>NC_056059.1:90193514-92693514 GCF_016772045.2 Ovis aries | reverse complement strand
ATCAGGGAAGCCCAAAAATACTGGAGTGGGTAGCCTATCCCTTCTCCAGCAGATCTTCCCAACCTGGGAATCGAACCACAGTCTCCTGCATTGCAGATGGATTCTTTACCAGCTGAGCTACTAGGGAAGCCCAAATGCAATGGGGGTTTCCTTTATTAGTTTGCTTGGGCTTCATACAGAGAACCTCAGATTGGGTGGCCTAATCAACAGAAAATTATTTTCTCACAGTTTTGGAGGCTAGAAGTCCAGGATCCAAGTGTTGACAGCATTGGTTTCCCTTGAGGTCTCTCTCCTCAGCTTGTAGTCTGCCTTCTTCTCTCTCTATCTTCCTATCATTTTGCCTCTGCACTTGTCTGTGTCCTAATTTCCTCTTCTTAAAAGAACACAAG
Organism: Ovis aries; assembly: GCF_016772045.2. NCBI lineage: Eukaryota > Metazoa > Chordata > Mammalia > Artiodactyla > Bovidae > Ovis > Ovis aries. The sequence continues at coordinate 92,693,125 of NC_056059.1, read as the reverse complement.
TCATATTTGATTAGAGCCCACTCGAACATCCTCATTTTAACTTGATCATCTATCTTTAAATAGGTGACTTTACATCTTGTCTTTGAATATAGTCACATATGAGGTACTGGAGGATAGGACTTCAACATATACATTTTAGGAGGTACCAAAGTTCAGCCCATGACAGGGTCCTGTCCAAGCCATCTGTTGAAAACCACCAAAAATTCCATTTATCCTATGCAAATCATCTTTTTAAACGCATCAAAGAACTGAGAGCTTAAAAAATTATACATATACACACACTGGCCAAAACCCAAACTGAAATGAGAAACTAGGTAAATAAACAAAGCAGTGAAACTGGTTTCACTTTGAGGGCATTTGTCAAAACCTGGTGACTTTAAGCATCTTAAGTTTTTATTTTTCTGTAATTTTCAGGGAGCAAAGAAGAGAATAGAACCTACCCAAAGTGAGGAGTTTAATTAAAGTGCCCCTAAACCGAAGGGATAAACACCCAATGTAAGGTGAACTAGAAATAAGCCTGTCGCCTACTCATGCCACCAAATCATGAGGTCACAGGGAGAACTGTCACACTTAAACCATGGCAATGAGTAGAGGGAAAATTATTCCTTCTAATCATACACAGTTACAAACCAGCCTCAAGTAGGTCTCTAACCTGTATTTATACTTCTTCTGTTGCCCTTAAACCCATAAACCCTAGAATTTAAACTAGTCTAAGCTTGGTCTCACCCCAAGGTGTCTGGCAGAAGTGTTCTGTTATTGACTGTTGGATAAAATCCATGTTCCTCCCAATTTGGTATCATACACCAGCAGGATTATTATACTCACAGAGTCTCCAGGTTAAGAATTTGGAAAAAGCACAACATAGACAATTTACTTCTGCCCCCAATGTATCTGGTGGCTATCAAAGAAGACTTGAAGACCAGGAGGTGACTCCAAGGCTAGAACTGTAATTCCCTGTAAGCTAGTTTATTTGCAGTTCTGGTGGTTGATACAAGTTGTTGGCTAGGACTTCAGCTGAGAATTCTCTTGGTGAAAATACCTAGATATGATCTTTCCTTTGGCTACATGGGCTTTCTCACAGCAAGGTGGCTGCTTCAGAGTGCAACACATCTATAGACAAGTAGGGTTAAATTGTTCTGTCTTTTATCTTCCAGCCTTGGAAATCACATGGAATCACTTCCACGGACATTACAGATCTTCCCAGATTCAAGGAGAAAGAACAATGACTTCGTCTCTCCATGGGAGGAATGTCAAAGTCACATTGTCAGAAGAGTATGTGGAATGGGAGATATTGTGACTGTTATCTTTGGAACCTAAAATTCACCATCCAGAAGGATATGAACCAATAAAAATGATACCAGCTGACAGTTTTAGAATTATCCATGAATGCCAAGCCAGCAATATATGAAAGTCCTAAGGCAATAGAATAATGTCTTCAAAGATGTCATCCTAAAATTATAAACCTGGCAAAAATATCATTAAATAATGATGATGGAACAAAGACATTTGCAAAAACAAGAATATGCAGAAAGAGTTTATCACCAATAAATCTCAACAGAGGATGTTCCAAAAGATTGAAAGAAGAAAAGTGAGTTGAAATGGAAAGACTAAAATGCAAGGATGAATGGTGAGCAAAGAAAGTAGATAACTCTAGATAAATATTGACTATATATTATAAACATATATTCATATCACAGATAAATATATTTACATATAAAACAAAAATACCCAACATAAATCAGGAGGGGGTAATCGAGCAAAACATTTCAAAGATCCTCCTCTTGTTTAGGAGGGAGTTAAACATTCAGAAAACTAAGATCATGGTATCCAGTCCCATCACTTCATGGGAAATAGATGGGGAAACAGTGGAAACAGTGGCTGATTTTATTTTGGGGGGCTCCAAAATCACTGCAGATGGTGATTGCAGCCATGAAATTAAAAGACGCTTACTCCTTCGAAGGAAAGTTATGATCAACCTAGATAGCATATTAAAAAGCAGAGACATTACTTTGCCAACAAAGGTCTGTCTAGTCAAGGCTATGGTTTTTCCAGTGGTCATGTATGAATGTAAAAGTTGGACTGTAAAGAAAGCTGAGTGCTGAAGAATTGATGCTTTTGAACTGTGGTGTTGGAGAAGACTCTTGAGAGTCCCTTGGACTGCAAGGAGATCCAATCAGTCCATCCTAAAGGAGATCAGTCCTGGGTGTTCAATGGAAGGACTGATGCTAAAGCTGAAACTCCAATACTTTGGCCACCTCATGTGAAGAGTTGACTCATTGGAAAAGACTCTGATGCTGGAAGGGATTGGGGGCAGGAGAAGGGGATGAGGAGGATGAGATGGCTGGATGGCATCACCGACTCGATGGACATGAGTTTGAGTGAACTCCGGGAGTTGGTGATGGACAGGCAGGCCTGGAGTGCTGCGATTCATGGGGTCACAAAGAGTTGGACACGACTGAGGGAATGAACTGAAATGAACTGAACTGAAAGATACTATTGCTGTTGTTGTTTAGTTGCTAAGTCATGTCCAACTCTTTGTAATCCCATGGACTGTAGCCCTCCCAGCTTCTCTGTCCACAGGATTTCCTACCACTGAGCCACCAGGGAAGCAAGATGTTATTGGGTTGGCCAATAAGTTCATTTGAGTTTTTATGTAATATCTATGGGACAAGCCTGAACAAACTTCTTGTCCAATCCAATAACGAAAACTTTCTAAGTCACCACTAAAATAATTGAAATGGAATGAATCAGATAAGAAAAATCACTCAAGTATTCAAAAAATAGTCAAGACAGGAGGAAAAAAAAACATAAATAGTGGGAGACATTATCTAAAATAACATCTTAGAACTAAATCACCCTGGTAATCTCAACAAATGTAAGTAAATGGGCTAAATGCTCCATTTAAAAGAAAAAACCCCACAACCCAGCAGACTACATAACAGCAACAAAATCCAGCTATGAGCGGCTTGCATGTTAGCTGGCTTTTCTCAACTCTACTCTACCTGGCTGTGGGATCAGCTCTACGCTCTGCATCCCTGGAAATCCTTTGCCATCTAACTTCTGGTTGGGTTTGGCCAGCAGCAGATAGTGGTAATAGATCACAGGTCAGGAGAAGAAAAAAGTAGGGTATCAGTTCCCCTAGTTTCCCTCCCTGCCAGGCCAGTGTTTTTCAGTGGTTGTATTATCTCTACTGAAGACCACTGATCCTGCAGGTGCCCCCTCTCCCAGTAACAGTTTATACTGGGTTCCACTATTACTGTTCCCTTTCTTTGACCTTTTCGTGCTTAGGGTATAAATGCTTTTCCCTGTTTCTAGTGCCTGGGTATTTCACTGTCTTTTATTGGTTCCCTTAATGCTGTCCACACCTCTGTAAAGAATTTCTTCATTAAATTGTCTTCAATTAGCGTTTTGAGTGCACTGCCTATTTCCTGCCAGGATCCTGACTCACAGCAGGAGACACACCTAAAACATAAGGATTCTAAAAGACTGACAATAAGATGTTGAAAATGTTAGAGCATGCAAATACCAACCCCCAAAACATTAGACTTTAAGATGAAAAAACAATATGAGATAAGAGATACATGATGAAAAATTCAGTTAGTCAGTAATAGAGCATTACTATCACAGTGTCAAATGATATGAAGTGAAAAAAATTGAGAGAATTAGAAAAATCTTTCAAACCTAGAGTAAAAAAGATAAAAATGATCTGCAAATAACAATTTGTTTTTTAAAAGTACACTATACATGGAGACTTCCTTGGAGGTCCAGTGGTTAAGACTCTGTGCTTCCACTGCAGGAGACATGGGTTCAATCCCTGTTCAGGGAACTAAGATCCCCTATGCCATTCAAAAGAAAGAAAAAAAAAAAAAAAGTACACCATACATTTGAATAGCTTTATAACAGGCATTTATTTTTCTAATTTTATGTTTTTGAGAGTAATATAATCCTTGGTTTGTATTTACCTGAGCAGAAATTGGTTGGCAGGAGAGATAGGAAAGCAAAACTGTGGAGGTGGTCAGAAGAAACCAGTTATACCAGAACACAAATGCACAAGAAAATGGTAATTTATGATAGAGAAGCTAAAAATGACTAAATAAACAAAAGGAAAAATGTTCAACCTCACTAGCAAAGAAACAGAAAATAAAACCATACATTATTTTCACCGATAAAGTTAACAAAAAGTTCTTTTAAAATTAGATGTAACACCCAAAGCTATCTAGGATAAAAGTAGACACTGCCATGTACTGCTGGCAGGAGTAAAACTTAAGACAAGTTATCTAGCTTATGACAGTTGACCCAATAATTCCATTTCTGGGAATCTAGAAAACAGTTTGAATTAATGGTAAAAATTCATGTACAAAAAGGGAATGCTGTTGATAAAACACATATTTTTAAAAATAGGAATGCTCTTCTCTTTCTTTTCCCCTTTCCATATCTTTCTCCCTTCCATTCAATTGTTCACTTCTTGAGCAATTCAACCCCAAACCCATTAGATTGAGGCTATACAAGGTAGGTGTCCCTGTGAGTGAGCACGGGAAAAGCCACGGTAGCCCGTGTGGAATGGCAGACAATCACTGGAGAAAAGGGTCTCTGTGGGGCATTGACTCAGCTCAGAATGCAAGAGCCCCAGCAGTGAGAGGAGAGCCTCTGTGGGAGGGGGAGAGAGAGCCTAGATAGAGCAGGGTGTCATAGCCCAGTCAAGGTGAGGAGGGCATTTACAAGGGTGAGAGCGTGGTGGCTATTAGGGAAAACAGTTGCATATAGGGGATTGATCAAACAAGTAAATATACTGAGGATAAGGAGGCCAGGTTTCTCATTTCTAGAGAAACAAGTTACAATTATTACAATATATACAGGGAGAACATAAGAATGAGATATTGGCTTAGAATTGGGTATATTGTTGTCAACTCCTGGCTCTTACAAAAATAGATACAAAACATAAAAATAAACACAGATATAAACACACGTATGTATACATACATATGTCTGTTATGAGGGTCTAGGAACAATGTCACCCTTATAGCAAGGAGCCCACTAGTGCCTAGATGTTCAGTTCAGTTCAGTCGCTCAGTCATGTCCGACTCTTTGCGACCCCATGAATCGCAGCACGCCAGGCCTCGCTGTCCCATCACCAACTCCCAGAGTTCACTCAGACTCACGTCCATTGAGTCCGTGATGCCATCCAGCCATCTCATCCTCGGTCGTCCCCTTCTCCTCCTACCCCCAATCCCTCCCAGCATCAGAGTCTTTTCCAATGAGTCAACTCTTCGCATGAGGTGGCCAAAGTACTGGAGCTTCAGCTTTAGCATCATTCCTTCCAAAAGAAATCCCAGGGCTGATCTCCTTCAGAATGGACTGGTTGGATCTCCTTGCAGTCCAAGGGACTCTCAAGAGTTGGTTTCTAAATATTCTTTTCCAGTAAAAGGAACCAAGGCTCTTGAGAGAAATAGATGAGTCCAGTGCTGGGACAGGGAATGTACAATAAGACTGAGTATCTCTGCCAGAAAAAGTAAGGGTGCGTTCAGAGAGTAAGGGGAACATTTCTAAGGAACACATAAATCATTGACAAAGCTACGAGTCCATACTTATTCAAGTGATATAAACAATTGGGTGAATTGACTCTTTCAAAAGGAATGACTCTTTATATATTCTCTAAGTATCTCTGTACAAAATATTTATTATTTATAAGGGGGAAGAAAAGTACCTGTGCACTGGAAAAGCCTGGCAGACATTACCTTTATAAAGTTTTCAAAGTTAATATCCCCAGTGATGGGGCGAATTGAAATCATGTATCTGATAGGGGTGCAATGAGATGAATATAGCATTGCTTCTGAAAAACACCTACCAACGATGCATGATCAAATCCAATTGTGAGGAAAGATCTAACACACTCACGTGGAAAGGCATTTTATAAAATGACTAACTTGTAATCCTCAAAAGGATCAAGGAAATGAAAATCAAGGGAAAGGTGAGGAACTGTCCTGGATTGAAGGAAACTGAAGAGACCTGACAACTAAGCATAAGGATATTCTGAACTAAATCTTTTACTATAAAAAATATATGGTTTTTCCCGTGGTCATGTATGGATGTGAGAGTTGGACTGTGAAGAAAGCTGAGCACCAAAGAATTGATGCTTTCGAACTGTGGTGTTGGAGAAGACTCTTGAGAGTCCCTTGGACCTGCAAGGAGATCCAACCAGTCCATCCTAAAGGAGATCAGTCCTGGGTGTTCACTGGGAGGACTGATGCTGAAGCTGAAACTCCAGTACTTTGGCCACCTCATGTGAAGAGTTGACTCATTGGAAAAGACCCTGATGCTGGGAGGGATTGGGGGCAGGAGGAGAAGGGGACGATGAGGATGAGATGGCTGGATGGCATCACCGACTCGATGGACATGAGTCTGGGTGAACTCCGGGAGATGGCGATGGACAGGGAGGCCTGGCATGCTGCGATTCATGGGATCACAAAGAGTTGGGCACGACTGAGCGACTGAACTGAACTGATAAAAAAAATTATTGGAAGAGCTAGTGACACATGAATAAGGTCTGAGGATTAGATGGTAGTAATGGATCAACATTACTGTCTTAATTTTGGTGGTTGTATTAAGGAAAATGTCCTTGTTTATGGATATTATGCACACTAAGACATTTAGAGAGACAAGATGATTAAGCATCATGTTGGCAACTTATTCTCAAATTATTCGGGCGGTGGGGAAATTTATTTGCTCTGTTCTTTCAACTTTCTCTAAACTTGCGATTGTTTGCAAATAGTTTTTAAATATAGAAACAATCTAAATATCAAATAGACCAGTTCCATAATCTGGGTCCAACTTCTCTAACTTCATCTGTCATCAATCCACAACGCACCCATCCCAATACTCAACCACCCCATCAGTGTTCTCACATACGACACATGTAGTTCAATTTGGCTTGACCGTATTTTATCTCTTTACACAGGTGAATAGGTTTTATTTCCTTCAAAATTTGACTCAAAAGACTTCCCCTAGAATATGGTTCTCTCTTCCCCAGTGTGATTAGTTGTCCCTTCAGCTCTCAGAGCATCTGGGGCCCCTCTTGATTTTACAGGGGGCGCTTCTCACTTCTTATCATCATGAATGCACTCAGTTCTATTCTTGCCTGAGCTTCCTGAAACAGAGGTTATGTCTTCCTTTCTTTTTTTTTTGGCCACATGCAAACATTCCCTGATCCAGGGATGGAACCTGAGTCCCCTGCAGTAGAAACACAGAGTCTTAACCACTGGGCCACCAGGGAAGTCCCACGGACTATGTATTCTTTATCCAACAATCCTCATTGTCTGATATTGAGTAGGTTCTCATAAAACTTTGTGAAATCGAAGGAGAAACAAATAAACTGGTCTTCCTGCAAATACAGTCAGTCCTTCCTTCAAAATCCATTCCCAATGGAATAGCCAGACTGACTCATGCCTCTTTCTCCTGAAATGTCTCTCTAGGGCTCTCTACAAAGCCTAACATTATGTCAGCTGCAAAAGGAAACTATTTAAGAGATTCAGATTCACTTTCATTGAGCAGGCTATGAAGGGTGAATTTGGAGCTAAGAGGCAATAAATTAATAACTACCATAGAGTATATAGTAATTCTTTTAGGATTTATTAATTAATAGAGTATAAAGTACCAATGACTCTCTCTAACTTCAGAAATCCCTTAAAGTACATTGGTATTTTATTAATTAGAACCAGATCTATAAGAATCATAGCCTGTATCTGAGTCACTGTGCTTTTTTAATAGACAGATATTACTTGATGAGCCTACGGATTTGGAAATCTCTGACACACCGCCAGCAAGAAGATCACCATTGCTGAGTGTGGACAAACCGCATACCTTTGACTTGTAGGAAAAAAACCTTACAATTGTATATTTACAGGACTCTCCTGAGGGTTAAAATACTTAACCCATGTAAAAAAGAACTCACGATAGCAGTCAACACAGAGCAAATACTCAGTACATATTAGTTGTTGATTTTGTAGTTATTATTGATTGGAGCCATATTCTAAATATTTATTTATTTGGCTGTGCCAGGTCTTAGTTGTGGCATGCAGGACCTTTATTTGCAGCATGCGGGATCTAGTTCCTTGGCCAGGGATTGAACCTGGGCCCCCTGCATTAGGGGCATGGAGTCTTAGTCACTGGACCACCAGGAACTCCCAGAGTCACATTTTAGAACCACATGATATTAGCAATATTCTAGAAATCTTAAGCCCTCCATAGGAATGGGGGAACCTGGAATTTGAAGACAAGTTAGGTGACTGTTGAGATGATCTTGGCCTATAGTTAAATTGAGTGGAGGCGGGGGCGGGGGGGGGGCACGGAGTACAACTATGAGAACGGAAAGAAAGAGCTCTGAGAAGTGAGTTTAAGAAAAAATAATTGAATTCAGAAAGTAATTGCAGTTGAGGGGTCTAGAAAATTGAGGCATTAAAAAATAACTTCAATGATTTAAACTCTTGAGATCAAGAACTATAGATTCCATTGGAAAACATACTGACAAATGGGAGGAAAAATCTACTAGAGGAGAATGAAATCATATTGGATTTGAGGAAGAGGAGATCATTGGAAATCCAAGTAAAATATTTAGTCTAATTGGAGAGATAAAGGACTGACTTTAGTTAAATGAATAGGACAGCAAGTATATAAAAATTATCTGAATATAAGTAATAAACAAAGTAGTAACAATTGATAAGCTTTCTGCTTAAAAAAAAAAAATTGTTATGGGAAAAACCAAGGTTTGACACATCAGGAACATCCAGAGTTATACTGTGGGAGAAGGGAGAAGAACCAATAAAGGAAAAATGTTCTCAGAAGCAAGAGGAAGACCAGGTAGAGCCCTGCTATGAGCAAGATACACTATGTACTGTGAGGGGCAAGATTAGACATGAGAGCAGGCCATTATATAGACTGCTTTTAGTAACCTGATGATACATGGCCATCTGAGGAATGCAAAGAAAGCTGATACAAGACCTTCTCAGTAAAAAACAAAGAAAAGAATGAGGCAAGGTCATTTGCCGAGAGCGATGGAAGAGGATGTGATTGAATGCTTAGTTGTGACCTTGGAAGAAAAGATATGGAAGTTTTGAGGAGAGTTAGTGGCTCAGCTGGTAAAGAATCCACCTGCAATGTGGCAGACCTGAGTTCGATCCCTGGGTTCGGAAGATCCCCTGGAGAAGGGAACGGTTTACCCACTCCGGTGTTCTGGCCTGGAGAATTCCATGTACTGTATTATTCATGGGGTTGCAAAGAGTCATACATGACTGAGCTACTTTCACTTTCTTTCTTTCTGTAGAGTTGTGAGAAAGGATGAGAAAAAACAAAGGATGGCACGTTCTCCCAAGACTAGTGGGCAGGAGAACTGTTACCTTTCCCAGGACTAGAGAAGAGGGAGGAGAGAGCACTTACCCAGAGAAAGCTTTTGGGAGAGGACCCCATGCAGGAGCTGTAGGCCTTTAGGTAAAGGGACATAGACAACCGGCAGGACTGGTGAGGAAGCTAGGGGTATAAATGATCTGACTTTATTTACTCTTGCCCTGTAGATTTCAAGTAAAGTTTGAAACCTAACTGGTATCTAGAGGACCAGGGAGCCAGATTGTTGCAGTCTCATGGGACAGCTTCTTATGGCACGTGTGTATGTACATGCTAAGCCGCTTCAGTCATGTCTGACTCTTTGCGATCCTATGGACTGTAGCCTTACAGGCTCCTCTGTGCATTGGATTCTCCAGGCAAGAATACTGGAGTGGGTTGTCATGCCCTCCTCCAGGGGATCTTCCCGACCCAAGGATTGAACCCAAGTCTCTCACAACTCCTGAATTGGCAGGTGGGTTCTTTACCACTAGCATCACCTGGGAAGCCCTTCCTAAGGCACAGGGGAGGGTAAAGATGGTGGGAAATGGATCCAGTCAGACTTTAAAAGGAGTGGAGAAGGTTTGGCAATGCCACTGTTAGAATGGAGTCACAAAGAGTCAGATACAACTGAGCGACAAACACACACACATGCATCACTGTCAGAAAAGAGATAGGGAGCCAAGAGATGAAAAAAAAAACTGCCAAGCTTTTCTAGAAGATCAGTTTGATGCTGCTGCTGCTGCTAAGTCGCTTCAGTCATGTCCGACTCTGTGCGACCCCATAGATGGCAGCCCACCAGGGTCCCCCGTCCCTGGGATTCTCCAGGCAAGAACACTGGAGTGGGTTGCCATTTCCTTCTTCAATGCATGAAAGTGAAAAGTGAAAGTGAAATCGCTCAGTCATGTCTGACTCTTCGCAACCCCATGGACTGCAGCCTACCAGGCTCTTCCATCCATGGGATTTTCCAGGCATGAGTACTGGAGTGGGATTCCACTGTCTTCTCCGAGTTTGATGCTAGTCAGTACTTTAAAATAAAGGTACTTATAGCAGAAATCAACACAACCTTGTAAATCAAATATATTTCAATAAAATAATTTTTTAATTTAAAAATAAAATGAAATAAACTTAGTTATTTTTATCTTATTACAAGGATCACATATAGTCATTGTAGAAAATTTCAGAAGTATTAAAGTCAAAAAAGAAAATGAAAATTATCCCAAATCCCACTCTCCAATGATAATCACTTCTAATATTTTTTGAACATACATCTATTCTTTTTTATTTGCACAAAAAGTTTTTAAAACTAAATGAGATTACACTCTATGCCCCTGAAACCATCTAAAGTTCTTTGGAAATAATAATAAGCAGAAATCAAATCAGATCAACTTAAGTATTGATTAATTAAATGTTTATTGACTGCCTACAATGTATAGAGTTTCACAGCACTTAAAAAGATAGATAGTGATTTTATGGAATTTACATTCTAATGGAGAGAGACATTAGTAAGCAAATATATCATACATAATATTTTAGGGGGTTATGCTGCTGCTGCTGCTGCTGCTAAGTCACGTCAGTCGTGTCCAACTCTGTGTGACCCCATAGACGGCAGCCCACCAGGCTCCTCCATCCCTGGGATTCTCCAGGCAAGAACATTGGAGTGGGTTGCCATTTCCTTCTGCAATGCATGACAGTGAAAAGTGAAAGTGAAGTCACTCATTCGTGTCCGACTCTTAGTGACCCCATGGACTGTAGCCCACCAGGCTCCTCCATCCATGAGATTCTCCAGGCAAGAGTACTGGAGTGGGTCGCCAGTGCCTTCTCCTTCAGTTCAGCCGCTCAGTCCTGTCCGACTCTTTGCGACCCCGTGAATCGCAGCATGGCAGGCCTCCCTGTCCATCACCAACTCCTGGAGTTCACTCAGACTCATGTCCATCGAGTCGGTTATGCCATCCAGCCATCTCATCCTCGTCGTCCCCTTCTCCTCCTGCCCCCAATCCCTCCCAGCATCAGAGTCTTTTCCAATGAGTCAACTCTTCACAGGAGGTGGCCAAAGTACTGGAGTTTCAGCTTTAGCATCATTCCTTCCAAAGAAATCCCAGGGCTGATCTTCTTTAGAATGGACTGGTTGGATCTCCTTGCAGTCCAAGGGACTCTCAAGAGTCTTCTCCAATACCACAGTGCAAAAGCATCAATTATTTGGTGCTCCGCTTTCTTCACAGTCCAACACTCACATCCATATATGACCACTGAAAAAACCATAGCCTTGACTAGATGGACCTTTGTTGGCAAAGTAATGTCTCTGCCTTTGAATATGCTATCTAAGTTGGTCATAACTTTTCTTCCAAGGAGTAAGCGTCTTTCAATTTCATGGCTGCAGTCACCATCTGTAGTGATTTTGGAGCCCGAAAAAATAAAGTCTGACACTGTTTCCACTGTTTCCCCATCTATTTTCCCCTCTCCTTAGGGGGTCATAAATGATGTAAAAGAACAAAGCTGGGGCTGGGGCTTTTTTGGTGGTCCAGTGGCAAAGATTGTGATCCACACAATCAAAGGCTTTGGCATAGTCAATAAAGCGGAAATGGATGTTTTTCTGGAATTCTCTTGCTTTTTCCATGATCCAGCGGATGTTAGCAATTTGATCTCTGAGTCCTCTGCCTTTTCTAAAACCAGCTTGAACATCAGGAAGTTCACGGTTCACGTATTGTTGAAGCCTGGCTTGGAAAATTTTGAGCATTACTTTACTAGCATGTGAGATGAGTGCAATTGCATGGTAGTTTGAGCATTCTTTTGCATTGCCTTTCTTTGGAATTGGAATGAAAACTGACCTTTTCTAGTCCTGTGGCCACTGCTGAGTTTTCCAAATTTGCTGGCATATTGAGTGCAGCACTTTCACAGCATCACCTTTCAGGATTTGAAATAGCTCAACTGGAATTCCATCACCTCCACTAGCTTTGTTCGTAGTGATGCTTTCTAAGGCCACTTGACTTCACATTCCAAGATGTCTGGCTCTAGATGAGTGATCACATCATCATGATTATCTGGGTCGTGAAGATCTTTTTTATATAGTTCTTCCATGTATTCTTGCCATCTGTTCTTAATATCTTCTGCTTCTGTTAGGTCCATACCACTTCTGTCCTTTATCAAGCCCATCTTTGCATGAAATGTTCCCTTGGTATCTCTAATTTTCTTAAAGAGATCTCTAGTCTTTTCCATTCTGTTGTTTTCCTCTATTTCTTTCCATTGATCACTGAAGAAGGCTTTCTTATCTCTTCTTGCTATTCTTTGGAACTCTGCATTCAGATGCTTATATCTTTCCTTTTCTCCTTTGCTTTTCACCTCTCTTCTTTTCACAGGCCTCCCCAGACAGCCATTTTGCTTTTTTGCGTTTCTTTTCCATGGGGATGGTCTTGATCCCTGTCTCCTGTACAATGTCATGAACCTCATTCCATAGTTCATCAGGCACTCTATCTATCAGATCTAGGCCTCTTGAGAAATCTGTATGCAGGTCAGGAAGCAACAGTTAGAACTGGACATGGAACAACAGACTGGTTCCAAATAGGAAAAGCAGTATGTCAAGGCTGTATATTGTCACCCTGCTTATTTAACTTATATGCAGAGTACATCATGAGAAACGCTGGACTGGAAGAAACACAAGCTGGAATCAAGATTGCCGGGAGAAATATCAATCACCTCAGATATGCAGATGACACCACCCTTATGGCAGAGAGTGAAGAGGAGCTAAAAGCTTCTTGATGAAAGTGAAAGAGGAGAGTGAAAAAGTTGGCTTAAAGCTCAACATCCAGAAAACGAAGATCATGGCATCTGGTCCCATCACTTCATGGGAAATAGATGGGAAACAGTGGAAACAGCGGCAGAGTTTATTTTTTGGGCTCCAAAATCACTGCAGATGGTGACTGCAGCCATGAAATTAAAAGACGCTTACTCCTTGGAAGAAAAGTTATGACCAACCTAGATAGTATATTCAAAAGCAGAGACATTACTTTGCCGACTAAGGTCCGTCTAGTCAAGGCTATGGTTTTTCCTGTGGTCATGTATGGATGTGAGAGTTGGACTGTGAAGAAGGCTGAGCACCGAAGAATTGATGCTTTTGAAGTGTGGTGTTGGAGAAGACTCTTAAGAGTCCCCTGGACTGCAAGGAGATCTAACCAGTCCATTCTGAAGGAGATCAACCCTGGGATTTCTTTGGAAGGAATGATGCTAAAGCTGAAGCTCCTGTACTTTGGCCACCTCATGCGAAGAGTTGACTCATTGGAAAAGACTCTGATGCTGGGAGGGATTGGGGGCAGGAGGAGAAGGGGACGACCGAGGATGAGATGGCTGGATGGCATCACCGACTCGATGGACGTGAGTTTGAGTGAACTCTGGGAGATGGTGATGGACAGGGAGGCCTGGCGTGCTGCGATTCACGGGGTCGCAAAAAGTCGGACACGACTGAGCAACTGAACTGAACTGAACTGAGTGGCTAAGATTTTGCCTTCCAATGCAGAGGGCGTGGGTTCAATCCCTGGTCAGGGAGTTAAGATCCCAGATGAACTGTGCCCCAAAAAACAAAACATAAAACTATGAGCAGTACTGTAATGAATTCAATACAGTCTTTAAAAAAGAAATGGTCTGCATCACACACACACACAAATCTTTAAAAAGTAAATAAATAAAAAAACAAAGCTGGGGAAATGAATAGAAGCTAATTCAGTTGGTCCAGGTGAGAAACAGTGGCTTGGATCAGGAAGGAATAAGGGAGGAAGAGCGTGAGAGCTGGATTCTGGATGTATTTCCAGCAGAGCAGACGGACTCACTGATGAGGGCACACAGGGAGTCCGACTGTCCCTTCAGATCCACGTGCTCCTGCTTCCTGGGCACTGGTGATCTGACCTCCGTGGACCACACACTTCAATTCTCCTATCCTCCTTTGGTTGGGTTCAGACAATGAAGTGAACTGGAGGGCGGGAGAACAAGACAGAAATGTGTGTCCGCCTGACACCAGCCCTGCCAGGCTACAGTGTGGCAACACTGCCCTTGTCTCCTGTCAGGCAGCTGTCTATGACACCAGAGCTCTTGCTGGTTCTGGTAAACCCTGCTCATCTCTGCTTTGTTCCAGCTTCGGGTAGCAGTGGCTTCCCACGGTGGTCCCCTTTTGGGTGCTTCATCATTCCTTATTACTTTCCCTGACCACAAGGACTTCCCAGGTGGCTTAGTTGTAAAGAATCCACCTGCAGTGCTGGAGATGCAGGAGACATGGGTTTGATTCCTGGGTCCAGGAAGATCCCTGGAGGAGGAAATAGCAACCTGCTCTGGTATTCTTGCCTGGAGAATCCTACAGACAGAGGAGCCTGGCAGTCTACAGGCCATGAGGTCACAAAGAGTTGGATGTGACTGAGCAACTGAACAACAACACCTTTTAGTGTGCTAATTGTATTCCGCCAGGACTCTGAGTGACACAGGATGTGAGAAAAAAAAAGAATCAGAGATGACATCCAAGTTATTGATCTGAGCAGCTAGAAGAAAGAGTTGTTATTTGCTTAACTGAAGGAAAAATTGATAGTGTAAAATGAATTCATGGGAAAGATAGGGAGTAGCTCACAGAACAGAATCAAAGGCAGAAATGCAAAGGAGTGCGTTGAAGCCCCTGGCCTGCTGAGAGCTCAGGATGGAAGCTGGCGATGATTGGTCAGAGCTTCTAAAGGGAAAAGGGGTTCAAAGCCTTTCATTGAAGGGAAGAGGCCAGATGTAGGCTCTAACTGCTTGAAGGGGGGAACAAAACTACTGTTGACTGCTTGCCTGGGCTGCGGCATTTAGCATGCTTGAGGCATCAAGGAAACTAGATACTGCTAAACTTCCTTTAGTGTATGAGACAACTCTTTCACAAAGAATTACTCAGTCTATAGGTTATTACAGAGTCATGAAAAAGCTTAGCTAGATGTATAACTGAATCACTTTGCTGTACGCCTGAAACTAACACAATATTGTTAATCAATTGTACTACAAAATAAAATGAAAAAAGGAAAGTAAACTTCAAAAATCAAAATAGATGACAATGAAAAATAGATAAATAGGGAATTCCCTGGCAGGTCAGTGGTTAAGATTCTGCACTTTCACTGCTGAGGGCATGGGGTTCAATCACTGGTCAGGCCAAAAAATAAATAAATAAAAAGAATTAGCCCAAAACATCCACAGGGTTCAGGCTGAGAAGCCTTTCTCTGTATGAAGGTTGCCAAGGACTGTTTCGGTTCCTCTTTTTTGCCCGTGAGGCATGTCTTAGTTCCTCAACTAGGTATGGAACTCATGCCCCCTGCAGTGGAAGCAGAGATTTAACCACTGGACTATCAGGAAAGTCCCTGTTCTTCAGTTTCTATGTCTTAGAAGACAGGTCAGATTATTCTAGATACAGGGCCTCAAACTATTGGAAACCAATTTTTAAAGTGACTGTGGCAAATACATGGGTACTGTCTGAACAGGCCCAGTAAACAGCTGGAAATTTTTGTCTGAGAGCCTGGAGCTGAACTTGACAACACTATGGCAAGGTGCAAGTGTGCAAACAGACATACCTCCTCAGTGTAGTGCTGGTTTATTCATCACTTAAACAGAGAATTCTGTATGCGCTCAGTTTGCAACTGAAATTAATAAGGCTGTAAATCACATTACAGCTTTCAAACTCATGCAGGAATCTTTCCAGGGAGCGGAGAGCTATGGCATTGTCTAAAGACGGGTTCTAAAGCAAGCCTGCAACAAGGCTGCATTCATGGGGCGCAATATGATTTCTGTGTCCCAAGCATTCTCCTGGGACAGCCTGACTTACCTGGAGGAGGTAGACAGACTCACTGGAGAAGGCAGGCTACGCTCCAGACGTGCCTCTGTTAGCACAATGGTAGGTCTGAGAACCTGGGCCTGGCCCAGGGCCAGGGAGGCTCTGAGAGCAGATTAAGAAGGTGCACTCTGCCAACGAGCCTCAGGGCTTAGATGGCTCAGTGGTTTCCTAACCTTCTGGCAGACAGAAATATTTTTTAAAGTAAGATTTTTTTTTTCTTTTTTGCCATTTGGAGCTAGAAAGTTTTCTGTTGAAAATAAACAAGATTCATGTCCCAAGAAAGCTCCGTTCTAGAGAATGCTACAAACTTCCTTGACTGACATATCTCCCCAAACACTTAGAATCTGATTTCTGATTCCCAACTCCGAGGTGATGGTTCTTCCCTTTATTTTCCTGGTCCAGGAAGACCTGAATCCTCAGGAGGAACCAGTGTTCGAGATAGAGAATATGCAGCTGTGTCCCAAGAATTTGAATTCCAATTATTAGAAAAATGTGATAATATAATGGCTTCCCCCCGTCTCATTTTTGCTACCTCTGGAAGTCCCCTAAATTTACTCAAAAGTATTTCCCTGAAGCTATAAAGTCAGGCTTTCCCCCGCCTCCCCTTAACACGAGAATGTTTTAACTGTAAATATGAATTCTACAGAGATTGTGCTTGAGTACTACAGTTAACCCTGTCAAATTAGTTCTGTAAATCAGTAAACTCCATTAACTGATATTTTTCTATCACAAATAAATATGTAGGTGATTTCTTCAGATATGTATGTTTTGAACTTTATGCATATTAGCAATCAGTTAATGTGATAAGACCATTAATTCACTCACAAAATTGTTCTTAACTCATAAGACTAAGCAAAGTTTATTTATACTATTATTAAACTGCTGTGGGTGTGCATGTATTCTACATATACATAAAAATTTGTGAAACACGTGATAAAGTACAATCATCACAGTATTGGCGTTTTTTTTTTTTAACTTAGTCTCACTTTTTAAAAGTTACATTAAAAAAAAATAAAAATAAAAGTTACATTTAGTATTCATATGCTTACTCTTATTTTATGATATGGAAAACTGACATCCTTGGGGCATTTTCTCCTTCAAATAATGTAAATATCCTGTGAAATATTATGATATTCATTATTATCTTTGTCAGCTTCTGGTTTTCCTTCTTTACATTGGTTTATTCTTTCTGGTTACAAAACAGCTAAATTAAAATATAAGTTGATGACAAATTTCTATTAAACCTTGTATGCAAAATTTGTAGTCTTTCTTTCATACAATAAGAATAACTGAAATTCCTAGTAAATGCACACACAAAAATATGTCATTAAAATCTTATTAATTCACTACAATAGTCACTTCATTCATTTCAAAATGTGGCCTTCAGACTACCAGAGGATGCAGGTGCTAATATGTAGGTTTAGAGACTTACCCCAGAAATTTTGATTTAGTTGCTCAGGAATGGACCCAGGAATTTGCCTTCTTTTTTGTTTTTTCTCTCAGTGTGCTAAGTAGCACTCTTACAATATCTTTTGTGTGTGGGGTTTTTTTTTCTAACTTAATTGAGGTATGATTGACAAAATTGCAATACATTAAAAGTACATAATGTGATTTGATTTCACTTTAATTGTGAAAAGATTCCTACACTCAAGTTAATTAACACATCTGTTACCTCACAGGGGCTTCCCAGGTGGCACTAGTGGTAAAGAACCCACCTGCCAATGCAGGGGACCCAGGTTTGATCCCTGGATTGGGAAGATCCCCTGGAGGAGGAAACGTCAACCCTCTCCAGTATCCTTGCCTGGGAAATCCCATGGCGGGCTACAGTCCATGGGGTCGCAGAGAGTCAGACACGACTGAGCATATACACACACGGCTTATATCACTTAGCATAATTCCCTTCAGGTTCATTCACGCTGTCACAAAAAGAAGGATTTCCTTCTTCTTTAAAAAGGCTGAATAGTATTCCTGCGTGTGTGTGTGTGTGTGTGTATGTGTGAGTATCACATTTTCTTTATCCATTATCTGTTGTTTAGACTCTTAGCTTGTTTCCATACCTGGCTATTGTGAACACTGTTGCAATGAACATTGCTCTGGCTAGGATTTCCAGTACCATGTTGAATGAAAGTCGTGAGAGTGGGCATCCTTGTCTAGAAATCTGTATTTTAAGAAAATGACTGCATTGTATGCCCATTGAAACTTAAGTACCATTTATTTAAAAGATTTCTGTTGTGTCCCTTTGGTCATTTGAAACAGAGAATTAATTTCATGCCTAATTTTGATAACTTAATAACTTTATATTCTTATTTTTCTTCGAAAGAGTTTCTAAAGCTGTATAGATTTCAAGCCCACAGAAACCTCAATCTACTCCTGCTATAGGTAAGTTTGTAATATATACTTTTGTGTTTCTAAATGATATCCATGGGTAATTTAAGAGAACATGATGGAAAACACGAGAGATTTCAAAAGGAGATATGAAAAAGCAGTGTCCAAAATAAGAAATAAGCCAGGGTTTAAATGTACCACATGTCCAGAAGCTGATACCAATTTATAAGGATCTACAGCTGCCAATTCTTGAACATGAATGTATGAAAGCAATAGGCAGCAATTATCTGGTCAGGGGAGCAGCTGACCTAATTCCTTTGAAGGATCATCCCCGGGTACCAGTTATGGTAGTTGGTCAGATGATATTCTGCAACAGATGCTTAACTCTCATCATCCCAGGACTAACTCTGTTCAGCCCAAATTTGGACTTGAGTTAAAAACATAAAAAAGATGATGTCTTTTCTAGATCTACTGGTCACCTTTCCACTCACAATCCATTCTAAGAGACTGCCTTCTGGGCTTTGGTCATGATTATTTCAGATGAATCTACTTTCCTGGTTACGACTGCTTGAACCAGGTAAATACAGGATTCAGACTGAGCTGATTGGATGTTCTCAGTTCAGAAGCTGGACCAAAATATAGAGAGTGAGGCTGTTCATATTGCGCAGAGGAGATCTCAGCTGTGGGAACATCGGTGCAAACATGATGCTGTGGCAAATAGAAGCCTCGTGTGAGAACTGGCGAGGGGAGTGAACCTCAAAAAGCCTCAGAAAAATAAAAAATGCCTGGAGTAGAGGAGAAGGAACAAATGGATACACCCAGACGAAACAGAGATGAGAGACCATCTGATCCCAGAAGTTACTGGATGACTTTCTCATTCCTGTGAAGCAGGACTCTGTATTCTTCAAAGTATAGATATCCTTCAGTAAATACCCTTTCCACCTCTACTTACAATGCTGAGTTGAGAGAATTTCTGTTCCCATCAGCAGAGATCCCTCATGGAGACAATGGTATACTTAACAGCCTCCTTTTTCAGAGTAGTTAAGGAAGGAAGCACGCATCCTGTGGAATGTGCTAACGTCTGCAGGCTTCCTGCGCAATGCAAATAGAGTGCTGAAGCTCACCCTGATGAGCATCAAAGAAGCAGGAGGTTGAGGGTCAATAGGGCATGAAGCTAGAATAATGAGGACCCTGAACAGGGAGGCTCCCTACCTACAAAAAGTAAAGTGAAAGACATTCAAAAGTATGGAGATTTTAGTTACATTAGCAAAGGGACACATTCAGCTTCAGAGTCTCACTTGTATTGGTTATATCTTTAATATGTTATAGTGTTAATGTATTGGAGAAGGAAATGGCAACCCACTCCAGTGTTCTTGCCTGGAGAATCCCAGGGTCGGGGGAGCCTGGTGGGCTGCTGTCTATGGGGTCGCACAGAGTCGGACATGACTGAAGCGACTTAGCAGCTGCAGCAGTGTTAATGTACATTCAAGGTATAGTGGCTAAAGAGTCATAATCTGGCTCTTTGTGACAGTACAGAGGTCACACTTTTTTGCAGGGAAGTCAGCATGGTTAAAACTCAGTATTAAAAAAACTAAGATCACGTCATCTGGTCCCATCATTTCATAGCAAATAGAAGGAGAAAAGGGGGGAGCAGTGACAGATTTCCTTTTCTTGGGTCCGAAAATCACTTCAGGTGGCGACTGCAGCCATGAAATTTGAAGATGATTGCTTCTTGGTAGGAAAGCTATGACAAACCTAGACAGTATGTTAAAAAGGTCCATATAGTTAAGGTTATGGTCTTTCCAGTAGTCACGTATGGAAGTGAGAACTGGACCATAAAGAAGTCAGAGTGCCAACGAATTAATGCTTTTGAATTCTGGTCCTGGACAAGACTATTGAGAGTCCCTTGGACTGCAAGGAGATCAAACCAGTTACTCTTAAAGGAAATCAACCCTGAATACTCTGGGAGGACTGGTGCTGAAGCTGAAGCTCCAATACTTTGGTCATCTGATACAAACAGCTGACTCAGTGGAAAAGACCCTGATGCTGGGAAAGATGGAAGGCAGAAGGAGAAGAGGGCAATAGATGATGAGATGGCTGGATGGCATCATTGATTCAACGGACATGAACTTAGGCAAACTCTGGGAAATGGAAATGGACAAGGAAGCCTGGCTTGCTGCAGTCCACAGGGTTGCAAAGAGTCAGACACTGCTTGGCAACTTAACAACAGCAGCAGTAGCAGCATAGTTATG
The DNA here is from genome assembly GCF_016772045.2 of Ovis aries. Lineage (NCBI taxonomy): Eukaryota > Metazoa > Chordata > Mammalia > Artiodactyla > Bovidae > Ovis > Ovis aries. Next base: position 92,672,350 of record NC_056059.1, on the reverse strand, counting down.
ACTACTGCATCTTGGACTGAGATCAGATCAAAAAGTTTTGCTTTACTTTTTTTCTCCCCACCTGCACCCCCTGCTGCTGCTAAGTCACTTCAGTCGTGTCCGACTCTGTGCGACCCCATAGACTGCAGCCCACCAGGCTCCCCCGTCCCCAGGACTCTCCAGGCAAGAACACTGGAGTGGGTTGCCATTTCCTTCTCCAATGCATGAAAGTGAAAAGTGAAAGTGAAGTCGCTCAGTCATGTCCGACCCTCAGCAACCCCATGGACTGCAGGCTTCCAGACTCCTCCATCCATGGATTTTCCAGGCAAGAGTACTAGAGTGGGGTGCCATTGCCTTCTCCGACCACCCCACTCCAAATACTAGTAAGAGTATCAGGGGAACTAGGATGGACATTATGCCTCTGCCAAAATGCCAACTGCTAGCTCTTTTATTTTTTGTTTGTATTTTAAATTTTATTTTGGGCTGTGCTGGGTCTTCGTTGCTGCCCTCAGGCTTTCTCTAGTTGTGGCGAGCAGGGGCTACTCTCTAGTTTGGGTGTGTGGGCTTCTCATTGTGGTGGTTTCTTTTGTTGCAGCTCTTGGGCTTTAGAGCGCAGGCTCAGTAGTTGTGGCAGCGAATGGGGACAGCTGCCCCGAGGTATGTGGGATCTTCTCTGACCAGGGGTCATACGCATGTCCCCTGCATTGGTAGGTGGATTCTCAACCACTGGAACACCAAGGAAATCCAGCTGCTGCTTTTTATAAACAATTTTTTAATAGATCTAGATCATATTAGTGTGGGGCAGAGTTTGCTAACCATCTTCTCAATATCCTTTATCTCCCATACTACTGATAACAGTTTAAGCTGGATGCAAACATACCGGAAGACTGCATAGGAAATAGAATATAAGCAGAAGTGACGTACGCAGCTTCTGGGCTAGGTGCTTCTTCACTCTTTCCCCTCCAAATGGGATGGCTTCAGTGTGTAATTGTGAGCTAGCTAATTCTCAAGCACAAAAATGAAGCTAACTCCCTAACGATGGGAAAGCAACAGGATGGACAAGGCTCTATATGATAGGGCCTCTGGTGTTTGTATTTTTGAGTATGTTGTTTCAACAGCCTAACCAGTGTCCTAAACAAGACCATCATTATGCAGGCCTTCAGATGACTCTCTCCATATATATTGGCACCTGACATAAATCTAGGAGACAAGCACAGAATATTTCTAGAGAGATGACTGACATCCCACTCTACAGTGAGCCTACATCTAGGGCAGTAGACCGAGGTCTGGGAGGTGAGACAGATGCACTAAGCCTTCCATAGGATCTTAGAATAAAAGAGTATTTAAGAGTCCTTAGGAAAGTGGGAAGTATGTCCTAAGAATATTTTTGGAAATGTGATAAGAGGTACAATTTTAAGTAAGTTCAATATAACTAAATAAGGGACTTCCTGGTGGTCCAGTGTTTAAGATTGAATTCCCAGTGCAGAAGGCAGTTCAACCCAGTTCAGTCCCTTCTTGGGGAACTAAGATCCCACATGGAAAAATAAAACAAGATTAAATAAGGAGAATAAGAAAATAAGGAGAGTAAAAGCACAAAATAGTTGACAAGTTACATAGTTTCCTGATGATGATAATTTTTTTTATGATGTTTTGATTTTTCCCTCGGGGAAGAAATAATTTGGGATTGCCAAAAATGTATAACCTAGTAAAGACTTGGAGAAGGCAATGGCACCCCACTCCAGTACTCTTGCCTGGAAAACCCCATGGACGGAAGAGCCTGGTAGGCTGCAGTCCAGGGGGTTGCTAAGAGTCAGACACGACTGAGCGACTTCACTTTCACTTTTCACTGTCATGCATTGGAGAAGGACATGGCAACCCACTCCAGTGTTCTTGCCTGGAGAGTCCCGGGGATGGGGGAGCCTGGTGGGCTGCCATCTATGGGGTCACACAGAGTTGGATATGACTGAAGTGACTTAGCAGTAGCAGCAGCAGTAAAGACTAAAGGCCAAGGTCGTATTAGAAAAGCAACAGGAAGCTTTTGCTTTACTTAGAAAGATTTTACACCAGGCCACTGGAAAATGGTAGACTTGCCTATGAGTTTGGGGCCATTTGCTTCCTTTCCATCTGGTCTACCTCCAATTCTGAAGAACAGTAAGTACAACAAGCCCAGTCCAACACTGGGCCAGGTAAAAAAAAATGCCTTCTGAATTAAGAGCTCTATGACTTCCTGGATAATTTCATTCCAGAAGTATACAGAAATTTCTAGTTTTGTTGCACAAAATATTTGTATAGTTGTTCTCAACTTTCCCTTAAAATCATGATCACTGCATATATCCCAAAAGGCATATACCTGTTTCTGTAACATTATCTCCTGGCTTTGTGGTCAGCTTGATATGTAGTCCAAGGCCTTGTAGAAGGGCTTCTCTGGTGGCTCAACGATAAAGAATCTGCCAGCAATGCAGGAGATGTGGTTTCGATCCCTGGGTCAGGAAGATCCCCTGGAGAAGGAAATGGCAACCCTCTCCAGTATCCTTGCCTGGGAAATCCCATGGACAGAGGAGCCTGGTGGAATACAGTCCATGGGGTCACAAAGAGTTAGACACAACTTAGCCACTGAACAACAAGGCCTTGTAGACAGCTGATGCTCAGTAAATATTCAGCTATTTGTTTACTGAGTCAGAAAGAGTCTCATGTAACTCCAGCTTTTATTAGTAAATGTGGCTGGCAAAATCAGCTGAAACCAGCAACAGTCTATACCATACCATGTTGTGTTTCAATTGTGCCTTTGAGGAATGATTGCATGCTGAATCTCAAAGAATTTGAAAGGTACTTAAAATTCACTTTTTAAAATGTCTAGTCTCAGAAGAAGAAACAGAGACTCTACCAAAATGACATCATTTCATCAACTTACCAGCAAATACAACATGGAGTGGTGTTGCTCTGGCCAGGATACTTCATCCCAGGAAATAATTCTTCCCAGGAGCTTCTCTAAGGGTCTAATTTAGAAAAGAGACTTGACAAAAAAGCTACTTTGTTGCTGTTGTTGTTGCTGTTGAGTCACTCAGTCATGTCCCACTTACCCCATGGACTACTGCACACCAGGCTTCCTTGTCCTTCACTGTCTCCTAGAGCTTGCTCAAACTCATGTCCATTGAGTCGGTGATGCCATCCAACCATCTCATCCTCTGTCACCCCCTTCTCCTCCTGCCCTCAATCTTTCCCAGCATCAGGGTTTTTTCCAATGAGTCAGCTCTTTGCATCAGATGGCCAAAGTATTGAAAGGACTATAACACCAGCCAAGAGAGGCCCCCTTCTTCACTTCACACTGCCTTTACCTAGACCAACGTAGACGTTGACCACAAGGGACCTGATCCAACATCAGTCAGCCACTGAGAAGGGACGATTGTAAGTCCAAACTCTGAGACAGTGACCCTGAAGTGTTGTGCTGAGGTCAGTACACATCTGAGGAGAGCCTGCAGGGCAGCTGAGCCAAAGAAACCAAGCAGATAACAAAGAGATGGAATTCTTCTAAAGACTGTCAAAGAGATCAAGTGAACTCCTCTAGGACCTAACAAGAGAAAAGAATAATTCGGAGTGTTGGAGGAATTGGGGTGCCTTGGGGAGCTCAAAGCCAGAAATTACTGTTGTCATTACATTTACCCTCTAAGCTGCTGTGGAAGATAAGGATGCACACTAACTGCAGTGTACTTTACTGAATTTGTTTGTTTTTACTGAATTTTTAAATGTAAAACATAGACTTTTACATTACATGTTTATAATAAATGTATACATTTACTCAATACAAATAATACAGTATTGAGTAGACACTCTACCCCTAAAAGTCTTTTGAGAACCTTTCCTATTGTTGGTTTTTATACTAATTTAAGGCTTTTCCGGTGGCTCAGTGGTAAGGAATGCAGCAGCAAAGCAAGAGATGCAAGGAGAAGGATTCCATCCCTGAGCAGGGAAGATCCCCTGGAGGAGGGCATGGCAACCCACTCCAGTATTCTTGCCTGGAAAATCCCATTGACAGAAGAGCCTGATGGACTACAGTCCATGGGATCACAAAGAGTCAGACACGACTGAAGAGAATGAGCATGTGTGTACTATAACTCTTAATGTTAGGCATAATTTTAGTCTTATGATAAAGGATCTTGGCATTGTTAGCATGGGAAATTGCATTTTTGTCTCACTTCCTCTGTTTAATGTATACCTAACTTATTGTGGCTCAGCTGGTAAAGAATCTGCCTGCAATGGGGGAGACCTGGGTTTGATCCCTGGGTTGGGAAGATCCCCTGGAGAAGGGAAAGGCTACCCACTCCAGTATTCTGGCCTAGAGAATTCCATGGACTCTATAGTCCATGGGGTCACAAAGAGTCAGACAAGACTGAGCAACTCTAACTTTCAACTTTCCTTTCAACTTATAAAAATCAACATATACTCCCTAACATCATTTTATAAATTCAATTTTAATTTGGTGACTAATGAGAACTTGGTGAATAATCCCTTGGCTTTTGAACAGTTTTAAAACTAAAGCAGTAACATATTTTAAAGTCAGGTAACGGAGATACTGATACATACAAGATGTATAAATATAAAAACAATGTTATTAGTAACATGGGCTTGTTTTTTTCATTTGGACAAGATGCCATTTCTATGACCTTAGCTGTAACTTTCTACAGTAGAGAATATGGTGCATATTTTATAATGCATGTGGGAGTAGCTGTCAAAGGAAGCCTGTTCTATATTCAACAATTCTGAGTGGAAAAAAAAAACTGACGTGGCATTCAAATCAATCTTTTAATATTCATTACCGATTTGTATGTACACTGTAAATTCCTGATAGTGGTCAGGAGGCCAAGTTACAATGGATTTATAAAAATTGATCAGTGGGCCTCTCTGAAAGTCTTGATGGAAGAGTTCTTATGTAGTGGGAGGAAGGGAAAGTCCATAGAAAACTGCAGTTTCTTTAGCATAAAGCTCGATTTCTCTCACAATATTTCTCCAGCATTATTTTTTTCTCCTTACTCAACACTATTCTTAAACATTCAGAAGACATTTTGGATTCAGGAATGGAAACTATAGAGTAGTGAATTTGGGGTATGTAATTTTTAACTCTAAAATGCAGGTGGTTATAAGTATATGATTTATGTCAAAATAAACTGATCATTTTCTAAGATTTAAGTCAAAATTAGCTGGGTTGATGCAGAGTTCTTTGTATGGTTAGATCTTTGGGAGACCTGGGTTCAATCCTCGGGTTGGGAAGATTCCCCTACAGAAGGAAATGGCAGTGTACTCCATTATCTTGCCTGGAGAACACCATGTGTAGAGGAGCCTAGCGGGCTACAGTCCATAGGGTCCAAAGAGTAGAACACAACTGAGTTACTAACACTTTCACTTTCATTTTGGATCTTAGTTTCCATTATCATGGTTCAAATGAGCAATATATTAAAAATAACTTTCTGAAATATGCAAAGGAACATAACTAAAAGGGGATCATTCCTTTGGAATGGTGTACTTAGAGAATTTATAAATATACCTCCACTGGCAATCTTTCAAGGCAAAGTAAGAAAACTATCAATATTTTTCCAAGACGGTTTAAGTATAACTATTAAAAATAGAACGATTACATAAACTATCAAAATCTCCTATCATTGACAAATTTGTGTTGATATAAAACAAAGGAAACAGATTTTGGTAAAACCTTTATTTGGTCTTGCATGCTATTAATGAAGCCCTTATCTGACGATGGAATTCACACTTGACTGAGTTTGTAGGATGATCAGGATAGCAACAGGAAACAGAGGAGAAAGAGAAGAACACAGAGAAGCACTGATGCATTGAATTTTTCCTTTTTTAGGAAACTAGCTTCTCCTTTGAATGGTGTTGATGTCTTCTTCACTCACACAAAATCTGCTCATCAGCAGCTGCTGCTGCTGCTAAGGCACTTCAGTCGTGTCCAACTCTGTGCGACCCCACAGATGGCAGCCCACCAGGCTCCCCCGTCCCTGGGATTCTCCAGGCAAGAACACTGGAGTAGGATGCCACTGCCTTCTCCAATGCATGAAAGTGAAAAGTCAAAATGAAGTCGCTCAGTCGTGTCTGACTCTTAGCAACCTCATGGACTGCAGCCCACCAGGCTCCTCCGTCCATGGGATCCGCCAGGCAAGAGTACTGGAGTGGGGTGCCATTGCCCTCTCCGGCTCATCAGCTAGAACTCACCAAACCACCTAGTGGTGTTATCCACCCGCTGGGTGTTTTGAAGCTGACAAATTATATCCTGCTGTTCTTAAGAAGGAAAGCTGAAAATGGGCTATTATCTAGAGCTTGAACTTTAGCTCCCAAACTCTCTTACCTTGCTTTATGTTTTACCAGCAGGTCTCAGCTCCTATATATTTTGCAAATCTGGTTCTGCCTTCCTTGCCAACCTGTTGCACCCTTTGCCCTATGGGTGTTCTAGATTTTGCTCTTTCCCAGCTGGCGCTAGTGGTAAAGAACCCGCCTGCCAATGCAGGTGACGCTAGAGATGTGGGTTTAATCCCTGGGTCAGGAAGATCCCCTGGAGGAGGGCATGGCTACCCACTCCAGTCTTCTTGCCTGGGGAATCCCATGGACAGAGCAGCCTGTCAGGCTACAGTCCATAGGGTCGCACAGAGTTAGATACGACTGAAGCAAAGCATTCTTCTTCTCTCCTGGTAGGCTGTATCCATAGATTTACGCTCCATATCACTTTCAGATGGCTTCATAACACTCTCCAGCCCACTCCTTATCTGTGTCATGTCCTCAGTGGGGACTCAGACTGGAGTAGGTCAAAAGAAAAAGTTAGGACCATTGCACTTTTAAATTCTGAGGCTCCACAAAAAAAGTTTCCTGCTCTATGTTAGTTACAAAGAGAAATATCTCCAGCAGCAAGATTGAAACAGTTTTTCTTATGCATCATCAGCAAAGAAACGATACTTGAACAATATTTATACCTTGGGAATCACCAAGTCCAGCTGGTCTACAAACTGGGTTCTCACCCTCATTTTTGTCTTTTTTCCTGATGTCACATTTCACTGTGGTAGGAGGTATGACTAAAAGGAAACCTCGACGGCTTCCCTTGTGGCTCAGTTGTGGGGAATCTGCCCGCCCATGCAGAAGACGTGGGTTTGATCCCTGGTCCAGGAGGATTCCACATGCTGAGGAGCGGCTGAGTCCACGTGCCACAACTGTTGAGCATGCACTCTCATGCATGAGAGTTCACATGCAGAGCCTGTGAACCACACTACCGAATTCATGCATCACAACTACTAAAGCCCATACACCCTAGAGCCCGTGCTCCACAACAAGAGAAGCCACCACAATGAGAAGCCCGTGCACCGCAACTAGAGCGTGGCCCCTGCTTGCTGCAACTAGAGAAAAGCCTGTGCAGCAACAGAGACCTATCACAGCCAAAAATAAATAAATAAATTTTTAAAAAGGAAACCTTGAAATAAGGCATCAAAGGGAAGAAAAGAGAGAAAGGTCCAAACGGGAGAAAAATACTTCTTAAATGAAAGTCGTTTTGAAATATGTGAAAGGCAGACTGAGAGCAGGAGGAGAAGGGGATGACAGAGGATGAGATGATTGGATAGTATCACTGACTCGCTGGACACGAGTTTGACAAACGACGGGATTTGGCGATAGACAAGGAAGCCTGGAGTGCGGCAGTCCATGGGTCACAAAAGGGTTAGACACAACTGAGCAACTGAACTGAATTACTGAAAACACATGGACTAAAAAAGGAACACACTGAAAGGAAAAAAATATAATGTTAATAAAAACCATATTTGTCAAAACACAATTGAAGATCAAGCATGATAGACAAGTATTCCAACATACATTTCCTAAATGAATTACAGTATTTCACGGGAATACCCCATCCAGTATCACATGCTCAAGACTATATTGCTCACAGAGTGCTATCGGTTAATCTTCTTTTTTAACTTTTTAATATTCTTTTTTACCTTTTTATTTTATATAGAAGTAAAGCCAATTAACAATGTTGTGATAGTTTCAGGTGGACAGCAAAGGGACTCAGCCATACATATACATGTATCCATTCTCCCCAAACTTCCCTCCCATCTAGGATGCCACATAACATTGAGCCCAGTTCCCTGTGCTATACAGTAGGACCTTGTTCATTATCCTTTTTAAATACAGCAGTATGTACCCATTGATCCCAAACTCCCTAACTTCCCCTTCCTCCATCCTTTGCCCCTGGCAACCATAAGTTCTTTTCTGTGTCTGTTTTGTAAATAAATTTGTTTGTATTATTTCTTTTTAGATTCCAAATATAAGGGATATCAAACAGTACTTCTCCTTCTCTGACTTACTTCACTAGAGTATGACAATCTCTGCTGCTCTCTGGATCCATCCATATTGCAACAAATGGCATTATTTCATCCCTTTTAATGGCTGAGTGATATTCCATTCTATATATGTACCATATCATCTTTATCCATTCCTCTGTCAACAGACATGTAGGTTTGGTTAATTTTCCTAAGTCCAACAAACTGCTTAGTATGACATTCAGGGCCATTGTGATCTGGTCCCCAAGTTGTCATCTTTGTAGAGGGTAGTATAATTTCATGTGTTGATTTCATGTGTCATCTTGGGTCAGCCATGGTACCCAGATACTTGGTCAACAATTATTTTGGGAGTTTCTATGAAGATTTTGTTTGTTTGGGGATGAGATTTAACAACCGCGTTGGTGGACTTTGGATAAAGAAGATTACCCTCCATAATGTGGGCAGGCCTTATCCAACCAGTTGAACATCTCAATATAACAAAGGTTGAGCAAGTAGGAATTCAGTCAGCAGACTACATTTGGACTTGAACTGTGGCTCTTCTAGAGAGCTGCAGTATTCCACTGCAAATTTTGGACTTACCAAGCCTCCATAGTCATGAACCAATTTCTTAAAATAAATCTCTCTCTCAAAATCCCTCTATGTATATAGAAAAAGAGACACAGATGCAGCCTCTTGGTTCTGTACCTCTGAAGAACCCTGCCCAATACAGGTAGTGATAAGACTGTAGACTCTATAACCGAAATTATATGGATTTAAGATCTGGCTCTGCCATTTACTAATTGCAGAATATAAACTGGGAAAGTTACTTTACCTCTCTAAGCCCATTTTCTCTTTATAAAAACAGGAATAAAAACAGCTCCCTCAATTCTTTAGCTATGGGCCAGATTACATGTCATGAAACTTACATCTCTCTACTCCTTTGTTTCTGCTGCTCCCTGGCCTTTATAAATGTGTTTCTGTGTAGGGAGCAAAATGGTTACTTTTCCTTCCATACCTGCAGTGGTTTTAAAACTATGTTCACAGATTCTTTGATACTCTTCCCTTCAAGTTTCACTCCCCTCCTCTTTACTACAGGCTGGATTTATTGAGTTGCTGCTGCTGCTTTTTTTCTTTCTAGTATTTATTTATTTAGCTGGCTGTGTTGGGTCTTGGTTGCATGTTGCATCGTGAGATCTTTCCTTGTGGCACATGGATTCTCTAGCTGTGGCGCAAAGGTTCAGTAGCTGCGGTGCAAGGGCTTAGTTACTCCCGAGCAGGTGGGAGTTGAGTTCTCCAGCCAGGGATCAAACCCACGTCTCCTGCATTGCCATGCAGATTCCCAACCACTCGACCATCAGGGAGGTCCCTATTGATTTGCTTCTAGTGAACAGAATATGGCAGAAGTGACAGCAGAACATGTCCCAGATTAAAAATGACTGCAGTTTCCATCTGGGTCTCACACTCCGTCTCTCTCTCACCACCTGTGAAGGGGCAGTCATAGGTGACTGTGGTCACTTGAGCAGCCCTATGGAAAGGTCTAGTGGCAATGCCTGAAGCCTCCTGCCCACAGCCGACACTGAACTTGAAAGCAGATTATCCAGTCCCATGATGACGTCAGCTCCTGTCAACAACTTCATTGCAACCTTATGAGAGATCCTAAATCATAACCACCCAGCTAAGGAACTCACAGTTCTTGAGCCTCAAAATTGGTGTGAGATACTACATACTCATTGTTTTACACAGCTAAGTTTCAAGGTAATTTGATCAATAGCAAGTAATTAATGCCACATTCAAGTCTATAAAAGCCTTTCCTGACCGACATAAAGAATTTCTCCTCTCTGTTTCTTCCCTTGTACAAGGCAGGGAACTCATGGAGGGTAAGCCATTTTTAACTCTATTAAGTGGGAAAAAATAACCAAACTCAGTCCTGGCACATAAAGGGTTAGATAAGTTAAGCTAACAATTAGTGTTTTCTATGTGTCCTATGCTGGTCTAAGCCTATTGTAAACATTATCCCATTTAGTCCTCATAAAAACCTAGGAGATATACCATTATTATCCCGTTTTACAGTTGATGAAACAGGTGAAGTTATAGAGAAGCTGGTTAACTTGCTCATGATCACATAGCTAGTAAATATTGAATTAAGAAGTGAATGAATACAAGTTTCTTACAAACAGGACCGCATATGCCTCTTTGAATCTCATACAGTTTCTAGCCCAATATTCAATTGGGTCTCAAATACTTACTCACTGTCTGCTAACAAAAGAAGCTGATGTATGTGAGAAAGAAGTCTTGGAAACCCTGATTGTGGATAATTTAAATTGATTTCCCAAATATAATTATTTTCCTTCAATGAGAAGAAATAAGGATTACAGTAAATAGATGTTGTGATGAAACTAAAAATACACTTTGGAAGATGTTTACCTGTCTCTCCACACCTCCCACATAAATGCTTCACAAGAAATAATCTGCACTGGTAGTTTGATTACATAAGACACACAAAAATACCTTCTGGTGGTTCAGGATTCAAAACAGTTCGTGAGAGTAAAACGGTGTTATTTTGATGGTCTATTTTCTTCCCAAAAACAACAAGGAAAGAATGTTTCTACTGAAGTCTTTTTGATTTACAAATTTCAAATAGTGGCTTCTGGGGCTCCTTTTAGGAAAGCATGCAACCAATGGTCCCTCCTGGTGAAGTCTTTCTCAATAAGCACTTACACACCAAGAAACCTAAAGCAAGTTTTTATTCAGAGTTGGTGAAACTCTGGAAAGCAGCTTGTGGCTTCCTATTTTAGAACTTTTGACTTGTTTCCTCTGAGCACTTCCTCTATATTCAATATCTTGTAATAATCTATAATGGAAAACAATTTGGAAAAGAATATATATATATATATATAACCAAATCACTTTGCTGTGTACCCGAAACTAACACAACTTTGTAAATTAACCACACTTCAATTAAATAATAGTGAGTAGGTGGTCTTTTGTATTATTTGGTGAATGTGGATTCCTTTTCTTTTAATGTCTATTTGACAGGTTTACTCCTCTTACATTTTCTCTGTAGTAAAGAAAACAAGTAATTTGGAGGCTGTAAAAAGGATCTTGAAGCGCAACACTAAAGTTTAGTGATTATAAGAACATTAAATCACTTCTTTTGTTCTTTTGGGGTTTCTCTTATAGGATAGCACCTTCATTAAATTGTCTGCTGAAAACATTACCCTAAAATTTCATTTAAGACAAAGGAGACTAGAAATTTCTCTCTTTAAAGATTAAACAAAGCCTTATCTTCTATATTCACAAAAAGGCCTGTTTTTTATTAGCCTGTTTCTAATTATTTTTCTTTAAAGATTATAGATAGCAAATGACTTTGCCCCTCAACTTGTCCTAGATTTCTGGAGGGGGGGTCTCACTTCACTATACTGCATTTCAGAACAGAGCTTTTATTTTGAGAGCACTCTGCTTCTCAGCTTCCTCCTTACTCTGTCACTCTACGTTGGAAGCAAGGCATGTTTCTATTTCAAGATCCCATATTTTAGTCATGAAATAAAGCAAATGTAAGAAAATGTTAATAACCTGTTTTCAGGCAGAACTCAACTCTCTAGAAACACAAATATGAACTACTCACTAAAAACTTTTGTTTGCATGTTTGTTCTAGGTTTAAAGGCAAGACAAAAATAACCAGAGGGTGAGTATTTCTGTTCAGACTTCCACACAAGCCAGAAATACCCGTAGGGGAGGCAGTAAAGACTGGTAACTAAAAACACTTCGGACTCGGGAGTAAGACAAGCTGGAATCCTGGCTGCGCCTCTCCAAGCTGCGTGACCCCTCTTGAGGATTTACTTTACCTCTTATTTTATTATTGCTGTTGTTTTTTACTTTTTACTTTACTTCTTTATCTTCTGAAAAATGGGGATAACAAAAATACCTACAGTAGAGGAGTGCTGTAGGGATAAGCACAGCAGAAAGCAATAAAAGCGCTCAGTGCAATGCCTCGTACATAGTGAGTAATCGATATATTTTATTTATTAGTACTTAACATGCAGAAGCTTCCCAGGTGGCTCAATGGTAAAGAATCTGCCTGCTAAGGCAGGAGACTTGAGTTTGATCCTGGGTGGGAAAGATCCTTTAGAGAAGGAAATGGAACCCACTCCAGTATTCTTGCCTGGGAAATCTCATGGACAGAGGAGCCTGGTGGGCTATAGTCCACGGAGTCGCAGAGTCGGATGCGAGTGAGCACACACACACCAGGTGCAGAAAGGTAGTTTATTATTTGGGACAAAATATTCCTAAAAATTTTTAATTGAAAAAATATGAATTCCCTATCAACACAGTATTAAAGTTTTCTTTATATGCCTTATTTTCTCACAGAATTTCAAAGACTTTTCATGTGTTATAACTGCCATTCATTTTTAAAAAAATGATATTAGTTATTAATAAAAAAGTCCATATTTTTTGTTAGGACAACTGGAACAAGTTCCTTACTTACCAATTAATTACTTATAACTATATTTATAGTATTCTAGATTAAACTGTCACTGGCAATCTCACAGACAGTAAGACAGTTTTATTAAAACTAAGCTTCACAAAGGCTAAGTATGTAATGAAGTGAGAGCTCTTAAATACTCCGTGTTGCATTTTAATTGAGTCAACTCTTCTGCCAAGCACTTTGGCAAATTGGTATACATCAAAAGCCATAAAAATGCAAATAGCCCAGAAAAAGCTTATACTTGAAGATGTTAATTGTTCTTTTTGTTTTTTCCCTTTGTTTTTTTGGTAACAGCTTTACTGATATATAATTCACATCTCAGATAATTCATCTGTTTAATGTGTACCATTCAATAGCTTTTAGTAACTTAGAGTTTGCAACCATCACCCCAATCAACTGTGAAATATTTTCATCAAAAAGAAACCCCAAAACTTTTACTCATCATTTCCCAATCACATCTCCATTCTTAGTCTTAAGCAACCACTAATCCACTTTCTGAGGCTTCCCAGGTGGTGAGGTGAGATGAAGAGGTGAAGTTGCTCAGTCGCGTCAGACTCTTTGAGACCCCGTGGACTGTAGGCTTCTCCGTCCATGGGATTCTCCAGGCAAGAATACTGGAGTGGATTGCCATTTCCTTCTCCAGGGGATCTTCCTGGATCGAACCCGGGTCTCCTGCATTGGAGGCAGATGCTTTAACCTCTGAGCCACCAGGGAAGCTAGTGGCAAAGAATCCGCCTGCCAATGCAGGAGAGGTAAGAGACATGAGTTTGATTCCTGGGTCAGGAAGATAGCCTGGAGGAAGACATGGCAACCCACTCCAGTATTTGTGCCTGGAGAATCCCACAGACAGAGGATCCTGGTGAGCCATGGTCCAGAGGGTCACAATGAGTCGGACATGACTGAAGCCACTTAGCACCTGCACAATCTACTCTTGTCTATAGATTTGCCTATTCTGAACATTTCATATAAATAGAATCATTATGCTAAGTAAAAGCAGCCAGCCACAAAAGACTGCACATTGTTTACAACGGTTATCCATGTTACACCATATATCAGTACTTCCTTTGGCCAAATATTATTTAATTGTATAGACATTTGACCATGCATTCAGCAGTTGTGTGTGTTGTGTGTGTTGTCTCCCTTTTCGGTCATTATAAATAATGCCCTTATGAACATTTACATACAAGTTTCTGCATGGACATGTTTACATTTCTTTTGACTACATACCTGGGAATGGAATTGGTATTCTTACAGTACTGAAAATCATAAGCAATTTCACTGTCCAACAGAGAATGGTATTATGCAAAATAAATGTTGCCTATGTAGAAGGAAGACCATGCAGCCATACAGACCATGCAAGAAAAAGGATGCATGTGTGCTAAGCTGCTTCAGTTGTGTCAGACTCTGTGCGACCCTATGGACTATAGCCAGCCAGGCTCCTCTGTCCATGAGGATTCTTCAGGCAAGAATACTGAAGTGGGTTGCCATGCCCTCCTCCAGGGGATCTTCCCAATCCAGGGATTGAACCCGGCTCTTCTGTCTCCCGCATTGGCACGGGGGTTCTTTACCGCTGGCGCCACCTGGGAAGTCCGGGGTTAAAAAAAAAGCAAACTACGACCTTCTTAAAATCCTTTCTGGGTTTCCCGTCCCTGCTGTCATAGGGACATGCCCTCTGCCTCTGACCTCAGAGCTCTCCCCCTCAATTCCCTGAAGACCAGCCACACTGCTTTTAGAGAGTTTTAAAATATCTAAGATCCAGAGTCTTTGCATTTGTTTCCTCTGCTTGTATCACACTTTCCCCACTTTGATGACCAGTGGTTTCAAGTATCCTCTTAAATGTCTTTTCCTCACAGAAACCTTCTCTGATATCCCTAACTAGTCTAGGATTAGGTGTTTCCATAGCAGCCTGCAATTTTCCATCTTAATAAGGCTAATTATTTAGTCAGTGATCAAGTATTGAGAGCCTTTTACATGCAGGAATAGAAGGTAAAATAAAACATGCAAGACCCCAGCCATCCTAGACCTTATATTCTACAGAGGGAATGTAACGTACAAGTAAACAAATCACCCTTTTGGGTGATTTTAGTTAATGATAATTAGCTCCACGGTTTTCCTCTGTGTTTGGATAGTAAACTCCACGAAGGTAGAAGCTATTTGTCTTAGTTACTTCCAGTTTGCTAGAGCTTATTAACACCTAGCTGGCTGAATAAGCTCAAAACAAATTTAAGTGACTGTTAAAAACAGGCATATAAAAACCAGAAATGGAAAACACAAATGCGACTACTTCTGTAAACAGTTCAGTTTGGGGTTTTTTTTTTCCTTTTTCAAAACTTTCTGTAATTCTATTCTTTTTATAACTACAATAATTTTAAAAGATAAGCAAAAAATCACCAAAACCCGTAAAGAACCCCAAATAAAACACATTTATATGTTATCACACACTCATTAACAGACGTGGTAGTAACCCTACTCTGAAATACTCAGATGCGTTGGTTAACAGTATAGAATTTCCTTGGCGCCTTACCAAGTAGGTTCCCGGCTGCCAGCAATGTAATTTAGTTTTAAAAGAAAAGGTGCTTAAGAATATCCCCTCCGCAATTTCTCCGATCGCTAATACACTTGAGAATCTCCCTCCACCCACGACGTGGCAGCAAAAAGAAAAAAAAAAAACAACCCTGCAATTCTATTTTTATGTCAACGATGAGAAGAGAACACAGAACTTTTTGCGAGGTCAACAAAGAATGCAAGACTTTTCCGCAACAGATCGCCGGCTTTTTCCCCAAAAGATCCTTTCACAAGCCCCAAAGACAAAGATGGGCTGGGTAAAACCTGGTAGCCCTAGGTTTGGCCAGGAGAGCATCCAGATAAAACCCCACCCCCTAGCAGAGCGCTCAGCCTGGTCTTTCTTTCCTCCGGGCGCATGCGCAGCGCACTCTCCTGCCTCCGCACGCCTTTTCCAGCGAGTCGAGGAGGCGCTTACGTCACCGTGCGGTCGAAGAGAAAACCCTTCCGCTGCTCTATGGAAAACGAGTCCACGCACCTTTAGCTTTCCTTACCCCTCCTACCCCAATGCCAAAGACTTTCCCGGCCCGTTGCCAACAGCCCAGCTTTTTGCCGAACTTCTGAGTACGTTCGTTGGACGGAAAAAGCGGCGGAGAGGGAAAAGTTGGAGGACGTGAGACCAAACCAGGGTTGTTTACGGGGAGTGAGCGAGTCTAGAAATCGGTCCGCGAGGGCGGAGCCGAAGAAGCCGGCACTTCTTTCTCTCTTCCCCTCCCTCCCCAGCCTTCCCCGCGAGCGGACGCGGCATCGCCTCTGTCTCGCTTTTTCTTATTTTTCTCCCCCCTTTCCCCTTCCTTTTTATTTTTTTTTATTTTTCCCCCTTCCCCCCCTTTCACCATTTCCCCTCGGAGGCGCTTCCCCTGGGCAGGGGCAGAGCCGGTCTCACCCCCCGCCTCTCCCCGGCCCCCGCCGCCCTATGGCGAGAGGGAACCCCCTCCCCACCCGGGCACAAGCGGCGGCGGTTGGAGGAGCGGGACCGGCGGCGGCGGCGGCGGCGGCCTCAGGTCCGGGGGCGTCATGGAACTAATTCGCTGACCAGCCCACCGGCTGCAGCCGTGCGTCCCGCTCGAGCGCCAGCGCCCGCGCCCTCCGGCCCGCTTCCCCCTCTTCTCCCTCCTCAGTCGGCCCGGTCCTGGTCCCGCGCGTCTCGTCGCCGCGCGCAGAGGAAAATGAGGTGGTAACGGGCCCCCGGATGACCCCTCGTCACCACTTTGAGGTCTACAGTTCTGCCGGGGAGGAGGAGGAGGAGGAAGAAGAGGAGGAGAAGGTGAGGGGCGGGGACGGTCCTCGCGATCCGCGCGCGACCCCCTCCAGCGCCGCGCGCTCCGTCGGGGAAACCTGCCGGACACCCCCCACCCCACCCCTCTCACCAACAACTCGGCACCTGCCCAGTTTGGAAACAGCTCCGCTGGGTTCCCTTTCGGGCCAGTTTTTTCCGTCAGCGCGTAACTTTTTTTGTAGCTGCAGCAAATCGCCTCCTAGTGTGCGTTCTAGGCTCCGCGAGCCCGGGGGATACACAAAGAAGGACACACCCCCAACCCTAGACCTCAACGCCCCCAAGGGACCCGGGGGAAAATCGTTCACTTCGCAAAGCAGGCGGTGCTGGGGACGGGACGGGGTGGGGTGGGGTGCAGATGATGGGGAAAACCTGCGGGAAGGCGGGGGAGAGGAACGTTACTCGGGGTTTTGGGTGGGTGGGGAAGATCTGCTGAAGGAGCTGAGCTTAAGAGTTTGCACCCTAAGGGCAGGTAAGACCGAAAAGTTGAAGAGGGCGGAAGGCCCTCTGCCGAGCTAGTGATTCCACTGCAGATCGTTTTGGTAGGAGTTGCGAATTAGATAGCAAAGTAGTGGAAGGGTATCTTTCCGGAGGTAGGATGGCATCAGACTGGAGATCTTTGAATGTCGAAGTATTCAACTTTTATTCTGTCGGTGGGAGCCACTCAGCGTTTGAACAATAGCAGTGTGACATTATGATGTTAATAGTAACACTTGTTGAGGCTTACTATTGGACAGGCATGGTTCTAAGTGGTTTGCAACTTAATCTTCACAGGGGTAGGTGGTTCAGACACATTTTACAGATGAGGGAAACTGAGGCTCCATAAAATTGATTTTCCCTACTAGATGACAGCCAGGACACGGTGGCCAGAATTCCCATCCCAGGCAGTCTGACTGTGCTATACAGTCTGTATCTCGGAAAAAATTAAAGTAGTGTTATCTGCTTCTAGCTTTTCCAGGTCATTTGTGGCAGACAAAGTAGAAGGGAACAGACAAGAAAGAATGGACAAGATTCAGATTTGCTAGTCTGGGACCAGACACATCAGAAGTTCCGAGCTTCTGAACTAGAAGTTTCTAAATACTGGTGAAGAGTAGACTAGTAGAATCAGCGTGTTTTGGGAAGGTGCACTTGGATGGTTTGCGGTTAAACTGAGTTAAGTGAGTTTTCATGGCAGTGTGACATACTAGTTGAGAATGGAACTCTGAAATGTTTCTTGGTTAAGATTGGAAGCTTAGCGGTGTGTACATGTTTTATTCTGATTGTATGCCACGATCAAAGGTGAAAATTATTCATCTTTCTGTGCATGTTTCTTCGTCTTTAAAAGAGGCTTAATAAAAATACAAACTTAATAATGTGCCTCCCTGGTAGCTCAGTATGTAAAGGATCTGCCTGCACTGCAGGAGACCTGGGTTTGATCCCTGGGTCCAGAACATCCCGTGGAGAAGGAAATGGCAAGCCTTTCCTGTATTCTTGCCCGGAAAATCCTATGGACAGAGGAGCTGGGCAGGCTACAGCCCATGGGGTTGAAAGAGTTGGACACGACTTGGTGACTAAACCCCCACCACCAAATTTAATACCGTTCTTTGAGTTTGAGGAGTTAATATGGCAGTATTTTGAACAATACCTGGCCAAGTGATAAGCACTTACTATTTTTTAGCTAAGCACTTAACAAGTATAAACTATTATTATTATTTACTTAGCACAGTGCTGAACTCTGGAGAGTGTTTGCCATCAAGGTTAATAGGAGAGACCATCCTACAGATAATCAGTTATCACAGTAAAGTTATCCACTTTAGTAAACTTAACATTGATATTTTTACTTTTTGTCATATCTGTTGGAATTCTCATTATGTCAGTTGACCCAAAAGTGACCCTCTCTCTACAGGATCCAGATAATGAGTTTATATCTGATCTGCAGTAGCCAGATCAGATAGATACTGCAGTTTCACTTTTCTGTAGCGTGGAAAATCTAGAACATCCCCGTGGATGTCCTCCATGCTTGTATTATTTATATCCCATTTTTTTTGAAGTTTAAGGTAATATGACATCTTTGTTGTTTCCCTATTGTGTTTTGTTTGTTTTTCCTGTTGATTTGGTGTAGGGCTTCCCTTGTGGCTCAGCTGGTAAAGAATCCATCTGCAATGCAGGAGACCTGGGTTCAATCCCTGGGTTAGGAATATCCCCTGGAGAAGGGAAAGGCAGCCCACTCCAGTGGCAGAATTCCATGGACTGTATAGTCGATGGGGTTGCAAAGAGTCGGACAGGACTGAGCGACTTTCACCTCACTTTGTGGCATGTTACATTGGTTTCTGAATGTTAAACCAACTTGGCATTCCTGGGCTAAATCCCGCTTGGTTATGGTGTATGATCCCCTTTTTATGTTTTCAGATACAGATTGCTAGTATTTTGTTGATGAATTCTGCCTCTGTATTTAAAAGAGATATATATTGGTCTACAGTTTTCCTATTGTAGTCTTTGATTTTGGTAGCAGGATTATAACTGGCCTCAAAATGAGTTGAGAAGGACTCCTCTTTATTTTTTGGAAGAGTTTATGAAGAATTTGTCTTAATGTTTCTATAAATGTTTGGTAGAATTCACCAGTGAAGCCATTTGGGTATGGGGTTTTCTTTTAGTTTGTGTTACTAATTTTAGAAAGCTGGCAGATCCTGGTGAGCCACCCTGGTGAGAGTAGCTAAAGGAATGAAATAAGTTTTGACAAGAGTTAATCAATTACTGATTAAAATTAGGTTTAGAAGAAGTCTTAGAACCTAAGGAGTTCAGTCTGCATCCAGTATAGGTATTTCTTCTAAATACCTCTTGACAGGTGATTATCTAGTTTACACTCGTGTTTCTGAGGTTAATATTTATGTTTACTTTAAATGAAATTATAGTGAGTCTGTTTATCTCAGATTGTGGAGAAAAGTACCAAGGCAACAAAATTGGAATCTCAGAACATCTCAGCAGAATATAACAGTAAATGGAATTTAACAAGACAACTTTGTTTAAAGAAAGAATGCATTTAAGGTCCTGAACAAAAATGTAATGTCCTCCCCTACCCCCCAAAAAAGCACCAAAAGCCCTCGCACAATGAGGCAGGGAGGTAGAGAAGTTTGCCTAAGAGTGTGCCTTAGAAAGTCTTAGAGTTTTAGCTGAGCATAAATTTTGTCTCGGTAATTCAGTAGCCCCTTTTTTAAAAAGTAGCTAATGGTCTTAGAGGGCATTAGTAATTGGTGCTAATTTTGAAGAGCTAAAATCATGTCACATGAGGAACTCTTGAATAGTTTTTCATTTCTGCAGAGGATGAACTGATGAGCATGATAACAGCCTTCAAACATTTGAAGGCTTGATCTCTGAAAGAGATCAGACTTGGTTGGGTTTGTTTTGGTTATAGTTTTTTGGTTTTGGCCCCAAGGGTTGAAATGAGCCTTTGATTCTATCTCTGTTTCATCAGGACACTGCTGTGGGCCCTGTGGCTTATGAAAACATGATATGAATGCAAAGGAATTTATAGGGAAGATAGTTCTTGGAAGAAATTACCTTTTAGATGGACCTTTCAGGATGGTTTCTATTTTCCACTCTAAGTTATTTGTTTCTTAATATAAAAAGCACTTCATGCTTGGTATAAAAAATTTGCAAAAACCCAGAAGTTTAAAGAAGCAAAAAGAAAATCACTGTCCTGTTAATCAGAGGTAGTTTGCAGTAGGTTAAGCAGTAAGTTAGTGAAATATGTGGGGTGATTCATAGGGAAGAGGATATTAGCTAGAGTTGGGGCAGAGGGAACACAGAAATTGAAGATGAGGCTTCTATATTTTGTTTTTTTCAAATTTTTATAAAAAATTAGGGACTGTGTGTGTTAAAACTAGACATTAAAACATTTTTTTAAAGCATCCCTGGAATCTGAAGCAGATAGGTAATACAGGTATATAGTTGATAAACTGGAATAGTTATTTGAGGTCTTCAGTGAAAAACAGCATTCCCCTGCTACTTGACTTCCCCACTCTATTCTCTTCTCATTCCTTAGAGGTTAACCACTCTTAGCTCTTAGCTTTTTCTCTTGTGATTTAAAAATCATACTTTCAAATAATTACTGCTGTTTTTTGATATTTGAGTTTTAGATATTATTTATGTTTTCTTCTGAAATATAAAGATGAGGCTCTCATTCTGCCTTCTAACTCCCCTCATCTTGCCAGTGTAGTTTTATCACAGTCTTTGTGTTGAAGTCTCTATTCAGTATTTTCATTATTATTGCTTTGTAAATATTGTGATATATTATTATATTTCAGTTCAGTTCAGTTGCTCAGTCGTGTCTGACTTTACGACCCCATGTACTGTAGCATGCCAGGCTTCCCTGTTGATCACAAATTTCTGGAGCTTGCTCAAACTCATGTCCATTGAGTCATTGATGCCATCCAACCATCTCATCCTCTTTCATCCTCTTCTGCTCCTGCCTTTAATCTTTCCCAGCATCAGGGTCTTTTTGATGAGTCAGCTCTTCACATCAGGTGGCCAAAGTATTGGAGCTTCAGCTTCAACATAGTCCTTCCAATGAGTATTCAGAACTGATTTCTTTTAGGATTGACTGGTTTGATCTTGCAGTCCATGAGACTCTCAAGAGTCTTCTCCAGCACCACAGTTCGAAAGCATCAATTCTTCGACTTTCAGCTTTCTTTATGGTCCATCTCTCACATCCATATATAACTACTGGAAAAACCATAGCTTTGACTATATGACCTAAGTAATGTCTCTGCTTTTTAATATGCTGTCCAGGTTTTCATAGCTTTTCTTATATTATTATATTTTCTTATATTTACTTTCTTGCATAATCTCTTTTTCTGAGTTTAATAACCCTTTTAGTTGTTTTGTTGTTGTTCAGTCACCAAGTTGTGTCTGACTTTTGCAGCCCCATGGACTGCAGCATGCCAGTCTTCCCTGTCCTTCACTATCTGCTGGAGTTTGCTCAAAAAATCTTATCTGCCAGTGCAGGAGACTCCAGAGATGCAGGTCTATCCCTGAGTCAGAAAGATCCCTTGGAATAGGAAATGGCAACCCACTCCAGAATTCTTGCCTGGAGAATCCCATGGTCAGGAACCTGGCTGGCTACAGTCTGTAGGGGTGCAGAATCTGGGCATGCATGCACATACATGTCCATTGAGTTGCTGATGCCATCCAACCATTTCACCCTTTGTTGCCCCCGCCCCCTTCTCCTCCTGGCCTCAGTCTTTCCGAGCATCAGGGTCTCTTTCAGTGAGTTGGCTCTTAACATCAGGTGGCCAAAGTATTGGAGCTTCAGTATCAGTCCTTCCAGTGAATGTTCAGGGTTGATTTCCTTTAGGATTGACTGGTTTTATCTCTTTGCTGTCCAGGGGACTCTCAAGAGTCTTCTCTGGCACCATAATTCGAAAGCATCAATTCTTTGGCAGTTAACTTCCATCAAATCTAATTACCTTTTTTTGACATCCTTCCACAGTGTCTCCAGTTTTCTACATACAGTTAAATCTCTGTGGTTTCCTTTTTTTTTAAGCTTTAATGTAGAAATATCTTCTCAGACGATGCTTTGTGCTGATCTAGACTTTGCATTTTAGACTTGCTCATTTTAGAGTGCCAGTTACCTCGCATGCTAAGTCACTTCAGCTGTGACCAACTCTTTGCAACCCTGTGGATTGGGGCCTGGCAGGCCCCTCTGTCCATGGGATTACACAGGCAAGAATACTGGAGTGGGTTGCCATTTCCTCCTCCAAGGGATCTTCCCAACCCACAAATCAAACCCACATCTCTGTGTCTCCTGCATTGGCAGGTGGGTTCTTTACCAGTGGTGCCAGTTACCTTACTGTTGGGCTTTCTAGATCAGCATTGTCAAGTAGAAGTTGCTGCCTTGATAGAAATGGTCCTTTGCCGTACTGTCCAGTGCAGTATTCACTAGCCACATGTAGCTGTTTAGGACTTGAAATATGACTAGTGTGACTGAGGAATTTTAACTTTATTCAGTTCTAATTTTAATATTTACTTGTGTAGCTAGTGGATACTGTATTGGGAAGCACAGTTCAGAATGGTTTCATACTTAAGGGGATAGTTTCATACTAAGTGGAAATGGTTTTGTTTTTAATGAAGAGACTGCTTAGCCCTTATCCAATTAGATTTTAAACAGGAATATTTGGGACAACTAGTTCTAAAAATTTCTAGTTTAAAAAGCCTATGACTTAGTTTTGACACACTGATGTTTTGATCAAAGATTCTGTCAATTATATGGTCATGTTTTTGTCTCTATAACTGAATTTCAGATTTAAAGGGAGAATGTTTTAGATAACTGATGATTGTTGTAAACATTTTAATACATGGTATTTTAAAGAGTTGTAAAATCCTATATTGCCTCATAACATTTTTATTTTATGAATTGCTTAATAAGTACCAACATATTTATACAATGCTACACCTAACTATATATGTGTAATTAAATATAGAACATTGTTTTATATTTGCTTTTATAGGTAGCTACATCAAGCTGGGTGGCAGGCAGATCCATAGGATATCATGAAGTTTCCAGGGCCTTTGGAAAACCAGAGATTGTCTTTCCTATTGGAAAAGGCAATCTCTAGGGAAGCCCAGATGTGGAAAGTGAATGTGCCGAAAATACCTACAAATCAGGTAAAGATTTCTCTCTTCACTCTAGATAGGTGGCTTTTATTACCACTATCATATGTAACAGTATCTTGACACTGCATTGGAGAAATATGTATATAATATATAAAGATATTCTTTATATGAGAAAAAATGAACTGTTTGCTTTTCCGTTTTATCTGGGTTACACCTTTAGGAACATAGGTGTGTCCCTTCCCTTTCCTTGTAGCATAATACTTAGAGTAGGAGGCCTTCTCTATTTCTAGATACATAGCTCACCTTAGAGGCTGAACATAATCACATCCTTATCTTTAGTGATCAAAAGCTTGTTCCTTCATAAATATTAGTAAAGAATTACATAACCTACTAAGGTCGTGTCAGTGTTGAAAACTAGGGAGATAATCACCAGCTTACCTCTTAGTTACTGTTGGCTATATGCCTTTTGCTGAGCGCTGAAGAATTAATGCTTTTGAACTTTGGTGTTGGAGAAGACTCTTGAGAGTCCCTTGGACTGCAAGGAGATCCAACCAGTCCATTCTAAAGGAGATCAGTCCTGGGTGTTCATTGGAAGGACTGATGCTGAAGCTGAAACTCCAATATTTTGACCACCTCATGCAAAGGGTTGACTCATTGGAAAAGACCCTGATTCTGGGAGGGATTGGGGGCAGGAGGAGAAGGGTCAACAGAGGATAAGATGGCTGGATGGCATCACCGACTCGATGGACATGAGTTTGGGTAAACTCTGGGAGTTGGTGACAGATAGGGAGGCCTGATGTGCTGTGATTCATGGGGTTGCAAAGAGTCGGACATGACTGAGTGACTGAACTGAAGTGATATGCCTTTTCTCTTAGAAATTTCATATAATTAGAGTTTTTATTTTTTTTTAACAAATAGCTGTGAATATGTCTACTCCCCAAAATTCACTGATATAACATGTCTTTACACATCGTTTATCCCTAGTACCTAGCTCTGTGCTTGGGATAAATAATAATGGCCAATAAATTTTCAGTATGTGTAAGCAAATGACAGTATCTAAGCTTCTCTGGTAGCTTAACAGTGAAGAATCCCCCCTGCATGCAGGAGACTTGGGTTCGATCCCTGGGTTGGGAAGATCCCCTGGAATAGGAAATGGCAACCCACTCCAGTATTCTTGCCTGGAGAATTCCACAGACAGAGCAGCCTAGTGGGCTGCAGTCCATGGGGTCATAAGAGTCAGACATGACTTAGCGCTAAATCACCACACCATAGGTTATTGATATCTATGTGCTTTTTCTAATTCCAGCCTGCTTTTATCTTCTTTCCCACAAGCTGAAGAAATCCATGTTTTGCTTTTAGTGTTACTTAATTGTCATTTAGGGAATTGGAAAATTAGTTAATTTGAATGAAAGCCTTTTATACTAGGAACATTTGCGTGTGTTATCAAATACATTTAATATCTCACTTGATCCTTTGAGGGCTTCCCTGATATAGTCCATAAGACCGCACGCACTTGATTCTTTGGAAAAGCAATAGTCCCAAATTGCCCAGGATTTCAACTACTAAGTAGTAGAGCTATAATTCTGAACCTGAGGCAGTTTTCTCCCCATTATACTTTTTATTTTTGTGTGCTTGTGTGAGTCAGTCATTCAGTAAATGTTTAAGTGTGATATTCTGAGCACTGTTCTAGCATTGGGGATACAATTGTGAGAAAAATAGAAATTTCTGCTTTTTATGTTCTGACATTCTAATAAGCCTCAAAGCTTTGTTATATCTGCTTTTAGGACCATTTTTTTCTCCTATTATCTCAAGTCAGCATGCAACCAACGTGCGTGATAAACTTTTATAACATGGTCTTTGAAGGTGATTTCTATCAAGATTATAGTATATTGCTATATTATCACTTATTCTGACCTATTTTTATAGATATTTAACAGATATTATTGAGGTGTAATACCAGAGAACAGAACAGTATCAGAACTTCTAAGACGGATCTGTTTAAGGTTTTGTCTTTGTAATGCCAAGTAGATGCTCTATGTCGTGTCTGACTCTGTGACTCCATGGACTGTAGCCGCTGGGCCCCTCAATCCACAGAATTCTCTAGGCAAGAATACCAGAGTGGGTTGCCATTCCCTTCTCCAGGGGATATTCCCAGTCCAGAAATTGAACCTGGGTCTCCAGCCTTGCAGGCAGATTCTTCATCTGAGCTACCAGGGAATCCTAGAAGCCCTACTTAGTTCTTGTAAAATGTGTGTGGGCTTGGTCTGATGGTGATAGGAAATAAGATAGAGATAGGAGTGAAGAGCTATAGGGGCTTGAGCCGCTTGACAGAAGAACCTCAGGGACACTTATCTGTTCTAATTCTTTTATTTTCTTCTGCAACTCTCAGGGACTGGTTTTTCTACTTCCCTTTTCACAATTTCTTCTAACCATGATTTCCCTCCTTTTTTGCTCTTCATAAGAGAAATAGTCTTGTCTCTAAACCAACATTTTTATTTTAGGGCTTTTTTTTTTTTGGTGCTGGTTAAAGTGGAAAAATAAAATATTTTGAAGCTTTTTCTCCTCTAGCTTTCTTCACCCCACCTCTACTTTCACCTAAACACTACTACAAGGTCATTTTCTTATAATTCTCATCTCCTGTCTTGCAGTTTAGGACAGAGTGGTCATGTAAGAATATTAGACATCTATCACTTCCCTTCAGTTGGCTTCTATAACACTCTGTTCTTCACATATGATAGCACACACTATTATAATTTCCTGATGATTTGACTTTAGTTTCAGTTCAGTCGCTCAGTCATGTCCGACTTCACGACCCCGTGAATTGCAGCACACCAGGCCTCCCTGTCCATCACCAACTCCTGGAGTTCACTCAAACTCATGCCTATCGAATCAGTGATGCCATCCAGCCATCTCATCCTCTGTCGTCCCCTTTTCCTCCTGTCCCTAATCCTTCCCAGCATCAGGGTCTTTTCCAATGAGTCAACTCTTTGCATGAGGTGGCCAAAGACTGGAGTTTCAGCTTTAGCATCATTCCTTCCAAAGAATACCCAGGACTGACCTCCTTTAGGATGGACTGGTTGGATCTCCTGGCCGTCCAAGGGGCTCTCAAGAGTCTTCTCCAGCACCACAGTTCAAAAGCATCAATTCTTCAGCGCTCAGCTTTCTTCACAGTCCAACTCTCACATCTATACATGACCACAGGAAAAACCACAGCCTTGACTAGATGGACCTTTGTTGGCAAAGTAATGTCTCTGCTTTGGAGTATGCTATCTAGGTTGGCCATAACTTTCCTTCTAAGGAGTAAGTGTCTTTTAATTTCATGGCTGCAGTCACCATCTGCAGTGATTTTGGAGCCCAGAAAAATAAAGTCTGACACTGTTTCCACTGTTTCCCCCTCTGTTTCTCATGAAGTGATGGGACCAGATGCCATGATCTTCGTTTTCTGAATGTTGAGCTTTAAGCCAACTTTGTCACTCTCCTCTTTCACTTTCATCAAGAGGCTTTTTAGTTTCTCTTCACTCTCTGCCATAACGGTGGTGTCATCTGCATATCTGAGGTTATTGATATTTCTCCCGGAAATTTTGATTCCAGCTTGTGCTTCCTCCAGCCCAGCGTTTCTCATGATGTACCCTGCATATAAGTTAAATAAGCATGGCGACAGTAAACAGCTTTGACATACTCCTTTTCCTATTTGGAACCAGTCTGTTGTTCCATGTCCAGTTCTAACTGTTGCTTCCTGACCTGCATACAGATTTCTCAAGAGGCAGGTCAGATGGTCTGGTATTCCCATCTCTTTCAGAATTTTCCATAGTTTATTGTGATCCACAATAACAGTCAAAGGCTTTGGCATAGTCAATAAAGCAGAAATAGATGTTTTTCTGGAATTCTTGCTTTTTTGATGATCCAGCGGATGTTGGCAATTTGATATCTGGTTCCCCTGCCTTTTCTAAAACCAGCTTGAATATTTGGAAGTTCATGGTTCACATATTGTTGTATCCTGGCTTGAAGAATTTTGAGCATTACTACCGTGTGAGATGAGTGCAATTGTGCAGTAGTTTGAGCATTCTTTGGCATTGCCTTTCTTAGGGATTGGAATGAAAACTGACCTTTTCTGGTCCTGTGGCCACTGCAGAGTTTTCCAAATTTGCTGGCATATTGAGTGCAGCACTTTCACAGCATCATCTTTCAGGATTTGAAAGAGCTCAACTGGAATTCCATCACCTCCACTAGCTTTGTTCCTAGTGATACTTCCTAAGGCCCACTTGACTTCACATTCCAGGATGTCTGGCTCTAATACATTAACTTTGTCATTTTTGTACCATCTGTAGATTTGGTAAATAAATACATCTGATTTGCCCCAGGTTGTTTTTTTTTTTCTTAAGTAAACAGTTTCTTAAAGTATATATAGATCATAGAGTGTACAGCTCATAAATTTTCACAAAATGACACGAACCACATTACCAGCACCTTCAGAAGCTCTTATGTCTTATATTTACCGTCATCTATCTTTTCCCCACAAAGAAACATTATCCTATTATCAGAGATTAGTTTTTCTTTATTTTGAATTATATTTATATATGGAATAATAAAATATGTCCTGGGCTGTTTTGCTCAGCATTATTATTTATTATTTTTGGTTTAAGATCTCTTCATAGGGATTCATTTATCCATTCTGCTATTGATGGTCATTAGGGTCGTTTTTGTGTATATCTTTTGGTGAACACACTTGTACATTGCTGTTGAGTATATTCTTAGAGGTGGAATTGCTAGAACCTAGAATATGTGTATTCTCAGGTTTAGCAGATACCACCAATTGTATTACTTACCTGAGTTGTTACACCACTTTTACACCCCCTTTTTTTTTTCTACCCTTACAGCAGAGTATGAAAGTCCCAGGTTGCTCTGCATCCTTGTGAACCTTGATATTATCTGTCTTTTTCATTTTAGTTATTCTCGTGAGTGTGTTGTAGTGTCACTTTGGGTTTTAATTTGCATTTCCTGGGTAGCTAATGAAATTCAGCTTTTCATGTGCTAATTGGCCATTGACTATCTTTTTTGGTGAAATGTGTGTTCACATCTTTCACTTGGGTTCTGTTGATTTCCTTTTTAAATTGTTAGAAGTTTTTTGTTTTGCAGGCTCTGTGTATTATACATATCTTCAGCTCTGTATATGTTGACTTTTGATAAATAGAAGATCTTGATTTTTAATGACCAAATATCAGAAATTTTTTCCTTTTTGCTTAGTCCTTTTAAAGAAATGTTTGCCTCACCCGGAGTAATAATAGGAGTCAAGAATAATTTTTTTCTCCATTTAGAAAACCAGTACTATTGATTAGAAATACTGTTTGTGCCACTGCCCCATAATGTAGTTTTGTTATTAATGACTGACTGCTGTATATGAGTAAACACATTTGTGGGTCAGTTTCTTGCCTCTCTTCATTGATCTGTTCACGTCTCTTAAATACCACACTGCCTCAGTTATTGTAGCATAATAATGTCTTTGGTGGCATATACTTTGTTCTTTTTTTTTTTCTTAACAGTTGCCTTGGCTGTTTTGAGCCCTTTGCTCTTCTGTATGTATCAATACTTTTAATACACTTGCCAGTTTTCAAAAAACAAAAAAACTGTGGGGTTTTGGTTTTACTGAATCTGTAGATTGATTTGGGGAAGAATGAACATGTTTATAATAATCCATGAACATAAGAGTATTTCTCCATTTTTCTTTAAAGATGGTCTTCAGTTTCTTTTAATAATATTTGAGAATTTAGGTTTATTCCTGGGTATTTGAGACTTGTTGAGGCTATTACAAATGGTATCATTTTAAATTTTTTATGTGCTTGCTTCTATATGCTGGTAGATTTTTATATAGACCATACTAAATTAACTAAGTAGTTTGCAGAGTCTCTAGGATTTTCTGTGTATTATACGCTGTCATGTCAAATGTGAATAATCATGGTTTTATTTTGTTCTTTTTCAGTCCTTACAACTTTCTTTTCTCCCTGTTTTTCAGAATTAACCAGGGTTTCCAGAATACTGCTGAAGTCTCCATTTGAGGAGAAAGCTTTCAATATTTTACCATTAACTCTAGTAGTTCTATATATTTTTTAATCTTTATCAGATTAAGAAATTCTTTTCTCTGCCTTGGTTTGCTTGGAGTTTTTTTTTTTTATGAATAAGTGTTGAATTTTTATACATCATTGGATCTTATTAACATTTTGGCTAGGAGTCTTCCATCTAAGGTCATGGGTAAGATTGGTTTGTAATGCCTTTGTTAGATTCTCATGATAGAGTTATGCCGGCTTTGTAAAATGAGTTGGGAATTATTCCTGCTTTTTTTCCCCCAGTGCTCTCCATTTGTTTAAATTGATACTATTTCTTTCTTCAATGTTGGATGGTTTCGCTTCAAAGCCCCTGGAGCCTAGAGATTTATTTGTAGATAAGGTATTTACTAATTAGTCTAATATCTTTGGTCAGTATGAGGCTAATCAGGTCTTCATTTAAATGTTATCACCGTTTTACACGACTGAAGTGACAGCAGCAGCAGCAGTTTTGGTGAATTGTGTTTTTTAAGGAATTCATTTCATCTGCAGTTTCCAGTTATTTGTATAAAGTTACTCAAAGTATTCTCTCTTTAACATGCCCTTTTTTATTTGGCATGTGGTTTTTCTTGATCAGTCTTTCTAGAGGTCTGTCAGCCTTTCAGTTCTGTTGATTTTTCCCTATTGTACATTTTTTTTTTTAAGTTTTGCTCTTTTTCCATTATTTCTGTCTACTTTCTTTGTATAGTTTTCTGTTCTTTATCTTGAGATATAGATGCTTTATCTCAAGAGAAATGTTTTCTTTTTTAATTCATTTAGCACTATAAAGCATCGCTGTCTACTCTTGCTGAGTTTGTTGTTTAGATTTCATATCAGGTTCTTAATTTGAGTTGTTACATGTCTCAGTTCTAAAATTTCCCTTTTGGATTTTTTTAATAGATTTCATTTCTTTAGTGAACATTTTCATTTTCTCATCTGTCTTCCTCTCTATTTGTGTATCAAGTCCTTTTCTGATAATGCAAAGACCAAGATCTTTTTATTGTCCCCCTTTTTTTTCTCCCTTGTTTTTGATTACTTGGTTCTTTGTCTTGTTATGCCTGGTTATTTTTGACTGGTTGCTGAACATCATGAGAAATTGTAGAGGCTCTAGATGTTTTTTTTCTGCAGGAGGGCTCAATCTTCCCAGTGGTGGGCAAACTGAAGAAGCAGCTTGAATCCGTTGAAGGACTATGCTGATGGGAGGCTGGGTTGCTGTTGAGGATAGCTTCGTCTATTTCTGGTTGTCCCCAACTTTAGAGAGTAGCCCAGGATCCCAGCTGAAAGCTTAGAGTGTTTACTAGTGCCCTCATTCCTGGAAGGGCGCTACACTCTTCCCAGAGTTCATTCTTACTTTTCAGAGACTTTCTGCTTAGCCACTTAGATCCTTGTCCTTCCCAACTTCAGAATTTCATTCAGAAAATTAAGAGGAAAATCAGCTGAGTGTCACATTCAGATCTCTGACCCTCCCTCTTCCTGCTAGGTTCTTGGCTGTTCAAGTCACCAAATTTTAACTCTTGCCTTGTAAGACTCCCCAAAACGCTGTTGGTTTCTTTGCTCATACTTTACACCTCTTGCCATACTCACAAGATGGGCAGATGCCTGAAAGGGGAAGCTATGCAGACTCATCTCTATTCGTTGCCTCCTCTCTGGAATCTCGGCTCCGCAAGGCCTGACTGTCCTAGCAGTTCTGATGCCTTTCTGTCACTGTTAGGGGCCTTTCTAGTTGTTTTCGGCTAGAGTGTAGGTTTGCTGCTCCCTACTCAGTCATAGCCAAAAGCAGTAAGGTGATTTTTTGAAAAAGTATTGAACAGTTGTGACAGGAGATGATGTGGGAGCACAGGAAAGTACTCAGCCCGATTTGAGTCATCAGGAAAAGTGTCTGGGAGGGAGTGATGGCTGAAAAAGCTCTTAAAGGAGAAATAAAAAAGCAAGTAAAGAGCAAGAAGTGTGTTTCAACCAGAGGGAAGCAGTGATATAAAATAGCGTTACAGGAGCAAGGAAGAAACCATAAATAGAAGTACTGCTCTTCTGCATTTTAAGGCAGAAAGGGATGGAAGGTGAGTGAAACTGGAGAGGTAGGTCAGAGAGGGATTTGCATGCCCTGCCTGGGGGATTACATTTCATCTTTTAGGTAGAGACAGAATTTGTGTTTTAATAATCAGAATAGCAGAAAGCTCTGTGTTTTACCATGTTGAATCAAACCATTATAAATTCTCTTTGGGATTAGTTGTTCAACCACTATACTGAATTCTCTTAACCCTATTTGAGCAATCCGTATAAGAGAAAACAGATCTCTTGATCAGGAAATATGAGTGAGTCTTTGTAAACTTATCTTCTGTGGGGATTTTTTGCTTTCTGTTAGTTTTGGCTAGTAATGATAATACTAGCCATGCGAGAATGCTTTCTTGGCTCCATTCTCAGATTTTTTAATACAAAGTATGTTAAAGTCCAAAGAGTGTCATGTTTTCTTTCATAATTATTTGCATTATAATTGGTTTGAAAGAACTATTTATAAGTAACAGTTTGTAAATTTGTTTCTTCTGGCATCACAAAGCACTAGATATCCGTAGAGGAAGGAAAAGGGCAAAACTAACATTTAACTGCTGTTTGCATTCTATGTGTTTCACACAAGTTAAATCACTTAGTTGTAGTATGTAAATCTCTAGCTGTGTTCCCACGTGTTATACCTCTCGTTACAGCGCATTATGTCCTCCTTTTGTGAGACTTCTTACAGTTATATGTTTGTGTTATTTGTTTAATGTCAAACACGTTATGTAATGTAATCTGTTACTTAGGGATTTTGCCCCCCTATATCCAACCTGAAGGTATTGAATTAATGCTGTTTTTGCTCCTTATTGCTCTTCTAGATCATTGTTCTTTCACTTCCCTAAAAGCCTACCCACTTTCATCAGATTGTATCACCATCTGCCTCTCCTTGTATTATTTCATTGTCATTGAATTGTTCAGATGGCTTAATTAACATTGGTTTTGGTTTTTTTTTTTTGGCGTTTTTAGATAAAAGCTACCCTTTGTAGAAATTTAATTTCTCTTGAATGTTTAATTGTCTCCATCTAAAAGTTTTGTGGCTGCTTCAGTTGGTTCTCAGGGACCTTTAGGGGCTCCTGGTCCGGCTCTTAAAAGTAACACCTCACGGCTCTGTGGAGAATGGAATATTTTAAAACCAGTACCCAGGGGCTAGCTGTAGGGCTGTGTCTATTTCTTCCTACCTCTAGAGAAGCCATAGATCCAGATAGTATTTTGATGACTCTTTCAGACTCCTTCTGTGAGAGTGAGGATCCATCTGCTGGCTTTAATATCCTGGCTGTAAATAACCTAACTCCAGGTTCCTCTGTCAAGTTGGAAAGTAGTCTCTTTAGGACATTGTTTTCCTGTTACCCCGTATACCCCAAGCATTTCAAGCCCACAGCTTCAGTTCCATGAGCAACTTTATTCTTTTCGATTCATTGAATTGTATCACTAGTTGTCAGAGTATCTGTTCTAGCAGTCTTTTCCATCCACCTTGATTTTTATTTGCAAATCTGAGGAGCTTAATACTAGGTTATTGTGTTGACATTAGTCCTGTTGACATTAGTTGACTCCAGGCTGACATCAGTCTTGTCCTTCAGAGTAAAGTTCACAGGTTTAAAATACTTAGTACTTTTCCTTGCCTTGCAAGTGATCACCCCCTGCCCTCACTCTTAAGATACAAGGTAATTGCTGTCTTCTCTCAGAGCCTTTTGTCCTGTTCCCACACTGGGCCAGGCGCCCTTCCAGTGTTCCCCCTCACCCTGTGCATACCTCTGCTCTCATCTTACTGTGTTTTATTAATGATTTCTGATTATTTGCCTCATCATGAGGCTTTGCTTTAAAGTTTAAACAGTGAGATTGTCATTCTTCATTGTATTCCCATAACTAAGTTAAATGCCTTGAGTATCAGATGTTTTCAAATTATTGTTCATAGTCTTAACACCAGTTTGGTGGTGAGATATTAATATAAAAGGTTGTAAACCATCTTTGTCTCATTTTCTTGTCAGTATTTCTTGTGTAGTATTCTGGAGTCAGTTTTTATATAACAAAAGGAATTGACCAGGAGGCAAATATATATGGCAGTTAACCATCATAAATACCAGTGATAACTGAGTATAGAGCTAAATATAAAAGTTATGTATGCGTGATTAGTTGGTTTGGCCACAAAGAAATACTTTACTTTTTGGGCCAAAGCTGAAAATTGACAGAAAGAGGAGTTGAAATAAAGGAAACTGGCCAGTGCAATATCAGAGGCTACGAGGAGCGCCTGGCACTGTTCCTTGCAACGCTAAAGAAAACCAAGAGGAAGGAGAGAAGAAATTCTAGCTGAAATGCCTATTTGAGAAGACCCACCGTCAAGATGTACAGCCTTTCATACTTTAATAACTCTTAATGCACCTCTCTGTGATAGAGGAATTAATTTCATAAAGTTGACTCTGAGTGATCAGGAAAAAGGTTTAAGCTGTGGTCTCTATACTTTCTGAGGAATGAGATAAATAATATATTCTTAAAGAGATTTCCATCCACAGTGGTTATGATGGTGAATCCTGCAGTACTCAGGTTAAACCTTTACTTGTCTGGAACCCTCACATTGAAAATGGTCTTTTCCGCTAATCACGGAGGCATTTCTGTACTTTTTTGTGTTTATCTGACAGCAGTGCTTACCCACCCTAGTGTTCTTGCCTGCAGAGTCCCAGGGACCGGGAGCCTGGTGGCTGCCATCTATGGGGTCGCCCAGAGTTGGACACGACTGATGCGACTTAGCAGCAGCAGCAGTACTTACATATATCTGTTCCATTTATTAGTAGTAAATTAAGTATTACTAGGTTGTTTTGTTTTTTATGGTTCCTGTAAAACTGAAGAGTAAATAAATATTGCTTTAAAGTATGTACCTTTTGAAAATTAAGCCTAAACCCAAAACTTAATATGTAGGAAGATTAAAATGATAATAATCAGTGTTTGTGTAGTAATCTCTAATGATAAATTCAGATTAATTTCCCCTTCAGTATCCTTTCATCTTTAAATGTATATTCATCTTTTGTCCCTAGTATCTTTCATTTATTCCTGTTCAGTTTAGTTTTGTTTTTAATGGATTGTCAATCTGTTACATGGCCCATTTAAGATAGCTTAATGTCTGTTTGCTGCCTTAGAAAGAAATTCTCTTATTCTTACTAAATTTCTTATTCTCAGGAATTGAGAAAACTTAATTCCAAAATTACTATTAGTTTGTAACAGTGTTACCTAAACTTTAAAACCTTAATTTGATTATATAGATTTGTGGTGTGATGACATTGTGAAGATTTTATTTAATAAATAAGAGAATATTGGACATTGATATTAAATGCTGTAACTAGTACACCACAGTTCAAAAGAATCAATTCTTAGGTGCTCAGCCTTCTTTATGGTCCTACTCTTACATTCATATATGACCACTGAAAAAACCTTAGCTTTGACTATACGGACCTTTGTTGGCAAAGTAATGTCTCTCCTTATTAATATGCTATCTAAGTTGGTCATAGCTTTTCTTCCAAGGAGCAGGCATCTTTTAATTTCATGGCTGCAGTCACCATCTGCAGTGATTTTGCAGCCCAAGAAAATAGTCTGTCACTGTTTTCATTGTTTCCCCATCTATTTGCCATGAAGTGATGAATCCGGATACCATAATCTTAGTTTGTTAAATGTTGAGTTTTAAGCCAACTTTTTCACTCTCTCGCTTTCATCAAGAGGCTCTTCATTTCCTCTTTGCTTTCTGCCATTAGGGTGGTGTCTTCCGCATATCTGAGGTTATTGATATTTCTCCTGGCAGTTTTGATTCTAGCCTGACATTTCACATGATGTACTCTGCATATAAGTTAAATAAACAGGGTGACAGTAGCCTTGACGTTCTCCTTTCCCAATTTGGAACCGTTGTTCCATATCCAGTTCTAACTGCTGCTTCTTGACCTGCATACAGTTTTCCCAGGAGGGGTATATGGTGGTCTGGTATTCCCATCTCTTGAAGAATTTTCCACAGTTTGTTGTGATCCACACAGTCAAAGACTTTGGCATAGTCAATGAAGCAAAAGTTAGGTGTTCTGGAATTCTCTTGCTGTTTCTATGATCCAGTGGATGTTGGCAATTTGATCTCTGGTTCCTCTGCCATTTTTAAATCCAGCTTGAACATCTGGAACTTCTCAGTTCACATAACTGTTGAACCCTAGCTTGGAGAATTTTGAGCATTACTTTGATAGCATATGAAATGAGTGCAATTGTGCAGTAGTTTGAACATTCTTTGGCATTGCCTTTGGGATTGGAGTGAAAACTGACCTTTTCCAGTCCTGTGGCCACTGCTGAGTTTTCCAAATTTGCTGGCATATTGAGTGCAACACTTTCACAGCAGCATCTTTTAGGATTTGAAATGGCTCAGGTGGAATTCCATCACCTCCACTAGCTTTGTTCATAGTGATGCTTCCTAAGGCCCACTTAACTTTGCACTCCAAGATGTCTTGCTCTAGGTGAGATCATACCATTGTGATTATCTGGGTCGTGAAGATCTTTTTTATATAGTTCTTCTGTGTATTCTTGCCACCGCTTAATATCTTCTGCTTCTGTTAGTTCCATACCATTTCTGCCCTTTATTTTGCTCATCTCTATAGACTTGTGTACTCTGAACATTACATATAAACATGATCATATAATACATGGCCTGTTGTGACTGTCTTCTTTCAGTTAACATATTGTTTTCAAGGGTCTTCCATGTTATGGCATGTCTGTACTTCATTCTGTTTTTTTTTTTTAAAGTATGTATTTAATTTGACTGCTCCAGGTCTCAGGTGTAGCATGTGGGATCTAGTTCCCTGACCAGGAATTGAACTTAGGCTCTTGCACTGGGAGCTCAACGTCTTAGCCACTGGACTACCAGGAAAATCCCAGCACTTCATTCTTTTCCGTTGATGAGTAACATTTCATTGTATGGATATATCACACTTTATTTATATCCATTCATCAGTTGATGGGCATTTGGGTTGTTTCTGCCTCTTAACTATTGTGAATAGTTACTGCTGTAAATGTTAGTGTACAAATACTTGTGAACATTAGTGTACAAATACTTGTTTGAATGCTTGTTTTAAAAACTTTTTGGTATATTCCCAGGAGTGGAATTGCTGGGTCATATGATAATTCTGTGTTTATACTTCTGAGGAGCTACTAGATTGTTTTCTGAAGTAACCGTACTATCTTTCATTCTTACTTGGTGAATGAATGAGGGTTCTAATTTCTCTATATCCTTGCCAGAATTTGTTGTTATTAATTTTTTTATTGTAGTCATTTTTGTGGGTGAGAGGAGATACTGCCTTTTGATTTTGATTTGCATTTCCCTGATATGTAATAATATTGAGCATCTTTTCAAGTGCTCATTGGCGAATTGTGTATTTTCTTTGAAGAAATATCTATTTAGACCCTTAGCTCATTTTACAATTTGGTTTCTGTCTCTGTTAAACTCTCAGGAGTCTTTGCATATTCTAGATATAAGTACCTAATTGGATATATGATTTGCAAACATTTTCTTCATTTTGTGAGGAACCATTTCACTCTTCCCATCGTTTACATATTGTTTGCTTTTGAAATGCTGAAGATCAATAAAGATGTTTGCTTAGTTATGACTCTGACAGTAACTAAGTCAACTTTGTACTCCATAGCCAAGTTCTACGAGTTTTATATTTTCTATAGTTATATTGGAATGACTTAAATGATAGATTGAGAAAAGAAGTACTTGGGACATTTTTAATTCTCTGATTTCACATTTAAAAAGAGCAGTGCTTCATTTACTTTAAAAACTGTGTGAATGACTCATTTATTTATTTACCAAAGTAGCGGAAGGGTATATTTGTAAAGTAATTTAAAGTGAGCTGTCTCGGGTATCAACTTTGGGGTGATACCTTTTGTTTGCTGGTTGAGATATTTATTACTGTGTTATATCAGCATGGGGTTCTTAACTGGGGCCAGTTTTGCTCACCAGGCGACATTTGGAAATGTCTGGAGATATTTAGGTTGTTCTACTGGAGAAGTATCTAGCATCTACTTAGCTTCGCTGGTGGCTCAGAATCCACCTGCAGTGCAGGAGACCTGGGTTGGGAAGATCCCCTGGAGGAGGGCATGGCAGCCCACTCCAGAATTCTTGCCTGGAGAATCCCATGGACAGAGGAGCCTGGCTGGCTACAGAGAGTCAGACACGACTGAGCGGCTAAGCACAGCACAGCAACTAATACATAAGGTTTTATCTTCCTTTATCTCAAGTTTGTTAGATTTTGAATAAACTTAAAAACATTTTCTAACACGTAAACACATATTCCATAACATTTGCTAACCTTTTATAAGTGAGAATTGCAAGTATATCTTGATGATAACTTGAAACTTGTCCTCTTTTATTTTTTAATTGTTCCCTTATAGAATGTTTCTCCATCCCAGAGAGATGAAGTGATTCAGTGGCTGGCCAAACTCAAGTACCAATTCAACCTTTACCCAGAAACATTTGCTCTGGCTAGCAGTCTTTTGGACAGGTTCTTAGCTACTGTAAAGGTAAATATTCTGGAATATGCTTACATACAACTTCTGTTTTAATGGTTTATATGCTGCACCAGGGGCAATTAGTAAAATATTCTACAAGGTGGAAAGGAATGGAAAACCTTCTTAATATATATATCTGTAAGAAGACATGATGTCTTCTGTTATTGCTTTAAGTCTTCAGAAATGTTTCCGATTATATTCTGTAATTTTTTTTTGTCTGTAAGTATTCATAGCTTATACCTAACCAATGAAATTTTTTCTCTCTTTCTTTTAGTGCAAACCATATAGCATTGGTAGAAAGTTTAGTCATCTTTTTAACACATTGAATACTAGTTGTGAACAGTGAATCAGACTAGAAAAGTATAATAAGCCTATTGCATATTTTTCTGTCACTACTTATTTATTAAATCTCTTTTTTGTCGTTTTCTGAACAGCATATAAGTACTTTCTAGCAGCATACATTTGGAGTATAACAAGATGAAAACTGAACTGTTATACATAACTTTGGTGTTTTTTTGTTCAATGGCAGCATTATAGATAAGTTTTATGTTATCCCTATTGGTATAATATATCATTGGTTATATGATGTGAAATCAGTCATGGGAGGCCCTTAGCAGATTTAAAGCAGAAAGTCAACATTTATTCAATAGCAAGACATGAAACAAAAAGGCAATTCAGTTATTTGTATCCCTAGGAATATATATGTTGTAGGAACTATGAGTTCAGTGCTTAGGGTACTGTATTTTTTGTTATTTGGTATAACAAATAGAAGCCAAAGAATTATGGAGTGGAAGAATTTGGATGGCCACTCAGTTACCTTTTTATGTTTCAAACTTCTACTTTTGAGAGACTTAAGTTATGATGACCCTAATTGCCTGAAGTCTGGGTTAACTGAGATGCCAACAGTTATTTCAGCATCAAGCCCTCCTCCCCTCTCTCTGTTCCCCTACTCTAGCTAAGCTCCCTTTCACAGAGAAAGATACCATGGGTCCTGATGTTACTAGCATCAGATGCTTACTTAGAGATGGCTAATCTATATTGAAACAGTTCATTTAAAATGTATTCATAGTTTCAAGGTGCTTAAAGCAGGTCATAAAAGGGTTGCAACAAGAATGGAACCTCAAGTCCAGCTGTGCAGAAAAAGGTGCTATGAACTTTAAAAGGACAGACCCTGAGCCCTATCCCAGACCTACTAAATCTGAATCTCTAGTAGGTGAAAGCTGGACATTTTTATTTAAATAAAGAAACTACATAGATGATTCTGATGTACATCCAGGATTGAAAATTACTGTTTGTTTAAACAAACAAACAAAAAACCCACATATTTTCTGTTGCGGTTCTTTATAGTACTAAGTTTATTATTGGTGCCCTTGATTTGGGGATTTCATTGCCTACCCAGAGTTACTAACTGTTGGACTGTCTGTAATGAACTCTGATTTCCTTAAGGATATGGGCTTGATATGTTGTTACACATGGAGAAATAAGAGAACCTTAAAAACTGTCAGAGCCACAAGATCTGACTTCACTTTCTGGATCATTTGTGGTATCTCTGTTAACCTCTGAGACTGTTTTCTCATCTGTAAAGCAAGATATAACATTTATGGCAATGCTTTCTAAACCATAATATTCTGATTAATATTAATGATTACTTTAAAATATTGATAGAATTGAACTGGCTTTTATTTCTCATATGGGCTTCCTTGGTGGTTCAAATGGTGAAGAGTCTGCTTGCAATGCAGGAGACCTGGGTTCGATCCCAGGTCGAGAAGATGCCATAGAGAAGGGAATGGCAACCCACTCCAGTATTCTTCCCTGGAGAATTCCATGGACAGAGTATCCTGGTGGACTGTACAGTCCATGGGGTGCAAAGAGTCAGAGTGACTGAGCAACTAACCCTTTATTTCTTACTCAGGAAGAGGGATGGAAGATTCCTAGACTATGCCCCTTGCACTGAGGCATTGGTTGTTGGCTGGCCTATTTATTAAATAATTAATGAAGGCTAAACTATCATGATATTCATTTGGCCACACCACACAGCTGTGGGATCTTAGTACCCCAACCAGGGGTTGAACCCAGGACATGGCAGTGAAGGCTCCAAATCCTAATCACCGGACCTCCAGGAAAATCCCTGTCCTGATTATTTAAAACTGGATTGGCAAACTCTTACTCTGCCAGTAGGGTAGAAAGTTATTATAGATAAGAAAAACAGGCAAACTCGAACCCTCCTAAGGGTGTCAAATCCAAGATTGATTTTCCCCACCTTGATTGATTCTGTATATATTTAGGAGCCTTTCATTCTTATCATGGATTTGAATTTATAATTTTTTGGGTAAACGTTTAATTAGAAAATTTAATTTGCTAGCATGCTGTCACTTTGTAAAGTATGTAAAATATATTAATAGCCTTCATTTTATATTCCTTTCTTAATTCCCCTAATACCTCGTATGTTAATCTTAACTGATACAACAGATAAAGAGAACAAAACCAGCTTTAAAAATACACAAATATATTTTTAATTGGGGGAATTTTATAAGTAAAAAAAAGTCTTCTAAAATCAAGCTCACCTCTGATGGATAGAAATTAGCTTTGGCTAACTAGCATCGGTTGAACTTGGAAGAGAATGATCTTAATATTTCCGTAGAGTGTGTAATATGGCTAGGGTTATAAGTTATCTCTGATCCTAGAAAGCAGTGAATGAGAGCCAGATTAATTTGAATTCCACAGGGTTGTGTGCATACTTGCCTCGTCTGCATATCTAGTTTCAAAAAATAAACTCTTAACTTTTTGACAAATCACTGAAGTTGCTTTTTCTCTCATCCTTGTTTTAGGCCCACCCAAAATACCTGAGTTGTATTGCAATCAGCTGTTTTTTCCTGGCTGCCAAGACTGTTGAGGAAGATGAGGTAACTATTTTCAAGATTAGTCATGTCTCTTTGTTGAAAGTTTTATCCGTTGATTAGCTTGTTTAGTGTTTACCAAAACAAAAACTGAAAAAATGAGTTAATTTTTTTCTGTCCTGCCCTCCCTGCCTCCTCCCCTTTTGCTTTGTGTAGAGAATCCCAGTCCTGAAGGTGTTGGCAAGAGACAGTTTCTGTGGCTGTTCTTCATCTGAAATTCTGCGGATGGAGAGAATTATTCTGGATAAGTTGAATTGGGATCTTCACACAGCCACACCATTGGACTTTCTTCACATTGTAAGTTCACCTGAAGTCTTTCAATTTCCTACTTGAGTATATAGTCCTGTTTTAGTAACTTGAAAAGTAGATTGCCTGCTCTTTTGGCGGGGACGGGGAGCTGCATTGAGTCTTTGTTGTTGCTCCAGCTTTTCTCTAGTTTTGGGGAGCAGGGGCTATGGAGCGTGTGGGCTCAGTAGTTGTGGCTCCTGGGCTCTAGAGCTCAGGCTCAATAGTTCTGCTGCACGGGCTTAGTTGCTTTTACAGCATGTGGGATCTTCCCAGATCAGAGATCAAACCCATGTCTCCTGCATTGGCAGGCAGATTCTTCACCCCTGAGCCACCAGCAAAGTCCTTTTTTTTGTTGTTGTTGTTCTGATTTTTAGGAAAAGGAAAATTACTGCAAATTATTTTCCTTTTTAGGAAAAGAAAAAATTGGAAATTAAGATATATGTCAAATCATTGAAGCTAAAATTGCCAACTTAGAAACTGAGTAATACCTGAGGAGGTTACATCAACTTCTGTACATAGCTTATCTAGACATTTAAGTAACTAGAATGATGTTCTTGTGATTTAATTTTCATTTTTCTTTTTTTTTTTCTAGTTCCATGCCATTGCAGTGTCAATTAGGCCTCAGTTACTTTTCAGTTTGCCCAGTATGAGCCCATCTCAACATTTGGCATTCCTTACCAAGCAATTACTTCACTGTATGGCCTGCAGCCAACTTCTGCAGTTCAAAGGATCCATGCTTGCCCTGGCGATGGTTAGTCTGGAAATGGAGAAACTCATTCCTGATTGGCTTCCTCTTACAATTGAACTGCTTCAGAAAGCACAGGTAGGTGTCAGTCTAATTAAATGGCATTCAATTGTCTCTTACTGGGAAAACAGGGTTAGCAGATAGTTATAAAACTAAGAGATATTTTAATCTTGTAATGGCAGTTCATTTTTAAGGCCAGACAGAGTATTTTTACACACTTTAAATGTATAGGTTAGATGTCTTTTTTTCTCTTTTAAAGCCTAGACAGTATTTTCTCGATTCTTTTCATCCCTCCTTCTAGGTGGTGGTGGTGGTTGTTTAGTCAGTAAGTCGTGTCCAGCTTCTTTGCAACCCCATGGATTGCAGCACCAGGCTTTCCTGTCCTTCACTATCTCCTGGAGTTTGCTCAGAATTCATGTCCACTGGGTCGGTGATGCTGTCTAACCATCTAACCTTCTAGGTTGCTGAAAATCTTAATCTTAAAAGGTTACTAAGATTCTTGCTAATATAGTCCATTGGTTTTGTATGAAGAACCTTCTTACCTATTAGGTTTCATTACAGTACTTCTGTAGTTAACTCATTTTTTAAAAAGATAAGGCAAAACCATAAACTGTAAGAAGTTGCCTTTTAGACAAGCAGATAATTTATTGTTGGCTAGAGAAGGAAGTATTTGGCAAATAGAAAGTATATTCCTGAAGTTCCAGGACTTTCTGAAGTAGTTGCCTAAGGTTGGTGAGTAGCTTTATCTGCAAATTGATATAAAATGTTTGAGGTTGGTTAAATTTTTATCAACCATCTATATAAAAACTAAAAATTTAGTGGAAAAAATTCTCATTCAAATGAAAATTTGAAATTCAAATGAAAAGTTAGTAATGGTTACTCTGTTAGCAACTATTTGGAGAGGATGCGTACTGGTTCTGTTCATGGCACTAAATGGAACCTGAGTTTAGGTCTGCTGCAAACAATACCCCTTAACCAAATGAGTCCAAATAAGACTTACGAGCCTACTTTCCCTTTTATATGTCCCTGTTTATTCTCACTTGGCAGTAGTTATTCTGATTTGTTTTATTAAATTTTATTTAGAGAAGAGACTCCTAAATTCTGAGCTTAAAAACATTATGTAATATAAAAACCAACTTCAGCAAACAGCTGCAGTCTTTGAGCTGATAAAACTTATTAAAGAATTCTATAAAAGAAAAATGAGAATAATACTTGAATTTGATATTTTGTGGGACAATTAGAGTTGATAGATACAAGCCGTAAAAGCTAACAGACCAAAAAAAAAGTTAGCAGACATATAAAATATACTTCAGGGCAGCCTCTCAGCTCTGAGAATTTCATGCTTTAATTTGTGAGCAGAGAAGGGCTGTCTTTTCATAAAAAGAACGATGATAATAGAGCAATATATAAACTAAAGCTATATTCCTCTTAGATGTGTTTTATTCTGTTTTAGCATAGCCCAGCTTGCTTTCCTTCCCTGGGACACATGATGTTAGTGTAATACAGGCTATTTCTCCATACAAGGAGATACTTCCTTTTACTTGCATTTGTTAGATTGAAATAATTGAGAAATGTTTTTTTTCTATTGAAATAATGCTATAATGAAAATAAACCCTGGGAGATAGTTGCTATTTAGTGAGAATTTTTAGAAACTAACATCAAAAACTACCACTTCAGGGAACAGTGTGACACAGAGCACTTACTTTGCCTACCTTGAATGTTGGATAAGGAAGTTGAATGTTAATCATTTACATTAGACTGTGGAAGTGGGGGAAGGGACATTAAGAGAACCTCCTACATTTTTCATCTTTATTGGAATGAAGGACATATCTCTAAATGCCTCCATGACTTTGTCTCTGTGCCTATTTCCAAGTTAGTGCAGAGAAAATTTGCTATATGAAGAGTTACTAGCACTGAGAAAGGACAAGCTTTGAACCGTAAATAAGAATATTGTAAATAGCATGTATATTCTGTAGCTTATTATAAGCTTGGAACTTGAAGGAACCTTCTTAAAAATCAGATCATTCAACTCCTTATTTTATAGCTGCAGCCTAGAGAACTTGGGACTTTTCTCAGAGACACACAAAACTTAGTAGTAAAGAAAACTGGAAAAAACCCAGTGCTTTACCCATACCGTAAAAATTTTGAAGATTGTAGTCCAGTGGTTTTCAGAGTTTTCTTTAGAAATAGAATTCTTCGTCACCCCCCTCCCCCTAAATCTTATACACGCACAGTCCCCAAATCCTAAGTAGTAAAGTATTACTTTGTAATATGTGTTTGGGCCAGAAGCCTTATCAGATGCAGTCCTATTCAACATGGCCTCTCTCTTTCATAAGCTGTTTGGACATGGTCTGAAAACCACTGTTCCATTTTCTTATATATGTATATAGTTTTGTTACATTTATTGAGAAATTTATGGTCAAGGCATTGGGGATACAGTGATTCCAAAAAGTCTCTGCTCCATGTAGTAGTCAAGTTATAATGAAGAAGACAGTTAAAAACACACATAAGATCACAAAACTTCAGAGAGTTTGAGACTTGGTCTTTGCAATTCTCTGAAATCCTAGTGGCCCAACTCTGCTTAGTTGCTCAGTTGTCTCCAACTCTTTGCAGCCACATGGACTGTAGCCCGCCAGGCTCCTCTGTCCCTGGGATTCTCCAGGCAAGACTACTGGAGTGGGTAGTCATTGCCTTCTCCAGGCCCAAATATGAGTGGCTCCTTGTTCTTTAAGACTCCGTTATCTTTGCTAAGTTCGCCTCTGTTCACATAGGAACACCAAGTCTAGTATCTTTGTAATTAGACCTGTGACAAAGCCATAGTAACATCAGACACTCCTCCTGGATTTCTGGTTGTTGTATAGGAAGTTCTTACATCAGATTGGTAGGATGGTGCCGGAACTACTTGTGATGTGTTTCCCAGTGTTGTGGTTTGAGAGGACTGCTGTTGATCCATCACAGGCATCCATGCTGTGAGGGGCCCCATTGTCACCAGCTCTGCCTGTGTTCCCTCTGGACTTCAGACAAAGTACAGGGAGTGTTTCCTGGTTTGAAAGGCAAGCTTTCTCTTGTCTTTTCTAGTCCCCTCACCCCCACTCTGCTGCCTCATCACCACCCCTGTTACCTCTTGTGCTGCCTTTTGGTCATCATTCTGAGCTGGCTAACCCT
Source organism: Ovis aries (assembly GCF_016772045.2). Classification (NCBI taxonomy): domain Eukaryota; kingdom Metazoa; phylum Chordata; class Mammalia; order Artiodactyla; family Bovidae; genus Ovis; species Ovis aries. The sequence continues at coordinate 92,627,404 of NC_056059.1, read as the reverse complement.
CTTTCTTCTTACTCCTCTCATTGCTCTGTTTCTGTGCCTGTACTCATGTTCTCCTCTTTCTGATTGATGCAGTCTGCCTTGATTATCTCAGGATGTTAAATCTCCCCAGATTAGCGTGGTGGTCTTCCTGTCCGTAAAGCGATAAAGCATCTGCCTGCAATGCAGGAGACCCGGGTTTGATCCCTGGGTTGGGAAGACCCCTTGGAGAAGGAAATGGCAACCCACTCCAGTATTCTTGCCTGGAGAATCCCATGGACAGAGCCTGGCGGGCTACAGTCCACAGGATTGCAAAGAGTCGGACACGACTGAGCGACTTTACTTTAACTTCCTGTCCCTAACCAAGGTCCCTAGTCAAAGTATAAGTTTACCTCTGTGGTGTAGTGTAAGAGTATGGAGTTCAAGAAGCAGACCTTCCCCACCAGGGTCTTCTAGTCCTTGAAGGTGCCTCGAGTCTGACTCCTTATGGCTCTAGGTGTTTTCAGGGCTTTATGCTATCCACTGAACCTAATGGGTCCATCTGAATCAGTTACATCGTGCTATTCCGATCCCCCTTTTCCCATCAGTAACCTGTTCAGATGTCTGCTCTGTAAATGTTCAAGGCTATTTGCCTCACCTCCTTGGTAAGCTGAATTACAGTTCTGTTTGTTTTTCTAGCAAGGGATACTTTAAAATAGTTAGTATTTGAATTGAGGGAGATGGTCGTCTTGAAAAATAACAATAAATGTTCTCTTGACACTGTGCAACTAGAACATGTTCATTTTAAATCATTCTATGAGTTTCATTAGAGAACTTGTCTGGTGTCTCAAGTTGCAGTAATTCCAGTATATATGCTTGTTTTGTTTCCTCCACTGTAACTCAGCAAGGGCCATATTATTTTCTTAGAACAAACTCAGGTTGCAATAGAAGGAATTTATGTTGATGAATTATTTTGGACAGAGGATTTAGCTTGGGTAGACCATCATTAGATGGTCTGTGTGTGCTTTCGTGCTCAGTCGTGTCCAGCGCTTTCTGACCCCCTGGATATAGCCTGCCAAGCTCCTCTGTCTGTGGAACTTTCGAGGCAGTACTGAAGTCGGTTGCCATTTCCTACTCCAAGGGATCTTCCCCACCCAGGGATCAAACCTGCCTCTTGTGTTTCCTGCATGGGCAGGCAGATTCTTTACCACTGCACCACCTTGCGAAGCTTCATTAGATGGTATTAGTTTGCAAAACCTTCAGTGTCTTTCTAGCCCCATTTTCTGCCAGTCCTCACTAAATATAACTCCCTATTTACTTACTACTTCCACAGAGAAAGTTTTTAGTGACACAGTCTTCTTTTTACTTGAAAAACATGTTTTTCTTTAGGCTTCTTCTGTGATACTATGCCCAGTGACTAAGTTATTAGCATATTTGTGATATTTCTGTTTTTCTAGGCCATTAAGTGTCATTCATTTGTTGAAGAACAACATAATAAACTGGGTACTTACTTTTTAGAAATAATTTTTTTTACACTGTAGTCTTCTTTCCATGTCCCAATTCCTTTTTCTCTGTTACCTCTCTTTTGGAGGCTATTTGAAGAAGTGGGGTCCTGGCCTAGAGAACCAGGTGCCTTCAAGAACCCTGAAGCCCCACCCCTCTCCTGTGTGCTTTGTTCCACGGTCTTTGTTTTTGTGTTTTAATCTGGCTGCAGTAGGTCTTATTTGCAGCATGTGGGATCTACTTCCTTCACCAGGGATCGAACCCAGGCTTCTCCTGCATTGGGAGCACAGTCTTTTTAGCCACTGGACCACCAGGGAAGTCCCATTCCACTGTTTTTAGCATGGCTTAGCTGGTTTCACATCCCTGGGACATGATAAGCCTTAGCCTACAGTTATAATCTTGAAAGTTATTATATAACTTTTTTTAAGAGAAGAAAAGAAATTCTAATACTAGTTAATAATATCTTGCCTGTTAGGGTGTTAGCTAGAGCCTTTCTAACTAGGGGGAAAAATGGTGAACAAAATAGATGAAAAAAGGTCATTTTCATATATAGTTTCTGATAATTTCAGACACTGTTACATTTGTACATGATGACTAACACTAGCCTTTCATCTTTGTATACTTTGCTTGGTAACAGGTAATGAGTTTATTTTAGTGCATTTTATGATTATTTTAAAAATGTTTGGCCACACCACCCTGTGGCATGTGGGACCTTAGTTCCGCAACCAGGGACTAAATTGTCACCCCCTGCATTGGAAGGTGGAGTCTTAACACTAGACTGCAGGGGAAGTTCCAGCAAGGAGTATATTTAGAGATAAAAAATTTTGTCACCAAATATGTTCTTTCAGAGCATGTTATTTTCCTTTCTCTGTGGTGTTGCAAGTCATACTGTGTGCTACAGGGTTTTTTAGGTATGAATAAGAATTGGTTGAGAAATGTCCAAAGATACCTATATATAGAATACATAAGCCTGGAAAGTGATTGCTGGTAGTTAGTCAAGATAGACTTCCTGGAGGTGGTGGCAGTTAGCCAGACCTGGAAGGAATACATAATACAGTTTCAATATGAGGATGAGCAAGGGTAAAGTAAGAAAGGGCAAGATTTGTGCAGAGTAGAGAGCATATTTGTTTGACAGAGCACAAATTGGGATATTTTAGGAGGAAATATGGAGAAGGCAATGGCAGCCCACTCCGGTACTCTTGCCTGGAAAATCCCATGAATGGAGGAGCCTGGTGGGCTGCAGTCCAGGGGGTCGCTAGGAGTTGGGCATGAATGAGCGACGACTGACCGACTTCACTTCCACTTTTCACTTTCATGCATTGGAGAAGGAAATGGCAGCCCACTCCAGTGTTCTTCCCTGGAGAATCCCAGGGACGGGGGAGCCTGGTGGGCTGCCGTCTATGGGGTCACACAGTCAGACACGACTGAAGCGACTTAGCAGCAGCAGCAAGAGGAAATAAGACTGGAAAGGCTTCTAGGGTAAAGAATATGCCTGCCAGTGTGGGAGACTCAGGTTCAATCCTTGAGTCACAAAGATGCCCTGGAAAAGAAAATGGCAACCCACTCCAGTATTCTTGCCTGAAAAGTTCCGTGGACAGAGGCCTTGGGGCTACAGCTCATGGAGTTGCAAAGAGTTGGGACATGACTGAGCACACAGCTCACACAAGACAGGAAATGAAGGTTGGGTCAGATTGTGGAGAGCCTTCTTAATACCAAACTAAAGAAGTTAGATTATTTCTGGTAGGCACTTGGGGTGCTGAGGGATTAGATAGAGGAATTAATTTAAATTTGTGTTGTATAGGAATTTTGACTAAAGCTATAATTGAAGGGAAAGTAAGGCAGAAAGAGACTAATTATAATTAGACTCTCACAAGATTTTGAAGGCCTTCCATGTAGTCATTGGTGCTAGAAACTTAAGAAATAAAAATGAATATGATACAGTGGCTACCTCTTGGGATTTATAGTCTGTAGTAGAAAAGCATAAATGGTTAAATAAATTATTCTAATGGGCTTCCCCGGTCGGAGGTTGATACTAAAACAGATGATCCTGGGATTTGGGGTTTGGGAAGAATAAGGGAAGTCAGGGGTGGCTTCAAAAAGGACTGATACCTGAATTATCCTGAAGGATAAGAAGGAGTTAGTGAAACTTCCTAATTAAACAAAAATCTTAGCAAAAATGTTTTTTGCTAGTGCTGTCAAGCTTGCTGTTTGCTACAGAAATACAACTTATCAAAGGTTCTCATTTACTCTGTTTAAAAAAAAAACAAGTTGTTCAAAAATTCTTAGCCAGACAGCCTTCCCCTTCCTTTATTTAAATTTTTTCTTGCCTCTGGCTGCTTCTCTAAATTCTTAATGGATTTTGTTTATCTATACATTGAATGTGTTAGTCACTTAATTGTGACTGACTCTTTGCGACCCCATGAACTATAGCCCACCTGGCTCCTCTGTCCATGGGATTCTCCAGGCAAGAATACTGGAGTGGGTTGCCATTTCCTTCTCCAGGGGATTTCTTGGCCCAGAGATTGAACCTGGGTCTTCTGCACTGCAGGCGGATTGTTTACTGTTAAAGCCAAAAGCGAGTGTATGTATATGTGTGTGTGTCTGTGTATATAGACATACATATATAATACGTATCTTTATAATATATATATAAAAGGGAGTATATATATTAATATAGTTATCTGTATGTTGGTCTTCACTAAAGAAGTTGGAGGAGGCAGAGAGGGTGAGGTGAAAGGCCTTCTGGACAGGGGCGATAGCCTGAACAAAAAGCAGATGTTGGATATGTATCAGTGAAAAAAAGAATAATTCCTACTTTCATGAAGATGTCCAGCATATAATTGCAAATACAGAATTCAAGTTCCAAAGTGGTTTATATTATAAATACAGATCTGGACACACATTCTAAAAATGATGGGTTAGGCTGGAGGAATTAGATGAGTTGGAAGTCAGAGATGTGAGGAGAGAAGCCTTGGGGGGCAGGGGGCATGAGGAGAAAAAGTGGCTAGCAGAAATGACAGAGCCACCTCCATTGATTATTTCTTTTTTCTCGCCTGGCTCAGATGGATAGCTCCCAGCTGATCCACTGTCGGGAGCTTGTGGCACATCACCTTTCTACTCTGCAGTCTTCCCTGCCTCTAAATTCCGTTTATGTCTACCGTCCCCTCAAGCACACCCTGGTGACCTGTGACAGAGGAGTGTTCAGATTACACCCCTCCTCTGTCCCAGGCCCAGACTTCTCCAAGGACAACAGCAAACCAGAAGTGCCAGTCAGAGGTCCAGCAGCCTTCTGCCACCATCTCCCAGCTGCCAATGGGTGCAAGTATGCCTCTGCCAAACGCAAAGTGGAGGAAATGGAAGTGGACGACTTCTACGATGGGATCAAACGGCTCTATAATGAAGATAACGCTTCAGAAAGTGTGGGTTCTGTGTGTGGCACTGATGTATCACGGCAAGAGGGACAGGCTTCTCCTTGTCCACCTCTGCAGCCTGTTTCTGTCATGTAGCTGCAAGAGTTACCTTCAAGGGCAAACTAGGGTAGACGACTCTGGGGATGGGAGCATGGAAAACCAGGATAGGCTATGTAAGGTAAATATCTTTTCAGGCTGATTTGAAATGAGCCAGAGGAAAAAACCCAGTTGATTTGTATGACTAATTATAATTCAACAATATTTAAGCACTTAAAGACCAAAAAAAAAAGTCTAAAATTAAGATCAAAAAAATTTTAAGTAAAAAAATTCCTTTGTAGTATTTGTCAGTTCTACCCTTTTCTCTGCTAAAATGTAATGTGTAGATTACCTTGTGTCAGAAACTCAGTGTTTTTTTTTTAATTCCAAAATTCCTAGCTAGCAAACCTTTTCCCAGAACCCTGATTTAATTTTCCTCTTGCTTTTGCTTGCTTCTTTGAATACTAAATGAATTTTATGCATGTTGATCTATGGCCTGACTTCCGCTGATGAGGAAACCCTCAAAGTTTATTTTTAGCAATTTAGTGAACAGATTATTTCGGTGTGACAGCCATGTTTAATCCATGATTCGAATTCAAATTAATCTGGAAAAGGTACTTCAAAATTGCCCCATATGAATCAGGTGGTAAAAAGGACTCCTGTTACCGTTGTTGATTTTTGTCTCCTTTCAATTTCTATAGTTTGGAAATAAAATCATTTTCAGTTTTTGTTTATCTTAAATTGAAGCTTAAAAGTGGCACGTGATTAAGACACTCTTAGGTTTGCTGAAAGGATTTTTGACATTTGTATAAAAATTTGTGATAAAGACTGTATCCAGGTGCTCACTAAAGAAACATGTAACAGCTAAAGTTAGGTATTTTAAACTGCTCAGTTTACTCATTTATAATCAGCAGGAGAGACTCTAGATGTTGGGGCAGCTCTGTGATTGGGATCTGTAACATGTATTAATATTAACTGAATTCAGTACCCTAGTTTTTATGTTAAGCCATTAGGATTTTTCTTGATCAGTTAACCCCTGCCTCCCTAGCCTACCTGTATTTCTTGATCAGTTAATCCCCCTGCCTCCTTTGATGAGTTAACCCCCTGCCTCCCCAGCCTACCTGTATTTCTCTTAATGACTTCTGGATTCTGAGCTCCCTGTGCAGTCTGAAGAAGGAATTGCAGTCAGAACCATGTACTGATGATAAAAGCCACTGGTAGCAATAAATGTTGTCCTTAACCTTTTTATCTTTTTTTTCTGCTTGTGAAGAGGTACAAATTCTTGATTGGTTAAGCACTGCTATTTCAACTGTAGAAGATGATAAAAATACTAATACGCTTGCAGAAAATAAAACATAAAGGGGGGATTAAATGTGACTGAGTTTAGGGTTTGACATAATTTTTCCTTTCTAATATTTTCTAACTGGTGGACTGTGACCTTCCAAACAGTAAATTCTTAGCTTAAGGAACTGTGAGGGCAGGCATTTCCCATGTCTTGATAACCCATCATTTTTGACCCACTGATTTTGCTCTGGTTTAGCAGAGCACAAGTATTCTCCAGTCTGCAGTTGACTTTTAAATTCTTGTGGTAGGGTTGGCTACCTGCTACGGTCCAATCAAGGGGGAATTGTCTCCTGACATTGAAGTACAGGGAGTGAAGATAGCATGAGGCTGACTTTGCAAATACACATTAAAAAAAAAAAAATCCCACTTATCCTAGCAGTCATCTGGTTGTGTTTCTTAATTCACCTCAGTTGTGGGAGCTTCAAGAAGTCTATAACTACACATGTTCATCATTTTTAAAATGGCATTTAATCCCTCCATCCCCCCCTCAACAAATGAGTATTTTTGTTACATAGAAATCTACGGATAACATTGAGTCTAAAATCAGAATATTTCCTTAATTGATGGCAAATCAGTTTGGGGGAAAAGGTATTGTTTTCATGGGAAACTGGATTGCAATGGTTGGGCTGTGCCTCAAAGCTTATTTAACCCGTATATCAATTAAATGATAGTACTTGGGAGACCAGACCCTCCTGAGCATGCACCCTTTCAGTTTTATGTCCCTGCCACCATCCCGGAGACCTGAGCTACCAAGAGCTCTTCCAGAACTTTGGTTTTCTGGGACCTGAACTTGTGGATTAAGGCAGAAAAAAAAAGCAAAACATGCTTGAACAGTGAGGAACTTCTCATTAAGGATGTTCCTACTGTTAGATCCTGTTTTACTGGAAACTCTTCTCATTAGCCTATGCTGCTGCTAAGTCACTTCAGTCGTCTCTGACTCTGTGTGGCCCCATAGATGGCAGCCCACCAGGCTCCACCGTCCCTGGGATTCTCCAGGCAAGAACTCTGGAGTGGGTTGCCATTTCCTTCTCCAATGCATGAAAGAGAAAAGTGAAAGTGAAGTCGCTCAGTCATGTCCAACTCTTCACGACCCCATGGATGGCAGCGCACTAGGCTCCTCCGTCCATGGGATTTTCTAGGCAAGAGTACTGGAGTGGGGTGCCATTGCCTTATCCACAGTACTTAAATTTTAGCATCACAATTCTCTTCCAATATCTGGAAACTTGAGCTTTGGGGAATCAAATTGCCTGGTACCTCTTGGTGGTTAGAAAACTTGTTATTCCATGAAGGATCTGCAAAAGCAAAGGAATAAATGTGATGGGATAAATTAGTTTAATTCTAATAAGTTACTCTCATCCTCCAACAGAAGTGAATGTGCATGCTCTAGCTCTTGAAGCTCATACTGGGAAAAGCCAGGTGATTTACTTCATTGTGTTTTGCAGGATTGGTGTTTAAATTGGTTATCTGTGAAGAACTGTATTTTTTTTTCCCCCTACAGATGTCTTAGTGTGGAGGGGAGGGCTGGGAAAGGAGAGTACTCTCAAATGCCAGTTAAAAAGACTGATTCTGATTTGTCAGAAATGTCCCTGACCGGGTACCTTTGGCTCTGAAAGCAGCTGTAATATAGCTTCTTGCTTGGCCAAGCTGATGAGAATCTGAGCCTACATTCCTACTGTTGAGAGCTAAGACATTGGTATCTGCCCCCGAAGTATTCTTTATTTTCTCATATGTTCTTAGAACACAGGAGAAATATGTATAGCATATATATATATAGGTAGGTAGAAAATAGGGAGCATATATATATGCTCCCTATTTTCTACCTACCTGGGTTTTACTCATTTGAAATTCTTGAAACAAGAAAGTAAGTTGCCCTTGAGCATTACTGCCCAGAACAGCACAATGTGACTAAGGTGACTGATGCCCGGCCGTCATCATGGGGAGCCTTAAGGTAGGTTGTAGTTTTCAACTGGAAAGGGAGATAACTGGCCAGTGCCTTCACAACCATCCTAGGACACAGCAGGTTGAGGATTAGAGAACTGTCCAAGGCCACATGGCCAGGAATTTTTAACAAGGTTCAGCTTCTGACATATCAGATATAAAGCTTTGTGATATCATGAAGTTTTGTCTAACATGTAACCGTAACTTTTAAAGACTCAAATCATTGAAATTAGTCTATAAGCTCTTAACAGGAGAATGTTTCCTAAGCCTGTTAGTATTTTGAGCTTTGGCCACTAGATGGTGCTTTTAGAAAAAACATCTTTTTAAGTTTCAGGAGAAACAGCTTACTGTGAGGGAATGAGCAGTTTAAGGCCTCACCTCTTGTTTCTAAACATCAGCATCATGTGCAGCTATGAGTTCACATCACTTAAGCCATGGGAGGCCTGTGCACGTGGGACTGATGGGAAATTACCAAGATCTGCCATGTTGGGACTTAGATGTGGCTAAGTATGTCTCAACAACAAAAACATTCTAAAAATTAAAGATCTAATATTCGGTTAAGTTGTTTGGTCCTGCACTTAAATGTGGTAAAGCTAGGAACAAGGAGTTAAAATGACAGCTTCTCCTCACCGTATTAAGTTTACAGACCCTCCTCTATTTATAATAGAGTTACATCTTGATAAACTCATAAGTTGAAAATATCCTTAAATCAAAATGCATTTAGTGCACCTAATCTGCTAAACACCATAGCTTATGAACGTAGTCCACCTCAAGTACTCAATACACTTAACATTAACCTCCAGTTGGGCTGAATCCATTTAACACAAAGCCTGTTCTACAACACAGGAATCACATATCCTATGGAATATGTTGAATCCTGTGCTTAAGTGGAAAACAATGGTGGTAAGTCTATCAGCTGTTTCCTTTCATGAGTAGCATGGCTGACTAGGAGCTGCAGCTTGCTACTGCTGCTGCTAAGTTGCTTCAGTCATGTCTGACTCTGTGCGACCCCATAGATGGCAGCCCAACAGACTCCTCCGTCCCTGGGATTCTCCAGGCAAGAGTCCTGGAGTGGGTTGCCATTTCCTCCTCCAATGTGAAAATGAAAACTGAAAGTGAAGTCGCTCAGTCGTGTCTGACTCTTAGCGACCCCATGGACTGCAGCCCACCAGGCTCCTCCATCCATGGGATTTTTCAGGCAAGAGTACTGGAGTGGGGTGCCATTGCCTGCTGCTACTGCCCAGCAAAATGAGTATCTCTACTGCATATGGCTAGCCCAAGACAAGATCCAAATCCAGAACTACAGTTTCTTCTTAATGTATATCACACCATCACGAAGTCAAATCATATTAAGTCAGGGACCTTCTGCAGTGGTTTGCATGATGTAATTCCCATGTGTAGTACAGAGATATACTTCTCTGTGCCACCTCTGGATCATTGAACAGCTGTTGTAAGAGGTAACCATGAACATCTTACCAGATAAGTTTAAAGACCGCACACAACTCTTAAGTTTTTCAGGTTCTAGGAGGCTGAACCTCTCCATTTCTCTCAACTCATAAAGTATGAGTTTCATAGCAGATCCAATGTCAAAACTTTTGACCTTACTATATTACACAACAGTAGGCCAGTGGACTTAAAACTACTGAAAAGCAATCAGGAGGGTGTTTTCCTTTTCAGAATACTATTATCTCTTGCAGTTTAGCCCAGAAAGGGCTTACCTCTTACTCCCAGAGTTTGCTGTATGAGGTATTCAGAGACATGCAATTCATAGTGTGTGGCTACATCCCCAGTGCCTAATGTTGGCCTAGTGTAGTATAAAAGTATTTGGGGAGAGGAAAGAGTGGCAAGACGGATGGATATAAAGAAAGAGCAAGGAGAGCTAGAGCTACACCTCTTCAACGTTCTAAAAGCCCTGTGCAGGGCATGGTTAAGCAGAGTTTGTAGAACACTATTCTGTATCCTCCCCCCGTCATACACACACAAAAATTTTTTTTTTGGACAGGAACCAACCTTAAAGTAATAGCTTCATGCCTCTTGGTCCCATAATTTGCCAAGAAAAAAGCTTTTCTTTGGTGCCAAGCAAGTTTCCGTAGTGGACTGACAGGCCGTTTCAGCTCACAGTACTGCAAATAACTGATCTGAGGAAGACATGAAATCTTCATCTGTACCTCCTACGATGTTCCACTAATAACCAAAAGATCTCATTTATTTACAGCTACCTGTCAGAATAGGAAGGTTGGAAAAGGAGGTGAGCAGATGCCCAGGCTTGCAATTAGTCTTTTCATATGAACACATTCAGCCCTGAGGGTGCTGCATGTTGGCTAGAGACTGGTCTGAAAGTTACATGGCATCAGTCACAAGGACTAAACACCACAGTCTTAAGGATTCAAATGCAAGGATCTTCAAAGTGAGCCATATTGCCAACAGTCTCCACGGTGGAAAGATGGCAGTCATCTGCAAAGCAAAAGGTTTTGCATAGAACTGTCATTTAGGTACAGTGAAAATTATTTCCTTAGTTTTTCAGATGTCCAGAACTGTTTACTCATACGGGACAATGATAAGCAGAAAAGTCAGAATAACTAAGAAGGAAGTTTAGGTACAGTTGATGGGAAAAAGTACAGTCGAGCATACTGGTATGATGACCTAATTTTCTCACTCAGCTCAGTGCATACTAATTCAGAAGATCAGGTTTTTCCTTTATACATGTTCTGTGCCAATCTCAAAGAGATCATCTAGGATACACTTTCAGCATAAGGCAAGAGTCTGTAGCTGAAGCAAGGTTTTTTTTGTTTTTTGTTTTTTAAGACTATGAAAAAAAGCCTGTTATCAATCAAAATAGGTTCAGCTGGTTCAGTTCTCCCTGCCTTTCAACAATCTAGCTTGGGACAAGCGAATAATGTTTATTTTTCATCTCTCTTAGTTGGTCAGCCAAGAGAACTTGAGAACCTACCAGTTTTATCAACACTTGAGAAAAAGAACCACCTGAAGTAAAATGGAGGTTAGCTGTGTGCTTGACCTGTGCTGTCCATTACCCACTCTCTGGATAACTGAACAGAAACCAGCCTGGATGGAACAACCAGTTCCCTCACCCCTCCCACGAAGATGTCACCATTACACTTCTCTAGACTGAGGCCTAAAAGGGGAACAGCAGTAACAGATTACACATTTCTCTAGTTAAGGACAAAAATGCTGCCTAATTTGAGTTTTAAATATTGCTCAAAAAATGTCTTTACAGTCTGACACAAAATTTGTTTTCAAAATGAGCAACAGGGTAAAGTTGATATTAAAATACTAAAAGGAGCTTAAAAATAAATCCAATTATTGTGCTTAGAAATCACAGTGGTTTCACACAATAGGGTGTCTGTGTTCAACTTACAAGACTGATAGTATGTCATGCTGTAGCATCAGTTAATGAGTTGATACCCACCCATCCATCCCTCAAATCTGATCACATCTTAGCAGATTTCTATCCTTGCAGATTATAGTGTAATATGGAGGGGATGGCTCTCAACTCATATTTTAACTATTTAATGGCTCAGATGAACTTGATTTTAATAACATTTAATAACAGTGTCTAAGTAAAGGAAGCCTCTAGCCAGTATGCTTATCCAATTAGACTAAATAACCTCTTTCCAGGAATCAAATGATTCAAGAGGCAGGCACTGTTGCTTCATCATTTCACCTTTCAACCAAAGCATGTGTTTACCATTCTTAAATAAAGGGGGGAACTCTCTTGCCACCAATATCCATCTGCTGCTGCTGCTGCTAAGTCACTTCAGTCGTGTCCGACTCCGTGTGACCCCATAGACGGCAGCACATCAGGCTCCGCTGTCACTGGGATTCTCCAGTCAAGAACACTGGAGTGGGTTGCCATTTCCTTCTCCAACTGCTATGGGGCTAAAAAATGATGGAAATAAGCAAAAACTATTGATAAGAAATGTAAAGTTAGCAAATTGCATGTTCATGCATAAAATAGAAATGAATTTGGAAATTGCACCTTGACTACAAAAATTGCCCCTAAGAGGTGACTGCTAACAAAATAACCTACCGCTGAATCCAGCCCATCACAAATGAGTCAGCATTAGAAATCACTGACTCAACAGCCAGAAGTGTGTGTTTGCATGTGGGTGTACTTTAAGTGATTTTCAGCATTTTTTTTTTCCTCCTTTGGCAAACAGAGTGGAGAAAGCCACCTGGCTGACTGGCAAATATGGATGAGAACCATTGTTAACAACGCTCCTGTTGTCTGGGACAGGATATGTACTTGGGGGTTTGTTTCCATGGTCCAGGACACAAAAACTCTGGACACGTGGTAAAGAAGAGCTTCACAATAAATAAAAAGGCAAGGATGGGCCAGAAAGTTATTTTAACATACCTTTAAATATAAATTGAGTCCCAGAGGCAGGAAAATCACCTACCCAACACTGGCACATTTTAAACATGATTAAGACTTGCAGGTCAAAATCCCAGTGACAGCACCGGGATTTGTTGCTGTATTTGAGATGAGAGCATCTTAAACACAATTCTATGGCTTAAATGTCACTTAACTTTCTCCTTGAGCTTAAAATTGGCATAATTTTGATACCAAAACTAAGTCTGAATAACCTTTACATAAAAACAAACTGGCTAAGTAGAAAAAAAATTTTTTTTTCCAAAACAGAATCCCAAACCCCAAAAACTTATATATAGGATGCAGGTAACAGAAAGAGTCAAATAAAACAACAGTGGTTCCTGAATTTAAAGGAAGGATGCCCACTTCTCTCTCTCAAGAAGCAGTCGATCAGCTGAAAAATAAAAATATTGTATCAATAGAACACTCCAAATTTAAAACTTGCAGCCATCTTTGTTCATGCAATATCAAATGTTTAGAAAAATACTCCAAACTTCAAAACAACCCATCAAGCTACCAAGAGGAAGGAGAACTGTTGCCCCAATCTTATGACCTGTTGGATGGTTGAGGGTCCTGATGGGACTGTTCAGAAGGTCTCTCATGGGACAGAGGTCTGGAGTTTACATGAGATCAAGTTTGTGGACCCTCAGACTAGGGTCCATGCTATCTTCAGTCCGTGAGTTCTTGGGTCAGCAGCTTCAAGAACGTGACAGCTAAGCAAGATCCCAACACATGGCTACTTTGGGTTTTGGCCCAAGTTCTCTGTTTCACTCAATTTCCTTTTAAGGAGTATTATTAAGTATTACTGTTTTTGGTGACGATAAGTCATTTTAGTAACCACTACGGGCAGTGGTTTGTAAACAGACATTGACAAATAGAAACAGCAGTGCAATATTTGACCCAGACTTTAAAAGAACAGGAGGCGATGGTGGAAATGAGGTAACTCTTCCCCAACACGTGTGAACAGACAGCTCCTGCTCTTCTAATGCTCTATGTCCATTAGGAGAGAGTGGGGCTTGTCAACAGGATGGTTACATAAAGAAGAAGCTACAGAAGAGAAAAAAGAAAGGTTCAGATTCAAAGTTGATTCTTAAAAGGCTTTTTTTTAAAAAAAAAAAAAAAGGAGCTTCTCTACAACAAACTGAAAGAACAGTGGTGTGTCAGTAAAGGGATGATCAGTCGAGGTGGGAGCAACAGCAGCAGAGCTGGCACCAGAGGCCGAGGAAGAAGAGGCTGCTTCGGCTGGGGCAGTGGGGTGCTCATCAGGGTAGAAGGGGACAGAAATGGGGGACAAAGGGTGGCAGAGACAGTGTATGAAGTACAGAACACCACGTGGCAAGCGTCTTGGAGGAGCTGGTGCTGCCCAGATGGTAGCATTTGAAGTCCAGACAAAGCAGGAAAGCATGAGACACTTCCATCCCTATTTCTTTTATCCAGTGTTATAAACACGTGTACATTTGTATATCAAACAGTGACTAAAAAGAACTCACAAAAGGGCACACAATGTTTGGGTAAAAATATATTTTCCCCCACTTTATGTTCTTGGCACTAGTGATATGCATAGATTACCTGTCCACCACGCTCCTACCTCCACAGACACCAAATGACTAAGCAAGTTTGCTACGGGATTACTTTCATACTTGAAAAAAATGATATGCTTCACACCAATACAGTTGTTTTAGTTTTTTAAAAAAGACAAGTGTCTAACATGCAGTTTACATATATGACATTTCTGCATTAACACCGAAAGGAGATTACACAACAGTTTTAAAAACACATTGGTTATTTTCCAACAGCAAAATGACAATGATCTACAACTACAGTTTAAGGCATATCAGCATATTTTAAAATTAAGGAATAGACAAAGTTCTAATGCTGTTCACAGCTTAATCTTCCATTTATTTAAAAAATTCCCTTCATACCTACATACAATCTAGACTTTGTACGTCATCAATTCCCCCTAAAGAGTCATCACATATGTATCCTGTCAATGGAACCAAGACTTCTGGAAGTTGAGACTTGACAACTTCAGACACTTGTGAATGGCAAAGCAAAGGGATCTCAATGCACAGTTTTGGTAGGACCACACAGAGACAGTATGAAATGAGTTGGTAACAGCTGAAAACCTGATTCAACAGTCTGTATTATGAAACACTGATGGATATGTCAAGAAAGTGAGGAAACCAAGTCTGTTTGTTTGAGGTGCACAAGATATGAGGTGTTATTGCTGGTGAGATCACAAAGCAGAGAAGGAAGATGAGTAACCTGTGCCCAGCATTATGTTAAATGTTCCCCTGGTTGAGGTGTCCTTTCTGGACAAAACCTTCACCAATTAATAAAGAGCCTAAGCTGGGAAAAGCTAGTCTCTCAACTGCCCATAAATTCTCATAAGTGCTTTTCCATCACATCCTTCTTGAAACCGTTATAGGTATCTAAAGTCCAGAAGAAGCAAAAGCATGGTCATAATGGTTGAACAAAAGATCTGGGGAAGGGCCGACAAGAGCTGTCTTGGCGGGTTAAAAAAAAAAAAAACAGTGATCCTTGGTGGCAGTTAGCACAAGGGAGAGATAAGTAAACCAGGATCACCAAAACACTAAGCAGTCATAAAGGCAGTGTAACATGAAAAAAACTTTCTCTTGTTTTCCTCTAGTGGAAAGTAGTAGTTTCTCATTCTAGCTTTACTTACACAGTCAGAACCAAGGACCCTCTGGGACTTCCCTGGGGGTCCAGTGGTTAAGACTTCACGCTCTCATTGCTGAGGACTCAGGTTCAATCCCTGGTCAGAGAACTAAAGTCCTACAGATCACATGGCACAACCAAAAATAACAAAAAAAAAAGAACCAAGGACCTTCTATAATATCCAAAGAACCCACAATGCTATGTAGAACACAGACTGGGACTGATAATTTCTGACTTCCACACTGACACCAAGGAAAAGTCAAATCTCTGTGTTTCTTGTGAAAAAGAGATAAATGTGAGCCATTTAAAATATAGTTTTCTTTCTTTATAAAAAAAGAAAACAAAGGATACTCAAACCAATACCTCCCTACCCCCATCCAGGAAAGAAAAACAGAAATAATTCCACCTATCCCATTTGTTTCTTTAAAAAGCCAAAAAGATCTCAAAGGTTGCTTACTACTGTACTTACATGCAAAGGCGAAAGCACATCCAATTAGATTTGAGGGTATCACTTACTCCGTGCAGAGCCAAGGACTACTGTGAAAAAAGGCACAGATACAGAAAGAAAGAGAGGGCAGCAATAACAAACCAAACAGGGCCGGGGAACAGGGGCAGAAAAAAGTTGAGAAGCAATGCAGTTTAAAAAAAAAAAAAAAAAGCTTTTATATGTTTCTTTTGACTTTTTATTCCCTGACTCTCCATGATTTGTTTTTCTGTGAAAAATTTAATGGGGGGAAAAAATCAATCAACAATCTTGGAATCAAAAAGTCAGCTGGATGCCTTTTGCGGTTGGGCTCACTTTAAAAAGGCTTTAGCGATGCATGTAAAATGGTCATTTTCAAGGGACGCATTCTTAGGATTTAGAAGTGTATTTCCTGTTACGAGGCACAAAAATGCGCACACAAGCAATGGTTGGAACAAGCATACAGCACTAGTATTCAAGCTTCTGTCTGGTGCACAGCGTCTGAGCAAATTCAGCCCACGGTTAGAATCAGCATGCCACCTGATGTTTGGCTGCTGCACAGCTAGCTTCAGACTAGAATCATTCAAAGACAAAAGCAGAAACACTGATCCAGGAGCTTCTAAAGCCTGTCTTTACACCTCTATTGCTGCTTCTGGTTTGCAGTTTCTATCCCAGCTTAGTTTGAGCTTCCATGAAAACTGATTCCTTGCTTTGCCTAATTAAGCCTCTAAGAGTGTCGTTGAGGATAAAGAGAAGGTTGAAAATTTACTGAAATCAACTAGAGACTATTTAAATTAAAAAAACAACAACAACAAAAGTGTGTATGTGTGTTCTATTTACTTAATGTATGACTTAATGAAGACTCTTCTCCAGGGGATCTTCCCCAACCCAGGGATTGAACTTGGGTCTCCTGCAGTACAGGTCATTTACCATCTGAGCCACTAGGGAAGCCCATCTAATGGATGACTAGGGAGGGCCAAAAGGAAAACGCAGGGGTGAAGGGTCAGATTCATAAGAAAGGTTATTCTTTCAAGTAAGAAGTAGGAGACTATGGAGTCAGAGAGAAGCTGGGAGTGTTTTGTTTTTATGGGGGGGAGGGGGGGTAACTAAGAAACTGAAAGGATAAGCCTCAAGAATGAAAAGTATAGAAAAGAAATTAGGTATGCTCCTTTCCAGACAAATCTGGCATATGTAGTCTATGTCCTGAAAGGTGACTAATTTCTAATTCTTGTTGATGGGGCAATGGGTCTTAAACATAGAGGGCATGTTGAGTGAGTCTTGGTGAGGCCATTCCTTCAAGACAACTGGATTTGAAAGACTAGATGTTCTATTCTTTCATCCCTCTTTTGGCCAAATATCAAAATATGCCAGGAAATTGGGATGTGAAGTTGGATTTCTGCTTTCTTGACTCGTGGGTTTGTGTTATGTCCCTTCTCATTTCTATCTTAAAATGACAAAGTCTCCTCAAACTTGTGCTGGATGATGATACAGTTTATAACAAATTTTCTATTTTAAATATTTCTGGAAAATTTCTCCTTGGAATTATTGAAAAATGTTACTCGAAGCACTGACACCCTGGAGTCAGTCATTAGGCCCTCACCCTACTGAGAGCAGATTTAGGTGCGTTTATGAAAAGACGGGGTATTGTTAGTAGCAAACAGGTTGCAAAAAGCCCATTAATCTTAGTAGAAGACTCTTCTACTAAGAACGTTGTACGATCAGCCTTGGAAAGGGCTATCGGTGAGAGGGCCAAGGCTGCCCTGAAACAAGTAAATAGAATCACTGTTCTCTTATTACAGTCCAGCTTGGCTAGGACTTAAGATAGGGGTTCAGACATGTTTTTAAAGCCATAAGAGGAGACAAACCAGTCTGAACAGATCCACAATCCAGGCCAAATAATGTTATTAAAGTAATAAAAATCCACGCAAGGGTAAAAGTCAGGTAAAGCTTACCTACCGTTCTGCCTACATACAAAGCTACCTTGGTTTGGGGCAGGTGAGGAGAAGAATCAGAAGGTGTTCAGAGCCTTTCCATCATGGAGATGAATAATCAAGAAAAGCAAGTTGTCAGGGCTATTCAGGTTTACAGTTCAGCTGCTGAGGTGGTGAGAAGTTTTCCTGTCAGACATACACGGAGGAATTTAGCCTCCTTCCCTTGGTCCCAAGCAACACACAAGTCACAGGACAGGCATGCTTGCCGCCGCCACTCTGAACAGGCATAAACAGCAAGTCATTTGCGTTTCCAGAAACAAAGTCCCACTGCACATAGCTTTTGCTGTGACTCCCTTGTTCTATCATTTTCCACCACCCAACAACATTCAGCAAAATGAGTTAATAGTTATATGGTGTCTGGGGAAGGGGAAAAAAATAAAAATAAAACAAAATAAAAGGACACAGATGGCAGAGATACAATATTACTGCAAAAGCAGGTGAATGCGGACCATCCTTGGCTTGCCAGGCTTTATGTGAAGCTTGCACTGCAAGTTAAAAAACAAAACAAAAAAGTTAGAAATAATAATAAATTAAAAGAAGGAAAATTAGGAGCGCCAGCACCAGCATTCGGTGATGGTGAATGCTCATGCAATGATTATGGAATCGACAGAAATTAAAACCAAAAATTTGAGTAAGCTATATACTACATGACAAGCAAAAGCAAAATTTTAATACTGAATTAAAGAACACATGGTTAGTTTCCATTTGCAGGTCATTCGGAATTCACGAGTGACTTCTTGAAACCATTACATGTTCTACTGAAAAGATTTGTGGTTTGATTTTTCATTTTCTCAAATAACACAAAACCAGGATCTATTAGATTTGGGCATCACAGCAGTACAGAACAGGAGCTGAAAATTCTATTTCTGAGCTTCTAGAGTCAGAGAATAAATAAATATACAATAAACATCTTCAAACAAATAATTTGGCAGTTGGAATATAGTGGATGGAGGACATGCTACTGATCTATCTGGGAGGGGGAAAAAAAGGACAATCATTATATGGTTATAGCTATAGCAATGCCAGGAGCCTTCCCCCTCTTAGGTATAAAGCAACACCAAGTTCAAGATCCACATGTCTAATTTTAGGCAAATCCAAAACATGCAACTTCATTCCTTAGCAAGAATCAAAATATGTTTTAAAAAAGAAAAAAAAATGAGTGGATGATTCTGTGAACTGTCATTATCAGATGCCAGGTATAGTTTTAAAATGAGATTTTAAAACTTTCTTTTTGGAATGGATGCGTCTTTAAACCCCCAAACTGCCGGCTGGCAAAGTTTTCAGAAAAGATGAACACTGTCTACTGAACAACTTACCCTCGGGCACTCCCACCACTGAGGTGTAGCCGCGAGCAAGGAAAGTGACTTGGTGGCAGGAGGTGGGGTCCAGTTAAAGGCAGTACCAGGGTTAGTGGTACCTTGTCTATAATCTTAGGACATGTTATATGCTCTCATGCCACTACAGGTCAAGGAGAAAGCACAAGGCCTTACCTATGTTAAAGAGGGAGCGTGTCATTAGAATAGAAAAAAAACAAAGAATTTCAAACTATTAGAAAAACTTAGTTAAGCTCTGAGGTGGAAGCATAGCAGGTGAATAAACACGCATCTCTTTTTAAATTTTCTCCCTTGAACAGCTCCCATGCTCCTCCTCCAGCTACACAAGGAGGAAAGAGCCTCCCATGTATTTTCAAAGTACTGTTCTCGTTACCCTGGTCACTGTCTGTCTGTGGTCCTCTCTAACCAAAACTCTCCACTGGCAGTAAGAGAAGTGATTTTTTTTTTTTTTTCTTTCACTTTCCCACTTCTGGCCTCCAACTGGCAATTGCTTTCACTGTTCAAATGGGAAAGTGAGCTTAAGTGCCTTTAAGAAGTTACCAAAAAGTTCGTGCTGTTGTCAAGCACAAAATCTGGTGACTCTTGTGCACCAAAATTAAGTCTAACTCCATTAATAATAACTGAGAATGTATAAATAAGGCTAAAATAGAGTTCACACACACTTCACATAAACTTGAAAAGCATTCTACATCGCTAAGGCCCAAGGCTGGGAAGAAAATAACCTAAAACGTTCTAAAGGATAAGAAAAACCTCCTTACATGGAGAAGTCTGTTATTAGAGAGACTGTTGAAAACGGAGGCACGATGCTGATCAGCTCTTGGAATATTTATTGCTTAAAGGCACATCCAGTATAAATGAGATATCCTTGGAACATTGCTGGTCTTTTATAAACATGTTTAGTCCTAAAACGTGTACCTTTATGCACTTTGTGCTTCAGGGTAAGAAAACTTGACTTTGGGTTTCCTAAACCATGACTCAGCAGCTTTTTTCTATTTCATTCATGCCTATAGATGTGTACACACACACATACCCACACAAAACCTATTTTTATCCTGGGTTGGTTTGGATCAACAAGGGTATGACGCCAAATGGCTTTTGTTGTGTCTTCCCTAAAGGAATCACTAGTCTCTGACTCTGCATGGGGATCGTCACCATTAGTGACCGACACTGCCCCCAATGTGTAGAGCTACTACAAAGCGCGTTCTTCAACTGGATTGTAATCTAGGCAGCTGTCACTCAGAATTAATCCAGCATGACTCAATTTTCAGCCCCTGGAGTCCTTCGATCACTTGGGTCTGTACCAACCCCATTTAACACCACAGCTCACCTACACTGACTACCTTCTATTGCTTAGAAAATCTGCTTGCTCCTGTGCTCCCTTCACACATTGCTTGCTGGCTCAGCGCTTGGAAAGTCAAGGTCTGCAGAGAAGAACTGCAAACTCTCTCTGCACGTCACTGGAGCAGCGCATGCTGGTCTCTACCACAGACCACATAACACTATTCCTTGCGGGGGCAGGTCTGCACATTGACGGAGATGAAGTGAACACCTCACTACTGTGCTCACTGTCCACTGATCAGACTTGATGACCACGCAGGCTCCCGCGTGTCTGCCGTATTACGTCTAAGAACGTAATTTTCTGCCTGCTCCAGTACCAACATTTTTAGTGTTTACTTAGTTGTCAGCCTCTCCCCTGGCACCTTAGGATCTGAGGGTGGAGAGCAAGAATCCTGAAACATGCTCTGACTTGTCTCCTCGCTGCCCTCAGAGGGTCACATATTAAACAAAGAGGGTGGCACCCATGGGCTCACCACCTGGCTGCCGCTAAGGTTTTCTTCTCAGGTAACGTACTGACCTCTGTGCTTACTGTCAGACCAACAGTAATTGTCGTAAAATGGCACCCTCGAGCCTTTCAGGTGATTTGCCACAAAGTGTCAAATGACAGAATTTCAAGGCAGGCCCAAATCTCCCACTGGCTTCAGGCCACTGCTGTTGGAATGTCATAGGGAGTGACAACTCGAGCAGAGTCTGACCCCCTGGCCCATTAAATCAAGGCTATATTAAAAAAAAATTTCTTTGTGTGTGTGGATACAGGTATGTCTTGAGAGCTGGTGGAAGTGTTTTAATAGGATGGGCATTTTGATTTCATTTTCACAATAAAACAATTCATCATCTTGTTCAGAGGAAAACTAGAGGCCACTGGCAGTTCTTCTGAATCTTTCATTTTGGGAACAAGACGGTCAATGACTGGCTTCTCAAGCCTTACAAGAGAGAATAGAAAAATAATTCTAACAATCATAATTTTAGGATGCTCTTTCATCAAGAGCCAGGAGGATTGTCTCCAGAGAGTAGTGAAGAGAAATACACTGTCTTCTCGAGAGTCCTAGTGTCGGTTCAGAGATGCTACTGGAGACGACAGCTGGCTCCAGTCCTGCTTGCTTGATCGTGTGGTCAAGTTTTAGACATGAGTGTTTGTGTACCCTTTAGAAATACTTTAAAAACCTTTATCGTCTCCCCTGCACTGTAGAGAAAATACTCGCTTTTATCTTTCTGGTAACAGACCAGTTTCCAGTCTGCAAATGGGAAAAGTAGAGACATGCAAGAGGAATAAACTGTTAGAGACCCCGCTGTGTGGGGGTGACACCCGCTTACTTTTTCTTATCCTTGTCTTTCTTGGTTTGCTGGGCCCCAGACTGTTGGGCCTGGGATTGGAGCAACTGGGCGGCTGCCTTTTTCTTCTGGAAATTGTTCACCTCCTCCTCCAGCTCCTTCTTCTTGTCTTCCACCTTCTTCTTCTCCTCTTGGTGTGTCCGCTTGAGGAGGTCGAATTTCTCGTGGAGCTGAAAAGGAGAGGAGGAGAACAAGCTTGAGGGAGGGATGCTGGCTGGTCTAAGGCTGCTTATGTCTGTTCAGAAATACACATGTGGTGCTGCCTGCGGTCCAGTTCCCAGAGGGGATCTGGATCTAGGGCTGAGCCAGGCAGAGGTGTGAAGAGCACCCTGTGGAGCCCTGTGCTCTATTGAGACTTGGATCCCTTAGGACTAAGAGAAATCTCCGTGCAGTTTTTTGGATAATAAAATACATATTCATTGTAAGAAGCATAAAGAAGAAAATGAAAATCATCCATGCTCCTAGTAAGAAACTCACCTAACGGTAAGAGTAGTTCTTTTCAAAATAAATAATACATGTTTACTTGGAGACTTACATAATGACTACAGATAGACGTATACTTACTATTCAAATAAAAAGAGCATGTAGAAAAAAAAAGCATGTAGAGAAATTTCTGAACCTTGACAAACTAAATTTAGAAAAATATCACAATGCAGAAACAAAAACGGGGAGAGGGAAGAAGCGCGGATGGGGAGGCAGGAAGAGAAAGGGAAGGAGCAACGGAGGGAAACGTCCTGACTGAATGATTCTAGATTTTTTACCCAGCATTCACTTGATACTTAGAGCCAACAGCAAATAAGACTCAACTTTCCTTTCTCTGCAGCAAAACTATGTTGCGTACTTAGCTATTTAAGTAAACTCTAGATTTTTCATTATCTACTATCAAGGCAAACCTATGTCTTTCTCTCAGTGGGATAAGTGTTACTCAGAAATCCACGGGGCCCGATTCCAATTGATGTCCATGCAAAAAGACTCATAAATTTTCATGTATCTCAGTTTATCTTTTAACAGGAGAAAATGAGTAATATTCATTAAACTATATCAGCTAAAGAATTGGGTCATTTTAAAATCCGAGGAGAATTGATTCCTTCATTGTGAACTCTGTGAAAACTCTTACTGTAATGAAAATATTACTTAAGATGAAAACAAATTACTACTCATCACCATGTGAAATAATCCGTATATCTGAAAATGTTTACTGTGATTTATTTTACAATATACTATCCAGTAGTCATGTATGGATGTGAGAGTTGGACTGTGAAGAGGGCTGAGCACTGAAGAATTGCTGCTTTTGAACTGTGGTGTTGGAGAAGACTCTTGAGAGGCCCTTTGACTGCAAGGAGATCCAACCAGTCCATTCTAAAGAAGATCAGCCCTGGGATTTCTTTTGGAAGGAATGATGCTAAAGCTGAAACTCCAGTACTTTGGCCACCTCATGTGACGAGTTGACTCATTGGAAAAGACTCTGATGCTGGGAGGGGTTGGGGGCAGGAGGAGAAGTGAACGCCAGAGGATGAGATGGCTGAATGGCATCACTGACTTGATGGGCGTGAGTCTGAGTGAACTCTGGGAGTTGGTGATGGACAGGGAGGCTTGGTGTGCTGTGGTTCATGGGGTCACAAAGAGTCGGACACAACTGAGTGACTGAACTGAACTGAAGCACACATTTAGCAGTATATTTAGGGTATTATGTATAAGAAACAAATGCAAATAAAAAGGGTACATTTACATTTAATTAAGTGATATTAAAAGCTTCCACACTACATTAATCTAATGGCAACTAAATTAAGTTCTTGATTTAATTTTAATAATAGGGGCGTATATGTTTATATAATCAAATATATGTTTATCTGTACAGTTTTAGGTATATTTTGTGTGCTTAAACTATTTTAAAGTGGTAATGATTTAGTGTGTATGCTTAATTATTAGAAAGAACTTCCATATCAAAAGTGATAGACCAAAAGCTCTAATTTGTATTTTAAGAAACTTCTCAAAATAAAAGTAATATAATCAATAAATACTGCTTAAAAAAATTTTTTTTAAGAAATAAAAAAGAAATCCAGGAAACAGTTACCCTGGCCTGGAACTATAGGGCTTTGGGATCAGGCCCAGAGATCTAAGATTTAGCTTTAGTCTTGGCTTTGCTACTAAGTTGGTATGTGACTGCATAAACCCCTTAATCTTTAGGACACTCAGTGTTCCCATCCATGAAATAGGAATGAGACTGGCCGTCCTACTCTTCACAGCAGGTTGGTAGGCCACTCCTCTGATAGAATACACGTAGCAAGCGTTTATCTCCTCTGTGCCTCCCCCGGATGCAGGACAGATGGCTCACCTCTTTCTCCGCCTCTTTAAGTTCAGCTTCTTTCTCCTTCACTCTCATGACAAACATCTGTCTCATCTCTTCTTCTTTCTTCTGAAGTTCTCCCAGAAATTCATTCCTTTTTGCTTCATATGTCTCCTGAAGACTACTCAAAAGCCACAAACCAAGGACAGTGTTGTGAAGTTGCATGATAAGAAATTTCAGTTCAGACAATTTCTAACCAACTGCTTCCTCAAAATAGATAAGGCTGCCACTTACCAGGTTCAGGGACACATGAAATGGCACCACCTCTTTTAAATTATGTGAGGGTCAGAAAGACAAGCATACAGGAGCCGGAGATGTGGCAGCAAGCACAGTAAGCGCTAACGTTGATGTTGTTTAGTTGCCACTCTTTTGTGACCCCATGGACTGTGACCCCATAGCCCGCCAGGCTCCTCTCTCCATGGGATTTCCCAGGTAAGAATACTGGAGCAGGTTGCCATCTCCTTCTCCAGGGAATCTTCCCCACTCAGGGATCAAACCCAAGTCTCTTACACTGGACGGTGGATTCTTTACCACTGAGCCACCAGGGAAGCCCCGAGCACTAAGGGGATGTCTCTTACTGCCCAAGCTGTCTGCTGTGTATATTCACCCAGGGCCAGCCTGGGCGGGCCAGTGTCTCCCAGATCAGTACACTGAAGACATGATTAGAATTTTAGAAGGTTAGAGGCGGTGTGGGGAGAGACATGCATTGGCACTGGAGCCAGACAAGAGCCATCAGGGCTGGTTTGAGGTTCCCAGCAGTTTCCTGACTGATCTGAGGAAGAGCACAGCCTCTCAGCTCAATGTTCTCTATATGAATGTGGACACACTGCCTTCCAGGGATATGATTATGGGAGGTGAATGTGGGCAGATGGAGGAAAGCATCTGACATGACATTAGCGCTGGATAAATGTCATCTCCCCCACTCAGCTCCCTCCAACCCCCAGTTCAGAAAACAGACTCAGTGAACCATTTAAATAGACAATAGTATATCTAAAGATATTATAGAAAATTACTACTCTTCAAGTGATATTATGAATTGTAAATAGAGCAGGGAGGAGTTTTATTTTCAACCTCATCCACCTCCTGACTGTCTACACAACTTAGGGCCCGATATTTTAAAGCAGATGCCATGGACAGTTTCACCTCCAAATCAGAACAAATATATTCACAGAAAAACTACCATTGGTGACACAACTTAGAAAAACAGACACCCTCACCCACTCACACAGAGAAACATTTGTGGGTAAATTATTATTTCTAGCTCTCCCTTGAACTATCCCTAGAACAAGAGTTGTTACAGTAACACAGGTCTGCAGAACTGTCCGCCTTTATCCAGGGACCAATTTCATCCATAGAGATGGTTCCAAAATGAAGAGCACCTGTGGGTGACCCCAGGCTCCAAGCAGAGCCACCCCAGCATTCACACTTGTCCATGCAGAAGGAGGAAAAGGCCATGCAAGTTGGGGGTGGGTGGGAGGGGAAAAATAGCAACATACTTACAAATATCTTAATTAGGATTGTTTCTATTCCCATGATCAGTGCTCTTACTGGCTGCTGAAAAAATAAGTTCTCCCACCCTCAAGTGTACCAACACTACCTACCCAGTAATGGACAATTAGGAGTCTCAAGTTTCTGGAGGTATATTTGGCTTTCACATTATCTTAGAACACAAAAGCAAGTGTAGCCAACATTAGTGCTGGCTAACAATAGCAATATTTGGACTTGACATTTAAACTCTATAGCCACCGATACAGAGAAATGCACGGGATAATAAAGGTACAAAATAATTTACAAATTTTATTTTCTTTGCTAGCTTCCAGTAAACTCTTCAACAGCATTACTTGGGTCAGAATTGCCAAAGGCAGAGGATGACCTGTCCCTGCTATTAAATTCTGGGAGGGAACCCAGTTTTTGTTGATTTTAAGATAATGAATATGTCTCCCTTTCCTAACAAGCAGTGGAACACCCACTGGGTTTGCCAAAAAGCTGCATTTGGGTTTTACCGTTAAGATGTTAGGAACAAATCCAAATGAACCTGTTGGCCAAGCCAATAGTATAGAAACACTACCAAGAAACATGACCCAAAATGTGTTCCAAAGACCACTAATTTCAAGAAATCTTCAAAAGAAGGGATCCCAGGCTGAAAGAACAAAAGGAAGGTGCAACGTGTGACCTTGACCTCTCTTTGGAGAGCCCCAGAGTGCAGGGGCTCCCAAGACCTACAGCACGTCAGCACTGTCTGGGCAGGTTTTACTGGACTTTTCTAGACTCCACTCCTGGAGATGCTGGCTCAGGATGTCCGACAAAGGCAAAGCAATCTCTTTACTTCTTAAATGTTTCCAGGTGACTGGACAGTAACTAGTATGCCAACCAAGGCTTGTCTTAAGTGCTCTGAAAAGGCCTTTAGTTTAAAAACAAAACAAAAACCTGTTTAAACTGATTAATTTAGAGCTCCCCAAATCTGATTAATCATGGAAAGTTTTGTTAAGTGACCCACAGAGAGAATCTCGTTTGGGTAACACTACTTGGAATTCTGAGAACTCTCAGAATGACTCTGCCTTCGCCAGTCCCAGACACAGCCTAGCCTAGCCTCCCGTTTTGGGAAATCCATTTTCAAATTGAGTCATGACCCAGTTGAGGGTCTTAATCTATCTGTTAAAAATAAAAAGTTGAGAGCCTAGGACAGAAAAAAAAAAAAAAAATGCAGTGCAAACACGAACAGCAGATATTGTTTCATGCAATGTATATACTAGATCATGATGTAGAACGTATTTCATAGGGAAGTTTGCAGCCCCGAGTTGGAAAGTGCATATCCCAGAGAAAGGATAGAGTGATACTGCTGCAGCCAGATGATCTGAACACCGGCTGCTGATGAGGTGGCTGCATCCGGGGACAGGAAGTGGCTCTAGAGCTCTGACACTGGAGATGACAAGCAACATGCTGGAAAGGGAAACCCCACTCCAAGGAGTCCAGTGCAGTAAATTTCTTAGATATGCATTCACAGATGACACTCCCCAGGCACCTGCAGAAATCCATGTGTGAACGAGAGACTGGACACCCTCCCCAATGCCTCCAGCCAGTGAACCCCCCTAGAAGGAACTGGCCCTATAGTATCCACTCAGACACCTAAGGGGATGACACCTTTTGCAATTTTTAGCTCTTCCAACTTCATTTGTAATTGTACTTACTAATACCCTCTTCCAAGGGAGAAGTGAACAATATTTTCAAGAGGCTTTAAGCCAGCTTGAAACACAGGCTTTTCTCTTCTCATTTTCTCTCAACAGCTCTGGGTAGCACACGGCTCTGCCCATGGAGGTCAAGGCAAAGGAGAACAAGGACACTCTAGCCCATCCTTCGCTCAGGTAAGTCACGCAGAACGGCTCTCTCCCTGTCACGTCTCGTGGACCACCAGGGGAGGGCAGGCTGGAGTCCCACACGTCACCCGGGTTAGCGGAGGAATTTACACATGAAAATGCGTCATCCTTACAACCACACAGTGAAGTGGGTATTATTATCACCACACATGTCATGGACGGAGAAACTCAGACACAGAGGAGCTTAGTAATCTGTGCAGGTCACACGATGAAGAAATGATAGAGCTGGGACGTGCACCTCGGCCACCTAGCTCAGGTGGGAGCTCACCTCCCATGGCCGGAGAAGCAAGGCTTTGGTGCTCCTAAAAACAAAGAAGTCTCAGGGGACTGCAAGCTGTGTGACCTCAAGAGAAGGGCAGTAAAGGAGCACTGTATATGACCTGACAGGCAGAGCGAAGGAGAAGGTGGTGTTTGGAGGCGTGCAAGGAGTGCTGGGAAGGGGGCAGCGGCGTCCCAGGAGACAAGCGGCAGAGACAAGACCCATCCCCTCTTCTGTGCGACATCCGGCCCCCGCTTCTTCCCCAAATGCCAGCCAGAAAGGGGCCCGGGTATGGGGGGCCTGAGTCCTAGGAAGGCACGGGTGCTCTGGCTGGAGTGAAGCCGTGAGCTTCAGGTGTAAAAGATGCACACCAGAACAAGCAGGAAGGGACTTTCCGGGTGGTCTCCAAACTCCCAATGCAGGGGGCCTGGTTCGATCCCTGGTCAGGGAACTAGATCCCATAAGCTGCAACTAAGAGCTGGTGCAGCCAAAATAAACATTTAAAAAACAGAAAAAGCAGGCTGACACCTGGAGATATGTATGCATAGTGACAGAGAGAAAGAGTCTGCCACAAGGCAAAAGAGACAATACTCTGAATGCGGGCAGGTTGAAGGACAATACCGGGCACAGACTTGGCTTCTGTGCCTGGGACTCACTTCCAAGGCTCAAATGTGGCCTGTCCCTGAGCTCGCCTGGCTCCTGGTTTGGTGTAATACTCAGGGGAGCCGCCACTCATGAGCCTCGGCTTTACAGACCTGTATTTTATGAACACATGGTATAAACACATGTGGCGCCCAGAGGGGAGGATGGCCTTCACTGTACACCTGAGAAGGAATCCTCTACTTTGAGAACA
Organism: Ovis aries; assembly: GCF_016772045.2. Lineage (NCBI taxonomy): Eukaryota > Metazoa > Chordata > Mammalia > Artiodactyla > Bovidae > Ovis > Ovis aries. The sequence continues at coordinate 92,598,858 of NC_056059.1, read as the reverse complement.
TAAAAGCCTGGAGTCCTTCGCTGATACTCCTCCAACCTCACCCTAAATGCACAGGGAAAAAATGTCTTCTATGAGCATCCAGCGGAGAAGGCAATGGCACCCCACTCCAGTACTCTTGCCTGGAAAATCCTATGAACGAAGGAGCCTGGTAGGCTGCAGTCCATGGGGTCGCTAAGAATCGGATATGACTTAGCGACTTCCCTTTCACTTTTCACTTTCATGCACTGGAGAAGGAAATGGCAACCCACTCCAGTGTTCTTGCCTGGAGAATCCCAGAGACGGGGGAGCCTGGTGGGCTGCCGTCTACGGGGTCGCACAGAGTCAGACACGACTGAAGTGACTTAGCAGTAGCATGAGCATCCAGGCATGATGATTTCGATGGTGAAATTCCAGGAAATCCCTCAAATTATCTGTGCCTTTTGCTTTTCCTTAACTGTGTCATCGTTCACGCAGTGAACCCTCAGGGTCAGGCCCACAGGAAGTGAGTGCCCAGAAGGTTGGAAACTCCTCCAGGAGAGAGGCTGGGCTCTTTGTAAAGTGGTGGTTTGCAAGGAGAGGAAAACCAAGTTCATTTCATCTTACAACCTGCCAAGACTTGTGATCAGAGTTGACTTTTACATCCCAAGGATCTTGCCTGCACCAAGAGGGCCACCTGAGGTTGAGTGAATGGGTCTCTAAGAGGAGAAACTGCTTCCAGGGTTTCCAGGAACTGAGGTGGTAGGAAGTATTTATTTTTAGAAGGTCTACTTCTATTTCTTATTTTCTTACACAGGAAAAAGAGTAAAGGCTCTGATGATGCAGATATATTGGGTTGGCCAAAAAGTTCATTGCCGTTTCCATACCATCTTACATAAAAACCCAAATGTTTTGGCCAACCCAATATTCTATATTTCCTGCTTTTTCTGTCCTCAAAAAGGAACCCTAAGGCCAGTAGAAATGGATCCAAATGAGGAAGGGGAGATGTGTGAATAAAGCACGTTCTCTTCAAGTCTCAAGGACCTCCACCGCCAGACTGGGAGGCCGAAGCAGTGGGCTGGACCCCGCTCTGCCAGGAACAGCCTGCTGGACCCACCCAGCAATGCTTCTTGTGGCAGGCACTACCCTGGCCTTGCAGGAGAAACTGTCGTTCAAATGCATAGATGGGGCAGCAGCAGGAAATCCTCACCATCCAGGGGCCTGCATTACAGCCTTCAAATTCCAGAGTTGAAAAGAGCACAGCTGTGCTGAATGCTGGGGATGTAAACTGCCTCTAACAGACTTCAGAAATAGTCACACGCAGTCTAACTTCTGCAGGCAGCTCACTAGCTCCAGGTGATGATCTAGAGGTCTAGGGGCTGCCAAATTAGAGCCTGAAGGGGAAATCTCGCCCCTCCTGTTTTTCTAACTATAGTTTTATTGGAACACAGCTGAGAAATGGAATATTTCCTGCCCTATCAGAAAACACGGACGTCACAGTCATCAGCGATTACAGCCCTTCAAGGTGAGCTGGTGAGCCCTGAGGGAACTCAGGAAGGAGAATACCTGGGGTCTAGCAGCCATCAAACTGCAGCCACCCCCCACTGTGAGCCCCAAGGGAGCTCCTGATGTGAAAAACACAGGATACTGGCCTGGGACAGCCAAAATGCAAATGAGCGGGATGACTTCAGTTAGTCCAGACTCTTGCATCTTCCCGTACATAGAGAAGCACTAAATTCCTTCACTTGGGTTATCTGGTTTTCTTTAATCAACAACGATCAGTTCAGACTAGCTGCCCTTTGTGGCAAAACTATATAACCTGATGGGTCCTCCCCTCGTCTCCTCAGAGCAGTTCTCTCAGGGTTACTTGAGATGCTGTCTTCTGGGCTTGAAGTCTTAAAAAGTCCCACCAAACATTAAAGCAGAACCCTCCACTTTTAGGATGTGAATATCTTTTTTACAGCCATGCAGCCACACTTGTTCTTTTAGGGTTTCTGGCTGCTTTCATCCTCTAAGGGTGGAACTGAATGACTGGGACAGAGACTGCATGGTTCATAGAACCCACCGCATTTATTTCCTCGGGGGTACATTCTGGAAAAAGTACTCCTACTAGATCTTACTATCCCCGGATCCAGCCCAGTTCCTCATTTTACAGATAAAGAACCTGAGGCCCAGACAAGTCAAGAAGTCCAGTGGGAGCAGGACCAAGACCGGAACCCAGACTGATGCCCCCTCACCCTTCAACGCTGTCTGGGTTTGAATGAGGGTGGAGGCACATGGGTCCCATTGTTCTGCCGTCCCTTCTGTTCCATGTCTATGGGGATTGGGGGTGGGGGAGGGAAGAGGAGAGAAAACCTCTATGAAAAAATAAAGATGGCCTCTGCCACTACCAACTACCATTTTCCTCCAGCTTAATAAGCAAAGTAGGCTTGACTGTGTTGAGGCTATTTTGGGGTCAAGTTTCTATCAGCTGAACCTGTATACACAAAAAGGGATCCTCTATGCTGCCTCGGAAAGCACATTCCCGTGGTTGAAGACAGTCAGTTTCACAAGCCCCCAGGGCAGGACTAAATGGTGCAAACCCGGCTAAAAGTGAATGTCTCGGTTAGAAGCCCTTTGTCTGGGGTCTCTACTCATTCTCAGGATACACAGGAGCACTGTACCAGGAAACCAGCCCAGATCTCACAAAACTATCTCTAAAGCAATTCCAAGAAAATAACCTCCTCCCATCCTAAAGGCAGCTCAGATCCCAAGGACAGTCTGCCCACACTGCACGCAGGCTGCCTCGGGCACATTTTAGGAGGTAAATGTGTGGCCAGCCGGCTCCTAGACATCCAAGTGTAAGTTACAGGTCAGCCACAAAAGCAAAGGAAAACAGTCTTTTCCAAGGAACTGTAGCCCCCAACTGGTACACCTCGTATCACCTCAACTCAAATCCCCATTAAGAAACTACAAGAGGGCCTTCCTTGGTGGTCCAGTGGCTGAGAGTCCGCCTGCCAGTGCAGGGGACACAGGTTCAATCCCTGGTCTGGGACGATCCCACACATCTCAGGGCAACAGGTCCTGAACCTGTTCAGGCAACTACTGAACCGGAGCGCCCCAACTGCTGAAGCCGGTGCACCTAGAGCCCGTGCTCCAAAATGAGAGAAGCCACCGAAATCAGAAGCCCGTGAACTGCAACTCGAGGGCAGACCTCGCTCAACGCAACTAGAGAAAGCCGGTGCGCAGGAACAAGCAACGCAACTAGAGAAAGCCGGTGTGCGGGAACAAAGACCCAGCACGGTCATAAGTAAATACCTATTTAAAAAGGAAAGAAACTGTATGAGTTTCGTATGGAAAAGTGATTCTCTCTTGTACCAGGAGGTGGCAATTCTAGCCCAGCAGCCCACCCTCCTCTGCCTGGCTGACCCTTCCCCACCACTGGGTTCTGACTGGGCCTGGCCTTTGTTGGGCCACTAACTCTCTGGCACACCAAGCCTGGGATGCAGAAGCCCATGGGGTTGCAAAGAGGCAGACACGACTTAGCAACTGAACAACAACAAAACTCTACACTGGTCTCCACACTCTCCCCTTCACATCTTTCCTCTTCATCTCCATCCATTAATGGTGTGGGGAAATATACATGACAGGGGTTCTGTAAGCTATTCCCTTTCCTACCCACTCCTGTTCTTAGAACTGTATGGATTCACTGAAATCCAGTAAAAGCACTTCCAAAATAAGACTGCGGCAAGGTTCAACCTTAAATCTGTCTGGCAAAAATGAACAGGGCCAACTGTAATGAGCAGCAACACCTTTATAAACACCTGAATCAGGTCCTATGCTTCTGTGAGTATAACAGGGTTCAAAACTCACGCCATCACTTCCAACTTGGGCAGGTTGTGGTGACTTTGCTTCCTCGACTGTAAAATGAGGAGGCAGTAATGACATCAGGAACATTAGTTACTCGGGGTGATGCAGAAAAAGTGGTACTGCAATGCCTGGCAATACGTGCTATTAATCTGCCCTCGCCTGAGCCCTCCCCCTTGGATATCTCAGTCCAGTGAGTGTTTCTGTGGTGCACCAGCACATCCCGGAGACTGCTGCCTGGGGGAGCTGACTGCTGGGTGCCCGCATACCTGAAGGGCTTGCTGTCAGGGTCCGTGTCCTTGAAGCCCATCTCCTCGAGCTTACAGCGCCGATACAGTTCATAGTGGCGGGTGTGAGTCTGTTCTCGTAAATCTTCCATGTTCACACGGATCAGCATCTCTCGGAGTTTCACAAAGTCACAGTGGTTTTCATTCTCCACTGTGAGAGATGGGGAAGAAGGCAGGGAGGGTTCTCAGCAGCCATGTCATTAAGATCTGAAGTGATGCTTCTAAGATGTTGTTATCATGGATACTGAATCCTCTAAGGTCTCAAGGTCACCTAAGGATCCTCTACTGGATCCTCCTTCCACCCCTAACATAGACAGGATTTCTGACATTGGTGATGACTGATGACGAGGGTGACTGCTGAGTGCATACTGACTGCTGAGTGCAAGGCACCCTGGAGGAGCTCTGCAAATACTGTCTCGACTCTGTAACAATTCTGCCAAGCAGGCTATGTGACTCCTGCCACCCAGAGGCAGAGCATGGTTCTGATGAGCAGGCTGACCTCCCAGACAGATGGAGCAGAGTCTACATCCAGACCTTGTCACATCTGGCGATTTCTACCCCTCCGTGCTGTCGGGTAATCACGATGGTGTGATCACTCACCTAGAGCCAGACATCCCGGAATGTGAAGTCAAGTGGGCCTTAGAAAGCATCACTATGAACAAAGCTAGTAGAGGTGATGGAATTCCAGTGGAGCTCTTTCAAATCCTGAAAGACGATGCTATGAAAGTGCTGCACTCAATATGCCAGCACATTTGGAAAACTCAGCAGTGGCCACAGGACTGGAAAAGGTCACTTTTCATTCCAATCCCAAAGAAAGGCAATGCCAAAGAATGCTCAAACTACCGCACAATTGCACTCATCTCACATGCTAGTAAAGTAATGCTCAAAATTCTCCAAGCCAGGCTTCAGCAATACGTGAACTGTGAACTTCCAGATGTTCAAGCTGGTTTTGGAAAAGGCAGAGGAACCAGAGATCAAATTGCCAGCATCCAATGGATCATGGAAAAAGCAAGAGAGTTCCAGAAAAACATCTATTTCTGCTTTATTGACTATGCCAAAGCCTTTGACTGTGTGGATCACAATAAACTGTGGAGAATTCTGAAAGAGATGGGAATACAGACCACCTGACCTGCCTCTTGAGAAATCTGTATGCAGGTCAGGAAGCAACAGTTAGAACTGGACATGGAACAACAGACTGGTTCCAAAGAGGAAAAGGAGTATGTCAAGGCTGTATATTGTCACCCTGCTTATTTAACTGCTATGCAGAGTACATCATGAGAAACGCTGGGCTGGAAGAAGCACAAGCTGGAATCAAGATTGCCAGGAGAAATAACAATCACCTCAGATATGCAGATGATACCACCCTTATGGCAGAAAGTGAAGAGGAACTAAAAAGCCTCTTGATGAAAGTGAAAGAGGAAAATGAAAAAGTTGGCTTAAAGCTCAACATTCAGAAGATGAAGATCATGAAATCTAGTCCCATCACTTCATGGCAAATAGATGGGGAAACAGTGGAAACAGTGTCAGACTATATTTTTCTGGGCTCCACAATCACTGCAGATGGTGACTGCAGCCATGAAATTAAAAGACGCTTACTCCTTGGAAGAAAAGTTATGACCAACTTAGGTAGCATATTCAAAAGCACAGGCATTACTTTGCCAACAAAGGTCCGTCTAGTCAACGCTTTGGTTTTTCCAGTAGTCATGTATAGATGTGAGAGTTGGACTGTGAAGAAAGCTGAGCGCCGAAGAATTGATGCTTTTGAACTGTGGTGTTGGAGAAGACTCTTGAGAGGCCCTTGGACTGCAAGGAGATCCAACCAGTCCATTCTAAAGGAGATCAGTCCTGGGTGTTCTTTGGAAGGAATGATGCTAAAGCTGAAACTCTAGTACTTTGGCCACCTCATGCAAAGAGTTAAGTCATTGGAAAAAGACTCTGATGCTGGGAGGGATTGGGGGCAGGAGGAAAAGGGGACGGAGGATAAGATGGCTGGATGGCATCACCGACTCAATGGACGTGAGTTTGAGTGAACTCCGGGAGTTAGTGATGGACAGGGAGGCCTGGCGTGCTACAATTCATGGGGTCGTGAAGAGTTGGACATGACTGAGCGACTGAACTGAACTGATGCTGTCGGGACCTGAACAAGGCAGCTTTTATGTACCACCTTCTTTAATTTTACCAACAACTGGTTGCTGATGTTGTTCAGTCACTAAGTTGTGTCCGACTCTTTGCAACCCCATGGACTATAGTACACCAGGCTCTCCTGTCCTTCACCATCTCCTGGATTTTGCTCAGATTCACGTCAACTGAGTCAGTGATGCCATCTGACCATCTCATCCTGTGCCATCCCCTTCTCCTTTCGCATCAACAATATGAAGAACATCTTCTTACTGCAGAGAATTTAGGAAGATTCATAAACACTAGAATTTTCCTATACATCTCAAAGGCACTGTGCTTTCTCAGGTCTCATAGATTTGCTGCCTTTATTCAGAACAAGAGGACTGATATATCTTAAACTGATGAAGGAACTTTCTGCAGCCACCCTACTTAATCCATAGCATTGGATAACCTCCTTCACAACACCCAAAGGCAGGCAACAGAATCAGAGACCTTGCCCAACAAAGTGACACAGGAAAAAACGTCTTCAGGTTAGAGACTGTGGTCATGTCCCCCGAGTGCCAATTACAGGTCACTTATTCTCACAATTCTCAGATGCTGACTGAGAAAATATTTCATTAGAAGACAATTTTTCAGGAGACAATGGAGAAACAAGTATCTTCTTGTTTGCAAGAAACTCTTTGCAACGTTCTGATACTTGGCTGATGAAACTGGTTCTAACTCCCAGGGAAGAACTCTCTTTGCTCAGGAATTTATAGTAGATTCCCCACACCACCCAGCATTCCTGAGGGGCTGCCTCACGGGCACAAAGGCTCTGCAGAAACTTCTCTCTGTTGTGGACCAGCCTCCCCATTTCTTTCCTTCCTCCACGACTGCCAGCGGCCCCCTTCCATCCGCCCATGTTGAGTTCCCACATGGTCACCCTGGGGGTGACAGCTGAGGAGCGCCTTCGCTGTGATGCCCACGTACATACCCTGCACCACACCCCAAGGGTACTGCCTAGCCTTCGCCATCTTGTTGCCGATCTTCACCTCTTCGGTGCTGCCGACCACGGCAAAAGGGAGGTGGACCTGCCAGCAACAGAGCACACAGAATGGTTACCCTCCCCAAGCGGCAAAGATGGGCCCCCGCTGCCTCCACACGCCCCCTCCTCCCACAGGCGTCTCCTTGGGGTGAGAGGAAAGGCGGAATGAGGGCAGACAAGGGAGGGGGCTCGACAGCCCAGTGGGGGTCGGTGTCATGGATCCGAGCCCCCTGCAACCAGCTACCGAGGCTCTGACGTGGGCTAGACGCCAGGGGAGCCTGGAGTCTTTGCAATTATATGTATGGCAAGTGAGGGACCTCCAGTGTCTGACAGTAGCCACTGATCTATGCTCATCTATGTGATTAAGAGCACTTGACGTGAGGCTGGTTAAGAAGAAATTTTTAATTTTATTTACTTTTAACTCAATTACACTTAAAAGGAAGCAGTGTGAAACAGTTTTCCCTTAATTACAACTTTATGGTTTTGATAGGACTGCACTTCACTTGGCGTCAAATTCAAATCTCAAAAAAAAAGAAGGGGAAGAAACAGTTATGTCAATGTGGACGTAAACATGAAGGAAAATTATCTTTTTGGTACTTATTTCATACTGAAACACTTTGAAGTATGAGAGGAGTAAGTTAGGTAGGTGTCCAAGTTGGGATGTATGTAACTGTAAAATGTACATTGGGGAATTTCCTGGTGGTCCAGTGGTTAGGACTCTGAGCTTTCATTGCCATGGCCTGGGTTCAATCCCTGGTCAGGAAACTAAGGTCCTGCAAGACTTGCAGTACAGGCAAAAAAAGAAGAAAAAAAAGAAACACACACAGAGAAATGATATTTTTGACAAATTAGGTTAAATAAGTTCTTAAATTTATCTTTTTACTTTTTAAAAATGTGGCTACTGGAAAATTTTAAATTCCTTGTGTGGCTTATATTTTATTCCTATTGAAGAGCATTGCTTTTGACAGGTGATCACTGCACAAAATTCGACTGAAAAAATTACTGGCTCAGGCCTTGCACCCAGACTCACCTTGAGCAGAGCTGCTATAGAAGATACCGGGCTGTGCCATGCTCTGTGCTGCACTGGTTTATTTGGTAACTATGGCTACATTCTGGGGAGAAAACAGTGATTCCATATTTTTCCTATTGGCAGGTAAGAATAACATTGAAATGGCTGCTCTGGGATTTATTGCTGATAAATAATAAATCAGTAATTATTTACTGATTTACTGCTCCCTGATGCAGGGTCCTTCTGCTACAGATAAACTGAGAAAGATGATGCTTTTAAAGTCTAATCCTCTCCCACAGAGAGCTTAGCAGAACCCTTGGCCCAGGCTGCCCAAGTGCTATTCTGTTTGGTGCTCATGGTACTTGTATTTTCCAGTTGATTTCTCACTGTGGATGAAGGGAAGAAAGCACATCTTCTTCCCCAGCATCTGGAACTGCAGAATGTTCCCTAGAGCTGGGGCGGCAGGACCCTTGCAGCGCACACTATGATGTCACGACCTAGGAAACCACCTGCTCCGTGGGTGCTGATGGACAGAAGCTGCCACTGTCCCCTAGGATAACCTTCTTTCACACGCTCTCATGGCCGTTTCCCAGGAAACATCTCTCTTGGGTTTCTTCCAAGGACTCCAGACCCTTTACTATCCTAACCACAGCAGCACGACAGCCAGAGGGGCTCACACAACTCAGGGTGAGCAGACCCGGGCGGCGCAGAGCTGGACTGCCTCTGCAGGAATGAGATCCTTCAGTGTTAAAGGCAATGCTTTCCCAGAGAAGGAAAACCTCCTATTCCCTTCCGAAGTCCTGATCATGGTGGGGATGACCAGAGGGAAACGTTCCTCCCTAAATGATAACAGCCCTGTCTAGAAAAGTCCATATGCTGAACAGAAGGAAGAAGAAACAGTTCTGAGGGATTACTCTCGTCTCCTAATTATGATGGCAAACAGCACAAATCTGGTTGAAATTTCGGGTAGGTTGAAATCTCAGTGTTACTATTCACTAGATGGCTTTCACCAAATCATTTAATTCTCTAGCTAAGCTTCAGTATGACTTTCTTTATATAAAATGCCCAGAATAGGCAAGTCTACAGAAAGAGGAATGTACAGACTGGTAGTTGCCAATGTCTGTATAAGCGTATGTGCTATGTCACTTCAGTCTTGTCCCATTCTTTGCAACACTATGGACTGCAGCCCACCAGGCTCCTCTGTCCAGGGGATCCTCCAGGCAAGAATACTGGAGTGGGTTGCCATGCCCTCCTCTAGGGGATCTTCCCGACCCAGGGATCGAACCCGAGCCTCTTATGTCTCCTGCACTGGCAGACAGGTTCTTTACCACTAGCGCCCCCTGAGCAGCGCCCACCGATGGCTGGGATGGTTAGAAGGCTGACATCTAAAAGGTACACGGTTTCTTTCTGGGGTGATAGAAATGTTCTAAAATTGATTGTGGCGATGGTCACACAACTCTGTGAATATTAAAAACCACTGCATCATCATCACGGGATGGTCCTTACATGAGGACTTACACTCATCGTTGCGTTAATCTCTGCCACCGTTTCCTCATCTGTAGGGAACTGATAGATCTGGACTCCATTGCTGACTAGCTCACTCATGATCTTACTCTTGAATTTGTGTAGTTCATTCTTGGCAATGGTGTCCGCTTTTGCAATTATTGGGATGATGTTCACCTGTAAACCAAACACAGCCACTTTTATTTAATTCCAACAGAAGAAAAACAGACAAATGAATAAAATACAGAAAACACAGAAATGGAAATTGTATAACTTCACTTAGAAAATAGAGATGATATTAAAAATTTCACTTTCTACCTAGATGCAAAATTCAGAAGATATTCGATAATCTTTTAATTCCATCTCTGAACACTTTACTTCCTCCCATCTGGCACTGAAAGCAAGCATCCTTGTAATTTCCTCTTCTGTGCCACCTCATTCTTCCTTACGGTGTAAAAGGAAATGTTACTCTATGACAAAGAACGATAACAAAGAAGCCTATTCTTTGAGTAACCAGCCACTCCTCTGTGACTCCTCCCAGCTACTTTAGGAGCTTGATTTTTGTATGTTTCTAACAGTCTAATACCAAGGTTTTCGGTAGTTAGAATAGTGGAACATTCAGCTCTATGAGGATAGCGTCCTTTCTTTCTTCTGATGACCTGAAAACTGCTAGGAGCAGGGAACCTAAGTATTAACCAAAACAAAAATGGTTTCACCTACTTTTAAATTTTGCAAAATCACATCAACTAATTATCTTGAGAACCAGCTTCTATCAGATTACTTTGTGCCAGAATGAGATCTAGTGCTAAAGACAAAACTCGCTTTCAGAGCATCGGATACAGAGAGCTCAGGATTTGACAGCAACGGCAGAAAGCCCAGGACAAGGCCTGAGGACCCTCCAGCTCAAGCCCTAAAGCCCAGGGTGGGCCACTCTTCCCCAGCTTGCCCTGGTGCTATCCACAAGGCACATTTTTTGAAATTCACTTTTAAAGAATAACTTCCTTCCACTCGCTGCTTGGTACAAACGTTTCACTAAGATGCTATTGACATCTGATACCGAAGACCATGTGCTTCACCCAGGTCAGTTGAAAAGGGAACAGAAAGTGGTCCCAGCCAGAGAAAAGAGAGACTTCTGGGAGGTTTTCCGGGTCATGTCCGCATCCCTTTGCTTCTCCTTTCATCCCAAGAGCCAAACCAAAAATCCCTGATAAACCAGAATGAGATGATCCACTGATGGAAAAAAAATTATTCTTCCCTATTCCTTTACCCACTCCTAACCTTATCACGCGTGGGCTTCTTCCAGCAAGTTGCAGGCTGAGGCAGACATCAGTGAGGGTTGGTGAATGTCTGAATCAGGACCTGGGCAACAAACTCCTCCCTGTTTTTCATATTGGCTAACTTTTGTGCACATTTGGTATTCAGTTAATATCAACATGCACAAAATGGCAGAGGGTCATACTTTCCTGGCCAATTCGATGAGAGTAGACAGAAGAACCAAGCAAATTTAGATTTAAAATCTCTTCTTCTTCAGAGGCAGGTGCTTGGAAATCTTTTCTTTAATTATCATATGTTTGCCCTAATTCTTCACTTGACTTGTACCAACAAACCTTTGACAATATCATTTTCAAATTCTCTCCAGCATTCCATCTCTACAATAATATTAATCCTTTGAAAGCAGTTCAACTTGCTTTAGAGTGATTTTTTTTTAATTAGCTGCATTTGCCTTTTCTTTCCCCTTTGACATCAACTCTACGAAGCATAATCCTACTGCTGGATATCACCCTGACGTGGTGTACAAGTTCTGCCTCAGTGAGGAAGCCACCTCCCTCTGCCTGCCTCCCAGCCCTGCTTCCAAGGATCTGGGAGTGCAGGGAGCAGGGTCCTCCTGCCCAGGACTCCTCACCCTCAATGGCTCACTGCAGCTGAATCAAATGAGATGAGGGAAGGTTTCTATTTATTCTCCCAAGAATACTCTAGTTGCAGGAGTCCTTTCTGGCTGGTAGAATGTTTGTGTAAAGCAGTGTGCCTGTGCAGGCTGGGGGCTGGGGAGCCTGGCTGTATCAGCATGCGGACCTCCTGTGGGCTGGTTCAGGCAGAGGCCTTGGGGACAGGCAGATCTTCTCAGCGGTCTCTATTATGTCCCTCCAGGGAGAAAGCATCCTTTAAACAGAATTGTTGGGACAGAAAATAACAAAGCCCCATAAAGATACTAAGACTTGTTACTGATCTCAAAAGCAGGTTAGAGTCTAAGAGGAAATACTAGAGCGGAATTCTGTGGTTGTTCTTGTTGCCGTTTGCTGCTTCTTTATTTCACAATGTATTGTCTTCCTACTTATTTCAAAATGGAAAATCAAATTAGTCATCAAGTACGTCATCAACTGCGGTCAAACTAAGCAGCCCCTCTCTCAAATGTTGTGAAGGAGAGAGGTTACACATCTGCAAAGATCAGGGGTCAAACGCATTCTGAGACACTATTTCCTTTGAACACATGGTACAGATCTGTTTTGAAATCTAAGAAGTTAGACCAACTTTATCACATAAAGAATTAACACTTTTAAAAAATTTTTTATACTTTAAGTTAAAGCCAAACCTATACAAACCCTTCAAAGAGAGGTTTAAAGCAAGTTTCTTTAAAAAAATAAATAATGAATTATTGTTCAATCTCCCCAAATTTAACCCTTCCCACAACCCTTTAAGGAGAAGGCAATGGCACCCCACTCCAGTACTCTTGCCTGGAAAATCTCATGGACGGAGGAACCTGGTAGGTTTCAGTCTGTGGGGTCGCTAAGAGTCGGACACGACTGAGCGACTTCACTTTCACTTTTCACTTTCATGCATCGGAGAAGGAAATGGCAGCCCACTCCAGTGTTCTTGCCTGGAGAATCCCAGGGATGGGGGAGCCTCATGGGCTGCCACCTATGGGGTCACACAGAGTCGGACACAACTGAAGTGACTTAGCAGCAGCAGCAGCATGACCCTTTAGGTGTCTCCACTATCCGATTCCCCGACGCTCAACAGAGCACACATTAGTGCCAATTTAAGAACGGAAGCTCTCTTTTCCTCCCTGGCTGCTTGAAGATCAGCTGCCATCACGAACGACACAGCAACTATCCGGACCAGTAAGTTCATGACCAACCAACTACTTCAGCAGAAACGATGTCCTTCACCCTGGAAAGGCAATAGTCTCTAAGACAGAAATTCGGGAAAAACTGGCCAGAATGTCCAAGATCAAATGTCATCTTTGTATTTGGATTCAGAAGACATTTTGGTGGTGGTAAGACAACTGGCTTTGGCATGATTTACCATTCCTTGGATTATGCGAAGATGAATGAGTCCAAACACAGGCTTGCAAGACATGGCCTGTATGAGAAGAACAAGACCTCAAGAAAATAGTGCAAGAAACACAAGAACGGAGTGAAGAAAGTCAGGGGGACTGCAAAGGCCAGTTTTGCTGCTGGCAAAAAGTGAGCTGGAGCTTGGACGACAGAAGGACTAAAGATTCTGCAATGACTCTATCTGTGGTGATTGTACAGATTTTTCATGAAAGACAAAATAAATGAAGACCTCTTACCTGAAAAAAAAAAAAGAACTAAAGATACTTTGTAATAAGCTACATCATTTTGCTTTGTCCTAATATCCAGAGGTTTTTTTCATATTGTTAAACCTTATGGTTCTGTAAGCCAGTGAAAATATAAATACAGGGTTAGGAAGCAGAGGTGGGGATGAACAGGTGGAGATTTCTAGGGCAGTGAAACTACTCTATTTGATACTCTAGTGATAATTACATGTCATTATAAATGTGTCCAAGCCCACAGAATGTACAATATCAAGAGTGAACCCTCATGTAAACTATCGACTTGGGGTGACAGGGATGTGTCAATGTAGGTTTTTTGACTGTATCAATAACAAATGCACCGTCTTGGGGGGATATTGGTAATGGGGGGCTATGCATGTGGAGAGAAGGGAATCTATGGAAAATATCTGTACCTTGCTCTTAATTTTGCTGTGAACCTAAAACAGCTTCCGGGGTGGCTCAGATGGTAAAGAATCTGCCTGCAATGTGGGAGACCTGGTTTGATCCTTGGGTTGGAAAGATCCCCTGGAAGGGGGCATGGCAACCACTCCAGTACTCCTGCCTGAAGAATCCTCATGGACAGAGAAGCCTCGTGGGCCACAGTCCATGGGGTCACAAAGAGTTGGACACGACTGAGCGACTAAGCACACACAAAACTACTGTAAAAAATAGTCTTTGAAATAAAACACCAAATTACACTGAAAGCAGAGGTCCCCTGGGCCTCTGGATAAAGGTGATCTTAGGGGAGAGTGGACAGCACCCAGAGCAGCAGTGAGTACCTTACTGTCCAGCTTCTTCATGGTGACCAGGTCCAGGGACTTGAGCGAATGGCCAGTGGGGGCGATGAAGTAGAGGCATGCGTGGATCCTGGTGTCATGGTAGTTGAAGAGAGAACGTTTGATCTTCAGTTCCTCTTGCAAGTAGGCCTCAAACTGGGCATCGATATATTCCACGATCGGCTTATAGCTAGAATGCAGAAGAAAGTTATTAAAACATATCTTTAAATCAGCATGTCATTAGTCTCAAACCTCTTTGTACAATCCTCCAGGAAAGTCCTTAGTGGTTCCCTGTTCTCTAAGAGCTAAAGTCCAAGCTCCTTACCTTGGCAGCCCAGGCCTTTGGCCCTATGACCCCTAAACATCACCCCAGGCTCCCCTATCCTTCACCTCCCTAGTTCATGCTCTCTGCCCCACATGGCAAGCTCCCGCCTGCCTCCAGGCCTTTCCTCATGCTAGATCCCCACTTGGAACGGTCTTCTTCCTGTTAATCTCCTGGCTAACATCCATCCTTTAAAACAGCGATTAGAAATATGTAGGACACACTGTCACTGCCCCATGGCACCCATGAAAGTATTGCTAAGAGACTGCGGCATTCTTCCCTACTGGGCCAAAACTGAGCCTCAAAATCTGTCCCCATAAAGTGACTTTGACAGGCTCTCCCAACTGACTGGCATTGGTGCCCAGAGTGAAACTCCTTTGCGGTTTTAGGATGTGGCACCATCTCTGGCTGGCAGCCTCTCCCCACTCCTCTGGCCAGTCCTTCAGGGAGAAGGGCTAGCTACTCTGTCCTCTCAAAGAGCCCGGCGCTTGCCATGACCTCATCTATAAACGGAAGTGCCTGGTCAATTAGGATCAAGGTTCCTTCCAACTCTCAATTTTATGATTTGAAGGTAAACTGTCTTCTCACCAAATCATAATTCAAATCTGTTTTGAATAATTATGCATGACTCTATGAACTGACCACAAACACTATCATTAATAGCATATGCGGGATATATATTCAATAAACCACATGTTCTCCAGGGACAAAGTAGTTCATTAGGTCACTATGGAAAAGCCACGAATTCTTCCAGGTCTCCACAGGGACTGCTCAGAAGCTAGTGTCAGCAGCAATGAGACAGGTAGATTAGGAATAAAATGGGTTAATCCTTCCCCAGACTTACTACCTTGCTGAGGAATGATTTAAGCTTTAAGAAAAATAAAAACCTCTCAACACTCAACTCACAAACCCATAAATTAAACTGAAATCCCTGAAAGGGAACTATAAATCTTTTATAATGAGGATGACAGCAGATGTCCTAAAAGAAAAAAAAAAAAAATTATGACCAAAACTGAAAACAGAAAAAAGTTTTCTTCTATTTTCCTTTGGTTATTTACTACAATCCATTGATTCAATTTGAGCAAAGCCTCTAGAGGTTTAAAGAAAAAGTAGACTGTGCCTGAAGAAAATCCTTAACATAATAGAAATCCTAATGAATTCCAATGGAAAGGATGAACAAGTAGTAAGATTCTTCTACATGTTCCAACTTTAAAATATAGGCAGGTAGGGCTTCTCTGGTGGTTCAGTGGTTAAGAACCAGTAAAATGCAAGGGACACTGGTTTGATCTCAGACCGGGAAGATCCCACACGCCATGGACCAACTAAGCCCCCGCCATAGCTACTGAAACCCGCATGCCCTAGAGCCCGTGCTCCGCAACAAGAGACGCCACTCATGAGAACCCCACACACCACGACTAGAGGAGTCCCCGCTTGCAAAGACCCATTGTAGCCAATAAAATTAACAAACACATAACATTAATCTTTTAAATATAAGCAGGTATTATATAACAATATTAATAGTCATTATTATGATAGGATAATTATGTAAAATGGTGGTTAGAAGCATGGACTCAAGTCAGACCAACTAAGATCAAACTCCAAATCCACAACTTTCTAACTTGCTTTGGACAAGTTACTAAACCTCTCTGTGTTTCAATTTCCTCACAGGTAACATCAAGGACAAAAATATCATCTATGTCAGAGCTGATATGACAAATACATGAGCTAGTATATGCAAAAAACTAGCACATAAAACTGTGAGATATGACTATTTCACAGTAATTTAATAAACCACAAATACGAGAAAAGCAAGCCTGTTTTCAAAAAAGACAGGGGAAAAAAAAGAAAAAGGAACTTTGTACTGACCTAGATCCATGGTAACCCTTCTGCCACTGACTCATGCCCTGTAGGGCAGTGGCCCAGGCCACTTCAGTGAGGCCCACTCATGCCCTGTGAGTCCAAGGCCAGACTTTCGGGTCCCCTGACACAGGCAAGTCCTTGGGGAACCAGGGACCTCCCCAGCACCCTCTGAGCCCAGAAGGGAGGAAAGCAGCTCACGGTAGTTGCTCCTTCCTGTCCCCCCAGTTCCTGATTTGCAGCTTCCTGGCATCTCCCCCAACAGTGGTCCAAGAATGTTTCTTCTTTCTAGTAATTTCCTTTTTGCCTTTGGTTTTGATTCTGTTCCTCTAAGATTATGGGAGGCATAGCACCTCTCCTTTTCCAGTGAGGAGCGCTGTCTGCCCTGAATTCAGCATCTCCAAAGCCATCTCCTGTTCTCCTCTTACGCTTCAGGCTTCCTGAGTTTGGGCCAATCTTTTCAATCTCCTTCTTTTCTGTGTATGCAGTTTCCTTGGAAAAATCACATTTCCTCTTGTGTTTCACTTAACCAGATCTCCTACCTAAGTTTCAGGCCACTGCATCCAACTGCTTACCAGATATTTCCACTTGCTCTTAGCTAATGTGCCCAAAATCACACTTCATCTTGTCCCCAAACCCTACTAGCCCGTATTCCTTAGCTCAGCAGATGGCATCTCCATCCACACCACTGGCCAAATCAGAATCCTAGGTTCAATCCAGAGCCTACCTCCCACCCATAGCCAAGTACAAGATCCCATCTGTTCTAGCCTCTATAGCATTATAAACAAATAAATGCATTTCAGGAAAACTATTGACCAAAATCACTATTTCCTCTGTTCCAGATTTCATTGTGTTGATGAAATAGCCTCTCCTGATGCATATAGTAAGTTAGCCTAGTGGCTTTGTTCTCCCTTCACATCCTTCAAATAGACTCTGCCCTCTCTCCATCTCCTGTCCACGTGTTATCTACACTCAAAGTCATAAAAATCATCCTTATTTTTGCCTTTTGCTAGTTTCCATTCTTATAGTGAGGATACCTATTTATATTCTGGTTTTGCCAATTCAAACTTCTCTGGATTGTAGCCACATCAAGCAGAGGAAAGGGGGTAGGTAAACCAAATCAAGTTGTACATTTTCACATAATTTCCTTCTAAGGCATGGGGATATCCCTTTTTATCCTCAACTCTTTTTTTCCCCCATAAATATCCAGCCATTAAAAAAAAAATTTTTTTTGGCAGTGGTTAATCCTAAAAGTGATGGGAAAAAATATTTTATGCAAAGTTTTCTAGCCACCCAAGGTACCCATTGATCATGCTTGCAAAACAGCCCATGCCATTGTTCAGGGACTGACTCTCCCCTTTGTATGTGAACAAATAAACAGATACTTGCCATATATTTTTCTCTCTCTTGCTATCTATTAGCCAAAGCTAATTTTCCTTATCCTTCCACTACCTCTACCAGAAAGTGTGACTAAGACAGAATTTAAAGATCAAACAGACTACTCCATTACCACTTTATAACTCTGACAAAGATTTGGTGAGTTTGAGGAGTCTCTCAGTGGACTTGAATTAGTCTTGCTTTTTTGTGCTATCATCATAGTTTGTAGGACGCTACTGACATTCTATCTCCCACCTCCTAAATATGCAGCAAATGAACTCTCCTACTTCCAGCAGAAGAATTCTAAGAATCTACTATAGCAGATTGCAGTTTCCCTTCTCCTGTAGACCTCTTTCCTTCTTCACTGAATAGTAGAGACAGCAGAACAAGAATGTCCTTAGACCACGAAGAGTTAATCATGCTATTAATCAAAACAGGAAACCTTACCAGACCTCTCTTCCTGCCTCCTTCTAGCTAGCCTGGTCCAAGGCAGATAGTGATGCAGGAATGCTGACATGTCCAAAGCCTACATAAACAAACTGGGACATTCTTGAAGTCTTGCATCGATGGCAGAAAATCTTGCCTAATCCTCAAAGTCGTAAAAATAATCATGGGTTTGGAGAAACAACACATCCCTTTGCATATGTTTACATACTGATACAAAAATGCATACCCCACTTCCAATTTTTTGATGGAAGCAGACCCTATCTGAATGAGTTGTTTTTTTTTTTAACAACAGGCATTTGGGTTTACAGTCAACAATGTCAACAATCCTTCTGGAGCACAGAGTTCTAAATGCCACTCAAAGAGGTTATGCAATAGCTGTCAAGAAATTTCAGAAGAAAAAAAAACATTTGGTATCTAGGTTAGGTTAATATCACACTTCCTCTCTTCTAAGTCTCCTTGGAAACTATTATTTGACCCAAATGAGTCAGGAATTTTCTTAAAGAGGCCTCCAGCTGCAAATGTGTGGATCAGCCTGGTACTGGCCACCTGCTGCTCAGGGCTGGCGAGTGAAAACCCACCAGAAGGGTAGGAAGTCGCCATTTAAAGGAGAAGTGAAAACTGTAGTGGCAGTGCTGGGGCGATGACGGAGCAGGAATAGCTCAAGGAATCTTAGCAGCAAAATGCGGGAGGATGGTTCTCATTCCCTCCAGAAGGCATCCCGAAAAAGTCCGGCTGCTGCCTGCCCGTCAGGCAGCACACACGCCTGGCATTCCGCAACCCCAGGGAGAAACCTGCACAGGTCAGAGACGGAGATGGGTCCTCCTGACCACACGAGGACCAGGAGCCCCCTGGCTTGCTTCCCAGCTCCCACAATGCACTTGTGCTCTTCTGCTTGTCATCAGGGTTTCTCTTCATCTGTTTCACTGAGCATCACACACAGCATTCAGACAAGAACCTCTCCATCATTCCTTGGAATTGAAGTCATAAATCAAGAGCAATTGCTCAGCTGCAGGAGCTGTGCTTAGCTGTTCCCCACTCAACACAATGTACAGATAGTCCATTTTGACAGATGCAAAATAAAATCTTTCTTACTGTGTCTAACAATTGCTCCTGTTATTCCAGGCCAATGTTTACTGAAGAGCATATAAACTGCTCTATAGATAAACTAGAGCTCAGTGCTCAGCTAGAGCATGCATTAAATATTTCTCTGTCATTACTATGGGTCCATCTTTATATCAGAGACAGTTAAAATGTATCTAGACAATACATAGCTCTAGATTTTTAAAAAATGGTTAAAATTCCTCTTTAGAAAACACACACATATACCATACACAGATCAGAGGAAAATGAAGCAAACAAATAAACAAAACCTGGTATGATACAAATGAAGTGTCTGAGCCCTAAGCAAACAGACTGTAACTTAAAGTTCTGGCTGTCTTATTCCCATTAAGTTGTCACTGCACAAAAATGTCTCTGGAAGCCTCCTTCTAGAATTATCTTTGGGCCTGGGACAGTTTAGCTTTCTCAAACCTTTTTTGGAGAATGAACATAAATATTTAAAATAACCATAAGGGATTCAAAGATTAGTGAAGAAGGATGAGTGATCTTGAGATGAATTCATGGGTGCACACCAGGAAGGTTTAAAAACTTAAACACTTCCCTCAAATAAGGACTACAGAAACTCAAAGAGTCGAACTTGCTTGGCTTTATCAATTGAGAAGGTTTGTTTTATAAAAATAAAACTTCACAGTATTACTTTATAATTAGGTGAAGTTTATGTCAACCAGTTTTAGTGAATACCAAGATGGACTTATGGGCTTCCCTGGTGGCTCAGCTGGTAAGATTCAATCTCTGGGTTGGGAAGATCCCCTGGAGGAAGGCATGGCAACCCACTCCAGTATTCTTGCCTGGAGAATCCCTATGGACAGAGGAGCTTGGTGGGCTGCATGCAGTCCATGGGGTCACAAAGAGTCGGACACGACTGAGTGACTAAGCCCAGCAAGACTGACTTATAGCTAATAGCTTCTGTCTATATATAAACTATAGGATCAAAATTTTGAAGAAGAAAAAAAAAGACATTTTATTTCTTAAGCAGGTTAAACATGTCTGTTTTCTACACTGACAAAGAAGTTTCTTATAAATACATTATCTGGTTAGTTTAACAAACCCTTGCTGGATAGAGAAGGATCTGAATTCCTCACTAGGCTCCACTGAAACCACACTCATTATTCAGACTCAATGTGGCCATTCTGCACCCAGCAGGCCACCCAACTGTGAGCAGCCTACAGGAAGACCCAGACAATGCACAAAGGAGCCACAGTGCTCACACCACAGCTCTAGCATCAATATTAAGATCCTGTGCCGGCTGGAAATCAGCTACGATATTTCCCATTGAGCTTTCTTCACAAACATGCTTTCTTCACTTTGGGTTTTAGAAGCAGACACCCCTGGTTGCCAAAGCCATCAAAATACAGGATTACTCCCTATGATTACCACACCCCTCCTCCAGGCTCAGCCATTCACAGTGCCCTTCCTTAGACCCCACCTGAAAAGAGACTGTATGCAGATCCCATTGGAAGAGGGCTGAGAGTATCCACTGTCATTTTCTTAGAGGGAGATAAACTGCCAAGGAGCCCATAGCTGGTTATTGGCAGAATTCAGACCACAAACCGGGTCTACTAAATCCTGGGCTCTAGATTCTTGGGCAAAATCATTATTGACTCCAAGTTTTCACTCAGAGCTGAAGGAATTTGGGGATTAAGTCAAATATCCCAATCTGTCTCAGTGACTAGGAGAGCATGAGTGCCTGCATGCATGCTAAGTCATTTCAGTTGTGTCCAACTCTTTGAAACCCTATGGATTACAGCCCACCAGGCTCCTCTGTCCATGGGATTCTCTGAGCAAGAATACTGGAGTGGGTTGCCATTTCCTCCTCTAGGGGATCATCCCAACCCAGGAACCAAAACCGTGTCACACCTCCTGCATTGGCAGGCGGGGTCTTTACTGCTATTGCCACCTGGGAAGCCCTAGGAGAGCAGGGCAGATGCTCATTCCAAACTCCTCTTACTTTTTAATGCCTGGTTTTTGTTTTGTTTTCTTGGCAGAGTTAAAGTGACAACATCAACAACAACAAAAAACAAACCAGAAACCACATTCCCCAGACCCTCTTGCAGCTAGTGTTCAGATGTCGCCTACTTTGTGCCAAGCAGCTACAGGCATACAAGATCTGGAGGCAGAGGGCATGTCACCCAAGGCAGAGGCCACACACAGGGAAAGGGGCTCTTCTTGCAAGTGGCGATGAAGGCATTCGGTTAACAGGGACAGATTCAGTGGAGGTTCTAGAGACCTGTCCCCAGCATCACAGGTACCAAATATATACAGTAATTTGTGGCAGGAGTTCCATTCACCCTAGATGTTTCTCTAGACTGCTTTTCTAGATGGGAAAGCCCCCAAACCTAGTTCCATGACTTTTCCAGGAAAAATCATAAGCTAGCTTACTCCTTCTAACAAATCTCTTCTCTGCTCATACTAGCTGGAATCAATTACATCGGCTGATTCTGACCTCAAGAACATTCTAAGACAATTTCTCAGAGTACAACAATGTCTTATCTTTTAGGTGACAGGAGACCAAGCCCTACAACGAGCTAACATTTGGTCTTTGCATTTACCCAGGATGAGTCTTGTTACCTCCTCATTCATTTACATCCCCACAAAATCCCAAGATGTACCTGTCATCTTTATTGATCTGATCTCCAAATCCCACAGTGTCAACAATGGTTAACTTCAGCCGCACATTGCTTTCCTGAAGCTCATAACTTCTGGCTTTTAACCGGACACCTGGTTCATTGTGAGTCGCTGGGTCACTTTCAAATTTGGTGTTGAATAATGTGTCCATTAACGTGGATTTGCCGATCCCCGTCTCGCCTGCATGACCACAAGAGAGAAATCAAAGAAAGTGTCAATGCCTCTGAGACATCAGTTCACAACACCAGGAGTGTTTTTTTCTTTTTTTTAAATCATCATGTTAGAAAAACTTTTTGAAAAGTCAGTCTCACCAGATATCCCACCACAAAAAAAAAATAGCTCTTTCCATGTGTGATCTATGGACTACCTCTCTAGAAATGCCTTAATGCATTTCAAAAACCATTCGGCAGAGAAGATCTTGAACTTATAGATCAAGATGCTCTTTTTTTTTTACCTCTGAATAGAGAAACAGAACTTAAAAGCTTGCCTGTGGTCAGTTTGTGGTCATTTCAAAGACATAAACTGTAGCTCTTCCTTCTCTAAATGTTGGCATGTAAAACTATCAATATAGTACTTAAAAAAAAATCTATATTGCTGAGTTTCTGTTACTAGGAAAATGTAAGAGACTGATTGCATTTATATTGAAGTATCTGATACCATCTAATGTTGTGGGAAAGAATTACATTTTTTTCAAAACAACACTCTTTACAAATAACAACAAAAATAACAAACCCAGCTACAATTATTGAGCACTTACTTTGTACCAGGTCCTGTGACAAGAGCTTCTGATGTACTATCTCATTAAACCCTAGTACTAATTCCTATAGAATAAGTACTACTGTTTCCTCCCTTTTACAGATGAGGCATTAAAGCTTAGATAAGGTTTAAGTAACTTGTCTAAAGTCATATTGTTGAATGGCAAAGCCAGGTTTCTAACTCGGGTTTGTGTGGTTCTAACACCTACATTCATTCAACCAATTCTGACATTGTTACAGAGAAAACTAACTGCCTAATATTTTCAGGTATGGTTATGAATCTGTGAGAATCCTTTGTATACCTCCGTTTGCATTTCCCTATTCAGTAGACGGCAAGCATTTGTTAGATGTCCTGGTATTCAGGCTGATGTTTGTGACAATGAAATTGAATGATGTTAAACGACCTGCAATGATGGCCTTATTGGTTCACATTATAGTTCAAGTCATCAGGTTTCACTGAGCCTCTAATATATACAAATCAGTGGCAGGTATTATACTAAATCAATCAAATGGTAAGACCCAAATGTGGAACCATGGAGAACTTTAACCTCATCTTTAAAATAAAGCCAAGAAAAACTTTCTCTTGATACTAATTCTTGAGTCAAAAATAGTTGGCAATGAGAAAGAACCCATCCACTTCTGTGGCCGTGGTTGAGTGTGTGGGGGTAAAAATCAAGAAACATTATCTACAGGAATGCATTTTTTAAAACAACATTTGGAAAATTTCCCCAATTAGATTTTCAGCTCAATTTAAACATACCAGTATACTGTAGCCCTTTCAAAAAATCTCAATCCCATGATGTTCTTAGGGACAATGTCTCTCTTCTGAAGGGTTGCTGTAATGCCTTTTAGGATGGTGACAATTCTATCGGAGAAAAAAAGAGCTCTAGGATTGGCAGCCTTAGGGCAACTTTCCCATTGAAAAGACAAAATCCACTTACTAATTAGAAGTTCTGTATTACTCATTGCTTTCCAACATAGTATAAAAATGAAGTAGAACGGAATCTCTCTGTAACTGAGCTTTCTCTAATTAGAAGAGTCTGTGGTTTGCCACTGACTACCATGATTCATTTGTAGGATAAAAGTTGGTCAAGAACATTTGCCCAACTCTTCAGCTTTACCCATTGGACTTGATACACCTAAGATCAAAGAACTTCCTCCTTCATCAGTCTTCATTCAGCCAGTGTCTTTTTCAGCTTTGTGCCAAGTGTTGGGAATACAACAGTCAACTGGCTGGATATGGTGCGCACCCATAGCTTAGAATCTGATCTCGAACGTGACTGAATACCAACCAGACTCTGATTTACTATTATGGGAATGGTATTTACATGTCTGCCATAACCACCTTCCTCTTACAAGCAAGACCATAGTTTATCCCTTGGACCTTGCTAATGACCACAGGTAACTGGACCAGTGCTACCCCCCCTGTTGTCTCCTGGGGGTATCCCCAGGGCTGCACCCATGGAAGTGCAATTATGATGCTGTGAGAATGCTCCACATTGAACAGTGATCTGTGTATCTAATCACACTTCTCTCTTTGGGGCTTTGAGTCTGCACACAGCATGATGGCATGAGAAAGAAAAGATATACTAAGAGAAGTGAATAAGCAGAGGCCATGAGGCTATAAATACACAGAAGACATGTTGACAGACCATTAGCCAGGCACATAGGAGAAAGAGAGCAGACAGACACAGTAGACTTAGTATCCGAAACTCATTCATTTATAATACTTTGGTATTTACTATGTAACAAGCACAGGTGCTGGGGGTAAAATGGTAATTAACGATAGCAACTGAAATGTTTTGAATTTCTGTAATATCCTGAATGTTGTTCAGAATCTCCATGAAGTCTGGCCGTGTAGCAGTTAAGACTGCTTCCTGTCTTCCTTTCTTTAATATTCTAACCAAAAAGACCCATCAATAAACATAATCAAAGTAGGCTCTGTAATGCTCAACAGCACATACCCATGATTGGTAACTTAACAAAATAACTCTTGAGCAAAATAAAGTTACGAAGCAATGGATACAGAAACAAAACAGGGTTTTCACTCCTAAGATACAGAGAATCCAGACAGCAATTCTGTATTGAAGGTACTCCAGTCATTTTAAGTACATGAGTATCTTTCCTGATACAGCAAACTTCTTTTCAGAATTTACTGGAGTGGGTAGCCTTTCCCTTCTCCAGGGGATCTTCCCCACCCAGGGATTGAATCCAGGTCTCCCGCATTGCAGGTGGATTCTTAACCAGCTGGGCCACAAGAGAAGCCCAGAGTAAAGACAAAGGAAGAACAGAAGAGCTACCTTATAAAATTTCCTCTATAAGGTCAAGGTTCTGACAGTGGAAAAGTGACCCATCTTACTTCCATCTCTTTCCCTCAGAACAGCCATAAAGACTACAATTTACATGGCAAGAATTCTAGGCAGGACATGGAAACAACCTAGATGTCCATCAGCAGATGAATGGATAAGAAAGCTGTGGTACATATACACAATGGAGTATTACTCGGCCGTTAAAAAGAATTCATTTGCATCAGTTCTGATGAGATGGATGAAACTGGAGCCGATTATACAGAGTGAAGTAAGCCAGAAAGAAAAACACCAATACAGTATACTAACACATATATATGGAATTTAGAAAGATGGCAATGACGACCCTGTATGCAAGACAGGAAAAAAGACACAGCTGTGTATAACGGACTTTTGGACTCAGAGGGAGAGGGAGAGGGAGAGGGTGGGATGATTTGGGAGAGTGGCATTCTAACATGTATACTATCATGTAAGAATTGAATCGCCAGTCTATGTCTGACGCAGGATACAGCATGCTTGGGGCTGGTGCATGGGGATGACCCACAGAGATGTTATGGGGAGGGAGGTGGGAGGGGGGTTCAGGTTTGGGAACACATGTAAGAATTAAAGATTTTAAAATTTAAAAAAAAAATAAAAAATAAAAAATTGGAAAAAAAAAAAAAAAGAATTCTAGGTTACCTGGACAGCACTGAAATTACCATGTCCTAAGTTGATAATTAGTTAAGCATATGTGAATCAAGAATATGATGCCTTTTTTTTAAGGCAACATAATTTTAATTATTATTTGCATTAAGGTGGACTTTATG
This sequence comes from Ovis aries, assembly GCF_016772045.2. NCBI lineage: Eukaryota > Metazoa > Chordata > Mammalia > Artiodactyla > Bovidae > Ovis > Ovis aries. The sequence goes on along the minus strand of NC_056059.1, from coordinate 92,573,152 downwards.
AACAATTAGCATTCCAGGCCCTACTTATAGCACAGGGTTAATCAACGGGTTGGAAAAACCACTGTTCCTCTAAATTTCAGAGTGCTTAACTTTCCATTTCTACGCTCTGTGCTTTTAAGAGCCCTAATTAGACACCGCTACCCTAGCAGCAGTGCAATTCACCAAAAGTATTTCACGAAGAAATGACAGTTTGGAGAATAAAAGGAATTCTAGAGAACTAGGAGAGCTTTTCAATGCATTCGTTGTTGAGGTCAATCTCTAGCCTCAGAAAAGAAGGCATTTGCTATACTTTTAAGGACATGCAAGAGCAAAAAGGCTTCCTTTGAATTAAGTAACTGAAAGCCTACCTAGTGTAAGTTACAACTCAAACCCAACAACCACAACAATATTTCGAGACAATTAAGACTAACAGCAACTCTAAAACATCTCAGAACTCCTGGCTCTGAGGAAGACTTCCATAAAAAGTAACTGGAAAGTGGTCATAGTGATCACTTATACTGAGATTTGCCACTTTGGTAGATTTTTCTGAGTCTGTTGTTTATTCTGTGATAAGTTCATCTGCCTCAACAGTTGTTAGAGTAATTAGAGATTTCCTCTTGAAGTGCTATCTGGGGCTTCTGCTTCTGCCCCTGCCAGTGCTGGTAAGCTGGACACCCACAGCACAGTGGAAAGCAGGTTCTTCCATTCTGTTCTCAGGCTTACATAAATCTCAAGCTCTAAGCTGGACACTGTTTAAAAAGAAAAAGAAGGAAAACAAAAAGAGCACAGAGGAATGTATTATTAATTAGAAGGTAATTAATTGTAAACTGAGCAAATAGTTGATCAGTGATTCAGCATTTTCACTCTGATTGCCAAAACTGGCTACTTGGATAATTATTATTATACCTACTCAAATAGCTGTGAATGAAGGTCTGTCTGTCTCCTCTAAACAGTCGAGGTTTTATTCTTGGACGGAGCCAGATAATCAGAGAGTTATGTTGTGTTATTTTAACTCCTCATAGAATCCTGTTTGATGAAGTACGCTTTGGCTAATACCACCAGGGACTTGGAAGACCTGCATGTGACCCTCAGCATTGCATAGCTCAATGACCCCCAAGTGGGGGAAGCTCAGGAACCCAAGTTTAAATGGAGCGACAGCCACATATGTCTTTTCTGAAAATTTACAAGAGAGATTTTTCCAGGTAAACTGTATTTTATCTGCAGCAACCCTTTTGTTTTTAGTTTATAATTCCTATAAGTCTGTCCTCATTAAACATTTAACTTGTGTTTGGCACATATGTGTTTAACAAATATCCATAGACTGATTGGGACCCCCATGCTCTGGCCACACTAGCTAAGAGATAAATGTGTTCCTGAGAGAATCAACTGCTATAGGCAGGTCTTTGCTCTGACTCCAATCTTCACTTTGTTTTCTGGGGTTAATTTTATCTTTATTCATTCATTTATTCATTCTACCCTTAAACCACTTATAGCCGTTCCTGGAAAAGCAAGCTGGGATAAAAATGTTTAAGATCTGATTGCAAAATTCCACAGCTAATGATGACACTATTGCCTTAGCTAAAATGATCTTAAACTCATCTGCTTTCTATTTCTCTTCTGCCATTCTCTCAAAACAACCAGTGAAATTATTTTTAAAAATTCTACTCTCAAAATGTGTTATTAATTTACTTTGACCCTACTATTGAACTGGTTGCTCTTCAAAAGCCGGGATGTCGCAGTATTTTATCCCTCTGTGTAGGTGCACAAAGAACCACACACAGCAGGATCAATGGTGTAGTTTCTCACAGAGCTGGTGTCATTTTGGAAAGAGAATGACAACGATCAATAAATTCTGAATTGTGAAAAAAGACTGGGTACTAACTTAGAAATACAGTGTGGATAAGAAAGAAAAGCTTATTAAAAAGAACGACATAACGCCATTTGCAGCAACATGGATGGACATAGAGAGTGTCCTACTGAGTGAAGTAAGTCAGACAGAGAAGGAGAAATATTGTATGACATCCTTATATGTGGAATCTAAAAAGAAATGATACAAATGAACTTACAAATCAGAAAGAGACTCACAGTCTTAGAAAACCAACTTACGGTTGCAGAAGGGATAGTTAGGAAGTTTGGGAAGGTCATGTACATACTGCTATATTCAAAACAGGGAGCCAGCAAGGTGGTATCCATTGTATAGCACATGGAGCTCTGCTCAATGTTACCTGCCAGCCTAGATGGGAGGGGCACTGGAGGAGAATGGATACAAGTATATGCACCCCTGAGTCCCTTTGCTGTTCGCCTACCACAACTATAACAACATTGTTAATTGGCTATCAGTTCAGTTCAGTCACTCAGTCATGTCTGACTTTTTGCGACCCCATGAATTGCAGCACTCCAGGCCTCCCTGTCCATCACCAACTCCCGGAGTTCACTCAAACTCACGTCCATCGAGTCAGTGACACCATCCACCCATCTCATCCTCTGTCGTCCCCTTTTCCTCCTGCCCCCAATCCCTCCCAGCATCAGAGTCTTTTCCAATGAGTCAACTCTTCACGTGAGGTGGCCAAAGTACTGGAGTTTCAGCTTTAGCATCATTCCTTCCAAAGAACACCCAGGACTGATCTCATTTAGAATGGACTGGTTGGATCTCCTTGCAGTCCAAGGGCCTCTCAAGAGTCTTCTCCAACACTACAATTCAAAAGCATCAATTCTTCGGCACTCAGCTTTCTTCACAGTCCAACTCTCATATCCATACATGACCACTGGAAAACAATAGCCTTGACTAGATGGACCTTTGTTGGCAAAGTAATGTCTCTGCTTTTGAATATGCTGTCTAGGTTGGTCATAACTTTCCTTCCAAGGATTAAGTGTCTTTTAATTTCTATACCTCAATACAAAATAAAAAGTTTAAAGTTTAAGAAAGAAACACTTTATTTAAACTGAAGTACAGTTTTGGGGATGAACTGGCATGTTACAGGCAAGATGGAGGGTAAAAGAACTATGAACCCTTGGCTGTCTGATACCCGATTTAGCATCAGGAATTCTCTTCCAGACTTCAGTGGTTAAGAATCTGCCTGCCAATGCAGGGGACATGGGTTTGATCCTTGGTCGGGAAGATTCCACATGCTGCGGAGCCATTAAGCACATTTGCAGCAGCTCCTGAGCCTGCACACCCTAGAGGCCATGCTCCACAACTAAAGAAGCCACCACAATGAGAAGCACACGCACCACAACTGGAAAGTAGCCCCGACTCGCCGCAACTAGAGAAAGCCACGAAGAGCTAGTGCAGCCAAAAAAAAAAGAATTCTCTTCCCAGTTAAGTGAACACTACTCTCCTGCTGTTACATTCTCTCTAGGACTGAGAGAGATAGGCTCTAACAATATTTAATTCAGTGCCTCTAAAACTAAACGAAGCGCACACCAGGATTAATTTCTGCCCTGGTTTGTTTCCTCTCTCTTTGCAACCTGTGGGCTCTTCCCACAGAACAAACTTACGATTCTAAGACCTTTTAGAAAAACATCAGCTTCCTTACTAGGATCATAACTTTTTTTTCAGTCTTTAATTTCCTTCCCTATCTTTCACCCAAAATAATGATGCTATAAACACCATGGGCGCGCATACTGTGTAAAACACGTAAATGCACAGTAGGATGACAAGGAGAAGAGAAAGTAGCATGGATACTCAAGTTAAATACGACACCCACTTCTCTAAGTGGCTGTCAAAACATTTGGATCAACTAGAATGCTTTTCGTAGACTCTTACTTTAAAAATAGAGCATTAATTGACACTGAGAACTGTCGTCTTCTACGGATATTTTGCTGTAAAGTATTTGTGAAGGGATTTGATGTGTTTTATCCTCTGAAGATAAGTACATTTAACTTAATGCTGACACCCCCTGTTTCTCAAAGAACTAAAGCTCGTTCCAACCAAAGGGCTCCAAAGTGAAAGTGAAAGTGAAGTCGCTTAGTCGTGTCCGACTCTTTGCGACCCCATGGGCAATAGCCTGCACCAGGCTCCTCTGTCCATGGGATTTTCTAGGCAAGAGTACTGGAGTGGGTTGCCATTTCCTTCTCCAAAGTGCTGTGCAAAAGAACCCGGATTGCTAGATATACGGGCAGAGAAGGAGGGGGAAGGACTTACTATGAAGTAAAAAAAGGAAAATTCGAAAAGCAGAACAGCATGATCTCATTCGTATAAAACCAAAACAGAACAGCGCTTATCCAATCACGAGAGACCTGCCCAGTGTGTGGCTCCCCCGTGCTCTGCCTGCCTTCTGCCCATGTCTCCTCTCCTCAGGGACCCTCGTGTGTTTCAGGGTAGATAAACCCCATCTCCCACCCCGGGTGGGTGGATGACTCAGGCCTGGTGGATCAGACAATCCCGTGACTATTGAAGAAGCCGTGTCAGGAATGGCTTCTTCTTCCCCTTGAGGTTGCTGAGCTGGAGATACTGCCGGCGGCCCCACCACCTCAGGGAAGAAAAAGCCCAAACACAGTAAAAGCCACGAAGAAGCCAGCAGGATCGGAAACTGGAGACGGAGCCCTGGAAATGCTCTTTGAATTCTTAGACCAGGCTGTTCTTAATTACACAACTCGGTATAGGATCTTTGCAGTGTGTTTTGGGGTTGAGGAAGAGCCTTAACTCAGTTTAAACTAGATTTCTGCGATTCTCTGTGGAAATTTTCCTAATCCAAGACCAGTCAGAGAGAGGTGCAACACTGCTGGCTTTGAGGATGGAGGAAAAGGTCCAAGTATCAGGGAATGTGGGCAGCCTCTAGCAGAGGGGAAAAAAGGAAGTGTCTTCTCCCCTTGCATTCCAGAAAGGAGCACAGCCTTGCAGAGGCCTTGATTTTAGCCCTGCGAGACCCATGTTGGACTTCAACAACACTGCCATGCTCAAGGCTCTGTGGTGACCTAAATGGGAAGGAACTCCAAGACAAAGTGGATACATGCATACCTGGGGCTGATTCACTTTGGGGTACAGCAGAAACTAATAACATTGTCAAGTAACTATACTCCAATAAAAATTAATTTTTAAAAATTAATTAATGAAAAAGCTGTAAAATAACAACTGGTGTTGTTTTCAGCCTCTGAAAATAACTTCCAAGTGTAGGAAGTCTGTAGAAGGATTCCACAGTTTTATCTCTGTGGAATGAAAATGAGGGTGGGAGGGGAAAAATAGGGATACTTTATAATTTTTTAACTAGAAATATGCATTGTATTAGGGCATCCCTTGTGGCTCAGATGGTAAAGAGTCCGTCTGCAATGCAGAAGACCTGGTTTCAATCCCTGGTGGGGAAAATCCCTTGGAGGAGGGCATGAAATCCACTCGAGTATTCTTGCCTGGAGAATCGCATGGACAGAGCAGGCTAGTGGGCTACCGTCCATGGAGTCACATAGAGTTGGATACAACTGAGTGACTAACACACACCCATGCCATATAATGGACTTCCAAGATGGCGCTAGTGGTAAAGACCCCACCTGCCAATGCAGGAGACACAGAAGATGTGGGTTCGATTCCTGGGTCGGGAAGATCCCCTGGAGGAGGACATGGCAACCCACTCCAGTATTCTTGCCTGGAGAATCCCATTGACAGAGGAGCCTGGCGGGCTACAGTCCATGGGGTCTCAAAGAGTCAGACACGACTGAAGCAACTTAGCACTCATAATATTAAGTGAAAAACTAATTTTAAACGTGGTTACGAATGGAGTCCAGGGGGTCTCAAAAAGAGTCTGACACAACTTAGTGACTAAACAACAACCAAGAATGGAACCAGAGTAAAAACCTAAGAATCTCAGGAATTATCACCCACCCAGGGGAATCGGAATACCAGCTGCTTTCCAAATGCAACAGCACAGCATGGATGTGTCTTGTGAGGAATTCCAACTAGTATCACTAATTGCACTACTAACACAATGGTCAGCCAACGAGCCAACACTTGCATACCACACACCAGGTCAAACCAGATCCTTCCAGTCTGGTTCCACTGGACGAGACAGAGGCTGGATCGTAACTCTCAAATGCATTCTAGAAGCTGATTTTGAAGGCAGGGCTGGGGGAGACAGACAAGAGAAGCTAGAATAGTAATTGGCCTACAATTTAGCATACTTTTCAATAGAAAAATCAACAAATTGCCAACAAATCACTATGCTAATGAAGAATCACTCTGCTCTGCAATGAGCATTTAGCAGAAGAGAAAAAACAACTCATTTATGCCACTCTGTAGAGCAAGCTGCCATTCCAGGGGGTCCCCTGCTGAATTTTAATGTGGGGAAAACAGAAAAAAGGAGAGCTGGCGGCCCTGCTCATGTTCCTCTCTGGTGCTCCAGACAGAACGCCAAACAGTGAGCTGGCTGGGGGGTAGATTGGCGGTGGCTTTCAACGCCCATGCAGATGCCACATTCAACATGCTCCTCTCGAAGATTTTCAGAAAGGAAGATATCTATCCCTCCCTCTCAACAACTGACTTCCACTGAACACACACCTTTCTCTGCTAAATTCACTTCATTTTACTTAGACAAGAGAAGTAAGTCAGGTACATTCTGCTAAGCTTGTAGGGAGGAGACATACAGAATAATACGTATTGGCTACAGGTAGAATTCCTTTTGGTTTGTCTTGAAGTCTATGCCCAGAAGACAATGGCCATGAAGCAGTGTAACCCGAGCCACTTCTCTGCTGGGCAGCTTGGTCCTCCATCAAGAGTGACAGGGAAGCTGAAGGAAAGGCCATGATCTATTTCAAGGACACGTCTGCTTCCAATCAACAGGAAAGCCCTGTTTCTACTTTCCTCTTTTTCTCCACCTTCTTTCCTACCTTCCTCCTCTTGGTTTAAAAAAGATATGGCTAAAGAAGAAAAATACCAAGACCAGAAGCACAGGCCAACATCACATTTAAAGGCTATGAATAAAACATAGTGGAGATGCAAACACGTAAGTCAGATCTCCTTGGCCTTTTCCCATTTATCTACCAGGAATAAATGGAGATCAATTTCAGACTCCAATTGAAAGACTAAAGGTTAATTCAGTAATTCAGATGGAAATTTTATTTCATGTATAAAATGGGATTTAAGATTGTCTTTTACTCTAAAAGCAAAATTTTCAAGTATTCTCAGTTTATCAAAGTGGTTAAAGTAATTGCGGATTTTACCTGCAGTAGGCAGAAGCATATCTTTAAAAAGATTTCAATGGAGATTACTGCTAAGTCACTTCAGTCATGTCCGATTCTGTGCAACCGCACAGAGGGCAGCCCACCAGGCACCCCCGTCCCTAAGATTCTCCAGGCAAGAACACTGGAGTGGGTTGCCATTTCCTTCTCCAATGCATGAAAGTGAAAAGTGAAAGTGAAGTCGCTCAGTCATGTCCGACTCTTAGCGATCCCGTGGACTGCAACCCACCAGGCTCCTCCATCTATAGGATTTTCCAGGCAAAAGTACTGGAGTGGGGTGCCATTGCCTTCTCTGAATGGAGATTACTACTGCACCCTATTCAGAAACCCTGGAAACAAATTTTTAAATGCTCTTGAATGATCTTTCTGTGTATGTGCACATCCGTTCCTTCCCTCAACTTGCTACAGTCTAGTCATGGGCTTCCCAGCAGGCTCAGTGGTGAAGAATCCACCTGCCAATGCAGGAGACACAAGAGATGTGGGTTCAGTCCCTGGGTCGGGAAGATCCCCTGGAGGAGGAAATGACAACCCACTCCAGTATTCTTGCCTGGAAAAGTCCATGGACAGAGGAGCCTGGTGGGCTACAGTCCATGTGGGTGTAAAAAATTGGACATGACGGAGTACTCATAGTCTAGTTAGGGTCTAAGTCCCTCCCCTGTGAAAAATTAAAATAAGTGATTCAACAGCAATATTAAACTGATCATTGCTTGACTATGTGACATAAATAAAAATAATTTGAGCAACACCACGAAACTGACAAAGCATTTATGTCTCTATCTTTGAGTTGGCCAAAAAGTTTCTTCAGGACGAACTTCTTGGCCAAGCTAAGAACTGTGCGGCATATGTGGAGTAGAGATATTATTGTCTTGCTTTACAGATAATAAACGAGTGAAAATGTCATTCCCTTATTTCCCGAAACATGCCCCTCTGACAGTCACCTGCCAACACCTAAGAGTCAGACTCGTTGCGCAGCGGTAAGCGATGAGCCACTTACCAACACACAGGATGTTGAAACAGAATCCTTGAGAAGTCGACTTGTTGACCAGCTGGTCTGGGAGACTGTCAAATCCAACATGGCCAGAAAGGGATAAGTTTCGAAGCTCTTCATTCTGAAATGTCAGAAGGGAAACGTTTGAGAGCCCGTGACAACACCCCCTGGGCACCCCTCCCTCTCCCGTCCTCTCTTCTTGGCACATGGGGAAAAAGGCGACCCCTCTGTGCCCACCCCCTCCCTGGCATCTACACAACCGAAGCCACCAACTCTAGAACCATACTCTTTATACAAAAATCACACTGACTCCCAAAGCACACCATCTCCCGCCCAGGCAGCTCAGGAATGCTTACAGGTGCGCCAGTTCAGGGGAAATACACTTTCCAGAGGGGGCTGATACCGACATGCTCTAAGTGACACTAAAACTCCAACCCTTTGGACAGCCTCAAGCGCTCAAGAAAACTTTTCAACCCGGAGGGCAAAAATAAAGGACTCTCTTCCAGACACAGGAAGGAGCTTTCAGAAACTCGCAGTGGAGGATGCATTCCCGTTCCTATGCAGAAATTCTGCAACCACCATATTGAACATATTGAAAATGGCACAGCACAGGGCTTGGTTCCTTCTCTAGCATGAACTGGACAGGCTTTGTGGGGCCTCCTTGCTCTCCCCCGCAGGCTCTGCACTCCCCACACCTGCTCAAGAGTCTACTGAAGGAGAATGGGGCTAAGGTAGTTATCGTATTTCAAAAGCTGGATGACTTAGGCTGTATTATACGGTGCTAACTTCCTCCACTACTACTCCCCTCCACTATCTACTACTGCGGGCAGGAATCCCTCAGAAGAAATGGAGTAGCCATCATGGTCAACAAAAGAGTCTGAAATGCAATCTCAAAAACAACAGAATGAACTCCTTTCATTTCCAAGGCAAACCATTCAAATATCACAGTAATCCAAGTCTATGCTCCGACCAGTAATGCTGAAGAAGCTGAAGTTGAATGGTTCTATGAAGACCTACAAGACCTTTTAGAACTAACACCCAAGAAAGATGTCCTTTTCATTATAGGGGACTGGAATGTAAAAGTAGGAAGTCAAGAAAAACCTGGAGTAACAGGCAAATTTGGCCTTGGAATACGGAATGAATCAGGGCAAAGGCTAATAGAGTTTTGCAAAGAGAACACACTGATCATAGCAAACACCTTCTTCCAACAAGTGAAGACTCTACACGTGGACATCACCAGATGGTCAACACCAAAATCAGATTGATTATATTCTTTGCAGCCAAAGATGGAGAAGCTCTACACAGTCAGCAAAAACAAGACCAGGAGCTGACTGTGGCTCAGATCACGAACTCCTTATTGCCAAATTCAGACTTAAACTGAAGAAAGTAGGGGAAACCATTAGATCATTCAGGTATGACCTAAATCAAATCCCTTATGATTATACATGGAAGTGAGAAATAGATTTAAGGGCCTAGATCTGATAGATAGAATGCTTGATGAACTATGGACAGAGGAGGTTCATGACATTGTAAAGAGACAGGGATCAAGACCATCCCCATGGAAAAGAAATGCAAAAAAGCAAAATGGCTGTCTGAGGAAACCTTACAAACAGCTGTGAAAAGAAGAGAAGCGAAAAGCAAAGGAGAAAAGGAAAGATATAAGGATCTGAATGCAGAGTTCCATCCAAAGAATAGCAAGGAGAGATAAGAAAGCCTTCCTCAGCGATCAATGCAAAAAAATAGAGGAAAACAACAGAATGGGAAAGACTACAGATCTCTTCAGGAAAATTAGAGATACCAAGGGAACTTTTCACCCAAAGATGGGCTCGATAAAGGACAGAAATGGTATGGACCTAACAGAAGCAGAAGATATTAAGAAGAGGTGGCAAGAATACACAGAAGAACTATACAAAAAAGATCTTCACGACCCAGATAATCATGATGGTGTGATCACTCATCTAGAGCCAGACATCCTGGAATGTGAAGTCAAGTGGGCCTTAGAAAGCATCACTATGAACAAAGCTAGTAGAGCTGACGGAATTCCAGTGGAGCTCTTCTAAATCCTGAAAGATGATGCTGTGAAAATGCTGCACTCAATATGTCAGCAAATTTGGAAAACTCAGCAGTGGCCACAGGACTGGAAAAGGTCAGTTTTCATTCCAATCCCAAAGAAAGGCAATGCCAAAGAATGCTCAAACTACCACACAATTGCACTCATCTCACACTCTAGTAAAGTAATGCTCAAAATTCTCCAAGTCAGGCTTCAGCAATATGTGAACTGTGAACTTCCAGATGTTCAAGCTGGTTTTAGAAAAGGCAGAGGAACCAGAGATCAAATTGCCAACATCTGCTGGATCATGGAAAAAGCAAGAGAGTTCCAAAAAAACATCTATTTCTGCTTTATTGACTATGCCAAAGCCTTTGACTGTGTGGATCACAATAAACTGTGGGAAATTCTGAAAAGATGGGAATACCAGACCAGCTGACCTGCCTCTTGAGAAACCTATATGCAGGTCAGGAAGCAACAGTTAGAACTGGACATGGAACAACAGACTGGTTCCAAATAGGAAAAGGAGTACGTCAAGGCTGTATATTGTCACCCTGCTTATTTAACTTCTATGCAGAGCACATCATGAGAAATGCTGGGCTGGAAGAAGCACAAGCTGGAATCAAGATTGCTGGGAGAAACATCAATAACCTCAGATATGCAGATGACACCACCCTTACGGCAGAAAGTGAAGAGGAACTAAAAAGCCTCTTGATGAAAGTGAAAGAGGAGAGTGAAAAAGTTGGCTTAAAGCTCAACATTCAGAAGATGAAGATCATGGCATCTGGTGCCATCACTTCATGGGAAATAGATGGGGAAACAGTGGAAACAGTGTCAGACTTTATTTTTGGGGCTCCAAAATCACTGCAGATGATGATTGCAGCCATGAAATTAAAAGACGCTTACTCCTTGGAAGGAAAGTTATGACCAACCTAGACAGTATATTACAAAGCAGAGACATTACTTTGTCCACAAAGGTCCGTCTAGTCAAAGCTATGGTTTTTCCAGTGGTCATGTATGGATGTGAGAGTTGGATTGTGAAGAAAGCTGAGCGCCAAAGAATTGATGCTTTTGAACTGTGGTGTTCAAAAGTCCCTTGGACTGCAGGGAGATCCAACCAGTCTATCCTAAAGGAGACCAGTCCTGGGTGTTCATTGGAAGGACTGATGCTGAAGCTGAAACTCCAATACTTTGGCCACCTCATGCGAAGAGCTGACTCATTGGAAAAGACCCTGGTACTGGGGAGGGATTGAGGGCAGGAGGAGAAGGGGACGACAGAGGATGAGATGGCTGGATGGCATCACCAACTCGAAGGACATGAGTTTGGGTAAACTCCGGGAGTTGGTGATGGACAGGGAGGATGGTCTGCTGCGATTCATGGGGTTGCAAAGAGTCCGACATGACTGAGCGACTGACCTGAACTGAACTTCCTCCATAATGCTGAGTGCATTCTGTGGGTATTGGAGATCATCTGTAAAACCCTTCCTTCCCAGGGAAACAGAGGCTACCTATGGTCCTTCAGTTAAGAACTACAGTTACGGTATGGGATTCCAGAAACTAGTTATTGAAAGTCTTCCTGGTTTCTGGATATGTTGCCAATGAGCTTTATACTCAAGATAGTGAATTTGGGGTAAGAAAACGAGCCTCAGAGTTCCCTTGTTTTAAATAAAGAAGGGAAAACCTTGCACAGAATCAGTTGGTCAATAGTTTTTAAAAGATGGTTCTTCATCATCCTCCTATGTGTATTCCACAGTAAACGAGAGTGATGTCTTTGAATACTCAAAGGCTGAAACTCCATTTCCAAATCATTTCACTAAAGAGAAGGAGAAATGTGACTCCCTAAATGTTGGGATTTTAGCGCAACGTTTTATGGACAAAATGACATCTAAGGGCCTTGCAAGCACTAAAATTCTGATTCTGTGAAGTAAGGTTGGAAACCACCACCACTCCCCCTGAATACCATGGTGGCAGCTGCAGGTTTGAGGTCACTGGTACAGAGAACAGATGCCGAGGCTATGAATAGCCTCCTTGAAACCTGCCAGCAGTGAATATGAGACTCAAGAGCGGGCGCTTATCCTTGAGCAGGATGGCCTGGCCAACAGCGCACCCAACAGCTTGGGGAGCAGCCCCCGGGGGCAGCAGCTCTGGTAGCTGGCCAGGCCTCCCAGCACCACCAGGAGGCCCCAAGGCTACCACCTGCCCTTTCCTCTCCAGATACCCCAAAGGTTCAGGCAGCAGGTATTTTTAGGGTGTTTACCACATCCGCCAAGACTGAAGGAGAAGATCTGAAACGAGTCTGGGTTATATTTAGAACTCTTTCCATCACAGCTGTGCAGTGGCTGCTGTGAAGCCCGCGAGGAGACACCATCACACCAGCCTCTTTCCTGACGTACCACGGCCTTGAGCAGACAACAAGCAGCAGGAAAGGAGGCCAGGCAAGGAAGAACTATCATCCTACACTCCCTCTCCTTTTTTGCCACAATAATTCTTTTAATTTCTGGGGCGGGGGAGGAAAGAGTGGTTTATTGCTCTGGATTCTGGACAGTTGTTGGGTTTTTAGATTCAGATATTCACCCAGGCCAATCCGGGGAAAGAATCAGAGTTAGTAATTATAGCTCTCATCCCAGAACCCAGTGCTCAGCATCTCATATTCTCACCATTTCCAAAACACGAGAAACCACCCACACACCCACCGAGTATTTTTATACCCACTGAAAACCACATACAAAATGAAAGGTTATAAAACAGTTTGGTCTTAAAATTTTTTTTTTACTTTGAATTTATGTCTTCAATGTCTCTGTCTTCTTTGTCATATAAAATATGTAAATTTTATAATGCCACTTCAAAAGTCCATTAAAGGACTGCCCAGCATTAAAGGAATCTTGAGGGCTGTTGCCCAGCAGGGGGTGATGGGACAATGGGAAATGGGAGGCTCCTCCGAACAGGCTTAAACACTAAAATCACTGCAGGATATGTGAGAGGAGTCTATTTAACTCACACACAGCAGCTGAAATGAATTCCTGCACTCTGCATCTCACAGTACCAAGCCTGTAGCTCTATGCCTTAGCTGCCTCGACCCAAAGAATGTGTGTGGGGCTCGAGTCTAGATATGATCGCAGGGAATCTCAGATATTCTAATGTCTTTACTGCTATCATATATTAGCAACGACTCGAATTTTCTGTCTAGTACTGAGCTCCGTCTGCACTCCAGTTCTGAATTTCTACCCCAGAGGCAGTTCTCCTAGGTTGTCCTACTTGTACCTTAAATCGTTGTTCACCAAACTTGAAATCATCTTCCTTGATTGCAAACCACCCCTATTCCAGGGTTTCCTACTTCTCTTAATGGCACTAATCTGTGCCTGAGTCCCACCGTCTCATTCATTTCAAAGTGTTATTAATGCTGCGCCCTCCTCCTCTTTATTCTCACTAATTCAACAGCCTTCGAACAGGTCTCCTTGCTTGGATCCCACTCCCTCTAATTCTCCCTCAATCTACTTGGCTGCAAAAGGGATCTTGGTACTCAAAGGCCCTCAATCCAAACTTCTTACTCTGCCTTCTCAGGAGCTTCTGTAGGCTGATATCAAATCTCCCATCCTCCCAGAGGAGGACATTCCACTGCAGTTAAATGGAATTACTTACAGTTCCTGGGAGACCCCCTGGTTTCTCCTCATCAGACTTTATTCATATTATGATATTTCCTCTATCTGGGAAGATCTTATGGCCTCCAACACATCCAAACCTTCCAGATCCCATAGAAATTTTATCTCCAGTCTTGTCTTTACTGGGCTTCCCTGGTGGCTCAATCGGTAAAGAATCTGCCTGCAATGCAGGAGACCTGGATTCGATCCCTGGGTCAGGAAGATCCCTTGGGGAAGGGAATGGCTACCCACTCCAGTAGTCTTGCCTGGAGAAGTCCATGGATACAGGAGCCTAGTGGGCTACAGTCCATGGGATCGAAAAGAGTCAGACATGACTGAGTGACTAACACACACCCTTGTCTTAACTATGAAATCTCAGGGTGAATTTCAATAAACATTCCCTTTACCAATAAAAGGAAAAATGATGATTGGATAAAGGTGCCTCAAGCTATCTGGCATTCCACCACCATACGACGGCTAACGTTTATTGATCAAGGTTCTAGGAAAGCCCTAAACATGAATGAACTAGAGAATTTAACAGTTCTATGAGTAGTTAACTACTGTTACCCACTCTCCACTGCCAGATGAGAAAACAGAGGCCCACAAAGTTCAGTAACTTTCCCAAGGTCATACAGCCAATAAGGTGAAAAGCTGAAATGTGGACTCAGGAGGTCAGATTCCAGAGTCACTGTTAACCACATGATGATCTAAGTTCCTAGGTAGTTCCTTGGTAGACAATACAATGACTTTAGCCACTACTGAAAGCCAATATATTAAACTAGAAAGAAAAAAAAAATGTTCTCTAAAATAATTCTCTGGCAACCATAAGAGGTGGAAGTTGAAAATTAGAATTGGCAAAGGAGCTCTTAAGTATATTTTCACGGGTCCTGGCAATGCTGAGACTTTGATTTTTTTTCATCTACGGCACATGAAGCCAATAATAAAAGGCTTAGTTTGGACCATTTCTGAGATGCAAGTGCCAACTTGGAGCCACCAAGCCAGTAACTGTAAGACCTTAATTGATTCAGCCCTCCATTTGCTAAGCTACCCAGGGAGGGCTGTACTTGGATGATTTCTAGGCCCAATCCATCCTGAAATGAGTTATGACTAAATTCTATAGTATAAAATAACCAGTCTTTAACATGACAACCTCATTTTTCTCTTCCCAGATCATCGTGACATGAACACCATTATTTATTTATTCATTCAAAAAAACACTGCTCAAAGCACTAAGGGAACAAAAATACATTAGTTTTGTTATTCATTGATAAATGCTTTTCCTACCCTTCAGAGGCTTACCGTGTAGTAGTAGAGATAGGACACAAGTAGTATTAAGGATAAGAGAGATAAATACTATAGGATGACTAAGGGGAAACAGGAGCTTTTGGCTAGGGAAATTCAGGGAACATCTTTCAGGAAGGCTGGAGTTCTCCAAACCTACCAGGAAAATACAAGTCCAGCTTGCAGAAGCCTGCCAGATAAACACTATCTTCTGCCCAAAGGAATGTGGGTACTCTGAAGATTACAGTCAACAAGTTTTGCAGAAGATGTCTAGCTGACTTCATTATGGAAATAATTATAAAACAAATTACATAAGAATGTGCACCAACACCTACATTCTGAATGCTGCTTTAAAATATGTTCCACATTTCCAAATCTTGCTTAGCCAAAAAGTAGGATGGCACAAAGCTTGGAGTCAGATAGCCATGGGTCTGAATCCCTACCTGTTTTAGTCCCTGTTCCTCCATCAGTAAAAATGGTCCACTTGGCAAGGTGGCTGGGAGGAACTAAGGAAATGGTACATATGGGAGAGCCAGCATTTAATAGGTCATCAGGAAACCTGTGTCTCCTTTCCCTGAATTAGGTGGGAGGAAGAGAGGAGCTCTCCTATTGCTGTTGGGCCCGCAGAGTCAGAGACACTTCACACTTCATGCTGGGAGACTCTGCAGATGGGCAAAGCCCTCAGACTACCTAGGGAGGAAGAATCACTAAGGATGAACAAAGAGGAAAAACAGAACATGGAAGAATGGGACTCTAGCATGAAGAAAACCCACCCTAAATAGGATGCTCATTTACAAAGCTGCAGGAAAAGCCACAGAATTCCATTCCTGTTTGCAGGCATCAACATCCTCCAGGGCTGGAAACCATTAAGGATTCCTCAGCTTCTCTCTTCTAATTTAGCCCAGCCCACAGCCTCTTGAAATTAACGAACTGTCTGTGCCCAGATGGATTCTATTCACCATATTCAAACTGAAGGGGTAACCCAAAGTTACTGGGTTCCTTTTAAAACCAAAGCCTTCAGTAGATGTGGTTAGTAGGTAGTATACATCTGCTGATGTTAATCAGCCAGTGGGAGTTGGGGCGTATGTTACCAAGGTGATACGTTGTATCTGTTTTCATGTGTATTGAAAACAATTAGACTTCATTTTCCGGGGTTTTTTTGTTTGTTTGTTTGTTTGTTTGCCTTTAAAGACAGATACTACAGTTGAAGTTTAGAAAGATTCTGCCTCTTTATTTTTTTAAGAGATAAAATTTTATTACGTATTAGACAGCTGGAAATTATATTCTTCTCAAAGCCTCATTTTATGGAGAATGAATTATATTGATCCAAGTCAATCTCCAGGTTTACGTTTCCTCATCTGTAAAATGAGATTTAATCAAATGACTTCTAACAATGTCTTTGGTTTGCCAATTCTAAGATTTCTTGAGTTTGGAAATCAGAGATACATAAATCTAACTCTCATTTTGCTTGAGGAAAGGCCAACACAAGGCAAAAACTTCTTGTAGTTTACCTTCCCTTGTCAGACCTAAGATGGCTCAAGTTTTACATGACCCTTAAAAGGGAGCTTCTGTCAGTTACCCTGGTTAACTCCAAACATAACAGAAATCTGTGTGTGTATCCCCGTGTTTTCCACATATATTTTTCATTTTTGCTTGCTTAACTATGGACCCATTCCCTATAACTGTCCTGCTTAAAAACTACCTTTTTCTTCAGCTGTATCTGCAGTCTCCCAGAAATTTTTCAAAAAGTAGATTTATAGCCTTAAGACAAAACACAGAAAATTCTTCTTTGTCAGTTAATCATCTGTCTTCATGAAAAGAAGCAAATCTTTTTTTTCATGCTTTCATTCATTCAACAAATATTTATTGAATACTAGCACGTGCTAGATACTGCAGTAAATGCTAAGGTGATGATGGTGAAAAAACAAAGCATTGGTAACTCATGGAACACATGGGGCAGGCAGCAATGTTAATCAAATAGTCACACGGACTTCCCTGGTGATCCAGTGGTTAAGATCGTGCACTTCCAATGCTGGGGGCACAGGTTCGACCCCTGGTTGGGGAAATAAGATCCCGAGCTTTGCAGCTCAGCTATTAAAAATCAAAAACAGTCACAAATGTATAATCATAAGCTATTGAAACTACAGGATGCAATGCAACCTTCCAACGCATGTGATTAACTAGTTATCCATCCAGTGAATCCACCAGCTTCTAGGATATAAAAACATGTATTTAGACTGCAGTACTTTTCAATATTAATTTAGTAGACAACTCTAAGTACAGCTGACTTGCAAGTCTTATATATTCAGATGAATACAAAGAGTCATTTTGCCCAGCACTGCCTGAAGGGAGGAGGTAGAAACAATGAAGACTTGAGTCTTAAGAAAATGAATGTCCAATTTTAAATAGAGCTGGGATGGAACCATGGGGCATACTCCCTTTACTCTGTCTGTTCCCATAAAGAAGATGCTCAATCAGAGGAGAGGTACATATCCCTTCATAAATCTTTTTTTTTTTTCCGGGCTCTGTTTCAGTAGGACAGATGCCACCCAGCTGGAGACAAAGAGAAGAACCTGTCTTTCCTCACACAAAACCTTTGACTGAGCACCAGCCACTTCCCAGCTTTTGGAGAAATCCTGGCCTTACAAACTGCCCAAGAAGTAGGTTCTACCCAAGTGCCTGACTGTTTATTTTTGTAAATACATACATTTATCTAAATACATTCTAGAGAGCATTCAACTGGTTTCATATTCTCTTGTAAAGAAAGGAAAGTTAGTGGGAAGATGGGAAACGCCCTTGGTTCTCATGCAAAAAAGGAAAACACTGGAATGCAAAGTATCAACCCAAACCACAACTATGAAGCCTGCTTTGGGCTGTTTTGAAGGCTAGGCACGGCTAGGGTCACTTCCATAGTATGAAATAATATAAAACATCTGAAGCATCTCATTACCAATGGGGATCACGTTCTTTAAAGATGACTTGGACAATATTTGCTACTCTGCTTGTCATCTATACTATAAAATCCCAAAATCAGAGCCAAGAAAGCCCCCAAGGAAATTGTCTCACACTAGCAGCAGAAGAGACAGCCAGGAAGAGGAGACTGTCCAGAGGAAAACCATAGGAGGAAAGAACTTGAGTGCCTTCAGCAAGAAGTAGGGACTGAGAAAAGAGGCACCCAGGGGCCAGTTCCCAAGTCACAGAGCCAGGGGTGTCACCTCCACTACCAACCCAGGAGCCAGCCTTGAATCAACACCAAGGAACCAGAAAAGGTCTTGATTAATATTGAGTAACTGCCCCAATATCAAGTACCATCTCTAAGCAACTGTCTCCAAAAGACTCCGAGCAGAAGGACAAATTTTGCTTTTTCAAATCCTAACAAAACTAATACAGTGGAAGGGTTTTCTCTGGGGATTGCAGGATTATAGGGAAATTTTACTGCTATGTTTCTGTAATATTAGAATTATTATTTTTTAAAATGCTCACATTTTTATAGCAGAAAATAAATATTAATACAATTTTAAAAATCAGGAAATGTGAGTAACAATAATAAAAATCTTTTCAAAGGGGCTAAGACTACAATTTTATTGCAGCTAATAGATGGGCCTGGCGTGCTGTGATTCATGGGGTCGCAAAGAGCCGGACACAACTGAGTGACTGAACTGAACTGAAGATAAAATATGAGTATTTATTTTTTCTAGTAACAGAACCAAGTCACATAGAAAGCAATGAGGAGTAAGCAAAAAAATCAGAATAAGACAGTAGAAGGTACTTGACACGTGAAGTCAGGAGACTTGGGGCAACTCTGCCATTGTTTATCTGGGTGACCTGGGGTAAGTCATTTAACTTCTCAGCTTCAGTTTTGCCAACTTTTTAAAAAACTGAAATATAGCTAACTCACAATGTTGTGTGAGTATACAGCACAGTCATTCCGATTATACACACACACACACACACACACACACACACATATTCTTTCTCGGATTCTTTTCCATGACAGATTACTATAAGATATTGAGTGTAATGAAGGAAATGGCTTCAACTCTCTACAGTATTCCTTGCCAGGGAAATCCCATGGACAGAGGAGCCTGGCGGGCTACAGTCCATGGAAGCACAAAAGAGTTGGACACAGCTTAGAGACCAAACCACCACCCTGTGCTATACAATAGGTCCTTGTTGTCGGTCTACTTTATATGCAGTAGTGTGTATCTATTAATCCCAAACTTCTAATTTATCCCTCCTGCCCCTTTGGTAACCATAAGTTTGTTTTCTATGTCCTGAGTCTATTTCTGTTTTGTAAATAAGCTCCTTTGTATCACTTTCTTAGATTCCACACACGTGACATTATGTCTTTTTCTGTCATGTATCTTCACTTACTTCACTCAGTATGACACTCACTGGGTCCACCCATGCTGTTGCAAATGGCATTATTTTCTTCCTTTTTTATGGCTGAATAATATTCCATTGCATATATATGGCACATCTTCTTTATCCTCTGTTGATGGACACTTAGGTTGCTTCCATGTCCTGGCTATTGTAAATAGTGCTGCCAGGAACACTGTGGAGCATGGATCTTTTTGAACTATGGTTTTATCCAGATACATGCCCAGGAGTGGGATTGCAGGATCATATGGTAGGTCTATTTTTAGCTTCTTAAGGAACCTCCACACTGTTCTCCATAGTGGCTATGCCAATTTTGTCAAGTCGAAAATAAACTAGCTCACCAAGCTGTTGTAAGAATTAATTAACATAATTCTCTATCCTCAGCTCTTTTGACACACTTTTCTTGGATGACCTCATCCCTGCCCACGATGTTAGTGACCAATCACAGGCTAACAACTCCCTAGCCACAACTTGCAGCCCTGCCTCCTTCCTGGGCATCCATAGTCCAGGTACCTCAAAGCCAACATCAAAAGTGGAATGCACCCTACCCCCAATTCTCAATTCACATTTGTCCTTCCTCTTATTTTCTTGGCAACCGCATCTACTCCAAGGTAATTAGAGGTCTCTAGAATAACATCAATTAGTGTGCATACTGTTAAAAACCTACATAAATGTATAGGCCTCCAATCCCTTGCAGAAAAAAAAAAGTCTACTTTTAATCGTCTTAAACCCTCCACTGTCCTCCGAATTAGATGGTGAAGACTTCGGGAAGCTGTCAGTCTCAGGTTAGATTTTCTCCTCTCCGCCTAGATGTAATAACTACCCATCGCCCTTTTTTGGCTGAACCTCGCCCACCCAGCATTCTTTACTGACAAGAGTGCATCCATTCTACCCGCTGATTTCTGTTTCCAAGCCTGGAAATCCATGACTCGGATGGCCCTTTTTTCCTAACATTACCCCCACTAAACCTCACCCAGATTTGTATCCAGTGTGATGTCTCGTGGAAACTGTATATTTTCCAACCTCCTCTTTCTTAGATAAGGAGGCAGGTCCAGCGCGACGCACGGGGCCGGGTGGAGAGGCAGAGGGGCAGGGAACACCCACGGCTCTGGCGCCTGGCCCACCCCACCCCCCTCCATGAGGGTTAGAATGCACACTGCTGCTGAGTAAAGCCGGACAGCACAGGCCTGAGGACACGCAGCCCTTGCCTTCCTCCACCCAGGCCTCCTGTTCTCTCTGTCTTTTCTACATCCTCCTCTCGAAGAAAAGAGTCCTTGCCCACACTTCCTCCAACATCCTGCTGCTTTCTCTGTGATGAACGATCTCACTTTTGTCCTATTAGATATCAGATCTCTCACCTTAACAACTGGGAAATATCCTGCTTGAAAGCAGCCCCCAGAAATGGGTATCTGAAGTCAATAAAACCCCCAGCGGCTGCCCACAGCCCTGGGTCCTGGGGAGGTGGGGGGAAGGGCAGCAGGAGGGGGTTCGGGTACTGGCTTATTAGTAAAACAGCCTTGCAGCCAGGCACTACCAAGTGTGACATTCCCAAATTGCAAAAAGGGGCAGTACTTTTTCTTACAATGTTTCTTTTCTAGAAGCCCATGTAAATTCTGAAAGGCTAAACCTAACTGGATGCCAAGAATTAATGACAACAGCAAAAGAGGTTTTCTGAAGTTTCCAAAGAACCGTCTTTCTATTTGAGTCAAAGTGACTAATGCCTGTAAGAGCCTAACGTTACAAAGTGCTGATCAGCAGAAAGTCTCCTGTTTGGGAATGAAGGGGCCCACATGTGCATTCCAGGGACTCTGACAAATTCAGCAGTGCTGGGGTGGGAGGGGGGACGGGGGGAGGTGGGGAGAGCAATGTGACAAGAAGGCCAGAATACTCAGAAAGGCACGATCTGATTAGAAACACATGCTACAGCTGCTCCCCCACACCACTCTCTCCACTCTCACCCCAAGATAAAGAGAAGCCCTTCGCTCAGCCAACACCAAGGAAAGTTCGAGAAAAAACCCTGAAGGAGAGTCACTAACCATCTCCAAACCCTCAGCTTTCCAGGGGGATCCCAAAGAGCCCAGCACCCTCTTCCAACACGTCACCTACCTCGAAGGGGAGAAAACCATGCAAATTTACATAGCTGTGTGGTACTTTTGGGGGCCTTTGGCCCTGCCTTTTTCGCTTCCCAGGTGGCGCTAGGGCTAAAGAACCCACCTCCCAATGCAGGAGATGTAAGAGACAGGGGTTCGATCCCTGGGTCAGGAAGATCCCCTGGAGGAGGGCACAGCAACCCACTCCAGTATTCTTGCCTGGAGAATCCCATGGACAGAGGAGCCCGGTGGGCTACAGTCTATAGGGTTGCAAAGAGTCAGATACAACAGAAGCGACTGAACACACACACACGCCCTGCCTCTACAAAATGCTAGATCTCCAGACAAGCTTTCTCAAAACAGTGATGCATGGGAGGTCTAAGATAATCAAGGGCCCAGCTCACTTGGCAGTTTCGTTCTCAACTCTGTATGTACAGTTCTCCTCCTCGTATTCATACACCGATTCCTCTATTCTTCCTGTCTGAGAAACAGTGTGGCACGGCTCACATACTTCTATTCACTGAACATATTCATCAGCAAAAAATGAAACATGGATGGGACACTTCCTTCCCTTTGCCACCATTTCTATCACCGGATATATATTAGCCACTTCCTTTTTGAAAGACATCATTTATTTCTGTCCCTTTCTGATAAATGGAAGGGGCTTTCAGTGACTGTAAGGACCACGTAATGGCAGATTCTGAGAAAGAAGAAACTGCCACCCAAGCCGGTTCTACAGCAGTCATAAAAGCACCAAGGATCTCCTCCCAAAGCACCTTCAGTCACTCAGCCAGGCTGATCTGGAACATCTCTGCATGCCTGCTAAGTCACTTCAGTTGTGTCTGACTCTTTGAAACCCTATGGACCCTGTAGCCTGTCCATGGGATTCTCCAGGGAAGAATACTGGAGTGGGTTGCCATGCCCTCCTCCAGGGGATCTTCCTGACCCAGGGATCAAACCCGCATCTCCTCCACTGCATGCAGACTCTTTACCGTTGAGCCACTGGGGAAATCTGGAACATTCTTGAGGGAAAGGATTCATTTCTAGGCCCTGAAAATTGATAGACTGTACCAAAAATGACCCAAGAGCCAGTAAAGATGTTCTTAGGAAATAAACATACAAATTAACATCTGATATCACTCTGCAAATATTACTAAAAAATCCTGGCCAAAAGCCATCAAGCCTTCCTAAGATAAATGTAGCATCTTAATCTCAGCCCTGGCTGAAATGTGATCAGGATGCAAGAGAGGCTGTCTGCATACACCTGGGGTGTATCTTAGTCTCTTATTGCCCTGCAACAAATGACCACAAACCTGGTGGCTGGAAACAGCACCTATTCATCAGCTCTTGGTTCTGTATATCAGAAGTCTGGGTGTGGCATGGCTGGATTCCCTGCCAGGGGCATCACTGAAATCAATGCACTGGCCAGGCTGAGAAGCTTGGCCGGGGGGTGGGGGGTGGCGGGCGGGGCTGAGGAGGTATAGAATTCCACTTCCAATCTCCTTCAGGTTGGGAGAATTCAACTCCTTCCAGCTGTAGGAGTGAGGGCTGCCTCTCCTTGCTGAATGCCAGCTGGGGTTGTACTCAGCTCTAAAACGTCACCCACAGTCACTAGCCATATGGCCACCTATCTTCCAAGGCAGCAACAAAAACCCCTCATGTCCCTCTCAAATTTCAAATCTCCTTTTTCAGAAAGAATCCAATCCCTTTTAAGGGACTGATTGAGTCAGATCCCCCCAGGAAAACCATATCTTAGAGCCAACCGTGCCATAACATAAGCTCATCAAAGGAGTGACTACCCCCTCTTATCCCCAAGTTCTGGGGGTATACAGGGCATGGAAACCGAGGGCTCGGATCATGGGGCCACCTTAAGATTCTGCCAACCCTCTGTGCACTAAAATGTTCCTATGTTCTCCTGTGTCATTTTAAGATAGAATAAAATAATTAATATTAGCACTTCCCCAACTCAAAACACAACTAAATCTCCAGGGAGGAAAAACACAGAAATTAGTAAAAATTTAAAAAAAAAAAAAAAAAAGTCATAGTAAACTAGATCCCTATCAGGTTACCAAGGCATTTCCACCCTCGTTTACAGCAAAAGTGATAAGGCAGCTAACAAGGAACTAGCGGGAGAGTCACTTTGCCTTTGGAGGAAGTCTTCCCCAACAACAAAAGCAAACTCTGCAAACATTTAGGGGGGCTGCAACATCACAAGAATTCTAGGAAATGCAAAAGTTTTTTAAGGAACTTAAGCGTTATTGAGGAGAAAAGTCATTTAGACAAAACAGAAGATGACTGTGACTTGTTTGATGATGAAATACAGTGCAAAGGTTATCAGGGTAAGACAATGGAGAGCAACATGGACCACGGCAAGAAAGTAAGGCTTATCTTAGAGGGGTCAGACCTCATCTACCTCATGATAAGATGAAATAGATTTGGTGAGTTGCAGAGATGGTCAAAGCTATGGTTTTTCCAGTAGTCATGTACGGATGTGAGAGATGGACCATAAAGAAAGCTGAGTGCTGAAGAATTAATGCTTTTGAACTGTGGTGTTGGAGAAGACTCTTGAGAGTCCCCTGGGCTGCAAGGAGATCCAACCAGTTCATCCTAAAGGAAATTGATCCTGAATATTCACTGGAAGGACTGATGCTGAAGCTGAAACTCCAATACTCTGGGCCACCTGATGCAAAGAACTGACTCATTGGAAAAGACCCTGATGCTGGGAGTCTGAGCAAGCTCTGGGAGTTGGTGATGGACAGGGAAGCCTGGCGTGGTGCAGTCCATGGGGTCGCAAAGAGTCAGACATGACTGAGCAACTGAACTGAACTGAGCTGAGCTACAGAGAAGGAATGGAGATGGAAGAAAAGAAAGAAGTGGAGTCGGTCAGGGGAGGCACCAAAAATAGAAAGAGGTCCCATGGGCATGGAAATCAATGAATTGGAAATAGCAAAGAATAATTCAGTGTAGAGGATACAAGACTTTAAATAAATCTGGCTCACATTCTAGTCTATTGGAAATAACCCTTAAAGTGAAGCATTACGAACACACATCTAAGCAACACATAAGTAAACACATGTCCAGGCTCTGTCACTGGGTGTCCCAGTGCTGAGGGAGGAGGAATGAACACCAGATGATCACATCATGAGAGCAAGAAAGATTTTTCTGTTTCCTACCCCCCAGTGCACTTTGAATAGATCTTCCCACCAGAGCAGCAGCCCAAGGGATCCTGGATACAGTACTGCCTGCTAGCCAAGGTTTTAACCCAGATTACCAGCCTGGGCAATCATCCAGCGGTAAGCTATTTGATGCAAAAGTCCTTCAGAACATTTAAAAAAAAAAAAAAAAAAGGTATATCTTGCAGAAAACCTAACAGACTGCCTCCTTCAACTATGGCTACAATTTCTGCCATCCTAATCAAACTAAAGCTTTCTTATTTCTTCCTACTCTGTTCTCCTTCTCAAAAAATAGAACCAATTAATCCCTAAAATAAATAAATACTCCCACCAGCAGAACAGACAATTTTCTGCCTTCTAGAAGACATACATCATAGAAGAGTCTGCTTAGCTCTAAGAGAAAGTTGGTGCAGGGTGTTTTTTTTTTTCCCCCACACCTATTGCTTAGGAAAGCAGACCCAAGAGGCTATATTACAATTATCCTCTACTCTCAAAAGTTTCCTCTTGTTGGATGGCTTTAGAGGCTGGCTTTCTTGTCTTGATCAGCTAATGCAAAACAAACCTTCTTTTCACAGGCTGTCACAGAAGAATGTTCCCACAGTCCCCTCCGCGCCTCCAATGCCTCTTAAAGAGCCATTTTCATTATCATCATCATCACGTTATTTCTGAAGAATCAACAAGAACCCAAGTCAGATACTGGGAAACCTCTGCTACATCCAACAATCTGTTACAAAATCCCATCAGCTTTCAAAACTAGATGATAAAATACATGCAACAGCGAAGGTTATGTTTTCTCGATGTTGTTCCCACAAAGCCCAAAGGGGTTGGGTCAGCAACCCAGATTCATCACTAAGATGGGGTCCAGTCCCAGTTCAATGCTCCTAGGTTAACAGATGAAGAGTCGTGGGATCTGTGAATGGGAACATGTTTCTGACAGTCTTTGATAGCATGATTACAGGGAAGCATTAAGCTGAAATCAAAACTTGAAAGACTGTAGCTTGGCAATAGATCCTTGTTGTAATTCATACATTCTGTAGGAAGAAGAAACTGAGAAAGTTCAATGACACCCGGGGTGAAAGAACAGAATTAGCAAAAGTCCTTGGCACTGATCCAAGTCACTGCCATTAACCTCTTCCAGAGCCTTAGTGGTTCATTAGAATAATTATTATTCACATAGTAAAAATGAAAGGCAGGCAGGAAAAATAAGTGATAATTACACTGGCAAAAACAAGAAGAGCAACTTTGGCCCTCTGGAGTTGAGAAAGATCCAAGCCTCAAATCCCTCCCACATAGAGAGGGTCAGACCATATATCTTACTGTAATCATGGCTACACAGAGTTAAACCCCTCTGGCCACAATTGCACCAACTGTACATACTTAGGTTGGTTATTACCAGGAGTGGGTTTTGTGTAGTGCGGCAGCTGCAACCACAAATGTAAGGAAATAAGGCCTGAGAGCTCTACCCCAGGATTCCTTCTCAGTTCAACTTCCTACCTGCTCTTTAGACCAGATATTAATAATTCAAAAGGCAGTGTGACAGCCCCAAGTCATCTGGCTGCTCGCATGACCAAATACTCAAGAAACAAACACTGTAAACCCAGCTCTATCTGGAGAGTGGCGTGAACGAAGGTTTAATCCTCAAGAAGACTGCACCGCCTCTTTCAGTTCCTATTCTGGGATCAACATGGAAAAGGTGATTGATATCTTTTAAAAGTATGAATTCAAAGCTGCCTGGAATACCTGAATCATTGTTGGTTAGTTGCCAAGTTGTGTCTGACTCTTTTGCGACCTCATAGACTGTAGCCCACCAGGCTCCCCTGTCTATGGAATTCTCCAGGCAAGAATACTGGAGTGGGTTGCCATTCCCTTCTTCAGGGGATCTTCCTGACCCAGGGTTTGAACCTGGGTCTCCTGCATTGGCAGGTGGATTCTTGACCTGCCACTGAGCCACCAGGGAAGCCCAGTATGGCAAAACCAATACAGTATTGTAAAGTAAAATAAAGTAAAAATAAAAATTAAATTTAAAAAAAAATTCAGAGTAGGAAAAGCGGAAACAGGCTCTACCACTCTTTTAGCCAGAGAACTACAAGAAAGTTCTAACATTTCCTTTGATCAGCCAACCAAAAATCAATCACCAAACACATACACAAAGACCACAACGCTAAGTACAGTTTAGCAGAAATGAATGAGATACACCAAGGCTGCCTTACTTGGACTGCCCTTCAAGCTTTTCAGTATCATCTTCCTTCCACTACAGACTGGTGGTTTGAACACTAAAGAATCTGCTTGCAATTCAGGAGACCCAGGTTCAATCCCTGGGTTGGAAAGACTGCCTGGAGAAGGAACTGGCAACCCACTCCAGTACTCTTGCCTGGAGAATTCCATGGACAGAGGAGCCTGTCCTCTAACTAACTTTTCACTTCTCTTTTCCACTGCAACCATCACTTAAGTAATAATTTCCTAAGCAGTTCTGTGCCATACACCATACCTAGACCTTTAAAAATCTTCCCATTTATTTAATCCTCATAACTCTGTGAAGTAGATACTTTTGGCTCCATTTTATAGATGAGGAAACCACAGCTCAGCTGAAAAGCAGAGGCAGCATTCAGACCAGTTTTTCCAGATTCCAAGTCCACCACCACCTACCTAGACTTTAAACTGGACAGCTGACTCTTTTCAAAGTACACCCAACTCTGCACAGAGAATGTCTCATCCTCAGTTCCACCTGTCAAATCCTACTCATCCTTAAAGCCCCAGGCAAAATGCCACCTACTTCATTAAGCCTTCCCTGTTCCTTGAATTAGACACCATTGCTCTCTATTCTACAAGCAGTCACTGTATCTGGGTCACCCTGTACCTAGCACATTACTTAGTTTTCCACTGGTCCAGGCCCCTGGAAGAATGCAAATTTCCTGAGGACAGGAACCCCATCTTATGTGTCTTACTCTGAACTTCACTTACCATAATGTCACCCTTAGCCTGGTCTGTGTTTTAGGATGAACAAATGGAGAGAATCAGATCTCACAGAGTTAACAGTCTTCCCCTGTCTTTCCCAAGCAAAACAACTGCCTTGCAAGAAGGAGCATCATTTCAAGATGGGGGATGTGTGATGGAGGGAGTGAGGTTGAAGACAGCCCTTGGGAATTAGCAAAGATAGACCTTAACACTCTGGCCACATGCGTCAGTTTGATCCCTTCCCAGCACTTTGAAGGCTTCCCTGATAACTCAGTTGGTAAAGAATCTGCCTACAATGCAGGAGACTCTGGTTCGATTCCTGGGTCAAGAGGATTCCACTGGAGAAGGAATAGGCTACCCACTCCAGTATTTCCTTGTGGCTCAGCTGGTAAAGAATCCGCCTGCAATGGGGGAGACATGGGTTTGATCCCTGGGTTGGGAAGATGCTCTGGAGAAGGGAAAGGCTACCCACTCCAGTATCATGGCCTGGAGAATTCCATGAACTGTATAGTCCATGGGTTGCAACGGGTCGGACATGACCGAGTGACTTTCACTTTTAGCACTAGGAAGCAACTCATTGTGTATGAAGCTAAACAGTATAGGGCACTTGGTCTCAGGAACTATATTTATTTATAGAAATATATGTGGGCTTCCATGGTAGCTCAGCAGTAAAGAACCATCCTGCCAATGCAGAAGATGTGGGTTTGATCCCTAGGTCGGGAAGATCCCCTGGAGGAGGAAATGGCTACCCACTCCAGTATTGGAGAATCCCATGGACAGAGGAGCCTGGTGAGCTACAGTCCGTGGGGTCGCAGAAGAGTCAGACACAACTGAGCAACTAAACAAACCACAACATATAAACACATATACACACAGATAAATATATATGTGTGTGCCAGGCACCATCCTGAGCACTTAACCTTGATCTTACTTATCTCTCATCATCTCTGATATTATTCCCATCTTATAGTTGAGGCAACTGATGCTCAGAGATGTAGCTGCTCAGGGACACACAGCAAATAAGTGATGGTTTAAAGCCAGGCAGGCTGCTTCCAAAGCCCTCGCCACTGCATTAGCAAGGCCTGAGAGCCGAGAAAAGCAACTTCTGGTCAACCTTTTATAAACCACAGAATGGTACATGTGTGCTGGCCACTGGGGAATAGCCACAGCTTCACATGAGCACATCATACTACCATCTCCTGAGATCAGTAAGAGCCAGGAAGGCAGGCCTACCACAACGCTTGTGCCTGAACCTACCCAGTGGAGCAGAGAGAGAAAGTGGTGGGGAGGCAGGGAGGGGGCGGAGAGGGGAGGAGGGAAAGCAGGCAGCAAGGGGAGAAAGGATCGGAGAAGAAATGCCTTTCCATCCCGGGCTGTCGAGCACGTTCTTCTATTTCTCACACAGAAGGAACACATTCAGTGGGAAGATTATAGGTTAAAGTTATGCAGCCTACAGCCATCGCTCTCTTGCTCACATGAAAAGCAGCAAAGATTATCCAGCCTCCCTTCTTTGTTTCCTCTGGAGATGCTACAAAAACCAGCTGCAGAGAAAAAGCAACTGAAGCTTACACAGAAGATGCAAAGAAGATGCATCAGAGGTGGAGAAGAAAGACAGGATGCAGTCAGCAGTCCTGACGGATTAAAACCACATGGCTCGCATGCTGGATAAACTCCCATCACTTCCTCCTTAGCCTCTCCGAGAGTGCTGAGGAGCGCACACACGCATAGCTGGCCTGCCACAAAGCTTTCATGAAAAGGGCACAGCGAGCATTTTCTGGACCCCTGCTACCATGTGCAAGGAACTGGTGAGACACCAACCTCACTATCCTAAAAAGAGATGCCCCTTTGGGGATGAGAGAACATTTCCAGATTCATTCCCTCATCCTGTCCAGAGGGGAAGGCTCATTGCCCAGGGCTTTCAGATTAGACAAGAGCTGCTAAGTCGCTTCAGTCGTGTCCGACTCTGTGCGACCCCATAGACGGCAGCCCACCAGGCTCCCCCATCCCTGGGATTCTCCAGGCAAGAACACTGGAGTGGGTTGCCATTTGCTTCTCCAATGCATGAAAGTGAAAAGTGAAAGGGAAGTCGCTCATTCGTGCCCAAGTCTTCACAACCCGATGGACTGCAGCCCACCAGGCTCCTCCGTCCATGGGACTTTCCAGGCAAGAGTACTAGAGTCTACATATTGTAATATTTTCCCATGATTATCTCCTGATTTATTGATAGAATGCATTTATCCACGTCATCTGAGCTTATATTAAAAAATAAAACTTTTAAAACTAGTGATAATTTTACCCTCAGGGAAACTAACATGATTCTAAAGCCTACCCTGAGCTGGGCATTCGTTGGCAATTCCACTTAAGATTTACTTCGACTCCCCATTCTGAAGACATTTTAATTGTACCCACATTCCTTTACACCCACTTGCCTGTGGCTCACAATTTGGAACACATGTTCAAACCACCAGCCATGGTGGTATCAACACAAGACATCTGCTTTTTGCTTTCCTAACAATCCATGAGGTTATTACTAATATAGTATTAGTTAATACTAATAACAGACCCAAGGAAACCATACTCAGATGTCATACATTTAGTCAATAATATTTCTGAAAGTGCAACAAATGGCAAAGCATTCTAAAATCAAATGTTAATAAATTCAAAGGCACATATTATTTAATACCATTTTCTCCCCCTCCAATAAAAGTTGTGGTCCTTTTAAGCTTTTTCTTATGGTCTAAATTTCTGTCCCACCAAATATGCTTTCTTTACTTACAATACTACACTCTTCTTTCCATCTCATCTCACATTATATCATGAAGCTACTTTAGCCGTTACACCAAAAATCCTCCAGGGCTGGCAACCATACATGAGCTAGGAGCCACTTTAAATGACAGCAAGCACCATTTCTCTCTGCTTTGGTTTCATCTTCTGTAACACAGATGAGGGGACAGGAGCTGCTGGGGAAGGGTGTATGAACGCTCTCTAATTCTTAACACTAGCTCTTATAACTCACAATGGGGAAAGAGAAGAAAAGGATGCCAGCACCCACAGAGAGTAGATATCAGGCTCCAAAATAAAACCCAGCTAGAAGCGATCAGTCATCAAAACAGAAGTAAACAATATGAACCCAAAGGAGAAGACACAACAGACAGAGGAATGGATCCAAGTCCAAGTCAGACAGAGTGTTCGCCTGTCCAAGAAGCAGGCCTTTAGCTTTTGAGACCACAAAACCAGTCTATTATCTAGCAGAAAGCAAAACAACACTCCAGCCCTTGTGGGCCAAGATCAACATGACACAGAAGGCCGTGGGGGCCACTGCCACCAGACCATTCCCACACCAAGAGCGCTCACAGCTCTGGCCCCACATTTGAGCTTGAGAGTTTCGGATTTTCCTGATTCTTCCAACAGTGAGGGAATCATAAGCCTTAGACCCTGAGTGAACACAAGCATAGGAAGTGAAAAGTAACTGTGATGGATAGAGTCACAAGTCATGTACCCAAACAGGTGTTTTTTTTAGACCAGAAGGATTCAAGCGCTCCAAGCCAAAAAAGCAGAAGAGACTGAAGAGGGAAAAAACAGTTTCATTGTTTCCCCAACTGCTAGAAACCAGAGCTCTCTTTAAACTATGTCTATAAAGTATCCTTATCATGTAAAGATAATAAAACACACACCAACATATCTAACACTCAGCCCAAGAGACAGAACACCATGGAAAGCTTTGAAGCTCCAAGAGCCCCCCACATGGAACAGTATTCCTCTCCCTAAAGCCCACCACTACAGGCAGACACTTATCTTGAATTGGCATTGAATCATTTTCTTCTAGTTGCTGTTGTTTTAATAGAGTTACTTTATACACCACTATCAGCACACAGGAAGAGTCCTAACTTTACCGTAAGAAAAGTGCCCACTTTCTTCTCCAAACTATCAGGAAATTCAACACTCCTCCCTAGAGGGAAATGAATGAGGATTCAGAGCAGGGAGAGTGACTCTAAAGTAGGGTGGGAGGAATCGGGAGGTTGAGATTGACCCAAATACACTTACTGATACTATATATAAAATAGACCTCTAAACAGAACATAGTGTATAGCACAGCGAACTTTATCTAATGCTCTGGGGTGACCTTTATGAAGAAAGTCCAAAAGGAAGCGGATGTATGTATATGTAGGGCTGATTCACTTTGCCGTACAGTGGAAACTAACACAGCAGTGTAAAGCAACTATATTCCAATAAAAATTAATTTTAAAAAGTAGTTCTCCAAGCGTGGTCAGAGACTTTCTGGCGGCTTTCCAGGAAACTTTTAAGGGTATACAAGTTCCTTCTTTTCAACCACATTCTCTATGAAGCTGGAACTTCTTCATGTACTTCAACCAAAACAATATATTGCATCAGAGTAAATGAAAAGCAGACCTGAAAACCCAGCTGTCTTCTATTAAGTCAACATTAAAAAGAATTACAAAAGTGTAAAACAATGCATCTCGTCTCACTGACTGGCTTGAAAAATTTACATCTCATAAAACCATTATTTACGTCAACAGGCAATACAATTATTCTCACATAAAATGAATTAATAAGTAATTTTTTAACATGTAAAAAAATTAATATATAAGTGGACTGAAGGTGCAACAAAGCCCCATGGTAATGGCTACGGGAAGCACTTGATTTTGACATAAAGTATGCAACTAATTAAAAAAAAGAGGCCCCAAACTGCCACTGTCACAGAATGCACTTGGGATGGCAGAGAGCTTTCAGACGGTGTCCTGGGTCGTCTGTAAGGCATTAGTTCATTCTCTAGTCCACAGGCTGGAGGTGTGCACGTGTGCAGGGCCAACAGTAACTCGAGCTGTGTTATGTAAGTCTTTCACAAGGACTTTTTTTTTTCTACAAAGGGTGACTCACCATAAATATTCAACTGCATTGAAGACCCAAGTTAAACTGGATTCATTGCATCTGTAGCTCCAAAACTGTTAAGGTTTTTTCTACCATAGTCAGTGACCAGGGTCCCAAACCTGAGATCAGCAACTGGAAAGGGATTTGGGCTTTCCTCTGCTGGGTCATGGAAAACCAAAGAATATGCCTACAAACTAGAACGCCTCTGTTCTGCTGTCCTTGGGTTTGCAGGGTGAACAGAAGTCAGAGGGTTTGGCCCCTGTTCTGAGTCTCTG
Source organism: Ovis aries (assembly GCF_016772045.2). Classification (NCBI taxonomy): domain Eukaryota; kingdom Metazoa; phylum Chordata; class Mammalia; order Artiodactyla; family Bovidae; genus Ovis; species Ovis aries. Next base: position 92,540,289 of record NC_056059.1, on the reverse strand, counting down.
GGCCATAAGCAGGTCACTGACTCTCCTGGGTCTGGGCTCCCTTCTCTGTACACTGAAAGGGCTGGATGAGATGGTTTCTTTCAAAGTCATTCCTGCTTGAACGCTCTCTGAAAACCCAAGCCGCAAAAACCTGCAGTGGTGTTCAGTTTGCCCTCCACAGCATCTAGACAGGGCTTGGCGGAGAGTCAGTGCTCAACATGGGTCACTGAACTGTCAACAGCCTGCAACTACCAGAGCTAAAGGGGCAGGTTCAATAAGGAGGAGGAGGGAGGGAGAGTCCACACGGACAGCCAGGATGTTTTAATCCTGATTTCAGCTGCTAGGGTAAAAACTCATGGACACACTGCCAATTCTAGATGGAGGAGAACCTATTTTTGAGGCTTAAATGGGGAGCTACACCTAGGTGATCAAAGGGACATGGCCATCGTAAGAAAACATGACCAAAAGCCAGCAGCAGTCTTCCTGGGGCTCAAATAAACTTTTCTATTTTTCTAGAGGCCGCAGAGATGTCCTCATCTACAAGGGGAGGTAAAAGTGATATCAATTCACAAAAATTCTCAGAGATAAGAATGTAAGATTTCCCTGAGGCACAATGAAATAGTAACAGGACCACCGCCCTGGAAATAGTGACTTATTGCTTGAAATCTATAAAATAGCGAACATTCGGAAGGTACCATCTATCCACCAGGCACTGTTCTCAATGCTTTCCATGCATTCAAGTTTACGTCCTCAGAACCCTGTAAGTTAGATGATATTATCCTCATTTTACAGAGGTGGACATTAAGTCATAAGGATACAAAGAAACCTGGCCAAGGTCTCATAGGAAATAAGCAACAAAACCTGGATTTTTAACCTGTGGTGTTGGAGAACTTGTGAGAGTCCCTTGGACTGCAAGGAGATCCAACCAGTCCATTCTAAAGGAGATCAGTCCTGGGTGTTCTTTGGAAGGAATGATGCTAAAGCTGAAACTCCAATACTTTGGCCACCTCATTCGAAGAGTTGACTCATTGGAAAAGACTGTGATGCTGGGAGGGATTGGGGGCAAGAGGAGAAGGGGACGAAAGAGGATGAGATGGGTGGATGGCACCACTGACTCAATGGACGTGAGTCTGAGTGAACTCCGGGAGACGGTGATGGACACGGAGGCCTAGGGTGCTGCAATTCATGGGGTCGCAAAGAGTCGGACACGACTGAGCGACTGAACTGAACTGAACAGGAGGGAATTATGTCAGTGACTCACCTCAGCACTAGCTCCATATAAACAGACTGCAGTTTCCTGTTTGCTTGCTATGTGTCACATTTTCACTAAAGTAGAAGGCTATGGGACTCCGCTGGTGGTCCAGCGGTTAAGACTCCATGCTTCCACTGCAAGGGGCTCGGGTTCAACCCCTGGTCGGGGAACTAGGACCCGCATGCTGTGTGGTGTGGACAAAAAAAAAAAAAAAATTGTTTTTAATTAAAATATAAACAAAGTAAAACAGTATGTTTGGGTCGGCCTGATGAAATATGTGCTGAGGTGGGGAGTGGACTGTTGAGGAGCCCTGGGGAGATGGCCATGCTCTGAGTGTCCCCTCAAGTGTGTGTAGACACACGCAGGGCTTCCCCGGTGGCCTAGAGGTTAAGAATCCTCCTGCCAGTGCAGGGGACCCGGGTTCGATCCCTGGCCAGGGAAGATCCCACATGCTGTGGAGCACCTGAGCCCATGTGCCAGTTCTGAGCCCTCGCTCTAGAACCCAGGCAACTAGAGCCCGTGCTCTGCAACAAGAGACTCCACCATGCTGAACAGCCCATGCACCACAACTAGAAAGGGCCCCCACGCAGCAATGAAGACCCCGCACAGCCAAAAGAGAATACATAAATCTTAAAAAAATTAAAAAAAAAAATACACACGCAGAGAAGTTCATCCAGTCCCCTTGCACCACAGCAGCATGGAGCTGACCTGTGGCCTGAGTAGAGGGCTGCTGGAGAGCCAAGCCAGGGCTTGGAAGGAGAGAATAACCCGTTCGTCACCTTGCAGACCCTTCATTGACATCAGTGGCACTAGTGGTACAGAACCTGCCTGCCTATACAGGGAGACATAAGAGATGCGGGTTCGACCCGTGAGTCAGGAAAGAACCCTGGAAAAGGAAATGGCAACCCACTCCTTGGGTTTCTTGCCTGGAGAATTCTATGGACAGAGGAGCCTGGTGAGCTACAGTCCATGGGGTTGCAAAGAGACACAACTGAAGTGCCTTAGCACACAGATACACATACACACACACCCCCTTTGCAGAAGGTACCAAAGCCTGCATAGAAAAGCAGGGCCCCCAGAAGGGAAGTGGCTTTTTTTTTTTTTAAGGGTTTCCAGTGAAAAAGCCCTTCAGAAACTTCTCCCTCCCACTGAGAGCAACGAACTCCAGCCCTGCCAGCAGATGCTTGATAGAGCCCAATTTCACGGCAGAACAGCCACGGTCATCAACGACAAGGACTCATCATGCATCACCTTCACAAGTACTTTATTATTAAAAATGTGTAACAATCACATCTAATTGGTCCTGAGGTCAGAAAACACTGAATTCAAATCCTGGTCCCATTTACTTACTTTGGGAAGGTTATTTATCCTTCTTGAGCCTGTTTCCTCATTCAGAAAATAATATACCACCTGCTCAGGAGTTTATCGACAAAATGAGATAATGCATATAAAGTGCTTAGGCACAGCACCTGCTGTACAGTGAGTGTTCAACATTATTTTCAATAAAATACTTAGATCAATAAAGCTGGAAATAACCCAAGTGAAATGAACATTAAAATGGGATCTCTTCCCCCTCAAACAACACGTTTCTAACTCAGAGACCCCATCACTAACTCAAGGCCTCCCGTGCTTGTCCTCCATCTAGTCCAGTGTGTACTGAACTGCTAATGACAATTTAGGTGTTAACTGTCTCATAAAAGTTTCTTCAAATCACAGAGCATTAAATGCCTGTGCCCCTCCAAAAGGCCTGGATCTTGGGTTCCTTGTCACATCTTAGGTTCCAAGCTCTTCCCTTTCTGTCTCTTCTTTGAGTTGTTTCTAATTTATTAGTTCAGGACATCTCCCACTGGATGAATGGACTCTGTTTCTCAACAGTTGCTACATTCTTGTCCCCTTTAAATTACTGAGCAAAAGACAAAACAGTTGTTAAACATAATTAAATGAACTTCAGTGAAAAGGGAGCTCAAGATTTCCCAAACAAGACACTCAAATACAAACCAAAAAGAAGATGGTGCAATTGAAGCTTCTATATAACAAGACACCAGAAAGAAAAGTAAAGATTCAAGGCAGACTGAGAGAAGATTATTTCCACATATAAAAAGGATGAATGTCAACAGGACAGAGAGAAATAGCCCAAGTGGGGGCAGAGGAGGGGAAGGCAAGGAGGTCACTCACAGAGAAATGACAACAAATGCCCAGTGGCCACACAGAAAGAGGTTCAACCTCACTACAACCATAGTAGTTAAATATTGTAACCACCTAGAGGTTGCTGTTTTATCTCGTGAAGCCACTAGCCATCTTTATTAAGAATTACTTTAGAAAAGTAATTATGTCCCCATGTTTTAAAAGGCCTTTTTTTACAGGGCTGCATGAAGCTGGACAGAAAAAAGACACTGTGACAGCCACTTGGCATTTCACACCCAGACCCGCACTGGCTCATTCTCTCTTTTTTTTTTTTTAATGTGGACCATTTTTAAAGTCTTTATTGACTTTGTTACAATTTTGCTTCTGTTTTTTATGTTTTGGTTTTTTTGGCCACAAGGCATGTGGGAGTTTAGCTCCCTGACCAGGGATCAAACTTGCATCCTGTGCATTGGAAGAAGTCTTTTTTTTTTTTTTTTTTTTGCTTTTAGTGTATTTATTTATTTTTAATTTTTATTTTTACTTTATTTTACTTTACAATGGAAGAAGTCTTAATCACTGGACTATCAGGGAAGTCCCCCAATCTTCCTTTAAGATAAACAGTATACTACTGAATAGCCCTGAAGTTGTCCATTTTCAGATGTTTTCCTTTTTCCCAAGTGAATACTACCCCTCTAAAAATCTCATAAAATCTTGGCATATTCTTAAGTGTTGCACTGCACCTAGCCAACATTTAAAAATCATAACTAAAGAGTATTTAGGGAAAACAAGTGCTTCAATATTTTGTTCGAGACCAATGCATAAAGTGATTTAAATTGTGAAAGTAATTAGTGTTACCTTTCACCCACATATATCTTGGGCAGGTCTACATGAAGTAGGCGGTGCCATTTTTAATGGGCTTCCCAGGAGGTGCAAGTAGTAAAGAACCCACCTGCCAATGCAGGAAATGTAAGAGATATGGGTTCAATCCCTGGGTCGGAAAGATCCCCTGGAGGAGGGCATGGCAACCCACTCCAGTATCCTTTCTTGGAGAATCCCATAGACAGAGGAGCCTGGTGGGTTACTGTCCATGGTGTCACACAGAGTAAGACCTAACTGAAACGACTTAGCAAGCAGGCACACACTTATCTTAAACGTGTCAACTACAAACTGGCACTTGCCAAGAGCATTTGCCAGCGATTGAACAAGAAGGGCATCTGCCATCTGCCTCTGCGGGAATTGAACCCTATGCTGCTGCAGCTGGCGAATCATCAACACCCCCCGAGGGGAACTCAGGGTGGAGAGTGAGATACTCTGTGCTCCACAGAAACTGGTGGAACAGGTCTTTAGATGGATATTTTCAGGAACTGATTTCATGATCCAAATCCTTGCTTCTCTTCCAAATCTAGAAAAACACTAAATCCCTTCATGGTGACATCAGCTCCTTGTGACTAGCAGGAAACCTTTTGTAAAGTAAGTGCTTGATTACACTGAACTCCCCCCCTCACCAAAATCTTATATATTGACCTTTCCCCAGTACTTCTTTGGGGCTTCTCTGGTGGTTCAGCGGTAAAAAAAATATCCGCCTGCCAGTGCAGGAGACATGAGTTCAATCCCTGGGTCAGGAAGATTTCTTGGAGAAGGAAATGGCAACCCACTCCAGTGTTCCTGCTATAATAATCCCGTGGACAGAGGAGCCCGGCCTACAGTCTATGGGGCTGCAAAGAGTCAGACACAACTTAGCGACTGAACAACAACATCACTACCTCTTTGGAGCAGTCTCTCAGAGCTATCTGAGGTGCTGTCTCCCAGGCTACCCTCATTCTCCCATAAATAAAACTTAATTCGCTACTCTCACATTGTGCATCTTTTTAGTTGACAAATGATAGACTTGGGTAAAAACTCTCTGTAATTGATACAAAAAGTAAAACAGTATGGAAGAGTATCATAAGCACTGGCTGCAAGTCAGTCGGGAATAAAAATCCCAGCTCTGCCACTTCTGAGCTGAATGACTTTGGGGCAGATAACTTCTAGGTCTCTGCCTTTCATTGAAAAGTATGGATAGTGTGTACATCATAGGCTTGTGTGGAGAAGGCAATGGCACCCCACTCCAGTACTCTTGCCTGGAAAATCCCATGGACGGAGGAGCCTGGTGGGCTGCAGTCCATGGGGTCGCCAAGAGTTGGACACGACTGAGCGACTTCACTTTCACTTTTCACTTTCACGCACTGCAGAAGGAAATGGCGACCCACTCCAGTGTTTTTGCCTGGAGAATCCCAGGGACGGGGGAGCCTGGCGGGCCGCTGTCTATGGGGTCACACAGAGTCGGACACGACTGAAGCGACCTAGCAGCAGCAGCAGCAGCAGCATAGGCTTGTGATGTAGGAGCATGGCTCCTACAGAGAACCAAAAGAGAAGCCCCAAAGAAGTTAGTGGGGAAAGGTCAATATATAAGATTTTGGTGAGGAGGGAGTTCAATGCAATCAATAGGAAGCGTCTGGCACAGTCTTGCCTACTGTAAGCAATTTCATTGTAAACAATATTTAAAATGTTTTTCCCTATCAATTCAATGTCAACTCCACGAGACATTTAAGGATGCCTATATAAGAAACACATAGATTTCATACACAAACTTTAAAAATGTAGGTATTTATTGTCCCAATGAATCCTGTAGTCTCATTTCCACAGGATAAAGACCACCATGAATAACCACTTCACGCTATTATTGCTAGAACTTTCACCAACCACACTGGCAACTCTCTGGAAAGTAATAAGTAATGAACATGGAAAGACTGAAAGCAGCCCACCAATTTTCACACAGAAGCGCTTCAGGGATCACTGTATACATATACTTTCAATAATTAGGAAAAACACGCCCAGAGGAAGGCCCTGAATGCAATACTGAAGAGAACCAGCTGTACCATTTACGGAGGCCACCTCACCCAGTCTCTCTGCCGTATCTTCTGATGGGCAGGAATAAATTATATTACACTCTGTCAACCCCAACTGGTATGGCCTGAGCAACCCAGGGCTGTGAAAAATTGAGCGGAGACAAGAAACAGGTGAAGTGAAAATTAAAATCTTTAGCCCACTGCATCTGTGGTTCACTTCCCAGCCCTCTACAGCTCTCTATTGTCAGGAGCTCAACCGTTAAATAATGATGACTGAGAATTCCTGAGAAAAATTGAGTGGCCCATTAAATTCTTTGTTCCGTCACCTCCTTCTAGGATGTTCTGCCATAGTAATTTTTACTGGTTAAGTCCTTCTATGTTAGGCAGAAACCTAGGCCTGTTATGGCTGAATTTATTATAGGCCTGTTATGGCAGAATTATTTTAAAATTTTTACTGAGGCTCTCTTTTGTGCCAGGTACTATTCTCTACTGTATTTAAGATACAAAAATGAAAAGGACATGAAACTTGTCATGGTACAACAAGGTATCCGCTTATGATGGGACCCAAAGATAAACGAGAAATGAGTCCTCCCAACTCTGCCTGGACGAGGGGAAAGTTAAGAGGCCTGGAGAGTCTTGCAGGATGAGAAGGTGTAGAGGGTGGAAGAGCCAGGGAAAGGCATTCCCGTGATGTGCAAAGACAAAGTTGGCATGGAGATGCAGCCTCATAGGGATTAGGGGAGGAAGGCCTGCACCCCAAAAAGAACAGAGTGGCGAAGGGCAGTTATGCAGAGATAAAGTAAGAGATTCGGCCTCTCTCATACCTTTTTCCTTTGGAAAACCTTTTATACCAATAAAAGAAAAAAAAAAAGAAGTTAGTCGCTCAGTTTTGTCTGACTCTTTGCAACACCATGGACTGTAGCCCACCAAGCTCCTCTGTCCATAGAATTCTTTGGGGGCAGGGGAGTCATTCCCTTCTCCAGGGAATCTTCCAGACCCAGGGATCGAACCTGGGTCTTCTGCACTGTGGACAGATTCCTTACCATCTGAGCACCAGGGAAGCTCTACACCGGTAAAAGGACTCCTTAGTTCTACAGCTCATATACAAGTACTATGAAATGAGTTAAGAACTGAGTAAAAGCGTGGACTTGAAGAGTCCAAACGAGCTGAGATGTCAGAAGTGAATTTCTAACTAATCCTCTGATTCAGAGGAGTACAGAAAAATCCCATTTCCAAGTTGCTCTTTGTGATGACTCTCTCATATTTATGCAGCTGCAGGGCACGCTGACCTTTACGAGCCACGAATTTGGTAGAGACTGGCTTTCTCCTATTGCCTGGATCTGGGGTGGATTTCTTTTTTTAAATTTCTTAAGAAAAATGAGTATACATTTTTAATTCCCTTGATGCCTGAAGTCAAAAGATTTATTCTCCGTTGTCAGAGGTCTGAAATATTATTGAGATCACAACATCTCTCAAGTAAAAATTTCAGAACATCTCCAAAAATTTTCAAAATCTCTCTGAAAAATTTCAGAGTTAAGCTCTCATTTTATACTTATTTTCAGAACCTGAAAAATCCCAAAATGCCACTTCTTTTACAGAAGTTGGTTTGACAAAGGCAATCAGTGGATTCGATTTAGAAAACTAGCAGAAGAAAAAGCCTAAAGTTTAGAACACTGCTTTCTGTGGGCCCACTCACCACCCCACATCACCACTACCATGGCCAAATCCAGTTAGGATTAAATTACAGTAACAGGGCAATGTTTCCAAAAGTTTCAAATCCTCAATACAAGTTGTAACATTACTATGACTGCCTATCAAACTATGCTGCTGTGAACCAAGACTTCCATTCCAACTGGCTTCTGTTGGCCTGAAAACTTAGACAAATCTAGCATCTGACTTCAGCTGGACAGTCTTTTCTTCAAGGCAAGGGAGGCTTTTCAAGCCAAACAGAACATGTGGAAGGAAGACTGTTCCACGTGTGCACAGGGAGCTTTCAACCCACAGCTCTCAGTAAAAGTGTCCCAGCAGAAGTGCTTAAGCCGGATAAACTGAGAAGAACTGGACGGTCAGTGACCACGGAAAATGCTAAGGATAGTTTTAGAAGACTGGGAAGATGGCCCAGTATAAGATGGCCCTTGAATAACCCAGGGTTAATCCTCATATAATTTATAGCCAGCCCTCCATACCAGTGGTTTCTCTGCATCCTTGGATTCAACCAACTACAGATGTATAGTGCTGCAATATTTACTATTGAAAAATATCCACTTCTAAGGGGACCTGTGCAGTTCAAATCCTTGTTGCTCAAGGGTCAACTGTACTTAATTACCCTTCTGTCAAGTTACTATCCTGACTCACAGGAAACTAGCACTTTCATAGTTTAGAAACAGCTGAAATCAACTAGTTCATGTGGTTGAACCCACCAGCAGGAAATAGGACACAATTAAAGGTAATTAATTGCCACATTTTTCTTTAATTTTCTCTATTTTTGGCTGCATTGATCTTTGTTGCTTTGTGTGGGCCTTCTCTAGTTGCAGCAAAGGGTGGCTTCTCTTGTTTCGGGGCATGGTCTCCAGGGAGCACAGGACTCAGTAGTCGTGTCACACGGGCTTGAGAGCTCAGGCTCAGGAGTTGTGGCGCACAGGCTTTCGCTGCTTCTCGGCATGTGGGATCTTTCCAGACCAGGGATGGAACCCGTCTGTCCCCTGCACTGGCAGGCAGATTCTTAGCCACTGCGCCACCAGGGAAGTCCTGCCACATTTTTCCGTTGATGATCTAACTAGATTTTTGCTTCTTATAACCACTGGGCTTCCCATGAGGCGCAGTGGTAAAGAATCAGCCCGTCAATGCAGAAGACGCAAGAGACTCAGCTTCAATACCTGGATCAGGAAGATCCCCTGGAGCAGGAAATGGCAACCCATGCCAGTTTTCTTGCCTGAAAAATTCCATGGACAGAGACGCCTGGTGGACTGCAGTCCATGAGGTCGCAAAGAGTCAGACACAATTGAGTAACTCAGTATACACAACCATTAGGGAAAAGTAGTCTTTTGGAAAGAAGGGAACCAAGACTCAAAAAAACCATCACAGAAATTTTTATCCTAAAAATCTTCTGATGACCAGAAGCCTCGGAAGTTGTTTTCTAAGTATTCTGTTCACCAAACATCTGCTTTGGTTTGTTTGCTTGTTTTCCAAGACTCTGATTGTCACAAATAAGTCCTAGAAGAAATATTTTCCTCCAGGCAGGAAGAAGAGAGGAGAAGCGGGAGTGCTGGCTTCCTGCTGGGTGGGGAAGGGTAAATGAGAAACTTCAGTCTCAGCCCAACTCCCCAGAACTCGACTTCCCATCTCAAAGGCAGGCCCTGATGAGGTGACCTCTAAAGTCCCTCCTGGCTCCAGCACTAACAATTTCTTGAAATCTGGTAACAGACCTTATTCTACCTGTATCCACTTGCGTTTTACATCATCCTACTGCCAAGTTCATAAATTATTTCACAGCCTGTAAGGAACAGCCATTAACTGTCACTGGACCTCAACCAAAATGAAAAAAAGAAAAAAAATCCAACCCCATTCACTACGTATAGCAAATATTTTCGCAGAGGAGGATTTGCATCGGACACCACACTCTCAAGAAGGCCTCCTACTCCCTCCGCCGTGGATCCTGGTCACACCACACAACTCTGGTTGTATTTCTCCCAAATGGATCAAACCTGTCTGGACAGATCCTGTGAAGGACACATTGTACAAGTTTTGCTGCTGCCTTCAAACTATGCAGACATTTTCATATCAGAATCCAAGGAAGTGCTTCTGTTTTAAAAACCAGCATATTTCCCACTCAAAGCATTCTAAAAGACATACCAAAACAAAATTTAAAAACTTGAATGATTTCTTTATTCAAATACAAGAAAAATAAATGAATTATTTCCAATGGAAATCAGACTGCAAACTGGCAGGCACAGCCCATGAACATGTGTATGTGGCCCACACAGTATTTTAAAATATTTGATTCAGTTGCCAGCATTTTCAGATGGGAAGATTTCACTTCAAATTCTTACATGTCCACCTTCTCTTGAAAAATTGAAAACTATGATACTTCTAACACCCTCATTTCAACAGCTAAAATCAAGAGGTGGCACATGCTTGGGCATTTATAGTAATTTAAATGAAGAATCGGAGCGTTGTCCCTTTTGGTACTTTTTTATCTCCAACAAATGAACCAAACAATGAAGCTCCCCATGGTCAAAGATGGTCTGATGCATCAGTATCTCTCCCTTACTGTTTCACCATGTCTCCCTTACTATCTCTCCATGCCATAAATAATTCACTCCGGGACAAAATTGAGGCCGGTGGCTTGGATGGCAAAGAATCTGCCTGCAATGCAGGAGACTCGGGTTCGAACTCTGGGTCAGGAAGATCCCCTGCAGAAGGGAATGGCTACCCACTCCAATATTCTTGCCTGGGAAATCCCATGGACAGAGGAGCCTAGTGGGCTACAGTTTATGGGGTCACAAAGAGCCAGACACAACTGAGTGACTAACACTTTAAAGACTGCTAGACTGCTAGTAAACCACAGTAAACCGTGGCTCGTAACTATTTCAAAGAGAACATGTAAGGTAAACTTCTATTTCTTATTAGTGTTATGGCTACACTAACTTTGACATTTTTCTAATGGTAATTAAGTATAAGAATGCTTGAGTTCTAGATTATATGAATTTATTTTCTTTTTCAAGGCATGTTATTGCTAGATACATTTATGTATTATATATATATATAATACATGAAAAAAAAAATTAAAGAACCTGCTACTCTTGCTAATCTTATGTCCTCTTTACTGAAAATAGTTGCTATTCTCTCCTAATCAGGTCACAGTCATTTTAAAAGCCTTAAAAAAGTCCTGTATGAAAAGGACAGAGCAACTGATTTGACAAATCATCTCCCTAAATCTTGCCCTACCAGGGATTCAAGTATCTCTTGTCAAGTGGAGATAAGGAGGCTCATTTCATGCGAGTATTATGTGCAAAATGGCATAAATCTTGACTCCTGGCAACATGTATATGTAGGGTATTAACCAGCTATTCACTGTCTCCACAAACCATGAGATAAAAACTAACTGGAGATGATGAGATCAGACAATGCTCTTCCCTCCCTCCCAGGAATGTGGTTAACAAAAGACCAAGGGGACACAAAGGGCAGACTCAGAGACACAGAAAAGGGACAGCATCCTGTTGCAACTCGGGGCTTGCAGTTGTTCAAAATGTTGCTAACATCTTTAATAGCTCTTCTTCTAAAGCATATTATCTTTCTCCATCAAAGGACAGCTGAGCCAAGGCCTGGGCGCATTTCTGATGATATGAGATCCTTTTACCATCACAAATTCATTCCCCTTGAACCCTGAGATCATAAGTATAGGGTTCCAAATTTAGAATATACATATGCTGCACTCTATCCTAAGGAAGAAAATCATTATTAGTCCCTAAATTGAACTACAAAAGCACAGCAGCAATTCTTGCTTTATGTTGTGAAGGAAAAATGCACTTTTAAGTATCATTGATGCCAGCACTATTTCCTCCAGTGTGTCCATATGACCAAAATGTGCTGTGACAAGGGTTTCTTTTATAAACAGAAATATAAAAAACAAACAGGCATTTCCTATAATAATCTGCACCAGTAACAGGCATCGATTTTCAGCCCCAAAGATAAATAAATGACTTCTTCATACTCTTATAGAAACATTTCCCTCCTATGAGAATATCTGCAAAACTACAAGCAGACTTAGAAATAATGTATCTGCTCTAACAGAGATCACAAGAATCTGGCATTTTGAAAAGTAGATAGGCACGACAGAGGTCTGTTTAGTGAAAGGTGTAGTTTTTCCAGTAGCTATGTAAGGATGTGAGAGTTAGACCATAAAGAAGGCTAAGGGCCAAAGAATTGATGCTTTTGAACTGTGGAGCAGAAGAAGACGCTTGAGAGTCCCTTGGACAAGGAGATCAAACCAGTCAATCCTAAAAGAAATCAACCCTGAATATTCATTGGAAGGACTGATGCTGAAGCTCCAATACTTTGGCCACCTGAGGCAGAGAGCTGACTCATTGGAAAAGACCGTGATGCTGGGAAAGATTGAAGGCAAAAGGAGAAGAGGGCAGCAGAGGATGAGATGGTTAGACAGCATCACTGACTCAACAGACACGAATTTGAACAAATTCCAGGGGATAGTCAGTGAAGGACAGGGAAGCCTCGTGTGCTGCAGCCCATGAGGTCCAGAAGAATCTGACATGACTTAGCAACTGAAGAACAACACAAGGAGTGACTTAGTGCTGCAAGCTTTAACTTAGCCAATCAATCCATCTGGCAAGTGACAGAGAGCTCCGGACTCAGTGTGAAGTGAAGTGAAGTGAGGTGAAGTCGCTCAGTCGTGTCCAACTCTGCGACCCCATGGACTGCAGCCTACCAGGCTCCTCCGTCCATGGGCTTCTCCAGGCAAGAACACTGGAGTAGGTTGAGCTCCCATCAAGCTATCACTCTCTGGAACCAAGTGATGGGAGGAGACTGGGCTAAAGAAAAAGATCCTCACCCTCCTTTCCACCTTTTTTCAGATCCTATGACTCTATAGCACTGCTGGCATTCAATTAAGCTCAATGATAAATACTGTACGTGAATAATGTTTGAATGTTTAAATTACCCATGAACTCAAAGTTCACAGTAAGCACAGGTAAACATGGCCTGGTACAGTGACTGTTCAATCTCTGGGCTCAAGCTTGGCTTTTTTTCTGATTATGATAGTGATGAAATGTTTCAAGCATACAAAACATAACACATCTGTATACTCATTACCTAGCTTCATCAAACCATAGCTTTTCTCATCCCTATATTTCAAGTCTTTTTTAAAGTCATAGATACATTTGAAGATCCCGAAGTACCTCTCTGGTACCATTCCCCTACTTTCCAAGATCACCTTCCCAGTTTTTAAAACAAAATAAGATTGGACTGTGCCTGGAATTTACTTCAAAATAGTCTGGGGACTGATGGGTGGGGAAGAGAAAAGAAAAGGGGAACTAGATAAACTAAGACTGGTCTGGGTGATGAGAGAATATTACAATGAACACTTCCATCCCTACTCTGTGTATATTTTCCTCAACAAAAAAGTTTTTTAAAATTTGAGACAGACCTCAGGTTATAAGTATCTCTAGACAATACTCCTGCTGCTGCTAAGTTGCTTCAGTCGTGTCCAACTCTGTGCGACCCCATAGACGGCCGCCCACCAGGCTCCCGCGTCCCTGGGATTCTCCAGGCAAGAACACTGGAGTGGGTTGCCATTTCCCTCTCCAGTGCATGAAAGTGAAAAGGGAAAGTGAAGCTGCTCAGTCGTGTCGGACTCTTCGTGACCCCGTGGACTGCAGCCTACCAGGCTCCTCCATCCATGGGGTTTTACAGGCAAGAGTACTGGAGACTATACCCCTAAAGTTTCACTATTCAGCGCAATAGCCACTAGCCACATGTAGCTATTTAAAGCAAATGAATTAAACCAGACAAAAAATTTAATTCTGTAGTTGCACCGGCTATATTTCAAATGTTAAACAGCAACCTGTGGCTAGCAGCTACCACACTGATCAATGCAGACCATTTCCATTGGCATAGAAAGTTCTACCTGACTGCACTGGTCTGCAGCCTAGGGTGGTATCTGGAATCTCTATTTGGTAAGAAGAGGTATAACGGATAGTCAGAAGACTTGGCCTTAAGATCATCAAGTCTGAGTCCTGATCCATCAAAACAGGGGCTGATGGGCTTGGATCAAGAATAACATCTAATCAAACTACCTCACAATGTTATTTTGAAAGTCAGCTTTCACCCATTGAAATCTTATCACAGGAAAAATGTATACAATTGCACAACTTCAACTAGGACATCACTGCTGTCTGTGCAGTTGAGTTTAAAGGCAAAGCTAATGTGTAAATTAGCAACATTTCAAACGTATATTTTGAAAAGACCGAAAAAACCAACAAAACTGAAAAATGATTCCAGTTTTAGTTTGAAAAAAGGAGAAATCACACATTTCAGCTTCCAATTTATTAAGTTTCTCCTCCCACTGCCTTTATTTTAGAATAGAAAAACAATTTTTTACTTTTTAAAAAAAAACACTTAATCTTCTCATGTTTGGGATTAAAAATTAAATCAAATTGCTGATAGAAAATTACCTAAGGTCAGTGGCAAAAATCCAGGCTGACGACTGACTATGGGCCAAGCTTTCATCTATATCTTATGAGATAATTTCTTCTTCCCAGACAGACTGAGTACATCTTTATTTTATTTACTTTTTAATTTGGGGCTATGCCATGTGGCAGGTGGGATCTTCGTTTCCCCAACCAGGTACTGAACCCAGAGCCACAGCATTGAGAGCACCCGAGTCCTAACCACTGGGCCACCAGGGAATTCCCTTCAAGATTTTGAATCTCCACGACAGGGAGCTCCATTTGCCAAAAAAGCTTTTTGGTTCTGGCTTGGTTTAGTGGGAAAATGAGAAGAAATAAGGTTTTGACATCTTCACTCATGCATGGTGCTGGCCCAGGCTCAGTGCCTGTTGACTTAATGAAAGAGGGAAACAGGAAAGACCTTTGAGGAATAAAACAAAATCTTTAAGAAAGAAGAAGTAACATTTAGCAGTATCCCTAACTCCGCAATATGCCTACATAAATGTCTGTTATAGAAAGTCCCTGAGAATTCTCATCTCTCTCGGCTCTGACCCAGTTATAAAATCCAATTTAGACTAAGGTCTCTTCAGCTTTAAAAGCCAGCTTTGGAACGGCAGCTAGTGACAACAAATTAATTATCAGTCATTTCAATGACTGATCTTAATTTCATATTCTGCCTTAAGTTCATAAAATACCTTAGCACTCTGTTTTCTGAATCAGGAAAACTTGATTACCAGCAAATAAAAGACTTCTTCAGTGGGCCAAGAAATAAAACTGTGCTTCAGGACCAACCAATATCCCCCAGGGGAGAAGTGATTCAAAGGTTGACTAAGGATTGGAAGAGTCTTTTAAAACAAAGAAGTACCTAATAGGTAAACAATCAAATCATTCCAGCATAGTCTCTGATTGCCCACCTACACAGAAATTCAAACCAAATCTCAGGGTAAGAGCAAAGGTGACAAGTTTGGTGAGATTTGGAGAATGAATCAGCTTCTATGTTTCCAAATATCTCTTCCACATCAGAAACCACCTCTAAGCTAGGCTTCTACAAAGAGCCAGGATGATTTGAACAATTATCCTCAGAACTCTCAGGTAGATACATAAATTAATCTGGGCCCTTAAAATCGCCCAACATTAGTTAATAAAAAAACTCAAGAACTGCTACCTCATTTTTCCCATCTTTGTGGACAGTGTAAGCTCCCAAATTTCTCTTTTTCAAAAAGTTTTAAGTTTTGGCCCAAGTTCACAGCCCAGGCATATAGCAAAAACACTTTTCGTAGCTGAGTAATACTGTAAACTAGATAGCAAGTGGGAATTTGCTATGTGACTCTGAGGCGTTCAACCTAGTGCTCTCCAACAGCCTAGAGGAGTGGGATGGGGTGGGGAATGGGAGGGAGAATCACATAGGGAGGGGACATATTCACAAGGGAGGGGACATATTAGGTATACCTGTGGCCGATTCATGTTGATGGATGGCAGAAATCAACACAATATTGTAAAGCAGTTATCCTCCAATTAAGAAACAAAAATTTTTTTAACTTTCTAAACATATTTAAATAAAAAGGAACATCACAAGGAAAAATAAGACACACACACATCTTCCCTCATACATTCTGTCTCTAGTTTCTAGGTAACAAAATATATGTCACTGACTTGAAACCAGTATGATAAACAAGTTACAGCACAAACTAGGCTCCATACCCTCAGAAAAAGCACCTGCAAACTGGGGAGTGTGAGAATTCCATTCCAAGGATCTAGGGAGGAAAATCATAGAAAAGTTTAGGTGATGGAGAGGCCTTTTTCCCAAGACCAGTTTTTACAGCAGTTTGAAGTCTGACCTCTAGTAAATAGTAAAAATCTGACAAAAGATCAGTTTGTTGTGAACCTTCTTTTTTTTCTTGATGTCCAGAGTGCTTTGTTATGTTACAAAAGTAACATGCAAGCTCCCTCATCTGCATAAGGCAAAAAAAGAGACCCAAACCAGGAAAAAAGTTGTTTTCGCCCAGTTTTCCCCAAAATGCAGAAACCTGAGACAAGAGCGCGTGTGCACGCAGCTATTTTGAAAAGTGATCCCAAGGAACAGGAGTGGGGACCTGGAATAGTTTAACAGGTAGAGAGGAACACCATCTTAAAAGGATGGAGCCAGTCATTCCTGTGGGCTGCAGCCCACGTGGACCCTCTGAGGAGCCCTATCTATTAGAGGACTCCTCCAGCAGTGCTTCAGAATTGTCCAACTTAGTAACAAGAGAAGTATTTCTCTACCAGCTTGCATCCCCAGCAGTCAAAGGTGGGCCCACGGAATGGTAACCAGATGGATATCCAGATTTGTACATAGGTCAGAATAGCTAAGCAGAACCCACGTGGCTATAGCAGAAAAGCTTAGGGAAGAAAGCTGTAGAGATGAAGTCCATGCCTGCCAGAGATCAGCACAGCACAGCTGGAATTAAAATTGACTATATCACTGAAAGCACCTGGTGTACTAACTCATTTAATCCTGTAAACCTTTGAGCAAGGTACTGTAATTACTTGGGGCTTCCCAGGCAGATCAGTGGCAAAGAATCTGCCTGCCAATGCAGGAGATGCAGGAAACACTGGTTTGGTCCCTGGGTCAGGAAGATCCCCTGGAGAAGGAAATGGCAACACACGCCAGTATTCTTGCCTGAAGAATCCCATGAACAGAGGAGAGCCTGGTGGACTACATCCATGGGGTCACAAGCAGTGAGACACAACTGAGAGCCCACTGTAATTATTTTACAGATGAGGACTGAGAGGTAACCTTAGGTCATAAAGGAGGTCAAATGGCAGAGCTGATACCCAAGGACTCCTCCAGCAGTCTGGCTCTAGAGCCCACATTCTTAACCCAAATGCTGCATACAGTCCTCCATCCAAGTGGTCTGGAGGGACCACACCAGCGGCTGGGTGAATCTAGATATGTAGCACAGACTGCCCTAGGTCATTCTATATAAGTGGCTTGAGCATCCATCAGCATATCTGGGATCCTGGAACCAGTCCCCATAGACACCAAGGGACAACTGTACCAGTATCTCTCAGTGGAGAGAAAACAACACAAAAAAGAAGGGGGTCATAGATGTATCTGCATTTAGAAACAGACAGTCCTGGGAAAAAAAGACTGATTTGGAAGCATCCTAAGGGAAATCAGCCTATCAAGCAGCTGGAAGTCCTAATGGCCTCAAAACCAGTTCCCAGAGAGTACAGTCCCAGGGCTGGGGCCACCAGAGAGCAGCACAGAAGGTCTTTGAGAAGGCCACCGCCCATCCCTCATCTGGTGATAAGGCTACTTGGAAGTTCATTGTGAAAGAACAGGAACAGTCACACTCTCAGCCTTCAGTTCATCCTGGCTGAACACTTTCTCCCTCTCTCTTCAGTTTACAAAATCCTGCAGGAATCACAGAAATCAAACAGACCGAGAGAAATCATTACCAACAGGGAGACAATTTTACAAAATAAGGACACTTGGCTCTCCAGAAGATGCCCTGACTAGGAAGGGGAACGTGTTAGTCACTCAGTTGTGTCCAACTCTTTGCAACCCCATGCATGGACTGTAGCCCACCAGGCTCCTCCACCCATGGAATTCTCCAGGCAAGAATACTGGAGTGGGTTGCCATTTCCTTCTCCAGGGGATCTTTCCAACCCAGGGATCAAACCCGGTTTCCTGCACTGCAGGTAGATTCCTTACTGTCTGAGCCACCAGGTATGGTGAAATCTCGCTATTGAACATCACCACTGGCCCTCCCTAGGGGAGGGTTGACTTCCCCCATCCCATCCAGCTTGGCCATGTGACCAGCAGAGCCCCTCTCTGCAGAAGACAATCCACCTCCATCCTGTTGAATTTAGAAGTGACCATTTATTTGGCCAGTGAGGTTCACACTGGCAGTGCCTCATCCAAGAGCCTGGAAAGTCGGTTCAGGGTTCAGCCTGCCTCTTTCTCCTCTGCTGCCAGACTGAGAAGAGGACAGGACACTCCCTCAGCTGGGCCCAAGGGTCAGTTCAGCATGGAGTGGATCTCAAAGGAACAGACAGGGGCTCTGCGTGAGAAACAAACCTCTGCTGGGTAAGCCACCAGATCTTGGGAGCAGTTTGTTACTTCAACAGAATTGAGCCTCCCTGACCAACACGAACAGTAGACCTGTATGCACATTGGTTAACAGCCATGGGTTCCAAAGCCAAGTTCTCCCACTAACTGGTTGTACCAGATCAGGTGAGTGACGACTTCTTTGTGCCTCAGTTTCCTTGCCTACATTATTTCCTAGGAATTGTGAGGATTGAGAGAGAACTGTCTTGACAGTAATTTAAACAGAAAACACTTTAAATATCAAGATGCTACACAGGTTTCCTATACAGAGAAGTTATGAGTCAAGCCTTTTCCTTGCAACAGCAGGTCTGAGTAAATTTAATGGGCACCCTTAATGAGATTCATGAAGTTTATACCGGCATGAAAATGGTACACAAAGGGAGATGAATGAAAAAGGATTAAGTCTTAGGAGGACCCTGGCTTTTAAGATGTGGGTCGGGAAGATCTCCTGGAGAAGGAAATGGTAACCCACTCCAGTATTCTTCCTGAAAAATCCCATGGATGGAGGAGCCTGGTAGGCTACAGTCCATGGGGTCCCAAGAGTCAGACACGACTGAGCGACTTCACTTTCTTTCTTTCCTGTCTTCATAGGATCCAATGGGTTTTTAGTTTTCTTTATGGACAACGCACAATCTGAGGCGGGAGGAGTCCCAGCATTCTCCCCACCCCTCCCTTTAGGACACAGTGACTTCAGTGTCTAATAGGGCTTTAGTTCTGCCTTTTGAGGAAGAGCTCAATACAATTAACTAGACAGAGGAAGACCTGCTGATACTGTTACTGGATCCCTCCTCCTCCTCTCCCTGCCCTTCCTCAGGCTTCCTCTGTTCTTTAAGGGCTAGATTTGGCCATCAAATCAACTCCCCTGCACCTTCCCTGAAACCTGAAGAATTAGTGCACTGAAGAGTTTCAGTGTCTTCTATCAACCAAGTGCAAGAATCTGGGACATTCTAAGTTGCGGGGCGGCTGGACAGCATCGAAAATGCTGAAAATGCTGTGCAGTCAATACCCATGTCCCGAAGAGTGTACCACGAAAGTGATGTGGTCTCTTTCCATCACCTCCCCAGCCTCCTATCTGTCCACCAATCCCCCATCTTGAATGCTGATGTCCCTGCTACACTGGATTTCCTTAAGGGGCTCTGCCTCACCTCAGAGCTTTGCACACGCTCCTTTCCCCACTTCGCTTTCCTTGCTAAATCCTAGTGCTTTCTCATCCGTTAGAGAAATTTGATGAGAGCAGGAGGAACAGCATCTCAAGTACTCACATCATAACCTCAGCACCTGCGCAAAGAAAGTGCACATGAAATATCTGATAAAGCAGATGGATTAGCCAAGATGAAGCCAGATAAAGCCAAGAATGACTACTGATGCATTAGCATGTCGAGAGCGGTTTTGTTTTGCACTCTCAACCTATCTGTATTACAGTGATTCTACTTCTAGGAGAAAAAAAATTAGAAAGTAAAAAAATTCATACATTCTTTCCAAAGGAACCTTAGTCATCAAAAGTAGACACATTTTATGTCTATTTTCACAACAATTTTAACATAATGATTTTTTTAAAAAAAGGCAGGAATGAAGCTGCCCCTTGTCAGATACCAAAGATGCCCTTTTGGAGCGTGAAGTCATTGCTACTTCTCCAGCGCAGCCTGGCCCCTCCATCAATACATTGCACTCTGTCCTGTGCCATCCTAGCCCAGCAGATAGTGAAAGTACATCCACACAACTCAACCTCCTGCATCCTTTGACCTGAGTGACATGTTCAGGTCACTCTCACTGGCATGGATCCGGAAGAGGTGACTCTGATGCCTGGTCATATCAGGCAACAGACCTGATTTCTACCTCAGGCCAGGCCTGAGACAACGCAAACTTGCTTCTTAGAGCACTAGCATTCTTTTCAGAAATCTGTTTCACCTTAGCGCCAGTTCTGTTTCTCTGTTCAACAGCAGCTGCACTGATGGGCTGCCAACAGGCCTGAGTGGGTAGAAGAGGTATTATTTAGCTGGAAGGGAGTTTCCTGTCAATCTGGATTAAAACAAACTAACAAACCCAAAACAAAGGGGGTATCAATTATATTGCAAAGTGGTTCTCCTTGGGAAAAAGGATAGAAGCTTTGGATCTACTGGGTCTTTGTTTCAATAATGGTTCAGCTTGGCTGACTCTGGGTGAGACAGTCTAACTAAGGCTATGAAAGACAGTTCCCCCAAAATGATAAAATCCAAGAGCAATCCCTACCCTGCCCTTCCCCCAACCAAGTGTAGGCCCTGTAAAGAGAAAGAGAGGCACAGAAAACTCTGTAGCTGGCTCCACAGGGAGTCAAAACCCGAGCATCATTATCAGCTGTGGCACCATCAGTGAGTGGTAATAGAACTGAGTCTTCTGGTAATTAATCAAGGCAGGCCATCCAAATCATTCATTCTTTTGTCTGGACATAGACATAGGGTGGCCCCTGTGAAAGCACCAAGCATCTGTTTCCTTCACTATATGAATGTCCAATTAGTCACACAGGGTCTTCCCAGGCACACAGTTTGGTTTATTTATTTTTTACATATATCCCCTGTGTTTTGAATTTCCTTTCCTTTTATGTCGCCACAGAGTGCTGAGTAGAATGCTATACAGTAGGTTCACATTAGCTATCTATTTTATCGTTGGTGTGGTTTAGTTGCTCAGTCACGTCTGACTCTTTTGTGACCCCATGGAGCCTACCAGGCTCCTCTGTCCATGGGATTTCCCAGGCAAGAATACTGGAGTGGGTTGCCATTCCTTTCTCCAAGGGATCTTCCCAACCCAGCGATGGAAAACACGTCTCCTGCACTGCAGGTTAGATCCTTTACCACAGTGTATATATGTCAATCCCAATCTCCCAATTCAACAGTTTGGTTTCTTGGTAACAGTTTATATGATACGGGTTATGCTTGCTGGTATAAACCTCAAAGAGTGGATGAAAACAACACTCTAAGTACTGTTATATCAGGACAATGGGATTATGAGTAGCTTTGGTCTTTTAATCAATTACTTGGGTCAATTTTTCATTGTGATGTAGAGACATCATTTCTAAAGATATTTAAAAGATAGAAAAATAATCCACAGCTTTCAAAAGATTTACTCTTTCTGCAACAACCAGAGACTTCCATGTAGGGGCCACATCCTCAAGTCATAAAAATGGCAATTTTACAACAAGGGAAAATAACTTTTCACTGCCAGTCCTCACCCTCCGGCTGAAGACAGACCATATCTTAGGAACTGCCTATAATAACCCTCAAATGGATAATAACACTCAAACAGATAAGATCCTTCACCTGCATCATAGCTATTCACTCAGCAATAGGCACGTAATTTCCTTTCTCCCTAAATGGCTTACATACTCTGTTGAAGTTTGTTTCTGTAATACACACAGACACTAAATCTTTCAGAAAATAAAAGCTCCAGGTAAAAAGGAATTTCTCAGTTGTCCACTACTGTATCCTGAGCACCTAGAAAAGTACTGGCACAGAGGAGGTGTTCGATAAATAGTGTTAAATGAGCTAATGAACAAACATGATTTTCTATTCCTTTGGGTACAGTGAATAAAAACAATTCAACTTGTTTCTTGAAAAAGTTTCTTGATATCATAGAGGACTCTCCACCACTGGAAAAGTTTAAACACTTCTATTAGGGATAACGCAGAAAATATTTCTGCATTGCGGAGGAGGCTGAACCAAATGAACTTTAAAACCTCTCTAAACCCCCAGACCCTATAATTTGATGAACACCACTGGGTAAGAGAGAGGATCAGCTACTTAAAGCCTCTTCCCAGGCAGAGTGAATTACCATGCTCTGATTAAAATAAAGATAATAGCAGCCCTGGGACTTGGATGCCAAAATACTAACTCATCCAAAATGTGGACACATCCCTAGGGAAGAAATGCTCTTGCTAATCACCAGTCACACTCTGGAAACAGCAGATGTGCCTCAGGGGCCTCTGAGAGCCTAATACAAAAACCATTCTTGGGAAAATAGGGGTCGAGATCAAAATGGAAATAAACAGAATCGCACCAGACTGAAGCTCCTGTTGCCCAGCCAACAACAAATCCACTTGAGACGTCTCAATTTAGCCTTGAAATTAAAATGGTTATACTGAATATAACCACTTCAGAATACAGAAAATACTACCTCTGATATGTAAAGATTTTTGCTCAGTAAAATGTCATATTTACTTGGGATATCAGATTAAGATATTCAAGTCCAAGAATCTCAGTCTCAAGTTGAGAGCAACTTATTTTGACTGAACTTTTCTTCAATCTGAACGAGAGAGGCAGTTTGTAGAGAAAGGAGAGTTGTTCATGGTTTCCTAAACAAGTTAAAAAAAAAAAACAAACTGATTCTAAAGGAGTAACTGGGGACATTCCATTCACAATCGATTTTGCAGTAATTCTTTTCTCTCAACGCACCCTTCCTTCCTTTTGTTCAAATCACAGACTAGATAAGGGAAAAGGAGGGGGCAGTGAATTCTACCATCAAGGACTCTATGAAGAGACCTTGGGGCTGGGTTTGGAGAATCTTTTGCGTTCACTGGGGCTGTTTTGAAGACCTAAGTGCACATACTACACTAAGACAGTACCTGAATGAACAAAGTGAAACCGTCCAACAATTCCTTGCAAGTTGCACGAAAAGACTTTGTAACTTTGTAGTCAACTCCTGATCACCCCTACCACAGCTTGATCCAGAAAAAGTCCTCTGTTTTCAAACTGTAAGTAATTTAATCTTAATTCTAGTGACAACAGGGAATGTGCAGAGAAAGCAGGCACCTCCTCTGTGCACATATACTTTGTAAAGTCGCCTCTGTTTTTGAATGAGCAAGGTCTTACACAAGAATTCTGAGGGATTAAGTTCACATCTGGTTGGCAGACCTGGTGTTGGATATGATTACCGCCACACAACTGAGTCTTAAATCCACATACTGTTCCTATTTAGCTGACATATATGAACTAACTAATTTATAGAAAATGTGCAGCAAATTATTTCTTCCACCTCCCCCTTGCCCCAAGAATGCACCAGCAATAGGTGTCACTGAAAGACATCCTCCCCCTACACACACAGAATATTTGCATTCCTAGCCACTGTCCAATTATCTTGTTATTTTAGTTATCTGAATCACTGCTCTGGAAATGAGAGAGAGAGAGAGAGAGAGAGAGAGAGACTCTGTGTGTGTGTGTGTGTGTGTGTGTGTGTGTGTGTTGGGGAAGGGGGTGGGGTAGGGGGATGGGGGTGGTAATTTAACCAGATGAACTTGACCTCTCTGGACCTCAATTTTCTCACCAGAAAAATAAAGGGATCAGCCCAGAGACTTTGCAAATTCCCTCAGTAACAACAATCTATGACCACTAATTATCAAGAGGAGACCTGAATTCTTAAGAGTATGTCATTAAATATTAGAGTTTAAAATGCCTACAAGATCCACAGTTACGCTTCAATATGACCACTGCACAGGTTCCGACGGTGGAGAGTGCCTTTGAAAACATCTCTCGCAGCTGAACCACCAAACCAGGTTAGAACCCGGAGAGGGACTCCGCTAAATGATGAGGAAGGGGTGCAAAAAGAGAGGGTATCTGGGGGAGAAGTTGCAAGAAGAGCCGGGGTGGGGGGCGGGTGGGAAATCTGAGAGCAGTCTTGCATTTTGCATTTCTGGGCTTTCAGAGCTTCCAGGATCTCCCAGAGACTCGGGTCTATACCTACAAACCCTCTGCAGCCACCACCTGCAGCTACACAGCGGTGAGCAGGCGAAGAAGAGGAAAGGAACCGGCGGGGACAGAGCGGGAAGAGCCTCTCTCAGAGAGCCCACAAAGCCCGTGGGACGAAAATGGACTTTTGAACAGCGCCAAAGAAAGGGGGAAAGAGAAAGAAAACGGACTCCGCCCTCCCCACCCGGCTCTGCTCCTTTCAGTTTAAAAAAAAAAAAAAAAAAAGGAAAAGGCCGCCGCCGCCGCCCCAATCCCTTCGCCCTTCACCCGGGATGAGGAGCCCGGCTGAAGCCGCGCCCTTTTAGTCCCGCCGCCGTCCAGGCCGGGTCCGGAGTCGCCCACTGAGTCGTGCACCCCCCGCCCCGCCCGCAAACTCGCGGCCTGAGCATCCCCTTCCCTCCCTCCCTCCCCGGCTCCCTCGCCCCAGTCCCGGGGCACCCGATTCTCCACGCACCCGCCATCCCTTCCTCTTCCCGCGCCCCCGCCTCCGGCCTTCCAACCGCAGAGCGCTTTAAGACTTTCACCCACCCGGACAAGGGGGCCCTTTGAAAACTTTGTCTGTGTATCTAAGGCTTTTGTCCACATCCTGGGCAGGGCCCGGTTACCGGCGTGGGTGCCGGGGGGTGTCCGGAATCTCTCAAGGCACTGGGGAAGCCACCACGGAAATCCCTCTCCTTTATTTTTGAGCCGGTTTCTGCCACCCTAAGGCACGGCGCTTGAGCTAACAATTCCCACGCCCTGGTCGCCCCTCCGCGCGGGGGAGCCGGGAGGAAAGCCCCGCACCCGGCGCCTTTCTCCACCGCCACCAGAGAAAAGGTGTACGCGGGGAGAGGGAGGCAGCCGAGAAACACCGTGGCCAAAACGACCGTGTTAAAAGAAAAAAAAAAACAAAAAACAGGGAAGGGGTCCTTTTTCTCCCACATCCCCAAACCGGGGCGATCCACTGTTGCATCACGTAGTAGCCGAGCCTCCCGGCTCCTCGCCCTCGCCTTCGCCCCAGACGCGCGCCCAAATTCATACACACACCCAGAGCCACCGCCGCAGCCGTCCCGCGCCCCCGCCCCGGCCCCCGGGGTCCCCGCCGATACCCTCCCGCCAGCGGGAACCCTCTCCCCGACCAGCGCCGGAGGAGAGGCGGACGAGGAAAGCGAGGCCCCAGCACTCACAGATGGTCTCCCCACGGCCACGGCCATCGCGGCGGCGGCAGCGGCTCTGGCTGCGCCCGGGTGCTCTCCGCCAACACTAGCGGCTGCTGCTCGGGCTCCGGCTCCGGCTCGCCACCCCCGCGCCTCCCTGGCGGCTGCGCTCTGCTTGCGCCCGGCTCCCGCGCGCCACCAGCAGCATCTGCTGCCCCCACGCCGCCGCCCCTCCCGCTTTATTAGAGCAACATGGCCACCCGCCTGGAAGGGACCATTTGCTTCCCCAGGAAGGGGTGTGAGCCGGCGCGCCCTGGCTGAGGCGGTGGGAGGGAGGAGGATGGGCGGGTCTCCAACCCGGGTCAGCCGGCCCCGGCCGCCGGGCTCGCCCTCCCCGAATGGAGCGATCGGCTCCGACAGGACCCGCTCCTGTGCCACCCGGAGCGCCCCCCAAGCCTGTGCGCTGCCCGCCACCCCCCGTTCCACCACGTGCTGGAGTCCGAGTAAAAGCCTGGGCGCAGAGGTCCCTGCCCTGGGTCCTGCCACGCGCTTCCCCAAGCTGGTAGTTGGAGCGGCTGCGGAGTGGGAGATGGGGCCCTGGGGCGAGACAGGTCCACGCGGACAGCATCTCGCCGAGAGTTAGCCCCGGGCAAGCACGGCCCCCTCGGAGGAACAGGCTTGAAAGGGGAGTGGGTCACTAGGGAGAGCGGCGGGCGACCGAGGTGGGGCTGGGCAGACCCCTGCGAGGGGAGAGTTGCCCCTCCACAATTCTTCTCTCCTAAGGGAGAGACTCAAAGGCAGGCAGCTGGAAGCTGTCACTGTCGCGTGCGGCCGGGTAGGCGACCCCACCGAAGAGGAAGAGGCCGGAGTAGAGGCAGCCGTGCACCGCTAACCACCGCCTGCCAGAGAGGAAGAAAAGGACGCCCCAGCCGGAGAACGAAAGCAGCTGCTGACTGCCCTAGAGCGTGGGGCCGAGGCCTCCCCCGGGTGTAACCGGAGAGCTGGGCGCAAGTGAGGGCCTTTTTTGATCGCTGGAGACCCGACCCCACGACCCGGAGGCGGGCGCGCGGGGCGGCGGCGGCGCCAGGCGGGTGACCCTGGAGCGGGTGCGACTCCGAGCGCCTGGGACTGGAGACTGCTTTGCGGTGGGGCAGGGTTTTTCCGGGAGGTGTTGGGGCATTGCTGCGTGTCTGTGCTGCGGAAAGAACGGCAGAGTCCCGCTGCACGCGGGGTGGCGCGGCGCCTCGTCCAGGGCTGGGGTGGCGAGGTGTGTTTGGAGTGCTGTAGATTACCGCGGCCCCTCGTGGAGTCACGGTGGCGGGGGGAGGTGGGGTGCCTGACGACACGGTGATCGAGGATAGCGACAGGTCGGGGAGAGGGAAGCCGTTGGATCCCAGCGCAGGGAAGGTGTGGTAAGGCGATGAAGGGCTGTCAGTGATCAGCCCACGGCTTTGAGCCCTTGGGGAAATCCTGGGCCTATTGAATTAGGTGAAAAGCAAACCGCCTCTTCAGACTGGGGCGCCTCAGAGTCTGAGCTGAGACATCAACTAGCTGGGTTTCTCGGGGCCTAGGGCTTGCCGCTCCAGCTGTCTCTGCCCCCAAGGGTGCAGGATTCAAACTTGCTGCGCCACCTTTGACTAAGTGTTGAGTGGGCTCCGGGTGCGCTTCCCGCTGCTGGGAAACAGACACTAGGTTGCCCCGGGAGGGGTCGAGGGGCTAGAGGCACCCCAGGCTGAAGTCCATCCGCAGGGTGCTGATGGGACCCCCCCCCGGAATGAGCATACGATGAAAGAGCTCTCAGTGAAAGGGCTTCCTAGCTGGTTCAAGTGATGAAGACCCCGCCTGCCAATTCAGGAGCCACTGTTCCATCCCAGGGTGGAGAAGATCCTCTGGAGGGAGAAATGGCAATCCACTCCAGTATTCTTGCCGGAAAAATCCCACGGACACAGGAGCCTG
Source organism: Ovis aries (assembly GCF_016772045.2). Classification (NCBI taxonomy): domain Eukaryota; kingdom Metazoa; phylum Chordata; class Mammalia; order Artiodactyla; family Bovidae; genus Ovis; species Ovis aries. The sequence continues at coordinate 92,512,964 of NC_056059.1, read as the reverse complement.
GCTGGCGAGCTAAGGTGAGGTTGCAGAGAGCTGGACACGACTGAACACACACACACTGGATGAAGAAAGATGAGCAGCTCCTGTCTGTAGGCCAGACCCTCAGAGCACTAACCTCTTCAGTTCTGACCAGTGTGGGCCCCTAGGCTTCAGATCTTTGTAAGACAAGGCCACCAATTTATGTCAAGCAGACATGAGGCACCCTAGGCACTGAGTTAGGATTACCAGGTGCATGAGTGCTGTGCAAAGGGAGGAGCAAGAAATACTTGATCCGCAGCTCTCTGTGGTATATGGACATTTGGTTCCTTCTGGTGGAGGGAGGATTTAAGAGCAACACTGCCCTGGACCAGAGGGCAGGTCCCTCCACAAGCTGCCAGCCCCATAAGGGCAGCCGCAAACCAGCTCTCCATTTTGTGTTATATTGACCAAACCAGGCTTCAGGGTCTTATTAATTGTTTTTAATTTTATTGACTTATTTTGTTTGCAACTGCTTATATTGAAAGGGGCCAAAGGTAGCTCAGATGGTAAGGCGTCTGCCTACAATTTGGGAGACCTGGGTTCAATCCCTGGGTTGGGAAGATCCCCTGGGGAAGGAAATAGCAACCGACTCCAGTATGCTTGCTTGGAAAATCCCATGGACCTAGGGGCCTGGTAGGCTACAGTCCATGGGGTCACAAAGAGTAGGACACGACAGGGACTTCACCTTCTTTCACCTATATTGAAAACAACTGATTATGTGAACTCCCTGCCTTTGTTGGTAGATTATTTTATGCTCCTCACAAAAGCTCAAAGTCATTTATTCCAAAGTTTCATCTGTTTGAGGAAACTTTCAGGATAAAATCATCAGTTAACCCAGTTTCTGCCTGAATTTTTTCACTGATGAGGGGCAGTGCCTTAAATCCACCCCCCTCCTTGTTTTTTTTTGGCAGGTAGGCATAAATATATTTAATAAATGTACAACTGAAGTCCTTTCAACCAAGGAAGGCTGTTTCAGAATTTCAGTTCTTACTATGAAGTTATTTATGTATCATTCTACAATCAGAGTGGGCTTCCCTGGTGGCTCAGATGGTAAAGAATCCGCCTGCAGTGCAGGAGACCCAGGTTTGATCCCTGGGTCGAGAAGATCTTCTGGAGAAGGGAATGGCAACCCACTCCAGTATTCTTGCCTAGAGAATTCCATGGACAGAGGAGCCTGGTGGGCTATAGTCTCTGAGGTTGCAAAGAGTCAGACATGACAGGGCAACTAAGCATAACAACTGCAACCTGACTACCTAGATTCAAAATCCTGGCTTTACTGCTTGACAGCTGTGTGACCTTGGGCAAATTACTTAACATTTCAGTGCTTCAATTTTCTCATCTTTAAAACCTGTTTAGTGATCGGTCCTCCCTAATAGAGTTGCTAAAGGCTTAGATTACCTTTTTAATTCTGCCCAGCACTGTGCTAGCAACTAAAAAACAATTTTTTTAATGAGGATGCCTCCCTGACTCTTAACCAGTCTGCTGAGAGACAGATGTTGAAGAACTCTAATAAATAGGCCAAATCCTAGAAAAGATATAAAAATTATGAGATTTCAAAGCACAGGAGAAGGAGCCATTCACTCTGCCTGTCAGAACAGGAAAGGCTTCACCAAGGAGGTAGAGAGGAGAGGGCAAGGAAGACATTCCAAACAAGGGATGAGGATGAGCAAAGAGTCAGTGGCTTCAGGGGTACTGATGCTGTGGTGAGGATAGGTGTTTTGGCATTTGCTAGTACGCAGGAGCTGCAGAGGGAGCCTGGGGGAGTGGGGAGCACACAGCACTCCATATTATCACAGACCATCTTTGTCACATTGAGCACATCAGCCTTTCTTCATCTCATTTTTTTTCCTATTGCAAAATAGGGTAGTAACAGTGAGTCCTAATGCAGGATATCCATGTTTCTGCCCACAAGAGAGCCTGAACATATAGGGCTTTCTTTCCCTTAGGTTCAGTTAGCTGAGTTCGGGCAATGGGGAGCAACAGCAATACAGCAGAGGAGTCTGGTTACTTATTCCCCTAGGCTCCCTTGCTATGGTATGACTGCAAGCTGGCTATTTCTGAAACTCACAGTGACTAGGTTTTTCTAGGGTAACCCAGGGTAACCTGGAGGAGGAATGGCAATCCACTCCAGTATTCATGCTATTGCTCAAACTTTCGAGAAACTTTTGAGACTGAAAAACAGCATTGGTACCATTAGTAACTACACTAGGACAATAGGCAAAAACCAGGACGTATGGTCACCCTAGCTATTATTATAAGGTGTTATTAATTGAAAGATGATCCTACTAATACACATCTTTTACTGGACCATGAGTGTCTCAAGGCAAGAGTGCTTATTTGTGTTACATGAAGTCTGATATATTCAGTAAACATTGAGCTGTATTAAAATAGAGATGAGACTATTCCTTCTCCAGGGGATCTTCCTGACCCAGGGATCAAACCGCATCTCTTACACCTCCTGCATTGGCAGGCGGATTCTTTACTGCTAGCGCTACCTGGGAAGTCCACACACACAAAGTCTGATACATTCAATAAATGTTGAATTACATTGGAATAGAGATGAGGCTAGGGGTTGGAAGAAACTGTTATTGCCATGCTAAGGATTTAGAAAAGATGTCCTGATGCTGGGAAAGATTGAGGGCAGGAGGAGAAGGGGTGACAGAGGATGATGGTTGGATGGCAACATCAACTCAGTGGACATGAGTTTGAGCAAACTCCAGGAGATCGTGAAGGACAGGGAAGCCTGGTGTGTCGCAGTCCATGGGTCACAATGAGTCGGACATGACTGAGGGATTGAACAACACAAATATAGACAGAACGTAAATTAACAGGACTGAAGTGGTAGAGAGCTAATAACTAAGTAATAACTAAGGGGTATGGGATTTCTTTTTGAAATGATAAAAATGTTCTAAAATGTATCATGGTGACACGTAAATTTCCAGTTGCTTGGTTCTGTATGAGCAGTAAGTATATTCAGTTTTTAAATTTTCAGTCATTCTAGTCATTTTTCAGTGGTACCTCAATGATCTTTTAATTTGCATTTCTCTGGTGACTAATGGTGTTGACAGTCTTTCCATTTGCTTATATCCCATGCATATGCCTTCTTTGGGCTTCCCCAGCGGCTCAGACAGTAAAGAAACTGCTGACAATGTGGAAGACTGTGGTTAAATCCCTGAGTTGGGAAGATCCCCTGGAGAAGAGCAAGGCAACCCACTCAGGTATTCTTGCCTGGAGAATTCCATGGATAGAGGAGCCTGGTGGGCTCCAGTCCATGGGGTCCCAAAGTGTCAGACAAGTACTGAGTGACTAACACTTTCACTTTCAAACCTTCTTTGGTTATGTGCGGGGTTTTTTTGCTGTTTTTTTTTTTATTAAACTGAGTTATTTTATTATTTATTCTTATGCTTGATGTATGTTTCACACATATTTCTAAGGTTTGTCATTTCATTTTCTTCAGTTCAGTTCAGTTCATTTCAGTCGCTCAGTCGTGTCCACTCTTTGTGACCCCATGAATCGCAGCACGCCAGGCCTCCCTGTCCATCACCAACTCCCAGAGTTTACCTAAACTCATGTCCTTCGAGTTGGTGATGCCATCCAGCCATCTCATCTTCTGTCGTCCACTTCTCCTCCTGCCCCCAATCCCTCCCAGCATCAGAGTCTTTTCCAATGACTCAACTCTTCGCATGAGGTGGCCAAAGTACTGGAGTTTCCACTTTAGCTTCATTCCTTCCAAAGAACACCAAGGGTTGATCTCCTTTAGAATGGTTTGGTTGGATCTCCTTGCAGTCCAAGGGACTCTCAAGAGTCTTCTCCAACACCACAGTTCAAAAGCATCAATTCTTCGGTGCTCAGCTTTCTTCACAATCCAACTCTCACATCCATACATGACCACTGGAGAAAACCATAGCCTTGACTAGACAGACCTTTGTTGGCAAAGTATTATCTCTGCTTTTTAATATGCTATCTAGGTTGGTCATAACTTTCCTTCCAAGGAGTAAGTGTCTTTTAATTTCATGGCGGCAATCACCATCTGCAGTGATTTTGGAACCCCAAAAAATAAAGTCTGGCACTGTTTCCACTGTTTCCCATCTGTTTCCCATGAAGTGGTGGGACCGGATGCTATGATCTTTGTCTTCTGAATGTTTAGCTTTAAGCCAACTTTTTCATTCTCCTCTTTCACTTTCATCAAGAGGATTTTTAGTTCCTCTTCACTCTCTGCCATAAGGGTGGTGTCATCTGAATATCTGAGGTTATTGATATTTCTCCCAGCAATCTTAATTCCAGCCTTTGCTTCTTCCAGTCCAGCGTTTCTCATGATGTACTCTGCATCGAAGTTAAATAAGCAGGGTGACAATATATAGCCTTGACATACTCCTTTTCCTCTTTGGAACCAGTCTGTTGTTCCATGTCCAGTTCTAACTGTTGCTTCCTGACCTACATATAAGTTTCTCAAGAGGCAGGTCAGGTGATCTGGTATTCCCATCTCTCTCAGAATTTTCCACAGTTTATTGTGATCCACACAGTCAAAGGCTTTGGCATAGTCAATAAAGCAGAAATAGATGTTTTTCTGGAACTCTTGCTTTTGCCATGATCCAGCAGATGTTGGCAATTTGATCTGGTTCCTCTGCCTTTTCTAAAACCAGCTTAAACATCAGGAAGTTCACAGTTCACGTATTGCTGAAGCCTGGCTTGGAGAATTTTGGGCATGACTTTACTAGCGTGTGAGAGGAGTGCAAGTGTGCAGTAGTTTGATCATTCTTTGGCATTGCCTTTCTTTGGGATTGGAATGAAAACTGACCTTTTCCAGTCCTGTGGCCACTGCTGAGATTTCCGATTTGGCATATTGAGTGCAGCACTTTCATAGCATCATCTTTTAGGATTTGAAAGAGCTCCACTGGAATTCTATCACCTCCACTAGCTTTGTTCGTAGTGATGCTTCCTAAGGCCCACTTGACTTCACATTCTAGGATGTCTGGCTCTAGATGAGTGATCACAGCATCGTCATTATCTGGATCATGAAGATCTTTTTTGTACAGTTCTTCTGTGTATTCTTGCCACCTCTTCTGCTTCTGCTTCTTGCCAAATCTTCTGCTTCTGTTAGGTTCATACTATTTCTGTCCTTTAATGAGCCCATCTTTGCATGAAATGTTCCCTTGGTATCTCTAATTTTCTTGAAGAGATCTCTAGTCTTTCCCGTTCTGATGTTTTCCTCTATATCTTTGCATTGATCGCTGAGGAAGGCTTTCTTATCTCTCCTTGCTATTCTTTGGAACTCTGCATTCAAATGGGAATATCTTTCCTTTTCTCCTTTGCTTTTCACTTCTCTTCTTTTCACAGCTATTTGTAAGGCCTCCTCAGGCAGCCATTTTGCTTTTTTTGCCTTTCTTTTCCAGGGGGATGGTCTTGATCCCTGTCTTGTGTACAATGTCCCGAATCTTCGTCCATAGTTCATTTTCTTAATAGAGCAGAAAATTTTATTTGATGGAGTATAACTGATTTTTTTTCTTTTATGGATTGAGCTCTTGGTGTCTAAGAAATCTGTCAAATCTTTGTTTTTTTCTCGAAGTCTGTAGTTTTTGTCTTTACATTTAAGTCTGTGCACTGTTTTGAGTTAATATTTGTATATGGTGTGAGATATGGATGAAAGTTTATTTTCTCACATATGCAATTTTTCCAGCTTCACCTATTGGAAAGATTATCCTTTCTCCACTGAATTGCCTTTCTACCTTTCTCAAAAATTGATCAAGCATATATATGCTTGTCTAGACTAATTTCTAAAATAACTGCAGATGGTGACTGCAGCCATGAAATTAAAAGACGCTTACTCCTTGGAAGGAAAGTTATGACCAACCTAGATAGCATATTAAAAAGCAGAGACATTACTTTGCCAACAAAGGTCCATCTAATCAAGGCTATGGTTTTTCCAGTAGTCATGTATCGATGTGAGAGTTGGACTGTGAAGAAAGCTGAGCACCGAAGAATTGATGCTTCTGAACTGTGGTGTTGGAGAAGACTCTTGAGAGTCCCTTGGACTGCAAGGAGATCCAACCAAACCATTCTAAAGGAGATCAACCCTTGGTGTTCTTTGGAAGGAATGAAGCTAAAGTGGAAACTCCAGTACTTTGGCCACCTCATGCGAAGAGTTGAGTCATTGGAAAAGACTCTGATGCTGGGAGGGATTAGGGGCAGGAGGAAAAGGGGACGACAGAGGATGAGATGGCTGGATGGCATCACTGACTCGATGGACGTGAGTCTGAGTGAACTCCGGGAGTTGGTGATGGACAGGGAGGCCTGGCGTGCTGCAATTCATGGGGTCGCAAAGAGTCGGACACGACTGAGCGACTGAACTGAACTGAACTAAGACTAATTTCTATTCTGTGTATTGGTCAATGTGTCTGTCCTTTTGCCAACACCACACTGCCTTGGTTTCTGTAACTTTCTAATAAGTCTTGAAATAAGGAAATATGAACTCTCCAACTTTAGTCTCTTTCAAAATTATTTTGGCTAATTTAAATTGTTTGCCTCTGTATACATTTTATAATAAGCTTGTAAAAATCATACCAAAAAATCATGATGGGATTTATTTTGGATTGCATTAAATCTATAGAATCACTTGGGAGCATTAACATCTTAACACTATAGAATCTTCCAACCCATGAACATGATATTTATTCCCCCTGCTTGCTTTTTATTAATATTTTATGTTCAGAATACAGATTTTACATGTATTTTTTGGTTTTTTTTTTTCCCTATGGTTTTATCAAAATACAGTTCACATGCCATCTTATTGTTCAGTTGCTCAGTCGTGTCTGCCTCTTTGTGACCACATGGATTGCAGGACACCAGGCTCCTCTGTCTTCCACTATCTCCCAGAATTTGTTCAAACTCCAGTCCATCAAGTCGGTAATGCCATCCAACCATCTCACCCTCTGTTGTCCCCTTCTCCTCTTGCCTTCAATCTTTCCCAGCATCAGGGTTTTCCAATGAGTTGGCTTTTCATACCAGGTGGCCAAAGTATTGGAGTTTCAGCTTCAGCGTCAGTCCTTCCATTGACTATTCAGGGTTGATTTCCTTTAGGATTGACTGATTTGATCTCCTTGCAGTCCAAGGGACTCTCATGAGTCTTCTCCAGCACCACAACGCTCATGTTTTTTTATGGTCCAACTCTCACGTCCATACATACACATATCATACAATTTACTCATTTAAAGTGTACAATTCAACTTTTTTTTTAATAGATTCACCAGTTCCAGTCTCACAATTTCCTCTCTTTGTTTTCCTTCAGTCCTAAGGATGATAATGATTCCTAATTTTATTAGTCTTTGGGTACCTTGCCATCCCTTATTTGTTTGACTTCAGTGCTTCTCAAGTTTTAGTACATATGAGTCACTTGGAGATCCTGTTAAAATGCAGATTCTAGACTCAGTAGGTCTGGCGTAGGAGCTGGTGCTCCTTGGTTCCATCAGTCTCCCAGGTGATGCTGACGCTGCTGATTTGGTGATTATACTAGACTAGGAAGTGTTTACAGTTCTACCCTTTATTTAAGAGGTTTTTTGTTTATTAATTTTTTTTTATTTGAAACATCTGCTATAATTTTTTTCCCCATGGAGACTCTGGTCACTATATAAAGAAACAAGAAAAAAGTTGATATTGTCATTCATAAGCTCAATTTCTTTCCCTGTTGTTGAAACAATTGGTTAAAAATTCATTCTAGGCAATGTTAAATTTACCAGTAACTCAAACTCTGCCCTGTTCCTGTTGCTTTTTTACTGTTTGAAAGACAATATTTCAGTCCCTGGCATTTCTTATTTTTCTCTGGTTTTCCAAAGCTGACTGACACTAATCTACAATCACTTATGCAAAGTCTTTCATGGATAATTCATTGAGGCCTGCAAAGTTTAACTCACTTAAAGAAAGCAATTGGTTGCTCACTTACAACATTGGATTTCAGTAACCTTTTAATCACGTTAATACTACATTTTTCATTTAAAAATTATTCTGAGAGAGGAAGCGAAATTAAAGTTGAGTAGCTTTTACTTTTCTCTGTCATCTGATAGCATTATATCATCAGCATCAACAGGTGACTTTATTCTTCCTTTTCACCCTCTTATGACAAGTATTACTTAAAAAGCAAGAAACAATTTTTGAAAAATTCTTGATTTTCTTTTTAAAAGCAAAATTAAGTCTGTAAGTGTCAATCCTTGTAGGCTTGTGCTACTCCTTAATACATGCTCCTTTTTAAAATCTGATCTTATTAAGGAGCATGCTGCGAAATGATCTGCTCCCTGGAGTATGATGACTTGGCCTGGTGGTCACTTTCTTTGGCAGCAAGCCCCGGAGCAGCTGGGTCAGTTCCCATAGTTCTGGCATCTCTAATTCTCAGATAATTCCTTTCTCCCTGTAACCATTTATTGTAATATCAGTTATTACTCCTTTTTTGTGAGCCTAAAACTTTACGTAGTTGAAGTCCCTTCGACCGTTAGATATTGACACTGGATTGGAACAGATTCATACATACATACCTATATATTCGAGCAACAATATCTCTTCTACATTTTCACCTTTTGTCTCAACCTGTTTGCAGTTCATCATTCTACCATTATCAATTTCTACCAGCTGAATAACTCTCTGGCCCATGAGATTCCTCTGCACTACCATCTCTCTTCTTGTCAACTCCTTCCTTTTGAATGAGGTAAAATTTTCTCTCCCTATTTCAATCATCTATCAATATCTTGATTCCTCATCTATCAATATCTATTGGATTGCTTTCATTTCCTTTTGTTAATTTATCTGGCTAGAGGGCATTGCTCAACCAGTCCATCCTAAAGGAGATCAGTCCTGGGTGTTCATTGGAAGGACTGATGTTGAAGCTGAGACTCCAATCCTTTGGCCACCTGATGCAAAGAGCTGACTCATTGGGAAAGATCCTGATGCTGGGAAAGATTGAGGGCAGGAGGAGAAGGGGACGACAGAGGATGAGATGGTTGGATGGTATCACCGACTCAATGGACATGGGTTTGGGTGGACTCTGGGAGTTGGTGATGGACAGGGAGGCCTGGCGTGCTGCGGTTCATGGGGTTGCAAAGAGTCGGACATGACTGAGCAACTGAACTGAACTGAAAGTTCAGTCATGTGGGAAGGGGAGAGGGTAGGACTGTACTCCGAAGATGCAGTTGACTGCAGTTTACAGAGTGGAGTCAGTGTAGTTCAGCCACATGACATCATAAAATATGTTTGGCCAAATGCACATGAAATGCTATTCAACATCACTAGTCTTTAGGGAAATCCAAATTAAACCACAATTATTTACCACCTCCTAGAATGGTGAAAGTTAGAAAAAATTGGCAATACCAATTGTTAGGGAGGATGTGGAGTAACGAATTCTGATGTATTGTTAATGAGAATGTAAAATATACAACTACTTTGGGAAACAACTTGGCAATTTCTTACAAACATTAAATAATAAGTCATATGATTCAATAATTCCATTCAGAGGTACTTACAAGAGAGATAGGAACTTGTACCCACAAAAAGAATATTCATAGCAGCTTTATTCATAGTAGCCCTGAAATGGAAACAATCCAAGAGTCCCTCAACAGTTTAATCGTTAACTGTATTGTGGGCTATCTATACAATTAGATACTACTCAACAATAAAATAGGGGCTTCTCCAGTGGCTCAGTGGTAAAGAATCCACCTATAAAGTGGGAGCCGCAGGAGACGTGGGTTTGATCCCTGGGTTGTAAGATCCCCCAGAAGAGGACATGGCAAGCTGCTCCAGTATTTTTGCCTGGAGAATCCCACGGACAGTGGAGCCTGGCAGGCTACAGTCCATAGGGTCCCAAGGAATCGGACACGACTGAAGCGACTTAGCATAGTCACAATAAAATAAAATAATCCACAGATAATGCAAAATGTGGATAGGTCTCAAAAGCATTATGCTAAATGAAACAAGCTAGACACAGAAAAGTGCATACAATATGATTCCATTTAAATAAAATTCTAAAAACCAAAAACATACTTATAGAAGAGTGGATTTACTTGAAAGGGCACAAAAGGAATTTTTGAAGTGATAAAATATGTTTTCAATTGTTTTCTTATAGCCAAACTGATGGATCTTTTTTTTAAATTAATCTGCTTTTGGCTGCGTTGGGTCTTCATTGCAAAAGTTGCAGCTAGAAGGGGCTACTCTTCGCTGCAGCACGCAGACTTCCCATTGCAGCTTCTCTCGTTCTAGAGCACGGGCTCAATAGCTGTAGCCCACGGGCTTAGTTGCTCCATGGAATGTGGGATCTTCCCTAGCCAAGGATCAAACCCATGTCCCCTGCATTGGCAGGTGGATTCTTAGCCACTAAACCACCAGGGACATCCCCAAAGTGCTTTTTATTATGATTGTGGTGGTGATTACATGAGTGAATTAATTTGTCACCGTTCACTGATCTCTATACTTAAAATGGACGTGTATTATTGTCTATCAATTATGCATAATAAATTTTTTTTAAATTGCTGTACCAAGGTAGCTCTTGTTATATCAAAAACTGTAAGAGCAGGGCTCTTTTGTCTACTTAGATTTATCGAATATCTACTCGGTTAGACAGCAGGCAAGGTATCTTGCATGCACATTTCATTTAGTCATCACAAAGCGCTTAGTCACTCAGTCGTGTCCGGCTCTTTGTGACACTTTGCCCTGTAGCCTGCCAGGTTTCTCTATCCCTGGAGTTTTTTGGGCAAGAACACTTGAGATGTTTGCCATTTTCCTTCTCCAGGGGGTCTTCCCGATCCAGGGATTGAACCTGTGCCCCCTGTGTCTCCTGCATTGCAGACACATTCTTTTCCCGCTGAGCCGTTGGAGAAGCCCAAGTTATCTGATAACTGCTCTATTTTACAGATGAAGATAATGAAGCACAGAGACTTTAAGAAAATTGCCTAATGTCCAGTTATCATTGTGACATTAGGAAGTGGCGGAAACTCCATTCCTGCCTTAACACTCACATCATTCTTCATGCAGCTCTTTGAAATTTTACTTACCAAATGTAAGAGAATCACCAGCATTACTGAAACACTAAGAAACATAAGGTTTTGCATTTGAAGGAGAATCCTCAGATGTGAGGAGACAGTTAGGCAAACCTAATTCTGTTGTTATTGAGGGTATGTTTATCACAACTTGGAACACCTCCATATATGCACTCAACATGCCTCACTATTGTGGTTTTGTTAGGTTATTTCACCTGACCCTTGAGACTCCTCCCTTCCTTCCTGCTGCCACTATCATATCACACCCAGGGTCTGCTGATCCCTTTTAATACTCTGATCCCAATCTTGACAAAGCCCCTCCTTAGTACCCCTTTGCATGCTTTTTTGTTTGGTTTTTTTTTCCATGTGGGCTTAGTCGCTCAGCCATGTCCAACTGTTTCCAACCCCTTGGACTGTAGCCTGCCAGGCTCCTCTGTCCTTGGGATTTTTCAAGCAAGAACACTAGGGTGGGTTGCTATTTCCTTCTCCAGGGAATCTTCCTGACCCAGGGATCAAACCTGCATCTCCTGTGTTTCCTGCATTGCAGGCAGATTCTTTACCCACCGAGCCATATTGTTCCCCTTTAGCCTAACAGAACTGAACAAAACTTAAAACAAACATACAAAAAAGACTTTAATTGTGCTGCTGCTACTGCTAAGTCGCTTCAGTCGTGTCTGACTCTGTGCGACCCCATAGACGGCAGCCCACCAGGCTCCCCCGTCCCTGGGATTCTCTAGGCAAGAACACTGGAGTGGATTGCCCTTTCCTTCTCCCAGGCATGAAAGTGAAAAGTGAAAGTGAATTCATTCAGTTGTGTCCTACTCTTAGCGACCCCATGGACTGTAGCCCACCAGGCTCCTCTGCCCATGGGATTTTCCAGGCAAGAGTAGTGGAGTGGGTTGCCATTGCCTTCTCCACTTTAATGCTAGTGGAGTACAAAAGGCAAATAAGCAAAGTGGATAATTATGATTAAAACCATCTGACTTACAAAATATTCTTATCATCTGTTAATTAAATGTTTATCAGTCATATATTATGGGAAGAAGAAATTATTCACTATAAGACATGTGTATAGTATATCATTTCTGTTAAAAGGAGGATAGAAAAAGAAAGGCTCCTAAAGCAAATGGGCATAGAATGTCTTCAGAAGGAAGGATGCACAGGAAATTGTTAATAGTGTTTGCTTCTGTGAGAGGGCATATGGGGCAGGTGTGGGCCAAGTTAATAAACACTGTGGGCACCTCAACCATATCCATTTTACCCAAATGTATTTGGAAAACTGACTTTTTCTCCAGGGATGTCTCTGATTGATATAAATATGGTTCCATGTTCTTGACCTGTTACATGTGACCCAATTTTGTCTGGTGAAATGAGAGGATAGTATTGCTGCAAGCTTCTGGAATTATGCTTTTTCACTCTTAGAAGGGATTAACACGATGCTTGCCTGGTGGTTCAGACAGCAAAGGATCTGCCTGCTGATTCATGAGACCCAGGTTCGATTCCTGGGTCAGGAAGATCCCCTGGAGAAGGGAATGGCAACCTAATCCAGTATTCTTACCTGGAGAATTCCACAGAGAGAGGAGCCTGGCAGGCTACAGTCCATGGGTTGCAAACAATTGGACATGACTGAGCAATAATCACTTTTGCTTTTCATCAGCTTTTCTCTTCTGCTGGACGCAAACTAGGGAGAATGAAGCCAACTGTTTCCATTTTACAACTATGCAAGAAATCAGCCTCAGGCCGAAGCCCATGAACTAGAGAGCAAAGTAGAAAGACAGGAAAAATCTGGTCCTTGATGATACTGTTAAGCTGCTAACTCAACTAACTCTTGAATACTATCTTGCATTTCTTTGATAAATGAGCTAATACATTTCCCTATCATTTAAGCCAGTTTTGGTCAAGTGTCCAGTTTCTGCTACTTGTAGCTGAAAACAATTAATGAGATGGAGACTGTTTCCCTTCTATATACGTTCTATCTTTTCTTTTTTAAATCATGTGCATGTACATCTATTTTAAAAGATTGTAAGAATTTACTGTGTCCCAGGCATTGAGAAATAGAGAGTATTCAAGTGCCCTTTAACCTTAAAATCTCTTTAAGAGATTTGCTTGTTTCTCCTCAATGAGGTCAACCATCCCAACTCCTCTACAAGGAAAATATGGATTTACACTTCACAGAGTTAATACAGGCTGGACTATATGAAACTGACATTTTTGTGGGTCAAGATGGTCAAATATTGGCAATTTTTCAGTATAAACACTAAACACAGTGTTCACGTAGAAGAAATTACACATAAGTTACACACATTACTAGGCTCATCAGACTCCCATGCCAAAGCCCTGAATAAGCGTGGCCATTAATCAGCTTTCCCTTAGGCTTTTCCCAGTTGCTGGCTATTTTCATTTCTACCCCTAGATCACAGAGAATTGATGGCAAAAGACCAGATCAATACATATTCATGCTGTCTACTCCTATTTTTTTTATTTTTCTAGTGCCTGTCATTCCCTCTGGCTGCTATTCCATGCTTTCTACTGACAGAGAAAACCAAATCTTCCCAGCAGGAGTGCCCTGAAAAAGTGAAAGTTGCTCAGTTGTGTCTGACTCTTCGACCCGAAAGACCATTCAGTCCATGGAATTCTCTAGGCCAGAATACTGGAGTGGGTAGCTGTTCCCTTCTCCAGAGGATCTTCCCAACCTGAACCCAGGTCTCCCGCATTGCAGGCAAATTCTTTAAAAGCTGAGCCACAAGGGAAGCCCAGGAGTGTCCTATCCCCACTAATATACAAATTGGCACATGTATCTATAGCTCACATCATCCCTTTTCCTTTCCAAAGATGCTGGTCCCCAGACCCTGCCCTGTCAATTGTCTTGTGGTGAAGCACAAAGTAAAAGAAGCAAAAAGACACTAATATATCATGACATGAAGTATTGGTTAGCTGCTGCTGCTGCTGTTGCTAAGTTGCTTCAGTCGTGTCTGACTCTGTGCGATCCCATAGATGGAAGCCAACCAGGCTCCCCCATGTATTGCTGCATAAAAAAATTACCCAAAATATAGTGACTTAAAACAATAGAGGGGGGTTCACGTTTGGGAATGCATGTAAAAATTAAAGATTTTAAAATAAAAAATATATATATATATAAATAAAATATATGATTATTAAAAAAAAAAACAATAAACACTGATTATCTCACAGTCTCTGCAGGTCAGGAAGTCAGAAGCAGCATATCTGGGTGGTTCTGCCTCAGGGTCTCTTATGACATTACAATCATGGTGTTGTTGGTTGGGGCTGCAGTCATCTGAAGCTTTGGCAAGGGCAGAAGGGGCTGCTCCCAAGGCATCTCACTCAGATGCCTGGCAAGTTGGCACTGGTTGTTGGTGAAATGATGCGGTTCTTTCCCATGTAGATGTCACCATAGGGCTGATTGAATATCCTTGTAACATGGTAGCTGGCTTTCCCCAAATAAGTAATCCACAGCAGAGAAATGAGCCAAGTGGAAGTTGTGAGGTAGAGAGTTAGGAAAGTCACACACACACACTCTGCAACATACCACTTGTCTTTATCAAGTTATCTCTATTCAATATAGGAGGTGACCACACAGAGGTTACCAAGAGGCAAGAATTGTAGGGACTATCTTGGTGGCTGATGTAGCTGTAATTGTCTCCATTTCACAGATGAGAAAACTGATGCTTGTAGAGTCTATAGCTATGTTAAAGTCGCACATTTTATAAGAATTTGGTAGATGCTGATGGGAAGCCAATGCAGGCTGACTTTCACTGGTTTCTATGTCATCCTGCCCCTGACATACTACCTCAGAATGACTTCACATTGCTTTGTCACCATTAAATTAGTGTTTAATTATTTTGTAATTTTTCAGTTTTCTTATAAGGCTATACATATGATAGACCTTAAGTGAATAGTTACTTACATATACATCCAACAGAGTAACTTTTAAAAGTAAAAGAATTAACACCCTTATTACAAAGTTTCGGCATGGCTATTATGCATGCCCAATTGATATTCTAGTTTCAGTAGAAAATTATATTAATAATTGTTATCATTATTAAGGGAACTGGAGGAGTGATTGGACAAGAATTAGACTGACCCTCACGGAGAGGACTGAGGAGGAAAAAGAAGCTAAGTCCATCAATTCTTTTTAGGGTTAATCCAAAACTGAGTCTGATCACCTGTTTTTCTCTGATCTTTATTATCATCAGCCTTCCCTATCAGATAAAACAGATTAACCAGAATGTGACTGAATTTAAATGTGTAATCAGTTCTTCTCTGGTTCTATGCAATGACAAAGTTTATATTTGTGTTTCAATTGAAAACTTTTTTTTTACTTTTAATTTTTGTTTAGATAAATTACATGTGTATATATATAATTTATTTATAAGAATCTTTAATAATCCAACCTCTCAGAGAAAAGCACGTTAATATGCTGTTATGTTTTCTCCTAAAACAGTGAATTTTTTAAAAAATTGAAGTATAGTTGATTTACAACATTATGCCAGTCTTTGTGTACAGCAGAGCAACTCATTGCTTTGCCAACAAAGGTCCATCTGGTCAAAGCTATGGTTTTTCCAGTAGTCATGTATGGATGTGAGAGCTGGACTATAAAGAAAGCTGAGCACCGAAGAATTGATGCTTTTGAACTGTGTTGTTGGAGAAGACTCTTGAGAGTCTGATCCAACCAGTCCATCCTAACGGAAATCAGTCCTGAATATTCATTGGAAGGACTGATACTGAAGCTGAAACTCCAATACTTTGGCTACCTGATGCGGAGAACTGATGCAAAGAACTGACTCATTGGAAAAGACCCTTATGCTGGGAAAGATTGAAGGCGGGAGGAGAAGGGGACGACAGACAATGAGAGGGTTGGATGGCATCACACATTCAATGTACGAGTTTGAGTAAGCTCTAGGAGTTGATGATGGACAGGGAAGCCTGGAGTGCTGCAGTCCATGGGGTTGCAAAGAGTCAGACACGACTGAGCGACTGAACTGACTGACTGAAAGCAACTCGGTTATACACATACAGACAAACTTTTTTGTGCTCTTTTCCATTATGATTATCACAGGATATGGAATATAGTTCCTTATGCTATACACTAGGACACTGTTGTTTATCCTTCTGTATGAAATAGTTTATGTCTACCAACACCAAACTCCCAGTAAGTCCATCCCTCTTCCTCCCCATCCCCTTGGCGATAGCAAGTCTATTCTCTATGTCTAAGAGTCTGTTTCTGTTTTGCAAATAGGTTCACTGTGCCATATTTTAGATTCCACATATAAGTGATATCATGTATTCGTCTTTCTCTTTCTGACTTACTTCACTTAGTATGATAATCTCTAGTTACATTAAAACAGTGAATATCTTTGTATAAATAAGGTGATGCTAAAAATAGTACTTTATCTTTTTTTCCTACTTAACATTTTTATATTGTTGAAGATTTAAGAACATTGCTTTTTTAATAGTCCCTTGATTATTTCTGATTGCAGAGGTACTATGACCTCTGCAAAAAATTTGGAAATTTCTGAAAAATACAAAAACAAGAATCACTCACAATCCTACCATTCACATACCCATTGTCAGTATTTCTGTATATTCACTTCTAGATTTTTCTCTACACATATTTACATATATAGATAAATACAGTGCTAAGCCATGTCTGACTCTTGTGATTCCATGAACTGTAGCCTGCCAGACTCCTCTGCCCATGGAATTCTCCAGGTGAGAATACTGGAGTGGGTTGCCATTTTATACAGATAAATATAGATTTGTAAAAACAAAAGGGGTATTTTGTTTTATAGTCACCTTTTCACTTAAAAGTATATCAGAGCATCTTTCCATATTAATGCATACAAGCCTTCATGACATTTTTGACAAGCACAACTACCCACTGATATCTAGATTATACCTATATTTCATTTGTATAAATAAGCCTGTGGGCAATAATCTAGCACATAGATCTTTGACTACTCGTTTAGTTATTTCCTTAGAATATATTCCAAGTAGTGATGTTGATGAATATTGTAGGGACTTGAGAAAACCCCTCATCTTCAGCCATCTCTCTCTGCCTCCAGGGCTTTGTAATAACTCCCTCTACATTTCAGAAGTGTTGTAGAAATATCCCTGGTTCTTGTGGGCTTTGCAAGTTCCTATGCTCCAGAGGAAGCCCAGGGGCAGGGAAGGAAATAAAGGCAGGCAGAAGTGGGCAGCTGACTGGGTGTGAGCATTGCCCCTCTAGCTGCACTGAGCTGAGGGGCTCTGGAGGATGGCATCAACAGTGTCTGCTGTAGTATTGCTAAGCTGGTTTTATGTTATGTTTTTGTTTTTAAGTTTTTGGCTACTTCCCTTGGCATGTGAGACCTTAGTTCCCAGACCAAGGATCGAACTATTATCCCCTGCATTGAAAAGTGGAGTCTTAACCACTGGACTGAGAGGGAAGTCCCTAACCCAGTTTTAAAGTTAAACAAACTGGAATTCAGGAAGGTTACCTGCTCAAAGTTACACTGTAAGTGAGCAGCAGAACTGGGGATCCATTTAGTGTGACTACAGTCCCATACTTGTTGCTCTTTCTAAATCACGTTAACGTTGTATGTACACTCTGGACACTTTGGAGTTAATCCCAGAAATTTGGAGCTAAGAAATACATTAGACATTTTTGAGTCCGTTCCTTAGGACGAGAACTCAGGAGTCAGGAAGGCTTATTAGCCTCTAAGTCTGAGATTGTAGAGCTGGATGGTTTCAGAGTAGGATCATCCCTGCAGACTGCCATACACTGCTCCTTCCACAACAATGCACAGCCCCGCTCTGTAAATATATTTAACTCATTAAGAAAATTAAAAGATACAGATCTACTTTTATTTCAAATCTAATATACATTTGAAAGTTAATATTACAGAATGGCCTCATTTCTTCTAAGTAGTATCAAGAGCCCTGTGTCTAATGGAATCTTAAAGATTATTCCACATTTGATTATTCCTCTTCTTGCTGCCTCATACTTTCTCCTAGGAAGTCATTTCCCAAATAAAAGTGTTATAGCTGAAATTAAATTAGCAATTAAAAATAAATGAACTACTTGCTATAGTCTCTAGGAGCCACTTTGTATGAACTAAAGTGTTATTCATTTAGCAAACTAAAAATCACCTGTATAATTTTATTCATATTCACCATTTCCTCAGGTGCTATGAACAGGGACTTCTGTAGTTTTATAATATGAGGAAACTAATCTAAGATGTTTTCTCTAGTGCAACAGCAAACTATAAAGACCCATCATAAGACTGTCAGTTCAGTTCAGTTCAGTCGCTCAGTCATGTCCAACTCTTTGCAACCCCATGAATCACAACACGCCAGGCCTCCCTGTCCATCCCCATCCCCCGGAGTTCACTCAGACTTGCGTCCATCGAGTCAGTGATGCCATCCAGCCATCTCATCGTCTACCATCCCCTTCTCCTCCTGCCCCCAATCCCTCCCAGCATCAGAGTCTTTTCCAATGAGTCAACTCTTCACATGAGGTGGCCAAAGTACTGGAGTTTCAGCTTTAGCATCATTCCCTCCAAAGAAATCCCAGGGCTGATCTTCAGAATGGACTGGTTGGATCTCCTTGCAGTCCAAGGGACTCTCAAGAGTCTTCTCCAACACCACAGTTCAAAAGCATCAATTCTTCGGCACTCAGCTTTCTTCACAGTCCAACTCTCACATCCATATATGACTACTGGAAAAACCATAGCCTTGGCTAGACAGACCTTTGTTGGCAAAGTAATGTCTCTGCTTTTCAATATGCTATCTTGGTTGGTCATAACTTTTCTTCCAACTGCGGGGGCGCTCCACAGAAAGAGAGAGGCAGTGGAACTTCCCTCGGCAAAGCCGAGGGGTCCCGAGGAGAGGTGAGCCTGCTGTCCACCAACCCAGCCCCTCTGGGGAGCAAGAGACAATCAAACGCAACACGGTTCCCTCTGAGCAGTTCCGCTTTATTGCCACAAACTCTTGGTTTATATAAGCAAGCAAGGGGGTTTTGCGAGGGACTTTCTACAGTTGCACCAATCATGTTAAAGGTCAAATCATAATATGCCATAGTTGCACCAATCACATTAAAGGTCAAATCGTCATGCGCCTTCATTGTAACAGGAGTCTATAGTGATCACGTGCTGTCCACGTGCACGCAAATCAAGAGAGCCAATCAAAAGTTTTGACAAACAACTTATGCCACGCCCTCATCTCCTCCGCCAGGCACCATCTTAGCTGTAAACCGCAAAGCTAGCCCTTCTTTTTCAAGGTTTCCCATTTAGGGCCCCACACCAAGGAGTAAGCGTCTTTTAATTTCATGGCTGCAGTCAGCATCTGCAGTGATTTTGGAGCCCCCCAAAATAAAGTCTGACACTGTTTCCACTGTTTCCCCATCTATTTCCCATGGAGTGATGAGGCCAGATGCCATGATCTTCGTTTTCTGAATGTTGAGCTTTAAGCCAACTTTTTCACTCTCCACTTTCACTTTCATCAAGAGGCTTTTAGTTCCTCTTCACTTTCTGCCATGAGGGTGGTGTCACCTGCATATCTGAGGTTATTGATATTTCTCCTGGCAATCTTGATTTCAGCTTGTGCTTCTTAATGGCAACCATTTAAAATGGGGGGGGGGGATGTCATTACACCATTTTTATCATTTGATGAACTAATTGAAAGAAGCACAGTGGGATTTCCCTCGTGGTCCAGTGGTTAAGAATCCACCTGCCAATGCAGGGGAGATGAGTTCAATCCCTGGTCTGGGAAGATTGCATGCCACGGAGCAATGAAGCCCGTGTGCCACGACTACGGAGCCCATGTGCTCTGGAGCTCATGCTGCACAACAAAAGAAGCCACCACATTGAGAAGCCTGCACACTGCAACCGGAGAGTCGCCCCTGCTCACCGCAGCTTTAGAAAGCCTGCAGGCAGCATTGAAGACCCAGTGCAGCCAAAAGTTAATTATTTTTTACAAAAAAGGAAGCACAGTAATTCTTATCTAAAATTACACTAAAATTAGACACATTGCTTGTATCTAGGGGAAAACAAATTTTTTATCAAAATTTTACCTTGAAAATTAATGCCATATGTGGGGATTCTGATTTAATGCAAAGTCACACTAACAATACGATTCCCCATAAGGAATCCACAGACACTGACTAGTTATTTTCTTTATTATTGTTTCAGTTTTTTTAAACCCTCATATTATTTTTACTCATCTTATAAGTATTTAATTTATACTATGCAACATGAATTGCTTTGAAGCTTCCTTCTTCTTTCCCCTGACCCAGTGCCACAAAGAGCAGGATGTAACATTCTTCATTCTTATCTCATCGGAGTGATATAATTTTTTCATAGTGGGCTTTTTCTTGTCCCTGTATGTATGTGCGCTCAGTCACTTCAGTCATGTCCGACTCTTTGCAACCCTATGAAATATAACCTGCCAGGCTCCCCTGTCCATGGCATTCTCCAGGCAAGAACACTGGAGTGGGTTGCCATTTCCTCCTCCAGGGGATCTTCCCAACCCAGGAATCGAACCCGTGTCTCTTATTGGCAGGTGGGTTCTTTACCACTAGCACGACCTGGGATGTCCCTGTATAGTCTTGAGTATTTCTGCTATCTTATATGTGAATTTCCAGGAATGTTCTTCTTCCTATGTAGGAGAAGAGGGGACAAAAAAAGAAGACCAAAGAGGAGAGGATGGTGCAAAGCATTTTCAAAAGAATCAACAGAGTAAAAATATTTATTTAAAGAAATAGAATATGTTACATTCTTACATATTTGGATAGCAGCAGCTTCTTTGTTTCAGGATTCAGGGATGAGTTTTCCCCTGATGGAAATATATAATACATAATCATATGGCTAAAAGAGAGCTTGTAATTTCATCTTTTCATCTTCAGGCAGACCTATCCCTAAGTCATTTTGGGTAGACAGACTTCATTGTTTGTGAAAAGGTTGGTAAGAAGAGAAAGTGTCTTTTGAAAAGTACCCTTAGTAAACATTTGTATTATAAAGTACAATTCAACTCTAAAAATGTTACGTTTTATCTCTCACTTTGAGAAGTGCCTCAAAGTAACACAGTTGCTACTTTCTATCTGTAGTCAAGATTCTGTACTAAGTACCTTTCTGCAGTGTTCTCAGACTTCTTAGATAATGTCCCATTTAACAAATGCTACCTTCCCCAGAGCTCTCCAGCAAATCTTCAACACCAAATGCATGTCCAACAATTCCATTCAAATCTGACGCTACACAGACACCACCGGTCAAGGGCTCAGCCCCCAGAGACTGCCCCCACTTCAGACTCCAGCTACAAATGCAGGGGGCTGCACTTCTTATGGGCCAGCCTGATTACTAATGTGGGGGTTTCTACGACCCCTCTGCAAGTTTGACAACTGGATCAAGAGACTCATAGCACTTAGGAAAGCACTATACTTAGAATTATTATTTTATTATAAAGGATACAACTGAGAAATAGCCAAATGGGAGAGACACATAAGGCAAGGTCTGGAATGAAGGAAGCCTGGGGAGCTTGTGCCAGCCTCCTGGTACATTGATATACTCACCAATCAGGAAACTCTGAACCTCCTTAGAGTTTCTATCAAGGATTTATTACAGAGGCATTATTGATTAAATCATTGGTCATATGGTTGGACTCAGTCTCCCCAAACCATTACCACTCCTCATTCTCCGCTCCCCTCAACCACCAGTAATCTACTTTCTATCTCTATGGATTTGCCCATGCTGCCGATGACATATAAATGGAACCATACAATACGTGTCTGTGATCGGCTTCTTTCACCTAGCACAATACTCTCAAGTTTCATCCATGTTGTAGCACATTATCAGTAATCCATTCCTTTTTATTGCCAAATAATATTCCATTGTATAGATATACCACATTTTATTTATCCATTGATCAGTTAATGGACATGGGCTGTTTGTACTTTTTGGCTACTGTGAATAATGCTGCTATGAACTTTCACATACAAGCTTTTATGTGAAATGTGTTTTCATTTCTCTTGGATATATACCCAGGAATAAAGTTGCTGTGTCATCTGGTATTTCTATATTCAATCTTTTGAAGAGTTTCAAGATTGTAACAGGAGCACCATTTTACATTCCCACCAGTGGTGTATGAAGAACACTAGATCTTGTATCTCCCCCTACCCATGAAGAAATTAAAACTCTTGCCCTAGGTCCAATTTTTTAAAACCTGGGAAAAGATTTTATTTGGCCTGGCCTAGGTCAGATGCTGACCTGTTTTCTCATCTCTGTTGTTAGAAAAGGGTCATGTAAAAATATGGTTATCCAGCTTATGGCCATGGGAAGGAGTGTTTCCCTGGAAAGGGATGTACTGCCATACAGAAGGCCTGCACAGGGACTTCCCCGGTGGTCCAGTGACTGAGACTCTCTGCTCCCAATGCAGGGGGCCCACATTCAATCCCTGGTCAGGGAACCAGATCCCACATGCTGCAATTGAGACCCAGCACAGACAAATAAATAAATACATATCTTAAAAAAAAAAAATGCCTGCACAGAAACCTAAGATATAAAAACAGTGTTACCCCAAGGGGAACTGTCACTGTGTGGGAGCACTGGGTTGATACAATGACTGGGAGGATGCCTCTGAGGTTTAGGTGGCATCTGGGGCCTGGAAGCATAAATCCCCTGAAACAAAACAGCCTCACTTAATAAAGAGTTGTCCTGCCCGAAGGCCAATAATGTTCCAGGTGGTCAACTCAGTTCTGTATTAACAAACTCGTCATTTTCTTAGTTGGGAACATGCCTACTCAAAATTTTATTTGTCAGCCTGCCTTTGTAACTGGATGTAGCTATGTGATCAAGTTCTGGTCAATGACATGGAAATGGAAGTGATGTGTGTGGCAGCCGAGAAGAGTCCTTACAAAAAAGTGTGCCCTCTCTTTGCCATTCTTCCTTCCTGCAAGTTGGGATGCAGATATGATGGCTGGTACTGGAACAGCCATCAGACTATGGAATGGAAATCCCATTTTAAGAAACAGTGGAACAAGATGAGAAGAAAGGGATGATCAGAGATTGTCATACACACTCTGGGCTGAGTGTGGTTATATGGGAAGATTTAGACTTCTATCTTAATAAGTCACTATTTTCTGTCATTCTTAGCTGAACCAAAGCTAATCTAATATAACCGTGTTCTACATGCCAGCACTTTCTCTGTGCACCAAGTACCATTCTGTGAAAACACTTTACACGCATTAACTCAATGTCTTCTCATGTCAAACCAATGAGATAAGTACTTCAACCTACAAGCCACATTTTGAGATGGAAAAACTGAGGCTCAGAAAAATTAAAAACTTGCCCAAGTTCATCACAGATTTTACATGCAAGACACAACCTCCAGAGCCCATGTCTGAAACTATCACACTGAGAAACCAACAAATGAATGACTCCCAGAATACACTGATGAGGAGAAAATGCAAATAACAGCAATATATAATTAATAATCAGAACCTCAGCTATCTCAGTATAACAGTGACCATGCTGCTGCTGCTGCTGCTGCTGCTGCTACTAAGTCACTTCAGTCGTGTCCGACTTTGTGCGACCCCATAGATGGCAGCTCACCAGGCTCCCCCATCCCTGGGATTCTCCAGGCAAGAATACTGGAGTGGGTTGCCATTTCCTTCTCCAATGCATGACAGTGAAAAATGAAAGTGAAGTCGCTCAGTTGTGTCCAACTCTTTGCGACCCCATGGAGTGTGGCCTACCAGGCTCCTCTGTCCATGGGATTTTCCAGGCAAGAGTACTGGAGTGGGCTGCCATTGCCTTCTGCGAACAGTGACCAGGCATGATAAGAAATAGGTCTTTTGAATTTGGGGGGGAAATCCAACTATCTGCAAGTGTGCATTTGCCAAGCATTTTTGTGACTGCCAGACTTTTGAGTAGAACGCTAAATTAGAATCTTTAGCATTGTGACAATTACAGTTTATAAATATCAAATTTTAATAAGTCATTTAGTAGATTACTAAGCAGCCCTTGGTTGTATGCAAAAACAAAAATCTGTAGAATTATACATCCCTCACGTATAATGAATGAGGATTGTGCATTTGTTAAATTTACAGTCTGTCAAGAGGACCTACATACCGTTACCTTGAGAATCATTCTTATAAAATGCTGTATGCGAAATGAAGCCTCTTGCTTGAAATTTGTAGCCTCTATTTCTTTACGTCTCATAGTTGTCTCATATATTTCTATATCTCTCAGATTAGTTTGAAATTTAGGACACGGAATTTTGTGAGAGGATTAAATTCAGTTAACACTTGCAACACCCCCTACTTGCAGCTGTGGGACACTGGGGATAAAATGATGAGTGAGAATGATTCTTATCATCTAGAAACTCACAGTCCACTAGGGGAGACATTAACAAGACAAGTGGAACCAAGTGAGATGGACCCTGAAGGTATGTTCTAAAAGGAGAGAGGGAAAAGTGATTATTTGTGCCTTTCGATATTGGAGAAGGCTTGAATAATCCTTAGAATTCTGCCAAATGGAGAAGAGAGAAAACACACTGAGAAAAAAAGTTTTAAAACAAAAAAAGCACAAAGCTGTAGGAAAAATGGAACAGTATTCGAGAGTGACAAGTAACTCAGGGCAATTTATTTCTTTAAAGTTATATGCATGTACTACCATACTAATGACATTGTAAAGAAAAGAAAGAAAGTGAAGTCACTCAGTCATGTACAACTCTTTGAGACCTCGTGGACTATAATCTGCCAGGCTCCTCCATCCATGGGATTTTCCAGGCAAGAATAGTGGGTTGCCATTTCCCTCTCCTGGGGATCTTCCCAACCCAGGGATTGAACCCAAGTCTCCCGCATTGCAGGCAGACTCTTTACCATCTGAGCCAGCAGGGAACATGTGAAAACAAACACAAATAGAACTTCTAAGGAAAAAATAAGCAAGTATAAAGATACTGCTAGTTATGAACATGGGCTTCTCAGGTGGCTCAGTTGTAAAGAATCTGCCTGCCAATGCAGGAGACGCAAGAGACAAGCATTTGATCCCTGGGTCAGGAAGATCCCCTGGAGTAGGCACTGGCAACTCACTCCAACATTCTTGCCAGGAAAATTCCATGGACAGAGGAGCCTGGCGGGCTGCAGTCCATGGGGTTGCAAACACCCACGCAATCATGAACCATGAACACGGTAAAATTAAGTAGTTTAAAAAGAGTAAGAACTAAAAGCTCATTAATTTGTTTTCTAACCTTGCAATGTTTAACAATAAGAAACTGAGCGATTTACTTGTACTCGTCTGGGTACTTTATTTTTTCCAGGAGAGAGATATACTAGGAAAGGTTGTGAGAACTAATAAAAGCATGATACTCTACTCGGGAATTTTTATGAGCTATCCCCTCCATAAACACAAAAATTAGAGTCACATCAGATTCTATTTATACTTTGCACACCCACACACACAAAAAGATATGGCTAATCATAATGGCATTAATCAACTAAAACTTCAAACCCCAATATATGCTTAAGCAGGAGCCTGTCATTAAAGATGGAGACGGTAAATCTCTATTTCAAAGGTTCTTTACCATAATTTAAATTTTGAGGGCCAATTTTTGTCATATGTGGTTAGTTTATTGTCTTAAGCCTAACATTGCTGAAGGCTCACATTAGATGTAGCCCCAGTCCCTTGGGCTGACTGTATTATGTTCTTGGCTTAAAGTTTACTATTGTCTTTAATTCGCAGTTGCTTTGTGAGAATTACTATTATTTTTATTTATTTGGCTGCACTGGATCTTACTTGCAGCTTGCAGGATCTTTAGTTGTGGTAAGCAGAATCTAGTTTCCCAACCAGAGATCAAATCCAGGCCCCCTGCATTGGGATTGTAGTGTCTTAGCCACTGGACCACCAGAGAAGGCCCAGTGAGGATTATTTAAAATTATTTTCCTTCTTGGTTAAGATTAATTTGAAACTAGATAAATATCATCTGTAAAGCTACTCCACAGGCATGTAAATAGCAATAAAGTGACAATATAACCTGAAAGCAAACAGCAAGGATGCCTCTCTTAGCCTCTTCCAGTTGTAGAATATTCCTTAGGGTACTTCCCTTACTGCCCATGACATGAGGTCACCCAAGTGAAAATAGCTGTGTCCATCTGTAGCTTGTGGGGCATCTCCCTCACCAGTACATGAATGCAGTGGGCACAGTACCAGAAACACAGTAGACATTCAAAACACATGTGTTGAGTGAAAACAAAAGGAGAAAAAAAGTAGATCTTTGTAGTCAGGTCTCAAAGATCTAGATCTTATGAACAATTAAGAACCACTGCTGAGTTGTTTTGGAGCTTTGTTTATTTATTTATCATTTTAGCAAGAAAGCGAATTATCAGATCTGGTTTTTAGGCTTATAAAGTGAGCAGCAGAGTGGAGAATGGACTGGAGTTGGAGAGGGAAGAGTAGAGGCCAGGAGACTGGTAAGGAGGCTAATGCAATGGTCCAGGTGAAAGATACAAGAACCTGAACTAGGGCAGAGGCCAGGCGAGTGGATATGAGATAAAGTTCAGGAAATGGGGTTGACAGCACCTGAGGACTAACTGGAGTAGAGTCAAGCGGTGAGGAAAGTGTTTGGGATTAATTCAAATTGTCTTGTTTGGATGCTTGTGAGCTCAATAACACAGGAGGGGTGAGTTTGGGGGAAGGATGATGAAGGCTGGTCTGGACACGCTGAATTTGAGCCTGGAGAGACCCAGCAAGAAGAAGGTAGTGTGAGACTAGAGTTCAGGAGGAAAGCCCGGGGGAGTTGGTGATTTGGAGGTGATAATTAAAATGATATTTGATAAGATTTCTCCCTGGTGGCTCAGATGGTAAAGCGTCTGTCTACAATGTGGGAGACCCGGGTTCAATCCCTGGGTCGGGAAGATCCCCTGGAGAAGGAAATGGCAATCCACTCCAGTACTATTGCTTGGAAAATCCCACGGACAGAGGAGCTTGGTAGGCTACAGTCCATAGGGTCACAAAGAGTCGGACACGACTGAGCAACTTCACTCAAGATTTCTCCCAAGAGGAGGATATATTTGAAAGAGGGATCCATCCTATCACTTCTTAGCTTTAAACTTATTGGCCACCTGTGATCTAAAAGATTAAAGCCAAATTCCTTTCTTTTTTTTTGGCCCTGCTGCATGGCTTGGGGGGTCTTTAATTGCCTGACCAGGGACTGAACCCAGGCTACATCAGTGAAAGTGTCGAGTCCTAACCACTGAAGGGCCAGGGAACTTCCCAAATCCAAATGTCTCAATCTGATAGTCAAAACCCTGCCCAGTCTAGTACCAGCGTATCTCTTGCTCAGTCATTTATTCAACCCACCAGTCTTCATAAAGAGCCTGGCTATACCATGGTATATGCTAGGGACAGAGAGATAATAAGTCTTGGTTGTTGCCTTGGCAGGAGGCAGGGGTCTACTGGGGAAGAGAGACACTAAAATGTAGGCACATAGGCACATAGGCACGTAGTTGCTCAGCTGTGTCCAACTTTATATAAAGATATAACCCCATGGACGGTAGCCTGCCAGGCTCCGCTGTGCATGGAATTCTCCAGGCAAGAATACTGGAGTAGGTTGCTATTCCCTTCTCCAGAGGATCTTCCCAATCCAGGGACTGAACCCAGGACCCCCACACTGCAGGCAGATTCTTTACTGTCTGAGCCAGACCAGGGAAGCCCAAAACAGACCATTAGCTTTCAGTAAAATCAGGATAGGAACAGGGATGATCTCATAGGGTTGTGGCAAGAGTTAAGTGAGTTTATACACATAAAGTCCTTAAAATGGTGCTGAATATGCAATAACTATTATTATTATAGGAGAGGCATATACTAGGGCTGGTGGTGTGGCTCCCTTGACTGGGCAACCACTGAGCTGAATCTTGAGGGGAATTTAAGCTAGC
Source organism: Ovis aries (assembly GCF_016772045.2). Lineage (NCBI taxonomy): Eukaryota > Metazoa > Chordata > Mammalia > Artiodactyla > Bovidae > Ovis > Ovis aries. The sequence continues at coordinate 92,485,013 of NC_056059.1, read as the reverse complement.
CAGGATAAGCAAAGACCTGCCTGAACATCTTCCTGTTTCCTTGTGTAATGGGTTGAATAGTGGCTGCCCAAAATTTATGTCCAAATCTCTGGAGCCTGTGAATGTCACTTTATTTGTAAAAAGGTAAGGATTTGTAAATGCAAGTACATTCAGGTTCTTATGATCAGATCATCCTGGATTATCTGAGTGGGCCCTAAATCCTAAATCCAAATCTTGTAAGAGATGGAAGAGGAGAGGCACAGAGAAGAAAGACCAGGTGAAGATGGAACCAGAGATGGGAGTGAGGTGGCCACAGGCCGAGGAATGCAGGCAGTTACCAACTGCGGTGCTGCAGGAGACTCTTGAGAGTCCCTTGGACAGCAAGGAGATCAAACCGGCCAATCCTAAAGGAAATCAGCCCTGAATATTCATTGGAAGGACCGATGCTGAAGATGAAGCTCCAATACTTTGGCCACCTAATATGAAGAGCTGACTCATTAGAAAAGACTCTGATGCTGGGAAAGATTGAAGGCAAGGGGAGAAAGCAGTGACAGAAGATTAGATGATTGGGTGGCATCATCAGTTCAATGCACATGAGTTTGAGCAAACTTTTGGAGATGGTGAAGGACAGGGAAGCCTGGCATGCTGGAGTACATGGGGTCTCAGAGTCCAACTGAACAGCAACAACCAGGAGCTGGAAGAGGGAAAGGAGGATTCTCTCCTAGAGTCTCCAGAGGAGGGTGGCCCTGCCAACACCTCGATTTCCAATGTCTCGGCCCCTGAGCTGTGACAGAATAAATCTGTTAATTCATGACACCCACACCCCAGTTTGTGATAATGCATTCTAGGAGCCCCAGGAAATGAATAGATCTTGCTATTCTGAGTCCTCTGCACAACTAATTCTTTGTCAGTGGTGAACACAGTATTACCTCTCACAGAACCCACGTTCTTGTTGAGGGGACCACAAGGAAATGAACAAATACAGAAGTTATTGTCAATAGCAGAGTGCTAGGTGCTGTGCAAGTTAAGTGCCAGAACTGTGTATCCAATTGCCCGCTTGCCATCTCTACTTAAATGTCTAATGGGCATCTCAAACCTCACTTTCCCCAAACAGAAGTACCTGGAAGTGGAAGCTGATTTATCCACATGGTCAGGAAAGTCCTCTGGGAGAAGGTGACATCTGTAGGGAGGAGGTGACATCTGTAGGAATGATGAGAGTGAGCTAAGATGGTGACCAAAGGCGAGTGGTTCAGAGCAAGGTGCTCAGGTCTTATTTTGTTTTAGGAAGGAAAGCAGCCCTTGGGGATGAAGAGAGGAAGAGGATGAAGACACAAGGGAGAGGGGCAACATAAGCAGTAAAGGTCCCGTGGAGGCAGGGGGGATGTGGGGCTCAGGTGAGAGAGCAGATCAGGGGTCAGGGGCTTTGAAGGGAAACAGTAAGAAGAGAGCAGGGGCTAAATGATGCTGGCTCTACTCAAACTTTCAGGGTCTGAAGCCTGGCTTTGCCACTTACTGGTGACGAAATAGTACGAAATTACATTATTTGGATCTTGAAGCCCTCCACTAAAAAATCAGGATACTACTAGCTCCTACCTCATAGAAATCTGTTGGGAGAAATAAATATATTCAGAGGTATGAAGTATTTGGCTCCATTTCTGGCACAGAGCATGCAATCAATGCCATTATTACTACTGAGATCATGAGAAGAAACACCAATTTAGAGTGAGAATGTGAGCACTGGAAAGAACTTCAGAATTATCTGTTCTAATTTCCCCATAAAGAAATGGAGGCCCCAAAAGTCTGTACATTGGCCAATTTAGAGATAGTTACATGGGGCTTCCCTGGTGGTCTGGTGGTTAAGACTCTGCTTCCAGTGTAGAGGCTATGGGTTTGATGCCTGGTTGGGGATCTAAGATCCCATTTGCTGAGTGTGGCCATACATAAATAAATAAAATTTAAAAATTAAGGCAGAGTCAAGACTACAGCAGCTACTTGGAAGTCTGTGCCTTTTCTAGCTGAGCATCACAGACAGATTTGGGAATCTTAAGAATGCGGGTGGTAAGTGAGTCTGGGAAAATAGACAACATCCTTCAGGTAGAACCCAGAGAACAAGCAAAGAACATGGAAAGAAGAGTTAACAAGGGAGAGTCAGAGTTGGGTCTGGGAGGTAAGAGAAGAACCAGGAAAGAGTAAAGATTGTAGAAGCCGAGACACAGATTTCAAAGGGAGGAAATAGGCAACGGGGTCAAGTACTCCAGAGAGTTGAGGAAAGATTATGCCCCTGGTACAAAATGCTAGGCTTGATGTCAACTTGATGTGAGCACCAGTTCCACAAGACACTGAGCTCTGAAACTTGATTTTCCTATACACAGAAAATCAGAATATACTTGGAAAATCTGTTGACTCCTTTAACAAACTTTTAGCCTGTATCTTGTAAAGTTGGCAATGGAGGGAGACTTTCCAATCAGGGAGGGTTCAGTGGACCTTCCTCCAGACCCTGAAATTAACCTCATTCTTAGGGTGTCTCACCCTAAGGTAAATTACAGCCACAAGAGCAGACTGGCCTTAGCAGGACAAACCAAGATTTTACAGTCCCTCTCATTGCCTTTGTATGGCTGAGATGCGTCAAATATTTAAGCAAGATCTCTACTGCTGGGGCTAGTTATAGATCTTTTTTCTTCTCTTTCTAGGCTCCCTCTGTGTGTGTGTGTGTGTGTGTGTGTGTGTGTTAGTTGTTCCATCGTGTCCAACTCTTTGTGACCCCCATGGACTGTAGCCCACCAGGCTCCTCTGTCCATGGGATTCTCCAGGCAAAAATACTGGAGTTGGTTGCCATTCCCTTCTGGGATCTTCCTGATCCAGGGACTGAACCCAGGTCGCTTGCTTTGGCAGATAGGTTCATTACCATCTGAGCCACCTGAGAAAGCCCAGGCTTCCTCCATAGAAAAATTCAAATAATCCCATAACTTTCAAATGCCATTTCAATGCCCAAGACTCTTAAATTTATATCTCCAGCTCTGACCCCATCCTTGAATAACTGCCTATTCTAGATCATTCCTTAGGTGGCTAATATTCATCCCATACTTAACCTTTCCAAAAGGGAATGCTTGACTTCCTGTCCCCAAATCAGATCTTACCCTGATAGTTCCAATCTTGGTGAATTTATATTCAACCCACCAGCACATTCTCCAGATTTCAGTCCTCTACATCCAATACCTTGCCATTCCAAGCTGCCACCATCTCTTGCCTGGCCCTCTGCAACTGTCTCCTAATTTTGTTTCTACTTTGCATCCCCGATAATCTACCCTTAACACACCAGCCAGATGTTTTGTTATACATAAATCACATGCAGCTCTCTTGATTATAAACCCCCAATAGTCTCCCATCACACTTAAACTAAAACCCCAAACCCACTAAGCCTTGCAAGACTCAGATCCTGCTCATGGCTAAGGCTTCTCATCTCACACTTTCCTCTCTCATTGTGCTCTAGCTTAGCTTCTGGTTTTCTCTCTGTTCCTCAAATACACCATTTGTTGTTGTTCAGTTGCTCGGTCGTGTCCAGCTCTTTGAGACCCCATGGACTGAAGCACACCAGGCTTTCCTGTCCTTTACCTTCTCCTGGAACTTGCTCAAACCCATGTCCATCGAGTCGGTGATGCCATCCAACCCTCTCATCCTTTGTTGTCCCCTTCTCCTCCTGCCCCAACCCCTCCCAGCATCAGGGTTTTTCCAATGTGTCAACTGTTTGCATGAGGTGGCCAAAGTATTGGAGTTTCAGCTTTAGCATCAGTCCTTCCAATGAACACCCGGGACTGATCTCCTTTAGGATGAACTAGTTGGATCTCTTTGCAGTCCAAGGGACCCTCAAGAGTCTTCTCCAACACCACAGTTCAAAAGCATCAATTCTTTGGTGCTCAGCCTTCTTTATGGTCCAACTCTCACATTCATACATGACTACTGGAAAAACCATAGCTTTGACTATACAGACCTTTGCTGGCAAAGTAACGTCTCTTTTTTAATATGCTGTCTAGGTTTGTCATAGCTTTTCTTCCAAGGAGCAAGTGTCTTTTAATTTGAAACATATATATAATTTTTAATTTGTCAGTTATACCTCAGTAAAGCTGGGGGAATATAATGAATGCTTGATGGGACTTTCTGTTGGTCCAGTGGTTAAGGATCTGCCTTCAGTGCAGGGGATGTGGGTTTGATCCCTGGTCTGGGAACTAAGATCCCACATGCCACAGAACAACTGAGCCTGAGCACTCTGGAGCCTTTACACCACAACTAGGGAATCTGTATGCTGCAACAAAAGATCCCGCATGATGCAACAAAGATCCCTACACAGTCAAACAGATAAATATTTTTAAAAATAGTGTATGCTTGGGCAACTCTCCCCAACTAAAAAAAAAGTTTCTTTCCTTGTTAGGAATATACTTGATAATAAAGCATAAACAATTATAAACACATTTTTTTTCTTTTTTGATAAGAATTTTGTGAAATAAGACAGAACAGACTTGCGGTTGCTAGGGGGACAGTGGGGAAGGAATGGATGGGGAATTTGGGATTAGCAGATGCAAACTATTATATATAGACTGGATAAACAACAAGGTCTTATTTTACAGCACAGGAAACTATATATTCAATATCCTGTGATAAACCATAATGGAAAAGAGTATGAAAAAGAATATATATATGTATATAACTGAGTCACTTGCCTGTAAAGCAGAAATTAACACATTATAAATCAACTATACTTCAATAAAATAAATTTGAAAGAAGAGCTTTGTGAGATAAATGTATCAGAATTCTTGTGCTCATATGACAAAAATTTGTAGCAGTTCTACAACCAACCAGCATTTTTGTGTATGAAGTGATATGCTTTAAGCATCAGAACTATCAATCATAAAGAGTAAATAAGAAAAGAAAATGAATTATCTTTTCATTCTGAAAATTCTGATTAAATGATCAAGTGAAGTGAAGTGAAGTGAAGTCGCTCAGTCATGTCCGACTCTTTGCGACCGCATGGTCTGTAGCCTACCAGGCTCCTCTGTCCATGGGATTTTCCAGGCAATAGTCCTGGAGTGGATTGCCACTCCAGGAAATTGCCATTTCCTTCTCCAGGGGATCTTCCCAACCCAGGGATCGAACCCGGGTCTCCTGCACTGTAGACAGATGCTTTACCATCTGTGCCACCAGGCAAGTCCAAATGATCAAGAGTGTATACTAAATAGAAAAAGTTGTCATAGAAGTTTATTGGGCAATTAATTTATAAACACATCATGCTAATTCATATGGAATTCATGGCATTTTGCTAGCTTTCTATAATATCACATTCAGTTCTTGTTTGACTCTTAAAATCTTTTGGCCACACCCAGCAGCATGTGGGATCTTAGGCCTCTGATTAGAGATCGAACCCACAACCCCTGCTTTGGAAGCAAACTCTTAACCACTGGGCCATTTGGGAAGTCCCACATCACACTCATTTCTGACATAACATTAGTTAGTCCTTCTGTCTGAAATGCTTTCCCATCCTGCTCCCCTCTCCTCTACCTTCACCTGACTGTCTCCTCATCACTGAGGTCTCCATTGATTGATATCTTCAAAGAGAGACCTTCCTCATCCATCCTGGCTAGAATAGCTCGCCAGTCAATATCTTATCATTTGGCTCTTGTACCTGATCACTGACATTTTCTTATTTATTTTTATGTTTATTTTCTGTCTTTTCCCTACTGGATCTAGGTTTCCTAAAAGAGAATCTGTCTGTTTGGTTTATCATTGCATTCCAGCTCCAGAAAAGTGCATACATGGTAGGCCCTTGATAAATATTGATGAATAAATTAATGACTAAAGGCTCAGGACAGGAGAAGGGAAATAAATGCAGTGAGCCCCATATCATTAGATCATCTGACTTGTAAATTAGTGCCCTTGACCTCAGCTTGCAGTCCAGCATAAAAATAGTTTCCTCTGGCTATTTCAGAGCACCCTGGGGGAGTACCCAGGCTTCTGCAAGTCCAAATCTGAGAGAGACAGAGGAGAAGGAGGAGAAAGGGTGGGGGCTGTGGGGAGGAGAAGAGAGAGGAGAAGCAGAAGGGGAGGGGGAGAAGGAGGAGAGAGAGAAAGAGGGAGGGTGGGCTAGCACCCTGGGTGTCTCTCCTGCCTTTTGTGGTGCAACCTTAGCTCCAGCTTTACCTGGGGAGCTGTCCGCCTACCTGGAGGGTTGATACTGGGCAGCTCCACCCTCTTGGGTGGAGATTTCCACTCTACAGCCACAGTAGAAGTTTGGACAGAAGGCAAAGAACAAGCCCATCAGTATACATCCTACAAAACATACATATATATTAATAGCAAGGAGAGCTACTTCCTGCAAGACAATGATCTCTGTCCTACACACTTCCCATACTTGTTCTGAGGATCAAATAAAGGAGAATAAGCTGGAATGTGACACGTATTCGTGAGTCACTATACTACACTGTTAGCTGAGCGATTGCTCCTGGCAAAATGCCATCTGTGTTACTCATACCGTAGTACTAAAGATTTACGTAAGTGATTCCATGGTATCCTCTCACTCCTAGATGACTTCACTATCCTCATTCAACACCCCAAGTCACAGTTCTGTGATGGATCTCCTCCAAAGCCTCTCACTTCCACTACATATGGTCAGGCTCTTAATCTTGTCATCACGTCTAAATCATTTTATTTTTGAAAGCCTTAAACCTCAAGACCTAAGAATATTTGATGTCCTACTTACAGTAACCTAAACTTCTAGCTCTATATACGCTTACTGCCTTGTACCTAATTTTCAACCCCACCAAGACGTCCTCAAATACCTCCTCCCCATCTCTTAGCCCCCTAATTAATGCAATAGCCATTTTTCTTCTTTCTGTTCTCAGTGGAGGAGTGGCTCTCTATCCTCCCCCAGAGAATCTCTCCATCTGGACTCTGGACTCCAGCCCCACCCCCACACCCTGTTTCATCAATTATTTACCCTCTCCTCTAGGTCTTTCAACTTATCCTTTCTTGGCTTTTTTCCCTCAGCACATAGACACGATCATATCTCTTCTAACAACTACCAAAAAGATCTTAGATTACATGATCTGATAGTCTCCATATCTAGAATTCTCTTTCTCCTCCCTTTTTCAGGGTCAAATCTTTCTCCCCTCTAATCACTCCACACCCCTCCATAACCTGAGGTCTGTCCTCGCCATTCTCCTGAAACTGCTCCAGACCTGGCCTCAGTGACCTAACATGCTACGGTCATATTTCACCTCTTATCTAACTTGGCATCAACTCTAGAAGGCTGCTCCCCCTTCTAGCTCTGTGCTTCCTTGATGCCACTCAGTGGTGTTCCCCTGCCCCCTCTAACTGCTCCTTCCAAGTCTCCCAACAGGTTTATTTCCCTTTTTCACCCTCCACCCCCTTCCCTTCCCACTGCTGGCATATCTCTTTCTAAGCAGTTTTATCATCACCTGTGGCTTAAATGACTGCATACATTCTTGGAGACTCCAATCTATATGGCCAACTGCCTTTTAAACATTCCTGTTTTTAAGGCCTGTGGCCGTTTCAAACTTAGTGTGACCCAAGCCGAATCGATCATCTTTCTTGTTTCCAAATCTGACTTTTCATTCTACATTTACTGTTTGAGTGTATGGTTAACACATCCATCTAGTGAGTTGGCCAGATACGTGAAAGGAGCCGGCTTGTTCCTCACCTCCGACTCCTCTGGCTCCGGATGCTATTGACATGGCCCCATCTCTCCAATCCATCCATTCGTCTCTTTCTCTGACACTGGTGAACGTAGAACTTTTGGCTCCCTTTTCTGGATTATCTCAGTCATTTCCAGACTGTTCTTCCTGCTGGCCTCCATCTCCCTCCTCCAGCCTAAAGATTTGATATTGCTTTTTTCCCCCTTTGCCATTGTTATTCAGTTATGTCTTTTTTCCTTCAGTGTCTTTTTCAAACTAAAAAGGAGTATACTCTTATTGTAAAATAGCCAATCGCTTATAAGGCTGTAAAGAAAAAGTTACCCTGATCCAGTCCTCAAATCTTACTCCCAAATACACTTGCATTTCTTCTATTCCAACTTTTTTCTTTTTTTAGCACACTCTGCAGCATGTGGGATCTTAGTTCCCCAAGCAGGGATCGAATCCACGTCCCCTGCAGTGGATTCTTAACCACGGGACCACCAAGGAAGTCCCTCTTCTATTTTAAGAGGCACTTTTTTCCCCCTCATATTTTAATATCTCTGAAATCAAACTGTATCATACAGTCAGTGTTGTCTAAGATTTGATTAAATACATTATTGCTCTGCAATGTGCTATTTTTACTTGTTAATATGGGTCAGCATTCCAAACCAGCACTTATCTCCAGGATGATCTTTCTAAACATCAAATCTGGTTGGGTCACTACCCTCCCCCAAATTCTTCAAAGCTTCCCCTCCTTACCCCACCTCCTCTTCCTAGGCCCCTCATCATCTGACTCTCTCCTACTTTTGCGAGTTTTGTTTCCAGCACATCTTCACACATCCTCTTCCTCAAAGTCAAGTATATGTATTTGCAGTTAGTTCTCCAAATAGACTCTGCTGAGCCAGATCTTGGTGCTGTTGCGCCTTTGTTTCCTCTGCCTCTTCCTCACCTCTTCTACTCCAAGTTGCCTCTTATTGGAAAACTGTCCCCGATCCTCTGCAAGCTAAGTCTGAGTTCTTCCTTTACGCACTGTCTCTCAGTTTCTCCAGCATCAGATGCATGTCTTTGTTAAGTTTCTTAACACACAGGTTTAAGCCTCTTTTACTTGTTTCTTCCAATAAATCATTAGCTCTCAAGTACGTGTTCTTCTTTATATTCATTTCCAGCAGTGCCAGGGCAACATAAAGTGTTAGTTGCTCAGTTGTGTCCAGTCTGTGCGACCCCATGGACTGACCATGCCAGGCTCCTCTGTCTAAGGGATTCTCCAGGCAAGAATACTGGAGTGGGTTGCCAGTCCCTTCTCCAGGGGATCTTCCTGACCCAGAGATCAAATTTGGGTCTTCTGCCTTGCAGGCAGATTTGAGCCACCAGAGAAGCCCTCTGAGCTACTAGGAAAGCCCAACATAGCGCCGCATAAATATTTCTGGAAATAATGAACTGTATATGAGGGAAGCATAAAAATGTTCCCTGAGATATGGTGGAGAGCATTCTTATAGACCATCACCTTAACCTGGGACAAGAGAGAAAAAGGAGGAGAGAAGGGGGACTTCCCTGGTGGTCCAGTGGCCAGGACTCCATGCTCCCAATGCAGAGGGCCTGAGTTCCATCCCTGGTAAGGGGACTGGATCCCACATGCCTCAACTAAGGGTTTGCATGCCGTGACCAGGACCTGGCACAGCCAAATAAATACGTAAATATTAAAAAAAAAAAAAAAAGAATAGAGCAGGGAGAGAAAGTCTGGACACTAAACCACCTGGGCACCCAGAAAGCTAAATAATGGGGATTTTCTTCCTTTTCCCCATTTTCTACTCCTCTAGACCTAGTTCCACCCTCAACCAAAGAGAATCTGATTTCAACAACCATGACTTTGATGACCCCTTCCTTTTTTTCTAGTCTAAGTGCTTCAAGTTCAGACCTCTATGTCATCACCCTCTCTTGCCACAAGTACCCTATCCAGTTTCAAAAAGTACTAAAGGGGGATTCTTTTCACTTGCCACTCTTCAGTGCCCATCTGAGTTTTCTGTTTGGCTTCCCTCTTGTCCCAGGTGTGGATACACCTGGCAGGTCCATCAAGACTCCATGGGGGGGGGGGGCGGGGAATGAAAAGAAACTAAAGTGTAATATAAAACCTTTATTTTAATAACTATTCTAAAGGCTTGAATATCTGGGCTTCCCTGATAGCTCAATTGGTGAAGAATCCGCCTGCCATGCAGGAGACCCCAGTTCAATTCCTGGGTGGGGAATATCCACTGGAGAGGGATAAGCTACCCCTTCCAGTATTCTGACCTGGATAATCCCCATAGACAGAGGAGCCTGGCAGGCTGCAGTCCATGGGGTCGCAAAGAGTCGGACACAACTGAGTAACTTTCTCTTTCAAAAGCTTGATGTTAGTGTAGAGACCTCAGTGGGAAACACTTACCCCCTCTTAACCCTGATTTGGGTTCAGATTCAAGAAAATGCCAAAAATAGACAAAAATGTTTTCCAGTTCTTTCTGACCTAAATAATTTAAAGCCAAGGGTTCCAATTCATTCATGGAAAAGTACCAGGGTATATTGGAGACTTAAATGAAGCTCAGCTAATGTGACCTTTGTGTCAGTCAGTAAAACTGGCCCTCGATAACACAAGTTGACAATTGTGAGGCCAAGATACTTTCAATACCTTTCCTTAGCAAAAAGGACAGGGGCTCATGAAACAATTAAAAATAGTAGAGCAAAAGAAGAAAAAGTGGAAAATGAAGGGAATACAAGAAGGAAGACTGGCACTGACGTGAAGGAGAAAATAGGAAATACGGCCAGCAGAGGATATAAAAAATAAGCATATTTGGGGTGAGGATAAACAGTCACAACAGAAGGAAATAAGAAGGCAGCTAAAGAAAAGAATGGGAGAGGGCGGGGTATCAGATAGGTAAGTAGATAAAACAAGAAAAGTATCTGGGCCTGTGTATAGACTAATAAAGAAACAGAAGAGGACCAGAAGGATTATTTCAGGATGAACATGTGGACAGGTGAAATGTAGAAGAAGCAACTGTTAGGAAACGTGCTGTAATTCTACTGTCTTGAAGAGGCCAAGATTTTCATATTAGAGTTTGTCAAGCTCTAGTCTACAAATGGGACTTCCCTGATGGTTCACTGGTAAAGAATCTGCCAATGCAGGAAATGCAGATTCTACCCCTGGGTCAGGCAGATCCCTTGAAGGAGGAAATGGCAACCAACCCACTCCAGTATTCTTGCCTGGAGAATCCCCATGGACAGAGGAGCCTTGTGGGCTATACAGTCCATGGGTCGCAAGGAGTTGGACACGATTTAACAACCACAAAGGCACACAGGCAGTCCACAAGCGCAGGTGGAATCAGGAAGTTTACAGACTCTAAGTGGAGAATGAGAGTCAAGCTGAATGCTGGAGACGACCTGGTTGAATTCAACCGCAAGACGCTGGTTCCAGCCATGTGAAAGCCACTGCTTTCACATTCTGAACGCCTGGAGGAAATGTGACATTTGGAGGGAACCAACTTCACCACTTAAGCCAACACAAAAGAGACTGTACAAATCTCTTCTGTTCCTAAATTTTGAAGTAAATAAGAGCAAGGGCACCAGATAACTTAACTGTCCATTTCAGCTACTAGGGAATTCACACATCAAATTTGATTTTTTCAGCAGCTTAGAGTGAGACTCAGTTCAGTTCAGTTCAGTCGCTCAGTCGTGTCAGACTCTTTGCGACCCCATGAATCACAGCACGCCAGGCCTCCCTGTCCACCACCATCTCCCGGAGTTCACTCAGACTCACGTCCATCGAGTCTGTGATGCCATCCAGCCATCTCATCCTCTGTCGCCCCCTTCCCCTCCTGCCCTCAATCCCTCCCAGCATCAGGGTCTTTTCCAATGAGTCAACTCTTCGCATGAGGTGAGCAAAGTATTGGGAGTTTCAGCTTCAGCATCAGTCCTTCCAAAGACTACTAGGAGGAAAAAGGCCTTCTTCCTGTAACCAACCTGTAACCTTCAGAGTGAGTTCTCTTTTCAGTGCAGACTTGGGCTTATTCGGACCCCTAGGAGCAAGCGTCCGGAGGAGTCGCCCCAGGGTTTATCCCGAGATCCAGATGGGCTTGCTTTGGATGCGAAATTTGTCCTCCACCCCACCCCCCGCACCTCGATGCTGCCTCCGGGTATCTGAAATTATTAGCCTACAGCGTTAAAGTAAGGTGTGTTTGGAGAGACCGCAAGACGCTGGTTAATTTGCACCTTTTTCTCTACCCAGCGACTTCAGCCCGGACTGAGAACAGCTCTCCTATTGTTTTCGTTTCCTACGTGGCCGAAACCCAGAGGAGCGGCGGGTCGCCTACCTGCCTTCCCTGCCCGGGCCGGGAGCGGCTGCGCGACCGGCCACGCGGGTCGCCGGCCACCTCACCTATGGCGCTTTCTTCCCGGTTCGGACCCGCCTGACTCATCTGGGATGGGTGGCAGGGCTGGGGGAGACTTCGCAGGGCGGAGGGACGGGAGGAGGCGGGCCAGGCCCTTCCCCCGAGCCGGGGAGGAGGCGTTGCCAGGGCGCAGGTGAAGCCGGCTCCGGCCGATCCCGGGAACTTTTGCCGCGGGGACTCGCGGCGCGCGGCTCGCAGGGCCCGCCCAGGGAGCCGCCCTCTCCCACCTGGGCGGCGCGCGGGGCCTGTGGCCGGGGGAAGCCCGCCACCCTCTCGGCACGTTCTGGGTCTGCCCGCAGGCCGCGGCTGATGGAGGCGGGTGGCGCCACTCTGGGCGCAGGTGACACACTCCAGGCCGGGGTTTCCGCCGGCGCGGGAGAGCGCGGGGAGGGCGAGACGCAGACACCTCGGGGCCGGGGGACGACGGGGCCGCGATGGCCCGGGAGCTGAGCCAGGAGGCGCTCCTGGACTTTCTGTGCCAGGCCGGGGGCCGGGTGACCAACGCCGCCTTGCTGAGCCACTTCAAGAGCTTCCTCCGCGACCCCGACGCGCCCCCGGGCCAGCAGCAGCGCCGCCGCGAGCTTTTCAAGGGTTTCGTCAACTCGGTCGCCGCAGTGCGCCAGGACCCCGACGGCACCAAGTACGTGGTGCTCAAGAGGAGGTACCGGGACCTTGTGGGGGAGGAGGAGGGGCTGCGGCGACCCCGCGACCCGCCCGCGGCCGCCGCCCCTGCAGGGGGAGCTGCGCCCGGCTCCCCGCTCCCCGCGCGCCGGGGGGAACACCCGCCGCAACCGCAGCCGGGGAGGCGGATCCGGCGTGAGGAGGCGCCAGCAGGTGCCGCAGCCCCGGTCGCGGACGCAGGTTGCAATGGACTCCCCGCGGGCGGCGCCCGGGAGGCGGCGCGGGGAGGCGGCAGGCCGAGGGGCCGCTCCGGACATCGGTCGCCGGTGCCCGCGGCCGCGGTGGCGGCGGCTGCTCCGGACCGAGCCAGGTGCGCGGCGGCAGAGACGCAGGGCCGCTGCTGCTGGGAATGCCTCCAGAACGGCCTGGGGGGGCTCCAGGACCCCGCCACCGCCAGCGCCAGCGCCGCGGAGAAGCCGGCCCAGGACGACCGCGGGGCTCTCAGGCCGCAGCTGGAAGATGCGCCCGCGGAGCCCCCGCCAGGGCCTGCCGCGCCCCGCTCGCCTCCTGCCACCGTCGAGGCTGCTGCACCGCCCGCTGTCTCGTCCAGTCCCAGTCCCGCAGGAGATCCGCCCGCGCCGGTGACCCCGGGCTCCGTGCACTACTCCACTCTGCAGCAGCAGCAGCAGCGCACTCGCGAGTGGGTAGCCAGACACCCCCAGGTACCCGAGACCCGGGACCACGGCCCAGTCCGAGCCTGGTCGGTGCTGCCAGACGACTTCCCTCGGCTGCCCTCGGGGCAGGGCTCCTGGGTCCAGGAATCTGAGTCAGCGTCCGCGGAACCCCCTCCTCCTTCTCAGTCCCTCGTCGTTCCCACTGTTTCGGAAGTCTGGCCCGGGGATTCTCCGCTGGCAGTCTTTCGCAGCATTCGTTGTCAGCTGTCCCTCCAGGATTTGGAGGACTTCGTGGAACAGGAGAGCCATGGCAGTGAGGAGAGCAGCAGCGGCCCCAAAGAGTCCCCTGGAGGTTCCGAAGACGGGCAGCGTCTGGCCCTGGGAGCCCCAGATGGGAGAAGGCTCAGGAATCCAGCTGGGGCCCCTTCTCCAAAGGAGGCCAGGCCCACCAGGAGCCCCCAGGGCCTCAGGAATGTAGGAGATGCTCACACCTCTCAGCCGGTCTCCACAGGAGCTGATGGTCCTGCAGGCGACTCCCAACCTTTATCCTGGCCAGCTCCCAAACTAAGGAGATCCCTAAGGAGGAGCTCCAGAGCGGGGAGAGCCAAATTGTCCTCCTCTGATGAAGAGTGCCTTCAGGAGGATTTGCTGAAAAGGAGCCGTCGCCCACCGCGGCCCAGGAGACCCTCCAGAGTGGGAGCCACGTCCAGCCCAAGGGTGGATGCTTCATTGACAGTAGGACATGCAGACATTAAGGCTGCTGCTGCCGCTGAGCAGCATCGTCCACACAGCTGGTGGGCCCCTGGAGGGGACAGGCCCGCGGCCTTGGTCCCCCACAGATCTTCCGAGCACAAGTCATCCCTTGTCCCCCTCGATGCCAGGGAGCATGAATGGATCGTGAAGCTGGCCAGTGGCTCTTGGATTCGGGTGTTGAGTTTGTTCTGGGAGGACCCCCAGCTGGCTTTGCACAAAGACTTCTTGACCGGGTACACTGCCTTGCACTGGATAGCCAAACACGGTGCTCTCAGGGCCCTTCAGGACTTGGTCTCAAGTGCACAGAAAGCAGGGATTGCTCTTGATGTAAATGTGAAGTCCAGCTGTGGGTACACCCCGCTACACCTTGCGGCCATTCACGGCCACCAGGGAATCATCAAATTGCTTGTGCAAAGGCTGGCATCTCGTGTAAACATCCGAGACAGCAGTGGGAAGAAGCCTTGGCAGTATCTGACCAGTAATACCTCTGGGGAAATATGGCAGCTACTGGAGGCCCCACGGGGCAAGCCCATTTTCCCCGCCTATTCGTTGGTTCGTAGCTCTTCCCCCACCAGGAAGGCCAAGAGCCGGGAAGTATCTCGACATGTCACCCGAAAGACTTCCTTAGCTGCACTCCTCAAAAGTCAGCACACCAAATGGAAGCTGGCCAACCAGTATGAGAAATGCCCCAATCTGAGGGAAAGAGAAGAGGACAGTGACTGAGGGGAGCCCCTCTCTCCAACATGGCTTCCACACCCCCATCCTTGAGCTATTCAGTGAGAGAATCCAGGGAGAGTGGAAAAATTGCCGAGGAGTGGGTTGAGAGGTCAAGTGAGATGGCCTGCCTGTTTACCTCCCTTTATTCTGTGTCAGCGCATCCTGGGCCTTCAAGGTCATCCAAGCTTTCTAACAGTGAATGTAGACAAGGTACCTAAACCGGGGTGTTCTTCCCCTTCCTTTGCCACCTGGGCACAGGTGGCCACGCCATTCTCCCAAGCAGCCACCCCAGGCCTTGGCTAGGGAGGGAACAGATGTCTAACAAGAAGAGAGGCAATTCAGGGAACTGACAAGCCTCAAACAAAATCCTCTCACTGGCTAGGCGCTCTCTGGCTTCCATTCATTTGGAGAATAAATCTTGGCTGAGAGGAAAAGTACCAGGTTTGAAATCAGATGGTTCCTCTTCTTTCTTCTCTCTCTCTCTCTCTTTTTTTTTTTTTGCATTCAAATCGGTGCAATAAAATTATTACTGGGAAGTAGAAGTTTCACTAAGAGATTCATCTACCCTATCCTCAGGTTTTCCTTTGAAGGCGACCTTTGGTGGCCAGTGTAAGAAAAGATTAATGCCTCTTTTCAGAGAAGCAGTTGGGTAAGATCCAGTTGTGACGACATTCAGGCCTGGCTTTAAGAAAAAAAAAATCAAAACTAAGGGGAACTTTCCAAATGTAAAAACTGTATGGCTCATTTGCATAGTGACTGAAACCGTCTTTTATGGAAACTCCTTCTGTGACAAACGGCAGAATTAGCATTAGTAGTTTTTAGTGGGTCTGAATGGCCAATATTCATACTTATGAAAGGAGAAATGATTTTGTTCTGGGGATGCAATAAGGGTTATGAGGTGAATGCATCCCCACCAGGAATTCTCTAAGCTGCTAAATATAATTTTATTTGCACTAAACTCGTTGCCAATTAAGATTAAATATTAGCCTTGAGTTAGTGCTGTGTCTCTAACAGTAAGTGCTCTTTTATTTGTGATGAGACTGATCTCTGTGGATCCATGGAATAAAATAATGACTAGTTAATAAACTGCAGTAGGACATCAAGATTTCAGAATGTCAGTTCAAAGAGAGTTGCAAGATTAAGTGTCCAAATCGAAATAGTTAATTTTTTATGGAGATATTTTTATGTGCTGTGGCAATGATGTTGTATTTTTAACGTATTTTTGTGTTTCTTCTGGCTTCCCACCCCATTAAAATATCAACAGATATTTGTAGTTTATTGTTCTTATGCTGATTACTGTTAACTTTCTTCTTTACAAAATTGTGTCTCAGTGAATGTCAAATATTTTTGTTTCTTTGTTACTTTATAATTTTGCTGAAATAAATATCTTTCTGTTCTATTAGAAAACAAAAAACAGGCAGAATAAATAAATCTAAGTATTGCTTTGCTCCAAAAAGGCCTATACTCGGGATGAAACTTTAGCAAATCAAATCAAGAAAGCTACAGGCACAGATGGTAGGTGTATGGTTAGAAGAAATGAAATTTTTAAAGATAAAAGATAAACATTTATGTGAATACTCTAGTAAACCTGGTGGTCTCCAAGGGTGGAAAAAAATCACAGAAATGTCAACTTCTTTTAAAAGTCAAGGAAATGTTTTTACTTTACCATGTTGTTATCACAATGTCAATTTATTCAACAAGTATGTTTTCCTTAGTGCTTTGGGATTTATAAAGGCGAGTGGGACACAACTTCTCCCGTCTTGAACTTAAAGATCTAACAAGACTTTTTACTGATTGATTGATACCATACCTTTCTCTCAAAGTGTCTTTTAAAGTTGCATTATATTAGGTATAAGCTTTTGAAATTGAGACAAAGGAAAACACAAAAAGATACTACCAGGAATGAGGACAAAACCACTCCAATGCAAGAAGAAATTTTTTTTTCTAAGTGTTGTAAGTACAAAATTAAGTGCTCCAGAGGATTTCTGAGGAGAGACTCCTTTGGGCTAGGAAAATCAGGGCAGGCTGCTGGAAGGCCAGGCATCTTTAGGTGAATGATCTTGGCTTTCCACAGAAACCAGCTGTGTTGGTTCTACCACATTCTTGACTGGTTGCCACGTGTGAATTCTTAGCACAGCATTGACTGATTGCTCAATGGTTAGAACACAGTCCCAGGTTCATTCTTAGGAGGATCCATCAGGTCCCTCTGTCCACTATCACACCTCTGACTCTGATCAACTTTCCAACGTGGCTAACATGTATTTGGGAAGAATGTGGGGGCAGAAGAGGGTTTTGAGAGCGAAGCACAGACCTGCTGGAGTCACTCTTTTGCTCATGTTGTAAAGCACAGACTAGGAGGACTGCCCGGGCCAATCTCCTCCCAGCCTCTCCCTTCCACGCACCCCACACTGAGGCCTCGCCAAACTACCAGAGTGCGAATGCTCTTACCCTCAAAATTTCTGTCCTGGTGCTGAATTCTTTCAGCTTAGAATCCCTTTTGCTCCTTTCCTGGAGATATTGTGTGTTTCAGAGGACAGCTCAGAGGTTGATGCCTTCGTGAAGGCAAAGCTTAGGGATGTATTTGGAGGACACTTAGGGGCTCATGACTGTGCGGGGTATGTGGCATCTGCAGTGTGGCAGCCTGAGGTGGTGCGGAATAAGGTGAGGATGGAAAGGGAATTTAAGGTCAACCTGAAAAAGATCTTCTATGGTGTGTGTATGTGTGTGTATGCTTAGTCGCTCAGTCGTGTCCCAGTCTGTGACCCTTTGGACTGCAGCCCACCAGACTCCTCTCTGTCTATGGAATTTTTCAGGCGTGAATACTGGAGTGGGTTTCCATTTCCTCCTCGAGGGGATCTTCTCAACCCAGGGATTGAACCCAGGTCTCCTGCATTGCAGGCAGATTCTTTATTCACTGAGCCATTAGGCTTCCCCGATTTTATATGTCAAGACAAATAGTCATTTTAGAGACTTCCCTGATAGTTCAGTGGCTGAGACTCTGTGTGCCCAATGCAGGGGGCCCAGGTTAGATCCCTGGTTGGGAACTAGACTCCACATGCCACAACTAAGACCTGGAGCACCCAAATAAGTAAATAATTCTTAAAAACAAACCAAAAAACGCCTATTAAAGATAAAAAGAAAAATAGGCATTTTCCAGAAAGCCAAGGATTGTCCAATCTCCTCCAGAAAACCTTAGTGTAATACAAGTATGGAGACTTTCCTAATGTCTTAATTTGAAAGCAAATAAGTAGACATATAAATTGAAGTACTGTATAGGATGTACTCAATTTTGAAGTTTCCCTTTCAGATTTTCCTTGCCTTTGATGTTAATGCTGCTTTGCTGGCAAATAGGGGGAGACAATAAAATAATTTAAGAAATAAAAATTTATTATTAGAGGCAAACATTAGAAACGTGATAATCTTAGCTCAACCACTTGCTTTTTTGTAGATAAAGTTGTAAAGTGGTGAGTTTTAATTTTATATCTAATATCTACTATACTGTTATTTTCTGCTAGCAAAACTGCTTTTGGTTCAACATTTCAGGATGTTCCACACAGCATGCCATGACTTCCAGAGGATTTTATTTTCTTAATGCATTTTTTAAAGTAACAATTTTGATCTATATTTAATAGTTCACATACCATATAATTCGCCTATTTAAAGTATACAGTTCAGTGGTTTCAAGTATGTTCATAGAGTTGCGCAACCATTACCACAATAAATTCCTATATATGTTTGAGAACTACTGACCCAGGGAATGAGGAGCCACTGACAGTTAATGTAGACACAAAGACTGGGGTTAAAAAAAAAAGATCCCTCTTGCTGCAGCCAGGGAGACAAACTAGACGCAGAGATCAGTTAAGCTATTGTAGTGTCCTAGTTTCATACTGGAAATAGGATTGTTGACTCCATCAGCTGGATGAGGTGAGTGAGTTTGAATGTCTAAGATGAGGAAAGAAAATTTTAGTTGGAGGGGCTGCCTTAGTTGAATAAAATCAGAAAAAATTAAATAAGCTCCAAAAGGATCTCTCCATTTCCTCTCATCTCAATGCCCTAGTTTAGTGATTCAGTTCAGTTCAGTTCAGTCGCTCAGTCGTGTCCAACTCTTTGTGACCCCATGAATCGCAGCACACCAGGCCTCCCTGTCCATCACCATCTCCCGGAGTTTACTCAGACTCACGTCCATCGAGTCTGTGATGCCATCCAGCCATCTCATCCTCGGTCGTCCCCTTCTCCTCCTGCCCCCAATCCCTCCCAGCATCAGAGTCTTTTCCAATGAGTCAGCTCTTCGCATGAGGTGGCCAAAGTACTGGAGTTTCAGCTTCAGCATCATTCCTTCCAAAGAAATCCCAGGGCTGATCTCCTTCAGAATGGACTGGTTGGATCTCCTTGCAGCAGACCTCTTCACTACTGTGAAGATGGTCTAGGTTCAAGTTGGCACTGACCTAGGAGTATGAATGCAATCTCTGTAGAGGCTGTTATAGCACAGCAGTATTAGTGTGTGTGCTTGAGTTCGCTGACATCAAACAAATAATTAAAAATGTGTGATGAAACAGTGGATTGTGTAGTATTTAGGGTCGTGGCAATGAGCTGGGGTACCTGGGTTCCTGTTCTGGCTTGGACAGCCTTCAACTTGGTTTTCTCGTTTTTAAGACTTTTTTTTTTTTTAATTTAAAGATCAAGTGAATGAACACAAAGTCTTTAGAAAGTATCTGGTACATAGTAAATCCTCAATAAATGTTAGCTATTATTATTTTAAACACCATTCAAAATATACAGTTCATTTAAATTTTCCATCTATGCTGAAGACAAAGAATTCTCTAGTTGATTAAAAAGGTGCTACAAGAATAAGATTTGCTGATAAAACCAAACACTTTTCCTTGTTTCAGATACAAAAAGAGCTTTTATGTCTCATTTGAAATGAAAAAGACTTTTCAACTATCTCTCCTGTGTAACAATCCTGAGCTATTATGGTATGTCATTAAACAAAATTAGGTTTTAATTGAAGTCATGTAAACTATTATTAGCACCAGTCAAATTAGCAGCTCTGGTTTAGTGTGGAATAGAAACCCAGGCAGAGATCTGAAGGGGTAAGGCTTATGGGGAGTCAAGTGTGTGTCTATGTAAAGCTACCATCACTCAGGAAATCTGAAATATCTAAATTCAACCATGCAGTAAACTTTACCAAAATTCCACTAACTTGGTCAAGATGAAGTCTCACTGATTTGAATTAAAAATTATTGACGTATTGAAATATTCTTCCTCTTTACTCTAGCACTTCTTGATTCTTAGCTCCCAAGTTGGCCTCCTCTTTTCTACTTTTAAGACTTTTTTTTTTTAAGGCATTACTCTATGTAAGTTATGCCTCAAACAAGAAAATGACAGGACAAATAAGGAGAAGGATATTTTTGAAGTTACATGTTGGCGTCAAAGCTAGAATTCTGTTTTCAGAGGGTCTGATTCTCCCATGTGTTCCATTTCTCCTTTTAAGAATGAAGTGACAATGAAAATCGTTCAGTTGGGTCTGACTCTTTGCAACACTCTATACAGTCCATGAAATTCTCCAGGCCAGAATACTGCAGTGGGTAGCCTATCCCTTCTCCAGCAGATCTTCCCAACCCAGGAATCGAACCGGGATCTCCTGCATTGCAGGTGGATTCTTTACCAACTGAGCTACGAGGGAAGAGTGAATATTCCCAAATCCAGCAGCTATTAGTAGGCATGTTAATGCCATCACACTTTCTGAAACCATAATTGTTACTCTTACAGAACTTTATTTAAATAAAACCAATTCAGTTTATATTCTTATGCCATAAGATTTAGTGTTTTTATTTGAGATGTATCCAAGATTCTTAATAAAGGAAGGCATCTGCGTGAAGCAGCTGACCAAGTGACCGTGAAAACTCCTAATCCTGGGAGTGATCTGTGACTCTCTGAGAAAAGGATTAGTTCTCTAAACACAGGACACAGACAGACGTTGCATTGGGTGCCACCTCACCACAACTCTATGTCCCTTATGTGTGTGTCACCGTACACGTTCTGCGGTCTCTTGCGTCCAGGTGCTTTCCTGCTAAAAGCTTCTTTAAGACCACCTGGAAAAGCAGAGTGAGAGAACAGGTGGGACTAGTATTACCTGGCAATCTCGGATCGTGGGCACAGGACTGTTTTTATTCTACCAGAGTTAACGTTTTCTCTTTATTGTGGTAAGCATCTGACTCGAATTCCACTTTGGAGATATTTCCTCAGGTTCAAAATTCCTTATGTCTTTATTTTCTATGTGTTAAGAAGAGAAAATCCTTATCCTTTATAAATTTAAAGCCACAGCATCCAGATACTGGCTTATGATGGGAATTGGATTTGCAGTAATAAACTATTGGTGTTCCTCAAAAAAAAAAAAAAAAAAACCACAATAGGAAGTTTACATAGACGTTGTTATATTTTGTGATGTGGCAAGGTACCACAATACTCCCATTATCTGGTAGGTATGGGAAATGGATTGCTTTGAATAATAAATTATGCTATTTCGTAAGAATTTCTCTCATGTACTTCACATAATTAATAGTTTAAGAAAATTGAACTACAATTAAATACATTCAGCACTAAAACTGAACACAAAGTAATTTATGGTTTCAAAAAGCCATACAAGATCCATAATGCTTTGTGATTATTACTATAAATATCAATTATCTTTGCATTTAAATACACAGAACTAAAGTCAGTTGATAAAAGGTTGGGTTTGATAAATTTTACGTCTATTTTCATATTTTTAAAGAATTTTAAAATCATATAAACAATACATGTTTATTGTAAAAAAAAAATCAGATAACACAGATAAAGAGAAGAGAATAAGAAAACCAAAACTTACCCTATTTTACTACCTTAGGGTAATCACTGATGATATTTTGGTGTGTATCTTTCCAGAATTTATAACAAAAATGAAGCTATACTGTGCATAGAAATTTCCAGCCTATTTTATTGCCTAATATGTTATTATTTTTCCATTTGAATTGGGTATTATATACTGAGTGCAAGGTCAAAGTTTAGATCTTTAAATGGCTGAAAGTGGGGCAGTTCAGAATTCATCTGTAGACCAGATTTTGCTTCGGTGTCATTTCTTTTACCATATAGGACTAGATCCTAAAGGTATTAAGTTTTAAATTATTTTAAAAATCATTCTTTGCATTCATTTGACTTGAAGCAATGATTTTCTTTTGTTTTTCAGCAGATTTTTTTTTTTTTCCTTTTGGCCCAGTGTTCTGGGTGCATGACTTTTTAGGCAGGAGGGCCCTCCTCCAGGAAACTGGTTGCCTGCTCCTGTTTATGGCAGGAAAACAAGAAGGTACTCCTGTTACTGCCCATCTCAAACCTGTGATTATTCTGTTTGCTTGTGGGGTAGTGGAGACGTGAGACAGGTGTGAGCCAGATATGACTAAAGAACATTTATCAATACTACGCTTGATTGTTACTTAAAGTGGGCTAGATCTACCAGTATCACTGGTATGGTTTTGTTTTGTTTTGTTTTGATAGCTAGGGAGAATATTTTAGAATGACTTTATCATTCAACATAAGAATGGAGAAGGGAATATAGTTATACCAAAGGCTTTTTTTTTCTGATTGTAGCCATCTTTTACTTAAAGAATTTCCTGAAGATGAAATTTGCTGCTAGTTTTTTATTTTCTATTAATAATAATAAAAAACAATTCAAACATAGTTACAAAAGATATACTCTAGGGAGTAATAAGTTCTAATCATTTTCAATCCCATTAATTACTTTTACTTTTAATTTACTTTTAACTGACTAATGCTAACTAGCATGCATATTTTATCTTTTCTTCCACTATTTTCATTAAGAGCATGCTTCATATATTAAAGCAATTTTGCTAGCTTACATTTTTAATGGCCAGGAGGTATATCACTATGTTAATATATAATAGTTTGCTTAGCTATTTCTCTACTTTTTGACATGCGGATCATTTCTCACTATAATAGTACTGATATATCTTTTTGAAAATAATTGTGAGGTCCTTTCATTTCTTGGCTATTTTCCCAGGTGCAATTTAATAGCTTACATTTACCACTTTGAACTTCAAAGGGATTGAGTCAAATTAAAGTGACATAAGCAAGGAAGTAAAAACTAAAGAAATCTGAGTAAACTATAGACTGCAGATAATGAATCAATGTTGGTTCATTAATTGTAATAAATGTACTATACCTATGTAATATGGAAAACTATGTTGGGGGATATTTTAACTCTATATGCTATCTGCTGAATTTTCCTGTAAATCTAAAGCTATTCTTAAAAAGCTCATTAGTCAAAAAAAAAGAAAAAGTACAGAGCAAAGATGGTAAAACCTTAACATGGAATAGGAGTAAAGGGTAAATAGTTCTTTATACAGTTCTTGCAGCTTTTCTCTAAGTTTAATTTATTTCAAACCAGAAATTTAAAACTATAACTGATTATCCCTCTTTTGGAACCACATCTATCCTAGCTGCTCACCAATAGTTAATCTTGCAATGTAATAAGGGAGGTTGTTTTCATTAACTAAAATTGGTTCCCACCAATGGGAATCTCAAATGGCCTGTTACTAGGCAGAATCTGGGTTCTCCACAACTGGGAAGGGGACAGGTCTGACCAAGGATAGCCAGAGGCTGAATGTCTCCTGGCCAGGCAAATAAAGGTGCAAGTGCCATCCAACAGGTATATCCCAGAAGCCATTTGAGTTTTTAAAATGTGTCTTGAGCCTCTATCCCCTCTGGTATCGGTTTTCAAAGGACCCCGAATTCCCTGTAGTCTGTTGCCCACCACCTCCTCTCTAATGATTCCCCCACCCCACCAACTTTGTAGAGGTACCGTCTGGGGCTGGAAAGAGGTGGACCTGCATGCATGGACCAGTGCTTTAGCTTGTGGTTAAAAATATATATATATCAAGAACAGCAAAAAAGATGAGACTTTCCCTGGTGATCCAGTGGCTAAGACTCCATGCTCTCAATGCAGGGGGCTTGGGTTCCATCCTTGTCAAGGAACTAGATCCCACATACTGCAACTAAAGATCCCACATACCTCAAATAAAATTTTTTTTAAATCCCACAATTAAGACCCAGTGCAGCCAAAAACAAAACAAACCAACAACAAAGAGCAGTTAACAGATTTAACAGTAAACAGATTTTGTTGAAGCCTTTTTTTTTTTCCTTACAAGCTCTTCTTTGTGGGTCTAACACTTGACCAATCATTGCACTTGAATTACATGTCTGCTGGAGAAGTAGAACTCCGGGCTGGCTACAAAGGCAGTGAAATTCCCTTTAGAATTAGGTGAGAGCTTCCAGCACAGATTTCCTTTACCTTTCATCACCGACTCCAAGCAGCTGGACATGTACTTGGCAAGGGCCGGGATTGTGATCACATGGAATATTTGGATGTCCCTCTTTCTCACCTCTAGGGCATCTCTGGGAGAGAGGAGTCCCTGCCAGACAGCCAGATTCTCACTGCACTGTCCAAGTTTTAAGATGATAAAATTACACTGAAGTGCGGATGAGATGTTATCATTGCTTATCCAAAGTCTAAGTCTAAAGAGTAACTAAATAGCAAAATTTCTCAGAATTAGGAAAGAGGGTTTTAAGTAGTTCTTTAGCTTGTTTTTTTTTTTAAATGTTAAATTTATCAAAGGAGCCAGTTTAGAAATGATAAGTGACTGCTCACCTATTGTATTATCACAAGATGACAAGACACAAGGCATTTGTCTGAATTAAAACATAGGCATTTTCTCTATTTTTCCCTCAGTTCAGTTCAGTTCAGTAGCTCAGTCGTGTCTGACTCTTTGCAACCCCCTGGACTGCAGCACGCCAGGCCTCCCTGTCCATCACCAACTCCCGGAGCTTACTCATATTCATATCCATTGAGTCAGTGATGCCGTGCAACCATCTCATCCTCTGTTGTCCCCTTCTCCTCCTGCCTTCAATCTTTCCCAGCATCAAGGCCTTTTCCAGTGAGTTGGTTCTTCACATCAGGTGGCCAAAGTTTTGGAGTTTCAGCTTCAGCATCTGTCCTTCCATTGAATATTCAGTACTGATTTCCTTTAGGATTGACTGGTTGGATCTCCTTGCAGTCCAAGGGACAGCAAACTAAGGTGAAGTGCTCTGTAAAACTTCCACTTTGGGGATGTCCCTGGTGGTCCAGTGATTAAAACTTCTTGCTTCCAATGCAGGGGATGAGGGTTGTATCGTTGATTAACCTTGATCAACTAAGATTCCACATGCTGCAGGGCAACTAAATCTGCCCACTGCAACTACTGAGACCATGCACTCCCTCCGGAACCCCTTGTGCCACAGTTAGGGAGAAGGTCTCTTGACCACAGTGAAGTGTCCTGCATGACATAACAAAGATCCAGAATGCCCAGTGCTGAACGAAGACCCAATTCAGTCAAAAGTTTAAAAAAAACTAATTAATTATAAAAAAATAACCTTCCAGTTTGGGGTCGCTGATGTCCCCAAATTACAGTTTGGTGAATTTTTCAGAATTCATCTTTCATAGCAGAGCTCATTACAGCTGGCCACTTCTGAATCAGAAATAAGTCAAGACCTTGGAAGATGATGGAAAGCAGGTTTTCTCACGTGTGGTCTATGGCTCATCTGCATCATTACATTGCTTGTTAAATAAAAATGATGGATGCCTGAACTCCACCCCAGATTTAACAAAGGCAAATCTTTGGGGCATGGTCTGGGAAATCTCTCAGTCCAAAGGCTCTGGTGATTACTATGCTCACTGAAGTTTGAAGAAAAACTTTGCTTTACATTCCTCAGGCACTGTATAATAATTAGAAGTGTGGAGAATTATAGTGGTAAAGAACCTGCCTGCTAATGCAGGAGACACAAGACACTCGAGTTCGATCCCTGGGTTGGGAAGATATCTTGGAGGAGGCCATGGCAACCCACACCAGTATTCTTGCCTGGAGAATCCCATGGACAGAGGAGCCTGGCAGGCTACAGTCTATGGGGTATATTCTAGGTAGTAGTTTCTTATCAGATATATAAGTTCCAAATATTTTTTCCCATTCTGTTGTTATCTTTCACTTCTTAATAATATCATTTTAAACAAAAATGTTCTAAGTTTAGACAAAGTGCAAATTCTTTGGTTGCTAAACTTTTAATACTGTATTTAAGAAACCATTGCTAGGAATTCTCTGGCAGTCCAGTGATTAGGACTCCACACTTCCATTTCTGGGGACCCAGGTTCAATCCCTTGTCAGGGAATTAAGGTCCCACAAGCCGCATGGCATGGCCAGGAAAAAAAAGAAGCCATTGCTTATGAAGGTTTACTCCTATGTTTTGTTCTAAGAGGTTTATAGTTTAGATCTTACATTTAGGTCTTTGACTGATATTGAGTTAACTTTTGTATATGACGTGATGGTGAATTTTATGTGTCAACTTGACTGGGCTAAGGGATGCCTAGATGGCTGGTACAACCTATCTGGGTGGATATGTCAGGGTTTATCCAGAAGAGATTAGCATTTCAATTGATATACTGGGAAAAGAAGATCTCCCTCACCAAAGCAGATGAGCATCTTTCAATCCACTGAGGCCCTGAATAGAACAACAAAAAAAGGGAAGTGCAAATTTACTCTTCTGTTCAAGCAGGCACGTCCATATTTTCATGCCCTTGGACATTGGCACTCCTAGTTCTTGGACCTTTGAAGTCAGATTGGACTTATACTATCAGCCCCTGCATCTCTCAGACCTTTGGAATCTTACATTAGCTTTCCTGGTTCTTAATCCTTTAGGTTTGGACTAGAACAGCAGCCGTGGCTTCCCTAGCCCTCCAGCTATCCTCCAGCGTGGCCGCCATAATCTTGTGAGCCCATCCTTCATAATGAATCTCTTTCTATACATCTGTGTATATCCTATTGGTTCTTTTTCTCTGCAGAATCCTGACTAATGTAAATAGGGTTCCAACTTCATTCTTTTGCACATAAATGTTCAGTTGTCCCAGTACTATTCTTTTCTCCATTGAATTGTCTTGGCACCCTTGTGGAAATCAGCTGACCAGAAATGTAATAACTGATTTCTAGATTCGAGATTCAGTTCTATTGATCTATACATCTATCTTTACACTAATACCTCACTGAATAGATTACTAGAGCTTTACAATAACTTTCAAAATTAGAAAGTGTGCTTCTAACTTTGTTCTTTTGCAGGAATGTTTTGGCTATTCTGGGTCCCTGGAATTTCCATATGAATTTTAGGAAGTTTGTAAATTTCTGCAAAGAAAAAAAAGGTGCATGGGGTAGGGAGGACTTCCCTGGTGGTCCAGTGGGTAAGAATCCACCTGCCAGTGCAGGAGACAAGGGTTCAATCCGTGCTTTGGGAAGATCCTACAATCAACAAGGCAACTAAGCCTGTATTCCGCAACTACTGAGCCAGTGCTCCGGAGTCCGTGAGCTGCAACTACTGAAGCCCGTGCACCTTACAGCCTAATGCTCCACAACAAAGAGAAGCCACCCTAACGAGAAGCCCAAGCACCCCAAACTGGAGAGTAGCTCCCACTTGCTGTGACTAGAGAAAGCCCACACGCAGCAATAAAGACTCTTCAAAGCCAAAAATAAAATAAAAGCGAATAAACAAAACCTTAAAAAAAAGGCATGTGGGATTTCAATAGGCATTATCTATTGATCGATTTGGAGAGTATTGCCATCTTAACAATGGCACCCCACTCCAGTACTCTTGCCTGGAAAGTCCCATGGGCGGAGGAGCCTGGTAGGCTGCAGTCCATGGGGTCGCTAAGAGTCAGACACGACTGAGCGACTTCACTTTCACTTTTCACTTTCGTGCATTGGAGGAGGAAATGGCAACCCACTCCAGTGTTCTTGCCTGGAGAATCCCAGGGACGGGAGAGCCTGGTGGGTTGCTTTCTCTGGGGTTGCACAGAGTCGGACACGACTGAAGTGACTTAGCAGCAGCAGCCGCCGCCATCTTGACAATATTAAAATATCCAATCTATGAACATAAGATGTTTTTCAGTTTATTTAGGTCTTTCCTGAAGCATGAGCCCAACCCTATCATTTGAATCCTTCTAGGTTTCTAGAAATATGTTGGACCTTTTCAAAGCTTCCTGTGGATATCTTATTCCCTAGCTTTTCCTTCTAATTTTTTGGTCAATTTCTTGTTTGTCTCAAATGTTATACTACCTTAGGCAGCTGTGATGTTAAATAACTGCTGTCGATTGTTTTTGCCAAGTGTTCCTGTGGAAAAAGCTGTTCTCAGTCAGATCAAATAAAGACAAGTCCTTAGAACAGAGTTTTCCAGGGAACTGCCTGGCATGTCAAATAATGACAATTCCCTGAGAAAGGTTTTCTAGGGAGTTCCAGCCCCCTTCTTCCCCTTCCAGGGGCTGCCAAGATGCTGGTTTTCACTGTGAATGTGGTGCCATTTGTTTTCAAGGCTATTGTGGAGCTGGGGAAAAGGGGAAGGAATGAGGCAAGTTAAAATTCCACAAAGTTCTCTGTGTTTACTGACATTCAGCCATTTTTTATGAATAAATCCTCCCCTTTGGTCAGTTGCCAGGGTTCTGTAAAACTTGTTTTTGACAGTTGTTGCCAGTGTTCATGCGCTTTTTATGGAAGAGCAACTTTTCATAGGTCCTTCCCCCCACTATCCCCACTATTGTCACTGCCTCTCCACTTCTAACTTGCCATTTATTTTTGAGGAAATCACTTAATTTCTCTGAACCTCTATTTCTCCATTTGGGAAAAGAGGAAGATAATAATTCCCCAGAATATCATAAAGATCAAATTACACACACACACATCAGTCCACTGAGGAAGCTACAGAAACCCACAAACACATGAATGTAATTGCTGTGTCCTTTGTTAGCGAGGATTCCAATTCTCTACGTTCTATCCCATGTCAATCCCACTTCTTTAACCTTTCCTGGTGTGTGAGTTCGTCTCATCATTTTTGATTGTTCAATCAATGTACCACTTTAGATAGTATTGATTATTGAGAATTGTCTCTCTCACCCCAGAGTCTAGACTATGAGGAATCAGGAAAGCTCCTTTATCTCCCTTTGCAGCAGAATGAAGAATGTGTGTGTTCATGTGCAGTAAGTAGCCTGCCCGGCTCCTCTGGCCATAGGATTTCCCAGGCAAGAATATTGGATTGGATTGCCATTTCCTTCTCCAGGGGATCTTCCCGACCCAGGGACTGAACCTGCCTCTCTTGTGTCTCATGCATTGGCAGGCAGATTCTTTACCACTAGTGCCACCTGGGAAGAATGAAGAATAAGTCAAAAATTGCTGAAGCAAACAGAAGTAAAGTGATTTGTCTAAGGAGTCCACCCACTTCAGTATTCCTGCCTGGAGAATTCCATGGACAGAGGAGCCTGACAGGTTACAGTCCATAGGGTTGAAAAGAGTTGGACAAGACTGAAACGACTTAGCGTGCACACAGCTAACAATTTGTAGACTCAGTACTGATTACCTGGCCTGTATGACTTGCTATTTCCATTATGTCATTTGGTATCCCCAAAGGTTAGGGAGTGGGAAGGACAGAGTTCTTTTGGTACAATTTATTCTCCATCATATGTGTTATTTTTAGAGACAGTGGGGAAAGATGGGTAATCTGACCCAAAGCCATTAAGATAGAAGTAACATTTTATTTACAGTTGATGGACTTTTAGTTTCAGCTTAGTAAACGTCAGTTAAGAAACTGATTTGACTTCTTTAAATTCTTGATTACTGGGACTTCCCTGGTGGTCCAGTTGTTAAGACTCTGTACTTCCGATGAAGGTGATGTGGGTTCCATCCCTGATCAGAAACTGAGATACCACATGCCACATGGCACAGCCAAAAACAAACAATTCTTGACTACTTAGTTTATTGTCAATTGCAGATGAGGTTTACTAAGTGGACTAGGAAGTTTTCCTGGAAGTCTATAGCTACTAAGTCGCTATGGATCACTATTACTTTCTTCCTTTCAATCCATAAAGTGTGCACCATTGCCCAAATGGCACAGATAATTATCGAACAGTTACTTTTTGACCTAGTGTGATGCTGTTTGGCCTTAATTCACTGGTTTGTGTTCATCACTGGTGCTTTTTGTGCCACAATTTTTTCTTTACTAAGTTTACTTTATTCCTCAGTTTGCTGAGTGTGCCTTAGAGTAGTTTTTACAGAAATAATATAATGGTGGTAGATCTTCTGGGCCCTTGAATAACTGAGAATGCTTTTCTGTTGGCTTCTGGTGTGAACACCTCAGCTGGACCCTGAGGCTTCGATCACAGGCCATTCCCTTTCAAGATGTGGATAAAAGTATATAGACATTCTGTTTATTAATATAGAGCTGCAACATTTCACAAGTCCTAGAGGGAAAAATCTGTGTAGATTACAAGAGGGACAGTGCAGAAAGCTTCAGGTCCTGGTTTAAGACTTTCAAATGCTTCTGAGGGTAGTTACTGATGTCTTTTAAAGTCTATTAAGCAGTAGTGACTCAGACTGGAGGATGTGGACAGAAGGTTGGAACAGTGTTCAATTTCCATGGCAACAGGAGTAAAACATCCCCAAATAAACTGCCCTCCCTTTGTTGCAGTTTCAGGTTCAAAGGTTCTCAAATACAAAGATCTGAGGTCTAGTCTCCTCCCAACAATGGAAAGGTAGGGAGGCTGAGGCCTCGTTAGACCCAGTGGAAGACAGAGCCCAGAGTTCACTAACTCTTGCAGTGGATCCTCCAAGCAAGGCCAATAAATGCCAGGATAGCAATCCATGTTCATTTCTATGACATAGCAATGCATATGGCTTAGCATACCACAATAATAATAATAATAATTAATAGCTACCATGTTCTACGGAGAAGGCAATGGCAACCCACTCCAGTACTCTTGCCTGGAAAATCCCATGGACGAAGGAGCCTGGTGAGCTGCCGTTTATGGGGTCACACAGAGTCAGACACGACTGAAGCGACTTAGCAGCAGCAACAGCATGTTCTAAATGTTTACACATCTTAATTCATTTAATTCTCAGACAACTTTAGGAGGCTATCAATCACTCATATCATTCCCATTTTATGGATGAAGACATTAAGGGAAAGAAAGGACAAATTGTTAGCTCATAGTTATACTCTTAGCAAGCAGCAGAGCTGGTAATAAAATTGGTTGAGTCTGCTATTGAAGAATCTGCTTCTCTCCATCACACTATATTCATATAATGACATAATAAAACTTTATCAATGTAAATATATTTTAAAACAATTTTTTAAAAAGAATCTTTGGTCTCATGCATAGCATGTGGGATCTTAATTTCCAGATGAAGGGTCAAACCTGCACCCTTGCGTTGGAAAAATGGAGAATTATCCACTGGAATGTCAGGAAGTCCCAACATACTGAAATCCTTTTTACCTGAGTTGACCTGCTTCTTCTCCTTGCTGTTAAATCACCCTTTCCCCTTTTGTGACAACTTCTGTTACTTATAAATACATTTCTTAAAATTGTACATACTGTGAAGGGGTTTAGATGAGATAATCAGGTTTCCTCTAACTAAAATCCTGTGATCCTGTGAGATTTGTTGTAAAGAAAGATGTTATGCCTATTACAGTCATCCAAATAAACTGAAGTGATAAAATATATTAGAAATGCTGAGGGGAAACAGGTGCACTCACATATGACATAATTCATTTATTAAATTTCTTTTAAGAGCAGTTTGAATGTGTCTGTGTGTGCGTGCATGCGTAGGTATAAAAATCTGGTATTTCCACTTTTAGAGGATTACGTCAGTTAGGAATGTTGTGGCCATAAATAACAAAAATCTTGACGGGGCTTATGATGGCTTAAATGTATGGGGGTTTATGTTGCTGGCTCAGCATGAGGTCTAGAGGTAGGGTTACTGACAAAGTGATCCACAGTCCAGCCTTGTTCAGGCTGGACCTCTGGGACACTCTTCTTTCTTGTCTGGTCACAGGAAGACTACCTTTGGCAGCCACAGATGTCCACCATCCAGACCTCTTGGTGCGGAAGGAGAATTCACGGCCAGGCTGTCTTTCTGGATTCCTGGATGGTGTTTGTGTTGAGCAGGCCCATTTCTCCAAGATGCTTATCAAAAGAACATTAGGGGATGGGCAACAATTGAATAAGGTCTGTAGATTAGAATATAGTAATGTCCTTTGGCCACCAGTTTCAAAGAACTGACTCATTGGAAAAGACTGTGATGCTGGAAAAGACTGAAGGCAAAAGGAGAAGGGAGTGGCAGAGGATGAGACGGTTAGATAGCATCACCCACTCAATGGACATGAATCTGAGCAAACTCTGGGAGATAGTGAAGGACAGGGGAGCCTGATGTACTGTAGTCCATGGTGTCACAAGGAGCTGGACATGAGACTGAACAACAACAAAAACAACAATGAATCAAAGTTAATTACTTGATTTTGATCATTGTACTGTGGTTATGGGGGAAAAAAGTCTTTGTTTTTATTTTTAATTTTTTGGCTGCCCTGCACAGCTTGTGGGACTTTAGTTCTCTAGACAGGGTCTGAACCCACGTCCCCTGCAGGGGAATATGGAATCTTAACTCCTGGCCCCAACTATCCTTGTTTTTAGGAAGTACATACAGAAATCTTTAGAGCCAAAGGGACATTATATATACAACTCAGTCACAAATGGTTAAGGAACGGTAAGCAAACATGGTATATGTTAACATTTGGGGAATCTGATATACAGAAATACTTTTTTACTTGCAACTTCTCTATAAGTTTGGAATTGTTTCAAAATAAAAAGTGATATATATTTAAAAAATACTCAGATTCAAACTCAGTCTCACAATACTTGTGAACTTGTCAGGGATAGACAGCAGAAATATATGATACATTGTTAGCAGTTTCAGTTCAGTTCAGTTGCTCAGTGGTGTCCGACTCTTTTCAACCCCATGAAATGCAGCACGCCAGGCCTCCCTGTCCATCACCAACTCCCGGAGTTCACTCTGATTCACATTCATCGAGTCAGTGATGCCATCCAGCCATCTCATCTTCTGTCGTCCCCTTCTCCTCCTGCCCCCAATCCCTCCCAGCATCAGAGTCTTTTCCAGTGAGTCAGCTCTTCGCATGAGGTGGCCAAAGTATTGGAGTTTCAGCTTTAGCGTCATTCCTTCCAAAGAAATCCCAGGGCTGATCTTCACAATGGATTGGTTGGATCTCCTTGCAGTCCAAGGGACTCTTAAGAGTCTTCTCCAACACCACACTTCAAAAGTATCAATTCTTCGGCGCTCTGCTTTCTTCACAGTCTAACTCTCACATCCATACATGACTACTGGAAAAACCATAGCCTTGACTAGACAGACCTTAGTCGGCAAAGTAGTGTCTCTGCTTTTGAATATACTATCTAGGTTGGTCATAACTTTTCTTCCAAGAAGTAAGCATCTTTTAATTTCATGGCTGCAGTCACCATCTGCAGTGATTTTGGAGCCCCCCCAAATAAAGTCTGACACTGTTTCCACTGTTTCCCCATCTATTTCCCATGGAGTGATGGGACCAGATGCCATGATCTTCGTTTTCTGAATGTTGAGCTTTAAGCCAACTTTTTCACTCTCCTCTTTCACTTTCATCAAGAGGGTTTTTAGTTCCTCTTCACTTTCTGCCATAAGGGTGGTGTCATCTGCATATCTGAGGTTATTGATGTTTCTCCCAGCAATCTTGATTGCAGCTTGTGCTTCTTCCAGCCCAGCATTTCTCATGATGTACTCTGCATATAAGTTAAATAAGCAGGGTGACAATATACAGCCTTGACGTACTCCTTTTCCTATTTGGAACCAGTCTGTTTTTCCATGTCCAGTTCTAACTGTTGCTTCCTGACCTGCATACAGATTTCTCTAGAGGCAGGTCGGGTGGTCTGGTATTCCCATCTCTTTCAGAATTTTCCACAGTTTATTGTGATCCACACAGTCAAAGGCTTTGGCATAGTCAATAAAGCAGAAATAGATGTTTTTCTGGACCTCTCTTGCTTTTTCCATGATCCAGCAATTGGCAATTTGATCTCTGGTTCCTCTGCCTTTTCTAAAACCAGCTTGAACATGCCTTACTTAAAAGTTTCGCTACTGATTGATCTAATGCCTATAATAAATTACTACTCCTCAACATAAATTAAAAACAAAAATCCTGGGGCTTCCCTGGTGGTGCAGTGGTTTAGAATCTGCTTTGCAATGCAAGGAACACCAGTTTGATTCCTAGTCTGGGAAGATCCCACAGGCCTCAGGGCAACTAAGCCCTGTGTGCCACAGTTACTGAAACTTCGAACCTAGAGCCTGTGTTCTGCAACAAGACAAAGCACTGTAGTGAGAAGCTCGAACCCTGCAACTAGAGTGTAGTCCTCACTCACCACAACTAGAGAAAGCCCACGTGCAGCATCAAAGACCCACCACAGCCAAAAATAAAAATTAAAATATTAAAATAGAACCCAAATTCCATTTTTAAAGTCCTTGGACTGTGAAGAAAGCTAAGCGCCGAAGAATTGATGTGTTTGAACTGTGGTGTTGGAGGAGACTCTTGAGAGTCCCTTGGACTGCAAGGAGATCCAACCAGTCCATTCTGAAGGAGATCAATCCTGGGATTTCTTTGGAAGGAATGATGCTAAAGCTGAAACTCCAGTACTTTGGCCACCTCATGTGAAGAGTTGACTCATTGGAAAAGACTCTGATGCTAGGAGGGACTGGGTGCAGGAGAAGGGGACGACTGAGGATGAGATGGCTGGATGGCATCATGGACTCGATGGACGTGAGTCTGAGTGAACTCCAGGAGTTGGTGATGGAGAACCCTTTTCTAGTAGGAGAAGTAGAATACCTATGACACCAAGTCAAGCTGGTACAA
The DNA here is from genome assembly GCF_016772045.2 of Ovis aries. Classification (NCBI taxonomy): domain Eukaryota; kingdom Metazoa; phylum Chordata; class Mammalia; order Artiodactyla; family Bovidae; genus Ovis; species Ovis aries. The sequence goes on along the minus strand of NC_056059.1, from coordinate 92,450,339 downwards.
GTGGTTAAGTTCTTTCCAGAAAGGAGAAGAGTAACTGGACCTTCTTGGAAAATAAGTGATAGGATCGTCTGATGGTAAAGATAAGTACCTCTCTGAGAGCTGACATCCTCTGGGTGGCCTGTGTGCAGCTACTATTGAGATTCCAGGGATGGGAAGATCCAGGGTGTAATTTGCTGTCTTCACAAAGGTAGTATGTGCTGCAGTTTACAGAGGCATTTACAACATTGCATAACTGTTCCAACCAGTTCTAATTGTCAGGCACATGATCAATGTCAGGGTCGGGGCTGGTGTTTGGTGGAGTTTGGACAGAGCAGTTGTCAGGAGGACTGGAAGGAATGGAACTTCTCTGTCGAGGCCGCTCCTGCCTCGCCCCTACTCCAGCCTCAGGCCCTAAATATTGCAGAGCCATCCTTAGGTTTCCCTGTACCCCTCATCCTGCTCGACCTTCCCCCATAGCAGAGATAGTGGTCTGTTCCAAAACTGTATCCACTCCAATATGACCTTTCATTTAAAAAAAAAAAAAAATGCAGGGCTTCCCAGGTGGCTCAATGGTTATAAAAACAAAACAAAACAAAAACCCACCTACCAGTGGAAGAGACAGGGTTTGATTCCTGGTCAGGGAAGGTCCTATATGTGGTGGAGCAACTAAGCCTGTGTGCCACAGCTTCTAAAGCTGAGCTCTAGAGCCAGGGGGCCACAGCAAGAGAAGCCACCGCGGTGAGAAGCCCCAAGCACCACAGATAGAGAGTAGCCCCTGCTTGCTGCAATAAGAGAAAGCCCTCAAAGCAACGGAGACCTAGCACAGCCAAAAATAAATAATTAAAATAAAATTTAAAAATTCGGTCTTTCATGGCAGGGAATTGCAAAAGCAAAATAATCTGCTGAAACTATCTCATTCTTGGCTGTTCTCAAAGTTGAGTGTTCACATCAGACACCTGGGGGCATAAAATGGTGATTCCTGGGCCCCAGACCAGATCTACTTAGAATCTCTGCAGTGGACTCAAGGAGCTGGTGTGGTCATGAAGATGGAAAATCTCTGTCCTTTTCCATACCTTGGATATTCCAATGGCTTTGTAAAACAGGCATCACTTTCTACACTGCTCTGGTGGCTCAGGTGGTAAAGAATATGCCTGCAGTACTGGAGAGCCGGGTTCAGTCCCTGGGTGGGGAAGATCCCCTAGAGAAGGGAATGGCTACCCACTCCATATTCTTGCCTGGAGAATTGCATGGACAGAGGATCCTGGTGGACTACCGTCCATAGGGTTGGAGAGTCAGACATGACTGAGTGATTAACACTTTCACTTTTCACTGAGAAGACACACCTAGAAACTTATTAGACAAACTAATTCACAAGCCCCATCCAAATCTCTGAATCAGAGTCTCCAAGACAGAGAGGGCTGGGAATCAGTCTTTTAAATCAGCCCCTTGTGTGTGTGTGTGTGTATTTTTTTTAATCATCAGAAAAGTATGAGCATGCTCCTAGATGATTGGAAAAAAAAAAAAAAAAAGGACAGGGAAGCCATCATCAGTCTAGCAGAAAACACACATTACAGATAAACCATGAATGGCTACCTTTGAATTAAGTATCCAATTCCAGTTCAGTCTGCTGTGGCCAGTTAGGATGGGATCACATGGTATAAAATATGACCATTTATATCTTGGAAAGAAATGCTAGGAGTTCTGGAACATAACAAGGACAACAAAAAGCAAAAGAAGGACTTCCCTGGGGTCCAGTGGCTAAGACACCAAGGCAGGGGGGCAAGTTCAATCCCTGGTCAGGGAATTTGATCCCACATGCCTCAACTAAAGATCTCACATGTTGCAACTAAGACCTATCACAGTCAAGTAAATATAGAAATATTTTAAAAAAGAAAAAAGCAAAGGTGTAATCTAACTTCTAAGTAAAGGTTTGAGTGGTTTTCAGTTTATTGCAAATGAAATTGGCAATTCCAAGATGAATGAAATAAGACAGGACGTGAAATAAGGGGAGTTTGTGCTGGAAACTGAGTACAAGTGGAGGTCACAGTCTGAGTTCTCAGCAGTGGACTTCATGTTCCCCTTTGCTTGCGCTGTCCTGAGGGGTTCGATGACTTTTACAACTAACGGAGCTCTGCCCTAATCAGAAGAGTTGCTCTGAAGCCAAGGAAATGATACATTATGGAAACTTTGATTCCAGGATCCCCATAAAATTCCTAAAAGTCTTGCCAATGATGAAATAAGCTCTGAATATAAAAGTAGAGCCCACTTCAATCCAGTGATTACCTGCTACAGTGCCAAACTGTTTGGCCCCACAGCATGTTACGTGCTCCTCTAGACCAACTTTTTGGTTTTAGGACCCTTCCCACTATTAACAAATGAGAATTTACGAGCTTTGTTGAGCTTTTTTGTGGGTTATATTTATTGATATTTACTGTACCTGATATTAAAGGAGAAATCTTTACCATTTTATTTATTCATTTTAAATTAACAATAGTTAATGTGTATGTTGAGTGCCGAACAATTGATGCTTTCAAACTGTGGGACTGGAGAAGACTCTTGAGAGTCCCTGGGACTGCAAGGAGAACAAACCAGTTAATCCTAAAGGAAATGAACCCTGAATATTCATTGCAAGGACTGATGCTGAAGCTGATCCAATACTTTGGCAAAGAGCTGACTCATTGGAAAAGACCCTGACAATGGCAAAGATTGAAGGCAACAGGAGAAAGGGGCGGCAGAGGGTGAGATAGTTAGATAGCATCATCCACTCAATGGAAAAGAGTTTGAGCAAACTCCTGGACATAGTGAAGGACAGGGAAGCCTGGTGTGCTACAGTCCACGGGGTCTCAAAGAGTTGGACATGACTTAATGACTTAACAACAACAGTGTCGACATAAATATTTTTCAAAAAAATTAATCGATTGAACTGTCATTGTTTTACAGTTTTGGCAAGCATTGTTAATACCTAGCTTAATAAAAGACAGCTGGATTTCTCATATCTGCTTCTGTATTCCTCAGGTATGACATCATATGTGCATAGTTCAGTTCAGTTCAGTTCAGTAGCTCAGTCATGTCCAACTCTTTGCGACCCCATGAATTGCAGCACGCCAGGCCTCCCTGTCCATCACCAACTCCCGGCGTTCACTCAGACTCACGTCCATCGAGTCAGTGATGCCATCCAGCCATCTCATCCTCAGTCGTCCCCTTCTTCTCCTGCCCCCAATCCCTCCCAGCATCAGAGTCTTTTCCAATGAGTCAACTCTCTGCATGAGATGGCCAAAGTACTGGAGTTTCAGCTTTAGCATCATTCCTTCCAAAGAAATCCCAGGATTGATCTCCTTCAGAATGGACTGGTTGGATCTCCTTGCAGTCCAAGGCTCTAGGAAATGCCAGGGAATGCGGGTGAAAAAATGAGAGTGAAAAAAGGCCTCAGTGACTCCCTCAAAAGGTTTGGGGGATTCTCAGATGTCCCCAGACTACATTCTGTGAATTGCTGCTATAGCTATTGCGGTGAATAGGAATATAGGCCAGGCTTTGGAAAACATAAATTATTTTTCTTTCTTAAACGTCAAGTTTCTTGCTTGATTCTTAACCTTTTAGTCTTTAGCTTCATAACTCTTTCCATCCCGTCACCAGATTCATTCTCCACTGCTAACAGCATCTTAAAATAATGAGTTAACATTTATAGAGCAGTTTTTACATGCCAGAAAGAAAGATAGATAGTCATGTCTGACTCTTGCCAATCCATGAACTGTAGCCTGCCAGGCTCCTCTGTCCATGGAATTCTCCAGGCAGGAATACTGAAGTGGGTTGCCATTTCCCTCTCCAGGGGAACTTCCTGACCCAAGAACTGAACTCAAGTCTCCCGCATTGCAGGCAGATGCTTTACCGACTAAGCTACCAGGGAAGTTTCAAAGGGAAAGTTGTTCAGTAGTGTCCAACTCTTTGTGACCCCATGGACTGTGGAATATTCCAGGCCAGAAAACTGGAGTGGGTAGACCTTCCCTTCTCCAGGGGATCTTTCCAGCCCAGGGATTGAACCCAGGTATCCCTCATTGCAGACAGATTCTTTACCAGCTAAGTCACGAGGGAAGCCCAAAAATGTGGAGATGCCAGGAATTGAACCCGGGGCCTCATACATGCAAAGCATGTGCTCTACCACTGAGCTACATCCCCTACCCTCTATATGCCAGGTACTAGACAAAGCACTCTACATGCATTATCTTTTTTCATCTTTCATCTTTGGTCTCTGTCTGTGGTTCCTGGCACAGAGCTTCTAAAACCATTGACATTTGCTAAGTGATAAAAGCACTGGGAGGAGCATCTTTTGTTTAATCCCCCCACCCCTTGGAATTTCCTGGGTAACCGCAGTGCCTTTTGTTCTAATCAGGTGGCCCTGGGTGGGCTCCTGCATGGGGCCTGGTCACCAGAAAGATCAAGCCACAATCAGAAGTTTGGAATTTTCAGCCACACTCCTTCATTCTCCAGAGAAGGGAGAGGGCTGGAAATGGGTTGATGATCAATCATGCCTACGTGATGAAACCTCCACAAAAATCCCCAAAGGACCAGGTTCTGAGATACTTCTACATCGGTGAATGCATGGTGGTGCCGGGGGAGGGTACACCCAGAGAGGGCAGGGAAGCCCCCATATATCTGGCCCTACACATTCCTTCCTTCTGGATGTTCATCTGTAGCCTTTATCATATCTTTTTACAATCCACTGGTCAACAGTAAGTGAACTGTTTTCTTGAATTCTCTGAGCTGCCATAGAAATTGATTGATTCTGAGTGGGGAGGGAGTTGTGTATAGTTCATCAGTCAGAAGCACAGGGAACAACCTGGACTTGTGATTATCATCTGAAGTGGGGTTGGGACAGTCTTGCAGGACTGAGCCCTTCACCTGCAGGAGTTGATAGTATTGTTAGGGGAAGCACACTGATTGAAACTGCCCACCCTGGCCAGGCACCATAGTAACAATTTGCATGAGTTGTTTTCTGACAGGAGATCCTGATAAGGAATACGGAACTAATAAGCCACCACCAACCGGAAGAGTTCGGGAAAGGTCAAAAGGAGACAGCGCATGTCCATCCACTTCCCAGAATCCCTCTCGCTAGCATCCATCTTGGCTGAGCGATGCGTGCGCCACCAGGAAAGACTCAGAATTAGAATGATTGGCCAAAGACCACGCGGAAACTAATCCCATCACCATAAAACCCGAGACTGTGAGCCATACAGCAGAGCAGTTCTCCTGGGTTCTCTTACCCTACTGCTCTCCACCCGGGTGCCCTTTCCCAATAAAATCTCTTGCTTTCCCAGCACATGTATCTCCTTGGGCAATTCATTTCCAAATGTTAGACAAGAGCACAGTTTCGGGCTCTGGAAGGGGTCCCCCTTCCTGCAAAAGTATCTCCAGGCAGAGTATCAAAACTGAGTTAGGTTGTAAGACACAGAGCTGGTGTCACAGAGCATTGTTTGGTGTGGGAAAACAGCCACTCATCTGGTATCAGAAGTTTTGGTACAGTGGATAAGAATCTGCCTTCTAATGCAGGGGACGCAGGTTCAATCCCTGGTTCAGGAAGATTCCACATCCCAGGGCCAGTGGGGGTGGGGGTGGGGGCAGCAACTAAAATCTGTGCACAACTCCTGAAGCCCGTGAGTCTAGAGGCTGTGTTCCACAAAAAGAGAAGCCACTGCAATGAGAAGCCCAAGCACCTCAATGAAGAATAGCCTGCTCAACAGCAAGACCCAGCGCAACCAAAAATTAATCAATTAAAAGCAAAATAGATTATTGTGAATTAAAGGAAAAACATATTTTTTAAAAAATGTTCTGAGTGTGGCAATAGTGTGAGACTAAGGGAGACACAAAGGAGGAAAACTGAGGATTTTTTTTTTTTTTTGCATAACCCCTGAGGACAGTTTTATCCTGGGGATAATTATTATCCCTAATTTACTGATGGGGAAAAAAGGTCTGGAGAAAAGCAGCAACAGGCTCTGAATTACAGATCAAGTAAGTTAAGAAATCAGGAATTTAAGCCAGGGAAGCCCCTGTAGTGAATGAAAGTGAAGCATTTATTGCAGCGCACCGATCAAGGAGTCCTGGCTTCCCTAGTGGCTCAGATGGTAAAGAATCCGCCTGCAATGCAGGAGACCTGGGTTTGATCTCTGGGTCGTGAAGATCCCCTGGAACAGGAAATGGCAACCTGCTCTGGTATTCTTGCCTGGAAAATTCCACGGACAGAGGAGCCTACAGGTTACAGTTCATGGGGTCTTGAAGAGTTAGACACAGTGGAGTGACTAACACCTTCACTCTGAAGCAAGGAGTCAAGGACAGTTAGTGCTTAAAAGACTCTGAACTCCCCAAGGCTTGCAAGGAAAGGTTTTTAAAAACAAGATAAGGGAGGGGGGTGGTGTCAGCTCAAGTACATGCTTCTGACTGGCGGTGAGGTAATTGTGGGAGTCAGCATCATCAACCTTCTGGTTCCAACTGGTCTGGGGTCTTCATCCTTGTGGGCAGCAGACAGTTAACTTCTTCCATCTGGTAGGGGTTTCAGTATTTGCAAAACAGCTCAAAGGATGTGACTCAGAGTATCATGTATAGCCCTCGAGGAGGAACTAAAGGTCCTTGACTTGGTTTAGTGGCTGCACTGTTAGTATTTTGTCTTGCTTGACTGTTTTCCTTTCTGTGTTTTCTCTTTCCTCTGATTAAACTCACTTTGTGGACCTCAGGGAAGGCCTACAAGGCTACGGTTTTTCTACAGACTAGGGGCAGGCAGAGGACAAGGAGGTTGGGAGAGTCTGTTCCAGGAAGACCCCATAGAATCCTGCTCAATTACTAATGCATTCCATGTGCATTTTAAATTGTTTTAAGCTTTTAGAAGTTCAGCTCAGGAGATTACATGTCTATTGGGAATCCTTCAATTTCAAGTTTTCTGTTTTCCTGTGTATTCATCAGGGTTGCTCTATAATCTAACTTCAGAAAGTTTTCAGTCTTTGGCTAAATATTGGTTTTGGGGAAACTTGTTCTTAAACATGCTTTGCATTTGGGAGGAGTATTTTCGTCAATGCTCTTTTTCTTCTGGCCACACCATTGTAACAGGAGGGAAAGGGGCAGGGCACAGCTTTTGGAAGAATGACATAGCCCAAGGACACAACATAAACCAGTTGGATTCAAGTGGGACAAAGATGGCAGACAAGACTAGACCTTGATCCTCAATCAGCAAGTGAAATGACACAGCCAGAGGTGCCATGACAGTTCCAGGGGGTCAAAAGATCAAGGAGTGGGTGGTGGCCCAAAACCTGGAAATCACCACCCCTTCCCCCAAATAGTTGGAATAATCCTCCCACTGATGTTGAAGTTGAAACTACAATCCCCTGGTCACCAGATGCGAAGAACTGGCTCATTTGAAAAGACCCTGATGCTGGGAATGATTGAAGGCAGGAGGAGAAGGGGATGAAAGAGGATGAGATGGTTGGATGGCATCACTGATTCAATGGACAGGAATTTGAGTAAACTTTGGGAGTTGGTGATGGACAGGGAAGCCTGTTGTGCTGCGGTCTATGGGGTTGCAAAGAGTCAGACATGACTGAGGAACTGAACTGAACCGAATCCTCCCACTCATTAGCATATGAAATTCAGCTCAGTTCAATTCAGTTGCTCAGTAGTGTCTGATTCTTTGCAAAGTAGATGTTTTTCAGGAACTCTCTTGCTTTTTTGATGATCCAACAGATGTTGGCAATTTGATCTCTGGTTCCTCTGCCTTTTCTAAATCCAGCTTGAACATCTGGAAGTTCACAGTTCATGTACTGCTGAAGCCTGGCTTGGGGAATTTTGAGCATGACTTTACTAGCATGTGAGATGAGTGCAATTGTGGAGTAGTTTGAACATTCCTTGGCATTGCCTTTCTTTGGGATTGGAATGAAAACTGACCTTTTCCAGTCCTGTGGCCACTGCTGAGTTTTCCAAATTTGCTGGCATATTGAGTGCAACACTTTCACAGCATCATCTTTTAGGATTTGAAAGAGCTCAACTGGAATTCTATCACCTCCTCTAGCTTTGTTCGTAGTGATGCTTCCTAAGGCCCACTTGACTTCACACTCCAGGATGTCTGGCTCTAGGTGAGTGATCACACCACCATGGTCCTCTGGGTCATGAAGATCTTTTTGTATCATTCTTCTGTGTATTCTTGCCACCTCTTCTTAATATCTTCTGCTTCTGTTAGGTCCCTACCATTTCTGTCCTTTATTGTGCCCATCTTTACATGAAATGTTCCTTGATATGTCTGATTTTCTTGAAGAGATCTCTAGTCCTACCCATTCTATTGTTTTCCTCTATTTCTTTGCATTGATCACTGAGGATATGAAATTACCCAGCCTATAAGAACTAACTGCACCACATTTCATGGCACACTCGCCCTCTGCAATGGCCCACACTCTGTCTGGGGAATGTGCTTCTCTCTGAATCTGAATAAATCTACTTCTTACCTATCACTTTGTCTCTCACTGAATTCTTTTTTGTGATGAGACATCAAGAACCTGAGCTTCATTAAGTCCTGAAACCAGGTACCGTGTGTTTTGACTGGGTTTTCATCCCAGACATGTGGGTTCAAGTCCCAAGCAGGGTTTTGGCTGGGTTCGAGTCTCAATCTGAGGTAAATTGTTTCACCATGAAGCTTGCAGGAACCTAGTTCCCTGACCAGGGATTGAACTCATACTGCCTGCATTGGAAGCATAGAGCCTTAACCGCTGAACTGCCAGGGAAGTCCTTGTTGTTACTAATGTTCTACTCCTTTGTAGTGGGTTGGATAGGGTCGCTCAAAATCTCAGGTTGGGATGTTACCTTATTTGGAAACAGGGTCTTTGTCAGATGTAATTAAGATACAGCTTAAAATGGTATCATACTGGATTAGGGTGGGCCCTAAATCCAATGAATGTCCTTAGAAAAGACAGAAATAGACACAGTAATGTTGGGAAGGTTCATCTAGTCAAAGCTATGGTTTTTCCAGTAGTCATGTGTGGATGTGAGAGTTAGATCAAAAAGAAAGCTGAGCACTGAGGAACTGATGCTTTTGAACTGTCATATTGGAAAAGGCTCTTGAGAGTTCCTTGGACAGCAGGAGATCAAACCAGTCAACCCTAAAAGAAATCAGTCCTGAATATTCATTGGAAGGACTGATGCTGAAGCTCCAGTAATTTCACCACCTGATGTGAAGAACTGACTCATTAGAAAAGACCCTGATGTTGGGAAAGATTGAAGGCAGGAGGAGAAGAGGATGACAGAGGATGAGATGGCTGGATGGCATCACCGACTCAATGGACATGAGTTTGAGCAAGCTCAGGGAGTTGGTGATAGACAGGGAAGCCTGGTGTGCTGCAGTCCATGGGGACATAGAGTCGGACAGGATTGAGCAACTGACCTGAACTAAACGTAGGGAAGAGGGCTTTCCCAGTGGCTCTAGTGGTAAAGAACCTACCTGCCAATGCAGGAGACATAAGAGATGCCAGTTCAATCCCTAGGTTGGGAAGATCCCCTGGAGCAGGGCAGGGCCACCCACTCAAGTCTTCTGGCCTGAAGAACCCCATGGACAGAAGTGCCAGGTGGGCTATGGTCCATGGGGTCACAAAGAGTTGACATGACTAAATCTACTTAGCACACAAGACAGGAGAGAAGGACATGCAGAGATGGGGACAGAGATTCGCGGTGGCTGCCACTGCCAAGGAGCCACCAGCACTAGGCAGGGGCAAGGAAGGATTCTCCTTCAGACATCTGGACTCCAGAACAGTAAGAGAAGTTTCTGTTCTTTCACATCTCCCAGCTTGTGGTACTTTGTTACAGCAGCCCTGAAGAACTAATATACTAGCCTTCAAGACCTGGCCCCAAACTGGCCTCCTTCCTATGGCCTTCCCTCGTCATTTAAGATGTAAGTATTTCTCCCTCCTCTGAATCCCAAGAATCCTTGCTGTCTGCACCATTCCCGAGGACTCAGGGTTTTACTGTGTATGTGTCAGCTTCTCCAGAGGGAAAGTTTGGTTTTTAACCCTTTCTTGAGTCTCTGGTTATCTCCTAACTCAGTGATGTTGTTATAGGAAAAGTGGAGAGCAAGAGAATGGTCATGTCCCAGGTCTCAGGCGAGTTCCTGGGATGGCTGCCAAGTGAGGGTCCTTGGCTTCAAGCAGGAGGGAATTCCAGAGCGAGCCGAAGCAGAGTGAAAGCATGTGTTTATTCGAGAAGATACACACTCCACAGACAGAAGTTTGCACTGTCTCAGAAAGTGAGAGTAGACCCGACATACGGCCTTGCCGTGCTAAGTCACTTCACTATGTCCAATTCTGTGTGATCCTGTGAACTGTAGCCCTTCAGGCTCCTCTGTCCATGGGATTCTCCAGGCAAGAATTCTGGAGTGGATTGCCATTCCCTTCTCCAGGGGATCTTCCCCACCCCAGGGAAAGAACCGGCGTGTCTTACGTTTAACCTGCAGTGATGGGCGGGTTCTTTACCACTAGCATACCTGGGAAGCCCGAAATATGGGGTGGTTTGTTTTCATGGGCTGGGCAGCTTCACAACCTAATGAGTAGGAGGTTTATTCCAACTATTTCGGGGAGTGAAAGTGAAGTCGCTCAGTTGTGTCTGACTCTGTGCAACCCCATGGACTATAGCCTACCAGGTTCCTCTGTCCACGGGATTTTCCAGGCAAGAGTACTAGAGTGGGTTGCCATTTCCTTCTCAGGGGATCTTCCTGATCCAGGGGTCAAACCCAGGGCTCCCGCATTGCAGGCAGACACTTTACCCTGTGAGCCATCAGGGAAGCCCTGATTTTGGGGAAGGGGTGGTGATTTCCTGGAATTGGGTCACTGTCCCTTTTTTGACCTTTAATCATCAACCTCTGAACTGTGAAGGCACCCGAGGGTATGATTTAGCTAATGTGTTACGATGAGCTCATACTGAGGCTCACCCTCTAGTGGAAGTTGACTTGTCTGCCATCTTGGACCTAGTTAGTTCTAACCAGTTTATGTCATGCCCTCAATGGCTGTCATTCTTTTAAAGGTTGTACCCTGCCTTCTTGTCTCAATATATGTTAAGCACATATATTAAGTTCTTAATATGTCATTGTTGAATATAGTTTCCCCAATACTTCTCATTTGATGAATCCATTCAACAAAAAATTATTGAGTGCCTACATTGTGAAACATTTTTTCTTACCTCTGGGATAAATCTGTGAACCCAAAAGACAACGTTCAGTCCGTATGAAGCTTGCTTTCTAATGAGAATGTAAGTTTCTGTGTTGAAATTCACATGCCCTCGTTGCAGGTTTTAGACTAGTTTCTGTAGTTTCTTGTGTCTCTTTATTGTCCAGAGCCAGTTTCTAGTACTGGACTATCCTGGCATCCTTTCAGATCTTTTACTTGACTGCCAAGGACAGAGAGGAGGGGGTGAAATGACTTGAAGAGCTCTCAGTTCATGCAGAACGTTTCTCTCTCATAAGCCATCCTTGTGTCCTGAACTCTTTACCCACTGAAACATGCTTGTAAGCTGTGCTGGAGCCAGCTTGTGGAGACCTTTTTTGTAGTCTGGATGCAAGCCGAGGAAACAGGAAGACACATGCAAATCTGGGCACAGTGTTAGCTTTGGTCTAGTACCAGACAGGCGGCTGGTGCCACTTTTGCCAGGATCTGTGGCTCATCAGCTGTCCTCCATTGCTGCCCAAATAAGGGATTCTTGCCTTTCTAAGTGGATACAAATTCTAGGCAGCAGGACCACAGGTGTGGGATAAGTAGGGTGTATTTTCTTTAGGAGAAATATGTAGAACAAAGAATGGTATTGTTCTCTAGTCTTATTTTGATGTTCAGCTCCAAGTAAATCTGATGAGAGCCAGTCGCTCTGTAGCTAACTGAAGGGTGGGGGATGGTGACTGTACAGAGAGAATGACAGTATGTCAATCAGCCTTCCAGTAGGCAAATGCATGTTTAAAGATTCGTGTGTGCACGCTCAGTCGCTGGTGTCCATGGGACACACAGAATCCATGGGATTCTCCAGCCAAGAATAGTGGAGTGGGGATGCCATTTCCTTTTCCAGGGGGTCTTCCCTGACCCAGGGATCAAACCTGTCTCTCCTGCCTTGGCAGGTGGATTCTTGATCACTGCGCCACCTGGGAAGCTCCTTGTATAAAGATTAATGCTTAGTTATTTGAGAATGTGGTGAAATACACTCAAAAACTGTTATTGGGAGGAAGTGAGGTAAATTAACACAGACTTTCTAATATACATTTTGTGAACATGTTTCAAAAGCCTTAAAATATTTATCCTCTTTAATCAAGTAATTTTATTCTCAGGAATTTATCCTGAAGAAATAATCTTATATTTGTGCCAAGATTTATTCAGAAAGATCTTTGCAGTGTTATTTACAATAATGAGAAACAGCACAAAGGTTCAACAACAGAATTGGTTGAGTTAAAAATGCTATATCTATGTGTTAGAATATGAGCCATTAAAAATTATATTCAAAGGTTGAAAAATGTCCATTTTAAAATTAAGTGAGAGTTACGTGTCCAGGAGGATTAACTACAGTATTCTGTATTCCTTGGGGGTATGATGGAAATTTGTGATAATAGAAGCTAAAACATTCTCAAAGAATTTCCTCCTCCAGGGGATCTGATCTTCCCAATGCAGGGATCAAACCTGCATCTCTTATCTCCTGCATTGGCAGACAGATTCTTTATCACTGCTGCCACCTGGAAAGCCCTTACATCTAATGGAAAATGCTGATAAGGTATTATCGAGTGGAAAAGACAAATTATTAAGCAGTATGTATTGAATATGGTAGGATTCCATAGGATTTTAGTTTTGTAAAACAAACCTTTCTGTTCATTTTATATATTGTAAATATATATATATATAATGTTAACAGTGGCTGTCAACTGACGGTGCAAATACAGGACCTGCAGATTTTTTCTCTCACATTTCTTTATATTTTGAAACATCTATTTTAAAAGCATGTAATACTTTTTTATACAAAAAAAAAATATTGAAAGGGAGGAGAGCTTTTTAAAAGAAGAGGAGCAGAGAGTCTGACAGGTTTCTGAGTACTGTTTCATAACTTACTGGCTACATAACCTGGGGCATTTCTTTGACTTCCTAAGCCTCAGTTTTATGCCTGTAATAAGGGAAAAAGTTCCCTACTTTATATGAAGATTATATAAAACAATGCAGATAAAGCTTTTAATGTGATATCTAATAGAGTGAGGCTTGGTAATTGTTATTTTAATAAAACCCGTTTGACTTCTGCTGTGGTCACGATAGCATAACTGGTATTGGTTAGCCTCCCTGCAGTAAATAACTAGAAAACTGAACAAAGTATGTAAAACAACTATCCTCAGGCATTGAACAGCAAGCACTCAGAACTCTGATTCCTGAGAAAAATAAAACAAATTTGGTGAGCCCTCTGATTTCCCTGGCTTTCTGGATGATGGTACAGGGAGAGAAGCTGCAAGCAGAAGATAGCAGCCTCACTGAAGTGAGGAGACAGATGCATAAACAGATCAGAGTTTGTGCAGGTTGAGGCAACTGGAATTTGCAGGGCAAGCTCCCAGACCAAAAGAAGGTTTACAGAAAAAGGGCTTTTTAAGCATATTCATTTTTTTGTTGTTCTTTAGTTCCCAAGTCATGTCCAACTCTTTGTGACCCCATGGACTATAGCTTACCGGGCTCTTCTGTTCACGGGATTCTCCAGGCAAGAATACTTCAGTATTAGTAGGTTGCTATGCCCTCCTCCAAGGGATCTTCCTGACTCAGGGATGAAACTCGAGTCTCCTGCATTGGCAGGTGGATTCTTTATTGCTGAGCCACCAGGGAAACCCATAAGTATTCATGCTGCCAAGTCGCTTCAGTCGTGTCCAACTCTGTGCGACCCCATAGATGGCAGCCCACTAGGCTCTGCCGTCCCTGGGATTCTCCAGGCAAGAACACTGAAGTGGATTGCCATTTCCTTCTCCAATGCATGAAAGTGAAAAGTGAAAGTGAAGTCACTCAGTCGTGTCCGACTCTTAGCGACCCCATAGACTGCAGCCTACCAGGCTCCTCTGTCCATAGGATTTTCCAGGCAAGATACTGGAGTGAGATGCCATTGCTTTCTCCAATAAGTATTCATAGGATCCCCTTAAGTCTTTGCCCAAATATTAGGCAGTACATGTGTAAAGTGAGACTCCATTAGCTGGGCACATAGAATAATTACCGGAGAAATGAAAATTACCAATAATTTGCAAAATAAGCAATAACTGAAGCTTGGAGAGGGTTGAAAGGCATTCTAGTTCCAATTAGTCAGAACTCAGTAGACTCTAGAGATACCACAACTTAGGAGCAAGGCTAGAGTAGTTTGAAAATAAAGGGGACTTTAGATCCTCCTAAGAAGAGCTTGAAAATAAACCTCAAAAAGACCAAGCTGATCCCCAACTAAATTAACTGCCTCCAAGAATAAAGCTCAGCACTTTTTAAGGGAAGGCAGCCAAAATCAGACACTCAACAACATAACACAAAATCCAGAATCTGGTAAAAAGATTACCAGATATGTGGGAAAACATGTAAAATATGATCCTTAGCCAGGAAAAACAAGTCAGTTGAAACAGACACATAAATGACAGAAATGATGAAATTAGCAGACAAGGACTTAGAGAGAGCTATTGTAAATATGTTTAAGGATCTAAAGAAAAACTCAGTGAACACAATGAGCAAGTGTGTGTGAGTGTTTAGTCATGTCTGACTCTTTGCGATCCCATGGAATTTTCTATGCAAGAATACTGGAGTGGTTGCCATTCTCTTCTCCAGGGAATCTTCCCCACCCAGGGATCAAACTTGCATCTCCTGCACTGGCAGGTGGATTCTTTACCACTGAGCCACCTGTGAAGCTTGAACAAAATGAGAAACATGGAAAATTATAATAAAAGAAACAATTGTAACTTCTAGACATAAAAATCAGAGATGCGTAATCCACGGAATGGGCTTAGCAGATGACTGCACACAACAGAAGAACAAAAATGACTTGAAGATACAGCCCCCTGAAAAGTTGAAACTAAAGTCAGAAAGAAAAGGAGAAAGAAAATACGCATGTACATACTTAACATACATACAGAAACAGAACCCCAGGGACCTGTGGATCAATATCAAGCAATCTAACACATGTAAATTGAATATGGGAGAGATATTTCAAGAAATAATAACTGAAATTCCAGATTTGATTTTAAAAATATATACTTACCAAGAGATGCAATAAGGTCAGCAAATTCCAAACAGAATAAATAGGTACAAAGAACCACATCTAGACATATCTTAATCAATATTCTGAAAACCAATGGTAAAGTACCTGTATTAAAAGCAGCCAGAGAAAGAAAGACACATTACATTCAGGGGAACAAAGATAAGATTTTCCACTGACTTTATATCAAAAATAATGTAAGCCAGAAGACACAGAGTAGCATAGAAAGAGAGAAAAAATTATCTGAGAACTCTAATATGCAATAAACATAACCTTTAAAAATGCAGGTGAGGAAAAAAGACACAGATGTGTATAATGGACTTTTGGACTCAGAGGGAGAGGGAGAGGGTGGGATTATTTGGGAGAATGGCATTCTAACATATATACTATCATGTAAGAATTGAATCGCCAGTCTATGTCTGATGCAGGATACAGCATGCTTGGGGCTGGTGCATGGGGACGACCCACAGAGATGTTATGGGGAGGGAGGTGGGAGGGGGGGTTCATGTTTGGGAATGCATGTAAGAATTAGAGATTTTAAAATTAAAAAAATAAAAATAAATAAAAATAAATAAAAATTTAAAAATGCAGGTGAAACAAAGATGTTTCTAGACAAATAAAAGCTAATTAATAGAAAGTAATTCTTGCTTGCATTATAATAGCTAATGATTAAAATAAACAGCTAATTATTAGAAAATAATTATTACCTATAATACAAGAGATAAAAAAGGAAGTTCTTTATGTATAAGGAAAAAATACCAGCTCTATACAAAGGAATGATGGTCACTGAAAATAGTAAATATGTGGGTAAAATTTTTTCATTAAATTTTTCTTTAAAAATAATTGAGTATTTAAAGCAAAAGTAATATCAATATATTAGGGGTCAATAAGTTTATGCAGCAGTTCAATTTGATGGTAAACTGTGATAAGGTAAAGATGCATATTGTAAACACTACAGCAACCAATTTTAAAAGGTATACAAACTAAAAGAGAAGATTAAATGACATATTAAAAATACTCAGTTTAAAAGAAGGTAGGAAACATGAATAAAAAAGAACAAAGAAGAGATGGGACCATTAGAAAACAAGTAGCAAGATGGATCATGTAAAAGATACAACATCAACATTTGCATTAAATACAAATGGACTAAGGGGCTTCCCTGGTTGCTCAGTGGTAAAGAATCTACCAGCTAATGTAGGAGACACGGGTTCGATCCCTGATCCAGGAGGATCCCACATGCTGCGGAGCAGCTAAACCCATGCACTGCAACAATTAAGCCTGTGTTCTAGAGCCTGGGAGCCACAACTACTGAAGCCCAGGCGCCCTGGAGAACCATCACAATGAGAAGTCCTCGCACCATAACTCTAGAGTAGCCCCCACTCACCACAAGTAGAGAAAAGCCCTCGTAGCAACAGAGACCCAGTACAGCCAAAACTAAATAAATAAAGTATTTTTTTAAACAAAAAAATTATATAAATGGACTAAACATATCAACTAAAAGCAGAAATTGTTATACTGGAAGAGGACAAGATTCACATAGGTTGTCTAAAAGAAACACACTCTAAATATAAGGACAAAGTTTAAAAATGAAAGAATGAAATAAAATATACCATGCAAAATATTAATCAAAATAAGTCTATATTAAGGGCTATATTTGAACTTCAGGACAGGGACCCTTATCAATGACAGAGGGACATTTTATAATGATAAAATGGTGAATTCATTACAAAGACATAACAGTTCTAAATGTTTATTCACTTAGCAACAAGAGCTTCAAAATATGTGAATTAGGGACTTCCCTGATAGTCCTGGGCTTCCCAGGTGGGGCTTACCTGGTAGCTCAGATGGTAAAGCTTCTGCCTATAATGCGGGAGACCTGGGTTCAATCCCTGGGTCAGGAAGATCCCCTGGAGAAGGAAATGGCAACCCACTCCAGTATTCTTGCCTGGAAAATCCCATGGACTGAGGAGCCTGGTAGACTACAGTCCATGGGGTCACAAAGAGTCGGACACGACTGAGCGACTTCACTTTCTTTCTTTCCCAGGTGGTGGTAGTGGTAAAGAACCCGCCTGCCAATGCAGGAGACGTAAGAGACTTGGGCTCGATCCCTGGGTTGGGTGGATCACTTGGCGGAGGGCACAGGAACCCTTTCCAGTTTTTTTGCCTGGACAATCCCATGGACAGAGGATCCTGGCGGGCTATAGACTGTAGGATCGCAAAGATTTGGACACGACTGAAGCGACTTTGCATATAGCACTGGTAGTCCAGTGGTTAAGACTTCACGCTTCCAAATCAGGGGGCCTGGGTTCCATTCCTGGTAGGGGAAATAAGATCCTGCAGGCCACACTGCACAGGCCAAAAAGAAAAAAAAAAAAAGCATGAGGTAAAAATAGGATTAAAAGAAGAAATAGACAAATCAACAATATTTAGAGATTTTAATACTCCTCTCTATATAATTGATAAAATAAGCAGATAAACAATGGGTAAGGATATATAATTAATTTGAAAACACTGTCAAGATGACTTAATTGGCATAGATGAAATGCTATACCCAATAGTGGCAGAATACATATTCTTTTAAAGTACACATAGAATACTCACTGAAATGTCTCAGTAATTTAAAAATGAGTATATTTTTCATGATAATGTAATTAAATGAGAAAAGTATACTTGTAAAACCTCCAAGTATTTGGAAATTAAAAAATACATTTCTAAGTAACCCATGGGTCAAAGAAGAAATTATAAAAAGAAGTTAGGAAATATCTCGAGTTGAATGATGATGAAAGTACAAAATATTAGAATTTGTGGGATTCATTTAAAGCAGTGCTTAGAGGAAAACTCATTCTGTTAAATGTTTATATTAGGCCCAAAGAAAAATTCTAAAATCAATATCTAAGCATTCCACTTAAGAAGGTAACAAAAAAGATCAAATTAAACTCAAAGTTAATTTAGAAGGTAGGAAATAAAAAGAGCAGAGATCAATGAAATGAAAATTGGGCAAAAATATAAAAATCAAGTGAGACAAATGTTGGTTTATTTTAAGGATCAATATAGTTGATAAACCTCTAGTTGGACTGAGGAGAGAACACAAGTTACCAGTATCAGAAATGAAAGAGGGGATTTCACTTCAGACTTAGCACATTTATGCCAGCACATTTGACAATTAAGATGAAATTGAGAAATTCTTTAAAATACAGACACTGCTTTACAGAGTGAAGTAAGTCAGAAAGAGAAAAACAAATATCATATATTAATGCCTATATATGGAATCTAGAAATATGGTACAGATGAAACAATTCGCAAAGCAGAAATAGAGACACAGGCATAGAGAACAAACATGGACACCAAGGGGGAGAGGTGGGGTGGGATGAATTGGAAGACTGGGATTGACATGTACACACTTCTATGTATACAGATAATGAGAACCTACTGTGTAGCACAGGGAACTTTTCTCAACACTCTGTGGTGACCTAAATGGAAAGGAAATCCAATAAAGAGGGGATATATGTATACATGGCACCCCACTCCAGTACTCTTGCCTGGAAAATCCCACGGACGGAGGAGCCTGGTAGGCTACAGTCCATGGGGTCTCGAAGAGTTGGACACAACTGAGCGACTTCACTTTTGCTTTTCACTTTCATGCACTGGAGAAAGAAATGGCAACCCACTCCAGTATTCTTGCCTAGAGAATCCCAGGGATGGGGGAGCCTCGTGGGCTGCCGTCTATGGGGTCACACAGAGTCGGACACGACTGAAGCGACTTAGCAGCAGCAGCAGCATAGCTGATTCCATTTGCTGTAAATCAGAAACTAACACAGTGTTGTAAAACAACTATACCCCAGTGAGACTAAAAATAAAATGCAAATAACGGAAACGTAACAAGAAATGGGATATTTTAGAGTCTGATTACTAGGATTCGCAACTCTGCTCTTCCACTTATCAGCTGTGTGAATTTGGGCAAATCCCTTAATTTTTCTGTGCCTCGGTTTCTTCCTCTGTAAAATCAGGATAATTGGGTTTTTGCAAAGGTTTAATGAGTTATTTTGTAAAGTTCTGTGCAGAGCGCTACATAAGTGTTGGCTTTGATAATTTCTTAAATCTTAAATGGTTTTTCTGGATTGAGACTTATAATTGGTTCTGATGGCTTAAATGAGAGTTAGAGATTTTGGTTTAGTGCTAGAGCTTTTTTTTGGTCAATAAGATAGACTATTAACGAATACAGCTGGAAAATCCAAAGTCTATTGGCAGTTTAAGTTTAACACAGGAAATCAATCAACTTCAAAAAGTGAAGGAAAAAAAGCAAAGAAACAAATCCTGATGTAACATAGTCCCCTTTGCCATGACCCCCCTACCCCCTGACATCACTCCCTTCCCCACATAATTCTTGACAGCGAAAAGGTTGACCTCATGGTGCAATGGGAGAAAGATGTGTGTTCAGCAGTCAAAGTATAGCTAAAAGTGGCAGCTGGAAACCGGAGGGCTTCCTGGGTCAGCTCACAGATGGAAGGAAATACAGCTTATCTTCTACAGTTTCCAATCAATTAGGAAGAGAGCTTCTCATCCCAGTTCTGAAACACTGGAAACGTTTTGCCCATCCAATTTCCTGCTTCCGATGAGCCCCAGAGTCTGAGCCAGGCCGTGCACAGTCTCAGGTCCTGGCTGTGCAGTGGGCCTGCCAGCCTGCCCCCATCCATCATGCTGAAAGCCCTGGCGAGAGGCCCGGGGCTCTCCGCCAGCAGGACTGGCAGCCAATGACACGCCGATGGCCGAGGCTGGCTTCTCCTGAGAGCCTCTGCCTGCTGCCTGAGGAAACCAGAGGTGGTCTCCTCACACGCCCTGCTCAGCAGGCTGTTGTCCTCCTCCTTTGCTTGATGGGGACTCAGTCCCCACCAACCATCAGTTGGGTGGCAGTGCCTCAGGCAGAGAGGTGAGCCAAGGAATTATCCACCGCAAAGGAACATGAACCCAAGCTGAATTTGAACATCTGTTTCCTATGTAACACCCTTCAGAAAGCATGGCATTGTTGGCTTTCCAAATCAGTTCCTGGCAATCCAGGGAAAAAATAAAAGATACTAGTCTTTGCAGTAAGGCTGGGTCTTCTCCGAGAGGACAACAGGACTTCTCTTTGAACCTTGCGGCTCAGCTGGTAAAGAATCCACCTGCAACGTGGGAGACCTGGGTTTGATCCCTGGGTTGGGAAGATCCCCTGGAGAAGGGAAAGGCTACCCACTCCAGTATTCTGGCCTGGAGAATTCCATGGACTATACAATCTATGGGGTCGCAAAGAGATGGACATGACTGAGCAACTTTAAAAAAAAAAAAGGGATCACGCAGACAGTTGTCCTGGCAGGGTCTGTGAATGTTGCTGAACTTCTCCAGGGAAGGGAGAGAAATAGGCAGGCACTTGAAATCCTCAGAGAACTGGGGCAGGGACTGACTCCTTAAGGCAGAGTATAGCAGTCAGTCTAGAGTCTGGACCTGCTGACCTGGTGAACATCCCATGGCCAGAGATTCCACAGTCATAATGACCAGGGCACTGGTGTGAGGTTACACAGGCCCTGGAATTTACGAGCCATGTGACCTTGGGCAAGTAATACAACTTCAAGGAATTTTAAATGGTCAAACGGAAATAATAATGCTAATTTATGGGGATATTGTGTGAAATAATGACCCAGTACTTAACAAAGCACGTAGATAGCCTGGTGTTGAGTAGATGCTTAGTATCATCAGCTATTTTTATTATTGTCATTATTAGGTTTACATCATCAACAGTTAATCCTCAAGAATCCTGTTTGGCACCTTCATTTTTATAGAATGCTATA
The DNA here is from genome assembly GCF_016772045.2 of Ovis aries. Taxonomy (NCBI): domain Eukaryota; kingdom Metazoa; phylum Chordata; class Mammalia; order Artiodactyla; family Bovidae; genus Ovis; species Ovis aries. Next base: position 92,429,301 of record NC_056059.1, on the reverse strand, counting down.
GAAATATTCTGGTATAGTCAGTCTTCTGCGAAACTCATGGCAGATCAAAAATACCTGGTAAAGGGACCTCCCTGGAGGTCCAGTGGTGAAGACTCTGTGCTCCTACTGCAGGAGGTAAGAGTTCGATTCCTGGTCAGGAAGCTAAGATCCTGCATGCTAAACCAAGCATGCCACATGGTTTAGGGAGTTGGGGTGGGAGAACAACTTGAAAAAATGTTCCAGAAAGTTCCAAAAACTGAAACTTAAATTTCTGTGAGTTGGCAACTATTCACCTAACATTTACATTGTGTTTACAACTATTTATGTAGCATTTACAGTGTGTTAGTGCTGGGCTTCCCTGGTGGCTCAGAGGTTAAAGCGTCTGCCTGCATTGTGGGAGACCCGGGTTCGATTCCTGGGTTGGGAAGATCCCCTGGAGAAGGAAATGGCAAAAGTATTCTTGCCTGGGAAATCCCATGGACACAGGAGCCTGTTGGGCTATAGTCCACGGGGTCGCAAAGAGTCAGACACAACTGAGCGACTTCACTTTCACTTTACATTGTGTTAGGTATTATAAATAATCTAGGGATGATCTAAAGTACACAGGAGGATGTGTGCTATATGCAAATACTACACTATTTTATATCAGAAATTTAAGCATCTGTAGATTTTGGTTTCTAAGGGGGCCCTGGAAGCAATTCTCCAAATCAGGGACAACTGTATATATAATATATAAGCATCTGAATGCAGAGTTCCAAAGAATGGCAAGAAGAGATAAGAATTCTTCAGCGATCAATGCAAAGAAATAGAGGAAAACAACAGAATGGGAAAGACTAGAGATCTCTTCAAGAAAATTAGAGATACCAAGGGAAATTTTCACCCAAAGATGGGCTCAATAAAGGACAGAAATGGTAGGGACCTAACAGAACCTGAAGATATAAAGAAGAGGCGGTAAGAATAGACAGAAAAACTGTACAAAAAAGATCTTCACGACCCGGATAATCACGATGGTGTGATCACTCATCTAGAGCCAGACACCCTGGAATGTGAAGTCAAGTGGGCCTTAGAAAGCATCACTACGAGCAAAGCTAGTGGAAGTGATGGATTTCCAGTGGATCTCTTTCAAATCCTGAAAGATGATGCTGTGAAAGTGCTGCACTCAATATGCCAGCAAATTTGGAACACTCAGCAGTGGCCACAGGACTGGAAAAGGTCGTTTTTCATTCCAATCCCAAAGAAAGGCAATGCCAAAGAATGCTCAAACTACCACACAATTGCACTCATTTCACATGCTAGTAAAGTCATGCTCAAAATTCTCCAAGCCAGGCTTCAGCAATATGTGAACCGTGAACTTCCTGATGTTCAAGCTGGTTTTAGAAAAGGCAGAGGAACCAGAGATCAAATTGCCAACATCTGCTGGATCATGAAAAAAGCAAGAGAGTTCCAGAAAAACATCTATTTCTGCTTCATTGACTATGCCAAAGCCTTTGACTGTGTGGATCACAATAGACTGTGGAAAATTCTGAAAGAGATGGGAATACAGACCACCTGACCTGCCTCTTGAGAAATCTATATGCAGGTCAGGAAGCAACAGTTAGAACTGGACATGGAACAACAGACTGGTTCCAAATAGGAAGAGGAGTATGTCAAGGCTGTATATTGTCACCCTGCTTATTTAACTTCTATGCAGAGCACATCATGAGAAATGCTGGACTGGAAGAAACCCAAGCTGGAATCAAGATTGCCGGGAGAAATATCAATCACCTCAGATATGCAGATGACACCACCCTTATGGCAGAGAGTGAAGAGGAACTAAAAGCCTCTTGATGAAAGTGAAAGAGAAGAGTGAAAAAGTTGGCTTAAAGCTCAACATTCAGAAAACGAAGATCATGGCATCCGGTCCCATCACTTCATGGGAAATAGTTGCGGAAACAGTGGAAACAGTGTCAGACTTTATTTTTTGGCTCCAAAATCACTGCAGATGGTGATTGCAGCCATGAAATTAAAAGACACTTACTCCTTGGAAGAAAAGTTATGACCAACCTAGATAGTAAATTCAAAAGCAGAGACATTACTTTGCTGACTAAGGTCCGTCTAGTCAAGGCTATGGTTTTTCCAGTAGTCATGTATGGATGTGAGAGTTGGACTGTGGAGAAGGCTGAGCACTGAAGAATTGATGCTTTTGAAGTGTGGTGTTGGAGAAGACTCTTAAGAGTCCCTTGGACTGCAAGGAGATCCAACAAGTCCATTCTGAAGGAGATCAACCCTGGGATTTCTTTGGAAGGAATGATGCTAAAGCTGAAACTCCAGTACACTGGCCACCTCATGGGAAGAGTTGACTCATTGGAAAAGACTCTGATGCTGGGAGGGATTGGGGGCAGGAGAGGAAGGAGAGGACAGAGGATGAGATGGCTAGATGGCATCACTGACTTGATGGATGTGAGTCTGAGTGAACTCCGGGAGTCGGTGATGGACAGGGAGGCCTGGCGTGCTGAGATTCATGGGGTCACAAAGAGTCGGACACGACTGAGCAACTGAACTGAGCTGATATAATATTACATAGTCAGAAATATTCTCTAATAGAATATAAAAATGCATGTTGGGTTTTCTACAGAACATAGAAATATGTAATTCTGCCTTCAAAGAATTTATATCCTAGGAGATTTAAGATGATCTAACACAAAGGGTGATATTCACTATTTTATAATGGTGGGAAGTCGATTAGGAGGGGAAAGTTTTAGGAAGGAAACTGGAGAGTAGGGCCTCACTAACTGAAATGACCATTCTACCGCTTTCCAATTCCATCCATTTGTTCACTTAAATCATTTATTTATTTATTTATTCATCAAATGTGTTAACCAGTGTTTGCTAAGGGACTTTCTATGCATTAGCCGTTAACTCGCAATATGAAAGGCCTGGAGTGTTGCTTTCATGGTATGGAGTGGGAATTAGGGCCTGGTGGTGAGATTTGAAATGAGACATTTTGGTCAGCAAACTTGCTCTTGTTGATAGAGAATGGTAGCCCCCAAAAAAGTTTTGAGGAGGGTAAAAGCTGGCTACTTCTGGGACTTCCTTGGCGATCCAGTGGTTAAGATGCCACACTCCTAATTGATGGGGCCCCGGTTCCATCCTTGATTAGGGAGCTAGATCCCATATGCTGCAACTAAGAGTTCTCATGCCATAACTAAAGATCCCACATGCCGCGACTAAGACCAGGTACAACTAAATAAATAAATAAATAAATATATTTTTTAAAAGATTGGCTATTTTCCTATATTTCACTTCAAGGTTATAATGAAACCAAGTTTCAGACCAAGTCCTGCCACATATACTGACATAATTATATAAATATTTGCTAGTCAATACACACAACTGTTCATCTAACCGTTCTCAGAGCTTAAGTCCAAGATCTCAGCCCTTTGAGGTGTTTCCACTAGTTGCACGTGAAAGGTTTGTTCCAGGAAGGCATCTATGGTTTCTAATGGGCACCAGACAATCATAAATTCTCACAGATCAGTGGCCCATCATGGAACTGGTTAGCCTCAGATACCCTCAGTAAAGATCTGGGCGCAGGCCTCACCGGATTTTTACACTTCATTCATGGAAGGATAGGGATTACTTTATTATTTTCTAGCCATTCTATCTACTTAGAATTCCTTTAATTTCACCACTGAAAGCCCATTTCTAACATCAGTTATGTGCATTAAAATATCATTACTGGGACTTTCCTGGTGGCCTAGTGGTTAATACTCTGTGCTTCCACTGCAGGGGACACATGTTCCATCCCTGATTGGGGAACTAAGATTCCCGCATGCCACACAGCATGACCAAAAAAAAAAAGTCACTACCTTTTACCTTCCTAATAAAAACCCATTTCTGACACCAAGTATAACTTTTGGAAAATAATTGGTTGTTGATTGAAGTATGATAACCCAGAGACTGGCTCTAGAGAAGGGCACTTTGATGAAATGCTAGCTGCCCGATGCTTCACTGCGCTTTCTTGGTTAGTCCAAGGATTTTGGCTTAACTTAAGAAAAACACATGTACTATCACATTGTAAACACTTACAGGTATGCTAAGTCACTTCAATCTTGTCTGACTCTGCAAACTTATGGACTGTAGCTCAAGAGGCCCCTCTGTCCTTGGGATTTCCCAGGCAAGAATCCTGGAGTGGTTTGCCATCACCTCCTCCAGGGGATTTTCCTGACCCAGGGGTCAAACCCACATGTCGTGCATTGGCAGGTGGGTTTTTTTGTTTGTTTGTTTGTTTTAACCACTAGGGCCACTTGGGAAGCCCTGTAAACAGTTAAATGTTTTAGAATAAATTACGGACACTAGAACACATGGTGCAAAGAAGATGACTCAACATCCTTTGAGAACTGACCTTCAGTTTCCTGGGCTAGAAATGTTTGTCCTCAAAGCACAAGAGGAAAGCTCAAATTAACCATGCTTAGGGAGCCTGATGTATAAAACCAGAAAGGCAATGCATTTGCTTATGGTGAGATCTCAAATCATTGTGCAGCTTTAATTTTGATAGGATAAATGCATTTTCTCCTTGGGCACTATTTCAGGGGGAAGTTATCATCACAAAGTTATTTGTTGAATATTGCAGTTTGAACCAGAGGCTGTGGTTGGCCCATCCACAACAGGTACAGATCTGCCAGAAGAACCTGAGTTTCTGAGGGAGCAGGTCGGAATGCTTTATGTCTGGTTTTCAGGACATCCTCCAAGCCCACATTCAGCCGTACCTACCATTTTGATCCTTGAGTCAGGAAGATCCCCTGGAGAAGGAAATGGCAACCCACTCCAGTTTTCTTTCCTAGAGAATTCCATGGACAGAAGAGCCTGGTGGGCTACAGTCCATGGGGTCGCAAAGAGTGGGACACGACTGAGTGATTAACATGGTTTTGACAGAAATACCCACTTCCAGTTACACTTTAAAACCCATAACCCTGGGACTTCCCTGATGATCCAGTTATTAAGAATCCACCTCTGATGCAGGGGACTTGGGTTCTATCCCTGGTTGGGGAACTAAGATCCCACATGCCTTAGTGCAATTAAGCCCAAGCACTGCAGCTAGAGAAAGTCTGTGTGCTTCAACAAAGCCGGGTAAAGCCAAAACAAACAAACAGAAAGTCTATAGCCCTTCCAGACTGATTCCTCTGCTGCCCTGCCCTACATTTATGGCTTTGGCTGGAACCAGAGCCCGGGTGTCACGGCCTTTGGGCTGAAAAGGGCAGCTGAGTTGGATCCAGGAAATGGGCAGGGTACAGGCCTCTCTTGACCTTGGAAGGCCTCTCTTGACCTTAAGGAAGAAAGCAAGAGCCTTATCAGATCTATAGGACTGGCCAAGTGGTTCTTCCTGGGGGTATGGGTACAGACCAAGAGGAAAGGATTTCAGATTTTGCTTGAAAAAACCTGGACTGCATAACCTCTGTCAGCACTTAATCTCTGCAGGCAGGGAGTCCTGACAGGCCCAAGCTGCAATTCCATGGCCTCCAACCCTCATAGTAGTGGGTAGGTTTACATTCCAGGTAAAGAAAAAAACACTTCTATTTAGAACACTTTGCCATTGGTTATCATTTTTGCCTGACACCCCACTTTGCAATGGTTAGCTTGAGCATGATTGTTCTAAATCAAAGGCTGTTTCCCCTGAAGAAGAAGGCCTGGGCACACCCCTGGCTCTCTACAGCAGCTTTTCTGAGTTCCCACTCCCCTTCTGTCCATCTTGGGAACTGTGTCAGCATTTGGGGTTAGAATAAGAGAGTGGAAGGTGGGGAATTCCCTGGCAATCCAGTGGTTAGCATTTGGCGTGTTCACTGGCTGGGCTGGATCACTGGTCATCAAACTAAGATCCCACAAGCCGCCCAGTGTGGCCAAAAAAAAAAAAAAAAAAAAAGTGGACTGTGCTGTTTATATTATTTAAATTGAGTGACTAGCTCTCTTACAAAAGCTCTCCTGGAAGCGGAAGCGGAAGCGGAAGAGATGGAGCTGAAAGGCAGACAGACCCCTGCCAGCCTCTCCATTTTCTTCTCTGCCTATTAGTGCAGTGCTTTCCCACCGGGTTTTCCTGCTGCTCCACCTTCTGCAGTCCTCCCACCTCTGCACACTCCTCTCCACACTCCTTTTCCTCCTTCTTCAGAGTTGGGCTAAATTAGGAGAGCTGCCTGGAGTCCCCTTCTCAGGAACAGGGGCAGGAAGCGGGCACCCAGGACTGCCTCCTACCCGCAGGGGAATCACCCAGCGAAGAGTGCCTTGCAAACTCTGACCTGTGCTTCTGCTATACCCCGGTGTCCTCCCTGGCCCCAGATTCTTGCCACTTAGCTCAGGGCAGGCAAATTCAGACAACAATATTTGAGCCCAGGAGCCTCCTTCAAAGCACTGACTCTCCTGGGCTTGAGATGCTCACTGTTTTCTTTCCCGTAACTCTGCACACTTCCTCCTCCCCATTTCATTCCGTTCTCAGTTTTCACTCTCTTTGGAAGAGAAGTGCGATTCTAACTCCTCCTGTGCGACGCCTAGTACACGGATGGCTTCTTGCTTTCAGCTTCCTGGCTCTGCTGCAGTGACCTTTGGAATTTCATGGCTTCCTGCCACAGACCTCCCTTCTTCCCAGCATCTGTTTAAACACCACGCTTCCGGTGGCAATGCCCTTTGCCTTTCTAACCTTTTTGTCATCTGGCTCCAAATTCCAAAGGGGATTTTGCTGCTTGTCTGGTCAGAAACCATGCCCTGTGGCTGGAAGAAAAGCCTTAATAGTACATTTTCCCTGGATATGGGGTTGCCAAAATCTTAAAGGCTGGCACTTGGGAAAATTTCAAGACTTCTTGTCACAAGCTGAACAAAAAATCACAGCTTGTAGCCCAATGTTCGATGCCTTCCTGCATGAGGGCCAGTCTGCCTGCAAGTCTTTCCTCCAGTCCACCCTCCCTTCCTTCAGCTAATGCTTGAGCTTTACCCAGGACCCTGGCTTCCTGGACTTAGCTTGGGCTCTTACCTCTGCCTGAATCACCTTCCCCACTACATCTTCTGTCTCTGCATGGCACAATTTCGACTGTTTTCTTTTCTTTTTAAAAAATATCTATTTGTTAGCTGCACCAGGTTTTAGTTGGAGCATGGGGGATTTAGTTCCCTGCCCAGGGACTGAACCCTGGTCCCCTGTATTTGGAGCTTGGGCTTTTAGCCACTGGACCATCAGGAAAGTTCCTCGACTATATTCTATGTATTAATGCCCCCGCCTAAAAGTTTTCCTTGGTCCCTTCCCATCTGACTTCATCTTTCCCCAAAACCCCTGCCCTTCTATTATGTTATTTTGAACTATAGCTTTCTTGATACAGCTATTGATACAGCTATAATTCACATACCATCCATTTAAAAAGCATACAATTCAATGGTTTTTAGCATAGTCACAGAATTGTGCCACCATCTCCACCATCAATTCTTGAATATTTTCATCACCTACCTCCATTTCACACTTTAAGTGTCACTCACCAATCCACACCCCTAAAACTTTCCCAAATCTTCTCCGGTCCTAAGCAACCATGGCCTACTTTCTGTCTCTATAGAGTTGCCTATCAGGACATTTAATATAAATCGAATCATACTGTATGCGGTATTTTGGAACTGACTTCTTTTAATTAGAATAGTGTTTTCAACACTACTTCACCCAAGGGGCATATTTTAAAAACATTCTAACATCTCTGAAATAAGGGTGCATTTTCATATCAAGGCTGTGTGTAGGGTAATTAGCAGTAGTCTTTCTTAATAATATCTAAAATAAGGATGCACCTTCCAATCAAGGGCATCAAATTCAATGAAATGTTTTATGTCTCTGCCTTACTGCCTATCACAACCTGCTTCATAGTGAACTTTCTTGTTTATGAGCTTCCCTGGTGGCTCAGATAGTAAAGAATCTGCCTGTAATGCAGGAGACCCAGTTTCAATCCCGGGGTCAGGAAGATCTCCCGAAGAAGGGAATGGCAACCCACTCCAGTATTCTTACCTGGAGAATTCCATGGACAGAGGAGGCTGGTGGACTATAGTCCATGGGGTCGCATAGAGTCAGACACAACTGAGTGACTAACACTTGCTTATGTGTCTATCTTGTCTTGTAACCTATAGGCTCCAGAAGGACAGTATCCTTTAAAGCATATAGCGGAATACTTGGCTTTCAAGAAATGCTCAGTAAATATGAAAAAGAGCTAATGTTATGTTCAGAGACAGTCTCCAACAACGACACAACAGAGCAGGAGAAAGGTACAAGGTCTTCATGCATACTTGGTAAGAATGAAGTGTTCTTACTGTTGTAAACTCTCTGGTGACTGATATCATCTGAGCACCTATGTGCCAGTTCCTGTGTTCTGAGAAGAGAGTGTTACAAAGATGGCCATGTTCCCACTCCTAAGGAACTCATATTTTGAAAAGATGTTTATATGAATGGTTATATAACAAGGAGGACAGATAAATGTGGTATAGGGGCTGCCAATGCTGTGAGACAGAAGTGGAAGAGAGAGAGAGAGAGTGGCATCTGTACTTGAGGCAGGAGGCAGATGCCACCCCCCACAGGGTAAAGCAATTACAGATTCATGAAACTTCAAGACAATATAGGACAATTAAGGGAGGAGACTGGGCCCTGCCCAGACCACGTATTCTCCCTGAAGTCAGGAGACTTCTCTGACCACACATAACCAGAAAAGGCTCCTTGCAGGCCAAAGGGGAGTTATGTCAAGGGATGTTCTACCCAGATGTCTTTCAGTAAAATCCATCTTGGCTAAGAGATGCATTCGCACACACAGGAGGATCCTGAGATATACCAACTATGGACTGTGAACCAGGCAAATCAAAGTGATTGGCCACAGGAAACCCGGAAGAAATACCCCATAAAAGTGATTCAAACAGCCACGAGGACGCGACTCAGTGACTCTCTCTCTCCTTGAGTCTGCCCATGTGTCTGTCCACATGGACTGTACTCTTTTCCCTTCTAATAAATACTTTACTTGCTTCACTACTTTCCATCTTTGTGGGAATTCTTTTCTGCAAAACCAAAGGACCAGGGCCCTTGTCACTGACTAGCGGCTAGGATCTGGGGCTCTCACCACTGTGCCTTGGCCTCAGTCTCTGGCTGGGAATGCAAGCCCCACTCCAAGCCACTGGAGGACAAGACCACCCGAGATCTTACTTACCTGTTAAGCACCTAGAATATGGGCTTTACAGTCTGACAGTCCTGGGTTCTCCCATTTCTCTGTAAACCCAGCCATGATATTGAACTCTCCATGGCTCCTTTTTTTTTTTTTTTTAATGTATTGATTTATTTGGCTGTGCCGGGTCTTACCTGTGGCATGTAGGATCTAGTTCCCTGACCAGGGATTAAACTCAGGCCCATTGCCCTGGGAGCTCAGAGTCTTGGCCACTGGACCACCAGGAAAGTCCCCATGCCTCCATTTCTTTATACAATGGGCGTTTAAAAAGTGTGTATCTCTTACAGCCATCGTAAGACTCAAATGAGACAATGAGTGTAAAATACTTGGCATATTCGTAAGCGCTCAAATAAATGATAATTATTCTTGTGAGCTTTATTTATTTATTTACTTTTGGCTATGCTGCCAGATCTTAGTTTCTTGATCAGGGACTGAACCTGGGCTCCAGCAGCGAAAGCACAGAGTCCCAGCCACTGGACTGCCAGGGAATTCCCTCTTGTGAATTTTAGATCATTAAACCTTTGGGGATTTTAGAAGTTATTTAATCAACCCTTCCCCTGTACACCTAACTTTATGCTATAGGATCAAAATACTACGTGGTTTAGTATTTTAGAGGAGGTAGAAGCAGGCTTCCTGGAGGGGAGACACTGGAAGACTGAGAGACGTTAAAATGCGGAGAATTTTCACAAGAGAGATGGGCACTTTGAAGGTGAGTTTGAGGAGGCCTGTTCCTCTAGCCCAGCCCACTGGCCCTCCTTTTCTTCTCCCCATTTGCAGCCACTTAGTGTATTTTAATGGAGACTTTACATTTACATATGTAAACTCTGCCCTGTATCTGAGCGGTTCTTGGCAGGAAAGTCTCAGCCGCACGTGAATGATAAGCTCTGGTTCCTTCTTGTGTATTTTTCCCTTCTCAACAAACCTTTCTCCGGACTGTCAGGGGCTGAGCTTGCTGCATTTTATTCCTCAAGTGTCTAGCATGATGCGCAAAGGAGTCTTATGTAAGTGTTTTTGGTTTTCTTTTTTTAACTTTTTCTTAATACTAACAAGAGCTGTTGAATGAAAGAATGACCATTGAAATAGTAACAAGAGTTGTTGAAAGAAAGAATGCATGACTATTGAAATACTGACAAGAGCTGTTGAATGAAAGAATGAGTAACTGTATATTCTGAATAAATAATGAATACATTAACAAATAGTTACAGGGTGGCCTTTAACAATAGGCTTGCAAAATAAAATTACATTTATTTTCCTGGGGAAAATCAGGTGTAGATGAAAGCTAAAAGAATTGCACTCATTTATTCACATTTCTTTTCAGTTTTAGGAATAATATTTTACTCATATCACTGTTTAATCAACAGAGCTAGAATGATTCAGTTTATATAGTTGGCTTCTTTCCTAATAGGTGCCTGGGAAACAATGTTTTTTTATTTTATTTTTTTCTGCTAGTATACAGACTAATAACGTTGTTAGTCCCGTGGCTTCCAACCTATGTCTAAAAGAAGATGATGAAAGATACACCATGCTAAGAAACACTTTTGGAAACTGGGTCTATGCTCTTTTCTCTCCCTGGGTGTAGAGCAAGGGGCTGGTGGTCTGGCTCCAAGATCTGCTTATGGAGCTTAGGCACAAGTGATAAGGTCTCCCTGGGAGCTCCCACCCATCCTCTAATCTGTTTAAGATCTTGATCAAAGGTTTGTAAATTTCACCAGGATGAACCTTTTGAAGGTCCCAACCCCTCCTGCCCTTCCCATCCTTTGTAACTTTCTGTCTCTTACAAAATCCTTTTCACTTGGGTTAATGATCAGTTATTCAACAAATGTTTGTATCTAGAACCAGTCTTTGTCTCTTAAGAATTGACAGTCTTTGTGGGGAGATAAGTTAAAGACAATTAAACCATGTGAATCAGCAACTGTATTTCTGAGTATAACCCTAAAGAATTGAAAGCACAGACTTAAACAGGTATTTGTACACCCACATTCATAGCAGCATTACTCACAATAGGGCAAAGTGTATAAACAACCCAAGTGTCCACTGATGGATGAATGGATACACAAAATGTGGTACATATAGGGACTTTCCTGGTCGTCCGGTAGTTAAGAATCCACACTGCAATGCAGGGCGCGCCGGTTCCATCCCCGGCTGGGGAGCTAAATCCCATAAGCTGAGGAGTGACTAAGCCCGAGCTCTGCAACTAGAGGCTGTGTGCCACAAGGAAAGATGCCACGTGCCACAACTAAGACCCAAAGCAGCCAAAGAGATAAAAACCAATAAAATGTGGTATATAAATACAATGAAATACTATTTAACCTTAAAAGGGGAGGGCATTCTGATACATGGATGAATCTGGAAGGCATTATTCTTGGTGAAATGAGGTCCAAAGAAGAGGACACACAAGATTCCACTTATTTGAGGTACATAGAGTAGTCAGATTCATAGAGACAGAGTAGAATTGGTTGCTAGGGGTTGGGGGAGGGAGAACGGGGAACTGGTGCTTAACAGGCGAGCGGTTTCAGTTTGGGAAGATTGAAAATTTCCGGGGATGGATGGCGGTACTGGTGGCACAGATGTGTGACTGCATTAAGGCCACTGAACTGCACCCTTGAAGTGAAGTCGCTCAGTCATGTCTGACTCTCTGCTACCCCATGGACTGTAGCCCACCAGGCTCCTCCATCCATGGGATTTTCCAGGCAAGAATACTGGAGTGGGTTGCCATTTCCTTCTCCAGGAGGTCTTCCTGACCCAGGCATTGAACCAGGGTCTCCTACATTGTAAGCAGGCACTTTACGGTCTGAGCCACCTACTAGAAAATAGTACCCTTAAAAAATAGCTGTAATTGCTAAGAAGGGCTTCCCTGGTGGCTCAGTGGTAAAGAATCTGCTTGACAACACAGGAGACCTGGTTCGACCCCTGGGTTGGGAAGATCCCCTGGAGAAGATGGCTACCCACTCTAGTATTCTTGCCTGGAGAATTCCATGGCAGGCTATAGTCCATAGGGTCCCAAAGAGTTGGACATGAAACTGTACTGAAAGCAACAAAACTGACGAGATTGCAAAGAGGCCACGTGCTTAAGTCTAAGCAACTCCATCTGCTCATCTACTGAGTCCACTGATAACTGTATCTCTTCAGCTTCTTTTCCTTGGCTGGTCTGGAAGCTTTCCTTTCTCTTGGCCCTCAGTGTTGGCCTATGGGGACTGTTAGGGAGGTTAGCCTGGAAGGGTAGCTGGTTACTGCTCAGTGCTGTAGGAACCCTGCAGCCATTGTGTGGGTTGCTGAGGTCTGGACTTGGACAAAGTGCAAGGAGTCTAGGCATAGAAGCTGAGGCTTAAAGCCTTTACAGCTGTCATTTAGCACTGCAGGTATGAGACAATGGGAGCCTGGATCAGATAAGGGGTTGAAGAGATGGAGCTAAGTGTAGAGATTTGCGAGAGCTTAGTGGTCGCCAACAGGAAGAGCAGCATAAGGAGAAAGAGCACTCGAGGCAGACACCAGGTTTCTGGTTTGGGTGACGTGGTGGATGAGAAGGCTCCTGCTGAGAGGTGGTTACAGTGGGTCAAAAGTTTTAGGGGAAACAAAGACGTCTGTTTTCTGTTTTTGGACATGCTGAATTTAAGGGGCTTGCAAGATATCCAAGTAGCCAGTTATCCTAAAGGAAATAGTTTTAATTTTATACAAAGAAGACTCAGAAGAATCCATTAGAAGAGCAGATTGAGACTAAAAAAAAAAAAAAGGAGAAAAGTAATGTTCAGAAATCTTCCAAAGAGAATATAGGACCAGATGTGCAGCTTGAATACTTCTGGCTTCTTCCAGTACAAGTCTGATTTCTGATTTATGTTTATTTTCAGCAAGTAATCCACACTCAGTTTGCTTCTCTTGGTTCTCATTAACAAAATCACTGATTGGGATCCAGAACTAGTTCTGTGGTCTTGCTGATTGAAAGCCAAGCCATGATTTTCAGGCTTAAAAGGAAAGAATAAGACCCTTTAGTTTTCCCACATTATAAAATGCAACCCCCTAATTTTATCTCATTGTGAATGGTTTCTTTGTCCTAAGCTTGACTTGCCTTCAAAAGGATTTTCACTGGGGAGGTATTTCTATTATTTAATTTGCTTTGTTTTTAGATTATGCATACCTCCCATTTTATATCTATTATCACTGTGCCTGCAAACTTCAGACGTTACTTCTGGGAACAGTGATTGGCCTTGGCCTTTCCTGCCTGGCCCTGCTTTCTCAAGGTCCTTGCAAGCTTGAAGATTCAACCACATAAATCATCAAGCTCATACCTGAGACCTTCCCCCATCCGCCTAAACTTGGCTCAGTTTCTCTTCACATGTTAGGCCAGTTGTCCTTCATCTTTTGAGACCCCGTGCAGAGAACATTGAAGACAGAACATTTGGGTTTTGGATACTATCTCACTGCTAGTCAGTCTGTGTGACAAGAAATAATCTTGCTTTTGTGTACTAAGTTGCAATATACCAGGTACTTTTGTGTGTGTTTAGTGGCTCAGTTCAGTTCAGTTGCTCAGTCGTGTCCAACTCTTTGCGACCCCATGAATCGCAGCACACTAGGCCTCTCTGTCCATCACCAAATCCCGGAGTTCACTCAGACTCACGCCCATCGACTCGGTGGGTGATGCCATCCCGCCATCTCATCCTCTGTCGTCCCCTTCTCCTCCTGCCCCCAATCCCTCCCAGCATCAGAGTCTTTTCCAATGAGTCAACTCTTCGCATGAGGTGGCCAAAGTATTGGTGTTTCAGCTTTAGCATCATTCCTTCCAAATAACACCCAGGGCTGATGTCCTTTAGGATGGACTGGTTGGATCTCCTTGCAGTCCAAGGGACTCTCAAGAGTCTTCTCCAACACCACAAAAAAGCATCAATTCTTCGGCACTCAGCTTTCTTCACAGTCCAACTCTCACATCCATATATGACCACTGGAAAAACCATAGCCTTGATTAGACAGACTTTTGTTGGTAAAGTAATGTCTCTGCTTTTCAATATGCTTTCTAGGTTGGTCATAACTTTCCTTCCAAGGAGTAAGTGTCTTTTAATTTCATGGCTGCAGTCACCATCTGCAGTGATTTTGGAGCCCAAAAAGATAAAGTCTGACACTGTTTCCACCATTTCCCCATCTATTTCCCATGAAGTGATGGGACCAGATGCCATGATCTTCGTTTTCTGAATGTTGAGCTTTAAGCCAACTTTTTCACTCTCCTCTTTCACTTTCATCAAGAGGCTTTTTAGTTCCTCTTCACTCTCTGCCATAAGGGTGGTGTCATCTTCATATCGAGGTTATTGATATTTCTCCTGGCAATCCTGATTCCTGCTTGTGCTTCTTCCAGTCCAGCATTTCTCATGACGTACTCTGCATATAAGTTAAATAAGCAGGGTGACAATATACAGCCTTGACGTACTCCTTTTCCTATTTGGAACCAGTCTGTTGTTCCATGTCCAGTTCTAACTGTTACTTCCTGACCTGCATACAGATTTCTCAAGAGGCAGGTTAGGTGGTCTGCTATTCCCATCTCTTTCAGAATTTTCCACAGTTTATTGTGATCCACACAGTCAAAGGCTTTGGCATAGTCAATAAAGCAGAAATAGATGTTTTTCTTGAACTCTCTTACTTTTTTGATGATCCAGCAGATGTTGGCAATTTGATCTCTGGTTCCTCTGCCTTTTCTAAAACCAGCTTGAACATCAGGAAGTTCACAGTTCACATACTGCTGAAGCCTGGCTTGGAGAATTTTGAGCATTACTTTACTAGCGTGTGAGATGAGTGCAATTGTGCGGCAGTTTGAGCATTCTTTGGCATTGCCTTTCAATGGCTCAGTCCTGTCCAATTCTTTGCAACTCCATGGATTGTAGCCCGCCAGGCTCTTTGGTCCGTGGAATTTTCCAGGCAAGAATACTGGAGTGGGTTGCCATTTCCTACTCCTGACCCAGGGATCCTCCTGACCCTGGGACCAAAACCGTGCCTTTTGTGTCTCCGGCATTGGCAGGCAGATTCTTTACCACTAGTGCCACCTGGGAAGCCCAAGGTACTTTTACATTCATTATTGCATCATCACCTCCTGGACCTCAATTTCTTCATCTGTGAAATGGGGATAAACATATCTGCTTATCAGAACACTTGTAAAGATCATGACTGATGAGATACAGAGTTCACGGGAAGACACCAAACATGGTTTAAAAATATATACAATATTAAATTTACAGCTCATGTTTCTGAAACTCCTCAACAGGTGTTCTCCTGGTCTTCTTTCCATCAAAAGTAACTGGCAGCTCCTATTCCAATGTTCTTTTTAATATTAGCTATAGTAAACCTGCCATTCATCAAGTTCTTACCAAGGTAGATAATAATTGCATTAAGAATCCCTGTTTAGGGACTTTCCTGGTGGTCCAGTGGCTAAGACTCCTCGTTCCCAATGCAGGGGGCCCAGGTTCAGTCCCTGATCAGGGAGCTAGATCCCACATGCTGCACATCCAGCATGCCACAACTAAAGATTATACATACTGAAACTTAGACCTGGCACAGCCAAATAAATAAATATTAAATAATAGAATCCCCATTTAATTCTCAGTCTTGAAAGTAGGTGCAAATATGTCCATTTTGCAGATAAGGAAACAGAGGCTCAGCGAGGTGAAAATAGCCAACCCTGTTTCACACAGTGAACACTTTGCAAAGACAGGATTGTAAACCAGGTTGGATGTGAATCTGGACTTCTGCTCTTAATTGTTACCATTTACTGACTCACTCAGCTCTCCACTTTTCAAAGCAAACTCATCTTTCCTTCTTCTTCCTCTGCCTCCCTCTATCTCTTTCCTAAAAGTAAGTTTACTTCCAGGCCTTGAAAACACCTATTTTGAAACCACAAGTACATAAAAGAAATCTAGTTGGATGTTCTTCACTGACTTGGGGCCAGAGGGAGGTGAGGGGGTTAATGGACAAAGGGAAAGCACATTTGCCATGTCTGCCTCACCCTGTGGTCTTTATCCGGACAAGAGATGCCAGAGCAGTGGACCAGGTCTCGAGAAAAGAAGTGGATGCCCCTCTGCCTTTCAGCTGCCCACTCCCTGTACTCCTCCCTTTTGACTTTCAGGCTTTCTACCCCAAAATCTTGTATGACGTGGGGGCTGGCCAGAGGTGGGAGGGTTTGGGAGCCGAGCCGGAAAGGGGGATGGGGAGAGGAGGAAGATTAAGGAAAGAAAAGCAGCTGGAACTCATCTCCTAGGGACGGGCCAAGAAGGAGGCCCAGGCCCTGGGAAATCTGCTAGTCTCCTGTCTCCTGTTACACAACCCCCTCCCAGCCTCCTCTGCAGCCTGTGTGACACAGGACTTAGCCCACTGGTGGCAGCTCCCAATAGAAGGTGTGCCTGCTGTCCCTGCAGAGGTGGAGACCCCCCCCTCCCCCCCCCCGCCACCCCCGGGAGAGGAGACGTGCTTTCAGGCTGCAAGGAGCTCCTTGCCATAAACAGAGAGACGTCCTTCCAAGTGTCAACACTGCAAATCAGAAAATTAAACAAATCCCTGGGTGGGCAGAACTCCAGTCAGCAAGGCAGTGTGGTGAGCAAACATGTGGGTATTTAGGGATGGGAGGACAATAAAGGTACTGATCTTGATAGAAGGCAAAGTTTAAACCTTCAGTCTTTTCTGCAAGACTCTGGTCTCCAGAGGAGCCCAGCAGAGGGTAAAAGCTGGTGCGTAAGGGAAAGAACCATGGAAGGAGTTTGACGGAATGAATTTGGGGTGAGAAAAATCCTCTGGAGGATCTTAAAGTCATTCCAAGCTTGTTTAAAATTTAGAGAAAATTAGGTCATCCTGGAATCATCCTTGGTCTGTGCATGAGGTCAGGAGAAACTATTTCTGAAAATAGATTATGTCATGTCACTTCCCTGCTTGAAGCCACTGGAGTTCCATCAGAATAAAAGTAAATCCCAAAGTTCCTGCTGTGGCCTGCAGACTTCATGACAGGTTCCTGCTGATCTTTAACACCTCATTTCCCACCCAACCGGCTCCAACCCTGCTGGCCTTCCTAGGTTCTGAGAACTCCAAACTTAGGACCTTTGCATCGCTATTCCCTTTACCTAGAAGTGTCCCTGGCCTCTGCTTATGATAGCACTTTTTAAACTACAGGTCATGACCCATTAGTGGGCAGTGAAATTAATTTAGTAGGTCATAACCAGCTTAAAAAATATTGTAGAAAATGGAAAATTCTTAAAGAGATGGGAATACCAGACCACCTGACCCACCTCCTAAGAAACCTGTATGCAGGTCAAGAAGCAAGAGTTAGAACTGGACATGGAACAACAGACTGGTTCCAAATTGGGAAAGGAGTACATCAAGGCTGTATATTGTCACCCTGCTTATTTAACTTATATGCAGAGTACATCATGAGAAATGCCAGGCTGGAAGAAGCACAAGCTGAAATCAAGACTGCTGGGAGAAGCATCAATAACCTCGATATGCAGATGACACCACCCTTATGGCAGAAAGTGAAGAGCTAAAAAGCCTCTTGATGAAAGTGAAAGAGGAGAGTGAAAAAGTTGGCTTGAAACTCAACATTCAAAAATTAAGATCATGGCATCTGGTCCCATCACTTCATGGGAAATAGATGGGGAAACAACGGCAGCAGTGACAGACTTGATTTTCTTGGTCTCCAAAATCACTGCAGATGGTGACTGCAGCCATGAAATTAAAAGATGCTTGCTCCTTGAAATAAAAGCTATGACCAACCTAAAAGTGAAAGTGAAAGTCACTCTTTGCAACCCCATGGACTATACAGTCCACGGAATTCTCTAGGCCAGAATACTGGAGTGGGAAGCCTTTCTCTTCTCCAGGGGATCTTCCCAACCCAGGAATCAAATCAAGGTCTCCTGCACTGTAGGCCCCATGACCAACCTAGACAGCATATTAAAAAGCAGAGACATTACTCTGTCAACAAAGATCCATCTAGTGAAAGCTATGGTTTTTCCAGCAGTCATATATGGATGTGAAAGTTGGACCATAAAGAAGGGTGAATCCTGACGAATTGATTCTTTTGAACTGTGGTGTTAGAGAAGACTCTTGAGAGTCCCTTGGACTGCACAAGGGACCAAATTAGTCCATCCTAAAGGAAATCAATGCTGAATATTCATTGGAAGAATTGATGCTGAAGCTGAAGCTCCAATATTTTGGCCACCTGATTCGAAGAGCTGACTCCTTAGAAAAGACCCTGATGCTGGGAGAGATTGAAGGCAAGAGGAGAAGGGGATGACAAAGGATGAGATGGTTGTATGGCATCACTGACTCAATGGACATGAGTTTGAGCAAATTCTGGGAGATGGTGAGGGACAGGGAGGCCTAGTGTGCTGCAGTCCATGGGGTCACAAAGAATCAGACACAACTGAGTGACTGAACAACAACAAGAAATATGATAGAAAATATATAATAAGGACTTGTCTTATGAAATCTATGTGGATACATATATTCTGGATTATGATATGAAGTAAAATTCTTACTAATGAGTCTAAGTCCATAAACTTTGACAGTCATTAGCTCAGGAGTTGGTTGTACATAACTCAGACTTTTATTTTCCTAACAGGGGTAACTTTGATTTACAAGAAGCTTTCTTATCTCTTTGGAGAGGCACTACTATGAATATTTGATAGAAATAAATTGATCCTGGCCTCAAAAATGAATAATCAACTTTAAAAAATTTTCATGTATACTTGGAAATTGATTAGTGCCTTCATGTCTCCATGTTGCATGTCTCCATAGTATTAATAGGAAAATAGGACCTATGATTAAGTTCTATAGCAGGCTTTGCTGTTTAGCCAACCCAACAACCTCTCCCAGACTCCTGTCTGCTTGCCCTATGTTACTACAGAGGCTGGAAAAGCTAAGTATTTCACTCTCCAGACTCCCTTGCAGCTAAGGATGGCCACATGACAGAGACATGGTCAATAAGCTACAAACGAAAGCCTGCTCAAACGTTGTTGGAAAAGTCTTTTTTTTTTTTTCTTTGCTAATAAAAGAAGCTCTAGTTGGCATTATCTATATCTCTCCTTCCTGCTTTGAATGAAGATGTGATTCCTACAGCTGTTATGGATCTGCAGCCATATTTTGATGATGAGGAAAAGTCCTAGGGACTTCCCTCGTGATCGGGTGGCTAAGACTCCATGCTCCCAATGCATGGGGACCAGGTTCCAGCCCTAGTCAGGGAACTAAATCCCGTGCGTCACAACCAAGAGTTTGAATATGGCAACTAAAGATCCTGTGTGCTACAATGAAGAGCGAAGATCCCACATGCTGCAATCAAATAAATACATAGTTTTTTTTTTTTTTCTTAATAGAGAAAGTCCTGGAAAATCAGAGATGCTGGCTGTGATAATTGGGAGTTCTGCAAGCTTTTTTCATGTCACGTTTGTTGATATCCCAGTGGCTAAAGCCAAGCTCAGAGAAGTACACAAGACTGAGAATACCGGGAAACATGATTCATTGGAGCTGTTACTGTAACAAGCTACCATTCAGTTTCTCAAGACACTTGATTTCCGTCTGCTGGAAAATTGTTATAGCATATTCATTTTATTGGAACAAGACACTTCACTGTTATCTGCTTTTAAAAAAAATCATGGTAGTAAATATGTAAATGTGTGCTATCTAAAATGGACATAATAACGTTTTAGATGTGGCATCATGGTGCACGGCACAACCTGTACGACTATGCCTAGTGGGCCTGATAAATCTTACCAGCACACTTTGAATTGCACGTGAGGGTTAGGTTCAAGTTTTATGTGTCATCGGTGCTTCACATTTAATAGCATGCCTGACATTTTAGGAATATTTGTCTTCTGTCACTTTCTCCAAATTCCTTTTGCCTACTACAGAGCTGCCAGGGTTAACTTTTTAAGCAAAATAACAATAGCAACCAAAATATTTTGAGCTAATATATTTTCCAGTATTCCAGACATTGTGCTAAGTATCTCATTTAATACAGCTACTTTAGGATGCAAGCATCTTTATTATTCCCATTTTATAGGTGAGAAAGTTGAACTTTAGACATATTATGTGGTGGTGATGGTTTAGTTGCTAAGTTGTGTCCAACTCTTGTGACTCCATGGACTGTAGCCTGCCAGGCTCCTTTGTCCATGGGATTCTCCAAACAAGAATACTGGAGTGGGTTGCCATGTCCTCCTCCAGGGGTTCTTCCTGACCCAGGAATCAAACCTAGGTCTCCTGCGTTGCAGGCAGATTCCTATAATCAGGTATATTATTAATATGTGCATGAAGACCAAGGACTTACTGAGGATGTTAGGGAGTATATAAAACCCTGTGTTACAGTTTCTTGTCCTTTAGTCTCTAAGTCGTGTCTGACTCTCTGTGACTGCTAGGCTCCTGTGTCCATGGGATTTCCCAAGCAAGAATATCGGAATGGGTTGCCATTTCCTTCTCCAGACATATTATGTAGGCTGCCACAAATTTGCCAGCTAGTACAAGGCAGAGTAAAACTGAAACTCAGGTATGTTTGCCTCCAAAGTACATTGAGCATCCTCTGAATAGCGTTTCTTATAGTGAGCTCTCTGGACCACCTCCATCAAAATTATCTAAGGTTCTTGTTAAAAATGCAGAGTCCTGGGCCCCATCCTAGACCTACTAAAGCTTGAACTTTTTTTTTTTTGGTAACTAAAACAATTTTCATTGCAAGATAGTTGATTTACAATGATGTGTTAGTGTCAGGTGTACATACAGCAGAGTGATTCAGTTTTATATATATATTCTCTTTTAGATTCTTTTCCATTATAGGTTATTACAAGATATTGACTATAGTTTCCTGTGCTATAGGACTTCCCTGGTGGCTCAGATGGTAAAGCATCTGTCTACAATGCAGAAGACCCAGGTTCCATCCCTGGGTCGGGAAGATCCCCTGGAAGGAAATGGCAATCCACTCCAGTACTATTGCCTGGAAAATCCCATGGACAGAGGAGCCTGGTAGGCTACAGTCCATGGGGTCACAAAGAGTTGGACATGACTGAGCAACTTCACTTCACTTCCTGTGCTATACAAGAGGTCCTTGTTGATTATATTCTTCTCCAGCCACTAGGGAAGCCCTATTTTATATATAGTAGTGTGTACATATTAATCCCAAATTCCTAATTTATCCCTCCCCCCTGCCCCTTTAGTAATCATGTTTGTTTTCTATGTCTGAGTCTATTTCTATTTTGTAAATAAATTTATTTGTACCATTTTTTTTAGATTCATATGAGTGATATCATATGGTATTTATCTTTCTCGTCTGATTTACTTCACCTAGTATGATAATCTCCAGGTTCATCCATGTTGCTGCAAATGTATTATTCATTTCTTATAGCTGAGTAATGAGTTTGCGTGAACTCCGGAAGTTGGTGACGGACAGAGAGGCCTGGCATGCTATGATTCATGGGGTCGCAAAGAGTCAGACAAGGCTGAGCGACTGAACTGAACTGAATATTCATATATATATATATATATATACACATGCACATATATATCTTCTTTATCCATTTAACTGTAGATGGACATTTAAGTTGCTTTCATGTCTTGGGTATTGTAAATAGAGATGGTATGAATATTGGGCTGCATATGTCTTTTCAAATTATAGTTTTCTTCAGATATATATCCAAGAGTGAGGTTGCTGGATCATATGGTAGTTCTATTTTCAGTTTAAGGAACTTCCATACTGTTCTCCATAGTAGCTGTACCAATTTACATTGCCATCAACAGAGCAGGAGGGTTCCTTTTCTTCACTCTCTCCAGCGTTTGTTTGTAGACTTCTTGATGATGGCCATTCTGACAAGTATAAGGTGATACCTCATCGTAGTTTTGATTTGCATTTCTCTAATAATTAACAATGGTGAGCATCTTTTCGTGTGACTGTTGGTCATCTGTATGTCTTCTTTGGAGAAATGTGTATTTAAAGTTTCTGCCCAATTTTTTATTGGGTTGTTTGTTTTTTTAATATTGAGCTGTGTGAACTGTTTGTATATTTTGGAACTTAATCTTTTTTTGGTGGCATCATTTGAAAATATTTTCTCCCATTCCATAGGTTTTTGTTTTGTTTTAGTTTTGACTCAATGGTAAAAGAATCTGCCTGCAATGCAGATGTAGGAGAAGCAAACTTGATCCCTGGGTCTGGAAGATCCCACAGCAGAGGAAATGGCAACCCACTCCAGTATTCTTGCCAGGGAAACCCTAGGAACAGAGGAGCCTGGCAGGCCTGGGGTTGCAGTCAGATACAACTGAACACACACACACATACAATATAATAATATGATACTTGTATTCATTGTGAAATGATCACAATAAGTCTAGGTAACGTCTGTCTCCACACAGTTACAAAATAATTTTTTTCTTGTGATGAGGACTTTTAAGATATACTCTCTTGAAGTGAAGTGAAGTCTCTCAGTCGTGTCAGACTCTTTGCAACCCCATGGGCTGTAGCCTACCAGGCTCCTCTGTCCATGGGATTTTCCAGGTAATAGTCCTGGAGTGGATTGCCATTTCCTTCTCCAGGGGATCTTCCCAACCCAGGGATCGAACCCGGGTCTCCTGCATTGTAGACAGACGCTTTACCGTCTGAGCCACCAGGGAAGTCCGTATATACTCTCTTAGCAACTTTCAAATATGCAATACGATATTATTAACTGTAGTCCCCATGCTATACATTGCTTCCCATCACTTGTTTTATGATCAAAAGTTTGTACCTTTAATAAGTCTTAATAAAAGTTGTTCAATAAGGTCAAATCTTTAAACAAAAATAATTCTAATGTAAAAATCACAAATTAATAATAAACTAGACCTTATATTTCAGATTATACCAAAGAAAACAAACAAAAACACACAGCCGCAAGACACTTAAATAAAAGACAGGAAATAGAATGGAGTAAAAAGTTGTTTCTCAACTTATAAAAAAAATTAAAAATAATTTGTTCTAAATGCTAATTTTGAGAGTAAATATAGATTCAAGAAGAGTTATTTGTTTTTGTTTTATTTTTGTTATAGGAAATCACATATACACCAACTAGAAACTGGCACACTGTCTATCATCCAATAATTACCAGCATTCTGCTGTTTTTTCAAATGATGCCTGTTTTCAAACACTTTTATTAATTCACAGACAAAGGGCTAAAAGCAATTAGGTTGATTAAAGAATACCCTAGTGTGTGATATTGGAAAACCAGCCTTGGTTTGAAAAGAATGACCTTAGCAGCTATTATCTACTCATCAGTGGTGAACACCTAAAGGCAAGAATCAACAGTTTCCCACTCTAAGCATCCTTTGGGGAGGAGTGAAATGTGTGTATGGTTTCAGTGTGTCTGCCCTCTGATGCCTTCTTGCAACACCTATCATCTTACTTGGGTTTCTCTTACCTTGGGCGTGGGGGTATCTCTTCACGGCTGCACCAGCAAAGCACAGCCGCTGCTCCTTACCTTGGATGAGGGGTATCTCCTCCCGCTGCCCTTCCTGACCTTCAATGTGGAGTGGCTCCTCTAGGCCCTCCTGCGCCCGCACAGCCACCACTCCTTGGACGCGGGGTAGCTCCTCTTGGCCGTCGCCCCTGGCCTCGGACACGGGGTAGCTCTCGGCCACGCTTAGTGAGCCGGCCGGCCGCCGCCACCTCCAATGCATGAAAGTGAAAAGTGAAAGGGAAGTCGCTCAGTTGTGTCCGACTCTTAACGACCTCATGGACTACAGCCCACCAGGCTCCTCTATCCAAGGGATTTTCCAGGCAAGAATACTGGAGTTGTTGCAGGAAGGCAGACCCCTTCCAGGACCCGAAACTGGGCTCTTGTCTAATACACGTAAATGAATTGTCCGAGGAGACACAATTAGTCATTCTAATCACACTAGGACCACAGCCTTGTCTAACTCAATGAAACTAAGCCATGCCTGCGGGGCAACCCAAGATGGGCGGGTCATGGTGGAGAGGTCTGAGAGAATGTGGCCCACTGGAGAAGGGAATGGCAAGCCACTTTAATATTCTTGCCTTGAGAACCCCATGAACAGTATGAGAAGGCAAAATAATAGGATACTGAAAGAGGAACTCCCCAGGTCAGTAGGTGCCCAATATACTACTGAGGTCAGTGGAGAAATAACTCCAGAAAGAATGAAGGGATGGAGCCAAAGCAAAAACAATACCCAACTGTGGATGTGACTGGTGATAGAAGTAAGGTCCAATGCTGTAAAAAGCAATATTGCATAGGAACCTGGAATGTCAGGTCCACGAATCAAGGCAAATTGGAAGTGGTCAAACAAGAAATGGCAAGAGTGAACGTCGACATTCTAGGAATCAGAGAACTAAAATGGACTGGAATGGGTGAATTTAACTCAGATGACCATTATATCTACTACTGTGGGCAGGAATCCCTTAGAAGAAATGGAGTAGCCATCATGGTCAACAAAAGAGTCCGAAATGCAGTACTTGGATGCAATCTCAAAAACGATAGATGATCTCTGTTCGTTTCCAAGGCAAACCATTCAATATCATAGTAATCCAAGTCTATGCCCCAACCAGCAATGCTGAAGAAGCTGAAATTGAACGGTTCTATGAAGACCTACAAGACCTTTTAGAACGAACACCCCAAAAAGATGTCCTTTTCATTATAGGGGACTGGAATGCAAAAGTAGGAAGTCAAGAAACACCTGGAGTAACAGGGAAATCAGGCCTTGGAATGCGGAATGAAGCAGGGCAAAGACTAATAGAGTTTTGCCAAGAAAATGCGCTGGTCATAGCAAACACCCTCTTCCAAGAACACAAGAGAAGACTCTACACATGGACATCACCAGATGGTCAACACCAAAATCAGACTGATTATATTCTTTGCAGCCAAAGATGGAGAAGCTCTATACAGTCAACAAAAAACAAGACCAGGAGCTGACTGTGGCTCAGATCATGAACTCCTCATTACCAAATTCAGATTGAAATTGAAGAAAGCAGGGAAAACCGCTAGACCATTCAGGTACGACCTAAATCAAATCCCTTATGAGTATACAGTGGAAGTGAGAAATAGATTTAAGGGCCTAGATCTGATAGACTGCCTGATGAACTATGGAATGAGGTTCGTGACATTGTACCGGAGACAGGGATCAAGACCGTCCCCATGGAAAAGAAATGCAAAAAAGCAAAATGGCTGTCTGGGGAAGGCTTACAAATAGCTGTGAAAAGAAGTGAAGGGAAAAGCCAAGGAGAAAAGGAAAGATATAAGCATCTGAATGCAGAGTTCCAAAGAATAGCAAGAAGAGATAAGAAAGCCTTCTTCAGCGATCAATGCAAAGAAATAGAGGAAAACAACAGAATGGGAAAGACTAGAGATCTCTTCAAGGAAATCAGAGATACCAAGGGAACTTTTCACCCAAAGATGGGCTCCATAAAGGAACGAAATGGTATGGACCTAACAGAAGCAGAAGATATTAAGAAGAGATGGTAAGAATATATATAAAAACTGTACAAAAAAGATCTTCACGACACAGATAATCACGATGGTGTGATCACTCATCTAGAGCCAGACATCCTGGAATGTGAAGTCAAGTGGGCCTTAGAAAGCATCACTACGAACAAAGCTACTGAAGGTGATGGAATTCCAGTGGATCTCTTTCAAATCCTGAAAGATGATGCTGTGAAAGTGCTGCACTCAATATGCCAGCAAATTTGGAAAACTCAGCAGTGGCCACAGGACTGGAAAAGGTCCGTCTTCATTCTAATCCCAAAGAAAGGCAATGCCAAAGAATGCTCAAACTACCGCACAATTGCCCTCATCTCACACGCTGGTAAAGTAATGCTCAAAATTCTCCAAGCCAGGCCTCAGCAATACGTGAACTGTGAACCTCCTGATGTTCAAGCTGGTTTTAGAAAAGGCAGAGGAACCAGAGATCAAATTGCCAACATCTGCTGGATCATCGAAAAAGTAAGAGAGTTCAAGAAAAACATCTATTTCTGCTTCATTGACTATGCCAAAGCCTTTGACTGTGTGGATCACAATAAACTGTGGAAAATTCTGAAAAGATGGGAATACCAGACCACCTGACCTGCCTCTTGAGAAATCTGTATGCAGGTCAGGAAGCAACAGTTAGAACTGAACATGGAACAACAGACTGGTTCCAAATAGGAAAAGGAGT
Source organism: Ovis aries (assembly GCF_016772045.2). NCBI lineage: Eukaryota > Metazoa > Chordata > Mammalia > Artiodactyla > Bovidae > Ovis > Ovis aries. The sequence goes on along the minus strand of NC_056059.1, from coordinate 92,402,995 downwards.
ATGTCAAGGCTGTATATGGTCACCCTGCTTATATAACTTATATGCAGAGTACATCATGAGAAACGCTGGACTAGAAGAAACACAAGCTGGAATCAAGATTGCTGGGAGAAATATCAATAACCTCAGATATGCAGATGACACCACCCTTATGGCAGAGAGTGAAGAGGAACTAAAAAGCCTCTTGATGAAAGTGAAAGTGGAGAGTGACGAAGTTGGCTTAAAGCTCAACATTCAGAAAACGAAGATCATGGCATCCGGTCCCATCACTTCATGGGAAATAGATGGGGAAACAGTGGAAACAGTGTCAGACTTTATTTTTTGGGGCTCCAAAATCACTGCAAATGGTGACTGCAGCCATGAAATTAAAAGACGCTTACTCCTTGAAAGAAAAGTTATGACCAACCTAGAGAGTATATTCAAAAGCAGAGACATTACTTTGCCGACTAAGGTCCATCTAGTCAAGGCTACGGTTTTCTCAGTAGTCATGTATGGATGTGAGAGTTGGACTGTGAAGAAGGCTGAGTGCCGAAGAATTGATGCTTTTGAACTGTGGTATTGGAGAAGACTCTTGAGAGTCCCTTGGACTGCAAGGAGATCCAACCAGTCCTTTCTGAAGAAGATCAGCCTTGGGATTTCTTTGGAAGGAATGATGCTAAAGCTGAAACTCCAGTACTTTGGCCACCTCATGTGAAGAGTTGACTCATTGGAAAAGACTCTGATGCTGGGAGGGATTGGGGGCAGGAGAAGAGGGGGACGACCGAGGATAAGATGGCTGGATGGCATCACTGACTCGATGGACGTGAGTCTGAGTGAACTCTGGGAGTTGGTGATGGACAGGGAGGCCTGGCGTGCTGCATTTCATGGCGTCGCAAAGAGTCCGACACAACTGAGTAACTGAACTGAACTGAATCGAAGTGTGTGTGTGTGTGGTGGGGTGGGGATGGGGCTAGGGGGTGGGGAGGGAGTGCCGGGAGAAATGTTTCAGACCGCCCTGGCCTAGGGCCTGGGCTGATAGCTGGAGGGAATCAAACACCCTTTGCTCTTCTGCTCCAACTCATTAGTGGCTGGTTGAAAGCTCGATAAGAAGAGTGATGATAATTGGGCCAGAAGTTTCTCTGAAGGGAAATGGATATCGAAGGTTTTCACTGAATTTTGACAAACTCACAATGAGTCTTACATTTAGGCTTCTGAGGATGTCTTCTGAAAGCAACCCAATTATATTGTTTTGTGAATGTGTAGCTTAATGTAAACATTAAAGATATTCTACAATTTGTAGCTATTTGGTGTTCATAAATTTTTAAAAAATATTCTGGGAGTTTCAACAAATAGAAGAGTCCTAGGGTGCTCTTGATCCCTGCAAGACTCTAGTGGTTCAGTTCGGTTCAGTTGCTCAGTCGTGTCTGACTCTTTGCGACCCCATGAATGCAGCATGCCAGGCCTCCCTGTCCATCGCCAACTACCGGGGTTCACTCAGACTCACGTCCATCGAGTCAGTGATGCCATCCAGCCATCTCATCGTCGGTCGTCCCCTTCTCCTCCTGCCCCCAATCCCTCCCAGCATCAGAGTCTTTTCCAATGAGTCAACTCTTCACATGAGGTGGCCAAAGTACTGGAGTTTCAGCTTTAGCATCATTCCTTCCAAAGAAATCCCAGGGCTGATCATCTTCAGAATGGATTGGTTGAATCTCCTTGCGGTCCAAGGGACTTTCAAGAGTCTTCTCCAATAGTTCAAAAGTATCAATTCTTCGGCGCTCAGCCTTCTTCACAGTCCAACTCTCACATCCATGCACGACCACAGGAAAAACCATAGCCTTGACTAGATGGACCTTAGTCGGCAAAGTAATGTCTCTGCTTTTCAATATACTATCTAGGTTGGTCATAACTTTTCTTCCAAGGAGTAAGCGTCTTTTAATTTCATAGCTGCAATCACCATCTGCAGTGATTTTGGAGCCCCCCAAAATAAAGTCTGACACTGTTTCCACTGTTTCCCCATCTATTTCCCATGAAGTGATGGGACCGGATGCCATGATATTCATTTTCTGAATGTTGAGCTTTAAGCCAACTTTTTCACTCTCCACTTTCACTTTCATCAAGAGGCTTTTTAGTTCCTCTTCACTCTCTGCCATAAGGGTGGTGTCATCTGCATATCTGAGGTGATTGATATCTCTCCCGGCAATCTTGACTCCAGCTTGTGTTTCTTCTAGTCCAGCGTTTCTCATGATGTACTCTGCATATAAGTTATATAAGCAGGGTGACCATATACAGCCTTGACATACTCCTTTTCCTATTTGGAACCAGTCTGTTGTTCCATGTTCAGTTCTAACTGTTGCTTCCTGACCTGCATACAGATTTCTCAAGAGGCGGGTCAGGTGGTCTAGTATTCCCATCTTTTCAGAATTTTCCACAGTTTATTGTGATCCACACAGTCAAAGGCTTTGGTATAGTCAATAAAGCAGAAATAGATGTTTTTCTGAAAGCTTCTTTGCTTTTTCCATGATCCAGCAGATGTTGGCAATTTGATCTCTGGTTCCTCTGCCTTTTCCAAAACCAGCTTGAACATCAGGAAGTTCACAGTTCACGTATTGCTGAGGCCTGGCTTGGAGAATTTTGAGCATTACTTTACTAGCGTGTGAGATGAGGGCAATTGTGCGGTAGTTTGAGCATTCTTTGGCATTGCCTCTCTTTGGGATTGGAATGAAGACGGACCTTTTCCAGTCCTATGGCCACTGCTGAGTGTTCCAAATTTGCTGGCATATTGAGTGCAGCACTTTCACAGCATCATCTTTCAGGATTTGAAAGAGATCCACTGGAATTCCATCACCTCCACTAGCTTTGTTCGTAGTGATGCTTTCTAAGGCCCACTTGACTTCACATTCCAGGATGTCTAGCTCTAGATGAGTGATCACACCATCGTGATTATCTGTGTCGTGAAGATCTTTTTTGTACAGTTTTTATGTGTATTCTTGCTACCTCTTCTTAATATCTTCAGCTTCTGTTAGGTCCCTACCATTTCGTTCCTTTATCGAGCCCATCTTTGGGTGAAATGTTTCCTTGGTATCTCTGATTTCCTTGAAGAGATCTCTAGTCTTTCCCATTCTGTTGTTTTCCTCTATTTCTTTGCATTCATTGCTGAGGAAGGCTTTCTCAACTCTTTTGTTAGAAGAATTCAAAACATGTTGCTCTATTCTATTCAGTGTTGACCTGGGGGGTTTCTTCACAAGTGGCTTCTCTCTGAAGCTGGTGGAGATAGTGCCAAAGTTCGAGTCAGGTCCAGGAGTGGCCAAAAAAAAAAAAAAAGGGAAAAAAAGATCAAGAAACCTTTAGGTAAGGAGGCAGAAGACATTTGGTTGGAGAAATAATATGGAAAAAAATAAACACAGATGGTGTGGACATACTAAGACCAGACCTAGGAGAAACAGGAGGAGTTCCATGTCTCTGCGTCCACAAGCAGGAAATCTGGACTTTAATTCAAATGTGTGTGTGTGTGTGTGTGTGTGTGTGTGTTTCTTGGAAAGGAGAAACCAGGGAAGATAAAAAGCCAGGGTCTTATTACTTTTTTTTTTTTAAATCTTGAAAGCACCTCCCAGGGTGCCTGCCCTAGAGGGATGCTCAGAGAGAGCCCGAGTTCCCTCTTTTAGGACAAAAGCCCTGTCGCTTCCTTCTCCCCTCACACCAGGCAGGCAGGTAGCTCTGGTAGCTCTGAGATCCCTGGAAGCGATACCCAGCTTCACGGTCAGGGGAACAAGGAGAGGAATTCAGGGTTTCCTGGTAGGTGCGCTGACCCGTGAGGGGAAGCAGCCCCTTGGCAAAGCAAGGAACAAGAATTGCTGGTAGTCTCGCCCTACCTCCCCAGAACCGGGGAGGGTTCTGGAGAGCTCGCGGTGTTCGGGAGAAAGGGTGGCCTTTGTGAAAAGTGTCACGTCAGCAGGATGCTCGGAATGACTGCTCCCACCGCGCGTTCGAGTTCCCCTCCAGGAAGGGGGAGGACTCGCTCCGCGGGACACCAAGGGCCTGTTAATCTCGGCCGGTGAAGGCTGTTGGACGGAGGAAGAGGACTGGCGTCTGGGAGACCCGCCAATAGAAAAAGCCCCTGGGCGGCCCGCTAAGGAGCTCATCCATCCAGGCAGGTTAAATGACCGGCAACTGGGTCGCCCGGCGACACAGCTCAAGGTTAGAGAGCCAAACATGTGTGACCGTAACTGTGACGGTTTCTTCTACACGTGATTCACAGTGGGGAGGGCGGGAGAATAGACTAGAAGGGAGAGAGTGCCTCTTTTTCTTTCTTTTCTAGTAGCGGGTGTGGAGAGCCTGAGCAGTGGCAAGTCAGAAATGTATTTCTCAGAAATCTAAAAATAAAGTGTCACAGATTTAATTCTTAATATTTCCAAACAATTTTTGACTTGCACCATCTAACTAATTTCATTGATTATAAGCTGGCAAAGCTCTTGTTAGTGAATGAACATATGGTCTTGGGGGTATTCCCCCATCCCCCCAATATAGGCAGAAAACAGAACGCTGGGATTTGCTGCCTGACATGTATATGCGATCTTCGGCATCCTTTTTTCTGTTTATGCATTAAGAGAGGCCACATGGAAATGTGGATATGAGGCAGGGCATTCCAAGATGTCAATAAATACCAAACACAAAAAACTAAACTACTTGTTTGGGGTGAATGATGTTCTTTGCCTTTTGGTTTCAACTCAGGAAGATGGGAAGGAAGGCGGGGAGAGAGAGGGGCAGGAAGGAAGCCTCTTCAGGGGGCACGCTGTAATGCGTTCCCGCTTTCCACACCCACTCACCGGTGACTTCTTTAGAACTCTGTTTTTATCTTTGTTCTCTTTATACCCTCTTTCAACATCTTTCAGCTTACAGATGGGTGATGAGGCATGAAGAAGGTGAAGTCTTCAGTCTGGGTCCCCATATGAACCTGGTTTCAAGGAGAGTTTCTTTAGCCCTTGGGTAGAGAATCCACCTGCCAAGGCAGGAGACACAGGAAACATGAGTTCCATCCCTGGGTCGGGAAAATCTCCTGGAGAAGGAAATGGCAGCTCACTTCACTATTCTTGCCTGGAGAAGTCCATGGACAGAGGAGCCTGGTGGGCTACAGTCCGTGGGGTCACAGAGTGGAAAGCGACTGAGCATGCGTACTACGCCTCTGGCGCAGGTTTAATCCCCCGCCCACCCCGCAGGCTACTTCCTCTCCCACTCCTGGGCTTTTGCAGGCACAGAGCTCATCTTGGGGTGGGCAAGGAGAAGAAACACCATTTGTTTCTGGCCTCGTGGACATCAAGGGCCTCACATACGGCCTTTGGGCATCATCTCCAGATGAGTACCCACATGGGGTCATTGAATTTGTGCATGCATGTCAAGAGCATTGGTTTATTAAAGGATCTTTAAAACACACCACCATTCGAATTCTTGTAACTGTTTTGGCATGTCTTCATTTCAAAACTAGGCTCAGAGCGCTCACTGAAGTAATTTAGGCCTCTTTCACCCTCTGTGAAAGTGCACCGAGGTGCACTATCATCCAAAGCCCAGAAGCAGAGAGTAATCGTTCCCGCACACAGCACTATCCCTGATGAACTAGGGTGGGGGTAGAAAGTCGCCGTCTTACATGGTCGTCTCCACTTAGAAGCCAAAGGAAAGAGGACTCTCCGTCGTAGGCGCACCCTTGATCTCCAGCAAGATTTTCTGCCCTCTATTTTCACAGCCTTCTCCGGAGCCGCCAGTGGAGTCTGTGGGTTCGGTGCCGAGGTGGCTGGCCCCCGCCAGGCTCCATCCTCCCCGCGCCCAGCGACGCCTCACGCAGGCCGGCGCAGGGTTTCCTTTCTCTGTTCCCTCCTCCTCGAAGGACAGCCGCACCAACCATAGACGGCCCTTGTTAAAAGGAAACGTGATGAACCACGGCTGTTTCCCCTTTGAGATAATGCCCACGCCCGGAGAGGTGCCCAGCCTGGGGTGGGTTATTACAGAGGGGGTTAGATGGAGCGGGGGCTCGCGGCCGCGTCCAAGCAGCCCAGAGGAAATGCGGGCTAGCTAAAAGAAGAAAACGAGGTTGGGGACCTTGATAGCGGCTTTTCATCTTCGGATGCTGGAGAGAAGCCGAGGAGATAGGGCAAGGGGTTCCCGGTGGGAGCAGACCACGGGCTACTGGAGAGGACCACTGGTTACTGGAGGACACTGCGGCCTGCGGAGGGAAGCGCAGGGTCTCCTCCCTCCCTGGTCGCTGCCGCCACCCCAGTCTCGCTCCTGCGGTCACCGGTCACCGTCGCGGAGACTAGCCCGAGGGCCTGGGGACAGCCCGCTGCCAGCGCCGCGCTAGGGCGGGAGGACCCGAAGGTAAGGAACGCGGGATCTCGCAGGCATCCTAGGGCCTGGGAGGAGATGGGCGGTGCGAAGAGAATTATGCCAGGAGTCGGGGTGCTAATGTAGACCTTCTAGACCTATTCACCGAGGGGGTCGGCGCACAGGAGTGTAAGTCAGTGTTGCCACGGTTATTTACTTAAAGAGGATCATCTAGGAAGGCCAACCACCTGGAGGAGGGCAGGCGGACAACTGCGTTCTTCTCACTGCTGTTTTACTGCCATCTAGAATAACTGCTGGGAACTAGAATGGGAGCGTCCACTGACTTAAGTGCCTATGAAATATATAATGTACATATGTACAGTATATATGTATGGTGTGTATATATTAGTGTGTGTCATATATATATGTTCACATATATATGAAGTCCTCTGACCCTCAGCATAATTGCGTATTAGCCCCATTTTACAGATGATCAAACTAAGGCATGGAGTGATGGAGTAGCTTGCACAAGGGCACGTAGTGAACCTGGGTTTGAATATAGGCTGTCTGGCTACAAAACCTGTGCTTTAAGTCTAGATGAGAAATAAATTGTGAAATGAGAAATTGATTTACCAGGGAGAGTGGAAAGCCTTCAGAGATTGGGGAGTGCTTGAGTTTTTCGTAGGATGAAGGATCTTTGCTTTTATCCTCACATTTCTGTTCTTCCAGCAGTTGAGAGTAGGACCCCGAAAAGTTGCCCTTATGTTTTGGATTCCTGGTTCCAGGAGAGTTGGGCCAATTGCCTGTCTTACTGAATTCTGGAGCAGGTGGCGCAGGTACCTTTTAAAAATACATATTTATTTATTTTATTTTTGGCTGCATTGGGTTTTAGTTTCCTGGTCTTCTCTCTAGTTGTAGTGCGTGGACTTAGTTGCTCCAAGGCATATGGGATCTTTGTTTCCCCACCAGGGATCGAATACGCATCCCCTGCTTTGGAAGTTGGATCTTTAACCACTCGATCACCAGGAAAGTCCTGCCTCAGGGACTCTTGTTTGTAGTACAGAGAGGCAGCCAGTGAATAAAAAGGGGAAAACTAAGTTCTAGTATCTTTGTACAGAATGATATTCTGGGTGAAAGAGGTGAGGCCAAATTCAGCTGGACAAATAAGAACTGAATGGAGTTTGTTTTTGCCCACAGTTGTTTATATTTCCCCAATAGAATTTTTCTAATCTCTTAGATACTGAACTGTTTCCTTCCTCTTTGCCTAGATCTGTGTAGAAGGGGACGACAGAGGATGAGATGGTTGGGTGGCATCACTGACTCTATGGACATGAGTTTGAGAAAGCTAAGGGAGTTGGCTGACTGTGGCTCAGATCATGAACTCCTTATTGCCAAATTCAGACTTAAATTGAAGAAAGCAGGGAAAACCGCTAGACCATTTAGGTATGACCTAAATCAAATCCCTTATGATTATACAGTGGAAGTGAGAAATAGATTTAAGGGCCTAGATCTGATAGATAGAGTGCCTGATGAAGTATGGAATGAGGTTCGTGGCATTGTACCAGAGACAGGGATCAAGACCATCCCCATGGAAAATAAATGCAAAAAAAGCAAAATGGCTGTCTGGGGAAGCCTTAGAAATAGCTGTGAAACGAAGAGAAGCGAAAAGCCAAGGAGAAAAGGAAAGATATCAGCATCTGAATGCAGAGTTCCAAAGAATAGCAAGAAGAGATAAGGAAGCCTTCTTCAGCGATCAATGCAAAGAAATAGAGGAAAACAACAGCATGGGAAAGACTAGAGATCTCTTCAAGAAAATCAGAGATACCAAGGAAACATTTCACCCAAAGATGGGCTCGATAAAGGACAGAAATGGTATGGACCTAACAGAAGCAGAAGATATTAAGAAGAGGTGGCAAGAATACACAGAAGAACTGTACAAAAAGGATCTTCATGACCTGGATAATCACAATGGTGTGATCACTCATCTAGAGCCAGACATCCTGGAATGTGAAGTCAAGTGGGCCTTAGAAAGCATCACTACGAACAAAGCTAGTGGAGGTGATGGAATTCCAGTGGATCTCTTTCGAATCCTGAAAGATGATGCTGTGAAAGTGCTGCACTCAATATGCCAGCAAATTTGGAACACTCAGCAGTGGCCATAGGACTGGAAAAGGTCCGTCTTCATTCCAATCCCAAAGAAAGGCAATGCCAAAGAATGCTCAAACTACCGCACAATTGCCCTCATCTCACACGCTAGTAAAGTAATGCTCAAAATTCTCCAAGCCAGGCTTCAACAATATGCGAACCATGAATGTTCAAGCTGGTTTTGGAAAAGGCAGAGGAACCAGAGATCAAATTGCCAACATCCGCTGGATCATGGGAAAATCAAGAGAGTTCCAGAAAAACATCTATTTCTGCTTTATTGACTATGCCAAAGCCTTTGACTGTGTGGATCACAATAAACTGTTGAAAATTCTGAAAAAGATGGGAATACCAGACCACCTGACCTGCCTCTCAAGAAACCTATATGCAGGTCAGGAAGCAACAGTTAGAACTGGACATGGAACAACAGACTGGTTCCAAATAGGAAAAAGAGTGCATCAAGACTGTATATTGTCACCCTGCTTATTTAACTTATATGCAGAGTACATCATGAGAAACGCTGGACTGGAAGAAACACAAGCTGGAATCAAGATTGCCGGGAGAAATATCAATCACCTCAGATATGCAGATGATACCACCCTTATGGCAGAGAGTGAAGAGGAACTAAAAAGCCTCTTGATGAAAGTGAAAGAGAAGAGTGAAAAAGTTGGCTTAAAGCTCAACATTCAGAAAATGAAGATCATGGCATCCGGTCCCATCACTTCATGGGAAATAGATGGGGAAACAGTGGAAACAGTGTCAGACTTTATTTTGGGGGGCTCCAAAATCACTGCAGATGGTGACTGCAGCCATGAAATTAAAAGAAGCTTACTCCTTGGAAGAAAAGTTATGACCAACCTAGACAGCATATTGAAAAGCAGAGACATTACTTTGCCGACTAAGGTCCATCTAGTCAAGGCTATGGTTTTTCCTGTGGTCATGTATGGATGTGAGAGTTGGACTGTGAAGAAGGCTGAGTGCCGAAGAATTGATGCTTTTGAACTGTGGTGTTGGAGAAGACTCCTGAGAGTCCCTTGGACTGCAAGGAGATCCAACCAGTCCATTCTGAAGGAGATCAGCCCTGGGATTTCTTTGGAAGGACTGATGTTAAAGCTGAAACTCCAGTACTTTGGCCACCTTGTGGGAAGAGTTGACTCACTGGAAAAGACTCTGATGCTGGGAGGGATTGGGGCAGGAGGAGAAGGGGACGACTGAGGATGAGATGGCTGGATGGCATCACGGACTCGATGGACCTGAGTCTGGGTGAACTCCGGGAGTTGGTGATGGACAGGGAGGCCTGGCGTGCTGCGATTCATGGGGTCACAAAGAGTCGGACAGGACTGAGCGGCTGGACTGAACTGAGCGGCTGAACTGAACTGAACTGAAGGGAGTTGGTGATGGAAGGGAAGCCTGGTGTGCTGCAGTCCATGGGGTTGCAGAGTCGGACACGACTGAGCAGCTGAACTGAACTGAAAACAGAACTGTAACTCATTCGTGCATGCATGTGTGCTAAGTCCCTTCAGTCACGTCCGACCCTTTGCGACCCTATGAATTGTAGCCCTCCAGGCTCTCCTGTTCACGGGATTCTCCAGGCAAGAATACTGGAGTGGTGTGCCATGCCCTCCTCAATTCATTCATACTAAGGTGCAAATAGCTAATAGCATTTAATTTTCAATAAGCATTTAATGAGTCTACCCTGCAGGATAGATAGGTGGATAGATGGAATGGGTAGATTAGTGATAAAACAAGAATAGTAAAATGTTAATATAATCCAGGTAGAGAGCATATTGTTTTTACTGCAAAATTCTTTATTTTCTGTTGATTGTTCGAAAAATTTCAAGACCTTGATAATATATGAGAAAGGGGAGGAAGAATTACTGGTAAGGAAAGAAATAAGACAGACCTTTGTCTCCAATGAGCTTTTAGTCATTAGAGAAGATAAAGTGTTAATCGCTCAGTTGTGTCAGACTCTTTGTGACCCCATGGACTGTAGCCTGCCAGACTGCTGTGTTCATGGGATTTCCCAAGCAAGAAAACTGGAGTCGGTAGCCATTCCCTTCTCCAGGGGATATTCCCAACCCAGGGATCGAATGCCAGTCTCCTGTATTACAGGCAGATTCTTTACCATCTGAGCCACCAGGGAAGCCCAGAGGAGATAAAGCACATATACACAAAAAACTGAATTCTAACGCTAAGATATTTTAAGATCAGAAGTCAGGTTCTTTACCTTTCTCTATGTTCTCCCTTTCTCCCTGCCCTCATCCAAAGAAGTGGATATGGCTGACTGTGAAAAGTAGAAGGAGGCTGTAATTCTTTTTGGCTTAATTTTTTTTTTTTAATTTATTTTTGGTTGTGCTGGGTTTTCATTGCTGCCTTCTCTAATTGTGGCTAGCGGGGGGCTACTCTCTAGTTGCGATGTTTGGGTTTCTCATTGCAGGGGCTTCTGTTGTTGTGAACTGTGGAGCGTGGGCTCAAGGCTCACAGGCTTCTGCAGCTGTGGGCTGCAGAAGGGCTTAGTTCCTCCGTGGCGTGTGGGATCTTAGTTCCCAGACCAGGAATTGAACCTGTGCCCCTCAGCCTTGGCAAGCAGATTTTTAACCACTGGACCACCAGGAAGTTCCTTGTTTTGGCTTTTATGTCAAAAAGTCCAAACTCTTAGGAGAAGGAAATGCCCTAGAACAGAAATTCACCCCTAAAAGAGCAGAGAAGGCGTATAACTTGCTAATCCCTCGGATTATTAATAGAAAGATTCAAGAAACAGAGTGGCTCTGCTGGCCTACTGATTCATGCTAAGAAGTAGTTAAGTGCTCTGATTAGAAATGATTGGTTTAGGAGAAAGTAACCACCTGCTTCTAATTTATTGATCCGATTAGGACACATTTGATAGTGATGGGAGTACTATCAATAATTATACCAGGGCGGTAAGCATAAGGCCTCCCTGGTGGCTCAGACTGTAAAGAATCTGCCTGTGATGCAGAAGACCCAGGTTTGATCCTTGGGTTGGGAAGATCCCCTTGAGAAGGGAGAAGCCGCCCACTCCAGTATTCTTGCTTGCAGAATCCCATGGACAGAGAAGCCTGGAGGGCTATAGTCCATGGACTCACAAAGATTCAGACATGACTGAGCAAACTTTCACTTTCACAATAAGTGTGAATCAAAACTGGCCTGGCCCAGGTAAACTGGGATGTATAAACTGGGAACAGAGGCTGCCTCAGGAAAGAACTGAATATCCTAAGCAGGGCATGGGCGCATGAAGCCACTAGGCCTGAAGGGGTCCTGCAAACAAGAGTGATACACGGAGTCCCAGTGGTATCTTGGGTAACAATTAATTGACGGTGTTCTCCCCTCCCTCTGGGGCTTTTGCTTAAGTTCCCTGGAAATTTGGCATAGCTCAGGGTGATGCTGGGGGAGGGGAGTGGGCCTAGAAGTCATCAAGATAAAAATGAATATTACTCATCTATTCTTTAAACTTGGAAGACGAGAGAAGGGATAATTAACTAGATGGTAATAAACTACAAGTCTCATAAGAGCAGGGATCATGTCTGTCTTGTTCAACACCTGGCAAAAGCTTTTCAAAGTCAACTTTAAAAACTATTTGCTGAATAAATGAATGAATGAATGAATGAGGTAAATCTGTGCCCTGGGAAGAAAGGCAGTGTTAATAATAGAAACAGAGACAGGAAGTGAAATGGGTTTAGAAAGGAAGATAATTTTGGTTTGAAAAGCCTTGCTCTGAGGGGCCAGTGGTATAAGCTCAGTATCTAGATGTGAATCAGCTGGGCAAGTGCAGATGGAGCTTTAAGACTGAGGTCAGTGCTGGGTTTGGGAGCCAACTATATGTTGGTAGTGAGTGTCATGGAATAAATTCAATCATTTAGGAAAAGACAGAATAACACTGAGCTTTAGGGGTAGGGGGGCTTCCCTGGTGGCTCAGATGATAAAGAATCTGCCTGCAATGTGGGAGACCTGAATTCAATCCCTGGCTCAGGAAGATCTCCTGGAGAAGGGAATGGCTACCCACGCCACTGTTCTAGCCTAGAGAATTCCATGGACAGAGGAGTCTGGCGGGTACAGTCCATGGGGTTGCAAAGAGTTGGACATGGCTTAGGGGTTAGGGGGAGTGAAGGAAACAAAGCCAAAGGAGACAGAAAGGAACAATCAAGCTATTTGAATTTCAGCAAGGGTCAAAGTTAAGTCAAAGGAGTGACTCTCTAAGAGTGGAATATGATACCGGGAAAGGTGGGATGGGAGGGACTAGGCCACCTCAGTTAGCAAGTAAACATTAACCACTGAGGAATGCTGTTAATTGTCTCCAGTATCCATTTTTAAATTAAGTTTTAGTAATACAGGACCTTTGCCCTGAGATCCCCCTCCGATGCCCCATGACAATTTATTTCAAAACACTTTAAACCTAAAACAAAAAGAATTTTACAATGAACAGACATAGACCCAGATTCTACGACTAACATTTTACTCTTCTTGTTTTATCACCAATCTATCCATGCTATCTCTCTCTCTCCACCCATCCATTTGTCTATTTTAGTTTTTGACTGTTTCAAAGAAAATTGCAGACATCCCCTTCAACATACCTATTATCAACCAGAATTCAGTATTTATTTTTTCTTTTGATGTGAAATTTGAATACAATAAAATGCACCAGTCTTAAGAGTATATTCACTGAGTTTGCCCCAAACATTTATTATAGAGGTTTTCCAAATACACAGCAAAGTTGAAAGACTTTTATAATGATCCCTTACTCATCAACTAGATTTTACCACTAATATTAATATATACTTGCTTTATCATACTCTGTCCATTCATCTGTTTCTCTAAATCCATTAATCTACCTCATTAAAAATTTTTGTTTGACAGTCTACAGTTCTTATTTCATTCTGGTCCCACAGAAGACTGTGTTTCCTAGCCCCCACATTTTTAGAAACGACATATGGTTTCTTCTGATAAGCAGTATCACTATGATAAAAAAAGGAAAACAGAATGTGTAAGATCCCTATATCCTGTTTTTAATTAGAGGATTGCTTTACCATGTTGCATTAGTTTCTGCCATGTAACAACGTGAATCAGTCATAATATGTATGTCTCCTCCCTCTTGAGCCTCCCTCCCACCCCTCTAGGGCATCACAGAGTGTCAGGCTGGGCTCTCTGTGTTACATGGTAACTTCTCACCGGCTATGCATTTTACACGTGATTGTGTATATACATCGATGCTACTTTCTCCATTCGTCCCATCCTCTCCCTCCCCCGCTGTGTCCATAAGTCTGTTCTCTACATCTGCGTCTCCATTCCTTCCCTGCAAATAGGTTCATCAATACCGTTTTTCTCGAGTCCGTATAAATGCCTTCATATACGATATTTGTTTTCCTCTTTCTGACTGACTTCACTCTGTGTAACAGGCTCTAGGTTCATTCACCTCACTAGAACTGATTCAAATTTGTTCTTTTTTATGAGTAAGGATTATTCCATTATATATGTGTGTGTGTGTGTGTGTGTGTGTGTGTGAAAGTGAAAGTGAAGTCGCTCAATGTGTTCGACTCTTTGCGACCCTGTGGACTGTAGCCCACCAGGCTCCTCCATCCTTGGGATTCTCCGGGCAAGAATACTGGAGTAGGTTGCCATTGCCTTCTCCAGGGTATCTTCCTGACCCAGGGATCAAACCCAGGCATTGCAGGCAGACACTTTAACCTCTGAGCCACCACGGAAGATGTGTGTGTGTGTGTGTGTGTGTGTGTGTGTGTGTGTGTGTGTGTATACATATACACATCATTTTTAACCAGTCATCTGTTAATGGACATCTAGGTTGCCTCCATGTCCTGGCTATTGTAAATAGTGCTGCAGTGAACATCAGGGTATGTGTGTCTTTTAGAATTGCAGCTTTCTCAGAGTATATGCCCAGTGGTGGGATGGCTGGGTCATATGGTAGGTTTATTCCTTGTTTTTTAAGGGCTTTCCGTACTGTTCTCCATAATGTCTGTATCAGTTTACATTCACATCAATAGTGTAGGAGGGTTCCCTTTTCTCCATACCCTCTCCAACATTTATTGCTTGTGGATTTTTTGATGATGGCCATTCTGACTGATGTGAGGTGATACCTCATTGTGGTTCTGATTTGCATTTCTCTAGTAATTAGTGATGTTGAGCATCTTTTTGTGTGTTTTTTGGCCATCTGTGTGTCTTTGGAGAAACGTCTGTTTAGGTCTTCTGACTATTTTTTTTGATTGGGCTGTTTGTTTTTCTGATCTTGCACTGTATGAGCTGCTTATATATTTTGGAGGTTAATCCTTTGTCAGTTTTTTTTAGTTTGCGATTATTTTCTCCCATTCTGAGGGTTGTCTTTTCCTCTTGTTTTAAGGTATGCAAAAGTCCCTCTTTCAGGGAAGACTAGGAGATGGAAATTTCTGTCTCTTCCCTTTGCACTGAGCCCTATGGTGATAGCTGTTAAGAACTGTTTCTTGTTTACTACCATCCTGTTGAACCCATGAACAGACACCCTGCTGGCCACCAGAGCCAGCGTGGGATGTGTCCTCTGGGCAGCTGCCATGAAAACCAGGATGCCAGGTGTGTGTACAACCTCCTTTTTATGGAGACACTGGCAGCCTGGGGCAAGGCAGAGGAGGAGCATGGAATGGTTCCCACTGGTCTCTGGAGACGATTGTGGTAGGCCCCCACATATGTTGAATTAGAAGCCTGACCCTCAAGCTACAGCTTTTAAGATCTGCAAATAGGCCTCTTCCATAGAAAGATGGGCCTTTTCTGTCTGCTGTCTCTGTGCTGTGTCCTGGGTCAGGTAGCTAGTGAGTCTGTACAAGTGCTTTAAACACTCTTCTTCCTTCACTATAGCCTTATAAATCTTAGGGACAGGAAGCCCTGTTGGCTTTCAGAGGTAGGTGCTTTGAGGGGCCATTTCTTAAGTGAAAGTCTTAAAAGTTGGGGCACAAGGTGTGTAATACATACCCTTTACTCTTCATGGAGAAGCTAGGAGTTAGGAGTCCCCCACCCCCAGTTCAGAGAAGACAATGGCACCCCACTCCAGTACTCTTGCCTGGCAAATCCCATGGATGGAGGAGCCTGGTAGGCTGCAGTCCATGGGGTCGCTAAGAGTCGGGCATGACTGAGCGACTTCACTCTCACTTTTCACTTTCATGCACTGGAGAAGGAAATGGCAACCCACTCCAGTGTTCTTGGCTGGAGAATCCCAGGGATGGGGGAGCCTGGTGGGCTGCCGTCTGTGGGGTCGCACAGAGTCGGACACGACTGAAGCGACTTAGCAGCAGCAGTACCCCCAGGTGTTGTCAACTACACCCAGGGTGGAGTTTGGCGAGATGGTGTTTCAACCTCTCCAGCCTGTTTCAATGTGTGTGTGTATAAGAGTCGCTCGGCCAGTTTGGGAATTGTTCTATGCATAGCTGTAGATTCAGAGGGAGGAGGTAAATTAGGGAGACTCCTATGTTGCTGTTTTGAACTGGACTCTATTTTTTTTTAATCTATTTGCTATAGCAGCTTGAGCTACACCCTAGCCATAATAAAAAATAATCCCTGGGAGTTTCTATCATTATGATCTCCAATAATTGTATGAAGGATAAAAACCAGTTACCTGTTCTGTTGTCATTCGCTGTCATGTCAGACTCTTTGTGACCCCATGGACTGATGATAGCCTGCCAGGCTCCTCTGTCCAAGGGATTTCCCAGGCAAGAATACTGGAGTGGGTTGCCATTTCCTCCTCCAGGGGATCTTCCCGGACCGGGGATCGAACCCACATCTGCTGCATTGGCAGGAGAATTCTTTACCACTGAGCCACGAAGGAAGTGCAGTTACCTATTTAATTAGTGTCAAATAACAAATCTGCCATAGTTTCTCACTTTTCCTCATCACTGTTTTTTAAACTGAGGTATAATTAACAATCAGTATTATGCATAGATCTTTAATGTTTAGTTGGAAGAATTTTGACAATTCCGTATACCTATATAACCACAACTCAAAGCAGTATACAGAATATATCTGTCATCTTGAAGGTCCTCTTTTGTTCAGCTTGATTACATCAACTTCTCTTCATCCCCAGGCAATCGTTTTATCATTTCTACCATTACAGATAAGTTGTGCCCATTCTTGGTAGTTTTGCCTGAATTTGATATGAATGGAATCATACAGTATATACTTTGTGTGTAATTTCTTTTGCTTCACATAATGTTTTCATCCACATGGTTACGTGTATCAATATTCTTTTTTTTTTTAAGAAATGGATTGGTAATATTCTATCATATTAATATACTGCAGTTTGGTCATCTGCACCTGTTGATGGAGGTTTGAATTGTTTTCAGTTTTTTGATATTTATTGTGATTCAAGCTGCTACAAACATCTTTTTTGTGGAGATATACTTTAATTTCTCTAGAGTAACTACCTAAAAGTAGAACTGCTAGATCATGGGGTAAATGCATATATATATATATATATATATTTTTTTTTTTTATAAAGAACTACCGAACAGTTCTCTAAAGTAGGAAAAGAGGGTGTAAGAACTCCATTTGCCCCACACGCTAACCTGATCCTAGTCATTTTAGTGAGTGGACAATGACATCTCATTGTGTTTTAAATGTCTGTTTCTCTGAGAATTTGTAGATGTCCATCGCCTTTCTGTGTGCTTATTGGTCATTCATATATCTTCTTTTGTGAAATGTCTCATTACTTCTTTTGCCAAGCTTTTTTTTTGAGGTTTATTTTATGTGGTCACTTCTGCTGTTCTGGATCTTCACTGCTGCGCGCAGGCTTTCTCTAGCTGCAGTGAGTGGGCTGCTCACTGAGGTGGCCTCTCTCACTGTAGAGCACAGGCTCTGGGGCAAGTGCTCCGGCTTCAGCAGCTGCGGCTCCTGGGCTCTCTAGAGTGCTGGCTCAACAGCCGTGCACGGGCTTCACTGTTCCGTGGCATACAGGATACTCCTGCACCAGGGCTCTGATCCGTGTCTCCTGCACAAGCAGGCGGATTCTTGACCACCGAGCCACCAGGGAAACATTGCCAAACTTTTGATTTTATATTGGGGTATAGCCGATTAACAAGGTTGTGATAGTTTCAGGTAGACAGCAAAGGGACTCAGCCGTATGTATACATGTATCCATTCTCCCCCAAACTCCCTTTTGCTAAGCTCTTTAAACTGGGGCATCTTTTTATTGCTGATTTGTATTCATGTGTTAAGCATATTTGTATTTGTACGTGATGGACAGAAGTCCTTTTGTTAGCTACCTCCCAGTGATTTTTAAAAAAAATATGTATTGATTTGGTAATGCCAAGTCTTAGTTGTGGGGGATCTTGGATCTTCACTGCAGCATGCAGGATCTTTAGTTGCGGCGTGTGGGATCTAGTTTCCTGACCAGGGATCGAACCTGGGCCCCCTGCACTGGGAGCAGGGAGTCTTAGCCACTGGGCCACCAGGGAAGTTCCCCTCCCACTGATTTCTGATCAATTCGATCTGAAGAGCTGTGGTTCTGCCTTTGTTAGCAGGTACATTATCTACCTTTTCAGCCATGTCAAAGCACGTATCCAGAATAATGGCACACATACACACTTCCTGCTGTACTTCTCAAAGATGCTTTTCTCTTAGCTACGTGTGGAGGCACATTATTTAACCACATCTTGAAATTATTTCCTTAGTTATTTATTCCTAAGCACATTATTCTTTAGTTAGCTTTTAACTGACATTTGCAAGAAGGCCTTACAATTTGTTGTTCAACCCTGTTAATATATCATCTTCAAGTTTTACTGTTCAAAAACCAAGAAGTCTTTGGTAAGATTTGTAGAAAAGGTCAGGAAAAAAATGGAAGATGTAAAGGATCTGCATCCTTATGGTAAAGAATACTTTTCTATTCAGGGTTTCAAACATGGAGTAAAGTCATTATTCCTTAATTTGAGGAAAGTTTCCTCATCGTATTAAACAATAATATCAAAACATGTCTAGTGATGTAGTATTATTATGTTGGTGTAAATGTAATTTACATTAATGTAAATTAATTACATGTAAATTAATTTAATTACATTAAATTAATGTAAATGTAAATTACATTAATTCGGTTTCAGACCGAATTTTAAATCATGATAATTGGGCTCAAACACATCTTTATTAAGCAAAATAGGAACCATTACAATCAACACATTTTTTGCCAATGAGAACTAAGTTGGTTTATTCTTGTAGCATAAAAATCTGTGCTTCAGGATTTGATGAACTCGTGGACAGCATTTTCTGCTTTCTGCTGGTTGTGGAAGTGTTCTCCCTGCAAAAAGTTGTCAAGATGCTTGAAGAAGTGATGGTTGGTTGGCAGGAGGTCAGGTGAATATGGCTGATGAGGCAAAACTTCATAGCCCAATTTGTTCAACTTTTGAAGCGTTGGTTGTGTGATGTGCGGTCAGGCGTTGTCATAGAGGATAATCAGACCCTTTCTATTGACCGATGCTGGCTGCAGATGTAATTTTTGGTGCATCTCATCAATTTGCTGAGCATACTTCTCAGATGTAATGGTTTCACTGGGATTCAGAAAGCTGTAGTGGGTCAGACCAGCAGCAGACCACCAAACAGTGACGATGACCTTTTTTTGGTGCAAGTTTGGCTTTGGGATGGGCTTTAGAGCTTCTTCTCAGTGCAATCACTGAGCTGGTCATCACCGGCTGTGGTGTAAAATCCACTTGTTGTTACACGTCACAATCTGATTGAGAAATGGTTCCTTGTTGTTGCATAGAATAAGAGAAGATGACACTTAAAAATAATGATTTTTTTGATTTGCAGTCAGCTCATGAGGCACCCACTTATCAAGCTTTTTTACCTTTCCCGTTTGCTTCAAATGCCGAACAACCATAGAATGGTTGACATTGAGTTCTTGGGCAACTTTTCTTAATAACTGTAAGAGGATCAGCTTTGATGATGGCTCTCAGTTAATCACTGTCAACTTCAGATGGCCAGCCACTGTGCTCCTCATTTTCAAGGCTCTCGTCTCCTCTGCAAAACTTCTTACTGCACTGTACGTTTGTTAGCAGTTCCTGGGCCAAATGCTTTGGTGGTGTTGCAAGTGGTTTCCACTGCTTTTAAGACCCATTTTGAACTCGAATAAGAAAATGGCTTGAATTTGCTTTTTGTCTAACATTTCCATCATTGTTGTTCAGTCACTCAGTTGTGTCCGATTCTTTATGACCCCATGTACTGCCGCACGCCAGGCTTCCCTGTCCTTCACCATCTCCTGGAGCTTGCTCAAACTCACGTCCATTGAGTTGGTGATGCTATCCAACCATCTCATCCTCTGTCACTTACTTCTCCTGCCCTCAATCTTTCCCAACATCGAGGTCTTTTCCAGTGACTCGGCTCTTTGCATCAGGTGGCCAGAGTAATGGAGCTTCAGCATCAGTGCTTCCAATGATTATTCAAAGTTTTTCCTTTAGGATTGACTGATTTGATCTCCTTGTAGTCCGAGGGTGTCTCAAGAGTCTTCTCCAACACCACAGTTCGAAAGCATCAGTTCTTCAGATCTCACCCTTCTTTATGGTCCAGCTCTCACATCTGTACATGAGTACTCTCACATCTGTACATTTCCATAGTCTAAAATATATATAAAATGAACAGCAAAGAGTAAGTCATTAATTAAAAAATGTAGAGTGATAAATGTACATTAAAATGATGTATAACATAATCATACTTATTTAAGAATGTATTCCAATATCAAATGGCAAATTTCAACAATCCAAAACCACAGTTACTTTTGCACCAACCTAATAAACTGAGTTGATTATTGAAGTCATCATTAAGCTTTTTGAGTAAATTTGGGGAATGTCTATTTACATCCTAAGCTGAAATTTACTTTCTGCCCACCTACCTGCACAGAATCCTAACCATGGAAGGGATTTCAGACCATCTTCTTGCTTTTTAATAAACCTGCTTCTAAATAATACCATACCAGGTAGGCCTATATTTTATTTTTTTAATTGTCAGGGAAGAAGATTAATGTTCTTAAGTTCTCAGCTCAGTGCCTATGAGTCCTCTTTGTTGGGCTGTTCCTTCCTATCCCCTCAGTGCCTGAAAAATAAAGCAAATTCCTATATTCTGTTCTCATTAGAGAAGGGAAAGAGCTCTCACTCACTCTTATACATATTACAGATTTGGAAAGTCATCCTGTACCTGTCTTTCTCTTTTTGTATGCAATTGAATGCGGTGAAAATTTTTTCCTAAACTGGAAAAAAAGAAACTCATCCTTAACTTTACACTCAGGTCATGTTCCCTTCTAGCTCTTCACTCATTCACACTATCCTGAGTTACCCACTGCCCCTCCCCCACAAAAAAAGAAAATTGGAATCATTTGGGAAATGAAAGAGCAGAGAGATGACACCTGTAGAGTGAGGTAGACAAATACACACAGAGAAAGAAAGGTATCCATGCGGAGACACATCCGGTGATGGAGAGACTCACAGAAGCGTGCAGAGACAGACAGGTACGGAACTTCCTGGCATGCATGTTCAGTCGTGTCTGACTCTTTACGACCCCAGGGACTGTAGCCCACCAGGCTCCTCCGTCCTTGGGATTCTCCAGCCAAGAATACTGGAGGGGGTTGCCATTTCCTCCTCCAGGGGATCTTCTGACCCCGGGACCGAACCCACGTCTCGTGTCTTCTGCATTGGTAGGTGGGTTCTTTACCAGCTGAGCCCCTGGGGAGGTGCCCAAAACATAAACTAGTTCTCCAGTAAACAATACATGCACAGCGCAGTCTCCGTGCAATGTGAGGATTTTAGAGACCTTCTAAACTTGATCCACAGTGCGTTCTTCATGACAGAACTTCCACGTGCTCTTAAACAGGCCTCATTCTAACACTTTAGGTGTTTTGAGGAATATGAATGTGTGTCACACATTTAAAGTAAATGAGAAACTGCTTTCCTTTTGATACCTTCTTCAAAAGATAGGGATTGTCCATTGATGTGTTTTTATCATCAGAAGAATAGTTCTTACAGAAACAACTACAAAATTCTATATGATACCAGAAGATAATGTTAGGGCAATAATCTAGAAGAATAAATCTGTACCAGTTACCAGTTATCAGTTTATTGCCTCTTAGCTTCACAGTCACCCTTTGCTCTGCGTCAGTGGGCGGTCACTTTAATCATCTTCACAGTGAGTGTGACGCTGGGCTTTCTCAGTAGAGGGCGCTAGAGGGCAGGAGAAGACTACCCTGCTGTCTGGGCTGCTGCCTGGGGCAGGCGTGGCGAGGGTGTGAGGATATTTGATGGAGTTCTGCTCCATCCATGGGTCGCCTCAGTCTCAGCTCTGTGGACTAGAAACTACACACCCTTAAGGATTTCTGCTTGCATCCATGTCCCAGAGGCATTCTGCCAGCACCCACCCCCAGACCCTGTGCAGATAACCTGACTCACAGGCCACTGGGTGGCCACCCCGCCTCTGTAGACCCCCCTACTCCCTGTGCATAGCTATGCTGTGGATTGCCTCCTGCCTGCCTAGGGACTGCAGACCAGCCTCTGTTCTGGGAAAACCAGCAAACTTCTCTGCTATCAGTGGACTGAGTTCTCCAAGGAGCTCTGAATCCCAGCCTTTGTGAGGGAGGTGGCGGGGCTTTCCAAGTTTATCTTTCCTTGGTTACTCCTCCTTAGCTCAAGGATTTTACAGAATTCTGTTATATTCAATAGACACTTGTTTATCAGAATTCAACAGTTTCTTAAACTTCCACGGGTAAAGCAATAGCAATACTGAGGTTTTAGCAAGAAATGCAGCTACTTTTCGACGCACAGATTTGAGAATAATTTTTAGAATGACACAGGGATAAGGGAACTGGTTTCTTCATTCACAACTTTTTCTTACCTACTTTCGATTTTAGGCTTTTGAAATCGGGTGATGACATCTTTTACTTCTCATAGGAAATGAACATAGTTTTGTTTCATCAGCTTGACTGTCAGATTCAAGTCAAGGAGAAATTCTGACTCATAGATAGCATGAAACTAGTGGTAAAGTGGTCTCCAGTGAAATGGCAGTCATAATTTCAGGTTAGTATAGGTATCATGTATGTGCTTGGGACAACGGCTCAGATGGTAGAATTTGCCTGCAATGCAGGAGGCCTGGGTTCAATCCTTGGGTCAGGATGATCCCCTGGAGGAGGGCATGGCAACCCATTCTAGTATCCTTGCCTGGAAAATCCCATATGCAGAGGAGCCTGGCAAGCTATGGTCCATTGCTGCAGAGAGACATGACTGAAGTGACTAAGCATGCACGCACAGGTATGACAGCTCTTCAGATTAGTGACATTGTGTGATAAGCTGACTCCTTCAGGGGAGAAATGAGTGCACTTCAACCTGAATAAGAACTTGCATGTGTGTGTGCCTAGTCGTGTCCGACTCTTTGTGACCCCATGGACTGTAGCCCACCAGGCTCCTCTGTGCATGGGATTTCCCTGGCAAGAATACTGGAGTGGGTTGCCATTTCCGACTCCAGGGGTCCTTCCTGACCCTGGGATCAAACCAGCATCTCCTGCATTGGCAGGCGGATTCTTAACCACTGAGCTAGTTGGGAGTTCTTGACTGTTTAGAACAAATCAAGGGCACAGTGGGGGGGGGGGGGGCGAAAACTCTATATCACAATTCTGGGGATGATATAATCACAGGGACAATGTTAACTCCTAATAATGTAATTCATGAGAGTAAATGTGGCGGGGCTTTGACCTTCTGAGATTTTTATGACATGCATTTATGCTAGTCTAATTGTGACCCTAAACGACAGGTGTAAGAGGCTCTTGGATGTTAGAATACCTTAGAATAAACTGGGGAACTTTTCCAGGTGCCGGTTACCAGCTACTTGGTTGTGTCCCAGTAACTGGCCTTTGTATCAAGTACCCCTTATTCTGATGAAGATGCTGACTGTACTTTGAGAAACCATGACTGAGTTAGTGCCTGCATGAGCTCCCTTAAGAAAAGTGGAGTTTAATTTAGAAATAAGAATAAATCGAAACACTGTTCATGTGTCCCTGATACTAAAATGGCCTTTATCATTTTACTCTAAGCTTCGTCCCAGAGCTCAGGCAGTAATGAATACCCTGTCCCCAATAACCTGTTTCTGTGTAGAAAGGCCCCTTCATGTTTTATTCGCCTGGCTATGTCTTGCTGGAGATGGAAAAGTTATTTATGGCTGAAGTTCTTCCTTTTTCCTCCCAGCAGTAAGGTGAATAAAACTCATTTTGTTCCAAGAAAGGAAAATAATTCCAATCCAACAGAATAAAGCCAATAATATCATGGAAAATTAAAAGGGAAAAGTTTGGAATCATGTTAAGAATAAAAAGCTTCCCTGGTGGCTCAGATGGTAAAGAATCTGCCTGTAACTCAGGTGACCCAGGTTTGATCCCTGGGTCAGGAAGATCACCTGGAGAAGGACATGGCAACCCACTCCAGTATTCTTGCCTGGAGAATTCCATGGATAGAGGAGCCTGGCAGGCTATAGTCCATGGGGTCACAAAGAGTTGGACATGACTGAGTGTGGTGTTGAAGACTCTTGGGAGTCCCTTGGACTGCAAGGAGATCCAACCAGTCCATCCTAAAAGAGATCAGTCCTGGGTGTTCATTGGAAGGACTGATGTTGAAGCTGAAACTCCAATACTTTGACTACCTGATGCGAAGAGTCTGACTCATTTGAAAAGACCCTGATGCTGGGAAAGATTGAGGGTGGGAGAAGGGGACAATGGAGGATGAGATGGTTGGATGGCATCACCGACTCAATGGACATGAGTTTGGGTAAACTCCGGGAGTTGGTGATGGGCTGGGAGGCCTGGTGTGCTGCGGTTCATGGGGTCGCAAAGAGTTGGACACAACTGAGCAACTGAACTGAACTGAGTGACTAACACTTGAGTGAAGAATAAAAAGCCAGCATGTTTCAAGGTCTCCAGAATAAAAAGCCCAATATCTTAATAAAACATGCCTGAATAAGCTGTATGTGTGCTAAGTCGTTTCAGTCATGTCTGACTCTTTGAGACCTCATAGACTGTAGCCTGCCAGGTTCCTCTGTCCATGGGATTCTCCAGGCAAGAATACTCGAATGGGTTGTCATGCCCTCCTCCAGGGAATCTTTCCGACCCAAGGATCGAACCCGCATATCCTGCAGCTCCTGCATTGCAGGCAGATTCCTCACCATTGAGCCACCAGGGAAGATCCCAAATAAAGTAGAACTCATATGAGGAATGACTGTGATCTACCTTTTAAACTCAGAAATGACTTTGGATCAGATAGTTATAATAGAGTAATAGGAAAACTGGCATGTCCCAGGCTGGTTTCTGCTTTATATGCCGCAAAGAACTTCAGTTAAGCCCTCATTCCTCACCTGAAGACTCTTGGGAGCCAACCCAAACTGGCTAATGTTCAAGTCTGAAAACCAGTTGCGCAAAACAAAACCTAAAATGATCCCCTGGAGCAAAGGGAAAAAAAAAATATTTGGTTTCGCCAGTGCCTCTGGGAGGAACTCCAGACACTTTCACTACAGACCCTCCCTGCATTCTTTGGGGTTAAGCAGCCACCACAAGAAGCAAAACAGCATGAGAAAAGGCTGAGTCAGATGACATGTAGCAACGAGCCCAGGCACTTCTCCAAGGGCCCAGGAAGTCAGAGGCCTCCCAGTGTTGTCCTTTCGTGGAACTTTGAAGGCTTCTTGAGTTACTAGCAGCAAGGCCATCCTTGCTCATTCTTGATTCTCATGAGATTTACTCTGTCTGAAAGGATCGCATCCACAGGGACAATTACTGACTGAACGAACATTCCTGATGATGTCATTAGTGTCCCGAGATCTTGACCAACTTGCTCATGGTTGCTGTGCTCATGATTTTGGCTGAGGATACTCTTTGGAGGGAAAAGGTGGCTTCTACTGTAGATGATTATATTTTAGTAGTGGGGAAAGAATGTGAAATAGGAAAGGGATAAAGAATAGGCTTATTTTCTAGTGAAAGTTAATAATGAAACCTATGTTAGAGATTCCTTCTCATCAGAGCACAGAGGTCAAGTCCTGTTATAAATAGCACAACCACTTGCAAATTTATTTCATAGTCACACTTGGTTCCTCACTCCTCTCACATCACAGAACATTTCAGTGGAGCAAAAGAAGGGATACCATCCTCAGAATGTCATCACTTTCGGGTGTTTGGGGTGCCTTGAAGCATCACCTGCTGCTCTTCTCTGGGGGTTACTTACTTTGACATGTTATCAGTTAGAGAAGTGATGAAAAAGACTGAATGTGTACAATGTTCCCAAAGGCTTAAGGAGAATTTAGAAGAGTGCAGGGGACTTCCCTGGTGGCTCAATGATAGGGAATCCACCTGCCAGTGGGGGAGACGCAGGTTTGACCATTGGTCCAGGAGGATCTCGCACGCCGCAGTGCAGCCGGGCCTGTGCACCTCAACTAAGCCTGTGCTCTAGAGTCCTAGAGCTACAACTGCAGAAGCCCTCATGCCCTAGAACCCGTGCTCCACAACAAGAGAAGGCCTCTCACCGCTGTGACGACCTGCATGCTGCAGCTGGGGAATGGCCCCGGATTGCTGCAACTAGAGAAAAGCCTGTGCCAGCAGTGAAGACCTAGCACAACCAAAAATAATTTAAAAGTGATGGGAACTGGGACCACACCTCCCCCTCCACCCCCAGCATCCCCTGGGGAATTTCACTCTAGCTGCTGGAGACACTTGGTGGTTACCTTTAACCTGCTTTGACCTCAAGACATCACTAAGTGTCAGTGAGGCACACTGATTGGTTAACTACCAGCTGGAGTTGCTCTCAGGCTGCTGTGTTGGCCTAAGTCTGATGAAAGGTCAGTAAGAGGCACTGTTTTTTACTTCAAAATGACCACACAGTGTGGCTGTTGCATGCTGTCCCGGGTTCTACTAATTTTCTGGGAATCTGGAGCCTCGAGATGCAAGAGAAGCTTTTGAAAACATTCCTGGGAAACCAAGGTACAGTCTTATAATGCAGTCTGACAGTGTAAAACCCCCAAAGAATGTAGCAGTGGTTTTGTGATGGTTCACAAGAAATCTGTGGGTGGCTATTGATTCTAAGTTCATCAAAATACATCTGTGTCAGGAACCAAAACTACATTTTTGAAGTGCTTAACCAGAAATTTTTCATTAATTAAACTGTAACAAGATATTCCATGAATTTTACTCTCCCAGTTCTCGAGGACTTGCTATTGTACTTGTAGCCCAGATCAGCACAGGTGGCCCCCAGCTGAAGATTCAACATGAAAGCACAGCTGGGGGCGTACCACCTGCTCCGTGCATCAGGCTGTTGCCATCTCCAGCAGCTGAAGACATAACCGGGTCACTGGCCCATCACCCCTGTCCATCATCCAGTCTATCTTAACAGACTTACAGCTTGGGCTTGCGAGTGTCCTCTCAGATGTTGCTATTGAAGCAGAATAGTGCAAAATCAGTCTCCAGAGTTTAAGGAGGGGACTTTTTCATAAGTGTGGTTGATGAGTTTGACATTTCAGGAGAAGAAACTTTTGTGAAAAGCATGATTAAGACAGCCTGCTACTGTATCTCACTAAATAAGCTGGATTTAGCTCAAAAATCATAGCAGGACAGCATGAACTCAGTTTGGAATTGACTTGGGTTCCAGTCTCCTTGTCAACAGGTTGGAGAATTGTCCTCATCAGTGGACTTTAGCTTTCTTTCTGCCCCAGTGCATAAAGCATTCCTGGGAAGGAGTGTGATGCTTTGCTTGTTGCAGGGGTAAGTGGTGAGCTGCCAGCAGTGGCGCCTGGGACTTCCGCATACTCAATTTAAAGCAAGCGCTGAAGCTCAACTCACATGTCAGGAGTTTAAGAAAAAAAAGTCTCCACGCTCAAGGTGACTGTCTTTGGAATTCTTCGTTTCATTAAGGTTCTCACAAAATACAAAGCTTAAACATAACTGTCTACATCCACCACAGAACAGAATCAAGTAAGTGGTTAGCACACAATGATCTTTTTCATTTTAAAAAATATAAATAACAGTGTTCAAGGTTGGACAATTTTCTCCCATGTGTTTCTCTATAAGGCATTATGTTGCAGGCCCTTCACTGATAAGTACGAGTACTTGTCGTCAGGAAGCACTGCCCACAGGCAGGGAAGGCCACTGTCGATGAGGTCCTGGGGGTGATACCCACGGATCCGTGTTGCCTCGGCCTGTGAAAAACTAAACGATCAATCAGACACCCTCCGATCAGTTCTCACAGTTTCATTAATTTTCTTTCTACTACGAAATAACAATAGAAAGGGGGTCACCTCCCAGTGGCAAGCTCTCGGGAGATCAATCACGAAGGGCAAGAAGGAGAAGGACAGGCTTTTTCCTGGATGGAATTTTTTCCTTTTATCCAGGAAAAAACCCCCAATAACCCACAGAGCTTAATGGGTGGCTTGTACTGAAACATTTTTCAGATTAAATAGCGTTGAGAGAAGGGGTAGTCTTTTGGGTGGGTACTGGAGAAGAGGTTAAAGTGGGGAGGTCACCGCTGGGGAAACACCACTGCCAGTCCAGCCCCCCACGGGAGTCACATCGCCGGCGAGGCCTGGGGGCAGAGCCAGGGCCCCCGCCTTGGGCACGAAGTCCGAGGGAAGGCTCTCCAGCAAGCACTTGACCTGTTCCTGGCCCAGCTTGATCTTGTCGTCCAGCTCTCGCTGCTCGATGAGGAGCGTTGACTTCATTTTCACGAAATGCCGGTAATCCTGGAGCTGCTCTTCGGAGAGGTAATTGGCCAGGATGTCCAGCACCACGCGCTCCCTCCGATCCACGTTCTCCTTGAGCTCCCGGGCGTCCTCGTGCTGAGCAGACAGGACCTTCCTCTTCTCGTTGAGTGAGCTCTGCCAGGGCGAGAAGAGTGGGTCAGCAGAGGGCCAGTGTGGGGTGTTGGGGGGGCGGGGGGAAGAGCACCACACTGCCTGCAGAGATTCTTTTATAGGACGGGACAATATCTAAGATGCTATTTCAACTGTCACTCTAAAGTAGGGAGGCACAAGTGTTTTGAAAATCAGCTTATTACCCTTATGGTGCTTATGTATGGTCAAGCTTTAATTAGAGAGGCATTACATTCAACTGGTGGGGGTAATGGCTTTACTTTAGGCTTCTAGTGTTAAAAAGACAATCTCCACTTGTAGGGGGTCCTTAAGTAGGACGGTGATTGCCAGGGCCTGGGGGGAGGGGAGAGTGGAGGACTTGTTTCATTGGGTACAGAGTTTTGCGAGATGAAAAAAGTTCTGGAGATCTGTTGCACAGCAATGTAAATATACTTAATACTATTGAACTGTACAGCTAAAAATGGTTAAGACAGCAAATTTTATATGTGGTGGTGATGGTTTAGTTGCCAAGTCGTGTCCGACTCTCGCGAGCCCACGGGGAGGTAGGAACCCAGGCTCCTCGGTCTATGGATTCTCCAGGCAGGAATACTGGAGTGGGTTGCCATTTCCTCCTCCAGGGGATCTTCCCGACCCAGGGGTTGAACCCTCACCCCTGCACTGGCAGGCGGATTCACCACTGAGCCACCAGGGAAGCCTAGGCACTGTGTGCTCAGTTGTCCCGACTCCCTGCGACCCCACGGACTGAAGCCCATTAGGGTCCCCTGTCCATGGAATCTTCCAGGCAAGAATACTGGAGTGGATTCCCACTTCCTTCTCCAGGAATCCAGGTTGGGATCAGGGATCGAACTTGTGTCTCTTGTGTCTCTTGCACTGGCAGGGGGATTTTTTTTTTTAGCACTGAGTCACCTGGGAAGTCCTTTATGTAGTTTACTATAATTAAATAATTGAAGGGAAAAAAAATCCAATTATCAAGGAAGTCAAAGTTACAGTTTTTCTAGTAGTCATGTACGGATATGAGCGCTGGACCATAAAAAAGGTTGAGTGCTGAAGAGTTGATGCTTTTGAACTGTGATGTTGGAGAAGACTCTTGAGAGTCCCTTGGACTGCAAGGAGATCAAACCAGTCAATCCTAAAAGAAATCAGTCCTGAATATTCACTGGAAGGACTGATGCTGAAGCTGAAGCTCTAATACTTTGGCCACCTGATTCAAAGAGCTGACTCACTGGAAAAGACCCTGATGCTGGGAAGGATTGAAGGCAAAAGGAGAAGGAGGCAACAGAGGATGAGATGGTTAGATAGCATCAGCAACTCAACAGACATGAATTTGAGCAAACTCTGGGAGACAGTGGACAGAGGAGCCTAGCATGCTGCAGTCCGTGGGGTTGCATAAAGTCAGACCTGACTTAGCGACTGAACAACAATAAAAACTAATCCTGATCTCTTCTGCAGGTGAGCAAGCACTTACGTGTACTTAAGAGTATAGACGGCATTTAAGTGTTAAGTTGAGCTCAATTCTGGAACAGCTCATCTTCCTCTAAGTACTGCTCCAGTGTTCCCTATCTCTCAGACCTGCGGCATCCATCCAGGTGACCAAACAGGAGACTTGGATTTACCGTCTGTTCTGTCCTTCCCCTCATCTAACATGCCCTGCTGATTCAAACTCATGCTCTAACTCACTCCCTGTTCTTTATCCCCAAGACAATGTTCTAAATTAACAGCCTAAACCCATCTTTCTAGAAGTCTCCCCATGGTAACACCCTTCTCCCACCTCCCTAGGCCGATCATGTAACGAAATGAGTTCAAGGCTCTCCAGGCTAAGGTACTGACCCACAGGTCTTGGTGACAATTTTCTGCACTGGATTCTACTATCCCTCCAGAACCACTCTCCTCAGCCTGTCTCAATGTCTGGTGAAGCTGAACCCTGCTGGGTGCTAGGTTTGGCCAGTAGCAGCCATGGCAGGGCGACTGGGAGGTGGGAGAAAGAAGACACTGAGGCCTGTATTCCTGGCTCCCTCCTTGCCAGGTGGCAGTGGCTGAAACCTTTCCTCCAGAAAGGTTTGGCTACAGTTCTGATAAGGGCCCGTTCCTTCTGCTTCTCCGGGTCCAGAGGTGATAATGGCTTCCCCACTGATGCTAGCCCCATGGGGACAAAGCAGCTTCATTATCCCTTCTTGCCTGTGTGCTAAGTTGTGTCCAACTCTTGCGACCCTCTGGACTATGAGCCCACCAGGCTCCTCTGTCCGTGGAATTCCCCAGGCAAGAATACTGGAGTGGGTTGCTGCCCTCCTCCAGGGGATCTTCCTGACCCAGGGATTGAACCCATGTATCTTATGTCTCCCGAGTGGGCAGGCAGATTCTTTACCACTAGCGCCACCTGGGAAGCCCTTCCTGGTCTCCCTTAAAAACAAGTAAGTCAAATGTCACTCTATGTTCTAGACATACCAACCGCATGTAACTCAGTTCCTCAACACGCCACGGTCTGCCTGGGCTTTGTCCATAACATTCCTTCTAAATGGTGAAGCTTTTCCCATCAGTCCGCCTGGCATTCAGAAAGCCCTCTAGACGCCACTTGAGCGGCACTCGTGTGGAGTCCCTCCTGACCCCAGCACCACACGAAGAGTGCTCCCGAGGCCGTGAGTTTATCACTGCACAGCAGCACACTAGACACACTCGCTGCTTCCACACTGGTCCTCCTCACTGTCTGGTGTTGCCTTCAGGGTGGGTGGGGGGCTGCTTTTAGCCAGTGTCAGCCCTAGCACACAGAGCAGCTGGAATTTGGCAGGTTCTCGTTCACTGCTCGCTGGATGGAAGGCTGGCAGGAGGGACAACACTTAGGAGGCAAGGACAGTTAGTTTCTAGGGAAACTGTCTGAAGGGAACAAAGGCCTGGCACATATACACCGCAGGGCACTAGTCCAGGGTGGGGGTTTGGTGTCCTGGGTGCTCAGAGTCCCGTTCCTAAATGCTTACCATCTAGATCTCTTCTAATCTTTCAAAAATCTGTTTGCCAAGACATACCTTTCCTTTTAAGGCAGTGCATTTGGAGAAATGATTGGGAAATCCCTAATTTCCAGGAGTCAGGAAGCAAGAGAGCTGCCTCTTACTGGCTGGAGTGCTGGTCAGTTGGCGTGTACGTGAAGTTACAGCTCTGTTTATTGTCTGACCTCCTTGGTAAGTCGGTCCCGTGTGGGCGGGGATCTGACTGCTTTATTCAAAGTATCCCAAGTGCCTATACCAGAAGGTGGCCCATACAAGACACACAGGAAATACCTGCCGCACAGATGAGCAAGTGAAGAATGCTCTGTAGCTCCGCAATGAAGTTCAAGGAGGTGATAACACCTGGGACCACAGCAGGGCTCCGGTCCTGGCTGCGACACTTACTTGCCTCTAGTGGGAACTCTTTGAGGCTGTGTCTACAGCATCTAAGCCCACAGTGCCCGACCCGCAGGGCTCCCTAGATTCTGTGTTGTGTCACCACCGCTCTCATTCCATTCTTCCAGTGACGGGTGCGGTGACGACAGTGGGTACATCCTCCCTTGCTGTCCCTGGCCCCTCACCTGCAGCTTCCCTGGAGCCTGAGCTCATGTTCCTGGGCCCTCTCCTCGTCCCCAATAGCTTCATCATGACTCTCTGTTTTTAACGTCCATCTTCATTATGCCTTTTGCCTTTTTCTGGGACAGGAAGGAAGGAAAGGAACTCTGGTGCCCACGTTTTTACTTTCCTGTAAGTATCCCTGAGGCCGAGGTGTTGTGACATGACATCCTGGCGTGGGAGCTGCCTTCCCCTCTCTGCCCTGCACACCTGTATGCCGGACCCCCCCTCCCTGCCCCAGGGAGATGGTGGTCTTCTCTAGGACTCCTGTCTCACCATACTTCTGTGTACATGGGACTCGAGGGAGGCAGGGAGGAGACTTGAAGGGAGCTGCTAAGCCGCCTACCCTTTCCTCGTTACTGGCATCTTCACCAAGGCCGCTGAGCACGTTCTCCACGCGGGCCAGGCGCCCCGAGAGGGACAGGAGCAGGTTCACCACCTTGTCCAAGTCCCCGATGAACATCTTGTACTTGTCGATCTCGTTGGGCTTGCAGAGCTCACTGATCCAGGCCTCCACCTCCTCCCCCAGGGCGTTATTGAGCTTGATGTCCATCAGCAGGCTCCCCTTGGCTTCCTGGAGGGTCTCGAGCTTGTGGGTGAGGCTTCCAATCAGCTCCGCCTGTCGTGAGAGAGGAGACACACAGCAAAAGTTAGCCAGCCGAGTGGTCAGAGGTGACAAGCGCCACTTCTACCGGCATCCTCCCTGTCCTTTTTCGATGCTCAGCTGAAGGCCCTCCTCTGCTCTGTATGGACCACCCCCAACCTTAGACCACAGTCTCCTCTCCTTTCTCAGAACCTATTCAGTCCTCACAGGCTACGCATGATCACACGTCGCCTTGGAATGTTGTCCAGTCACGTCGTGCTGTGCTCAACGCTGCCTTCCCAGCTGGTTTGTTCACTGCTCACTTTTAAAAGTCTTTTCAAGACATGGTCTCATCATTTGATCCTCACAACAATACCACAGGCAGGCAGGGTATATATTCTTGTTTAACAAATAGAGCAGCTTAGTCAAAGGAACTAGGGATTTGCCTGCGATTACAGCACTGAGTATTAATCACAGATACCATTTGTGGAGCAATTACTATGAGCCAGACATGGTGAGGAAGTCTACAGATGATCTCCGTGAGCCTTCCCAGTGGTCTTGTAGGAGATACTCCCTCATCTATGCAGCGCACTAGGTGAGGAAATTGGGGTGTGCTGAGTTTTAATCGGCAAATGAGCATTAACCAGTAGGCCTGTCCTCAGATGTGGGGGTGAGTGGTGAAGAGAAGGGAGCACTCTTCTTCTGAGCTTCTACTGAACTTGGCTGCCTAATTTTCTCAGGCTCCTTCAGTTTAAGTAGGGTTCACAAATGTCCTTGAAGTGTCCAAGTTCTGGCTTGAATTAAAGGTGACAGGTCAGCGGTACTAGAAGGGCAGCCACCAAGTGAGCAGGGTTCAGTGGGTAAGGGTGGGTCAAAGAAGGCTGAACAGCCACCAGGGTCAGCATCCAGCCCACTCAGTCTTCCCTCTGCTACCCTGCCTTGTGTTTTTTCTTTCTTAGCTTTAATTTTATTGGAGTCTAGTTGATTTACAATGTTATGTTTCAGGTGTATGGCAAAGTGTTTCAGTTACACATAAACATATTCATTTTTTAGATTCTTTTCTCATATAGGTTTTCACAGAACACTCAGCAGTGTTCCCCAGGCTCTACAGCAAATCCTTGTTAGTTACCTACTTTATAGTAGTGTGTATATGTTAATCCCAAGTTCCTAATTTATCCTTTCCCCCCATGTTTCCCCTTTGGTAACCATTAGTTTGTTTTCAATATCTGTCAGTTTCTGTCCTCATTTCTGTTTATCCTGTTTCATGGCGGCAATTTCTACGACTCTGTCTTCCAGCTCACTTATCCGTTCTTTTGCTTTAACAACAGAATAATTGACTCCTTCAAGCATATTTTTCATTCCAGTTGCTGTATTGTTCATCTCTGTTTATTTGTTCTTTAAATCGTCTACTCTTTGTTAAACACCTCTGGTATCCTCTTGATTTGCACCTCCATTCTTTCTCCGGAGATCTTGGATTATCTTTGGTATCAGTACTCTAAATCTGTTTCCAGACAGGTTGCCTCTCTCTGCTTCACTTAGTTGTGGGTTTTTATCTTGCTCCTTCATCTGGAACATATTTCTCTATCGTCTCGTTTTGTCTTTCGGTGTTTGTGGTCTCCACTTCTCAGGCTGCAGGATCATAACTGCTCTTGCTGTTAGTGTCTGCTCCCTGGGGGGTGAGGCTGGTCTTGGGGCCTGTGCAGGCTTCTTGGTGGGAGGGACTGGTGTCTGCCAGCTGGTAGATGGAGATGGGTCCTGTCCCTCTGGTGGGCAGGGCTATATCAAGGGGTGTGTTCAGAAGTGGCTGTGAGCTCAGCTTGTCTGCTGATGGGTGGGGCAGTGTTCCTGCAGGTTGTCTGGCCTGAGTGTTCCAGCACTGGTCTGTAGGCTGTTGGGTGGGACCAGGTCGTAATACCATAATGGCAGACCTCCAGGAGAGCTCACACTGAGCAATAGTCTCTGGGGCTTCTGCCACCAGTATCCTTGCTCCCCAGTGAACCCCAGCTGACCCCTGCTTCTCCAGGACACCTTCCAGGACTCATAGGTAGGTCCAGTTCAGGCTACTGTGGCGTTACTGTCCCAGTGTGTGTGAAACCTTGTGTGTGCCCTCCAAGAGTGGAGTCTGTTTCCTCTAGGCCTGTGGAACTCCTGAACTCAAGCCCCACTGGGGGTTCCTCCTCCCGATACCAGACCCTCAGGCTGGAGAGCCTGATGGAGGGCTCAGGACTCTCGCTCTTGCAGGAGAATGTCTGTGACATAATTATTTTCCGGTTTGTGGGTCATCCACCTGGCAGGTATGGGGTTTGATGATGTCGTAAAAGTGCCCTCTCCTTCTGTCTTACTGAGGCTTCTTCTTTGTCTTTGAATGTAAACTATCTTTTCTGGTAGATTCCAGTCTTCTTGGTCATTGGTTGCTCAGCAGTTAGTTGTGATTTTGTGAGAGGAGGCAAGCTCAGGTCCTTCTACTCTGCCATCTTGTCCAGAACCAAGGGGCTGCTTTTAGTTTGGGTGCTGGCTGTCTCCTTCCGCAGCATGTGCTGGCCGCTGTCCCCTTGATACGTGCTGTGCAGATGCAGAGGCCCGTGCACACTCCTGGGGTGATGGGGGCAGTGCTTGGGGCCTGCTTGCAGGTCTCAGGCAGGCAGCTGCTGTCTGCACACTCTTGGGACAGCAGAGGCAATGCTTGGCGCCTGCTCTGTTTTTCAAAGACATCAACGTTAGCAGAAGAATCATAGGTCTGCCTGTACAGGAGCTGACATGAACTCTGGGCTTCATGAGACAAGGATGGACAGAATGAGAAGAAAATGCCTAGAAGTGATGCAGGGAGGCTTCTGCAGGAAGAACCATCTACATTTTGCATTTTGATTTCTGAAAGCTATTGGCAGGACTGTAGTGTGATCCGTCAGAGCCCAGCCAGATCGGCTAATACCAGCATCACTGAGCAGTCACACCATCACTCCTGACCCAAAGGTTGCACATTTGGATGGTATTTGAATTTTTCATTTTACCAAGCCCTTGGAGATTTGGATTTTAAAATGTAGTTAAAGAGGGATTTGAATAACTGAAGGTAGCAAGGGAAAGTTGGCTGTATTCAATAGCCATTTCTCTGCCAGGCAGATCTTTTTGGAAAAAAAAAAAAAAAACCCACCAACTTATACCCATGGAATTCAATGGAGAGAGAGGGGAGAGGTGTTTTGATTTTTTAAAAATAACTTACTAGTCTCTCAGGAGCTAATTAATTTGCAAAATCATCGACATTTAACCACTTCTCATCTGGCATAAACTGTTAACTTGCCCGCCTGAGCTGCTATTTATAAGGCTTCTCACTGGTAACATAGTTTAACAGTCCCTCCCTCCCACCTTGCCATCTGTAGGCTGAAATCCTGCTGGGCCCTGTCCACCTCCTCATGGTTCCAGCGCCAATGCAGACACCGGGCCAGGAGTCATCAGGAGATCTGGCTATGATAGAAATTCATTCTCAGGCCAGTCACTCGACTTTTTGTATCTGTTTTTCTCATCCACAGCACAGGCATCCCAATGTCTGCCTGCAAATAATCATTCTGTTTAGTTACAGAGCTCTTTCTCTATGCCAGGCACCATTTAGGCATTTTCCTATTTTTAATTTTTACTCACAACAACCCAGTGAGATGGGTACTGTTATCCCCCTTTTACTGATGAGGAAAGTGAGGCGGATAGCAGTTATGTCACTTGCCCAAGCTCAGGCAGACAGAAAGGGGCAGCACTGGGCTTAGGCCCAGGTTACCCAGCTGCAGGATTCAGGCTTTTTGTTGTTATGTTAAGACAGCTCAGAGGAATGTTGTGAAGCTCAGGTAAGATGAAGCAAGCACTTTGGAAAATATAAAAAGTGTTACACATTCAAGCTGTTCCTCTTTTGTGCTACGGGTAAGATTACACAGCCCCTTGAAGAACATGTACCAGTCGGTCACTTGCGTAGATGAGCCTAGGGGAAGACAGCCAACCACTCCCCACCCCCAACACTGTGTTGCCTTCTGCACAGGGGACTTGTGCTGACAGGGTTGCCAATAATATCACTACACACACAGTCGGCCTCGACCAATGGCCTGTCTTCATCTAAACAGAGTAATTCGGGACCCTTAGGGCTTCCCAGGTGGTTCAGTGGTAAAGAATCCATCTGCCCATGTGGGAGACCTGAGTTCGATCCCTCAGTTGAGAAGATCCCCTGGAGGAGGGCATGGCTACCTACTCCAGTATTCCTGCCTGAAGAATTCCAGGGAAAGAGGAGGCTGCCGCGCTATAGTTTGTGGGATGGCAAAGAGTTGGACATGACTGAGCAACTAACACGGCTGCATGGCTAGGGTTTGAGGACAGAGGGAAATTTAGGCTCCTGCTGGTAAAAACTGGGACTAGTTAAAGACATTTAACTCGAGGATCCAAGCAGCAGCATGGGCTGTTCTCTTTAGCTGCGTTTCACTCAAGAGAGAAGTCGGGGGCGGTTTCTGTCCCGAGCAAGTCTCCATCCCATGTTGTGTGGCTGACGAAGCGGAAAGGCCGGGGGGGACCCACTGCCGAGGCAGATACTCTCTAGCACGCTCTCTGTCAACAGTGGTTCTCGTTTTCTCTCAGGAAGGCTTGTGACTAGAACGCTGTCACATTTACCTAGTTTGATCTCTTGGTTCTGAGATCTCTTGGTTCCTGGTAACAGGAATCTCTGACATACAAGAAGAAACATGATTACATTCCTCAAAATTCAATGCAGCTCATCTTCCTCCCTCCCTCTGCTTTCCTATTTCTGTTACAACAGTCCTCTCAGCCAGGAACTCCGGAGTCAGCCCTCTTTCCTCTCCTCCGTGCTCCATGTGGAATCTGCTACCAGGCTGTCCATTTTTACTTCCTCTTTTGAAAACTAAAATCCATCGGCTTCTCACTGCTCCTCCTGCACCTCCCTCTCTGACCCATATCATCACGTTCCTGGGCAGCTGTAACCCTTCCAACTACCCTCTCTTCCTACTGTCTGAGTCTGCACGTAGCTACTAGAGACTTTCCTGGATGTAAATCCGCCACATCTCTCTCCCTGATGATAAACCCCGGAGGCGGCTGATTGTTAACTGCAAGGTTAACTGGCAGCTCGCTGGGGAGGGAGCAAGCCTGAAGGATGACCCAGACGGGGGCGAGTTTCCTGTTTCTCCCCCTTTTTATGTTCTAGCTCTGCTCTGGGAATAGCCTCAACACTGAACTGCAGAGATGGTATGGCATGGCAGCAAAAATGCTGAAAGAAGCCCCGCCTTCTGTGGGATAAAGCCTGCGGCGGAAATCCTGTTCTTCCCCTTCCTTCTCATTTTTTCCTCCCTTCCCCAGCCCTGTTCCCTGAGGTGACTCTCCTTGCACAGCCGCAGGGCATGCACACTTAAAACTCCAAGAGGAAACCCTTCTTTCTGTCTAGAGGAACTGGGAAAATGACCCCATGGACTGAAACTCTAAGGGGGTCTCCCCACTCTTTCTTTCTCTTATTGAGGGGAGTCCCATGTAGACAGTACGGCCACGCAGGCTGCTGTGACATTGTGAGAACTTGTCTGTTTCCAGCCAGAGGTGCAGGAAAAGGGGCCTCTGGGAGCCAGAGGCTGGAGGGGGATGGGAGGAGGCATGGGAATACTGGTCAGGAGAGAGCAGGAAAGGGAGACCCCCTAACTCTGGGTTGGAACTGCCTAGGTCCTGGCTCACCCAGAGGCTGTACGTGTGGGACAGACCCAAAGCAGCACAGCTGAGGCTTTCAGGACTGAACTGAAAGCCACCGAGCCCCCAGCTCAGCCCTGAAAGGTGCCCGTTGGGGACAGACACACAGGAGACAGCAGAGGTTCTGAAAACCGAACCGAACCGGGACCAACACCCAGGGGTGGGATAGAACTTGCAGTCTGAACCTCACTAGGCTGACTGCTTGCTAAAACAAAACACCGAATCCACATTCTCCGGAGGATTGTCACAGAACCCAGAGTCTCACAACATAATACTCAAAATGTTCAAATACCATATTGCCCCATATGAAAAGAACCAGTAAAATGTGAGCAGCTCACAGGGGAAGACCACCGACAGGTGCTGAGATAAACAAACACTGGGACTATTGAAGCCTTTAAAAAACTTTTGTAACTATGCTTCATGGTAGAAGTAAACACTCCTGAAATGAACAGCCAGACACTACAAAACCGTAACTGAATGGAAATTTTACAACTGAAAACTGGAATATTTGAAATTTAAAAAAAAAAAAAATCACTGGCAGAATGCAGGGAAGTCAGTGAAACTGAAGACAGATCAATAAAAATAATCCAATTTGAATGAACGGACAGAAAACATTAAAAACATTAACAAATAGTTTCAGACTTGCAGGGCCATATCCAAAGGTCTAATATTTGTGTCACTGGAGTCCCAAAAGGAGAAAAGGAAAAGATTACCACGTTAAAAAAAAAAAAAATTGACCTACTGGCTAATAACATCCTGAATTTAGCAACAGACATAAGTATAGAATTAAGAAGCTTAGCAAACCCCAACAGGACAAATGAAAAAAATAAGACCCATACACATCATAACCAAACTGCTGAAAAATCAAAGAAAGAAAAATTTGAAAGCAGTCAGATAAAAACATTCCATACAGAAGGAACAAGTCTTCAACGGCTGTGCATTTCTCATCAGAAACGATGGAAGCAAGAAGAAATGGGACAACATTTTTACAGTGTTGAAAGAAAAGAATAGTCAACCCAGACTTCCATATCCAGTAAAAATTCTTTAGAAATGACAGTAGAATATGGACATTTTTAGATGAAGGAAAACTAAAAGAATTTGTCACCAGCAGAAAAATGCTTAAAAACAGAAACACTAAAGGAAGATGTTCAGGCTGAAAGGAAGACAGACCAGAGGGAAGCTTGGAACTTTAAGAATGAAGCAAGAGCAACAGAGACAGGCAGCTGAGAGTCATCTGGGTCACTAGTGGTCTCCTGGGGAAAGCCAGTTCTAAGGAACAACAGATTCTTTTTGAAATATTCTACCAAGTCTCTAAGCCAAAGTCTTCTGGCCTTCAGAGCAGAAAATCATGGGATCTGGTTAAGCAGATCTTTGTCTAACAGATATGGTAGGGTTTAGCCAAACAGAAGTATTAAACTG
Organism: Ovis aries; assembly: GCF_016772045.2. NCBI lineage: Eukaryota > Metazoa > Chordata > Mammalia > Artiodactyla > Bovidae > Ovis > Ovis aries. The sequence continues at coordinate 92,363,422 of NC_056059.1, read as the reverse complement.
TCTTTAGATTTTATGTCTGTCAGAAGTTCACAGAGTGAGTGTTTTGGACTGTAGCCTGCCAGGCTCCTCCATCCATGGGATTTCCCAAGCAAGAATACTGGAGTGGGTTGTGATTTCCTTCTCCAGGGGATCTTCTTGACCCAGGAATCGAACCCAGGTCTCCTGCACTGCAGGCATATTCTTTACTGTCTGAGCAATATTATAATTCATCATCCAGGATATATAAATAAAAAGTATGTTAAAGGGGAATGGATTCAAAATACTTTTAAGTTTTAAAATATAAATAAACCAGGACTGTAGTTTCCATTGACACTTAGTGAGTTCCATGCCAAGAAATATATGTTAGGTTATTACTAACTTTAAACATTAGGGAGCACATTATTGCTTTGCAGAATTTGGTGGAAGGCTATACTTGGCCTTAAAACAATCTTGACCAAACATCATGTTTTAAAACTATCCTTAGAAAAGCTTGTTATATATCAGGAAAGTGACAAGTGAAAGTGAAGTCGCTCAGTCGTGTCCGACTCTTTGAGATCCCATGGACTGTAGCCTACCACACTCCTCCATCCATGGGATTTTCCAGGCAAGAGTACTGGAGTGGGTTGCCATTTCCTTCTCCAGAGGATCTTCCCGACCCAGGGATCGAACCCGGGTCTCCCACATTGTAGGTAGACTCTTTACCATCTGAGCCACCAGGGAGAGAACTGCATTTCAACTTCATGCTGAATCTATTAATAAATGCCTTCAACAACATCACTTAAAGCCTACATATTTCCTGTTTCCTGACCAGATATATAAATGCAAGACACACACACACATTCTATTACACATTAATAAATCTGCAGTTTATTAAAACAATCTCATAAGGTTCTCCACTGTCACATGATAAAATCCAAACTTTAGCATTTCAGACAAAGCCCCATGTGACCTCCATGACCTCCTGTCCCCATGAATCCTCCCCATTTAATCTCCTTCCTGCCATTCATGGCCTTTCTTTGTTAGCCTCTAAATTTGGTAAATTCTGATTTAATCATGAGACTATTTTACACCCCGAAATGTCAAGCCTCCTGGAAGTATCTCCCTTCAATATATACTAGCTCCCAATGCTTTTTCACACCTCTGCCTCTTCTCTCAGGCTATACCCTTTGTCTTGAAAGCCTCCCCCCACCCCCCGCCTTCCTCTCCTGACTCACTCTAACTAATTCAGCCTAAAATGTGACAATACAGGCATCAGAGCAGTTTTGTGTAAATAAAGAAGGTAATAAAGCACTAAGTAAAAAAAATACAGCCCACATCTGGGACTAAGACTTGCTTGACAAATAGTACCTAATATCATTTCTTGTGAGGATTAATCCCTTATTCCTTCAGTTCTCAGTCTAAAAATACTTGTCACATAATTCTTAGAATGAGAGGGTGATGATAAAGTGATGAAAAAGCAGTGAAAAAAATAAAATTAAGATGGGGAGGAAAAAGCAACAAATAATTTGCCACACTGCTACTGTAGGGCAGGGTATGTCTACACGCAAAAACAAAACAACTGTAAAATATTCAGTTAAAGATGTTATGGCAACTTAGTATTTATGAAAATGAAAGTGAAGTTGCTCAGTCGTGTCTGACTCTTTGAGACCTCATGGACTGTAGCCTATCAGGCTCCTCTGTCTATGGGATTTTCCAGGCAAGAGTGCTGGAATGGGTTGCCATTTCCTTCTCCAGGGGATTGTCCTGACCGAGGAATCGAACCCGGGTCTCCCACATTGCAGGCAGATGCTTTACCGTCTGAGCCACCAGGCAAGTATTTATAAGGGTGTTTATACAGCTCCCCCTCTTAGGGATAAATATAGACAGACTATAGCAAGGTGTTTTCTCCCTCCAATCCCATTGAATGGGGGCCAGGAGATGTGCTATGGCATGGACGTAGGGAGGCCTTGGGCTAGGAGAACCTGTGTTACCACAGCAGCTGCATCATGTCAGCATGTTAGCCATGCGCTGTGAGTCGGTAGAAGAGAGAATGTCACTGACGGAGGTGTTTCTAAAACCCCTAAATCCTCCTGCCCCATTGCTCCTTGCTCCCACGGTCTATATCCTCTGGTCTCATTCCAACACATAAACAAGAAAGCTTAGGACACATACTATGGAATAAATGAAACAGAAATCACATGAGAAGATTTCCTGGAACTGGCACCACTGAGAAGCACTTACATTCCTGGCTCAGCACGAGCCGAGTGTTTTAACAAAGAGCCCTTTTCAGCAGACTGGCCTGAGACGTATGAAGAGCTATAAGCACAGAGGCCGGCAGCCCCTCTGGGGCTGTGGGGAAAGCAGCCGGGCACAGCTGGGCTGAGATCTCCAGGGCGTGTGGGAAGATACCAGCATAACGGTCATTCTGAAAGTGCTTTACATTTTAAATTTCTGTAGGAGCAGCAAATGCTAACCACTCAATTCCAACACTGTGCTTCCAAGCTTTCCCCTGTGGTATATGGGAGGGGATCTCAAGAGCAACACTTGCTTTTCTCAAAGTATCTTTTGACAATCAGTCTCTTTTTCCTTAAAGTTCCTAGACTTCCTAGTTTTCCTTTTGACCATGAAAAACGACATGGAAATGACACAGACCATTGGCATTGGTTGGTCGACTGCTGAGAACAGTGTCGGGATCCCCGTGCTGAACCAGGAAGCAGGGGACCTGGGTTCTAGTCCTAGCTGTGTCACTTGTAGGAAATCCACCTTAATCCCTCTACCCTTCACTTTGGCCATTTGTAAAAAGGACAATGACAGGACAGCTGTGAAGCAACTGCTCCAAGGGCCTTGCACGCGGAGAATCTCTTCTGGCTCAGCGGGGTTGGTGATGTCACAGGCCTCCCCCTGGCCCCCGCCCACCGCTGCTGTAAGGCACCAGTAAGCCTGCAAGAACTACCTTTCTGGGGGAGCAGAACAAAGTCCCCCATTCTTTCTTTACCTTCTTTTCGTTGATGTCTGCCTGCTCCTCTTCCTCGCTCACCGCTTCTGGCATAGCTTTGATTTTGTTGAGAAGCTCGGCCTTGGGCGCAGACACACTGTAGTAGGCAGGACAGTTGACCAACAGGCCCACTGCTTCCTTGTCGTCACTCCTGGGTCAGAGAGAACAAGAGTACAGCCACATGCAGCTTCATTTCACCACACGTCTGTCCATTTGGAAATGTGTAAAAAAAAAAAAAATCTGTGTAATATCTTCCCAGGGGTTAGGATGACCTAATAAATATTTATGATTGACTGATCACTATGTGTGGGGCTCTTGAATCCAGAGTACTTGGGATGCAAAACCACCAAGGGCAATATTATGATGGGGAGTGGACTGTGGACATTTAACCTTTCTGCATGGTTCTCTTGTGATAAATACCAGAATGACACTGACTTCCTGTTTCACAGAGAGACAACAGGGAGCCAAGACTTAGTCACCATGACAGTGTTTTCAAGGTGCTGCACCAACCTCAGGTTTTAGGTTAATCATTTCCTACTCCTCCTCGGTTTCCATAATGTGTCTGATGCCTGCTATAATTGTTGCTTGGACATTTACCAGTTTTCCTTTTTCAGGAACACTTGAGAAACCTGGAGCCTACGGGCCAACAATGAACACATACAAAATGCAAAACCTACTCACTGGTTACACAGCAGGGGGGGTTTTTGATGATGGAGGACAATCTAGAAGCTGTGGACCTGATAACTACGGTCTTCGTTTTACTACAATCAAGCTGTCTCTCATACTCTGTAAGTAAGTCTCTCAGTCCCGTTCAGTTGCTCAGTCGTGTCTGACTCTTTGCAACCCCATGGACTGCAGCATGCCAGGCTTCCCTGTCCATCACCAACTCCCAGAGCTTGCTCAAATTCATATGCCATCCAACCGTCTCATCATCTGTTGTCCCCTTCTCCTCCCGCCTTCAATCTTTCCCAGCATCAGGGTCTTTTCCAGTGAGTCAGTAGGTAAGAACCTACTCACTGAATAAAGAACTCTGTGGGCATAATTAGTTTTCTCAGACATCATTTTGCGACATTATTTAACATCTAAATCATCATTTTACTATGGAATCCAGAACCACCAGAAGGCTGTTTCCACTAATCTCCCAATTGGTGAGGTTATTCCTCTAAAAAATATAGTTACATTAATCCAGTTAGTGGGGGTGGGGGAAAAAAATAGTAAAAAGTTCTTCTGATATGCCTTGCCTCCTCACATATTCATTACCTTACAAACGGGCTTCTTGGGCAGATCTGAAGCCCACAGTGGCTATCTGCAGGCTCACATACGACAGGACGATGCTCACTTTAACCAGAAGATGGCGTACGTTATCCTTCTGAAATCCTTCAGGAAGCTTTCCAAGCTGCCGAAGCCACGTGAGGATTTCACTTCTAAACTTTTGTTCTCAGGGATAATGCCAGGAAATGCTTTTCTAAGAATGTATATGTCAGCTACTCTGGTCTTCCTATTGCGAGTGGCTGGAAGACAACCACCCATGGTGAACAACTGGCACATCCATAAAAATTCATCTGCGGGTCCACAGGCGACCCAGTGGGCTGCCCTGCACGTTGTGGGTGCCTAAGTGTTTGCTAAACACATGGCCCTGGATAAGTCACTTCCTGTTAGTCTCTGTAAGACACTGAAAGAGGAGAGGCTGGACAAGGTTACTGTTGAAGGCTTGGATAAAGTGATCAGAGCCTCTGATAACATATCGGACAGCCTGGAAACACCACGTAGTTCTTCCCTTTCTCCCCTCCCCCTCAACTCCAAACACAGTGTTCCTGTAATTTAGTTAGGATCAGTTGGAAATTTCTAAAATGCAAGCCCAAATTTAGATGAAATGCTCTCTGGTTTTATTTGCTAGTGGTCTTGAAGCCCCCAGCTGTGGAGTTCCAGCCTGTTGATTCACATAGTTTTCATTGAAAACTTGTAAGAAAATAAAAAAAAAAAACAACCACTCTAAATCTCTTCCATAGTAGCTTCAAGGAAACCAAATATGCAAGCAAATACTGTAGTAACCCAGGAGAAATCAAAAGAAGGAAAAATACAAACTGCTCATGATCCTCCCACCGGATCATCACCCCCATGGAAGCACTTTAATTTGAAGTCTGTTTGGGGACATTGCCAGGGACTTACCTCTTGGTCTCACATCCTGGGAAACTGATGGTTTTCTGCACGGCCGCCTTCTTTATGCTGTTTTCCTTCAGCAAATTAACATCTCGAGGAAACAAACCTTCCATCAGGTCCATAGTTGTCTTCATTCTGGAGTCTGGGTCCAAAATGTCTGCCAGAGATTTGTCTTGGTGGATAATTTCCTTGGCTAGTGTCTCTGTTCTGATGTCTTCTGAGGTCTTCTGAGGACCAGAACTGACATTCTTTTCTAAACCTGGAGTCCCACTGGCTGGCTCGTGGATGAGGCTGTGGGTCTGCATGGGAAGTGGCTGTCCTGGGCTTGGCTGCTTGCTTAGAGACCCAGCAGGCTGGGGAGGAGCACCCGTGGTGGAGGGTGGGTTGGTCTCCTTGGCCTCGAAACTCTTGCCTGAAGTTTGTGATCTGGAACCCGGCAGCTGATTATCAACCAGATGGGCTGCAACAGGCATGGACCTTTCCTTGGCAACTGTCACCTTGGCAAGTTTGCTGGAGCTGGCAGGGATATATAAAAAAAGAGAGGGGTGAGAGAAGAGTCAGCAGAGGGTGAAAGAAACAGAGAGACACTGGCACAGGGGTGCAACTTCCAGCACGTCAGGAGACTCTGAGGTTGTTATCCACACAAACAGCAGGTTCAAAAGGGTCACAGAGAGGCTTTTAAGGGGGATGTGTAACTTTTTAAGGGGGATGGATTGAACAGGAGTTCAGGTTTGGTGAATGTTGCTCTCAGATTCCAGAGGATAATAGTGGTGTTTAGAGGAAGTTATCACAAAGGTGCTGATGTATCTTCAGTGATACATAGGGAGGTATGTGTTGGGAAATGCTCCTTCCCCATTCTTCTGGCTTCCAAGAAGAGGTTTTCCCTAAACATTACTGACCTTCAGCCTTCCTCTTCATTCCTTCCTATGGATACAGAGTGACTCTGCAGAGAGAAGCGGCCCACAGCCCATTCCTAGTCCAGCCTCTTTTTAGAGTAAGGCTGCCTCTAGACTCGCTCTGGCATGCTCACGCGTGCTCGCTGTGTGCGTATGTGTGTCTAGCACAGCCTGTGACTAGGGGGGCAACCCTTTTTGAGGTTCAGTGTCAGGAGACTCACTTATACTCAGACAGAAGCCATATTCTCCACGATCAGCTCTCTCAGTAATAAGAGTGATTATTTTTGTCTCCTGTCTGCCCTTTCCTTTTGCCTTATTTCTTCACTGATTCAGAGCTCTTGGCAGGGAAGAGGGATGCTGTTTATTTGGACTCTCTGAAGCTGCCATGCCCACAGAAGTAAACCTGGCTTCCTGGGTTCTGGTTTCCATTTCCACTAGTCTCACTCCTCAGCGCCCAAGGGCTGCCAGCATAGTGACTTGTTGCTGTGCTTACTTGCGTCTGACTTTGCGACCCTGTGGACTGTAGCCCACCAGGCTCCTCTGTCCATGGAATTTTTCAGGCATGGATACTGGAGTGGGTTGCCGTTTCCTCCTCCAGGGAATCTTCCCCACCCAGGGATGGAACCCGCATCTCCTGTATCGCAGGTGGATTCTTCACTGCAGAGCGATTGCAGAAGCCCTGCGTAAGGACTACTAAGCTCAAGAGATGAAACAGTTCTGTCACCTCGTGAAACTGACATGGCTCTCCAGGGGCTGGCAGAGGCAACTCAGGGCAGCCTGGAGCATGGAAATCTTACCACGGTGGCAGACCCTTCTCCACTGGCAGAGGGCTGCGATCTCACCTGGCACGGGGCTCCAGGTAGCCCTCCTCCCACTGGGCCGGGCACACAGCTTCGGGGGGAGGCGGAGGGAAGTGGTCCAGGCCCTGGGCCAGGGATGCCTGGATGGTTGTTGGTGGCGGGGGCGGCGGCGGTGGTGGGGGCAGCAGCAGCTCATCACAGCGGGGGCTGGAAGTGGCGGTGGGGCGTGGGTCCCTCACAAACACCTCGTCGTCCTCACAGTCCTCGCGAGGTGGCGGGGAAGCCAGCAAGGCCGACTCGGAGATCCGGAGGGAAATCCTGCCCGGAATGCCTGGAGCCCCGAGAGGTGTATCCGGGTCGGAAGTGCTGCTCGAGCTGGGGGCATCCTGTGGCTTGGGGTAGTGCTTCGGGGGGTCCTCGGGGAGGCTCTCCTCTCTGACCGTGTAGGCCCGCTTTATCCAGGGCGGGGAGGCCCGCATCCCTGCGTGCTCTTCCATCCTGCGCTCAGGGCTGGGAGGCTGGGCCGGGCTGTGGCCGTCGCCGCTTCTGGGGGTCCCGGCTGGTGTGGAGGGCTGGGCTGCAGCCTGTGAGCAATAGCTCGAAGGGCCAGGGGCAGGCAGGACCGAGCTCAGGGGTGCAGCCCTGGCATCTGGAAGATGCCCGTGAGCTCCTGAGGACAGTGGCAGAGGGCAAGGCGTTCTGCTGGCCTGTCTCGGAGGGTCCAGCAGCCCCGGACCCCCGCTGGGTACAGAGGCATCACCACTACCTGCTTTGCAGCCTGAATCCCCCCAGTGAGGGCTGGGGTGGTGTCTGAGAGCTGGCATCTCTTCACGGCTGGAACAGCTAAATGGCCTGGAACGGGATACAGACATGCAGGTTAGCGCTGATGCAAAGGGGCAAACGCTGAGCCAAAGGTGCATTCCACAGACGGGAAAACCCTCTCATGGGAGAAGGACCCGGGAGAAACTATACACTGCTTCCCCCTGGCTGCTCAGACAAAGAACCTGAAAGTTGAAATGCAACGGCGGGACAGGCATAAACTCCTACAGGAAAATGTCACAGGGCAAGCCTGGGGTCACAGGGCATTTCTTTTCATTAATTCTCTCTCATCCCCCTTCCTCCATGCAAGGCAGCATTTGAGGACAGGCTTCAGGACATTTCTTCTGCTCCTTTTAGACCAAGTTTGGGAACCAGGTCCTGACTTCTCGGGGAAAGAATGCTCCCTCATTCTCTTGCCAGTGAGCCCCCATGGGGGTGGTCTGTTTGGAAAGCATTTGCATGGGCTGCTGAATCCGCAGGTTTTATTTACAACTTTCTCTTGGATTCCCAGTGTTTTCATTTTTCCAAATGGAAAGAAAGAAAGAAAAGGAGTGTCTCACCTAAGGAGCTAATAAGCAGTTACCTCTGGAGAAAGAGACTGACAATAATGAGCAAACAGAGAGCATGGTGGTTTAAACAGCTGTCCTCTAGGCTCCAAGGGAAAACCCAACAATTTCCAGTACTTTTGTTATTGTGTTTGAAAGGAAAAAAAGAACAAAGCAAAGAAAACACGTCTGCAGCCCTGCCTCCCTGCCATGCAAGAGTTAATGTGAGGATTTAAAAAGTCTCCAGCAAACATCCATAGTTCGTAAATCCCACATCTGCAGCTCCCTGCCTAGTGTGCAAGTGAATCTGGAGAGCAGATGGCACTCTTCATTTCACAGACCGCGTCCTAAGGGGGTTGTGGCTCAGTCCCCAGTCAGCACAGTCCTGGCCACAAAATCATCTAAGGCCAGATAAGAGTAAAGCAGCATAAAGAAGGCAAAGACCACAAAGAACCCAACTAGCTCTTCTGCCGTTATTCTCTAATATAAAATGTAGTAAGGTGCCATCTTCCGCTCAGATGCAAACCCTCCCTCCCACCGCAGATCTTTTCATTTATAGGCAGCTTCTTTATCGGGAACCTCTCAGTATCGAAGAGTGGCTATTCTGTCCTTCTTGGCGGGTTCCCAAATGGGTCCACGAGAAACCCAGGGGTGGGAGATTCGCTGAGGGTGCTCTCGACTCTCATGTCTCATTCATTTTGGGACCCCCAGATCCTGGCACAAAGTACCTTCTCAATAAATGTCTGTTGAATAAACAATGTCTCTTTTGCCCGCTGCTATTTAGATCGTAGGCCATGAAATATTTTTGAACTTAGCATCCTCTAATAGGACATGAAATAACTGGAATCTGATGTTTTAAGGACTAATTCATGTTGTAATTTCATATTGCTTTTTTAAAAAAGGAGAGACGTCACTAAAACACACAATAAAATAATGCGTATCTTTTAAAGATCCAGCAGAAATAAACCTTGCTATAATGTTTTTAGTTTACGCTTAATCTTCTTTGTTTACAGAAACTACACTTAAACTGTATATTTTTGAAGACAGTAGTTTAGTTAAATGCTTAGTTTGATTGAGAATACTTCTTCCTGGCGATTGTTCTCCAAGAATAAAGACTAATGTCATAAAGATTTTGTCTCAGTCTCTTTTATAATCGAGTGTGAGACAAGCATCTACTGATATGTATTCAGGAATCATAGTATTCATGAACGAAGTTTGATTAGTCTCATTTTCTTCCTCATAGCATTTTTTAAAAATATGGTTAAAAAAACCCTATAACATAAAATTTACTACTTTAAATGCATTTTAAAATGTTCAGTTGAGCATGTCCATATTGTTGCAAAATAGACCTCCAGAACATTTTTATCTTGCAAATCTGAAGCTAGGTAACTAGTAAGCAACAACTCTTCCCCACTCCTCCAGCCCTTGTAACTGCACTCTACTTGTCTACAAATATGACTACTTTAGATACCTCATACAAACGGAACCATCAAGTATTTCCGACTGGTTTATTTCACTTAGCATAACGCCCTCAAGGTTCATCCACGTTGCAGTCTGTGACACCATTTCCTTCCTTTTAAAGGCTGAACAATATCCCAGTGTGCACACACACTTCATTTTGTTTATCCACTCAACCACTTGTGGACAGCTGAGTTGCTTCCACCTCTCTGCTATCATGAATAGTGTTGCTGCGAACATGGGTATAAAAATCTCCCTTCAAAACACTGCTTTCAATACTTTGGATTTATACTCGCGGTGGGTTGCTTGGTCATGACAGATTTTTTGTTTCTATAGCAGTTACACCACTTTGTAGTCCTACCAACAGTGCACAGGGGTTCCACTTTCTCCACATCTTCACCAACACTTGTTCTTTTACGTTTTTTTTTGATTGTAGCCATCCTAATGAGTGTGCTTTTGACTTGCATTGCTCTGTGGATTAGTGATGTGTAGTATCTTTTCATGTGCCCATTGGCTATTTGGAGGAGTGTCTATTTAAGTCCTTTGTGTAATCGAGCAATTTGATTTTTTGTGGTTGACTTTAGTTTCACCTTAGACTTTAGAATAGTGCTCCTTTGGCAGAGCTCTAGTTCTAGTTAACCTTCTCTTCTTTCTAGCTTTGAATTAATGCACCCAAACTAACCAACGCCCTTAGCCTCACCTTGACTCCTTGCTTCACTTTGGGAAGAGCTACAGGAGCAAAACCAACTGTGCAAGGTTGTCCTTGGCAGTAAAGGAGGTAACTTAATACCCACTTCCTGACCATGATGGCAGTTACTAGGCTGAATTATTGAGAAGATGAATACAGAAAAAGAGAGAAACAATGACTGAGTAAAACAATAAATATTAAAGAACTGGCCTAAAAAAAACGAGAGATTAACTATATTACCATTAGTAATAACCAGATTATAGTAGACAGTCCTACAATGCTGCATTAAAACTACGTACAGACACGTGGTTCAGAGGAAATTCTCTTTGGAAATTCCTACTCATTAAGCTCCAAGTGAATAGTTCAAAGATCCTACTTCTAAAAATTATCCATTATATTTTTCTAAGGAGAAGTGATTTTGAAGGCAATTAAAAAAAAAAAAAAAAAAGACTTTCTTGCTGTCTTCTAAGTGCCTACAATGATTTGTCTTGTTATGTGAAGCTGTTCACGAATGCTCATGTTTATTCAGAGACCTGATCCTGTGGGTCACAGCCAAAAGAGATCAGCCCCACCAGAGAGGACCCACTTGAGAAAGTCAGAGGATATGCTGGAGAAGAGCACAATCACCAACCATTCTGACCTAAACATGCGAGAAGTCAACCACTGCCTCAACAGCACATGTTCAAAACCTACTCTGAATAGTATCATTCTTAGACAAAGGCATCTGTGGATAAAAAGGTTTCCCATAGCCTAGACACACTGAAAAAGGTGGCACGAGATACCATGAAACATCATAACATCTTAATTCAATTTCCAGTAGAGATGAACAGAAGCATTTAACTCCGGCAGCATTCATGAGGCAAAGAGCATCATAACTATAGATACATACCTGGAACCTGGGCCAGTCAAATAACACGGATCCTTCATGAGACCAAAGTCATTGTTTTCCCCCAAAAGCACATCCTTAAAACAGAAGAGAGGCACAGTGTTATTACCAACAAACAGTGTTCAAATTTACCAAGGGGGTGGAGGTGTAAAGGAGATGGAACATTTATTGGTGGTCCACTCTTTATTGTCAGGCTCATGGTGGCATTGTTACATACTAACCTATGGACGTGAACCTGAGTGAACTCCGGGAGTTGGTAATGGACAGGGAGGCCTGGCATGCTGCAATTCATGGGGTCACAGAGTCGGACACAACTGAGCAACTGAACTGAACTGAACCCATTTTATCCTCAAAGCCTCAGGAAGTACTGTTAACCCCACTGCACTGATGAGGACACAGGCCCAAGAGGTTAATTTTTCCAAGGTCACAAGTGGTAGAACCTCAGTCTATCTCCCTGGGTGCCTCTTTTAACCAAGGCATTTTCTAAACAAGAGAAGTCCAATAACCGTTACCTTCAGAGTTCAGAAACAACTGCTATACTTGAAGTATAAAGATGAAAATTAATTCAAAGGGCAAAACTTTCAAAATAGTAACAGGGAAATACAGGAGATGACAAGAAAAGGAGAGTTTATTAAATTTAGCAAAATCCCAAGAATCAGATAGGAATCTGGCTTGTAATCAGGTTGATATACATTCTTTCTGGGAAAAACATCTCATCCACATTTCTCTCCTGGGGACACTTCAAGGGTAGTCATTATTTGTTTCTGTTTTTAATACGGGTATATAATGGTTTCTGGTGGGTTACAGGTCAGTTTTTGAAAGTGTAAAATCAGTTCATACATACAGGTTTGATGAAGACAATGATGTTGCTCTTGATAAAACTCTCAATTATTTATGATAACAGGAGTCAGGTAGAAAACAAGAAAATTAAATCCACAGGTAATCCATAAACTTAATTTTAGCATTTCCCCCTTTATTCTGTCCGAAGGGCTAATTGCTTTTCATCCCCTTTCTCTCTTTTTCTTTCCTGCTCCTTCCCCCCAGTCAGTGGTAGAGGTACTAAAAAGCAAGAAGAGCCAGAGGTGGGTGGGAGCAGGCCCAAAGAAGAAACAAACCTGAATATTATTAATAACCACAGCTTCCCCTTACTGGGCATTTACTACATGCTGGACACTCTGCCAAGTTCCTTATGATCCTCAAGTGACGTGCCTGGAGTCATGGTCAGGCACCTGACATTTCTCCTGTAATTTAATCTATAAGAGTGGGGAGTGGGGCAGAAACTGCAGCTCAGAGCAGGTGAGTATAGTGCCCACAATTAAGCAAGGAGCTGGGATTCAAACCGCAATTTCCTCAAAGCCTAAGGGTGATCTTTAGAACCTTAAGTTGAGAGGTGGCTGAGCTGGATGCAGTAAGACATCAGTGCTTTGAGAAAAAAGAATTCCATGCGTCTCTGATTTGCTCAAGTATCACTAGAGGGAATGGGAATTCCTACTCTTCACAAAACCTTACAGGCCATTTATAACAAGCAAGGACCTACTGCACAGCATAGGAAATTCTGCTCAATATTCTGTAATAACCTAAATAGGAAGTGAAGTGAAAGTTGCTCAGTCGTGTCTGACTCTTTGCAACCTCACAGACTGAATACAGCCTGACAGACTTCTCTGTCCACAGAATTCTGCAGGCAAGAATACTGGAGTGGGTAGTTGTTCTCTTCTCCCGGGATCTTCCCAACCCAGGGATCGAACCCAGTCTCCTGCATTTGCAGGCGGATTCTTCACCAGCTGAGCTATCAGGGAAATCCAGGGAAATAAATGGGAAGAGAACTTGAAAAAGAATAGGTCCAAGACAAATTGCCTTGTTACGCACATGAAATCAACACAACACTGTTAATCAACTATACTCCAATATAGAAAAAAAACGTACACATTGTTCAGTGAAAGAAAAACAAAACCAAACCCTATGGTCTCTTTAAAGTCTTTCTCCACTCCACTCCCTCACTGACAAGAATATTCAGCTTCACCAGTTGTTAACTGGAAAAGCCTCTAGGTTCCCTCAAAGCTAGTAATGTTCAAATACATACTTCCATTCTATTACTTCCTTTAAATTACAGTATGAGCTTGATATTTATGAGGATATGCATAAAATAAAGGAACTGAGAGCCACTAATAAGACAACTGAGAGGAATTTCTACATCTCCTGTCAATGCAAACACCATTTGGACTGAAGGGAAATTCCTTCCCAACCTAGTAGAAAACCCAAGGAGGATTCATTCCTGCTGCACATATTTGCTTTGATTGGGTATGCATGCACTGCCAAAGACGACTTGATTTTCTATAAACTGGTAAGCAGTATAAACTTCTATGACAATTTAGGAAAAAGCAGTGGCTATGGGGGAAATACAGAGTAATACCAACACTCATTAACTGTCCTTTTTTTTGGTTTCTAACTTTGTTTGACTGACTTAGAAGTACACCAGTTCTTATTCTTTATTAGGCATACTATCTTAAAACTATAAACTTAAATCCTAACAAATTCTGATTCTCACTCTTGAGCTCGGAATTAAGATATCCTAACATCTCTATGACCAATAAAACATGAAGACAATATTCATCTACTTTGGAATATCAACTTCAAGTATCTACTAAAATGAATTAGAAATTAAAAAAAATATTATTTAAGTTTGCTGCTGCTGCTGCTAAGTCACTTCAGTTGTGTCTGACTCTGTGCGACCCCCTAGACGGCAGCCCACCAGGCTCTGCCATCCCTAGGGTTCTCCAGGCAAGAACACTGGAGCGGGTTGCCATCTCCTTCTCCAAGTAGTAGTAACTGATAAATGTTAAAATGAAACCAATTCACTGGTTAGAGTTTTCAAATATAAGATGTTTACCTCTCATCTCTCAGTCTTTTTTTATACCAGGAGGCAGCACGGTACAGTGACTTAAAACCTCTGTTTTAAAGTCACTATAGGGAGTACAGTAGGAAATCAAACCTCACTTCCACCAGGTAGGGCAAATTTCTCAGTTTTTCTATGCCTTAGTTTCCTCATCTGTAATATGGGAATAACAATAGTATCTCCTCCTTTGCATAGATGTAGGATTAGTTTTATGCTTATAAAACACAGTGACTAGCACGTATTGAACATTTAGTTAATAGTAGCTATTTGCAACTTTACATTTTGTGGAAAGTGATTGTTATTTATCTCCAGGCTTGAATGGGTGCTTGTTGAGAAGCAAAGATGACTGGTAAGCTGTATCCTACAGAATCGAGACTATCATCCAACATTGTGGGGTCCCATGCAAATTTCCTCAGCAATGAGATGTTTGTCACATTTTCACATGGTGAACGTGCCACATACAAGAAATGAAGATCTTTGAAAACACAGTGAGAACCAGAGAAGACTCTACCTCAACATCTGGGGGAAAAAAAAAAAACCAGAAATCTCATTTCTCCAAAAGATTTCTTTTTATAGCTTCTGCTATATTTTAGATCTATGCATTGAATGGGTATAAATTTCCATCTCCAAGGCAAAAATGTCTGAATTTTTTCCAGCTGCTTTGCAGGGCCTACCTAATTTAAATCAGTTAAGTTTTCTAAAGTGTCTTAGAAATCAGAAAGCAGCCAAAAATTTGATGGGCACTTCAGCTCCATCACTAATATGCATTTGTTCTGCAATTACACTTTTCAAATTAAGAGGCATTAAAGGAGAGGGAACAAGAGGCAGTTTGTTCAGAGATGACCACAGCTGGCTACGGGGCTGGCCCGGGTCTGCTGAGTGTCTGAGCAGGTCTTAGGCTCCAAGTGGCAGCAGCCTTCTACAGCCATCATTTCAGACCCAAGAATGACCGAATTTTATAAACAGAGAAATCAATTTCTGCGCTGACCTTGTTTTGGAAACAGAAACTATCCTCACTAATGGACCTTTGAAACAGAGCTGAATCCTGCTCCAAAGCTTGCAAAATCCTGTGCTATTAGCATCTGGCTGGCAGGAGCAAGCAGCAGTTGTTTGGGAGGCTATTGACTGAGCTGGCACCAGATATAGACTCCATATTTTCAGTTTAACTCGGGCAGACGGTTTAGTCTCTACAGGGTCACTTAATTTCTCAGAGTTCTCTAAAGCTGAGATGAGAAAAATCCTTATTTAACACCTGCACCAAAGCTTAATGATAATGGTAAAAGTTCCTAGACTTTATTCAAATAGATAATAGTATCTTGAAATAATGACCACAATAATTACGTGGAGACTAGTTTTGTTTTTAACTAGCTCTACAACCAAGGAAGACAATGGATATATGAAGATGTACGGGGCAGACCTTGCCGGGGAACAGGTCTCAGGGCAGGCGTGGTAAGACTGCTGAGCAAGGGAATGCAGGAGGAAGCCTGAGAACAAGGTCTTGGCGAAACTGCCATCTGGGGGTGATAAACTATGTTCAGAATCTGTAGGAGCAAAGTAGCAGTATTTCACATTGAAATATTCCATTCCCCCCATCACATCCCCCACCTTCTAAATATGGCACTCGCTGTATTAAAGAGAACATAATGCTGTGTATTTAGCTGTCTCTAGAAAGTTTTTCAAATAATACCCAAGAATTGGGATTTAATTGGGATCATTCTTCTATACTGCCTATGTTTGAGCTCAATTTCCCAGTTTATCAGGTTTGAGAAATATTTGGAAGGGAAGACAAAATAACATTTGGAACCATCCAACCACTTCCCCAGCAGAGAATAATGACATGTAGTGGGGAATAAACAACAGAAGATGATTTGGTTTTCACCTAAACATTTCTGTTTTCTTTAGAACATGGGGAGAGAAATGGAAATGCTTGCCCTGCTATGTCATGAGCCTCTGAAGCCTACTAAACTAGCTGAAATGGCATGCTACATATACGGACCGTGTTTTTTCTTAGTTCCCGGACCAGGGATCAAAACTGTGCCCCCTGCAGTGGAAGCATGGAGTCTTAACCACTCACTGGACCACCAGAGAGGACCTACATACATGGATTGTTAAAGTGTTTTTAGAGGTAGGATAAGCACCGGAAATTAGCTCTCTTCATCATTCCAAGGGGAGAAAAACAGCTATTGGAGGCTTATGGAGGATTGCTACTATAGATTCTATGTATATGTGTGTGGGGGTGGTGGTGGTTTATATCGGGGAGAAAATATTTCTTAAGAGAAAGTATCTGGACGGGAGTGGTATTTTCCCTCAGAAGGCTGTGTGTATGTGTGTTTCAGAAGCAGTGCAGCAAACAGATCTCTCAGGCAGTGATGGCTGTGAAGCTGTTTCCTCCAACTTTTAATGCCTCCGCACACAACCTGCAACCTTTTGTCAACATCTTGCCCATCCTTTACCGCCTAGTTCAAATCCCTTCTCTTTCAAGAGATGCTCTCTCAGATCCCCTCAATTAGAACTAATCAGTGTCCCTCCCATAGCATGTTATTTATGATCACTCCCAAAGCACTCACCATTTGTGTTATCTGTATATAAGTACATATTCTTTGCTCAATTGTAACCCCCTGAAAGGCATGATCTTTATTTTCCTTTGTGTTTCCTTCAAACCTATAATGCAGTCCTGTTCATAAAACATAGGTTCTACAAATGCTTGCTAAATCACTGTACTCTCTGCTGGAGAAAAGAGACTCTCTGAAGGGTCAATGGAGGGGTGTTCTCCCCTTGTGGTAACATATATGTGACTTCCTCGTATCTTCTGATCTGGGAAGGGAATCATGAGGTAGGCCACCAAGCTGCAGCGCAATAGAGCTTGAAGACAGTCTATGAACTAGGGAAACTAAGAGTCCTGGGAGTCAGAGTGCTTGGACTTTATTCCCAGCTCTCCTAAAATTTCCAGGGGAAAGTTCCTCATGGTCTATCCACCGTTTGGAGACTTTATGAGAAAAATCCTTTAATGTGAGAATTTGAAAGTCTGACATTTTCCTATCTTGCCAAGACAGTATAAAGAAAGAGACAGAAAGATATGAATTTGATATGGAAAATATGGGCTTCCCTGGTTCTGACGGTAAAGAATCCTCTTACAATGGGTTCAGTCCCTGGGCTGGGGAGATCCCCTGGAGGAGGGCATGGCAACCCACTGCAGTGTTCTTGCCTGGAGAATTCCCATGAACAGAGGAGCCTGTTGGGCTACAGTCCATAGGGTGGCAAGGAGTCGGACACAACTGAGCGACTAAGCACAGCACAGCACATGCATCATATACTCTACTACACAGGATTACTTTGAGGATTAATGAGATAATAAATGTAAAACTGGGGCTTCCCAAGTGGTGGTAGTGGTAAACAATCTGCCTGCCAGCGCAGGAAATGCCAGAGATGTGGGTTCGATCCTTGGGTTGGGAAGATACCCTGGAGAAAGAAATGGCAATTCACTCCAGTATTTTTGCCTGGAAAATCCCATGGACAGAGGACCCTGGTGGGCTACAGTCCATGGGGTTGTAAAGAGTCAGACATGACTATGCATGTACCCACATCTAAATGTAAAAGCATTCTTAGTTGAGGGTCTGGAACTCAATAACGAACAATGATCAAAGTCAATGACAATACCTATTGTGTTAATGCAAAAGTCCAACAGAAACAAAAGAGGGTACGAAGATAAAAATCTTTAAAAATACCAAAGACAGAGCTTCTATTGCACGCACTTGAAAAAAAAAAAGCAAAACAAAAAACATAAAAGATAAAGATAATCCTAACTTTTCCTAATCTAATTCTTACACTGAGAAGTGGATGACACTAAAATATAATTTTTACACATACATACTGCAGTCCATGGGGTCACAAAGAGTCGGACACAACTGAGCAACTGAACAATAAATATAATATGCACATACTATATATTCATATGTGTGTATATATATTATATACAGTTGTCTTCAAGTGCTGAGCTCAGTCACCTTTGACTCTGCAGCTACAGGATCTGGTGGGATGGATAACAAAATCTGCCTGATGCTATGTAAAATGGTATAATATTTGCATATAACCTACTCATAATGCAAATGCTATATAAGTAGTTGCTGGTGTGCTGGCAAATTCAAGTTTTGTTTTTTTGGAACTCTGGAATTTTCCCAAATATTTTCCATTCCAGTGCAAAACCAGAAATGAGGCCTACTATGTGTGTGTATGTATAGCTATATGTGTGTGTATATATATCTATAGATACACATATATAGATATCTATATTGAAAGACACACATATACAGATATATTGATATATATGTATCTATAGATATAGATACACACATATACATATATATACACACACATAGTAGGCCTCATTTCTGGTTTTGCACTGGAATGGAAAATATTCGGGAAAATTCCAGAGTTCCAAAGAACAAAACTTGAATTTGCCAGCACACCAGCAACTACTTATATATATGTTTCTACTAAGACACAACTTTATAGATACCTATCAATATCTGTATTTCTGTAAGGATCTCATCAGATAGGGGCACTGAGAAAGACATCCCGTTATGAAAACAAATGCTGCTCTTTTGCACACTAAAGAAAAACAAAGGGGGAAGGAGGGGTTAGAGGAGCGGCACTAAGGCTTCGCGGACTGAAGCGGTAGTGCTAAGATCCACTGGCTGCACGTACCTGGCGCTTGTCTGCGGTGGGAGATGACCGTGACCTCATGTGGACAGGGACAGCCTGGACATCTGAGCGCTCCAGCAGATCCTCAGCCGACATGGACTTCGCGGCCCTCCCAGCTGTGGCCCCCCACGGGGAGGGCTCCCCTGGGGTCCTGTTCAGTCTCTGGGGGCCCTTTGATCCACTGTTAGCTCCACTGAGCAGTTCTCTCGGCGCTGGGTCCCCGCGGTGCCTTCCCCCAAGGTGGCGGCCGCTGGCAAAGGAGCTGCTGCGATCTCGCGGGGCCCGCTGGGTCTCCCCAGCGCTCCCCACCGCAGTGGCTGGCAGAAGGGCGGTCTCCCTGCGGGGCGGCAGGCTGGGCTCCCGAAGCGAGCAGAGACTGGAAGCCGCGGCGAGGCCCGGGCCCTCAGGCTGGAGGTAGGTGCTCTGGGTGCGCTCCAGCAGCCGCCCCGGCTCCTGCAGGCCACAGCTGGTGCCCGCGGGCCGCTTGCCGGTCTTGCGCTTAATGTAGTCGGCCAGTGCGCTCTGCTGGAACTGCTTTAGCTCGGGCCCCGACAGGCTGAGGGTAGAGCAGGCCCTGCCGTCTCGCTCGAAGATGCGGCACCGGTCGCTCACTGAGCCCTCCATGAAATGCGGCCCCTTCCTCGGCGGCCCAGCGGGGGCGGGCTCGGGTTCGGGTTCCTCCGAGACCCCCACCTCGTGCATCTTCTCCGGCTCCGAGTACGAGCGCTTCTTCTGCTCGGGGGTCAGATGCCGGCGCGGGCCCCTCCGGGCAACGGGGGGCGCAAGCCGGGCAGGGTCTCCCTCGGCCGGGGTCACGCTGTGCCGCTCGCGCGGAGTGTGCGGGGAGGCGGAAATCGGCGCCTCCGGGCTGCGCAGCCCCACGTGGGCCGAGGCGGGTCGCAGGTGCCAGGGCCTGGAGGCCACGGGCGTCCCGGGCTCGAGGTCCCGGCGTCGGAAGGACGTGGCCCCCAGGACGCGGGACTGCGCGTCCTTGATGCTGTTCCGGTAGGCACGGCTGAAGGGGGCGTCCTGCATGGGCGACTCCGGCTTGCGGGGCCTGTCGTCGGACCACGTGGCCTCCTTCTCGGTCTCGCTGAAGAGCTGGAAGGTGCTCTGGCTGCGGAGCAGACGGGCGTCCCGCCTCGGGGGCTCTCCACCCCGGAGTGGGGCACCCCGGCCACCCTCCACAGCCCGCCTCGGCTGTTGACCACACGGCTGCCAGGAAACCTCTTCTGACTTTGGCTCCCCGTTTCTGAAGTGCTCTTCTCCATTGCCTAGGGGTTCAGTGGGTTCGGAAAAATGTATATGGCCTTTAGTCTCCTCCGAGTCATTCCTCAAAGTATTGGAGGCTGGGAGTGTCCTGTGGGGCCTGTAGTTATAGCCGTAAGTAGAGCCACCAGCACTTGGGGGTCTCTGACCAGCCTGCTCTCGCTGCTCGATCTTGGAAACCTTCTCCAGCACGGAGCAGTGGGGCTTCCCGCACTGAAAGCCCTGCAGAGCGGAGGTGCTGCTGGAACTCAGCCTCCTCCGGCCCAGACTGGAGGTCTCCTGTGAGGATGGGGAGGGCGGCTCTTCATACCTTGGGTCTGAACTCTGGAAAGAGGCCAAGGTTCTCCCCTCAGGCTTTGGATAGGACACCGACCTGTCCAGCTGGCTCTTGTGATCAGCAACAGTAGTCCTTCCAGACTCTTCTCCCTTGGTATTGACTGCGCAGGTGGATGAGCATTCCAGGTAGACTTCCTGGGCTGCTCCTCCGAGATCCAAGCTGCTTTGCCTTCTTAGACTCTCAGGAATGTTTTGGAGGGAGGAGAAGGCAGCTGCAGTCTTGCTGAAGCTGCCTGGCACACTCTGGCCCAGGCTGCCTCTGTGGAGCCTCCCCTGGAGGTTGGCATTGTGGTCTTCATGGCAATCCCCCTCCGAAGGCTCTGAGGGCAGGAAGGATCTCTTGTCTTCACCCACTTGCCACGCCTGAGCCTGAGGGGACTGGAGGCTGCGGTAATTAGAATATTTGTTGCCCTGGGTGCTCTTTCTCTCACTGGGATGTGGGCTGTGGCCTTCTAGAGGTGTGAGAAGTCTCTTCAGGGAGGTCTCCTCCTCGTTCTCAGGCACTGAGGGAAAATGGACTTTATAGGGGACACATCTGGCTGAAGTTTCAGGTTTCCTCTCTACTAGAGACACTGAGTCCCGTTCTAGGGCCTGGCAGAAGGCGAAGCCAGGCCTGCTAGATCCGTTTTGGTTTCCATTCTCATCAAGAGCAGCCATTCTGTCGCACACTCCCTGAGGAGGTGTGTACCCACCCTCCTTGGCCAGGGCAGGGTAGAGGGTACCATTTCCACTCACAGAAGGCCGGGGCACCTGGGCGAAGTGTGGCTCCAGGGAAGGTACCGGGTAGATGCTAGTCGGCAGCAGAGGTTGGCCGGGCTGGGCCTTCTGGGTGTAATTGTGCTTGGGCTTCACTGGAGGGCTGTTTTCTGGGCTCTTCTCTAGCACAGTATGCAGCTGTTCCTCTATGAAGGGAGGTTTCAGGGTGCCTGCAGAGTTTGCCGGAGGCCGGCAGAACCGTTTCTGATCTAGGCTAGACCAGGAGCTGGGCCGCTCTCGCTGCCGGAAGGCTGTGTAACTGTCACTCCGAGCTGGGGGCAGGGGCGCACCCACTTTAGCAGGCAAGTTGTCCACAGTGGTCTCTAAGGAATCGGGGCACTGCTGGCTCCAGGAAGAGGGTGGCGTGCCTTTGCCCCGAGGAACATTATGGAATTTTTCGTAGCCCTGACCATCAGTTGAGGCTCGGGTCTCCCTACCTTGGAGAAGCACGCCTGAAGAGTTCACCTCATACTCTGCTGAGACCCCCCTCCGGGGGTCATAGACTGTCTTAACATAGCGAATATCTGCCTGCTTCATCCCTTCTAGGAGGCCACCTCGAGCAGAAGTGGTGTCCATGGAGCCCGAACGTTCCCGGCCAGAGACACCAGGGGGTGGATACTCGAGGATGCTGGAGCTGGTGGAGAAGGAGCTGTAAGCCGAATCTCTCTTGCTGTGGAGGTGGCTGAGCTGGTCAATGCTGCTGGTGGACTTCGCCGGGGAGAGAAAGTGGCAGGGTGGGTATCCCCCACCGGGCTCCAGGCTCTCCATGCTTCCCTGGGAGCTGCACCGGTCAGGGCTCTGCCTCAGATATGCGTGGTCATAGCCGGAGAGGTCACTGGTGGAGGAGCTGGAAGAAAGGGAGGAAGGGCAGTCAGCGGCGAGCCCTGATTGTTGAGTAGGCTTCCAGGCACAGGACTAGCTTATAAATGGACTGTTGTGCAAGACGTTTCGTTTCTAGAAGGGTGGGTGAAAGGACCATATTTGGGCCTTGCTTGGCCTCCCTATGTGTCGTCACTAGGAGTAACTGCCCAACACCGTAACCTGTGTGTCTCTAAATTAATCACCCAGGATCGCCAGGGGAGAAGTGGGGAGCAGGAGGACGCCACGTGGGCCTTTGGGCTCAGGCAACACGATGATGTACTATGCTCTGTACCAGAAGTGACATTCTGCATGTGCCCAAAAAAATGAGAGAGGTGGGCGAGGAAAGCGGAGGGTGAGATGAGTTAGAGGGACAGAGACTGACATTTTGTGTCTCTTGGGGCGTCTGTGGGAAGAAGGGGAAAGTTTAGTAAGAGACCAGGCACGCGGATGGGTGAGGGAGACTGCACATGTCCCCGGTTTTAGTTAATATCTTTCCTTTTTATGGAGTTGAAGGGCTACTCCCTGGCAATCGTCCTGGAATTTCCACTGTACAAGAGACAATTTGTTTGTGGTAAGAAAACCAAACACAAAACTGAATGAGAGAATACTGAGAAAAATTGAGAACTAGAAAAAGTGGATGAGAGAGGAGAGGCAGGATGGATAAGAAGTCTTAATCACGGGAGGCTCTGAGGTACTGGGAGACCATCACCCATGGACAGCTTCTCAGAGTCCGGGCAAAGCCTCATATGCTGGACTGTAAGACCCTCCTTCACTAGCTCCTCCAAAAAGTTGCCATAAAACAGAATTACTTATAGCTAACTTTAATTATAAACCCCAAATATACTTCACCCAGCATGGTGGGCAAGAGAGAAGAGAGATATAGGAAGGAATAAGTAGCTCAAAAATCAAACAGCAGTCTCAATAGTTCAAACATTTGTGATTCACTGTTCTCTAAAGAGGGCTTCCCTGATGGCTCAGCAGTAAAGAATCTGCCTGCAATGCAGGAGACACAGGTTCGATCCTTGGGTCAGGAAGATTCCCTGGAGGAGGAAACGGCAACCCACTCCAGGATTCTTGCCTGGAAAATCCCATGGACAGAGAAGCATGGTGGGCTACAGTCCATAGGGTCACAAAAAGAATAAAGAAAACGAAGAGTTCTTGCCTGAAGCTTTTCATTTTTAAATGAATAGGCATTTAAACACTATTAAAATCCATGGAGCTATTATTATATTTCTAGATCTTGTGTAAGTAAATATGGTGTCTTCATGGCTGAGTAGGTGATAATGCTTTGCTGGACTGTCTCCAGAGTATACGGGAAGAGACTAGAAGGATCAGATTCTGAGTCAAAACTGGAGCAGAATTCAAGGAAAAGAAGATTACATTTTCAGCAATTTCCCGCCCCAAATAATATTTCTTTTTCAGGGCAAGTAAACTTACTGAATGGAACATCTTGCTCTGGCAGGGACAGGTATAAATTCAAGGAGGAAGGAAGGGTTAATCCCAACCAGATTAGGGAAGCCAGTCCTGGCACTCCATGTCAAGGCATATGTCACTACCAGCCTTTACCCCCCACCCCCAAATGAAGAGGATGTGCTGAAAATGCACATGACGTGACTGAGGATAATCCCCTATGACCCACTTGTGCTCCTGTTTATCTCCTCTAACAGAAGACTCGGAGTTAATACTCCGAGGGGACACAGAAGCAGCAGATCCCACAAGGGCTGTTTTTGCTCACCAACTCCATGCAGGTGGTAGACACTACTTAATCCTCCTCCCGACTGCTAAGAATTTTAGCAGTCTTTCACTAAAAGGATAATCCAGATCTAATTTAGGAACATGTGAAAAAAAAATCAAAGTGAATAAACTGATGGGTTAACTGAAACACTACTGAATGGGAGGAAATGCCATCGCAAAACACAGATGGATCTAGAACTATGAACTCACTGGTAAACATATCTCGAGCCAAGCAGAGCAACGGTAGAGTGGGTTCCGTCTTGCAGCCAAAGGACACTTAACCCACCAATCCTCAGATGGAATGCATCCCATGAGGACCATTCTTACTCTTCACTGCTACTCAGGGAGGGCTCTGTCTCCCCAAATTCTCATTTCCCAGCTGCCTGGGGACTAAGACCCAGTGACCTATGCCATGCCATGGAGTGCCCTGACATCACCCTCTAGGAAAAGTTCTTCTACCACATTCTGGAAGCAGTAATTCTGATTACCCCTGCCATTCCTGCTTCCAAGATAGCACTCTTACAGATGGCTGACAAGAACCTGACATGCAGGTCTTCAATCCCGCAGCAGCTCCAGCCCACATAGAGACATCCTTACTCTCAAGATGAGTGTGTCAAGCAAGTCAGAGTTCTCACTGTGGTCTGATGACTTCTCTACCCTTGTTTCCCATTGCTCTCCCGCTTGCTCACTGCACTCTGGCGTAATGGTCACTGATAGCCTCTCAAACCCATGATAATACGTCCCCACATGAGGGACTCAGGGCCTTTGTACTCACTGTTCCCACCATAAGGAATGCTCTTCACCTGGCTCACTCCCTTCCTTTATTCATGACTGTATCGGAGAAGACTTCCTTAAAATTCACTATCTTAAAAGTACCTCCTCTCTCCTTATTTCTTGCTACTCTGCTTTATTATCTTCACAGCACTTACTACTACTTGACATTACATCACCTCTGTTTAAAAGTATTTTCTAAATACTTAAAACACAACAAAGAGCACAAAACAATTATATGAAAACATTTCCTAAAGTGTACTCCCAGAACATTAATTAATTCCTCAGATGAAAAAGTATGTCTGGAAAATACTGGGCTAGATAAGGTAAATAACTGTAATTTAAGATATCCGAGTCCTTAATAAATTTGTTCATGTGATATTCTGCAAGGCAAATATACTAAGCAGTGCTTTAAGTTTTTTTTTAATGTAGACCATTTTTAAAGTCTTTATTGCATTTAAAGTCTTTCTGTTTCGTATTTTGATTTTTTTGGCTACAAGGCATGTGGGTAATATCCCACATGTTCTCTGACCCGGGGTTAAACCGTCACTCCTGCACTGGCAGGCAAAGTCTTAACCACTGGATCACCAGGGAAGTCCCAAGCAGTGATTTCTAAACTTACATGACCCTAGAAAGTTTTCCCCAAGGAGCATCTAATGGATTATTACTCCACGGAACATACCTGGAGAAACAATGAATACTACCTTTTGATGTCTTGCTCAGTCTTGCACTCTCAATAACTAAAAATTATCTCAGACATAGTAGGTATTCCATACATATTTGTTAGAGGAAGAATCAATGAGCATGGGCTGGTTCTTTAGTATTCTGATGGTGTTATTTCAGCCTCTCGGGAGGGGACTAGACTACAGGATTTTTTGGAGGTTTTTTTCTAAAGTACTATGTACTTTAGAAGTCCTAATATTTTAGGACCATTGTGAGATTTCTGTAGGACAGCAGAAAGACAGTGACAAGGATCTGACAGAAAGCAGCTGGAACACAGTTTCAGTGAAATTCCAGATCTGAGCCAGTTTGCAGGCAGTGAAAATTACGTATCTTCTGTCTCTTTGAATGTCTCTCTCCCTCTCTCCTGCCCCTCCCCATCCCTTGAGCTCCCTCTCCTTTTCCTGCTTCTTAATGAGAAGCAGATCCACATATTTAGGACTGAGGCTGTGTGAAGGCTGTCACAGGGATGCTGCCCACCAGACCACCAGATGCCACTGTGCCCCTCAGAAATGTACCAGGAGAGCTTCTCCAGCTACAGCTGCCAAAGGGCAGCCCCCTATGAGCAGAACTCAGAGCTGCGAACCCGAGGCATGGAATGAACAGACCACAGGATGCTTTGAGCTGGGGTAGAAGAAAATCCGCATGTATGTGTCATTTTGGGGTAATCCAAGCTTTTCCTTCTCCTCCTGTACCCCACCCAGAGCTTTTGTGTTGATAGTCATTGTGTCAGGGAAGGCTGCTCTGAAGCTTGCAGTAGAGGGCAGAGTGGTAGGTACAGTGCAGGCTCCACCTGCCTAAACCCTTCTGGAGGTTGGAGTGAGGAAGAAACAGCAAGTGGAAAAGCAGAGCCTGAAGAATATTGCACTTCTGATGTCAACACTGCCACACTCCTGGGGCCTCTGGGAGCTCACCATAGTTACTGTGGGCAGTGATTCTAGGCACCAATTGCAGCTGTCTTATTTCTGCCTTCAGCCCAGTGTATATTTAGGTCACAGTATGACTTCAGATTTAAGGGCCTCCTAAGGTTAATGGGCTTCCCTGCTGGCTCAGTGGTAAATAATCCGCCTGAAATGCAGGAGACCTGGGTTTGATCCCTGGTTTGGGAAGATTCCTTGGAGAAGGGAATGGCTACCCACTCTAGAGTTCTTGCCTGGAGAATTCCATGGACAGAGGAGCTTGGCAGGCTCCAATATGGGGTCTGACATGCAGTCACAAACAGTGGGACACAACTTAGCAACTGAACATCAACAAAGGTTAGTGGTTAGGAGGGGTACACCCTGTTAATACACTCTTGCATTTTATAAATGTGTACTGGTTCATGCCATTAACCTCATTCGTTATTGTTTCACTGTGTCTCTGACAAGTTTTGTCTTAATTATTATAATTGCTTTTCATAATTACTGAGTGCTCACTATGTTCCAGGAACTACACTGTCTTACATATGTTACTTTGTTTAATCCTCACTATGATCCAATGAGATATATATTATTAATTTCATTTTACAGACAAAGAAACCAAGATCAAAGAGGTTAAGTGCTTTGCTCAAGCTTATGCAGTAGGTAATGAAATTGAGATTGAAACTGAGGTCTGATTTATAAGCCCAAGTACCTCACCATCTGGTGTCCCTTCCACAGTTGGGCCTCCGCATTTAACCTTCTAAAAGCCTGTAACACGGCCATGCCCACAGAGCAAAAGCACTGTGCCTGCATGGCATGTGGGCCCTACTGGGGCTGTGTTCCTGGAGCACACAGGGTTCAGATGGTGAAATTTTTTCAGGGTTATGGGGAGGGCTGTGGGCAAGGGAAAGGAGTGTCTGTAACGAGGAGGGCAACCAAAAAGTATCCTAACAGGCCATGCCCACCAGTCAGAGCTCTAGGATTTATTTGGCCCTTGATCTGAGCAGATGTGGGTCATGGGGGTTCTGAGTCTTGGCCTCGCCAAATGCATAGCCACCATCTGTTTGTTAAGTAATCCTTCCAGCAACATCCTCCCCTCCCCGATACTAACCAGCACTTTGTGCCTGGCCACTGTGTGTCCGATTCTTTATGATCCCATGGACTGTAGCCTACAAAATTCCCTGCCCATGGATTATCCAGGCAAGAATACTGGAGTGGGTTGCCATTTCCTTCTGCAGGGGATCTTCCCAACCCAGGAACTGAATCTGCGTGTCCTGTGTCTCCTGCATTGGCAGGCGGATTCTTTACCACTGGCACCACATGGGAAGCCCCCCTGCCTCTCTACTATAACCTATATCCACGTACTTCCAAAAAGTAGTAAGCAACAGGGCCTGCCTCCCTGGCATCAGAAGATGGACTCCAATTTGCATGGCTCTGAGTCTGTAGTAAATGCAGGGCTGTCCCGACTTCATTCTTTAATAGGTCTGGCGGGGGGGAGGTCAAGCTTGGCTCCCTTCTCCTCAGTCCCCTTCAATTGTGTCAGGTCTGATTACTATAATAAATCCCTTCCCCTGCATCACTCGTGATGGCTCTGCTTTTTCCTGACTAGACCTTGCTGCTGGAGCAATAAGACAAGCAGAAGAAAGATGACTCATATAGCTAGTATAGAGGAAGTATATGAGGTTATGGGCAATGGCTTTGAAACCTGGCTTGGATTTGATTCATGACTCAGGTACTGAGCAGATGTTTGAGCCTGGACAAACCCATCTCTCCAGCTTCAACATCCTGTCCTATGAAATGGAGTCAAGAAGACTATATCTGTTTCAAGGGTGCATACGAAGGACCGCATGAGATGATGTACATACTGAACAGTCCTCAGTGTGTTAACTGCTTTGATTGGAGCTAAGTTGGATAACTGGCTTTAACAGAGAGAGAAAAACCAAGTGGGAAGTTCAAATACCAAATAAAACCATTCAGATAAAAAATAGATACATATTTGACTAAAAGAAAGGATGTGAAGCATCAAGGGAGGGAGCAGTCAGTTTTTCTGCTATAGTGTGTAATTGAGAAAGGTCTGATTGAGGATCAATAAACCCCATAAATATCTCAAATGGCTAGTCATTGTTCAAAATAACCCTGGCCTCTCTCCACGCTAGTCTAGCCCAGAAGGTGATGACTCATATATGCGTCAGGGCTTTTAAGAGGATGCGGATAGTGGGTAGAGAGACTTTATACTTGGGGTGAGTAAAAGAAAACAATCCTTTCTGGGAACAGGGCATTTGAAAGCAAACCCCACCCCCACCCCCAGGTCTCAGCTGTGGTCACTTACCTGGAATGGTAGCTCTGGGGCCAAGGCGTGCCAATCGTGCCCTGAGATATCTGCATCATGCTGGCATCGGGTTGGTTCTCCCCAAGTTTGGTCGAGTGCCAAGAGTGAGGCCGGCCTGCAGGTTCAGTGCGTCTGGGGAGGCATAGCACAGGGACCCTGCGTTAGGAGCAGTCTCCACTGACTTCTTCACCAGCGAGATTTATGGACTTGAAAGCAGAGAATGCTGTATCTCAGAGATGGAACACAGTCGAGTAAATACTGGAAAACATCTTACTGTTCATTTCTCTTACCAACCATTGTTTGTTTTTTTTTTTTCCTGCTTTATTATTTTTATTTTCCTTTTCATTTTGACATGATTTCAGTTACATACAAATATTGCAAACTTAAAGAATTCCTGCATAAACCCTTGTGCACTGTTGAGAGTGCAAGCTGGTGCAGCCACTATGGAAAACAGTATGGCGTTTCCTTAAAAAAATGTAAAATAGAGCTACAATAGGATCCAGCAATCCCATGACTGGGTATTTATCCAAAGAAACTGGAATCAGGACCGTAAAGGGGTATCAGTACTCCCATGTTCACTGCAGCATTACTCACAATAGCCAAGATAAGCCCTAAGTACACACAGAACTGACAAAGCTGAAGGGGAAAAGTGGGTGTTCTTCAGACTGCAAGGCTGGAGGTTGAATTTGGTAGGGAGGATTACACTATTGTACAGGTTCAGAGTCACAGAGTGGCTGAACTTTATTTTCGGCAAAAAAAGTGAGATAATGTTCACCATTGACTTCAGGGATTTCTAGACTGACATCTCAATGGCAAGAAGAGAGGAGGTGCCCTGAAATAGCATGGAGCTACCCAGGCTTAATATCAGCTGGTACACCTCCTTCAGAAAGGAGCAGACACCTTGCAACAGGCTCTGAAGCAGGAAAGGAGGCTGTGCAGAGAACAATGAAGATCAGTGGAACTCTCTCATCTAGATTAAGTGAAAAAAAAAAAAAATTATCTTTGTGCTTTTAAAGACAACAGTAGGCTCTCTTTTAAATCAAGGGTCCCGAACCCCCGTGCCATGGACTGGTTACTGGTCCATGACCTGTTAAGAGCCAGGCCACATGGCAGCTGGTGAGTGGCGTGTGAACAAGCAAAGCTTCACCTGTGTTTACAGCTGCTTCCCACTGCTTGCATTACAGCCTGATTCTGCATTACGGTGAGCTGTGTAATTACCTCATTATGTATCACAATGGAATAGTCATAGAAATCAAGTACACAATAAATGTAATGTGCTGGAATCATCCTGAAACCACCCCCTACCCCCAATTACTTGGGGAAAAACTGTCTTCCACAAAACTGGTCCCTGGTGCCAAAAAAGGTTGGGAACTGCTGTTTTCAATGTAAGCTGTCCAGACCTCTCTCCAATTTCCTTCCCTTTCATTCAAGGGGCATCCACAGACACTTTCTACATGGCAGCCATTATGCTGGCGCTCGGGTTACAAAGCATCATTAGACCCAGATAGTTCACCGGGTAGTAGAAGAGACAGCCAAGCAGACCACTGTGACACACTGAGATGGGGTCCCTGATAGAGATCTGTACAAGGTGCTCGGTGAACTCAGGAGAGGGAGTCACTGGGGGTTTCTGTTAACTAAGCCATGGAAGATTTCTCCAGATGGAAGGGGGTGGGAAATAGAAGGGAAGCACATCCACCTGGAAGAGCCAGCATGGCAGATGCACGAAAATACAGAAGAACATGGTACAAACAGCTTACATAAGTGGAGACTAGATGATGAGTGAGGGGAAGGCAGCAGACGAAGACGAAGAGGATCCAGATCTCAACCGGCCTCACTGAAGGCAACAGACAGTACCCTATGGAACTGGAGGCCACTGAAGAACCTGAGCCAAGGAGGGCCATGTTCAAATTTGAGTTTCAGGAAGATACTGCCAATAATGAAAATAAATTTGAGAGAGAGAGAGAGAGGACTGGAGGCTGTTGGACTGCCCAAGGTAAGAGATTAAATAAAGACCCAGCACTAAGGCAGGAGCAGTGAGCTTAAACAGACAACAGATCTAATGCCCAGCCTGGCGAGCACTTGGATGTGGCTGGCGCAGAAGAGTGCAGTCCAGGGGGAAGGATGCCCTTTAGGTTTGTAGCCTGAGCTAGGATGGTAATATTCCTCGTCTATATAAAGAACTGTGAGATGAGGGGTGGGAACAGAGTGCGGAAGGAGGGAGACAGTGGGGTATGCAATGTGAGGCGCCTGCGGGGTTGCAGTGGGGGACAGGAGGCAGTGGGAGCCACAGGACTGGCGTCTGGGCTAGAGGTAGAAACTAAGGAGGCACGAAACACATGGCCTTTGAGAAAAGATAAGCTGCCTGGGCAGAGCGTCTAGGAGACTGAAAGGAAGTCCCTTAAAGATAAGCCTCTGAGAACTGTCCCAATTTGGGGGTGGAAGGGGGCTGGAGGGGGCTAGCAAGAGGCTTCCAGAGGAGCAGGAGGAAAACCAGGAGGGCGTGGGAGTTTCACAGAATCCCCCAGGGAGAGGGTGGGGAGAGCAAGGACAAGGAACTGCCAAGCATTCCAACTGACTTGACTTGATGGCTGATAAGTCTCTTCGACAGAATGACAGGGAAGAGGCCTAAGTAGGATCAGGTAAGAGGGGAGTGAAGGAGTACGTCAGGGCTGCATGTTGTCACCCTGCTTATTTAACTTCTATGCAGAGTACATCATGAGAAATGCTGGGCTGGAACAAGCACAAGCTGGAATCAAGATTGCCGGGAGAAATATCAATCACCTCAGATATGCAGATGACACTACCCTTATGGCAGAAAGTGAAGAGGAACTAAAAAGCCTCCTGATCAAAGTGAAAGTGGAGAGTGAAAAAGCTGGCTTAAAGCTCAACATTCAGAAAACGAAGATCATGGCATCTGGTCCCATCACTTCATGGGAAATAGATAGGGGAACAGTGGAAACAGTGTCAGGCTTTATTTTGGGGGGCTCCAAAATCACTGCAGATACTGACTGCAGCCATGAAATTAAAAGACGCTTACTCCTTGGAAGGAAAGTTATGACCAACCTAGACAGCATATTCAAAAGCAAAGACATTACTTTGCCAACAAAGGTTTGTCTAGTCAAGGCTATGGTTTTTCCTGTGGTCATGTATGGATGTGAGAGTTGGACTGTGAAGAAAGCTAAGCGCCAAAGAATTGATGCTTTTGAACTGTGGTGTTGGAGAAGACTCTTGAGAGGCCCTTGGACTATAAGGAGATCCAACCAGTCCATTCTGAAGGAGATCAGTCCTGGGTGTTCATTGGAAGGAGTGATGCTAAAGCTGAAACTCCAATACTTTGGCCACCTCATGCAAAGAGTTGACTCACTGGAAAAGATCCTGATGCTGAGAGGGATTGAGGACAGGAGAAGGGGACGACAGAGGATGAGATGGCTGGATGGCATCACCGACTTGATGGACATGAGTTTGGGTGAACTCCAGGAGTCGATGGACAGGGAGGCCTGGCATGCTGTGATTCATAGGGTCGCAAAGAGTTGGACAAGACTGAGTGACTGAACTGAAGAGGTGAGTGAGAGAGAAGATGGAGATGGCAAGGGGAGGTAATTCTTTAAAGAACTTGGCTCTAAAGGAGATAAAGAGGGTGGTAGCTAGAGGGCTGGGGCTTCCTTAGTGGCTCAGGGTCAATGCAAGAGACGTGGGTTCGATCCCTGGTTGGGAAGATCCCCTAGAGAAGGGAATGGCTACTCACTCCAGGATTCTTGACTGGAGAATTCCATGGACAGAGGAGCCTGGCAGGCTACAGTCCATGAGTTACAAAGGGTCAGACACGACTGAACAGAACAGCTAGAAGGCTAGAGGGAGCCAAGGAGTGTTCTTGCTGTTTTATTTTAAATGATGAGAAGTACGAGCAAGTCTATATGAGACAGGGCATGGATGTATGTGCAGCTGAAGAGAGGCTGCCGCTCCTTAAGACTCATGAGGAAATAGGAAAGGACAGCATTCCAGAGCACACGAAGGGCATGAAGGACATGAAAGGCGTGACTTTATGTGGAAGAGAAGCCAGATCCACTGGGATGAGAAAGGAGGAGGTCAGGTGGTGGTGCTCATAATGAAAGAGGGTGAGAGGACAGCTGAAAGGACTGAACTTCACACTCACTGTCCTCTAGAGGGCCGAGCGAGAGGCTCGATGCGGTGGGTGGGGATCAAGGGGCATGACAGGTGAGGACTGAAGCGCTGAAACTGAACTAATGATACTGAAAGGATTTAATAACTAAGATATGTTCTCTGCTCTTAAGCTTACACTCTGGTGGGGGGACCAAATGAAGTATTTCTCTAATAAATAATAAACTGTAAAGAAATAATTCTTACAGTGAAGATAAAGTGCCCAAGAGTTGCAATGCCAAGACAGGACACTC
This sequence comes from Ovis aries, assembly GCF_016772045.2. NCBI lineage: Eukaryota > Metazoa > Chordata > Mammalia > Artiodactyla > Bovidae > Ovis > Ovis aries. Next base: position 92,330,536 of record NC_056059.1, on the reverse strand, counting down.
AACTTGGGAAGACACTTCTCCAGAGTAGATTGCAGAGGTTGACTGTTTGCCTTGGATTAAGGGTGGGAGTTTCCCTTGTGGCTCAGCTGGTAAAGAATCCACCTGCAATGCGGGAGACCTGGATTTGATCCCTGGGTTGGGAAGATCCCCTGGAGAAGGGGAAGGCTACCCACTCCAGTATTCCGGCCTGGAGAATTCCATGGACTGTATAGTCCATGGGGTCACAAAGAGTTGGACAGGACTGAGCGACTTTCACTTTCAGGGGTGGAAATGTGTGTGGGGAAGGTGCGTAGATTTCATCACAGTTGTAACACACTAAGAACAGGATGTTTGTGAAACAAACAAATCAATAGGTCCTGAAAAACACAGCCCTTTCATTTGGATGCAGAACATATGTTGGGAGGTTTCAGAGATAAATCTTTGTTTTACAACAGTCTTCCAAAATATGCATTTTAGAGATGACATGAGGAAAAAGAACAATGAAAAAGATGACCAAAATACAGCCCACCAACATTGGGCGTCTGAATAAAGAGCAATTTGGTAATATTCAGCAAGATAATTTTTAAGTAACATATTCATCAAAAGATTGAAACACAGCCTAAATGCTCATCAACAGCAGGCCAGTTAAGTCAATGTGGTACCTCCAGACAATGGAAGATGCATGTATCCATTAAAAGAACTGAGTAGTTCTATACATGTTGACTTGGAAATAGCTCTAAAATATATGGTAAAAGGACAAAATTAAGACACAAAACTGTGCATACAGTATGCTGCTGAACATGGGGGAAAACATTCTTCTGTTTATTAATGTAAAGAATATTTCTAGAAGAATTCTTGAGAAACTAGAACCAATCAATGACTGCCTCTGGGGAGAAACACTTATTTTTCAGGTATTTCCTTTTGTAACTTTTGAATTGTATACCATGTACATGTGTTACCTATTAAAAAGCCAAGTATTAAAAACTCATTTTAAAAATAAAATTCAGTGTACCTGGAGATAACCAAAAAAGTCAAACAGCGGTTTATTGACCTTTTCAATGATGCAAGTAATTTAATAAGCATTCCTAAAGAGCACAGCATGCTTTACGTTTTAGGATCATTTTGATCTTAAAGAAGATAAGGAAACATTTTCCTAAAGCACATTACATCATGAGCATATCAATAAGAGTCAGAGGACCATTTAATTTTAAAATTGAGCAAACTAAGTTTTGTGTGTGGGTGTAATTCAAACAAAGCCCTTGTGTTGCATTCCTAACCACAAACAAGGAAGCTTCATTGCGTGGGATGGGTAGGCTGATGAAACTGGAACTAGGCAAGTGACATAATGTCCTTCTTAGATGATTTTGTCCTAACACACAGAGAGATATGAATGCAAAGCATGTTTTGGAGAAATTTACAGTAAATTAGTTCATGTCTTTCGAGCAGTATTCACTCATCTCCTTCCATGTGCCTTCTACCTTGCTGTGACTGTGGTTTTCATTCAATTTAATTCAAACTTAACTTGAAGAAAGTAGGGGAAACCACTAGGCCATTCAGGTATGACTTAAATCAAATCCCTTATGATTATACAGTAGAAGAGGAAATAGTGACAAATAGATTCAAAGGATTAGATATGATAGAGTGCCTGAAGAACTATGGACAGAAATTCGTAACACTGTACAGGAGGCAGTGACCAAAACTATCCCAAAGAAAAAGAAATGCAAGAAGGCAAAGACGTTGTCTGAGGAGGCCTTACAAATAGCTGAGAAAAGAAGAGAAGTGAAAGGCAAAGGAGAAAGGGAAAGAAATACCCAACTGAATGCAGAATTCCAAAGAACAGCAAGGAGAGATAAGAAAGCCTTCTTAAGTGAACAATGCAAAGAAATAGAAGAAAAGAACAGAATGAGAAAGACTAGGGATCACTTCAAGAAAACAAGAGATACCAAGGGAACATTTCATGCAAAGATGGGTACAATAAAGGACAGAAACAGCAAGGACCTAACAGAAGCAGAAGAGATTAAGAAGAGGTGGCAAGGATACATAGAAAAACTACTCAAAAAAGAGCTTAGTGACCTAGATAACAACGATGGTGTGGTCATTCTGGAGTGTGAAGTCAAATGGGCCTTAGGAAGCATTACTAGGAACAAAGCTAGTTGAGATTATGGAATTCAAGCTGAGCTATTCAAATCCAAAAAAGATGATGCTGTTAAAGTGCTGCACTCTATATGCCAGCAAATTTGAAAAACTCAGCAGTGGCCACAGGACTGGAAAAGGTCAATTTTCATTAAAATCCTGAAGAAGGGCAATGTCAAAGAGTGTTCAAACTATTGCAGTTTCCCTCATTTCATATGCTGGCAAGGTAATGCTCAAAGTCCTTCAAGCCAGGCTTCAACAGTATGTGAGCTGAGAACTTCCAGAAGTACAAGCTGGATTTAGAAAAAGCAGAGGAACCAGAGATCAAACTGCCAGTATCCACTGGACCATAGAAAAAGCAAGAGAATTCCAGAAAAGCATCCGCCAATTGACTATGCTAAAGTATTTGACTGTGTGGATCACAACAAACTGTGGAAAATTCTTAAAGAGATGGGGATACCAGGCCACCTAACCTGCCTTTTTTCCAGTAGTCATATATGGATGCGAGAGCGGGATCATAAAGAAGGCTAGCACCAAAGAATGATGCTTTCAAACTGTGGTGCTGGAGAAGACTCTCGCGAGTCCCTTGGACTGCAAGGAGACCAAACCAGTAAATCCTAAAGGAAATGAATCCTGAATATTCATTGCGAGGACTGATGCTGAAGCTGAAGCTCCAATACTTTGGCCACCTGATGTGAAGAGCCGACTCACTAGGAAATAACCCTGATGCTGGGAAAGACTGAGGAGAGGCAAAAAAGGCAACAGAAGATAAGATGGTTGGATGGCATCGCTGACTCAATGGACATGAATTTGAGCAAACTCTGGGAGACAGTGAAGGACAGGGAAGCCTGGAGTGCTGCAGACCCCTCTTTGTGCAAAGAGTTGGACACGACTGAGTGACTGAACACCACCACCACCTTGATGTAGTACAACGGGACCTCAGGGAGGTCACAGATGGCCGCAAGGAGTTTATAATCCTACTGGGGAGCCTTGAATGGGAGAAAAAGTATTAAACAGAGTCAGAGTATTACTCATTCACTCAAAAAATACTTCAGTGCCTACTGAGTGCCAAGTATCATTCTGGGCACTTGACATATTTTCTCACGTAACCTTTATCCTCTATGATGTAGGACACTTATGCAGTCTCACTCTTGCTCCCAGCCCTCTCCACCCATTTCTCTTCTCCCTCCAGCTAATCTCTGTGGTTAATTTCTTATCTATCTTTTCTAGGGATTTGTTACCCAAATACAAACAAATAGAAGCAGATCCCTTTCTCTCCCTTCACAATAGAAGAGTTATGTGTTGCTCTGCTGCGGCTGCTTTCAGTTGCTCAGGCATGCTGACTCTTTGCGACCCCATAGACTGTAGCCCACCAGACGCCTCTGCCCATGGGATTCTCCAGGCAAGAATACTGGGGTGGACGGCCATTTCCTTCTGCAGGGGATCTTCCCAACCCAGTGATCAAACCCAGGTCTCCCACATTGCAGGCAGACGCTTTAACCTCTGCACCAGCAGGGAAGCCCTTTTCTGGGGAGACAAATAACATGAATAATTAAATGTCACTGTGCAAGTGATTCTTAGAGGAGATCATATCTTCTTTAGTATAGAAGAATAGATTATTTGTATTTGAACAAAAATGGCTTTTCAGGCATTTCCAGTTTATGGGAAAATGATGCACCTCAAACACAAAACCCATCATCTTCCAAAATATTAAAAAAAAAAAGGTGGCAATTGTTCTTTGGCAAGGGCATTGCTTTTGAGATATCCTTTAGCCCTTTTCAGCATCCCTCACCTCTAGGTTCTGTGACTACTGGGCTCCTCAAAGCTATACTTCAGATTTTTTGGATTCATAGAAAAATCTAACAAGCAAACATTTCCAAGGCTTTCATTACTGCCTAACCTCTGTGTCTTTAAAAAGTGGCTCAGTGGGTAGAAAGGTATGCGTTAGGTAATATAACCCCATAGCAACACACAGTCCTTTGTGGAAAGAGAAGTTCTTTTTAAATGTCACATCCTGATAATATGCCCTGGGGACTTTTGGCTTTGGCAACTGAATCACAAGTAAGAGTGAAGTCTAACATCTAAAATTTGCGTAAAAAGTAAAAGCAAAATCTTTTCTTGTAAGAAGTTTTACCCCATTCTTCCACACCTGTTCCAACATCCTTTCACTACTAGTTTATCTCCTCCTCACCCTTCATTTTGAAACATATTTAAGCTTAAATTTTATTGATGACCACACAAAACTATTATCATCAAAAAGAGGGACTAGCCAGGGGGTGGGTGGCTGTTTTTCACTTAGTCACCAATGGGTGATAATGCTGAAATGCCTTTTCTCACTATGCCCTCTTTCTTTCTCCTCCCCTCAACGCTGACATCTACAGAGAAATCAGAAGTCAACTCTCCTTCCCACACTTCACAGTCCGCCTATAAGGGATCGCAGAGGTTGACACTAACAGGATCTTTGTTCTGTAACAGCATTCATCTTTGTTTTTCTTTGACTTTCAAATACAACTACAATACAATAGCATAGAATAAAGAGATAAGCATAAGCTCTAATTAACAACAATTTCTTCTTCTCAACTCTCAACTTGGAACAAGACATTTTTTTGTTGGAGGAAGGAAGGAGGAACTTCAGATATCAGATACTACCAGTTAAATTTTTTCTTCCCTACTACCTCTTTGTGCCATAGAATATGTTTAAAGGGTACCCTTTACATCAAATACCAACCAAGATATTTCAAAAGCAAGCGAGTTATTTTTTATACAGTGCTAACGTATGAATTAAATTTCATTTGCCAAAACACGGAAAGAGGGTTTTTGGTGTGTGTGAGGTAGAAGCCTTATCTTTTGGTAGTGATTTTTTTCTTAACACCGGTCAATTAAAAAAATAAAACAAATAAATGCTCTGCAAATGTCCCAACACTGAAGACATGATTCTCTTTTGGAGTAAGTGTTATGTGTTGTATTATGTTTTTCTTTTCTCTATACCAGTTTCTCTTTATTTAGAGGAAGAAGACACAAATGAGGAATTAAAGGCAACAATAAAACAAACGAAAGAGTAGAAAGCATTAATTTTAGATAAGAACCTTAATCAATGGTCAAAAGAAGGATCTATATTTTAAAATCATTCCAGAAAAGAATGTTCATTAAAATTTTCAGATATTATTGAAACTAGAATGAAGAGAATAATGAAAGTTTTAAGGCAAAGAGGCTGAAAACCTTATGAACACTTGCTCCAGCCCCTCAGTTCCTACTTGCTAACATTTCCATGATAAATTTTACAACAAGGAGGAATTTAATTGCTACCACCATTCACACATAACCTGACACTCTGGGGAGAAAATAATAAAACTTGGAAGAATGCTCTCTCTTATTCACCTTTAAGTGAAAGAACGCCAAATAAAACCTGAAAAACCAGCCCTGGATCTTTCTCTCTATATACACGCTTTATAATCTAAGCAGTTCATTTTCCTTTTTACCTTTTACATGGTACAATAATAAAAACAGATAAATATTCAAGTCACATTGAGATCCAGAACAAGACCACAACCGGTGCAGCCACCTGTTCTTTGCCATATCATATTTTCTTTCAAGTAGAAGCATCCCTGAGGCAAAGCACTGGCACAGCTCTGAATAAAAATTTCAGATCAAAGATTGTATAAGGATACAAGCTGAATTTGAATTATTGTGAATAAAGGAAAAGATAGTCAAATATTTAAGCCTTCCATTGTGATGGATGTCAATAAGGGACACTCAGCAATCTCAATAAACACTTCTTTCATGCAAACTCAAAGTTAAAGGAGAAGGCTACGCCTTTCCTTTAAAACTGAGACTATAGTTGCAGGTTCCTTTTCTTTATACAAATGTTGGCAAAGAGAATAGAGAACTTGGTTACAAGTACATAGATAAGTAGCCATTCCTTGTGAGAAACAGGAATTATTACTCTGAAATTCCCTGGGGAAATGGGGAAGCAAAACCATGAAGTTACACAACACAAAGCAATTGCTAACTTGAAAAAGATAAAAATCACTCTAAACGCATACATCGTAAGAAATACAGTGATTGCACACGTCGGAGAGAGAATGACTGAAAATTCCCACACAGGACTATTGATAGTACACAGAATAATCAGAGGTGCTCAAATAATGAGAACTTACATGACAATTTAGAGAAACGGGCTTAAACTTAATACAAGATAGCACAACATCAATAGATACCTGTGAAAGGCTTGTCAGCTGAGAATCCTGCAATGCAAGATTCTAAATCTCACTCTAACATAACCGTGGGCTTACCTTGTGGCAAAGAGAAACATCCTAGATAACAACCCTCTGGACACCTGCATGTCATACTCAGGAGTGGGATATAAAGCCATTGCACTCTGCTACTGCTCTTTCTGCTTCTTCTGGGGCTGGCAAGGCTCCTCAATGATGCCAGCATCTCCCATCAGACAGCTTGAACTACCCAGAACTCACTAAGCTTCATGCAAGTGGGAGGGACTCATTTCCAGCCACCTCTGTAAACTGCCAATTAAAACTCAATTCCTGCTCTCTAAGAGGGAAGAAGAGAAACTGACCCTTAGTAACGTCTGAGAAGAACCAGTATCTTAGACAGCAGCACGCAGCTCAGGAATGCCAGAATTCTATTCTGTGGGCAGGAGGAGGAGAGAAGGAAGGAAACCATCTGCTGATAAAAGGCATCACACTGTACTCAGGAAGTTTCCTTTTTAATTGATCTTCTCTGCTGAACCTAAGCCCTCCTCCACATCCAAAAATGCCACTGTCTGCAAAAATGCATGTTAATGGCATTAAGCTTCCCACAGTTTGGGAGACTACTGAAGGAGGTCCTATACCAAACATCCACTGAGGTTCCTGAGACACACTGATGGGGACAGAACTCACTGCCAATGGAAGTGTAAAGTACCAGCTGAGCTCAACTTGCTGCCCAAATGAGAAGGAATAAAGAATCAAAGCCTGAGTTTCTACGGCCCATTCATCTCAACAGAGCACATAACACCACTTATGGTAAGTGAAGCGAACTCGCTCAGTCGTGTCCAACTCTTTGCAACCCCATGGACTCCTCTGTCCATGGGATTCTCCAGGCGAGAATACTGGAGTGGGTTGCCATTTCCTTCTCCAAGGGATCTTCCCAACCCAGGAATTGAACCCAGGTCTCCCGCATGGCAGGCAGGTGCTTTATCCTCTGAGCCACCAGGGAACTTTCACTTTCACGTATGGTAAGCACTTACTAATTAGATGAGGTGGTCATTACAATGATGATGGTGACTGGTGGTGGAGGGTGAGGAGGGGACGAGATGTTTATGGAGAAAGCACTGGCTTGGAAAATCTTGAGTTTTAAGCTGGAACATTTTGTCTCTTGAACTAACTCACTGGACTACTCTAGCCTGAGGCTTGACAGAATTTAGGTAGAAGTTCTGCCAAGATAAGTTAGATTATAGGATTCCTATTGACAGGCTGGACAGGAGAATTAGGAATCCAACCAGGAAAAGAATAGGACTGGATCAATGAGAATATTAAGCCCTGGACCACTAAGAGCTTCACCTTCTCTTTAACTTGATGATTTAGTGGGTTCCTATATATACCTGGGAGGAGGGAGTTTTTGTTCTTTCTCTTATAAATAAGCAAGAAAATCCTTTCTATTTTCTCCATGAAAAAGGAGCTATATATATCCATGACCCCCTGGACTTGGAATTGGCTCATGACATGATCCCAGCCCTCTTCAATTTCCAAATTGGTGTAGGCTTCCACGGCCTGTTAAGAGTTAGACTTGCTCACTACCCACTACTAACCTTCCACCTCAAAACCTGTAGACTCCTAAGATGATAAGCACATCATGTCTGCTCTCTCTAAAGACATCAGCGTTTCACCCCTTCCTCTGTTTCAAAACAGGACTTAGCAAGGAGATCAAACCAGTCAATCCTAAAAGGAATCATCCCTGAATATTCATTGGAAGGACTAATGCTGAAGCTGAAGCTCCAATACTCTGGCCACTTGATGTGAAGAGCCAACTCACTGGAAAAGACCCTGATGCTGGCAAAGATTGAGGGCAGGAAGAGAAGCAGGTAGCAGAGGGTGAGATGGTTAGATAGCATCACTGACTCAATGGACATGAATGTGAGCTAACTCTGGGAGAGAGTGAAGGACAGGGAAGCCCGGCATGCTGCAGTCCCTGGGGTCACAAAGAGTCAGACACGACGGAGTGACTGAACAACTAACAGACCACAGCCAACTTGAAAGAACTCTTAATGGCCAAAGCTGGAACAATTTGAGCAATAAAATAAATAACACACAGAATAACATAATATGAAGGAGTTCTTACTTATACATATAGTCGAATAAATAAATAAATGGAGGAAAAGAGAGAGCTCTTCCTTACAGAAGACATCTAATTAATAAAGGTAAAAGGAATGAAGGAAACAGACTCATCTTTAGAACATTACAGTAATAATTGTCACAGGCAATATCCCTTGACAGATGCCAAAAATCAGTGGGAGATAGTTTGAGGAGAAACGATCTTTGCAAAGCCTCAAAACTACCTCCCCCTTACCCAAGATATGTGTTAACTGCAAGAAGACCAACAATAACTTTACAGTGAAGAAATCTCACCTTTAACCAGGTGACCAAGGTAACCAAGGTTAACATCACCAGTAATAACATGTATTGACACCACGTAACACTGGAAATGACCCCCTAAAAAGGACACATCGTTTCTGTGGTATTCTTGCCGAAAATGCTTAACCTCTATCCAACCATGAGATGATACCAGACAAATCGAAATAGAAAACATTCGACAAAAAAACTGGTCCATACTCTTCACGAAGTGTCAAGGTCATAAAAGATGAGGAAAGACTGAGGAAGTATCAGGGATTCGAGAAGACTAAGGGATCATGACAACTGAAGACAATGTAGGATCCTGGAATGGAAAAAGGACATTGGGGGGAGGTGATACCTGACTAAAGTCCATCAAGGGTTATAGTCTGTAGTTAGAAGTACCACACCAACACTAGTCCTTAGTTTTGATATTTACACTGTGGTTTCAAAAGATATTAACATTACAGAAAGCTGGGTGATGGGTGGATAGAAAACCTCTGTACTATTTTCACAGCTTTTCTGTGAGTCTAAAATTATTTCAAAATAAAAAGTAAAAAAGCAGAACAGGCAGGATTTGAGATCTGAATAAATTGGATGAGAACCAGACCAATTTCCAAGTTCAGTCCTACATCAGTAAAACGTGGGTTGCAGAGATCTAAGAGCATAGCAAAGAATATGGGTGGACTATTGGAGGGGCTTACGATATACCTGTGGAGATAAGATACATACACATGTGAAATCCTTAGAGGATAAGTAGAGGAAAAATTTCGGCCAATAGGACATGAGCAGGCATGACGTTTTCAAAAGGAAAGAGTCTATCTGCTCCCTTACAGTCTCCCTTCATACAGACCCACCATCATGAGCCAGTTTTGACCATGAAGATGAGGGCAACCCCAGCTTATTTCAAAGATAATCTCTTCATGGTTATAAGCACAGTCTCTGCATGGTTAGGACACCACCTAGATATACATTTAGGTTTGTCTGTTTTATCCAGCTGTTAAGGGTTGTTTTATGAAACACTTCAATTGTTTCAAACTCAAACCCAGGTCTGTGTGATTCCACTGTTCACGTTCTCAGCCCCCATTTAGTCTCAGTTCTACCTGCCTTCATCTACCTCTTGAAAGGCCCCACAACGGCCCGCAAGTGTCCGGTGGCAGAAACTTGGGAGTCACACTCTTTAATCTCTTCTCCCACCCTCACCTGTTCTTGATATGTCTCTTAAATTCATCTCAAATCTGTCTCTTCTCTTGTCCCATCACCTCTTGCTAAGTCCAAGTCTTGATCATTGTTTGCTCAGGCCAGTAGAGTAACTTCCTAACTACGACTTCCTGGCCTGAAATCCTTCAGCACTGATGCTACATTAACCTACACAGCTCATGGAGTCTCGTGAAATAAAAGGCTCTGATCCTCTACACTCTGAAGATCCTAGGAGGCTGAAGGGAATAGAGATAACCTTGGGGCTTCTGTTTCTTTGGACTGTCCCTGGGGTAATCTCACACCAGTGGCTTCTCTCATAGACGGAGGCCTCTGCACATCTCAGCCTGTCCTCATTTGGTATGTTCAAACTGCTTTTGAATCTTTTTTTCAAATGAAACCTTACAAAGAATCCTCATATAGACATCAGATACAAATACTGTTTGATTATATAAAATATATTTTAATGTACAGTAGCATATTCATAAAATGGGTCACTGAATAAACCTAAATTTATGTTTATTTATAACCCAAGCTCACACATCTTCATGAAAGAACTGCCCCAAACTGAAATCAGGATAACTGACAACAATGATAACTGCTACCCTGAGTGCTTATGGGTACTACTCTGTTTTACCTGCATCAGCATTTTCAATCCTCTCAGCAACTGAAGGGCGAAGATTAGTTATTAAACCCATTTTACATATTGGAAACAGAACTTAAATAACTTGCCTGCAGTTATATATATAGACATATTTTTTTATTGCTTATAGTTGCTTTACAATGTTGTGTTAGTTTCTGCTGTACAGCAAAGTGAATCAGCTATACACATACGTATATCCCCTCTTTTTTGGATTTCCTTCCCATTTATGTCACCAGACAGCACTGAGTATAGTTCCTCATGTAAGTTCTCAATAGTTATCTATTTTATACGTGCGTGCATGCATGCAAAGTCACTTCAGTTGTGTCTGATTCTTTGTGATCCTATGGACTATAGCCTACCAGGCTCCTCTGTCAATGGGGATTCTCCAGGCAAGAATACTGGCGTGGGTTGCCATGCCCTCCTCCAGGGGATCTTCCCGACCCAGGGAATGAACCCATGTCTCTTATGTCTCCTTCATTGATAGGCAGGTTCTTTACCCCTAGGCACCACCTGAGAAGCCTAATCTCCCAATCTATCCCACCCCATCCTCTTTGCCCCTGCATTATATATTAAATGGCAGAATTAAGATGTGAATTCTAGGCAGACTGATTCCATGGACCCCATCTTACTATATTATACTGCCTTTCATGCTGGCACACAGACTTACATGACAGCGATGAAAAGGATGATAAGAATGAGAACATCATCAATATACCAGCACCTAATATTTACTTCACCGACAATGAGCAGGCTCTGTGCTAAGTGCTGTGAATATCTCATCTCCTTGAATCCCCACAACTGTCCTATGAAGTAGGCTGTTATGTTAATTGCTGAGTGGAGTGGCTGTGAGCTCAAACTGTCTGAATTTGAACCTACCACCTAACTAGATGCCTTTACACTAGTGCAAACCTCACAGCACTAGGGTGAGAATCTGACGAGGTATGCAAAGCCCTAGCACACAGGAAGCCCAGATAAGTAGTTACAAATTTTCATTAGGCCAACTTTGTAATCTCGGGACATTTCTCAATGAGTATCAGCTCAAAGACGAATCCATCTTGTTGTACGAGTCATTTCCAAAGTGTAGGGCATTGGTATATCTCTGAGTATTTTTAATTATAGTTTTAAAAATGGCTGTGAATGTAGTTTTTTAAAAGATATTTGCATCAAATGATTTGAGGGACCCCTCAGATTACCTGCCAGGAACCTGATGCTTCTTCAGAACCTGGTTTGGAAACTGTCATCAGGATGGTTATCCTTCTGAATTCCAAGCTTCTGCCTGACCTCCTCACCTCTCTCATTCATCTGTATTTGTGACCAGACTTGGCCCTCATTCCCTCTTCCCGCAGCCAAGTCCTTCCAGACCACTCAGCAAGGTCCTCCGTGCCTCTTACCTGTGCTTCAGCCGAGGTTTAACCCCTCCTGACCATGCTACTTTTCTGTGCTGGGGGTCAGAGGTGAGGTGCTCTGGGCTGAACGAGTCAGAGGTGCCAGTGTCTGCAGGGCCCGGTTCTGCACACGCATCTCTGGCGAAAGGAGGAAAACAAGAAGTTGAGCGTGGTGATGTTCGCGGGCAGGGTGGATAAACGAATCCAATATGGACAAGGTCTGAGAATTCACTCTAGAGCTGGCGCAGCGCAGTGCAGCTGAGCGCAGAGGTCTAAGCCTGCACCCACCCAGGCACTCTGTACTGGTGGGGGTTGTCATCGTCCCCTATCTGTGTTTCTACAATAAGCAATAAGGTATACTTCCCAATCTCAGAATTCTAGATTTTTCCAGCCAAGCAGGGAGAAAGACTCATTGACCATTATGAAGAAAAACCCGCCTATAATTCAGGATCTGTTAGTGAATAAGTGAAAAACTTGAACTCACTGAAGGAGGTGGTTTCCTGAGACAACAAGTTTCTGCTGCCTCCCGACCCAGGGTAGCTGGAAGGAGAGCAACACCCAGAGCACCAGCCCTGGCTCCGTTTGCACAAGCGAGTCCAAGCTATTTCAGATTGTTTAGATTCCACTGCGCTGGAGGCAAGCCTTTTGTGTGTCCATTTAAATCCACCCTCCCGCCCCCAGTCCCTAACACCATTTCCCTAGCGCTTTTCCTCCATACACCCAGGGAGCCAGAGAAAAACGTTAAGCCCCGAGCGGCCAGTGAGTTCCTCGTGGGAACAGATGTGTTTCTTCTCCTGTGGAGTCTTGGCTTCTTAATTTCCAAACACTGTGTCTTCACCTCCAAGGTCTGCTCTTGATCAGCGAGTCTGTTCCCTGCATCAGACTCTGAGGCAGGTTCACTACACTGGGTACCAGTAATATGCTTTCATGTCTCTTTGAGAGCTGACCGGTAGCCCCCGCACCACACCCTATAAGCAGGAATCTGAAGAAGGTGCAAATGCCTGCGGTTTCTCTTCTGCACAGGCCTTGGGTGAGAAGTGGTGGGATTAGGCATGGTATTGATTTCTTTGTATTTCAGGATAGGGAGGGAGATGATCAGGCAGTCAGCAGGGAGTTTCCACTTCTAAGCTTTTGTCTAGTTTTATCTAAGCGTAATCACCTCCTGTGTTACCTTACTTTTCTCAACAATTTGAGGATGGCTGACTTGGAATATATTCAGTATTCCCCTAGACCGGAAGTCTGAAAGCCTGGTTGAGGTTCTGTCACTTGTGAGCCGAATGACATCGGACAATAAGTGGTGAGCCCTGGGCTCCTCATGGGGAACCTGAGAATATGGCAGAACCCACAGTGTAGGAGCCTGGCCCCGGAGTCTGATCAAGTCCTGGCCCCAGCCACTGAGCAAAACTCTGTGACCTTGTCCTCTCTGTGCCTCTGTTCTTGGATCTCTGAAATAGGTGCAAAGGAACAATGGCTTTCATAGCATTGTTGAGAAGCGCTGTGTTAGTTGCTCAGTCATGTCGGACTCTTTGCAAGCCTATGGACTGTAGCCTCCATCCACGAAATTCTCCAGGTAAGAACACAGGAGTGGGTTGCCATGCCCTCCTCCATGGAATCTTCCCAATCCATGATTGAACCTGGGTCTCCCACATTGCAGGTAGATGCTTTACCATCTGAGCCACCAGAGAAGCCCAATTCAGGTAAAGCACGTAGAATAATAATGATGTCTGTACCTACTCAGCACTTAGCAAATCAGCTCCTATAATTATATGTATCCTGAGGAGTTGCTATCAAGCTTCTACATAATATCTGTTAACTGTCCCGCATACTGCCTATACATGGGGTATCTGCTTAATTAATGAATCATTTTCATTACTGTCTTCAACCTTCATTTTAGAACTCCTTTCAGCCAAGATTGTTATGTAAAACAGACACAACTAAAAGACCTAATTTATGCTGGAAGTAACAGCAAAAAGAGCCTTGTCCAGAGTTAGCACGTCAGAGCCTTTTGCAGAATTCATCAATGTGGTCTCTAATTAGGGTTTCTCCTACAGCCCTAAGCCACAAGAAAAAGCTCTGACGTGCTAACTCTGGAAAAGGCTCCTTTTGCCCCAGCAGCCATCTGGTTTAAGCTGAGGTGGAAAGTAGACCCAAAGGCATCTTATCAAATCCATGAACGTAAAGATGACACAGCACATCCACAGCCACCCATTGGTAGAATCCATTTCGACAGCAAGCTTGTCTTTCTGGCTCTCCTCTAGACCCTGCTGCTGTCCATGGGAGAAAAAAGAAAGACCAGGCCTAAGCTTTCACAAAACCTTTGCGGCATTTAATAACTTCCTCATTTTGCGCCTAAACCACAGTTGTTGGCTCTGCCCTCTCTGCGAAATGGCAGAGTCCTTTTCTCTCTCCTTAGCCACTACCCCTCTCTGGAGGCACCAAAAGATGGAAGGTCCAAGGTGCAGGCTGTCTGGGGTGAAGGGCTAGAAAGAAGAGCAGGCAAATAGGAAAGAGATGGAAGCAAGAAGAACAGGAGGCTGTTTCATCTTTTTAAGGATTTTTCACGCAGGATTCTTCTCACCCCTAACAGAGATCAGCACCCCAGCAATGACCTCTGGGGACCAGGCTGAGGTTAACAACCAGGCTAAGTCACAGCACAGCCTCCCTGCCAATCTTCACCTCCCCTGACCCTGGGTGGGCTGCCTGGATGCTCGACACCAAGGAGGAAGCAAGGCTGAAAGGCAGGCAGGAAGGATGACCAGCACCCAGAACATACCTTCTCTGCCCTAAACTCTTTCTGGAATAATCAGGACAACAAATAAACACTTTTAAACTCACATGTTCTAGTGAAAAGAAATTCCACAGTGAATCTTGCTGGCCAAACTGGTGAGATGTTTTTGAGGGTTGTTTTTAATATTGTTTCTTACTACTGTCCAGTCTCAGTACCACAAACTATGAACAAGGAAACAAAAATCACAGCTGGCTTGAAAGATTTACCAGGGGCTAAAACAAAATGATTGTGATGCACTAGCCCAGTGTCATCTGTCTTCACCAGATAAGAAACAAGAAACCCAGGCCAACCACCTACATATTTCTACTTCCTATGATAAGTACATTCATATTCCCGGCCCCCACTGTTCATACATGAATGTGAGAATTGGGCCATAAAGAAGGCTGAGCGCCAAAGAATTGATGGTTTCGAACTGCGGTGCTGGAGAAGACTCTTGAGAGTTCCTTGGACAGCAAGGAGACCAAACTAGTCAATCCTAAAGGAAATCAACCCTGAATAAGGACTGAAGCTAAAGCTCCAATACTCTGGCCACTTGATGAGAAGAGCCTACTCATGAGAAAAGACCCTCATGCTGGGAAAGACTGAGGGCATGAGAGGGGGACGACAGAGGATGAGATGGTTGGATGGCATCACTGACTCAACGGACTCAAAAGAGTTTGAGTGAACTCTGAGAGATGATTAAGGACAAGGAAGCCTGCTGTGATGCAGTCCATGGGGTCACAAAGAGTCGAATACAACTTAGCCACTGAATAACAGCACAGTTCACAATTTATGAATATATACTAACTGCTTTACTATTTGGTATTTTAATAGAGTCCTTAACTGCTTTCTGAACTGAGCTTCAGCCAATACTGAAGAAGCAGTTCCAGATCGCCCTGTTCCTGTAGCTGTCTTGAACACCAAGGGGAGGTGTCTGGAGAGGATCTCTCCAGATCCCTTTAGCTCCTGATTTCTACTACATTTCCATGAGGATGGGCAGAGGGGGCTCCAATCTCCTTAGCATGGGCTGTTGCAGCCGTAGGAAGAGCTCAGTTCTGACAATTAGCAGTTTTCTTCTTTTGGTTGTTGTTTTGCCTGGGGAAGCTTCCTCGCCAGCCACATCCACTCCAGTCCCCCTCCAACCCAGGGGCCAGGGGCACCTTTAAAAAGAAAACTAAATGGATTATGTCATCTCTAATAATAAAACTTGTGTAGCTTCCGCATGCACTCTGGAGAAAATTCAAGTTCCTTAGCTTGTCTGTGAGGCCTGAGTGACCTGGTTCCTGTCTGCCCTTTAACATCACCCCTCTCACCTGCGGTCTTTGCTGGCCTGCCCTGAGCACCCTAAGCCTGCCAAGCTCTCCACTTCACACATGTAGTTCCCTCTGCCTGAACAGTCTTCCTCCTGATTCTCCGCTTGACCGGCTCGTCCTCAGCCTTTCGGTCCAGGGAACACGCCACCTCCTCAGAGACCATTTCATCTGCCTCATACAGTCTCTGCCCAGCACCTGGTCTTTCCTGTTATTGCACCTGGGGCCGCAGGTAAACGTCTATTTGCACACGGATTGCACTGGTCAGAAAGTGCAGCCAACTCAGGGTCCACGGCTGGCTTTTCTTCAGTTTTGCGCTTTTAAACCAGTACATACCCAGGGCCTCAGTGAGTGGCTCACGATAGGCACATAATACAGATTTATAGAAACAATCACAGTTGACTGTAAAGGGAAAAACTGTGTGATGCATCCAAAATGGAGCTCTATGCCCTTCAACTTTTAAAGACATTAAATTGTTTCCGCATTTTGGGAAAGCTGGGGACCTCTTTTAGTCACTTTCTGTACAAAGTTATAAGGGCTTCCCTGGTGGCTCAGTAAAAAATCCACCTGCCAATGCAGGAGATGCGGGTTCGATCCCTGGGTTGGGAAGAGTCCCCTGGAAGGAGGGCATGAAACCCACTCCAATAGTCTTGCCTGGAGACTCCCATGGACAGAGAAGCATGGCAGGCTACGGCCCATGGGGTCACAAAGAGTTGGACTCGACTGAGCTGCTAAACAACAACAACATGTAAGGTTGTGAGTTGACTCCTTTATAAAGTAGAATTAGGCTCTAACTGTTGGTCCCTGTCACAACAGCTGGCTTTTGTGGAGTAGACAGGAGCAGTGCTGGGGGACCACTGACCACACCCTTCACCCAACAGTTGGCACAGCTCAGCACCATCTTGCTGCCTTATGCTTTGAAGCCACCAGAATGCTTTTTGAGATTAAAGACAGAAGTGCATTTATACAGGGCTGAGTTGTCCTCAGAGTCCCCTGGAGAAATTCCTTTGGATTTAGGTGGGGTGCTTGCATGTATTCATTTTCATAATCTGCTCTGTGAAGTTGCGTTTGTGGGTGCCTGGGTCTCTATGTTCTCTTTCTGCTGCTCCGGGTCCATCATGCAGGAAGCTGTGTGTCATCATCTCTGCATCCTGTTTCCAGGCCTCTCCTTGTATCAGAACCTCAGGTTCCCCTGCCTCTCTCTTCCCTTCAGTCTCTGGGAGGCAGAGGGGGTCTGGATTCTCCGCCCCTTCAGTGTGTGGCGGAAGATATTAAGAACCCATGCCCTCTGGCTCAGATTTCTGCTCTTAGCCTAACGCAGCTGTTCCTCGTTTGCTGATGACTGGGCATCTATCAAAGGTGTCACAGAAGTCTTCAGTGAACTGCCCTCTCTTGAAAAGCCCCTTGTTTCTATTACTGATCTTTTGGTTCCTATATATTTAGACAGAACCTTTTGGGTCACTGTCCCTTCCTTCTTCCCCTCTCTTGGGGCTTCCCTTGTGGCTCAGCTAGTAAAGAATCTGCATGCAATGCCGGAAACCTGGGTTTGATCCCTGGGTTGGGAAGATCTCCTGGAGAAGGGATAGGCTGGCCACTCCAGTATTCTTGGACTTCCTTGGTGGCTCAGATGGCAGAGAATCTGCCTACAACACAGGAGACCCAGGTTCAGTCCCTGGATGAGGAAGATCCCCTGGAAGAGAGCATGGCAACCCACTCCAGTATTCTGGCCTGGAGAATCCCATGGACAGAGGAGCCTGGTGGGCTAGAGTCCATGGGGTCGCTAGGAGTCGGACATGACTGAGCCACTTCACTTTCCATTTTCACTTTCATGCATTGGAGAAGGAAATGGCAACCCACTCCAGTGTTCTTGCCTGGAGAATCCCATGGACAGAGGAGCCTGGTGGGCTACGGTCCATGGGGTCGCACAGAGTCAGACACGACTGAGCGACTAAGCACAGCACAGCAAAGGGCATGCTTACAGTGGAACGCACTGAACAGGATACAGGCCTGAGGCAACACAGATTGGACTTCTTAGACGGTAAGTAATAATTTAAAAAGCAAGTGAAGTGAAAGTCTCTGTTGTGTCCGACTCTTTGCGACCCCATGAACTATACAGTCCATGGAATTCTCCAGGCCAGAATACTGGAGTGGGTAGCCTATTACTTCTCCAGGGCATCTTCCTGACCCAGGAATCGAACTGGGCTCTCCTGCACTGCCGGTGGATTCTTTACCAGCTGAGCTACCCAGGCATCCCTTTACTTGTCCTCAAAAGAGCTCTTCCTTCCGTTCACCCACCTTGGTTTGGCAGTGTGGTCATTACAGGAGGCCACGTGTAACCCTTCAGCCATGCATAGAAGTGCTTTGTAGGTCTCGGCCCTGTGTCTACCTGTACCTCCTGCGCCTCTTGATGACGCTTTTTCTCACTTGATTTCCCCTGAAACCTCCCAAATGGAACAAGTGTACAACTTACACCACCAACATTCAGCATATTTCTGACTCTTTCTGAAACCATAAGCCTAACTATCTCCAGATCTTAAGCCAGTGACCTCGATGCCAACCTTGCATCTGGAAAAGGGTGCGTAGAGGAAAAAGCCAAATGATTAGCCAGATCCTGTAACCTACCTATTAAATACTTAATCTGCTCCATATTTACTTTTGACTGCAATGCTACCACCTCCGGGGCCCTAAGACTAGTCCAGGGCAAGTCCATAAGAAAACCAAGGGCCCTCATGCAAGGGCTTAGATTAAACTGGTGACATCTTTACCACTGGAGCATATTGTCCTAGCCACAAACACTCAAGAGTGTGACCTTAAATCAACACAGTAAGTGGCCGGCTGCATAACTTGTATGAACAATGTGGATTCTGCAGCCAGCTGCTTGGGTTCCTATTCTGGCTCTGTCACCTAGCAGGTGTCTGACTTTGGGCAGGTCACAGCCTCTTGCGCCTCAGTTCCCTCCCCTATAAATATTATAATACCCATGTCAAAGGGTAGTTGTGAGGCTTGAATGAATATGTGTCACACACTTAGAACGGTGCCTGGCAGTGTTTCCTTCTTACCAATGGCAAGGAAATTTACATTTCTTGGACACATGGTATGTACCAGATACCGTGCTTTAATAGGTTATTAATCTTATCATTTGAGACAGCAATGATCCTCATATAGATAAAGCAAAAAGAATTAAGTAGAAAGTAGTCTGGCCGGAGACCACACCACCCCTCACGCAAGGCCTGAGGGTCCCAAGATCGTGCATGCTTTTTTCTTAGGCATCAGCCACCTGCCAATCGACATGACCATTTCTGCCACAGGACCCTTTTGCCATTCATATATGACAGAAAGCAATGAATGAAGACAAAAGACCAGAAAAAGTACCAAAATGTTACTACTGGGTGATAGGATTAAGGGTGATATTTTTCTTCCCTTTTTCTGTATCTTGCAAATTGTTTACAATTAACATTGTAGTTATCAGAAAAAGTAAAATCAGCCTTAATTTTTTTTTCCTCACAAGAATGAATCTCAGTCTAATTCCTCCATAGTTTTAAAGGAAAATCTTTGTCAGGAAATGGCAGTGGATGTACTACCCTGGGAGTAAGTTTGGGCAATGGAAAGATTTCATGCCACTATTCCATCTGAGCCCTAGGACCTCATCTGTAAAAAGGGGACAGAGTATTATCTGCCTGCTGACACGGCTGTGGGATCTGGTAAGCCTGGCACGTGATAACCATCACAAGAAGGGAGCTATTATCATTTGATCCAAGTGGCCTACATGAGATGAGTATGGGAAGGCACCCAAGGGGTGTGATAGGATGCGGGTATAACGATTGGCTCTTTCATTCCTTAAAGAGGGCAACTGCAAATGTCCAAAGCATTTGGTGAGAGATATGTCAAAGTTCTTGCATATAAGAACAGGAAATAAAAGGCGTTACCTGGGCCCCTTAGGAACAGACTGGGGCAGAAGGCCCAGCAACCAGCGTGAAAGAAATGGTTTCTGGAGTATCAGGGCTGACAGCATCAGCCTGAGGATTCTTCTACAAGCCTCGTTTCAGCAGAGGGAGCTTCAGGCACTGAGCAGGGATGGGACTCAGCGAATGTCTGCATGGCTGTTTTAAAAACATGGTGAGGTTAGGCCCAGGTCTTTTTAGCCCCTGGAGTCCTCTCACCTCAGGCTCTAGGGAGTGAGACCCCCTTTCCCCCTGCAAGTGGGAGTGGATGACAGACCCTGGCTCTGGAAGGGAGGAGGCTGCAGTCTGTGGGAGGTGAGGTTTCTTTCTCCCGTGTACGCTCAGTCATGTCCAATTCTGTGACTCCATAGACTGTAGCCCACCAGGCTCCTCTATCCATGGGATTCTCCAGGCAAGAATTCTGGAGTGGGTTGCCATTTCTTCCTCCAGGGGATCTTCCTGATCCAGTGATCGAACCCGGGTCTCCTGCGTTGGCAGGCAGATTCTTTATCACTGAGCCATCAAGGAAGCCCTTCTCTCTTCCATCTACATTCAAATAAGTTGCTCCTGTCCTAGACCTGCCTGGAGAAGAGGGATGGTGGACGTGCTAAATGTAAATGGAGGTGGTCATTCATTGCAAGAAAATAGGTCCCTGGCTAAATTTGGCAACAGCTGAGGGATCTTAGCAAAATGGAACTCACCCCCTTGTTTGTGGGGGAGGCCTAATCCTTACTTTGCCCAAGAGGATTATTGGGTCTTAGAATGAAGCTCACATGCACTTTTTTTAAGCTCGTGCCAACTGCATTTGTGTCCACAATATCCAAGATTCGTTCTGCTTTTTGGGGTAGATAATAGACATTCCATGCTATTTACATCCCTCCAAATCTCAAACCTAAATGTTTCCAACCTCTGCTATCACCCAAAGTGGGACTCTGTCTCCCAAGCTTTGCCACAGCTGTTGCTTTATATTCTTTGGAAGTATATTTTAAATGGAAGGCAAGGTACCCAAACTGCAGTCAACTTGTGGAAAAGTAATCGTCTGTGGTTTATAATATATCTTTTCAAGGTGTTTGTAACTATGGTTCCACTGGCTAAGTTTCTACTTATCCCCATCATTTTTCCTTTCCTTCCGTTACTATGTGCTCTGCAATCCTATGGACTGTAGTCCGCTAGGCTCCTCTATCCGTGGAATTCTCCAGGCAAGAATACTGGAGTGGGATGCCATGCCCTTCTTCAGGGGATCTTCCTGACCCAGGGATTGAACCTGTGTCTCTTATGTTTCCTATACTAACAGGCAGGTTCTTTACCACTAGCGCCACCTGGGAAGCCCAGCACCTGAGTAGGGCTTTACAAAGTATTTTTACATAACAAATTCAAT
Organism: Ovis aries; assembly: GCF_016772045.2. Classification (NCBI taxonomy): domain Eukaryota; kingdom Metazoa; phylum Chordata; class Mammalia; order Artiodactyla; family Bovidae; genus Ovis; species Ovis aries. The sequence goes on along the minus strand of NC_056059.1, from coordinate 92,309,198 downwards.
CCTCATAATAACCCTATGAAGTGTTCTCCCTCTGTCATAGAAAAAGGAAACTGAGGAATGGGTAATTTAAGTAAATTGCTCAAGATCACAAAGACAGTGGTAAAGCCAAGACCCCACACACTATAAGGCTCGGAAGCATGCCCTTAACCTTGATCTGCACGTCATCTAGGGGCTCAGATACTTGTAGGTGGAGTGGACTATAGAATAAATAGAGCTGCCTGATTCCAGGAAAAGCATGACAATTCTTCCAGTCCTGGCATCCTCAGGAGCCACGATCTGTGGTGGCTTCTATAGGTAACTTCTCACCTTCACCAACAGAGCTGCTTAATTTCCACCTGCAGTTTAGAGTTCCTGTTTCTGGGGCCAATGGAACTCTCACTGAGTAGGAATCTGGGCCTCAAACAGCATCTAATTTGAAGCTTCAAGACAAACTCTGAGCTGGCTGTGCTCTCCTCTTGAACCCTGGGGCTGCCCACGATCCCCAGGTTTCCTGAGCCAGCCTGGTCCTCCAAGCTGAAGGAAAACCTGCCAATTCCTTCCAGACCAGAGCCTGGTCTTGTCAATGTCCACCAGGCATAAACAGATGGTACTGGGCACAGCAGGTCCTACCCCCTCGCCTGGGCATCAGCACACAGAAGGAGGTGGCAGCAGGTAGGGGCTTGGCAGGTCCACCCTGGGCCAGCTGAGAGCAGGAAATACCCTGTGAGCCGCACATCACCCCCGTCTCCCCTCCCACTAGAATGCCAGCACGCCAAGCCTGGGAAAAGTACAGAATCCACGACAAAGAGAAGGTACTGGACTGTGACCCCGTGCCACGAACCAGGGGCGGATCAGCGGCCTCCGCCCCAGCCAGACCTGGCTCAGTGGGGAGGCGGCCTTCTCTCACTACTGAATTCCAGCTGCTGGTGGTGAAGAGGTAACCATGGGAACCAACACAAAGGGCTTAAGTTGAGTGAAAGGGGCTGGAGGCGATGGGGAAGAAGCAGAGGGACCTTCAAGTGTCAGTCCTGTGATTCTCCTAGCTTTAGCCTAGCACAGTTACTATGGATCAGACCAAGAGGCTAGTGGAACCTGAACAAAGCCAAGCAGCCTCCAGGGGTCGGAGACAACCAGAGAGCTGTAGGGTTTCCCTCCAGATTTCTTTTCTCCCCTTCAGAGTGATGCCCCCCAAGTTTCATCCACCAGGACTTTTGTCCCGAGATAACATGGCTCACTTGGGTGGACAAAACTGGTACACGGTGACGTTCCTTTAAATACAAGCAGCACTTTGCAAAGAGGCTTCTCCCGTGCCCCCTGGCTTCAGCCTGTTGCAGCACCCACTCTGCTTGCTGAGGAGCTTCCCTGGTGGGTTTTACACAGACCTGGGTGGTTGAGGAACTGGTCCAGAGGTTAGCTGACAAGCTACACTACAGAAGACAGCCATGGGTGCTGAGAACGTTAAGAGAGCATCTTGCATAAAAACCTGTACTCTGGTGGGATGGGCTGGGAATTTCGTGAAAAGGCTCATATCTATGTAGGGTATCATGTCTGTATACTTGTTTAACTATCCTCCCCTCAAGGCACCCACATTTTAATTGGCCAATGTGACGTCATGTGTCTTCATTAACTCAGTAGGGTTCTCAATCTACCACTTGGGATTTTTTCTTTTATAAAGTTCTAACTCAGCGTTCTCCAGAATCTGGCAGTTGAGAAAAACACCATGAAAATGGGGAATAAAAAATATCCCGGGGCAACAGTTTAATGTTCCTCTTAATTTTTAAAAAATATAGCTGATTTATAATGTTGTATTGGCTTTAGGTGTACATCAAAGAGATTCAGTCATATACATATTTTAACATATATAATAGAGCTAAAGCTCCAATGCTTCAGCCACCTGATGCAAAGAGCCAGCTCACTGGAAAAGACCCTGATGCTGGGAAAGATTGAGGGTAGGAGGAGATATGGGCAACAGAAGATGAGATGGTTGGATGGCACCACTGACTCAAATGGACATGAGTTTGAGCAAACTCTGGTAGATGGTGAAGGACAGGGAAGCCTGGCGTGCTGCAGTTCATGGAGTCCAATAACAATATTCTAACAGATACACACTAGTATATATATAAAATAGATAACAAGGATCTACATTTCTCTCACTTTCAGGGCTTGTGGTAAACTTCTCACCTTGCCTTGCTGGTACAGACCAAGATAATACTGCATCTATGTCAGCCCCTACTAGGGCTTTACAAAATCTCAACCAAATCCACATTCTTTGTTCACAAGTCACAGAGGGCCGCTGACAGGAAGACTTTTGAGGGGCTGGGGAAAGACCCTGACCATATTCACAAGCGTCTCCTGCGAGTCCCCCTCCACAAGGTAGAAAGTAGACCCATCAACTATTTAAGATATACACAATCTCCATCACTGGTGCTCACCTGCATACCGCCCCACATTGTAGCCTGAGTGCCACTTACTGGTGTTACTTTCTACCTGCAGTAATTAAATCTTAAAAATAATTTCACCTAAAAGGGAAAGGCAAATTCCAGGAGATAGTGAAGGACAGGGAAGCCTGGCGTGCTACAGCCCATGCGGTCGCAAAGAGATGGACATGACTTAGCAACTGCACAATAGCAACAACAAGAAGGGAAAAGTAACTGTTATCTATTAATAGCCTCCTCAGTTGAGAGGCAAGATCTGTGGGGTTCCAACCCTGGCACCTCCATGCCCTCAGCAAGCTAGTTCATCTCTTCTGTGGTTTTGGAGTTTTCTCACCTTTAAAGGGCTCAGTAAGAGTGCCTACCTCATACAAGTACGAGGAAGATACAGGAAGAGTTTCAGACAGTACCTGACTCTTAGCAAGGACTCGATACATATTAGATATTAATACTCACTAGATGCCAAGATAGTTATTTTTGTATTTTAATCCTTAAAACAGCCTAATCTGATAATATATATTAACACTTCTTTTATCACCATTTTACAGATATGGAAACTCAGGCTTCAAGAATTTAATGACCTACCCTAAATTACTAGGCAATAAAGCTCAGATTTGGGCTTCCAGGTGACACTAGTGGTTAAGAATCCGCCTGCCAATGCAGGTAGACATAAGAGATTCAGGTTTGATCCCTGGGTTGGGAAGATCCCCTCAAGGAGGGCATGGCCACCCACTCCACTCCAGTAATCTCGCCTGGAGAATCCCATGGACAGAGGAGCCTGGCGGGCTGCAGTCCACAGTGTCACAAAGACACCGACACGACTGAAGCAAGTGAGCACGCAGGCACTCAGAGCTCGGATTCAAACCCAGGCTGCTCTGTTTTCATAGCCTAAGACCCTTCCACAATTCTATACTGCCTTTCTAGAAGACCATTTTGTTGTAATTTTTAGTAAGGATAAGAAGAAATTCTGGTGTCTAAGAAAACAGCGTCAAAACAAAACAGGATTTTAAATCTCCACCTTAAGCAAGAGGCTTTTTTAAACTAGTTTTTAAAAAATTAAAAAAAAATCATTTATTTGGCTACACTGGGTCTTAACTGCATGTGGGATCTAGTTCCCTGACCAAGGACTGAACCCGGGCCCCCTGCATTGGGAGTGCAGAGTCTTAGCCACTGGACCACCAGGGAAGTCCCTAAACTTTTTTTTAAAACTAACCAAACCAGCCTAAGCAAGTGCCTCTGCTCTGAAAAAAAAAAGTCCATGAGAAATGGGCACACATTCACACAATCAGGGCAGCTGTGAACCTTTGGGTGTAAAATGTTTTATTATTCATCACTGGATTCCCAGGGGTTAATATGTTCTCAGTAAACATTTGGTAAACGCTTAGTGAATGAGTTAAACCATTCTAACAACAAAATGCTTCTCTTGGACTTGGCAAAGTTTACCTTGTCTTTCCCAAACACTTTGCTGAACCTAAATAATTGAAGATTAATAGATTAAGTAAACTAGTATTATATTTACCACTCTGTACAAGGTATTTTACTGAAAAATCCAGTTATATAATGTGTCCCTTAAAAAAAAAAAGCACAATATTAATTATATAGAGATCATTTTTCTTTCCCTCTACTTCTTTGGAAAGAGTTTATAATATGTAAGCCTTTCACCTGGATTCTGTGAATGCTGTGAGCCTGGTCTGGTAGTTCAGTTTCAACTACTCTCCCGAAATCCTCAAAAACAGAGGGCTTTGCCTAGCGGGTATTTCCTCTCTTTGAGGTTTACATTTGATAGCAAAGCAAAGCCCTAGTGGTACTTTGATCAGGTAAGCAAGAACTAAATTTAAATTCCCTACAACCTGGGAAAAGAACCCATTAAAATGAAAATATATATAATGCTAAGGATATTTGTTACTATAAGATCCTTGATAATCTTAAATAAATGAGGTGGCTTTTACAAAAAATGGAAATCACTTTCTCATTAACAACAAAACCACATATTTATCACAATACATGGAATTATGAGGGGACACTTACCGAGTTCTTAACTAAGCTAAATACTTTGATTATCTAACAATTCTTAAAACAACCCTATGAAGGAGGTATTTTATTACTGTCCAATGGTTCCAGGTTCAGATGCATTTAATAACTTGGCCAAAGTAACATACACCTAGAGGCAGAGATGAGATATGTACTCTTGTCTATCTCTAGGAACTATGCTCTGCTTCGAACTGAGCTAATGCTTCGAATACAATAAAATACATGTCTCAAATGCTCAGTTCAATGGAGTTTGATAACTGTGTAACAATCATTCAAATCAAGACATACAACATTTCCAGGGCTCTGAAAGTCACCTCTTTCCAGTCAAACTCTCTCGATCCCCACCCCCAAGCAACCACTAACATCCACGGTCATAGATTAGTTTTGCCGGTTCTGCTGCTGCTGCTAAGTCACTTCAGTCGTGTCCGACTCTGTGCGACCCCGTAGACGTTAGCCCACCAGGCTCCACAGTCCCTGGGATTCTCCAGGCAAGAACACTGGAGTGGGTTGCCATTTCCTTCTAGAACTTCATAAATAGAACTGCTTATATATTCTTTTGTGTCGGCCTCCTTTCAGTTTAACATAATGGTTGAGATTCATCCTGGTTCTTGTGTTTATCACAAGTTCACCCCTTTTGATTGCTGAGTGGTATTCCCTTGGTGTGGCTGTACCACAGTTTATCTGTTTTCTTATTGGTGGACACAGGGTTGTTCTCAGTTGCTGGCGATTATGAATAACATTGCCATGGCCACTCCGTACAAGCCTCTTTGTGGGCATCTGTTTTCACCAGTTTGGGTAAATAGCTGGGTGTGGATATGCTGAGTCATAAGGTTGATGTATGTTTAACTTTATAACAAACAAGTTCTTAACCCCTGCACTCTATTCTCTCAGAATGGCACTAGCTTATTGACATGTTTGATTTCTTCTCTTACATGACAAATTCCTTGAAGACAGAGGACCAATCTGTAGTTGCTGGGCCTCCCACATAGCAAATGTTTGTTGAACAAATGAACGATCATTGTTCATATTCCTATTCCTTCTCTGGGTGTTACTAAAGCATAAGAAAACATGCTTGGCATGCATGGAGAAACAGGACAAGCTGAAGGGTTGTGAGGTGGGGGTAAAAAAACCAGCCAGCCAGGAGACTCCTGACTTGCCCTTTTTTTTCTTTTTGACATGACCTTTCCTAGAAAGTAAATCCCTCCCAGTGATCCTGCAGGGAGGGCGAGGGGTGGCTATTCCTGATCAAGTGACCACAGCAAGGGAGGAAGGTGTCACTGCAATTGAGGTCACATGGTGGTTAGGATTACAGGATACTTCTGTCAAACAGGAGGGCAGAGGAAGCAGCAACCCATGAAATTCTAGTGGCAGAGCAGTAGTTCAGGAGGATGGCCTCCAACACAAGTTACAGGAATTCTTGGTTTTGGTGAAACCGTTTCTACACTGGAAATGGAAAGTCAAGAATACATTTGGAGGAGAAAGTAAAATGTTGATGTAAAAATGTAACCAGACTTAACACATAAGATGTGAAAGGGTTAGTTGCTCAGTTGTGTCCAACTCTTTGCGACCCCCATGTACTATATATAGCTTGCCAGGCTCCTCCGTCCATAGGATTCTCCAGGCAAGAGTAATGGAGTGGGTAGCCATTCCCTTCTCCAGGGGAATCTTCCCAACCCAGGGATCGAACCCAGGTCTTCTGCACTGCAGGCGGATTATCTACCTTCTAAGTCTTGGGAAGCAGAACTGTTAATTTCCATAAGTCTGTTCATTTACTTGAAATCACGGAACTTGTGCTATAGTCAACCTAGAACTTCTTAGAAAATAAATCAATCATTGATTTTCTTTCCATCAACAGAAAAGGATTGGCAAGTCCTGGGGGTAAATTTAAAATCTTTTTAGCCAAAGGAGAAGCTTTTTTTTTTTTTTTTTTTAAACATAAATTAAAACAGGGCTTTGCCACATCCTGAGCTCAGGTGCTTCTGAGGCAATCTTTATTTCCCTTGATTCCAGGTTGCTGAGGACTGAAATTTGTTTAGAATTCCTTATTTGGGGGGTTCTGAGAAGTGACCTTGCCTGCCTTTATCCAAACAGTATTGCACCGAAGCCATCCTAGGCAGATGGATGTTTATCCTATTCTTAAAATCTCCAGGGAAGTAAATTCTCTACAACATCCCTTGGTAACCTTCTCCAGGGTTTTATCAAGTGTACAGCAAGGAAGTTCTGAGGCAGAAACCAATAAAAATATTAACTCTATGAACCTAGTTACCAGCACTGAAAAGGCGTATGTGCTTGGGCACTTTGCCTTCATGGTAGAGATGTATTTACAAAACAGGCTATACAAACAGAAACCATTTGTCTGGAGCAGATGTGGGAAGTTGATTCAAGAGAAACTGCCACAATAAATTCCATTCCATGAACCATGTGAATAAGTTCCTGTTGGTTACAACATTTTTTAAAGTATAAATTTATTTCCTTATCAATTCCTAACCAGGTTTGTTAGCAATTTTAAAAACTCCAATACAGCTGCAAAGTTTTCAAATAACTAGGCTTCCATGAAAAACTAGGCCTTGACTAATAGAACATAAACGTTATTGTTAAGGACAGTTTACTTCTGTATATGCCACTTTTCTGCCATGACCATGAAACACTTTTGTAATTAAAACAAAATTTTTTAAAGACAAAAATTAACCATCAAAATTAATTAAAATGTAAACCAACTTCCGGTGAGATTATTTGAGGTAAGATTAAGCATATGTCTGACCAATGTACTTTTAGCTGGAAATGATAATTTAACTAGCCTTAAAATATTAAGTAGTTAGAAATAGGAGACGCACAGAACTATCATTAGAAGCCCCTGTGCTAAGATTTCCTGCCTCACCCTGACATCTCAGAGCAATCTCTCCATGGAGATTATATATATGTGGGCTTCTATTCCCTTCCTCTCAAAAGCCTCCATGCCCAAAAGTGCGCCGCAACAATAACACGATTAAAAAAAAAAAAAAGTAATGCCAAAATACGTCAGAGAGAAGAAAAAGCCGGTCACACCTCCCCCACCGGATGCTGGATGTATTGAAATTTCATTACCTCTCCACCCCTCAGCAAAGCACTTTTCTCTCTCTGGCAGCTCACAGTAAAGCGTGTCAGGTATCATTTCATTTTCATGATTTAATTCCTGCAACAGGACAGTGGAACACACCTTTAAAAAGAAACTGCCTTAAGAGGTGGAACAAGTGGAAGGGGGGAGGGGCAGGCATGAGCCTCAAAAGCACTCTTGGGATCTTTCCTACAGAAACAAATCCAGTAAAACCAAGAAAGGCCAGTCGTTCTAAACTCAGTAGGAGCCCTCGTAAGAAGCAATTTATCAAAATTAAAATATTTCACAGATCATTTCTCCTGAAAAGTTTTCATGCTGTCAATAATCTGCAATTCTTTTCCTCTTGGAATTCAACTGAACTGAACTGGAGTAGCAGTTTCTGCCTCCCTAATAAAATTATTAAAAAAAAAAAAAAAAAAAGGCCAAGGTCCAGGAGTGTCAGGAGGATCCTCGGGGGGCGCCACCTACCCCCCATCAGGCCGGCCGCCGGCAGAGAAAGCCCGCCCGAGGACTTATCCTTGCAGAGAAGGTTCTCCACAGTCGCCGCGGGGACCGAAATAGACACCCTTTAGAGAGCAGACGGCTGGGTACCCGCCCTCCCTCCGCCCCGCGCGGGGAAAGCGGACCCGAGCCCCACACTCACCATCGCCGCTCGCCGGGCCGTGGTCGCCCCCCGGGGCCGCGCGGGGCTCGGGGCCGACGCCAAGTTCAAACCTCGCCGCCGCTCGGAGGAGGCGGCGCGGGGCATCGCCGGCGGGGCCGAGCCGCGCTTAACAATGGGAGGCTCAGCCGCGCCCTGCGCCCCGGCTACAGCGGCGAGCCCGGGGCGCGGGGCTGCTGGGGGTGAAGCCGGGCGCCGGGCCCGGAGGGTGCGGGGGCGCCCGACCACCACGCCTACCAGGCCGCCGGGGCCGAGCCGGAGGGGCCGCGCTCGCTCCGCGCTCGCCACCAGGTAATCGCACAGGAAGCCTCGCCGATTGGCCCGGCCGTCAGGACGGGATTTGCATTTCAATGGCAGCGCTGGCTCCCTAAGGTTTGAAAAAGGATTCCCGGCTGCAGGAGCCGGGCTCCGCTCGCCGCCCCTCCGCAGTCCGCGTCCTCGGGTCCTCGTGGTATTTAGGGGGCCGACTCACACACTCGGGCGCTGCTTGATCGGTTCACAGTCAGAAAGGTGTCTTAACTCCACCTCCCCGCCCATTTTGAAATGAAGGGGGGATCCCAGAACAAAATACTCGCTTCAAAAAGCCCGCGCTCGCTTTTCAGGGGCTATATAGTTAGTAATTGATCAAATGAAGCATGAATGAACAAGGTAAAAAGTTCACCTCTTAAAAAAAAAAACAAAGCTCGCATTACATGGAAAATAGCCATCCTTTTTCTCCGTGTGTCCTTTTTAAGCATAAATCAACTGGAGAGATTCAGGTTGTTTCTGATCGCTAATGCTGTTGAAACATCCCTTCTCAGTTCTTTTGTTTCCTGAGCATCATCTCTAGATGAGGAACAGGTGATTACTAACAGGTTATGACTGTAATCTTACAGGAAATTCTGGATTCAGCTTTGCAAACTTTGGGGTCTTAGGCAGTATACACACCTGAATTTATTTTGCATTGAGATAGAGGTACTCCTTTAATATTCTTAAGGAGGGTATGGTGCTATTTTCAGTTTCATCTTTCTTTAAAGGCTCTTCCAGCCTCTTTCAACAGAGGTGGAAAAAAAATTTTTTTTCTGTGAAAAGTACGTTTCTTAATGACTTTCACATGCATCTCCAGAGATTAACAGTAAGGTTTGAAATTGGCTTTCTTTCTTCTCCCTCAAGCAGAATGCCTGTTAAAATTTTATATGTAGTAGTTATTTATATATAAGTAGTTTTTATATATTATTTTATAAATATCAGGTTCTATATTTAGGGTGATAAGCACACATATAGACACAGAAAAGAGAATGTCTAATTAGGAACTAGAAACCTCGGTTCCCATAGAGTTAATATTATTTGCCTTTACTTGGCTGTGCTTTTTATAATATCCTGGCACAATGCAGAAGCATTAGGGGCTCAAAAACTACTAAATAAACCTCTTTATTGATATCTTCAAGAACAGGCTTCCCCCTCCCCCAAGGTATTACCCCCCCTCCCTCCACCCTTGAAGTTGTATTTGGTTTGCATCATGGTATCACAGGCATGTACAAATATATATACACCTGCCACACTGCCAGAGGGGTACCCACCCACATTGTTGCTAGGTGTTAGAAGCAGGGAGGCTAATGTTGCCTGTTCTGTGTCCTAATGTCCTGTGGGGATCTAGTTTTAGGTGGAAGCAGATGATGCTCAGAACTTAAGCTTTGAACAAGGTGGTCAGTCCTTACTGCTTAGAAAGCACATTGCGGCTGCCGCCATGTCGAGGAAGTAAGGCGTATTAGCTGAGGACACAGCCAGGAGCTCTGCAGGCAGAAGAGATAAGACCTCCTTCCCTGCTGCCGCTCGTTTTCTGAGTGCTCAGGGTCAGGTGAAACCTTGTAAGGCTGGACCAGATTCCTCCACTCCTGTGCGAAACATCACTTTAAATTGGTGATTCAAAACACACCTTGGCCACTGAAAATAAACGCATGGTTACCAAAGGGGAAAGGGATATGTTAGGAGTTCGGGATTAGCAGATATAAACTGCTATATATAAAATAAACAACAAGGTCCTGCTGAAAAGCATAGGGAACTATATTCAATATCTTGTAATAACCTATAATGGAAAAGAATATATACATATTTGAATCACTTTGTCGCACACTGGAAACTAACACAACATTGTAAATCAACTATGCTGCAATTAAGAAAAAATGTTTTAGAAACACTTTAGATCCAACTTTTACCTCCCACATAGACTGCATGACACCAGTGAAATCCATCACTATGCTAGGAAGTCCTGGGCTTCCGCTGTACCCCAGATTCTGGAAAAACACTTTTTACTTCTACCTATAATTTAGATGTATCACCAGATACTTGAGATAAAAGGAAAACAAATTGTCTCCTGGGATCAAAGGTGAGATTGGAAATGAAAAAATCTACACAGCAATAGGAAATTCGGCAAACTGTTCTCTGTATGAGCTAGGAGTAAGTTCCCTCACTTGGTCCTTCAGTTCCCCTTCAAAATGGCCCATCCCTTCCTCCCAAAGCATAAATGATAAATGACTGTGAAATAGTTAATGCATATCAGGTGTATATATGGATAAATGCCAAGACTGTTTCTGTCAAGTCATGCTGCCTTTTAGTTCCTACATCAAGATCACTCCCAGAAATAGTGCATTACACTAGAATCCAGAGCGTTTTATTTTTTCTAGTGAAAACAGATATACTGATCAAGAAATAAAGCTTTAAAAATGCTGAAATATTTTATGAAGGGGGTAACAAATATGAAAAATACACAACCTAATCTTAGAGAAAGGGTTTGCTTGGCCATTCAGCAACCTGCTGTTTGCATACTTTTTCTTTTGTTTAAAGTTATGATTCTTTTAAACATGTTTATTATGATATAAGGCTTCCCAGGTGGTGCTAGTGGTAAAGAATCCGCCTGCCAATGCAGGAGACAAGATGCAAGAGATGAGGGTTCAATCCCTGGGTCAGGAAGATCCCCTGGAGTAGGAAATTCTACTTCAGTATTCTTGCCTGGAAAATTCCATGGGCAGAGGAGCCTGGCAGGCTACAGTCCACGGGGCTGCAAAGAGTCGGACACGACTGAGCAACTAAGCACACGCACACACACACACACATTGTGACATAATTTACGTACCATATGATTTACACTTGGTCTGAGGCACATTTTTGCCCTTTCCTCCCCAATCTTTGCCAATTCCTTTTCTTCCCACCTCTCTCCCTTAAAATATATATATATATATATTTGATGTGGACCATTTTTAAAGTCTTTATTGAATTTGCTCCAATATTTCTTCTGGTTATGTTTTGGTTTTTTGGCCAGAAGTATGTGGGATCTTAGCTCCCCAACCAGGGATTGAACCCACACCTCCTGCATTAGAAAGCGAAATCTTAACCAATGGATCACCAGAGAAGTCCCTTCCCACTTTTCTTAATTAGTTTAACCTGCAAACCCAAATTTCAATTTGAGTTAAATATGATAACCTAAAAATATTTAAAATCACATTATATTAATCTGTACTGATTAAGGACCTGACATAATTCGAACGGTCTGATTCATTCTGTATACACATTTGAAAGTCTGTTTTTCCACTATGATTATCAGGTCTTATCACTAAGGAGAAACCTGTGAGAATGAGTGTCTTTTTCAAACAAAAAGTTTAAAGACATTTAGAATTACTGCCATATGTCTCTAAATTCCAATCTCAGCAGTTATTCTCTGAATTTTTAAATTTAAATTAGTCTAACACATTTAGTTGTATCTTTAAAGAAACTACATATATAAATCATATATATGATTTGGATTTGAATTTATTTCACAAATTTAGCTTCTTTTCTATATTACGGTATTAAGTTTTTAATATATATTGTACTTTATTAAATGTCACTTAGGAATAGTCAGCTATTCAGGTGGAGGTGGGGTTAGTTGCTCAGTCCTGTCCAACTCTTTGTGATCCCACGGACTATAGACCGCTAGGCTCCTCTGTCCGTGGGATTTCCCAGGCAAAGATACTGGAGTGGGTTGCCGGTTCCTTCTTTAGGGGATTTTCCCAACCCAGGAATCAAATCCAGGTGTCCCACATTGTTGGCAGATTCTTTACCACCTGAGCCACCAGGGAAGTCCAGTCACCATTACTTCTAACTAATTCAGTTTGGCCTTTTTCTATTATTCCAAGTAAATAAAGTTTTCATATGAAGAATATAAGTATTTGAAACGTGACTCTTGGCTAAATAATAATAATAAGAGCAATTATAAGCTCTTGTCATAGCTATACAATAAATTCTCTGTTTCATCTGTGTTCTTCTTTTGGATGTTGACACCTTAGAAAAACAGTGTCAAAATCTGTTGAATATTGAAAATCAGTTCTAAGGATCATTTAATGGTCAGTATAAATACAATCAAGAAACAATACTCTTGATTGATTCAGAGAGCAAATATTAGGAAGAACATATGGGCTCCTCCCTTCTCAAATGGCTATTTATTTGGGTTTAATGTGAACTTTTCATAACTTCTAATGTAATATTCACTTTGGCAAATATTTTTATTTTTTTTAACCACTCACAGAAAAATGTGAAAAACAAGTGAACAACCATCCTATTGAATAAAATGTTAAAATGGATATTGAAAGTAAGGAAATACATTTAAGACTGCTTTAAACCTGGGAAATACTTTATTTCATGAAGTGATGATTGCAACAGGAAAGGGGGAAACCCTATATGCTTTCAGCTTCTCAGAGTTAGTTACCCTCTATCACAGAGACCTTTCTCATAAATAGCCCAGTAAGCCTGCAGGTCCTCGGAGCTGACACTTTCCTCACTCTCTCTCTTTGTTGAAGGCATCTTCTGCTGCTAGCAGCTGATTCATACTGACAAGGGCACCTCTGTGTTTCCTGCTGTTCTTTGTAGCCTCAGGACCAGGGCCCCAAGTAAAGACCTTTATGCAACCTAGTTATTACCAAGAAAGCTACTTAGAATCTTGCAAAGGTCAGAACCCGAGGAAAATAAGGAAGGACTAGGTAGGCCAAAGTTCAGTTACTATCTGCAACACTACAAATGCATGTCTGTACAGCATCCCTGGTGGCTGAGATGGTAACGAATCCACCTGCAATGCAGGAGACGCAGATTGAATCTCTGGGTAGGGAAAATCCCCTGGAGAAGGAAATGGCAACCCACTCCAGTACTCTTGCCTGGGAAATGCCATGGACAGAGGAACCCGGCAGGCTGAAGCCCATGGGGCTGCAAAGAGTTGGACTCCACTGAGCAACTAAGCACACACACAGCACTCAATAGCAGCATGCATGGTTCTGTGGGTCAGATGTGGGATCCAGTATCAAATCTGTATAGGTCTAAACAGAAGCGAAATGAAGACCAGAACTAGCAGAAGGACAGTTTTTGTTAGGGAAGGAAGACAGCAAGTTTTTGGTTCATGGAAATATAAGAGATAAAGGCCATTTTCAATGTTACCAGGGAAAGGTGGTTCACTAATTAAGCAACAAGACAGCAGCCTCAAGTGATACTGGAGACAAGGATTGACAGCATTCTTTCTGGAAAGTCTAGGTTGAAAGACTAGAAACACATCGTGGAGACTAGAAACAACCTAAATGTACATATAGAAAATGGTTAAATTAATTGTGAAGCATATCGTGCAGCATTTGAAAGGCAAGAGGTAGACCTATACGTAGTGACACAGAAAAGGCACCGTGATTAAGGAACTTGCCCAGGGTCATATGGGTATTAAGACAGAGAGCCAGGATTCACACCAGGATGGAAGACAGCACAGCTCAAAGTGTTAACCACAGATACTTACTTAACAGGCTCATGGGGGGATTCATGGTATGATGCGATGTGTGTAGTCATTTTGAAAGAATAGAGAAGCATTTCCTGTACTTGTTTATTTCATTATAATTACCTGCTCCAGGGTAAGGTGATCAGTATACAGTACAATGTAAAATCTGTAATAGGATAACATGCTTTTTCTTTTAAAACATTGATATTCCTAATTTTAAAATGGATAATATTCTTTATAAACATTCAAGTATTACAGAAATAACAGATATAGAGTGAATGTCCCATGTAATCCTAAATTGCTGCCCAAATCATTATCCATTGTTGGGTGGAAATTCCTCCAGCTCTTCTCTTTTATGGATGGTGACATGTTATCATTATGTATGTTAATATTAACATATTTTTTCCAATAGATGATCACACTGTTTTCTAACATGCATTTTCACTTAATAATTTCAGACATCTCTCATGATGAAGGTGAAAGAGATGAATGAAAATGTTGACTTAAAACTCAACATTCAAAAAACTAAGATCATGGCATCCAGTCCCATCACTTCATGGTAAATAGATGGGGAAACAATGGGAACATGACAGACTTCATTTTCTTGGGCTCCAAAATCACTGCAGATGGTGACTGCAGCCATGAAATTGAAAGATGTGTGCTCCTTGGAAGACAAGCTATGACCAACCTAGACAGCATATTAAAAAGCAGAGACATTACTTTGCCAACAAAGGTCCATCTAGTCAAAGCTATGGTTTTTCCAGGGGTCATGTATGGATGTAAGAGTTGGATTATAAAGAAAGCTGAGCATGGAAGAATTGATGCTTTTGAACTGTGGTGTTGGAGAAGACTCTTGAGAGCCCCTTGGATGTGCAAGGAGATCCAACCAGTCCATCCTAAAGGAAATCAACCCTGAAAATTCACTGGAAGGACTGATGCTGAAGCTGAAACTCCAATACTTTGGCCACCTGATGTGAAGAGCTGACTTGTTAGAAAAGACCCTGATGCTGGGAATGAGGGCAGGAGGATAAGGGGATGACAGAGGATGAGATGGTTGGATGGCATCACCAACTCAATGCACATGAGTTTGAGGAAACTCTGGGAGATGGTGAAGGACAGGGAGGACTGGCGTGCTGCAGTCCATGGGTTGGACACGACTGAGCAACTGAACAACAACAACTCCATGTCAGAAAATACAGTTTCATTTTATTTCCTTTAAAAGTTGTGTAGGATTCTCAGAACTTTCTAAGCTCACAGAAGAGCTTAGATAAGAGAATTTTCCCATTTACCTTTTCTTCTCCTCTGCCTTTGCCTTTTCTCTCCTTCATCCATTTCAGTTCAAACACCACTTACTAAGTGCACCTGCTAACTGCAGGGTATGGAGCATACAGGATGGATCAGGTCATAGCCTTGACTTCAAGGAGCTCAATTTACTGGGAAACTCAGATATCTAAAGAAATTATTTCAGTAGAACGTGATAAGGATAATTAGGTCTTATGGTCAAGAGCATGAATTGGATTCAAGAGCTTGCTAGCAGTATGTGAGGTTAATTGATCTCACTAAGCCTTAGTTTTTCCTCTATAAAATAAGAATAATTACACCTCCCATTGGTTTTTGCAAAGATTATATGAACCAATCATTCAGTGCGTGTCTCTGGGAGGCAGGAGTAACCCTGAGATATTAATCGTTCTTATTCCCTCCATTGGATTTCCTCATAGTCCTGTCTTTCCTCCCAGTTAGTGTCACTCACTGACCAAGGAAGGGATGACTCAGCAGAATTTTTATATCATAAAAGAATCCAGGCTTAACATATGAAAGAATACTCAGAGCCAGTTTTTCTCCAAAAGACATTACAGCTTTCTAGAATGAATAAAGAGGGGCGAGGAGAGTCAGAAGGGAAGTGAAGGTGAGCTAGAAGCTGGAGCCACTCTAAATGCTACCTGACGCAAGATGGAAGCTTCAGGTAGGCTAAATGATTTGAGAGCAGAAACTATGGGGGTTCCGATCCCAAGCAACAGCCTGGAGGATTGGCTCAATCCAAGAGTTGCTGGGAACTCAGCACAGAGGAGGAATCAAAGAAATGTCTGTGCAGTACAGCTGGGCAGAAGAGAGGCTCAGGCTTTCACCAGTCCTCCTAACCCAGAGTGGTCCAGGAGAGGCAGAAGGTTTCTGGTAAACCCAAGGAGGGCACAGGTGCCTGATGGATCTGAGGAGGCTACAGACACTGCTACCCCAACTTCAATGTGATCAGACATGTCAGATACCAGCATGGGGAGATGGTGACATGGAGACCAAAGGGACAACTTTATCCAACTTCCCTACAACATACACACACACACACACCTGGACTTTGTCTAAGCACCTCACAACTCAGCTGCAACCTTAGGAGCTGGAAGAGATGGATTGGTTGACATTGTTTGTGTCTCCTTGCTGAATGAGGTCTCAAAACAGAAATTATAGTCTATTTTTTTTTTTTTTAAAGAAACAGATACATTTCTCCCATAATTGTGTTTTTGGCTCAAGATTTGTAACCACTAACCATGCAAAATGCTCAGCCCTCTCCCCATGCCTAGCACACAAGAGCTCAAACGTAGTATCTCTTTTTATCTCACTAAATAGATGTATGTGCTGGTAGCAAATAGAGGAGAGGAGATTTATGTCCCGGAAGGATGTAGAGAAGCTGTTTGAGACAGGTTCTGTAGGATGTACACGAGCTCACTTGGGTAGGAAGAGAGGAGGAAAAGGTCAGGATGGAACATGTTTGAAGGTCCCAAAGTATCAAATAGCACAGACCAATTGGGGAACCGGAAGAAACATGGCAGGAATGGGCAGGTGGCAAGGCAAACAGCATAGCTACAGAGGCAGATGGTAGCAGGGGAGGCTTTTGGATCACTTTCAGGATTTAGACTTTGCCTTGTAGGCAGTGAGAAGCACTTTCCGCTGGTGTCATGCCTGGATCTGCACCTTCAAGAAGTCATGCTGGTGGCACGTGAAGGATGAACTGAATGGGAGGTGATGGGCTCACTGATTTTTTACCACTAGGGTGGACTCCCACTCCTGTGGGTCCAGCGTTGCCTCATGGCTAACAGCGCAGTCTCTGGGAGGAGAACACTCAGATTTGAACCCTGGCCAACAGCACCTACTATGCGACCTCAGGCTGGTCATTACCAGCTCCAATGAAGCAATGTTCTCTTCTATAAAATGAGAGCTAAAAACTGAACCTGAGTCATAGGCTTGCTGGACTTTAAAATGTAAAGCTTTATATGATACACTTGGAACAGTGCCTAGCATAATGCCTGCCTATTCAATGTTCAGTCACTAAGTCACGTCCAACTCTTTGTGACCCCCATGGACTCCAGCACACAAGGATTCCCTGGAATTTGGCTTCACCATCTCCTGGAATTTGCTCAAACTCAGGTCCATTGAGTGGGTGATGCTATCGAACCATCTCATCTTCTGTCGTCCCCTTCTCCTCCTGCCTTCAATCTTTCCCAGCTTATCAGGGTCTTTACCACTGAATTGGCTCTTCGCATCAGGTGGCCAAAGTGTTAAAGCTTCCGCTTCAGCATCAACCTTCCCAATGAATATTCAGTGTTAGGCTGTACTCATAATCACAGTTAACTTTGCATAGAGGAGAATGATGACCATGTCAGAGAATGATGGTAAAATCTTCAGCTCTGGATATTCATTTCAATTTTGGTCCAGATTTCACGGGAGAAAAGCCACTTTGTAAATTCACTTGTAAAAAGTGTTCAGGTCAAGCACAATTCAAACAATGAAATCTCACTAGCTTAAAAGTGACTATAGTTGTGCTGGCAAAAGGGTTTTTCCTTTTAAGTCCTAAAGCTCTGAACAGGATTGACGTGAACTGTGAACAGCTGCCACCTCCCATCAGCGGCAGCAACCTTCCGGAGGAAGGTGAAGTGTGCTTGGTATGTGAAGGGGAAAAAAAAAAGACATGTGACCTAGGTGACAATGAGAACTGTCAGCCCAGAACCCTGAAAGTTAAAACGCTAGAACTGACGGGTCCTTAAGAGCATGGATTCAGCTGGAGTGCTTTCAAATACCAGTACGTCCTTGTCACCAGGAGACTGGGGAGGTGGAGTGGCCAAAGGCAATCAGGGCTGAGCCAGCCAGCATTCTCAGCCTAACCTGAGCCTGTGCACAAGCGTGAACACTGTTTTCTATCAAGGGAGCTGAGTGTCTGTATTGATGGTGCCCAAGAAGCCTAAGAACTGAGGATTGAAATCTTTTCTGGGACATAACCCAAAATGTTTTGATGAAAGGTGTAAACCTTTTTTTTTTCTTTCTAGAAAAATATTAATAAGTTAATGAAGATACAGATGAAGATAAATAAGGACTGGGGAAAGGTGTGAAGAAAGGGAGACATAATCAATTTAGGGATGGAGTGCAGTGCAATTGCTGCCATTGTTTTGCAGCTTGTATTTTAATAAGAACTGCTTCCTTGTCTGAGTGCCTGCATGGTGGCCGGGTGGGGAGAAATCACCACTGAGACAGTGCAGGAGATGAGAGAGGAAAAGGAAGAAAGACTGGGCAGAGTAGACTTGGGATGAAAACAGCTGCATGCCTAGGGGGCCATAGGAGGGGCGTTCTATGGTCTAGTTGAGTATCTGAATCTATCATATGTAATAAGTACAAAGCACAACTGGACACAAAGACAGGTGATACTGGGATAAACTGGAATACATATTGAACAAATGGTTTCTAGAAATGTGACTTGGGGCTTCCCTGGTGGTCCAGTGGTCAAGAATCCGCCTTGCAATGGCAGAAGCTGGTTCAATCCCTAGCCTAGGAAGATTCCACATGCCTCAGGGCAACTAAGCGCATGAGCCACAACTACTGGGCCAGCACTTTAGAGACCTCAAGTCACAACTACTGAGCCCATGCACTGCAATTGCTGAAGCCTGTGCTCCTAGAGCCTGTGCTCCACAACAAGAGAATTCACTGCAATGAGAAGCCGGAGCATGCAACTAATAGCAGCCCCTGCTCACCACAACTAGAGAAAGCCTGCCTGTAGCAATGAAGACCCAGCACAGCCTCCCCGATCAAATAAAATAAATCTTTTTTTCTTTTTTAAGAAATGTGTCTTAATGTCTAAAGTCACCATGCTTACAAACTCTGACTTATTTATTATAAAAAGCTCCTCCCCTGACCAAAAGAATTCATCAAAGACACCAACAATTATTTCTTCATAATGATACAAAACATCAACAAAACCAAATTACTTATTCTTCTAATTGATTTGGTCTTTCTATCATATCCAGAATTTTAGGCCTTTCAAAAAGGACATCTTATTCATAGCATCAAGACATCTATTCTACTGACTAGGTTTTCTTCCTAAGTTTGTATCATAGGAAGTCTTGACAGTGAAAAGTGAAAGTGGAGGTCGCTCAGTCGTGTCCAGCTCTTTGCAACCCCATGGACTACACAGTCCATGGAATTTTCAGAATACTGGAGTGGATAGCCTTTCCCTTCTCCAGGGGATCTTCCCGCCCAGAGGTTGAACCCAGGTCTCCCACATTGCAGATGGATTCTTTACCAGCTGAGCCACAAGGGAACCCTAAATATACATAAGTATTTTAAATTTTTAAATGACATCAACATTGCTAGATGCTGCTTTAAGAACAATCCAAGGTGCTTCAAAAGTATAACTTCAAGAGATAAAAACAAGAAAGGCTATTAGGGTAAAACCAACTGGAATTTTTAAAATGGGGAAATGACTTGCTTTGATGATTTACTGTCAATGAAATTTAGGCAGCATGGTATTTAATGTCTACATATTTTTTTTAAGGGAGTTAAATCCCTTAGGTTTTGGGTTTGTTTTTTTTTTAATAACCTAATCTTCATTTGTAAATTTAAACTTTTGAAAATAAAAGTTTTCCACTAGCTAGCTGGCAGCTTCATTGTTCTTGAAGTACTGGGGTCTCTAGCTTTCCAAATAGAAACAAAGAAATGGGGCTTCTGTTTACTTTTTTGGCAGTCTCATTTTAACTACTGACTTAAGCCAATTTGTCTCCCCTTATTTTTTTAAAAAAGCTACAAACAATGTGCTAAAAAAAAAAAATTCTAGTCACCAAGCACCATGATTGATAGTTCATTTTCTAGGCTCCAAGTCACACAGTTTTATTTTATACTTTCACATGTAGATTCCACCAAGAGGAAAAACTTTCTCTGCTTTCTAGCTTATTTGCTTTTAAGCACAACTTTCTCCCAGCAGGTGTTCAGGAAACTGTTTTACTCCAAGCCGGATGTCAGCATTATTCAGCATACTTTAGTGCTCCTGCCTAGGAACCAGAAGATAAGATGGGGGAGAAAATTTATTTTTAAAGTTCTTGTAATCAGCACCTGTGGGAGGTGTCCAGAGGGTGGTTGATTGACCAAAGGCAATAAGATAGCAGAGTCCTGGGCAGGTCCTTGCAGGCTGCCGGCTGCCGTTTCTCAGTGGTAGACCAGAAAGAGCTGAGCATAGCCTATGAGTAATAATACCAGTCACCATCTATTTTGTGCCCAGTATTAGTTTTACTCCTGCCTTGGGATTTATATACCTTATTTCTAATTTTTACAATCCCTCAGGGTAGCCATTTCTAGTTCTGTTTTACAGAAGAGAAAAGGAAGCTCAAATTTTATGTAACTTGCTAAGGTCAAAATGTAGAAGGGACAGAAATGAAGAGTTGAAACAGTTGCCTGACTCTGAAGCCTAGGCCTTGTTCTCACACCATCCTGCTTGACCAAGAGAATGCAGGCTAAGCTACTTTCATCAGAGAATGAGGTCTTGCTGTTTCCTAAAGCAGGAGTCACCAACCTCTGGGATCTAATGCCTGATGATCTGAGGTGGAGCTGATGTCATAATGATCGAAATAAAGTACATAATAAATGTGATGCACTTGAATCATCTCGAAACCATTCCCTCCACTCCCATCCCATCTATGGAAAAACTGTCTTCCACAAAACCAGTCCCTGGTGCCAAAAACATTGGGGACTACTATCGTAGAGGATGAAGGAAAATGGGCATATTTATCCTCTTTAGGTAGAGGCTTTAGTGCCATTCAGAGCACCAACATAAAGAAAGCTACTTAAAAATACTTTTTGCCTCTATGTCTGGTGGAATATGAGGAAAGCCTCAGATCACTCCAAAATGTTCTTTTGCTTGCGTAAATGGAAAGTTACTATATATTCCCCTTAAAAATTGTGATTTTTCCAAATGAAGGACATTTCACTTTGCTTGACTCCATCCATACTGACTCACTGACTTTTTTGCCAATGAGTCCAGTAATTACCATTTTGCAAGCATGCCTTGGTTTCCCTCTTTAGCACTTGACTCACATTTTCCATTGTCTGGGTGGAGATTCCTTCTTCAACTCCAATTTCTACTAAGGATATTCTTGCCAACCTCTCAGGACCTGCTCAATATATTCTTTACTCAATGAAACTTCTCTTATTCTTCAGTTCAGTTCAGTTCAGTTGCTCAGTTGTGTCTGACTCTTCGTGACCCCGTGAATCGCAGCACACCAGGCCTCCCTGTCCATCACCAACTCCCGGAGTTCACTCAAACTCATGTCCATCGAGTCGGTGATGCCATCCAGCCATCTCATCCTCTGTCGTCCCCTTCTCCTCCTGCCCTCAATCCCTCCCAGCATCAGAGTCTTTTCCAATGAGTCAACTCTTCCCATGAGGTGGCCAAAGTACTGGAGTTTCAGCTTCAGCATCATTCCTTCCAAAGAAATCCCAGGGCTGATCTCCTTTAGGATGGGCTAGTTGGATCTCCTTGCAGTCCAAGGGACTCTCAAGAGTCTTCTCCAACACCACAGTTCAAAAGCATCAAGTCTTCAGCACTCAGCTTTCTTTTCAGTCCAACTCTCACATCCATACATGACCACAGGAAAAACCATAGCCTTGACTAGATGGACCTTAGTCGGCAAAGTAATGTCTCTGCTTTTGAATATACTATCTAGGTTGGTCATAACTTTCCTTCCAAGGAGTAAGCGTCTTTTAATTTCATGGCTGCAGTCACCATCTGCAGTGATTCTGGAGCCCCCAAAAATAAAGTCTGACACTGTTTCCACTGTTTTACCATCCATTTCCCATGAAGTGATGTGACCAGATGCCATGATCTTCGTTTTCTGAATGTTGAGCTTTAAGCCAACTTTTTCACTCTCCTCTTTCACTTTCATCAAGAGGCTTTTTAGTTCCTCTTCACTTTCTGCCATAAGAGTGGAGTCATCTGCATATCTGAGGTGATTGATATTTCTCCTGGCAATCTTGATTCCAGCTTGTGCTTCATCCAGCCCAGTGTTTCTCATGATGCACTCTGCACATAAGTTAAATAAGCAGGGTAACAATATACAGCCTTGACATACTCTCTTTCCTATTTGGAACCAGTCTGTTGTTCCATGTCCAGTTCTAACTGTTGCTTCCTGACCTGCATACAGGTTTCTTGAGAGGCAGGTCAGGTGGTCTGGTATTCCCATCTCTTTCAGAATTTTCCACAGTTTATTGCGATCCACACAGTCAAAGGCTTTGGCATAGTCAGTAAAGAAGAAATAGATGTTTTTCTGGAAATTTCTTGCTTTTTCCATGATCCAGCGGATGTTGGCAATTTGATCTCTTATTCTTAACCAAAAGCAATTTCTCCATCCTCTGAATGTTCAAAAATACAGCATTGAATCATCTTCTATAGCTCTTATCACATTTTACCTTGAACAGAGCCACTGGTGTCATTAAACAAAAATCTCCCCTCTCAGATTAGGTGTGTTAGGAAAAGGGATTACAACTCCTTCATCTCAGATGCCCAAGGTGCATGGCACATGCTGGTATTGGGTGAATTAATGCTTCCAGTTCATTATACCCATGCCCATCACCTTGTTTTTATGAGTCCATGTTGGTTTTGTTCTCTTCATTTATGTTAAGCCCTAGTCTCTTAAAACCTTTCCCCAACCTGTCTAGCCTTCCCCCCAACTCTTGGAATTTATAGACTAAATTTTTGGTACTTATACACAGCTTGGAAACATTATTTGTTTTAATACAGAGTGTATGCTATTATATCTACTCCCGGAGCTAGTATCTCTCTGGATGATGCTATTACTGATATTAATAACCTTTTTCACTTAACAAACACTATGTCTCTCTGCTGAGTGCTTCACATACCTTATCACATCCCCTACAGAACTCAAGGGTTGCCTGACTCTGTTTCTTAGCTGTAACAGCCTTCTCTAGTGTAATATACTCCAGGGTTCTGACAACTAGATGGACAGTAAGATTCTAAAAGGCAGGGACCACATCCTTCTTATTCATGTCTGTCGCAGGGCATGGTAGGGAATGCATGCGTGTATGCTCAATTGCTTCAGTCCAGTCTCGTGTGACTCTTTGCAACTCTATGACTGTAGCCTGCCAGGCTCCTCTGTCCACGGGATTCTTCAGGCAAAATTACTGGAGTGGGTTGCCATTGCTCCCCTCCAGGGATCTTCCCAACCCAAGGCTCAAACTGGAGTTTCCTGCATCCCCTGCATTACAGATAGATTCTTTACACTGAGCAACCAGGGAAGCCTCATGGTAGAGAATAAATCCTCAATAAATGTTCCATCAGAGTTTTGGAACTATAGTGAGTTAACAAAACAGTGCTTTAAAATTTGTTTTTTAAAAAATACCAGTGGAAATTTCATATTACTAATTATCAAGTGAGAACACTTCCTCTATCAGTTCATTAAATGGATGAGTTTTAGGCAAAAGAATGAAAGCCAATACTAAGCATCTTGTCTTTAAGCTTCCCTCCAGCTCCCTGCCGGCACCCGGCCTTGTTTATATCTGGTCTATATTCACATTTGTGTCTGAAGGGAGCATTGGTCTCCTCTTCATGAGCTGGAATGAATGAAAAGATCTGATGGGAACTTAAAAGCTCCCCCACAGGAAACTGTCCGAGCCGTGATTTACATCCTGGTTTTCTTATTAACTAACTGCCAGGCTTCAGAAAACTGGAGCCAACCCAAATGGGGACCCTGGCAGCTGGCATGAAGCGTGAGACCAGAAACCAGCGAGTCACAGTTGCTAGAGGGTGGAGGGAAAGGGGAGGATGGGAAGGACAGAAGGACATGGCTTCTGGAAATTTACGGGTGCTCCTGGTAAGGAGGATGTTTCTTCGTGATTAGAGGACAACTCACGCCTTTGATCCCCATGTTAGGGGGAGAGTCAGAAAGGCCAGCCTGCTAAGTGTTTAAGAGCTGGATTTGCTTTCTTCCTCACCAGGGCTCCCCTGGCGGCCCAGTTGATAAAGAATCTGCTGCCGGTGCAGGAGATGCAAAAGACACAGGTTCAATCCTTGGGTCAGGAAGGTCTCCTGAAAAAGGAAACAGCAACCTGACTAAGACACTAACAATCAATCACCTATCTTAGAATGTGTAGGAGAGAAGAAAAGATAAACGACCTAGAGCAATGTAAACAAGGGATGACTGTTCATGGAAAACAGCTATCTTTCACATTACCTAAGAAACACTTGAAAATTTTGACTTCCTGACATACCAGGTAATGCAGACATCATATAGAACCAGAAGACTCCACCTTTTCAATTCCGGTTTAAAAATAACAGTGGTGATGGTGGTTTAGTCGCTAAGTTGTGTCCGACTCTTGCGACCACATGCGCTGTCCTGCCAGGCTCCTTTGTCCATGGAATTCTCCAGGCAAGAATACTGGAGTGCTTCGCCATTTCCTTCTCCAGGGGATCTTCCTGACCCGGGGATCAAACTCATATCTCCTGCATTACAGGTGGATTCTTTACCACTGAGGAACCAGGGAAGCCAGAAAACAATAGTAAAAGGGAGAGATGGGAGCTGTCCCTCCACGGGTACAGAGTTCCAGTTTTGCAAGATGACGTTCTGGAGAATTGCTGCACAATAATATGAATATACTTAACTACTGAACTGTACATAATGGATGAGGTGGTACATTTTTAAAAATATATTTATTTTTATTTATTTTATTTATTTTCACTTATTTGGCTCTACCAGATCTTAGTTGCAGCATGCAAACTCTTAGTTGTGGCATGTGGGATCTAGTTCCCCAACCAGGGATCAAACCCAGGCCCCCTGCACTAGGAGCGAAGAGTCAGCCACGGGACCACCAGAGAAGTCCCAAGATGGTAAATTTGATGTCATGTTTTTTTTAACCACAACTAAAAATCTTTGAAAACTTAAAAAAAAAAAAAAAAGAACAAAAAGGAAAAAGAACACAACCAAATATATTGCAAAGAGGAAAATAAATTACAGCTCCTTTGGCTGTCTTATCCCCCTTTTTTTCTCTTAGCAAGTTGCCTGATGAGTGAAAGTCGCTCAGTCATGTCTGACTCTTTGTGACCCCATGGACCCCATGGAATTCTCCAGGCCAGAATACTGGAGTGGGTAGTCTTTCCCTTCTCCAGGGGATCTTCCCAACCCAGGGATCAAACCCAGCTGTCCTGCATTGTAGGTGGATTCTTTACCAACTGAGCTATCAGGGAAGCCTTGTAGTTATACACAAATATTCTTTCTCTTTATGTGGACAAAAGTGGGAGGGGGAAGAGAAAGACATAGGCATTTGCAGAAACAGAGGTCTTCCTCTGCCTTTGGAGAATATCTCTTTTTGAACCACTGGCCAATAGGATAGTTTAAAAATTACATTATGTGTAATAGGGGGTGGCAAAGAAGCTTTTAAAGTCCAAAGAACAGATGACATTAAGTCTTTACTCAACATGCTAAGTTGCTTCAGTTGTGTCTCTTTGCTACTCCACGGACTGTAGCCCACCAGGCTCCTCTGTCCATGGGATTTTCCAGGCAAGAATACTGGAGTGGGTTGCCATTTCCCACTCTAGGGGATCTTCCTGACCCAGGAATCGAACCTACATCTCTTGTCTCCTGCATTGGCAGGGGGGTTCTTTATCACTAGCACCACCTGGGAAGCCCAGTCTCCATCAGACTTTGTTTTAGAATCAAGTCCTTACTACTCAATTCCCGGACAAAAGTCTGATGGAAACTCATAGAGCTAACAATTAAGGACAGACAGGCTAACAGGAAAAGTAAGGAATCGAAATTTCTTCCTTTCTCGATTCTTATTCCTATCCCCCAACACATCCCCCCTCCCCCATTTTTTTTCCTCTTTCTTATCCAGTTGGGAGGCTAAGCTGTTTATATTTACTGCTTTGACTTTGGGAACAGACTGTTTTTGAATCTGGCTTGGTTTGCAGTTTTTTTTTTTTTCTTTTGGAGATGGGTGTTTGTTGATCAAAGCGACAAACAACAATGTTGTTTTAATTTATGCTTCCTTTAGTTCTGCAAATTTGGGGAGGAGGGCTTTTTTATAAGAGGTAATGAGGCAGAATCTTCTTAATGGCAAGGATATTTTCTCACCAAATTAAAACCCGTGTATGCTTAAAAAAATAACGAAATAAAAGTAGCTTTTCTTTAGAGAGTAAATAAATCTTAAGGCAGGAAATTTCCCACACAGTTTGAGCTTGCTGTTCCTATCAATACAGGCTGGGGAAGGGGATAAACAGGACATTTTCTTTTCCTTTTTTTGTTCCCAACTTGAAGTAACAGAATGATTTACAGTAAGAAGAGTCTGATCAAAACATTTAAGTTGTAATCCAGAGAGGATTAAAGAGAACAGTCAGTGGGGAGAACAGTTAGGAAGTGGAGTGGATGGGCCTTGTTAATTTTGTGTGGACCCTTCTTTAAAATCTCTTTCCTGACATAAGCAGCCATATTTCTTTGCATCCTGCCCATAATAAATATATTTGACTCAATACAAAATATCTAAGTTACTTTCCAAATTGTTCAGTCGCTAAGACGTGTCCAGCTCTTTGTGATCCCATGGACTATAGCTAGCCAGGCTTTCCTGGCTAACTTTTTGAAAGTGTATAAATCAGGGATTTTTAGAGAATCCACAGAGTCTTGCAACCACTGCCACAATCCAGTTTTAGGATATCTTCATCACCTCAGAAAGTTCCCTTATGCCTAATCCCTGCTCTCACCCCCAATGTCAGGCGTCTGTTGTTTGTCTCTATAGATTTGCCTTTTCTAAATATTTCAAATAAATGGAATCATACAGTATGTAATTTTTTATGCCTGGTTTCTTTCTCTTATCATAATGTGTCTGAAGTTCTGCTAAAGAATCTGTATATGAGTCTTTGAGTGGACAGACAGAGGCTCTGTTAGTTTGGATTAAATGTAGGAGGTGGTAAGAAAAATCAAGAGCTCAAGGAAGACACCCAGATTTCAGGCTTAAGCAACTGGTTGGATGATGACATAATTCACTGAAATGGGGAAGGTGCCTCGGTACCTCATATAAGTGGAAAGTGAAAAGTGAAAGTGTTAGTCGTTCAGTTGTGTCCAGCTCTTTGCACTCCCATGGAAGTGGAATCATACAGTATTTGTTCTATTTGTGCCTGGCTTACTTCACCGAGCATAATGTTAAGTTATGCGTACATACTACGTTTTACTTATCCATTCATCTGCTGATAGACACTTGCTTGAGTGGCTTGTACCTTTGGCTACTGTAAATAATACCCCTACGAATGTGGGTGTACACATATCTCTTCCAGTCCCTGCTTGTTTGGCATTTACTTTCAAAAAATTTTAAGATAAAAGAGTTGGAAGATCTTTGCCATACTGAATCAGGCGGGAAGTGGGCAGGGTACAGCCTTCAAAAGAATAACATAGCCCTGGCTTCCATGGTGGCTTAGTGGTAAGGAATCTGTCTGCCATTGCAGGAGACGTAGGTTCGATCCCCACTCTGGAAAGATCCCACATGCTGAGGAGCAACTAAGCCCACAATTACTGAGACTGTGCTCTAGGGCCCAAGATCTGCAGCTACTGAAGCTCGAGTGCTCTAGAGCCCACGCTCTGAAGTGCGAGAAGTCACTGCAATGAGAAGCCTGCAGCCCGCAACTCGAGTAGACCCTGCTCACCACAACTAGAGAGAGCCTGTGTGCATCAATGAAGACTCATCACAGCCAAACAAACAAACAAACAACAAAAAAGAAGGACATAGCCTGAGGAAAAACAACATAAACTGGAAAAAATCAGCTAGGTCCAAGATGGCAGACGAGTTGACTTCCAATAAACCTTGAGCCTCGGTACGAGCTCATTGTAACACGCCAGCAAAGCTAAATGACACACCCCCAGGCTCCATGACAATTCCAAGGCCAACAGTAAAGGTGAAAGAGTGAGAAGTGGCCCAATTCCTGGAAATCTCCACCCCTTCTCCCAAAGAGCTGGAATATTCCTCCCACTCATTAGCCTGTGAAATTACCCACTCCTATAAAAACTGACAACCCCATATCCTGGTGCCACTCGTACTTTCTAAGATGACCCACACTCTGGATTGTTTCTAAATTAATCCACTTTTTATCCATCCCTTTGTCTCTCACTGAATTCTTTCTTCGATGAGACATCAAGAACCTGAGCCTTAAGCCCTGAGACCAGGTCTGTGATCTCAGTTAAAAGACAGTGGGTTCAAGTCCCATTCTGGGTTATACCTTTTCAATACTTTAACCCAGGAAAGCTGTAATAATGCATCATCACTTGAATCATAGGTGTTCATGTGATCAGGTTAAGATTGTAATTACAAATACCACCTGCACTGAGTGAGGCCAAAACTTTCTCCAGCTTTAAGAGATACTGAGTTTCACTGGACTTTTCTTAAACTCTAGACCTAAAATTCAGCAAACTGTTCTTTTTTCCTTTTGGAGGATTTTGATGATACCACCTTGAATAAATCAAAACTTGAGGCTCAAGTTCCTTAAAAATTTTTTCCAATAATCTATGAGGTCCTGTGCTCAGTTGTGTCCGACTCTTCATGACCCCATGGACTGTAGCCCACCAGGCTCCTCTGTCCATGGGATTTCTCAGGCAAGAATACTGGAGTAGGTTGCCATTTCCTTCTCCAGGGGATCCTCCCAACCCAGGGATGGAACCCATGTCCTCCTGAATCTCCTGCACTGGCAGGTGGATTCTTTACCACTGAGTCACTTGGGAAATGTGGGGTCCTGAAAGTGACCCGGTTCTCTTTGCTTCTGTGATGAAAGTATTCACTGGGCACTTCATAAAGTGCTTAAAGTTTTCTGTGGTTCATCAGGTCAGACCGGTCTGCAATGAGACTCTTGAATTTACCGAGACAGCACTTATCAGGGAATGAAGTTATGACATGGGGTCAGGATGTCACACCTGATGGCAGAGAGAGAGATTAGACACACACCAGCAAACTGCAGGGAGAGGTTTTGAAGGAAGGGGTAAACACAGTCCTAGCTGCACTAACTTGCATTTTACTCTCAAAAACACCATTGTTCTCCGCGTACAAACAGAGCATGCAGCTCTTGGAAAATAACAGAACGGGGCAATGTTTTCATTCTACCTAGCTCATGAGAGTGCTGAGAATTGCCAGGAAGTTTCACTTTCATGCATTGGAGAAGAAAATGGCAACCCACTCCAGTATTCTTGCCTGGAGAATCCCAGAGACAGAGGAGCCTAGTGGGCTGCTGTCTATGGGGTCGCACAGAGTTGGACACGACTGAAGCGACTTAGCAGCAGCAGCAGCAAGTTAATAAAATCAGCAAGCTTAGATAGCCACGAACATCAGAAAACACCATTCTAATTGTAAGAGATGTGGCAAAAAGCAGCGAAATCCACAGAACAGTCCAGCATGCCAGGAAAGGAGTCAATCTCACCATTGCTGGAGGGAAAACCACATGGGCCTGCGCCTTGGGAACATGCTCCCTGCAATGGCTGTTCCTTCTGTTCGATTCCAAGCTCTAAGCCCAGGGTGCAGAGGGAAAGCCACAACTTCCTGGAACACTTTCCAGAATGCCCCACCCTCCACTGGAATGGAAGGTGGGACAAGAAATTAAACACAGGGTATCAGTGGCAGGGAGATAAGAGATTAAAAAAGAAAACAACACTAAAACCTGTACCATTGCCAGGCCACACACATCAATTAAGTGCCTCATAGGCAGAGCTGTGGCCACTTGCAGATTTGGGGGTTCTGATGTGAAGAGCCAGCTCACTGAAAAAGACCCTGATCCTGGAAAAGACTGAAGGCAAAAGGGGGGTGGCAGAGGATGAGATGGTTGGATGGCATCACCAACTCAATGGACATGAGTTTAAGTAAGCTCCAGGAGATGAAGGTCAGAGCAGCAGTCGATAGGGTCTCAAAGAGTCAGACACAACTGAGCGACTGAACAACAACACTAATATAAGGCCCGTGGGCAGAGGTTCATTTTCACGCAAAGCCCTCAGAGGTCTTGTTATACAGGCAGTAAATCTATCCCGCCTACCTTTGGATGGCATGGTCAGCTGTGGACTCCCAGGGGAGAACTGCAGAAACCCAGGCCCTTCTTTAGGAGGGGGGATCATTCCCTCTGAATCAGTTAATTCTCACTCTAGACTGTACCTGCAAACCTCTTGGGAGGCTTATAAAACCAGAGGGCCAGGACCAACCCCAAACCAATGAGTCAGAATTTGGGGTGATGATCCCATAGTTAGTTTTAAAGGATCCACAGATGATTCTTATGTGCAGCTAAGGAATCACAGCCATCAGTCAACTTGGGCTTCTAGCTGCATAAACTCAAGAGGAATTATCAATCAACAATGTATTGCATACATTTCATAAGGTGAAACAGAGGTTCCTCTCAAGAAATACAACTTAGGAAGCTCTATTTGTTAGCTAGGGTTGCCGTAACAAAATACTTGTCTTAAGTAACAGAAATGAATATTCTCAGTTCTGGGCGCTAGAGGTTCAAGAATAAGATGTCAACATGTTTGTTTTCTCCTGGGGCCTCTCTCCTTAGCTTGCAGGAGGCCACCTTTTCATTGCGTCTCATGTGGTCTTTCCTCTGTGTGTATCCCTCAGTGCTTCTTTGCATGTCCAAGTTTCTTCTTATAAGGACAGGAGTCAGGTTGGATTTGGGCTCACCTTAACGGTATCATTTTAACTTAAGCATATATTTAAAGGCCCTATTGCCAAATATAGTCACATTCTGAGATATTGGGGGTTAGGACTTCAATAATGAATTTGGGGGGTAGAGGGGTGGAGCCACAATTCAGTCCATAACATAAGTTCTTCAGATGACAAAGTGGCTATCCTAAATAAATTCTTTGACTTCACAAATACCAAATGTTTCATTTACTTAAGAAGTCAAAATCTACTGATGACTAAGCAAACGCAGTAAGAAAAGAGTAATTTTTGAAATTATGTGTATGCTGAGCATCCCACATGGCAACTAAGGGCTTACAGAGAAAACACTCTTTTAAATGGCCAGAATTAATGCCAGGAAGTAGCTCATCTATTTTAAAATCTGGCTCATTATTTTCAACTGCTAGGACATAAGTGCCAGACGTATTTGGTATGTGTAACCCAGGTAAGAAATTGTTTGAACAGTCTGACAAGGTGTCTCAGAATGGCAGCTTGGGTGAAACAGGTGTCATGACTCTGGAGGTGTCATGACTCTGGTTCCTGTAGAACCGAGAAGGCAAATGGACTAAGCTGAACCTGGGGGATTGGAATGCCTAGAAGGCTCATGCCCTGTCTCAAGGGCCTTGGAGAAAGTGGGCTCACTGTTCCTTGAGCTCCAACTTCTAAAAAAAAATTAAGGACATCTGGATTTTTCACATGGAAATTTCCAATTTTCAATGTTGAAAATGAATTCGAGTAAAAAAGCACCACCATTCTGTGGGCCAAATAAAACATAGCTTAGGAGAGTCTGGGCTACTTTGCTTTTGGTGTAAAGCCATAGGGTGACCAGGTTCTAGTCTTGCCTTGGAAGCTGTGTGACTCTGCCATCAGTTCATCTGGAATTCATCTTGAAAAATATGAGATGCCTTATGAGAGTTTCATGGAAGTCAGGTACACAATTCTTTCATTCTCTGTTGGAAGAAATGCAGAGTCCCCAAGTCCAAAAAAGATTTCAAGCACGGACTCAAGAACTCCTAAGACCCTAGCATCTGAATAGAAGCAGGTCAATTTCACTGGCTCCTTCCCTCCTTCAATTAGTTTCAAGCCAATTGAAGATAACCTTTCCTGGAATGGATTTAGTTAGTTGAAAAGTTTTGATTTGGAACTAATACTATATACCAATATACTAATGCAAATTTAGGGCTTCTCCAGTGGCTCAGACAATAAAGAATCTGCCTGCAATGCAGGAGACCTGGGTTCAGTCCCTGGATCGGGAAGATCCCCTGGAGAAGCAAATAGCAACCCACTCCAGTACTCTTGCCTGGAGAATCCCATGGACAGAGAAGCCTGGAGGGCCACAGTCCATGAAGTTGCAAAGAGTCACACACAACTGAGCATACATGTATGCAATGCAAATTTATTGAAATAATGCATTATTTAGATAAATACTTTCTAGAATCCCAGAGATTGATGCATATGTGCACGTTAAGTCGCTTCAGTCATGTCTGATTCTCTGCAACTCTATACTGGAGAATACTGAAGTGAGTCGCCATGCCCTCCTCCAGGGATCTTCCCCACCCAGGGATCAAACCTGAATCTTTTATGTCTCCTGCATTGGCAGGCAGGTTCTTACCACTAGCGCCACCTGCGAAGCCCGTCAGAGATTTATACAGTGACTTAAATCAACAAACCTCAAAGTTCCCTTTCAGGAGAAGATACCCCTTGAGAAGCACGGGGTAACTATCCACTGTGGGATAGTTAACAGAGCTCTACCCAGGAACCTAGGGACATAGCTCTGGGCTCATCTCTGAATAACCAACTCTCTGAATCAATTTCTCTGATCTTCAGTTTGACTATAAAGTTCTTGGGACTTTTCATCCCTAAGATCCATTATTCTAGTTACCAAAATTAAACTATTAATTCTCAATTCTGCAACCAGCTATGAGGCCCTAGGAAATGACAAAAATCAACTTGGTTAAATCACTTTAACCTGTGTCTAAGTACTCCAGTCTTATCGTTGCCAGCTAGAGAACTTGATCATGTTGGATGGGTGTCAAAACTCAATGTAGAAGCACTTAGGTGTTTTCAAATGCAGGGAGTTTTATAAATGCATAGAACACAAGTGGCAAGGGATAATTCTTGAAGCCACAGTAAATACAATTCTTTAGGAGGAAAATATTTTTGAAATCCCTGGCTTTAAAAGGAACTGGATAGCTCTTTGGTCTCAGCGGCAGAAGCAAGATGACAAATGGAACATCATTGCTTGGAAAGCATCTGAATAAGACGCACACGCTGTGCCACAGCTGTGGCTCTAAAGCCTA
The DNA here is from genome assembly GCF_016772045.2 of Ovis aries. Classification (NCBI taxonomy): domain Eukaryota; kingdom Metazoa; phylum Chordata; class Mammalia; order Artiodactyla; family Bovidae; genus Ovis; species Ovis aries. The sequence goes on along the minus strand of NC_056059.1, from coordinate 92,275,987 downwards.
CCACCTTCAGAAGTTGACCTGTGGCAAGTGTGGCTACCTTACCAAGCAAAAGAGAAAGTGTAAGTGGAGTGCTAAAGCTAAAGGATGAAATACCACAGAGACTGGTTGAATGAGGCACCTAAAAATTGTATACCGCAGATTCAGGCATGGGTTCCATGAAGGAACAACATGTAAACCCAAGCGAGCGGCTGTTGCAGCATTCAGTTCATCCTAAAGATTTCCACGATTAGCCGGGCAATAAATGTTCTGGGTTTTGTTTGTTTGTTTGTTTGTTTTGTTTTTAAGCAACTGGATAATTAAAAATGATGCTGGTTTTAAAATTTCATCATGGACTGCTGTGATAGGCAGAACTCTAAAGATGGTCCCAAGACTTCTGCTCCCTGGTTACTCCGATCAAGTATTAATTTATGTACTACTGGGAAGAGGGTGTGCAGATGCGATTATGTTTCCAAGCTGAATGACCTTAAGATACAGAGATTACTCAGGTGAGTCTGACCCAATCAGATGAGTCTTTTTAAAAGCAGTAAGGAAGACAGAGAGATTTAAACCTAGGGGCATGGAAGTCTAGGGAAGTGGGTGAGGAATCAATGTATTTTGCAAGCTTGAAGATAGAAGGGGCCATGTGAGAAAAAGGTACAGATGAGCTAGCCAGGGGGCTCAGTGGTGAAGAATCTGCCTGCCAGCGTAGGAGATGAAGGAGATACGGGTTGGATCTCCTGGAGTAGGAAATGGCAACCTACTCCACTATCCTTGCCTGGAAAATTCCTTGGACAGAGGAGACTGGAAGGCTATAGTCCATGGAGTTGTAAAGAGTCAGACACAACTGAGCAACTGAGCACGCACACACTAGGAGCAGAGAACTGCTCTAAATGACAGCCAGTGTGGAAACCATAGGAACTGAACTGAACCAACAATCTGAATGAGTTCGAAAGTGGATTTTTCCAAGAGCCTCCAGATAAGAACCCAGCCCGGGTGATACTTCATTTCAACCTTAAGACCATAAGCATAGAACTCAACTGAGTCATACAGGACTCCTGACCTGTAGAACTATGAGCTAATATATTTGTGCTGCTCTAAGATGCCATGTTTGCAGTAAATTTATTCCACAGCAATAGAAACTAACACATTTGTTGCCAGCAACAAATGTCAAGAAGGTTGTGAAGCAACTGGTACTGTATTGTAGGATGGTGCCATGACTTTGGAAAATAGTATGAAAGTTTCTTATTAGGCAAACCTACATCTACCCTATGATCCAGCATCTCATCTAAGAGAATGAGAACATATGTCTACAAAAGGGCTTGAACACTAACATCCACAGCAGCTTTATTCATAATAACCCCACACTGGATACAGCCCAAATGTCCATCAGCGGGAGGATGGATAAACAGTGAACATAGACAACACCATGGATGAAGTTTAAGAACATTATGTTGAGTAAAAAAATACCATACAAAAGAATACATACTGTGTTATTTAATGTGTAAGCTTTAGAAGAGGCAAATCTAATCTATGGTGAAATAAATCAGAATACTGGATGCTTGGGGGGTGGGGGATGGACTGGGATGGGGCATGGAGTTTATGGGGGTGATGAAAATGGTCTATCTTAACAGGGGTATAGATTACACAGGTATATACATTTATCAGGATTCTGAAAATGGAACTGTAATACTGAAGCATACCTTTCAGCTTGTAAATGATATCTCAATAAAAATATATTGAAAAATAAATTAAAAAAATTCAAGCCTGTAATGTTATAGACTGGTTATTATTAAGGTGTTAATTGGTGGATCAGATGGCAAAGAATCTGCCTGCAATGCATGAGAGCCAGGTTCCATCCCTGGGTTGGGAAGATCTGCTGGAGAAGGGAATGGCTACCCACTCCAGCATTCTTGCCTGGAGAATCCCATGAACAGAGGAACCTGGAGGGCTACAGTCCATCCGGTAGCAAAGAGTTGAACATGACTGAGCAACTAACACTAGGTGTATCCATTTAAAAGCACAGGGGGGAAGAATTAATCCAGAGGTGAGGGCATTTGGCCCTCTGAGCAGCTGGATGAAAAACTGTTGGGCAGTGAGGATTATCTTCAGTTCAGTTCAGTTCAGTTGCTCAGTCGTGTCCGATGCTTTGTGACCCCACAGACTGCAGCACATGAGGCCTCCTGAGGACCTCAAACCACTCCAGAGACTCAAATTATCCTGTAAAAACCTACTATAAGTTTATTTTATGTCCAGGTCCAAAATGCTAAAATGAGCTTCCCTGGTGGCTCAGATGGTAAAGAATCTGCCTACAATGCAGGAGACCTGGGTTCAATCCCTGGGTTGGGAAGATCCCCTGGAGGAGGGCATGGCAACACACTCCAGTATTTTTGCCTGGAGAACCCCCATGGACCAGAGGAGCCTGGTGGGCTGCAGTCTGTGGGGGTCGCAAAGAGTTGGACACGACTGAGGGACTAAACACACACAAACAGCGTAGATGCCAACGGGGCTGCAGCGACCCAAACAGGAAGGTCTCTGAAGGGAGCTGAGAGCGCAGGGACAAGTGGGACTCCCGTATGAGGGAGGTGGAGCTTCCAGCTCTCAGATCTGATGGCCAAGGGTCAGCAACCCACAGGGGTGGCCTCCATGTGACAGCCAGCACTCTGACCTCGAAGGCCTCCGGGGATATTGCTGCACACCTGCATTCCTGGTCTCTTTAGTATTAACACACTGGGGAATACACAATATGTTGTGATGGGCTGCTACAGGTCTTCTTTTTATTGAATTATAGTTGATGGATCAATATAATATTGTATAAGTAACAAGTGAACAACGTAGCGATTCAAAATTTTAAAAGGTTATACTCCTACAGTTATTATAAAATATTGGCTATATTCCCCATGTTGTACAATATATCCATGCAGCTTATTTTATACTTAATTGTTTCTACTTCTTAATCCCCTACTTTCTATACTGCCCTTCCTCCCTTCCCTCTTCTCACCAGTAACTGCTAGTTTGTTCTCTGTATCCGTGTAAACTCATCTTTTTTAGTTGGTGGAGAGGCTTCTCAAAGCTCATAGAAATGTCACTGGATTCTTCAGACTTACACTTTGGTACTTGGGAAGGAACTTTAAACAGAGCCAACAATTGTAAGCTAAAATTTTCTCAGTTTGACTGACATGGATTTAAACCAAAATTGCCAACATGAGAAACTGTGTTTTAAAATGTGGGCTGTACTTTTTCTAAGGAGCTCTAATGGTTATACAGTGGTGTGTGTGTGTGTGTGCATGTGTATGTGTGCGTGTGTGTGTGTGTGTGTGTGTGGAGGGGGGAGTGTAAAGTAGTAGAGCCACTTGATTGGCAAAGTGTCTTCGATCTGTTGGACTCTGTCCTTAAAAAGTTCCACGGGTATGTGGGAAGTGATTGGTACTCAGCCCTGTCCAGAGGGGAAATCAGTAAGGTCACATGGGGAAGCTGTGCTAGGGAGAGGAGAGGTAAGCTAAAGGATGGGCCTTGAGAATTTACAATGAGAGTTAATATGAGACCAGTTAGTAAGAGTGGGCACTGGAATCAAATTTTCAGGTAGTCAATTGGAAAAGGAAGCATGGAATTTCAATGATATTCTTTCTTAGGTGAGTCTTTCATTTGTTTGTTTAATCATAACAATGATTTGGAAAAATTTTACTAGTGAGTCAGTGATGGTTTTGGCTACATATACCATAAATCAGGACTTCCCAGGTGGCACTACTTATAAAGAATCTGCCTGCCAATGCAGGAGACCCAAGAGATATGGGTTCAATCCTGGGGTCAGGAAAATCTCCTGGAGGAAGGCATGGCAACCCACTCCAGTATTCTTGCCTGGAGAATCCCATGGACAGAGGAGCCTGGTGGGCTACAGCCCATAGGGTCACAAAGAGTCAAAAATGACTAAAGCGACTGAGCACGCACACACTATAAACTAGTTACAATGCCCTAATAATTTCTTAAAAAAGTTTTACCAGGAAATGATGCAAAGTGACATGGAATCCACAGGTTTTGTTCTTTTATATAAGTTTTAGGTATCTGACTTGTCAGTTTTGCAACCTGATTGATTTTGATACTAAGCAGTATTTGATATTTTGGCTTTGAGTGGAGCTGAGACTATTCATTTTTCCATCCAAAGGTGCCAACATTGGCCATTTACTTGGATCCTACCAGTTATGTGTGCATGCGTGTGCACACACACACACACACACACGGGTTAGAAGGGGTTCCTGCAGGAACGCTTACTAAACTCTCACTACACAGTTAGAATTCATTGTTCCTAGCTTGTGTCTCTCACTTGAAAATGAGGTCTTTGGGTGAATGCAATGGTTCGTCTTCTTTATCCTTTATTCTTAATACCTAACAGAGTATCTGACACATAGTTGATGGAAGTATTTTTAGTCTTGCTATTTCCTGTTATGTTCTCTATGGAGATGAAAAAACAGCCCTGGTTTTTCTTTTTCTACATGAAGACAGTCATGGCTCAATCTCAAATCCAGCCACATAACCTTTCCTTGGCTTTTCTGTCTTTAGACCCTGCCCCCTCCCCATCCCCCCAGCAAGGTTCTTTCAGAAATGAAGCAAGAGTTTCTGAACAACCTGGTGAATTCCAATTAGGGCAGGGAACACAAGTCACCAATGCTTGGGGTTTGAACACCTGACATTTTGGTGGCCAGCTTCCCTCCTTCACAGTCTGGTGGGTGCCAAGCCCACGTGATGTGAACTTTCCTAACTGTCACAACTGTTGTGTGACTGTGGGGATATATTATCAAGTATGAGGAAAAGCCTTTGGTCACTACAAAACAGGTTATCAGTTTCACTTCATGTAGAAAAGGTTCAGAGGTGAAGGGAGATATCTGAATCGCAAACCAATGGTTTCCAAACAACCCCACGAATGTACTAAAGTCTACAAAAATAGGACCGATTCCAGGACTGCCCCATGTGACCACAAGAAAAGACCCAGGTGGCCACAATCTGAGAACGTGAGTCCTTGGAAAGGGTCCTGAAACCAGTACAGTCTGCAGGGGACCAGGTGTGACTCGGTCTTGACCTACTTGTCAGGCTTGGCGACAGTCTGTTCTCTGTGTTTTGTGTGTATCAGGAAACCCAATAGTTACAGAGCTGAGAAACAGGCTTCCTCTATAATTAGTGCAACAGGCCAATGGATGTCACTGTTGCACCATGGAAACAGAATCTCAACCCTGATGGGACTTGGAGCAGCCTTGCACTCACTGCTTGGTTACTTTAACAGAGCAGAGAGCACCTTGAACCAAAGGGAAAGGACTTCAAGTGGATGGCCAGATGTTGTGATTTATACATATATGTGATCATTCAGATCTTCACTTGCAGTTCCTGGCTCACAGCTCCCAAACTCTTGGAATTTCCTGATAGGAGCTTACAGGTGTCTCTTATTAGGTTAATGAGGTCTGGTTGCCAATGCAGACAACCTTGTGATGAGAGGGTTGGAACTTTCAGTCCCAGGCCTAGACCCAGAGGGCCTGGAGGTTGACTTCAATCACCAATGGCCAGTGGTTTAGTCAATTGGGCCTATCCAATAAAGCCTCCATAGAACAGGATGCATGCGCATGTGTGTGTGGTTGGGGGTCGGGGACATTTCAGAGAGCTTCAGGCTGGGCCTGAGCGTGGGCCGTGGGGAGGGTGGAGCACCTGGAGAGGGGATGGAAGAACATAACCTCTCCCTGTAGCTTGCCCTGCGTGTCTCTTCCATCCAGTTGTCCTGAGTTACAGTCTTTCACAATAAACCAGTGATCTAACAAGTGAAATGTTTTTCTGAGTTCTGTGAGCCACTCTAGCAAATTCACTGAGCCCAAAGAGGGGTCCGGGGGCAATGCAGGAGACCCCAGTTGAACCCCTGGGTTGGGAAGATCCCCTGGGGAAGGGAATGGCAACCCTTTCCAGTATTCTTGCCAGAAAATCCCATGGACAGAGGAGCCTGGCAGACTACAGTCCTTGGGGTCGCAAAGAGTCCAACATGTCTGAGAGACTAACACACAGGTAACAACCTGGACTTGTGATTGTCATGCTTGAGTGGGAAGGGATCACTACAACCTCCAATTTGTGGTGTATAGGTCAGAAGCACAGGTAACCAGGTGGGCTACACCTAGTTCTGAAGTGTGTGTGTTTGTGTAGAAATGAACCCTTAATCTACGGAATTTGATGCCATCTCTGTGTAGTGTCAGAATTGAGTTGAATTCTCAGACTTCCTGCTGGTGACAAGGAATTGCTTCTTGGGGTGGAGAAATCCCCACCACACACATACGCACATACTGGAATTGGGTTCAGAATGCCAAAAAAGATGGTAATATTCCAGTTTTAATTTTTAGAGCTAGTAATGAGCAGGTACATTTGGGTTAAGGCAAAACATTCAAATTAAGGCAAATAGCTTTGAACAGAGTAGGGACCTATGGATGAATGTGTCTGTCACCGACCTATTGGGGGAAAAGCTGAAAAAACGAATCAAACCAAGTCCTTGGACTTCAAATATTGGGTTTCTTCCACTCCACATGACTGCATTTCACAATTAAACAATGTGCAAAATTATTTTTAAAATATATATGCTGATACTTAGAGTGAGACCTCTCATCATATCAATGGCCTGGCATAAATATTTTGGAAGGAATTTCTAATCCTCAACCTGAATAATCAAAGCCTCCTTGTTTTCCAATGACCCGAGAGAGAGAAATCCCAGTGGCATTTCCTGGCAGTTCTTAATGTCTTTAGAGCTGTCACAGGTCATAGGCTATAATCATTCTGGGGTTTTCTGATGAGGAGACCTGTCACTGCTGTCAGGCAGGCTTAACTGGCCTTTGGGGACACTTTCTTAAAATATAAGTAAATTGGGCAACTAATCCTATACTTCTGTGTCTTGGTTCTTCTAGGAGCCTTGAAGTCTAGATTTGGAGAAAGAAAGGTTAAGGGAGCAATCCTGGAGAGAAGTGACATAGGAATTTCTTTGTGTTTATTTTAAAGACATCTATACCGCTCAATATTTAGCCCGGTAACCATCACCCCCATTATCTGGCTCATAGTCATTCTTGGTCTTGGGCACATTTAATATTTTGGGATAGAAATGATGGGAGATCATCTTATTGACCCAGAATTTATACATATATTCACATACTATATTATATTATTATATATTTAGTGATTTAATTTATATAGTTAATGATTACACATTTATAATTATAAATGTATTATATATATAAAAATTGCCAAATCATTTAACAAGCATGAGTTATACTCATGTTCCTGGCCATGAATCTGAAGAGACTGACAATGGACTATGGGCCCAAGACTTCACTTGTAGGTGCCAGGAATCTGAGATGAAAGCTGCCACTTAGGTGGGTGCCACTTGCATGTAATACTTGGTAGGCTGTTTCTTTTTCCCTTAAACAATTTGGAATGCCCGAAAATGATACACAGACATTGGTTTAATTTTCAATGACATCAGTCACTCCTCTATTTAGTAAGTACTTTGGCCACCTCATGCGAAGAGTTGACTCATTGGAAAAGACTCTGAGGGAGTCTGGGAGGGATTGGGGGCAGGAGGAGAAGGGGACGACCGAGGATGAGATGGCTGGATGGCATCGCTGACTTGATGGATGTGAGTCTGAGTGAACTCCAGGAGTTGGTGATGGACAGGGAGGCCTGGCATGCTGCGATTCATGGGGTCGCAAAGAGTCGGACACGACTGAGCGACTGAACTGAACTGAACTGAACTGAAGCACCCACTAAGCATAAAAGCCAATGGTAACAAAGTTCACTTCTTTCTGACTGAAGTCATTTTCACCAGTTTAATCCACACTTAGCCAAAGCCACACAGCAGGACAAAGCAGAAGTTAAGACAGCCAAACAGAGCTCAGGTCACTAGCTGTGTGACTTTGGGTTAACAACTTTCCTCCTCTGGGTTTCGATTTTCTCATTTGCAAAATGGAGATAAGAAGTTGTCGATATGATAGCATATTACAAGGATTACCTTCACTCGGTTATTTTCTACATGCTAGACCCTGAGAGTGGCACCTTGGAACAAATGTGACTGGCAGTCATCCTGACTTGCTCCCTCTTCCTCTGCTCTCACACCCAAAGAGTCACCAAGTCATGCAATCTTATCTCTGCAAGATTTCTCAAATCTATCCCCTCCTTCCATGGCCTTAGTTCCAGCCCTCATCCCTTGGCCTCCTAAGTTGGTCTCCCTGCTTTCACTCTTGTGTCCCTTAAATTCATTTTCTGCATATTGACCACAGCAATAGGTTTAAACAAAAGCATGGTACTGCCTCACTAACAGCCCATCAATGGCTCTCCACCTTCCTGACCATGAAATTCTCCAGGCAAGAATACTGGAGTAGGTTGCCATTCCCTTCCCCAAGGGATCTTCCTGACCCAGGGATCAAACCTGGGTTTCCTGCATTGCAAGCAGACTCTTTACAGTCTGAGCCACGAGGGAGGCCCAGCATAAAGCATAAGCTCTTAGACTGGCAAACAAGGTCATCCTGTCTGTCTATCCCGAATTTAGCATCCCCTGCCCAATACACACACACTCTCTAGGCTGCTTTTCATCTCTGCATCTTGTTTATGCTTCAGTGTTGCAACACTGAATTACACCTCTGTTCATCTTTTAAGACTCAGCTCAGTTTAGGCAACTCAGGAAAGCCTTCTCTGATGCTTCTGCTTTCTTGGGATACCTCCCAAGCTAGGTCAGGCGCTTTCTCTCCTGACCATTATCACGAGCTTGCAGCTCCTGCATGTGTCAATTTCACTGCATCTGTTTGGCAGTTTATTTATTTATTAGTATTTCTCCCTTACTAGACTCTTCTCCGTAAGGACAGAAAGCATGTCTTCTTCATCCTTGTATCCCCATCACCTGGCGCTGTGCCTGGCACACAGCCAGGGCTCAGGAAATAAAGCGAATGTGGCAGTGAAATCAACAGTGTGAGACCCAGGCCATGCTTTTTGTGCACACCATGCCCCATCTCAAATACGCCCTATGTCTGAAACACTGGTTCTCAACTAGGGGTAATTTTGCTCCCAGGGGGACATTTTTCAGCGCCTGGAAACCTTCAGGCTATCACGATGATGGGGGCGGAGGGGGGGCGGTGGTGGTGGCAGCGGGGAGAGGGAATGTGCTTCTAGCATCCAGTGGATAGAAGCCATGGATGCTGCCTAACAGAGCCTAGGACAGCCCTACCACACAACCCACAACGGAGAATTATCCAGCCCCAATTGCTAATATTGATAGGAGCCCAAACTGAAAAATCCTGCTCCAGAACAGGATCTGGAACACGGAAGATCTCAATACAGGATTCCTGATGCTGGCACCATTGCCAGGAATGATAATCATGATATATATACATCATATAATTGGACAGTTTACTGTTTTCAGTTTATCGAGCAGTTCTGTGTGATATTTGCTCACTTCACAGCATCAGACCAGAGGGAGTTCCATTCTACTTTTACAAACACACTTTACATAAGGCAAAGTCCAGTGGAGTATGACACATGGCCCTCTCTCTAACACACACATACACAACACACCTGCCCCAGGCCTGCAGCCCTAAACAACCAGCTAGAATACCTGGACCGTGTGGGTATATCTGTTAGTTCACCAGCTGTGGTGTTGTTGGAACACACACACACACTCAAAAGTATTTCACATCTTGCGTGAACTCATAACTTGAACACCCTCTCCAATAAGGCCTGGCCTCTCCGGGATCACAAGGGAAGCGTAACAATGAAAACTTTCAAGCTGTCAGGTGAGTTTTGTTTATTAGCCATCTGACACAACACAGGTGAGGCAGTAGCCTGTGTCATGGGGCACAGGCTGACCCACTTCTCAGGGAACGTCATCCCATCAATGACGTATATACTGGAATTACTTATTCATATTGGGCAATTCTTTTCATCCACGCGTATTTCACTATTGAGAGTTTGGAGATGAGGTGCATGGTGAAGGAGGCTGCCTAGAGGTAGCAAAACCAGGATGTAAGTTCTAAATTCACCAGAGTGACCCCTGCTTATAATTCAGCTGCATGACCTCCTGTCTGAACCCTGAGGCAAATTTATGATCAGTTTCTCATGGTTATCTTCAGCTCCTCTTTCAGCTGTCCTCTTATCAGTCCAGATGTCTTTTTGCTTTTGAGATGAGCCATTTTTCTTGTCTTACCAACTCCCTTTTTTCTTTATCTATTCAAATTATTAAACTGCTAAAACTGATTGCCAACGCTGGTTATGTTTGCCCTTGCTTAATACACACTGGCATAGAAGTGGTGGAATCCATCTTTTTGGTAATTAAATTTAACACTCAGCTCAGCCTAGAATTTCCAAGCTGAGACGAGAGAGGCATCCCCTTCTGCCAATACAAATCATATGGTGAAACCGTAACTTTCAATAAAGCAGCTTTGAGTCCTAATATAAGCAGGAATGACTTGCCTTTTTCTTGAAAACCCTTTAAATTCTGAAATAATGGCTTTGTCCATCATTAAAACCATACCCAGGTAGAAGTTCAGGGGAGGTGAAGCTGGACTCTGTAAAGTTTCCCTTGCCAAGGACCTGATTTGCTGGATAGGTAACCAACATCCTAAAATGATGTGTTATGATGGAAAATTTCCCCTTGGCTATAGTGCCATTAAACATTACCTTAAGGGAGTTCAAGTAAATGTGCAATGAAGAGGCTTCTGTTGGTTAAGCCAAGGATGTGGTATTTCTTAGCTTGGGCAATTAGCTCATTTAGAATTTAAACAAACAGAAAATGCAGCACTAGCCTGCTGATAGGTTTCTGGATGGCTTGTGAGCTACCCATCCAACTACCTCAAAGCGGCAAAGGCATTACCCACTGATGTGCAAGTGTGGTGGGAAGCCTTTGCCAGCTCAACAGTTCCCTAACTTCTTACTTATCAGTAGTAGTAGTTTCATCACTAAGTCACGTCTGACCCTTGCAACCCCACAGACTGTAGCCTGCCAGGCTCCTCTGTCCATGGGCATTCTCCGGGCAAGAATACTGCAGTGGGTTGCCATTTCCTTACTTATTATGTGGTGTCAAAGACTGAATGTTTGTGTCCCTTGCCAAAATCATATGTTGAAACCCTAACCCCAATATGGTTGTACTTGGAGATAATGGCCTCTGAGAAAGTAAGGTTAAACAAGGTCATAAGGCAGAGGCCCTAATTTAAAAGGATTAGTGTCCTTATATGGAGAAGGCAATGGCACCCCACTCCAGTACTCTTGCCTGGAAAATGCCATGGACAGAGGAGCCTGGTAGGCTGCAGTCCATGGGGTCGTGAAGAGTCGGACACGACTGAATGACTTCACTTTGACTTTTCACTTTCATGCATTGGAGAAGGAAATGGCAACCCACTCCAGTGTTCTTGCCTAGAGAATCCCAGGGATGGGGGAGCCTGGTGGGCTGCTGTCTATGGGGTCACACAGAGTCAGACACGACTGAAGCGACTTAGCAGCAGCAGCAGCAGCAGTGTCCTTATAAGAGACACCAAGGGAAGACACAGGAAAGTCTGTTGCACTGCAGTCCATGGGTTCACAGAGTCAGATATAACTTAGCCACTGAATAACAACAAAAATAACAAGAGAACCAAAGAGCTCATTTCTCCTTTCTCTTTCTGCTACACTTTTGCAGGTACCCAGGAAAGGCCACATGGAGATACAGAAGGTGGCCATCTACAAACCAGGAAAAAGCTCTCATAAGAAGCCAAGACTTGCTGAAAGCTTGATGTTGACCTTGAACTTTTCAGCTTCCGAAACTGTGAGAAAATAAGATTCTATTTTTCAAGCCATGCACACTATGGTGTTCTGTTATGGCAAACTGAGCAGACTAATACAGATGATTATTATGAGCTGTATTAAGAAGTGAACAACCTACCAAGGTTGCAATAATTGCCATCCACAGCAATCACCTAATGACTGTTATTGCGTACATCACAGGTCATCAAAATACTAGATTCTAGAAATTAAGAAAATAATCCCACTTACAGTTGCATCAAGAAGAATAAATATCTGGCAATAAATTTAACCGAGGAGGTGAAAGACACCTACACTGAAAATTATACAGTCACTGATGAAAGAAATTGTAGAAGACATAAATAAATTGTAAGATATTCTGTACTCAGGTACTGGAAAAATTAATAAAATTAATATTGTAAAATTTCCAAATTACCTAAAGCCACTGATAGATTCGATGCAATCCCTATCAAAATTCAATTGGTATTTTTCACAGAAATAGAACAAATAATCCTAAAGTTGTATGGAACCACAAAAGACCCCAAATAGAAAAAGCCATCTTGAGAAGGACAAGCTGGAGGCATCACACTTGATGATTTTAAACTACATTACAAAGCTATTACCATAGCATATAATATACTATAATCAAAACAGCGTGATGCTGGCGTAACAACAGACACACGAAGGAACAAAATAGAAAGCTCAGAAATCAACCCATGCATATATGGCCAATTAATTTGTGACAAAGAGCCATAAATATACAATGCAAAAGGAAAATCTCTTCCATAAATTATGTTGAGAAAACTGGACAGGCACATGCAAAAGAATGAAACTGGACCAGTATCTTACACCGTACACAAAAATCAACTCCAAATGGACTAAAGACTTGAACATAAGACCTGAAATCATAAAACTCTGGGAAGAAAACATAGCGGGTAAGCTCCTTCATATCAGTATGGCAGTGATTTTTAGATTTGACACCCAAAGCAGAAAAAAACAAGCAGAATTATATAAAACTAAAAATCTATACAGCAAAGGAAGCTACCAACAAAATTAAATGACAACCTATGGAATGCGACGAAATATTTGCTAATCATATATCAGATAAGTGGTTAATATCCAAAATATATGAAGAAATCATATAACTCAATAGTAAAAATCCCAAACAATCTAGTTAAAAAGTGGGCAGAGGCTCTTCCCTGGTAGTCCAGTGGCTAAGTCTCCATGTTTCCAATGTAGGGGGCCCAGGTTTGATCTCTGGTCAGGGTAGAAGTTCCCGCTTGCCACAGTGAAGATGGAGGATCCTGCATGCAGCAACTAAGACCCAGCCCAGCCATATATCTAAATAAATAATTTTTTTACATGGGCAGAGAAACTGAACAGACATTTTTCTAAAGACATACAGATTGCCAATAGTACATGAAACAGTGCTCAGTATCACTAATTATCAGGAAAGTACAAATCAGAACCACAGTGAGATCTCTTCACACCTGTTAGAGTAGCAGGGTGCAGGTCCCTTAAAAATTTTAAATAGAGCTACCATAGGACCCAGCAGTTCCACGTCTAGGTGTTTATCTGAAAGAGATGAAGGCACTAACTTGAAAAGATACCTGCACTTCCATGTTCATTGTAGCATTATTTACAAGAGCCAAGGATGAAAGCAATCTAAGCATCCACTAATGGATGAATGGATTAAGAAGTTGTATACCTACACACAATGGAATATCACTCAGCCAGGAAAAAGAAGGAAAACCTGCCTTTTATGACAACATGGATGGACCTTGAGGGAGTTACGCCAAATGAAATAAGACAGAGAAAAACAAATACTATATAATTATATAATCTCATTTATATGTGAAATCTTAAAAAAAAAAAAAAAAAAAAACCTCATAGATACAGAGACCAGATTGGTGATTGCTATGCACAGGGAATAGGGGGTCTGGGATGAGCGAAATGGGTGAAAGTAGTCAAAAGGTACAAAATTCTAAATATAAAATAATTAAGTGCTGGAGATGTGATATACTACGTAGTGACTTAGTTAACAATACTGTATTGTGTATTGGAAAGTTGTTAAGAGAAAAATAAAATTTAAAAGTTCTCATCACGAGAAAAGAATTGTTATCAATGTGTGGTGATGACTGTCAGCTAAACTTACCGTGATCATTTCATAAAATATACATATATCAAATTATTATGTTGTATACCTAAAACTAATACAATGTTATATGTCTATTATATTTAAGTTTTTTAAAATGCTCACTTTTAACTCAGGATTTATTTTATGTCAGATGGGGAATCAACTGTCAATTAATCTTATATGTATACTACTTTTCATCATTATCATTTTAATATATTTATGGATCATTTTATCTAATTTGCAAGAAAAGATAGTTTATTTTTCATGACATTATCTTATATTTATGTAATACATTTTTCCCAAGAAGTTCAAAGGATTTTTCTCAAAACTTCTCATTGGTTTTGATTGAAGCCCCAGGATCTGGGCAAAAGGCTGATTTCCATTGCCCTAGTTTTCATTAAAAATCATTTTGCTTTCTCTTGGTATTTGATGAGAGAAGAAACTCTTTGATTTGGGGATCTTTTTAAAATTGACTTTGTTCTATTTTAATCCCAACTGCTCCAGGCATCATTAGCTCATCTTAATAGAAGTTTCAATTTCCTTTTATCCCTTTGAGCTTGGATTCCAATGTCCTCAAAGCAGCACCTTTTAATTGGCCTGGAAAAGGTCACCGTTTCAAGGAAAGGAAGCCATATCATACGTTTTACAGAGTCAGTGAGGGTCTCTGAGATCAGACAGGGATGGTTGCAGAGGGTGGATTCACCCTCCAGCAAATGTTTAGGCGGCATGCGATTACCTCCTAAACATTTTCAATGTAATGTCCCATGTAATTACATACACCCACTTTTATTGCAACACATTCCCTGTTACAATTAATTGGCTTTTATTTGAAATTCATTTGTCTTTAAGATTTTGTTCTCCGTTTTTAGTTTAGCCAGTGGCTAAGGGACAGTGTTAATTTGGACAGTGGTTTTTCCTTATATGTCGTAACTTTCAGTGACACTCTCCTATACAGACATCCCAATCATAGGCTTTTTAGAAAATGATACAAGGACACCTAATGTATTCTCCTAATAAAAGGGCATCTAATGTATAGATCTGATGTATCCTCCGCCTTCAGGAACTCCCTACCACATGTTGTTTTGTATATTCTAGCAGTAATTTCTCCAAAGTCTAAAGTGTAATCAAATCTTACATATACATGGACACAGTTTACCATCAAAGAAAGTTTCTGAGGGAAACCTACCTGATTACTTTACTTACTTCTAGTGTTACAAAAGCTAATCTGGATCTAGAGTGGGTACCTAAATCCTGCAGTGGAGGAGGAGGTAGTAAACCTTTCAAGGATCTGAAAGAATTCAGAAACTTGACTCCATCAGGGCAGCAGTAAGGAAGGGAGGGGGAGAGCTGCTGAAAAAATCCTAGTCTTTAAGGGGCTAGCCTTCTACTTCAAAGACTCACTGATGTAAAGAAATACTCTACAATATTTCATCTCTTTAATTATCAAGACACTCTTAAGAACCCTCAATATTTGGTACCTCAGGAGTCATTACTCAGACACTTATGAAAATTAAGCATTATTATTTCCACACAATTCCTATCTTACAGATGAATCATGGATACATATTATGGAAAAGTAGTATATTATAAGGATGATACAATACACAATATACCTACAATACATCTAAAAATCTAGGTCCACAGGTTTCTTTTTTCTATATTATTTTATTTTATTTTTTTATTTTTTTTTTTTAGTTTTTTATTTTTTAAATTTTAAAATCTTTAATTCTTACATGCAAAGTGATTTTTTAAAAACAAACTTTCCAGAATAAAGTTCCTTCTTGTCCCCTTCTTTTGAAGAATTGGGTGGAATTCTAAGTTGAGTGAACCTAGTAGAAGTAGACCATCAAGAACAAGATAAAAAACTGTCCTCATCTAGTTTGCACAAGCACTGTGTTCTGCTACATCCACACACAAAAAAGAGTGACTTGGATGTTTGGGAACACAAGGAAGAGAGACCTTAACAGCCCAGATCTCTGGATCATGACATGGAAATAACAGGTGAATGAATTCAGTTCAGTTCAGTTCAGTCGCTCAGTCATGTCTGACTCTTTGCGACCCCATGAACCACAGCATACCAGGCCTCCCTGTCCATCACCAACTCCCAGAGTCCACTCAAATCCATGCCCATTGAGTTGGTGATGCCATCCAACCATCTCATCCTCTGTCGTCCCCTTTTCCTCCTTTCCTCAATCTTTCCCAGCATCAGGGTCTTTTCCAATGAGTCAGCTCTTCGCATGAGTTGGCCAAAGTATTGGAGTTTCAGTTTCAACATCAGTCCTTCCAATGAACACCCAGGACTGATCTCCTTTAGGATGGACTGGTTGGATCCTCTTGCAGTCCAAGGGACTCTCAAGAGTCTTTTCCAACACCACAGTTCAAAAGCATCGATTCTTCGGCACTCAGCTTTCATTATAGTCCAATCCTTACATCCATACATGACTACTGGAAAAACCATAGTCTTGCCTAGACGGACCTTTGTTGACAAAGTAATGTCTCTGCTTTTTAATATGCTGTCTAGCTTGGTCATAACTGAAGACTAACTAACCTAGAAAAGATCTGGCAGAAAAACGATAACTGTCCTCAAAAGGTCAGAAGATGGTGAAATGGAAAAACCATTCAACATCTTCTATTTGGTTCAAGAAGGATGAAAGAACTGAAGTTATGATAGAATTAGTATAAAGAAGAATATCACTGTAATTTGAAGTGGTCTGAAAATGAAATCATGTGCTTTGGTACTTAGGGGTTCACTTTCCCAGACGGTGTTCAAGCAGAGGCTGGCATACCACTCTAGTGAGCTGCTGTAAAATGCACGAGAGGAGAAACTGAACCGCCTGGATTTTCAGTTTCCTTCTAACCCTCAAGTTCTATGAAAACGCCTGCCTTAGGGAAGATTATTTGATGCAACAAAATTAAGTACAGCCAAATAATTCAAATACTAATGGTTTCAGGGGTCCAGGATGTAGGATTTATCCTGTGTTGTCTTTGTGTAGGCTTTCCTACCACAAAGCTGAAGAGTTATTTTATGCCATTAAAATAGACTGACTGTTAAACCAGTCTACTTGACTTGTACATGTGTGCTAAGTTGCTTCAGTCAAGTCCGACTCTGCGCAACTCTGTGGATCGTAGCCCACCAGGCTCCTCTGTCCCTTGGATTCTCCAGGCAAGAATACTGGAGTGGGTTGCCATGTCCTCCTCCAGGGGATCTTCTCTACCCAGAGACTGAATTCCCATCTCTTATGTCTCCTGCATTGGTAGGGTGGGTTCTTTACCACTAGTGCCACCTGGGAAGCCCGTACTTGACTTAGATAAGACAAAGCAAAACAACAAAGTCCTCTTAAGGCTCCTCCACCGAGACTGTTTATCTACACTCGTCTACTTAAATTGGCTCTTTTGAAATGTCTGTGTGGGTCCTGTTGGGAGGAGGGATGCAGGCTTTATGCAGCCATCATGTCACTCAGCTGGGATGTGGAGAAGGCTCCTCCACTCCCCCAAAGAGCCTTCAGCAGCTCTTCCCTCAGGGCCTCCATCAGCAGGGGAGGAACTAAATGAGGTCTGAGCCCTGAGAAGCATCATCTGACTGTTGAGAGGCAGTGGGTCAAACTCAGACCACCTAGTGACCTACAGGGAGGGGATGAAGAGAGAAACAGCAGAAAGGGAGGTGTTTCTTCACCAACTCCCTCTTCGTACTGGCATTTGTGAAGTGTTAGTCACTCAATAGTGTCCGACTTTTGCGACCCCATGGGCTGTAGCCTGCCAGGCTCCTCTGTCCATGGGATTCTCCAGGCGAGAATACTGGAGTGGTTAGCCATTTCCCTTCTCCAGGGTATATTCCCAACCCAGGGATCAAACCCAGGCCTTCTGTATTGCAGGCAGATGCTTTACCATCCGAGCCACCACTTCACAGGTATTTGTGAAGTGCATCATAAAGAGAAGAGTTAGAGCTCATCTTTACTGACTAACTCTTACTCCACAATAGACCTCCACATGATGCTACAGAGACCACTTCATACTAATCCATTTAGGTAAAAGACTTGTAAAAGAGATAAAGAGATGGTGTGTTGCTAAAATACACTTAAAGAGCCAGGGTCCAAGTTCTGACTTTCTAGTTTCTAATCTTGAACAAGTAAATTGCTTAACCTCTCCGGGTCTCAGTTTCCTCATCTATAAAATGGGACTAGGAATAGTGGCTCGCTCTCCCTATGTACTAGATAAATGATAGCTCCTATTACGTTCACAGAAGCAGAAAATTGAGTCCCTCCTGAACTTGCCTCTCCTTGAGTCCTGTCCAAGACACAAAAGGAACAATAGCTGCATTGAGCTAAGAATCTAGGTCACATCAGACCTGTGGCTCTGCTGATTGGAAAATAACATGAACCCAGACTGGGGCATGCTGAAAGGGAAAGTGAATCGTATACAACTTTTAAAGGAAAATAAAATGAAACTGTATTTTCTGACATGGAGAAGTGTCCACAATTATTAAATGAAAATGCATGTTAGAGAACAGTGTGATCATCTATTGGAAAAAAGGATTAATATTAACTTACATAATGGTAACACATCAGCATCTATAACAGAGAAGAGCTGGAGGAATTTCCACCCAACCATGGATAATGATTTGGGGAGCAATTTACGATTACATGGACATTCACTCTATGTCTGTTATCTGCTATATCTGTTTATAAAGAACATTATTTTTAAATTAGGAAAATCAATGTTTAAAAAGAAAAAGCATACTATCCTATTACAGATTTTACAATGTACAGTATACTGATCACCTTACACTGGAACAGGTAATTATAATGAGATAAACAAGTACAGGAAACGCTTCTCTATTCTTTCAAAATGACAACACACATGCATTTTAGAACCTCTTTCATCATACCATGAGTCCACCCACGAGCCTGTTAAGTAGGTATTTGTGGTTAACACTGTGGGCTGTGCTGCCTTCCATCCTGGTTTGAATCCTGGCTCTCTGTCTTCGTAATCGTACGACCTTGGGCAAGTTCCTTAATCACTGTGCCTCAGTAACTTGACCTGTCAAATGGGACAACTGTAGTACCTCAATGAGGGACTGTAGGTATGAACTGAGATACTCTAGGAAGCGCTAAATAAAGAGTTTGGCTGTCATTATTTTATTCCTCACTTAGAGAAAACTGTGGATTCCAATGATACCTTTATGCCAAACAAAACAGCAAACCTCCCAGAATCCTGATATTCATCCCCAGTGGTGCTTCTGTAAGACTGGGATTTTATCACTTAATTCATAGAATGTTGCTGTTATATCTTCCTATGTAGGCTTCTTACCCCAACATATCTTTCCTGGAACTGATGGATTCAGCTCTTTTGAGCTTTCCTGCTATCTCTTATGGTTTGGCTTAAATGGCGTCAGTAGCTTCCCACTATTGAAAGCTTAAATGTCAAACATCTTCATCTGTCCCTTCACACACTGGCTTCATCCTACCTTACACATATATATATTTTTTCTTTTTTAGATTATTTTCCATTATAGATCATTACAAGACATTGGGAATAATTTCCTGTGTTATACAGTTGATCCTGGCTGTTTACCTATTTTGTAGATGTTAGTGTGTATCCAAATTCCAAGTGTTAATTCCAAATTCCTAATTTATCTCTCCACCTCACATTGTACCTTTCTTATCTGTGACACAGTATTTCTAACACAAACCCTCTGCTTCAGCCACACTGTTCCCTCAGAACCATAAGAGTATCCCTGATTCTGAGCTTTTGCCACAAGTCATTGTTCAGCCCCTCACCTGTTAACCACCTCAGCTCAAGATTCCAGCCAGTAATACTAGATTCAAGAAAGCTGGCCTCTCACATCCACGGTTACCTCTATCTTGAAATCTTAGAGCATCTGACATCCTGGTCCACTCTCACTGGAAACTCAATTATAGTCACTGAGGGAGGTATCATATGTAAATTCAACAAGCGGTGATGGATCAGACTTTGGGAATTGAGAGGTGAAGAACACAAAGTCCCTATCCTCACCAAGCCCATGTTCTGTTAGAGAAGATAGAAAGTAAGCAAACGATCGTTTGGCCAGAAGTGGCCACGTGCTTTGTCAGAGGCATATGCAAGGTACAACGGTGGCCCAAAACCGTAGGAGTAGTGCTGGTTGCTCAGTCATGTCCGACTCTTTGCAATCCCATGGATTGCAGCCCGCCAAGCTTCTCTGTCCATGGAATTTTCCAGGCAAGAATACTGGAATGGGTTGCCTTTCCCAAAGAGAGAGATAATCACAAAAGAATGAATCAACATTAAGGGCTTGAAGTGTGTGGCTTCTCTTTCTCTCTCCCAACCAAACTTGTCCTTCCTCTGATCAAAAGCACGCAGCTGGATCTGAAATGTGTTAAGATCCTGTCCTACTTACGGTCCCCAAATGATAGGCTCTGACTGGTTTCTCCTCTCTGGTACCAGCCTCTCCCTGGAGTATATTTCCACCTTCCCTGCTACTCAGTTCACCACTGTCTGCCTATTTATTTGTTTAAAATGTGAACCAACTGGTCAAGTACAGTAATCTAATTCTGCATTTGGTCTGAGGCCAATGCATTGAGGGCATTCAATAAATAATGGTTCTCGGTGTGCCTTTCCTAGATCCTGGCTATGTAGTAGGTCTGTGACAGCGCTGGGATCCCAGGTGACAAGCTCAAGAGAGATGGTGGATGAAGGGTGGTAGAAGTCTGGAGGCCACGACGGCAAATTTGTTCTGATTGTCTGACCCAGGGATTATACACCTGTGGGGCTTGCTGAAGTGAAACCTACACATGCAAATATTATTCTACTGAGTTGGTTAGGGTGTGGCCTTCTTCCTGACATGATTTTCCCAGATTCAATCTGGGTAAAAGTACATCAAGGCCTTACTCCCTATGAGCACACAGACCAGTGTTTACTTGCCTTCATTAAGGGAATTCTCTTTCCTGTGAGTGGGTGGTTCTGGGAGGGGCAAGGTAGGAGCCTCTGTCAGATTAACTGGGCAGTTCCGGGAGGAAGAGCATGAAGAAGACAGAAATCCTCAGAACAGAATTTCCTTGACAACGTGTGTCCACCTAACCATCAATCCATTTATTCTTATCTATCTACCAAGGGATTGGCGGTGAAGCTATAAAGATGAATATAACATAAGTCCTCCTGGTTCAAGGGAGATACTCAAGAAATATTTATGGAATTAATGATTTAAGAATATGCATTAGTTTTACTCTGATTACCATTTCCTACTGGAAACATTCTGTACTTTCTGAAGCCACATGTTATCAGCCCATAGTTAACAGAGGCATCATGGCCTGCATAAAAAGGATCTTCTAACATATCCCCTACATTCGTGAACTTAGATCCCAAACTGCCTTATTTTTAATGTTCTTCCTTACTGTCTTCTCCCAATCTCCATTTATGATTCTACTGTCTGACCTACTGTTTGGCTTCTCCAGGCTTCTGAATCATAATTCAAATACTGATTGCTTTCAGGCTACACTGGCAGTTCCAACTTCGCCCCTAGCTCTCCCTTCTAAGCCCAATTGTCTCAGACAGCAGGGGGCTGGAGAGAAGTCAAGGGAGTTGGCTCCATGTTCTAGCTAGATCACCTGGCTTGAGGGCAATCTGGCTTGTCTGGCTGTATCTCCCATTCTCCATCTGTAGAATGGTGATGAGGCCAACTGGCCCAGGGATCAAGCAAGGGTTGGTGAGCTCATAACTGGAAGGGATGATGTATCCAAGAACAAAGCAATATCATGAGGTGAAATTCTGATTTTATGGTTCATCAATACCAAGTCTCATACTGTTTCTGGCTTTTCTGCTTCTGTGATTTTTGGCACGTGACTTCTAAGGAAGACGTCCGGATAACGAGCACAACTCGTCTTCTCAAGCACAGACTCCCATATATAGAATGGTCTTGGCACAGATCGGAACACCCGGGTGTAGCTGGCTGCTAATCAAACACTGCCAGCAGGTGAACAAGAACAGCACCTGATTTGGAGAAGCACTTCTGAGGTGGGAGAACATTTTCTAAAGTGTCACTCAGAGCTGGATTCAATTAAACTACAAGTTTGGAAAGAACTCATGTTAAAAAATGAGAAATCCCTCTTGATGCTTAAAGATGCAGAATCTCAGCAGATTACAGCTACCACAAAAAGAAAGACAAAAACCACACACACACACAAAGACACCAATGAATTATTTTGTTTCCCCTGCAGAGTATACAAAACAAATTCTTTGATCATGAAATGTGGAAGTCCCTCTCAAAGAAAACTCCCTTTTCTATCTGATTGTAATAATCTGGCAGCAGACAAATATGTTAGTGATGTACACAAAAGAGCAGCTAAAATCTAAAACAAATACTGCTCTCATAAGTGGAATAACAATTGGCAAAAATCAGTGTCCAGTAGAGTACGGACAACCGTAGTTGTTCGTCTATTACGATGTTTAAGCTTAAGAAGGAACAAGCAGCTATTTCTACTAAAAAAAAAAAAAGGAAAATTTCCAGAAACAGAATTCTTCTCAAGGAAAGGCCATTTAACCTAAAATCATCCCCCAGGTTGCTGGAAGATGCATTCAACACCCCATGTTGGTCTTGTGTACCACGCAATACTTTCGATTTACCTAATGGAAGAAGTAAGAGTACTTTCTGCTGCATTACTGCCTTCTCATTCGCCACCTCTCCCCAGAAGCCCTCACAGAGGAAAGTTGGCTAATAGGAGACAGAGGCCAAGGGCTGCCCTCACTTACGGATTTTGCCGCCTTCTCGAGTTTTGGGTCCCAAGCCTGGGGAACATCAGAGCCAGGCAGCCGCCCTTGCTTAGCACCATATCCGAAACAGGCCGGCAACAAGATTGGGATGGGAGAGGAGGACAGCCCAGAGGGAAGAGGAAGAGGCTCTTACTCACCATCCACTCAGAGCTGGCACTGGTTCTAAAAACAACAGCACTCCCCCACGCAGGGGCACCTCCCCTCAGCCTTGCCTCAGCTCCCATTTGCAGTAACAGGCTGTGCTGCGGGCAAGAAAGCAAGAGAGCTGGACGAGGGGAGATGACCAACAGGTTGGAAACAAACCAGAGACCCCAAGCACATCTCAGAGAAACATTCGTTTCCTTGGGGGCGTGGCGATTCCAGGGGCTTTTCAACAAAATGTAAACCTCTCCAGAGCAGGGACTGGAGAGTCATACACGGATTGATCAGGTACTCAGTACAGGGCTATGGGCTTCTGCTTAGCTATAACCAGAACCTCCTGCCAAAGGTGGGAGCAGTTCTTTGAGACCCAAGTTATGGAGGTTTCTGAGACCTCCTCCCTCAAAAATCTGGCTTCTGGCTGCTTCAGGGTTGTTGTTGTTTAATTGTTGTATCCCAACTCTTTGAGATCCCAAGGACTGTAACCCACCAGGCTCCTCTGTGCATGGGGGTTTTTCAGGCATGAATACTGGAGTGGGTTGCCATTTCCTTCTCCAGGGGATCTTCTCAGATCAAGGATTGAACCCACACCTCCTGCATTGGTAGGCAGATACTTTACCACTGAGCCACCTGGGAAGCCCTGCTTCAAGGGTACTGCCTTATTCTTATTCACTCTCTTCCCATAAAGCTCATTCCAGTTTCTACAGGGACAAGTGTTCCTAGGTTCATAGAGTTCCGGGTTGTCTGCGTTACTCATGACCTAAAACTCCTCCCTCCTCAAGAGGTTAGGTCACTTTGAGGATTGGCAAAAGCTGTAAAATCTTCAGAAGTAGTAAATATACCATCTCTCTTGATGTGATCCATGGGGACCCATTCCTACAATCAGACTGCAGGGGAAGAAGATCTGAAGGGGTCATTTCACTCCTACCTTTTTAAATTTCCTTAAAAAAAAAAATTCAGTCATGTCACCTTATTTCCTCAAGGTAATTTTCAAGTTTTGCAAATGAAGACTCAAGAAAATGAGAAGGATGGTCTTCATGGATGACTCATGGTACTTAAAGTGTTGAACCTACCTGGCTTGGTCCCATTGCATGATAGACAATTAACCTTTAACTTGATCCCTTGAAAGAATATTTTGACTAAAAGAATTTTTAATTTCTTTAACATTTTGCCCACAGTATGAAAGCAATCCAAGCCCTAAATATAACTAATAGCCCAGCAATCCAACCAATCTCTCTTTTGGGGAGTAAATAGAACATGCAATATCAGACAATTCATTTCTGAAGTTTCTATACATTCAGTGCTATTTGAAAAAAACTAGGATCGACAAAAGTAGAGCTTGAAGTCTCTCATTGACTCACCTAACAGGCTTGGCAAAAGCTTTCTCTGACGTTCCCAAGAAGATGACTTCTTAGGTGTCCAGGTCCCAGTCACTCCACCCAACCTCCAATCCCAGTGCGGGCTAAGGGGTGTTGCCTAGTTCCCCTGGGCTATCCAGATGCCACTCATTGCAGAGATTCAGAGTCATTAAATCCTGCCAGACTTGACCTGGAGACCTGGGAGGGGAAAGGCATTAGAAGAGACACTGAACCCAGAACCTTACATACTCCTTTCAAGACTCAGCAACACACACTGACTTAGCAAGGTTCCTCCAGGCCCTGGCTTTGATTCGTCATCCCCAGCCTTTGTAATGAGGGTGTTTCCCCAGCACAATTGAAAGGGTTTTGTCTCACTTCTAATCAAGGACTTCCCACAACCTCTAAAGTTTGGAATCATCCTAGAAAACACAGGTTCATCATTTGGGGCAGAATTTCTACCTTCATAGTTGTTTCTCTTTTATCAAATCTCTCATTGGCCAGTGGAGTGAGTGACTGTGAGACTGCATCAGCTTCTAAAGCCCTGTCCTTCTTCTTAAACTAATATCAACCTCTGTAGAGGCCTCGTGGCGAAAGGAAACACTGAATTTCACACAAGAAAAAGAGACGAGGAGGACTTTCCTGGTGGTCCAGTGGATAAGAATCTGCCTGCCAACACAGGGTACACAAGTTCGATCCCTGGTCCAGATAGAGTCCATATGCCTCGGGGTAACTAAGCCCATGCACCACAACTACTGAACCCACGTGCTACAACTGCTGAAGTCCGTGCACCCAGAGCCTGTGCTCCACAACAGGAGAAGCCACAGCAATGAGAAGCCCATGCACTGCAACCAGAGAGTAGCTCCTGCTCCTCACAACTAGAGAACAAAAGGCCCAACAACCAAAAATAAGAATTAAAAAAAGTGCTTTTAAAAAGAGAGAGAGAAGGAGCCTGAGTTATTCATAGTAGTCTCTTTCTTGAGATGTTTCCTTCCCCTAAACATAATGATACTTCTATTGTCCTCATTTTTGCTACCAAGGTCCCATTCCTGATCACATTACTAGTGTGAGGCCAAGACCTCAAACTTTGTTTTCATTAGACCTAGAAAAACTTGCAACACAGAGAGGCCTTCTCTACCACGTGTGTGTGCAACTGCTGGGGTTCCACCCTCCCAGGGACATTTTTCCATGACATAGGATTCAGTGAAAGTTGCTCAGTCATGTCCAACTCTTTGCGACCCCATGGCCTCTTCAGTCCACGGGATTCTCCAGGCCAAAATACTGGAGTGGGTAGCCTTTCCCTTCTCCAGGGGATCTTCCCAACCCAGGGATCAAACCCAGGTCTCCTGCATTGCAGGCAGATGCTTAACCAGCTGAGCCACAAGGGAAGCTCATTCAGAAAAGATGCCCATGTCATATCTTTTTTCTTGCGAAAACTATTGGTTACTTAAATAAAACTGTATAGTATATAGAACTATATTTTTTCCCATTCAGGAGTGAAAACAAGTACTATAATTCTAGGGAAATTATAGGCAAATGGGATTGCTAGGCAGATTAGGAAAAATGACTTTAAATTAGTAGTAATTTCAGGGATGAAGTAAAAGCCTGCTTTTGAGTCTCTACCTATACTTTCTGTGAAAATAACTACACAGGATGTCCATTAAATACTTACTAACTTGTTTCCCCTTGGGTTCCTAATGGTCAGAGTGTTTGTTAAACAACAAATGAACTTGCCCCTCAGAATCAAAATTAAACATTGTACACCTACACTTTCCTTTCGGAAAGCTTTTGGTATTTTTTGACCTGACGGCTAGTAAATGCGATGATTGATGGATTCGTTGCTTTTATTACCTTCCAGACAGACTCTTATTTTAGGTGTGGTCAAAGTGAAAATATGAGGAATAATAAGCTCATAGGAGTAGTCCTTATCCTCTAAATTAGAACAGCCTAGCAGTCACTGGAAGTGCCCGAGACTGGAACTGTTGCTGTTTTAATCTGAAAATGACAACATAGAACACAGCCAACAGGCACGCAGCATTTTATCATGGGTGATGCAGCTTTAATTGGTATGTAGAAGGCATACCTGTGGAATTAGTTCTTGGACTATAAGCCAATCAGATCACTTTCAACATTTCTCAATGTTTAGTTTCATCTTATAATTAAGTAACAATGATCATTTCCTGGCAGCTAATGACTGGCTAGAGGAGTCAGAAGCTTCATTAGGTTTATAAGTTATTAAATTCTAAGCTCCTCCTCTGCAGTGTTTCAAAAAGAGAAAGCAACCTCAAATTCCAAAATGATTAAAGACAACCTCCAACCATATTTCATAAGTGTTCACTAGTTTGTCACAGGCTGACTTTATTATTTTCTGAGTTAACAGCAACTGTATATTATTATATAAGCAGGAAATAATGATGTTGATGTAAATTTGATAGAGATCTATTAAACTATGTTAACACACACATACATGCATATGCTAAAACCAAAGTAGAGTGGATAGCTCACGCTTCCTTTAAGATTCTTTCTGTGACAATTTCAAACCCTTGACTATTCATTAATTTGAGCTGTAGCATACTCTTTTATTTCTTGCCCACGTTTTATGCATTATAACATTTGTGCACTTTTGTACCAGCACTGGTTTTATCAAATGTCATCTGCTTTTCTTTTCTGGAATCTCCTTTCCACATGCCTTGTGATAAAGGATGTTGAAGAGCTAGTTTCTGGAGCTTTCAGACTGCCTGAGTTCCAAACCTAAACTGCCAGGTAAGCATGATTTTTGTTATTTGGGTGAAGAGAGCTATAAAATTTGAAATTTTGCTGAAATACAAGCATTTCCCAACTTAAGCACAAACTGTGTTGCAAGATTTCAATGGTTAGTTAGTTACCTGGATTTTAAAGAATGCAGTGTGACCTTATTGAAAGGGGTCAAGACAGTCCCTACTTTGTGAGGTAAGGATTCAGACAGCTATTATATTACATCTCTAAAAACACATTCTGTGTGTATGTCTGTGTGTGTGTGTATTCAGTTACCCAGTTATGTCCAACTCTTAGAGATCCCATGGACTATAGCCTGCCAGGCTTCTCTGTCCATGGAATTTTCCAGGCAAGAATACTGGAGTGGGTTGTCATTTCCTCTCCCACGGGATCTTCCTGACCCAGGGATCCAACCTGGATTTCTTGCGTCTCCTGTATTGCAGGAGAATTCTTTATCATTGTCCCACCTGAGAAACTCAAGCAGCACACTAAGTGCTCTGTAAACGCTGGTTTTTCATTATTATTGCCTCGTGTTCCACTTGGTTCTGCTATAGGAAACAGACCCAAGAAACTAGTGGAAGTGAAAGTTGCCCAGTCGTGTCCTACTCTTTGCGACCCCATGGGCTGTATAGTCGATGGAATTCTCCAGGCCGGAATCTGGAGTGTGTAGCCTTTCCCTTCTCCAGGGGATATTCCCAACCCAGGGATCAAACCCAGGTCTCCCACAAGGCAGGTGGATTCTTTACCAGCTGAGCCACCAGGGAAGCCCAAGGATAATTATGAGTAACATGGATAATATCAAGGTGACCCCGTGAAAGCTTAATCCCCCCAAGCAGACACTGTAGGTCAAATTTCCCAGGAATGTATATTAGTTTTGATTCACCATTCTAAAACGTGAGACTAGGAGACTTTCTAACAATCTTAGTAATGGTCCTGCCTCATGACAAAATCCCCAGCTAAAATGGTCATAGAAATCATCCATGTTATACTGAGTGAAGTAAGTCAGACAGAGAAGGAGAAATATCATATGACATCCATTATACGTAGAATCTAAAACCAAATGATACAAAATGAACTTGCTCTCAAAACAGAAAGATACAGAGATCAAATTTATGGTTGCTGGAGGGAAGGATAGAGGGAAGGGATAGTTAGAAAGGTTTGGATGGACGTGTACACACTGCTATATTTAAAGCAGATAACCAACAAGGACCTACTATATACATAACAGAGGGAACTCTGCTCAGTGTTATGTGGCAGCCGTGATGGGAAGGGAGTTTGGGGAGAATGGATACATGTATATACATGGCTGAGTCCTTTCACTGTTTACCTGAAACTATCACAACATTGTTAATTGACTATACCCCAAAACAAAATAAAAGCTTTTTTAAAAAATGTGGCAAATTTTCAATAATTGTTGTGTGCGTGTGTGCTAAGTCGCTTCAGTCATGTTCAACTCTTGGCGACCCTATGGACCATAACCTTCCAGACTCCTCTGTCCACTGGATTCTCCAGGCAAGAATACTGGAGTGGGTTGCAGTGCCTTCCTCCAGGTGATCTTCCCAACTCAGGGAAAGAAGTCCCCCCCAAAATAAAGAAAGAAACCATCCACGTGGATACACTTATCACTTTATCATCTCCTGTCCTCTCTTCAGCCCACTGCAGTCCAGCTTGCATCCTCAGCACTCCTTTGCCACGCTCCTCTCACAGCCGCATCATTCTCTGTTTGCCAAGCTCAGTGCTTTGTGATCGTCTCATGGGATCCCAGCAGCATTCAACACACATGGCTGTTTGCTCCTTGAGAAACACTGTCCTTTCTCGACTTCCACAACACCACACCCTACTGAGTTTTGCCTCCCAATTCACTGACAGTTGTTTTTCACCTGCCTTTGCTGAGTCTTCCTCCTCTCAAGCTTGCTGTGCCTCGGGGTTTGGTCTTCACATCTTTTCTCTAGTTATACTCTCTCTGATGAGTGAATCCGGTCCTGCGACTTTAAACAAACACTTTTTATATGTGGATGACTCTCAACTTTCTCTTCTCAGTTCTGACCTCTCTCCTGGACTCCAAATTCTTATATACAACTACCTACCCAGATATCTGATTGGATTATCAAAAATTCTATGTTTGAAAGGACTTCCCTGGTGGTCCAGTGGCTAAAACTCCACACTCCAAATGCAGGGGGCCCAGGTTCAATCCCTGGTCAGGGAACTAGATCCCATACGTCACAACTAAGAGTTTACACGCCACAGCTACACATGCCTTGAGCGCCACAACTAAGACCCGGGACAGTCAAATAAATAAATATGTTTAATAATATGTTTGAAATAGAACTCTTGCTTCTGCTATTCCCTGGCACCCCCACCCCTATCCTCCACACCTGCTGCTTTCCAGCTTTCTCCATCTTAATTCCTTCCTTTAACCTTTTATTCAGTCCCTCAGTAGGTTGCACGCGTGTGCATGCTAAGTTGCTTCAGTCGTGTCCAACTCTTGTAGCCCACCAAGCTCCTCTGTCCATGGGATTCTCCAGGCAAGAATACTGGAGTGGGTTGCCATGCCCTCCTCCAGAGGATCTTCCCGACCCTGGGATTGAACTCTCATCTCCTGCGGCTCCTGCACTGCAGGCAGATTCTTTTACTGCTGAGCCACTAGGGAAGGTCAGGTGATGCTATCTCAGAACTCTGTCTCCAATCTCAACACTTCAGCCATCTCCACGGCCACCCGCCTAGAACAAGCCACTGCCATATCCTCAGATTAGTGTAACAGGGTCCTCATTGGTTTCCCTGTGCCTACACATGCCCTTATATAGTCTAATCCTCAGAAAGGAATCTCAGTGTTATTTGAAAGGAATCAATTAAAAAGTTTGTTTTCTGACATGTACACACTGCTATGGGCTTCTCTGGGGACTCAGCAGTAAAGAATCTTCCTGCCAATGTGGAAGATGCAGTTTGATCCCTGGGTTGGGAAGATCCCCTGAAGAAGGGCATGGCAACCCACTCCATTATTCTCGCTTGGAGAGTCCCATGGACAGAGGAGCCTGGTGGGCTACAGCTCATGGGATTGCAAAGAGTCAGACATGACTGGGCGACTAAACAACAAACTTCCGCATGCATGTGTGCATGCAAAGTCGCTCAGTCATGTCTGACCCTTTGTGACCCCATGGACTGTAGCCCACCAGGCTCCTCTGTCCAAGGGACTCTCCAAGCGAGAATAATGGAGTGGGTTGCCATGCCCTTCTCCAGGGGATCTTCCTGACCCAGGGACTGAATCTCGATCTCCCTCATTGCAGGTTGATTCTGTACCATCCAAGCCACCAGGGAAGCCCTAATACACTGCTCTATTTATTTATTTGCTTATTTTTGGCCATGCTGAGTCTTCGTTGCTACATGCGGGTTTTCTCTAGAAATACCTTACCCATCTTATTTACCACTGCATCTCCCATATAGAGGGAAACGCCTGGCTGGTGGTGGGTACTCTGTAAATATCTGTAGAATGAATGAATGATTTCTAAGTGTAAAAACAGCGGGGGCAACGCTTTAGTTGTGGCACATGGGCTCAGTGGCTCCAAGGCCTGTGGCATCTTCCCGGACCAGGGATAGAACCCACGTCCCCTGCCTTGGCAGGTGGATTCTGATCCACTGGCCACCAGGGAAGTCCCTCAAAGAAATCAATTTGATAATACTGTTGCCTTGCCTAAAATCCTCCAATGGCCTCCTGCTACACTTGCACCACAATTCAGTTCCTTACTGGGGCCTATGAGGCTCTTCACCATGTGGCCCCAGCCTATGTTGTTCACGAGGCTTCAGCCATACTGGCCTTTCATTTCCTTCAACAACCTAAGATTGTTCCCCCCTCAAGGCCCTAGCTCTTGAATTCTCCCCCTGCCTGGAATGCCCCACACTTCCATATGGCAGGTTCCTTCTTCTTATTTAGGTTTTAGTTCAAAATTCACCTGATCTTCTCTGACCCTCATACCTCAGGTAGCCCACCAATCTCTATCATATGACCCTGTTCTATTTTTTTTCACAGCACAAATTACTATCGGGAATTATCTTCTCTACTTATTTGTTTACTTGTCTATTATCTACGTGATCCCATGAGAATGTAAGGTCTATAAAAACAAATACCTTACCTTTCTTATTTACCACTGCATTTCCCATACAGAGGGAAACACCTGCCTTGCAGTGGGTACTCTATAAATATCTGTTGAATGAATGAATGATCTCTAAGTGTAAAAGCAGTTAGCAAATTCTATATAATGACCCACTGGAATTCAACAATCAATCCAAATAATTTAGGAATTCATCCTAAATCCTTGTTACTGCCACCATCAGTTACAGAATACAAACAATAGAGAATCCTATACTGGAGGGGACCTCTGCTGCTGCTAAGTCGCTTCAGTCGTGGTATTGTTGGTATCAAAGTTTGCAGTTAAGATTTGTCCGAGTCCCATGGATGGACACGAACAATTAGTGTTCAGACAAGTTGGATTACTTTTAAGGGAACAGATGATCCACTGTCCCTAAAGAGGCAAATTTTAAAATAATCTCGACCTAGAGATAGAAAATCCCATGATCATTTTTACCACTGGAAGCACTGTTCACTTGGAGTGATTTTTCTTTCTTTGGATTTCCTAGTGTTGTGGATTGCGTGATTGAGGATTAGCCCTACTGGGGGCTACTGTTGGCCCTACTACTTCCTCATCATAACTCTCTTATGCTTTAGTCTGAAATCTACGTGATGCCTTCCCTGCCCTCAAACTATAAGACGTTGACTCCTACACAGTTATGAAGCACCTCTGAGTACACTCTACCCCTCTGCTCCACCTCCTTCATTAACAAAAAGGAAGGTTGGACTTCCCTGGTGGTCCAGTGGTTAAGAACCCACCTTGCAGCGCAGAGGACGTGGGTTCGATCCCTGGTCTGGGAAGATTCCACATGCCTCGGAGCAACTGAGCCCGTGCGCCACTACTAGAGAGCCTACCCATTGCAACTATGACCCAATGTAGCCAAATAAATATATTTAATACAATGAAAGACCAAGGGGTTTTTCTGCAGGTAAAGCAATCTGAGTGACACCCAGACTCAATTGAGCCTTCAGCAAAGATTTAGTGACCACATATTCTGGCCAGGCACTGTGCTAGGCTCTGAGGGAGGAAGGTGAACAAAATGAACACAGTCCTTGCTCCTAAGTTGCTCAAAGTCTTTTTGTTGTTGTTTTTCAGCTGCTTAGTCATGTCTGACTCTTCATGACACCATGGACTGCAGCAGGCCAAATTTACAGTACCATGTGGTTGGTTGTAGGTTAAACAAAGATGAGGATACTCACCAACTTTAGAAAGGGGAGGATGAGCACTCTAGAGAAGTAACCTGTGCCAATATAGGAGAGAGGAAGCATGTGTGCTCAGGCACTGGAAGTGGATTGGAATGTGAAGCTGGAAAGAAGCAGCTGGTCAGATACAAGGCTGGAGAAGAAAACCTTGCATACTGTGTGTAAATCTTGACTTTTATCCCGAAGGCAATGTGGAGTAAGTTATTCAAGAGAGGGATACCCAGAAGGAAAGGGAGGAGGGGAGCAAGAGAGAGGGGAAAGGGAGAGAGGTTATCATTGTTGATAACGGGAAGATTTGTCTCAGGTCCCCCAAAGAAGAATGCTCTCATGTATTTCATTTTGGCATGGGTGCATGACCAAGTGGCAAGCTATCTAAGGTTATTTGGGCTTTGTTTTTTTTTTTTTTGAAAACAAATAATTTAAGGCCTACAGTTTTTCATGGAAATTTTAAACCATATGTTTGCTAGCACTTGTGAGAGCTGGACCATAAAAAGGCAGAATGCCAAAAACTGATGCCTTCGAACTGTGGTGCTGGAGAAGACCCCTGAAAGTCCCTTGGACAGCAAGGAGATCAAACCAGTCAATCTTAAGGGAGATCAACCCTGAATATTGACTGGAAGGACTGATGCTGAAGCTGAAGCTCCAGTATTTTGGTCATCTGATATGAACAGATGACTCACTGGAAAAGTCCTTGATGCTGGGAAAGATGGAGGGCAGAAGGAAAAGAGGATGAGATGGCTGGACGGCATCACCAATGCAACGAACATGAACTAGGGCAAACTCCAGAGGCTGGGTGTGCTGCAGTGTACGGGGTCGCAAAGAGTTGGACATGACTGGGTGAATGAACAACAACGAATGAGAACTTACTGTGGGGTGAACTTACTGAACTGTAACCTTACCACCACTATAGTTTGCAAATTATTGTGGCTTCCTAGGAAGGCAAGGATTTGACTGATCATCTCATTTAATACTGGAACTGCATCCCGGGGCACTGAATGAACTAGGAAGGTGACATGAAACTATTTCTCTCTACTCTCCCTACACCATGCAAGGATGCCTGAATTATTGAGCAAGGTTTCCGTGTCAGCTTTGGTCAAGAGGACCTTTTCATTTCCAACAATGATGTATATGTAATGTCACTGTACTGAGGTCAATGTGGAGACAATATCATAAATCATATACTATTATTCTTTTTAACTCAGAAAACAAATCCCTTACAGACTAGTTCAATTCTTTTTTGTTTTTTGCAAATATATCACCTCTCACCTGGCTTTAATTCAAACAATCTTTCCAACATTCAATATTATTATTAAATCCAGAAAGGATGTGAGGCGGTTCTGAGACATGCAACAAATACAGTTTACTCCATATTGGTTCAGATGTCCTTTTAACACACTGATTCATGTCAAACACTTGGTTCACATTTCTGTCTAGCTCCTTCAAGCCCAGGCCAACTTAAGAAACATCCTCTAGAAAATGTGACCCAGGACACCACATTTTAACAGGGAGTGGTAATGGCCCCTGCTGGGAATTCTCATGCCCCTCATCCACTCTTGGAAACCTGAACAACAAAACAGACTCAAGGCTTTTCCGAAGTTACTCAGGCTGGAGCGAACGTGGCTCACGCTTAATCTCCTGGGAAACCCAGAAACTTCCCAAGAATGAAGTTACGGCGACAAAGCGCGCAGCCGAGTGAACCCTGGGGCTGTAATATCCTTTCTTTTGCAGACAACAGCGCTTCAGTGTCAAAGCCACAAGACCAAGGGCGAGCACAGCATCCAGAAGAAAGCCTCTCTCGGGGACTCTCGCAAGCCCATCACAGATGGGCGGGCCTGGACGAGAGGGCAGAAGCCCGCTGAGACCTCGAATGCGGAGCACTGTCTGCAACGGCTTACCCTTCTGGCAGTCTCATGAGACATGAAAGGGAGAATCGAAGGTTTTATAATACTTTCATTTATGTATTAAAACTATCAGGTAACTCTTTTAGAATATCCATTTGTCTCCTACATAAATGTATATTTTTAAAATATTTGATTAGGGAAAACAGAAATTAGCTACCTTTGAACATCAAAATGAATTACAAATATTAACAGTCTGGGAATGAAAAACAAACAAAACTAAACAAGAGTTCCTCTCAGAACTGGACCTAACCTTTCTACACCCTAGAAAGAAAATGCAGACTCCTCAGAGAAGGTACCTCTGAGCATCCAGGGAAATTATTTGCTCCCTTCCTGCCCAGCCCCTCCCCAAAGTTCTCTTATTTCAAATTCCAGGAGTGTTCTTTCAGTTTCACACTACCAGCTCACACAGCCGGCCCAAAAACACTTTGTTTCATGCAAATCTGAAGCTAAATAGGAAACAATGCAAAAAAAAAAAAAAAAAAAAAGAAAGATTTTAAAGCATATATTTAAAGACCATAGTTCTGTATCTTGTTTGTCAATTATCAGGAAAAAAAGGTCTTTATTTTAAAAATGTTCAACTGGATAATTTTTAAAATATCACCATTCTTAAAAGAAACATTTGTGACCGTTGGGGTGAGAAAATATAGAATGTTCTTGCTAAGTCCTTGAAAAGGTCCAGGTCATCATTTGGACTACACTGTATATGAGGAATTCTAAGTGGGACCCCAGTGCTTTCCTTCCCTCTCCCTCCCCAATAAGCTCTGTAGCTAGGAGTTAAGCTTTATAAACTGCTAAGTGACCAGACAGACAGATTGGCTCTGCAAGGTAGTGAGTGTTTCTAATTTGACTCATGCTTATGGTCTTTGACCTTAACAGTCATCTGTGGTCCAAGTGCCATCAGACATTCTGAAGGATGGTGTACTCAGTGATAAGCTTAGACATTCAGACTCGGGTTGACTTCTTGCTTTGCTGTCCGCAGACGTGGGAAAGCAGGAGATATGGGCTGTAGAAAAGGAAGGAAGCAAGAGGAAAGGGAAAGAAGAGAAATAACCAAAATATATTTCTTGAAGACCAAGTATCACAAACTTGAGTCATTAAAGAAGTTAAAAGCAGAAAATACATCTTATACAGCGATCTTTCCACTAAAATAAACAAATAGAGCACTAAGAGAGTAAACAAAGGCAACTGTAAATCAAAACCCTCTGCCTAATGCATCCCCCAGTTTCTTTCAGAGAGCAAATGCCAGTGAGAAATGGGTATTCAGGAACCCAGACACCACAGAGGTGAGTCATCTTCATTAGAGAGATAAGATCACCTGGCCCTCTTCAGTAGCTTTAATAGCTGAAGGCCCTCCATCTGATTCTGATTCTCAAAACCATAAACTGAGAAGGGTAATCTCCTCTGCTTTTAGCCATCATTACCCACAATTTAAGCAAAGATAACATTTGCTCCGTTGCTAAGTCACATCTAACTCTGGGACTCCATGGGCTGCGGCCCGCCAGGCTCCTCTGTCCATGGGGTTTTCCAGGCAAGAATACTGGAGTGGGTTGCCATTTCCTCCTCCAGGGGATCTTCCTGACCCACAGATTGAATCCCAGTCTCTTGAGTCTCTTGCATTGGCAGGCGGAATCTTTACCGCTGCGACACCTGGGAAGACCAAAGACAGCACAGGGAATTATAAAAATATTCAGAGCCATCAATAAGATTCACATGCATTCTTTGCTGGCAGACTCAGTTCTCCACGGCTTCCTTCCCTCCACCAAAGGAAAAATATGCCTTCCTGGTCCCATCTTTTGGTTCCTTCTCAAAGACCCTGGAATATAACATCTATTTGCTTAAAGAGAGTTCTGGAGAGCTAGAGAAGATTTATCTGCCTGTGGGAAAGGGAATTAGCTGAACACCTAATGGAAACTTTGGTAGGAGGACTACGGTGAATGGTTAAATATTTACAACATAAGAACCAGTTCATTTGAAAACAAATGTACAAGTGCTGGCTTCGTTCCCTGTCTCAGGAATCAAGAATGTTCCCTTGCTGAGAGCCTGCCATTTTGTTGACATTCAAGTAAGAATCAACTTCATGAAAAGAGGGTGGGAGTGAGCACAGGAACAGTCCTGCAAAGCGGTGTTGTACCAGCTGAGTTCACTGTGATGTAACTACCCTTTAAATGACAAATTCCTAAAGAAGAAACGTCTAGGAAAAACCATGGATAATTTTGACATTAAGTACCGGAGTGCCCCCATGAAAACTCATCAGTCTACTCATCTAAATGTCCCTAACCAAACAGGATACAAAGAATGTAAGAAGATCTAAATTATATCAAATCTAAACAAAATACTGAAACTATATTCTTTAGGCATCTGAAACCTATATCCCACCTAGGGTGGAAGGAAAAAGGAATAATAGGGGGAAGCTTCACTCAAACCACTGTATAAATAAACAACCCCCAAGACTCAACATTCCAAGTCAGCTTTGGTGCAAAGGCGGTGGTTTGGGGATTAGGAAAGTGTGCAAAATGCTTCTTATTAGAGATCCTTCTCTGTATTGTTGGTGTTTTGTCTCATTTGGTGTAAGTCAGTTGAACTCTGAACTGAGATTTCGGGAGCATCAGTCAGACATCCTCAGGTATCTTGCCTGCAACAGCTCACGTGAACTGGCATTTGCAGTTCCTAACTTACTAGTGACAGGTGTAGGCCAAGTGTGAGGCTCTCCCAGGGTGCTAAGACCCCGTCCTTGATTGACAGGAGGCTTAAAACAAACAAACAAACAAACAAACATGGAGAGCATAGGAGGCTCTTGGAGATGCAAAATTGAATTGTTGTTTAGTCGCCAACTCATTTTGCGACCCCATAGACTGTAGCCTGCCAGGCTTCTCTGTCCATACTGGAGTGGGTTGCCATTTCCTGCTCCAGGGGATTTTCCCGAACCAGGGATCGAACATGCATCTCCTACATTAGCAGGGGAATTCTTTACCGCTGAGCCACCAGGGAAGCCCAAAAACTAAAGGAGAAAACCACAAAAATCCCATTGACATCAGCTTTATTTTTCTGGACTTTCTCCATCAAAAGAGACTATCTGGCATTTTGCACTCCCTTTCAAGGGCTGAATGCTGAAGGATTCTCCTTGGGGTCACCCTAGTCCCTTCACATCACAAAATGGTGCAGATAAGGTGCTATTTGCTAGCAGAATCTTAGCTAAGAGGGCTGAGGACTGACCCAGGGAAGAGTGGTCCTTCATTTAATCATCTGCTTGTGGAACAGAAGTAACTGCTGAATAAGATTCATTAAAGATGGGGAAATGCCTCCAGGTTATGATGAAGGACAGAGAGTTATGGGGTTCCTTAGCCTTCTCATTGCTTCTGACGCTGGGCATCTCCAAAGAGTCTTCTGTCCTTTCAGCCCTGCCTCCTTCCCCACTTGCATCTATTAACCCCCCGCAGGCAGGCTTTGGAGTTCACAGTTGTTCAAACTGCTCTTTGTCAAGTAACAAACCCAGCTGCCTCTCCTCAGTGTCCTCTCCTCAATGTGGGCACTGCTAACCCCTTCTGCCCCTTCAACTTTCTCCCTTGCCTTCCAGAATAGCCTGTTCTCATTACTCCTCCTTGTGGCCTCTAAATCCCAAGGTACATGGCTCTCCTTTCTCCACTGCTTCTGCTCCCTTCTGCAGGATCTCATCATTCTCATCTGTAATGATCACCTTTCTGTAGATAATTCCCAAATCTATATACATTGCTTCAGACTCTTTCTCCGGCTTTGTCCCAGTTGCTTACTAGACACTTTCACCAGCTGAGCCTTACACCAGTTCAAGAGCAAAGTCATCATCTGTATCCAAATGAAAAAGCCCCAGATCCCCCTCCTGAATAGCCTATTTCTACTAACGACCTCATGATTCAACAAGTCAATCATTTCCAACATCCCTTCCAATTAGGGATCAAATCCAGGGTCTATCCTGACCATCTGGTGCTTTTCATTCCTGGTATCACCATCCTAATTTAGGTCTTAGATGGCGCATATGATAAAGCAAGTGGGGTAAAAGGTCAGTAATCCATGAATCTGGGTAAAGGATACATGAGTGTTCTGTGAGCTATTCTTACTCCTGCAAATTTTCTATAATTTCAAAATTATTTTCAAATAAATAGTTACAAGATTTTAAAGAACTAAACTCTCATATCTGTATTATTGATAAGCATGGAAGCCCTGCACACTGCAGAGAATAAAAAAATATTTGAGGAATGAATGTCCAATGCAAAAACCTTCTTAAATTTAGTACCTGCTTAGGCTTCCCTAGTGGCTCAAACTGCAAAGAATCTTTTTGCAGGAGACCTGGGTTCGATCCCTTGGTGGGGAGGATCCCCTAGAGAGGGAAGAGGCAACCCACTCCAGTATTCTTGCCTGGAGAATTCCATGGATTCAGGAGCCTGGAGGGCTACAGTCCATGGGGTCACAAAGAGTCGGACACAACTGTGACTAACACTTTCACTTAGGTAACATACATGTTCATGACATTCAACTTTCCATGCTTTTGAACATACTATTCCTAAATTCAGCTCAAATCATACTAATGTGAAGGTAAATTTGAGGACTTCATGATACAACATTTATGTATACAAATATGTATACTTACTATAGAAAATAATATATCTACAAACATATATGCGTTTATTAGTATTAAATCGTCATTCTAACACCTCACATTTTAGTGCTAAAAAATTAGCATTCCACAGGACTACCCAGGTATTGTAAACTTGGCTATCATTTTTGCTTTTTAATTATTTATTAACTTGGCTGTGCTGTGTTCTAGTTGTGGCATGTGGGGTCTAATTCCCTGACCAGGGATGGAACCCGGGCCCCCTGCACTGGGGGCACAGGGTCTTAGCCACTGGACCACCAGGGAAATCCCAACTGTGAGATTCTATGTGCTATGTATATTACCATACGTGAAATAGATGACAAGGCCAAGTTCAATGCATAAAACAGGGCACTCAAAGCAGGTGTACTGGGACAACCCAAAGGGATGGGATGTGGAGGGAGATGGGTTCAGGATGGGGGATACACGTACACCTGTAGCTGATTCATGTCAGTGTATGGCAAAAATGACCACAATATTGTAAAGCAGTTAGCCTCCAATTAAACTAAATAAATTTTTTAGAAAAGAAATAAAGCACTTTGGTTTTGTAAAAAATATATATATATTCTATGTGCTAATTGGTGGTTAAACAAACAGATGTGAGCCAATTCCTATAACTCAAAACATACCATCAGGCTGACACTATTATACCTTGAAGTGAAGTGAAGTCACTCAGTCGTGTCTAACTCTTTGTGACCGCATGGACTATACAGTCCATGGAATTCTCCAGGCCAGAATACTGGAGTGGGTAGCCTTTCCCTTCTCCAGCCACTATACTTTAGAGAACTAAATTCTTTGATAAGTCAAACAAAAGACCCCAGGTAGTTAAATTCCATTTCTGTAATGCAGTGAGGTAGTCAAACATATTAGCACAGGTCTATAAGGTTGAAGTCTGAAAAATCTGACTGTGGTCAAAGGTAAATTTCCTTAGGTAACAAGAACTTTCTTTAATCCTTTTATCAGTGTATTATTATTCTGACAAAGCATCCTCACAATGTCACCAGCTTGGACAGAAAAATATTCAGTTAAAATATTTAAATATCATAAAAACACCAACATGGGCTATTATTTGAAGCAAATAAATTATTTAGGGAAAAATAGAAAAATTTGGTCCACCAGGTCAGTTCTGTAAACACAGCTACATTCTGCTGTATAATAATAACAGCTGCAGAAGCTGCCATTATGAACCTCACACTATGTGCTCTGCTCAGTTCTCAATGTCTCATATGCCCTCAACCTTCTTACTCATCCCATAAATTCTATGAGGTAGGAACTAGCCTTACCTTCACTTCAAAGATGATGACATTGAGGCATTTTGGTCAAGGTCTAGTCCAAAGTAGAACTAGGTCTAAACACTGTCAACTGGCTGCAAAGTCTGTGCTCTTATTTAGATAAAATAAAAACTGCTCTGATTCAACTGTGAAGGTGATTTTTAAATACACATTCACCTGACTTTTACTTCCTGAGATTTCCTACCAGTTCATATTGTTTCTATTACCTATTTAGCTTTACTCTCGGTTGTAGGTTAATTTCTGCATTGCATGCATGCAAAGTCACCTCTAGCCCACCAGGCTCCTATGTCCATGGGATTCTCCAGGCAAGAATACTGGGTTGCCTTGCCATCCTCTAGGGGATCTTCCCGACCCAGTGATTGAGCCTCTTCTGTCTCTTGCATTGGCAGGTGGGGTTCTTTACCACTAGCACCACCTGGGAAGCCCCAATTTCTGCATTAGGGAAACCCAGTTCAGTTCAGTTCAGTCGCTCAGTTGTGTCCGACTCTGTGACCCCATGAATCGCAGCACGCCAGGCCTCCCTGTCCATCACCATCTCCCGGAGTTCACTCAGACTCACGTCCATCGAGTCAGTGATGCCATCCAGCCATCTCATCCTCGGTAGTCCCCTTTTCCTCCTGCCCTCAATCCCTCCCAGCATCAGAGTCTTTTCCAATGAGTCAACTCTTCACATGAGGTGGCCAAAGTACTGGAGCTTCAGCTTTAGCATCATTCCTTCCAAAGAAATCCCAGGGTTGATCTCCTTCAGAATGGACCGGTTGGATCTCCTTGCAGTCCAAGGGAC
The DNA here is from genome assembly GCF_016772045.2 of Ovis aries. Lineage (NCBI taxonomy): Eukaryota > Metazoa > Chordata > Mammalia > Artiodactyla > Bovidae > Ovis > Ovis aries. The sequence goes on along the minus strand of NC_056059.1, from coordinate 92,235,165 downwards.
TCTCAAGAGTCTTCTCCAACACCATAGTTCAAAAGCATCAAGTCTTTGGCGCTCAGTCTTCTTCACAGTCCAACTCTCACATCCATACATGACCACAGGAAAAACCATAGCCTTGACTAGATGGACCTTAGTCGGCAAATTAATGTCTGCTTTTGAATATAGTATCTAGGTTGATCATAACTTTTCTTCCAAGGAGTGAGCGTCTTTTAATTTCATGGCTGCAGTCACCATCTACAGTGATTCTGGAGCCCCCAAAAATAAAGTCTGACACTGTTTCCACTGTTTCCCATCTATTTCCCATGAAGTGATGGGACCAGATGCCATGATCTTCGTTTTCTGAATGTTGAGCTTTCAGCCAACTTTTTCACTCTTCTCTTTCACTTTCATCAAGAGGCTTTTTAGCTCCTCTTCACTTTCTGCCATAAGGATGGTGCCATCTGCATATCTGAGGTTATTGATATTTCTCCCAGCAATCTTGATTCCAGCTTGTGTTTCTTCCAGTCCAGCATTTCTCATGATGTACTCTGCATATAAGTTAAATGAGCAGGGTGACAATATACATCCTTGACGTACTCCTTTTCCTATTTGGAACCAGTCTGTTGTTCCATGTCCTGTTCTAACTGTTGCTTCCTGACCTGCATATAGATTTCTCAAGAGGCAGGTTAGGTGGTCTGGTATTCCCATCTCTTCCAGAATTTTCCACGATTTATTGTGATCCACACAGTCAAAGGCTTTGGCATAGTCAATAAAGCACAAATAGATGTTTTTCTGGAACTCTGTTGCTTTTTCCATGATCTAGTGGATGTTGGCAATTTGATCTCTGGTTCCTCTGCCTTTTCTAAAACCAGCTTGAACATCAGGGAGTTCACAGTTCACGTATTGCTGAAGCCTGGCCTGGAGAATTTTGAGCATTACTTTACTAGCGTGTGAACTGGTAGGCAATTGGTGACTACAGATGGTGACTGCAGCCATGAAATTAAACGATGCTTACTCCTTGGAAGAAAAGCTATGACCAACCTAGATAGCATATTAAAAAGCAGAGACATTACTTTGCTGACTAAGGTCCGTCTAGTCAAAGCTATGGTTTTTCCAGTAGTCATGTATGGATGTGAGATATGGACTATAAAGAAAGCTGAGTGCTGAAGAATTGATGATTTTGAACTGTGGTGTTGGAGAAGACTCTTGAGAGTCCTTTGGACTACAAGGAGATCCAAGAAGTCAATCCTAAAGGAAATCAGTCCTGAATATTCATTGGAAGAACTGATGCTTAAGCTGAAGCTCCATACTTTGGCCACCTGATATGAAGAACTGACTTATTTGAAAAGACCCTGATGCTGGGAAAGATTGAGGGCAGGAGGAGAAGGGGATGACAGAGGATGAGATGGTTGGATGGCATACCAACTAGACGGACATGAGTTTGAGCAAGCTCTGGGAGGTGGTGATGGACAGGGAAACCTGGTGTGCTGCAGTCCATGGGGTTGCAGAGTTGGACACGACTGAGTTACTAAACCGAACTGAATGGATTTGATAGGCAAAGAAACAAGATTATTGTTTTTAAAACAGGATTTATGATCCAGGAAGCAGGAAATATGGGAGGGTTGATCCTTTCAGAATTCCAAGCCAGAATATTAGACTCATAAACTCTCACAGCCCCATGGGATGCCCAGTTTCCTTTTAGAACAAGCCACCAAGCCACTGTTTGACCCTGACTCAAGGCCTCTTCTATTTTTAAACAACTGTAATTGTTGGAAAAGTCTTCTTAAGGTCAAACCTGATATCCGCCTCCCTGTAGCACCTGTCCATGGGTCCTTGTTCTGCCCTCTGGAGTCTAATCCTGCTTTTGCACAGTAATCCTTGATGTACGGAAAGGGAGGCACCACCCTTTGAGTTTTCTCTACTTTAAGATAAATATGCCCAGCTGTGATGAAGTTTGAGCCTTAGATTAGCATGAGATTCACAAAGTGAAGGCTTCATCTTCCTCACTTGATGCACCATTCACATCTTATTATCTTCTATTTGTTTTTATTCCAAGCTACATCACATGGCTTGTGGGATCTCAGTTCCTCAACCAGGGAATGGAAGCCAGGCCCCAGCAGTGAAAGCCCTGAGTCCTAACCACTGGATCGCCAGGGAATTCTCACTACTCACATCTCACAGGTATTTGAAGTTGAGGGACCAAACAGTTCTTTGAATCTACTGCCTGATCAAAACTTCAAATCCCAGCTAATCCTGCATTTTACAGATTCAACTCAGTTCATGCTATATCTATCCAATATCTTTCAGTTGACTGCATAATTATTGGAAGAAGAAGAGTTGGCCATGAACACCTTTCCTTGGTCAAAGATCCTCTATGCCAGGGTGCCTCCCCATGGTCCCTTCCCTTTGCTCCTTCACATGGCACCACCAATGAGTTCGTCCTCAATTCTCTCTAAAATTCTTAGCTGTAAAAGAGCCTCGAAGCAGCAGGATGATGATTTATTTTCAACTTCAAGCAGGATTTGTAAACACCGTGATAAACGAGGAGAGGCCCCCAAACCGCATTCCTCTAGCAGGTCCTCTTAAATGGAAACACACAGCGTTTCAGCATCACTTGGCATAAATCATTTGTTTCAAAGCAGGGCTGAACTTCCCCAGCATTCCTGTTGAGCACCTTTCTCATCTGAAGCCCCAAAGAGCACATATCAGTCGAAATCACAGGTAACTGACCTGAACCTGTGTCCTAGAAGACTGGACAGCAGAGACTTCAAATCCATTAACTACACTTTTGGTTGAAAGTTGCACTTGCCATACACACTAAGTAAACGAACTTTTTTAGGCAACAGATGAATTTAGACATGTTTTCAAATGTGCTTGACCCTCCTGTGGTCTCGATCTTTTCTCCCTTGATGGAGCCTTCATTCCCCACCCTGCTCCCCTTCTCGGCCAGTTTTCTCCTGGGCACCCTGATGAGGTCAGTTCATCTCAGAGCCAACAGGCATCTCTCTAGGGATGACACAGAGATGAACTCAATCTTTTCTGGAAAAGGGGAGGGATTGGCAGAGGTCAACTGCAGAAAAACCATCTGGATCCACTCACAGCCCCACTGCTGAAGGCCCCCAGCTCAGGACACAACCCACCCATGAGCTCCCTAAACATCATTTGGGATCTTTCACATAAAAATCCAGATTTCTGGCAACACTGGGTCTGCATTCCTTCATAATAATAAGCCGTCAGAGTTGAACATCCGCTACTCCCTTTAGAGAATGCATACTTGCCCTAGTCCTCACCATTCCCCACTGTGTTCTCAGGAAAAGGGCTCTTTACATTTTGTACTGGCCCACTTCATTCACTTGTGTTTCTTCCTTGGTTGGTTCTAAAGCCATTTAAGTTTGCAAGGTGGATATTCTGCCAGACTATCAAACCTGCTTTCCTATCTGTAAAATACTGAGGTTGGCCTTCCACCTCCAAGATTATATAATTCAGTGGCTTGCTGAGCAAAAGTACTGTCATGTTGTTCTTGATTCCACTTGCTCAATGTATGGAGGAAGACACAGCATGACCAATGACAGCTGTGGCTGAATGACCATCTCCTCCAGCCCTCCTCTCAGATATGGCCTTTCCCTGAACCTTGGTGTGGCCCTTTCTTTCTTGCCATCATAACAAGACGAGCTAAATGGAAGTTGAAGATGAAGTTCAGGTTTGAATGGTGACTTCCATCCAAGTCCTAGCTGATTATTCTAACTTCCATGCCAGCTTGCCCATCAGTACTACGTTTCCTGGACCTTCTAAAGGCTTTTTAGCAAAGCCAAGGAAGGAGACATTAGTAAAACAGAGAAAACATTTCTCATGTATTATTGCTGCCTGAGGACTTGTGAGGTCATAATGTGCTGAAATAATAACAGCTCGTGGTAAATGCTTTATGTGAGTTATGCACAAGTGTTCATAAAGCATAAAACAGCATTAAATAATTCTTTTCTTTAGCAAAGAGGATGGTCAATGATTACTCAAGGTAGAGAGTTGAAGACTTGGAGATTCATTTTTCTCACAATGAAAGCCACACAAGAAGGAATGAGCTGACTTGTCAAGCACTGACTTCCCTGACCCTGAAACTATGCAAGGAGAGGCTGGATAAGCCTCTGCCCTGTAGGAATTTCTTGCATTGGACACTGTGGTGGGGTGGGGGCTGGGGTAGTATGTGGGAGTCCCCTCCAACCCCACATGCTGGGAGTTTTCCCTCTGGGTGTGTGTTTTTTCTTTTTTCTTTTCTATAACTTAGAAGCCCACTGACTTAATTTACACACCTCACTAGATGCTAGAATGACTGATATTACAACAAAGAATAGGCTCAAATTTGGTCAGTTATCCAACAGTGTTTGTTTTAAGAAGAACCTAAATTTATAATTTTGTACTTTTCAGAGTCTTTGTGACAAGGGACTAAATCTTGCCTGAAATAAATGGCCTTACCACACTGAATTATTTTTCAGTATAGAAAATTTAATAATAACAGCAACTGATATAAAATGTGAAGCCCACTAAAGCAAAAAGAAGACATTTTAAAGCCTGACTCCAAACCCTTTAGAGGCTATTCCCAGGTGGTGCACAGCAGAAAATCCACATGCCTATGCAAGAGATCCTAGAGGCAGGTTTGATCCCTGGGTTGGGAAGATCCCCTGGAGAAGGAAATGTCAACACATTCCAGTATTCTTGCCTGGGAAATCCCATGGACAGCAGAGCCTGGTGGGTTATAGTCCATGGGTTTGCAAAGAGTTGGACATGACTGAGCAATTGAATATACACACACACCCCAGTTGCTCTTGGGCAAAATGCAATTAAATTGTTCCAAAAATATTCCAGGAAAAGGATGTATCATATTCAATACGTGACTGGTTCAGCCTGCATTGTACAAACACATTTTCACGGCCGAGTATCTAGACACTGGGTAAAGAAAGTAATCATTCCTTCCGGTATCCTTCTGAAACTCCAGAAGGTGGGAGCAGCAAAGAGACACTGTAAGTAAATCCTCCTTCTTCAGGTGGAGCAAGAGGCTGGGCATGTTTCTATATCTGCTGTAGAGTTCCCGGTATGCCATGCCCGCTAAGTAAACATTAAAGAACTGCTCTCCACCCAGCTTAATGGGAACCCAAGGGCATTATGACCTTAACCAGTGCTTATCAATGGAAAGCAAACAGAAAAACATGAAGCAGGTTGCCCAACGCAGAGCCAGGAGGTTTCCTAGGCAAAACCTGGGGGTCTTGGTCCTTTGAGAAGGCCAACATGCCCTTTTAGCACTCACAATATATTTCCTGGGATGATTTAATGTTGCCTCGCTTCTCCTCTCTTTTGCTAAATTGACTCACAGAAGAGGTCCTTCCCTTTTGCCCTTTCACCTCTGCCATCATTCTTAGGAAAAAATCTAGCATTCCCGATAAGAAATAATCCAAACAACAAGATCGTTTGAATTCCTCTGAAACCAATTCATCATGTAGTGTTAAAAAATAAATCCTTCCCACTTTCCAAGTAAAATAATCAGGACAGAAACACAGACTCAGAGAGAGAGAGCGAGCCGCAAAGTTAATTGGAATGAGGGAGTTGAAGCCAGGAAGGACTTCAAAAATCACCTTGAATTTTGGATACAGATAGCAGTGTGGTTGCACAGCAATGTAAACACGCTTAACAGCAATAAATTGTACACTTAAAAATGGTTCAAATGGCCGATTTTATGTTCTCTATATATCTCAGCCTGTTTGGACTGCTATAACAAAATACCATAGATTTGATGGTTTATAAACAAGAGACATTTATTTCTCACAGCCTGGAGGTCAGGAAGTCCAAGATGAAGGCACCAGCGGATTCTGTGTCTGATGGGAACTCACTTCCTGTATCACAGACGGCTATAAAAATCTCACACGGCAGAAGGGCTGAGAGAGCTCTCTGGGGTTTCTTTTATAAGGGCACTAATCCCATTCTTGAGGGCTTCACTCTCATGACCTTCTCACCTCCAAAGGCCCCACCCCCTAATACCATCACACTGAGGATTAGATTTCAAAATATTAATTTTGGAGGGGCATGTATTCAGTCTATGTCAGGATAATTTACCATGATTTCTTTTTAACATTTTTGTTTTATTTTTATCTTTATTACTGTGTTCTGTTTTCTTCGGGTTAATGCTTTTTTTTTTTGGCTGCCTAGCATGTGGGATCTTAACTCCCTAACTAAAGATGGAACCCGAGCCCCCTGAATTGGGAGCACAGATTCTTAACCACTGGACCATCTGGGAAGTCCCAATTATGATTTTTTTTAATGGGGAAAAACTCACTCTCAGGCAAGTCCTTCTCCCATCCCCATCTACGGCAGAGGACAAAGTGGTTGAGATGGTGAAACCTCTTAACAGTTTTTCATTTGAACAAGAGCTACTGACCCTGGTTGGGAGCAACACCTCACATCACCAATCAACAGAATATTAGCCCCACCTCAGCTAGGTTTGGAGGGGGCTCATCTGCTCCTGAGAAGTGGCTCACAGCCTCTTTAATATGGAATTTTTCAGGCAAGAATACCGATGGGTTGCCATTTCCTTCTCCAGGGGATCTTCCTGACCCAGGGATTAAACCCAGGTCTCCAGCATTGCAGGCAGACGCTTTACCATCTGAGCCACCAGGGAGCCCAAATAGTTAATTAATTTATTTGGCTGTGCTGAGTCTTAGCCACTGGACCACCAGGAAAGTCCCTACCAAGAGCATTTTAAAATAAAACCCCAGGTTACAGAGAATAACATGGTAACATCAAAGATGGGTTGGAGTGGGGGTGGATCCCTCTGGAAAAAAAACACACGCACAAAACAAGAGTCACTGTTAGAGTGTATCAAGATATATGGCTATTTGAGAAATATATGAAAGTAGATGACATAAAACAAGGGGGTGCAGTTATTTCTGCAAACAAAGATGTTTAATCTCCAAATTTCACATTAATACATATAATACTAATCAGTCTCTCTGCTTTTTGTACTTCAATTTCCTCATCTTCAGAGCAGGAAAACCCTCAGAACCTACTGTCACCTCTTCAGGAAGCCAAAATCACCAAAAGCAAACACCTGAGGAATTGCTATACAAAAACAACTTTTCCACAAAATGCTGTAATCTAACTCATACCTCGATGGTCCATTACTCAATGAGAGCAGAAAAATAAACGTTTTCTGAAATGAGAGTGGTTTTCTTTGGCTAGACAACTACCATATGGCAGTTATTTTCTGTCCCCATTTTACAATAACGAAAGATTGCACTGGCTTATTTGCTTTGGTTTGACAGATGACGGCCAAGTGTAGCATTGAGATTATACCCTCAGTGCCCTGTGTGAAAGAAAACAACGCACCATCAATTTTCCTCACAGAAAATGCTTCTCTTTCCTTCTCTGGCGGATTCTTCAAAGCTCTTTGCCCTCTGCTCTCCAAAAGATAAATAAAAATAAAGCCAAATGGGTACCAGGTGGCAAAAGCTGCCTGAAACAAGTTTGAGAAACTAAACTCAAGGCTAGTAAGATGTTCACAGCTCAGTACAAACCACCGGAAAAAAAAAAAATTAATGCTGTCTCTTTTGTTGTTAACTTCAGACTCTTGAATGGTGTAGGTATATGAACATTCTAGACTCAGCCTACTTAGTTAAGCGTTAGAAAGTCATAGATGGACATAAAGACTCAGTTGCCTGCTAACACTGTTCCTGCCATTTATTCCAGTCCTGATGAAAATACTTGAAAAGAAGAGTTTACAACACTATCTGGCTTTGCACATATAAAAAAATAAAAGCTTGATGTGTTAGTTTTCTGAGAGCTGAATGGAGGACAGTCGTCTTATTTCTGGAGAACGTGCTCAGCCTTAGTGAACCAAGAAATCATCTTCCCAGGCTCTCAGGATCTCATAGCCCATATACACCATTTCTAGAATTTGGTTCTGTCCATTAGTGTCCTCAGGACCTTTTTTTAAAAATATGTGCAAAGCCTGGTGTGCATGTCTCAGTCCACCGGGTCACAAAGAGTAGGACACAACTTAGCGACCGAACAACAACAACATGATAATCCTAAATTTACTTTTTAAAGGAACCACCATACTGTTTTCCATAGCAGCTGTACCATTTTACAATTTCACCAACAGTGCACAAGGGTCCTCTTATTTTGCTCTTTTGAAAGCAACCATCCTAATGGGTGTGAGGTGGTATCTCATTGTGGCTTTGATTTGCATTTTCCTAACAATTAGTGATGTTGAATATATTTTCATGTGTTTACTGACCATTTGGATTTCATCTTTGGAGAAGAGTCTTTTCAAGTCTTTTGCTCTTTTTAAAAGTCAGATTGTTTTGCTGTTGAGTTCTGGGAGGTTTATATATATATATATATTCTGGTTAATATCCAGATATGTCCATATGATATGGACATATATATATGTCCATATATCATATATATATGAGGTATATTCACATATGATATATTCTGGATATTAACCCCTTGTCAGATATATAATTTATAAATATTTTTCCCATATCCCTGAGTTTTTTATTTGAGATCTGAGAATCTGTATCTCTAACAAGTTCCCCGGTAACACTGACAATCAAGGGGCCTACACTTTGAGAGCTACTGCTCCAAGGCAATATTGTTAAACACTTCACAACCTCACCTAAACATCACATTATCATTTTTGTTTTACAGAAGATGAAATGGATACTCAAAGAAGTAAAACTTGCTCAGGGTTATTCCAACAAGTGGGAAAGCAGGGACCAGCACCCAGTCCTCCTGACCTAGCGTCATGCTGCACCCATCTCTGCCACAGTAAGTCAAATCAGGTTCACCAGAGAATGCACTCTAATGACCAGGACAATGGACTTGGAACAGGTGATGCTTTGCAAGCTCTATCTCTCTTTGCTTAAGTCAGGACTAAATTTCTGGACATCTTTCCTGGATGTTATGTTCTGGCTTCATTAAGATGAATTGATAAAGCAAAAGGAATCTGTTTTACAGCAAGGAGGAAAATGGTAGCGGTGGGAGATGGGGGTGGGACACGGGGGTCCAGTATGGCTAGACCAGACAGACCTGATGAATGAACTCGCTCAAGAGCCAGACGTTTGGCTTTGGTAGATTAGGCAAGTGTTGTGCCTTCCTCCCAAAGCTGTCTGTGTTTAGACGTTTCCCTGATTGCAGCCTTCAGCCAGGATCATCACTAGCCCAGAGGGGCCTTTCTTTGTGTGTAGGAAGAAAAAGCACCCGAGTGCCTGGCCAGGTCTGCTGGGGTGGTGAGTTTCTGTCCCTGAGACCTCTTTGACTGGACACTACTCAGTGAGCAGCCAGAGATAAAGTGTGATAAGGTAGAGAGAGATACCCCTGATAAAGGTTAACATTACTATTGCTTAAAAGGCCGTATAAGTTTAAGGGTTAGCCACTCAGTCATGTCCAACTCTTAGCAACCCCACTGATTGTATGTAGCCCACCAGTCTCCTCTGTCCATGGGATTCTCCAGGCAAGAATACTAGAGTGGGTTGCCATTCCCTTCTCCAGGGGATCTTCCTGACTTAGGGATTGAAGCCTGGTCTCCTGCATTGCAGGAAGACTCTTTACCATCTGAGCCATCAGGGAAGCCCAAAAGGGAGTATATATATAATATGTATATTTATTAATATATATAAAACAGAATATCTATATTAATAAATATATAGATAGAGAGAGGGAATATATGGACTCCTGATTACTCACTTCCATGGATAACCAAGGGCTGGTGGTAACCTTATATCCATGACAGCTCTAAGTATTGAGAGTAAAAACAATTCATAGTTTAGTGAATTCATCAACTTTGGTGTGTACTTCATGTCATTACTTACACCCAAACCAGTGACCTATTCTGATGTAAAGCTTGTTATTCAAGGCCAGCCTTGAAATTCTATCCCTTATTAAGCATGAGAGAAAAAGAAAAATCCACCCCTCATAGACACCAAGCCCAACATATTCTTGCAAAACCTGGTGCTTTGTGTTAGACTTCACAGCTGCAAAGCAAAAGTGTGGTGGTTCGCAGGCATTTCTAAAGAGAAAATGTGGGGGTCCCCGGATGAAGATGGGGGGCTTTATTCGTCTTCAGATGTTGACATTCCCCAGAGCCACCACAACAAAAACAGAATTAAGATGCAAAAGGAATTCAGAACCTTCCTTTGCTATCCTAAGCCTGAGAATCTTTTCAAATTTAAATGAATATCTGTCAAACTAATTAAGAGAAGATGCAATGCTCTCATTCTGCGCTCATTAGAGGACAACTTGCAGGTCATAAATTCTTCAGGCAGTGGGAGTGAATAGGTCTCTGCTCTCTTGCTCAAGATTCCCGGCTTTGTTTATTTCCAGTTTAGCCTGTTCATCTCCTAGACTCAGAGATGAACTACAAAACATGTCTTATATCAAGTTTTAATTCTGTAAGACAGAAATGGATAAGATTATGATGAGATGTTGCAACTGATGTTTTTTAGTCAAGAAAACTTGGAGGAAATGAAGAGAAATTATTTATATCTGAGTGGCATCCTTTGTTTCTCCCAAGACATTTTAAATTTATGAGCAGACTTCAAAACACACATACACAGAGTATTTCCCTGATTTTTGCAGCTTCTGATACTGAGACTCAATAAATTGATTTGGTAAAATATACTCACACTGTGTCAGAGTCTGTCAGACTCTGGGTAGAGATTAACATTCCAAAACTACTTCCTGCATTTATCGGACTCTTGCCAGCTACCCAGTCCAATACTATGTGTTTAATTTAATGCATACATATTTAATTAATAACGTGGGTAACTCTGCAGGCAAAGTTTTTACCCCTATTTTACAGATAAGAAGATTAGGAGCAGTTATCTCGCACCATACTGGTAAGCAGCAGTCAGTAGAAAGCATGATGCTTAAAAATATTTGGGACTCCTTTGGTGGTCTAGTGGTTAAGACTCTGCCTGCCAATTTGCCTGCAGGTGACATGGGCTTGATCCCTGGTCCAGGAAGATTCCACATGCCCCAGAGCAACTAAGCCCATGCACCACAACTGTCGAAGCCCTGGAGCCCAAGAATCTGTGCTCCGAAACCAGAAGCCACCGGCAATGGGACTCACTGCAACTAGAGAGTAGCCCCTGATCACTGCTACTAGAGAAAGCCTGGGTGTAGCAATGAAGACCCAGCACAGGCCAAAATGAATAAATTCAATTTTTAATTTACTCACTTATATATAGTATCGTCCTTTTGACAAATTCTTGGAAATCTGAAATGATAAAGCATGAGTCTGCATCTAAACTGTTATTTATTAGAAAGAAATTTAACTGGAGCTATTAGAATTTCCACTGAATGTCTTTAAAGACGGGCTTCCCTGGTGGCTCAGATGGTAAAAAATCTGCCTGCAACACGGGAGACCTAGTTTTGATCACTGGGTTGGGAAGATCCTCTGGAGGAGGAAATGGCAACCCACTCCAGTATTCTTGCCAGGAGAATTCCAAGGGCAGAGGAGCTTAGCGGGCTGCAGTCCGTGGGGTCGCAAAGAGTTGGACACAACTGTGTGACTAAGCGCAGCACAGCACAGTCTTTAAAGATACACTTCAGAAAACAAGAATTCGCCATTTATTTAAAAGCCTACATGGTTTCCTTATTTTTTCTATGCTCTGGGATTTATGCCCCTGAAAATATATTGCTCCTTTCTTCAGCAATTCCATTAGGCTTTCTCACTGGTGTCACTTGGCTGAGTTGCACAATGCCTCAGCCACGTGGGCAGTTCTGTTTGACCATTTCCTTATTATTCCTTCCTTTTGCTACTTATATCTTAAATCAGATTGTGACCATTTCTGCTTAACCAAGTTAGAGAGATGGGTTACACTCACTTGCTCTCTGTCAACATACTAATAGTTTAATGGGATGCTCTGCTCAGTTGCTCAGTCATGTCTGACTTTTTGAGACTCCATGGACTGCAGCCCAGCAGGCTCCTCTGTCCAGGGGATTTTCCCAGCAAGAATACTAGAGTGGGTTGACCTTTTCTCCTCCAGGGGATCTTCCCAACCCAGGGAATCGAACCCGGGTCTGCTGCACTGGCAGGTGGATTCTTTACAGCTGAGCCACCGGGGTAGCCACGAGAGTAGCCCCACCAGCGTACCACTGAGTTACCAGGGTAGCCTCATAGTTAATGAGATACAGAATTTGAGGCTATGATTCTGATCAAATTCAAATCTAATTTATGGTGTTCATTATTTTTCAAAGTCTTCTTAGAATTTCTATAAAGTGAAAGTCGCTCAGTCATGTCCAACTCTTTGTGACCCCATGGACAGTATTTTCCAGGCCAGAATACTGAAGTGGACAGTCTTTGGGGATCTTCCCAACCCAGGGAACGAACCCAGGTTTCCTGCATTGCAGGCAGATTCTTTACCAGCTGAGTCACAAAGGAAGCCCAAGAATACTGGATAAGGAGAATTATTCTCTCCCACCATCAGGCAATAAAATGGGGCTTCAAAAACCCCTTTTCTGAGGTGAATGTCACCGACACATTGTTGTTTCCTGGGTAAATCTCGGCTCTCCATGGCTTCATTCATGCTTTTAATTAAGGTTTACTCTGATAATGCCATGCAGACCATCACCTCCACGGCAGCACCCACACTGCTGAAATCAGCATGAAACAGGGCCGTGCCAGCTTCCTACAGCAATCCCTTCACACATTCCCTCATACTGATGCTCTTATCACCATGGGGACATGACTTTTACAGCCCATGTTTCAGTTGTAGAAGAGGGTACTTAAATCAAAATCAGTTTAATGTTTATTGGCAAAGCTTTGTTGAACATTGAATCAAATGTGTATCTACTTTGCCCTTGGAGAATTCAACTCCAAAGCCACATTACATTGATTTTGACATTTTAGAGACAAAATGTACCTGAGACATCAACTAGTTTATATTTTTAATTTGTAGATGAGTAAATCCATATCATTACATTTTCAAGTATTTAGTCATTAATCTGAAATTCAATCTAGAGCAAATAGAACAGAATTCTCAGATTTTTTATTTTGAATATAATATCACTTCTGTCTTATAAAGCTTACAATTTTAGTGTTTCTACATTCTATTCATCTCCCTTCCCACTACTGATTTTAGGTGGTTATGATTTCAAGTTTCAGAGACTGTCCAACAATTACTAACATTAATCCTTGAAAAATAATGACTTCTAATATGTTCAAGGCATTCCTTAGATGAATCATTCTTATTTTAACATTTTAAGAAGAAAATTTAGGCTTTTAAGAGATCATTTTGATCAAGTGCTTCTGTTTACTGGAATAACACACAGGCAACATAGATATTTCACTAATAAGGAAGTATGTACCCAAATGATATAGTCAGGCTCTAAAGCAATCATGTGTCTTTATGTAGGAGGGCAAATGAGATATGTTTCTAGGAAATAAATGGAAAAACCAAAGTCCTCTGTTGAGAAGGGAAGAAAAAGTAGGCTGAGGAACTACAGAGCCTTCCCTGTCCCTAGCACCTGTCTTTCTCACTTCTTCCCTGGGGATGGTGGGAGACTCTCCCAGATCTCTCCAGGGAAGCATGTGATTCATTTTGGGGAGGGAAGGACTCTGTCACACCTGGTAATAAAATTTATGAAGCCAAAAAAAAAAAAAAAAAATCCACCAAAGCTGTGAACTCATCTCCACCTGTTTATGCACAGCATTTTGATCCTATCCTGCTTTAGGGACAATAAATATAACATGTCAGGAACTTGGCACAAATAGAGCCAGAATATATTTGATACCAACATCCCTTAGAGCACTGTCATCTGCAAGTATTACACCAGCTAAAACTGTTGAAAGCATCCTCTTTCAAGGCAACTGGAAACTCAAATTCTAATATGTGTCCCATGTTGCCTGAAGATCAGGATGCATCCAAGGCCTGGGAATCCAAGATGTTGATCTTATTCCAGCATTTCACATGGTCATACTGCATAGAAAGCCAAGGATTCAGTGATACATCAATAAAGCTCTGTTCTGCTAATTACAAAATACGTGTCTTTAAAAGATGACTGTCTCAAGGAATACGAGGTGATCAAGATTAGGCACTTTCCCACTACATTAGATTTAGGCAAGCTGCAGTGGCTCCAATCCATCAGTCTCAGTAGGCTACATGCCAATACAAAAAGTTCAGAAAAAAAAAACACCCTACCATTCATCAAGCACTTACTTTGTGCTAGTGACATGCATTGGCACATTTAGTCCTCACAATCACCCTCTGAGGAAAAAACCATCATCCTCATTGTGAAGATAAGGAAACTGAGGTGCTGGAAGAGAAGCGATCTGTCCAAAGTTCGAGAATCACACAGAGCCAGTGGCAGAGCCAGGATCTGAATCCAGCCAGTCTGGCTCAAGAGCCTTCTCTCCAGGGACCTCCCTGGTGGTTCAGTGGCTAAGACTCAACCCTGCTCCCAATGCAGGGAGCCTGGGTTGGATCCCTGCTGGGGGAATTAGATCCCACATGCCACAACTAATACGCAGTCAAATAAGTAAATAAATCTTTTCTAAGAGTCTTCTCTCCAAACTCATATCACAGTTGCACAATGAGTTCCACTGACCTAACTGAAGATGTGCTAACATTCATCGCCATGAAAAGTAATTTGCTTTCCTGCAGCCGGACCAAGAGGGATTCAACTTAAAAACCATTTTGTATCATTGGTTGAGTTTATTTATTATAATTAAATTTACTTTTGCTTGCTGCTGCTAAGTCACTTCAGTCGTGTCTGACTCTGTGCGACCCCATAGACAGCAGCCCACCAGGGTCCCCTGTCCCTGGGATTCTCCAGGCAAGAACACTGGAGTGAGTTGCCATTTCCTTCTCCAATGCATGAAAGTGAAAAGTGAAGGTGAAGTATCTCAGTTGTGTCCGACTCTTAGCGACCCCATGGACTGCAGCCTACCAGGCTCCTCCGTCCATGGGATTTTCCAAGCAAGAGTACTGGAGTAGGGTGCCATTGCCTTCTCCTTACTTCTGCTTACTATTTACCAATTTACTGCCACCAGGAAGCCTACATACTAGTAGGTAATCTTTCAAAGACAAAGCAAAAGTTTTTGACAGAGAACAAAAGCAGGAAAGCTGACACAGGGCTGTGGCAGTCATTTATCATGAATTAATATAATTTTATAGCCTTCAATAAACACAGTTAAACTCATAGCAAAATGTGGATTAACTTTATATCTTGCAATTTAGAAATGAATAAAATAAAATATGGCAGGGAAAGCCCTTTGTCCAACCTTTTTTTTTTTTTTTTTGAGATGATATGATTCCTATTTCACTTTTTAATTTTCTTTGAGTTAATCTTAGACTCACTGAGGACTTTTTGTATCATGAGCAGCACTTATCTCAGGAGTTGAGTTTGAAAATACTCAATCAATAGTTTTTGAAATAATGGGCTTCCCAGGAGGTTCAGTGGTAAAGAATCTATCTGCCAATTCAGGAAACACAGGTTCGATCCCTGATCTGGGAAGATCCCATGTGTCGAGGATCAACTAAGCCCGTGAGCCACAGCTACTGAGCCTGGGAGCTGCAACTACTGAAGCCCTCTCGCCCTAGAGCCCTGGCGTTCAGGGTGCCCTCGAGCCCTCTCAAGCCACCGCAATGAGAAGCCTGGATATAGCAACTAGAGAGTAGCCCCCACTTGCTGCTACTAGAAAAAAAGCCCACAACAGCGAAGACCGAGCTCAACCAAAAATAAATAAATAAAACTATTAAACAATAGATAAAATAGTTTGTGAAATTAAGATAATCAAAGAAAGCAGAGAAGAAGGAACAAAAGGAAAGTTCTGTGATTACTCCTGGATGGCTCCACACTTGGCAAGAGTTGGAAAGGCCCACCCTCCCTCTCCCTGGAGAACAGTGCTGAAACGTGCCGGCACTTCCTCACCCAGCCTCCCTCTTCGGCTCCTTCCCTTATCACCACAGAGGGCTAAACCTCACTAGTTGAAAAATGAACACTCAGTTAATCCAGTTGTTGTTTTTTTTCCACCCACAATCTTCCAAGCCACCAGCCTGATGATTTTTTGGACCGAGGTGCCTGATAATTTGAGAGTTGTGTAGAAAAAAGACAGCCCAGACGAAACCTATTAAAAGGATTAGCAGTTGTTTCCCTATATAGGCAGAGGAAAATAATTTCAGTTCTCAGAAAGCAATTGGAAGGCTAATTTCTCCCTGAAAGAGACAGTCCAGTATTGGATAATAATCACCTGATATTCCCAACAGCATTATTTAACTCAGGATTTCTCAACTTGTGCCACGTAGGCCAGACAATTCTGTGTTGTGGGGGCTGTTCTGAGCCCTGTAGGACCTGACCTCTCTCCACTAGAGCCAGTAGCACCCCAGCGTGACAACCAAAACCCCTCCAGACCTTGTTAAAGGTCCAGACTGGGTGGTGTTGAGGGTCGGGGTGGGGCACACTACTGCCACCAGGTGAGAACCACTAAATTTGTGACTACCACCGAATTCTCTTCTTTCTCTGTCACAGCAAACAAATTATGGATGGTTCATTTTAAACATTTTAAAAACTTCTCTTGGACTTCCCTGGAGGTCCAGTGGTTAAGACTCTGCACTTCCATTTCAGGGGGAGTGGGTTTAATCCCTGGTCAGGGAACTTGAGTCCCACATGCCGTGTGGCCAAAAAGACAATGAATAAATTTAATAAATAAAGTAATAAACAAAAGTAGCTTTAAAAAAAGCTTTTTCCTTTCTTTCTCAAAGGTATAGTAGATTTCAGAGTAGTACAAAAGACAGACTTTCCACTTTTCCTCGTTTCTGATTCTCATGGTTGCTTCCCAGGGATTCAGTGACAATCGAGGACAATAATGAGTGGGTGTGCCAAGTTGCCTCAGTCCTATCCAACTCTTTGTGACCCCATGGACTGTAGCTGCCAGGCTCCTCTGTCCATGGGGTTCTCCAGGCAAGAATACTGGAGTGGTTGCCATGCCCTCCTCCAGGATCTTCCTGACCCAGGGACTGCAGCGGCATCTTTTGGTTTCCTGCATTGGCAGCCGGGTTCTTTACCACTAGCACCACCTGGAAAGGCCCAGGAACAATAAGTGAAGTGAAGCGAAAGTCGCTCAGTCGTGTCCGACATTTTGGGACCCCATGGACTATACAGTCCATGGAATTCTCCAGAGCAGAATACTGGAGGGGGTAGCCTTTCCCGTCTTCAGGGGATCTTCCCAATCCAGGGATCAAACCCAGATATCCCGCATTGCGGGCAGATTCTTTACCAGTTGAGCCACAAGGGAAGCCCAATAAGAAGTGAAGTGAAGTGAAGTCGCTCAGTCGTGTTTGACTCTTTGCGACCCCATGGACTGTAGCCTACCAGGCTCCTCTGTCCATGGGATTCTCCAGGCAAGAGTACTGGAGTGGGCTGCCATTTCCTTCTCCAGGAGATCTTCCCAACCCAGGGACTGAACCTGGGTCTCCCGCATTGTGGGCAGATGCTTTACCATCTGAGCCACAAGGGAAGCCCAATAAGAGCTCACACCTAAATGTGTATTTCTTATCCCAGGCACGGTAACAATGTTAACTCATGAATTCTCACCACTCCCCTTTTTACAGGTGAGAAATAGAAGCACACTAGTTGTTTGTTTTCAGTTACAGGGCAGCATAAAACATTATTAATTTGTGAAAGCACAGCATACAGGCATTTATAAAAATATCACACCTATGTGCACTGAAAACTGGCACGACCATCAGGAACATTCCAGAGCAATGACCAGAGTTACAATCACTATCTTATCGAGACCGTTTCTTGATAAGGAAAATGAAGCATACCTTCTTTGGGTGCAACTGGATGAGAAAACCACATGCTTAGTAGGAAATATTCTTCATTGATTCAATAAATGTAAAATATCAAACGTAGCTTCACAGTTGACTGTATATCCTAGAAAAACATCTCAGTCACGTGAAAACCAAGAGTACCACGGTGCTCGGCCTTCTTTCCAGTGGCTCCTATAGACTAATGGTATGCTTCTCTATCCCCAGCGTAGTCACCCTCATCTCCCAAGACACCTCAGGAAGCAAGCAGGGGTGTCTGGGACCTTTCTTCTGATTCACGTAGCACGCACCTTCCACTCCTTGGGCCAATATTAGGAAAGCAATATTGCATATATTCACCACCTAACAGATGCCAGCCCAAGGAATAATCAAAGTCTGTAAAAGCAAACTGTATCTTTTCTTAATGTTTGAACACTGGCATTAACAACAAGGATGGCAGCAGCAACAAAGGCCACTTCTACCACGTGTGACCAGCATGCTGCCTGCCAGGCTTTGTGTTCATTACCACTTAACCCTCACAACAGCTCTGTGAGCTGAGTCATATTTCCCCCACTTTACAGATGAGGTTCATAACGGTAAGTATCCTGCCCAATGTGATAGAAAATACTGACCTGGTATTCAAACCCAGGACCATTCAACTCCAAAGCCTGAGCTATTATCCCATGGTGACAAGCATAGGGAGACAGAAAGAACCCTGCTTGCCTGTCTACTCTTAGGAACAGAACAAAAAATACTTTCTCCAAAGGAATGGGGAGGAACTTGCCTGGTGGTCCAGTGGCTAAGACTCTTGGCTCCCAATGCATAGGGCCTGGGTTCAATCCCTGGTCAAGACACTAGGTCCTGTATGCCACCACTAAGCATTTGCATGACATAACTAAAGATCCCACATGCTATAACCAAGACCTGGGCAGCCAAATAAATAAACAAATATTAAAAACAAAAAAAAATTTTTAAAACGGGTAAAGGTTTTGAGATACCCTAGGTTTATATCATTTTACTTTAGAAGGAATGTGTGTGTGCTTAGTCGTGTCCGACTCTTTGCAACTCCATGGACTGTAGCCTGCCAGACTCCTCTGTATGTGGGATTCCCCAGGCAAGAATACTGGAGTGGGTAGCCATTTCCTTCTCCAGGAGATCTCCCCAACCCAGGGATTCCGCCCAGGTCTCCTGCACTGCAGGCAGATTCTTCTCCATCTGAGCCGCCAGGGAAGCCCCTTGAAAGAATAAAAGTGATGAACTAGCTGTCTGCAGCTGGGCATTGTTTTCTTGTAAAGACTGACCATCCACTGCAGGAGGCTGTGCTGTACTTGAAACAAGAGGAACCATTTCCTCTGATACCAGCTGATTGTTCTCTGAAGGGACCCAGCTCAAGCTCAGTGTGCTCTCCCTCAATCACAAAAGCAACTCTTAAAGCCTTCTTTTTAATCTTTAACTACAGGCTCATATAAGGAACTTTTCATGGTTATTCAACAGTTAACACCTTACTATACACCGTGTCAAAGTTCTCGAGTTTATCAGTCTTTGCTGGGAAGCCAGAACCTTCTGCTGGGCTGCTGAAGTTAAAAAGCTAAGAGTGATTCTGACCTTCTCCTCCTCCCTCATCTAGAGAGCCAGCCTGCTGCCTGCTCTACCTGTTCTACCTTCTAGATGTCCATCCTGCCACTTCCTCCCCTCTCCTTGCCATAGCCTTAGTACAGGCCATCACTATTTCTCACCTGGATCAGTCCTCGCCCACTAGTTTCTATTCCTCTAGACTTGCCATCTTCAAAACTACCCTCCAAAATGTAGCCAAAATGGTCCCTCCCAAACACAAATCTGATTTTGCCCCTATCTACCATTTTTAAAAAATTAAAACATAGTTGACTTATAATATTTCAGGTATATAGAAAAGTGATAGTTATATTGTTATATATATGTGTATATATATTCTTTTTCATATTCCTTTCCAATATAGATTATTACAAGATACTGAATATAGTTCCCTGTACTATATAGTCAGTCCTTGTTGTTTATCTATTTTATATATAGCAGTTTGTATCTGCTAATCCCAAAATCCCAATTTATCCCTCCCCCTGCCTTTTCCCTTTGGTAAGCATCAATTTGTTTTTTAGGTCTGCCGGTCGTTTCCATTTTGTATATAAGTTCATTTACATCATTGTCTTAGATTCCACACATAAGTGAGATCACATGATATTTATATTTCTGCTAACTTCACTATGATTATCTCTAGATCCATCCATGTTGCTGCAAATGACATTATTTCATCTCCCCTGATCTACCTTTTAAATTCCTCATTAGCTTCCCATCACCTTCAGGGTCCTGTTAAAACTTATGAGGGTCCTTGCATATGTCCTTCAGTCAAAAAACAGCAAATACATTCAGACAGCCCACGAGGCACCTTTTGCGAAGTAGACAAAGTCCCTGCCAACTCCAGGGAGTGCAGCTTCTCCAGGGAGCAAAGCCCAGGTGGGATTTCAGCCCTGCTCCCACCCCATCTCTGCCCATCCCTTTTGCGGGTCACAAGTGCACGATCAGCCATGCAGCTCTGACTAAGGGTCTCTTCAAGCACCTCTTAGTTTACTTTGTTTAGAACACCTTTACCTACTAAATCTCTCTACCTAGCTCTTGTTTGCTGTTCTGATAATCAAGACAATTATCCTTTTCCAAGAAGCGTTCACCTATCCTATGCGACCAGGATAATTTTGTCCTAGTGTGCCTGTAGACTTTCCTATCCATTTCCTCCAGTAGAAGCTGCATTTTACAAAGCCAGAACCCTATCTTTCAGATCTCTGTGCCTAGAAAGCCTAGCACAGTGCCTGGGAGACTGCAGACCAAGAGCTGCCAAATGTCAAATGAACAATGCCTCTTGTTTTCTTAGTCTTGTCACCGAGTAAGACCCTCAGCAATTTGGAGATTAGGCTACAGGGGGAGTCTGCTTCCTCAGATTACATAATCCCTACTCAAATAACCAGAAGCCAGACCTCATTTAGCAATCATTTCATTAACCTATGATTAAGAAGAATCTTAGATTTCAACTTCCTGTCCCCTCTGTGGAGTAAACTAATACATCTGTCTTTCACCATTATGTCTTTTACTGGATTCTCCACCATCATTATCATATCCACTTCCCAGACTTTGGGCTGCTCTGGTGGCTCGGATGGTAAAGAATCTGCCTGCAATGCAGGATACCTGAGTTCAATTCCTGACACACAATATATGTTGTACTGCTAATCCTATCCTCTAACCAACATGGCTCAGAGGTTAAAGCGTCTGCCTGCAATGCGGGAGACCTGGGTTTGATCCCTGGGTCGGGAAGATCCCCTGGAGAAGGGAACGGCAACCCACTTCAGTATTCTTGCCTGGAAAATCCCAAGGACAGAGGAGCCTGGAGGGCTACAGTCCATAGGATCACAAAAAGTCAGACACGACTGAGCAACTTTTCACTTCACTCCCAGACTTAACAAAGAGCCATCCAGCTGGATGGTGGGTGGGTGTGCTGGAGGGTAGGGGAATTGGAATTTGTGGTACTTTCTACTTTCTCTAGTGTTTGGATGTTTCTGTAATAAAAAGTGAGTGAAAATAAATACTAAAAATTAAATAGAGAGGGGCTTCCCTGGTAGTCCAGCAGTTGGGACTCCAAGTTTCCACTGCAGGAGGCGTAGGTTCTATCCCTGGTCAGGAAATTGGAATCCCATGTGAGGGCGGGTTGGAGGGGAAAAAAAAAAAAAAAGAATCCCAAGTGCCACATGATATGGGCAAAAAATAAAAATAGTTAGCCATGCTCACTGAACCACAGGCTTGGATTCTTGTATTTCCGCCTTTCTTGGGATCTTCTCCATGGGTCCTGTGTGGCTCTCCCAGTTGGCCTGTCCCTCATGGCCAGGCTGACGTCATGTATGACTCCGCTCAGTTCTCCTGCCCACACTCTCCTCAAACCCCTTATGTATCCCTTCTTGACACAAGTCCAGAATTCTCTTCTCTATTCAAGCCAGGCCACAGGAAGCAGAACCTGGAAATGTAAAATGTCTGGCAAAAGCACTTGTATATCTGAAATCTAGCTATTCTATTTGTGAAAAATGTAGTTTTCAATAGGGTGCGAGCCATTTTAAGAAGGACTGGGCAGATAGCACACAGTTTTACTCCGAGGTGTTATTATCTTTCTGCTTACAACTCCTCTAATGGAGCATGGCCCTGACCAAGCCCCTGTGCAGGTGTGAGGCCGGCCCAGCTCTTCCTTGGCCATAAGCAGAGCCATTCACGTTGTTGCCCGTGGAAGGTGGACCCAGGGCCCAGGGCCTGAGTTACTAAGGTGATGAAAGCTGGAGAGCTGGAGGACACGTGGTGCAGGACCCAAGGCTGCGTGGTGAGCGAGCACCACACACGAGCGGATATGGGGGGACAGACACCCGGAAGTTGGGGGAAATGCTTGGTGGACTTGGTGGTTGTCATTGCAAGTGACATTGAACCTACAGAGAAATTTAAGCAAAACTGGGAATTTCTCAGGAAGGTCAAGGAGGGAGACAGTCCCAGGGATTGTAAATATTTTCAGGTTCTCCCTCATGCTCATCTTTTTGGACGTGTGTATATCTGTGTGTGTGTCTGTCTGTCTGTCTTAATTTCAATGTTTTTCTCTTTATCTTTTTCATGTATATACTTTTCTCTACACTAAATAGGACTCTTCTTCAGTGTGTTTGTGTGTGTGTGCTAGGAGGGTGGATATGGATGCAGGAAGTAAGCATGGAGCAGAGAACTTCAGTTTTACTTCATTCCATATCAGTTCAGTCACTCAGTGTGTCCAACTCTGCGACCCCATGGACTGCAGCACTCCAGGCTTCCCTGTCCATCCCCAACTCAAACTCATGTCCATAGAGTCGGTGATGCCATCCAATCATCTCATCCTCTGTCGTCCCCTTCTCCTGTCTTCAGTCTTTCCAAGTATCACAGTCTTTTCCAATGAGTAGGTTCTTCACATCAGGTGGACAAAGTTTCAGCTTCAGCATCAGTCCTTCCAATGAATATTCAGGACTGATTTCCTTTAGGATGGACTGGTTGGATCTCCTTGCAGTCCAACGGACTCTCAAGAGTCTCCTCCAACACCACAGTTCAAAAGCATCAGTTCTTCAGCATGCAGCTTTCTTTACAGTCCAACTCTCACATCCATACGTGACTACTAGAAAAGCCATAGCCTTGACTAGATGGACATTTGTTGGCAAAGTAACGTCTCTGCTTTTAACATGCTGTCTAGGTTGGTCATAGCTTTTCTTCCAAGGAGCAAGTGTCTTCTAATTTCATGGCTACAGTCACCATCTGCAGAGATTTTGGAGCCCAAAAAGATAAAGTCTGTCACTGTTTCTATTGTTTCGCCATCCATTTGCCAGGAAGTAATGGGACCAGATGTCATGATCTTAGCTTTCTGAATGCTGAGTTTTAAGCCAACTTTTTCACTCTCCTCTTTCACTTTCATCAAGAGGTTCTTTAGTTCTTCTTCGCTTTCTGCCTTAAGGGTGGTGTCATCTGCATATCTAAGGTTATTGATATTTCTCCAGGCAATCTTGATGCCAGCTTATGCTTCCTCCAGCCCAGCATTTCTCATGATGTACTCTGGATAGAAGTTAAATAAGCAGGGTGAACAATATACAGCCTTGACGTACTCCTTTCCCAGTTTGGAACCAGTCCATTGTTCCACATTGCTTCTTGACCTGCATACAGATTTCTCCATAGGCAGGTCAAGTGGTCTGGTATTCCCATCTCTTTAAAATTTTCCAGTTTGTTGTGATCCACACAGTCAAAGGCTTCGGCGTAGTCGATGAAGCAGAAGTAGATGTTTTTCAAATTAACCATTTCAAAAAACAGAAAGCTCTGCCTTCTCTTAGATTCTGTATAAAATCTCAGGGAAGATTCTGAGCTGCCTGGCTTGGATACACTCTTGCCTAAGACAGGTCTTTATGACTTTATTCAATGGTCACTATGTCCTTCTTCCTCACAAACATAATTCTGATCCTATGCTCAGAAAGATGGTTGCTCCCACATCCCCAAGAAGTAAATCATTCATCAGGACTTCCCTTGAGGTCCAGTGGTTAAGACTTAGCTTTTTAATGCAGAGGGTGTAACTTGGATCCCTTGTCAGGGAGCTAGGATCCCACATGCCTCGGGGCCAAAGAACCAAAACATGAAACAGAAGCAATATTGTAGCAAATTCAATAAAGACTTTAAAAAGTTTATTTTTAAAAAATCATTCTTCATCTACATTCATCATGGTACTCTGACTCCCATGTCAGGACTACTCCAGGCATGGGTATAGGACAACCCTAGCAAATGAGCTCTGACCCAAAGGAGAGTTTGTAGGAGAGTTTTGGGGAAGGTGTTCCTCAGTTTTGCTAAAATATACCAAACGGGGACTCCTTCCTGCCTTTGGACAAAGTTGTGCAAAGACATGATGCTTGGAGTCACAGCAGCCATCTTGTAATCATGAGGATGAACCTGAGGATTAAAATCATCATGCAAAGGATTGTAGAATGGAAACAGGTAAAGCTGGAACCTCGATGACATCCTAGGCCATTCAGTTAACCCTGGAACCACGTCCATTAGGAAGCCCGTCTGAAAGGAGAATAATGGAACTAATGTTCAAAGTCAACTGAAATGAGGGACTACATAGTCCAAGGAGAGAGTGAAGAGCTACCTACTTGCTGAATCATAATAAAGGCTGGTGGTTACACATCTTACTATGTGTCAAGCAGTGTTCTAAGTGCTTTATATGTATTACTTCATTTAATCTATGCAACAACTCAACAAAATATCAATAGATACATTAATTATTCTCTACTTTTCAGATAGGTAAAACGAGGCCCAGAAACATTGAGGAGTTTGTCCAACATCACAAATCCAGTAATGCCAAGGTGGGAAAATCACTGACACTTTCGACTCCTCCAGACTTAATCATCACATTAAACTTGGAAGTGTTCCTGGTTTGTTACAATCAGATTTCTCAAGCTTCACTGCTACCCTTCCAAAAACACATCTTTTCATTTGAGCTGGTCTGAGTGGGTTTACCCTTTCTGAACCCAAATGTTCCCCCAGGCACCAGCATTGGCCAAACTGGGGCTTCCTTTCTCTGCCCCTTAATAACTCCGTGAGTCTCAGGGTCCATTTGTTAAATGTACTGTTATATGTTAAACGGTGGTGGTGGTTTAGTTCCTAAGTTGTGTCCGAGTCTCGAGACACCATGAACTTTAGCTCGCCAGGCTCCTCTGTCCATGGGATTTCCCAGGCAAGAATACTGGAGTGGGTTACCATTTCCTTCTCCAGGGGATCTTCCCAACCCATGGATTGAACCCACATCTGCGTTGGCAAGAAGGTTCTTTACAGACTGAGCCACCAGGAAAGCCCCCCAGGTGTTAAATGTAAAATATTCAGTGTCCAAATCCCCACTTTAAAAATCCTCACTAAGTGGGATTCTTGGTTCCCTGGTTTGCTCCCTCCCTAATTGTCTTGTGGCCAATATTAGTTTGAGGTCTTTTAGGGGCACTGTTTCTAGTGTGATAGGACTTATTAATTAAAATATTAATGAGACTTAACAAAAGATGAAGCTGTTGACACTGCCTTATTAATATCTTCACCTCTAATTTTATCTGGTTTGTAACTTTTCAAAGTTTTTGCATTAAGTGGCATCCTGCATTCACATACATCTCTGTGCCTCTGTGAGATTAAGAAGGCATTTCTTTGGCCCTACTACTATTTATTCAAGTCACACCCTCACTCCCTCACTTATTCAACAAATATTTGAGTATCCGCCATGCCCCAGGCACTATTCTAGGCACAGGTATCAACAGTTTTTGTTCTCTGACCTCATAGAGGGCAATAAAGTATAATAATATGCCAGATCATTTTTTTTTCCCTCTAAATCAATAGGAGTGCTACCACAAATGAAAAAGGTTCACAGGACTAGATAAAGCAGTTGTGGGGCACATTCAAATAGGATTTAAGGGCGCAGATCCTGCTGGCTGACTGCCTGGGTTCAAACTCTCTCTCTCAACTGCTCTCTCGCCATATGACCTTGAATAGTTCCTGAACTGGTATCACAATTGTTTAAGAATTTGATAAATGGGGATTAAAATTGTAGCTTTGTCCATAGGCTTTTTAGGAGTGCATGTTTATCAGTTATTTAAAATATAAATTCATACAAGTATTTGTTCAAAAGGAAAAGCAAGCTATAGTCTATTCCTACCCGCTGATCATGACTAAGCAACTCTGTAACAAGTAGCAGTGATATGACCACACCCTGATATTTGACTCTGTAAACGGGAGCACAGGACTGTCGACATTGGGAGAATAGGGGCTTCAGGCACCCGGATCAGCGTCACCACTGCAGGACCAGGGTCATCACTGCAGGAGGATGACCCATCTGACCCCTAAGTCGAGCAGAGGTTC
This sequence comes from Ovis aries, assembly GCF_016772045.2. Taxonomy (NCBI): domain Eukaryota; kingdom Metazoa; phylum Chordata; class Mammalia; order Artiodactyla; family Bovidae; genus Ovis; species Ovis aries. Next base: position 92,208,943 of record NC_056059.1, on the reverse strand, counting down.
CACAATCATCTATTTCTTGCTCTCAGAATCCTTAATTTAAGAGGTCGGTTAAAGAAAATTTACAGTGACTTTCCCTGCAGAATTTAGTTTTCAATAAGCATATCTTGAAAGAAAGCAGAATCACACATTTGGAAAACTTAAGAAACCAAGCTGCCATCCAAATGCTTGAGAACCCCTCTGCCCACTGGTTACCCAGCCTCCGCTGGAATGTTCCCACTGCCGAGGGTACACATTTTTAGCTTCTTCCTTTCCCATCATCTCTAGTTACCATCAAGAATTTCCTTTTATTGTCCCCAAAACCACTTTCCTTGATTCTGGAGCAAGGATAAGATAACCCTGATTCTAAATGATGGCCTTCAAATGCTTGGAGAAGAAGATTCCCTCTCTTCTAGTTTCTGAGCTAGTCACTACTTGACCTGAGTTCCTACCAAAATCCTTCAAAAGTTCAAAGGAGGAGACACAGAGGTGTGTCCAAGCAGATAATTTTGAAAGAGGGTTCTCAAAGCAGCCAGGAAAACCAGTCTTGCTTCTGGGCTCAGGGAAGAAGGAAAAGACATGGATTCCTTGTTTTAACTACATCTGCACCAAGTTCCTCCCCATGTGGGATCCTGTGGCCTGAAGGAGGGATCCTTATCAGAACTCAAAAATGAGTACATTGCAAGAGCATATGAATTCAGTGGAATTCAACAGGATTTTTGTAGCTGAAACTTAAACCAAATGTATCCAAAGACACCTGTCCCTAGAGAGTATAAACTATAAACTTAGTGTTTTCCTAAAAGAGATAATGCTATAGTTTAAAAGGCTAGTTTTTTTTTTTTTTAGTTTTTTTTTTTTTAAATTTTAAAATCTTTAATTCTTACATGCATTCCCAAACATGAACCCCCCTCCCACCTCCCTCCCCACAACATCTTTCTGGGTCATCCCCATGCACCAGCCCCAAGCATGCTGCATCCTGCGTCAGACATAGACTGGCGATTCAATTCACATGATAGTATACATGTTAGAATGTCATTCTCCCAAATCATCCCACCCTCTCCCTCTCCCTCTGAGTCCAAAAGTCCGTTATACACATCTGTGTCTCTTTCCCTGTCTTGCATACAGGGTCGTCATTGCCATCTTCCTAAATTCCATATATATGTGTTAGTATACTGTATTGGTGTTTTTCTTTCTGGCTTACTTCACTCTGTATAATCGGCTCCAGTTTCATCCATCTCATCAGAACTGATTCAAATGAATTCTTTTTAATGGCTGAGTAATACTCCATTGTGTATATGTACCACAGCTTTCTTATCCATTCATCTGCTGATGGACATCTAGGTTGTTTCCATGTCCTGGCTATTATAAACAGTGCTGCGATGAACATTGGGGTACATGTGTCTCTTTCAATTCTGGTTTCCTCTGTGTGTATGCCCAGAAGTGGGATTGCTGGGTCATAAGGTTTTTAAAAAGCCCTCATATGTTTGAAGATATAGAATTGGGACCCTCTTAGATGATAAAATTGAACAGCTAAGGGGCCGAGTGTGGGAGTTTAATTCTCATAATGACGATCAGCTTTAATCAGAACAACACTCTCTTCTATATGCTCACATTATCCTATCTTTAAATCCTAGGTGGTGGTAATAATAGCCATTGTTAGGAACAATGGCTAACAATTATAGAAGAATTTTTATATGGTAGGCACTTAAGGCTTCAAACAAGTTATTTCATTTAAACCCTGCGACAGCTCTGTGAAGTAAGTCCTCATAGGGTTCACTCAGAGAAAGTCAAATGCCTGTGGTGGTACAGAGGGCCCTGACCTTTGCCCCCACTGCACTCCTCTGGTTATTCCTTTCACATGCCATCTATGCTGCCCCCAGGGCCTTTGCACTTGCTGTGCTCTCGGTTTCTATCTTCTTCCCCAGCTCATCCCCAGGCTTAGGGTCTCACCTCCTTCAAGTCCTATTTCGTCTTCCTGCATCACCTTCCTCGTAGGCCTTCTCTCACCACCCTTCAGAAAATGAAAGTATCGCTTCTGCTTACATTCCCTGCTTTAGGTTTCTCCATAGCAGTTATTTTATAACCTAGTTATTTAGGGGTTTGTCTGTTTTGACCAGAATGTATGCAAGGATTTTTGTCTACTTTTGTTCACAACCCTAAACCCCCAGCATGTGGAACACAGCTGGCACGCGGTAGACACTGCATAAATACTTACTGGTTAAATTTTATACATGAGGCAATCAGTACAGAAAGGGCAAGGGGTCATGCTTTTCATAGAAAGACTAAGTTAAACTCAAGAGTATACATCCTTTTCCCGAGAGTTGGTCACATTATTTTTGACCATCAGGGGCAATATGTTAGATCTGAATAATACTTGCAAACAATACTAGCAATCAAAAATGCAAAGAAGTATTCCACATGTGTACTATATTCATGAGTTCTATATGTGTAGGAAAAATCACTTGTTAGAATATTTTTTGACTCTACAGAAACATTTTATTTGACAGGATTTGAGGAGATATATATTTATATCCTCTCCAGGTTTTAAAATGAAAATATAAATACTTAAGACATATATGTAGAATATAGAAAAATGATATAGATGATCTTATTTGCAAAGCAGAAATAGAGACACATGTAAAGAAAATATGGCTACCAAACGGAAAAGGGATAGGGTGGAGTGAATTGGGAGATTGGGATTGACATAGATAGACTCCTGAGTTTATGGATAAAACAGATAACTAATGAGAACCTACTGTAGAGGACAGGGACTCTCCTCAGGGCTCTGTAGTGATCTAAATGGGAAATAAATGAAAAAGAGGGGACACATGTATACATAAAGCTGATTCACTCTGCTGTACAGTAGAAACTCACACAACATTGTAAAGCGAGTATATTCCAATCAAAATTAAGAAAAGAAAGTCTAAATGCTTACATATATAAAGATTTGAAAATGTATATATATATTCATTCTCACGAAAACATTTTCCCAGAGTTGTACGACAGCAAGAATGACAGCTTATTATAGATGCCATTCATTCAGGGATCATTTCCGGAGTTCCTTTTATGTGATTATATTTAACCTTCCTAATAATGCAGAAAGCCAATTTGCAGACGAGGAACTATGCTCTAACAGGTTGTGCACCTTCCTAAAATAGCCCAGTACAGGGTAGAATTTAGAATGGAATATAATTCTTTTGTCTCCATCTAGAACGCCCACTCCCGCAGTCACAGCTGCTGGCTAGGCTTCAGGTATTTAACATTTTACAGGCGCTTCTATCCTGAGGAAGGAACTCAGTTACTATAAATGGCTAACTGAGAGCCCACCGACTGAAAAACTAAAAGCTATATATATTACTTTCCTCTCTCTTTTCCCAAAGTCTACTCTTCAAACAGATTTTAGAGACTCATAGTGGAGCCCCTACATCGTCACAGTAATGGTCTTTGTCTGAAGTTCATTTCACTCACTAAACATCGAGTTTTATAAGGCTCACATTATTACAGAGGGAAAAAAAGGCAGCTGCTGACAGGATCTCTAAGAGCAGCAAATACCAGGAAAATCTCAAAAGTCTGACCACTTTTTTTTTCATAACCGGAGTTTTGCCAATGATTTCGCCACAGCTTTGAAAGCTTGTTTTCACCTCTACCCTTTCCCAAAAGAGAATTCCACCCCAGGGGAGAGAAAAAAATTAAGACCTCAAACCAAGTACAAATTGCTCATTTAAAGAACAGGAATTAAGTATGTGGGGGCTTTTCTTCCTTAAAAGCTCATCACTCTGTAGAAAGAATTCAAACTCTGTCTTTCTGAGCAGTGGAGCTGGTTTTGGGGTTTTGTGTTAGTTAATTTTAATTAAAAAAAGGGGGGGGCACCATTCTTGAGAAGCTGTTGCTATGAGACTTCCTGGGCCTCAACAGATGGCCACAGAGCAGTTCTCAGCCCCAGCTCTGGGCTCTGAAGCCCTCCACTCAGGCATACCATTAACATTCCTGAAATACTTTCGGAGGCAAATGCGGGCCAGCCGCCTTCAGACTGGCTCACCCGCAGCTCCTGGGCCGGCCTCCCTGGCCACTGGGCCTGGGCTGAGATTTGTTATAAATGAATGATCAGGCCTCTCTAGGAAAAGGGCACAGCACAGATGCTGCCGTCAGCGGAGGCTTTGGACAAACTTTACTCACACTCCCCTGGGGGTTTTGAGTCCTTCAGGTGAGCAGGTGGGCGCACATGGGTATGCAGACATTCAAACATATGTGCACGTGCACACACACACACATGCACAGGCACCTCACTCCACACCCACTTCAGTTCATTGTTGGGAAGCCTCTGACCCCTCCGCATCACAGTGGTCCAGTTGTGAGCAGCAGAGTTTTGGACTGAAGCCTTTTTAGTCTCTAGAGTTGCTGAGGAAGAGGCTTAAGTATTCCTGATTTCTCCTCGGACAGAAAGGAAGGGAGAAAACCAAGGCGGGGCAGATTCTACATCCACACTAACTTCTTGGTGCTGCTGGACAAACCATTCTGCATCATCACTTTTCTCGCTCTTCCAAACTGGGATGATGATATTGACCTACATGCATCAGAGAGAGGAACTGATGAACCTGATTAATAAACAACTGTGAAACCATTGCATAAATATCAGTGAATAAATATCACAGGACCAGCCTCCAGTGCTTCCAGGGAAGAAGATAAGGAAGGAACTTAGAGACGGCACTTGGGGGTCTAATCGTAGGGGCCACCGCCCTTGGACGGCTGGTCTGGATTACCGACCACAGGTTTTGGTGGAAAAGGTCTCCCAGTACCTGTATGGGTCACTAAGGAGCTTCGGGACTTGGAAAAAAACTAGTGATTCTCAACAGTCACAGCTTTTCAGGGTGGGGCTCATTTAAATTCCATCTCCTGAGTTGTCGTCACAAAACCATGTCTGGAGTGTACAAGCAAAGTCCTACCAAAGTGTCTGAAGCCAGAGTCACTGGATCAATTGACAGGACATCAGAGCCATCCTACCAGTTTCATTTCACAGACGTTCGTTAAGAGCACTTCTCCCTGTGATATCAGATGACAGGCCACAAACACCGCACCGCCACCATCATCTGACGTTGATTTTTAAATCCAATCTGCAACTAGGAGCAAAACGACTTGAGACTGCTTAGGTTCCCACCTTCCAAAATCACCCATCTGTTCAGACATAAAGCTTTCCTCTCGTCTCCAAGTTGGGAACATTAGGATTGCTGGAAGCAATTTAAAAACAGAAAACAAAACATGCCTTTTAGAAGCTCAGCCTAACAGGAAGTGCACCTCCTTCCTATTAACCAGGGACGTTTACATGAAGCCATCTATAGCGGGGTGGAGATGAGGACTTTTTCCATTTGTCTGGTCTGGCCCAGTTGTTCAGATTCTGAGCTCACAGGGCCCTCATCCTCACCCACCCGAGTCAGAAAAGCCTGGGGTAAAGGCTGGAATCTGGAACTCTTTTGAGGAAGGAGAGGAGGAGAGAGAGAGGTGAGGGGAGGGCAGAGCCTGACGTGGCTTCATTTACATAGCTGACCCTTTCTTGAGCAGAGCCACTGGGGCACACACAGTGTGTCTGGCAGGCAACACTACTGTGCCTCATTGTGTGTTCTCCAGAATGCTAGAGGGGTCCATCCCCATGGTCCCCATGGACGAGGGAGCCTGGCAGTCATTCCACAGCCCCAGAAACGAGACACTGGGGAATAAAATAAATACAAGATACTTAATCCCCTGTCCCACTAACTCTAACAATGCTGTTCTTGGGATGAAATGTGCACGTGTGTATACTAGTTATTAACCATTGTGTTAAATTACACCTTCAGGGGTCCCCTTATACTCTGTAGATAGGTACAGGATTTTCTACACTCAATATGAAATGTGAGGTTTTTGTGACTTTACTTCCTTTTTAATTAGAGCAGGTCAGGAAGCAACAGTTAGAACTGGACATGGAACAACAGACTGGTTCCAAACAGGAAAAGAAGTACGTCAAGGCTGTATATTGTCACCCTGCTTATTTAACTTATATGCAGAGTACATCATGAGAAACGCTGGGCTAGAGGAAGCATAAGCTGGAATCAAGATTGCCGGGAGAAATATCAATAACCTCAGATATGGAGATGACACCACCCTTATGGCAGAAAGTAAGTGAAGAAGAACTAAAGAGCCTCTTGATGAATGTGAAAGAGGAGAGTGAAAAAGTTGGCTTAAAGCTCAACATTCAGAAAACGAAGATCATGGCATCTGGTCCCATCACTTCATGGCAAATAGATGGGGAAACAGTGGCTGACTTTATTTTTCTGGGCTCCAAAATCACTGCAGATGGTGATTGCAGGCATGAAATTAAAAGATGCTTACTTCTTGGAAGGAAAGTTATGACCAACCTAGACAGCTTATTAAAAAGCAGAGACATTACTTTGCCAACAAAGGTCTGTCTAGTCAAGGCTATGGTTTTTCCAGTGGTCATATATGGATGAGAGAGTTGGACTATAAAGAAAGCTGAGTGCCGAAGAATTGATGCTTTTAAACTGTGGTGTTGGGGAAGACTCTTGAGAGTCTCTTGGACTGCAAGGAGATCCAACCAGTCCATCCTAAAGGAAATCAGTCCTGGGTGTTCATTGGAAGGACTGATGCTCAAGCTGAAACGCCAGTACTTTGGCCACCTGATGTGAAGAGCTGACTCATTTGAAAAGACCCTGATGCTGGGAAAGATTGAGGGCAGGAGAAGGAGACAACAGAGGATGAGATGGTTGGATGGCATCACTGACTCGATGGACATGGATTTGGGTGGACTCCGGGAGTTGGTGATGGACAGGGAAGCCTGGCATGCTGCATTTCATGGGGTCGAAAAGAGTCAGACGCGACTGAGCGAGTGAACTGACTGAGAGGTTTTGAAACTAGCTCTCTCTTCCTTTCTGTTTCTTTTTAGGACTCTGAGGTTATTATGGACTGTAAATTTTTTTTTTAAGATAGTGATTAGGGTTGAGATGATATTTATCCCTCCCTATACAGCAATGACTTATTCTTAAACCAGGAAACCAACTTTGATTTATACATTCTCTAATTTGTAATTCATAGGTGAAGGTAGCATTTTGAACTTGAACTCAATGCTAAATATTCAGTATTTATTTAGCTTTCCACATTTACTTGTCCTTTAATCTCCTCAATATTTATAATTCACTTAATATCTACCTACCAACTGATCTGATTTTTCAATCAACACCAACCATCTGTATTATGGGGCACATACATTATATTTTAAATGATTTCTGTAGACTTGCATTATGATCACATTTCAACCCGTGGGCAATGTCATTTCTGATGCTTCTATTCATCAGAGCAGCATTTTTAGTATTTATATTTAGTATTACAAATACGCTGATCTTATTACAGGAAAATGTCTTTATAAAGAATATTTAGCTAACAGCTGAGAAAGATGGAGACTTCCGACTGCCTATAAATAATGAAAGAAAAAAACATATTTCAGGATGATTAACATAGATCTTGAGTACATGGTTTCTGAATGTTTATTGCCTTGCTTTTCACCACTTCTGTTTGTTCTATTCCTGTTTACTGGTTAAATGGAATCATTTAGAAGTGGGGAACAGCTTCCTCCTATGTTTGAAATTAATATAGTGGGGAAAGTAGCCTCAGAACTTCTTTGGATTTATAAATGGATCTTCACCCATATACAGAAAGTTTTCATTAAAAAAAATAAAACTTTTCTTCCTTATCACAACAAGCAGGCAAGGGTGTAAGCATTTGTCCATATCACTAGTCATTTTACCAACCTTGGATTACTAAACCCTACAATAAGAATATGCTGACACCAATCCAAGAGGAAGACAGGATGGCCCCAAAGTATCTGTCGATCAACTTAAAAGTACATAAAATGAAGTCATGGCAGAGCTTAAGCTTAATCAGAATCATGGCTTAATATTCCAAAGCATCTCACTGTGACTCAAAGTTAAGTCCTTCTGTCTAGAATCTGACTTTCTCTGGAAAATAAAGGTGAGGGGAAGTGAGCCAAGCAGTACAATCAAACCCCATGCTGGAGTGAAAGTCACTAACTCCTCCGTGCTGAGCAAGCCTTAAAAAAACAAACAAACAAACAAACAAACAAACAAAATACTGCTTTCCTATCACAAGAGGAAAAAGTTAAAGACAGCTTTAAAAAGAAATGGGATGAGAATTAAATGATAGCTCCCGGGATTGCACGGTTGGGAGGAGCCTATGGCACAAGCATATACATTTGTTGGCCTTGATGAAAAGTTACTTTATTCCACCATCTCTGGAGCTCCTCATCAAATAGGAAGGAGTGCACAGTGAGGCCCCAGCTGCCTGCAAGGATGACAGTGGTTTGTCAAGTACCCACCCCCCACCATGTACATCTTTATTTCTGCCTTGGTATCATTTTGCCAGCACATCGGACACTCAAATCACTTACAAATTTCATCATAAAACCCTAAACTAAAACAACTCCCCAGACCTTCTTTAGTTTACCTGCCCGATACAAGCATTTATGTCGAATTAAATGGAGAAATCCGGTCGAGAAATACCTGGTTTAAAAAGGGCTTACCTTAAGGAAGTCTAAGCCGGCATTTCCACTGTCCTTGATTATCTGTTGAACATCTTCGTCCAGCATGACACGGGGCCAAGCCGGCGGCCCGAGGGGGCTCAGGGGCTGGGGGGAGGTGACATAGAGACACGAATCCGGTCCGGAAAGAATCCCGGGGAAGCAGCTCCAGGAAGGCGAATGCGAGAGCTAAGACACAGGTGTCAGACACCACCCAGGCACCTCCGCTGGGAACCTGCAATCAGGCGGCTGCCCTGATTAGCCAAGTACAAAAGGCAGTTCGGATTACTGCCCTCCTCCCAGCCAATCGCCGGCCGGCCTGCCTGACAGCGGCGGGCACCCTGATGTAAGGGGAAGGCCACGCGGCCAGAGCACAGAACCGGTTTCTGGAGTGGCTGCGGGCACGCCGGCCCCGCGCACTCCGGGGCCCACGCTCTGCAGAAGCTGGCTCACTATTGCAAGCAGAGCTCGTGGCAACGGGTAAGCCCTCTCCTGCCGGTCCCCACAGGTCGCTCTAGGGTCCTTCAACTCACAAAACCACGATGCGAAGACGGTTAAATGGAAGGGAAGGACGATAGAATAAATGGGGTTGGGGGCGTCACTCACAGGGCGCCCCTGTCCACTCTTCCTCTCGCCCCTTGCCGGTCCCCACTCGGGTTTCTGGGCAGCTGAATAAGTTCAATTTTTAATTAGCTATAGTTTTGGTAAGCAACAGTTTCTCACAGAAACTAGGAGGAGCGGAAGGAGACTCAACAGAAAGGACTATCTTTCTACCGTTATTGTTTCCGAAGCATAATGTTCAATACTGTTCAACCCTGGCAGACAAAAATTTATAAAAGGCCGTTCTCATTAAAAAAAAAAAAAACAAAACAAAACAAAGCAAAAACAGTAAATGCAGTACACTGGAGTGCCACGCGGCTCACCTTTGTGTGTGCAATCTTGGCAAAAAGAATTTCACTTAAACAGATCATCTGAGCCTCTGAAGCAGCAGGCCTTTGCAGCTGTATGGAGAAGCAGTGCTTGATTCAAGTTTCGGTATTTGCCCCAGACTGTAGGGGTCAGCTTAACAGTAACCATAGCCACAAAGAGAGAGAAAAGGAAAAGGGCACACAGAAAGAGAAGGCCTCCAAGTGTGTCTGCATTCCTGGTTATGCAAATACATTTTCATTAGTTTACCGCCCACACGGTGGGAAAAAACAAACCATGGATCCACGTGTAATCTGTAAACCTCCTTGCTACAGAAACTTTAAAAGACTTCCAGATTATTTTTTCAGATGTGGAAAGAAAGAAGGAAAGGGAGCACACACACACACCCCATTCTGACATCACAGGGGGCATTATACTCTAAATACAGTTGTCACTTCCACTCCAGACACCAAGAAAGTCTGAAGCATCCTTGAGGATGTCAGTACATTTCGAAGGTGAGACTAACTTTATTTAGAGATTGTTCCTGTATTAACTAGCAGGACTGTCCCTCCAGAATGCTCCACTTGAGTTCCAGAGCTATTTCTCTTCCTGTAATATGAAATCTAAGGAAGCAGGATTGAGGCAGGTGTGAGATCGGAACAGAGGTGGGAGTGGAACAGAGAACCCTCTTTCAGGAGAGAAAGCTCCTCTAGACCTTGCACCCTGGATGCATTCCTTTGAAAGTAACCTTCTTTTCTTTGCAGAAGGCAAAATTCTTTTTATTTTCTTTAAAAGCCTTTAATTTTATTTTGGACTATAGCCGATTAACAACGTTGTGATAATTTCAGGTGGACAGCAAAGGGACTCAGCCATACATATACATGTATCCATTCTCCTTCAAAATCACCTCTCACACAACAGGTTGCCACATAACACTGAGCAGAGTTCCCTGTGCTGTATAGTAGGTCCTTGTTGGTTATCCCCTTTAAATGTAGCAGGGTGTTCATGTCCATCCCAAACTCCCTAACTGTCCCTTCCACACTCTCCCTCTTCCCCAGGAAGGCAAAATTCTTATCCCAGTTTTGTGTTTTCTTCCTCGACCCCACAGCCTCCCCAGATACCACAGCTAATTCGTGTGTCCTTCTATCACAGCTACTCTCACCAAACCAGAGGTCAAGGGCAGCCAGGCCACAAAATTCATTTTGAATGTGTCAAATTTAACAACCTGCTACTGCTGGCCAGGAGCTGGTCTTTCCAGTGCCCATGACAAATGGCTGTGCCTGACATGCGTTTTTCACAACCAGCCATCTAGTATGGGAATGCCATGCCCTCCACCAATGGGACATTCCCACTGGCTTAAAGGACCCAGGAGTCCACCCCTCTTCATTTTGCCAGTAATTTTTTTAGTCTAGTTCTACACAACCTAAGCTCACTTCAAATCTACTTCCATTCAAGCTGCCTGTGACAATATGCTCAACAGATTAGTGGCGCCAGGAATTATGTCATTGCATATGTCCTCCTGGGTGATACGTTGCGTTAGGAGAGACGATATCGTTACATAGTTCTTCAGAGAAACTAAAAAGAGCAGGCAAGTAAAGAGGAAAGATCGTACTGAAGCAATCAAATCGCCGGTCTGTTCACAAATTATGAGATGGATAAGGGAATCATTGTTATATTTACAAAGAATGAATACCTGTGTAGTATTAGACTGAACCATACAAAACTGTCAGTATTTGGCAATTTTTGGTAGACTATGATGGCAATTTCATGTAATTCAACCTGTAGCTGAACTAATAGTCAAAAACTATATAACTAGGACTTAATTATGTGTCAACAGGTGCTATGTTGTATTCTCTAACCACCACAGTTCTATAATGTAACACTGTGATTACTGTTACAGTTTTACAGATGAGGCAAGGGAAGCTTGGGGAGGCTAAGTAAGGCATTGAACACCTCACAGCTAGCAAGCATTGGAGTGGGAATTCAAACCCTGACAATCTGCTCACAGAGCCTATACTTTGAACCACCCCCATCTCCCCATTACGAAGGAAAATTTGAATTCTGACTGTGGCATTCACTAGCTTTGTGACTCTGGGCAGATTATTACTAAACTCCAAGACTCAGTTTTCTCTCCTCTGAAATGGGATTGACAACAAACTTAGCGGATATGAGGACAGAGCGTGCTGACGTAAGCAAAGCACATAGCCTAGAGGAAGAGCTCAAATGTTGCCTCCTTATGGTGGAAGGGACAGGACAGTGACTGCCACCTTCACCAGGACCTGAAGTGACAGCGCACGGCGTGTTCTCATCACCTTTCGGTGGCACAGCGGCCACTCACGGGCAGAAGGACACTGCAGCCTTGGTGTTTGCATCTAGAAGCGTCGCTCTTCAGAGTCAGTGATGGTTACTCTGGCAAAGAGGAAGTCCTTCACGCTGGAATGTGCAGCAGCCCCCCACCACTCCCAATCTGGAAGAGAGACTCTCCACCCCATGCTGGTCCCCCAGATCTGACTCTCAGCCCCGTCTTGTATTTCCTGCTCCCTCTACTTCAGATTTCTACTGAGAATCTGAAACACTTTCACCGACACCTTAGACTTCTCATTTATCCTCTCTTAGCTTCTTTAGCAATCAGCTGTGGAGGGCTAGGCAATCCATGCTGAAAAGTACTGATGATCCAACCTGGATGCGCAGCTGTAGAACCCACAGGACTGGACCGGGAGGTGGGAGGCTTGACTTCTGGCTCTGCCACTGACCTGCTAAGTGACCCTGAACGAGTCATTTATTATCTCTGGGTTCTAGTCTTCACTAACCTAGAACATCCACAAGTTTCTTCCCAGTACTAGTATCTGTGGTGAGGAGGAAAAAAGAATATACTAGATGAGTTTTTGAACAAACGTGAGTTTTTCTTTCTCCTTTTCTCTAAGAGCTAATAGCTCACCTCCGCAGGCACATCCTGTTTCCTTCTGATTACCTTTAAATACCCACAGGCAGGGAGGTTTTCTATCACTCTGTTGATAAATTGCAGACCTGAGATATTAAATAGATGGCCTTGATTTCAGAACACCAGACTGCCATGGTATTTGTCCTTAATGATTCCCACATGTCCTTGTAGGGTACTTGTTCGTGGTTAGAGATGGGAGTCTATGGAGAGAAAGCCTCACTAAATAATGAAAAAAAAATGTTTTCTTATTTTCAACTTTGTGTCTGCGTCTGTGCGTAACAGTTACATTGTTCTCCAGCAGTTGCAAGGTAGACTCATCTACTATGTCAGGTAGGTTTGATCCCTGTAGGGCACTTACTTGCCTATACTTTCATGGCACAGCCCAGAAGCTCAAAGTTCTTTTCACGGAGTATGATTTTTAAAATTAGATGTTTGTCCTCAATAGCCTGTGATAAACCATAATGAAAAAGAATGTCTACAAATGTATAATGGAATTATGCTATACAGCAGAAAGTAACACAACATTGTAAATGAACTATACTTCAATAAAAGATAAGATGAAATAAATAATAAAGGCATTTCCCATAATCTACCCCTCCTACCCCCACCACAAAATGTATCCTCAATACTCCCAGGAGGAATTGAAAGAATTTTATGAATGGAAGAAATGGAAGCAGACACTTGTCCTCTGGTCTGCTTCCTTTCCACAGAGCACTCACCACCTAACATACTGCATACTTTGCATATGTATAATGTTCATTATTCCTTGTCTCTGCTCACAAGTATGTCAACTCCATGAGGACAGGGCTATGTCAGACCATGGCTGAGTCCCAAGCACCTAGAGCAATGACTGGTCATATGTTAGATGCTCAATAAATAAATAAACTTTGTAAAATCATGGAAGTGATTCAGGTTAAACTGTGCTCTATACATCTCACTTTTTAGAAATCACACTGTGTCATCAGCAAGAACAGGCATTATACAAAATATCACAGCTAAGGCGAGAAAAGTGAACAAATGTGGGTTCAGAAGCAGTTTAGTCCAATTCTGCAAATTCCCACATAGAGATTCCAGACTGAAAGAAAACTGGGCAGTGAGCCTAGGGAGAAACTTAATAAGCTCCATTTCTTTTTTCTAGTCCATTTTCCTTCAACTTCATGGGAAATTGGATTTGGTGGAGAAAACTCCCAAGTGTGTCTAAAGGAGTCAGATCCTGAAGGACAAGCCAAGGGAAGTGAACACAGGGCAGCTGAGCCATGCTCACTTTGTGTTCAAGTGAACATTTTTCAATCCCAATCTGACCGAATGTTGACATCAAGGTTGATGAGTAATGCCCATAGGCCTCTGAGTGTCCTAAAAGATGTCAGTTAAGTCTGAAGTGTTATAACGCAATACTTTCCTGTGCAATAATTGCAGGACACAAATCATTTATGATACAGAAAGCATAATGTTTTCTCATTACTAACACGACTGATGAGAGTCACCTTTCTTTCATTTAAATCTCTCCTTCCTATTATGCTGCCTCTGACCACAGAGACCAACAGGCCTGAAGTTATCCTATCACCCTTAGTCTTTCTCCTATCGTCACATTCTCTAATTCTTTGGGGGAAACCAAGGTATTTCATCACAATAATATTAGCGGTCACAAGGTAGTAAATAAGGGTATTGGGTTTGGTCATCCCTTCAAAGTCCCAATATCCTCAATGGGGAATACCAAGCTATCATTTAGTACTAAGAATAACAGGCAGAGGAATTACATTTGGGTTCACATTTTATCCTCAAGGATAAAAAGAAAACTCGGGAAAAGAGCATGCTGAACACAAATTACAGTATTCTTTATTTTTATTTTATTTTTTATGTTTTATTTCATATTGTAGTATAGTCAGTTAACAATGTTGTGATAGCTTCAGGTAAACAGTAAAGGGACTCAGCCATATGTATACATGTATCTGTGCTCCCCCAAATTCCCCTCTCATCCAGATTGCCATATAACATTGAGCAGAGTTCCCTGTACTATATAGTAGGTCTTTGTTGGTTATCCATTTTAAATACATCAGTGTGTACATGCCCATCCCAAACTCCCTGACTATCCCTTTCTTGCATCCTTTCCCCCTGGTAACTTAAGTTCATTCTCTAAGTCCAAATTATGGTATCCTTAAAGACTCATCATGGGCTTCCCAGGTGGCTCAGTGGTAAAGAATCTGGCTGCCAGTGCAGGATGCCTGGGTTGGAAAGATCTCCTGGAGAAAGAACTGGCAACCCACTCCAGTATTCTTGCCTAGGAAATCCCATGGACAGAGGAGCCTGGCAGTCTATGGGGTCACCAAGAATCAGACACACGTGAGCCCGCATGCATAATGACTGATTTAAATCTCCAGGAAAATTACACAGCTAAAATAAAAACAATGAGTAACAGGCAACAATACAGACATATACGTATTTATCAACAGTTTTGTAGCAGGGTGCTTACTTTATATCAGGGAGAATACTAAGTACTTGACATATTTTACCTCTTCCAACAACCCTACTAGGGAGGTACTATTTTTATACCCACTTCATAGGGGAAGAATCTGAGGCACCAAGAGATTAAAAACTTGCCCAGGATCACAAAACAAACAAGTGGTAATAACAAGGTTTGAACCTGGGCAGCCTGATTTCAAGGAACATGCTCTTAAACACTACTGTCTATGCTGGATCTGTTGTGACTTAGAAGTGGGATGTGGATGGCACGCACAATGTTGAGGAGTTTGGGGTATTTTTCCAGCTGCCAGATTTCTCCCTAGGGAGACTATGCCATACCTCCCCCAGCCACATATCAGCCAAGTATATCAGTTGAATGGCGCCAGCCAGCAGTAACAAGAGAGGCTGTCAAGCAATTAGCCTGATGATAATTTGGTATAATAAAACCTACTTCAAATCATAATTTAAACAGACAGTGTGGAGAACATTCTTCCTTTCTCTTTCCTAACCCTCCATCTTGTCTACAGTCTCAAAAGGCAGTTTGAATTGCACTGGGGCTGACAACCCACCCTCCTAGAAAAAAGATTAAAAAAAAAAAAAGTGACAGGAGACACATACAGGCAGGCAGTCAGCACAGTGTGCGGTCTACTTGGGTACCTTTCCACTGGACCACAGGGCCTCCTCATAAAAATTAGCAAACAATGTGCTTTCTTGTTGTTTAATCACTAAGTAGTGTCCAACCCTTTCAATCCCATGGACTGTAGCCCACTGGCTTCTCTGTCCATGAAATTCTCCAGGAAAGAATACTGGAATGGGAAGCCATTTTCCTCTCCAGGGGATCTTCCCAACCCCAAGATCAAACCCAAGTCTCCTGTATTGGCAAGCAGATTCTTTACCACTGAGTCCACCAGGGAAGACTTCTTAATTCTTCCGCAAGAATATGATAAATTTCAATTCTTAATCAGGAGCAAAATGAAACTTACTGAATTCAGTATCTGACTAGGCATTCATGCTTCGCATTATAAGGACTGGTGGTGGTGCTTTGAAGGCTGACATTAAGTATCTAGGTTCTTCGATTTTTGAAACAATTTAATGTTAAAAGAATCTGCCTCCAAGGTAGGAGCCACAGGAGTTATGGGTTCGATTCCTGGATCAGGAAGATCCCCTGGAGGAGCGCATGACAACCCATTCCAGTATTCTTGCCTGGAGAATCCCATGGACAGAGGAACCTGACAGGCTACAGTTCATGGGGTAGCAAAGAGCTGGACATGACTGAGTGACTGACACTTTCACTTTATCTGTCTTTATTTACCTAAACTAATTTCCTGGGCTTATGAGAACACTGTCATGTATGAATATAGACAGGAGACATATTTGGATGTTGAAATTAGGATTTGGACTTTTTCTCTCTCCTTGGAAATTTGTGCAGCGTGGAAATGGGATTAGAACAGTGGGAGCTACAGAATTTGCTACGTGGGGGTGGGCTCCCTGGTGACAAGTGGATTGTGTAGAGGTTGCATGGAACTTATCTGAAGCTGTGTTCTGCATAGTAAGTTCACTGTTTTCACTTACACCAGAGCCATTTTCTAAAGATCCTTTCAGTCATCCTTAACAAGATTGAGAAAACATCAATGGTTTGTAGCAAGGAATATTATTTTATTGGGTGGGCGACTAATACAAATTATTGGGAGGTGGAAAGGGGAATTAAAGCTCCACTGTCTGCCAATACCACCCTCGAGTTGTTGCCTCTAGAGAGGATGGGCTCATTCACTTGATGCCAAATGACTGGAAGGGTAGCAACAATAAAGGGAGCTAGAAGGCTACCTATTCAAATCATCAGACAAAGCTCTCCCAGGGGCTCATTTTTCAGGAAATGGGGAAAAGCCGACAGTTCATCATTACTTCTCACGTAGAATGATATTATATGCAAACATTCCCAACACTATGTGTGTGTGTGTGTATATATACATACATACATATATATATATATATATATATATATATATATATATATATATAATCTTTTACCTCAATAGCCACAGTGAGACTGACTATCGTATTTAAACTCCAGAGTCAGATGGATTGGATCAGTTTCTTCATCTACTTAAGGTAGTTCAGAAACTCAACTAACATCTGGTGAAATACCCAAATTTACAAGGAACATCTGTTTCCAGATTGAGACCTGAACTCTAACATCCAGGATTACATTCCACGGATAACCAGTTGAGTCAGGCATGTGACCTTTCCTCAAATCAATACCTGTTACTTAAGAACTTGAGCCATTTTAAACTCTGTACAGTTCAGTGGTTTTAAGTGCAATCATGTTGCTATGCAACCGTCACCAGCGCCCTTGTCCAGAACTCCTTTTACCTTACAAAACTGAAACTCTGTGCCCATAAAACAATAACTCCCGTCTCCCTCCCCCAGGCCCCGGCAACCACTATTCTACTTTTCGTGCCTCTGAACCGGACTACTCTAGGTACCTCATACAAATGGGATCATAAGTATCTGTCTTTTTGTGACTGGCTTATTTCACTTAGCGCAACATGCTCAAGATTCCTCAGTGTTGTAGTATGTCCAAATTTCATTTCACAGTCCATAGGGTCGCAAAGAGTCGGACACAAATGAAGCGACTTAGCACACATGCATGAGTACTTTCAACGTGTGTACACTGAATAAGCCTCTAGGCTTGGAAACTGTAAGAGAGGGAATGAGATAATTTGCTGAAATCTTAAAGCTGTGGTTCTTTAGGGTACATCAGAACCACCTGGAAAACTTGATAAACCATCAGTTACTAGGTTAAAACCCCAGCATTTTGGAGGAGGGCCCCAGATCTTGCATTGCATAGCAGGTCCTGGCTAGTGACCACACTTTCGAGAACCACTGTAATCCCCCCAGGAATGAGCCTGAAGGATTCCAATTACCAAAGACTTCCCAGAGTACGAAGTAGCATAGTGGCACATTACCTTAATCCATTCATCTGTTGATGGGCACTGGGTTGCTTCCATGTCATGGCTGCTATTAACAGTGTTGCTACAAAATTGGGTACATACATCTTTTTGAATGAGCATTTTCCTGCCTTAGACACGAGACTTGGAATTATAGAAGGAAGGAAGCATAGAGCAGAGTAAGAAATAGCAAGAAAGTCCAACTCTTGCCATTCTAGGGTATTGTGGGAATGTGGGAGAGATTGGCGGTAGGTCATACTGTCAGAACCAAGTTCAGGTTTCATGTCTCTGGTCTCAGGGAGAACAGAGCATTCATGTGAAGAAAGAGAGGGGAATGTCCAGGGTGTGAAGGAATCTTGCCTCCGTTGCTCCACTAGAGACTCCAGGAGAAGGTCACTGTAAAGGGAGCCTGGCTCAGCTCAATTTAGATGGATATTGGATGCCATTCCAGTATGGAATGAGAAGGCTATGGTGGATGAAATGGGGGGGGATGATGCTGGAGTGGACCCCTGGGCTAGGGGATGTTGTGATGGAGAACTTAGCAGATGCTAAGGTGTTTGAAGCTAATGGAAGCAAGACTGACTATGCCAGTGGGAGGTTGCCAGGGCCAACACTGACCATGGATGGATTCACCAGCTGAATTCTGCCATGGAGTTCAGCAGTGACACGCAAGACTGCAGACAGAGCCGAGCAAGCAGGCTACAGTGTGTCCAAAGACCTGTACTTGCCACTGCCAGACCCCTAGACAGTATTTTGGTGAAACAGTTGGGCAGTGAAGACAGAGGATGACATCGAAGAGAGGGAGCATTTTATGTTAAAGCAGTACCTCAATGGACTGACTATTCAAATGATTAGATCAGGATAACTTTTAACTTAACTAGGACTAAAATTTATTGTTTCCTTGCTAACCAGCGAGTGTGAGATTGTGAGGAACATCAGATGAAGTTTTGTCAGAATAAAAGGCAATCCTTGTACACTGTTGGTAGGAATGTAAATTGGTGCAGCTACTATGGAAAACAGACTGGTTCCAAATTGGGAAAGGAGTACATCAAGGCTGTATATTGTCACCCTGCTTATTTAACGTCTATCCAGAGTACATCATGTGAAATGCCAGGCAGGATGAAGCACAAGCTGGAATCAAGCTTGCCAGGAGAAATATCAATAACCTCAGATATGCAGATGACACCACCCTTATGGCAGAAAGCGAAGAACTAAAGAACCTCTTGATGAAGCTGAAAGAGGAGAGTGAAAAAGTTGGCTTAAAACTCAACATTCAGAAAACTAAGATCATGGCATCCAGTCCCATTACTTCATGACAAATAGATGAGGAAACAATGGAAACAGTGACAGACTTTATCTTTTTGGGCTCCAAAATCACTGTGATTGGTGATTGCCGCCATGAAATTAAAAGATGCTTGCTCCTTGGAAGAAAAGCTATGACCAACCTAGACAACATATTAAAAAGCAGAGACATTACTTTGCCAACAAAGGTCCGTCTAGTCAAAGCTATGGCTTTTCCAGTAGTCATGTATGGATGTGAGAGTTGGACTGTAAAGAAAGCTGAGTGCCGAAGAATTGATGCTTTTGAACTGTGGTGTTGGAGAAGACACTTGAGAGTCCCCTGGACTGCAAGGAGATCCAAGCAGTCCATCCTAAAGGAAATCAGTCCTGAATATTCATTGGAAGGACCGATGTTGAAGCTGAAATTCCAATACTTTGGCCATGTGATGTGAAGAATTGACTCACTGAAAAAGACCCTGATGCTGGGAAAGATTGAAGGCAAGAGAAAGGGACAACAGAGGGTAAGATGGCTGGATGGCATACCAACTAGATGGACATGAGTTTGAGCAAGCTCCGGGAGTTGGTGATGGACAGGGAAGTCTGGAGTGCTACAACCCATGGGGTTTCAAAGAGTTGGACACGACTGAGTGACTGAACTGAACTGAACTGACTATGGAAAACAGTATGGAGTTTCATTAGAAAACTAAACA
Organism: Ovis aries; assembly: GCF_016772045.2. Classification (NCBI taxonomy): domain Eukaryota; kingdom Metazoa; phylum Chordata; class Mammalia; order Artiodactyla; family Bovidae; genus Ovis; species Ovis aries. The sequence continues at coordinate 92,189,143 of NC_056059.1, read as the reverse complement.
TAGAACTATCAGATGACCCAGCAATTCCACTCCTGGGTATATACCCATTAAAAAATGCAAACACTAATTTGAAAAGAAACACACAATCCCCATGTTCACAGCAGCACTATTCAAAATAACCAAGACATGGAAGCAAACCAAGTGCCCATCAACACGTGAATACATGACTAGATTAAAATGATGTGATATAGATACATATAGTTACTCAGCTACAAAAAAGAATGAAATTCTGCCATTTGCAGCAATGTGAATTGACCTAGAGAATATTATGCTTAGTGAAGTCAGTCAGACAAAGACAAATAATTAGGCAATGGCAACCCACTCCAGTATTTTTGCCTGGAAAGATCCCATGAACAGAGGAATGTAGCAGACTACAGTCCATAGGATCACAGAGTTGGACATCACTGAGCATGCATGAACATAAGTGGAATCTAAAAAAAAAAAAAAAAAACCCAATGAATGAATGTATTCACAAAACAGAAGCAGACTCACAGAAAACAAATTTGTGGCTACCAAACAAGAGGAGAGACCAAAGTAGGAGTGCAGGGTCAACAGTACAGACTACTATACATAAAATAGATAAGCAACAGGGATACACTGAATAGCACAGGCAGCTATGTGCATCACCTTGTACTAACCTGTAATGCAATACAGTTTGCAAAAATATGGAATTACTATGCTGTACACCTGAAATTAGCACACTGCTGTAAGTTAACTAGACTTCAATTAAAAAAAAATTTAAAGAACCTGCCTGTTTTTTCCCCCTGTATATCTAAGCTGTAATGTGACTAGGGTTGTTAGATAAAATCAGGGACATACTTTCATTAAAAAATTATTTGCTCCCTGAAATTCAAATAAAGTAGGCATCCTGTTTATTGATGTGCTCAATCGGCCAACCCTACATGGGACATACTATTGCATGTATACGACTTCCCCAGTAGCACAGATGGTAAAGACCCTGCCTGCAATGCAGGAGACCTGGGTTCAATCTCTGGGTCGGGAAGATCCCCTGGAGAAGGGAATGGCAACCCACGCTAGTATTTTTGCCTAGAGAATTCCATGGACAGACCATGGGGTTGAAAAGAGTCAGTCACAACTGAGTGACTCACTCACACACACAAACATTGCATGTATACATATGGGGATAAAGTTATTAGAGTGTCCCTGCATCACACTGCCTACATCAACCCAGGAATCTAATCGTTAACAGTCTTATTACTGCGCCAACTGAGGGCAACTGACAGAGCTAAATCCAGACTTGCATATACTCATGTTAATATTTCAGGAACAGTCAAGTAGCAGAGAAAAAAAGTTTAGGATAAAACCCACCCTGCAGACAATTCTACAAAGAGGCAAATCCATCCTGAAACATACCCCATCTCTTTCTCTACACTACATTCAAATGAGGATATTCACATCTGAATTATCACAATACACCTTTTGGATGATTTCCGAAGTTGTGAAATGAGTGTTTTTATTAAACTTTTTATTTTATTTTATTTTGTTTTGGGGTATAGCCAATTAACAATGTTGAGATAGTTTCCGGTGAACAGCAAAGGGATTCAGCCATACATATACATGTATCCATTCTCCCCCAAACTCCCCTCCCATCCAGGCTGTCACAAGTTCATGAAATGAGCATTTTAATTATACTGTCAAGAGAGCTGATGTATCTTCTAACCCTCACCCCCAAGGCCCACCATCACTGGCCACCAAGGCTCCCTGCTGACTACCAGGAGTCTTCAGGGGGCTAAGTCAGCCACACAGGCTGAAGGGCCAGCATCAACCTTACAAGGATGACGTCACCTTCTGTCCATGATTAGAAACCTTCTAATGACAAGACCCACCTATCCGTGTGAAAGTGAAAGTCACTCAGTCGTGTCCACTCTTTTCGATCTGGGAGTGGGTAGCCTTTCCCTTCTCCAGGGGATCTTTCCAACTCAGGGATTGAACCCAGGTCTCCTGCATTGCAGGCAGATTCTTTACCAACTGAGCTATCAGGGAAGCCCAGGGAAGTTCCAATCAATTGTCACAGAGATAACAGCTTTGGGAACACATTCCTTTATGATAAGATACTGATGATCTGCATGATCACTTTAAAAAATATGAATAATGGCTTTATTTGTGTGCTGTGCCCAGTTGCTAAGTTGTGTCTGACTCTTTGCGATTCCATGGACTGTAGCCTGCCAAGTTCCTCGTCTACGGGATTCTCCAGGTAAGAATACTGGAGTGGGTTTCCATTTCCTCCTCCAGGGGATCCAACCAATCCAGAGATACAACCAGCATCTCCTGCATCAGAGGCAGAGTCTTTACCACTGGGCCATCTGGGAAGCCCTGCTGTTTTGTATCAGTGTAAGACGGTATTGTTCTCTCAAAGGACCTCAACTGTTCTATGTCTTTGGAGCTTTGCAAGTCATCCCCCTGTAAGGTTCTGAGGGAGCAAGAAACGGAAAGGCAAATTTGAATGACAAGCCAGGAAAGAGGTGTGGAGCAACGATTCCGAGAAGAGGAGCGATTTGAGAGAGATGGGGTGGGGTGTGCAGAGAGCAGTGGGTACTGAGATGGGGAGAAGCAGGGGGCTTCATTAGGGTGCTGGCTAGAACAGAGAACACACACAAACTGCATCTTCTCTGGAAGTTGGATTAGTCTACCCTGCAATGGACAGAGTCTTCTAGGGCTATGGCTAAGTACTCACAAGTTTAGCACTTGCATTCGACAGCATTTATCAAGCATCTGCATTTTGGGAGAGAGGTGATAAAAATCGCAAACATTCTCTTATAAAACAGTAGATGTTCCAACATCTCAATATTAATCATGTATTTTAGCCATTGAAAAAGTATAAAACAAGACTTTCCTGGTAGTCAAGTGGTTCAGAATCCACCTGCCAATGCAGGGGACACAGGTTTGATCCCTGGTCCGGGAAGATTCCACAAGCCGTGAGGTAACTAAGCCCATGCACCCCAACTGCTGAAGCCCAAATGCCCTAGAGCCCAGGATCCACTAGATAAGCCACTGCAATGAGAAAGCCATGCATGATGAGTAGCCCCCACTTGCTGCCACTAGAGAAAGCCCATGTGCAGCCATGAAGACCCTGTGCAGCCTATATATATATATATATATATATATATGTATATATATATATGTATATAATAGAACAAACTGTGATTAGAATCAAGTTGCGGGGGTCTTTTGCTTTGTTTGGAAAGAGTAAAAAATGATATGCCTGTATTCATATCATAATAACCATAAAACCTCTGTCACTTCTCCCTTCTTGCTGTGTTGTTTCTATTTTTATTGGCATGTGGACTTGCTCCCATCAAATGAGCTAGACAAGATGGGAGGGTTAATTTATTTAAAGGAATGTGGATAAACAATGCTGAGAAAACAAAAGGCACCAGTGAGTACTGTCTTTAAAATAAAACAAATAAAAGTAGTGATGGAACCCAACCGTGGTTGCCCAGGGGCTGAAGAATTCATGCTGGTACGGGGGTTTGAGCAACCACAAACCAGCTCACCCGCTCCTCTGAATACCCTACTGACTCAAAAGCCTGGATGTTCACGTAAGACAGACTGGAGCTCAAATTCAAAATGTGTTCCCTCCAGAATTGAAAGAGACACATGTACCCCAATGTTCATCGCAGCACTGTTTATAATAGCCAGGACATGGAAACAACCTAGATGTCCATCAGCAGATGAATGGATAAGAAAGCTGTGGTACATATACACAATGGAGTATTACTCAGCCGATAAAAAGAATTCATTTGAATCAGTTCCGATGAGATGGATGAAACTGGAGCCGATTATACAGAGTGAAGTAAGCCAGAAAGAAAAACACCAATACAGTATACTAACACATATATATGGAATTTAGAAAGATGGCAATGACGACCCTGTATGCAAGACAGCAAAAAAGACACAGATGTGTACAACGGACTTTTGGACTCAGAGGGAGAGGGTGGGATGATTTGGGAGAATGGCATTCTAAGATGTATACTATCATGTAAGAATCAAATCGCCAGTCTATGTCTGACGCAGGATACAGCATGCTTGGGGCTGGTGCATGGGGATGACCCAGAGAGATGTTATGGGGAGGGAGGTGGGAGGGGGTTCATGTTTGGGAATGCATGTAAGAATTAAAGATTTTAAAATTTAAAAAAAAAATAAATTAAAAAAAAAAATGTGTTCCCTCGGTCAAGCTACCCTATTAAAAAGTTTGTTTCCTCTTCCATAGAATAGAGTAATAATAATACCTATTTCAAGCACATTATATTTATTGTGCACTTTATTTCTATTATTATTACATCAGCTCCACCTTGGATCATCAGGCATTAGATCCTGGAGGCTGGGGACCCCTAGCTTAGAACATCCAAAGCTAACAGGTGAGAGCTTGTAAGAATTATTTCTTTAGAGGTGGCAGGCTAACTAGTAAATCAAAATTGATTCCTAGAGATAACATTTTGCATCTGACACAAATTAACCCACTTCTTCTGGAGAAGGCAATGGCACCCCACTCCAGTACTCTTGCCTGGAAAATCCCATGGATGGAGGAGCCTGGTAGGCTGCAGTCCATGGGGTTGCTGAGAGTTGGACATGACTCAGTGACTTCACTTTCACTTTTCACTTTCATGCATTGGAGAAGGAGATGGCAACCCACTCCAGTGTTCTTGCCTGGAGAATCCCAGGGACAGGGGAGCCTGGTGGGCTGTTGTCTCTGGGGTTGCGCAGAGTCGGGCACGACTGAAGCGACTTAGCAGCAGCAGCAGCAGCAACCCACTTCTTCAGAACTTACTAAGAATCTTACAAATGTGAAAGTTCGGTGGGCCAGTTCAGTCACCTTATGTATATTCAGTGTCAAGTGTCCCCATACTTTTATCCCATGTCCTTAATTTTAAAATGTTAATTCCAAGAAATTTTCCTTCTAATACCACTCATGTCATCTGCATTTAGGGGAAAGGATAGCGGTGCCATGAACTATTACACAAAAGAGGAGACCTCTCACTATTGCAGGACTGTTCCAAAACAAAATCAAAGACAAGCCTTTTCTGAACATTCTACTGAAAGGTCTGGAAGTTACATTTGCAACTCTATGATGTCTTGTAAACTCACAAGTGTGCAGAGAGGAAAAATGAAAGACAGATTAAACAAAGGAAAACGCTGTGGGTCTTACATTTCTGAACGTGAGCTTATTTTTCTGTTTGTTAGGATCTTGTGGAATGACTTGCAGTTTCTGACCTCTGCCCCTGACTTTGAGACAGTGATGGAAAGGGGATGAGAAGTCATGAAGCAAAGGTTGAAAGGGCCCCAAATCCAAACACACTCATGGGGATGCTACAGTCACCCAGAGTTCCCACAGACCCCCGCGGGCCCCCAGGCCTCATCCAGTCCGCACTGTTGTTATGAAGGAGTCAGATGGGAAATTGAGTAAACAGAGTGACGCAGAGGCCATTCCTGCTTAGTGACCTGGACCAGGAAGACCTATTTTTAGAAACTGCTGCGAGCCATCATGCCCTTGGACAGAAGGCAGACTATTGTTATTTTTGAACATTACTGTGCACTGGGGTTGTGTTCAAAAATGTTTGTGAAAGAGCTCCGAGAAGACAAAAATCATCTCCAGTCTCTATTTAAGGCTGAAAATCTGAATTCTGAATTTCACTTACACACCACGGCCAAGAAGAGGCATGGAGCTTGTCTTTCCTCCTGAGGAATAACCATGGAATCGCTCAAATTGACACTGATCCCATCATTTGAGGTTCAGTGTGGGCCAAAGAGACAAAAACAAGATCCACAGGAATGACTTCGCAGCCAGAGGAAGGCTGCGGTGCGTCTCCCAGCAGTGCAGGCTGTGTGCTTCAGCGGACGTTAGAATCACTTGGCCAGTTTGCTACAAAAACAGGCTCCCCTGCCCCTGCCCCAGACAGTCTGATCTGGGGGATGCAGGGATTTGCATGTTAAACAGGCACCACAGGTGATTTTGATGCAAGCTGTTTAAACGTGTTTCACATGTTGAGGAATTGTTACAGGAAGATGACATGATACATGAAAGATGATGAAGAGTGAGAGGGGAGAATCATCACATAAAACAGGAACACACCAAATTAGCAGTTCCTGGCACCGAGGAAGGAAAAGCCATAAGATGAAAGGAAAGTTGGAGTTGTCACCGGGGCCCTGACACGGCTGACTTGTGTGAGCAAGCTTGGCTTCTCTTCCTAACTGTCTGTCTCTGGTCCTGGGACTTAGGTGGTAAAGAATCCAGCTGCAATACAGGAGACCGTGGTTCAATCCCTGGGTAGGGAAGATCCTCTGGAGAAGGGCACGGCACCCCACTCCAGTATTCTGGCCTGGAGAATTCCAGGGACAGACCATGGAGTCGTAAAGAGTCAGACACGAGTGACTTTCACACTCACTTCCATTTCTGGGTGCCTCGACTTCCATAAAGCAGGCAGCAATTTCTCCAGAAAGATCCCTCAGGGGGTCAGGAGAGGAGCTTTGTCAGTGACCTCTGGCCCCCCACCGTCGTAAAATTCTCTTCCATCTACAGTCAGCAGCAGGTCACCTTTTCCCCTTGCTTTCTTCTTCTGACAAATCTGATTTCAGTCCGGTTTGGGTTTTTCTTTCACTGGCAGGAAACATAAGCCCATCCCTGCTCCCTGAATCACGCTCTTTCGCCACATTTTCTGGACTCTGGGGCAGGGAAACTGAGCGAGACGTGTAAGGAAGAAAGCACTTCTCTTAGTAAAGGATGCAAATGCCTCCTCTCATAGGCACTGGCTCACCGGCTGACTGAAGGGAAGTGTGGCAAGCCCAGGGCCCAGGATTTTCCTTCATATGTGTGGTCTTTATTATCCCAGCCTTCATACAAAGCAACGATGATCATCTTCACTTCCCAGAGGAAACAAAAGGAAAGCAGGGGGTGAAGGCAATGGGCCCAGCCCTCCCAGTAAGGGGAAGTTGCTGACCAAGTCCTGCTCGACTGGAAGCCAGTGCCCATAACCACTGCACAGCGCTGCTGTGGAACAGGGGACTGAAAAAGGAGCCCCAGCCTCCAAGTGACAGGTGACAGCAGAGGCCCTGACTCGGTGAGGCTTCACTGGGGACACAGGAAGTGTCCCCGAAGTCGGGCTCCCAGGACCGAACCCCAAGGGAGGGCTGGAGAAGGGCTACCTCACCCAGAGAAGCACGGACTCGGGGGTGCACGCAAAGGGAGGAGGGAGCTGGTCAATCCCATTTTACAGAGGGGAGAAAGCCTTCAAACAGGATCCTTCCTTGGTGAAAGGTGTGGTCAGTTTGGTGATGAGACCCTTGACCATAAGGGAACAGGGATGGAAGCAAGAAGGAGCTCAGCCTGCCCATTGCACTGAACTCTTTTTTTTTTCTTGATTTAAGCATGCATGTGTAGGTGCTAAGTTGATTCAGTTGGGTCCAACTCTTTGTGATGCTATGGACCATAGCCTGCCAGGCTCCTCTGTCCAGGAGATTCTCAAAGCAAGAATACTGGAGTGGGTTGCCATGCCCTTCTCCAGAGGATCTTCCTGACCCAGGAATCAAACCTGCATTGGCAGGCGGGTTCTTTACCACTAGCGCCGCCTGGGAAGCCCTTTCTTTAGCATAGAGGTTTAATTGGGTCACACAACCAAAAGGCTAGGATCTGACTAGATCAGGGCTTCCCAGGTGACTCAGTGGTAAAAGATTCCACCTGCCAAGCAGGAGATGCCAGTTCAACCCCTGGGTGGGGAAGATCCCCTGGACAGGGAAATGGCAACCCACTCTGGTATCCTTGCCTGAAAACTACTATGGACAGAGGAGCTTGGCGGGCTACCAGTCCATGGGGTTGCAGAGTCGGACACGAATGAAGCGACTAAACAGCAGCAGCTGACTGGATTGGTCTGGATCCGAGGCTCAAATAAAGTCATGAGGAATCCATCTGCATCCTTGTTTCGGGGTCCCTCTGAGTTGCCTTGACTCCCAGATAGTGAGTCACCGTGTGACCGTAAAGGTGGTTCGAGGCTGGCAAGCTTGCAGCTGACGAGATTTAAAAGCCTCAGCTGGGGACTCCCCTGGCAGTCCAGGGATTAAGACTCTGCCCTTCCATTGCAGTGGGCACAGGTTTGATCCCTGGTCTGGGAACTAAGATCTGGCTTGCTGTGAGGTATGGCAAAAAAAAAAAAAAAGAAACCTTCAGTTGAGAGAGAGTGCACACCCTCTCCAGTGACAAGATTCGTAACAGTCAATGATTATATAGCAACTTACAACACCGGTGAGGGAGAGATTGCAGTTACATCCATTTTACTGATAATAAAACTGTGTCAGAGGTTAAGGCACTCGACCAGCAAATGCTAAAGCTGGGATTCAAAGTCCAGCAACCTGGCTCAGAAGCTGTGCTCGCATCCACTGGGCTGCACAGCTGCTACTGGGCACATTTTTGTTTTCATTGGGTATGTTTTCCTCCACAGACATTCACTGAGTACAAACCATGTGCCAAGGACCATTCCAGGCACCGGAGACACCACACAGAACAAAATCTCTGCCACTGAGGAGTTTATCATCCAATGAGAGGAGACAGAATGAATAACTTTACGAGTCTATGTTTCATAAGTGAAAATGAAAAGGGTTGGAGACATGTAGGAAGAAAGCTGCAGCTTGCTTTTTGGTTTTTTTTGGCTGTGCCATGCAGCATGCAGGATCTTAGTTCCCCGACCGAGGATTGAACCCATACCTGCTGCAGAAGAAATGCAAGTCGATCAATGCAAAGAAATAGAGGAAAAGAACAGAATGGGAAAGACTAGAGATCTCCTCAAGAAAATTAGAGATACCAAGGGAACATTTCATGCAAAGATGGGCTCGATAAAGGACAAAAATGGTATGGACCTAACAGAAGCAGAAGATATTAAGAAGAGGTGGCAAGAATACTGGAAGAACTGTACAAAAAAGATCTTCACGACCCACATAATCATGATGATGTGATCACTAATCTAGAGCCAGACATCTTGGAATGTGAAGTCAAGTGGGCCTTAGAAAGCATCACTATGAACAAAGCTAGTGGAGGTGATGGAATTCCAGTTGAGCTCTTTCAAATCCTGAAAGATGATGCTGTGAAAGTGCTGCACTCAATATGCCAACAAATTTGGAAAACTCAGCAGTGGCCATAGGATTGGAAAAGGTCAGTTTTCATTCCAATCCCAAAGAAAGGCAATGCAAAAGAATGCTCAAACTACGGCACAACTGCACTCATCTCACGTGCTAGTAAAGTAATGCTCAAAATTCTCCAAGCCAGGCTTCAGCAATACATGAACCGTGAACTCCCTGATGTTCAAGCTGGTTTTAGAAAAGGCAGAGGAACCAGAGATCAAATTGCCAACATCCGCTAGATCATGGAAAAAGCAAGAGAATTCCAGAAAAACATCTATTTCTGCTTTATTGACTATGCCAAAGCCTTTGACTGTGTGGATCACAAGAAACTGGAAAATTCTGAGAGAGATGGGAATACCAGACCACCTAACCTGCCTCTTGAGAAATCTGTATGTAGGTCAGGAAGCAACAGTTAGAACTGGACATGAAACAACAGACTGGTTCCAAATAGGAAAAGGAGTACGTCAAGGCTGTATATTGTCACCCTGCTTATTTAACTTATATGCAGAGTACATCATGATAAACACTGGACTGGAAGAAATACAAGCTGGAATCAAGATTGTCAGGAGAAATATCCGTCACCTCAGATATGCAGATGACACCACCCTTATGGCAGAAAATGAAGAGGAGCTAAAAGCCTCTTGATGAAAGTGAAAGAGGAGAGTGAAAAAGTTGGCTTAAAGCTCAACGTTCAGAAAATGAAGATCATGGCATCTGGTCCCATCAATTCATGGGAAATAGATGGGGAGACAGTGGAAACAGTGTCAGACTTTATTTTTGGGGGGCTCCAAAATCACTGCAGATGGTAACTGCATCCATGAAATTAAAAGACGCTTACTCCTTGGAAGAAAAGTTATGACCAACCTAGATAGCATATTCAAAAGCAGAGACATTACTTTGCCGACTAAGGTCCGTCTAGTCAAGGCTATGGTTTTCCAGTGGTCATGTATGGATGTGAGAGTTGGACTGTGAAGAAGGCTGAGCGCCAAAGAGTTGATGCTTTTGAACTGTGGTGTTGGAGAAGACTCTTGAGAGTGCCTTGGACTGCAAGGAGATCCAACCAGTCCATTGTGAAGGAGATCAACCTTGGGATTTCTTTGGAAGGAATGATGCTAAAGCTGAAGCTCCAGTACTTTGACCACCTCATGCGAAGAGTTGACTCATTGGAAAAGACTCTGATTCTGGGAGGGATTGGGGGCAGGAGGAGAAGGGGACGACAGAGGATGAGATGGCTAGATGGCATCACGGACTCGGACATGAGTCCGAGTGAACTCCGGGAGATGGTGATGGACAGGGAGGCCTGGCGTGCTGCGATTCATGGTGTTGCAAAGAGTCGGACACAACTGAGCGACTGAACTGAACTGAACTGAACTGAACCACTGGAATACCAGGTAAGTCCCCTTTTTTAATAATTTAATATAATTTTGGGGGCTGCTGCTGCAATTTTTAACTGGCTATACAGGGAAGGCTGACATTTGAGCAAATACCTGAAGGAAGCAAGGGAAAATAAGTCAAAGGGTAAAACTGATTTTAAAAAATTTTTTTAACTTATTATTTTTTTAATGTAAATAATACTCAGCTGCTAGTAAAAAACAATGATTCTCTTTCATCTTTTGCTCCTTTAAAGTCATGAGGGTGAAGAACGGAAGGTTACAAAAACATCTCACTCCAGCGACAGCTCCACGAAAGGGGATTTTCCGTGTCAAAGGATTTGTCGACCTCGCTCATTTATAATCATAAATACCAATGGCTGATTCCCAAGAGACACCTTTAAGGAAAGATTCCAAAAATCCTTTCAAAATAGACAGCCAGTGAGAGTTTGCTGTATGACGCAGGGAACCCAAAGCCGGCGCTCTGTGACAACCTAGAGGGGTGGGAGGCGAGGGAGGTGGGAGGGGGATAGAAGAGGGAGGGCACATATGGATACCTGTGGCAGGTTCATGCTGATATATGGCAGAAACCATCACAATGTTGTAAGGTAATTATCCTACAATCAAAAATAAAATATTTTTTAAACAGGCCAGAGTCACAGTCTTCATGAACACAGTGTAGCAACCCTCCCATATATAAACCATAAACACACTGATCAAGCAACCGTCCCAGGGATAATTTCACACATCCTGCTTGCTAAGCCAACATAGCATTAGCCAGGAGTTTAACAGCAAAATGAGGGGGGAGTGGAGAAAAGGCATCTTTCAAATGCAGTGATGAATTATACAGACAGTCTGGCAGCAAGCGGAAAGAGTGACGGGGGGCTCTAGATCAGTGGGCTGCAGAACAAAAAATGTCAGCGACAGAAGCAGAAGCAGAGTAAGGCTGGTCTTACAGCCCTTTACTAAGGACACACTAGGCTCCTCAAAACTGCCACATGCTAGGATGCCAGAGGTTTGACAGAACCGTGAGAAGACAGGTGGCTCAGTCGTGTCCGACTCTTTGCAACCCCATGGACTGTAGGATGGGGATTCTGTCCATGGGGATTCTCCAGGCAAGAATACTGGAGTGGGTAGCCATTCCCTTCTCCAGGTGATCTTCCTGACCCAGGAATCGAACCCGGGTCTCTTGCATTGCAGGCAGGTTCTTTAACATCTGAGCCACCAGGGAAGCCTTATAGAAGAAAGAACCTTAGGGGTCATGTCTAGCCAGACAGACCCAGGGATTCCCAGCCTTTGAAAGCTAAACACCCGCGTGGGGTTTTTAGTGTTGCTAAACCTATACTTTAAACCTCTTGCCAGGACCTTACTAGGCCACGTGTGATCTTGAAGCAGTTATAATTAAATAAGAAATAACATTATTTAATTCCCTAGCATTTGGGCTTCCTAGATGATGCTAGTGGTCAAGAACCTGCCTGCCAATGCAGGAGATATAAGAGACGTGGGTTTGGGAGTTGGGAAGACCCACTGGAGGAGGGCACGGCAACCCACTCCAATATTCTTGCCTGGAGAATCCCATGGACAGGGGGAGCCTGGTGGGCTACAGTCCATAGAGGTGGACATGACCAAATCAACTGAGCACATAGGCACAAGACATAACAGTATTCTAACAGCGGAATTATCCCGAACAGGACAAAACTGCCAGGACCCTCAAAGCTCGGATGTACCATTAAGGACATGTGTGGTGACTGGCTTTCAACAACCCTTTCCAGAAACCATTTCTCTATCGCTGGGTCCCAAGAAACGGGGGACTGGTGCTAAGACTATATAACGTGATTTTTAAGAACCAGGGATGGATGAAATCAATAAAACAAGCTCAAGTGCTTGTTTCACTGAGGGCTTCTTTGCTAAGAATTTTATTATTGGAATATAATTGCTTTGCAGTGATGTGTTAGTTTCTGCTGTACAGCTATCAGCTGTATGTATACATATATTCTCTCCCTCTTTAGCCTCCGTCCTACCCCTCCCACCTCACCCCTCTAGGTCATCACGGAGCACCATCTCTAGGGACCTCTAGATGTTGTCTTTGCATTGTAAATCTCGTTAGGTAGAATCAGTTTGATGGCATCAAGCCATCTTTCCTTCTCGGTTGGTTTCACGGGGCACCATCCAGAAATGGCATGTAGAGTGAAGACAGCAACTGCAGTGTGATGGCTATGGTGCCACCCGCTCAAAACAGTGGCCCCAACACCTGCCAGTAAAAATGAACTCCCAGGGCGATGGCACGTGATAACAGCTTGGGCCACAGGTGTTCCCAGGAGGGCCAGACAAGTGTGCCCCTGCCCACGCCCACGTGTCACTTGATGAGCTTTTTAAGAAGCGATACTCCATACGGCGGTCATGAGAAACAGCTCTCACAGAAATGCAACAGCAAGAGCCTGCTGGAGCAGCCATGCCCCGCCGGCCTCTCTGGGTCCCGGGAGGTCCAGAGACCTCAGCAGGGGCTCTGTTTTTGCACCGTGTTGTTGTTCAGTCACTAAGTCATGTCCGACTCTGTGATCTCATGGACTGCAGCACACCAGGCTTTCCTGTCCTTCACTATCCCCTGGAGTTTGCTCCAACTTCCATCCATTGAGTCAGTGATGCCATCCCACCATTTCATCCTTTGTCGCCCCATTTGCTGCCCCCATTCTTGAGGCTCTGCTCTACTTGCTGCCCTTCTTGATTTACTTTTTCTTTTTTTTGAATCACACTTGTTACGTTTAATATTATTATTATTATTATTATTTGGCTGTGCTGGGTCTTAATTGCGGCATGTGGGGTTCTGCTTAGTTTTGGCACTTGGGCTTAGGGGCTCTGTGCAGCACGTGGAATCTTAGCTCCCTGACCAGGGATTAAACCTGAATCCCTTGCACTGGAAGGCAGATTCTTAACCACTGGACCCCCAGAGAGTCCCTTGATTTGCCTTCTTGATTCTCCTCCTGCTACTATTCTCATGACCCCTTCATATCTGCATATTTTTCTTCTCCCTCTCAGTTTCTAGCTACTCATTGTTTCTCTTTATCACTTTGATTTACAGCTTAAGCCAGTGGTTCTCAAACTTTACTGCGCATTAGAATCACGAGGGCAGCTATGAAAATGTCCAACACCAAGATATACTCTCTTATCAATTAAATTAGAATCTTTGGGGGAGCCAGGCATCAGTTCATTTGCTATTAACTCCTTAGGTAATTTTAATGTGTAGTCAAGTTGAGATGGACTATTTAAGCCATTTTTTGTTTTGTTTTGTTTTTTGGTCATGCTGCCCATCCTGTGGGATCTTAGTTCCCTGATCAGGGATTGAACTCATGCCCCCTCCATTAGAAGCACAGACTCTTAACTACTGGACCACCAAGGAAGCCCCAACTTTAAGCCATTTTGATGCAAGGATGCAGAACTACAAATTGGCTCATATTCTAAATCAGCATCATCCAAACTTATTTGTACTAACTAATGTGCCCACATTTAGAACTGGAAGAAGGGATTTCCACCATAACTTTTGTGTGATCTCAGCCTGAGACTTCATACCCTTTACAAAGGCTCAGACAGATATTTGAGTGCCAGTAGTTACTAGTTGGGGATGAAGGGGTGACTTCTGTTTGGAATACATTTGTCAGAAGTAAGACCATGTTATCCCAGGAATGAAACATGGTCTTTTATCATCAAACCTCCTTCATAGGGAACAATACAGCATTCCTTTGCACATGGCTAGTGTTCAGAGCATAGCCTGTGAGCATATGTAACCCAATGAATAAAAATAGCAGTTATCATTATGTGCCACAGGAAAAATGTCCCTTTCTCATTACAGTAAGGGAGTCTTATTGCATACCTCTTAGGAAACCTAATAATGTGTTAGATGAATTTTCCACAGAAAGGGACAACTGGTTAGGAAATCAAATACTAGACTTCTAGACAGTGACATTCAAACCTAAGACTCCAGGCAAGCCAAAAACTGCGCTGAGTCTGGTCCCAGCAGGATTGAAATACCTCCTCAAAGCATACTGAGCGAATTCCCATGATGCCAGGCCTCCTGGAAAAGTTTCTGGGGGTCGAAGGCCACTGCAGCTGCCTCCTTCCCATCTTCTCAACCACTTGCTCAAGTGGAAAAAATGCTTAGAGGGTAAGTTACCACAGTTCTCAGTTCTCCGAACTCCACCTCTAGGGAAGCCTAGTCCTGGCTCCTCTGAGGGGATGCAAACCATACTGCAGTTTGCAGTTTGTGTTCATGTCCCAGGTATCTGCAGCCCTTGCCCAAGTGAAAAAGAGCAGAGTGTAGAAGAGCGAAAGGACAAGTAAAGTATGGGATTAGGCAGCAGAGCGAGAGGGTCATCGCAAGGCAGGGAGGCTGGAGGTGCATATAAGAAGCTCAGAGCTGTCCCAGCTGTCCAGGGATGTCCTCAGGGGGCACTGGTTCTTGCAATCCCCCACCTCCACAGAAGACTCAGCCACAGAGCACAGCATGAGGCCCCCTTTTATATCCTGAGACAATTCTTGGAACTTACAAGGGAGGAGGGAATGGCAACCCACTCCAGTATTCTTGCCTGGGAAATCCCATGGACAGGGGCGTTCATGGGATCTCAAAGAGATGGACACGACTGAGCGACTAACACAGGCACAAGGGACAAAAATCTTTCTCATGGGGCTTCTGGGTCCAGGTGAGATAGAAGAGGCCATATTTGTTGTCACTGAGTGCCTAGAGCTTTAAGAACAATTTTGCAACTGTCTATCAAAAGACTACTGTTCCTGGACATCCCTGGTGGTCCAGGGGTAAAGAATCTGCCTGCCAAGGCAGGGGACACAGGTTTGATCCCTGGGTCTGGGAAGATCCCGCGTGCCTTGGGGCAGCTAAGCCTGTGTGCCGAAACAAGAGAAGCCACTAGAATAAGGAACCCACACACCACAACTAGAGAGTAGCCCTGCTCGCCACAACTAGAGGAAGCCTGCTCGCAGCAATGACGACCCAGTGTGGCCAAAAAATAAGTAAATAAGTCAATTAATTAATTTTTTAAAAAAGATTATTGTTCTGTTTCTATTTGTCCTCAGCTCCTGCCTATCCACCCGAGAGTTATCTTTTGACATCATGATTTTCCCTAAAGGCCACACCTTGTGCTTAAGAACACTACCTTTTCAAATTACTCCTGTGCTACACTAGCCATTGTAAAATTTCATACACCAGGAGATGAAAGACACTTGTCTCAGAGCTCCCTTCTGCAGTCTGAGGGTCCTCTTTCGTATTCAGCCTCCCACCAAGGAGCTCTGATGTGTTTTGGAATCAGAACACTTCCTACTCAAGCTCTCCAGAGAATATGGTCTTTATCTTTGAATCCTCATTCTGAACTTGGGCCCAGTTGGTACTGTCTTTCAAACTACATTTCCTCTGAGCAAAAAGGGTATAATCAGAAAGTTAAAATCCCTATGCCCTCATTTACACCAACAAGTCAAATTAGTGCATTAAATAGGACAATCATAAGAAAATATTTCTCTGGTGGCTCAGGCAGTTAAGAATCTGCCTGCAAAGCAGAAGACCCAGGTTTGATCCCTGGGTTGGGAAGAGCCCCTGGAGAAGAGAATGGCAACCCACTCCAGTATTCTTGCCTGGAGAATTCCATGGACAGAGGAGCCTGGTGAGCTACAGTCCACGGGGTCGAAAACAGTTGGACACGACTGAATGACTGACACGCAGGGAAATGCAGTCGGGGATTTCTCAGGTGGGCCACTGGTTGAAGATCCACCTGCCGATCTGGGTTGTCCCACATTACTCAGAGCAACTAATCCTGTTCGCCACAACTATTGAGCCTGTGCTTCAGAGCCTGGGAGCCACAGTTAACTGAAGCTCACGTGCCTAGAGACTGTGCTCTGCAACAAGAGAAACCACCGCAATGAGAAGCCAAGGCAGCCAAAAATAAATAAATAAATAAATAAATTTACAAAAAAAGAAAAAGAAACTTAACCTCGGAGGGATTGATCTGAGCTCTCGGTACCATGACCAGCACACAGCAGAGCTGCGACTGGAATCCCCATGACATGGACTTCTCTTCCCGAGCTGTTTGTCATCTCATATCTGAGAACTGGCAGCTTGAGGCGGCACAGGCTAGTTTAAAGACAGCTAATATATAAGAAAAAAAAAAAACACAACAGATGTTTTTCATGCTCTGGAAAAGTTTCCACCCTCCCTTCAGACTGTGTTGCTTTAAAAATAGGGATTTACTTTTCAATTCGCTTTTCCAAGCTCTTAATGAACTATTTCTTTAAACTGTTTTAGTTTCGAAAAGATGTTAGGTGGTTAAGCAAAGTAAGACTAAGATGCTTTAAGAATATAGCCATGTTTTTAAGGGAAAAGAGTAGGGCAGGTGTGGGGGCAGGCAGGTGGCAAAAATGTGTGCAGAACATGGGGAGGGGATAGTGATAATATGGAAGAAAGTGTTTCTTTCTTTCGTTTTAAATAAAATGTAACCATGAGTTGGAAAAGGAACTGATTTGCAAAAATTCCTTTTTTAATGAATAGTTATTGGAACTAATTTTGTATTCTTTAAGAGGACCTTTAAAGCATGGCGCTCATTACCAGATTCTTCTTACAAGATCACTGACTTGCAAATCCTTGGCGAGTTACAGTCTCACAATTCAATCCAGACATAAAAAGGTCATGGAAACCTGACACGGAGGTAGCAGGTGTGGGAGCCACCCATCCCATTCCATTCCGATTAAGTCATCCGCCTGATTATAAAAAGAATTATGCTGCTAACCCTCAGAAATGTGGGATGGTCTGCTCTGGGAAGCGTGGGTCGAGGGTGGTGGTGAACTTAATTTCATCACCATTTTTGTTCGGAGGGAGGTAGCAGCTGTAAGGCAACACATAGTTTTATTTCCAGAGGCTAATGGAGAGCCTCCAGCCAGCAGGGTGCACAGAGCAGTGAAATGCATTTCCTCCGAACTACCCAGGAAGTTCAAGGTCAGTAGGGAATCTAGTTTTTCCTAGATGAGTTAAAAATCAGTTTATTTGGTTTTTCTGGGTTTGTTTTTTGCCTGTGTTTTTTTTTTTTTTTAATTTGCAACTTTTTTTTTTTTAAACTCTCAAAGGCTTTTATTTTACTTTTTATCTTTTGGTGGTGCCAAATGGCATCGCAATGCCCTGACCAGGGATCAAACCTGTGGCCTTGCATTGGCAGTGAGGAGCCTTAACCATTGGGCCACCAGGGACGTCTCACTGCCTGTTTTTTGAGCATCACAAATATTTCCAAGGGAAAAGGCAGCCAGGTGAAAAGCACTAGCTCACTGCTTGAGATGCCAAAAGCTCTAAAACCTCCTCCTCAGAGACCTCCATGCCCCTTTAGGCTACTTGCACGTGGCCTCGGGCAAGTCCCTGCACATCTTTGGATGCATTCCATCATGTCTACCTCGAGGCAGCGCTGTGGGCTGAAAGGGACAAGACCCAGATTTTCCCTCTGGACCCTGCTAATTCTGATGATTCGATTCAGGACAGGAATCTGAGTCCAAATACAGGGCAAGTCACAAAGCCTGGGAGTACTTGTATTTTAGACAAATGACTGTTGTTTGCTTGTGTTTTACAAAATCACCCTCCTTTCTCCTCAATCTCACTTTTTCGTAAGATGTGATCTTCTTTCACTATTTCTTCTTCTCCTCAAACATATACATTCAGTCAAATAAAAAATCAACAGTCCCAGGAGTTTCCTGGCCCAGGTTCAATCCCTGGTCAGGGAACTAAGATCCCACAGGCCACATGGCGCAGCCAAAAAAAAGTTTTCTTCTAACATGTCAGCTCATCAGTTCAGTTCAGTTCAGTCACTCAGTCGTGTCTGACTCTTGGCGACCCCATGGACTGCAGCATGCCAGGCTTCCCTGTCTATCACCAACTCCCAGAGCTTACTCAGACTCGTCCATTGAGCCGATGATGCCATCCAACCATCTCATCCTCTGTTGGCCCCTTCTCCTCCCACCTTCAATCTTTCCCAGCATCAGGGTCTTTTCCAATGAGTCAGCTCTTCGCATCAGGTGGCCAGAGTATTGGAGTTTCAGCTTCAGCATCAGTCCTTCCAATGAATATTCAGGACTGATTTCCTTTAGGATGAACTGGTTGGATCTCCTTGCAGTCCAAGGGACTCTCAAGAGTCTTCTCCAACACCACAGTTCAAAAGCTTCAGTTCTTCGGTGCTCAGCTTTCTTTATATTCCGACTCTCACATCCATACATGACTACTGGAAAAACCATAGCTTTGACTAGACAGACTTTTGTTGGTAAAATAATGTAGGCTCCTAGACTAAATGAATGGGAAGGGGAGAAGCTATTCTAAATTTGCAGGGATAGCAGGAAGATTCAGGAGTGAGATTTCATTTTAAAAGGGGCTCACTTTTCTCCACCCTCGGTCTACTGTTCCGAATCATACATGCTGCCTCCTATGCCCAAAAAGGCCACTTCCCCACAAATCCTTCCCATTCAATGGAACCTCTAATCATGTGCTATGTTCTAGACAGTAAGATGGGCTTCTTGTAACAGACAATTTATAGCAAAACAGAAACAGACTCACAGACTTAGACGATGAACTTATGGTTGCCAGGAGGGAAGAATGGGGAGAAGGGAAAGTTAGGGACTTGGGGATGGACCAGTACACACTGCTGTATTTAAAGTGGATAACCAACAGGGACCTACTATATAGCACAGGGAACTCTGCTTATGTGGCAGCCTGGATGGATGAGGAGTTTGGAGGAGAATGGACACATGTATATGTATGGCTGAGTCTCTCTGCTGTCCACCTGCACTGTCATAACATTGCTAATCAGCTATACTCTGATACAAAATAAAAAGTTTAATAATAATTTTTTAAAAGACATTGGGAGGCAGCAAAAAAAATAAATATAAAAAAGAGGCAATTTGTTTAACAAATACACAATTTCTTTTCATGTGTTCATTCTTCTATCACCTACACTATATAGTGAACGTACATATTTCTCATTTAATTCTCACTACAATCCTTTAAGGTGAGAATCAGATAAATTAAATGACTTGTTTTTCAGGCAGCATCAACCCTGCATCACCATCTCACATGTCCTTTCTCCTAGAAAGGATGCATTCTACGTCCCAATGGCTTACATGAGCCTTGTAAAAAAATTACAAAACATTTACAATGAAAAATATCCCCAAAACTTTTCTTTGCCAAACCAACCATGAATACCAAACTTAGGAGTAGGATAATATTTGGCAAAGTTAGCACCTTAATGCAGAAGTTTGGGAGGTTGGATTTGCCAAGAAAAATGAGGGTTGGGGGACATTCTACTGAGGTTATAAATCTAATGGTTACAAGGCTTTTCTGAGGATCTGATTCAGGACAGGAATCAGAGTTCCAACTCAGGGTGAAAACACAAGATTAGATGCATCCCCAGCAGTTAAACTTAACAGTTTGTTCTGAAAGGAAAATATAGCCTCTGATTTTTTTAATTTAAAATGTAGGTTATCTGCAAACAGCAGTGAGTACTTCCCGTACTGAAAGCACCTTGCATCACCCCAGGGGTTTAAATGAAACCGGAAGACCCTTTCCTCTGTCTTTGCTTTCCATTCATTCTAACCGTTAGTGGCTCTAGGACGTGCATCACACCTCTCTGCCAAATAAAGTCCCCATTGATTTTAGAGAGGGTCTTGAGTACTGACTCTTATTTGCGTACCTGTCTGCTTTCCCAATTTACATCCTTTGTAGTGTCCTTCCTTCTTCAGTTTCCCTTCAGCTGGGAGATGTTTGTTTTCCTTTTCGAAGGTCTTTTCTTTGGCTCACTTCACATCGCATCATTTCTTCTCCATTTATCCACCACTAGCTGCAGACCTCTGTGTACTCAGCAGCAGACACATTCTCTGTCCTCGAACATCCACGTCACGCCTTCACTCCCTCTTCCCAGAGGACTAAACCCTGCCTTCTTTATGGGTCAGCAGATCTCCTAAGGCCACTGACCCACAACTCACTTGAAACTCTGCATTTCTCTTGTCACTGTAGCCTTTTAAGGAGGTGTTTTTACTTTTGATTGTTTCTGGTCACTGGGTAAGACACTCTCAAAACTTATATAAACACCACTACCCTGATCTGCATTCTTGACATATTTATGATAGATGAGAAAGCCTGCCAACCTGAGGTGTTGCCCTTGTCCACCCAAAACTAACTTTAAGAGAAAAGGAGGCAGGTACAGATGGAAATGCCGACAAATAAACATTTTCACTACACAAAGGATTTCTCCAGGAAACAGATTCCCTGATCACATTTCCTGGAAGCCACATAGATCTTTTCTTCAAAAATATAAAGATCACTTAGGAAAAAAACAAAGGCTAGTCAATAATATGGGCTTCCTGGATAGCTCAAATGGTAAAGAATCTGTCTCCAATGTGGGAGGCCTGGATTCGGTCCTTGTGTCGGGAGGATCCTTGGAGAAGGAAATAGCAACCCACTCCAGTATACTTGCCTGGAGAATTCCATGGACAGAGGAGCCTGGTAGGCTACAATCCATAGGATCGCAAAGAGTCAGACACAAGTAAATGAAATATCATAAGTTTCTCTGTCAGAATCAAGTGAAAGGAGATGACATTTCTGGACACGACACGTGCCAAGATATAAAGGTAAGACGTCAGGAAAGCAACAGCTCTACTAAATACAAAGTCGGATTAATCCAGAGTATAAGGGCGTCTACTCAGTTCTCTGCAATGTAGGGGCGGAATGTCCATCCACATCTATAGAGCACGTTCATAAATCCCCATCTCCAAATATGTGCTTCCCTGAGAGCTCAGTTGGTAAAGATGTATGAGGAGTAAAGACTACCTTCTTTCGGGGAGTTCAACTTTAAAAACCAACACATAATAGACGAGATAAGACATATTCAAAAGGCATCTTAGAGACAAAATGTTTCCCACAGCAAAAGCACAGAGTGCACGGACTCTTTAGTAACCTTATCGATCCTATTAACATATCTAAAGAAAGAATGTGTCAGTCAGAAAGGGGATTTGGAGCAGAGGGCAGAGAAGTCATGAGATGGGAGAGGAGCACTTTGGCAGGACGCTTCCCTGCGGTCCAGAGGGGAAAGGGCCCTGATTCAGCAGCACGGGCATCTGGCCTGCCTGGCAGACGCATTCCTCGTGGAAAGATGGGCCACCTGGCCAACATCGGGGAGGCCAGCACATTCTGGCGCCTCAGACCCACTCCTCAGCCTGAGATCAGCATGCAACCTCCTGACCTAGTTACGGTCAGACTTCCTATTTCGTTTTCCTGTGGGGATAAATTATACTGATTCTTGGTCACCTTGGTATATTTATTCCACTTAGAGTTGGGTTCTTCAAAATGAGCTAATGTGTTGACATTCTGGTGTATGTCTTTCAGTGATGTGAATTAACATTCCTAAATTCCATGAGAGGATGAGGGTGGGGGCTTCTTGACAACCAGGCACCCAACATGTTCAGTAATAGGACGATACTCCATATCACTGTTGGCCTCTAACCTAATTCAGAATAATAATGAGCAAACAGTGCACATTTTCTATGTACTTAGATTTTGTACATTAAATCTTCACAATTCCCTTGTGAGGCAGGAATTATTATTTCCCATTATTACTTTATAAAAGAGAGCCTGAGGTCACACAATTTGCAAACGACAAAGCCTGATTTCAATCCCAGGACTGTCTGTTGCCTGTTCTGCTAGACAAAATAATTCAGACCTTGTGTCACCATCAACTAGAAGACATAACTGGAAGCCAGCGTGACTACTGTTCATAGCAGGAAACAAGGCAACCCTCTCCAGAGGTTAATCGATAACCAGAGTCCTGTCAAAACATTCTGAGTGTGGATTCCGCCATCAATCCTCAACAGATACATGCTAGGGCTCTCAAACTGACTTTGGGTTCCAATGTCAAAGTGAGTTCAAAGCTTTCAACACTCTCTGGATGCATGGGATAGGCCAATGGTTCTGAATCTTCCTACCCATCTATTTGAGAAATCGGCCACTGTGTTCAGAATGAATGCTTGCTTTACTCAAATACTGACCCACAAATAATGCCTGAAAGTGAAGTCGCTCAGTCGTGTCTGACTCTTTGTGACCCCGTGGACCGTAGCCCTCCAGGCTCCTCCGTCCATGGGATTCTCCAGGCAAGAATACTGGAGTGGGTTGCCATTTCTTTCTCCAGGGGATCTTCCCAACCCAGGGATCGAACCCAGGTCTCCTGCATTGCAGGCAGATGCTTTAACCTCTGAGCCACCAGGGAAGCCCTAACTAATGCCTAGAGTTGGCCAAAAATAATAAAAATAATAGCAGCGGTATCTGTTATTACCATGAGTAACCATGTAGAATAGTTCATTACATTGGTCTAATCACCTTATAACGTAGCTATTTTAATCCCTGTTTAAAAATAAGGAAACTGAATCTTCAACCAGGCTAAGTAATTTCCCAAGATCACATGGGTAGAAGATGACAGCCTTAGAATTTGAACCCAGGTCTGATCTGACTCTGGCGCCTATGCTTTGAGCCACATTGCATCACTGTCCACCAGAGAAGCAAGGTCTAGTTAGAAGGCCCTGAAGAGAAACCAGACCCAGCCCAGCACATTGCAGAGAGTCACTGGAACCTGGGGACACGGTGGGACCATACCCACAGCTGTTATTTTTTTGTGGTTGGGAGGAGCTGCTTTTCTCCTCAGCACAGCCTCAGACAGTGAACTTAGAGGAATAAATGAATGCAGGAGTGAACGGAACTCTAGGACAGCAGTCCCCAACCTTCCTGGCACCAGGGACCAATTTCATGGAAGACAATTTTTCCATGGACCAGGGATGGAGAAATGGTTTGGGGATGATTCAAGTGCATAACATTTACTGTGCACTTTATTTCTAATTTGGGCTTCCCTCATAGCTTAGTTGGTAATGAATCCACCTGCAATGCAGGAGACTCTGGTTCGATTCCTGGGTCGGGAAGATCCGCTGGAGAAGAGATAGGCTACCTACTCCAGTATTCTTGGGCTTCTCTTGTGGCTCAGCTGGTAAAGAATCCACCTGCAATACAGGAAACCTGGGTTCAAACCCTGGGTTGGGAAGATCCCCTGGAGAAAGGAAAGACAACCCACTCCAGTATTCTGGCCTAGAGACTTCCATGGACTGTATAGTCCAAGGGGTCGCAAAGCGTTGGACACAACTGAGCGAC
Source organism: Ovis aries (assembly GCF_016772045.2). NCBI lineage: Eukaryota > Metazoa > Chordata > Mammalia > Artiodactyla > Bovidae > Ovis > Ovis aries. The sequence continues at coordinate 92,165,437 of NC_056059.1, read as the reverse complement.
TTTCACTTTCTTTCTAATCTTATGCCTCCACTGACTGTTCAGAAGCCCAGAGATTGTAGACCTCTGACTTAAGAGACTATGTGAGGCCTGATGAAAAGACCAGCTTACTGTCAACATCTTAAAAATGGCATGGCTTGATTAATGACTCCTGAAGTTCCAGCCAACTTAAACATCCTCAAATATTATAACATTTAGTTGCCTTGTGAGGTAGCCAAAACCTGATTAATGAAGAAATACCTAAATGTGTAAGCCCAGGACTTAGTAGGTCAGGGTAATAAGGCTCATGTGGCCTGGTGAACTGGGACCAGCAGCATCTAGACTCCTCTGTGGCTCGTCCACTTACGAGCCTTCAGTGACCTGCTTAACCATCTTGCCTATACAATGAGGATAATGATAGCTATCTCACCAGATTCTGCGCAGACTAAATGAACGTAGTTATATATGTTAATATAAAACATCTCCAGCAATACTTGGTTTGACATAATGATTGCAAAAAATGTTCTAACTTCCTTCCACAGGTAATTCCCTCCACTAAGAGGTGTTCTCCTGGAACTAGGAAGCTTCTAACTTCAAGGCATCATAAACCAATCACAAGGCAAACCTTTTCCAACAAAGGAAACATCACTATCACAACCAGAGAAACAAAACAAACCAAACAAAAGCAGGAATTCACTTGTTTTGACGATATCCCCTACCCCTGGGGGTAGGTCAGGTACGTGGAATGCTCTCCAAGTCTTCAAGCCTGGGGCTGTCTCTGGTCCCACAGGGAGGCAACACCTCATAGAGCTCTGACCATATCGGGGATCAGGGTCACTTTCCATCAGGCCCAGAAATGTGGAAAGTGCAGTGAACCCTGCCAAGCCAACACCTGCTGGGAAAACTAGGGTTTCACAAGACAGACATATCTAAAATGTCTTCACAGGCCACAAGATGGGCAAGAAAAAAGGAAAGTTACCTGGTGATGGGGGTGGGGGGGGGTGCTGAGGTACCATAAAATTCACATGGCGAGGATTAAGGAACAGGCTCTTCACGGGAGGGGGAGGCGCAGGAGGAACCTGGCGCCCACCCGTCCTGCCTACCTGCGCACCACCAGCCGCAGAGTCTTGTAGGATCCTTTCACCAAGGAAACGGCCTCCCTCCGGGAGCTGCTCAGTGCCACCTCGTTGATGTTCACCACCTCATCCCCAGCCCGCAGTCTGGAGCTCACCAGGTCCGCTTTGCCCCCTTCTTTGATCTGCTTGGAGAGAGGAGGATCCACAGGTGAGCAGCCTGTTTCCTGCAGAGCCCGCCCACTGCCTGGGGCCACGCCCATTCCCACTGTTTGCATCCAGAAGGCAGGGATGACTTCCTGTTTCCACACCTTCCAGCACCCAGCACCCAGCCAGCCACAGAGGGCATTCAGAAACAGAGGGTGAAGGGCTGAAAGAACTCGATTTCCATCCAAAAGCCACTCACAACCTCCATCTTCAGCACCCACTCCAAGTCCCTCAAAGCAACTGTTTTATTCCTTTAGAAGTTGCTGCCTTCTTACCTCATTTTTTTTTTTTTGAGGGTGGTGTCTAAAATTAATAAATAATAAAATAATGAAAATAGCCCTCTTCTGCTATCTGGGGGCTTCCCAGGTGGGGCTAGTGGTAAAGAACCTGCCTGCCAATGGAAGAGATGTAAAAGACAGGTTCCATCCCTGGGTGGGAAGATCCCCTGGAGGAGGAATAGCAACCCACTCCAGTATTCTTGCCTGGAGAATCCCATGAACGGAGGAGCCTGGAGGGCTATGGTCCATGGGGTTGCAAAGAGTCAGACACGACTGTAGTGACTTAGCTCACACACAAAAAATTATAACTCACTGGATAAATAAACAGTGGTAGATCCAGACAATGGAATATTACTTAGCACTAAAAAGAAATGAACTCACAAGCCATGAAAAGGCATGGAAGAACTTTCAATGCATGTTAATACGGGAAAGAAGCCAATCAAAAGGTTACATATGGGATGATTCCAACTCTATGACATTCTGGAAAAGACAAAATTATGGAAACAATAGAAAGAGCAGTAGTTAGATAGATGGGCAGAATAGACAGAGCACATAGGATGTTTAGAACCGTGAAACTATTCTGTGTGATACTATAAGGTTGGCTACATGACATTATACCCGAGACTGTACAACACCAAGAGTGAACCCTAACATCAACTATGGACTTTGGGTGACAAGGATGTGTCGTTGTAGGTTCATCACCTGTAACACATGCACCACTGGGACAAGGAGATTGGCAATGGGCGAGCTTATGCAAGCAATCAAGGAGCGGGAACACGTGGACGCTCTCTCTACTTTCTGCTCAACTTTGCTGTGAATTTTAAAACTGATGGAATTCTCCAGGCCAGAACACTGGAGTGGGTAGCTGTTCCCTTCTCCAAGAGATCTTCCCAACCCAGGGATGAAACCCAGGTCTCCCACATTGCAGGTGGATTCTTTACCAGCTGAGCCACCAGGGAAGCCCAAACAGAAAATTACCTCACTGCAGCAACTGAGTTAACATGAGTAGTGTTAGTCCATCAGTTGTGTTTGACTCTTTTTGAGACCCCATGGACTGTAGCCCGCCAGGCTACTCTGTCCACGGAATTCTCCATGCAAGAATACTGGAGTGGGTTGCCATTCCCTTCTCCAGGGGATCTTCCCAACCCAGGGATCAAACCCAGGTCTCCTGCATTGCAGATAGACTCCTTACTGTCTGAGTCACCAGGGAAGCATTTTTTATAAAATAAATGAAGTCTACTAAAAATCCTAATTCATTCAACAAAGCAATTCAACATTTGCTTTATGCCAGAAGTTGTTCCAGGAGCTAAGGTGTAACAGTGGGCAAAACATACAGAAACTTTCTTCTGGTGCTTAAGGCAGAGGCAGAAAGCAAACACTAAACAGAGTAAACAAGTAAATGATGTTTTGATGAAGCTGTCTTCCCTGGTGGTCCAGGGGTTAAGAATCTGCCTGCCAATGAAGAAGACACAGGTTTGATCCCAGGTCCAGGAAGATTCCACATACCTTACAGCAACTAAGCTTGCGAGCCACAAGCACACGCACCCTAGAGCTGGTGCTCCACAACAAAAGAAGACCCCTGAGTGAGAAGCGCACACACCCCAACTAGAGAGTAGGGCCTGATTCCTGCACCTGGAGAAAAGCCCGCGCAGCAAAAGACCCCGCACAGCCACACATTAAAAAATAAAATAAGTGATAGGCAGGTTTAAAAAAAAAATTGACAAAGTGCTTTGGTAACCAACAGAGCAAAAGAATGCTTGATCCTATGGCATGTCAATAATGATGAAACAGAACTAAAAGGGACAAAAATAAAACAAAAACAAGTAAACAAGCCTGACCCATATAGCTTTCTTTTTTCAATAATTGCTCTCCAGAATTGCCCATATGTTCAAAAACCTTCAGTAGGCCTTAAAATAAACCAAATTCCTATAAAAATTTTGTAAATTGTGTCCTTGCTAACTTTTGTTTTAGCTCTGTGGGGTCACACAGAGTCGGACATGACTGAAGCAACTTCAGCAGCAGCAGCAGCAGCAGCATGCTAAAATTTATACTTCATTTTTAAGATAGTGTTCATTAATTTATTATTAAATCATTATATTCATTAATTTATAATGAAGGATGAAAATAATACAGAAAGTATGTAAAGGGAAAAGTAAGTTATACCCTGGCTCATCCCATTTTACTCTTTAAAGGTAACCACTGTTGGGGCTTCCTTCCCTGCTGGTCCAGTGGTTAAAAATCTGCCTTGCAATTTGAGGGACACCAGTTCGATCTTTAGTCCAGGAAGATTCCACATGCCAAGGGGCAGCTAAGCCCTGTGCCGAAACTAATGAAACTGTGCTCTGGAGCCTGCTAGACACAACTACTCAGCCAAGTGCTGCAGCTACGGAAAGAAAGCTGAGCACCCTAGATCCCCTGTTCTGCAACAAGAGAAAGCCACTGCAGTGAGAAGCCCGAGCACGGCAAGAAGAGTAGCTCCTGCTCATCACAACCAGAGAAAGCCCTCTCGAAGCAACAAAGACCCAGCACAGCCAAAAGTACACACAAATATTAATAAATATTTATTATTTTTTTAAAAATAAAGGCAACTACTATTTACAGTTTAGCTTATGAATGTCATATACAGATGGTCCCTGACTTAATGTGGTTCAACGTAAGATTTTTCTACTTTACAGTGGTGTGAAAGTGATACTCATTCAGTAAAAACGGTACTTCCCATTTTGAGCTTTCCCTGGGCTAGCAGCATACTCTCTCATGATGCTGGGCAGTAGCAGCAGCCACAGTCTGCAGTCAGCTAAGCGATCACTAGGATAAAGACTGATACACTTAAAACCATTCTGTGTCCTTACTACCATCCTGCTTTCACTTTCAGTTTCAGTTCAGTTCAGTTGCTCAGTCATGTCTGACTCTTTGCGATCCCATGAATCACAGCACACCAGGCCTCCCTGTCCATCACCAACTCCTGGAGTTTACCCAAACTCACGTCCATCGAGTTGGTGATGCGATCCAGCCATCTCATCCTCTGTCGTCCCCTTCTCCTGCCCCAAATCCCTCCCAGCATCAGAGTCTTTTCCAATGAGTCAACTCTTTGCACGAGGTGGCCTAAGTATTGGAGTTTCAGCTTCAGCATCAGTCCTTCCAATGAACACCCAGGACTGATCTCCTTTAGGATGGACTGGTTGGATCTCCTTGCAGTCCAAGTAGTAAATTACATGAAATATTCAACACTGTTATTAAACACTCTTCATTTTAGATGATTTGCCCAACTGTAGGCTAATGTTATGGCATCCCACTCCAGTACTCTTGCCTGGAAAATCCCATGGACAGAGGAGCCTGGTGGGCTGCAGTCTATGGGGTCGCTAAGAGTCAGACACGACTGAGCAATTTCACTTTCACTTTTCACTTTCATGCATTGGAGAAGGAAATGGCAACCCACTCCAGTGTTCTTGCCTGGAGAATCCCAGGGATGGGGGAGCCTGGTGGGCTGCCATCTATGGGGTCGCACAGAGTCAGACACGACTGAAGTGACTTACCAGCAGCAGGCTGATGTTAAGTGTTCTGAACTTGTTTAAGGTGGGCTAAGCTAAGTTCACAATAAACTGTGGAAAATTCTGAAAGAGATGGGAATACCAGACCACCTGACCTGCCTCTTGAGAAATCTGTATGCAGGTTAGGAAGCAACAGTTAGAACTGGACATAGAACAACTGACTGGTTCCAAAGAGGAAAAGGAGTACATCAAGGCTGTATATTGTCACCCTGCTTATTTAACTTATATGCAGAGTACATCATGAGAAACGCTGGACTGGAAAAAGCACAAGTTGGAATCAAGATTGCCGGGAGAAATACCAGTCACCTCAGATATGCAGATGACACCACCCTTATGGCCGAAAGTGAAGAGGAACTAAAAACCCTCCTGATGAAAGTGAAAGAGGAGAGTGAAAAGTTAACTTAAAGCTCAACATTCAGAAAATGAAGATCATGGCATCTGGTCCCATCACTTCATGGGAAATAGATGGGGAAACAGTAGAAACGGTGTCAGACTTTATGTTTTTGGGCTCCAAAATCACTGCAGATGGTGACTGCAGCCATGAAATTAAAAGACGCTTACTCCTTGGAAGAAAAGTTATGACCAACCTAGATAGCATATTCAAAAGCAGAGATACTACTTTGCCGACTAAGGTCCGTCTAGTCAAGGCTATGGTTTTTCCAGTGGTCATGTATGGATGTGAGAGTTGGACTGTGAAGAAGGCTGAGCACCGAAGAATTGATGCTTTTGAACTGTGGTGTTGGAGAAGACTCTTGAGAGTTCCTTGGACTGCAAGGAGATCCGACCAGTCCATTCTGAAGGAGATCAGCCCTGGGTGTTCTTTTGGAAGGAATGATGCTGAAGCTGAAACTTCAGTACTTTGGCCACCTCATGTGAAGAGTTGACTCATTGGAAAAGACCCTGATGCTGGGATTGGGGGCAGGAGGAGAAGGGGACGACAGAGGATGAGATGGCTGGGTGGCATCACCGATTCAATGGACATGAGGTTTGGTGAACTCCGGGAGTTGGTGATGGACAAGGAGGCCTGGCGTGCTGCGATTCATGCATGGGGTCACAAAGAGTCGGACAAAACTGAGTGACTGAACTGAACTGAACTGAAGCTAAGTTCAATAGGTTAGATGTATCAAATGTATTTTTGACTTAATGATATTGTCAACTTACAATGAGGATATTGGGATGTAACCTCATGTAAGTCAATGAAGACCTGTATGTATATATATATATATATATATATATATATATATATATATATATATATATATATATATGTGTGTGTATTTTTTCTTTTCACAAAAATGACATCATGCTATACCCACCCCCTCAACCATCTTTTGGCTTTTAACAGAGAGCTATTAAACTGAGGTGGTTAAGAGTTTGAGGCATCAAACAGGTAACTTAGGTAAGAGGAAGTCACTTATTCTTTTGAGTCTTCAGACTCCCATGTTAAACAGGAGATAGCAATAGCAGTTCTGCAGGGAGGATGAACGAGATAAGCCGCCTGAATTGGTGAACATGGTTCCAGCTCCCAGATTATGGTAAGATTTTATAAGCAGTAGCCATTGTTTTTAGAAGTCTTATATATCCTGAAGATACTTCCTTTTATACCAGATTCTGCTATAACATTTTGGTACAATTCATTTAGCCACCCTTTCTTGTTGGTCATTTCCCCCTGCCTTTCTACCCTTTTCATCCCACTAAACTTCCCTGCCAACCTCTTGTAGATTCGCTTTCCCCTCAAACATACTAGGCACACTCTAACCTCAAGCCCTACCCCAGTGGCTCAGTCACCCTCTACCTGGATCACTCCCCACTACTCGCAGCACCGAGGTCACCTATAAAAACTGCAATATTCCCTCACGGTTAAGAGCTGGGGCTCTGGAGCCAGATAGTCTGGCTCTGAGGCTTCCCAGCTGTGTGACTTTGAGCAGCTTATTTAACCTTACGGTGCCTCAGTTTCCTCTTCTGTAAGATGATAGGGTTTACCACAGAGTCTGTCATGAGGATCAAGTGAGTTCATCAAGAAAAGGGCTTGGCACACAGCGCGTGTGTCAGTCTCTCAGTCGTGTCTGACTCTGCATCTCCATGGTCTGTAGCCCATCAGACTCTTCTGTCCATGGAATTCTCCAGGCAAGAATACTGGAGTGGGTTGCCATGCCCTCCTCCAGGAGATCTCCCCAACCCAGGGGTTCAATAGTATGTATTCAATAAAGTTGAAGTCTATCGACTATCCATCCTTTGAGGCCAAGTTCAAATCCCATCTCCTCTAAGCCTTTTCTGATCTCTCATAAATATCCCCTGACTCTCTTGCACCTGCAATCTGTCCTTTAAGAAGTGTGCCCCACCCCACCCTCCTCATTGTGGGAGAACCAAATGAATAAAATACTACATAAACTGCGAAATGACATTACAGCAATAATAAACTAAATAGATAATTTACCAAACAGATAGTTTAGTATTGTGTTACTACTTGAACACAATGCTTGTGGTTATCACACTCTTGGCACAGCTATTTAAGTCTGTGCCTATTCCCTGCCCACAGTCCCACCTTATCCCCAGCTTGGGCTGTGAACTCTGAAGAGAGGAACTGACTCCATCTTTACTTAGCCCAGAATGCCTCCCCAGAGGTTTGCACACAGGACCTCCTTGTACTGGTTCATTCATTCAGCCGAGATTCACAAGCATCTACTGTGCGCCAGGTATGGAGCTAAAAGCTGAGGGGGCAGTGATGAACACCACAACACAACAGTCCTATTTAAGTCCCAGTTTGTAGAATTAAATCCTCTCTCTGCTGTTCTACTATTTGCCAATATTTTCAGGAAGATGAGAATGAAATGAGGCCTAGGAAATAACCAATTTCTTATACTAAAAAGGAAGTCAAGAAAAGCTCATTTGTACAGTTTATATCATGTTTTTCTCATGACTGATTTAATGTGAAAGTAAGTGTTACCAGAAAAAGGGCCTAAAGACTCTCATTGTTGTTCACTGTTCTGATAAACTATTTCTATACCCCAGATGGTAACAGAATCCACGTGCAATACAGGAGACAGGAGACATAAGAGACGCGAGTTCAACGCCTGTCTTGAGAAGATCCCCTAGAGAAGGAAATAGCAACCCACTCCAGTCTCCTTGCTGGGAAATCTCATGCACAGAAGAGCCTGGCAGGCCACAGTCTGTGTGGCTGCAAAGAGTTGGACATGACTGAGGGACTAACGCTTTCACTTTCACTTTTTTTACCAAGCATTAGTTGGGTACTTGTTTTGATTCTCAAATCTCTCCATATTCTCTGATTGATTCATGGTCTCTTCAGATTTTTCACTGGATATGACTTTTGGACCTTTCCTCTAACACTAATCTTTTGCATAAGCCTTCACCCTATATTTTCAGGTTTTTTTCCACTTCCTCATTTTTCCTCCAAATACCCCTCCTCCATCATGAAACTGCCTTATCAACCCAGATAGAATCGCTCTCTTTCTCCTCCACACCATTTCTGCCTGCCTGGAGGCAAGCCACAGCACTGCCTCTGTCATAGGTATTTCTGGCCATGCTCTGTCCCTTCTTCTGGGTTTTAAACTCTGGAAGTCAGAAACTTCTGTTCACAGCTACTTTTTGAGCACGTACCAAGAGTCAGGCACTGTTCTGCTGCTGCTGCTGCTGCTAATTCGCTTCAGTCGTGTCCGATTCTGTGCGACCCCAGAGATGGCGGCGCACCAGGCTCCTCTGTCCCTGGGATTCTCCAGGCAAGAACACTGGAGTGGGTTGCCATGTCCTTCTCCAATGCATGAAAGTGAAGAGTAAAAGTGAAGTCGCTCAGTCGTGTCCAGACGCTTAGCGACCCCATGGACTGCAGCCTATCAGGCTCCTCCACCCATGGGGTTTTCCAGGCAAGAGTACTGGAGTGGGTCGCCATTGCCTTCTCCAGGCACTGTTCTAGGCCTGGGGAAAAGTTAAGGAAAGAAGCGTACTTTATGTTCTCCTTTCCTGGAGTTTACACTTTAGCATATTCTTTCCTTTTGTTAATTGAAGTATAATTGCTTTGCAATATTGTGTTAGTTTCTGCTGTACAAGGCAGTGAATCAGCTATATGTCTACATATATCCACTCCCTCCCTCCCACCTCACCCCCATCCCACCCCTCTAGGTCATCACAGAGCCCCGAGCTGAGCTCCTCTTCCCACCCTCCTCTTCCCCCCCACCCCATGTGCACTTGTCTGTTCGCCACGTCTGTGTCTTATTTCTGCCCTGCGAATAGGTTCATTTGTCCCACTTTTCTATATTCCACGTTCTATGCATTCATATATGATATTCGTTTTTCTCTGACTTGCTTCACTCTATACGACAGGCTCTAGGTCCATCCAGTTTTTAATATAGTTCATATCTTTGCATTAAAAGCCTGATGCCTTCACGGAGGCAGTTCAGAGAACATGGTAATAATGGTGGTTTAGTGACTAAGTCGTGTCTAGCGACCCCGTGGACTGTAGCCCGCCAGGCTCCTCCGTCCATGGGATTTCCCACGCAAGAATATTGGAGTGGGCGGCCATTCCCTTCTCCAGAGGATCTTCCCAACCCAAGCATCAAACCCAGGCCTCCTGCATTGCAGGCAGATTCTTTCCTGCTGAGCCACCAGAAAAGCCCCCTCAGAGAACATATAGTGACCCAAACAAGGCTGAGTTCTCTCTGTTCCTTGGGTGCTTCAATTCATCTACGTACATAACTCTCCCTGGAAGGTCAGGCAGTTTGCAGTGAGTCAGTGGAGTTCAGCAAGTTCTGCTTGATTCCAAGATTCACCCAGGGGTTCTATTCCAAAAAAAAAATCGAGTCCCACTTGGTCCAAGTGAGGCTGGAATTGAGCCAGCTGGGCACGAAATGCATACCCCCTCATCTAATGCCTTTTGACTAACCACATTAAGGACTGCCATATCATCAGTCTGTGGATTACCTGGGACCCCTACGTTCCCCTCTTCCTCGTCTGCTGCTGGTTCTTCTGCCACCTTCCTATTTGGTAGCATCAGTGTTAGTGGATATTCTACCTGTTGGTCACTCAGGTAGTAAGCCTGATTGCCAAGAAAGTGGAAATTCTTGGCTAAGACAAGACTGAATTACCTTAATCAATATGATTGACTCCATTTATTATCACAAATGAGAAATGGAGATACTGAGAAACATTTTCTGATGCACTAATAACTAATTGATTTCTAATCTACTGAGCCTGACTAAATGCATAAATCTTACATTTATATCAATTATTCACAGTATTTTTTCAGGTATGTAAAAAACAAGACCTTATTTTTATAGAGTTCAATTTCTAAGTCAGATACTAACTTCTGGGGGAAAGTCAGTCATTTCTATCATTTTTTTGTGCATTTTGGTTAAAAACCATCCTATTCAAAACTTCTCTCCTCCCTGTATTTTTTTCAGGATGTGGCAACTGGTTCAAGGGAAGATCGTGGTCACCTGATGTTGGTGGACAGCCTGGCCTATTTTTTAAATTATTATTAAAGTACAGTGGTTAATAACATATTATTAAATTATGTTGTCCAAGCTCTGCTGTACAGCAAAATGAGTCAGTTATACACAAATATACATTCTTTCTTTATAGTCTTATCAATTATGGTTTGTTGTAGGATATTGAATATAGTTCCCTGTGCTATACAGTAGGACCTTGTTGTCATACTGTTTATCTAAAATCATTATTATGACTTTTTAAAAAAAAACTTATATTTACAAAAGGTTTAACAATAATTCACTTGAACTATTCATCAAAGAGGATTATACTTCTAACCTCATGCCCTGCTGATACTGTCAGCAAGACTCAGTGAAAAATGAAGCTTATTATTTTAAACCCTTGGACCAATACTGGAGCAGCTAAAAAGGTCACTGGCGCTGTTTGTTCAATTTCACCTGCAGAGACTTTACTTATTCCAAGAATGTGATGGTCAACAAGTTAAATGACTTCAGATAATGTACCTTGTACAACTGGGTTGGAAATCCCTAAGCTAACAAGGGGAGAAGGCGATTATACATTTGGAAATTTAGTAGGCTTCTTCCCTTCTCAAATTCTAAATGCATCCACACCTTTAGGATTAAAGTAACTTTCCTCCTGTGACCGTGTAAGGAGTTGGTTTTTCAAACATTTATAGTCTTTTACATTTCAATACATTTAGCTCCTGACGTAGTGCCAATCAGGGCTTCTCAGGTGGCGCTAGAGGTAAAGAATCTGCCTGCCAGTGCAAGAGACAAAAGAGACTTGTGTTCGATCCCTGGGTCAAGAAGACCTCCTGGAGGAGAGCATGGCAACCCGTTCCAGTATTCTTGCCTAGAGAATCCCATGGACAGAGGAGCCTGGTGGGCTACAGTCCATTGGGTTGCAGAGTCGGACATGACTGAAGCGACTTGCAGGCATATAGCACCAATCATAGTAAGTGATTAATAAGCCTTTGTTGAGCACACCTGGAGAAGCTGATTTTAAATAAATACAATACCAGGTGATACATTCACACATTCAAAACATGATACAGGCAAAATATAGGTAAAGGGGAGAGTTGTGTGTCCGTGTCAGCAACTGGACGTGTGTTGCAGAGGAGCAAGAAGTCAGACCCGGGGACTTCCCTGGTGGTCCAATGGTAAAGAATTAACCTTCCAGGGGCTTCTCTGGTGACTTAGTGGTAAAGAATCCGCCTGCCAGTGCAGGAGATTACGGGTTTGATCTCTGATTCGAGAAGGGATCTTCTTCACACGCATCTAGTCCCAGGTGCCACAACTATCGAGCTTGTGCTCTAGAGCCAGGGAACCGCGCAACTCCTGAAGCCCTCACACCCTAGAGCCTGTGCTCTCCAACAAGAGAAGCCACCGCAATGAGAAGCCGGCGCACCGCAACTAGAGAGTAGCCCCTGCTTGTTGCAACTAGAAAAAAGCCTGCTCAGCAACGAAGGCTCAGCACAGCCGAAAAAAATATAGAGAGAAAATAGACAAATAATAATGAAAAGAATTAGCCTGCTAACGCAGGAGACACAGGTTTGATCCTTGGTCAGGGAGCTCAAATCCCACACACCCTGAAGCAACTAAGCCCACGTGCCTTAGAACCCGTGCTCCACAACGAGAGAGGCCACTGCAGCAGGAAAGAAGCCCGGGCACTGAAACGAGAGAATAGCCCCTGCTCGCCACAACCAGAGAGAAGCCCACGTAGCAACGGAGACCCAGCACAGCCAAAAATTAATTAATTAAAAAAGAAAAGTCAGGCCCTTCCTTTCCCCTCCCCAAGACTCTAACCCCTGCAGCCCAGTCTAAATGCACAGGCATGAAGCTGCCCTCTGGGGATGGGTCCTGTGTTCTTCTTCTCCTGGCTTTGTGCCCTCCAAACACAAATCCCGAGACTCTATGCCCTGCCCCCCAGCCCTGTTCTCCATCTTATTCATCACAACAGCATCAGCCACAGCTTCACTAGGATCAGAAGCACACCGTGGGCAGCAACCTGGTGATCCTCTTACAACTTCAATTAGATCAGGTCACCCTCCTCTGCAAGACCCTCGCCTCCAGAAACCAGAAACCAGAGCTCTCCCTGTGAACCACAGCCCCTGCTGGATTTGGCCTCCTTACCTCTCCGCCTCCTGTGGTTCTCCTTCCTGCTTACTCAACTCCAGCCCGAAGCCCCCTGAGGCAGGTGCAGTTTGTCAGGCAAGCTCCTGGCTCAGGCAGGCTCTTGTACCTGTTGTTCCCTCAGCCTGGAATGCTTTTCCCTCGAGTCATCCCTCGCCCATCCTCTCACCTTCTCCAGGTCTTTACACTAATTCAGCTTCTGGAGGAATTTCAGCCTCTCCTCTTCCTTCCCATCTTTCGTTTTTTCTTCAGCACTTCGGTCATGATCCAACTCACTCTACTTTTAACTTCTGTATCTTGTTGACTGTCTGTACCCCATGTCAGCTGCATGGGGGCAGGGACTTGGGTCTGTTTTGTTCACTGCCATGTCCCCAGTGCTCAGGACTGCATGGGGCACATAGGGCTGCTCAGTATTTACTGTATAAGGGAATATCAGCATTGCTATCAGCTGTTGCATGCCTTCTGTGTTTTGGTAACTTTATTGCATCATCCAAAAAGTCACAAAGATTCTGTAAGATACTATGATCTCCTTTTGTTATAAATGCAAACAGTAAAGACTCAGAAGGGTCAGATGACCTGCTCAGGGTTGCAGACTCAGTTACACAGCAGAGCTGGAGCTGAAATTCAGAGCCCACACTCGCCAGCCTGCTGCCAGGAGAATTTCCCAGGTCTCTATCCCCAAGCTAACACTTCTTCATTTGTCTGCCTGATCCTTCATGCGCCCAAGAAAACAGTCAGCCCACACTCCTGTGTCCTGACCGTTCTTTCAGGGATCCCAAGAACTCTGGAGCTATAATATGAGCTCACAGGTTCACAGCTTCCACAGGAGAAAGAGTTGGCATTGTAGTGCCCCAGCGCAGGGAGATGGCCTGGCCAAGTGCAGCTGAACATGTAATGGTTTCCATTTATAATTCTATCCGGGGTTTTAATTAAAATCAAACTCTTCTAGTAGACATCTGCCACAGTTGAATTTCACCTGCATTCTAATGTCTGAATTCTTAAGTGATTTCTTTTCCTCTCCTGACTACTTTCATTCCTGGATGGTGCCAAGGAAGGAGTATGAGGAGAACAGGGGACTTCAATAACTCACAGTCAATCCAGTGAAATATACAATTTGTTTGCTGTTTTGTGAGAAGACATAAACTTTTCATAAGTGGAAAAATTGTATCAAAGGAATAACAAACTACAGAAAGATTAACAAATAAGTAAAGAAATATGGTGAGGATCTTTCAGACAAAGCTGTTGGAGTACTGTTTTTTTATTCACTTAGAATTATCGTTATAACTTGGTGGACATTCTTGGTTTTAGACTGTACATAAAATAGGAACGATCAGATAAAGTGAAATTTTAAAAGTTCCTCCCAGGAACTGTATGGGGCTCTGAGGTCCTATGAAATGAGCAAGCACTTCTTGAACCCCAGAACTAACCTCAGGACTTAAAACAGAGAAACATCCCCTTGAGTTGCCCTGGGTGACATGAGAGTACACGTATGATGCTTCCCTTTCTCATCACCTGCTTCTCATCTAACCCCAAATCATTAGGTTTATACTGTTGAAATCTCCCTTTTCCAGTTATAAAATGCTGTGTATGGTAGTAGAAGAAAGAACACTAGGTTAAGAGTCAGGAATGTGCTCACTCAGTTGTGTCAGACTCTTTTGTAACCCTATGGACTGTAGCCCGCAAGGCTCCTCTGTCCGTGGGATTTCCCAGGGAAGAATACTGGAGTTGGGTACCCATTCCCTACTCCAGAGAATCTTCCCAACCTAGGGATTGAACCTGAATCTCTTGGGTCTCCTGCATTGGCAGGTGGATTCTTTACCACTGCACCACCCGGGAAGCCCAAGAGTCAGGAATCCTGTGCCCTAATCCAGACTCTGGCCTTTAATCTGTGGGGCCCTGGATGAGCCTCTTATCCATAACATGACCTGTTGGTCATCTATTTCCACTTAAGATGACCAACAAGGAAAATTCCAGTTTTATTTTAAATTGGAATACATATACAACGGCTTCCCAGATAGATTTGTGGTAAAGAGTCTGCCTGCCAATGCAGGAGCTTCAGGTTTGACCCCTGGGTTGGGAAGATTCCATAGAGAAGGAAAGGGCAACCTGCTCTAGTATTCTTGCCTGGGAAATCCCATGGAGGGAAAAGACTAGCAGGCTACAGGCCATGAGATCCCGAAGAGTCGGGCACAACTGAGCACACACAGATAGAACAGCTACTACTTAAAATTATATAATCACTTTCTTCTGTTCTTTTTTTTTTTTTTTAATTTATTCAGCTGCTCCGGGTCTTAAGTGGCAGGATGTGGGATCTCTGACCTTTAGTTGCAGCATATGGGATATAGTTCCTGACTAGGGATCAAACCCAGGCCCCTTGCATTGGGAGTGCAGAATCTTGGCCTCTGGACGGCCAGGGAAGTCCCCATGTTTTGTTATTTCCTAAATACAAGGTATATCCTTTATTTTCCAAGGTTCATCACTTGGATGGAAGGAAGGTAGAAGCAGGGTGTGTAAGAACTGGGGGCTCGAGAGGTAGACCACATGGGTAGGAATCTTACCTCCTGATAATGGGCACTAAGCAAAATATGCATCATCTCTTTAGGCTCAAAATGGAAGCAAGAAGACAAACCACACAGAGTTAGTGTAAGGATCACATGAACTGACACAATGAGGTGTCCTTACACATAGCAACGGCAACATCAAAGTGTTTCCCGAATTATAGGGTTTTGAGCTTTTATTTAACAAGTTTAATACTTTTCTGATTATTTCCACCACAAGAATATAATTACAACTGCAGAGACCAAGGGGAAGACATTTGCTGGGAGGAGGAGAGAAGTTATTTACTTATAGTCAAAGAACAGGAGTCAACTTGATTTATAAGTGAAATAGGAGACAGTCTTTCCTTTGGAGGGAAGCTTTTATTTCAGAGAAGGGTCTCAGGGCAGGAAGTTACCCAGTGACACCTTATGAACCATACAAATGAGATGTAGCCCCTGAAAACCTAGATGTGCCCACAACTCTTGATTTACTGCTCACAGGGCAGAAAGAACAGATTTCTAAGTTAGGGTATAAGTCAAGCCTCACTGAAGCCACCTGAACCTCTCAAGGATCATTAACTTGCAGTTGTGGAGGTCAGAAGTCTAAAATGGGTCTCACTGCGCTAAGACCAAGGTGTTGTCATAGCTATGTTCTTTCAAGGGGTGGAGGCCTCTAGGGAAGAATCCATATTCTTGCCTTTTCTAGCTTCTAAAGGCTGCCTAGTGGCTCTTGGCCTCTCCTCCGTTTTCCAAAGCCAGCGTTAGCCAAAGTTGAGTCTTTCCCATGCTGTCTCGCTCTGACACTGACTCTCCTGCTTCTCTCTTTCATTGATGAGGACTCTTGTGATTACACTGGGCCCACCCAGATAACCTGGGGCTTTCCAGGTGGCTCAGCAATAAAGAATCCGCCTGCTATGCAGGAGACCTGAGAGGAAATGGCAACCCACTCCAGTATTCTTGCCTGGAGAATCCCACGGACAGAGAAGCCTGGTTGGCTGCAGTCCATACGGTTGCAAAGAATCAGACACGACTGAAGCGACTTAGCAAGCACGCACACACCCAGATAACCTAGGAGAATCTCCCCAGTCTCAAGTTCAGCTGAATAGTAACCTTAATTCTGTTTGCAATCTTTTTTATTCGTCTGTGCTGGGTCTTCATTTCTGTACTCGGACTTTCTCTAGTTACCGTGAGCGGGGGGCTACTCTCCAGTTGTGTACAGGCTTCTCACTGCGGTGGCTCTAGGCGCACAGGTTTAGGAGCTGCGGTTCCTGGGCCCTCACGCATAGGCTCGGTAGTTGTGGCTCACAGGCTTAGCTGCTCTGTGGCACGTGGGATCCTCCTGTACCAGGGATCAAACCTGTGTCTCCTGCATTCTTAATCGCCGGATCACCAGGAAAGCCCCACCACCCACCTGTGATCTTAATCCCCCTTTGCCATGTATTATATCCCCTGGTTTAAGATGTAGACAACTTTGGGAAAGGGGCATTATTCTGCCTATCAGAACCACTAACTAGCTGTGTGATGGTAGGCGAAATTATTCCTTTCCTCTAAATATCAGTTTACTTTCTGGAAAAATAGGGAAGGTAATGATGATGGCATTAGGAACTACTGAGAGACTAAGAGTAAATTATGATAATGAATGAAAAGGGATCCATAAATGTTGGCCTTTATCATCATCATCGTCGTTTACGGGGGAAGTAGGTTAAGAGGTTATGCACATCAGTCCTCCCCTCCTTATTGCGTGCAGTAGAATGAGCCACACCGGAGGCCTGGCCTCCTGCCTCTCTCCCATCCTTCCTTCGCCCTCTCCTAGTTCAGGGAAGTGAAGCAAGAGCAAGCACCACGAACATAATCGACAAAAGGACTACTACCCTCCAAGTAGAGTCCTTTGAACTTCCGGTGTTTGAACTAAACTAGCTCTCACGTCTTAGAAAGAGACTTGTGAAGTCGTTCTAGCCCCAAACTAGTTTCCCTTGAATGCATGGAGAAGCCCTGGGAGCCCCTGGGCTGTAACGAGAGCAAAGCTCTCCAGTTCCTGAAGGGACAGGTGTCTGTGTGCCTACGTGTGAATCCGAGCCGTCTCAGAAAGTCCACTCGGCTTGTTCTCCCTCCCAGTGAAGTCCCTGAGCCCCTTCAGTTATTTTGCGTCACACCCCAATGAACTCCAAGGAGCTTCAAAGAGGGGAGGCGCTGGGCCTGTCCAGAGAACAAGAGGCCAAGGCTAATTGGACCTCAGTCCCCTGTTTCTGCTCCATTCAGATCAAAGACTTGGGCAAGCACTGTCTTAAACTTCAAGGCATTTATTTTTATTTTACCTGATTTCTCAAATAGTATCAGGAATCTTAGCATGGTTATTCCATGTTCCTAAGAAAGATTCTTTTAATTGCCCCATCTGTTTACATTCAACCTACAGTGTTTTCATTCATTAGACTGATTCTGCTGTATTTATTCATGGAAATATACTATATTGTATATAATATACACATACATATCAGTCAGTCAGTTCAGTTGCTCAGTCATGTCCAACTCTTTGTGACCCCATGAATTGCAACACGCCAGGCCTCTCTGTCCATCACCAACTCCCAGAGTTCACTCAAACTCACGTCCATCGAGTTGGTGATGCCATCCAGCCATCTCATCCTCTGTCGTCCCCTTCTCCTCCTGCCCCCAATCCCTCCCAGCAACAGTCTTTTCCAATGAGTCAACTCTTCGCATGAGGTGGCCAAAGTACTGGAGTTTCAGCTTTAGCATCAAATGCACATATACAGAGAATGTTTATATAAACCACTTTACAAATGAGAGGAGAACTTTTCACATTAACCGCATAAATGAGGAGCTTGGATCTTTGGAAAATAAATAAAATCTACAAATCACATGTGTATTTCATGTATTAATATTTCATAAGTATACAAAGTAAGTTCACTTCTTATCATCAGTAAGATAGGAATAAGAATCAAAGGCCAATAAATATATATACATGGACATACATATGAAACATACAAGCTTTATCTCATTTTACTTTTGCTTTCTTTTTTCTTTTTCTATTTAATTTTTTGTCGGGGGGAGGGGCACCGTGTGACATGTAGATTCTTAGTTCCCTGACCAGGGATTGGAGTCTTGGAGTCTTAACCACCAGACCGCCAGAGAAGTCTCCTGTCTCATTTTAGATAACAATTTCCAACTATTCCTTTGTCAAATTTGTATCAAACTTTCCGACATACTAAAATGATCAAGCTTTAGTTTCATCTTTTTTTCCCTACTCCTGGCTCTGGGAGAAATTTTAGTGATCAAAAACTAGAATCAGGGGACTTCCCTGCTAGTCCTGTGGTTGAGAATCCACCTTCCAAAAAAAAAAAAGAATCTGTCTTCCAATGCAGAGGATATCCATTCAATCCTTGGTCAGGGAAATAAGATCCTACATGCTGTGGGGCAGCTAAGCCCGAGAGCCACAACTACTGAGTCACTGCAACAAAATATCCCATGTGTCACAATTGAAACCTGACACAGCCAAATAAATATATTAATTAAAAAAAAAATCTGTGGCAGCAAGAAGAAAAATGACTAATGTCTAGATGATTCGAATGTTTGAGAATCCATGCCTTAAAAAATGCCATAGCTATCAAACCTCTAGCACTTAGTAAAATGCCTTAGTTCCTCTGTTTTAGGGTGAGCTTCATGGGGATGTAATGGTTCAATCTTTGGCCAGATATCCAGATAAAGCTCATATGTTTCACATGTTTGTCCATGTATATATGTTTATTACATGGAAATACACATATAAAGAAAAAGAAACAAAGAAAATTCCACCTGAATTAGAAAAACAGTTGTTATTCAGTTGTTGAATAGCCCTTTGCAACCCCATGGATTGTAGCCCATCAGGCTTTCCTGTCCTTTACCATCTCCCAGAGTTTGCTCAAACTCATGTCCATTGAGTTGGTGATGCCATCCAACCATCTCATCCTTTGTTGCCCCCTTCCCCTTTTGCCTTCAATCTTTCCCAGCATCAAAAAACAGTATTCAACCTATTTAAAACATTTAAATTTAACCTTATGAACTTTGTTTCCCAAAGTTTTTCAAAGTTTCTCCTAGGTTTTTAGATTTATGATATTAAGAAAGCTTTAGCTTGCAACAAGCAGAAATGTAGCGTGACCAGAGTGGCTATTCTTACTGCTGTTATCTTAGAGGAACTGACTTGTCTCTGTAAAATAATTCTCAGGAGTGGCTGATCTAGAAGGACCCTGAGTAATAAAAATCATACAGGTTCACCTCTAGTACAAGATGCTGATAATAATAATATTCTACTAGTCACTATTATGAACTACAAACCTTTTCTTTTTTTTTTTTCAATTTTTTTTTCTTTTTTTTTTTTTACAAACATTTTCAAGCTGCATGACATTCTGAGGGCAGAGAGATACCTGAACAGGAACCAGCCAAACAATTTCTTCACCCAGGAGTTCTGAACAATGACTTATTTACTTATCATCTACCATAGCCATATAGAGGTTAAGCTCTAAAACCAGACTGCCCAGGTTCAAATTCTGCCTCCATGCTTAGAAGCTATGTGACCTTCAACAAGTTATTTGACCTCTGTGCCTGTCTCCCTGTCTGTGCGATAATGTTGATAATACCTGTCACAGGATGGTTGTCAGGATTAAGTAAATGTTTAGAAAAACGCCATTTAGAAAATACCCAGTAATTCTTAATTTCTCTCCATACCTTATATTCTCTTCCAAAATATTAGGAATACAAATACCTCTTTTATATGCCTCACAGGTTACTTTAAAGGTTAAGATTAGAAAAAGTTTATAAAACATTTGAGACACGGTACTCTAAACTATTAGAGTGACTCTATGCTGATCTGGAAGTTGGCTCAATAATTTTAACCATCCCTAAAAGAAAGCTTCTGATTAGAATCCAGACACCAGAATTGCTAAAAGCTAGAAATAAAACAGAAGACGCAGCATCAGCATAAAGGCAAAAGAAGGAAAAACAGAAAGAAGGAAAAGAACATCTTTGGTCTGCCTACTATCTGTTAGGAACTTGCCCTGTATAATACTTAATGCTCACCAATACTTATGAGGTAGATATTTTGCTCACCACAAAGCTAAGTCCCAGAAGTTAAAATAAGCTGCTCAAGGTCACAAAGTTTTAAATAGCAGAGCCCAAGTTCAAACCCACATCTGTCCAATGCAAAACCCATTAAACATTCACCCACTCAACTATAAAACAGGTAGCACCCCCACCCTTTCAAAAAAATAATAAAGCCACTTGTGTTCCTATAGCTAAACAACAGAGAAGGCCAATGTGACATCAGTGATTAAGGAGAGTAACATGCTGATAACTATAGCCCTTGGCTCAACTAGTGAGCAACAGACTCTAGGGAAAGTCCTTGAAGGAGGACCAGCAAACATCAGCTGGAGCACTGCAGCCCTCCCAGGAGTCAGTCTACCGTGCTTGGCTGCATCCGCAGAGATGGCGAGACGAATAGATAACGGTGCAGAAAAAATATGAATATGTGTTGCCTGAGTGAAAAAGTGAATGAAGGAGAAGTACAGAGAGTTCCCTGGCAGTCCAGCAACTAGGACTCTGCGGTTCTAGGGCAGGAGACATGGGTTCAGTTCCTGGTCCAGGAACTAAGATCCTGCATGCCACACTCTAAGATTTGACCTCTCTGCCTGTCTCTCTGTCTGTGAGATAAGGTTAATAGCATCCTTCATAGGATGGTTGTGAGAACTGAGTTAATGCATGTACACGTTAAAAAAAAAAAGAAAGAAAAAGAAAATAGGATATTTTGTTCTTCACAAAATACTCAAATTTCAGAACAGTCTTTCTAACCCTACCCTAGCCAACTCCAGCTTTGAACTGCCTGCTACCAGATTCCCACCTGCTAGGATGCTGCCCTGTTACAATTGTCTGCAAACCTCAGGTCCCTCCTCCTCATCCCCTAGACCTTTAGCCCCAGGCTCACTGTCAGCCTCTCACCAGCGTCACTCCTGCCAGCACACGTGATGCTTGCAACTTCAGATGATCCTCTGTCCTCCTCACTCCCTCCTCCAAGCCATCGTGGACACTCGCTTAGTCTCTAACTGTGTCATTACCTATCTGCAAACCCTCCATAACCCAACTCCAAGCACCCCACTCTCTGACCACTGCCTCCTCTCTTTCTTTCTTTGTTTTTGTAACAGTTTTATTGAGACATCACTCATATAAGATTCAGCCTTTTCAAGTGATCAGTTCAGTGATTTTAATGTATTCATAGAGTTGTTCAACCATTACCACCATCAACTTTAGAATATTTTAATCACTACCCCCACAAAATACACCACACCTATTAGCTTTCATGCCCCCTCAATTCTCCCATTGCTCCCAGTCTAGGCATCTCTGTGTATATATTTAACTATTTTGAGTATTTCATATCATACAATACAAGGCCTTTTGTGCCTCATTTCTTTCCATTAGCATGTTTCAAGGTTTATCTAAATTGTGGCAGAATGAAGTATCAGAATTTTATTATCTTTTATTGCCAAATAATGCTTTATTATATGGATATGTTAGTTTTTACCCATTTATTAGTTGATGGACATTGTGTATATATCTTATGCGATGAAAGCTTTCCTTTCTTTTGGGTCTGTGCCTAGGAGTAGAATTGCCAGGTCATATGGTAACTTTAGTGCTTCCCAGGTGGCTCAGTGGGTAAAGAACTTGCCTGCAATGCAGGAGATGCTGGAGATATGGAGGAGGGCATGGCAACCCACTCCAGTGTTCTTGCCTGGAAAATTCCATTGACAGAGGGGCCTGGCGGGCTACAGTCCACAGGTCACAAAGGGTCAGACACGACTGAAGCGACTGAGCACAGCACAGCAGGGTCACTTTACATTTTGACATTTTAAGAAGCTACCGGACAGCCAATTTTCTGCTACCACCTTATCATCCCATCAACTGTGAATGAGAATTCCAATTTCTCTACAATCCTCAACACTTGTTAGTGTCTATCCCAGTTATTACAGGCATCCTGTTGGGTATGAAACGATACCTCATTGTGGTTTCGATTTGCATTCCCTTTTCTCTCTTTTTAGCTTGTTTGTTCTAATACTCTAACTCCAACAATTTTTTTTTTAATCCCATTCATTTTTCCTATGGTGTTTTCACTGCTTCTCTCCCATTTCAAAGAAGTGCTCAATTCCTTTCCTATCTATCTTAACGTCCATGGACCATTTATATAATCAGTTATTTGTATAAACTCTCAGCTTTTTTGCTCTTCTCTTTCATCCTCATACTCATCTGCCAAAACCCCAGGCTTGGTTGAATCAAGCTCTCTATCAATGTCACACTTTAATTTGCACCGATGCAAGAAGCTGGTCTCAGTTTAAATCCATGACCTTCAACCTCAAGTCAGCCCTTAATGTTACTTGGCAATGCTCAATCCATTCACTTGTCAATCCCCAACGTCACTCTTTCTTCTTCTCCCCTGGTTAATTTCATAGCTTTGTCAACTTCAATCCTGCACCACCATCCTCACACTGACTTTGCTTCCTATTTCACCACAAAAAGAGATGCAATCAGAAGACAATGCCCCCAAATTTTGCCACCACATGGACTTCTCTATTTACTTTATCATCCTTTCTGTTACTAGGGTTGGACTGGCAATAGTGATAGGCCCTTTTGTACCCCAAATCTCATCCTTTATCACCTACTCATGTACTCTATTCCAGCAACTGTTCCCTCTCAGGCATGATCACATTTTCCCACTCAACTGGATTATTTTCATTATTGAAAAAGTTTCTATTATTTCTCCCATCTTAAAAAAAAAAGCAAATCTTCTAATCCTACATCTTCCTCCAGCTTTTCTAGAGGAAGATGTAGGACATTCACTTTTCTCTCTATAGCTTGAACTTCAGGATCACATGTTTAATTGCCTGCTGTTAGATATTAATTTAGCATCTCAAATATTACAAGTCTAAAATTAAACTCTTGGTGTTCCCCTGAACCAGCTCTTTTATGGCAAATAGCAGCACTGTCTTCCAATTTCTCAAACCAAGAAGCTTAAGCAGTCTCTCTCACATTACACATTGACTCTATCAGCACTTCTTGCCAGTGACACTGCTCCTGACCAGCTCTGACATTTCACCATCCCTTATCTGGATATTTAGTGGGATCCTAACTGGCATTCCTGCTTCTGCCCTTATGCCCCATCTACTCCACATCCCTATGACATAATGTATTTTCTTTCATCCTATCTTTCTAATTTTTTCCAGCTTTATGGAGGTATTATTGACTTATATGGCTTAATGTGCATAATGCGATGATTTAATATATGGTATCCCACAATGTTGTTTTCAGCATAGCAGCCAAAGAGATCACTTAAAAACTAAGTCAAACACATCACTGTTTGGCTTAGAAACATCTAATGCCTTCTCGGCCCACTCAGAGTAAAAGCACAAGTCCTCTTAAAGGCCTTCAAGGCCCTGCACAATCACACAATCTACCCCTCTCTATCTCCTTGTCCTTTCTCCCATCACTCTCCCTTGGGGTTACTCTACTTCAGCCAGCTTGCCTTTGCTGAGATACCATGAATTGACCCAGGACCCATCTACTACATGGTCTTTGTGCTTGATAGACTTTTGTTTGGAACCTTCCCCCAGGCAGCCATACGGTTTACTCCGTCCCCTCCTTCAGGTCTCCTGTGTTTTTCAGAAGCTTAGAAAAGACTGTTCCAAATCAGAAACTTTCTGGGGCCGCAAGGAGAAGTTGGAATAGGAAAAAGAAGAGAACAGAAACTGGATATTTAAACTTTGAGGAGGTTCTCCTAAAGGCCAAGGTCTTGTTACTTATTATTTGACTTAATATTCACAACCTGCAAGGTGAAGATGGTTATATATCCCTTTTACAGATGAGATAACAGAGACACAGAGGGATAATGTCAGAACCCTAACAAATCTCTGGTCAATCTCCGGAACTTGGTATCCAATCAAAAATCCAACCTCAAAACCTTTCCTTGGCCCACAACATCACAGATATTCAGCTTCCTATGTAGTTGAGAACAGGTTGGGAATGGATGCCCATTATGGAATTCAAATATTTGCAATAGTAAGGAAATCAATATGGCTTATTTTCACAAATTCTTCACCTTGACTCTACCCTAAAATGAAACTTCTGTGTGTTCAACTGTGGGTTAATTAGATTCCAGAGATTCCTGGCAATCTCTCAACTAATCATCTAGGATCACTTTTGCATGATAAAAATTCCATCAAGTGGTTCACTGCATGAGGACTCTGGCCACAAATTTACTCCTTCCAGTTGCTGCTAAGGAGGCATAAATAGAAGGTCCTGTCAATGAAGTAAATGGAAGGAAAGTAGTTTGTTAATGGCTTTACTCCACAATGCCATTTCTAATAGCCCATGCTGGGTGGCCCAAATATTTAGAAATCCATGCTCCATAGGCCTTTGAAGATGAGTGGCAACCCTGGGCCTCCAGCAGATGCCTGAGGAAGCTCGGGGTGTCTGGCTCCCCTGTAACTATGCTGCCATAACCCACCCCCACATTCATTATCTTTCAATTATCAGCTTGGCATTTCTTCCTCCCCTTGGCTTATTCTTCTCTCCTGACCTCTGACTTAAGTATTTGCTTTTCCCTGTCTGGAATCCTTACTCAAACTAACTTCAGTCACTCAAAACCTGCACTGTGAGGAGGGAGATGAATGTGGGGAGCAGTGACGACCAAGAGACTTAGGTGGAGTTGTTTGCACCAGGCCTCCTGGTCAACCTCTCCCTTCTTATTTAACAGCGATGAGTTACTCATTAAATGGCCATGAACCAGCAACAAGAGGCTGGTTTCTCTTGTAGGCTGGTTTTCTATAAACAGTAAATCAACTCAATAGAAAAGCTAATTTAAAATTATCCATTCCGGTTTCTACTTCCTATAGTTGAAGTTTAGGGATTAAATGGCAGTCAGGATACTATGGAGCAGTCCTCTAAGTCTTATTAACTGCCATCAGTATAATGATAAATTCCAGCTGGAAATATTTCCCAGGTGCTAATTAGTCTAAAGATAATCAATTTAATGCAAATAAAAATCTTGAGAGGTCAATTAGTATTGCACCCCATTTTACAAAGGACAAATGTGAAATATTTGGACTTTGCCACAATGTCCAATATTAATTATGGGGAATTTAGACTTAGTTTAAGGTCAAATCCATTAGGCAACACACCTTCCTATGGCTGGCAACATCCAATGAAAGTATCAATTTCCTTCTACTGTGTACTGGTATCTTCCATCGCCCACACCCTCCTGGAAGCCAGCTGATTGAGGAGACTGAGAAGTGAAACCCATGGGGGTCAGCCTCCTTGGGGAGGGACCAGGACTGGCCTTAGGGCCATGATGACTGAGGACAATGGGCAGAGCACCCATCAGAGATTGCATTTCTCTTGTGACCATGGTGAGAAGCTGCCGGCTAAAAATGCTGACCATCCCAGTCGTGCTGGGTAATGGTGACAAGTTGCCCTTGGATGTCCTGTCACAGTCTCGGCTCCATGAGGACACCATTCTTCGGCCAACTTACTGTGTCTCCAAACAAGTCTAAATCCAACTGGCTTGGGCTACATCTTTATGTTTCGATTGACAATGACAACCATAAAGACTTGTCGAGTGTCTGCTTTGCATCAGTCATTGTGCCAGATCCCAGGGAGACAGGACTCCAAAAGTGAGACATGGCATGGAATTCTCAGTTAGGGGGAAACAGACAGCTAAACTGACAATTCATCTGCTACGCACTACGTGTTATGATCTGAGTAAGCATATATATTTGAACCTGAGAGCTCCAATAGGGGTTGTGCCCCACCCCTAATAGCTTGGAAATGCAAGAAATATTTTATGAGTGTTTAATCTGTAAAAATCAATGCACAATGGGTCAGAGTAAAGACAAGTAAAGAAAAATGAAGGAGATGTAATAACCCCTAAAGCACCACCTAGGTCTGAAATCCTGGTTCAGATGGTAAAGAATCCACTTGCAATGCAGGAGACTAGGGTTCGATCCCTGGGTTGGGAAGATTCCCTGGAGAAGGGAATAGCTACCTACTCCAGTATTCTGGCCTGGAGAATTCCATGGACAGAGGAGCCTGGTGGGCTAAAGTCCATGGGGTCACAAAGAGTCGGATCATGACGGAGTGACTACACACACACACAAAACAAAACAGCCATCAGGATCTGCTATATGAAGAAAGATAAAGTTGGGCCCTAATGCTTCCTGTGTATGGAAAATCAACTGCAGGAGGCTCTCATATTTGAGGAAATTATTTTATTCCCAATGGAACTGGAGGATGAAGTGTTTATACTTTCTAGCTACTTACTGTAAAAAAAAAAAGGAAGCCTTCAAGAGCAAGTTGGCAGAGAGAGCAGGGTTTGGTTCCAGTGGCCATCAACACTGACCTTCCTAGAAAGGAATGATTTCTTTGACGGCCTTGAAAATGGCTTTCAGGAATCTTTGTGTGCAATGAAGTGGGAAGTAATTACCTTTCAGACATTTTTCAAATGCTGGCTAAATTGGATAGATGGAGAGGACCATGTGGTTAGGGCATGCCATCATCTGGTGGTCGCTTCCTGAGTTCTCTACTGAACACTTTGGGGCGGGGGGAGATTGCCTGCATTTAATCCTTAAACTGACCTCATGAGGATAATATGGTTATGATGAACAGATGTGAAAGCTCAGATTATGGTGATGTTTCCGAGCCCCTCCAGGGCTGAGAGGACCAATCTCTTGGCACACATGTACACTATTTTTTTTAAACATTTATTTATTTGGTTGCACTGGGTCTTGGTTGCAGCATGTGGGATCTTCATTGTGTCATGCAGGATCTTTCCTTGCAGTGCCCAGGCTCTCTAATTGTGGCGAGTGGGCTCCGAACACGCCGGCTCAGTTAAGGCACACGGATTAGTTGCTCCATGACATGTAGGATCTTAGTTCCCTGACCAGGGATTGACCGCATCCTCTGCATTGCAAGGTGGATTCTTAACCACTGGACCACCTGGGAAGTCCCACATGTACGCTATTCATGGTGCACTGGAGGGAGAGCTTGAGTTGAACAGGGTTAAGTATCTTGCCTAGGGTAAGAAAGTGGCTGAGCTGTTTTAAACCCAAGGCTATGACTACAAAAACTGGGCTCCTAATCTTATACTACACTGTATCATCACATTATATGTACGGTGTTACAAATTCTCACAAATATCTCCAAAGATGAATTATATTTGTCTTTATCTTCAGAGTGAATATAGCTCAGTCCCTCTATGATGCTGGTGTTGGAACATTGGACACACCCTCATTTTATTGGGTTATCCCAGTAGATTGTATTTTCTTCAGCTTTTAGGATTCATCCTGTGGGTGCTTATTGCTTATTCACCTAGAATGTCAGGTTCAGTGTCAACTGAGAAACAAGGAAAAGCAACTAAATATATTAAGGATAACAGAACAATACACAAGTTTTAATCCCATGGCAACTCCCCCCATTTCAGTGGTATTACTCTCAGCTAAGCAATGAAGGAAGCAAGACGTGTACATCTATTAACAAGACCATGGAGGATGGAGAGTAAGCTGCGGCTGTGAGCTGCGCATCACGGCTGCTGGTCCAGGGTTTGTTTCAGGAGCCTAGAACTGTTATGAAGCTGATTCCCCAGGGAAAAAAGGGGAATGGACACAAAGTTGCAATACTACCTATTAAAAGTATTTTACCCAGTGTTAATCCAATACCTCTTTAATCTGTACCTGAGAAAACCAGTCCACTACTGGCAGCTGAAATACTTCTCATTTACTACTAAATGCCTTCCCATTTGTTTTGCAAGCAGGAGCTTTTTCAGACAAGACCTTTTTTTTTTTTTTTTTTCAATATTAAAATAAGAGGACTTCCCTGGTCACCCAGTGGTTAAGAATCTGCCTGCCAATGTAGGGGACAGAGGTTCAATCCCTGGTCCAGGAGGATTCCACATGCTATAGGGCAACTAAATCTGTGCACTACAACTACCAAACTCAAGCTCCAGAGCCCAAGAACCACAACTACTGAAGCTCATGTGCCCGAGAGCCCGGGCTCCACATGAGAGAAACCACTGAAAAGAGAAGCCAGAACACCGCAACTAGAGCGCAGCCCTCACTGCAACTAGAGAAAGGCCCAAACACAGCAACAAATACCCAGCACAGCCAAAAACAAATAAAAGAGAAATAAATAAATAAATATATTTCTATAAATATAAGTAATAAAAAAGAAAAGAAATGTGAATCTCTGAAGAAAAAAGGGAATATTTGATCTCAATATATCATCACTCAACTCAAAAGAATTGGACCAGGAGCCCTAGTAAGAGAGAAATTGTGCCAAATGTGTTTCCAAGAACAAAACCAATAAGAAATTCATTTGAGTATATCGTCCTGTTTCATCTGTACGAAAGTTCTATTTCAATATTAAAGTTGGGCAAATGGTTCCAAATCAGATGACGGTAGTCAATGCCCAGACCTAGATCAAAACTACTGAATAGTAAGGTTTATGCCATAAGTGGAAAATCCCATGGACGGAGGAGCCTGGTGGGCTGCAGTCCATGGGGTCGCTAAGAGTCGGGCATGACTGAGAGACTTCACTTTCACTTTTCACTTTCATGCATTGGAGAAGGAAATGGCAACCCACTCCAGTGTTTTTGCCTGGAGAATCCCAGGGACGGGGAGCCTGATGGGCTGCCATCTATAGGGTCACACAGAGTCGGACATGACTGAAGCAACTTAGCAGCAGCAGCAAGCCATAACCAAGAGATTTAGAAGAAGGAAAATTATGTAAACCTTCCCCCTTCCTCCAAACTCGAAGGAGAGGTGATTTTTTTTTTTTTTTAAAAAGCTTTGCTTTTGCTGGACTGGAAGGAAAACAAGAAAAAGAGCAAAAGAGCAAGTCATTGGTCAGGATGGCTGATGCAAAGTTCAACCTTCAGGAAAGAAGGGGAAAAAACCCTCAGAAGAACTGCGGATCCGGGAGCAGGAAGACTTGTCCCTCCACTCTCCTTGGAGAATTCTGAAAGGAAACATTCTCACAGACTGTCCTGTGCCAGCATGCAGGGCTACACCAGAGTGGCAGTGACCACAGGGCAGGTCCAGCCAGAGAGCCCTCTGAGGCAGACTCCCTATGCCCCCCTCCACATTTCCTGCAGCACCAGAGCAGCACAGAAAAGAGGCAGACACCTCCTCATTGTTTCCGTTCTTCCTTCCTGAGATGGGGCAAGAGTGTGGCAGAGAAAAAGCCAGTGGGCTGGCTTATAGCCTCATGGTGGATGGACCGGGAAGCCTCAGGACAGGGGTAGCCCATAGATAGCAGCTGGAGAAGACTCTTGAGAATCCTTTGGATTGCAAGGAGATCAAACTAACCAATCCCAAAGGATATCAACCCTGAATGTTCATTGGAAGGACTGAGGCTGACTCTGAATCTCCAATCTTTTGGCCACCTAATGGGAAGAGCTGACTCACTGGAAAAGACCCTGATGCTGAGAAAGACTGAAGGTAGGATGAGAAGGGGGCATCTCAGAGGATGAGATGGTTGGATGGCATTACTGACTCAATGGACATGAGTTTGAGCAAGCTTCAGGAGATGGTGAAGGACAGGGAAGCCTGGGATGCTGCAGTCCATAGGATCTGCTGAAGCTGAAGCATCTGAGCTGGGAGATGGGAGGGAGGTTTAAGAGGAAGGGGACATATGTGTACCTAAGGCTGATTCATATTAATGTACGGCAGAAACTAACATAATATTGTAAAGTGATTATCCTCCAATTAAAAATTAATAAATTTTAAAAATTCTAACCTGTGCTTTCCAGAAAATAACAATTAAAAAAAGGATCAGGATTTAAACCAGAAGTAATTGAATCATCTTCAATTAGAAAAATTTTGATTTCTATTACCAAGTAGAAATTAGGGCTCATGAGTTAATTCAAGTATGGAGAAAGAAAATGAGTTCTTAGCTCACTGACATTTGTGTTAGTAAAAATTTTCTCTCTCGATACGTTTTAATGTAAATTCACTGTTACTATTTTGATTTTATCTCAAATTTCAGATTGAGAGGCTTGATGGTCTCTTAAAGGAGTTTTCATCCTCAGGACAGGAATCAGAGGAACCTTTGTCAGGAGATGCAGTGGTGGGCATCACAGCGGCCGCCTCAGCATCCGCTTCGTCCTTCCTTCACTCCGTTCACTGTGAAGCAGCCACGGTGACTACATTTCCGAATGAACCCACCTCCACGATGCAGGGACCGTGTCAGGAAAGCCAAGCTCCAGCTAGCCAGCCCATGACGTTTCCCAAGTCTGAGGGTTGGTTATGGGCTATCAGCCAGCGGTGGGGACTGGCCTCCTCTCTCTGCAGGTAGACGTCGAAACAGGGAGCTGGCCTAAGTTTGAAATTGACACCATAGAAGGTAAAGAAAAGATGCCTGGGGCTTCCCTGGTGGCTCGGGGGTAAAGGATCCACCTGCCAGTGCAGGACACAGGGTTCAATCCCTGATCCAGGAAGATCCCACATGCCTCAGAGTAACCAAGCCCCTGAGCCACAGCTACTAAGCCCATGATCTAGAGCATGGGAGTCTCAGCTACTGAGCCTACATGCCACAACAACTAATGCCCACAGGCGCTAGAGCCCGTGCTCCACAATAAGAAAAGCCACTGGAATGAGGAGCCTGTGTACCGCAACTAGACAGTCGTCCCTGCTCGCTGTCCCGCAACTAGAGAAAACAGCCTGCGCAGCACTGAGGACCCAGCACAGCCAAAACTAAAGAAATAAATAAAATTATTTTTTAAAAAAGAAAAGATGTCTGCTGCTGCTGCTGCTGCTGCTTAGTCACTTCAGTCGTGTCCGACTCTGTGCAACCCCATAGACGGCAGCCCACCAGGCTCCCCCGTCCCTGGGATTCTCCATGCAAGAACACTGGAGTGGGTTGCCATTTCCTTCTCCAATGCATGAAAGTGAAAAGTGAAAGGGAAGTCGCTCAGTCATGTCCGACTCTTCACAACCCCATGGACTGCAGCCCACCAGGCTCCTCTGTCCATGGGATTTTCCAGGCAAGAGTACTGGAGTGGGGTGCCATTGCCTTCTCCGAAAGATGTCTGACAAGTTACTAAATCAAATCAACTCTGAGCCGACTGCTTCCGACCTTCAAGTGCTGAGTCAATCCGTCTGTTTTTCTGTTTGACACGGTTTGAGTTGGGCTTTGTATCTCATGCAACCAAAGAACCCTGAAATGTTGCGGTTGGAGAGGGGACTTTCTCAGCTCCTAAATCTGAACGTATGAGTAAACCAGGGCCTCACAACAATTACCTTGTATTTTCATGTCTTTTCTTTAGAAGCATATTCAGTGAGAAAAAACAACAAAGAAATAAAAGCAAATTCTATGAAGTGAAAACCCCACTGTGAGCGTGTGTATTTGTGTTAGCCACTCAGTCCTGTCCCACTCTTTGGGACCCCATGAACTGTAGCCCACCAGGCTCCTCTGTCCATGGAATTCTCCAGGCAAGAATACTGGAGTGGGTAGCCATTTCCTACTCCAGGGGATCTTCCTGACCTGGGGATTGAACCTGGGTCTCCTTCATTGCACGCAAATTCTTTAATATCTGAGTCACCAGGGAGGCCCTTGAAAACCCCAGGATATCCCTTAATTTCCCATATTTATCTTCCCTCCAGCTTGTGGCATCATTCTCTCAGGGACCTCTGCATAATGGATCTATCTTGCTTTCCCTTTCTCCCTCTCCTTTTCTTTCTTAAAGACAGGAGGAGGGCAAGAAGGCAGGGAGGTGGAGAAGGCAGAATGGGGAGGGGGAGAAGAAGGAGAAACGGAAGGAGAGAGGAGGAAGGCAGGCCAGCTGACAGTCAGGCACCAGCTTTCTGCTTCTGATTATGTGCATGGAACGTTCTTTATTAGCTCTTATGTAAAAGTAAGATGTGTGAGCCCATTGTTCAGGGGTATTGGGTAACTCCAAGGGAATAATCCATTCCACAAATTCCAGCGACAACTCATGACCAGGTGATGCAGGCAGGGCTCAATGCACACTGTTTGATCCTCAGGAATATCAGGGCTGGCAGCTACAGGATTATTGTATCTCACTCACTCCTTTCCCTCTCACGTACCACGCCTAGGCTCTTCCAGGCACCTCCCAGGCCAGAGTTTAGAACAAGCCACTGGGCGGGACACTTATCAAAGTGCAAACATTGACTTTACAAGGTGGCAGTTAAAAATAACCTACCAAAGGCCCCAAGTGCGTCAGGGAAGGCCATTGTCCTGTGTGGTATACCCAAGACTTCCTCCCCAAGGCCTCGTCTCCCACGTTCTTCTTCTTCTCTATTAAAAAAAATTTTTTTGGCTACACCCCACAGCACGTGAGATCTTAGTTTCCTAACCACAAATGGAACCTGTGCCCCCTGCATTGGAAGGCAAGGGTCTTAACCACTGGACTGCCAGGAAAGTCCCAGATTTTTTTTAATTGAAATATATTTGATTTACTATGCTGTGTTAAAGTGTACAGCAAAGTGATTCAATTATACATAATATATATTTATATATTCTTTTTCATATTCTTTCCCATTATGGTTTATTACATGATATTGAATATAATTCCTTGTGCCATACAGTAGGCCCTGTTGTTTGTTTATCATTGTTTATAATACAGTATGTAATATTGTTTTTAATATAGTATATAATATGTAATACAATTATTTATATATAGTTTTCTAATCCCAAACTCCTAATTAATTCCATACCTTCATTCCCCCTTTGGTAGCCAAAAATTTGTTTTCTGTGTCTGTGAGTCAGTTTGGTAGAAGTTTCTTAAGAAAGTTTTGTAAATAAGTTCATTTGTGTCATGGTTTAGATTCCACATATAAGTGACATCTTACGATATGTGTCTTTTTCTTTCCAGCTTGCTTCACATGGTAGAACACATTCTTCTATTTCCTTTCTGTGGCTACAAATTGACAATCTTCAAAGGGGGGGCCACTGTCTTTAGGATGTCAGATTTTTAAGTTTCTGCCCTTCCCTATTATTCTTTGCTTTTCTGGATAGCAGATAAATCCCAGACTGTCTAGTGCACAGAGTTGTAATGCACAGGAACCTACTAGCATTATTTATTGATTGATTTACTAGCATATCTTTATTTTTGCATCTAGAGGTCACCAAATCACTGCAGATGGTGACTGTAGCCATGATTTTATTATTATTATTATTTTTTTACTATGACTAACTTTATAAACATCAATATGACAATTTAGATGAAATGGACAAATTTCTTTTTTTTTCTTTTTTAAAATTTTATTTATTTTAATTGGAGGCTACTTACTTTACAATATTGTAGTGGTTTTGCCATTGACAAAGATACATTGACATGAATCAGCCATGGGTGTACATGTGTTCCCCATCCTGAGTCCCTCTCCCACCTCCCTCCCCATCCCATCCCTCTGGGTCATCCCAGTGCACTAGCCCTGAGCACCCTGTCTGATGCTACGAACCTGGACTGGTGGTCTGTTTCACGTATGATAATATACACGTTTCAATGCTATTCTCTCAAATCATCCCACCCTCGCCTTTTCCCACAGAGTCCAAAAGACTGTTCTATACATCTGTGTCTCTTTTGCTGTCTCGCATACAGGGTTATCATTACCATCTTTCTAAATTCCATATATATGCTAGTATACTGTATATATATGTTAGTATACTGTATTGGTATTTTTCTTTTTGGCTTAATTCACTCTGTATAATAGGCCCCAGTTTCATCCACCTCATTAGAACTGATTCAAATGTATCCTTTTGACGGCCAAGTAATATTCCACTATGTATATGTACCATGGCTTTCTTATCCATTCATCTGCTGATGGACATCTAGGTTGCTTCCATGTCCTGGCTATTGTAAACAGTGCTGCGATGAACATTGGGGTACACGTGTCTCTTTCACTTCTGGTTTCCTTGGTGTGTATGCCCAGCAGTGGGTTTGCTGGGTCATATGGCAGTTCTATTTCCAGTTTTTAAGGCATCTCCACACCATTCTCCATAGTCAGCCATGATATTAAAAGATGCTTGCTCCTTGGAAGAAAAGCTATGACAAACCTAGACAGCATATTAAAAAGCAGAGACAATACTTTGCCAACAAATGTCCGTATAGTCAAAGGTATGGTTTTTCCAGTACAGATGTGAGAGTTGGACCATAAAGAAGACTGAGCACTGAAGAATTGATGCTTTTGAACTGTGGTGTTGGAGAAGACTCTTGAGAGTCCCTTGGACTGCAAGGAGATCAAACCATCAGTCCTAAAGGAAATCAGTCCTGAATATTTATTGGAGGGACTGATGCTGAAGCTCCAGTACTTTGGCCATCTGCTGCAAAGAGCTGATTCATTAGAAAAGACCCTGATGCTGGGAAAGATTGAAGGCAGGAAAAGAATGGGGTGACAGAGGATAAGATGGTTAGATGCCATCACCGATTCAATAGACATGAGTCTGAGCAAGCTCTAGGAGTTGGTGAAGGACAGGGAAGCCTGTCATGCTGCAGGTTATGAGACTTCAGAGTCAGACACAACTGAGCAACTGAACAACAACAACTAAGGGGCATGTGGGTCCTGGAAAAAAGGTACAGTTGTCCAGACTTCGTTTCAGATCACGAAGCTGACAATGAGGTCCGGAGGATGTCTGAGGCTAAAGCCAGGGCTGCTTGCTATGGAGGCAGCACGGGACTAAGGCTCAGGGCATGGCTGCCAGAAAGAGCAGAAGATGCTAGAGAGTATTTTCAACAGTGTTATGGGGAAAATGCCCCTGTTGAATAATAAAAGATTGGATCTTAGTATCTGTATTGAAACAAAGATGTTCAGAGTCAACACCCTGCTGGTTAGAACTAAATTAGAATAGGCTCTGTGCTTGGAAAAATGATATTTAAGAACCTTGAAAAACTGTACTGAGAAAACTCTCAAAACTTTACATTAAAAAAAAAGATCCAATTGGAAAATGAACAAAAAACATGAAGAGACACTCAGACGAAGATGATATGTGATGGTAAATAAGCACATGATAAGGTGTTCAACATTGCTAGCCATTAGGGAAATGCAAATTGAGACCACAGTGAGACTCTGTTATATAACTAACTAAAAAAAAAAATAGTACTAATGCCAACTGCTGGTGAAGATATGGAGAAATATACATACATGGCTAGTGGGGTGAATCTAAAATGCTTCAGCCATGCTGGAAAATAGTCTGGTAGTTTCTTTTAAAACTAAATATACGCTTACCACATGACCCAGCAATTACACTCCTGGGCATCTACTCCAAAGTAATGATAACTATGTCCACATAATAACCTGTACACACAATTGTTCACAGCAGTTTTATTTGTAATAGCCCATAACTGGGCTACTTATAGCACAGGGAACTATATTCGGTATACTGTGATAAATCATAGTGGGAAAGAGTACGAAAAAGAATCTATACGTATAACTGAGTCACTTTTCTATATAGCAAAGGTCACTTTTCTATATAGCAAAGGTCAACAATCCATACCATAAAATACCACTCAGCAGCAAAACAAAACAAAACAAAACAGCAACAAAACAACAAAGCTTGCGTACAACATTCTCAAGATGACAGAATTAGCGATGGAAAACGTGAGTGGTTGCCGGAGTTAGGGGTGAGGGGAGTGATATGATAGAACGAGGGGGGTCTTTGTGGTCATGGACTAGCCCTGTGTCTTGACTGCTCTGGTGAGTACAGATTTTATATATGTGGTAAAATGTGATGGATTTATACTCATGCATTTGTACCAATGTTAATTTCCCAGATTTGATAACGTGCTGTAATTATGTAGTTTGGGGCAATTGGGCGAAGAGTTCAATGGATCTCTTTGGAATATTTTTAGTAACTTCCTGTGAATCTACATTTCTTTTAAAATATATTTTTTGAAACCCTACCTCGATTTCTGGTAGGCAGATGAGGCAGATGCTGTGAATTCTGTGGTTTGGGTTCCCCAATACCCATTCACCAATGGTCTCCTGTTCACTGTGCTCACATTTCCCTTTTGGCCACTCCCGGCCCAGAAAGTTCCCATGAAAACATGTGACCTGGGCCTGCATGCTCCCCTGAGCCAGGCCGTTCTGGACTTATCCTGGCGCTGGGGTGGAGATGGCTGCTCTTTGCATTGGACTCAGATCTGGAAGGTTGACGTCTGGAAACCACACACGGGGGCTGTCAATACCCCTCAGCCTGGAAAGCGTGAGTGAGAAATGGAGAAGGAAACCCATTTCCGAGAAAATTGTTTGACACCCACATCCAGTCATGCCTGTGGGTGTCCTTTGGACAGTTCCATTTCTGAGCCAACACGTCTCATAAATTTGAGAGCAGGCAGCTCTTTGTGGCTTACCCTATCACCTGGATAGTTCACAGTTAACGGGGTACAGGGAGAGAAATGCTTCCACCCTTTCATAAACAAACAAACTCTCAGGGGCTGCTGTCATATGAGTGGAATTCCTGGAAACGGTTCTCTGGAAATCCTGGCCACAAATCTATTGAAGCAACCATAAGGCTGAGACCTCAGATACCCAGACCTCCAACCTGGTTACCTGAGGGGCAAGGCAGAGAGAGCTCATGTTTCATTAATTAAGGGAGAACATTGATCGCTGAGTTGGTAACACGACTATGTCTCTACTCTTCTGGCCAAATGTCTGCTAAGAATATTCATCCCTATTTGGCTCTATGCTTCCTCTAGTTAAATGCCTGGTCCTTGGCCATCTGACCCATGCCTTCCTGAAACTCCTGGGACGTCCCAGTTGCAGAATGGAAAGGACTCGTGTCCGTCACTGCCCTCAGGCCCTGAGCGCTGTCTCGCGTGTGTCGCTCCTCTGCACACACACTCCTCTGCCACACACCTCCTCTGCACACACACCTCCTCGTGTCCGTCACTGCCCTCAGGCCCTGAGCGCTGTCTCGCGTGTGTCGCTCCTCTGCACACACACCTCCTTTGGCCTGGCTCCTAGCCTTCCTCCCACCTCTCTGTCTCTCATTCGTTTCTTTGACTGCCTTCTCCTTTCTTTCGCCCTGCTTCTCAGGTTCCACGCCCTGCCTCCTACTTGTCTCTACACTGTAACTGGGAAATCTCAAAATCTGTGATTTCACTTAACACCAGGATGCCCACAAGTCACCAGGCCAGGCCTGCTTCCTGGGCTTCAGACACTTCAACAAGGCCTCCCTCTGGCCCTTCAAGTTCAGCACGTCAAAACTGAGCAGAGCCTTTCTCCCCTCCACCACCCTCTGTCGGCAGCCCTTCCTTCTCTGTCTCCTGTATGTCCTGCAGGGAAGAGTAGCAACAACCAGCCAGTCACCCTGGGCTCCCTCTTCCTCCCCATTCCTTCCTTCTCTGCAACCTCCATCCGCTCAGCAGCCAAGCCCTTCAGGTGCTAGCTCTCTCAGCTTCCCCAACACCCTCCCCTGCTCTGACGCCCCTTGTTTGTTATCTGGCTTGTTCCACCAGTCTCCCAGCTGGTTTGTACCCAGGCTTCTCCACACTCCTAGCCTTGGTCTGGTTATACTCGCTGAAAATCTCGCCTAGGTCTTCCTGGCCTTCCAAGTGAAAAACAGCTCTCTTGAGGCTGTGCTTGCTGCGTCTCTCCTGGCTCCGCTCCACTGTCTTCACACACAGGCCCTCTGTGCCAACCCTTCTGGTCCGCCAGCAGTTCCCCGAGTGCAGCCTTAACTCTGCGGCTGACTCCCACTCTGGCCTTCAAGCTCATTCTCTTGGGTGTCACTTCCCATGGAAACCCTTTTCAAGGGGTCCTGGCTGAGTTAGCACCATGTGTAATTATCTTGACTAACTTCACTGTTATTACTGTTGTTATTACTAAATTTGGAAGTAATGTCTGTTTTCCAAGATTTCTATGCTTGTTGTCCATTTTAAATAAGAGAGTAGTTTACACACACAGTAAATTTACCCTTCTCGGTGTATAGTTACATAAGTTTTGACGAACACATGCAGTTGTATACTTACCATTACAAGCAAGTTTTAGAGCAGATTCCTCTCTCCCAAGAATTACTCTGGGCCCTTTGTAATCAACCCCTCCTTCCTGGCAACCATCGCTGTTTGCTGACAGTATGGTTTTGCTTCTCTTGTTGTTTAGTCGCTAAGTCATGTTTGACTCTTTGTGACTCCATGGACTGGAGCCCTCCAGGCTCCTTTGTCTATGGAATTTTCTAGGCAATACTGGAGTGGATTGCCGTTTCCTCCTCCAGGGGACCTTCCTGACCCAGAGATTGAACCCACATCTCCTGCACTGGCAGGTAGGTTCTTTACCACTAGCACCACCATATGTATATATACACACACATACTATTGCTATTGATATACCTATTAATATAAAATATAAAATCAATGTATAATAGAAAATATGAAATAGATATTATTATACCTCTTAATAGACATACAAAATCTTTTTAATGAAACATTTGAAAGCTTTAGGCATCAGGACATTTATCTCTTAATAGATAGCATCACTGACTCAATGGACATGAATTTGAGCACACTCTGGGAAATAGTGAAGGACAGAAGAGCCTGGCATGCTGCAGTCCTTAGCTACTGAACAATAAAAACTTTAATAATATGTGTCTCCTAAGAAAAAAGACATTCTTATATAAAGTAACATTGATACAATAAATTATAGAGTACATATGATATAGAGTACGTTGTTATTTACTTGCTAAGTCCAAGTTCATTGACTGTAGCCTGCCAGACTACTCTGTCCATGGAATTTCCCAGGCAAGAATACAGGAGTGGGTAGCCAGTTTCTTCTCCAGGGGATCTTCCCATCTCAGGGGTCAAACCTGCATCTCCTGCATTGTAGGAGGATTATTTACCATTGAGCCACCTGGGGATCCCATAGCGTATATATAATATAATATGTAATAACATAATATAGAGTAGATATTCAAACTTCCCAAACTTCCTAACGATGACATTAAAAGCTTTTTTTAAATTCAGGACTCAATCAGGTTTCATTCATTGCATTTAATTACCACACTTCTGTAATCTCTTTATCCTGCAAGAGTTCCCTGGCTTTTTCTTCCTTCTTTTCTTGATATTGACATTTTTAGATTGTCCAGGTCAGTTTCATGTATCACCCGCAAATCTGGATTTGTCTGACTATTTCCCCATGATTAAATTCAGGTTAAACAAGCTTGGCAGGAACTAACAGGGAAATACTGTGTCCTTCCTCATGCATCACATCAGGAGGTACATCGTGACATTTGATTTGATGACCAATGTCCACTATCACTTTGACACTTGGTTAAGGTGGAGGATTATGACTTATTGGATTCCCAAAAGTTATCAATAGGCCTGTGAGCCCTTAGCTGTTAACTGAAGGAATGAGTGAGACTTGTGAGTTACAGTGGTCTGTACTGAAACTAGAAAATTTGAAGGTTTGACAAAATATGCAATTTCTTATCAACCATCTGTATCACCTGTTACTAATTGTGGTCATCACCGGGGTGCAGTGACTTTGCCATCCCCACTTCTGCAATGCTGTGCTCTACACAAAAACATGAAACCTGTTGTGCAGATGGGGTGATATTGGCTTATCTAGAACTCAGCTGGGAGCTTAGGAGCCTTGGAGTGTAGCTCTTAGGACGCTGTAAGAGACACTCAAAAATAAAGTAAATGATGTCCTACGGACTTGAGAAACATTATTTACTTCGAAGATATTTTAAGTAGGTCCCAGCAATTCGGGCCAGTTTCCAGAGTTAGTTAATATGCTTGTAATAGCAACATTATACAATTTTAACTCTAAAAATTGTATGTTTATCTTTCAATACATACTCAGCTTTGCTTAAACTTCCAGGGCTTACTGCTATAAGTCCATTTCTGTTCATTATATTTAATCATGGGTCACTACTTTTACAAAGATTCTCAACTTTAATCAAATCCTAAAGGGAATGTCAGAGATTCGATCAGGAATGATTTAAAAAATAAAAGGCTCTTGTTATAGAACTAAATACTAATGAAGCCATGTGACGGCAACTCTTCTGAGTTGAACAGCAGCTACAGGAAGCTACCCCAGATCCCAAAGTGGTGGACCCTGGCTGCTTAACAGAAGTGGTCAAGGCCCGCATCCAATGAGAACGCTCTCCTATCATCTGTGGTTCCTAGTTCCAGGCGCCCAGATACCGGGGGAAAACCGGTAGTAATTTTGCTAATTGGCTTAGTCTGAGTCAGTATCACACACTGAATGAGGCAGAGGCATAGCCACGCGGGTAAAGAATGCTGACGAACTCCGCTTTGCTTCATTGTTTACAAGGTACCGCGTACAGCTCGGGACACTTGGGTGGCGTTAATAGGAATGTACTGAGCAGAAAGCAGCCCATAGACAGCCTGTGAAGCACTGTATCCTCTACTAGACGTCATTCTGACAGAGACTGCGGCCAGCCGGGATCACGTCAGAGGAGTCTCCTCTCGCAACGGTGTTAGGCCGGCAGTCTTAGGGGCCAAACCGCCTGGCTCCAAGTCAGGCTTTGTTACTTACTAGCTGCAAACTCTGGGCATGTTATTTAACCTCTCTGTGGCTCACCTATAAAGCGGGGATACTGTTCATTTTATAGGGTTGTAATAAGATTTATATGAGTTAATAGCTGCTTAAAATGACATCTGGCATATAACATATATATATATATATATAAACCAAAAAATGTTGACTATTTATTATTTCTAGTGTCATCATTATCACCATCATCTTCAGGAACAGCTGGTGAGAAGAAAGCAGGGGACAGTATAAAGAAACATGTAGGGACATGACTGGTCTCTTCAAAGGCTTGAAATGCTGCCAAGAGGAAGAGGGATGAGATGATTTCCATGTGGCTCTGGGAGCACATACACTACATCAAAGGGTATAAGCTACGGGGATTCAGAATCGGGCTCAATACACAGGGAACATCGTTTTAGTGGTTACAGTTGTCTGAAGATCAGAGGCTTGCTCTATCTAAGAGGTATCCTAGGTTACCAGGATATTCAATCCTACCCCAGATGGTCCTTTGGGATTTAAGAATTAACTGGAAGACTGAATCAGATGATCCCAAAGAACCTAGGCCTGTGGGTCTATCCTTAAATATACCATTAAAGCGTCAAGCAGAATTTTAAAGAATGAGTAAAATATAAGAAGCTCTACACAAATTAAAAAGTGTTTCAGAGACTTCCCTGGTGGTCCAGTGGCTAAGACTCTGAGCTCTCAGTGCAGGGAGTCTGGGTTCAATCCCTGGTCCAGGAACTAGAACCCACATGCCACAACTAAGACCCAGCACAGCCAAATAAATAAATAAGTAAATATTTTAAAATAAGCCTCCTATGTTGCAACAATGTCACACCTTGCATCTCCCAAATCTACTAGTCATTCTTCCCATTTCTACCAGATACTCACACAATGGAAAGAGTTTCAGTAAAGAAATTTCAACCGAATAATACATTCAGATGCACCTACAAAAACAAGTACCCTATCTTATAAGAGTTTAATTTCTAAAATCTGTCTGTATACGTGGCAAACATTACATACAGGCAAAACTGCGCTAAGAAATCTAGGGATACACCACCTGAGCAACTGCTTCTTTGTAAGCCCCGCACAGTATTCCCCTGCTGTGCTGGAACTGGGCTCTGCTTTTCTGACTAAGCACTAAATAAAAGACTTGAATTTAAGTGCCAAGTTCTATGAAAAAATACGTATTTAAACAGTTCACTTAGTCAGGGGGAAGAGATATTTGTTCCTTGGGGAGATTCAGTGAGGTTCATGTCACCCACGTGCTCTCACGTTAGGATGTATACTCAGTGAGTGGAATGTCAAGCTGAATTTGTTGCAACATTCATATTGCTATTTTTCTATTTCTTTACCTTTTTTCTACTCATCAAAGTGCACAGAGCAGCAGTTGCTGAAGGTAAGTGCATTCCTCTGAACATTTAGAAGCAAGCCAGGGCTTCCTAGTCAGCAGTCATTCTCTTTCAGTCCATGCTCTGGGCCCTAGAAACAAACTGGTTATCCAGCACCCTTTCTTCCAGGAAAGGCATCCCTTTCTAAAAAAAAATTTTTTTTTTATTTACCTGACTGTACTGGGTCTTAGTTGAGCTATGTGGGATCTAGTTCCCTGACCAGGGATTGAACCCTGGCCCCCTGCATTGGGAATGTGAACTCTTAGCCACTGAATCACCAGGGAAGTTCCAAGGCATCCTTTCTTTGAGGGGTTTCGCCCTTCCCCCACTGCAGTCAGTGATTCTAGGGTGCCGCCACCAGAGCAGCATGTGACTTACAGTCCAGACAGAAGCCTCCCCTGGGATTTCTACACTTGCAACCAGAGACTAGTTCTCAGTATATAGGTTTTAGGAAGACAAACAAGCAGAGAGAAGCAGTGTTGAGAGATGAAGAGAGCATTCCTGGCTCCAATCCTGTGCTGGTTCCGATAATTGCTACAGTCCTGTATATTGTCACCCTGCTTATTTAACTTATATGCAGAGTACATCATGTGAAATGCCAGGTGGGATGAGGCATAAACTGGAATCAAGATTGCTGGGAGAAATATCAATAACCTCTATGCAGATGAAACCACCCTTATGGCAGAAAGCGAAGAGAAAGTAAAGAGCCTCTTGATGAAAGTGGAAGAGGAGAGTGAAAAAGCTGGCTTAAAACTCAGCATTCATAAAACAAAGATCATGGCATCTGGTCCCATCACTTCATGGCAAATAGATGGGGAAACAATGGAAACAGTGACAGACTTTTATTTTCTTGGCCTCCAAAATCCCATGAAATTAAAAGATGCTTGCTCCTTGGAAGAAAAACTATGACGAATTAGACAGCATAAAAAGCAGAGACATTACTTTGCCGACAAAGGTCCATATTGTCAAAGCTACGTACGGTTTTTCCAATAGTCATGAAGGGATGTGAAAGTTGGACCATAAAGAAGCTGAGTATCAAAGAATTGATGCTTTTGAACTGTGGTGTTGGAGAAGATTCTTGAGAGTCCCTTGGAATGCTAGGAGATCAAACCAGTGAATCTGAAAGGAAATCAGTCCTGAATATCCCTTGGAGAGACTGATGCTGAAGCTGAAACTCCAATACTTTGGCCACCTGATGGCAAAGAGT
Source organism: Ovis aries (assembly GCF_016772045.2). Lineage (NCBI taxonomy): Eukaryota > Metazoa > Chordata > Mammalia > Artiodactyla > Bovidae > Ovis > Ovis aries. Next base: position 92,122,096 of record NC_056059.1, on the reverse strand, counting down.
TGACTCGTTGGAAAAGACCCTGATGCTGGGAAGGACTGAAGGCAGGAGGAGAAGGGGTCTACAGAGGATGAGATGGTTGGATGCCATCACCACCTAGATGGATATGAGTTTGAACAAGCTCCAGGAAATAGTGATGAACACGGAGGCCTGGCATACTACAGTCCATGGGGTCGCAAACAGTCGGACTCGACTGAGTAACTGAACTGCACCAAAATCCTGCCCTCCCTGTGATGACCCAATAGAAATCTTCATTTTGCTAATTGAGTTTAAAACACTTTCAATTAAAGGCATTTCAAAACAGCCCTCAGGAATTTGATTTCTTGATCTGAACTGATCTCAATGTTCTCTAGGTAAATGAGAGAGTCCACAGAAAGAGGCCTGGATGCCTGCTCTCATACTTGTTATAGCACGGGTTCAGAGATATGTTCACTTTCAGGCAGGATCCATAGAGCTCTGCCAAATAGGAAGCATTGTTTCAAATCCCTTCAAATTATTTAGATTACCTAATCCACAGAATTTTGAGCATTACTTTACTAGCATGTGAGATGACTGCAATTGTGCGGTAGTTTGAGCATTCTTTGGCATTGCCTTTCTTTGGGATTGGAATGAAAACTGACCTTTTCCAGTCCTGTGGCCACTGCTGAGTTTTCCAAATTTGCTGGCATATTGAGTGCAGCACTTTCACAGCGTCATCTTCCAGGATTTGAAAGAGATCCACTGGAATTCCATCACCTCCACTAGCTTTGTTCACAGTGATGCTTTCTAAGGCCCACTTGACTTCACATTCCAGGATGTCTGGCTCTAGATGAGTGATCACACCATCGTGATTATCTGTGTCGTGAAGATCTTTTTTGTACAGTTCTTCTGTGTATTCTTACCACCTCTTCTTAATATCTTCTGCTTCTGTTAGGTCCATACCATTTCTGTCCTTTATCGAGCCCATCTTTGCATGAAATGTTCCCTTGGTATCTCTGATTTTCTTGAACAGATCTCTAGTCTTCCCATTCTGTTGTTTTCCTCTATTTCTTTGCATTGATCACTGAAGAAGGCTTTCTTATCTCTTCTTGCTGTTCTTTGGAACTCTGCATTCAGATGCTTATATCTTTCCTTTTCTCCTTTGCTTTTCGCCTCTCTTCTTTTCACAGCTATTTGTAAGGCCTCCCCAGACAGCCATTTTGCTTTTTTGCATTTCTTTTCCATGGGGATGGTCTTGATCCCTGTCTCCTGTACAATGTCATGAACCTCTGTCCATAGTTCATCAGGCACTCTATCTATCAGATCTAGTCCCTTAAATCTATTTCTCACTTCCACTGTATAATCATAAGGAATTTGATTTATGTCATACCTGAATGGTCTAGTGACTTTCTTCAATTTAAGTCTGAATTTGGCAATAAGGAGTTCATGAGGTAAGCCAGAGTGAGCTCCTGGTCTTGTTTTTGCTGACTGTATAGAGCTTCTCCATCTTTGGCTGCAAAGAATATAATCAATCTGATTTCCGTGTTGACCATCTGGTGATGTCCATGTGTAGAGTCTTCTCTTGTGTTGTTGGAAGAGGGTATTTGCTATGACCAGTGCATTCTCTTGGCAAAACTCTATTAGTCTTTGCCCTGCTTCATTCCATATTCCAAGGCCAAATTTGCCTGTTACCCCAGGTGTTCCTTGACTTCCTACTTTTGCATTCCAGTCCCCTATAATGAAAAGGACATCTCTTTTGGGTGTTAGTTCTAAAAGGTCTTGTAGGTCTTCATAGAACTGTTCAACTTCAGCTTCTTCAGCATTACAGGTTAGGGCATAGTTTTGGATTACTGTGATATTGAATGGTTTGCCTTGGAAACAAACAGAGATCATTCTGTCGTTTTTGAGATTGCATCCAAGTACTGCATTTCAGACTCTTTTGTTGACCATGATGGCTACTCCATTTCTTCTAAGGGAGTCCTGCCCACAGTAGTAGATATAATGGTCATCTGAGTTAAATTCACCCATTCCAATCTATTTTAGTTCGCTGATTTCTAGAATGTCGAAGTTCACTCTTGCCATCTCCTGTTTGACCACTTCCAATTTGCCTTGATTCACAATGGCAACCCACTCCAGTACTCTTGCCTGGAGAATCCCATGGATGGAGGAACATGGTAGGCTGCAGTCCATGGGGTCACTAAGAGTTGGACATGACTGAGCAACTTCACTTTCACTTTTCACTTTCATGCACTGGAGAAGGAAATGGCAACCCACTCTAGTGTTCTTGCCTGGAGAATCCTAGGGACAGAGGAGTCTGTTGGGTGCCGTCTATGGGGTCACACAGAGTCAGACACGACTGACATGACTTAGAAGCAGCAGTAGCAGCAGCATGGACTTGACATTCCAGGTTCCTATGCAATATTGCTCTTTACAACATCGGACCTTGCTTCTATCACCAGTCACATCCGCAACAGAGATCAAATTGCCAACATCTGCTGGATCATGGAAAAGCAAGAGAATTCCAGAAAAACATCTATTTCTGCTTTATTGATTATGCCAAAGCCTTTGACTGTGTGGATCACAATAATCTGTGGAAAATTCTGAGAGAGATGGGAATACCAGACCACCTGACTTGCCTCTTGAGAAACCTATATGCAGGTCAGGAAGCAACAGTTAGAATTGGACATGGAACAACAGACGGGTTCAAATAGGAAAAGGAGTATGTCAAGGCTGTATATTGTCACCCTGCTTATTTAACTTATATGCAGAGTACATCATGAGAAACGCTGGGCTGGATGAAGCACAAGCTGGAATCAAGATTGCCAGGAGAAATATCAATAACCTCAGATATGCAGATGACACCACCCTTATGGCAGAAAGTGAAAAGGAACTAAAAAGCCTTTTGATGAAAGTGAAAGAGGAGAGTAAAAAAGTTGATTTAAAGCTCAACATTCAGAAAACGAAGGTCATGGCATCTGGTCCCATCACTTCATGGCAAATAGATGGGGAAACAGTGTCAGACTTTATGTTTTTGGGCTCCAGAATCACTGCAGATGGTGATTGCAGCCATGAAATTAAAAGACGCTTATTCCTTGGAAGGAAAGTTATGACCAACCTAGATAGCATATTCGAAAATAGAGACATTACTTTGCCAACAAAGGTCTGTCTAGTCAAGGCTATGGTTTTTCCAGTGTTCTTTGGAAGGACTGGTGCTAAAGCTGAAACTCCAATATTTTGGCCACTTCATGCTAAGAGTTGACTCATTGGAAAAGACTCTGATGCTGGGAGGGATTGGGGGCAAGAGGAGAAGGGGGCGACAGAGGGTGAGATGGCTGGATGGCATCACCGACTCAAGGGACATGAGTTTGGGTGAACTCTGGGAGTTGCTGATAGACAGGGAGGCCTGGCGTGCTGCAATTCATGGAGTCACAAAGAGTCAGACATGACTAAACGACTGAACTGAACGGACTGAATCCATGGAAGAAAGGAAAGCAGGAAAGGAAAACTGAAAGACACCCTGAGCATTAATGAAACTACACTCTGCCTTTGTCTCTGTCTTTCAAAATCTTCAGAAAAAGGCTGTCATTTAACAACAGCAAACATTTCCCAGGTGCCTATTCTGTGTAGATGCTCATGTGGGATGGAGGAGACCATCTGCATGAATGCACACAGACCCTGTTCTCAAGGGACTCAGCACCCAAAGGATTCTCGAGTTTGAGACTCTCCCAATTTTACTTCTAACAGGTTCATTGGTTCTTTTTCTCTTGTTTATCAGAAATGGGGATAATTTGATATTTGATATGATTCCTAAGAGTGTAGCTCTCACTGTTCAGTAGGAACACATGTACACACAATAGCAAAATTACCCTCTTGCAATTTCTGAGAATTATTCAAGAAGATATTTCCTTGTAACTTAAGTAAATCATTTTCAAAGTTGTCCTTCTGGATTTCAAAAACAAAAACCTGAATTAAGGAACTTTCCAGCATCCTAGGATCCTGAGATCTCTTGCAGCCATAATGTCTGAAAATAAACCCTAAAAATTCTCTAGTAAATCAGCAACTCAACCAAGAAAAACGCTTTCAATTTCATTTGCATGAATCAGAGTTCTAAGTCTTATCTTCTTATCTAGCGCATCATCTGAAACAATAAGTTTAGCCAGAGAGGAATTCTAGAAGCCACCCAGTCAGGGCTTAGACTAATAGAGTCAAGAACAGTCAGCCAGGCATGTGGGGTTAGGGATGTTCTGTTCTTGGGATGCAGTTTTCCTGCTGGGGCTGAGGGAGGAAAGGGAGGAGGCCTCTTTGGACATTTGTCTTTAACAGTCCAGTTAATTTGCCTACACCTGTTCAATGCCCACTGCGAGTAAACTGGGGTAATTTGCCAGTCCCTAGACAATAAGAGTGTGGTACAAAACAGGCAAACAGACAAACTCTTCTCCACCTGCACCCGTGGCAGATATTTTTCACTCATGGAAGCTGACTCCTTTCATAACAGGGAAGGACCAGTGGTTGACACTTAGAAGAAACCTGATTGATACAGTTGCAATGGTCCTTTGGGTACAAGTGTCTAATCCCTTTATAAGATTAGGGGTGAGGAATCACCAGGAAACCTGTTTAAAGACAGTTGTATGCATCTTTTTTAAATTAATTCTTATTGGAGTTTAGTTGCATTACAATGTTTTGGTTTCTACTCTACAGCAAAGTGAACCAGTTATCATCTAGATATATCTGAGCTTCACCAATGGCTCAGGGGTAAAGAATCCACCTGCAATGCAGGAGTTGCAGGAGATGCAGGTTTGATCCCTGGGTCGGGACGATCCCCTGGAGGAAGGCATGGCAACCCACTCCAGTCTTCTTGCCTGAAGAATCCCATGGACAAAGGAACCTGGTGGGCTATAATCCATAGGGTGGCAAAAAGTCAGACATGACTGAGTGGCTAACACACACAGCACACCACAGTGCATTGAGTAGAGTTCTCTGTGCTACACAGTAGGTTCTCGTTAGTTATCTAATTTATACATAGTATCAACAGCGTATATACCTCAATCTCAATCTCCCAATTCATCCCTCCCCTGAGGACAGTTATAATGATAATGAAATGAATAGAAGTCTCATGAGGGTGTCGGGGGCAGAGAGTTTCCTCCAGTGAGAACATCAATAAGCCATCATTGAATTCTGGATACACTGACAGTTTGGCTGGAAATAAAACCCTGCGGTGGCTAGCTCAGAGGAGGTTCCAAGCCTCCCTGGAAAACTTTGTTTCATAGACTTCGCTTTCATTTGTGGGGCTGGGACTGGCATTGGAGATAGCAGATGTGATTCATGAAAGGACCAGGGCCAGAAACTCAGAGAAAAGATCAAACTCAAATGCATTTATCAACTGGACTTTCCCCAGGGACTGGCACGGGGAATGTACTCTGCGGCTTTGTATTTCTGTGATGTGCTTGCTTCATAAGGTGTATTGTTGCTGTTCAGTCGCTAGGTTGTATCTGACTTCTTGCGACCCTATGGACGCCAGACTTCTCTGTCCTTCACCATCTCCCAAAATTTGCTCAAATTCCTGTCTATTAGCTGATGGTTTGGGTTTTTTCTTTTTTAAAAAATAATATTCCTGTTTTTTTCATCTAGAGTGATCAAAGCACTGTTACCCAAAAGTGTCAGTTGACCCAGGCCATTCAGTGCAGGGATCTCTTCCAATGACCAGGTTTGGGCTCAGGTAAAGCAAAATCTGATGGCCTTGCAAAGTCCTTCACCCTTGAACATCTCAGCTTATAGCTTCATCTACTCTCAACACAGGGAAGCAATTGGGCAAGGACATAGCATGATGTGGACTTTAGAAATAACAGTTTCTTTACAGGAAGGATGGATTTTAGGGGAGCATGATTAGAGACTAGAAAATTTATTACAAAGCTGTTGTATTTGACCAAGCTAGAGATTAACAGAGAATGAATGAGAGAAAAGGTTGGTTCTCATTTTCTTTCTTTTGCCTAGTGTTTCCTTTTCTGTCTTTCCTTATGCTTTGTTTTAATTGTAATTGGGTTATTTATTACAGGTTTCCTGAAAAAAAAAATTCATGCTTCATATTTTATTGTGGTATAATTTACATACCATACAATTTTAAATACCAAAAATTCATCCTTTTTAATTGCACAATTCAGTATACTTACATTGGATGCCATCATCATCACTATCTAATTTCAGAACATTTTCATCTCCCCAAAAAGAGACCCAATATCCACTACTGGTCATTCTCTACGCTCCCTTACACCCATCCCTTGACAAACACTAATCTCTCTATCTCTTTGTATTTGCCTCTACCGAACATTTTATATAAATGGAGTCATACAATATGTGACCTTTGGTGTTTGGCTTCTTTCAATTGGAGTAATGTATTTAAGGTTCATCTGTGTTGTGGCACATATCAGTACTTCATTCCATTTTATGGCTGATTAACATTCCATTGTATGGCCATGCAACCTTAGGTTATCCATCAACAGGCAGCTAACAGGCAAATGAGTTTCCCTCCCCACTTTTGGGGAATTATGAGTAATGCTGCTATAAACATTCATACAAACATTTGTGTGGATATATGTCTTCATTTCTCTTAGATATCATTTCCAAGAGTGGAATTCCTAGTCTCCGGGTAACTCTATTAACTTTCTGAGGAACTTTCATACAGTTTTACAAAGTAGCTGCAAAATGCTATTATGCTTCATGCATATGTGTGTGCTGAGTTGCTTCAGTCGTGCCCGACTCTTTGCGGCCCTGTGGACTGCAACCCTGAACCTCCTGGCTCCTCTGTCCATGGAATTCTCTGGGCAAGAATACTGGAATGTGTTGTCATCTCCTTCTCCAGAGGATTTTCCCACCCAGGAATCAAACCTGAGTCTCATGTCCTCTGCATTGGCAGGCGGGTTCTTTACTGCTAGCACCACCTGGGAAGGCCATTTATGCTTCATATTCCCCCCTTAAATACTTAGTCAGTGAATTGCTTTCAGAAACTTTTTAAAAAGTCAGTTAAGTTGCTTCTTGCTTCCCACCACTCTTTGGTTGATTTTAATGTGGGTCATTGGTCCTCAGTCCACTCTAGTGTTCTCTCTGGCTCCAGGAACTGCAGAAGCAGAACTTTGTAAATGATCAGTTAATGACCAGACAGTAGTGGACCATTTTTCAAAGACCAATGTCTGACCCAGATAAGAAAAAGCGAAGTCCCCAAGTCTTCCAAAACTTCCCTCTAATCCTCAGCACGTTTTCAGGGCCTACCAAGTAAGGTCAGAGATTTGTCTCTGGATGTTTGCTAAAGACAATGAAGTCATTTTCTTTTAAAGGCTTTGCTTCAGCAATTACCCAGCTCTCTTTCCCCTCTTGAAGCTGTTGTTGCTCAGTTGCTAAGTCATGTCTGACTCTTTGCCATCCCATGGATATGCCAGGCTTCCTTGTCCTTTACTGTCTCTGGAGTTGCTCAAACTCATTGAGTTGGTGATGCTATCTAACCGTCTCATCCTCTGCTACCCTCTTCTTTTGCCTTCAATCTTTCCCAGCAGTGGGGTCTTTTCCAATGAGTTGACTCTTCATATCAGGTAGCCAAAGTATTGGAATTCTAGCTTCAGCATCAGTCCTTTCAATGAACACCCAGGACTGATTTTCTTTAGGATGGACTGCTTGGATCTCCTTGCAGTCCAGGGGACTCTCAAGAATCTTCTCTAGCACCACAGTTCGAAAGCATCAATTCTTTGGTGCTCAGCCTTCTTTATGGTCCATTTCTCATATCTGTACACGACTCCTGGAAAAACCATAGCTTTGACTGTATGAACCTTTGTTGGCAAAGTGGTGTCTCTGCTTTTAATATGCTCTCTAGGTTTGTCATAGTTTTCCTTCCAAGGAGCAAGTATCTTTTAAATTCATGGATGCAGTCACCAGCTGCAGTGATTTTGGAGCCCTTTTATAAGGGAATCTGTTACTCTTTCCACTCTTTCCCCATCTATTTGCCATGAAGTGATGGGACTGGATGCCATTATTTTAGCTTTTTGAATGTTGAGTTTTAAGCCAGCTTTTTCACTCTCCTCTTTCACCCTCACCAAGAGGCTCTTTAGTTCCTCTTGAAGTAACCACCTGTAAATGTGATCAATGAAATAGAAATATTGTCTTTCCCTCAAATGTTAGAATTGGAATTGCAACCAGCTTCCCCTTCTCCCACAGTCCTCCAGCACAGCTTTCTCTTGTATCTAGCGGGGGTTCTCTCCTTTCACGGCTATAGCACACATGAAAACATCTAGTAAGGAACCATGAAAGACCCTACAGTACAACAGTCCCACAGAGGGTCCTCTGAGGTCAATGGAAGTCCAGGATGAGTTTCTGACACCAAACCAACCCACCTGCTCCAGCTCCCCAGATGGAAGCTGGGGGCTCAGCATCGTTAAGGTAACTTAGCACCAGGCTGGCCTGGGGAGTGTGATGCCCTGCAAAGCATCAGTACCTTTTATAGGACTTGTTCACACTGATGTTACTGTTTGGGTACTTTTAAGGAGGTGCCAGTGAAGTCAATCATGATCAATACCCCTTCTTTCTTCCTTGCATTTTAGCCAAATATCAACTATTTCTCATCTTAGCCCCTCCATAAATTTTTCCCCAGTGAATAACAGTTCAGGTCTGTGATAGGTCTTTACTGAATTTTCTGCTAATTCTCGCTCCCTGAAATGCTTCACCCACTTGTAAGAGAAATGTGTGACGCAGCATTCAAGGCAGCCTCCTTGGACCCAGCCCATTAGGCCACAGTAGAGTTTCTTTCCCCTCCCCATTTCCACTTATTTTGGTAATCTGGGTAGAGACTCCCCCAAGGGCCACCAAATTCAAAGGTTAAGCATTTTCCCTCTTTGTCCCTTGATCCCCAAGCATCCTGTAAAGGGTATAACCATTAGAGCAAGCATATGAAGATGGAAAACAAGAGAGTTTTGAGAAAATAGCCCACATTCCAAATCTACCAGTTTCCAAAAGCTGCTGCTTTCCTTCTTTATTCTGTTCCTACCACTTAACAGGAAGCATAGGAAAGAAGGAAAAGGATTTTCACTGAAAAATCAAAACCCAGTTCAAGGCTTGCCCTCTTTTCTCTCATCTGGAGACGCCCTCCCCAGGACGAGCTAGAGCACCCCCAAGCATCTGTGCAAGTTCACGGCCAACCCCACTTCAGTCACTCCTCACCGACGTGTAGAGCGCATCTCAGGAAATGAACTGGTGCCAGAGGGGAGGGTAAGCACAGCTTCCAGTTGCTCAAAGCATATGGCGTATGCCTAAACCACCCTGGTATTTACGTGTCCACTTCCTTCTAGCACTATGTGCCAACACTTTAGCTGGACCATACCTTTTAATTTTAATTTTTATTTATTTGGCTGAGCCAGATCCTAACAGCGGCACACAAGATCTTAGATCTTTGTTGTGGCATGCAGGATCTTTAGTTGAGGCATGTGGGATCTAGTTCCCTGACCAGGGATCAAACCCAGGCCCTGCTGCATTGGGAGTGTGGAGTCTTAGCCACTGGACCACCAGGGAAGTCCCTTGACTCTACCTTTTTATCCGTTCAGTCTCTGTCCACCTGCCCCACTCAGACCACCTCTGTCGTGATGTCTTCTAGGTCCTTGGAGAACAGTGATCTTCCTATTTAGGCCTCACACTACCACCCTAGGCCTACGGGTGAAATTCCTCTGTTAGAGTTCATCCAACCTGCACATGAAGCAGGTCCCTGGCCTTTGCCCCTAGGGGTCCTGGGAGGAGCCTTATCTAGATTCTGAAGACAGATCTCTTATTCTGCTTCTGCAACTGGGTTGCTATCTCACTCCATGGTCCACCTCCCGTCTCCTTCCCACCCCTTCCCAGCCCGCCTGGCCAGGGGCCAGCAGCCAACCAAGGATCAGTATCCTAACCACCGGATCTGTCTCTCCTTCCACTATCTGTAAATAGGACACACTGGTACAGAATGGTAATAAAAGATGTTTTATTTGAAATGTATTTTCCTGGGTGAGTACTGCCAGGGCCCCTAGACCTCAAATCCTCTCAGACCCCAGAAGAAAGAAGTTTCTGTAAAGCACACAGCTGCCTTTTTGCCATGCAGCCCTCAGCTTATCACAGACAAGAACTTGGCAGGTATTCTTCTGAGATGCTGCAGCCATGATAGATAGAGCCTTGGGGAAGGGTGGTGTGTGTGTGTGTGTGTGTGTGTGTGTGTGTGTGTTTGACTGTGTCTATGTGGATAGTGGATGGGGGAGGCCAGTGCTGAATGGTGGGTCTAAACCTTCTGTGTACATATTGGAAAAACAGGAAAATCCTGATCATAGAGGCATAAGCATCATTCTAGGGATATTAAACCTAGGCTTCTTTTTTATTTTTATTTTATTTTACTTTACAATACTGTATTGGTTTTGCCATACATTGACATGAATCCACCATAGGTATATACAAGCTCCCAATCCTGAATCCCTCTCCCACCTCCCACCCTATATCATCTCTCTGGATCATCCCCATGCACCAGCCCCAAGCATCCTGTATCCTGTATCGAACATAGACTGGCACTTCATTTCTTACATGATAGTATACATGTTTCAATGCCATTCTCCCGAACAATCCCACCCTCTCCCTCTGAGTCCAAAAGTCCGTTCTATACATCTGTGTCTCTTTTGCTGTCTTGCATACAGGGTCATCATTACCATCTTTCTAAATTCCATATATATGTGTCAGTATACTGTATGGGTGTTTTTCTTTCTGGCTTACTTCACTCTGTATAATCGGCTCCAGTTTCATCCATCTCATCAGAACTGATTCAACTGTATTCTTTTTAATGGCTGAGTAATACTCCATTGTGTATATGTACCACAGCTTTCTTATCCATTCATCTGCTGATGGACATCTAGGTTGTTTCCATGTCTTGGCTATTGTAAACAGTGCTGCGATGAACATTGGGGTACATGTGTCTCTTTCAATTCTGGTTACCTTGGTGTGTATGCCCAGCAGTGGGATTGATGGGTCATAAGGCAGCTCTATTTGCAATTTTTTAAGGAATCTCCACACTGTTCTCCATAGTGGCTGTACTAGTTTGCATTCCCACCAACAGTGTAAGAGGGTTCCCTTTTCTCCACATCCTCTCCAGCATTTATTGCTTGTAGACTTTTGGATCGCAGCCTTTCTGACTGGTGTGAAGTGGTACCTCATTGTGGTCTTGATTTGCATTTCTCTGATAATGAGTGATGTTGAGCATCTTTTCATGTGTTTGTTAGCCATCCGTATGTCTTCTTTGGAGAAATGCCTATTTAGTTCTTTGGCCCATTTTTTGATTGGGTCGTTTATTTTTCTGCAGTTGAGCTGCGTAAGTTGCTTGTATATTTTTGAGATTAGTTGTTTGTCAGTTGCTTCATTTGCTATTATTTTCTGCCATTCAGAAGGCTGTCTTTTCACCTTACTTACAGTTTCCTTTGTTGTGCAGACGCTTTTAATTTTAATTAGATCCCATTTGTTTATTTTTGCTTTTATTTCCAGTATTCTGGGAGGTGGATCATAGAGGATCCTGCTGTGATTTATGTCGGAGAGTTAAACCTTGGCTTCTTAGAAACCACTAGAAGCAGGGGTAATCTTACGCTGTTTGCCTCCTCTATCTTGTAACACGGTGTAAATTGGGCGATAGTACATTCTACCTGTGACAGCAAAGTGCAGCCAAGACTCTTGCCTTCTGCTGCCACCTGGTGTTTAAGAGAAGAAAGTCTAAACTCATGGAGTCACCTTGGCAATGAGCATTTTCCAGCAAGAAGAGACCTTGTGTGGATGAGTGCTAAGCTGCTTCAGTTATGTCCAACTCTTTGTGACGCTATGGACTGTACATAGCCCACTAGGCTCCTCTGTCCATGGGATTCTCCAGGCAAGAATACTGGAGTGGGTTGCCATGCCCTCCTCCAGGGGACCCTCCCGACCCAGGGATCAAACCCACGTGTCTCACGTCTCCTGCATTCGCAGGCTGGTTCTCTACCACTAGTGCCACATGGCAAGCCCATAGAAATCTTCTAATCTGACTCACTTCAATTCAGAGATAAGGAAGCTGAGATAAATTCAGTCTGAGATAAGACTCAGTCTGAAACAAGAACCCCTGGCTCCTTCCCTTTTGCCACCCCACTTCTCTGAACGATTACGCTCGCAGTACATGCATTCAGATCAAGACCTCAACAATTCAGACCATCAGGGTACATGGCCGCAAAAACCAGTGTGTCCAAATCTGCATCATTCCCAAGGGACTGCAGTCACGTGTGACAGGGCCACCTAAGCAGTAATAAGAGGTTACACTGAAGAGGCACTCACTGTGGGTCAGGAGCTGAGTGAAGCCCTGTGCCAACGATCTCAAGTCTTCCAGTCACCCTATGAAGTCACAACAATTTTATCCCCATCTTACACTTAAGGAAACTGAGGCTTAGAGTGGTTAAGAAATTTGCCCAGTCACACAGCCACATCTGGCAGAGAGCGAATTCAAACTCAGATCTGTACAGTACAAAATCTATGCTTTCAACTCCTTATCATTATCCATCACCTTGATGTCACCCCATATGCTTTACTTCACAAGAAAAGTTCAGACTAGGAGAGATTCCCCAACTAAGGGCCCGTTTACTCTCGACCTTTCCTTGTCTGCATCCTGTGGTCTTCCTTTTGCTCTCTCTGGTCCCATGGTCTCCAGACCAGCAGCTTCCCCCTCACACACACGCATGTTGAATGTATGTTAGTTGCTCATTTGTGTCTGACTCTTCGCGACCCCAGGGGCTGCAGCCCACCAGGCTCCTCAGTCCTTGGGATTCTCCAGGCAAGAATACTGGAGTGGGTTGCCATTTCCTTCTCCAGGTAATCTTCCCAACCCAGGGACTGAACCCAGGTCTCCCGTGTTGCAGGCAGATTCTTCACACACTGGTTAGAAATGCTAATTCTCAGGCAGCAATTGCCCAGCTGAATTAGAAACTCTAAAGGCTGAGCCTGCCAGTGGGCCTGCCTGGGGAACACACCCTCAGGGTATTCTTATGGTTTCAGGTTTGTCTGTCCTTTTGTTATTCGTGGAGAAGGCAAAATACACAAATATGTGATTAAATTATTTTTACATAAATGGGATCATAAATGAGGAAGAGTAGCATACGCACACAGAGAAGATGGAGAGTATGGTAGTACCATGCGAAAACTAAATCATCATACTCCATAAGGTGGCTCCAGAGGTAAGGAACCTGCCTGCCCATGCAGGAGACATGAGAGGTGGGATCGCTCCCTCTTGCTCCTTGGAAGAAAAGCTATGAACAACCTAGACAGCATATTAAAAAGCAGAGACATTACTTTGCCAACAAAGGTCCGTTTAGTCAAAGCCATGGTTTTTCCAGTAGTCATGTATGGATGTAAGAGTTTGACGTAAAGAAGGCTGAGGGCTGAAGAACTGATGCTTTCAAACTGGGGTGTTGGAGAAGACTCTTGATTGTCCCTTGGACGGCAAGGAGATCCAGCCAGTCAATCCTAAAGGAAATCAGTCCTGAATATTTACTGGAAGGACTGATGCTGAAGCTGAAGCTCAAATATTTTGGACACCTCATAAGAAGAACTGACACCTTAAAAAAGGCCCTGATGCTGGGAAAGATTGAAGGCGGGAGGAGAAGGGGATGACAGAAGGTGAGATGGTTGAATGGCATCACTGACTCAATGGACATGAGTTTGAACAAGCTCCGGGAGTTGGTGATAGACAGGGGAACCTGGTGTGCTGCAGTCCATGGGGTCGCAAAGAGTTGGACACGACAGCGACTGAGCTGAACTGACTGAATGTGCTCGATAACCTTAATAAGGTGGACACTATTAATATTGCCATTTGTCAACTAAGGAGTCTTAAGTTCATAGAGCTTGTAAGTGGCGACATACTGCCTGGCTTCACAACTTAAGAGGTCTTTATACCATCAGGGTCACCTTAGATTTAATGGAACAAGACTATTATACTCTCATGTCCAGAAGAGGGCACTACGGCTGATTTCAATTCAACTCCAGTGTTCAAAGAACAAAGCATTTGTATAATATCAAACTGTTTGAGTATTAGTAAAACTGGAAATCCGTAAGTGTGTATTCTACAGCAGCGGTCCCCAACCTCGTTAGCACCAGGGACGGTTCATGGAAGACAATTTTTTCCACTGACCCAGGCTGGAGGATGGTTTCTAGATGATTCAAGCACATCACATTCACTGTGCCCTTTATTCTACCGATTCATCAGCTCTGCCTCAGATTATCAGGCATTAGATCCCACAGGATGGGGACCCCTCTTCTACAGGGTCCATTTGTACCCTGGGGTAGAACTGACCAGTTCTGTGCCTTTCAGTGACAAAATCTCATTGCTAATAGGGCCTTCATACAGTTCTCCCTACCCCAACCGTCCAGGGCACTCAGAACATACAGAGGATAGCCTGCATAATCAGCTGACTAGCACCACCTCTATGCAGTGATGTGCTATGGATGCTATTTTAATAATTTTCAACAGGAAGAGAGTGGTGAGAAAGAGTACTCTTCGAGGGAGAATGGATCAGACTTTGGGTATGGGGATTATTGGGTATAAAATTTGAAAAAAAATACAATCAAACTTTATACTGGGAAAATTGCTTATTGTTTCTATAATACAAAGGGGTGAGGTTTCTTTTTCCTGTTATCAAAAGGAATTTTGAAATTGGAGGTCTAGGGCTTCCCTGGTAAAGAATCCACGTGCCAAACGAGGAGACACGGGTTTGATGCCTGATCCCACAAGATCCCACATGCTGCAGAGCAACTAAGCCCAGGCATCACAACTGCCGAACCTGTGCTCTAGAGCTTGGGAGCTGCACCTACTGAAGAAGTCCATGTGCTCTGCAACATAAGGAAGCCAGCAGGTGAGACGCCTGAGCACCTAGAGAGCAGCCCCTGCTTGCCGCAACCAGAGAAGAGCCCGTGCAGCAAGGAAGACCCAGCACAGCCAAAACAAATAAATAAATAACATTATCTATGTAAACACATAAAATTTATCTTCTGCCTTTAAAAAATTTGAGGTCGGGCTCCATCTTATTTAAACCAATTGGCTACTGAACACAATATTTTATGCTACAGAGCATCAAGATTTCTCTTGTTCATCTCCTCCTCTCTGCATCTACTTCCACTCTCCTGGCACAAGTTGTTGTTTGCCAGTTTCTATTTTGAATGTAGGATAGAGCCAAACCCAGGGAACAGACTTTAGTACTGAGTTCTAAGCTGAGTCAGAACAGAAGTGAATGTCTTCAGGGATGCAGAAAAAGCATTTGGTAAAGGTCAGCACCCTCTTCGTTTTAAAGAAAATGTAAGGAAATTAGAAATAGAAAGGTACTTCTTTAAACTAATACAGGATATGTACAAAAATTCTATAAATATCACGTGTGTGCTCTGTTGCTCAGTTGTGTTCGACTCTTTGTGACCACACGGACTGTAGCCGGCCAGGCTGCTCCGTCCATGGGATTCTCCAGGCAAGAATACTGGAGTGGATCACCATGTATCCCTCCAGGGGATCTTCCCGACCCAGGGTTTGAACCCACATCTTTCAGTCTCCTGCACTGGCAGGTGGGTTCTTTACCACTGGCACCACCTGGGAAGTCTTTATAAATAGCATCAGTTCAGTTCAGTTCAGTCACAGAGTCATGTTCGACTCTTTGCGACCCCATGAATCACAGCATGCCAGGCCTCCCTGTCCATCACCAACTCCCGGAGTTCACTCAGATTCACGTCCATCAGGTCAGGGATGTCATCCAGCCATCTCATCCTCTGTCGTCCCCTTCTCCTCCTGCCCCCAATCCCTCCCAGCATCAAAGTCTTCTCCAATGAGTCAACTCTTCACATGAGGTGGCCAAGCACTGGAGTTTCAGCTTTAGCATCAGTCCTTCCAAAGAACACCCAGGGCTGATCTCCTTCAGAATGGACTGGTTGGATCTCCTTGCAGTCCAAGGGACTCTCAAGAGTCTTCTCCAACACCACAGTTCAAAAGCATCAATTCTTCGGCGCTCAGTCTTCTTCATAGTCCAACTCTCACATCCATACATGACCACTGGAAAAACCATAGCCTTGACTAGATGGACCTTAGTCGGCAAAGTAATGTCTCTGCTTTTGAAAATGCTATCTAGGTTGGTCATAACTTTTCTTCCAAGGAGTAAGCGTCTTTTAATTTCATGGCTGCAGTCACCATCTGCAGTGATTTTGGAGCCCCCAAAAATAAAGTCTGACACTGTTTCCACCGTTTCCCCATCTATTTCCCATGAAGTGATGGGACCAGATGCCATGATCTTAGTTTTCTGAATGTTGAGCTTTAAGCCAACTTTTTCGCGCTCCTCTTTCACCTTCATCAAGAGGCTTTTAGTTCCTCTTCACTTTCTGCCATAAGGGTGGTGTCATCTGCATATCTGAGGTTATTGATATTTTTTCCCGGCAATCTTGATTCCAGCTTGTGTTTCTTCCAGTCCAGCGTTTCTCATGATGTACTCTGCATATAAGTTAAATGAGCAGGGTGACAATATACAGCCTTGACGTACTCCTTTTCCTATTTGGAACCAGTCTGTTGTTTCATGTCCAGTTCTAATTGCTGCTTCCTGACCTGCATACAGATTTCTCAAGAGGCAGGTCAGGTGGTCTGTATTCCCATCTCTTTCAGAATTTTCCACAGTTTATTGTGATCCACACAGTCAAAGGCATAGTCAAAAAAGCAGAAATAGATGTTTTTCTGGAATTCTCTTGCTTTTCCATGATCCAGCAGATGTTGGCAATTTGATCTCAGGTTCCTCTGCCTTTTCTAAAACCAGCTTGAACATCAGGAAGTTCACGGTTCACATATTGCTGAAGCCTGGCTTGGAGAATTTTGAGCATTACCTTACTAGCATGTGAGATGAGTGCAATTGTGCGTTAGTTTGAGCATTCTTTGGCATTGCCTTTTTCGGGATTGGAATGAAAACTAACCTTTTCCAGTCCTGTGGCCACTGCTGAGTTTTCCAAATTTGTTGGCATATTGAGTGCAAGATCACTAGCTAAAGAGTCAATATACAAAAATCAATTATATGTGTATAATATATATATAGACATATATATAAGCTACTGCTGCTGCTGCTGCTAAGTCACTTCAGTCGTGTCCAACTCTGTGCGACCCCATAGACGGCAGCCCACCAGGCTCCCCCATCCCTGGGATTCTCCAGGCAAGAACACTGGAGTGGGTTGCCATTTCCTTCTCCAATGCATGAAAGTGAAAAGTGAAAGTGAAGTTGCTCAGTCGTGTCCGACTCCTAGCAACCCCGTGGACTGCAGCCCACCAGGCCCCTCTGTCCATGGGGTTTTCCAGGAAAGAGTGCTGGAGTGGGTTGCCTTTGCCTTCTACGAATATAAGCTATAGAAAACAATTTTTAAGAATAATACTATTTGTTATAGCAAATCAAGCACCTAGGAATAAATCTAACAAAATATGTATAAGATCTCTACACTGATTCCTACAAAATATGCAGATTATAACTACCATTTTCTACTTTGTGCCAGGGCTTTATATATTATGTTACGTAATTCTTACAACCAGCCCACGAAGAAGGGATAGATGAGGGAAGAAAGTCTCAAAGATAATTTGCCCAAGGCCACAGCACCTAGTAAGTGGTCAAGCTCTGATTTCTGCCCAGACCTCTGCAACGACTGTGCTGTTTCTATGATGCCATGTGGCCTCCTGCAATTAGTACAGACTGATATCAGCTGTGAACAGGCATTTGTCGGCTTTACTTTGTTCATTTGTGCAATGAGAGAGGCTTGGATGCTTTCTTAGATTTCTTCCAGTTCTAAAATGTATGATTTTATTTATTTATTTTGGCCATGCCTCGCAACCTGCAGGACCTTAGTTCCCTGACTAGGGATTGACCCTGTGCCCCCTGCATTGGAAACGCAGAGTCTTAGCCACTGGACTGTCAGGGAAGTCCTTAAAATGTCTGATTTTAAAGAAGTAGCTTTGTCTGTTCATATCATGTGCCAGCGCTGATTACTGCCAGAGACATTTCTTCCTGCATAAAACTGGTTAGTAAGTACAGGTGTTCTCCATTTCCATCACACAAATGCATGAGGTAGGTTTGCTGAAACTGCCTTCTATGGGACTCAGATTTCCCCTTCTTCAGTTTCATGGGTTACAGTGCAGACAACAAGAGTGTAATTTGTGTTTGCATAAAACCAGAACACAAAAGAAAAGATCCAGGCATTATTGAGCATTCCCATACCGAAAGGGCAAAGTTCAGTTTTGTTAGTTAGTCTCATAATTCAGCAAATATACCTCTTATCCACTGGTAATATCCCAGCGCCAAATCTCTCTAATGTTCCCTCTGCTTCCAGGAGATAAGCAGAAACCTAATTACTATTTGGTTAAATTAGAATATATTTGATCATTAAGGAGGTGAAATTAAGGGAACAATAATTCAACTATGCAATTTCTGAACTCTGTGTTTGTCGTTCACAAAGAAAGAAAAAGTTCACCAGTCTTCCTTGAGTGCTATCTAAACAAGGACGATTTCTCCTTCTTACTCTTCCTCTCTACTATATATCTGTCTATCTATCCATCCACCTATCCATCCATCCACCTATCCCTCCATTCACCCATCCATCCATTTCCACATATATCTATCCATATTCCTTGAGCTATCTATCCATTTGAACCTTCAACCGCATCAAAAAACAATGTAGGCATACAGCTGGAAATTGCCATTAGTACAAAGCAGTCACCCCTATCTGTGTGAACTCCCTGGGAACTGAAAGTGCAAACACAATCTGTTGTCGTTTAGTCGCTAAGTTGTATCTGACTCTTTTGTGACCCCATGGACTGTAGCCCGCCAGGCTCCTCTGTTCATGAGATTCTCCAGGCAAGAATACTAGAGTGGATTGCTATTTCCATCTCCAGGGGACCTTCTGGGCCCAGGGATCGAACCCGCATCTTCTGCATTGGCAGGTGTATTCTTTACTACTTAGCCACCAGGGAAGCCCACTAACTCATTGTACAAATGTGAAATAAAAACCTGCCCAAAGAAACAGCCTCTCTCTGATCATATAATATTAGATTGTTATGTCTCACGACCCAGGTACATATCTGCATGACCAGAGTCACGAGAACAAACTAGAATTCAAACCAGAGGAAAGAACTGAAGACTGCAAATCATACTACTTTGTTCCAAGTCCCTGAGCGGTTCTTTATACCACCCAGAGGCAAAGTCCAAGTCCTTGAGTTGGCCACAGGTTCCAATGTGGTCTGGCTGCCCACCTCCATCCTCCTTGCTTGCTCTGCTCCACCCACTCAGGGCCCCTTTCCTGATCTCCTGGCATGTCCTACTAGAGGACCCTGGAACTAACAGTACCCTCTGCCTTGAATGTTCTTTCCTCAAACATCTGCCTCACGCACTGCCTTATCTCCTGGTCTTTCTATGTCTATGTCATTGTTTGCTTGTATTTTTTAAACTCTGGTCTTTACTCTTACCTTTCTTCCTACTTATTTTGAAATAATAAATTACTGTTTAAGCCACTAAATGTAGAACTTACTTGTTACTTAGCAATAGCTTGTAATAGCTTCCCTGGTGGCTCAGACGGTAAAAGCGTCTGCTACAAAGAGGGAGACCTGGGTTTGATCCCTGGATTGGGAAGATCCCCTGGAGAAGGAAATGGCAACCCACTCCAGTGTTCTTGCCTGGAAAATTCCATGGATGAAGGAGCCTGGCGGGCTACAGTCCATGGGGTTGCAAAGAGTCAGACATGACTGAGTGACTTCACTTTCACTTTCACAACAGCTTACTGAAACACAAAGGAAAAACAGTTTCTCTACAAGTAAGCTACTTTGAGAAGTTCCAGGAGAAATGTTAGTTAGCCTAAGCATAGTGCTGCGGTTAAGTTTGACTGATAGGCTGTGAAATCAGAAATCAGAGAGTGCTAAAATGAATCAAAACGTATTTTGCTCAGAAAGCTGAAATGACTTGTTGAAGGTCACGGAGTAAGTAGGACCAGATCTAGGAAGAGAGCTGGAGCTTTTCTAACTGTCACCTCACCATGTGTTTATTTATTTGTTCTATGAACACTTACTGAGTACATTCTTTATGTATGGCACTGTGCCAGGAGCTAGGGACACAGAGATGGCCCTTGTCCTTAGCGAGGTTACATTCCATTGGGCGACACAGACCTTAAGCAATGAATTTTTTTTTTTTTTTGGTTTGTTTAGTTACAACTGTGATAAGAGTCATGAAGGGGAATAAGGTGACTTTGAGAGTCTATCATGGCGAGGGGTTCTGAAACAGTCTGGGGAGAACAGAAAGAGACAGTTTAGAGATACCCAAAGGACAAGTGAAAATTCACTGAATGTTGAAGGGAATGGGAACATTTCATGCAGAACTGGAGGTGTGAGTCCTTTCCCCTACAACCTCTTCTCAGGTATCATGGTGTTCCCTATTCTTGAATGCCTGGGTCAGCAAGATAATTAGTAGATAAGAATAGCAAGTGAAATTACATAGAAAAAAAAAGAGAAATAAAGTAAGAGTGGAGTTTTCTCAACTGAGAGATTTAACAGGAAGGCCAATTAGTCCAAGAAGAGGTGGGACACCACGAATATTGAAAGGTGGGAATTATTCAAGCTGCTAACAAGGGGTTTGGGTTATAAACCACCAAGAGCAAGGGTCTCACTAGGAATTCCTGTGCCTCCAACACTCCACTGTAGCCTTCACTGGCCAGTGTTTGTCCAGTGTCTTTATTAAGTTTGCCTACTACACAAAGGCTCAGGTACAAGAAGTAATGACATCTCTGGGGCGGGGGGTGGGGGGGGCAGATAAGAACTGATCAGTGTGGATTTCTGGGGTCACTACCACACTTCATTGCTGACAACATCCCTGAGGATGCCTCATCCAGCTCCCTAACGTTGCAGTGCTTTGATCTCTTTAGCAGGAATCCACGTGATTCAGACACTTCTGCTCATGGCAGATCTAGACCTGTTGTCCTATTGTTATGTTGAAATGCTCTAACCGCTAAACCTTAAATTCTTGCATTCCAGACTCTGAACACGCCCTCCTTACCTCCTAATCTTGCCGCATGTTCTCTACGCTGTGCTCATCACATGTATTCTTTAATCTTAAGGTCATGTATGGATGTGAGAGCTGGACTATGAAGAAGGCTGAGTGCCGAAGAATTGATGCTTTTGAACTGTGGTGTTGGAGAAGACTCTTGAGAGTCCCTTGGACTGCAAGGAGATCCAACCAGTCCATTCTGAAGGAGATCAGCCCTGGGATTTCTTTGGAGGGAATGATGCTGAAGCTGAAACTCCAGTACTTTGGCCACCTCATGCGAAGAGTTGACTCATTGGAAAAGACTCTGATGCTGGGAGGGGTTGGGGGCAGGAGGAGAAGGGGACGACAGAGGATGAGATGGCTGGATGGCATCACCAACTCAATGGATGTGAGTTTGAGTGAACTCCAGGAGTTGGTGATGGACAGGGAGGCCTGGCGTGCTGCGATTCATGGGGTCGCAAAGAGTCGGACACGACTGAGCGACTGAACTGAACTGAACTGAACCATATCTTTGGTCCATTGACACCTTGTTTTGGGGAGAAACCTGTAAGGGAGGGAGGGAGGCAGGATGGCACAGATGTTAAGATGTGGTTCACTCTGACCTCTGCTCAGCCTGATTCTTCAGGCTGAAAATGCCACTCCTGGGCATTTTCTGCTCCTTTCAGCAGAAGGCAATTCACCCTGGAAAACTACAGCAGGGAGCCCGACAGTCAATGCTCCCAGCAGCTCAGGGTAGGGGAACACCAGTCCAGTCAAGGGGACCTGGGCACAGGACCCACCACAGCTCCTCCAGCATCCAAGCCCACAACCTTACCTATGTCTATTGTCTTCTCATTGCTGAATTCCTGTGTCAGCCACCCCTCCACACAGGTCTAACCCAGATGAATTGTCACCATAGCACTCATTACATGGTCAGTCTCTAGTTTAACCATCAGCTAACTCATTCGATAAGCTTCCAGACAGTGGGGGCCATCCATTCTTCTCAGGATCCCTGGTGCCTAGTACACAAAAGAAAGCTGTCCTGAACAAAGGTTTTGGGCTCATTTGTGGTTCTAGTAAGAGGCATTTCAATCAGGTAGGCAGATAAGAGTTTGTTGTTGCATTTTTTGTGTGTTTTTTGTTTTTAAAAAGAAGAGCCTTTCATCAATCAGATTGCATAGATGACAAACTTCAGCAGCCGCTTCAGATAGGGAGTTTGGGATGGACATGTACACACTGCTATATTTAAAATGGATAATGAACCAGGACTTTCTGTAGAGCACAGGGGATTCTGTTCAATGTTATGTGGCAGCCTGGATGGGAGGAGAGTTTGGGGTAGAACGGATACATGTATATGTAAGGCTGAGAGTCCCTTTGCTATGCACCTGAAACTGTCACAACATTGTTAATCAGCTATATTCCAAAATAAGATAAACAGTTAATAAGAAAGAAGTGGCCTTGAGCCATGACCTTCATTTGCCTAATTTCCTGTCTGGCATTTTGGGCCTCAAAGGCCATAACACAAGTACCACTGAGAGCACCACGCAGAGGGCACCCCAAAGGGCCCCTGCAGCACCCAGCCTCAGGCTAAAATACCAAGAAGCCAGGGTTTGTGGCTGCTCCCCCTGTGCCACGATGGGGGACATCCCCTCATCATGAGACTCCCGCCCCAGCCACTTCTCACACCACGTGTCTGGCAGTCTCAGCGTGTTCTTTTCCCTGTTCATTCTCTTGCTACTTTTAACATCAGGGCCCTGAAATGCTTACCATCTAGGACAAGGCACCTCCATTTCTCCAGCCCAGCGGTCCTCTCACTTCGTGGGAAAGCATGGTTACCCGACCCAGAGGCGTTAAGTGATCTTGCTTGACAAACTGGAACAAACCGGCAGTTCACAACGTTGATTCAGCCTCTGCAGTGCTACAGGCAGCCAGCCACACACAGGATCAAAACCCAAGGGCAGTGCGTACATCTCCCATCCAGGTCTCCCTGCTGCGCTCCAGGAGGGGCTGATGACCCTCAGCTGGGACTAGGCACAGCCACGTGTGGAAAGGGGCAGTGCTGCCTATGGCCCGGCCCCACCACGACTGGAGTCGTGTTACTGTACTGCGATGTACCTGGAAGGGTCCCACGTAGACCAGCAGGCCTGATCCAGACACTCCGTGGGACCCTGGCTCACATGTGCCTGAGCGTACATGTGTAGGGAGGGGGTGGGGTCTTCCCCTGCTCCAGAGATGTCCTTGGACTTGCCCTGGCATGTGTGCTGTGTTTCAGGGAAAAGTGACTGATCATCCACCTGTCAAAACCAAAACAAACAAACAAAAAAAACTACCCCAGTTGCAATCCTCTTCGTCTGTCTGTTGTGAAGAGACACGCCATGTGGGTAAAAGGTGCACAGACAACTGAAGGATGAATATAAATAAAATTCAAAAAGGCCCCAAAATGTAGAAGTGGGCTTGAGAAATTTGGCAATCATTTTTCTATTGAGAAAGAGCTGGTCCACAAGGGAGGAAAAAAATCAATCCAGGACCACACACCAGCAGAAATCAATTTAATTAGGGAGGGGGTGGTGAGCACAGAGAATGAGAAAAATAAACCAAGGTCCACCCACACATTTCAAAAATTCAGAACAAGGACCATAAAAAGGATGACATGACTACAGCCTGTAACAAAAAAGTGAATAGTTTCATTTTCGTGAAAACCAATTAAGGGTGAAAAAGGAGAAGGAGGTCGCAGAGATGTTCAAGGTCAAGTGAAGAACCAGGAGAAGGAGGACACATATACCTCAGTCTTTTCACACCCCTCACCCTTGGCTGAACCCACTCAGCCCCCGGCCAGGACAGCAGATCTATCAAACCCACTGGAGCTCTCCTGGAGCTCTTTCTTTATCCTCTCCGGAGTAATTTAGGCTGATGTCATTACCATCAGTGACTTTTGCAGAATTCGGGTTGCCAGATTTAAGACAATCCAAATATGATTCCCAGTTAAATTTGAATTTCAAATAAGATAATAGATGCATTTTTTAGCAGAAGTATGTCCCATGTAATAATTGGGACATACTTATACTAAAAAATGAAATAAAATTCTTGTTTACCTGAAATTCAGATTTAAGTGTCGTGTTTTATCTGGCATCTCTACCCAGAATCCTACCATCAGAACCAAACTTTATTGGTATTATGCGGGCTAAGTTGCTTCAGGTGTGTCCGACTCTTTGCAACCCTATGGACTGTAGCCCACCAGGTTCCTCTATCTGTGGGGTTTTCCAGGCAGTAATACTGGAGTGGATTGCCATTTCCTTCTCCAAGGGATCCTCCCGGCCCAGGGATCAAACTTGCATCTCTTACATCTCCTGCACTGGCAGACGAATTCTTTACCACCTGCGCCACCTGATAAGTACTTCTAGCAAAATTCTTACATAGAACGTGACCTAAATAGTAGAAACCCTAAGCTCCTGTGGACAGGACCTTACACAAGATTTAATCAAATATTGGGTTGGCCAAAATGTTCATGCCATAAAACTCGAACAAACTTTTTGGCCAACCCAGTATCTTCATTGACAAATATGGGAGCTTGGAAACATTAAACAAGATTCCCTCCTGGGATGCAGAATCAAGACAAGAATCCATGTGGCCTGTTTTTCTCCCTCCTTCCTCTCTGACAAGAATTTTATTTTCATAAACTTTATATATAACATACAAAGCTTCAGGGGCTAAATGGTGAAGTGGATACTAAATTCTAAAATAATTTTGTAAAGTTGAAACAAATAAAATGAGTAAAAAGAGTATAATAAAGAAAGGGTTAGGCCTTTGTGAAATCTAACTTTATAATGTACCTTTTGAATCTTATTTTGAAAGTCTGCAATCAATTACTTTTCAATCAGTCACCCAGACCTTCCGAATGCACACTTGGTCCAATTCAAAAGCTCCACAAAACAGGCTGAGTCTCTTCAGCACATCCATCACTGGGCTGAAAATGCCTGCCTGCCAGCAGACACCAGCCAACGCAAGGAAGGTGGGAGGAAGCAAATGAAAAGGGCAGCAGCTCTGAAGAAGGAAAATGTTTCCTTTGCCCAGTGTGTATCTAGGGGCTGGGGGAATGCTTCCATTTACTAAGGAGTCCTGTTGTCATTTGAGAAGCACATTTTAATGCTGAAACCTAACAGGGACTCTCACCTAGCAGCAAACTGGGTCCTAGATCTAGGCCAGGCTGTTTGATCTTTAGAGACCTTTTCGTTAAAAAGCCCTCATTCTTTAGAAATGAGATCTAAAGTGCGTTCTCCTTTGTAGGAACTCCCGCAGTTTTAAAGGCTTCAGTGGACAATTCTGATGTTCACTCCCATATGGTGTTTTCCTAAAATTAGTGTCCAAACGAGAAAGTACAGCCAAGCTTGGATTCCAAGGTCATCCAGGACCTACATAAAGTCTGTATCAGTTTGGATACTTGCCTATCAAAAACAAAACACCCCCTTAAAAGTGGCTTGAACGATGTTTTTGTTTTTGTTTTTGTTTTCCCACATGATAAGTCGAGAGATGGATGGTCCTGGTGTTGTTTCAGGACCTCCCCAGTGTTGGGGCTCTGGGTCAACTTTCCACCTATTTTCTCCACCTGTGCCTCAATACTACAAGATGGCTACAGCAGCTCCCTGTAAGATAACCTTGTGCTTGAAATCCAAAGCAGAAAGAGATTTTCCTTACTAGATATTTTTTTTATCATCAAAGAGAAAAATCTTTCTTCAAAACCCCCAGCAGGTATACACTTGTGTCCCGTGACCAAAGCTGGGTCACATGCAAGGGAGTCTAGGAAAACAAGAATCCAGAATTTTTAGCTTTTATGTAGGGAGATGAAGGCTCTGACATCATCAAGGGGTATGCATTGCACACTAGTGTCCTGCCATCAAACATCACCCAAGTCCTAAAAGTCTTTGCAAACTGCTTCATCTCCTGAGTTCTCTATATTTAGTCATGACACCAGCAATCTTTCTGTCACTGCTCTGGAGACCACCAATTCTTTGGGGTTCCTTCCTTTCCCTAATTCCCACAACCAATCAGTCTCCATGTCTTAAGGATCATCCATCCCTTCACAGAGAGTCTTCTATCTCTTTTCTCCTTTTTGTTCTAATACTCAGATGCTTATCACTTCACAGCAAGACTAAAGTGCAGAAGCTACAAGACTATTCTGCCCTCATCCTATATACCACATTTAAAAAACTAAGTTTCTTGTTCAGAAAACTTTCAAGGAGTCCCTATTAACCACAGAAGATATTACAAAATATTTAGCCTAATCATTAAGGTCAGCCACGATCAGCTGCAGTGGTTAAGAAAACTGACTCTGCTGTTAAATGATTTGTGTGAGATTTGGCTATTGACAGCTGTCTAAGGTTCTGTTTCTTCATTCATAAAATGGAGGTGATAATACACAGCATACACGGTAACTGTCAAACAATGGTAGCTATTATTTTTACTATTTTTTTTGTTGTTACTAAGTAGCAGCCACTCTACTCTGAATTAGGATGGATGGGTGGGTAGTACACAGTGGCTGCCTTCAATGAGCCAATTTCAATTGCTGAAATAAAGTTCAACCCTTCCATTGGCTGAATGTACCTCTAATCCACCACTCAACAGCCATTTTATAAACGGATTCTTTGTCTTTCTCTACTTGACTAAGGCACTCTTGCCTGGAAAATCCCATGGACAGAGGAGCCTGGGAGACTACAGTCTATGGGGTCGCGAAGAGTTGGACACAACTGGGCAACTTCACTTTCACTTTTCGCTTTCATGCACTGGAGAAGGAAATGGCAACCCACTCCAGTGTTCTTGCCTGGAGAATCCCAGGGACGGGGGAGCCTGGTGGGCTACTGCCTATGGGGTCTCACCGAGTCAGACACGACTGACGCGACTTAGCAGCAGCAGCAGCAAGGAAAGTACCAAGGTTAGCACTATTTTGGGCTGAGCTCATTCTTCAAGAAAGCTTCTGCTAAAATCCCTAAACTAGGACTTCCCTGGTAGACCAGTGGTTAAGAATCTACATTGCAGAGCAGGGAACATGTGTTCAATCCCTGGTCAGGGAACAAAAATCCCATATGCTATGGAGCAACCAGGCCTGAGGGCCACAACTACTGAACACTTGAGATCCAGAGTCTGCATGCCAAAGCTGGGACCTGATACAGCCAAATAAATTAATTAATTTAAAAAGTAATTTCCTTCTCCCCAATGGCAACTCACTCCAGTATTTTTCCCTGGAAAATCCCATGGACAGAGCAGCCTGGCGGGCTACAGTCCAAGGGGTCACAAGAGTCAGACATGACTTAGCGACTTAACTATCACCAAATAAAATAAAACCCCTAAACTTCAATTTGTCCTCAAGAAAAACTTCATTTGCTCTGAGGCCATAAACCCTGGCTCATGTCTTGATTTATTCTTTCAAAGCAGTTTATGCTTCCTTCAGAAGCTGTTAACAGTATGTCTTTATCTTTTTCCAGTATCTATGCAACTTTGAAAAACTAAAATGAAAAGACATGGTGTCTCTTTATTTTATTAGGCCACAGTTAGTTTCCATAAATCTTAAGCATCAGCGATTAAAAGTCACACCAGGGATTAAATGGACACACAATTTACACTCTTCTCACTTTGTGACGGTCTTGTGACTTAGCATTTTCATCTTTACATTTCAACTCCTTTTTTTTCTGTTTTTTTACTTATTTTTTAAAAAAATGTGTGTATTGATTTTTGGCTGTGCTGAGTCTTCGTTGCTGTTTGCAGGCTTCTCACTGTAGAGGTTTCTCAGGCTGCAGAGCGCAGGCTGTAGGGCGCGCAGGCTTCAGTAGTTGCAGCAACTCTCAGGAGTTGTGATTCCAGGGCTCCAGAGCACAGGCTCAGTAGCTACAGCACACGGGCTTAGTTGCTCTGTGACATGTGGGATCTTCCTGGACCAGGGATCGAACCCATGTCTCCAACATTAACAGGTGGATTCTTTACCACAGAGCCACCAGGGAAGTCCCCTTTTTGTTTTTTAAATTTTTATTGGAGTGTAGTTGCTTTACAATGATATATTAGTTTCTGACTCTGTGTGACCCCATAGACGGCAGCCCACCAGGCTCTCCCGCCCCTGGGATTCTCCAGGCAAGAACACTGGAGTGGGTTGCCATTTCCTTCTCCAATGCATGAAAGTGAAAAGTGAAAGTGAAGTCGCTCAGTCGTATCTGACCCTCAGCGACCCCATGGACTGCAGCCTACCTACCAGGCTCCTCCATCCATGGGATTTTCCAGGCAAGAGTACTGGAGTGGGGTGCCATTGCCTTCTCCAATATTAGTTTCTGCTGTATAGCAAAGTGAATCAGCTATACATTATATACATATATCCCCTCTTTTTTGGATTTCCTTCCCATTTAAGTCCTCACAGAGCACCAAGTAGAGTTCCCTGAGCTATACAGTAGGTTCTCATTAGTTATATATTTTATGCTGCTGCTGCTAAGTCACTTCAGTCGTGTCTAACTCTGTGTGATCCCAGAGACGGCAGCCCACCAGGGTCCCCTATCCCTGGGATTCTCCAGGCAAGAACACTGGAGTGGGTTGCCATTTCCTTCTCCAATGCATGAAAGTGAAAAGTGAAAGTGAAGTTGCTCAGTCGTGTCTGACTCTTCACAACCCCATGGACTGCAGCCTACCAGGCTCCTCTGTCCATGGGATTTTCCAGGCAAGAGTACTGGAGTGGGCTGCCATCGCCTTCTCCGTATGTATTTTATACACAATGTCAACAGTGTATACATGTCAGTCCCATTCTCCCAATTTATCCCATCCCCCTCAGCTCCTCTTAATTTGACCTCTTTTGTCATAACAGCCATAATAAAAGACAATATTGCATACAATAGCAACACTGCAGTCTCATTCTCTGTTGTTGTTTTTTTTTAAAGGTATGTCTTTAACGATAAGTTGGACCTATGCCCTGCTTATACATTCTGGCCACAAAAGAATTCCATGCAATGAATGCTTCTCTTGCCCTCTGAAATGATCTAAGCAGTGAAAGTCCAGGAGAATGCCTCAGTTCACTAAGTTCATTAGTGGCAAAGTGCAGGCAGGGACCCGAGCCCCTGCCTTTCCTCTTGCCTCCAGAGGCAGGCGAGTTTCTCTGTTTCTCCAGGCTGTGCAGGAACACTTAGTGGTTAAGGACACTGACCCTGGAACTAGACCGCCTGGGTTCAAACCATGGTTGTGTGACCTTGGGGAATTCTTTAACTTATCTGTGCCTGAGTCCTTCCTTTACATTGAGAACGAAAACTGAGTGAGCTCAGAGGATTGCTGTGAGAATCACATGAGTTAATATATGTAATGTGCTTGGGGCACTGCCTGACACATGATTAAGAGCTCCGTAAGTGTGAACTGTTGTTATTACTAATACTCTTTCCCTTGGCTTGGCCACCCGTCAACAGTCTTGATGGCTTGCTGGAACACTTCCTAAACATTCCCCTAAAGCACTCTATTCAAAACTCCAGGCCAGCCTATGAATCAACCAATTTCATTCTGTAGAAAAGAGTCCCAGAAGAAAACTGGGGAATGCTGGATACGGTGGGGCTAATGCTTTATCAGGTTCTTCAGAAGGCTGGACAACAGAAATGCAAACTGTTTTGCTTAGAGGGAATCCATATTTTATTTCTCTCCAATAAAACAATGTTCTCCTTAAGAGTAAAGCAGCATTCCTCTCACTGCCTACTCTTTATAAAACCTCCTACTCAAATAGACATGCCCCTAAGAAAACCGTTCAAGTCTGCACAGTTCAAATAGCTTTGGCTCAATAAAAACCAGACTTCTGACAAGCTCATTAATCCAAAGATCTCAATCCTAAGGTAATGTTCATTTATCAAAGTCATAACTGGAACACTTATGTATAAATATACTGCTATGATGAAAATACAATCTATTTTAAAAAGTCATTCTAGGGGCACTTTTTCTCACTTAGTGACCACTTAAAAAATAAATACTATAATTTATACACTTAAACAATTTGCTTCCTTTACTATAAGTTCTTTTTTCCATCTTTAATAAGTTTGACAGTCCAACACCAGAAACCAAGAATAGGTTGAAAGAAGCAGACTGTAATGTCTTCACAGTTTCAGGATAAACAATGCGATTTACAAGGCACATAAAATACGTGATGACAAACCTATTAAAAGTTCTTTTCACCTAAAGACTATAAAAATACTTTGGCTCAGTTATCTGTGTTTCAGCTCTCTTAGCATAGCAAGTGGCACTAATGAAAAGCAAAAAAGACCAAAAGAAAGAAGGATGGCAAAGAACTAAGAAAGCACAGACCCTAGAATAATCTGAAATTGGCTCCAGCTATCCTTTGAGAGTTGACCAATGGAAACAGGGAACCTCTGTTTCCACTCTATAGGTCCAGTTCTTAATGAATACTGTCTGTGTTCCAAGTGCAGTAGCAAAATAATAAATCAGAGTGAATTCAACGTAGGTATGACCTATTCGAAAAGACTAAGCATTTAGTGCATTCGCTTTCCTGTGGTTCGTAACATGTGTGAGCGTGGGGCCTGGAAGCTTGATGTGGGACCTAGAAGCACTACCACTGACGCTCCTACACTGTTGGTGGGAATGTAAAGTGGTGGGGCCAGTATGGAGGTTCCTGTAAAAACTAAACAGAGTTACCACATGATCCAGCAATCGTACTCCTGGGCATATATCTGAACAAAAGTATAATTCGAAGGATGCATGCACCCCTTCCCTGAGTTCACAGCAGCGCTATCGACAATAGCCAAGAATGGAAACAACCTACATGTCCATCGGAAGATGAATGGATCAAGAAGATGTGGTGTGTACACACACACACACACACACACACACCATTAGCGCCACCTGGGAAACCCATGTATGTATGCATATATATGTGTGTGTATCTATACTTACATATATGTGTATATATGTATTCACATACAGCATGAATGGATCTAGGGATTATTTTACTAAGTGAAGTAAGATAAAAAGAGAAAGACAAATACCATACAATATCACTTATATGTGAAATCTAAAATATGACCCAAATGAACTTACCTAGGGAAAAAAAAAACAGACTCACAGCCATGGAGAATAGACTTGTGATTGCCAAGGGGGCAGGGGACTGGAAGGGATGGATTGGGAGTTTGGGATTAACAGATGCAAACTATTATATATAGGATGAATAAACTGCAAGGTACTAATATATAGTACAGGGAACTATATTTAATATCCTATAATAAAACATAATGGAAAAAATATATATGTATGACTGAGTTATTTTGCTGTACAGCAGGAAGAAACACATTGTAAATCAACTATGCTTCAATAAAAAGACATACGATTAATACGATGGCTTTAATACACTTGAAAATGGAGAGGTTTCTAAACAAAAACCTGCCTTTCTCCCCAGCAATTCTACTCCTAGGGTACACACCGAAGAGAACTGAAAATATATGTCCACACAAACATAGCCAAAAAGTGGAGATAACTTAGATATCCATGAACTGATGAATGGATAAATGAAATGTGGCTTATCCATACAATGGAATATAACTTAACAGTAAAAAGAAATGAAGTAGTCACACCTGCTAAAACATGGATGAACCTTGAAAACATCATGCTAAGTGAAAGAAGCCAATCACAAAAGGACAAGCTATGTATGATTCCCTTTATGTGAAATGTGCAGAATAAGCAAATTTATAAGGATAGAAGGCAGATTAGTGGTTGCTAGGAAAAGAAGGGAACAGGGAAAGTCACAAGCAGAACTCCAGAAAAGGGAGCAAGTGATAATGGGCATAGGATTTGGGGTCTCCAAATCCTATGAAATTAATGAAACATTTTAAAATTGATTATGATGGTTGTACTCCTGCATAAATAAATTAAAGGGGTGAATTTTGTGATATGAAAATTATATTTCAGTAAAGCTGTTCGTTTTTAAACTTTTTTATTGACGTATAACTGATTTACAATGTTGTGTTAGTTGCAGGTGCACAGCAAGGTAAATCAGTTTTATATGTAAATTGTTGTTCAGTTGCTCAGTTGTGTCTGACTCTTTGCAACCCCATGGACTGCAGCATGCCAGGCTTCCCTGTCCTACACCATTTTCTGGAAGCTTGCTCAAACTCATGTTCATTGAGTCAATGATGCCATCCAACCATCTCATCCTCTGTTGTCCCCTTCTCTGGCCTTCGATCTTTCCCAGCATCAGGGTCTTTTCTAATGAATCAGCTCTTTGCATCAGGTAGCCAAAGTGTTGAAGCCTCAGCTTCAGCATCAGTCCTTCCAACGAATATCCAGGATTGATTTCCTTTGTGATTAACTTTTTTGATCTCCCTGAAGTCCAAAGGACTCTAAAGAGCCTTCTCCAATACCACGGTTCAAAAGCATCAGTTCTTTGGTGCTCAGCCTTTTTTATGGTCCAACTCTCACATCCATACATGACTACTGGAAAAACCATAGCTTTGACTAAATGGACCTTTGTTGGCAAAGTGATGTCTCTGCTTTTTAATATGCTATCTAGGTTGGTCATAGCTTTTCCAAGGAGCAAGTGTCTTTTAATTTCATGGCTGCAGTCACCATCTGCAATGATTTTGGAGCCCAAGAAAATAAAGTCTGTCACTGTTTCCACTGTTTCCCCATCTATTTGCCATGAAGTGATGGGACCAGATACCATGATCTTAGTTTTCTGAATGTTGAGTTTTAAGCCAACTTTTTCACTCTCCTTTTTCACTTTCATCAAAAGGCTCTTTAAATTCCTCTTCAATTTCTGCCATAAGGGTTACATACAAATATGTCCACTCTTTTTTAGATTCTTTTCCCATATAAGTCATTACAGAGTATTAAGTAGAGTTCCCTGTGCTATACATCAGGTCCTTAATTTTATAATGAAAATAAATTTCCCAGTTGATTTTTATCTATTTGTTAATGGCTGCGCTGGGTCTTTTATGTTTTTGCTGCTGTGGGCTTGCTCGAGTTGCCGTGTGCAGGTTTCTCTTTCTGGCGGCTTCTTCTGTTGTGGCGCACAGGCTGCAGGGCGCGTGGGCTTCAGTAGTGGTGGCTCCTGGGCTCTAGAGCACAGGCTCAGTAGTTGTGGCACACAGGCTTAGTTGTCCTGCAGCACCTGGGATCTTCCTGGAGCAGGGATGGAACCCTTGTCCCCTGAACTGGGAGGCAGATTCTTAACCACTGGACCACCAGGGAAGTCCTAGGTCCTTGTTACTTACCTGTTTTATATATAGTAGTGAGTATGTGTCAATCTCAACCTCCCAGTTTATCCCTCCTTGCTTTTCCCCTCTTGTGACTCCATTTCTGTTTCATAAATAAATTCATTTGTACCTTTTTTTTAAAGGCTGCTCTTTTAAAGTTGCTTTTCTCTCATTTTTTTTAACTGAATAGATATTTATTACTCAATACAAGTGACAGGGTTAATAGTGAAGTATATATTAACTACATAGACAGTATATAACATACACAGTAGACCTTCGTCCTTCGCAAGTGATATTCTGGAAATATTTCCAAATTGCCAAATGAATGATTACCACTAGGGCTGAGGTATTGTACTATGACCGGGGGGGTGGCAGTAGGGGTCATTCATTCTGGAATCTACGTGGATTGTGACTCCTGGAGTCATGCAGAGCAAACTCTGCATAGCCATATACAGTGGTCCTGGCTACCATTAAGACACTACTGCTGCTGCTGCTAAGTCACTTCAGTAGTGTCCGACTCTGTGCAATCCCATAGACGGCAGCCCTCCAGGCTCCCCCGTCCCTGGGATTCTCCAGGCAAGAACACTGGAGTGGGTTGCCATGTCCTTCTCCAATGCATGAAAGTGAAAAGTGAAAGTGACGTCGCTCAGTTGTGTCCGACTCTTAGCAACCCCATGGACTGCAGCCTACCAGGCTCCTCTGTCCATGGGATTTTCCAGGCAAGAGTACTGGAGTGGGGTGCCATTGCCTTCTCCGACCATTAAGACACTAGCATGTGCTTTTATTCCCCTGGATCTCCCCCTGCCACCCCAGCACCACCAAAGAAGCAATTCTTTTTTCTTTTTCCACTTTACAAGAATTATTGAATATGTGTCAACAGATTGGGATACAGATAGTGGTTGGTCAGCCAGGCGACAATGGTTTATTCTTAACAGGTATTGCCAGCACTCATGAGGATCTTAGAGTTCCATGATCAGTCCCCCGCCCCCGCCACCCCCCACCTCCATCTTGATCCCATCTCATTCATATGTTTACAAAAAAGGTTCCAACATGTAGTTATGAACTGTCAATCTTATTTATAGGCAAATAATCTTTTTCTGCATATTTTAACCATCCTTTTCAAAATATACTAGTTGCTGTCTGCTCTGGCTTTTTTGAATTTCCAATTAAATATGCGATTTGCTGTGCTTTTGCAGTAGATACAGTTAGCATTGCAAATACTTATGCTTACTGAGCAAACACCTGTGTGCTCACTTCCACCATAACCCATAGAGATGGAAGCTGCTGACCTTTAAGCAAATGGCAGTACATACATATTTTCTTCTGTAAGTCATTGAGTGTGGGAAGTAACTAGTCACATCCAGAAAATTCCATTTGTGTTTGTATAAGGGGTAGGGAAGCAGAAAAAATGGAAATGGCCCAACTCCTGCTCTGTTAGAACCTAAGCAAATGAATCATTTGACTATGTAGGACTAATTTCCCCAAACCATTTGTTCTATTTAGTTTCTTTTGTTTGTTTTGTTTTGTTCTCTGACCACGACGAGGCACGTGTGAGCTTAGTTTCCTGATCAGCAATCAAACACACGCCCCCTGCAGTGGAAGCACAGAGTCTTAACTACTGGGCCCCCAGGGAAGTCCCTGCTCTATTTAGATTTTACAGTCATTTAATTATTATAATCCATCTCAGACATATAAGGTATAAAGGATCGTGAAGCATCCCATTGCTTACTACTACCCCACAGCAATAATGCATGTGGAGCCCCTGACCACATTATTATCTCCATTCTTGATTTTCAAATGGTTGGGAAAGGACAAAAAAGTGACGCATAATTCAGAAACTGCAGGGCAAAACATGAGTGACAGCCAAGCTGATATTCAATAAAGATACTGCCCTTTAGAGTCTGATACAAAGGGATTACCTGTCCAAAGTTAAACCCACTCCCTGGAATCCACACTGCCAGGATGTCGCAAATGCTCACCACTATGTTCTCTTTTAAGCTAAAACACCAAAGCTTCTATACAGAGATGAATGGACATCCCTTCCCATTCACAGTGGATAGCTCCATGAAAACACCATGAGTGGTTCTATCTCTGAATATTCATTTCTGAAACGAAATTTTCCCAACATACAACACTTCTCTCAGAAATGGCCTATAAATTTTTCTACTTATTTTTAGGAACAAAATATTCATTTAGGAGTTCATCTACTTTCTAATCCATCTACCAATTCAAGTCAAAGGAAGTTGTTGGTTTTTGTTTTTTTTTTAATATTTATTTATTTGGCCCTGCCAGGTGTTAGTTGTGGTCAGGGATCAAACTCAGGCCCCCTGCATTGAGAGTGCAGAGTCTTAGCCACTGGACCACCAGGGAAGTCTCTCAAAGAGAGTTTAAATCTTCCTTTTCAATGGAAAACAAAAACAAAAACAAAAAAAAACCCCATATTTGCAGGAAAAAGAGAAGTATACAAGGTCAGGGGAGCAAGAGATGGTTGACTGCTAGTTCAACATAGTTCCAAAATCCAGAGAACACACAGGACATTGAAACAATATAGAAAGGCAACCACAGTGGGTGTCCTATGTGATCTGAGAGTTCTTCTATTATTCAGTATTTACTGTGAATTTATTTATCACATTAGATTCTCTCTCTTAACAGACTTGAGGGAACAGGACACTGGATGGTTAGATTTTAGCCAGAGGATAGAGAAGAAGGGATCAAGGGCTTGAGTACTTTCTGGATACGACAGGCCTGGTGGAGCAGCATAACTTAGGTCCTAGATGGGGAAGTGGTGGTGGTGGGGTGGTGGTAAGGGAGGGAGACAAAAGGACTAGCCCTGCCTGTTTTCTCAAACATCAGGCCCATTGCCCAGGCTCTGAAACTTCAGTTGTAATCATGGCCCTCTTACTTTCTGCTAACAAATGCTGAGTCTCCAGGTCACTACAGCTCAACCACATTTTTGCAGTTTGAGTAAAACCCCTGGTAATAGAAAGGAAAGTTGAAGCGGTGCTCCTGTGCAATCATAATCAACTCTCCCAAGAGCTGGTTTTTTTTTTTTTCTTTTTTTGTTGGTTTGTTTGCTTTCCATTTATGTCATCTTTCTATGTGCCCTGTTCATAATGAGTTCAGTGTTCCCTGGATATAAAAGAGCATGCTAACTAAAGGCTATGGACAGAAAGAATCATTCCTCATACCTCATGTGTTCTTTGCTATGCTTTCATTTCTCATTTCTTTCCAAAAACAACTATAGATGACTTCATAAGAAAGAAAAAAATATGTATGCACATATATGTTTTATACACACACACACACACACACACACTCGGGCTTCCCTGGTGGCTCAGATGGTAAAGAATCTGCCTGCAATGTGAGAGACCCAGGTTTAATCCCTGGGTTGGGAAGATCCCCAGGAGGAGGGCACGGCAACCCGCTCCAGTATTCTTGCCTGGAGAATCCTAAGGACAGAGGAGCCTGGTGGGCTCTATATAGTCCATGGGGTTGCAGAGACGCAACTGAGCAACTAAGCACAGCACACATGCACTCACCTATATATCAATTATACCAACTATTTACACATATATGTTAGAGTAGGAAGATATGATAAAGTTGAAAGAAAAGATCATGGTAATGACTTAAAAATTTTTTTAACTTAATACAGTCACTATGTGTTAGTTGCTTAGTCATGTCCGATTCTTTGCAACCCCATAGATGGCAGCCCACCAGGCCCCTCCATCCATGGGATTCTCCAGGCAAGAACACTGGAGTGGGTTGCCATTTCCTTCTCCAAAAGGAACTATAGAAAGAAAGAAAGTGAAGTTGCTCAGTCGTGTCTGACTCCTTGTGACCCCATGCACTGTAGCCTACCAGGCAGTGAGCATTAAGAATAGTTTTGAGCCTCCAGATAATTCAAGGCAAAGGCAGAAAAAGGTCAAGTGATGCACAGTCTTGCATCAAGTCTGAGTTTCCTAAGGGAGCTGTCCTTTTATCTTTCCACATATCAAGTTAAACCAAATCTTATTTAGTTTCAGAGATGACGCTCCCAGTCTCTTCAGCCACACAAACTATTTAAGATATATTTTATGAACATTCTCTTTTATCCTTATTTTTCCGAACTCCAGACTCGGAAACTATAGCCAAATCTACCCCAGCTCATCAGCAGTGATGCCGAAGAAACTCATAGCATGTTCCCAGAAGCATTATCTTGATGCAATAGGTTATACACGGGGGATTAAGAGATGAAAGACGAGGCTACATATCCTAACTCTTAATCTTCTGCTATTTCTGCTTAAGAAAAAGAAAGACATCTCAGTAAAGCGAAACAAAAACTACACACAGCAAATATCTGAGACAGGACAAAGGATTATATAGTTAGATCATTTGAAAGTAAGTAAAGCTGATAACCAAAAGTTCCATGGACTTATTTGCAGCTCATCTTTAACCAAGAAACAAAACAAAATAGAAGGGCTCAGTTACAAAGAAAAAAAAAAAAAAACCCAATGTCTAGAGATGAAATGGATTTTGTTGCCACTAAGCTGTTTTACAAGAAATGTGGTAATCTGATGCTCAGAGGCCAAGTCTCTTTAATAATGGATGGATCAGCCTTTAGAAAACTATAGGAAACAGATCCTAGGCCAGACCTCCTGTGTGTGTATGTTGGAGGTCCTATAATTGAAGGAAATGGCTTTGGGAGTCTAGGAAAAGACTAGAGAGATCACCTCTCCTTGTGTATGAAACACATCTAATTAGGTAACTGACTCTCTAACCTACTTAGGTAACTGACTCCTTCAAAACCAAGTTTTCCGAAATACTCTAAGAAACTGCTGCCTTCAGATTCAGATCCCAGAGTCCCCACTAAAGTCTCATTTTCCTCCATATGCTGGTGCTCAGCATACTGCCTCACTCTGCTAGCACAGTGGCTCTAAGATTGTTTTGTATGCCCATGCAGTTCAACAGGTTTAAGTGAAACAAAATATAATTGCAATACAAGCAAGATTGTTTCATGTGAATTCTAGAATGAAGATTTTGGTTTTTTTAAAGACCAGTACTTTTTTTGTGTTGATTAAACGACACGGATCGCAGGGAATATTGTAGAAAACACAAGGAGAATTCACTACTGAATGTTTTCTCATTTATTGTAAAATTTTTTCCCACCATGCACTGTTAGATGAAAGACGTCTGGGGTGAACAATGAATTTGCAGTTAACATACTTTACTGAACCTGTCCTTCTGAAAAACTTCATTGGGAAAGTTAAGTGCTATGTATAAGTTCAAGCAATTTGCTGAGGATTCCTTCACATTCTATTTTAGCTTGTAGTTTTTAATCCGAAAAGCTAATATTTACTTTATAAGCTTCCAAAACATCCAGTAAGCAAATACTCAAAAAGTTATATGATAAACAGATTTTATACACCTTCTGCATTTAATATTATTTTATAATACATTTCTTAGAGTTTCCAAACACTAATTTGATTATATTTTTTAAAATTCTATAAACTGTTAACTCTTTCACAACTGACTATGGTAAAATGCAGAGTAAAAAAGTTCTTTGTCTCTGACCCAGGAGTCTTATGTCCTTGTGGTTTAGTTGCTGAGTTGAGTCCAATTCTAGCGACCCCATGGACAGAGGAGCCTGGCAGGGTACAGTTCATGGGATTCCCCAGGCAAGAATACTGGAGTGGGTTGCCATTTCCTTCTCCAGGGGATCTTCCCAACCCAGGAATTGAACCTGGGTCTCCTGCATTGTAGGCAGATTCTTTACCAACTGAGCTACAAGGAAAGCCTCACACCTATTAGGATAGCTTGTTAGTAGGGTAAATTCTCAGATCCGTCCCAGTTCTCAACAACTCTCACTAAATTATCATAACACAAATGTCATGCTGAGACCTAGATTAATAGACTATTTTCCCTTTCCTGTTCTTCAAATTAGGGATGTGTGTTAGTGAACATGACAAAAATCTTGCTTTTGTCCTCTATTTATCACTTCTTTCTTATGGAAGAAAGTCATGCTTTATTATGTATATACTCATAATGCTTTATATTGTTACTGTTACCACTATCTAATTCCATAACATTTTTTATCACCCCCCAAAGAAATCCTGTACTCATCAGCAATCACTCCTTAGTCCCTTTCTTCCCTCATCCCCAGCAACCACTAACCTGCTTTCTGTTTCTAATCTGGACCTTCCATACAAATGGAATCATACAAAGTGTGATCTTTTGTGATCAGTTTCATTCACTTAGCATCATATTTTCAACGTTCAGCCATGTTGTAGCTGATATCAGTACTTCATTCTTTTGTATGATTGAATAATAATTGATTATGTAAACACATCATAATCTGTTTATCCATCAGTTGGTGAACAGTTGAGTTTTTTCCCCTACTTTTGACTATTTTGAACAGTGCAGCTATAAAATTTCATGTACATATTCTTGTGTAGATTTAGGTTTACATTTCTCTTGTGTAAATACCTATTGTTGTTGTTGTTCAGTTGCTCTGTTGTGTCCAACTCTTTGTGATCCCATGGACTTCAGCACATCAGGCTTCCCTGTCCTAACCACCTCCCAGAGTTTGGTCAAGCTCAAGTCCATTGAGTCAGTGATGCTATATAACCTTCTCATCCTCTTGTTGTCCCATTCTCCTCCTGCCTTCAATCTTTCCCAGCACCGGGTTCTTTTCCAGTGAGTTGGCTCTTTGCATAAGGTGGCCCAAGTACTGAAGCTTCAGCTTCAGCATCAGTCCTTCCAATGACTATTCAGGGTTGATTTCCCTTAGGAGTGACTGGGTTGATCTCCTTGCAGTCCAAGGGACTCTCAAGAGTCTTCTCCAATACCACAGTTCAAAAGCATCAACTCTTCAGCACTCAACCTTCCTTATGGTCCAACTCTCACATCCATACATGACCACTGGAAAACCTATAGCTTTGACTATACACACCTTTGTCGGCAAAGTAACGTCTCTTCTTTTTAACATGACGTCTAGGTTTGTCATCATTTTTCTTCCAAGAAGCAAGCATTTTTTAATTTCATGACTGTGGTCACCATCCACAGCATTTGGAGCCCAAGAAAATAAAGTCTGTCACTGTTTCCATTGTTTCCCCATCCATTTGTCAATGAAGTGATGGGACCAGATACCTGATCTTAGTTTTTTGAATGTTATGTTTTAAGCTAGTTTTGGGTCATGTGGTAACTGTTTTTGAGGCACTATACCCACTTATTTTCCAAAGTAGCTACATCATTTTACAATCCCATCAACAATGTATGACTGCTTCAGTTTCTTCACATCTTTGCCAGCACTTATTATTGTCTGCCTTTTTCATTATGGCCATGCTGCTGCTGCTGCTGCTAAGTCACTTCAGTCGTGTCTGACTTTGCGCGACTCCATAGACAGTAGCCGACCAGGCGCCCCCATCCCTGGGATCCTCTAGGCAAGAACACTGGAGTGGGTTGCCATTTTCTTCTCCAGTACATGAAAGTGAGAAGTAAAAGTGAAGTCGCTCAGTTGTGTCTGACTCTTAGCAACCCCATGGACTGCAGCCCACCAGGTTCCTCCGTCCATGGGATTTTCCAGGCAAGAGTACTGGAGTGGGGTGCCATTGCCTTCTCCGATGGCCATGCTGGTGGGTATGAAATGGTACCTTTGGGAGTTTGATTTGAATTTATCTGATAATTAATGGTGTTAAGCATCTTTTCATGTGCTTATTGTCCATTTATATATTTTTCTTGGAGAAATGTCTTCAAACATTTTGTTCTTTTTTTAAAAAAAATTACTTCTTCATCTTTGGCTGTGCTGGATCTTCGTTGCTGATGGGCTTTTCTTTAGTTTCGGTGTGTGGGCTTCTCATGTGGGATCTGCCTGGATCAGCAATCGAACCCGTGTCTTCTGCACTGGCAGGCAGATTCTTTACCACTGAGCCACCAGGGAAGCCCAGATTTTTTGCTCAGTTTTAATGGGGTTATTTGTTCCTTGTCATTATTGAGGTTATGTGTTTTTTTTTTCCCTTTGGTTGCACTGGGTCTTCATTGTGGTACACTGGGCTCGCAGGCATAGATGTCCTGCAGCATGTGGGATCTTAGTTCCCAGACCAGGGATCAAATCCGTGTCCCCTGCATTGACAGATGGATTCTTAACCACTGGGCTGCCTGGGAAGCCCCCATTGTTGAGCTTTAATAGTTCTTTTTTTTTCCTTCTTTCATATTTTAATTTCAGCTTTATTGAGATACACTTGACAGATGTAATAGTTTCCTACATATTCTAGGTATTAGACCCTTATCAGACACATGATTTGAAAAGACTTCCCCCACTCTTTGGGTTGTCTTTTCAGTTTCTTGATACTTTTTAATTTTGTGAAAGCAAAAGTTTTTAATTTTGGTTAAATGAATTTATCTATTTTTCCTTTTGCTCACTTGTGCTTTGTGTGCCCATTTAAGACACCAGCCTCTAATCCAAGGTCAGGAATATCTCATAATCTTTTCATATTGAGATGCAATTTACATACGATTCTTAGGGACTCTTTTTTATTGTGAATTTAACCGGTACCCCAAAAAGTTAAACATAAATGTATAGTTTAATTATTATAGAACCATCCCCAGGCCAAGAAACAGAATACTGCCAGCACCCAAGAAGGCCTTCTCGTGCCCCACCTCTGCTTCCCAGTCCTAACACCGTGGCAAGACTGTGGTTCTTGAAGGTAAGTCCCAAATCAGATTCACCTTTGCATTC
Source organism: Ovis aries (assembly GCF_016772045.2). Classification (NCBI taxonomy): domain Eukaryota; kingdom Metazoa; phylum Chordata; class Mammalia; order Artiodactyla; family Bovidae; genus Ovis; species Ovis aries. Next base: position 92,080,172 of record NC_056059.1, on the reverse strand, counting down.
AAACAGAATTCATTATAATGCTTGACAGCAAGTATTGCTGAGTAAATTAGCAAAAAAATGGAAAGTCAGTTATCTTATTGTCTAATAGCATCTCCTATGAAGTTTTGATTGGTGAAGAGATTTAAACTATTGCAAAAAGCTTTGTTTCTCGATCTGTTTTTGTCTTTTGTTTTGCCCCCAATTCATTTTAGGTACATGATACATTTGATCAATTAATGGCTGACTCTAGGTAGAGAAAGAAAAATAATAATATCAAAAATCAAATGGTTAAGACTTCACCGGTGACCCAGTGGTTGAGAATCTGCCTGCCAATTCAGGGGGCACAGGATCGATCCCTGGTCCAGGAAGATCCCACATGTTGTGGGGCAATGGATCCCGAGTGCCACAACTACTGAGCCCTTGTGTGGCAACTGAAAGCCTGGAGCCCACACTCAGCAACAAGAGAAGCCACCACAGAGAGAAACCCTCCTCGTACCATAACTAGTGAGTAGCCCCTGCTTGCCACAACTAGGCCCACACGCCACAACAAAGACCCAGCACATCCAAAATAATAAAACAAAATAGTTAATGTTCAAGCTAGATTTAGAAAAGGCAGAAGAATCAGAGATCAAATTGCAAACATCCACTGGATCATAGAAAAAGCAAGAGAATTCCAGAAAAACACTTACTTCTGCTTCATTGACTAAACTAAAGCCTTTGTGTAGATCACAAGTAGCTGTGGAAAATTCTTAAAGAGATGGGAATACCAGACCACCTTACCTGCCTCCTGAGAAATCTGTATGCAGGTCAAGAAGCAACAGTTAGAACCAGAGGTAGAACAAAGGGCTGATTCAAAATTAGGAAAAGAGTACCTCAAGGCTGTATACTGTCACCCTGATTATTTAACTTATATGCAGAGTACATCATGCAAAATGCCAGGTTGGATGAAGCACAAGCTGGAATCAAGACTGCCGGGAGAAATATCAATAACCTCAGATAAGAAGATGACACCACCCTTATGGCAGAAAGCAAAGAGAAACTAAAGAGCCTCTTGATGAAAGTGAAAGAGGAGAGTGAAAAAGCTGACTTAAAACTCAACATTCAAAAAACTAAGATCATGGCATCTGGTCCCATCACTTCATGGAAAGAGATGGGGAAACAATGGAAACAGTGACAGACTTTATTTTCTTGGGCTCCCAAATCACTGCAGATGGTGACTGCAGCCATGAAATTAAAAGACGCTTACTCCTTGGAAGAAAAGCTATGACCAACCTAGTGAGTGTGAGTGTGTTAGTCGCTCAGTCGTGTCCAACTCTTTGTGATCCCATGGATTGGGGCCCTCCATGCTCCTCCCATCATGGGATTTTCCAGGCAACAATACTGGAGTTGGTTGCCATTCCTTCTCTAGGGGATCTTCCCAACTTGGGGATTGAACCCAGGGCCCCCCACATTGCAGGCAGACTCTTTACTGTCTGAGTCACTAGGGAAGACTAAGCCTCTAGACAGCGTATTAAAAGGCAGAGACATTACTTTGCCAACAAAGGGCCATCTAGTTAAAGCTATGGTTTTTTCCAGTAGTTGTGTCTGGATGTAAGAACCAGACCATAAAGAAATCTGAGCACTGAAGAACTGATGCTTTCCAACTGTGGTGTTGGAAAAGACTCTTGAGAGTCCCTTGGACTGCAAGGAGATCAAACCAGTCAATTTTAAAGGAAACCAACCCTGGATATACATAGGAGGGACTGATGCTGAAGCTGGAGCTCCAATATTTTGGCCACCTGATGCGAAGACTTGACCCGTTGGAAAAGACCCTGATGCTGGGAAGGATTGAAGGCTAGAGGAGAGGCGGATGACAGAGGATGAGAGGGTTGGATGGCATCACTGACTCGATGGAAATGAGTTCGAGCAAATTCCAGGAGATGGTGAAGGACAGAGAAGCCTGGCGTGCTGCAGTCAATGGGTTGTAGAGAGTCGGACTTGACTGAGTGACCGAACAACGACAATAGATAATTATTGTAGGCTTACCATACGCCTGAAGCCATGCCAAGCAACACGTCAGTCTTTACAGCACTCTTAAGTGAGATGTGTATTTTTCTCTCTCCCTGTGACTCTCCCTATCTTTCACTCCCCATTCTTTTGTTTTTACCTACAGGAGCACCAGGTCTTACAGTGACTAAGTAACCTGCCCCAGGTCACATAGCTATCAGAGAAAGAAAGCAAAATGAGGCAATCTGACTTCAGAGCCTACGTGATACAACCCTCAACCCTTCCCAAGTAATTCTGAGTCCCAAAGTATCCTGAGAATTGCCCTAAATCTGATAGAAAAAAAGATGCTCACTGAATTCCTGCTGTCTTTCTCAGATTTTCTCTCTGATTTACAGCTCCTTGGAAAAGGAAGTGTTTGATAAATGGTGTGTATTGTAACACACTTTCTTACTGTGATCTTGGACCCATTCACATGTCACTTTGTGACTGGGATATCAGGCACTATGAGTAAAAAGTGAAAATGTTAGTCGCTCAGTCATGTCCAACTCTTTGCACCCCATGGACTGTAATCCACCAGGCTCCTCTGTCCATGGGATTCTCCAGGCAAGAATACTGGAGTGGGCTGCCATTCCCTTCTCTGGGAGATCTTCCCTACCCAGGGATCGAACCCAGGTCTCCTGCATTGCAGGCAGATGCTTTACCATCTGAGCCACCAGGGAAGCCCCCAGCTTTGGATAACATTCCAATGATCCCCACTTTTGGATCTGCTACTTAAGGGAAAGCATGTGGCCATAAAGAGAGAAGGAGCTAGTGCTTATAAGAGATAGCTATCTTAAGGTAACTTGAGAGCTGTGTGATTTAAAAAATATTCCCATAGTAGATTAACAGTCACTCAGATGTGCTTTCTTCGATCAAGATATTTACCCATTCTTTTTTTTGGTTTGAAGATAAGTGATGTTCCATAACAAAGTAGCATACACACATGCACACACAAACACACACACACACACACACACACACATGCACACTCTTTCACTTCTTCCTTGCAACCCCATGGATTGTAGCCCACCAGGTTCCTCTGTTCAAGGGATTTCCCAGGCAAGAATATTGGGAGTGGGTTGCCATTCCCTGCTTCAGAGGATCTTCCTGACCCATCGATTGAACCCGGATCTCTAGCATCTCCTGCATTGGCAGGCTGATTCTTACCACTGTGCCACCTGGGAAGCCCCTAAAAAGGCACAGACACAGCCTTTTTAGACATGTTTCCTGTCAACATAGGACCTTGACAGCCTTGGCAAATTTTTGGACCAGCTTTTCATAGGTGGACAACCAAGACTTGACTTTCTGTTTACGGCAGAATTAACACTTTCTGCTCATGGCATTCCTGACCAGTGGTCACCTGATCATAGGGTAAATTTTTCTCATTTACGGTACATAAAAGCGAACATATTAGATGAATTAAATTCAGCTTGAAATGTGGCATGCTAAATTGCCCATGGTTGGCTTGGTGGCAGTGCTCTAACAAAATAATGAATTCAGTCAGGGCCTAGAGAACACATCCTTTAGCAAAAGGCTTCTTGGCATTTTCAGCTTTATTAAGTGGGGATACATTTTCTAAGAGCTTCAGTAGCCACTGAAGGTGGGAGCAATCTATTAGACCATGCAGTTATCCTCTTATGAGCAAGTCAGACCTGTTACAGAGACTGTTCTATACAATGTGGCAATGCAATCACATTGTTTAGCTCTGCAAACAATTCTCACTCCTTCAAAAAGGCCATTTTTAAAATTACAACTTATCTTGATTATATGTCAATTTTTTCTTTTTATCTTTGTGTTTTTCTTAACACTTACTTTGCCATCCAAAAGTGTTCCTCTAATCCATGGTTAATTTTATTTTAGTTTGGACAGTAACTTGCTTTCTAAGTATTGTATTAAAAGGATTGTTCCATAGAGAGAATGAGATTTTTCTATCTCTTAAAAACTGGCTTTTAAGTATCTGGTGCCTTGTGGTTTTCAAAGCGCTTTCACACACAGAAACTCACTTGATTCTCATGGAAACCCAATGAAGTAGACAGAGAGACACAGCACAATAGGTAGCTTGGAGTCTGGGGTCAAATCACTTAGTCTAAATCTCTTTCCTTCGGTGCAAAATGGGGTTAATGATAGGAGTTACTGCATAGATGTGTTGTAAAGATGAGTTAATACTGAGCATAAAGTCTGAAGTGAAGTCGTTCAGTCGTGTCTGACTCTTTGTGACCCCATGGACTGTAGCCTACCAGGCCCCTCCCTCCAAGGGATTCTCCAGGCAAGAATACTGGAGTGGGTTGTCATTTCCTTCTCCAGGGGATCTTCCCAATCCAGGGATTGAACCCAGGTCTCCCACATTGCAGGTAGATGCTTTAACCTCTGAGCCACCAGGGAAGCACAAGTAAGCTAAAATTTTTGTTTTAAAAAATGTTTTAAAATCTATGTGCGCCAATGAAGAGTGAAGTTTAAACAAGATCTTTTAAGAATTTTACTAGATGAAACTTAGCAGGTGATGTTGGTCTCATGGAATGAACTGAGAAGTGTTCCTTCCTCTGTGATTTCTTTTTTTTAAAAAAGGTTGAGAAGGATAGGTGTTAACTTTTCTCTAAATGTATGCTAGAAGTCACCTATGAAGACATCCTGTCCTTGTCTTTTGTTTATCATTGTTATTTAGTCGCTAAGTTTTGTTTGACTGTAGCCCTCCAGGCTTCTCTATCCATGGGGTTTCCTGGGCAAGAATCCTGGAATGAGTTACTATTTCCTTCTCCGAGGGATCTTCCCAACCCAGGGATTGAACACACATCTCCTGCATTGGCTTAGGCCCTTTAAAATTACTGATTCAATTTCATTACTGGGAATTGATCTGTTCATGTTTTCTATTTCTGGTTCAGTCTTGGGAGAATACTTCTTTCTAAGAATTTGTCCACTTCCTCTAGGTTGGCCATTTTATTGGCATATAGTTGTTCGTAGTAATCTCTTATGATCCTTTGTATTTCTGTGATGTCGGTCATAATGTCTCCTTTTTCATTTTTTATTTTATTGATTTGGACCCTTTCTCTTTTTTTCTTGATGAATTCAACTGAAGTTTTATAAATTTTATTTATCCTCTCAAAGAACCAGCTTTTATTTTCATTGATCTTTTAAATTCTTTTTCTAGTCTCTATTTCAGCTATTTCTGCTCTGATTTTTATGATTTCTTTCCTCTACTAACTGTTGCTCTTCTTCCTCTAGTTCCTTTAGGTAGAAGGTTAAGTTATTTATCAATATTCATATCAGTATTATTTCCATTGCCAAGATATGGAAGCAACTTAAGTGTCCATCAACAGATGAATGGATAAAGAAGTGGTTTATATACACAAGGGAATACTATTCAGCTATTAAAAAAATAAAAATTTGGCCATTTGCAGGAGCACAGATATACTTAGAGGGCATTATGCTAAGTGAAATAAGTCAGACAGAGAAAGACAAATATTGTGTGATATCATTTATATGTGGAACCTAAAAAATATAACAAACTAGTGAATACAGCCGGAGAAGGCAATGGCACCCCACTCCAGTACTCTTGTCTGGAAAATCCCATGGGCGGAGGAGCCTGAGTAGGCTGCAGTCCATGGGGTCGCTAGGAGTTGCACACGACTGAGCGACTTCCCTTTCACTTTTCACTTTCATGCATTGGAGAAGGAAATGGCAACCCACTCCAGTATTCTTGCCTGGAGGATCCCAGGGACGGGGGAGCCTGGAGGGCTGCCGTCTATGGGGTCGCACAGAGTTGGACACGACTGACGACTGATGCGACTTAGCAGCAGCAGCAGCAGCAGCGAATACAACAAAAAAGAAGCAGACTCATAGAGAGCAAACTATGGTTACTAGTGGGGAGAGGGCAGAGGGGAGGGGGAATCGAGGGGCAGGGAAATAAGAGGCACAAACTGTGCGAGCACGGGTTCTAAAGCCACTTCAGTCGTGTCTGACTCCTCGTGACTATGGACTGTAGCATGCCAGAGATGAGGGTTTGATCCCTGGGTCAGGAAGATCCCCTGAAGTAGGAAATAGCACTCCACTCCAGTATTCTTGCCTGGAGAATCCCATGGACAGAGGAGCCTGGTGCGCTACAGCCTGTGGGGTCACAAAGAGTTGGACAGGACTGAGCAACTGAGAGAGTGAGTGTGTGTGTGTGTGTGTGTGTGTGTGTGTGTGTGTATCATAAAGCATAATTGTAACAAATAATTATTTCCTTCTATTACTCCCCTGGCAGAGAAGCAAAATACTATTTTAACAGTATTTTACTTTCCTTTAAGCCTATTTGTCATTGCCTCTACAGCCCCTAAAAGAATCTTTTTGTCTGCTTGCTTGTTTAATTATATTTTAATAAGATTCTTTTAGTGCCTTTAGGACTTAGTTTTGGTTGCTGCTGTTCATTATATTTAGTTTAAGTATTTTTCGCAAGGCTTCTGCTGATTCTAGACTTGGACTTATTGTTACTATTACAAAATGAATGTTTTAGATCTTTCCCAGGTGGCCCTCGTGGTAAAGAATCCACCTACCAATGCAGGAGACGTAAGAGATGCAGGTTTGATCCTGGGTGGGGAAGATCCCCTAGAGGAGGGCATGGCAACCCACTCCAGCATTCTTGCCTGGAGAATCCCATGGACAGCGGAGCCTGGCGGGCTACAGTCCATAGGGTCACAGAGTCAGACACATCTGAAGCAACTTAGCACAGCATAAGATTAAATGTGTCATTATCCTCGACTGAAAGCCTAATGCATCCAGGAAACAATAGGGGCTGCTTTTATGCATTAGTTAAAAAATATTTCAGGTTTCATGGTGCTTAGGCTGCCCTGTTGCTGAGGAAGTCAGTCTACTAGGCAGAAGACAGTTGGTTCCCAGAATTGCTGCTGTGACCAAAATCTCTGTCTCATTCCTAACAATCAATTGTACTGTGCCTTGAAAATTCACAGAGCAAGTTAGGCCAGACCATGAGAGAAAAACAATTTTGCTTTCAGTTTATCTGATTAGGCTGTGATAATACCCTCTACAGACCTGTCCATCACCGCCTCACTTAGGTCAGACAAGAGTCTGAACTGAATGCAGGGGTTACAGAGGGCAAACAATGCCAAATTCAACTTAGCTGATCTTTGACAGAAGGAAAAAATGTTTTTCAAGGAGCCTGTTGAGAGTACCACATGAATCCCACATTTTTCATTTTTGACAAGTTAGATCTTAGGTTAACACTTTTTAATATAAAATAGCAAAACACACAGCAGAGACAGGCAGATGCTACCCAGGTTCCCAGTTTCTGCTCCCAATCTCTTCTCTGAATTCAATCTCTTCTCTGGATCCACTTTAAAAATTTATTTCCAAAAGCAACATTTTCTTACCTAAGGAATAGATGTTTTTCCAGAAGAAAGAAACCAACTCTATTCAGGCTTTTTAATATATGATATATTTATTTATTTTAAAAATTTTTTCAGTTATTAGGAAAAACTAAAATTATGCTCACCAAAGCCCAGGAGTCTTATACTTGTCAGCAATCTAATATTCAATGGACTTCAGGCTATTTTGCATGATTAGTTGATTTCTGTGTCAGCTCAGATCCCCTGAGAAACAGATGCCAAAGTGGAACAAGGTGTGATAGACACACACTGGGGGAAACATCTATGGAAGATAAAGGGGAGAAGGGTCAGGAGTAGGAGGGGAGAGGCTTCTGACCACAGTACAGGTCTGACCCCCGTGAAAGGAGACAGGGAAGGAAGATGACTGCGTAGGAGGCGCTTCAGCCTGCAGTGCAATTCTGACAAGGTCTGATGGGGAGCCCCCAGAGCAGAGCTCAACTGTCATAGCAGGCATCAAACAACAGGCATCAGCTAGTATATATACACATGCTAGGTTGGATAAGCAAGTGATATGGATCAACTCTGCTCATAAGATTTAAGTAAAGTCTTGGCCTTTTATCAAGGGAAATTAAAGAATCTACAGATCTTTTGAAATGTTCTAGATACTAGTTCTGAATGGAGGCTAATTCCTGAAGACCTAAAACACCACTGGAGATCAGCATTCAAAGAGAAGACCTATAGTAGTCAGGTGATACTTGAGGTTTGAGCTCAAATCTACCTTACAGGACTTCCTACCCATTGCCAAGATTAATGCCAACATCAGAGACTTAAAAGAAGCAGGTGTGGCAATTCCTAACAGTTCCATTTAACTTTCCTGTTTGGCCTGTGCAGAAGACGTACTCATGCTGGATAATGCTTATAGATTATTTTAAACTTCATCAGGCAATGCTGATTGTCATTGCTGTTCCTGACATGGTAACTTCACCTGAGCAAATTAACACAAGTATCTGGCATCTAGTACATGGCTCTTGATCTAATTTTTTCCCTTCAAACAGTTATCAAGGATCAAAGTCTCTTGCTTTCTACTGATTCTTTCTACTAAGAGAGACAACAGTATGCATTCACTGTCTTGCATCAAGGCTATGCCAACCCTTCTGCTGTGTGCCACATCATCTCTCCACGGTCCCCAGAAGTCTTGACCATCTTGACATCCCACAGAACATCCCATGAACATCACATGTGACTCCCTTATGAATGATCCCATGTTAAATTGCTCCTCAGGAGCAGAGAGTAGTAAATCTCTTCACGTTTTTCCCTGTATTAAATTTTCTCTGCTGACATAACCAGTGTAGATTCTAGTTCCCTATCTGACACTCCAATCCCACTTCCCAAATCAAAAATTATGGACCAAATGCTTAAACCAAACAATTATTTATCCACGGAAGTCTGAGTTTCTCCATAAACTCGGATATCTTTTGTATGATTGCTATAAGTATCACAGGAGATATTCAAACCAATTTTACCACTGGCTTCACAACTCCTTTTGGCCCCCTTCTATGATTCTGGAGTAAATTCTGGTCCTTTGACTAATTTCTTATTGTCTATGATGCAAAAAGCATGTTGTGGGCTGAATTGTACTGACCCCCATTCATAGTGAAGCTCTAACTCCCAGTACTTCAGAGCATAACCATATTTGAACACAGAATCTTTAAAGAGGTGATTAAGTTAAAATGAGTTGTTAGAATGGGTCCTAATCCAATATTGGATTGGAGAAGGAAATGGCAACCCACCCATTCTTGCCTGGAAAATCCCATGGACGGAGAAGCCTGGTAGGCTACACTCTCCATAGGGTTGTAAACAGTCAGACACGACTGAGCGACTTCACTTTCACTTAATCCAATATGCGTGCTTGTGTGTGTGAGTGCTCAGTCGTTTCAGTCATATCTGACTCTTTAAGTCCCCATGGACTATCACCCACCAGGCTCCGCTGTCCATGAGATTCTCTAGGCAAGAATATTGGAGTGGGTTGCGATGTCCTCCTCAGAGGATCTTCCCAATCCAAGGATCAAACTTGTGTCTCCTGCATTGCAGGCAGATTCTTTACCACTGAACCACTGAGGACACCCCCAGTACAATATGACCGATGCCTTATAAGGAGAGGAAATTTGGACACAGAAAGAGACACCAGGGATGTGCGCGCGCGCGCACACACACACACACACACACACACACACACACACAAGACCACCTGAGGACACAGTGAAAAGGCCACCATCTGCAAACCAAGGACGGGGGCGGCCTCACAAGAACCCAACCTGCCACCACCTTGATGTTAGACTTCTTGTCTCCAGAACTGGAGGGAAAAATTCAATTGTTCAAGCCATCCAGTCTTGTGTGTGGTATTTTGTTATGGCAGCACTAGCAAACTAATATGTAGCTTATGGTGTAAAGATGTAATATGGTTTTTAAAACCTTCAATAGAAAGAGACATAAGGTCGCAAGACAAGGGCGACAGTGTCTTTCCCGTGTTTCTGTTTTGGTGCCTTAGTGCATCTGTGTTTTTACTCCCTATGCCTCACTGTCTTTCCCTCTTTTGATGATTCCTGCTTTGTTTTGTTTTGTTGTGAAGGAGGGGGTTTTTATTTGACCCTCTCTTTCTCCTTCCTCCCCCCAAACTCTATTCCAATGAACTAGTTAAAAGTAATGATATTTATATTTTATATCTCATCCCTAAAGTCACTTTTAAATTTATCTAGCCCTTAACACTTTCCTGGGGATTCCTAGGTGGTGCTAATAGTAAAAAGTCCTTCTGCCATGCTGGAGACACAAGAGATGTGGGTTCGATCCCTTGGTTGGGAAAATCTCCTGGAAAATTCCATGGACAGAGGAGCCTGGCGGGCCATGGTGCATGTGGTCACAAAGAGTCAGACATGACTGAGCACACACACACACACACACACACACACACAACGCTTATCCTTGGGTAATGTTAAAAACTTTTGGTAATGGCTGAAATCCATGCACACATAATCCAGAAGAATTATACACACAACAATGATAATGAATTAGACGTATGCCTCCATTTGCTAACAAACATACTAGTTAACCCTCTTTGATCCTCACAGAAACCTTGTGAATTACAAGGAGTAAGTATATTATCCATGCTTTACAGATAAGGAAATTGAAGCCAGGAGACACTGAGGACAAGCTACACTGTGAGACCATGAGGAAGATTGTGGGTACCCGCTACAGGGCCCCCAGCTCCTCTCCACCGCTCTTAATGCCACTCACAGGAGTAGTCAAGAAAGCTAGCGTTTGTTAAACTGTCTGGACATCACTTTAGCCAAAGCACAGAGAAGACACAATGCAGGTAGGAAGAGATTTTAGAGTTTTCTGTACCACGGCCTAGACGGCACCATGACTCAGCAGCAGTGAAAGGGAAAAGCGGATCATGGCACCATATCTGGCTGCGTGAGATTTTCCCCCATTGATTTTTTTTCCTCCATCCACTGCTCCAGCTTGATCCTGTCTAGTGAATGAGGCCTGACGGCAAACCCAAGCCTGCATAAAAAGCTCCCTGCTGCCGCGCTGTCACAGCCGCTCAACCTAGGCGCGCAGGAACTTGGGCAAGCGGAAGAATCCTTTGTCTTCAGACTATGACAAGAGTGGAAAAAAATCCCAACTATTCGGCTGTGTAGCATCATTCAAGCATGCTTTAATGGAGAAGGTCTAATGAGGAATGCAGCCTTTGAAAAATCGAGCTTTAAAAACTCCCAGCGCATTCTCACTGTACAATTCTACACCATTAACATTAATAGGATTCAAACTACAAACCAGAGATTATGTTACTATTTTAGCCAGTTCAATGGCCACGGAGGCTTCTTTTCTTTACCGGTTATGTTCAAAGAGATCTTGGCCTGTTATAATAATCAAATGTGCAGGAGAAAACATCCCTTCTCTTCCTAGATTCTATAAAAGAATAAAAGAAAAGCCAATTTTCAAGTCCCAAATGAGACGCAGCTGCCTCAGACTCCTCCAAACCCCCCTTCTACTCCTGCTGTTGACCTATTAATAGATTCCTGCTCTTGAGTTTATCTCAGCTTTCCAAGGGGAGCTGGGCCTAAAACCAGTTTGAATAGTTTTTGAAAGTACCCAGAGGCTCTTTTCAAACACAGAGCACAGGGTTCTGGCAGGTAAAATTCACTTATATTTTTTTCCTCTACAGTTTCTTCCAAAGCAATTCAAGAGCATTCACTTCCAACACTGTCCTGCATGCATGGTTAAAATGTTCCCAATTTAAAAAAACCAGACAGACAAGGAAGGCTAAAATGCACTTCAGAAGTGTGTGTGATGGGAGGTTTATTTCATGTGTGAGTTATATCTCAATAAAATTGTTTTTGTTTTTAAGCATATGTGTAGTTGGGAAGGGGAGAGAGAGATAAATATGATTGAATATAGAATGCTCCTGCACTGACGGGGCAGTGGTAATGGGAAGTTATTGCTTAATGGGTATAATCTCAGTTTGGGAAGATGAAAAGTTCTGAGGATGGACAGTGGTGACGGTTGAAGTACATATGAATGCACTTAGCACCCCTGAGTTATACACTTGAAAAATGGTTACAATGGTAAATATATGTGTGGCATATTTTACCATAGGAAAAAGTCATCATTTTAAGTAAAAAAAAAATTACTACATCAAGACTACATGTTTATCATAGAAATCCAGAGAAAGAAATGGAAAAAGAGGAAAATGTAAATCACTTAAAATACTATTATCTAGACACACCCATTTTTAATACTTTTGTATAAATAGCCTCCCAAATTTTGTCAAAAACAAATAAATAAAACTCAGGTAGTACTTGGTGTATTATTTAGCAATTTGCTTCTCACTCAGTACATATATATATCTTTCCGTGCTTAGATCAGTAGATTTACAGGTAGAGTTAGCCTTTCATACATGCAGGTTCAACCAATCATGGATCCAAAATATTTGAAAAAAAGATTGCAGAAAGTTCCAAAAAGCAAAACTTGAATTTGCTGCATGCTGGCAACTATTTGTTGCTAGCGCTTACATTGTACTTATAACTATTCACAGGGCTTCCCAGGTGGCACTGGTGGTAAAGAACTCGCCTGCCAATGCAAGGGACATCAGAGACACAGGTTCGATCCCTGGATTGGGAAGATCCTCTAGAGGAGGGCATGGCAATCCTCTCCAGTATTCTAGCCTGGAGAATCAAGAAGCTTGGCAGGCTACAGTTCATAGGGCTGCACAGAGTCAGACACGACTGAAGCAACTTAGCACACAGCACACATAATATTCACACCTCATGTACATTGTATTAGGCATTATGATTAATCTGGAGAAGGCAATGGCAACCCACTCCAGCACTCTTGCCTGGAAAATCCCATGGACGGAGGAGCCTGGTAGGCTGCAGTCCATGGGGTCGCTAAGAGTCGGACATGACTGAGTGACTTCACTTTCACTTTTCACTTCCATGCATTGGAGAAGGAAATGGCAACCCACTCCAGTGTTCTTGCTTGGAGAATCCCAGGGACAGGGGAGCCTGGTGGGCTGCCATCTACGGGGTTGCACAGAGTTGGACACGACTGAAGTGACTTAGCAGCAGCAGTGGTGGCAGCAGCAGAGATAATTTAAAGTATACAAGAGGATGCACTTAGGTTATATGTAAATATAAGGGACTTGAGGTTCCAAACGTTCCAAGGAAAGGTGCTGGAACCAGTTCTCTCTTAAATACTGAAGTGAAGCGAATTGAAGTCGCTCAGTTGTGTCTGACTCTTTGCAACCCCATGAACTGTAGCCTACCATGCTCCTCCGTCCATGGGATTTTCCAGGCAAGAGTACTGGAGTGGGTTGCCATTTCCTTCTCCAGAGGATCTTCCCAACCCAGGGATCGAACCTGGGTCTCCCGCATTGTAGGCAGATGCTTTACCATCTGAACCACCAGGTAAGGGCTTAAATACTGAGGGATGACCATTTGTGTGTGTGGGTGGGTGGGTGTACACACTACATCTGAATCATCATTTCTAGTGACCCCACAGTTGTTAGACATTTAGGTTAGTCCTCTTTTTTTGCTATCTTACATAACGTATCAGTGAACATCTTTGTACGTACATCTTAGATGATTTTATCTTTAGGATAAACCCAGCTGGAGAAGGCAATGGCACCCCACTCCAGTACTCTTGCCTGGAAAATTCCATGGATGGAGGAGCCTGGTAGGCTGCAGTCCATGGGGTCGCTAAGAGTCGGACACAATTGAGTGACTTCACTTTCACTTTTCACTTTCATGCATTGGAGAAGGAAATGGCAACCCACTCCAGTGTTCTTGCCTGGAGAATCCCAGGGACAGAGGAGCGTGGTGGGCTGCTGTCTGTGGGGTCGCAGAGAGTCAGACACGACTGAAGTGACTTAGCAGCTTAGCAGCAGAGTTATATAATTGCTAAGGATGCACATTTTTCCGAGTTAGCCCTTGGTGCTCTCCAGAAAGGGCTTCCCCGATGTCTCAGATGGTCTGAACCAATTTGTATTCCCATGGATATGTGTGAAATTACTACTCTGTCTCATCTTTCTTCAGAATTAGAGGTTAAAAAAAAAGTTCTTAGTGAAATAAGTCAGACAGAAAAAGACAAATACTGTATATTTGCACATTTATGTGGAATCTAAAAAGTAAAACAAATGAACAAATACAACAAAATAGAAACAAACTCACAGATGGACAAACTAGTGGTTAACAGAAGGGAATAGGGTGGGGGAAGGGAGCAAAATGGTAAAGACAATTTATGCAAACTACCAGGTATAAAATAAATAAGTTACAAGTTTGTAACGTATAGCACAGAGAATATAGTCAATATAATAACTTTGTATAATCTATAAAAATACTGGATTACTATTTTTTATGTCTGAAACTAATATAATATTGTGAGTCAACTATACTTCAATTTTCAAAAATTCTATCTCATTAAAATTTTTATTTCTTTAAATGCTAAGGGGAATAAACGTTTTTCCTAAATATGCCACAACTCTCCGTTGTTCTTTTTTTAGGAATTGCATGTTCATGTCCCTTGCCAGTTTAGCTTTTATATGGATTTTTTCCTCATTTATATGTAATAGTTCTTTTATATTAAGAATCCTACCTGTGTCATATCATTTATCAAATCATTTTAGTTTATGGAGCTTTTGCCATATAAATATTTTCAAATCAAATGCATTATCTTTTCTCTCCCTTATAGTATTTGCCTTTTCTATCATGCTTTCCTTCCTCCAAATTATATAAATATTTATCTATATTTTATTTTAAAATATGAAATCCCATGGACGGAGGAGCCCGGTAGGCTGCAGTCCATGGGGTTGCTAAGAGTCGGACACGACTGAGTGACTTCACTTTCACTTTTCTCTTTCATGCATTGGAAAAGGAAATGGCAAGCCACTCCAGTATTCTTGCCTGGAGAATCCCAGGGACAGAGGAGCCTGTTGGGCTGCCATCTGTGGGGTCGCACAGAGTCGGACATGACTGATGCGACTTAGCAGCAGCAGCAAGCATGACATAATAAAGACCATATTTGAAAAACTCATAACTAATGTCACACTCAATGGTGAAAGCCTGAAAGCTTTTTCTCTAAGATCAGGAATAAGACAAAGACACCCATTTTTGGGACTTCTCTGGTGGACTGGTGGTTAAGAATCCACCTGCCAATGGAGGGGACATGGGTTCCATCCCTGGTCAGGAAGATCCCACGTGCTGCGGGGCAACTAAGCCCGTGTGCCACAACTACTGAAGTCTGCGTGTCTAGGGCCCATGTTCTGCAACAAGAGAAGCCACCACAAGGAGAAGCCCACACACCACAACGAAGACCTCAGTTCAGTTCAGTCGCTCAGTAGTGTCCGACTCTTTGCGATCCCATGAATTGCAGCACGCTTTTTTTAAAAAGACACCAATTTTCACTACTTCTGTTCAGCATAACATTGGAAGTTTTAGCCAGAGCAAGTAGGCAAGGAAAAGGAATAAAAAAAATACAAACTGGAAACGAAGAAACAAAATTATCTCTATTTGACCTGACCTTAGATGTAGAAAACTCCAAAAGTCTCACACACACACACACGCACACATACACACAGAATTAATAAATTATTCAAAACTACAGGATAAAAAATTAACACACAAAAATTAGCTGTGTTTCTAAACCTAACAATGAACAACCCAAAAAGGAAATTAAGAAAACAATTCCAGTTACAACATTAAAAAGAAAAATTCTTTAGGAATAAACTTAACCAAGGGGGCTAAAGACTATACACTGAAACCTGTAAAACATTACTGAAAGATTAACAAAGACATAAATAAATAGAAAAACAGCCCATGTTTGTCTACTGAAAGACTTAGTCTTGTTAAAATGTCAATACTACCTGAAGAGATTGATACATTCGATGCAATCTCTATCAAAATCCAATGAAATTTTTGCAGAAAAGTCCGACCTAAAATTTATATGTAATCTCAGGGGATCCCAAATGGCCAAAAAATCTTTTTTTTAAAAAAAAGAACAAAATTATAGATCTCATACTTCTAGATTTCAAAACTTATTAAAAAACTATAGTAATCAAAATAGTATTGTCCTGGCATACAGACAAACATATAGACCAGTGGAATAGAATAAACAGCCTAGAAATAGACGACAAATACAGCCAAATGATTTTCTGCAAGGGTCTAAGACCATTCAATATTCAAAAGACAGTCTTTTCAAGATATAGTACTGGAAAAGCTGAATATTCACATGCAAAAGAATGAAGTTGGGCCTTTACACTACGCACAGAAGTTAACTCAAAATGAATCAAATAATATACGAGCTAAAACTATAAAACTCTTAAAAGAAGATACAAAGGAAAAGCCTCATGACATTAACTTTGGTCATGATTTCTTAGATAGAACACCAGAAGTGTAGGAAACAAAAGAAAAAATTGTGTGCTTCATCAAAATTAAAAACTTTTGTTCATCAAAGGATACTATCAACCTGGTAAAAAGGCAATCCATAGAATGGGAGAAAATATTTGCAAATCATACAGCTGATAAGGGATTAGTATTCAAAATACATAAGGACTTCCCTGGTAGCTTAGCTGGTAAAGAATCCACCTGCAATGCAGGAGACCCTGGTTCGATTCCTGGGTTGGGAAGATTCGCTGGAGAAGGGATAGGCTACCCACTCCAGTATTCTTGGGCTTCCCTGGTGGCTCAGCTGGTACAGAATCCTCCTGCAATGTGGAAGACCTGGGTTCGATCCCTGGGTTGGGAAGATCCGCTGGAGAAGGGAAAGGCTAAGGTCTGTCTGGTCAAGACTATGGTTTTTCCAGTGGTCATATATGGATGTGAGAGTTGGACTGTGAAGAAAGCTGAGCACTGAAGAATTGATGCTTTTGAACTGTGGTGTTGGAGAAGACTCTTGAAAGTCCCTTGGACTGCAAGGAGATCCAACCAGTCCATCCTAAAGGAGACCAGTCTTGGGTGTTCATTGGAAGGACTGATGCTGAGGCTGAAACTCCAATACTTTGGCCACCTGATGTGAAGGACTGACTCATTTGAAAAGACCCTGATGCTGGGAAGGATTGGGGGCAGGAAGGAGAAGGGGACAACAGAGGATGAGATGTCTGGATGGCATCACCAACTCGATGCACATGAGTTTGAGTGAACTCCGAGAGTTGGTGATGGACAGGGAGGCCTGGTGTGCCTCCATTGGGTTGCAAAGACTTGGACACGGCTGAGTGACTGAACTGAACTGAATCGAACCCACTCCAGTATTCTGGCCTGGAGAATTCCATGAACTGTATAGTCCATAAAGAACTATAGAAGAACAATAGCAAAACAACCTAATTTAAAAATGGGCAAAGAAGTTGAACAGACATTTCTCCAAAGAAGATATATAGATGGCTAACAAGCTCATGAAAAAATATTCATCATCACAAATCATTAAGGAAGGGAATCAAATCCACAATGAGACACCACTTCACACCAGTTAGGTGAGCTGTTTTTTAAAAGGATGCGGAGGAGAGAAGGAGAAGAAGAAAAGTAGCAAGTCTTGGCAAGGATGTGGAGAAACTTATTTCATTATTTTGCATGTAACCCACACTACTATTAAGATATAAATGTTTCAATCACCCAGAGAGATGCTTTGTGCTTCAGTCAGTCCCCAACCATTTAGTTTTGCCTGTTTTAAATATTGCTGGACATGGAATAACTCAGTATGCACCCGCCTGAGCTCTACCTTCTTTCATTCAACACAATGTTTCTGTAGTTGATTTATGTTGTTGCACATACCTGTAGTTTATTGCTTTTTATGGTTGAGTGAATTCCCTTGTGTGGATGTGCCATATTTCTTTACCCATTTCCTATTGGTACATATTTAGATTGCTCCTAGTTTGGAGCTATTATGAATACAACTGCTACAAACATTCCTGTGCAAGTCTTTTTATAAACATGTATTTTCATTTTCCGCGGTGAACCAATGAATTAGAGATTTAAGATCCTGATATCTGACTACAAGGAAGGGCACTCTGCCTTTGGAGAAGATCCTAGAATCCACAGCCTGAACATGCCGTGTTAGATCTCATTTCCTAAGCTGTCTCAAAAACAACGTTTTAGATTGTCCTGACTCCCTAAATAATTCGGGCACTGCAGTGTTTTCGATAAAGCTTCATTTGGTTGTCTTCCTCTACTACTTTAAATGTGTTAATCAGATCAATACTGAGTGCTCAGCATGGTAATATCTATTTTGTGATTCTTCTTTATTCTCTTTCTCCTTTTTTATTTCTTTTCCTTTCTATAACCAGAATATAAGTGCGTTTTTTTTCTTTACAATTCAATGATTTTTAATGCAAAGTTGTACACCTATCACTGCCATCTACTTTCAGAACATTTAATCACCTCAAAAAGAAACTTTATACCATTTGTAATTACTCTCCATTTCCACCCCTAGGTTAGGCACTCATTAATCTCCTTTCTGTCTCTATAGATCTCCCTCTTCTGGACGTTGCACATAGATGGAATTATATAATATGTGCTTTATTGTGCCTGGCTTAACTGAGCCTAATATTTTTCAGGTTAATCCAGTTGTAACATGTATCAATATTCAATCTTTTTTTATTGCTAAACAATATTTTATCATATAGCTATACCACATTTTGTTTATCCAGTTCATGGGCATTTGGATTTTTTCCACTTAACAGCTGTTGCAAACAATGCAGCTATGAACATCTGAGTATGTCTTTTTTCAAAACTATATTTTATTTTTATTTATTTGCATGCCAGGTCTTCATTGCGACATGTAGAATCTTTTCAGTTGCAGAATGGGAAGTCCCTGAGTATGTCTTTGTATTGACATATGTTTTCATTCCTCCTGGGTATATACTGGGTTGGCCAAGAAGTTTGGGTTTTTCCATAACAGCTTACGGGAAAACTCAAACGAACTTTTTGGCCAAGCCAATACTTAGACATCTAATCACTGGGTGATACAGTAACTCCACGTTTAACATTTTAAGAACCTGCCATCTGTTTTTCCAAAGTGACGGAACCATTTTACATTCCTACCAGCAATAAATGAAAAGGTATATATTTAACCTCTATGAAATGACGGCATAAACAGAACAAACCAAGGAATTCTAAGAAGGATGCATCTTTTCCCCTGCATGAGAGATGGAAGGTTGGGAGTTGATTTTCTTCTGTACTACTTTCTGAATCTATTTTCTATTCCAAGGCTTCCTGGAGCTAGAGTGGGCATGCATGGGCTCAGCAATCAATGCCATGGGGTTAGAATGAACACTGACTTGCCAAGACCTCCTTCATTATGATGAAAATCCCCTCCCTGTGCACACACACACACACACACACAAACACAACTTTTTAAAATGCATGCTAATTTCCACTACTGCAAAGAAGGAAATACTTATCTTCCTTACCTTCTCTCTCTCTCTTTTTTTTTTGATAGATGATGTATTTATTGCTCTCTTACTCAGAGTTCAGACTACTATAAAAGTGCTTTAGCTGAAGGAAGTAACAATGCCTTCTGCATTATTATATTCAAATAGGAACACAGAGCAAAGAAGACTGGAAGCATATTTAGTTGATCTTGAGCTGCCAATTTCATATAGCTGACAACATGAATTATATGACATAAAATGCATTCATTATTCTATCCATTCAAGAGTAAGTTGAGGTTTAAGACAGATTAATGGTTGTCACATGGAGCTACTGTTTGTCAGTCTTCAGTGAACTCAAGCAAAAAACAAGGAAATTGGGAATGGGCAACCTAGGGAGTCACAGCTCCAAAAGAAAAGCAGCTTCTGGTACTGAATTTGGCAGTGGTACAAGTTATGCCAGGAAACTACATTTCAGTGTTGAAAAGTTATTCTGATATTTTGTGGTTGGGGTGGGTTGGAAATTATATTTTATTGCTTGCTTAGGAGCCAAACTTCATACCACTGACAGATTATACTGTCAAATATTCTGGACTGAAAAATAGTATGTCATTCACCTTGCTTCTTGTGCTGTGTGTATAGAATGAATTGAGAAAGAAAAGAAGCAACATAACTAATCTTCTATGCTCAGAGACAAAGATCAGATCTAATTTTCTCTGTCTGTTTTGCTCAAGAACCACATTTTCTTTAACCACTCACCTATAGAACCTGAAGAATAAAAGCACCTATGGAACAAAAGACAGACTGGATCTTCCTCTCAGAGGGGAGGGGAAAGTCTCTTGCTTGATTGATACAGAAAATAGAAGCCAGGATGAAAACAGTGAGGCTCACCAACCCATTCAATGGAGAAAAATGAGAAAGGCAGGCCCATGGGGAGCAGGCAGAAGATGAAAGGGAGACTTGCAAAACATAACATCTAGGAATGAATTTCTCCTTTCCTTAGCACCCAAGACAATATTACGTCTAAGGAAGTATGAGATTCCTCCTGCTTGAATTCCAGAGCAGAGTGGAAAGAGATTTACATTAGATTTTAAGTTCTGGCTTTCACATTAGTAAGCATTTCCTAAACAGTGGTTGTTTTAGTTTAGGTTTCCCCAGTAGCAGACTCTGAGACAGGAATTCAGATGAGGGGCTTCCCTGGTGGTCCAGTGGTTAAGACTCTTCCAATGCAGGGGGCACAGTTTCGATCCCTGGTGGGGGAACTAAGATCCCACATGCCATGCGGCATGGCCAAGAAACAAAAATAAATAAAAAATAAAATTAAAAACAAAAGAATTCAAAAGCAAAGAGTTTCTTTGGGAAGTAAAGAAAGCTCAGAGCAAAAGTGGGCAAAAGAGATAAGAGAAGGAAAGCAGTCCCATTTTCAAGCCAGGCATCACCATGGGCAACTCCAGCGGAAACATCACCTCCCTCTTACCTCATTCAAGGGATGAAAAAGCTGAGCTGTTCATCTTCACTCAGTCATGGGTTGAGAGTTGCTCCCAGAGTCATTAACCAAAGGAAGAGGCAAAAGAAAGTCCACAGGCAGAGAAATCAAGATGCTAACAGTAGGAAAGTGTTAGTCGCTCGGTCTTGTCTGACTCGTCGCAACCCCATGGACTGTAACCTGCCAGGCTCCTCTGTCCACGGAATTCTCCAGGCAAGAATACTGAAGTGGCAGCCATTCCCTTCTCCAGGGGATCTTCCCAACCCAGGGATTGAACCAGGTCCCCCCACATGGCAGGCAGATTGTTTACCATCTGAGCCACCATGTAGCTTCCACAGAGGGAAGTCCAGCCTTTGTGCGGGGGCAGTGAAAGGCTGAGGGAATGTGAGTGGTGGCGCCTGGGTCAGCTGCAAGTGACACGAAAGTAACCAGAGAACACATTCCCTCTTGGGGTGCAGGGACCTTGTTTGCTGTGGTTTCCTTGATTGTGTCACATTTTAGGCACTCAATAAATACCATATTAGTGAATACATGATAATAACGGCTTTAATCCTAGCACCATCATCTTTGGAAAACCTCTTTTCTCATAGGTAAAAATAAATCTCCTTCTATTATCAATAATAAATGACAGAACCTAACATAGAGCCTGACCCAGAGGGGGAACCAAGTAAATAGAAATATAGTTATTATATATCCACTTCCTTTTTTGGTGGCCCTCCCTCCTTTGCTTTGCTTTTCTCTCACAGAAATGAAAGGCGGCCGGAGCACTTGATAGTGCTTGAGTTTTGAAATTTGCAGTGTATCTTGGCCCATACAAACGGTTTCTTCCTAAAGGTCTAATTCATTGACTTTCATATATAGAGGAAGCTGTGATAGCAATTCTTTCAAGAGAGAACCAACACTTGTTAGTTTTGAGCCAAGACCACCACTATGGAACTATGAATGCATTTTGAAGATCGAGGCTAACTCTTTTAACGTGACTGCTGCTTATACTTACTCTTGCCTGGAAAATCCCATGGATGGAGGAGCCTGGAAGGCTGCAGTCCATGGGGTCGCTGAGGGTTGGACACGCCTGAGCGACTTCACTTTCACTTTTCACTTTCACGCATTGGAGAAGGAAATGGCAACCCACTCCAGTGTTCTTGCCTGGAGAATCCCAGGGACAGGGGAGCCTGGCGGGCTGCTGTCTATGGGGTTGCACAGAGTCGGACACAACTGAGGTCAGTGGTTGCCTTTTTTTGACCTGCTGCTCATCAGTAATTACTCCAAAGTGAAAATATGAAGAAAAAAAAAAAATCAAGGAGTAAGAAGAAAGCGTCAGGTATTTTCTGCTTTCTCATTCCCAAAAGTTCACTCACTCTCCTACTCTTTTAAGGTTTTATCTCAGCACTCAACATGTATATTTCTTTCAAGTATCTAGTAAGATCCCAGGTCTGAATTCCAATAGCTCATTTCCCAATTTCCATGAAACAAACCCTGAAAAATGTTAACTTCTCAGAGGATGACACTCAAGATGATAAAAGCTTAAATTATACCCGTACAACTTTCTTCATAAAAAATTTAACTTCTCAAAGGAAAAGAGTAAGTCCACTAGTTGTAGGAGTTCAATCTTTCTTCTTACCTTCCAGCAAACGTGTAACTCAGGATATAATTCAATACCCAAAGTGCTAGGCACTTAGTCAAACTAACCTGAAGAATGCTTATTTCACTTAATTAGCTTGTGTTTTGAGATCTTCTTAAAATGTTGAGATCTTTAGAGCTTAGGATCTGTCTAAACCAGGTTTCCAGGAGCCAAGAACAGGTGAGGGTTAAGGCCACTTGGTGGATAGTCCTTCATGAAAGACCATCTGTTTTGCTACTGAGCTTATAATCAGGTCTCTTTACCAAGCTGCAGTGGCATGAACTTAAAACCTCCCAGAAAATCAGCACTCTACCAGTTTGAAACTCAAAACTGATCATGATTCAGATGTAGGTGTTTTCATAGACCCGCCTGGGGTCAAGCCATCATCTTTCCTCCACCAGTTTTCACCCTTTGCAGCCTCTTTCCTCTCACTCTCCCTTTATATTATGTTTTTATATGTTTTTATAGTGTTATGTTTTTATCCTCTATGTTTCTGAAAAGAACAGTGGGCTAGATGACATATTGTATTAGTTTCTTATTGCTGCTTGTAACAAAGTACCCTGGAATTGGTGGCTTTAAACAACAGAAATGTATCATCTAACAGTACAGAAGGTCCAAGCTCAGATGGGTTTTACTGGAGTAAAATAAGATTTCAGCAGTATCATGTTCTCTTTAGAAGCTCCAGAGAAGAGTTGCTCCCTTGCTTTTTTCCAGCTTCTCAAGGTCACCTGCATTCCTTGGCTTGTGCCCTCCATCAGTCTGACCTCTGCTTGCATCTCTCTCTCTTCTCACCTACAGCCTGTGCTCCAGGACAGGAGAAGCTACCACAATGAGAAGCTGGAGCAACACAACGAAGAGTAATCCCTGCTTGCCACAACTAGAGAAAGCCTGTGCAAGGCAACCAAGACCCAGTGCAGCCAAAAATAAATAAATGGAAGGGAAAAAAGGAATTGGCACAAAAAAATCACCTGGAGTTTAATTAAATGCAATTGGCCCATCCCACCATAAGTAGAGACAGAATCATGGTATGATAGACCATCTCTTCACGCCCCCGCATTTAAATTCCATCCAAGGTCCTTTCTGTAACTTACAAGGTCCTCTTTGATCTGACCCCTGACTCCTTTGCGTTTTGATGTCACACTACTCTCTTGCCTACTGCTGCTGCTGCTGCTGCTGCTAATTTGCTTCAGTAGTGTCTGACTCTGCAACCCCATAGACAGCAGCTCCCAGCCCACCAGACTCCCCCATCCCTGGGATTCTCCAGGCAAGAACACTGAAGTGGGTTGCTGTTTCCTTCTCCAATGCGTGAAAGTGAAGTCTCTCAGTCATGTCCGACTCTTTGCAACCCCATGGACTGCAGCCTACCAGGCTCCTCCATCCGTGGGATTTTCCAGGCGAGAGTACTGCTCTTGCCTATTACTATATACTAAAACTATGTCCCTTCCAAAATTCATATGTTGAAACCTACTCCCCCAGTGTGATGGTATTTAGGGGTGGGTTCTTTGGGTGGTGATTAGGTCATGAGGGTAGAGCCCTCATGAATGGAATTTGTGCCATTTTAAAGGAAACCTCAGAGAGCTCCCTTGCCCTTTCTACCATATGAGGACACAGTGGGAAGATGCCGTCTATGGATCAGGTAGTGGGCCCTCCCCAGATACTGAGTCTGCCAGTGCCTTGATCTTGGACTTCCCAGCCTCCAGAACTGTGAGAAACAAATTTCTGTTTGTAAGTCACCCCGTCTATGACATTCTGTTATAACAGTCCAAACAGAAGAAGACACCTACTCTACTCCCCAAATGCCTTTCTTTATGTTTCTAAAACATTCCAAGACCTTCCTTCCTCAGCTTAACTTATAAACCTCTTTTACATCTGATTTCTTGTATCGCATCCACCAGGTTTTAACTCAGAAGTCCTCTTATCAGAAAACTCTTCTCTAATTACCCTATTTAAAGTAAACCCTGTTCCCCATACCTCTCTACCCAATGGACACTACCATTCTGGAATCCATCCTTTTTCTTTTTTTTGGTAAAAACACTTAACAATTCTGAAATTATCACGTATAAACATGCTTCCCACTAGTCTATTTCTACTAGACTATAAGCTCTACAGGGGCAGGGAATTATCTGTTCAGGTAGAAACTATCAACAATTATCCATTTAGGCCATGATACAGAAAGTCAGTCAAGCATCATCTTTGTTATGTGAGTTGCTAACTTTAGTATCTGCTACTCTCCCACCAGTCCATAATATCACATCATAAGTAAACTTTGGAAGTGTTTTGTCATTTCAAAGCACTGTCGTATAGTTTAATCCTTTGAATACTTATAACAATTTCATTAGGTGAGAATTTCCATTTTTAAAGATAAGGACACAGGTTTAGGAAAGCTATGTTACTTGCCACAGTGACACAGCCACTTAAGACTGTGGCAGAAATGAAATTTGTTTATTTTCACTCCAAGCCCTACAGTGTCTGGGATGTGTATTTTGCTATACTGGACAGCCTTGCTTAAAATGAAAAGAAAAAAAATAACATAGAAGTTATAACCCTAAAGCAATACAGATATATCAAAAGGCATTTAAAAATAAAGACTTATAGAACGGACTTTTGGACTCTGAGGGAGAGGGAGAGGGTGGGATGATTTGGGAGAATGGCATTGAAACATGTATACTATCATGTAAGAAACGAAGTGCCAGCCTATGTTCGATACAGGATACAGGATGCTTGGGGCTGGTGCATGGGGATGATCCAGAGAGATGATATGGGGTGGGAGGTGGGAGGGGGATTCAGGATTGAGAGCTTGTATACACCCGTGGTGGATTCATGTCAATGTATGGCAAAACCAATACAGTATTGTAAAGTAAAATAAAGTTTAAAAAAATAAATAAATAAATAAAAATAAAGACTTTAGTTAGATCTCATAAATCTCTAAGGTAAAATGCAGTTCAAGTTCGAGAAGGATATAATGAATAGATGTATGAATGGCTGAGGAATGAAACGTACATGACGTAAGAGGAAATTCAGGCTCAGGTGCCCAGGACAGAGAGTTTTTCACATTAGTCTGTGAAGTTAGAAAAGCCTCCTCTGAAGTCAGGAAGGAACTGCCACTTCCATTCTATAGATGGAGATATGCAAATTCTCTTTTGCAGGGATAATCATTAGAAGACAGGAAAAACAGTGCTCAGATTTAGCAGAGTCTTTGCGTCACTTCATTTTGTTGATAAGGGCCCAGGATGTCAGAGCACGAGAGATGGATGGGACGAACGGAGTGGAAGAACAGTGACTCTGCAGCTCTTTAGATCAAGATGTTCAATGTTTGGAAGTACCTCAAGAGAGAAGTGGAAAAATCTGTCTGTGGGTTAGTTAAGATCCAGAATGTCCTTTGGGGTTTTGCTTTTCGAAGATTGATAGAAAGTCTCTCGTTATGTGTTTCCAATCACATTGTGGATTCACTAAGATGAAACTGACAAGTATTTCTTATTTTGTGTTCTTGGCATAGGAGGCAGTGCCTTGGGAAGCTACAGTTTTAAAGGAAAGCAGAGTTCTCACAGATGCAAAGAGCCATCTGGCACAACCACCTCAGCAGACTACTTGAAGAAAAGTCATTTCCAACAACATTGATAGGATCACAAATTTGGTCTTTGTCTAACAACACATAACACTTTAAGCAGTTTAGATAGTTTATAAATGTTTAAATAAAAAATACAAATTTTCCCATTTTCTCCCAGTCAATTCAACAGACATTGAACCAAACATTACATATGTGCAAGACATCATTAAATTGAATGTTAAACTCAACCAATTTATCTCATAAAGTAGCATGTTCTAGTAACATGTTTGCACATTGCCCTTGACATCTTTCTAACAAAGACTCTAAAGAAGATCCTTTTTAATATTCATTTGTCTTCTCCATTAATACATTTTCATTTTCATCATTGCTATGCATAGTTTAAACACTGTGGATAAGAGAAAGAAAGAAGGAAGAAAAGGAGGGAGGAAAGAAAAGGAAAGAAATGTCCTCAGCTTCCAAAAGTTAGCAGCCTAACCAGAAACACACACACAGTCTATTTGCTATGGCAGAAACTACCTTGGCAAATAGATTAACTTTATTGTGTCTCAGTTTTCTCTCTGTATAATGAGGAAGTTGAATAAGATGATTGCTGAGATTCTTTACAGCTCTAACATCCTATAGGCCATTCAACATTTACTGAGCAACTGTTGCATGTGAAATGGGAAGTATTTAACTAGAAGAAACAAGATGTATAGCCTGAGTAAAACTCTTTTGGCTTTAAAGTGATTACAATTTATTGGCCAAATGCAAACAACTAACTGTACTAGAGGATGGCATGAATAAAGGTGCTGGGGACACAAGAGGAAGACTTGATACAAATTCAGGACTTGATACAAATTCAGGAAGGAACAATGAGAGACCAGACAAGCTGCTGTAAGGATAGCAGAGAGATGAGGGGTATGAAGGGTATGAAGGGTAAAGGGTGTTAAAGGAAAGAGCAAGAACAGTAGGGAAGGAAACTCAGAAAACACTGGCTATTTTAAAAGATCAATAACAAGCTAATCAAGCTTGGTTCTTGGAAAAAGATGGAAAAGGTGACTTTGGGATGAACTAAATCAACCAGCCCAAGGTCCTGGAGGAACTGCCTAGAAGCCAATTTCACAATGAATTCAGAAACCAAGGCTCATAAACTCATAAGATAATTCTTATTTTAATGCAGAAGAAATGGACATAGAGAGATTGTCTGGCTGATGGTGTGTTGAAACTGAGGATCACTAAGGAAGCTAGAAGGTGGTAGAGTGCTCAGCGTAGACAGATGGATATAGAAAAACCAGCAATGAGGAAATCTCAACATGTTCATCCGGACAATTTAAGTATGTTCCCAATGAATTATTTCCCAGCCTATGGACTGTTTCTATTTTCAAGGCTTCTCACAATGCAGTGAAGCAGTTCATTTTATCTTAAAATGGTAGGTTGATTAGGGTGTTTCAGATGATTGTCTTGAGAGAAGAAATTATGAAGAGGATTCAGGGATGAGCTCATATCACTGAGGCTAGAAAAATCCAATGAAAGAATCCATTTTAATATGAGTAGTGTCAGATACCAGGAAGCCAGGGGACATGTGTTTGAGGTTATCCTCTGATGTTACCTAGCAAACACACTCCCTTATACATCATGAATGGAAAGATGGGGCTGAGCTGGGATAGTGAGCCAAGCCTTGGTAGAGGAAGGCTGCGACTTAGATTGAGAGGAAGAGAATGATGGTGGTATAGGCGGTAGACGCAGTTTCAGAGAGGGAGGGCTAATGGTGTGGAAGATGGAACCAACAGCCAGTTGATATCAGGAAGTCTGTGTCATAGTCCACCCTGGCACTGGCACAGTGAGCTCGCGAACCCAGGAGGCAGGTGGCAGGTATGGAGGTTGTGTACGGACCCAGGAGCATGGGCACCACCATCACCAAGCCTGATTAAGCTATCAATGCTGCCAAAGGTTCAACTGGCCAGCAAACAGAGACAAATGCTGAACTTACCTGTTTCAACATCCCTCATAGAAACCAATTAACTACTTGGTGGCAAGTTGATGACACTGGACCTTTTTACTCTGGAAGGGGCAGCTGTTCCTCTGGACTGGAACTGACACATATTCTAACCATAAGCCTTCAGTCAGCGTTGATATTTGGGGGCTTACAAGTGTTTGATCTCCTCAATAGGATCCTACATAACAACCCCTCTGATCAAGGGGGTTGACAATGGGCATATGTTGATGGGATCCCCCAGTTCTGTCACTCATGAGAGCTGCTGGCCTGGTAGAGTAACAGGGCCATTTCTAGAAGTTCTAGCTGTGGCTGGCACATAAGAGAGTCCAGTCAGACCAAAGATACCTCTCAGGGGTAGGAATCAGGAACGTGGGCTCCTCATATCAGTGACATAAGAGACAATGGCTGACCTTCAATCCTGAGGCCCAGGACTCTTTTAACACACATGAAAAAAAAATGCCTTTATTTTTTTTTTTCTTTTTTTCTTTTTTTCCTTTATTTGTTTTCTACAAGTGACATCAGAGGCTAAAAACAGAGGACCCGGATAACAGGTGTTGAGCACCAAGACTCCTGCCTGTGGTAGCTTCTTAGATACTCTGTCCTCCAGCCCAGCCCTTTGAGGTATCCAATTTTTTTGAACAAGTGGAATCATTTCCAACAACAGGGCCATTCAGAAACACTTCATTTATCCACAGGCTCTTCTGAGAGGATCTCTGTGTGACTGCCTCAAGGAGCTCTCTGCTGGTGACAGCTTTTCTGTGTTTGTCGAAGGATAGTCTAGTGGCCTTCAGGTTAATCTGTTTCAGGGGCTCCCCAGGTGGTGCTAGTGGTAAAGAACCTGCCTGCCAATGCAGGAGATGTGAGAGAGCAGTTTCGATCGCTGGGTTGGGAAGAACCCCTGAAGCAGGGCATGGAAACCCACTCCAGTACTCTTGCCTAGAGAATCCAAAGGACAGAGGAGCCTGGCGGGCTACAGTCTGTAGGGTCACACAGAGTCAGACACGACTGAAGTGACTTGGCACACACACAGTTTCAGTTATCAATCCTCCAGAGGACCCAAGGATCCACTGAAGTCAGGGTGTGTTTCCTTTAGGATTTCCCCACATAACTAAAATAAGCTTCCTTTCCCCTCCTTTTCTTTCCCAAGGCTGAACTGGTCTGCTCATACTTCCTTTTGGTTGGGATACATGTTTTCGTCTTCTTAGACAGTCTTAGGCCATGTAAGCACACGAAGCACATGTGGAGGTTTTAATCCTTTGTAGTACAGTCCATACCCCACTCCAGCACTCTTGCCTAGAAAATCCCATGGACGGAGGAGCCTGGTGGGCTGCAGTCCATGGGGTCGCTAGGAGTCGGGCACGACTGAGCAACTTCACTTTCACACATGAGAGAAGGAAACGGCAACCCACTCCAGTGTTCTTGCCTGGAGAATCCCAGGGATGGGGGAGCCTGGTGGGCTGCCCATCTATGGGGTCGCACAGAGTCGGACACGACTGAGCAACTTCACTTTCACTTTTCACTTTCATGCATTGGAGAAGGAAATGGCAACCACTCCAGTGTTCTTGCCTGGAGAATCCCAGGGACGGGGGAGCCTGGTGGGCTGCCCGTCTATGGGGTCGCACAGAGTCGGACATGACTGAAGCGACTTAGCAGCAGCAGCAGCAGCACAGTCCATGGGGTTGCAAAGAGTCAGAAACCACTGAACACTTGTCAGCAGCAGGACCAGTGCACACAAAAACATCTCTCTCTCTCTAGGTGAAGACACCCAACAACACTTCCTAAGAAATGTCAAGTGACCCCTCCTTTTAGGGTTCTGAAACTGCTTACAGGAGTTCCTACACCTATTTTGTGCTTAGTTGCTCAGTCATGACCAACTCTTTGTGATCCCATGGACTGCAGCCCACCAGGTTCCTCTGTCCATGGGAATTCCCCAAGCAAGAACACTGGAGTGGGTTACCATGCCCTCCTTCAGGGATCTTCCCAACCCAGGGATTGAACCTGGGTCTCCTGCGTTGCAGGCAAATTCTTTACCATCTGAGCCACCAGGGAAGCCCAAGAGTATTGGAGTTAGCAGCCTATCCCTTCTCCAAGGGAACTTCCTGACCCAGGAATCGAATCAGGCGGATTCTTTATCAGCTGAGCTACCAGGGAAGCCCATACCTATTTTCAGGGGACTTTATATGACTGACATTATATATAAAATTTTATTATTTATTTTTGGCTCTACTGGGTCTTCATTGCTATGTGGGCTTTTCTCTAGTTGTGGTGAGTGGAGGCTACTCATTGCAGTGGCTTCTCTTGTTGCAAAGCACATGTGCTTTAGTAGTCGTGACATATTGGCGCAATAGCTGCGGCACATGGGCTTAGTAGCTCCACGCATGTGGGACCTTCCTGGCTCAGGGACGGAACCCGTGTCTCCTGCAACAGCAAGTGGATTCCTTAACACTAAGCCACCAAGGAAGCTCCAGGACTAAGATTTTTTGTTTTCCTCTAATACATTTTAAAACATATACAATAAAGAGATTAATCCCATATTTTACCCAGATCATAGCTCTAGAATCTAGACAGAGCCAGATATTAATATTTGGTATCCATGGTGACTGAAGAGCAGAGGACCCTGGAGAATCAGGATGTCTGGATTCAAATTCCAACTCTAGCACTTTCTACCAGTCATGAGAGCTCAGAAAGCTGCTTAAATTCTGTGTCTCAGTCCTCATGTGTAAAACTAGCTTCATAATATCACCTGCCTCATGCAGTTGTGAAAATTAAATGAATTAACATGTGGATCTCTTGGAATAGATCTTGGCACCAAGTGGGCGCTCAGTAAGTACAAGCATTTACTGGTTGTGGTTGTTTGTTGTTGTCTGGTTGTTACTTGACATGCTGAATCCTAGGGGCAGGTGCTTCCCCACAGCAGGTGGAACCGTTCTCAGCCACAATACTGCTTGAGTCATAATAAAATCATGCTGCCAACTTCCTGAACTATTGAATTACTTGAGCTTCTACATACAATCCTTTTTTTTTTCTTTAAAGCTACCCTTTCTTTTTGAAGTTCACAGATTACAGAGGCTCTTTCCTCAACTCCACCTTTCCTTTTCAAGGACATTAAATCCCAAAGAAAGCAATTTGGAAATGACTTCTTTTATTGCCACCCTTTTGTAGCTCCTCTTCCCCCATTCATCCTTCCATCTCATTTGTACCTAAAGAAAAATGATACTTCATTCATTATATTGTCATACTGTGCAGCTTATAATTATATAAGTGTACGTGTCTTTCATATCGAGGATTTAACGTGTACTATCCCTTCCCTTGATTTCCTTTCTGGTTCAGTGGTAAAGAATCTGCCTACCAATGCAGGAGACTCAAGTTCGATCCCTATGTTGCGAAGATCCCCTGGAGGAGGGCATGGCAACCCACTCCAGTATTCTTGCCTGGAGAACTTCATGGACAAAGGAGCCTGGCCAGCTATAGTGCACAGGGTCACCAAGAATCAGACACGACTGAGCGACTGAACAACAATGGGAAACTGACACACATTCCATCTCCAGAGATCTGCCTAGTATCCTCACCTCATGGGACTCTGCCTCCCTGCTCACACTGCTCCCTGCTCTGTTCTGTCTTTGATTAGTCATTCAGTAAAAGTTATTGAATACCTACTCTGTGCCAGGCACGTCTTGGAAATGCAAGATGAATAAGACATAGCCTTTTCATTTACTCAACAAATATTTGTGTACCCAGGCTCTGAGTTAGATGTGGTAGAGATGGAAGGAAAAAAAAAAAAGTCCCAGGCTTTCAACAGGCTTTTAAACTTCTGCTGCTGCTGCTGCTGCTGCTGCTGCTAAGTCACTTCGGTCGTGTCCGACTCTGTGCGACCCCATAGACAGGGGCCCACTGTCCCTGGGATTCTTCAGGCAAGAACACTGGAGTGGGTTGCCATTTCCTTCTCCAATGCATGAAAGTGAAAAGTGAAAGTGAAGTTGCTCAGTCGTGCCCAACTCTTCGCAACCCCATGGACTGCAGCCTACCAGGCTCCTCCATCTATGGGATTTTCCAGGCAAGAGTACCGGAGTAGGGTGCCATTGCCTTCTCTGTTAAACTTCTGAGAAGTCAACATAAATTTTTTAAAAGTATGACTTGTTGTAATAAATGTATGGTACAGGAGGACAGAAGAGAGACCATCTAACCCAGCTTAATGAAGTCAGGAAAACTTGAGAGAGAGGAAAAAATGAGGCTTGGATGAATATGAGTTTGCCAGACAGACAGAATAAAGAGAGAGATTCAACAGCTTTGAAGCAATGTGGCACTTGCAATCTGGCTAGTGTATATGAGAAACAGAATTTAAAATTGCATTTCATTTTAGGTGTGTGTGTTCAGTCATGTCCGATTCTTTGCTACTCCATAGACTGCAGCCCGTCAGACTCTTCTGTCTGTGGGATTTCCCAGTCAAGAATACTGGAGTGGGTTGCCATTTCTTTCTCCAAAGATTATTCATGACCCAGCAATCTAACTTACATCTCCTGTGTCTCCTGCACTGGTAAGCAGAGCCTTTACCACTGGGCCACCTGGGAAGCCCCATTTCATTTTAGTTCCTCTTAATTAAACTGGAAATAGCCACATGTGGCTCTTGGCTACCACGCTGGACAGAGTGGATCGCACCAGACTATACCCCTGAAGAGGAAGGAGACTGTCTTCTCTTTACTCTTTTTCTACTTCTTACTGGCTGGAAAGCAGATGCTGTGGCAAGTCACCTCAGACCAGCAGATGGGACATCACCCCAGGGATGGAAGTAAGACAGTAGAAAGGACCAACTTTCAGTTTAGCGTAAGCTCACATTTTCATGTGAAAGAGACGTCGATTTCTGTATTGCTTAAGCTATTGTTATTTTGGATCTTTATACAGCAGACAAATTTGTATCCTAACACAATGTCTCTTACAATAATGAAAAGCAATAGTCATAATCTTGCTAAGATTTTTTTTTGAGATTTTCCTGTGTACAAGCCCCTGTGCTAACTGTTCTAAGTGCCTGCATCCCATTTAATCTCCACACATAATGATAAGGGAGAATTTGTTTATTCCCATTCTGCAGATAAAATGAAGCCTTACCAAAATGGCTCATTAGTGGTAGGATTAGATCTAACAGCAAACCATATTCTAGGAAAGAGATACATAATATCTTTTCTTTTTTAAGGTTCAAGTCAGCTTTTATCAGCTTGACCTTTATTTCCTCTTCCTTTAAAACTTATTTATTTGTTTGTTTGTTTGGCTGAGCCAGGTCATAGTACACAGGATCTTCAAACTTCGTTGAGGCGTGTGGGATCTAGCATCCTGACCAGGGATAGAACTTGGGCCCCCTGCATTGCGAGTGCTGAGTTTGAGCCACTGGACCACCGGGGCAGTCCCATACATAATATCTTATCATTAAAGATCAGGAAAATTGACTGTAAATCAGAGTTTTAAAATGCAGAGATGACATTTATGTCTGCGGCAGACATTCTCAGCCACCCAGCACCCGTTACCTCCCTCTTCCTGAAAACAGAACCTCAATTTGTTCAACTAGTGGGTGGAGATTCTTTGACATCAGGAAGAGTAGGTTTCCACTGCAGAACCCAGGAGAGAAATTCTGATTGGTCTAAACTAGTAATAGTAGTTTCATTCCCCTTGGCCAGTAATTGGTCTAAGGATCAATGAGATGTAAACACAAGTTTGATAGGGAGGGTGACCCTTTCCAAACAAAAAGCCACAAGTCTGCCCAGAATGAAGATGCAGTGATGGAAGTGTGGCACCCATCTTGCAACTTTAATGATAAAAGTCAACAATGAAGAAGGCAGAGTGGAAAGCTAAGTGAAGTTCTTGACATTATTGAGCTTCTCCTTGTCTGGACAACCTAACTCCAGACTTCTTATAAGACGAAAAAAACGAATCCCAATTTACTTAGGTCACTATCAATCAGGTTTCCAGTTACTTACAGCTGTAAGCCTTCCTGATACACATATATGTACACCTATCTTTTGTTTTCTTAGGAAAGACAAGGAAAAGTCACACAGCTTACAGTGCTATTTTGCACACTCTCGGCTGACTGCTGGAAGCCAATTCCACCGGCTCACCCACAGTAAGAACTGTTTTGCTGCTGTTGCTTAGTTCATCAGTCGTGTCTGACTCTTTTGTGACCCCATGGACCGCAGCCTGCCAGGCTCCTCTGTCCATGGCATTAACCAGGCAAGAATAATGGAGTGGGTTGCCATTTCCTTCTCCTTTTCCTGACCTAGGGATCGAACCCACGGTCCAGATTCTTTACCGCTGAGGAACTAGGGAAGCAAAAGTCATTTCAGTCTCTCTCTAAACACCTATTTTGGTGAGATAGGAAAACAGACCTTAATAGGTAACAGAGTTCAGGCAAAATGCATATTTATCTCTTTCCCACGCTTAAACTAAAAAGAAGTTTCCCCTCAATTAGAAATATTTATTAAAAAAAATAAATATTTATTCTGTAATGCTTTGATATGTAAAGCACTTCTGTTGTTTTAGACTGTTAATATTCTGAAATTGTAAAATAAATTTCTGTTATCTTTCTTTTTTAATTTATGTTTTAATTGAAGGAAATGTTTGGCAGAAACCAGTAAAATTCTGTAAAGCATCCTCTGTAAACTTTCTTAATCTCTGTAGCTTTGGAGAAAAGCAGAAGCACTAAACTTAATGCATTAAGAGGATTCATTCAATGGGTATACCTTGCCACACCAAACAGAAATGAAGAACTGAGGCATGTTACAGAATGACTGAAGTTTAAAAATGGGCTTAAATCATAGATAAATAGAAGAGGCAGAAATACTGTTTTGCTCTTGAATTATACCGAAAGCTGATTTTATTCTATAATTCTAAGTGTGCAAGAAAAATAAATAATTTTTATGCAATCAATTATCCAGAATTTCAAACAAATTCTAAAATCTTTTGGAATGCTAGATATAACACTTTCAGTTGAAAGGAGAAAGAGCAGATATATCTCTAGCCATATGTTAAATTTGTTGTTGTTGTCCAGTTGCTCAGTTGTATCCGACTCTATGACTCTATGGACTGCAGCGTGCTAGGCTTCCCTGTCCTTCACTATCTCCTGGAGTTTGCTGTGTTACATGTTAAATAAAGATGCACATATACAAATATATACCATGCCACCACCTTAACTATGGGGTTAATCTTTAATCTGATTCACAACTGAAAAGATCATGTGGCAGCTGGTTTTACACTATTTCATTCACAAAAAGAGATTATCCATTAGACAAGCACATTTTCCCCTGGAATTTCACAGAATAAAGGCGCCAGACACATTTTTCTTTAAACACCAAGCTATGCAAAATATTTCCAGATATAATCAGAAGGGTATGAAACAGCAAATTAAGCATCAGACAATCTTCAGCATTATCTGTGTTTTTGAGAGATCTGACAAGTTGAAAGAGCAGTTTGATTAAGGAAAAAAATATTGGAAAAGGCAACATACCTTAGAGATGATTAATGGTTCCCCATGCTCCAAACCACCTTTCAAAGTAAAACCCCAGGGAGCTCCTCCCTGCAGGAACGCTTCCAGATAAATGTACCGTCCCCTGGAGGTCCTGTTAGGGGT
Source organism: Ovis aries (assembly GCF_016772045.2). Taxonomy (NCBI): domain Eukaryota; kingdom Metazoa; phylum Chordata; class Mammalia; order Artiodactyla; family Bovidae; genus Ovis; species Ovis aries. The sequence continues at coordinate 92,044,674 of NC_056059.1, read as the reverse complement.
TAGTGTGGCACTGGTCTCATCGAAGTTCTCCGTCGTCCTCATCATGGCAAACACATGATGCCTCGAGTTAAATTTTAAACGCCTGAAGCAGTTTCAGGAGAATGGTGTTTAGCATTATGCCATCCTTCACAATCCACGCTGGCCAAAAAAGACGTTTTCAGAAACTAATTCTTTCAGATGTAAAAGGTTCTTGTGAGCTTAACTCCAAGATGCTGAGCCAGGAGGATTTTTCACTTCAACGTTTCTGAATGCAACTCTCCTCCTGGAATTCCCGGTTCTCACTAAAGCCCCGGAGGGGTGTATATCTCTCCACTCCGTTAAAAAAAAAAAAAAAAAAAAACTTCTTTCACTGTCACTCTCCAGACCGCCTCTATTTCACACATACCCACGCCAAATTTTTTCCAGTAGATTATACAGAGAAACTTAAAGTCCTCTTACAATATAGTAAGAAAATTGCAAAAACTCAACTGCATACCTCAATTTTGATTGATTATCAACCCTTTCTTCCTCTCTGAAATTTACCATTACAATAGCCTCCCATCTTCCCAGAAGTAGCTTTAAAAGAAGCTACTATGCTTCTGCTAGCTTCAGAAGTTTCTAACTTGTTCCAAACAGATAAGCTGTGCTGAAACTTATTTGTCTATGTTTTTCAGCAATAAATTCAATCTGTTTCTTGAAAACAAAAAAGTTTTTCCAGGATGTAGAGAAAAATGGGAAAAAGCATGGTAAATTAACCTTCTCTGGAAAAAATTTCCAGGCGGCAGCTCAGTCCTTCTTTTGGTATTTTCAGTGATGAGCAGCCACTACTGCAGCCAAGGCTGTACTTGCCTTTTCTGAACGAGTAAGGAGTTCAGTTCGTAAGAGGAAAATGGATTAAGGCAAACAGAGCGACCACAATCTTTCTGCACAGTAAGCGCTGCTATGTGGAATTCAGTTCCTCACAAAGACCTGACCAATCACAACAGTCTTTCACTTGATAAACCGTAGACAGTTAAAAGTACTCACGGCTAATCAGCAAGTAGTAAAATAGTTGACGGACTAACCCCACCTTGTTCCAATTAAAGCAGAATCCCTGGGAGCGAGACCTAAGCATTGACATTTTTTTAAAAACCTCTGGGCAATTCTGCCCTGAGGCCAAGTTTGCAGAGCTTTTTGGTAAACATTTAAGTGTCAAGGTGGTAGCAGAAGGGCTTTATTTTGTTCATTAGAAGAAAATGCCAAGTAAAATTTATAAATGGCTTCTCATCTTGAAACAGGACTCTCCAATCAAATTTCTCCTTGTTTGATTCAGTACAAACAGGTCGCAGGCTTTCTTCTATATTGTAATTGTTATCTACTCCAAGGCTCTTGGTCATCCATTCTTTAAATGAAAAGAAATACTTAGTGTCTGGCAAGTAATAAGCACTCAAGGTGGAATGTTGTTTGGATTTCAGGTTAGCAATGGAATTTTGTAATAATGTTACACAAAATTTGACATCAAAACTTTCCATTAAAAATTTAAATAGTGTAAGATAACTGTATGTTTTAGCCAGAAGCCCCAGCTATTAAGTTGGAACAACTTATAATTATTTCCAGGGGATATTTTGCTAAAATTTTTTTTGTTTAAAAGTACGTGATGTGAATTCTGTTGGATACTGACGTTTTCATATCAGTTTAATTTGGTGTTTGTACCTATAGTTAATGAAAAGTTAATATAATAAAGAAGCAGATATAATATGCAAAGAAGTCTATACGATGTTTAATGTACAACAACACATGACAAGTGTTATTTGCTTTTCAGTAGTAATTTCATCTGTAGGGCTCAAAGACAAAATAAAGAAAAATCTCATTTTAATGTAATGATAGTATTTTAGTGAAAACAAAAGGTGTACAAAATGAAAGTAAATGGTAAACATTGTTTGAGTCTTAAGAGTAATTTATGCAATTTTTATTGGGGTTTCCTTTTACAACTTAATTTATAAATAAAGAATAGAAGGTGAAATCTTGACTTTTCTTTCACTCCATTATTAAAATATATATGTATACAGAGAGAGAATATTTAAATAAAAACCAAGGTAAATGAAGTTTCTTTCTGAAAAGTATTTTTGTGTGTGTGGCATTTACAGTCTTGCTCCTGATTCATTTTGTAAAATATGGGATTTCAGAGAATCAACATTTAATATTAAAAGTAATAAAACCAAAAACAAGATGGAGGGGAAGTAAGAACACGTTAAGCAGTGAAGAAAGAACTCAGGGCTTGTGGACTGATGAAACCTCTATTTTATATAATCACCAAAAGTATTTGACATAAATATTTAATGAAACTTGATAAATAATTTGAAAAATAAACCATATAGAACTTGTTGGACACAGTGTAGCAACTGATAGATCAAGGTTAGAATAATTTTTTCCCTCTTCTTCCATTGCTCACAATCAAAGAACGTATACTTGTTTTAAAGGTAAGTGCATTGAGGCCATGAGAAGCCTAAATAATCTGACCAGCATCCCTGCAAGCAGCCTTCTTATTGTTCAGTCACTAAGTCATGTCTGGCTCTTTGTGACCTTGTGGACAGGCTTCCCTGTCCTTCATTATATCCCAGAGTTTACTCAAACTCATGTCCATTGGATCAATGATGCCATCCAACCATCTCATCCTCTGTCACCCCCCTTTTCCTCCTGCCCTCAATCTTTCCCAGCATCAGAATCTTTTCCAGTGAGTTTGGTCTTTACATCAGGTGGCCAAAGTATTGGAGTTTCAGCTTTAGCATCAGTTCTTCCAATGAATAGTCAGGACTGATTTCCTTTAGGATTGACTGGGTTGATCTCCTTGCAATCCAAGGGACTCTCAAGAGTCCTCTCCAGCACTACAGTTTGAAAGCATAATTGGGCATAAAATTAAAATCGTCAGACCCTTAGGAATGGACTCTCAGTTTAAGGTAGGTATTTGCATTTATGGCTAAAGGGAAATTGTTTATGTGGCCAGCATTGCTAATTCATAAGGATAACTTCTGTTAAGGCATGTGACTTGGACCCAAACTCTAATTAGAGAATGAAATTGGACCCTCACCCCTCTCTAGACAGAGAAAAACAACCCTATTGTCTCAAGGTGCTGACAGTGGAAGGAACCGTGAATATGAATGTCTTTGACCTTGCAGACCCAAAAGGGTCTCAGGACTTCCCAGGATACCCAGACTACATTTTGAGAATTGCTGGCCTCAACCAAGTACAGCCATACCTGAAGCTATCCCATTTTTACCAGTTTGGTGAGCTTATAAACACATGTGTAGTTTTTCCCTGAATAGCTGGAGTTGGGTTTCTGTTACTTGCAACTGAAAGAGTTTCAAGTAAACACAATGAAACCCTTCATGGTTTTTCCTAGTTTAGGAAAAGGTTTAGGGAAGCTTAGTGCTGTCTCATGGGGGGGCTTCCCAGGTGGCGCAATGGTAAAAACCCTCCTGACTCAAGATATGTGAGTTCAGTTCCTTGGGCGGAAGATCCTCTGGAGTAGGAAATGACAACCCGCTATAGTATTCTCGCCTGGAAATTTCTATGGTCACAAAGAGTCAGACACGACTGAACACACACACAGTGCTGTCTCACAGAGGTAGCTTTGAATGTTGTTTTCTATTTTCCTACTTCTTCTCTCCTTCTTTGTGCCTCTAAAGTAGAATTACTTTTACTTTCTTATCAAATTCTTCCTTCATAATAAATAGATTCCACATATCTCACAACTTTCTATCTCTGTATGAAAGATTCCCAATATTGTAATTGTTCATCTTGCTGTTACTGTAATATGGCCCCAGAGCAAAAAAGTTCAATCATATTGACTCTCCTGTTCTTCTGGAGCGCCTATTCCAAATGTGCTTTTAAATGTCACTTGCCTAATCATTGTTCTGATTTCTTAGAAATCATGCATCACTCTATTTGTTAACATTACTGAAGGGAAAAATATGTTCTTTTCAAAATGTTCACTCCTTGATTTGTTCATAGCAACCTGTGTGTCTTTCTCTTTTGTTTTAGCATTTTAAGTGTAATTTTTAAATTATTGGGTGTTTTGAATGCCTTTAAATTTAGTATTTCAAAGATTGAAAATTCACTGGGTTGTCTCCGAAAATAAAAAACTCAGAGTGACATCTAGTGGCTCTTCTGGCTTTTACTAAATAGTCACCAAAGGAACCGTACATAGTTATTAAATTGTACCTTTGGAAGGTTATTTAGATTTTCTTAGAATGTCTCAGAACCATCCCAAATAAACAAAAATCAACCTTATTTTAAACCTTGCACAGTCTCTCTAGGCAACCTTTCAGATGAAAAAAAAAAAAAGATCTCTTCATGTGTCTCTTTCTTAAGGGTGAGGAAAACTTCCAAGCCGACCTTCCCTCACCCTTAAATGCCAAGAAGCCTCAGCTGAAGAGTCACTTGAAACGAGGACTGGGAGAGGACTGGAAGCCCGAAGAGTAGTTAAAAATCATCAACTGCTAGAACTGCCCCTGAAGCAGTGTCCTAGCTCTACAGAATGTGGATACTCAAAGTGGGGTTCCCTGAGAAAGGAGCGAGGGGCGATGGATGCTGGATTTGTGGTTTACAGCACCAGCTTCACTCACCATCCTGAGGGCTGTCACAAAACTGCCAGAGCACAATCAGTTCACATCTTTTGGGAATGATGAAAATGCCATGTCTTGATCAAAGCTGTAGTTTCACAGGTGTACAGCTGGTCCTTGAACAACATGAAGTTTAGGGGTACAGAATCCCCTCCCCCTGACCCATGCAGTCAAAAATCAAAATACTTAACTTTATGGTCAGCCCTCTGTTCCCTCAATTTTGTGTCGAGGAGTCAATCAACTGCAGATTGTGTAGTACTGTAGAATTTATTTATTTAAAAAAAAATCCGAGTGTAAGTAGACTTGTGTAAAAGTAGATCAAACCCTTATTGCTCAAGGGTTGAATGTGTATCTATGCTACTGCTGCTGCTGCTAGAAACCACATCAAATGGTACACTTTAAATAAATGCAGTTTAATGAACAGAAATTACACCTCAAAAGGTCAGCTTAAAAAAAAACTCAAGGGACTTCCTTGGTGGTCCACTGGTGGTTAAGATTCCACTGCAGGGGGCACAGGTTTAATCCCTGATTAGAAAACTAAGACCCCACATTCTGCATGGCACAGTAAAAAAAATAATAAATAAGATAAAATAAAATTTTAAAAATACAAGAATCCCATCAATGAATGGATAAACAAAATGTGAGGTTTTATACTATCATTTATATATATATATATATATATATATACACATCTCACATAATAGTGGAACATTAATTCAGCCTTTAAAAAGACAACAATTTTGATACATACATGGATGAAACTTGAGGACATTATGCTAAGTGAAATAAGCCAGTCACAGTAGGGCAAATGCTGTATTATTCCACTTATATGAGTTCTCATAAGAGTCAAATTGGTAGAGTCAGAAAGTAGAATAGCGGTTGCCAGGGGCTGGAGAGAGGGTGAATGGAGAATTAGAATTTAATGAGTGCTGCTGCTGCTGCTAAGTCACTTCAGTCGTGTATGACTCTGTGCGACCCCAGAGACAGCAGCCCACCAGGCTCCCCCATCCCTGGGATTCTCCAGGCAAGAACACTGGAGTGGGTTGCCATTTCCTTCTCCAATGCGTGAAAGTGAAGTCGCTCAGTCCTGTCCGACTCTTCAAGAACCCATGGACTGTAACCTATCAGGCTCCTCCATCCACGGGATTTTCCAAGCAAGAGTACTGGAGTGGGTTGCCATTGCCTTATCCAACTTTATCAACGAGGCCTTCTCAGACCACACATGAAATGGTACCTACTCTCTCTACCCTCCATACTCTATCTCATCTACACTTATCCCCATCTGATGTATTTGAACTTGTCTCTCTGCTCATTGCTCATCTTCTACAAGAGTATAAACTCCATGAGGATAGGAGTTTTTTTGGTTCATGGCTGTATTTTCAACACCTTTGCACATTGCATATCAGGTCTCTATGAATACACGTTCAAATGACTGGATGAATGGTATAGAAACTCTGGACCCCTTCCTTTACCTCTAAATATTTTATTTTAAAAGCTAAGAATCTCTTTTAAATTCAGTATCAGAGACATACCATGAAGTAAAACTGTAAGGCACTTCAAATGAAAATAATTTTATAATAAAATTATAATGTTCACACATATATGTGGGTTTAAATAGTTTTATAGTGTTCTAATAAACATATTTCAATTAACAACTTCAAAAAGAATTTTTAAAAAAGGAACTTTCTTGGTTCTTAGGGTCCAAATATAAACATGAGACATCAATGGAAATCACATATTAGGTAACTAAAACATTTTCTTGCCGTAAGAACACAGTTGTGCTTTAACAGAATAAAAGTTTAAAACAAAAGAATTAAAAATTGCTTTCTGTCTAGCCACACAATTTAAACCATTCACCCTTCCATTAAATATTCTCATTCCCTATTAAAATACTTGATTCTATAGGCAAGATTGTCCAGGTCAGTAAATTTATATTATAGGTACAATAAAAAGTGATCTTTAGTGGTATTTAATACTAATTTTATGAAAATCTAAAACTACATTATGTAATGTAGGATTTATTAATATTTCCAATCAACTCACACATAAAAAGTTACTCGCTGGAGGTGTCCTCATAGTGCCACTGCTAATAGCATTAACGCTGACAGGTGGCATCCATCACACTCAGGCCCTTTCTGGATTTCTTCCATCCGAGCACTAATTTAGGCAGTACGGAGAAGTCTAAGTGTGTCACCACAGTATATTAGTTCTATATTACAGAGATGACGACAGACAGCAACTGAATCACAGAGGAAGAAAACTCTCCGGAGGCGAGAGGGTCAGCTATTCCGAGTACACTTCTGAACCTTGCAAAACATTCCAGACAGAGGATCAGGATAAGCAAAGGCATATAGACAAAAGGGAATTGAGAGGTAGGTTGGGGCGGGAGGGGCCACTGTTAGAAGGAGGGCGGGGAGGCCTGACTGGCAACGCCAATATTGGCTTGATTCTTAGATTGTAAATACAGACAGGATTTATGCGGGTCAGTAAAGAATTGGGGAAGATCCTCTGCGGAACAACTTGGAGAATAGCCTGGGGCGTTCGGGTGATGGGGGCAGAGCAGGACGTGGATACCGGTTAGGAGGCCGCAGATAAAGAGAATGGCCGTGAGTGGCAGAGTATAAACTGGAAGCCCGAATCGGGGTCGCTTGTGGAGTAGGGCTGGCAGGATTTGATGCCAAGCGGCCCCCTCGGTCAGAGCTCCTAGTATGGAGACGCTGGGCGGGAGGAGGGGGCGGAAATGGCGCTCGGTTACCCGGGCGACGGCGTCTAGGGGCGGAGACGGCCCCCACAAGGTTAGTTCAGCATTCCCCCTCGCCCCCTCCCCCGTCTCGGGCGAGGTGCCCAACGGTTGCCCCCGAGGCTCGCGTGGAGCAGGCAGGGCGCGAGCCGGAGCGCACGGGGAGCTGGCGCACGGGTGGGCGGGGCTCGGTCCTGCGCCGCCGCCACCGCCGCCGCCCAGTCGACGCAGGTGCGGCCGCCGCGCCCGCCGGCGCCCCCGCGGGGATGGGGCCGGTCTCTTAGGATGAGGCGTTGGTAGCAGGTACAAGGGCGGGCGCGACCTGGGGACTGGGTGAGGAGGTGGGTCATTTGCCAGAGGACCCAAGGCTGCGCACCTTTCTTTCTGGAACCTTCCAGATCTTTGCGTTTGTTTTGCACATGATGGATGTCCAATAAATTGCTTCTTTACCAGGAGGGACTGCCGTTGTTTTCAGGAATCACAAGACTTCCGGGGACGGTGGCTGAACTGTAGGATTACAGTGTTCGTTTTGGTAGAAACAACAGGATCTTGTTGTTCCAACATTACTGCTAACTCCTGTTCCTACCAGCTTCTCTGGCAGACTCGGGGTGGGGGAGGCGGGGCGGGGAATAGGGAAGACAGAGATGTAATGAGTAATGTGTAACCTTGGACAGTCTAATCCAAATGAGATTGTATTAAATGCTGTGCAAGGGCCCTCTCAGCTGGAACCCTGTCTGTTAAGTGAGGAGTCTGGTTCTGCATCAATATCAGTATCAGAAACAGTGAGTTCTCAGATGAGTCCACCCTCCCCCCCAAAACTCTGCTCCCTGTCCCCACTGAGGCTGTTCCGGGCTGAGTTCATGCATCTTTATTTTTTTCTTTTTTAAATTATGAAAGTATGATAACATATTTACAGAAGACGTGGACAATACAGAACAAATGTAATCTATAGTTCCACTGTATATTATAATTATTTTTAGGTGAATAAGTTACGATTTTTAGTCGGAGTTTCAGCATCAAGCTCTCAAAAGTTAATAGAATGAATACGTAGAATAGCCAGAAAAGTAGAAAGATATAATAGACCTTAAGAGCCCTGTGGTGTTCATGCATCTTGGTGTACTTTAGGAGCAAGGGAAAGTAGAAGAAAAGTGAAGTTGGCTGTTTCTTAGGATGCCAGGGTCTTTTGATTGGCATCCACTTCTTGCTTCCTCCGAAGCCGCCCTTTCAGGAAAGGAAGGCTCAGCACCTTCCACCGTCCCAGAACTCAGCGGGGCAGGACTGTTTCTCTGTGTAAAGTCATGGGGTGGACGTGGGGGAGTGTGGGAGATGCCTGGTCCTCCCAGCTCTGTTGTTTTTAGATTTATACAGTTATCTTTGTCTTGTGGGTAAAATGGTTTTTATGCCCTGGAGACATTTTTATACTCCTGAATTGAGAGCAGAAATTGACAATTTATTTTGTATATGCAGACTCCTTACCATTATGATTTACAAAGAGGACTCGGTGTTGTCTATTTAGTATGTTAGGGCCACTCACATCCACAGTTCATTAAATAGGGCCTCTGTGAACCACCTGTTCCCACACTAGAAGCCCTCAAATGATTTGATATAGTAGGATAAATAAGGGCCACCCAAAAATATCAGATCCTAATCCCTGGAATTATAAATGTGATAAGCCAAGAAGGTCTTTGCATATATGATTAAGTCAAGGATCTTGAACTAGAAAGGTTATCTGAGTGGATCCTAAATGCAAACAGTAGAATCCTTGAGGGAGGCAGAGATTAGACAGGGAAGGGGAGACTGCATTGTGAACACAGGTCAGAGTGATGTGGCCACAAGCCAAGAAATGCCAGCAACTACCAGAAGCTGGTGGAGGGAAGAAATGGATTCTTTCTTTGAACCTTTGAAGGGAGCACAGCCCTGCCAATACTGGGATTTCAGCCCTGTGAGACTGATTTTGAACTTCTGGCACCAGAACTGTGAAAGAATAAATGTCTATGGTTTTAAACCACCAAGCTTTTGGTAACTTGTTATGGCGATTATAGGAAACTAATACATACAGTTATGCTTATAAGTCACATAGAATCAGGCCTGTATTGATGAATGTTTTAAATCTTTCCAGCTGGGGCAGTGGCAGGTGTTGTAGTGGAGACCACTGAGTATTTCCTGAACCCTGTACATCCTAAGGAAAAGATTTAAACAGAATTTGGTGAGAAGGGAAAATAAGTTAGTTGCATTAGAAAGAGATGGTCTAGTACTAAAGCAATTTCTTTAAACTTTCTTTGTATTTCTATTAATATATCACTGCATTTGCTCTGGTTAAGAGAATATAGGTACAAAATGACTTAGGTTTGGTCCTTAGCTAAGATGTTGTTGGATGTCTATCATGTGTATATCAAATAAGAGTTGCAGACACCTGCAAATTGAGTTCTAGGTTCAATCCAGGAGAAAAGAGGCAACGCTAAAGTGCTTCCATAAGGAAGTTAAAAGCAGTCTCTAGTTATCTTGAAATTAAGACACTTTGCAATATTTAGGATTAGGATGCAGGGGAAAAAAAAAAGTGTTCAGATTTAATTGATTGACTTCTGGGTCCCAGGCAGCTAATTTGCATCCCTATTCTTACTCCACAAAGCATTACAGAAATGTACAAAGAGTAGCCAATCTGCTTTATTTTTGAACTACTTTCTTGAGGTTTAATTTGCTTACCATAAAATTCATCAATGTTAAGTATAAAATCCAATGATTTTTGTTAAGTCACCATGATTCCGTTTTAGAACATTTCCATCACCCAAAAAAAGATCACTTGTACCCGTTGGTAGTCAGTCTCCATTCCCAACCCCAGCACCAATCTGTTTTTGATCACTGGCCTACTTTAGAGTTAAGGTTTTAATTCCTCTGCAGGGACTACTCCAGTGGCTTCAAAACTGACCACTGCTTCTACTCAGCATATTTCCCACCCAGCCGCTGGAAGATCATATGCCTCTGGTTAAAATGCTCCAGTGGCTTTCTGTTGCAATTAGAATAAACCTCCAAGTCCTTAGTGTAGCTTTTTCAAGTTCCCATGAACTCTACAACCAGCCAACCTCAGCAGCAACTTCTCAAGATAATTTAGGAAAGGAACTCCTAAAAAGCACGGTTTCTGTGGACACAGTACACAGCCGGCTGTCTGTAAGCAGACCTCCCGTTCTCCCCGGTCTATGTGCAGGCTCCCCTAGCCTCCTCCCTGGCAGTCAGTGAACACGTAGTCTTTCTTATCTCCAGACCTTTGCCCGTGGTACTTCCCCTTAGGATCATCCCCAGTCCTCTGCAAAGCTGACTCTGTCATTCAGCTCACATGTCACTTCAGGAAGTCCTTCCCTGACCTACTAAGTAGCCTCAACTCCTCAACTCTGTATGTTACTACTCTACTGTCCTCATCATTGCACTTGACCACTCTCCAAAATTATATTTTTGATTTATTTTGTTAATGTCTGTCTCTGTTAGAATATAAGATCCACAAGGGCAGAAACTTGATCAGTCATGATCTTACGAAAGCTCTGTCTATAGTATTTACAGAGGCACTATTCATAGTGGCAATACGCTGTAAACCATCAAAATGCTACTAACAGCAGTTAATAATTACCAGAGGCTTACTGTGTACCAGGCCCCGTGCTAAGTGTTTTATATGCATGGATGATTTAATTAAATTTTACTACTTTTGATGTGGGAAGAGTGAGGAAAGCATGTCCTCCAAATACAGTTCCCCACATTAAATTATATCTTTCAGAGGTATTGGGTAGTGTTCTTTCCCTTATTATTAGAACGTTGATTTTAAGGCTGGATCAGTGTACCTTCCTGCCAGCTCCATAGTTTTGAACCTCTTTCTCCACTTCTCTGAAAACCAAACTGGAGACGGGTTTTCAGGGAAGAAAGGAGGAAGAAAAAGAGTGTAAATAAAGGAGGGTCCTGAAAGAGGAGGGCATACTCAGGACACAGCTCTGAATGGACAGTGTGTGTCAGGAGAGTGAAGATGAAGGAGATGAGGCTGAGAGGTTGGTTAGGCCAGATCGTAAAGGCTTTGAGGGCTAGTCTTAGTTTAAGCTGTTGTATTTGAGCAAGTTGTGGCAGAATAGCTCTGATGTTAAAGGAAGATTGTAAGAAACTGAAACTTAGGAGGACCATTGTGAGGAATTTTGTAGCAGGTCTAGTAAGAGTTGGTTAAAGCATGAAAGAATACAACTTAACTTAACTTAAGCTGCATGTGCCAGGATTCCTTCCTTGTAACTTAGGACCACATTTAAGTCTCCTTCACTGAGTTAAAAGGTATTACTCAACAGAAGGTGGAGTTTGAATAAATAACAGATGAAGACACTGAAATGTCTGACTTGGAAAGCTGGCTTTATGGTATCACTATCTGAGAGCATCCTAGGAAATAGGTTAGGTAGGAATGCAAAGAGACCAGATTTGGGATAAAGATGAATCTAGAGCCCCCTCAATTTTTTTAACAACAAAGCATGAAATTTTCTGGAAGCAGTGGAATTATCCCTGTCTGGCTTTGCTGACTGGAATCACCTGTGAGAAGTCATTGTATTTGGGGTCATCTTTTTGCTGAAGTTTCTCCATACGAAATCATAGAATGAAAAAAAAAAAAAAAAAAAGAAATCATAGAATGTCCAGATTGGAGAAGATTTTACGATTCTTCTAGCTCAACACTCTGCCAAGAGAGGAAAGCCAGTGGCGGTTATCATTCCAACAAATGCTCATCCATTTTCAGCTTGAACACCTCACGAGGAGGTCCACTGTGTATATATTGAAGGTGCTCCAGTTTTTAGAATGTCCCTCTCTGCTCTGAGCTAGAACCTGTCTCCCTTTACTTCTGTCCGTTAGTCCCCATTCTGCACATAGAATGTCATCATTCTTTTTTTCATTTGAGATTAAATGATATATAACATTAAGTTAGTTTCAGGTTACTACATTATGATTTAATATTTGTGTTGTCATTCATTTTTCCAGTAAGGCAGCTGCTCACTTAGATTCCACTGAGATATTCCGAAATTCCTATTTTTCTCAGCTACATTGCTTAAGATTTATAGAACTATTGCTAATTTATAGGTAGAATTTCCTCTACTCAGTAACTTTTCTAACCAAGCGCAGGAGCTGTTACCTCGTCAGAGCATCTCCAAGCAGTGAAAAGCAGTTTAGGGGATCTATTTAAGTTAGTTTGGAAGTACCCAGAGAAAGGTTGGAAATGTAGATAATGGGCCTGTTGGTTTACTTGCTGCCTTATCTTGATCATGTCAATGAGACCTGTACAACAAGATTAGCGTTAGACCAACAGAGAGCATGGACTTCCGTGGTGGCTCAGATGGTAAAGAATCCACCTGCAATGCAGGAGACCTGGCTTCAGGCCTTGGGGTGGGAAGATCCCCTGGAAGAGGACATGGCAACCCACTCCAGTATTCTTGCCTGGAGAATCCCGTGGACAGAGGGGCCTGGCGGGCTACAGTCCCTGGGGTCACAAAGAGTCAGAAACGACTGAGCGACTAAGCACAGCAAAGTAGGGCGCATATAGCTGAACATGTTCTGTTGTATAAACTTAGTGTAGATAAGTGCCACAGGTGCCGTTTGAAGTGCTATAAATGTCAAATGTCAATACTTTCATATACAAGATAAACCCAAAGGAAGAATTCAAACTTTTGTTGTTGCTATTGTATGTATGTGTTTTAGGTGTTGTTAAGATCTTAAATGATGAAAATGAACTTGCAAGTTGAACTTTTTGAAAATAATAAATTTTAGATAATGAAGTAGTATATATATTAATAAGCAGATTTTAAAATATTTTCTGTTTTTCAGGTGTTAATAGGATAAGTGAAAATAAGAATATCCAGATTTTAAGGTATTTCTTATTTTGCTTTGGGTTATACTTAAGAATTGTGACTAAATAAAACTGATAACACTAATTTATTATATCTGCAACTAATTTTAGAGCCTGAGGTCTTAAGCTTGATCATATGCCTAGGCTAGAATATCTAATATCATAAAGTTATAAGGGGTTTATCTCTGTGGTTTTCAAACTCTGCTCAGTGGAGCCTTCTGTATTCCATAAAGGTATTTGGAGGGCAGAGAGGAGGGTGTGTAGTCAGGTGTCTGAAGATTCAACGAAAGGCTTCCACTCCTTAAAAAAAGTTTGGAAGACACACCCCTAACCTCATTTAGTAATGGTAGGAATTGAAGCTCAGAGATGTGAATAGATTTGCCTATGCTTTCACAGGTGACCAAAGGCAGAATTACGATTCTAAGTTTTGTTTTTCTTCTGGGCTGCCTCCTTCCAAAACGGTCTCATATACTGGTGATATAGAATCTTATGTAACTTAATTCTCTATTACATTATAATGGCCCCTCTGTTTACTCAGTGCATTCTGAACCCACTTTTTTTTCCTTTAGAGGACATATATGAAATGTACCTTCTTTCTAGATAAACAGAAAGATATGGCCATTTATTATGAGGAAATGAGCTGGTATACACTGCTTAAATTTCAAAAACAGTATTCTTGGTTTACTATTCCATTATGTAGTGCTAGTTTCCTATAGATTGAGGCAACAGGATAGTAAGTCTGATGAGTTATCTCAGGTAATTCTTATTCTTTTGCGGTATATACTCTGTATCTATCTTACAGTCTTACAGAGGTTAAATACTGTTCTCAAGGTCACATAGGTGGTAGATCACAGAGCTAGAATTTGAACCCATGAGTGATGTGAAGTTAGTAGTGAGAACAATAACTTAGGCAATATAGGTTTATTGAGCAATAACTGCTCTCTTCATTGTGTTTCTCAGACTGTACTGGCCCGGACATGTGATACATGGATTAGTCTTAGTCTTCCCTGGTGGCTCAGATGGTAAAGAGTCTTCCTGCAATACAAGAGACCTGGGTTCAATCCCTGGGTTTGGACGATTCCCCTGGAGAAAGAAATGGCAACACACTCCAGTACTCTTGCCTGGAGAATCCCATGGACAGAGGAGCCTGGCAGAGTATAGTCCATGGGGTTTCAAAGAGTCAGATATGACTGACTGACTAACACACTAGAGTACCTTAGGATTTCCTGGGAAAACATACCTGCAGACTGGTTCTGCAAGAGTATGGACCAGCTTTATAAAATCACCAATCTCAGGCTTCTGTGAAAGGTAGCACCCTAAGGGCTTGAGTCATTAATTGATGAATCCAGCAATCTAAATGTAACATACATTGTAAGTGAAAGTGAAAGTTGCTCAGTCTTGTCCAACTCTTTGTGATCCCATGGACTATACAGTCCATGGAATTCTCCAGGCCAGAATATTGGAGTGGGTAGCCTTTCCCTTCTCCAGGGGATCTCCCTGGCCCAGGAATCAAACCGGGGTCTCCTGCATTGCAGGTGGATTCTTTACCAACTAAGCTATCAGGGAAGCCCTTGAAGTAATCTTTCCAAATGAAAATAGATCATGGATTCTGAATCAGCTTACTATGGAGACAGTCACATTCTATCACAGTCACAGGAGAGGGCTACCTGGCATAGCCATACAGAAAGAAATCAAGGTGAGGACTGGTCACTTTAGGCAAAGTATAGGTGTACAGTCACCACAGCTTTTGGAAGCCAAGGAGAAGAGGTGAAAACCCAGGAGATAGTTTTAAGTCCCTTAGCTCAGATGTGTAACAAAAACTAAAGCCTGTAACCTTCTTTTCCTCCAAAAGTCCTCATTTTGTGGTCTTTGGTCTCTTTTTAAGGCCTTTTCTGCAACATTCTAACAACAAGAGTAGAATCTTTACCTAGCTATTATTTGTCAGAAGTTTAGGCTTCTTTCAGTGTGAACCTGATCATAATTTTAAACCAGGCAGAATTGTTCTTAATAAATCTTGGGCATACTAGAAGAGGCCAAGATCTCATCTGTGTGCTTTTCTCAGAGGTTTAAATCAAACACATGTTTGATTTTGTTCATGTTTTGATCCGCAAATCGACAAAGTGCAGCATTTTCAGTTTCATGACTTACTGAGACAAAAAAAAAAAAATCTTTTTCCAGAAATCCTTAGTAATTTAATAAGTTTTATGCCTGAATATAGGAATAAGGTTACAATTCTTACAATGCAATGAAAATAAATACTGAATGATTTGACCAGTTCAATGATTTGATCAGTCTAAAACAGTGAAAATCTAGATTACAAATAATTTTTAAAAGACATTTCATTACTCTAAGGTATATACATAAAATAACTAACAGCATTGGCAGGTAGACGTACCTGTTGTGCTTATCTTGCTCGTAGATTCTGTTTCTTTCTTGATAGCCCAAAGTCCGCTTTCAAGCAGAGTGGATTAGTGTATGATCTCCTAATCCTGGGCTTTGATTCCGCCTGCCCTACTCATTCCTTCATGCTTTGGATCTATATCTAATTTATGATAATTACGTTACTCAATAATTTACATTTTCTTACCTTTATCATCCTGAAGAATCCCCAAATATATCATTTTAATATGTAAGCAAAGTTAAACAGCAAACATTCATGATAAAATTTGTTTAAATGAGAGGTGTTTTTCTTTTCCCCCCCAAATAGCAATTTTTTCTATTTAGAACATTTAAATTGCCTGGCAATCTTGAGTAACATTCCATTTGTTATAATTCTTTATGGAATGTTTCCCTTAATGTTTCCCTGCCACTTATTTCCTGAAAATGATAGTACAAATGTATTAAGGTAGAATTCAATCATTGTTTTGACAGATGTCACCTCAGTAATCTAAAAGGCAAAACTGTAAGTGTAATAAAAACGAATTCTGTTCAACAGCAAAATTCTTTTTAGCTCAGAAGTGTTTAAAAATAACTTTTAACACAATGCTTACATTATAAAAATGATGAGAAGTATGTGTAATATTCCTCTTTCTACCATTTTGATCGTTCTTACCTACATCTATTTTTTTAATATAAATTTATTTATTTTAATTGGAGGTTAATTACTTTACAATATTTTTTAAAGAATTAGGGTTCAGATTCATTAATGTGATCTATTGTTTTTCTGTTTTCTTAATTTCTGCTTCTATCTTTATTATGTCCTACCATGTGCTTTTGTTATATTCCCCCCTCCCTTTTTGTATTAGAAATCTTTTTGTGTTACAGATCTAATTCACTTATTTTCATGTTGTTTTTTTTTAATTAAAATAGGTGTTTAAGGCTGGGAATTTTCTTTTTTGCATTGCTTTAATGTATCTCAGATTCTGATATGTAGTGCTTTCATTGTCATTTTTTTAGAAATTTAAAAATTTCTGTTTATATTTCTCTTATCACATAAGAGTTATTTAATACAAAGCCTTTTAATTTTTAAGTGGAAAGGCTTTTTTGCTTTGGGGGTTTTACTTTTACTTTCTCATATTACATTGTGACCAGAGGGGGATGTTTGTCATTTCTGTTTATGGAAGCTGATAATCAATTATTTGTGTCCTAGAGTATGATTAAGTTTTGTGAATATTCTATGTGTGAATATTATATTCTATGTGTACTTGACAGGAAGGTGTTTTCTCTATTATTAAAATATAGTATTCAATGTATATCCACAAAGTCTGCCTTAGTGATTATTGCTAAATCTTTTATATTCATACTTATTTTTTGGCTGCTTGATCTATCTCATGCTGAGTGATGTGTTAAAGCCTGTCATTATTACTGTTTCTAGTTCTTATTGCATTTCCTGTAATTTATGTTTTATCTAAATGATTGCTGTGTAAAATGGTACATAGAGTCAGAGGCAGAGAAGGCAATGGCACCCCACTCCAGTACTCTTGCCTGGAGAATCCCATGGACAGAGGAGCCTGGCTAAGAGTTGGACATGACTGAGTGACTTCACTTTCACTTTTCACTTTCGTGCATTGGAGAAGGAAATGGCAATCCACTCCAGTGTT
Organism: Ovis aries; assembly: GCF_016772045.2. NCBI lineage: Eukaryota > Metazoa > Chordata > Mammalia > Artiodactyla > Bovidae > Ovis > Ovis aries. The sequence goes on along the minus strand of NC_056059.1, from coordinate 92,027,463 downwards.
CTTGCCTGGAGAATCCCAGGGACAGGAGAGCCTGGTGGGCTGCTGTCTATGGGGTTGCACAGAGTCGGGCACGACTGAAGCGACTTAGCAGCAGTAGCAGAGTCAGAGGCATTATATTGTTATTGTGGGATGAAGCTTTTAACTTAAATGCCCTTGGTCCTCTTTGGCTTGAAGACTGTTTGGTCTGGTTATCAGGATTTTAACCTATGCTTTTTTTAAAAAAAAATATATTGATGTATGTTTGATTTATAGTGTTGTCTTAATTTCTGCTGTATAGCAAAATTATACATATATATTCATATTCTTTTCTATTATGGCTTATTACAGGGTATTGAATATAGTTCCTTGTGCTATACAATAGGACCTTGTTGTTTATCCATTGAATATATAATAGTGTGCATCTGCTAATCCCAAACTCCCAGTCCTTCCCTCCCAGTGCTCTTCCCCTTGGCCACTGTGAGCCTGTTCTCTATTTCTGTGAGTCTGTTTCTGTTTCATTGATATGCTCATCTGTGTAATATTTTAGATTTGACATATAAGTGATATCATATGGTATTTGTCTTTTTCTTTCTGACTTACTTTGCTTACTATGATAATCTCTAGGTCCATTCATGTTGCTGCAAATGGTATTAAATTGTATACACACACACACACACACACACACATCCATTTATCTGTCAGTGGACATTTAAGTTGTTTCCATGTCTTGGCTACTGTAAATAGTGCTGCTGTGAACACAGGGGTGCTCATCTCTTTTTGAATTAGTTTTGTCTAGGTATATGCTACTCTAATTTTTTGAGGACCCTTCATACTGTTTTTTATAATGGCTGTACCAATATACATTCCCACCATCAGTGTAAAAAGGTTCCCTTTTCTTTGCATCCTCTCCAGCATTTATTATTTGTAGACTTTTTATTGATGGCTATTCTGATTGGTGTGTAGTGGTATCTCATTGTAGTTTTTATTTGTAAATCTCTAATAATTAGTGATGAACATCTTTTCATATGCCTGTTGGCCATCTGTATGTCTTCTTTGGAGAAATGTCTATTTAGGTCTTCTGCCCATTTTTTGATTGGGTTGTTTGCTTTTTTGTTATTGAGTTGTATGAGCTCTTTGTATATTTTGAAAATTAATCCTTTGTCAGCCACATCATTTGCAAATAATTTCTCCCAGTCTGTAGGTTGTCTTTTCATTCTGTTTATAGTTTCATTTGCTATGCAAAAGCTTATAAGTTTGATTAGGGCCCAGTTGTTTATTTTTGCTTTTATTTCTATTGCTTTGGGAGATTAACCTAAGAAAACATTGGTATGACTTTTATTAGAAATATTTTATATACGTTCTCGTCTAGGAGTTTTATGGGGTCATGTCTTATATTTAAGTCTTTCATTTTGAGTTTACTTTTGTATATAGTATGAGGATGTTTTCTAACTTCATTGATTTACATGCCGTTGTCTAACTTTTTTCAGCACCACTTGCTGAAGAGACTTTTTCCGATTTTATAGTCTTGCCTCCTTTGTCAAAGATTAATTGACCATAGGTGAGTGGGCTTATTTCTGGGCTCTCTGTTCTGTACCATTGATCCATATGCCTGTGGTGGGAGTTGCGGGGGGGGGGGGGGGGGGGAGGGCAGCCAGTACCATGCTGTTTTGACTACTGTACCTTTGTAATATTGTCTGAAGTCTGGGAGGGGTATGCCTCCTGCTTTGTTTTATTTTCCTCAGGATTTCTTTGGCAGTTCTGGGTCTTTTATGGTTCTATATCCATTCTGAAGGAGATCAGCCCTGGAATTTCTTTGGAAGGACTGATGCTAAAGCTGAAACTCCAGTACTTTGGCCACCTCATGTGAAGAGTTGACTCATTGGAAAAGACTCCGATGCTGGGAGGGATTGGGGGCAGGAGGAGAAGGGGACGACGGAGGATGAGATGGCTGGATGGCATCACTGACTCTATGGACGTGAGTCTGAGTGAACTCCGGGAGTTGGTGATGACAGGGAGGCCTGGTGTGCTGCGATTCATGGGGTCGCAAAGAGTCGGACACAACTGAGCGACTGAACAGAACTGATACATTTGGAATTATTTGTCCTAGTTCTGTGAAAAATGCCAGGGTAATTTTAATGGGGATCACATTAAGTCTGCAGATTGGTTTGGATAGTATGGACACCCCATGCTTTCTTATTGCATTCATTTACCTAGCAGATCATGGTGTTGAATTTTTTCAGCACAGAGTTGAATTTTTTTTAAGAGCTAATTTGAAGTTTCTTTAAATATTCAAGTCCCTTCAGACTTACTGACATGACTGTTGTGTTGGCCTAAATTCTGTCTCATTGTTATTACATTATTATCTTGTGGTGTAATTACTGTGTGTATTATATTAATGTGTTTATTTGGTGTTTCTTCTTTTTTAAAAAAAAATTCTTCTGGCATTTAAGATTTTTGGAGAAGGCAATGGCAACCCACTCCAGTACTCTTGCCTGGAAAATCCCATAGACGGAGGAGCCTGGTAGGCTGCAGTCCATGGGGTTGCTAGGAGTCGGACACGACTGGGGGACTTCACTTTCACTTTTCACTTTCATGCGTTGGAGAAGGAAATGGCAACCCACTCCAGTGTTCTTGCCTGGAGAATCCCAGGGATGGAGGAGCCCGGTGGGCTGCCGTCTCTGGGGTCGCACAGATTCGGACACGACTGAAGCGACTTAGCAGCAGTTGTTCCCTTTGCCTTAATGCTTTCTATACTACACCCATAACCCCTTCAACATTTTTTCTTGTTTAGCCTTTTGCTTTTTGTCCATTTTAAATGGTACCTTTTACAACCAGTGGCCCTCTATTTCCCTTTTATTCTCTCTTCCCGTCTTTAGTTGTATCTGTTTTCTATTGTCACACATATAATATTTATATATTATTTTTCAGTGCCATTACCCTCCTCTTATTTTAGTCTCAGCTCTACAATTGAATATTTAAAATGTTCACATAAATCTTTTTTTCAGTGTTCCCAGTCATCTTTTTTTTTTTTTTTTTAAATAGTCCTCCCTTTTCCCAAGTTTTATTTTGAAAAATTTAAAACCTCTGGAAAAAGCAAAGATTTACACCAGCTGTTACCGTGTTGCCACATTTGCTGGTCATCTATCGGTTGGATGAAGCCTCACTCCCTCTGGCCGGTTGCTCAGAAGGGGCACTTATGTACAGTGTTCTGGCACATTCAAAACTCCTTTTCCATGCCTTTGTATCTTTTGATCTTGGCTGGATATAATAGGCTTGGTTTGTACTTTCTTTTTCCTTATATTTCTTGAAAATGCTGGTCTTCTGTTGTCTTGCTTTGTATGTTGTTTTTGAATAATCTGATGCCATTCTAATCTTTTTGCCTTTATAAATTACTTCATCTTTTTTTGCCTGAAGGCCCTAAGGATTTTTTTCATAATCTTTAACATCTTAATATTGTTTCAATAGGATGTATTTCAAAGTTAATCATTCTTGGCTGATTTTCCTTAGTATCAAAAGATGTATAGATTTGGATCTTCCTTTATTTCTAGGAAGCTTCCTTGGGTTACAGTTTTAAATAATAGTTCCATTTCATTTTTTGGACTTTTTTTCTTCAGGGACACCAATTATATTCAACCTCCTTTGCCTGTCATCCGTTTCTTTCACTTCCTCTCCAACCCTTTTTTCTTCTTTATCTCAACTTTCATCCTCTTGGTTGTTTTCCAGACTTCCTTCAATGCCTTTGTTAAGTTTACACTGCAGTTTATTCTCTGGTCTTTGTAATTTGGTCTTCATTTCTGATATAATTTTGTGTTTTTCTTCTCTCGCTTTCCTTACTTTGGTCAACTCTCATTTCATTTCTTCCTGATGACTGGCTTGTTTTCTTTGTTTCTTGTCCACTTCCGTTCTTACACTTTACAATTCTTATTCAAGGGTGACTTTTCATTATTCCCAGATGCTTGTTTGAGAATATTCAGTTCAGCTTGAAGTGCTGTGTTACAGCTTTCTTTGAGTTCATGTTCATGTTTGTTGTTGGGGAGGGTTCGGTGGACTTTTCATGAGCAGAAAAGATGTTATCCACATTTTCTGATACTTTGTGGAAGTTTTGTATGGATGTGATCTATTTTTAACTATTTCTGTTTGTTTAGTGGACAGGACTATTGGTCTGAGAGAGCAGTCTTCCTGCGTTCTCTTTTATGGATGGTGGGGGATGTTAGGTGGGAGGGGCAGAAGGAGCACTGGCATGTCTTGCTTCTTTTTGCTTCTGCTGGTTCCTAAAATTTCCCCTCGCATTTCCTTCTTCCCTTTACGGCCACATCTCCAGGGGAGCCCATGTGCTTTTATTTATTTATTTATTTGTTGTTGTTGTTGTTGTTGATTTCATGGATATTCAGAGGATAAGGAGAAGATTTGGAATCAGGCCTCTACCAGTGTTCTTCAAACCCCAAAGTCCCCTCTTGGCCTAATCTAAACTTACGAGCACTGTTTGCTGTCCAAGAAGTTTTTACTATTTATTGTGCTCAGTCACTCAGTTGTGTCCAGCTGTTTGTGACCCCATGGACTGTAGCCCACCAGGCTCCCCTGTCATGGGATTTTCCAGGAAAGAATACTGGAATGAGTTGCCATGCCCTCCTCCATTACCTTTTATTAATGATTTCTAATTTGAATTTCTAATTGTGACTTTTTACTGAGGAAGTGCCTTCTTTCATTATTTGACAATGTAACTGATGAGAGAGACATAAGAAGAGAAAAAAGTCTGCCCCAGATCAGAGTGCTAATAATCGTAGTGATTAAAAGTGTATCTTATTTTGGGTTATCTTTAATAAACCACTTGGCCATTAAAATCAATAAGTTTTACAATAAAATTCTGTTCACTTATTAATTTTATGTAATAATATTTCTGTATAAATATTTCCCTGGTGAAAACCTGTTGTTAAATTTCAAATGTGAATATAGTCATTTCCTCCTCTGTAAACTATTTTCACATAGTACCTTATTAACAAAGACTAAATCCCTGTCTTTTATAGATAAGAACTCAAAGAACTAAATAGGGAAGCATTCATATTTCAAGATCTCTAAGAAGAGGTAGCAAATATTTAATATGGAACAAAAACCTTGTGAACCCAAAAATGAACATCTTTTATCAAGCAGTGGCATCCCATCCAATGCAGGTATGTGTTTTTTATAAAACAAAAATGGGAGAAAATTAGAACTAAGCAGCCTTCATAATATTCATTCAAGCCGCTGTTTTTTAGTATGTTTTGGTTTAACTGTGCAGGGTACAGACCTTGTTCATGAATGTTTACCAGATTATTTATAATTCTGCTTTATAAGGAAGAAGTTGTTTAATCTTTTAAAAATAGCATGTCTATTTTTTAGCATGTGTTTACATTATTTTCTGGTTTGAAGACTGTTTCCATGTTGAGGCACTTCCGCACATGCCGTTTCTCTAAATGCCTTCTCTTCCTTGTTCTGCTCCAGGCCCCAATTCTGCATTGTTTTGACTTCTTTTCCCTTACACCTCTCCCTGCCACATCCAGTCAAGCACAACATCCTGCTTTCTCTAGTATCAGAAATGTCTCTTGAATGCATTTTACCTCTCCATTCCCATGGCTACTGTTCTAGTTCAGGCCTCCCATCGACTGATGAAAATTACGTCAGTCAGCAGACAGAAGACATAAACAGGTGGAATAAATAAGCGGCACTTAATACAGGGAATTGATAACGCAGGTGTTGGAAGAGCCAAAAAGGTTCATGGGAGATGAGAGAGTGCAGAGATCAACCACAGCAGGAAGCTGCTACCAGCTTCTGGGCCAAAAGGACTCTGAGAATAGGAACTGCTATAAGGCTTGGGTAGAAGCAGGAGCTGGAACCACGGACTGGGCTGCCTGCTGAAGACGGACCCACCACTCACTGCCAGAAGCCCATCTGAAGCAGGAGAGAGGAGAGTCCCTCAGGTCTCCCCGCCTCCGGCCTTCTGGTCTTTTGCCAGCACCTTCCATTGCGAACCTACCAGGAAACACACTGGGAATGGGGTATTGGAAGGATGGTCTCCACAGCACATGGCAGGAGAGGGGCTTTCTGGCAGTCAGGCAGGTGACTATACAGCCCTGCCTGCTTCCCTTCATGTCTCTCGTCTGAAAGAACGCGGCCAGAGTTCAGTCTGGATTACAGGCCTGCTGTTCCACTGTCTGCTTACAGACTCTCATCTTCAATGCTTATTCTGTAAAAGCTTCTGCTCCTTAGGATGCTCATGCCATTGGCACCTCCATCGTACTGGACCCATCCGCCCTGCTCATTCCCCTCGCTCACCTCGCCACCCGCACGATATCCCTCAGCCAGTGGGGGCATGGGCGCTTAGCTGCTGGACTGTCGCTCCCGCCCCAGGCACACCATCATCCTGCAGTGTCATTGTCCTCATGGATGATCCATCTAAGGTCTCAGACGCATGGCCTCTCTACTCTAGTTACTCAGTTATTTTGATCTGTACAGAAAAGGCAAAGGAGAAAAGGAAAGGTATACCCATTTGAATGCCGAGTTCCAAAGAATTCCAGAGAGAGAGAAGAAAGCCTTCCTCAGTGATCAATGCAAAGAAATACAGGAAAACAATAGAATGGAAAAGACTACAGATCTCTTCAAGAAAATTAGAGATACCAAGGGAACATTTCATGCAAAGATGGGCACAATAAAGGACAGAAGTTGTGTGGACCTAACAGAAGCAGAAGATATTAAGAAGAGGTGGCAGCAATACACAGAAGAACTATACAAAAAAGATCTTAATGACCCAGATAATCATGATGGTGTGATCACTCACCTAGAGTCAGGCATCCTGGAATGTGAAGTCAAGTGGTTAGGAAGTATCACTAGCTACAAACAAAGCTAGTGGAGGTGATGGAATTCTAGTTGAGCTATTTCAGATCCTGAAAGATGATGCTATGAAAGTGCTGTGCTCAATATGCCAGCAAATTTGGAAAACTCAGCAGTGGCCACAAACTGAAAAAGATCAGTTTTCATTCCAGTCCCAAAGAAAGGCAATGCCCAAAAATGTTCAAACTACCATACAGTTGCACTCATCTCACATGGTAGCAAAGTTATGCTCAAAATTCTCCAAGCCAGGCTTCAATAGTACGGGAACCAAGAATTTCCAGATGTTCAAACTGGATTTAGAAAAGGTAGAGGAACCAGAGATCAAATTGCCAACATCCGTTGGGGCGTAGAAAAAGCAAGAGAGTTTCAGAAAAACATCTATTTCTGCTTTATTGACTATACCAAAGCCATTGACTACGTGGATCACAGCAAACTGTGGAAAATTCTTAAAGAGATGGGAATACCAGACCACCTGACCTGCCTCCTGAGATCTCTGTATGCAGGTCAAGAAGCAACAGTTAGAACCAGACATGGAACAACGGACTGGTTGCAAATTGGGAAAGGAGTATGTCAAGGCTGTATATTGTCAGCTTGCTTATTTAGCTTATGTGCAGAGTATCATGCAAAATGCCAGGCTGGATAAAGCACACACTGGAATCAAGATTGCCGGGAGAAGTATCAATAACCTCAGATAAAAAAAAATAATAATAACCTCAGATAGGCAGATTACACCACCCTTAGGGCAGAAAGCAAAGAGGAATTAAAGAGCCTCTTGATGAAAGTGAAAGAGGAGAGTGAAAAAGTTGGCTTAAAGCTCAACATTCAAAAAACTAAGATCATGGCATCCGGTCCCATCACTTCATAGCCAATAGATGGGGAAACAGTGAGACTTTATTTTGGGAGCTCCAAAATCACTGCCGATGGTGACTGCAGCCGTGAAAATTAAAAGACGCTTGCTCCTTGGAAGAAAAGCTATGACCAACCTGCTGCTGCTGCTGCTAAGTCGCTTCAGTCTTGTCCGACTCTGTGCAACCCCAGAGATGGCAGCCCACCAGGCTCCCCCATCCCTGGGATTCTCTAGGCAAGAATACTGAAGTGGGTTGCCATTTCCTTCTCCAATGCATGAAAGTGAAAAGTCAAAATGAAGTTGTTCAGTCGTGTCCGACTCTTAGCGACCCCATGGACTGCAGCCTACCAGGCTCCTCCATCCATGGGATTTTCCAGGCAAGAGTACTGGAGTGGAGTGCCATTGCCTTCTCCAACCTAGACAGCATATTAAAAAGCAGAAACATTACTTTGTCAACAAAGGTCTGTCTGGTCAAGGCTATGGTTTTTCCAGTGGTCCTGTATGGATGTGAGAGTTGGACCATAAAACTGAGCACCAAATAATTGATGCTTTTGAACTGTGGTGTTGGAGAAGACTCTTGAGAGTCCCTTGGACTGAAAGGAGATCCACCCAGTCCATCCTAAAGGAAATCAATCCTAAATATTCATTGGAAGGACTGATGCTGAAGCTGAAGCTCCAATACTTTGGCCACCTGAATGGAAGAACTGACTCCTTGGAAAAGACCCTGATACTGGGAAAGATTGAAAGCAGGAGGCAAAGGGGACAACAGAGGATGAGATGGTTAAATGGTATCACTGACTTGATGGACATGATTTTGAGCAAACTGCGGGAGTTGGTGATGGACAGAGAAGCCTGGTGTGCTGCAGTTCTTGTGGTCTCAAAGAGTTGGTCACGACTAAGCGACTGAACTGCTAACAGCTACTCACTTTGCTATCTTGGATCTTATTGCCAAGAACAGTTGGGCTTCTGGAATCCAGCCTGCTAACTTCTAGCACTCTCACTCTCTTATTCCTACAATACTTATTTTTTTCTGCCTGATAAAGGTAGTGGTTCTTAATTGTAACTCACACTGTACTTTTCCTGTTCCACCAAACCTGGAATCAGCCGTTTGCTAAGGAGCCCTGGTTCCTTTTAGTAGGAAATAGTAATCACACACCAGGATCTCGTGTGCCTATTGCTGGTGAAGTAACACTGTGTCTGGGAGTGTTCAGTATCTGAAAACTTGGAATTAGATTTTTTGTTTTTTAAGTTCATACTGAAAACTCAAATTCAGATACAGTACCATAGAGTTACTACATAAACTAGTTACCATACATACTAGTTACTTCATACATACTGAGTTACAATACAGGCTAGTTACTTCATAGTCATAGATGCTTCAAGGCTCATTCAATGCAAGTATCACTTGATCACTAGCAAGTAAAACTGCCGCCTTCTTCCTATCCTGCTCCTCCTATTTATCTTGTACCCTTCTCTCTCAGAGCGACTATCACTTGTCTCTTTTCCCCATGAGACCTTGAGCTCCTTCAGGGTTCAGTAAGGGCATCAGCTGGGATAATTGTTCACCACAAAATGATTTTATTATTCAGTTAATTAATTGGCTAATTAAGTCTTTAATATTTAGGTTCTTCAAGTCCATTTTTTATGTCGTCTATTCGTGGAGCAATAATTGAAAACACATCTTCAACTGGGACTATAACACAAATTCCTTTTTTCCCTAAATATGAAGTGGAACTTGATTCTCACAGAAAAGTCATTCCTTACCCTGGAAAGGAACACATTGAGCGTGTTTTGGAAGAATATTCACATCAAGTCAAAGATTTGCAGAGAAGACTAAATGAAGTGAGTTGCAAATTGATTCTTTTGCTGTGCTCTTGGTGTAATCTTAGTGAAACTTGGATAGCTCAAAGTGTTATGCTTAATGACATTCAGCTATAATTATAATTAATAATTGGTTCAAGCCTGCTGTGCTGCTATCATGATAGCAAGTTTTTCTTTTCAAAGCAGTGGTAGGGGATTGGATTTTAGATGTGTGTGTATACGTGACAGCTGAATAGTGTTTAGAAATTAATCCATAAAAACTTCAAGTGGACCTTATGTAGAATCAAGCTGGATTTAGTCAGCTTTACAACTGCATGTTGGATCTGAGCAGTCTATAGCTTAGAGTCAAACTTACACAGATGCCTTTGTAATCTAATCTAATCTAATCTTTTCCCTGTGCATTTTAGCCTCTTCTGCTACCTGCTTCTTATATATATATCCTCCATTCTAGCAGTATCAAGCCACCTGCTCTTCCCTAGATGTACCTACAATTCTAGACCCTCATGCTTTTGCCCAGATCATTCCCCCTTCTCTGACTGTCTGCCTGGCAGTTCTTGCTCTCAATCAAGACTGAGCTCAAGCATTTTTCTCTGAAAACTTTCCTCTAGACACGGGTAGGCGTGATCTCCTCTGTACAGTTATTACTCCTTGTGCACACGTCTGTTGTGGTGTTTAGTGCTTTTTATTGTATCCACCAGTGCATTGTTCTGTCTCATCAGTTAAGAATTCTACAAGTTTATTAAGTGCTGAAAGAGATGTATCACTGTGTTATGTACAGAGGATGCAAAGATGAATAAGATAGGACTCATAAGTTCATAGTCTCGAAGGGAGGTGGCATATAAACAATGATGATACTTTATGATAAGTACACTAATAGAGGTGGATTGATGACAGATAGATAGATGGGTGAAGCACAGAAATACCAATGAGGAATAGAAACAATGCCTTAATTAATTTTCCACATCTGTCCTCTGGCAGAGTATGTGACACTTGACTGGCTCCAAATAAACTATTAATAGTTATATCAGTTAGTAAATAACAGGGTTATTTGGAGACATAATATTTATCACAAACCTCCCATGTAACAGATATTATACTAGGTACTGGATATATAAAGCTGGAAAAGATGTCCTCGTTTTTATGTGCATGTTTACAGTCTTATGGCTGAGGTATTTAAAATGGGAAATGATAGTAACAGGATGTGCCTCAGTAGGGTAAGCGCTGATGCTGAATCTAGTCAACGCTTCATCTTACTTGCCTCTTCCACAACATGTGACACACATGGCAATTCTTTTCATCTTGAAGCACTCTTTTCTCTTAGGTCTCTTGGAAGCACACTCTCCTAACTTTCCTCCAGCTCAGTCTTTTTCAGTTTTGTTATTCCAGCAAAACCCTCCATAGATTGTAATCGTGATTTCCGTGGCTTCTGTTGCCGTGTATATGTCAGTGCCTGTTCAGTTTACACATCTGGTCAGACCTCTTAACTGGTCTCTACACCCAGTTAGTGTACCCGTGTTCCTCCTGGACATTTCTGCTTGAAAGTTTTCTCAGGCTCCATAAACTCACCATTTCCAATCACACACCTGATTTCCCCCAAACCTTTCTTCTAGCTTTGTGTGGTGCTACGTTTATACAATTGCAGAGGGCAAAAACCTGACTCATTCTTGATACCTCTGCCTTTTCCCTGACATGCACTTTACTGCCAAGTCCGTCCAGTGCACCTTGTATATATTTCTCAAACATGTTTTCATTTCCACTGTTACATTCCAAAGTTCAGACTGCTCTAGCCTTCACCTGGACTATTAGAGAAAAAGATGGCGGGTCCCCCCTTATAGTGACTATATAAACATTGTGAACTGCAAAATCAGGTAGTAACCTTTTATATTTCCTTTGCTGTGTAGTTTTTGTTTTTCCTGTGGTTCCCAATTGCCTTTCTTTTTCCTTTATACTATTTACCTTTATCATATCCTTATTAAAAAAGTTATCATATAGGTTTTCTATCATACCTTCCTTTAACCCAGGACTCTTTAGTTCTTTTGTCTAGTCTAGATGAGTTTTTTCTTAGGTCTGTTGTGTAACTATAAAAAATGTTTAAAAACTATTTTCTTGAGATTATTATCACTGCTTTCCTGGTTGGAGCCATGATTTCCAGGATTTATTATTTTCTTTTTTCTTGATTTGTTTCTTCATTTAGTCAGAACACATCTTAGAAACTTCAAGAAAAAGTATATGGGACATACATTTTATGAATTTTTTTCATTCTGAAAATAACTTAAGCTGGATAAAGTTGAAAGTTATTTTCTTTCAGTCCTTTGAAAATATTGTGTGCCCTTGCAGAGACTGAGAAGATATCTATCTGATTCTTGTTCCTTTGTAGATGATATTTTTTTACTTAGTTGAGGTTCATCTTTGGAAACTTCAGGGTCTTCTCTTTATCTCTGAAATTCCACTGTAATGTGCATAGGTGTGGATTTTGGGTTTTTTGTTTTTTTTTCATTCACTGTGCTAGTCCCAAAAGGGACTCAATGGACCCTTTTGGCCTGTAGATTTGTGCCTTTCAGTTCAGTTCAGTCGCTCAGTCATGTCGAACTCTTTGCAACCTCATGGACTACAGCACACCAGGCTTCCCTGTCCATCACCAGCTCCCGGAGCTTGCTCAAAATCATGTCCATCAAGTTGGTGATGCCATCCAATCATCTCATCTTCTGTCATCCCCTTCTCTTCCTGCCTTCAATTCTTCCCAGCATCTGAGTCTTTGTACCAATGAGTCAGTTCTTTGTATCAGGTCGCCCAAGTATTGGAGTTTCAGCTTCAGCATCAGTCCTTCCAGTAAATATTCAGGACTGATTTCCTTTAGGATGGACTGGTTGGATCTCCTTGCAGTCCAAGGGACTCTTAAGAGTCTTCTCCAACACCACAGTTCAAAAGCGTCAATTCTTTGGCACTCAGCTCTCTTTATAGTCCAGCTCTCACATCCATACATGACTACTGGAAAAACCGTAGCTTTGGCTAGACAGACCTTTGTTGGCAAAGTAATGTCTCTGCTTTTTAATATGCTGTCTAGGTTGGTCATAACTTTTCTTCCAAGGAGCAAGCATCTTTTAATTTCATGGCTTTGAGGAATTCAATTTTTTTTTTCCTTTGACAGTTTCTTTCTCTGTTTTCTCAGTTCTCTCTTTCTGAAGCTCCTGTTGTTTAGGTTGAACCTCTAAATCTCTTTTTTTCTTTCAAAAATTTTATCTACTTTTTCTACTTAAAGAGGCATCTTGACTTCCAACATTTCTATTGCAACTTTTTAGTTTGCAGCCATATTTTTAATTTCCAGGAACCCTTTCTTCTCCTCTGATCGCTTATTTGACATAGCCCTATTCTTCCTTTATAGCAAAAATGTCTTTCAAATTTCTCTCTAGTACAAGTTTTTGGAAATGCTCTTCCACTGTTGCATTATCACTTTTTGTTTCTTTGGATCTTTTTTTCTGGGTATTTTCTCATTTGTTTCATCTTGGTCTCTTTTTTATTTTGTAATCTTCCTTCAAGTGTTCAGTGGTTTTTGGCTTTTTGTTCATACTCAAGAATGAACAGTAGGAAAAAAAAAAAACTGTTGTCAATCTGTCTATGGGCAGAACTTGATGGCTTTACTTTGGGATAATTAGATGGGGTGTCAACTGTTACTCTGGGAGACCTCTCAGTGCCTGATTTTAGAGATCTTTGTGAATTTCCTTGTAGCAGAACACCTTGATTTTTTTAATGGTAGTTGTCTGCAGCCAAGTCAGTTGACAGTTTTTAAGTCAGTTGGAGGTAGGGGTTGACTTTTCTGTATACCCAATTTCAACCACTTCTGTCCTCAGGAATAGAGTTTATTCCTATCTCTTTCTTGAGCTATAAGTCAGATTTGTTCTAGAAATGATGTTTTGGTTATAAAGTGAAAGTGAAAGTGAAGTCGCTTGGTCATGTCCAGCTCTTTGCAACCCCATGGACTGTAGCCCACCAGGCTCCTCAGTCCATGGAATTTTCCAGGCAAGAGTACTGGAGTGGGTTGCCATTTCCTTAGTAAGTGGATTGAAGGAGTATTTCAAAAATCTATGTTAGAAATGATTAATTAGGCCCTGGACAGTGGTGAAGGGGGAAGGAAGTACACATAAGAACAAACAATTGAGGGACTTCCTGGTGATCCAGTGGTTAGGAATCTCCCTTTCAGTGCAGGGCACATGGGTTTGATCTTTGGTCAGAGAACTAAGATCCCACATGCTATGGGGCAACTAAGCTGGCAAGCTGCAACTACTGAGGCCTCTGCTCTGGAGAGAAATTCACCCACCACAGTGAAAGAGCCCATGTACCACAACTGACTCAGTGCAGCCAAATAAATATTAATAATTTCTTTAAAAAGACACACAATTTTTTTTTAAATTAAATAATTGGTATATAGATTTTTAGAAATTACTAGCTATAAGGAAATATGTTCCTCTGATGAAGACTAATTTGCAGGACCGTTTTTTTCCAGAGCAATGAATTGCATGAGAAACAAAAGTTTTACTTAAGACAATCAGTCATTGATTTGCAAACAAAACTTCAAGAGATGCAGATGGAGAGAGATGCCATGGCTGACATCAGGTTGGGCTTCGTTACCTGAAATTATTTTAAAGTTTTACTTTTTCTAGAGTAAAATCATTTGTGTGAATCTGAGTTTTATCAATATTATTTCTTTTCTTTCATTTATTTCATAGACGAAGGGAGAGTCAGTCCCAGGAGGATTTACGAAACCAGCTTCAAAATACAGTTCATGAACTTGAAGCTGCCAAATGCCTTAAGGACGATATGCTGAAAGACAGCAGCACACAGATAGAGCAGCTAAGAAAGATGATGCTTAGTCATGAGGGAGTGCTTCAAGAAATCCGATCAGTCCTAGTTGACTTTGAAGAAGCCTCAGGCAAGAAAGTATTTGAACAGGACAGCATGTCTACCATCCACTCCAGAAGCATGGCCTCAGCTATTAGTAAAATCCTAAGAGAATTAGACACAGAGATTTCTTATCTTAAAGGGAGGATATTTCCAGTAAGTGGTGAGAACACTATGTCAATTTTATATTAAAATCCATTAAGACAATAATATAAGGCATGTAATTTTCTTAAACTCTTCAAAGTAAGCCAAGTTCTCATTTTTGTTCTCTAAAATAATGGAAGTTACTTCCAGAATGATCTTTCCTAATAAAGGGAGCTAAGTTGTCTGTATAGTTTCATGAGTGTAACCACTGTAAAAGATTTAATAAAATACAGTGATAGAATGTATCTGATTTTAGTATTGCTTCTATTTGCATCTTTCCTTGGAAGAAAAGTTATGACCAACCTAGATAGCATATTCAAAAGCAGAGACATTACTTTGCCAACTAAGGTCCATCTAGTCAAGACTATGGTTTTTCCTGTGGTCATGTATGGATGTGAGAGTTGGACTGTGAAGAAGGATGAGTGCCGAAGAATTGATGCTTTTGAACTGTGGTGTTGGAAAAGACTCTTAAGAGTCCCTTGGACTGCAAGGAGATCCAACCAGTCCATCCTAAAGGAAATCAGTCCTGAGTTGACTCATTGGAAAAGACTCTGATGCTGGGAGGGATTGGGGGCAGGAGGAGAAGGGGACGACCGAAGATGAGATAGCTGGATGGCATCACTGACTCGATGGACGTGAGTCTGAGTGAACTCTGGGAGATGGTGATGGACAGGTAGGCCTGGCGTGCTGTGATTCATGGGGTCGCACAGAGTCGGACACAACTGAGTGACTGAACTGAACTGAAAGCATTCCTTTAGTTAGAAAATCTCTAAATTTTCCAAGGGTTAGATTTACCAGTTCCTCAATCAATATTTCTTTTTTATAAACAGGTAGAGGATCAGCTTGAAGCACTGAAATCTGAATCACAAAACAAAATGGAACTACTTCTTCAACAACATCAAGATAGGTAGGTTTCGGCTGAGGTATAGAAGATCATAGTGAAACTATAGCACAAGTCTACAATCTCTCATCAGCAATTCCAATATCTAAAAAGCTCTAAAACACAGATTTTTTTCCCCCCATAGATTTGTAGGAAACTCATGTTAAGACACTTATTTGAAAAGTAGGGAAGATGTCATTCAAGACTGTTGCAAAAGGTGATTGAATTAGTGATGAGGCTCAACTCCCAGTCCAACATGGGCAAATGGGGATTCATAGCCAAGAAGCAGGGTGAGGGGGTCAGTAGGTAGAAAATTACTAGGAGGAGGCATGGGGTGGGAAGTTCTCACTAAACTGACTTAGCAAAATTCTTACTAAGCCTAGGCTCCTAAGTGCCAAGAGGCATCTGACTACACTTTGGTCAAGGTTAGATACTATGTCAGTTTTGTTGGCAAAACCTAATCTGAGCTAATGTTAAGCTTTTTATAGTCTTTTCATGATTTACTGTGAATATTTAAAAACCTACCATTGCATTAGTGATGTCTGGCTTCTGAGACACTTCCATAGATCTCTCTGGGGAAGTCACATGATACTTAGTACTATGCTTTAATACCATCATAACATTTTTTTAAAATTCTGAATTCCAAAGCCTGACTGGCTCCCAAAGGATTTGGATAAAGGATTCTGTATCTAACTTAAATACTTGTCATCAGTTCAGTTCAGTTGCTCAGTCGTGTCCGACTCCTTGCGACACCATGGACTGCAGCACACTAGGCCTCCCTGTCCCTCACCAACTCCCAGAGCTAGATACTTGTCATAAAATGAATAATATAGACAAAGCTAAAACAAAATACCAAATGTGAGTATTGAAATAATTAATCTTTAGAATAATTCATTATCAGGCAAAGTCTGTATCAAATAACGATCACCATATTCTTTCTATAGGATTGAGCAGTTAATAAGTGAACATGAAGCTGAAATAACAGGACTCACCGAGAAAGCTAGCAGTGCTCGGAGCCAAGCCAACAGTATCCAGAGTCAATTGGAGATCATTCAGTATGTGTGCCTGGTGGTTTGAAGTTGATAGCTGTTAATCTTCATTTTATTTTTTATTGATTTTTGTTCTAAGGTCTTTTTAAAAAAATGCTTAATAGTTGATTCTACAAGAAAGTGAAACTTTTCTAACATTCAAGTGAACAGAAAAGATTATTTAACATATGGATAATACTTTATAACCATATCAGAAGTATTATGGCAAGTATTTGGGCCTCTTGGGGTTTGGATGTTTTAATTTTTATCTACATTTCAACTAATTGGATAATTGGATAAAACACACACACAGTGTGTGTGTGTGTGTGTGTGTGTGTGTGTGTGTGTGTGTGTGTGTGTGTGTGTGTGTGTGTGTGTGTGTGTGTGTGTGTGTGTGTGTGTGTGTGTGTGTGTGTGTGTGTGTGTGTGGGCTTCCCAGGTGCCTCAGTAGTAAAGAATCCACCTGCCAATGCAGGAGACACAGGAAATGTGGGTTCGATCCCTGGGTCAGGAAGATCCACTAGAGGAGGAAATGGCGAGCCATTCCAGTATTCTTGCCTGGAAAATCCCATGGGCAGAGGGTCCCAGAGGGCTATAGTCTGTGGGGTCACAAAGAGTCAGATATGACTGAGTGACTGAGCATGCACATATGTGTAAATATATATAAATTATAAGTATACAGTGAGTGGGTTTTCAAGGAGTCAGACATGACTTAGTGACTAACAACATACAAATAATTTTATAATTTGCATTCCCATGTTGAAACTTTTTATATGGACATTTTCAGTCATACAGGGAGAAAACTGTAAAATGAACTCCTGTGTATGCATCATCTATGTTTAACAGTTAACATTTTTGAACTTAAGTCTTTAGTAACCAATTTGAAAGATAAAAGACTAGTGGCTATATTAAATAATTAGTGAAAAGTGCCTAAAAGCTAGAGCGCCCTTAGGTATCACACTTACTCTTAATTTGCTAATTGCCCTTGTTGTTGTTCAGTTGCCACTGTTACTGTTAAGTCACTTCAGTTGTGTCCGACTCTGTGCAACCCTATAGATGGCAGCCCACCAGGCTCCCCCGTCCCTGGGATCCTCCAGGCAAGAACACTGGAGTGGGTTGCCATTTCCTTCTCCAATGCATGAAAGTGAAAAGTGAAAGTGAAGTCGCTCAGTCGTGTCCGACCCTTAGCCACCCCATGGACAGCAGCCCACCAGGCTCCTCCGTCCATGGGATTCTCCAGGCAAGAGTTCAGTTGCCAAGTCATGTCCAATTCTTTGCGACCCTGTGGACTGTAGCACACCAGGCCACCATCTGCCAGAGTTGGGTAAAGTTCATGTCCATTGAATCAGTGACACCATCCAACCATCTCATCCTCTGTCATGCTCTTTTCCTTCTACCTTAGATCTTATTTTCTCTTATTCCCTCTTTAAACCCTTCTTAGAGAGCAAGCAAGAAACCAAAATTCAATGTACATGCGCCAACTGAGTGACCTGGAATCTACTGTTTCTCAACTACGTTCTGAATTAAGGGAAGCCAAAAGGATGTATGAAGACAAGGTGAGTTTAAATTTTGCTGTTCTGCTTCCAGAGACTGTTATACACAGAATCAGTTAGATAGTTTTTAATGGTTTATTTGAAAATGAGGAATCAAAGCAATCATTTAAAATTAAAAGCAGTTTATAAGATGGGTGCTAAATATCTACATGTTTAATTATACACAGTGTTTGCTCAAATCAATTCATTCTTAGAAAAGTTTCCTGCATTCTTCAAGCAAGTTTCTAAAAAATTAAAGGATAACATCATTTAAATTACTGCTACAAGGTTTAGCTTTTGCAAGTACTTGGCACCAGCTGTTCTCCCCCTCCCACTGAATACTTTAGGCTATTTCTTACTTCAACTCCTCCTTATTAATCATTGTGAGGCTTACAAACTGAATTCACTTCAAGATTAGTCTGAATAAGAAAAAATTAGCAAGCTAAATCTTCATCTCTTATCACACTGTTCCTATTAAAACTAGACATTATTATTTACTACAGTATTCTGTTTTCTCAGTTTCCATAGCTAAAAAGAAACTATTTTCATTATCAACCAATTTTTTGGAGCTTAGGTTTTTGTTGATTTCAAGGACGCAGAATAGTATCCTGTTTTGTGAATACCACCTTTCACCTCCAAAATGCCCTAGTTTGGATGATAAATCCTTTAGATAGTCATCCTACCTATAAGAGAACCTGCAGGTCTAACCACTTGTAGCCAATTTTTTTACTCCTTAGTTAATTGGGAAAAAATAGAGTATAAGAAAGCTGACAGATTTTCTTTATAACATAATCTAGTTCTACAGGGTAATGGTACAAGGGAAAAAGCTCCTTATGGGAAGAGGCAGTTGAAAAATTGCAGCACTAATTCTTCCAGATATTTTCCTGCCTTTGGGCAACCCCTCCTTTCATTATCGCTGTCACCCCTATGCTGGTCACAGGAGGGGGCTCTTTCTCCTTGATTCTCTAGTTCAAGACTTCAACTTTAGTTAGTTGTTGCACAGCTAAAAGGATAGAAAATTTAGACATGATCTTGCTATAAGGTCTAAACAATAAAGAGTAACGTGAAACTGTATAATCTCAGTTTTGAGATTTGGATCCTCTACAGGGGCTTTCAAACATTTTTGATCACTACCCACATCAAGAAATGTAGTTTTCCATATGATCTAGTATACACAGATACAATCCAAGTATGTTTCACAAAATAATATGACACTGGCTCTTTTTCTTCTCTTCAGATACTGATTTGACGCCCACTAAATTGATTTCACTTTTTCCTGGTGGGTTGCAGTGTGAACAGCACTGCTCTCGAAAACCTCTTCCTTAGCTCTTGGCCTTGATTCTTGTGTCAGGGTCATTTCAACCACTGCCACCTAGAAGTAGCCTTAAGGAGCCTTAGACTTCTTAAAGGCTAAATCCAAGAAACAAAAGCCCAGACAGAAATATTTGTTCTTTCCGGCTTCTCTGAGGCCTGCCTTTTGTGTTCTAGTTCAGGATGGACTTTTCCCCTGAAGATGGATAACAGGAATATCCACCCCATTCTGGGCAGATCAAGTCTATACAATGACTGATATTCATCATACGCAACCCATTCTGAAAAGATTTAATTTTCATTGTTTATTGACAGACCCTTTGAAAAGCCACAAAATATTAAATACTAAGACTTGACTCACCTATCTATCTTACATCATTTGAAATTAATATAGCTTTCCATTTGTAATGTTGCTTGGAAACAGCCTCTTCATAAGCTGTCACCCAGTTGTTTGCTAATATGCATGTCGTCTGATGTATAACACCATGCTGATCAACCTAAATTTGGGCATGGTAGGAAATTTTAACAAATATTGACATCTTAACAGTACAAAAATCATTTTTGTTTTTATAAACACCTATCTCTTTCGCATTGTAGAAGCATTAGCCTCAGATAAATGACTGAAACCTTTTATATGAGGGTTTTGAGGTCATGTAGATACAAACACAGTACTAAAATCATTGTCTTACCTTGCTTTAATGTAAACAATTGATCATGAACAATTTTTACAGTCTTAAAGAGTCAACATTATTGGAAAAAAGGAGGCCATATTAGTTTAATTAATTTTAATCCAGATCACTGAGACTTTTGGTAAAGCGTAGTAAGCCTAATCGAGTTGGCACCTAGAATCTCTATAGTAACTCGCTTTAGTCAAGGAACACTGAGAGATGATTATCCTGCTATGTAAATACAGATTTTAATGTCTCTGACCTGAAAAGCATTAAACATACATGGTGTAAAAAAAAAATACATAGTGTAACTAAGCAAAGAAGATCAAACACATTAACGAAAGTATTTTATTTTGTGTTCATGAAAAATTCTATCATTATAAAATATTTTCATTGTGATAAATTGAATGTAGAATTTTAAAAAAACACAGATTCTTTTGTTTAATTTCTTTTA
The DNA here is from genome assembly GCF_016772045.2 of Ovis aries. NCBI lineage: Eukaryota > Metazoa > Chordata > Mammalia > Artiodactyla > Bovidae > Ovis > Ovis aries. Next base: position 92,007,039 of record NC_056059.1, on the reverse strand, counting down.
TTTTCATTTACCTTGACATTTAATAGGCTAAAGCCTATTAAAACCTTAAAATCTTAAAATTAAATAAAATCTTAAAATTTTATTTTTCCACTGCTGCTGTACGTTTAATATATACAATATATACTGTCCAAATAACAAGGAAAAAATACAGCTATGATTAAAAGTGAGATTTGTGGGAAGAGAGACTTATTATTTAAGAGTATGTTGATATTATACATCAACATATTTTATGAGAGGCAGGCAGTGTTAGTATTTTCTCCTGAGGGTCAGATTCCTTCAGAAAAAAATATTTATTATTTTTAAAAATTGATTGCATGACAGGGCTGAACAAAACTTTCCCAACTAGAATGCATAAGTATAGAGAAAACTTGTTTAGCCAGACAAGTGTCCCTTCAGATAAGCAAAAGTATTTTCATACTGATGAAAAGTGATGTTTCAAAGAAGACTGTAGACATAGCTTTCAGACATACAAAAGTGTTTTACTGTAATATTTTTTCTATTCTTCTCTTTCCATTTTAGGAGAACCTCCAGAATTCCCCTTTACGAATTTGGACCAGTAGAAGCTGTCACTATTGGCTCTGTAGATTTGGCTTTACTCTTAACTTTCGCTTTTTGATAACAAAAATATCTCACAATCTTGATTCTAAGTTTACTTTTCATACTTTGAAAGCATTTGGGGCTGAATTTCTTACTCAAAAAGTGAAGTTGTAGTAGCACTGGCTGGAGCTGTACCCTGTGCAGGGAGATTCTATGCAAATCTCTGCATAGTTCTGCCAATGCACCTCCATGCTGACCAGCAGCATTCCTTATTATCCCAGAACTGTGTATTTTTGAGCACAGAAAGCGAGATAACAATTTGGCACAATTGGTGATATCTAAAATCACTGTACGATTATAATGAGATCCCAGTACTTATTTGTCCAGTGATCCAAAACAAAAAGTAGATTCATAGATGGTGAAAGGGAAAACCAGTGCTGCTATTTAAAAAGAAACGAAAAGAGAAAAAAACTAATACATCTCAGATGTCAGTATTTATTCTGGACATTTTAAAAGGCTTTTCTTCATCTTATGTTTTTACAGCTGTTTGTATCAGCTCAGCTGCTACCTCAATGGTTTTCCCTTTCACTCTCTATTTATCTTTTTGATTGATTAATTAATATAAATATTTTTACTTTTAAAAAGTGAAAGGTAAAAGCAGAGCTATAGCAGTTGAGTCAGTACTGACAACTACAAAACTAATGTTCCTGCAGGGGTCTGGAGGGATGTCTGATACTTAGATGGAAAGATACAAGTTGATTCTTTTTCTTTTTTCTTTTATTTTTTTCTTTGTAAAATTTGGTCTCATAGAATTTAACATTAAGTGATTATCCAGAATTTCTTAAAAAGTGAAAACAGACATAAAATAACAAGTCTTAATTTCAGCTTTTAAACCACACAAATACTTTGCTCAAAGATAGGAATGGTTTTACCCCAGACTAGAAGTCTAAAATGTTCATGTTAGTCACATGAGCAACTTTTAAAATTGAAAGCATTCTTGTTAAATTTAGAGCTCAAATATGGTTCCTTTGAAAATATAGAATTTCAGCTTTATTAATGCTGATCTTATGTGGAAAAATATTAGAAGCAGAATTGAAAGGAATTTGAAAGATCATCTATAATACTTTTTTCAAATTATAGATGTGTAATTTAGACTCAAATTACAGACTCAGAGACCTTATGTGACAGAAGCTGGTTCAGAACCAGGCTGTTTGACTCTCAACCAGATCATATTGCCTTTCTGATCACATTTGTCTAACCAAAGTAAGAGTTGATGTTTTTTTCCCTCAGTATTTTTAATGTCTTTACTATGTGTGCTGAGTTAGTCTTTCCTAATAATAGTAGAGCTGAAGAGATTGTTTCAGCTGATAGTACTCATTTGTCTTAGGAAGCTGCTTGTGTCCCTGAGGATGAATTGTTATAGGAACACAAGAGTGAAAGCACTTTTTTATAGGATTATTAGTATCTATGAGCTCATTTCTATCGGTCACCTAATGTTTTACCTAATTTCTGTGAAATACTTTTTTGTATAAAACATGGAATCGATTACAAAGTCAGTTTTGAAATGTATCCAATGTAAATATTAAAATTTATATTCAAATTCCTGTAGGTTGTGATACTACTCTGTTGGTAAATGTGAAACTATTTGATAGTCCTGTATTAGTATGCTCTTAAGTCATGTATGTACATATGTAAATAAAGACATATATATGTATACACACCCATCTATGTATTCACCCTTACCATTTATCAGAGATAGTAGCATATACATGTTTATATGTAATGAAATTAATATACACGTACCAAATTAATAAATGATGATCTTAAATGAACTTAGACCAACTTAAAATAGTATCACAAAATGTTAGGTTTGCTCGTATGTTCTCTAAGAAGATTTAATCACAGTTGCATCCAAACCAGTCATTAAGTTTTATTCTTGACTGTGGATTTAGAAGCCTACTCAGTAGATGCCTTAGAAGTAAGGAATATGTAGCATTTATGCAGACATGAAAGATTTTTTGTTATTGGAAAGTGGTGATGAAATGTTATTATAGGTATCACATTAAAGGTTAGGTATCACTATATAACACTCAGTATCAGTAGTTTTTCATTATTTTAATATCTGTGTCTACGTAATGAGTTTATGTAGCTGTGCTCAAATACAAACTCAGAATCTCCATTGTTAGAGATCTTAACCTCTTAGCCTGCAGCCCCAGGTTAAGGGCTGTAGAGATCCTGTTTACAGCGATGGCCCTTCTGGCGTATGTCATAGAAATGCATGGTCACACAGATCTGACAGCTGCCTGTCTGTAAGAGAGAACTGCATCTATACAGTTCTTTAAACTAGTATTCTTACCCCACTTGATAGTTGGAAAAAAATGAGGATTGTATTATTTTATATATATACATATATTTGAAAATTTGTGTATCCTTTCAAAATAGGGTGACTAACAGTGACGATAACTATAAGCTTGTTACCATGCATTGTTTTATAGTCAGTGCCTTTATTTTTGAAACTGATGTTCTGAAACAAAATAGCACTTCTAAGTATAATATAGTTAATTTGTGTGGGCTTTGTAGAATGTTCTTTATGCCACATAAAGCTTCCTTAAATACCAAATTATAGAACTCATTTTCACAGAAGATGGATTTTGAGTAGTGTGATGGTGAGAGTGGCGTATTACAGACAACGGCTGAATCTCACAGTACCAAGTACTTCATTTTGGTCAGTTTGTCTGGCTGACTTCCACATAGATTTTAAGTTTGGAAAACTTTGCAAAATACATCACAATTTTGTCTACAAAATACATCACAAAATGAACTCTTATTCTTGCCCCCCAAATGATACCATTGCCCCAAATAATACTGTTTGTTTTCCAAAGACTGTATTTATTTTATATTACTCATTGACGTAGTCAGATTCATTTGTGCTTTCCTTGTAGATAGAAGAGCTGGAGAAGCAGTTAGTTCTCGCAAACTCAGAGCTAACTGAAGCACGGACGGAACGTGATCAGTTCAGTCAGGAATCTGGAAATCTGGACGACCAACTTCAAAAGCTCTTGGTAAGAAGGTGCTCTGAAATATGAATGAGATTAATTCTGGGAAGTTTTACCACCGTATTTCACAAAACTAGTTTCAAATTCCAAATTTTACAACATATCTGTACATTTACACACAACACAGCATCCTGGACACTATTCAAGTTTTACGTGTGAAATATAATATTGTATAAGCACAACTCTTAGGGCTTACAAGTTGGGTGAAGGTAATCTTTGAATAGCCATAGTCTTTCTGTTAGGTATTGTGTTCTGCTAAACTGAAGTAGGGTTGAATGTTCATTTCAAAACCAAACAACATTCAAAACACATACAAATCATGTATAAAGAAAAGTTAAATGCAAATTTAGGTAAAAAAAATTTTTTTAGGAAGAAAAGAGGATTCTGATGGTAGTGAAGCAGTTTCTGCCCTCCATTAGGGGTACTACAGGCTGAGAAATTTAGGAAAGGTGATGTTGGTACCCCTTCATGCGATACTTTATTAGAGTTCCTGTAGAACAGGATTCTCTCCCCACCAAACCTTACCTCAGGCTACAGGGCCCTCAGCTGTCGGAGTGTCCTTCACAGGCTAACCGGGGCTTGATGAGCACATGCTCAAGGGAGAGCTGACTCTAAACTGCGGGATAATCCTCACTTCTCTCCCTCCTGTTCCATGTTTCCCAGAATCCTCATATCTAATCTGGGCTCTAGTCCATTGAGAGTTACTTGCAATGCTAGAAATTATAAGTCAACAAAATGTTAGTTTTCTAGGAAATCATAGTTCTTTATCTAAAATCATTAAAAAAGAATCCAATTCCAAGATCAAAGTCTTGTCAAATCACATAGAAACTCCAAAGATGATGTAAGGAGAAAAAGAGTTTGAAAACCAATGTGTAACACGAGGGGGAAGGCTGACGTCCCTTCCTGTAGGCCGACCTACATAAGCGAGAGAAGGAGCTGAGTCTGGAGAAGGAGCAGAACAAGAGGCTGTGGGACCGGGACACGGGCAACAGCATCACCATCGACCACCTGCGGAGAGAACTGGACGACAGGAACATGGAGGTGCAGCGCCTGGAGGCCTTGCTCAAGGCCATGAAGAGCGAGTGTCAGGGCCAGATGGAGCGGCAGGTGAGGCCGGGCCTCCCCGGGGAGAGCTGTGGGCTCTGAGAGCAAGATATGTAACCTGGGTGTTTATTTCTGTGGTTCTGGCCTCTTGTTAAACTTCATCTCACTTTTGTCCATTGTTGAGTAATGAAACTCTCATCCAGTTGCCTTTTCATTTCACCTGGAAATTGGTAACCTAATAATCCTAATAATAGAAAAACATCAGACCATAGGGAGATCTGGGCTTCATCTGAGATCTGTGGCTCAAACAGAAAAGAATCTGCCTGCAATGTGGGGGGCCTGGGTTCTATCCCATGGCAACCCACTCCAGTATTCTTGCCTGGAGAATCCGCATGGACAGTGGAGCCTGGTGGGCTACAGTTCATGGGGTTGCAAAGAGTCGGACACGACTGAGCAACTAAGTGCATAGGGAGATCTAAGGAAAAGCAAGGTTGAAGGTTTCCAGTGGATTTTTTTGTTTCCCCTTCCCCAGAGAGGCTTTCCCCTCCTTTCCTCCCAAACTGATTAGGAATGATAGATATGCAGGCTGGGTGCACTCCAGTTCAGCACCCCAGGAGTGACATGTGGAGTGCTGTGTGAGCACCAGTGTACCTTCAAGACAGGAAGGACATAGTTTCAATGCCTGCCATAATTGCCAAAAGAGCTTCCTCAAATGAAAAAGCAAACCAAAGGGACCAGCCTTGGCCTAGACCCAGGCAAAGTCATCTTCCTATTCTCTGGTCCAACCCGGGCAGGAGGAAAGCTGCAAGGAGCACCTGGCGGTTAGAATCTTGCGCTGTGCTGTGCTCAGTCGCTCAGTCGTGTCTGACTCTTTGAGATCCCATGGATTACATAGCCCACCAGGCTTCTCTGTCCATGGGATTCTCCAGGCAAAAACACTAGAGTGGGTTGCCATGCCCTCCTCCAGGGGATCTCCCCGACCCAGAGACTGAACCCAGGTCTCCCACATTGTGGGCAGATTCTTTACCATCTAAGCCACCAGGGAAGCTGAAGGGTACTAGAGTGGGTCGCCAATCCCTTTTCCGGGGGATCTTCCCAACACAGGAATCAAACCAGGGTCTTCTGTATTGCAGGCAGATTCTTTACTGTGTGAGCCACCAGGGAAGCCCAATTAGAATCTTACTCTTTTCCAAACAAGGACCAGAGAATGTGAATGTACATTGGATAAAAGCCATCATTCACTTTTCCCTCAAAGGTGGAATTAAGGAGGAGGGAAACAAAGGATAGCTGTCTTCACTCTTACCCACTTTCCACTGTTGCCAGTGTCATCCTAATATAAATTGGTGTGGAAAACTTGCCGAGCTCGTCCCCACCCTACAACACCATTCTGGATGAGCGTTGTTTAATTAAGGCCTCTCCACCTTGATCTAATTAACACAAGTTAGTCTGCTGTCTGTATGAAGTTCTGAGAGCAAAACAATTGAGGTACTGTCATATTCATGATTTCATCTTCTTGAGCTAACTTGTCAGATCCCTTGAGACCTCTGCCTGTCTGCCTAAATCCATGCAATTCTTCTTTAACAATCAGATGGCAGCCATTCAGGGAAAGAATGAAAGTCTAGAAAAAGTGTCCTCCTTGACTGCTCAGCTTGAATCCACCAAAGAGATGCTCCGCAAAGTGGTGGAAGAGTTGACAGCCAAGAAGATGACCCTGGAGAGCTCGGAGAGGACCGTGTCGGACCTGACAGCTTCCCTCCAAGAAAAGGAGCGAGCCATCGAGGCCACCAACTCAGAAATCACGAAGCTGCGCTCCCGGGTGGACTTGAAGTTGCAGGAGCTGCAGCACCTGAAGAATGAAGGGGATCACCTCCGAAACGTGCAGACAGAGTGCGAGGCCCTCCGGCTGCAGATGGCAGAGAAGGACAAAGTGATCGAGATCCTGCGTCAGCAGATCGAGAACATGACGCAGCTGGTGGGCCAGCACGGGCGCACGGCCGGCGCTATGCAAGTGGAGAAAGCTCAGCTGGAGAAGGAGATCAATGACAGGAGGCTGGAGCTACAGGAAGTTAAGGTCTGTAGAGTGTTTTGGTGGTTTAGCTTCTGAAATATCTCTTTTCTCCCGTAAGTCTGACCTAATTGACCAGAAGTAGGTTCTGTAAAGATAGTTGTAGACACTCCGAAATCGTTTGCAAGTGTTTTTGTCAGTGTGCATGTGTGCTTTTGTGAGGAAGGTCCCACACTTTTCTTAAATTCCACAAGGAGTGGCCCCCAAATGGTTCAGAAGTGCTGATACAAAAGAGAAAAATCAGAAAATCCAGCTTCTTTACGCAGTCTGTCATGATCCCGTAGTTTGAGAAAGCATTTTGTCCCCCTTCAGACAGACCTAACTTTGAGCCCCGTCTCGCCGCTCAGTAGCTGTAAAGCCCTGGACTGTGTGCTGAATGTTGGCTTCTATGTCTGTAAACCAGAATGCAAAACAAAACACCCCCGAATCTTGTTGGGTTATTTGAGGCTTAAATGAGAAAGTGTATATCAAGGATTTAGCTTGGTTCCTGGTCTGTGGAAGACGTTTAGAAAATATTAGTTCCGTTCCCCCATTCCACTCTCCACCTGAACCTTATCGTACTGCGTTTGTACTTGTTACAGCCTGGGTCACATTCTATATTGCACTGTGTATGCGCACGTGCATGTGTGTGTGTGGGGGGTGGGTATGTGGTGTGTGCGTGTGTGTGTGTAAATAGCAATTTCTCCTCTTCCCTGTAAGACTGAAGACTTCTTCAAGCAGGGCACACATCTTCATCTTTGTACCCTTGCCCCTGACTTTGTGCCATGTACCCAGAAGGTGCTCAGTAAATGTTTGTCAGAATTTAAAACTATTGAATGAATTTTTAAAAATTCAGTTTCCCAAGCTTTATATTACTTTTATCTGCCATGGTAACTAGTAGGAAACAAATCACATGTAATTAATTTTTTCTTTCGGTTTTGTTGGAATATAATTGACATACAATACTGTTTGAGTTTAAGGGGTACAGCATAATGGCTTAATTTACACATATTGTGCAACAATAAGTTAACATCTATCATCTCATATAGATTAAAAAAAACAATATTTTTTCCCTTATGATGATTTATGACAAAGAATCTGAAAATCAGAAAAGGGGAAAATTCACCCAGAGGAAACCAAGCATAAGGTTCCTCTCCTGCAGTCAGGCACAAGATGCTTAACCCCGCCAGCAATATGTTGTGACAACATGTGTCAGATGTTGCCAACCCAGGGGGTTCATCAGGGGCTCAGTGGGCAGAGTTTTTATACTAGGAGCTGATCGTATAGGCTGTCCTTACCAGGGAGGGGAATACAGCCTTCTGAAAGGAAAGCAAGGGTCCAGCATAAATTGTTTCACTTGAAGAACAGTTTTTAGGCAGAGTGGGTTAGACTGATGGGACCCCCTCCCCAAATCCAAGTTTTCAGTACCGCCAACAGCCACCCTGACTAGAAGCTTTCATCAGGGCAGTGGTCAGGCTCTCTTCCACACACCACCTTAGCTCCAGTAGCAGCCCCCTCCCTGTGTTCATTCTCTACCCTCTCACCTTTTCAGTTCTTTTCCCATCATCATTGTCATCTGGTTATTCAATATTTGTTGCGGTCTGTCTCCTCTCACGAGAATGTAAAAGTCCCATGAGGACAAGGACATTGTTTACTGCGATACACGGTCAGGGCAGGGGGAGCCGGGTGGGGGAGGGGCCGTGGGGGTAAAACCCGAGTAGGTGCTCGCCTGGGGCCTCACCTGCACACCGTCCTCAGCGTGTAAAATGGAGTCTCGCACAGTTAGGTGCCCAGGACGTTTTTGTTGTTTTTTTTTAATGAATGAATATATAGAATAGGAATAATGGAGGGCTGTAGCCAGTGATACTGGGAATTGGTATCTATGGTTAAAAGAAAGGTAAAATACTCGTTTTGTTTTCCCACTTCTTATTGCTGCTTTATATGTTATTTTTTTATTTCTTGCTCTGTCCTTTGTATTTATCCCTACATTTAGATTTTGAAAGATAAAAAAGATGCAAAGGTACGGGAGCTTGAAGCCAGAGTGAGTGACCTGGAATTGGAAAAGGTGAAGCTGGTGAACGCAGGCTCCGAGAGGCTCCGTGCAGTGAAAGACATCAAGCAAGAGAGAGACCATTTATTAAGTGAGGTGAAAGCTAGTAGGAACGAGTTAAACAGCCTTACCGGTACGTGACTCCAGTTCAAACTCTGCCGAAAATAGGAGTGCTGTCCGTGGCGTTCCACGAGGATACTAGGACTGTTGTGACAGGATGGGCCCTCGTCCAGTGATACAGACATGGATAATTATGCTGTCCCTGCACACACGCCTCATCACCCGAAACCCTGCCACTTCCCCATGAAGTGCTCCCAGAGCGTGCACTCATTAACCATTAACTTTAGTCAGCCCTCAGTGTCCATGAAATTCTGCACTGCGTTTCCAAGGGGAGAGGGAGAGAAGTGGAAACCTCGAGTCCTCTGAGTCAGATAGCTTGATTAGAGGTGTAATAATGAAGCCACACATGTAAATAGACTTATGCAAGTTTCTTGGAATGGAAAATTCCAAGGCTTTAAATTTTAAGATGAAAATACCCTCAGTTCACTGTTAGTATGGTACAGGTGACATCTACTTCACACGCATACACACACACACGCACATGCGTATGTCAGTGATGGCTGGGCATTTACTATGCCAGATGCTGAGACAGGCCCTGGGGACAACGGTGAGGCTCCACGTTGGTTGGAAGCCAGACCTGTGTAGAATGTATCACGTGCGGTGGGTGAAGCACACTGGCTGGGTGGTGGGTAGAGATGCGGGAGAGGGAGGGAATCACCTGTCGCAGGTGACATCTGGGTTCGATGGAGGAATAGGAATTTGGCAGGTGAAAAGGAGGTAGAAGGGCAGTCCAGGTGGAAAGAACATTATGGGCAAAAGCAGGAAGGCATGAAGTAACACAGTGCAACCTCAGAAACACTTATGGGAGTAGAGGTACAAAGGAACAAGAACTAAGAAATGAGGCAGAATGGATAGGCAGAGCCAGACAGCGTGGAGCCGGCAAGAGATACCGAGTAAGAGATTGTTGTCACCAAATTTACATTTTAGAAGGACAGAGTCAGCAGGTAAGAAGAGAAAGGCAAGCCTAGAACAGAGGCCAGCCAGCTAAGGAGAATTTTGCAGTGGTCCCAGGGAAAGGCGATGAGAACCTGAACTGAGGCAGTATAATGAGAATGAGAGGAGAGGGAAGACTTAGGCAAGGTTTTGGAGATTGAATCAACAGTAAATGATCAGAGCGGTTGTGTGTGTGCTTCTGATTTTAAATTTGTAGTATTGGGAGAACAATGATACCAACATCTGAGAAAATGAAATCAAGGGGGTTAACTTACAGGCAGGAGGGTGAGGCAATCAGTGTGAGACCATTGGTCTTCGGGCACCAGGGCATCCACGTGAAAGTATCTGGAGAGACAGGGTTAGATCTCAGCAGAGAGGTCTTGACTCTGCTGGTTCCCTTTATAAGTAAATCTATCTATCATATATTAATAGACACGTGTAAATAAATGGATAGTTGAATGTGTGAGTGTGTGTTCTTGTGTATGAATGATGAATGCCAGGTATTTTGATAGTTACTGGAGATAAAAAATCAGGTAAAACACGTGGCAGTGTCAGGTTTCTTACCGAGTCATGAGCTCCATCTGCCTACACATGGTGGCCGAATCTGTTGTGGTGGGTATGATTATCCAAGAAAGTTTAAGAGGAAATAGATGTGAGCCAATTACACTGGCTGGAAGAAAAGCAATGAATAATAAGAGTAAAAGAGGGCCACCCACCCGAGCAGATTAAAAAGAGTTAGATCCCTGAAAAAGTGTGTGTACATCTCATTTCTGTAACAAATGATGATGTAACTAAGTGGGGTCTCTTTGAGCTCCAAAATTCTGTGATCATTAATTACAAATAAAATAAGCTTTATAACAATGAAGTAGAAAAAAATTAACCAACTATTATTGCTTATCATGTTGTACAGAGGACTATGAAGTCTTAAAAAGGAACTTTCGAAACAAAAGTGAAGAAATGGAAACTACTACAAATAAGCTGAAAATGCAATTAAAATCTGCACAGTCTGAGTTGGAGCAAACAAGAAATACTTTAAAGTCAATGGAAGGATCTGATGGCCATGGTATGCTTCAGAAGACCTTTTCCTTTTGTTTTTAATTCCCTTGGTATAGATTTAATAAAACACAAACTGGATTCGTTGCCTTCCACTTCTTCACAGTGAAGCATGGTGTGAGAGACCTACAACAGTAGATATCACTGATGGTTGTTATATGGCTGTTATAATTCCCAGTGTTTTTGAGGGAAATTGACATTTGCTTAATTTATTCCTTAAGTATCTGAATCTTTCTTTTTCTTTAGCTATTTCAATAATTTCTAACAAACCTCAATGTCCATAAATGCCAAGTAATTGTTTTTGAGGAAGTGTTGATATAAATACAGATCACCAATAATTTTCATTCATCAGCCTATTTTTCACATGTTTACTTATCTTCGTAAACTGTGTGCCTATGGCTATTTGTCCATTCCTGACTCCTCCTCTGAGTTGAAGGTGGGAGGGTGCCCTGGGAATTGACCTGCTAGGATGAGGGGTCGCTTCTCACCGCTTTACACCTGTTCCCTTTTCACCTTGCTGCCCATATTAATTCAGAGGGAAGGTTAGTTGCTGTTTAAATCATATTATTCCTATCATTGTTAGTATGGCTGTGTTAGCTGACTATAAGAATAAAGATTTAACTAAAGACTACATTTTCTATTTCTCAATATATTTTCATGTCAAGAGATTTATGTTTGTGCTCACTTCAACAGCACATATACCAAAATTGGAATGATACTGAAAAGATTACCATGGCCCTTGCCCAAAGATGGCACAGAAATTCTTGAAGTGTCCACATTTTGTGCAGTCCTCAGAGATTCAGCTCTGTCTTTGCTGGTAAACGTAAAGAAAATGGAGGGGCGTGGAGAGCTCACTCCAGAGGCCCACCTGGGGTCTGTTCCCACCGCCCCATCCACTAGACAGTCTCCTCCTCATGTGCTCCAGGCCTCTCCACAGCTCCCCCCATCCCATTACAGTTGTTAAATTAACTAGGTAACCCTGAATTCACTCTCGAATTAGGATCACCTTAAAATAAAGAATTTATTAAGAAAATTTCCTTTGAAGGCCAAGTGTGATGCATTTAATCAGACCAGAATTCTTCACAGTGGTGAGCAAATGATAGCAGACTTTTGCTCTATTAACAAACCAATGAACTGTGCCTGTATTAACCCTGGTCTGGACACTTTAGCTGCAGGAACTATATCTTGTTAGCAAGAAGTCAGACCTTTCATCCTCCAATAGTTTGTTTTTAAAGAATGCCAATTTTCTTTTTCTTTTTAACCTCTAAGCTGGACCTAACTCAAAAGCAGTGGCATTTTCAAACCTCTTTTCTTAGCTGGTTCTAAGAAACAACATAGGATCTTTGAATTTCCAAACAGTGGTGAGCTTTACTTATCTTTTCAGTGGCCTGCCATGTCTTAAGTCTTCAGTGCCTTGCCTCCTGTCTAGAACATTCTCATCCTGTTACCAGTTTCAGTAAAATAATCACATATATGCTTATGTGGCCAGTTTGACTTTTGAAACAATAGTGAGTTCTGAGTACATGGCAATACCCATGACAATGGAAATGGAATGGTTTGTGTTATCACTGGGATCTTTTAAAAGATCGATAATAGTAGATGTCTTGTGTGGTATTTTATATATGAGTTTCTAGAAAGTTATTTTAGTGAAAATTCTAGTTACATTTTTCGTTGTATGACTGTATATTTTGTGTATATATTTCCTATATGTGTAAGTATGAATTTGGTCAGTATTATTTATTACCATTGGAGATATGGCAAATTACGATGGCCAATGAAGTTAATTCTAGCAAGGAATCACAAAACATCAGCATTTATATATGTTTCTCAGCTCAAAACCCCTGAGTAATTGCTGAAAATTGTTATGTCCCAATATTGGGAAATCTGAAAACATCTTTTGTGAAAACTTTCTTGAAATGATCCAGGAATCTTACACATTTTCATGGTGTTTGAACATAAAATTAGAGTCACCTCTCAAAATTTAGAAACTTTAAAAACTAAGATACAGTTTAGTTCCTTTTTTTTTTTTTTTTAGCTATGAAAGTGGCAATGGGGATGCAAAAACAAATTACAGCTAAAAGAGGTCAGATAGATGCCCTTCAGAGCAAGATACAATTTTTGGAAGAGGCAATGACAAACGCGAACAAGGTGAGTGCCTGTGCTTGGAGTGGGGGAGACCAGCGTGTTTACCCGTTAGTGAGCTGCAGCACAGAGTGAGGCACACAGAGATGCAAAGTTCAGTGGGGACAGGGCCGGAGGCCACTCCTAACAGAGCGTGCGGAGAAGGTTCCCACGGGAACATCTGAGCAGGACCTAGAGAGAGCTAGTGTTTCTTGTTTATTTTTTTAATAACTACTCTGGAATGAATTTTACTTTTATGATTTTCTTCCTTGGTCGTCTTTTGTTATTTTTTACATGTATCTGTTCTTTTTCAAATTCTTTTTCCATTGAGATTATTACATAATATTGAGCAGCATTCACTGTGTGTAGAGTGGGTCTTTGTTGGTTGTCTATTTTAAATGTATCAGTGAGACCAAACATACGGATTCCAAGGGGGAGGGGTGGGGTGGGAAGAATCGGAAGCTTGGAATTGACGTATATACGCTTTTGATACTAGGCATAAAATAGGTAACTAATGAGCACATCCTGTAGAGCACAGGGAACTCGGCTCAGTGCTGTGTGGTGACCTAAATGGGAAGGAAAGCTAAAAAAGAGGGGATGTGTAGATACATATAGCTGATTCACTTTGCTGTGCAGCAGAGACCAATACAACACTGCAAAGCAATTCTACTCCAATAGAAATTAATCTAAAAAGAAAGAAAAAAGAAAGTAGTATGTATATTCGATCTCAAATTTCCAATCTATCCCTCCCCCAACCCTTCCCACCAGTAACCATAAATTCGTTCTCTATGTCTGTGAGTCTGTTTCTGTTTTGTAGATAATTCCATTTGTATCATTTTTTTAGAATCCACATGTAAGTGATATCATACTACCTTTGTTTTTCTCTGTCTGACTTAACTTCACTTAGTATGACTATCTCCAGGTCCATCCATGTTCCTGCAAAATGGCATTATTTCATTCTTTTTAATGGCTGAGTAATATTCCATTGCATATATATATATCACATCTTCTTTATCCATTCATCTGTTGATGGACATTTAGATTACTTCCATATCCTGGCAATTGTAAATCAGTGCTGCAGTGAACACTGAGGTGCATGTATCCTTTCAAACCATGGTTTTCTCTGGCTATATGCCCAGGAGTGGGATTGTTGGATCGTGTGATAGGTCTAATTTTAATTTTTTAAGGAAACTCCATATTGTTCTCCATAGTGGCAGTTACCAGTTTACACTCCCACTAAGAATGTAGGTGGTTCCCTTTTTTCCACACCTTCTAAGGCATTTATTGTTTGTGGATTTTTTTGATGATGGCCATTCTGCTGGTGTGAGGTGTTACCTCGTCATAGTTTTAATTTGCATTTCTCTGTTAATTAGATGTTGAACATCTTTTCATGTGCCTCTTGCTACCTGTATGTCCTCTCTGGAGAGAAGTCTGTTTAGGTCTTCTGCCCATTTTTTTGATTGGATTGTTTCTTTTTATGATATTAAGCCACATGGGCTGTTTGTACATTTTTGAGACTAATCTTTTGTCAATTGCATCATTTGCAAATATTTTCTTCCATTCCGTGGGTTGTTTTTTCATTTTGTTTATGACTTCCTTTGCTGTGCAAAAACTTTTGGGTTTAATTAGGTCTCATTCATTTAATTCCATTGGAGTTTTGATTTGTTTTAATTTCCATTACTCTGGGAGATAGATGGAAAAGGATATTGCTCTAATTTATGTCAGAGTGTTCTGCTGATGTTTTATAGTGTCCGGTCTTACATTTAGGTCCTTAACCCATTCTGAGTGTATTTTTATGTGTGCTGTTAAAGTGTTCTGGTTTCATTTTCTTACATGTAGCTGTCCAAGAGCTAGTATTTTAACTGCAAGAAGATACTCATGGTAGAGACAGAGTGATTATAAGCAGAGTATATTCAGTTCCACTCTAATATGACAACTGTGTTCCTAAAATCATGCTATACAAAATTGTGCAACAAAACCCACCACGGGACTTGTGGGAGTAGTGGGATTAGGAGCATGACACTGACGAACTTCATCACTGACAAAGGAAATAGGTGCCCAATGAAAATGGTGGCACGGTTTTGCACGTTAAATGTTGAAGAGACACATAAATACGACAATTAGGATGGTCCTTTATCTTAAAAATGACCTGAAGTTCGCTTGTGAACATGTGCATTGAAGAACTGCAGTGTGATAGTTGTTAAGAAGGGGTAGAAGGTAGGTTTTTCTGTGACATAGGATGTGGCTCATTAACACAAGGTAAACGGAGGGAGCTAATTGTTTGAAGAGTGTGTATGTTTGTGTTTTGTATTTCTGAGCAACTCTCCTTAGCTGGGTGCGGTTTTCTGCACTGACCTAGTATTTCTCATAGATTGAAACCATGCATTAATAGAGGTGAAATCTGTGTTGTGCTCAAATATTCCCTTAAACGTCAGTCAGGGAATAGTCAGTCTTTGGAGTAGACTTGCACTTTCAGAAGAAGAGTTACAATAGAACTGATCATAATGCCAATGAGAAGGAAAACAGCACACGCAAAAAATGAGGGCAACTCAAGCAGTTGCTTTTCCCCTTTCCAGAATGCTGAAATGCTTTTTTAGAATGAGGCTAAACACTGACAGATATGCATATACATTTGTTATACCTCTCACCGGTCTTTCCTGGTAGCTCAGCAGTAAAGAGTTTGCCTGCAGTGTAGGAGACACCAGATACGTGGGTTCAATCCCTGTGTCAGGAAGATCCTGGGAGAAGGAAATGGCAACCCACTCCAGTATTCTTGCTTGGGAAAATCCCACGGTCAGAGGAGCCTGGTGGGCTACAGTCCATGGGGTCACAAAGAGTCAGGCATGACTAAGCAACTGAACGCACACACACTCGTTACATGGACTTACTTGCTGTGTCTTTGTTATTTCCCACTTTTTTCTCCCCTCCTGCCTTAAGTTCCAAATAGGCAAATAATGAAAGAGTAAAATGAACAAATCTAGGCTAAGAGAAATGATATGTATGTGCTTCAGCATCTACATCGCTATATTGTTTCTGATATTCACTCCTGTATAATTGTAGGAAAAACATTTTCTAAAAGAAGAGAAGACAAAATTAAGCCAGGAATTGAGTACTGTTGCAACAGAGAAAAACAAGATGGCTGGAGAACTAGAAGTCCTGCGATCTCAGGAGCGCCGATTGAAAGAAAAGGTTGCTAATATGGAAGTTGCTCTCGATAAGGTGGTTATTAACTAAATAAATACAGTAGTTAACAACTAAACAGGCAAGCTCCATGTTGATAGACACCAAATCTGTCGAATTGGATTGTGTCCCAGTCACTTCACACAAGGAAGAACTATATATCCTGTAGAGAAGGCTGAGCTTTAAGAACAAATCATGATGCATACTTTTTACAAAATTATGGTGTTGTGTTTTTTTTTGCTTACATGAACATAAGAGCAGTAATGCAAGATGTGAGATGCTTCTGGTATCCTTTGTGGCCTGAATAATTTAAAATACCACCAGTCTAATTTACCTTCAAAGAAGGACTTCAATACTTGGTAGAATACAGTCCGTTAATAATATCAATAAAAAGATGAAGTAATGCTAATGTGTGGCACTTTGTGGAGTTCAGAAAGTGCAGGTAGAGAATGCAGCTTAATGACTGCGAAGATCAGTGATGACACCACATTTGTCCTTGCCATATGTTGTAGAGGAGGAATCTCTTTGTGTCACCTGGAAACTCTGGAAACCTGA
This sequence comes from Ovis aries, assembly GCF_016772045.2. NCBI lineage: Eukaryota > Metazoa > Chordata > Mammalia > Artiodactyla > Bovidae > Ovis > Ovis aries. Next base: position 91,990,346 of record NC_056059.1, on the reverse strand, counting down.
AAATACTGTATACCCAAACCAGTCCTTGCTTCTTGAGACAACAGAGCCTCTGTGGTGACAAACATGGTCTATGTTCCCACCTATGCAAACTTAGGACTTAGAATATGATATATGGGCGCAACGAATTTCAGTTGTGGTTATCTTTATGCAGATATTTTTACCATTGCTAAAGCTGTTTGCTCATTTCATCCTTAGTTCATTCATTCTTTTGCGTATCCTTCACCTACTAAACGCTATATAGATGCTGGGGCTACAAAGACATGACCTCCAATAACTCTCAGTTTTCTGAATAAAACAGATAAGTAAATAGATAAATGTAATACACTGTGCTAGGAATGGGGGGAAGTTTCCTTGAAGAGATGGCGACTCTGCACATATACATTAATAAAATAAAATTGCACAAAGAATGGAAGATAAACCACATGTGGTTGCTTGATTGTAGGCATCTTTGCAGTTTGCAGAATGTCAAGATATAATACAGCGTCAGGAACAAGAATCTGTGCGCCTAAAACTTCAACACACGTTGGATGTAAAAGTAAGGTCTTTGGTTTTCATTAAATAGCAATTTAAGCAAAACTTAAGCCTTGGTCTTGGCCTTTTGGCTAAGATCAAGTGGTGGCTCAGACGGAAAGCGTCTGTCTACAATGTGGGAGACCTGGGTTTGATCCCTGGGCCGGGAAGTTCTCTGGAGAAGGAAATGGCAACCCACTCCAATACTCTTGCCTAGAAAATCCCATGGACGGAGGAGCCTGGTGTCCATGGGGTCGCAAAGAGTTGGACACGACTGAGCTACTTCACTTCACTGATATACTTTTAGGTTTTCTTCATGTATCTTAGATGCTTTCAAGTGTACTTTTAACATTATCTGATATTAACAATTACAAAATCTTTACATTGTACCTACTGTACCTATCCTTTTCCTATATAGTAACACGTTGAAGCACCATGCTTTATGTTAGGTTTATATTGTGTGAAGGAAACACAGAAGTACTTACCTTGGGGAACCAGAGGTTTGCATACAGGAGGAGGTCAAACATGTTTGACTTGTTTGGAGAATAGCAAAAATGAGGTAATTTGCATGACAAATCAGGTGTGCTTTAAAAATAGGACATTTTCCACCAAAATATATTTGTTTTTTGAATATACTTTAAAAGTGCGGCCATACTTCAAAGTCACAGTACTGGATACCTTCCCATAGCTGGAGAGGAATCTTCTCAGTAGTATGTCAGAACTGGTGTGGAGTGTTTGGCCAAGTTAAAACCAATGTAGTAGCCTCTGATTGGAGATGCCGCTTCCCACCTGGAATGCTTACATCATTCACAAGTGTGAAAGCCTCTTGCTAAGCCCAACATTAGTCCCCAAAGAATAACATGCATCTTGCTTAATACTTTGGCTTCAAACTTTGTAGGGGTTCAACATGTAAGTGAAATTTATTTGCAAAAATACATTTTGATTTCACAATTCCAGCTGTAGGTTGACAGTTATTTTGCTCACATATATACTGTCTTCCAGGAACTGCAGGGTCCTGGATACACCTCAAATTCTGCTGTGAAGCCACGCCTTCTACAGCCATCGTCTGCTGCTCGCTCTCATTCCAACGTGCCATCTTCCCAGTCTACAGCCAGCTTCCTGTCTCATGTGAGTCACTTGTCTTATAGTTTGTGATGCAAATGGCGTAATAGGTAAATGATTTTAAGTTGAGAAGAATTTCATTAAAAAAATAAGCCTATAGTTATGACATTTTCAGTTTTTAGAATTTAAATTTATACCCACCAGGTGAACAGAAAGGTTTTTCTTTCTTGTTTGGCATTTTCTCTGGGAAAAAACAAAACATGAAATACTCGGTGATATTAATGTAAACAATAATTATTAAAGTACATTATTATTTAAAAAAATAAAGTAAATTATTTAGTAACCTGTACTGATATTTTTCTATCATAAGCATTCAGTGTACAAAGCCAATGTTGAGATGGCTAAAATAGGCATCACTTCAAATGCCAAAGGCAAATTATTTGTATTATAGTACTCTACTAAGATGAAAATGATTTGCTGTATATTGTCTCTTCATGACCTATATGTGGACTTATTTATAATCATAAAGATTCTATTAATATTAAAATTGTTACTCTCTCTAGTTAAAATATTAGAGAGTTCGAAATTCTTTTAGTTTAACCTTTTGTACTATTAAAGCTTAGGAAAAAATATGCGGAGTATAAAATTCAGATTTTCTCTCCTCTGAAGTTATATGTATTTATCGTACCACTAATCCCTTGCAACCAGTATTCAGCTCCATCTCCAAAGAAATGAGACATATTTCATAAATCACTCATGAAAATCCATTTCATTAGTTAATTGTCCTATTGTATGTATAGCAACAAGGTCACTGGTAGCCTACCAGTTATTTTGCCTGTGCCTTGAATATAAAACATGCACTGCAGAATGAGCAAGTTGAAATGGACTCCTTTCACATACACGTGGTATATATGACTGATAAGCTGTCACACAATAACATTCTGTCAAACAAAAGAACATTATTAATGGTGGTGGTGGGTGGTGGTTTAGTCGCTAAGTCGTGTCCACCTCTTGTGACCCCGTGGACTGTAGCCTGCCAGGCTCCTCTGTCCATGGGACTCTTCCAGGCAAGAATATCAGAGTGGGTTGCCATTTCCTTCTCCAGGGGATCTTCCCAACTCAGGATTCAAACCGGCATCTCCTTTGCAGGCAGATTCTTTACCGACTGAGCTACGAGGGAGCCCAGTATTATTAATACTAGAAGTTAAACATGGTTCTTTCTGGAGACTGGAAATTGGAGGTGGGCAGAGGAAGGGAAGAAAATTGCTGCTTTTTAAGTCTCATAAATCATTTTACTTTTAAAACTATATGCATGTTACATTAATAAAAATTAAATTAAACCCATCTCTCCATGAACTTAACAACAAACAAAGAACAACAACAAAGCATATTTGACCAGGAGTCACTGGGACTTAAGATGTGTCTCTAACTTCTTTGTGTGACCTTGGAAATTGAGTTAAATAATACTGTGCCTTTTCATCTCTAATGAGGGTCTGGACTATGGATCATCTCTAGGGTTTTCTAGAAGATCAGCTCTAAATTTTCATGGACTTTTCATTACCCAAAAGCCTAGTAAGATTACCTAAAGAGCTTAGTAAGATCGGCTCTTTAATACATAGACTATGCTGCTGCTAAGTCACTTCAGTTGTGTCCGACTCTGTGTGACTCCATAGACGGCAGCCCACCAGGCTCCTCTGTCCCTGGGATTCTCCAGGCAAGAACACTGGAGTGGGTTGCCATTTCCTTCTCCAATGCATAAAAGTGAAAAGTGAAAGTGAAGTCGCTCAGTCGTATTCGTATTCGACTCTTCGCAACCCCATGGACTGTAGCCTACTAGGCTCCTCTGTCCATGGGATTTTCCAGGCAACAGTGCAGGAGTGGAATGCCATCGCCTTCTCCGACCTAGACTATACTTGATTATAAAGAATCTCATCTATCACTGAAAAAGTACTAGTCATGAGTCTGTTAAATTAAAAACTTGAGTTATAATTCTAACAGCAATAATGAAGTGTATTTTCTGAATAGATTGTTAAGTCTGTTTTATACAATTAACTTCTTCCCTTAAAAATGTTATTATAAATATGTTTATTATATAATTTTACACATTAAATATAACATACATTCTTTGTTCTATTCACTGATGTGTTCTGAGTACCTAGAAAAGTATCTAGCATGTGGTAGATATTCAGTACATATTTGTCTAATGGATGAATGAATTCTTTGTACTGATAAAATATTGGGTACAGGTTTTCATTGTTTCTACTGGCAAGTCAGGTTTAAGTCTTACTGTCGCTTTTTTGAAGGTAATTTTTTTCTCTGACCGTTGTGAAGCTTTGGGTTTAAGCAGTTTAACTGTGATGTGCCTATCTGTGTTCTTCTTTATGTCGCTTGTGGGTCACTGATCTCCCTGGATGTGTGGATTGCTATCTTTCATTGATTTGGAGAAATTTGTGTCTTTTATATTTTTGATTATTTTTTTCTGCTCCATTCTCTTGTTTCCTTCTGAAACTTGTACTATTAAATAACTTTACTTTTTTAATTGCTATGTTATAGCTCCATTGTTTGAATTCCCCTGTGGAATTGTAACCATTGTTTCTCTTGATTTCTAGTCATATTTTTGTCTGGTCTTTCTGCTTTCTTTTTTTCAAGACTTTATTTTTTAGAGCAGTTTTAGATTCACGCCAAAATTGAAAGGAGGATACAGAGATTGCTCATATACTTCTTGCCCCCACACATGCACAGCCTCCCTGTTATCAGCATCATTCACTGTAATGATACGTGTGTTATCCAGGATTAATCTACATAGACACATCATAATCACCCCAAATTCATGGTTTACCTTGGGGTTTATTCTTGGTGTGGTACATTCTATGGATTTGTACCAGTGTTTATAAATGTGTCATTACTGATATATATCCATTATTATCATTTACAGCATTTTCACTTTCCTATCCTAAAATTCTCTATGCTCTGCCTACTGATCCTTATCCTCCTTCCACCCCTGGCAACCACTGATCTTTTATTGTCTCCTAGTTTTACCTTTTCCAGAATGCCGCTGAGTTGGAATCATACCATATCTTGTTTTTTCAAATTGGCTTCTTTCATTTAAGCAGTGTGCATTTAAGCTTCCTCTATGTCTCTTCATGGCTTGATAGTCATTTATTTTTAGCATGGGATGGTAATTCATTGTACCACAGTTTGTCTGTTCATCTACTGGAAGGTACTGGGGTTGCTTCCAAGGTTTGGTAATTATTAATAGAACTCCTGTCAACATCCACGTGCAGTTTTTTTGTGTACATATGTTTTAAACTTCAGTGGGCAAATATAGATAGCATGATTGCTGGGTCATATGGTAAGAATCTGTTTAGTTTTGTAAGGAACTACCAAACTGTCTTCCAGGGTGGCTGTACCATTTTATACTCCCACCAGCAGCGAGTGAGAGTTCCTCTTGTTCCACAGCCTCACCAGCATTTGGCAGAGATTGTATAATGCAGTAGTTTTCTGTGAAAGGGTGCATTTCATTTAGTAAGTGTTTTAAAACCTTGCATGTCTGAAAATACCTTTGTTCTTCATTTATATTTCATTGATACACAAAATGCTACTGCTCTTGTGCTGTTTTGCTTCCATGGCCTGTGTATGTGACCTGTTTGTTTCTCAAAGCTTTTGGAGTCCTTTCTTTACCCCTAGTATTCATTTCAGGGTGATCTCTGCTGGGAGTCTTTTTCCCTTCACTGTATGGGCACTGTAATGTTCTTTCCTCTCAGAAATTTTCTTGTGTTATTTATTTGATAACTTTTCTCCCTCCGCTTTTACAGTTCTTTCTGGAATTCCTGTTAAGTCACCTATTAGGCTTCCTGGATTTAGTCTCAAATCTTCTTTAATTTTGGCTTTCAATTTCTATCTCCTCGTATTTTATTCCCAGCTTTTGGGAAGACTCCTCAATTCCGTCTTCCAAATACCTATTGAATTTTTTTTTCCTGAATATCATTTTTTTTTTAAATTTCCAGGAGACTTTTTTGTTTTTTAGATCTGCTCTTTATATAGTTTCATATTCTTTAGTGGATGCAGCGGTACTTTCTCATTTCCATTTAAGGCTATTAATTTCAGTCTTTCAATAATCTCTTCTGTTACCTGAATTATTGCTGTTTCTTCAAATTTATTTTTTTCTGTTTGTTTTGATGTCTGTCTTTGATGTTGGAGCTTTTTCCTTCATTGTTTGCTAATCACTAGCCATCCATTCATATTTAAAATTGAGGTCCTAAAAATTTTTTTTAAATTGAGGCCCTAAAAAACCAATTAAAAGCACTTGGTAAGGTTCACAGGACTTGTCAACTAGTAGATGGTTAGGTATTACTTTTTAACTAAGGGACCCCAAAACCATCTTACTTTTTTCTTGGTCCTGTCAATCCCACTTCAGAGAGAATCTCTTACTACTGACTTGTTGATGTAAATCTACCAGTGTTCTGAAGAGGTGAGTGGGACAAGGAGCCTGGGGTACATGTGTATCTGTATAGTCTTATTTATTATGCTTATATTTTCGGTTTGCAGCCTTACTTCTGCCGTGCCAGGTGTCCTCTTAGAGTTTAAATTCCTTTGGTCCAACCTTACCCCGTGATTAAGCCTCTAATTTTATTTAGAGGAAAAGAATGAATTATTACCCAACCACATGGGGAGAACATCTGGTATTCTCACAGCTTCTGCCATAAGCTTTTAGCCAGTGCTCTCATCTTGCCTTGTGCCTTCCCCTGACCTTCAGAAATGCACGAGGCCTCTATTACTTGAATCTTTCTTGATGGTATACTCTGATGCAGAGCAGTTCCCTGTTTCTTGGCTACTTCTATGCAGGTCCTTAATGTTTTAGCTTCTTTGTTCCACGGAATTAGCTGTGAATTACCCATTTGCTTTTCATCTCCCCAGATTTTATCATCATTACTCACCTAATATTATCTCTCTTTTCCTCTTTATCCTTGTTAATTTCTTTAGTGTCATTTTAGTGACACTAAAATAAGTGGAATAAATGCCAAGTCTAATGTTTAAAAGTAGAGCAAAAGTAGAATATCACTGCATGAATTGTTCTGCATTGCCCCTTTATTTCATTTCATTTTAGTCTTCTTGTTCCATGAATCTAACAATAGTCATTATTTACTGAACACCAGGCACTGTATGATATTCTTTCTATACATTATATAATTTATTCCTCACAACTACCCACACGAGGTAAGTGCTGTTATTATAACAATTTTTCAGAGAAAGAAACTAAGGCTTGGAGAAGCTAAATGAATACAGAGTTCACACTCCAAAAATACACTTGTGCCAAAACTTAACCAAGATGGCCTGAGTCTAGAATTTGTCTTAATTAGCTTGCTGTACTGATTATGTACACCACACAGTTGAATGCTGTTTATAAAAAAAATAATTAGATGATGCTGTAAATAAATACTCTACCTGAACTAATTGTGTATTTCATTAGGTACTTGTGACTGAGGATTATATACCATTTCAGAGGTCCAAAAACATTAAAAATTATCCAGTTGGTTGCCCTAGTGTTATTAATAATAGAAGAGAAAATGGTAGAATTGGAAAAATTTTATTATCTGATTGATCCAAGCTCAGAAACCAAGAACAGGTATGTATGTATGTGTATGTACATACATACAGATACACATAATTGGTAGCCTGACACAGAAGCACTCTAGATTAAAGTTTTAGGTAAAGATTATTTTAGCATTTAAAATGAATAATTCCAGGATAATATAATTTATTTTATTCATATATCAGATTCCATACACATGCACTGTAATTTGTGCCAGCTGTGCTTGATCTTGGCCACTGAAGTACCCATGATGTGAGCAAGATTTTCAGTAAGACTTTATATAACTTTGGTTTCCTATTCACCCATTGTTAATATACAATATAAATAATATATTTATATTCTAAATGGTATTTCATATTCCATTTTTATTACAATCTTCTGACAGGAATATAAGTATTATAGGAGATGGATTTGGTCAGGCATTCTTAAAATAGAATAGTCTGATTCAAACTGAATGAGATCAAGCTTTTATTTTTAGCTTTTTCATTTATCTTCTATCTTTGGAGAGTGGAGATAGAATGTGTTGAGAAGCACACAGTCTCCTAGACATTACTTATCTCAAGTTATAACTCATGTTTGCCTGTAATGGACTCAAGGCCATTAGAGAGAACAGTATTTGGAGAAGATGGAGGTGCATTTGAGATATAATTTGCAATTTATTTTGGAAACAAGTCTGACATAAGACAATTTCAGAGTCGAAATGTAATAGGAAGCTAATCAAATCACAAAATAAACTTTAACAATAGCAGTATAAGCTCATATTCATCCCTTGAAATCAAAAAGCTTGTATAAGTTTTAACCTGAAAATGTATGTTCCCTAGAAATAGCCTTAATGTATATCCTAAGGGTCAAAGGATTGAAGTGAGGGAGAGCAAGATTCTTTCATGGGTTCCATAACTTCATGAAGAACTTGTAAGTAGCTGTTTCTTTACCAGCCAGACAAGATAGTCATAACCAGCCATACATAACCAGCCAGTTATTTGTAAAGAATGTTTTAAAATCATTCATTTCCTAGCTATTTTCTACTTTTTTAAGTGTGTTTTGTTCATGTTATGAATCAAAATTTGTTCCATATGAATCAAACAATAAAGTATTAAAAAGAAACTTTTTAATGAAAAGTATTACAAGTGAAAGTATTATAAGATTTACAGACATGAAAAGGAATAATTGACTATTTTGAGTAAATGAAACTCAATTCAGAAGCCACCATAAACTAAAATGAAATCACAAACGAGAAAAATATTTCTAGTAAACAAAGGGTTAATATAAAATATAAAGAGTTTTTACATACCTAGAAAAAGATAGCATATATTCTAAAAGAAAAACATAGAAAAGACATGTATATAGTCCAAAAGAAATGCATATAGTCCATAAACATGAAGAATGTTCAAGCTCATTTATAATCAGTTAATAATTATTACATATTAAAGATAAAACAAACAATTTTGTGTATAGAATGGTCAAATGGTAATGGGAAGGGTGTGGTACAATGGCCACTCTTCTATCACACCCTACTGATAAACATATAAATTGATATGACTTTATGTTGTCACTTTTACTTCCAAAGTTCATGATTTCTTTTTGTTTTAAAATTAATAGACTTTTTTTAGAGTGGTTTTAGCCTTGCAGAAAATAGAGAGTTCCCATAGATTCTCTTTGCTGTCCTCCTCTCTCCCCGCAGCTTCCTCTATTACCAGCATGTTGCATTCATGTGGTACGTTTGTTATAATTGTTAAACCAATATCAATACATTGCTATTAGCTTAAAGTCTATAGCTTTCATTGGGCTCACTCCTTATATTGTGGGGCTTCCCTGAGGGCTCAGTGGGTAAAGAACGTACCTGCAGTGCAGGTGACACAGGAGACGTGAGTTTGATTGCTGGGTCAGGAAAGATCCCCTGGAGTAGGAAATGGCTACCCACTCCAGTGTTCTTGCCTGAAAAATCCTATGGACAGAGGAGCCTGGCAGGCTACAGTCCAGAGGAGAGCAAAGAGTCAGACACTACTGAACATCACGTGCTCCTCATATTGTACATTTTGTGCATTTTGACATATGTATGATGATATATATCCGCCATTGCAGTATTATACAGAATAGGTTAACTGCTCAAAAAATGCCATGTGCTTCACCTTTTCATCTGTTGCTCCCTTCCCCTGAACCCCTGGCAACCAGTGATCTTTTTACTGTCTTCATATTTTTATCTTTTCCGGAATGTCATACAACCAGAGTCATCTAGTTATAGTCTTTTCAGATTGGCTTCTTTCACTTAGCAATATGCTTGCAAGATTTTTTCATATCTTTTTATCCTTTAATAGTTAATTTCTTTTTTTTTACTGAATAATATTTCATAGTTTGGGGGTACTACAGTTTATCCAGTCACTTATTGAAGGATATCTTGATTGCTTCCAAGTTTTGGCAAGTTATGAATAAACCTGCTATAAACATCTATGTGCAGGTTTTGCATAGACGTAAGTTTTCAACTCTGTTAGGTAAAAGCTACAGAGCATGGTTGGTGCATTTTATAGTATGAGCATGTTTAGTTTTGTAAGAAACTACCAAACTGTCTTTCAAAGTGGCTGTACCATTTTGCAGTCTCACCAGCAGTGAATGAGAGTTCCTGTTGCTCTCCATCCTTGTCAACATTTGGTGTTGTCAGTGTTCGGATTTTAGCCGTTCTAATAGAAGTGTAGTGTGATATCTTATAGTTTTAATTTGAAATTCCTTAATGAAATATGGTTGATCATATTTTCATATACTTATTTGCCTTCTACATATTTTTTATAGTGAGATATCTGTTCCAAATCTTTGCCTATTTTTTAATGGGTGTTTATAATTTTTTCTTACTGTTGAGTTTTAAGAGGTTCTTTCTGGAGATATATTTTAGCTACCAGTCTTTTGTCACTTATATGTTTTGAAAAGATTTTCTGCCAATCTGTGATTTTTATTTCCATTTTTAAAATTATCATTTTCAAGGAAAAGTTTTTAAGATTAAAAAGTCCAACTTACTGATGCTTTTCTTTCATGGATCATGCTTTTGATTTGTATCTAAAAAGTCATCATGAATCCCCAAATCATCTAAATTTTCTCCTGTATTATCCTCTAGAGTTTTATAGTCTGGAATTTTACATTTAGGTCCATGATTCACTTTGTGTTAATTTTTGTGGAAGATAAAAGGTCTGCATCTAGATTCATTTTTTTACTGCATGTGAACGGCCGGTTGTTCCAGTACCATTTGTTGAAAATACTACCTTTTCTCTACTGAAATACCTTTGCTCCTTTGTTGAAGACCAGTTGACTATATCTGTATGGGACTGTTCCTGGGATCTTTATTTTATTCTGTCCCATCAGTCTATTTATCTATTCTTTCACCAGTACTGCACTGTCTTATTACAGTAAATCTTGAACCTGGGAAATGTCAGTTCTCCAACTTTGTTCGCCCTCACGGTTGTCTTTCCTATTCTGAGGTTTTTGCCTTCCCATATGCACTTTAGAATCAGTTTGTCAATATATCAAGGGGAGCATTGTAGCTAGACTGCACAGCTAACCCTGATAACATCTTCATGACTCTGTCCTGGTACTAACACACTATATACATTGTCACGTTAACCTTTCTGGTTACTCTAAATCTGTAAATATGAAGCGTATAAGATACTTCATGTGTTTTTATGCTAAGGAAAGAAGGAAGTGGAAACCAGCCTTTTTTGAGTACTTACTGTGCATACATTAAGTACTTCTCATTCCTTATGCCATCCTTATAAAGTAAGAGTTATTTTTCTCATTTTTACAGATTAGGAAATGGAGACTAAAAGAAGCATTTCCCTTGTTATAATGAAATAAACTTTATGAATTTGTAGGTTATTACACTGATAATTTATAATAAGTGTCATGGGCTTAAAATTTTTTAATAACAAAGCTTATTAAGTAAACTTCCTAGTGGGCAGAAGATACGAAGGTCCAGGTGTTATATTGAAGGTTAGAACTGAACTGACTGAATATTGCAATAGGATAAGTCTTTTGAAGTTCTGTTCCTCATCAGATATGAGGTCCACCAGGGCTAGGACAAGAACAAAGCCTGTGTTTGGTGAAACTGGATCTGCTTAGCAACAAATGCTTTTATTCATGATTAAGAAACTGGTTCAGCATGTGCGGTATATGGGACTCTCTGTACCTTCTACTCACTTTTGCTGTGAACCTAAAACTTCTCTAAAAAATAAGGCTATTAAAAATGATTCACATCTTTGTATATTTTAAATCAATGAAATCAAAATTAATGGAATCTTAATTTATGAAACTCTGAACTCATCATGGTAATTTCTCGATAAGATGACCGTCAGTAAACTGGTGAAATCATACTTACCACACATTCAGTTAGTTAGAACCCTTGGCATCCTCAACTGGATATTTTATCTGGTTTCTCAGTGGGAATAGGAAGGGAAGGACAATGTGAGGGTTATACCAATAGCATCAACGCTTGATTGGCATGGACCCTAGAAAAGTAAAGCCTAAAGAGCAAAAATATTGCAGTGTTTACCCTTCAACATGGAGAAGGCAATGGCACCCCATTCCAGTACTCTTGCCTGGAAAATCCCATGGACCGAGGAGCCTGATGGGCTGCAGTCCATGGGGTTGCTGAGGGTCGGACACGACTGAGCGACTTCACTTTCACTTTCATGCACTGGAGAAGGAAATGCCAACCTACTCCAGTGTTCTTGCCTGCAGAATCCCAGGGACGTGGGAGCCTGGTGGGTTGCCGTCTATGGGGTTGCACAGAGTCGGACACGACTGAAGTGACTTAGCAGCATCCTTCAACACCCTGTATGTCTGGCAGGTATACTGCCTTGGGTCAGACACTTCTGGCTAAAATACCTTTATGATGCTTGATGCCTCTCTAGCCATGAGTATCCTCCAACTAAGTTCACCTGCTCACCAGGGCAACCTCTGATTATTATCAGGTTTCCTCTCTTTTTGTGCCTATTGGGAACATCTGTGCTTCTTTTTATATTATAAATATTCATTGAGGAACACTAGCTACCTGAAAAATCTTTTAATATTATTCCCCAGACACAACTGAGCGACTTCACTTTCACTTTTCACTTTCATGCATTGGAGAAGGAAATGGCAACCCACTCCAGTGTTCTTGCCTGGAGAATCCCAGGGACAGGGGAGCCTGGTGGGCTGCTGTCTATGGGGTCACACAGAGTCAGACACCACTGAAGTGACTTAGCAGCAACAGCAGCAACATGGTTTGAAAATATTAAATGTCTCTTTCCTCATCAGTAAAGTGGTGGTCGGGGGGGCTAGATTGACTCATTGCTAGAGGGTTCCTTACTTCTAAAATTCTATAGCTTTATAAAATTAGTTACTCCCTTAACAAATTATTTAAATTATTTTACCTGGATATAGTTATAAATATTTAATGGCATGGTAAGATGTCCATACCATATTGTTGAAGTTAAAAAAATTTTTTAAATGATTTCACTATGTTGTAAAAAAAGAAAAAGGAGATTAACATATGATACAGTGTTATTAACTAAAGTACAGATTTTGTTCAGATTTCACAAAATTTTATGCTAGTGTCCATTATTTGTTTTCATATCTTATGCAAGATTCCACATCGTATTTAGTTGCATTGAGTAGCTTCAGCTATATGCAACAAATTCTGGTAAATTCTTTCCATCTTTTTTCTGTTACAAATATTTTCTAATTTTCCTTGTTACAGCTGCTTAGATATACCCATCATTTAAAAGAGGACATTTAATTTCCACATGCACAGGGTTTTAAAAATATCTTTGATATTACTTTCTCATTTAAATGCTTTCTTCTCTGTAATCGTCTTCTGTGTTTTTTCAGTCCTCTAACTTTATTGAGAGTAATAAAGGCTCAATCAGTTGCTTTATTAAAGATCTAAATCAAAAGATCTCTCTTGGCTAAACCAAAGATCTCTCTTGGTAAATGTCACATTGCACTTGAAAATATGTGAGTTATTTTGAAATACCTTTTGATGTTGATTTCTAACCATAATTCCACAGTGATAAGAGAATAGACCCTATAGTTTCAATACCTTTAGACCATGAAATTTTTCCACATTGTTTTATGTCCCTGGATATGTTCCAGTGCCTCCTAGTTTATAGTCTATGGGAACTTGAATAGAATTTGTAACTGTTGTGTGAAAATTATATAAATCTTAATTATGTTGAAAAATAAAGTCCCTGCTAATTGTAAAAGAAAAGACTTTTAAATAGATGTGTATTGTTTAATCCTGTATAGTTTAGTTTATATATATATGTATAAATAGGTATGTACATGCATGCTAAGTCACTTCAGTCATGTTTGACTCTTTGTGACCCTATGAACTGTAGCCTGCCAGGCTCCTCTGTCCATGGGATTCTCCAGGCAAGAATATTGAAGTGGGTTGTCGTGCTGTCCTCCAGGGGATCTTCCTGACTCAGGAACTGAACCTGCAGCTCTTAAGTCTCTTGCTTTGGCAGGCAGATTCTTTATCACTAGCACCACCTGGGAAGCCCATAAGTAGATATATGCATTTATGAATTAGATATAGCACTGTGTTGATTGGATATTACTGATTTATCTCTGAGTGGTAAGATTACAGGTTTTTTATTTCCTCTTTTTCTCCTCCATAATTTGTTTACCAGTTGAATTAATGTTATAATAGGAAATGGCATTCAAATCTGAAAAAAACAAAGTGTCCTTGTCTTGTAAATTGTTTTAATTCAGCACTCTATGAAACCTAATGCAAAGGAAGATCCAACGAGGGACTTGAAACAGCTTCTCCAGGAGTTGAGAAGTGTGATCAACGAGGAGCCAGCCGTGCCTCTGGGCAAGAGCGAGGAAGACGGGAGAGCACCGTCTCTGGGGGTCTCCTTTGTGGCTGTGTAAGACTGAACGTGCTTCAGAGTGGGAAAGTGTCCCTCAACAGTGGTTGGCCATCACGTTGTCTACATGGGAGGCTGAGGTTACATTAACTTTGAGGGGTATCTGAACATTACCAGGAGAAATGATGTGAAAGTCGAGGAGTTAGCAGAAGTGAAACTACTAGATATTGAGAGAAAATATTATTTGTTCTATTCAGAAATTAGGGCAAAGTGTGACATTCATACAGTACATTCATATAGTAATTTATAGTTGCCAGCAAATTTCACATTCATAATCTTACTTGATTATCACAGCAACTGTTTGAGACAAGACAGAGCAGGATTTATTTATCCCATTTTAAAAATAAGAAAAACACAAGTTCCAAAAGGTTGACTTACCTACAGCCACGTATGGTGGAGCTAAAACGAACCTTGAGAACTATGTAGTCTTCAAATATAAACTAATTGGAAAGCTTTGGCTCTCTAGGCATCCATGCCAGTGACTTAAATTACTATAAAGTCAGATCCAAAAAGCGATTCAACCAGTCTACCAGCCACTGCCTACATGTACTTACAGAAGTCAAATAGTGTTTTAAAATTTTAATGTGTGCTATTACTAAATTTACTTAGAGCATTTTAGCACAGTAGATATACTGTATTATTAGCATTACAATATTAGTTATATGTTGTTAGTATTATAACAACTCGCTTTTGTAACATTTGTTTTCTGGTTATATAGCAAATATCTCAAAATCATACTCTCTGACATAATACTTATATGTAAACAATCTCCAGTTTCTTTAAGATATTCAGATAGTGTTTATTAACCTGAGGTAGCACAATATTAATTGGATTTGTCTATTTTACTAATAATATTTGTTAATAGTAGTAGTAAAATATTAGTGATAGTCTGGTTACCTAACATAACATTGCATTCTCTGAATCACATGTCAGAAACATCCTCTTGTCACTCCATCCAAGAACACTTATATATGCAGAGTACTTTAAAAAAAAAAAATGTTCTTATGCATTTTACTTATTTTTTTCAACTTCTAAGTTGAAGTATAGTTGATTTACAATGTTGTTTTAATTTCTGCTGTATAGCAAAGTGATTCACTTGTAGATACATGTACATTCGGTTTTAAATATTCTTTTCCATTACGGTTTATCATGGGATATTGAATATAGTTCTCTGTGCTATACAGTAGGGCCTTGTTGTTTATGTGTTTTGTATATAAACGCTTACGTCTGCTGACCCCAGACTCCCACCCCTTCCCTTTTCCACCCTCCTTGTCCTTTGGCAACCAGCAGCCTGCTCTCTGTGTCCGTCATTCTGTCTCTGTTTCATAGATGGGCCAACCTGTGTCGTAGTTTAGATTACAGATACAGGTGATATCACGTGGCATTTGTCCTTCCCTTTCTGACTTGTTTCACTTCGTATCATCATCTCTGGTTGCATCCATGTTGCTGCAGATGGCGTTATTTTGTTCTTTTGCTGAAAGAGTAGTATTCCACTGTACCTATGTGCCACATCTTGTTTATCCACTCGTCTGTCAAAGGACAGTTAAGTTGTTGCCATGTCTTGGCTATTATGGATAGCAGAGCACTTTGGTTTTTGTCCTAACTCTATAATGTGCTTTCTAAGCTAGGGCAGTATTTATGAAGCTCATTTGACCAATGATTACATTGACATAGATTGAGTTGCCGCCGCCTATGAGTCAAAGAGTCAAAGTCAGAAGTAAACAAAGTGAACATTAGAGCCCCTGGCTTCCAGAACTCATTCCACAAGATCACCATGACTTCCCTGATCAAATTCCATCACTTCAACCGCTGCAGATGTGCTTGACTATATTGGACTCTGCTGAACATGAATATATTTGGCCCCTGCCTTTAGATAATTTATGTTAATTTGCTATAGTTCTACAAATGACCTTGTCACCAAAGCCTAAATTCAACCTAATTCTTTTAAAGGTTCAGGGACAAAAGCATTTCTAGGTTGACAAACTCCATGGGTAGCCCCTTGCAAAACTTGCTTGGAGACCTAAAATCTACTCTTGTGCATTAAAGAAGAGTTAAATACATATGAGCAATTGATTCTAAAAATACATGGAATCTGGAAATTATTCTTTGTATAATTAACTGAGTTATATTTATGTATACAGAGATGGTAGAGTAAGAGATTCCATTATTGAGTCAAGCCTGAGATTAGACATATGCCTTAGGTAAGAGGAATCTGAGATTCTGAAACTTATTAATTGCCTACGAATTGTACATGTGACCAGATAATTTGGGAAGTCTGGATAGTTTAAATGGGAATTGATGGAAAGCCTTAATAGTGTTTAACTGAAACAAAAAAGGATTTTAGTGAAATATACTAAAGTAACTTACTTTCTAGAAGTCAACTTAATAGGCTTTTTTTTTTTTTTTGCTGCTGTTTACCCAGATGAAGATATTTATGTGGTATGCCATTCCAAAAATGGAATACTTTTCCTACAGTTACAATAGCTTACATAACGTTCGAGAAGAAGGTGGTCTCAAAGGAAGTTGCAACAGCCTCAATATAAGGTTATAAGAACTTTACTGAAAACAGTCCTATTTTTATCAATAATCTAATAGCTGAATGTTTAAATGAAACCATTAAAAAGAGCATTAAAATACCATTAAAAAGAGAGATTACATCCATAACCCCTAAACAAAAACAACTTCTGAGAACTGTCTTTAGCCAAAAAGGAGAAAAGCTAATACTAGTTTGTTACTTAGTCAGACACAGAAGGCATTGCCTGCAGGTCTTCAGTAGCTCCCAGCATCTGCTGCATTCAACACACGGTTCTCAGACTGACACTGAAGCATCTCCCTAGCTGGTCGCCAGCCTGCTTTCCTCCTGTACTGAGCTCTGGTCAAAATGGACTACTACTGATTCCCAGAGGGGTCCACGTCCTTCTGTCTTCAAGCTTCTCTCCATACATTCTCTCCACTGGGAAGAGCCAGCACCCCAGTCTCACTCTTTCGAATCTGCATCTGTCTAAAAGCAGGATTCAGAGGAACAATTTGGTTTGGTCGCTAAGTTAAAATAACATCACATAGTCTTTAACTTCTCCCACCCTCTGCCAACAGAAGCAACAACTCATTAAGGGAATCCACTGAAGGCAGCAAATCAAGTGAAACTTTTAGCAGGTAAGAAACCATCTGACCGGCCCCTGACTTTCAAAATGTCCCCTTTGCTACTGTCTTTCATTCACTCATTCATTAGAATATCGCTCACTGCCTGTGATGTGCCGAGTTCTGTGCTAGGCCCATGGTTAACAGCAGGTGAGACACACATGGTCCCTGTCCTCAAGTTGCTTATAGTTGTAGGGTCTATTTATTGACTGACTGCCAGGAAAAACTTTTATCTTTCTATCTTTACTGCTTATGAAAAAATAGCAATATTAGAGTCCTCTTTATATCATAGAATATGAAAATGAATTCTAGTGTTTAAATTCCAGTTAGGCAAAGAAAGGCCTATTCATTACTGTATCTTTAGCACCAAGCATTTTGCCTACTTTTCAGTAAATATTTGTTCATGAATGAATTAAAGCAGATACTTTCTTACTGTCCCTACTGTTTGATCAATATTCAGTGAACTTGAATCTTTGTAAATACAGCTTTCTCTTAGCCTAAAAGAAGTTTTGATTGTCTTCTAACCTGGGTGTGTATCATTACACTCACTGATCCTGTTAATAATATCTGTAGCCATCTATTATCTGGGTGTTTTTGACTTATCTCCTTTAGTCTGTCTAATCAAATCTATGATATAGGCATTATCATCTCCATATATAGGTTAGAAATGAAGACTCAGCTTGCCAAGAAATTTACCAAGGTCATACAGCTTGTAAATAAAGGAACCAGAATTGAACTCAGTTGTAGCCTGCTTCTGAGTTCAGGCTTATAACCACTCCTGTGTTCTGCTTCTGGGTACCTGGACAATCAGGATATTGGCAAGGTTACAATCCTTTTAGAAGCCCTTGGGATTAATGTATTCCCTTCCCTTTCTCTTTTAGAGCTGGGCCTCTAGCGCTTCATTCTTGCACCCTTTGCCTTGTGGCTCCTTCCTCCGTCTTCGCAGCTTCTGGCCTGGCATCCTCACGTCTTCTGCTGGGATTGTCACATCACCTTCTCTCTTCTGTGTGAAATCTCCCCCTCCCTTCGTCCTGTAAAGAGATTTGTGATGCCATTTAGATAATGTAGCCTGTATCTCCACATACTCCAGGACAGTCTCCCCATCTCAAGACCCTTCATGTCATCACATGTGCAGAGTCTCTAGTGCCATGTAAGGTAACATTCGTAGGCTGTTGGTATTTGGACAGATATGTTTGATAGTCATTATTCATCCCACCACACTGCTTTTAAAGCCACTTTACCACTCTACCTTTGTGGTAGCCTCTACAGTGTTCAGTGTGGATGTCTTAAATCTCTACAGTCTCTTGTAAGTTCCAGTCACTTCTGTGCATCGGTTTCAAATTGCTCTGCCTAAAGCACACCTCAGAGTATGGTCCCAGCCCCAAGACCTTCTAAGGCTCCCTATTGCCTAGTGCAGCAAGAACAGACTCCTTACCCTGGTAATGAAGACTATACAACACAGCCACGACCTTTTGGTCCAAGGCTTTTCTCCTAATATTCTCAAACGTTTTGGTCTCAGAACAGACACCTTGCCCTGATAATGAAGACTACACAACACAGCCATGACTTTTTCTAAGGCTTCCTCCTAATATTCTCAAACTTTTTGGTCTCAGGACCCCTTTGCACTCACAAATATCACTGAGGATTCCAAAGAGTTTTTGTTTACATAGGTCATTTCTATTTTTAGTATTGGAAAATAAAATTAAATTTTAATCTTTAAAAAAATTAAAACAATTTGATACTTAAAGATAAGCAAAGTAAGTATATTACATGTTACTATAATAAAATAGTTTATTATGAAAAATAACTTTTCAAACAAGAATCATTAAGAAAACATCATTTTACAGTTAATTCATGGCTTAATAAAAGGTAGCTGTGTTCTCATACCTGCCTCTGCATTTTTCTGGTGTGATATCAGATATCATGGAGGCTCTGGGAAACTCCACTATATACTTATGAGAGACTAAGAGTTAAAAAGAAAATAATATCTTAGTATTCTAATAAAATTAGTGTTGACCTCACAAACCCCCTTTTCAAGGGCACCGCTTTGAGAACTGCTGTCTTAATGTTTTCAGACTGGTATCCAACCTACAGAGAACTTTGTGGTTTAGTTCAGCTTACTGATATAAATAGGTCTGATAGTTTTGTAAAGTGACACTTATTGCTAAGAGAGGTTAGTTTTTTCCTTGGTTTTTAAATTTTAAATGAGTCATTAAGAGTGCATCTCTTAGAATCCATGAGGGAAATACTGGTTTTTATAGCTATTATTACAAAAAAGAATTTTGCAACCAAGATTATATGTTACTACATTTTCATTCTGCAAAATGTTCATGGGCACTGAATACATAAGGATGACGTAACTCTGGTTCTCCCTCATAGGGTATTTTAGGACTTCTGCAGTTTAGGGTCATGGCTGCCATCTTGGATTTATACATTAAGCCATCACTTTTGCCTTCTCCAGCTTGTTCTTGTTGATAAATCTTAGCACTGAATTTGGAAATGGAATGTTTTTGCATGACCGTTCTTATGTTTCCAGAGAGCCAGTCACGTTACACGTAGGAGAGTTGGAAGAGCCACCTGGTTGCTTTGTATTCCAATCTGCAGGTGAGTTTTTAATGAAAGCACAAAAATTGGGCCTACTTAAACCTTACGGTGGATTCCCTTTCACTCACTGCTAGTCCCCTCATTTTTTATACTATGTAACTTACTAGGTATGTTGTTGATTGGGTGTCACCTCCTGCTAGACACCTCTGCACAAGGGCAGATGACTTTAGTGGTTGGGAAATACCCCAGTATCCAGAACCTTCCCGGGACATAGCAGGCCCATAAATAATTCAGTAAATTATTCAGTAAAAATATTCAGTAAATAATTTCTGAATGAGTGAAAAGAAAAAGATACGAGACAGGTTGTTCTCCATACACTTTGCAAAGACAAAATGTGCTCTATAAAACAAGACAAATGAAGAAATTGAAAGATAGCAGAATCTGTTGAAAAACAAAATGGCACAACTCAAACTAGAAATGGAAAACAATAAAAATTAGGATAGGAAGGGCTGAAATCATAATCAGGGACATGACAGACCCCTAGGGAAAATTGCAGAAGAGGAAGTTTTAAAACTAAGAAATGTGAAAGATAATGGTAGAGTATAGGTTGCATTTGGAAGGCGAAGGCAAACCAGCAGACACATAATCAGCCCTCCTATGGAAGAAAACAAAATAAACGGAAAAGAACAAAACTGAAAATGATGGTTATTCAGCAAAAGTTTACCATAAATCTGGACAGTAATGTAAGTAGAGAAAATCGAGGTGTGAGGTGAAATAGAAGGAAAGTTTCCAGGTTTTCTTGTCTTTTGTAGAAGAATGTGAATGTATATCTAACATCAAAGCAATATTCTTAAATGAATTCTACTTCTTAATTTTTAAATTTTCAACTTGTGAGGAATCTTTATGAACTAAGACTGTATTTTGAAGAAGAGAACATTTATTTGAAGTTGAACAGTTTCCTTAGATTTTACTTCAGTTGTATGTTTATGCTTTTGTTTTACCATTTACCCAGCATATATCCTTGCTTTATTAGATTAATATAAGTGAATGCTTTTACCTTTTTCCATAATTTGTGAGTACCTTAGAGCATGTTAACTCCATTTACTTTCCTTCCAGCTTACACAGAATCGTTGTCACATATTTTAATTATAAAGATAAAATACCATAAGGGGTCATTTCCATTGTGTTGTGCCATTAAAATTCATTTAGATGCACACACATATTCACACTTTATCTTGTATCTGCTGTCATTTTACTTCAGCCTTTAATGTTTCCTTTAACATACTCTCCCAGTTTCTGTTTGTCTAAACTTGTCTTTATTTTATCCCCACTTTTGAGAAGTATTTTTGCTAAGTATAGAATTCTAGGTTAACTTTTTTTTTTTTCATTTTGAGAGTTTTCCATTGTTTTCTGGCTTCCAGTATCTCCACTAAGAAGTCAGCTCTAAATTTAATTATTCCTGATTTCAGTGTAACCTGTCATTTTGCCCTCCTAGAAGCTTTAAGATTGTTTTTTGTCTTCGGGTTTGGATTTGTTTTATTTTCTGGCAGTTTTTACTGATACGCCTAGGTATGGTTTTCTTTGTATAAGAAGAACTTGTTTGTGGTTTGGAGTAAATGCCGTTGAATCTGTGGTGGTCTGTGCCTCCATCATCCAGACCTTGCAGGTCTGTGCCTGTTACCTGTATTTTTTTTCTCTTGGTTTTCCGCCATGTCAGTTTCACTCCTCGTGTTGTTATTGTTCAGTCACTAATTTGTGTCTGACTCTTTGTAACCTCATGGACTTGCAGCACACCAGGCTTGCTTGTCCTTCCCCATCTACCAGACTTTGCTCAAATTCATGTCAATAGAGTCAGAGATGCTATCCAACCATCTCATCCCCTGCTGCCCGCTTCTTCTCCTATCCTCAACATTCCTAGCATCAGGGTCTTTTCCAGTGAGTCAGCTCTTCGAATCAGGTGGCCAAAGTATTGGAGCTTTAACTTCAGCATCCGTCCTTCCAATGAATGTTCAGAGTTGATTTCCTTTGGGATTAACTGGTTTGATCTCCTTGCTCTTCAAGGGACTCTAAAGAGTCTTTCCCCATACCACAATTTGAAGGCATCAATTTTTCAGTGCTCAGCCTTCTTTATGGTCCAACCCTTATATCCATACATGACTACTGGGGAAAAAACCATAGCTTTGAGTATACAGACATTTGTCAGCAAAGTGATGTCTCTGCTTTTTAATATGCTGTCTAGGTTTATCATCAGAGAAGGCAATGGCACCCCACTCCAGCATTTTTGCCTGGAAAATCCCATGGATGGAGGAGCCTGGTAGGCTGTAGTCCATGGGGTCACTAAGAGTCAGACACGACTGAGCGACTTCACTTTCACTTTTCACTTTCATGCATTGGAGAAGGAAATGGCAACCCACTCCAGTGTTCTTGCCTGGAGGATCCCAGGGACAGGGGAGCCTGGTGGGCTGCCATCTATGGGGTCGCACAGAGTCAGACACAACTGAAGCAACTTTGCAGCAGCAGCAGCAGGTTTATCATAGCTTTCCTTCCAAAGAGCAAATGTCTTTTAATTTCATGGCTGCAGTCACTGTCTGTAGTGATTTTGGAGCCCAAGAAAATAAAATCTGTCACTGTTTCCACTTTTCCCCCTTATATTTGCCAAGAAGTGCTGGGACTGAATGCCGTGATCTTGGATCTTGTTGAGTTTTAAGCCAACTTTTTCTCTCTCCTCTTTCACCCTTATCAGGAGGCTCCTTAGTTTCTCTTCTCTTTCTGCCACTAGAGTGGTATCATCTGCATAACTGAGGTTGTTGATATTTCTCCCAGATACTTTGATTCCAGTTTGTGCTTCATCCAGCATGGCGTTTCATACGATGTACTCTGCATATAAGTTAAATAAGCACATTGACAACATACAGCTTGTCATAGTCCTTTCCTAATTTTAAACCACTCAGTTGTTCCATGTCCAGTTCTAACTGTTGCTTCTTTACCTGCATACAGGTTTCTCAGGAGACAAGTAAGGTGTTCTGGTATTCCCATCTCTTTAAGAATTTTCTACTGTTTATTATGATCCACACAGTCAAAGGCTTTAGTGTAGTCAGTGAAGCAGAAGTAAATGCTTTTATGAAATTCTCTTGCTTTCTCTGTGATTGAACAAATGTTGGCAATTTGATCTCTGATTCTTCTGCTTTTTCTAAACCCAGCTTGTACATCAAGAAGTTCTTGGTTCACGTACTGCTGAAGCCTAGCTTGAAGGATTTTGAGCATAACCTTACTAGCATGCAAAATGAATGCAGTTGTATGATACTTTGAGTATTCTTTGACACTGCGCTTCTTTGGGATTGGAATGAAAACACTGACCCTTTCCAGTCCTGTGGCCATTGCTGAGTTTTCCAAACTTGCTGACATATTGAGTGTAGCACTTTTACAGCATCATCTTTTAGGATTTGAAATAGCTCAGTTGGAATTCCATCACCTCCACTATCATTGTTTGCAGTCATACTTCCTAAGGCCCACTTGACTTCAGACTCCAGGATGTCTGGCTCTAGGTGAGTGACCACACCATCATGATTAGTCAGGTCATTAAGACCTTTTTTGTATAGTTCTTCTGTGTATTCTCTCTACCTCTTCTTAATATCTTCTGCTTTTGTTAAGTTCTTACCATTTCTGTCCTTTATCATGCCCATCCTTGCATGAAATGTTCCCCTGATCTCTCCAATTTTCTTTAAGCAATCTCTAGTCTTTCCCATTCTATTATTTTTTTTTTTCTACTTCTTGGCATTGTTCACTGAGGAAGGCCTTCTTATCTCTCCTTGCTATTCTCTGGAATGCTGCATTCAGTGGGATGCATCTTTCCCTTTCTCCCTTGCTTTTGCTTCTCTTCTTTCCTCAGCTATTTGTAAAGCCTCCTCAGACAACTACTTAGCCTTTTTGCATTTCTTTTTTTGGGTGGAATGATTTTGGTCACTGCCTCCTATACAGCGTTACAAACCCCTGTCCATAGTTTTTCAGGCACTCTGTCTACCAGATCTAATCCCTTGAGTCTATTCATCAAGTCCACTGTAAGGGACAAAATCATAAGGGATTTGATTTAGGTCATACCTGAATAGATTAGTGGTTGCCCCTATTTTCTTCAATTTAAACCTGAATTTTGCAATAAGGAGCTCGTGGTCTGAGCCACAGTCAGCTCCAGGTCTTGTTTTTGCTGACTATATAAAGCTTCTCGATCTTTGTCTGCAAAGAATATAATCAGTCTGATTTTGGTATTGACCATCTGGTGATATCCATGTGTAGAGTCTTCTCTTGTGTTGTTGGAAGAAGGTTTTTGCTATGAGCAGTGTGTTCTCTTGTCTAAACTCTGTTAGCCTTTGCCCTGCTTCATTTTGTACTCTAAGCCCAAATTTGCCTGTTACTCCAGGTATCTCTTGACATCCCACGTTTGCATTCTAATCTCCTATGATGAAAAGGACATCTTTTTTTTGGTGTTAGTTCTCGAAGGTCTTGTAAGTCTTCATAAAACTGGTCAACTTCAGCTTCTTCGGCATCAGTGGTTGGGGAATAGACTTGGATTACTGTGATGATGAATGGTTTGCCTTGGAGACGAACCGGGATCATTCCGTCATTTTTAAGATCACACCCAAGTACTGCATTTCACACTCTTTTGTTGACTACGAGGGCTACTCCATTTCTCCTAAGGGATTGTTGCCCACAGTAGTAGATATTATGGTCATCTGAATTAAATTTGCCCATTCCAGTCCATTTTAGTTGACTGATTCCTAAAATGTCAATGTTCACTCTTGCCAGCTCCTGCTTCACCATGTCCAATTTACCTTGATTCACGGACCTAACACTCCAGGTTCCTTTGAGATATTGTTCTCTATAGCATCAGACTTCACTTCCATCACCAGCCACATCTGCAGCTGAGCATTATTTCCACTTGGGCCCAGACACTTCATTCTTTCTGAAGCTATTAGTAATTGCCCTCTTCTCTTCCCCAGTAGTGTATCAGACACCTTCAAACCTGAGGGGTTCATCTTCCAGTGTCTTATCTCTTTGTCTTTTCATGCTGTTCATGGGGTTCTCACGGCAGGAATACTGGAGTGGTTTGCCATTTCCTCCTCCAGTGGACCACGTTTGTCAGAACTCTTCACTATGACCCATCTGTCTTGGGTGGCCTGCACAGCTTGGCTCACAGCTTCACTGAGTTAGGCAAGCCCTTTTGCTACAACAAGGCTGTGATCCATGAAGGAGGTCTCCTCACAGGCTTGGTTATTTTTATTGTATGACAAACATATACGAACATATACGAAAAACTATTTCAGACTTAGACAATGCTTTCAGACTTAGAATAAGATTGCCTTCTTCCAGAGAAAATTCATGCTAGCCTCTGGTACTCAACCATACCAGCAATCCCAGATCAATTTAATCTAATCAGGAATTAAGCTAATTTGAGGATAGACCTCTGGAGAAGGCAATGGCACCCCACTCCAGTACTCTTGCCGGGAAAATCCCATGGACAGAGGAGCCTGGTGGGCTGCAGTCCATGGGGTCATGAAGTCGGACACGACTGAGCAACTTCACTTTCACTTTTCACTTTCGTGCATTGGAGAAGGAAATGGTAACCCACTCCAGTGTTCTTGCCTGGAGGATCCCAGGGACGGGGGAGCCTGGTGGGCTGCCGTCTATGGGGTCGCACAGAATCAGACACGACTGAAGCGACTTAGCAGCAGCAGCAGAAAATAGACCTCAGGACCCACAAGGGCAGGCTCAGTTCCTTATTCCTAGGATGTACCCCATTTCAGTTCCAATTCAAAGTCTTGGGCTTTACCAGAACACACCACACCCACATGATTGGAAACATTTTCTCATGAGAGTTTGATTTTTTGAGAGGTGTAACATGCTATTTTTAATAACTGTGTCCTTTAACTTTTGTCCTTATAAAATTTTAGGAAGTCCATCTGTGAAAAATTCAGCTTCCCGTTCATTCCATTCTTCTCCTAAGAAGTCTCCAGTCCACTCACTCCTAACTAGTTCGGTTGAGGATTCCATAGGTTCCTCACCACAATATAGGTCTACCAAACCTGTTCATTCACCTGATTCTGTTAAAGGTAAGAATGACCTGATTTCACTGATGAGATTGTTTTCCTACTCTGGTGATTTAAAAGTTCTTTTTCATAATTGGATTTAATAAAGTTTCACATGGTGTTCTTATAGGTGCACTCCAATTGATGCTGTTTGGTGGGTGTGTGTTTAAGTGGGTCTTATTTATTTATTTATTTGTCTTAGTTAAATAGAATAATTATTAATGCACACATATGCATATACCTTAGTAAATAAACATAGATATTAGAGATAAATATCTCTCTCTCTGACATGAATAATGATCTTTTTCTCTATTTTATAAGATTTTGGGTGTAAATGCTGAGAATGAATGCCTTTTCTTATTTCAGTTCAGTCGCTCAGTCATGTCCGACTCTCTGTGACACCATGAACTGCAGCACAGCAGGCCTCCCTGTCCATCACCAACTCCCGGAGTATACCCAAACCCATGTCCACTGAGTCAGAGATGCCATCAAACCATCTCATCCTCTATTGTCCCCTTCTCCTCCTCCCCTCAATCTTTCCCAGCATCAGGGTCTTTTCCAGTGAGTCAGCTCTTCACATCAGATGGCCAAAGTATTGGAGTTTCAGCTTCAACATCAGTCCTACCAGTGAACACCCAGGACTGATCTCCTTTAGGATGGACTGGTTGGATCTCCTTGCAGTCCAAGGGACTCTCAAGAGTCTTCTCCAACACCCCAGTTCAAAAGCATCAATTCTTTGGCGCTCAGCTTTCTTTATAGTCCAACTCTCACATCCATACATGACTACTGGAAAAACCATAACCTTGACTAGATGGACCTTTGTTGATGAAGTAATATCTCTGATTTTTAATATGCTGTCTGCTGCTGCTGCTAAGTCACTTCAGTCGTGTCCGACTCTGTGCGACCCCATAGATGGCAGCCCACCAGGCTCCCCCGTCCCTGGGATTCTCCAGGCAGGATCACTGGAGTGGGTTGCCATTTCCTTCTCCAATGCATGAAAGTGAAAAGTGAAAAGGAAGTCGCTCAGTCGTGTCTGACTCTTCACAACCCCATGGACTGCAGCCCACCAGGCTCCTCTGTCCATGGGATTCTCCAGGCAAGAGTCCTGGAATGGGGTGCCATTGCCTTCTCTGAATATGCTGTCTAGGTTGGTCATAACTTTCCTTCTAAGGAGCAAGCGTCTTTTAATTTCATGGCTTCAGTCACCATCTGCAGTGATTTTGGAGCCCAGAAAAATGAAGTCAGCCACTGTTTCCCCATCTATTTGCCATGAAGTTATGAGACCAGATGCCATGATCTTAGTTTTCTCAATGTTGAGCTTTAAGCCAGCTTTTTCACTCTCCTCTTTTCACTTTCATCAAGAGGCTCTTTAGTTCTTCTTCACTTTCTGCCGTAAGGGTGGTATCATCTGCATATCTGAGGTTATTGGTATTTCTTCCAGCAATCTTGATTCCAGCTTGTGCTTCAAATTATGTCTGTTTTCTGTCTCAGTAAGTGCAAGTATCTGTTATACAAACTTACCAAAGTGTCCTCATTTCTAAAATTTTGAGTTCATTTATTATTAATAAGGACAGGTAAGAACAAAATGATTTGCTTTAGAATAAGCCTGAAAAAATGAAAGTGGACATTAAGTATATATAAATGCTGAATTGAGCCTGAAATATTTTTCATCATATTTGACATCAGTGCTCTCTGGCATCATTCTCTTTGATAAGAGGTAAATTAGCCAAGTTGTTGCATCACTGTTAAGTCAGTTCCTGGTCTTTTGAAATTCTATGCCTAACATATTTTTAGATCCTTAAAAAAAAAAAATCAGGACTTAATCATACCTTTTAGCACATTTTCTTTTTTTGTCATCTTTTTCTGCATCTGGGTCCTCCTTCATCTCTTATACTTCTAAATTCTTTAATTAAAAAAAAAAATTTGCTGTGCTGTGCTTAAGTTGCTCAGTCTTGTACAACTCTCTGCCGCCCCATAGACTGCAGCCTGGAGAAGGGCATGGCAACCCACTCCAGTATTCTTGCCTGGAGAATCCCATGGACAGAGGAGCCTGGCGGGCTACATTCCATCATGGGGTCCCAAAGAGTCAGACACAACTGAGCGACTAAGCACAGCACAGCACAGACTGTAGCCCGCCAGGCTCCTCTGTCCATGGGATTCTCCAGGCAAGAATACTGGAGTGAGTAGCCATGCCCTCCTCCAGGGGATCTTCCCAACCCAGGGATTGAACCCAGGTCTTGCCCATTATAGGCGGATTCTTTACCACCTGAGCCACCAGAGAAGCCCAGTTACATCCTGATGACAACAGTGATTATTGCAGGAGCAGAACAGTGCTGCTGGGCACCTCACTATTGGTTTGTGGTTACATAATGGAAGATCCCCTGAAGAAGGGAATGGCTACCCACTCCAGTATTCTGGCCTAGAGAATTCCATGGACTGTATAGTCCACGGGGTCGCAAAGAGTCTCGGACACGACCGAGCAACTTTCACTTTCACTTTCAATACCATGGCATTTTCTTTTTCGTTCCCTGTTGTCAGATATTTGTTAAACATGTTTTACGTTGTTTACGTTAAAAATCTCTCAATGAGAAATTATTTTTTACTCTCTTGAACAAAAATAATTCCTAGATGATTGCCTTTAAAATCATCTTTAAAAAGTAAAAGGGTGTTTTCTTGATAGGAAAATGAGGTATCAAAATATTTTCAAGATTATACAGCAAGTCAGAGACTAAGCTCGAAATTAAAATCTTGTGATTGACAGCCAGTATGTTTTGGAGGTTGACAAAGCATAGCGTACTTATTTGAGAATAGTTCCCAGGCTTCTAGCACCTCCTCAGTTGCTGCTGCCACATTTCTCCTAGGTTCCTTGTGGCTGTGTCAGCGTCCATACTGCTCCTGCAATATAATACTGTCCTCATTCAGGTGACAACAACCGAAACGGGCACTTGGCCTCACACATTCAAAAATGTTTCCAGCGCCGGTATTAAATCTCACTCTTCCAAACACTGAAGTTACTAGGACTACACAGGTTTGGAATGAAAAGCTGTCATTTAAAATGTAGGACGTATCATTAAACTTGAAGTGTTCTTACCGCTCGTCCCGCTTAATGCTGTGTGGTTACAAACTAGTAAATCAGATTGGTTTGAAACAAAATCATGTAAGCTAGTATTGCAATATTTGGATACAGTATTTCTTTATTTTTAAAATAGTGGTTTAAAGCTTCCATTATATTAAAAGAAAGGTTGTTTAGCCCGTCATTGGAAGATTTCTAAAATGAAATATCAGATAGACTTTTAATATCACATCTAAGCAATTTTCTAACAGCTTCACAGTCTCAGCCAATAGAAACAACCGGAAAGACATGCAGGAAGCTCCAAACCAGACTGGAAAGCTTGCAAACTCTGGTAGAAGATTTACAGATGAAGAACCAAGGTACGGGGCACGTTTTTGGAGAGATCATCCTAGCTCAAAAGAATACTCAGCCTTCCTTTCAGGTTAAGCCTCTTAACTGTAGATCCACTGAAAAGGATACACAACAGGCAATTCAGAAACCTCAGTCAGAATGTAAGAGTCTTCACCACGACTAATGCCTGGATTAACAGTGTGACCTTGGACAGGTCGCTTTAGCCCTCCTCTTTCATCTAATAGGGACGCTAATATTGCTGACCAGCCCTCCGCAGGACATATGTTCTGAGTGGCTGAGTTCACATGACACTTTACCATACACTGTCTTTCTTGTCCTTTCAGGTCTGTAGATGAACATTTGTATGACAGTAGCGAGCATAAGGTGGCAGTTAATAGCCAGAAAACAAAACAACAGTATTTACCCTTATAGAAGATTTGAATTACCATGGGCAGACTGTGCCACCCAATGAATCACTAAATAAATAAAGATAAACTATGTCTAAATGTGGACTTCCATATATCTACATAAACTAGAGCTATTTGAACGAGAAATTGTATTCTACAGATGATAGACAACTTTTGGGACATGAATTCTAAGTGGATATTCCTATGAATTCAGGAGGCGATCATGTTTTATGATTTCCTGATATAAATCCATGAATCCAGGAGATTTTTGTCAGAGAGAAATTAATTTTGGAGTATACATGTTATTCTTATTTCATCTCTAGAAAATAATACAATCTTGCCAGATGAAGATAATAACTTTCAAAAAATCGTGTAAAAATAAATGTAACCTTATTATAATAATAGTTGTTATTAGCATTTATTGAGCAATTATCAGCTGTGTGCCAGGCGCTGTGTGCCAGGCCCTGTATGCAGTGTCTTGTTTGTGAGCTTCACAACACTGGGAGGTGCATGCTAATATCTTGTCATTAGGTAAGGAGGAAGCTGAAGATCACAGCCAATAAGTTCTAAGTCACACAATGAGTAGTGTATCTCTGCAATTTTTGACCCCAAAATTCACACTTTTAATGTATTAAAAGCTAAATTGTTACTAAAGAAAATCAACAAATTCTTTTTGATAACTCCAGATGTCTGTGTATATAAACATAAAGAAAAACATTTGATTTTAAGTTTATCATAACTTTTTAGAGGAAGATTCCTTATCTTATTGGCCCCATTTTTATTCACACTTTGACTTATATTTCTGACTCTCTGACTAATCCTACCATGTAATAATCCAAGTGGAAAACATGTCATATTTGTTAAAAAATTTTTTTCTAATCTTTTTATTGGATGCATTGTCTGGGTGACATGTCTCTTGGAAATTATGAAACATATTTTGGAGAGAATGTGGGGAACATTTATCAAAATTTAAAGTACATGTATTCTCTGGCCCAGAAACTCCACTTCCAGCAATTTATTCTGCAAGAAAAGTTGCACACACACAAGTCTATTTACAGAAGTATTTCTTATAGCAGTGTTTATAAGCAAAAATAAGGAAGCAACTTTAAAAAGTTTATTTATTAACATGTTGGTACATCCACACAATGTAATACTGTGCTGTCATAACAAAACATGAGCTGAACTGGAAAGATATTGACATTTTAAGTGAATGAAAACAAGCTGCAGAATGATTTATACCACATTGCCATTTTTGTAAAGAAGAAAACTTCTGTGTGTGTGTGTGCGTATGTACTTGTGAAGATATTCACTAAAATGTTTATAGTGATGACCTAGGGAGAAGGAGGTTCAATACACTGAGGGAATAAAAACAAAGAATGATTTTTATCTCTCTATGTACCCTTCTGAGGTGTTCAGATTATTTACAGTTAGTGTGTATTACTTCTGGAACAATAATTATCATGTTATTATTTATTTGGCCACACAGTGCTGCCTCCCTGACCGGGAATTGAACCCATACCCTTGGCAGTGAAAGCACAGCATCCTAACCATTGGACCATCAGGGAATTCCCTATCATGTTCATTGAAAACAACTAAAAGAGCAAAGATTTACCCTCAGCTCTGTTTCATAATTAAAGTCTTTTTAAAAAATGCGCTACTTTGCAGTTTTTAAGAACTTTTTGAGCTCCGCATGTATCTTTTCTATGGTAGCAAGCTGACCTTTTAAGAAATACATAATAGAAGTGTGTATTTAAAGCCTGAGTATATGTTGCTTTTCTAACGTTGTTTTATCAACATTTTCAGCAATGTCTTCAATGATCAGAAATCAAGAAAAGAGAATACAGAAAGTGAAAGACCAGGAAAAAATGTTACTAAAATGATACATTGCTTGCCTATTCTTTACAGAGAGATGATGCCCAATTAATTGTGGTGTTACTTATAATTAATGCCCTGTGTACTTTTTTCTTTTTATGTGAAAATTTAATAAAAGATATCCTGTCCTGTCCTGTAAGCTCTATTTTAAAATAAACTATTCTTGAATGCTCTCTTAGTAAAACTTAAAGCAGTACTAGCTAGATGTGAATGTACCTTACAGGTATCAATCCATGCTAATACCAGTGTGTTGAAATAATTCCTTTTTTTTTAAATTATTATCTTTACAGGTGCTGAGGCAATTTTTTTCAGCTTAAAATTTTCTTTTTACATGAAAGTAAAAGATGGGGTATAATGCCCAGACAGAAGGACAAACTCCAAGGTCTTGACTGGATTCCTTCTGTGACCCTGAACTCGGTGTTCTGTCAATATCAGTGAGTGTTATCACAGAACAGAACATTGGGGCCTGTAATCAAAACTTTTGGAGAAGTTTCTTTTTGCATATTAATAACTAGAAGGAAAGAGAGAAAAGGCT
This sequence comes from Ovis aries, assembly GCF_016772045.2. NCBI lineage: Eukaryota > Metazoa > Chordata > Mammalia > Artiodactyla > Bovidae > Ovis > Ovis aries. The sequence goes on along the minus strand of NC_056059.1, from coordinate 91,958,309 downwards.
CGCTATTCTTCAGCCAGTGGGTAACTTCTGTAGATCGAATGGATTCAGTCTGCTTTAAGTAGTGTTTCATAAATGAGTGGGGTTTGTATGTGAAATATTTTCCAACACCAATACCCAGTTCTCTGTGGACACCAACTGGGTGTCTGTGAGTCAGTTCAATTCTGACACTAACTACCTGGAGTTAGTGTCCGATTCTACAGACTTAAGAGCCCAGTCCCTCAAGACTAGGGCTTCCCAGGTGGCCCAGCAATAAAGAATCTGCCTGCCAGTGCAGGAAATGTGAGTTCGATACCTGGGTCAGGAAGATGCCCTGGAGAAAGAAATGGCAACCCACTCCAGGATTCTTGCCTGGGAAATCCCATGGACAGAGGACCCTGGTGGGCTACAGTCCATGAGGTTGCAAAAGAGCTGAACACAGCAACTAACCAACAACAACCTACAAGACGGCCCCCACTTTATTGCAAGTCCTGGGCCACCTGTAGTTTTTGACTGGCTATAAATTGGGGAGTTCCTGCATCCCCCTCTAAAGTTTCAATAATTTGCTAGAACTGATCACAGAAGTCAGGAAACTGCTTTACTTAACTATTATGGTTTATTATAAAGGAGTAACTCAGGAACAGGCAAAGGACAGGTGCACAGAGCAAGACACGGATGGGGGTGTGGCACTTCCGTGCCCTCAGGGCTCCCAGCCCCTTGATGGATCCTCCCACCCAGAAGCTCATTAAGTGCCATCATTCAAGAGTGTCTCCAGAGCTTCATCTCTGGCCCCCTCCCCAGACTGGAGGTTGGTGTGTAGGGCTGAAAGTGGCAAGCCTGCGATCCCACTTGGTCTCTCTGGTGGCCAGCCCTGACCTGAGGCTGTCTAGGGGCCCCACCTAAGTCACCTCACTAGCAGAAACTCAGGCATTGTCTAAGGGGCCGCATAATGAATAACAGAAGATACTGCCATCTCTCCAGAAATTTATCAGGAACAAAATTATCAGGAACAAAGACCAAATGTATTTATTATGCTACAGGATGGGAACCCAATGAAAGGAGACCAGAACAGATACAAAAATGTTTAAATTGTGTCAGGGACAACAGAAACAATTTACAGAAGCCAGCCTGTCCAAAAAAAAAACAAAGCCTGCGTTCCCCTTCCCTAGTACAGACGTCCCTGAGAAACTGCGGCCCTGCTAATGGCTCTGTTCCCAGCAACCCCCTGCCCCCTCCAATCTACACAGAGCCGCCTGACCGGGCCTCAGTAATGACACCAGGACACAGCTGTCTGGGGCAGCTTCTGGCCCTGAGGTCTAGTGGAGTCTTTTATTTCCCTTTCCACGGACTGGTTACAGAGGAGAGGGAGGTCCAAGGGGACAGAGGAGCCACAGGACAGAGGCCTGGGTGATGATCTGCAGGGAAAGCAGCCCTCCAGCCAGGAGCGCCCACTGCTGTTTAGTGAGCAGGGCTTAAGCGCTGTGGGGCCTGTGATGGATCAGCCTGATAAGTGCAGATGCCAAGTCTTCCCACGGCCCTCCCACTTCTGCCTCTAAGCACATCTGATTTTAAATGAGTTTCAAAAATGTAAAATTTAGCATTAATATGTCTCTCTTAAATCAACTGGCTTTACTGAAAGATTTTTACTTCAGATAATGATAAAATAGCTAGTGACAGAACTCTCAACAGGTTTTTACTATAAATTGTTCTACTTTTAACTTTACCTAATAGAAATGCTTGGGTATTCTATGTAGTAAAAGTCAGTGTCTTCTGAAGACCTGACTGGAAGGAATATAAAGTTCCATTATGAAGTTTGTAAAAAAAAAAAAAAAAAAAAGTGTGTGTGTGTGTGTATTAAAGGAAAAGTATTCTGAGCCAAAAAAGTTACTGAAGCACTTTCTAACACTATTTTCAGTTGAGTTTATGCTCTTTGTAGCAAAGACCATCCAGGATTAAATGTTGTTTTGCCAATAAATATTACACTTAATAAAAAGTTGTTTTAACATAGAATTTTCAAGTACAGGCATGCATAATATCCTCCCAAACAAAGGCAAAGTTTTAAAAGAAATATTCTAAAGCTTTAAAGGGAAGAGAACAGTATATATGCCTCTTGATGTTTGCCCTTTTTTCTGTGTCGTCAGTGAAGAAAAATATTAGTATTTTATTTTACATCTAATCGGTTATGGTACCAAGACTTATACAAATAATTTAGACATTTAATAAAGATACTAAACTCAGGTTTTATTATTTTTTTTCAGTTATAATGGCAAAGTTTAAAAGGTTGTTTCTTCCCAGGGCAAAGATGTATTTCTGTATCACTCTCCTGTTACAGCTTTGTTACCCAAGATCGTCACCGACATGAAGAGGGAAGACAGTGAAATGATTGCTGTGGGACCATCCATCTGTGAGCCCAAATCTGCTGTGAGACGAGCAATGGGGCAAGACAGTCCTCCAAAGGCCCTTCCAGGAAATGATGGGGCGCCCCACCCTCGAGTGGGCTGTGCCATAGCCCCCAGCCCTCTAAGAGGCATCAATCAGGCCACCTTGCTCAGCATCCACCATAACCCCTTCCTCTTCTCTTTCCTCTTGGACTGCTCCCAGTAAAAGACTGATTAGGCCCCTGTTTCTACACCAGCCTTTGATCATTAAGACAAAAACATACTTGCTACTTTCAAACCATACATGGCAAGTAAAACCAAGCAAAAAAAAAAAAAAAAAAAACCATTGGGAAGTCTTAACGCAATGCTTCATACTCTGGCTAATCACATCTAGTGACCAGATATTTTCTCATCACAGTTCCATATGGTGCTAATGATTTTTAAATATAAAATGTGTAAGAGAGCATTTCTCCAGCTGTACCAGTAGGAAATCTGCTCTTTTTGAATAAGGCTTGTTTTACTCCCCTGGTCTAAGAATCACTGAAAGGCTCAAGTCTAAACCCTGCACAGTTAAGTTGGTTTCTGTGCTCCCTGACCACTGCACACTTAGCCAAGCCACTCCCCAAGACAACCAAGCCCTAAAGTAATGATGGATCAGCATAAATCCATCCAGCAATGCCACAGGAAATGCCATGCTCACTGGAAGCACTATCTACACATTAGACAAAAGCCACTAGCAAATTTGAAACAAGTCTGAGGGGTTAGATTTGAAGTTAGACTTCCTTCACTTTAAACTATTCCAGGTGCTCCATGACCTTAGCCCCTTCCATGTTCTCCCATAGCCCCTTGGCCGTTTGTCAAAGCGATTCAGTGAATCCCCCACCACCTGTGAACCACTTTATCCTCATGACCAGTCTCCAAGAATCTATTGCTGCATTCTTCCCAACGAGCAACTTCTCCATTCTCTACCACCACAAACTTCCACTCCACCACCGTGTCTGCCGGCAGGGACACAGAACGAGACCAGAACCCATCCCTGCCGCACTGGAGTGGGATGTAAGCGTTCCATCTCCCAAGACTCTCGTGGTCTCCAGTTATGGCGATGAACTGCACACCCGCACTTGTGATATAATGGACCTGGAACCTGACACTAACTTGACGACGCTCTTTCTGACCTCTTGTTTCCACCAGCATGCTTCTGTCCCAGTCCTTTCCCTGCTTAGAGCTTAACACTGGAGACCCAAGACCATCACCCAAACCAACATCTCCCCAGGACGAGTGCCGAGACACCATCTCCCAGTCCTCATGGTCAGCCCGGGTCTGACTGTCCGGCTGTGCAGGGCTCACTTCTTTCGCTCTGCCCAGGAGCAGGTTGCTGGAGGGAAACTTCTCTGCCAAACATGGAACTGCTTTGGAAGGTGTCTCTTGGCCTTTTTGCAATCCCCGTTCTCCTATAGGAGATCCAAGGCTTTCGTGTCTTGAAACGTCAGAGTTACCAGTCTCAGAGGTAGGTAGAGATTCCGTGTCTGGAAACGGGCCAGAAGGAACATGCGCTCTTGAACTGTCAGGGTTACCAGCTTCTCCAGAAGGACTCTGCTGTCTCCATGCTGCTCCCGGCAGGTCACCGGGACCTTTGGTCTCAGAAACCAAACATCCGTTGCTTTCTTGAAGATGCTCTTAAAAAAAAAAAAAAAAAGGAAAAATGTAATAGTGTTTGGGCAGTTTAGTAAGTTAGGTTGAGGAAATAGGCTTAGTTATTAAAGACTCCACTACTAATCTATCTGCAGTTCACAAAATTTGTCTCTATTAAAATCAAGTACTTAATTACCTAGTGCATTCCTAACATCATGCTCTAAGAACACACATATCCAATAACAAGGGGCTTCCCTGGTGGCTCAGATGGTAAAGAATCTGCCTGCAATGCAAGAGACCCAGGTTCAATCCCTGGGTGAGGAAGATCCCCTGGAGGAGGGCATGGCAACCCACTCCAGTATTCTTGCCTGGAGAATCCCTTGGACAGAGGAACCTGGCAGGCTACAGTCCACTGGGGTCACAAAGAATCAGACGTGACTGAGCAACTAGGCAAAGCACATCCAATAATGAACGGCGTATCCAGGAGTGCCAGTATACCAGCACAAGAGTGTAAACAAGATGGCAAGCTGTAGAGGCGGACGTGTAACCCTGTCGTGGTCCTGGATCTCTGCAGTGCAGGCCATACTGGCATGCACTCAAGTCAAGTTGTTTGGCTCCTATCATCAAAAAATGCTGTCCAGCCTGTGTGATGAAGAGCTACACAGTTACCCTGCAAACCAGAAGAGCACGCCTTCCCTCCCAGGGACTGTATGTGGGTCAGGCATTGGTGATCATAGTGTGGACAGGCCAGCAGCAGCTGTCACTCTGGCAGAATATGAAGGACAGCAGTGCATCCCTGGGCAAGGGGTGGAGGTGGGGGGACAGGACTGGATTCTCCTTGCCAGCTCCGTGTACATTAGGAGCCTCTTCAACAAAACACAGGCTGTTTAGTTAAAGTAACTTCCCTGGTGGCTCAGAAGGTAAAGAATCTGCCTGCAATGTGGTAGCTCCTGCTGCTGCTAAGTTGCTTCAGTCGTATCCGACTCTGTGCGACCCCACAGACGGCAGCCCACTAGGCTCCTCTGTCCCTGGGATTCTCCTGGCAAGAATACTGGAGTGGGTTGCCATTTCCTTTTCCAATGCGTGAAAGTGAAAAGTGAAAGTGAAGGCCCTCAGTCGTGTCCAACTCTTCCAGACCCCATGGACTGTAGCCTACCAGGTTCCTCCGTCCATGGGATTTTCCAGGCAAGAGTACTGTAGTGGGTTGCCATTGCCTTCTCCAGCAATGTGGTAGACCCAGGTTCAATCCCTGGGTTGAGAAGATCCCCTGGAGAAGGAAACGGCAAGCCACTCCAGTATTCTTGCCTAGGAAGTTCCATGGACAGAGAAGGCTGGCTGGCTGGCTACAGTCCATGGATGTCACAAAGAGTCGGACACGACTGAGGCACAGCCGAAAACTCAGCTTACTGCTTGGCCACCTCATTGATAGTCCAAAGAGCTTCCTACAAGATCTCCAGAGCCATTCAATCAGTGTAGATGGGGGATGGGAATGGGAAGAGGGAGATCTTGTTTAATTGTCTCTTTTTAATAGTTGACTCATTGGAAAAGACTCTGATGCTGCGAGGGGTTGGGGGCAGGAGGAGAAGGGGGCTAAAGAGGATGAGATGGCTGGATGGCATCACTGACTTGATGGACGTGCGTCTGAGTGAACTCCGGGAGTTGGCGATGGACAGGGAGGCCTGGTGTGCTGCAATTCCTGGGGTCACAAAGAGTCAGACATGACTGAGCGACTGAACTGAACTGAACTGAATGGTGGGGTTGGAAGTGAGGCATAAACAAAAATTACTCTGAATTCCCAATCTCTCTACCTGAAACAGGAAGCTGGCTTTCAGGGAAAAGAAGACCAATGAGCTCTCTGCAGGAAAGACAGAGAGGCAGATTTATCAAGTGGCTACACATGAACACCACTCCACTAAAAATAAAGTTTACAGATGTCATTTTCACTAGGCTGGAATCCAGGGATGGGCAGCTTGCCAAGGGAGGGCGCTGGAAGGTAAGTTTTTCTGCCCAGTCTCTTATTTGCCCAGCACATGGGGTCTAAAGCGCAGACGTCTAAACCTAGATGTCAATTCTGTTCCTCGGAGTTGGGGCCCCTACTAAGTGTGCCTCTTCCCTGGGGTTTTAGACAATCGTGCCCTGCTCCAGTGAGCATGGGGGAGGGCGGACGGCTCCGAAATCTGCTGCCAGCGAGCCGCCCCAGGGTTTTAGCCGAGGCCTTCATGGCCAGACTCCAGCCTGAACTTTGCCTCCCTGAGAGAGGCGTCCAGAGAGTGGGGGTGGTCAGTGCTCCGGTGTTCCCAAACGCGGTTCTTCCCTGGGGTAAGGGATAGGAGGACATGAGGCTATGGGATTGGGACTGAGATGAGACAGTGTCCCTGCTGAGATAGACGCGGGAGGGTCGGAGGATCTCTTAACCCTAAGCACCCCTTTCCGAAGGCCCGGAAGGGGCGCCGCCGCTGCAGCCGTCTGCACTGCACCAAGCGCCGCCGAGCGGAGGAGCCCATCCTCGCCGGAGGAGCAGGGGCAGGAGCCAAGCGCAGCGACTCGGTGGGGCGCGCCCCTTGACAAACCGTCTGGGCATCTTCAGGGCCTCGGCGGGGGCGAGCACCCCGCCCCGAGCGTGCGCACCAGCCGGAGAAAATGCGGAGCGCGGCGAGGGTCGCGATCCGAGTAGAGGAAGCTAGTCCCCGGAAAAGGACTGCTAGAAAAGCTCCAGGTGGATCCCTCCCGCTCCCCCGAGGAACTTCAAAGCCCCCTGGCAGATCTGCCCAGGAGACACAGGAGGAAGAATACCTGGTTTGGCAGAAGGTCCGGGGCTCAGTCCGCCGCCGCCACCGCCCTGATCTCCGCCCGGAGCCGCAGCCTCCCTTGGGGGGGCGTCCTTCCTCTGCTCCGCATTCCCCTCCTTTCCCGAGTCCCGCAGCAGCCAAACGAAAAGCGCTCCGGCCAGACCCCCTCCGACCAGCAGGGCGGACCAGACGGCGCCCATGACTGAGAGGCCGCGGCTGCGGGAGACGACGGCGACCGAGACGGGGGCTCAGGTCACGCAGGAAGAGCCACACCTCCCCAGCCCGCTCCAACCTTTTACGGTCCCCCCGGTGGCGGGCGCTGCCGCGCGGAGCCCAGCCCTCCGCCACTAAGACTCAACTTTCCCAGCCCCGCCCCGCTCCCCGCCCCGGGGCTGCAGCCCAGGCTCCGGCGCGGCGGACCCGCGAGCGCCCTCCTTCTCCCTGCCTTTCGACCCCGCCAGTTGCCGGCGGCTGGGAGCACACGGCGCCGAGTTCCAAGTGCCTCCTGCATGCGCAAAGAACCCAAGGGCGCACTGCTCCAGCGCGCAAACCCGCGCCTGCCCCGCCGCTTTCCCTTCCGGCTCCCGCGGCGGTCAGGCCCGACTCTCTGAGCCGGGCATCTCCTCACAAACAGTAGCAGTGCGGCCGCATAGAGGCCGGCGCTTCCAGGAACTTAGAATCGGGAGAGGCTGTGTTATGTCTCGGACCAGCGGGGCTGGGGCTAGGATGGAAGAGGCAGCTTGGTCGGGTGGGGTGGGGAAGACCCGGAGTACAGCGGGCGCGGTGGAAGCTTCATTCTGCCTCCAGTTAGCTGCGCTTCACCTCCCCGAGCCTCCGCCTCCTCTCCTGTAAAAGAAAAGTGTTGGACTGACACCCTTCCATTATATATACCCGTCACGTCTACGGCATCCAGTCATTTTTTCTTACCCGGTTTCTTTTAGGGTGCGTGGTTGTCACAAAATGCGTGCCTTCCTGGCCGGACGGGAGGTTGCCCAGAGGCAAGCCTCTACAGATGGCTTTATTAATTAAAAAAAAAAAAAAAGCAACCGTCTTTATTAAGCGCTGTCGGTGTGCCAGAAATTTAATGTATGCATAGACAAATGCATACAGACCAAGGATCATGGAACTAAGTTATACACATTTCTTCCTAAATTCACACCTCTGCTGACCTGATGGCTTCACACACTGACTACAAGCCATTGGTTCCCATGTTTGTATCTGCAGAGTGAGCCTTTTCCTTGACCTACGCAAGTGTGGCTCAGCTGGTAAGGACTCTGCCTGCAATGCGAGAGGCCTGGCTTCGATCCCTGGGTTGGGAAGATCCCCTGGAGTAAGGGAAAGGCTACCCATTCCAGTATTCTGGCCTGGAGAATTCCATAGACTGTACAGTCCATGGGGTTGCAAAGAGTCGGACACGACTGAGTGACTTTCACTTTTCACACAAGTCCACACCCAACTACCAAGGCTACAGCTGGCAGACAGCTGCCTTGAAATAATTACTAACACGTGGCTCTTATAAAACATCATTCAAACGCGCCCCAGGCTCAAGCCGATAGCAGCGCCTGAGGGCCGCGAGACTCAGCTAGTAGTTACAGGTGCTGGTGCCTTGGCGCACACAGATCACAGCCCGTGCCATCAAAACGGAGAGGGGAGAGGAAAGCTGAGGAAGGGGGCCACACCAATCCAAGCTCCTCGCTAGTGCTGCATGCTGTCATTCAGTTGTGTCCGACTCCTTGCCACCCTATGGACTGTAGCTGCCAGGCTCCTCTGTCCATGGGATTCTCCAGGCAAGAATACTGGAGTGGGTTGCCATGCCCTCCTCCAGGGGGTCTTTCCCGCCCAGGGATCGAACCAGTGTCCCTTATGCCTCCTGCACTGGCAGACCCGTTCTTTACCACTAGGGCCACCTGGGGAGCCCCCAGGATGCTATGCTAGCAGACGTCTCAAACCCAGTTCACTCAAATCTAACACCCCTAGACCCACTACTTGCCCTGACTTCCTCATCTCGGTAAATGGCAACTGCATTTCTCCTTTTCACCCCCTCTCAAAGAAGGCAGTAGCAAAGTCTGCTTCTTTCTTCAAAACACCTTCAAAATTCTTCTCTCCAAAGTGAGTGCCACCCTTCCCATCCCCCCAACCGCCCCCCACCCCCCGCCAAATTCTCCAAGCAAGGCTTCAGCAATATGTGAACTGTGAACTTCCAGATGTTCAAATTGGTTTTAGAAAAGGCAGAGGAACCAGAAATCAAATTGCCAACATCCGCTGGATCATCGAAAAAGCAAGAGAGTTCCAGAAACATCTATTTCTGCTTCATTGACTATGCCAAAGCCTTTGACTGTGTGGATCACAATAAACTGTGGGAAAATTCTCCAACAGATGGGAATACCAGATCACCTGACCTGCCTCCTGAGAAATCTGTATGCAGGTCAAGAAGCAACAGTTAGAACTGGACATGGAACAACAGACTGGTTCCAAATAGGAAAAGGAGTATGTCAAGGGTGTATATTGTCACTCTGCTTATTTAACTTATATGCAGAGTACATCATGAGAAACGCTGGGCTGGATGAAGCACAAGCTGGAATCAAGATTGCCAGGAGAAATATCAATAATCTCAGATATGCAGATGACACCACCCTTATGGCAGAAAGTGAAGAAGAACTAAAGAGCCTCTTGATGAAAGTGAAAGAGGAGAGTGAAAAAGTTGGCTTAAAGCTCAACATTCAGAAAGCTAAGATCATGGCATTCGTTCCCATCACTTCATGGCAAATAGATGGGGAAACAATAGAAACAGTGGCTGACTATTTGGGGGGGGCTCCAAAATCACTGCAGATGGTGACTGGAGCCATGAAATTAAAAGACGCTTACTCCTTGGAAGGAAAGTTATGGCCAACCTAGATAGCATATTAAAAAGCAGAGACATTACTTTGCCAACAAAGGACCATCTAGTCAAAGCTTTGGTTTTTCCAGCAGTCATGTATGGATGTGAGAGTTGGATTATAAAGAAAGCTGAGCGCAGAAGAATTGATGCTTTTGAACTGTGGTGTTGGAGAAGACTTTTGAGAGTCCCTTGGACTGCAAGGAGATCCAACCAGTCCATCCTAAAGGAAATCAGTCCTGAGTGTTCATTGGAAGGACTGATGTTGAAGCTGAAACTCCAATACTTTGGCCATCTGATGCGGAGAGCTGACTCATTGGAAAAGACCCTGATGCTGGGAAAGATTGAGGGCAGGAGGAGAAGGGGACGACAGAGGATGAGATGGTTGGATGGCATCACTGACTCAATGGACATGAGTTTGGGTAAACTCCCGGAGTTGGTGATGGACTGGCGTGCTGCAGTCCATGGGGTCACCAAGAATCAGACATGACTGAGTGACTGAAATGAACTGAACTCTTTATGGACTCTTACTAATTGCTTCTTATAAGACTATTATAGATCAAACTTTTAATAGAATTTCATAGAATAATTTAGGATTATTTCATCTCCTTTTGTCAAAGTGAAACATGTCATACATAGGCTGTTTATAAATTTTATAAACTCAAGCCAATAGAGTGACTTTACAAATAATATGAAAATCCCTGAACATTTCTCTTTTTTTTCTCACTGATAACTTAACTACTGCTTCATCACTTAGTTTTTTTTTTTATCAATGTGCTAATGAATGAAATTCCAGAAGATCTATAAAATCCTAGAATGCAAGAAGGCCTGCTATTCAATTCTGATACATAAAAGGTTCTTAGTCAAGGTTGATTGTTGTCATCAATTACTATTTCATTTATTAAAAATATAAGGAAGAAAGACATAATTCTCCCCAACTTATCAGAATTCTATTTACATTGTAAAAAGAATTGTATTAGGTTTATCATGCATTATTTTTAGAGAATATTATTTATTTGGATTTTCTAAACTTAAATGACTCATCAATTTCTGTGTTGCTGTTTTAAAAAATATATATTCCACTCACTGTCATATTTGTTAAAAGTCTACAGCCACATATTCTAAAAACATTCTTACAGCACTAACAATACTGTATTTATCACTATATAATTTCACAATAATGCTCTTTGCTGCTACACAGATCTTGAAGCCTAAGAAGATGGAAAGAAAAAAGAGTGGCAGTTTCAGTAGGATGAGGGAGGAAGATGAATGAGTTCTGTTGAGACAGGTTCAGCTTGAGGTACTATCAGGACATTGGGACTGGGGGGTCTATAGTTTAAGAAGAGGGTCAGGGGTGGAGATATTGGAAATTCCTCACAGGGAGGTGGCAGTTAAATCATGGTTAGACACTAATGTTTCAGAGGGAAAACAAAAGAATGAGCCTAACTTTAGCCCTTGGCATAATTGCAAGAAAGATTGAAAGGCTGCCTCCATATTGCTACCTATTTGCAATTATGTCTTGATGATATGTTTTAGGGGCCATAATAAAGTGCCCATTTTCTAACTGATTATTATTCTATTAAATGGAGTATAAATAGACAGAGATGGATATTTTAAAGTTATTTATATATTTAAGTTTATATATATATATTTATATATAAACTCAGTTGTGTCCGACTCTTTGTAACCCTATGGACTGTAGCCCTACCGGGCTCCTCCATCCTTGGGATTTGCCACGCAAGAATACTGGAGTGGGTAGACATTTCCTTCTCCAGGTGATTTTCCTGATGCAGGGATCGAACTCCTGTCTCCCGCTTTGCAGGCAAACCATCTGAGCCAACAGGGAATCCTTTATATACATAAATATATATTTAAGTTTATATAAAATAAATATACTTGTCACCAGCAAAACCCCACTGGAATCCCCAAGAAAAACAAGATGGAATCTAGGTGATACTGTCTAACCTGTTCTTTAACTTAAGCTAGCTTAGCCTAGCTTCACTTGCCTATGGAGGGCCACAGACAAAGAGCTTGCATCTGGCACACGCGATAGGAGTGCACAGCCCAGAACCACTGTGCATGATGGTGGCAGGGCTTGTGCAGAGACACCAAGTGAGCACCGCAATCTGAAACAGCACAGCTGTGCCTTCCTAATGAGAACTCTACCCCTACCTCTCCTCTCCTCTCTCCAGTGTCAGGACCCTATAAAACTGCCTTGCCCACCGGGAGAGCTGTGCTCTGGAGCAGGAGCCCTTACCTCCCCATGCTCTGATCAAAGAATACAATTTCCCTTTGCTTCTGACTCTAGCTTTCAATCTTATTCTGTGGGCCTATAGCACCCAGAGCAGGAGGATCCTAGCTGGGGCCTGACTCCAGAGGGTGGATAACATATACATGTTTATATAAAATTTTCTCCTTTGACTTGTATAGGAAAAGATTGCTCACTCCCAGTGCCTTGTTGCAGGGCAGGGATAAAAGAGGGTGGGAGGGAAAAGCTAGGAAAAGAGAGGTTCAGGAGCTTTGTTTGCCAAGTCACGTACAGAGAACAGTGGGGGAAGGTGGCATAGGGAAAAGGGGGTTATCACTCAGCAGAGCCTCGTGGATAGAAGGCTGAGAAAAAAAAAATTGGATTTGGCCTCAAAGATGTCCTTGGTGGCTCTGCAGTGTTTGTGGAGGTGGGGGCTCGCTTTGGAAGGCTGAGGGGTGAAGGTGGTGAAGGCTGACTTGGAGGGAACCCTCTCTGGAGAAACCTGGAGGCTTAGGGTAGGAGAGAAATTGAAGTTATCACTTGAGAAGAGAAACAGACCCAAGGGAAGCTCTTCCAGCCTGAGAGACACCTGGCACATTTGTAAGCAGGAGTGAGCCAGGGGCGACCTGCAGGAAGACATGAGGAGGAGGGACAGGAAGTCCTTGGTGGAAATTCCATGTGAAGAAGGAAAGGCAGCGTCAAGAACACCAGTAGAAAGGGCGGCCTCGGAGGAAAGGAGGGGAGGAAACAGGCAGGAAAAAAGAAAAGAAGGAACAAAAGAAACATTTTGAGATACAAAGGGGGCCATAGGTGAGGTTATCTATCAGCTAAATGAGAGAAAGGAAATCCAGGCATAGTTTTAAGGGAAGGAGAGCTGGTAGGAAGAAAGTGGCTGTTGGGGAAGAGGTTGCCTTAGGAGTCCTGTGGATTCTTCCATCATAGGCCTGTTGTTTGCTCCCTACCTGTCACTCCCAGTGCCCATGCCCCCATTCAGACCATACCATCCTCCCGCACCACACTCCCCTCTGGTTGCAATCCACTCAGCAGCCACTCCTGTTTAATCCTCAATGCACAGCTCAGAGCAGAGCATCTTCTCTGTCTACCAGGTTAAATCCAACCCCATTTCAGCCTTCAAGGTCTCCATGACACAACCCAACAGGCCTTCCTCTTACCGTTAATCTATACTCTAGCCCTATGGGCACTCTGTTGCAGGAGCCTTTGCTCATTGGTCTAGACATTTCCCCAAAGCCAAGTCCTTCCATGAAACTTTTTTCCAGCCCCTAATCCTAGTCCCAGCCCCAGCCCCCAGATTTGTATGCCATTCTTTTCTTTGATTACAAATTGTAATGCTCTTAGAGCAAACTTTGAGCTTTTCTCTTATGGTATAATTATTTTTGTAGTTTATCTCATCCCTGTGTTAGATCGTACACCCCTGAGGGGTCAGAGTTTGTTTATTCTTTGTATTCCCCAGAATGCAGAGTCTGTTATGTAATAAGCATTTCTATTGTCTTTGTTCATTGAATGCCTAGTACATATTGGCCCTGAGCTAAGTGCTTTATAAGGATGATCTCATGTTAAATCCCTGAGAGGAATAATCTGCCCAAGGTCAAACAGCTGGTAAGTGACCAAGCCAGGATTTGAACCCAGTGTTCTTGACCTCCCAGGACTCATGCTTGAAACTCTAGCTACATTGCCCCCTAATACTTTTAAATCATGTCCAAATTTCAAAGCTTACATTTTAGGAGTGTGCAAATTTGGATGTATGATACTAGACAATCCCCCTGGTAGTATTCCAACATTTATGGTAAATTTCAGCCTTGCTCTTGGTTTGTAAGTCCTCTTCACAAGCCCTCACCTTGTAGGAGAAACATCTCTCCACCAGCACCTGTCCGTTGCTGTCAAGCCTCTGGCTCCAGCTACTCCACATAACATTAACCACAAGTCAAACCTTTCTGCAAAGCAGTCAACATTGGAGTTGCCCAGTTTCAGATTTCACAGGGACATTTTCTAAATGCAACTGTTTGCAAACCTCTGACTCATCTTGGTTCCCAGAATAGATTCAAGGCTGAGATCTCTTAGGTTGAATGATGAAACCCTGCGAGCAAAGGAAAACCTGTGTCAGGAGAACAAGTTCACTACATAGAGAAAAATAAAGTTAGATTACTACTTTGTACCATGTAGAATGGTGGACTCCAGATGGAATGAAGTCCTAAATGTAAATGCTAAAACTACTCCTAATAGAACAAAATCCAAGAGACTGTCGTTGTAATATTGCATAATGTGTGTGCGTGCCTGCTCAGGCGTGTCTGACTTTTTGCAACCCCATGGACTGTAGCCTGCTAGGCTCCTCTGTCCATGGGATTTTCCAGGCAAGAATACTGGAGTAGATTGCCATTTCCTTCTCCAAGAGGTTGTAATGTGTGTGCCTGAGTGCTAAGTCACTTCAGTCGTGTCCAACTTTTTGCAACCCTATGGACTGTTGCCCTCCAGGCTCTGCTGTCCATGGATTCTCCAGGCAAGAATACTTGAATGGGTAGCCATGCTCTCTCCTCCAGGGGATCTTCCCAACCCAGAGATCAAACTTGAGGTTCTTCTGTCTCCCGCATTGGCAGGCAGATTCTTTACCACTAGCGCCACTTGGGAAGCCCAGAGAATCTTAATAGAAGAGGCCAGAAAATTTCTTGACCTCATCAAAATAAGGCTATCTGGTCAATGAGATAGCAGACAGCAGACAGCAGATAGATTCATGTGGGGAGCAGGTTTTTGTGTTGTTAAAACTGACAAGGCATTAATATGTATATATATGATGAACTCATACAAACTGATCCAAAAAAAAAGACATGAGATCCAGTATAAAATCAAGAAGGGATGCTTTACCTTGGTGCCAGGAACATAATAGGCACTCAGGGTAATTTTTGGTTGAATAAATGAATGACTAACAAAAAGACACAAAAATGCTCAGATTTACTAGTAGTCAGATAAATGCAAATTAAAGCTATGATATTACACCATCTTACATCCCTCTGAAAGGCAGCTATTAGAGAGATGTGATGCTATTGATGCAATGATGAAAGGGAAAGACACTCAGTTGTGTCCAACTCTTTGTGACCCCATGGACTATAAAGTCCATGGAATTCTCCAGGCCAGAATATTGGAGTGGGTAGCCTTTCCCTTCTCCAGGGGATCTTCCCAACCCAGGGATCAAACCCAGGTCTCCCACATTGCAGGTGGATTCTTTACCAGCTGAGCCACCAGGGAAGCCCAGTGGCTATGGTAAACAGGGACAAATAATCTGGAGAACAATCTGGAAGAATTTTGTGAAATTACGTATATGTATACCCCAGGACCCAGCAATCCCACTCCTGAGCATGTATGGCCCAGAGAAACTTTGGACAAGACTGCAAGGGGACACATGTGTTATTTGGGGTAATGGTAAGTTCAAGGCCACCTAGCTGCCCATCATGGGCAAATAGTAAGTAAAACATAGTGGATGCTAATAAAATGCTATGAAATCATTAGGACAGTGAACTTGATCTATACAACAATGTAATTAAATCTTAAATACATATTAGTGACTAAAATGTAGGAAGTGATAATATTTCTAGTACAATAACATTTATGTACATTGAAAATACATATATGCTCTCATAATAACAGTCTTTAGGTTTAAAAGTGTAGGCTTAAGGCCAATTCTTTTTTAAAAATTTTATTGAAGTGTAGTTGATTTACAGTGTTGTGTTAATTTCTGTTGTACAGCAAAATGTTCAGTTATACATATTCTTTTCCACTATGGTTTATCATAGGATATTGAGTATAGTTTCCTGTGTAGGACCTTGTTGTTCATCTGCTAAGGCCAGTTCTTAAACAGATTAAAGGGACTATCTCTGTTGGGTGAAAGGGTAGGAATGGGCTTTGGAATAAAGGGGAATAAATGAGTAAATAACCAGAGAAGGGCCTTCACAGACCAATGAGAAGCATAGCTCTGAACGAGGATTTCTCAAACTTGAGTGAGTGGAGAAAGCACTGGCGATGTTGCTAAGTGCGGATTCCTATTCAGCAAGTCTGGGATTCTGCCTTTGCAACAAGCTGCCAATTGATAATGATGCTGCTGGTGTGTAGACTTCAGTTTAAGCAGCAAAGAGACTAAGGAGTAAGGTTAATTCAGAAGCTTTAAGGAGGAAGAGAGGCGATCAGGAAGGGAAAAACAGAAACCATTAAGTGTGGTGTTGGGGCACCCAGGCTTCCCAGGCAGCTCAGACGGTAAACAATCTGCCCACAATTGCAGAAGACCCAGGTTTGATCCCTGGGTTGGGAAGATCCCCTAGAGAAGGAAATGGCTACCAAGAAAGAGGAGCCTGGCAGGCTACAGTCCATAGGGTCGCAAAGACACAACTGAGCTACTAACATTTTCACTTTCACTGGGGGCTCCCAGAGCAGGGTAGTAGGGCCAGAACACAAAAAGAGGAAGAGCCAGTAGGCACTCTCTGCCACTTCTAATCAGTCATGTCAGGCCATGCCACACATGCCGACCCTCCACCCAAGTGGGAACAATTCAAATAATTGTAGTAGGGAATGAAAGATGCTCACTCCCACCAGGTGCCAACTGTTAAGGAAGTAAATATAGATCAGAATCTTCCTCAGCCTCCCCCTCCAAAGCCATGCCTGCACCACCAGCCCAGCAGAACTGCTGTCAGTTATTCTCAGTTCTGGAATCTCACTGATCACCGTTAGATCATCCATCACTCACCATGTTATCTTCTTTGATTACTTGTTAATGGTGTGTCTCCCACACTAGAGAATAGGCTCATGAGCAGGGAATGTATAGACTTTTCCCTAAGGAGTCCTACAGAGTGCCTAAAGTCCTACATAGTCAGGCCTCAAACTATACATTTATTGAATGAATGAATATCAGAAACAGTGAAACATCAAGAATGTATTACCAAAATATAAGAGATGAATGTCCTGAAAAAAAGTTTTTAAAGAATTAACAGTTATATTCTTGGGAGAGAGTGAAGTAGATTAGAAAAGGGTGTGTGTGTGTGTGTGTGTGTGTGTGTGTGTGTGTGGCTCACTCGTGTTTGACTCTGCGATTCCATGGACTATAGCCTGCCAGGTTTCTCTGTCCATAGGGATTCTCCAGGCAAGAATACTGGAGTGGGTAGCCTTTCCCTTCTCCAGGGGATCTTCCCAACCCAGGGATTGAACCCAGGTCTCCTGCATTGCAGGCAGATTCTTTACTGCCTGAGCCCCCAGGGAAGCTCTAGAAAAGAATATACCTAAGCAAAACCATGATTAGGGCAAAGTTTGAAGCGACCATTATCCGGTTTCTTGTCTTCTTCCTCTTTTCAGTATTCTTCTCTAACTGCCTCCTGGTCCCACCCAACCATGGCACTGTTCATGTACTGGTATCTGATAAAATGTGTCAAAAAGAAAGTTGATGGGTCATCGATACCCAACAGTGGATTTGCTTGATATTTTAAAATCTAGAGGGAGAACAAACTAAAGGAATAAATTTTTCAAGGAAGAATTGTGTACACTGGGCACCTGCCTAGGAGGGGTAGTGAGGGAAGTGGGGCTTTTCCAGCCCTCCTCATCAAAATATGCAGAACCGCCTGCCCTAGGAAGCAGATCCTCCCACAGCACGAGGAAGTCTGCTCAGTGCTATGTGACAGCCCGGGTGGGAGGAGGGTTTGGGGAGCTGCTGGCCTTAGACTATGACATACATACTTAGATATGTATGGAGGAGTTGCTCTGCTGTGTACCTGAAACTATTACAACATTGCTAATTGGCTATACTCCAATAAAATAAAAAGTTGAAAAAAAGAAAGTCCTATGTTTTTGCTCATGCACCAGGAAAAAAATGGGCTAAGTCACAAAGAAATACAACAGACCAAAATCATTTCTTAAATGGCCAAAGTCACCAATAATAAAAAAAATTAAAACAAGATACCAATTTTTGTCTATTATATTGGCAAAGATTTCTGAAAGACAAAACCAATACTGGCAAAAATGTTTTAAAAAAAATCTACAGATTCAACTTGTGAAAGTGGGAAAAGATACAAACTTTCTGAAGGGCAATTTGGGTATACAAAGCCTTAAAAAAAAGCCAGAATAAATAAGGAAATGTGTGTGTGTGTGTGTGTGTGTGTGTGTGTGCATGAACTTTGACAAAACAATTCAATTTAGGGGAATTTTGAGTGAGTAGAGATCAGAGATGGTGCTAAACATCCTATAATGCACCAGCAGCCCCTCAAAACAAAAAATAACCATGTCCAAAACATCAGTTGGGCTGAGGTTGAAAAACTGCCTTATGACATGTGATGCAAGAGAAGGCAGGGAGGAAGTACAATGCCTTTTATAATCTCGTCTTAGAAACCGTACTTTGCCACTTCTGACACATTTTATTCATTAGAAGTAAGCAGGTAGGGACATCTCTGGTGGTTAAGAACCCTCCTTCCAATGCAGGAGACACAGGTTCCATCCCTGGTTGGGGAACTAAGATCCCACAGAATTAAGCCCACAAACCACAACTAGAGAGCCCACATACTGCAACTATTTAGACCACACAGTCAAAAAAAAAAAAAAAAGTAAGCAGCTAAGTACAGCCCACCTTCAAGAAGAGAGCTTAACTCCTCCAAATTTCCTTTGCAGGAAAGAAAATCAAATAATTTGTGGACATAGTGTAAGACCAGCATAGCCTGTCCTTCAGATACAAGTTATATATGTTGATCTCACCTGCAAAACACACTCACCCCCTTTCAGACATACCCACTTTTAGTCCAAGCTGGCAATGGTTATTCCAATCCAGTTCTTCAAAAAACTTTGCAGGTCTCCTATGAATCTTATTCCGTCCACATCATTATTCAAGAGCCAAATCCGCAAATCTCTCTACAATAAGCCCTTCTCAACCTTGAGAGTCTGCTGAAGAACAACATTCTTCAATTTCTTAGATGCTTCATTGTTTGATTAAAACTGTGAGGCACACTAAAAATTTAATTAGAATTTTGTCTGCCTAAATGTCCTCTGAAGCGTCATCTTTGATCTTTATGAGATCTTAACAAGGGATTTGACTTAACATCCTTGGATTTATCTTTAGACCATGTTTTCCTAGCTGTGTCCTTTATGTGTCCTTTTGGATTTAATCTTTGCTACAAATCATTTCTTAATTTAAAGATCACTTGTCATGTGAGAGGCCAGGAGTTTTCAAAACCATGAAGTCCTGATTGCTTTTAACTGTCCTTTTGGCTTAATTTGCATTTTACTATAAGCAGCAAGAGAGCAGGCAATACCTTCAACACTCTGCATAAAAAATTCCTAAGACATCACCATTCATCAGGTGCTATTCTACTTTCCATGTTACTTCAGGTGACAGTGTGGATAAGCCTCCTGCTATTGTGGGGTGCCATTGCCTTCTCCAATTGCATTACAAGGGGCTCCCCAGGTGACTCAGTAGCAGAGTATCCACCTGCCAAGCAGGAGACACAGGTCTGATCCTTGGGTCAGGCAGATCCCCTGGAGAAGGAAATGGCAACCCACTTCATTATTCTTGCCTGGGAAATTCCTTGGACAGAGAAGCCTGGTGGGCTACAGTCCATGGGGTCACAAAGAGTCAGACACAACTTGGTGATTAAACCACCACCGCAGAAAAAGGAGACCAGTTCTCCCAATTTCCAATTGCATTTGCCTCATTTTCTTGCTAGTCTTCACCCACAACCTCCTCAAAGTCTGTGGGGCTTCTGCTAACCATTTCTTCAAAATTCTTCTAGCTTGTACCTATTTCTCAATTCTTTTCCCTTCCACATTTTACATTCTTGTTATAGCATCCTACTTCCAAGGACAAAAATCTATTAGTTATCTGTTGCTGCATAACAAATAATCCCTAAGTTTATCGGTTAAAAACAACAAGCATTAGAGTCATTTTTATGGGTTAGGAATTCAGAAACCTCTTGACTGGGTGATTCTGGCTCAGTATCTCTCGGATGGTTGCAGTCAGGGTGTCAGAAGGGGTTGCAGTTGCATCTGAAGGCTTTAATGGGGCTGGAGGATCACAAGACGGCTATTTGCAAAAGGCTTCATTTCCTTGCCATGCGGGCCTTTCCTCACAACATGGTAGCTAGTTTATCCTAGAGCAAATGACTCAAGGGAGAACAAGGAGAAAGCCACAATGTCTTTTATGATTTAGTCTCAGAAGTGACAATTTATCACTTCTCCCACAATCTATTCCTTAAAATCAAGTCTACACAGCCCACACTCAAGGGAAAAGAAATTAGACAATGTATTTTGAAGAGAGGGTATCAAATAATTTGTGGACCTTTTTTGAAACAGACACAATCCCGCCAAATCAGAGAGTCCTTGGGATTTTTCTATAAAAATCTCATGTCTTAGAGCTGATGAACTGAGAGAAAGAAAAGAAATGATCCTTTAATTTGCTGAATTAAAATACCATTTGTTGCTAAGGCTGATGAAGCCAGGCAATGATTTATGAGCAAGGTTTTACATTTTTTTTTTTTTTTTGTATATGACACTTGATTACTATTGTGCTTTCATCATCAAAATGCATGATCTCGGTCTTCTTTCTTGCCTTTGTATAAAGCCAAAAGACAGACATTGGCTACTTTGACAACCTTAAAGCGGACTCCAGGAATGTCACCAACAGCATGACCTTTGTGACAAAATCCAGCAACCAGAACTTCATCATTTTCCTCAATAAAATTCAAACAACCATCATTGGGTACCAAAGGAGTGTTTTTTGTGTGTGTGTGTGTGTGGTTTTTTTTTTTTTTTTTTTTTGCCATTCATGATTAGCTGAACCCTGGCACACTTCCTGATGGCAGAATTTGGCTGTTTGGTTTCAACCCCTACTTTTTCCAGCACAGTTCCCTTGGCACCACCAAAAGAGTTGGCCTTCAGGGTTGTGCCCAAATGGGCTTTCTTGTACTGTTTATCATGCTACTTCTGGACTTGTTGGTGGCTACAGAGCTTCCTGGCAGTATGAAGACCGTGACACTTACCCGCCCTGCTGGTGCCATGGGCCTGAGCGAAAGAGCTACACTTCTTTATGTATTCTGGGATGCTGAAATTATCTTGTAATAAAGAATTACTAAGAGCCAGAGAAAGACAGAGATCAGGGTTGAAGGAAAGGAGACTGAGAGCAAAGGAGTGAGAGGGAACCTTTAATGTTGTTGGAAATATTCTGTATTTTGATGGTGGTGGTGATGGTCACATGATTTCATATGTTGTTAAATATAGAAGAATTATACAGTTAACACAAATGACTTTTATTATATGTAAACTGTATCTTCATAAAGCAAATTTTTAAAAAAATTTATAATACCATTTGAATTCACAGCTTTGCAAAGTCTCTTATGTGAAGGCAGAGTAATGATGGGAAGCAGTGAGGCCCTAAATGCTAAACTGTGACCATATGGGAATGTTCAGATGGCTTCATGTTCCCTCACCTCCCAACCCTATGAAAATATGTTCCTCGGATCTCCTGTTGCAGGGAGTACAAGTGACTGATGGACCCAGCTGCTACCCCTCAGGATCTTTCACCCTCTCACCAAGGTCGTGCTCTCTTTGGCTGCTCCCAGCCAATGACTGAGCATGCCGACCTACCAAGGCAGGCCTATTTTAGCAAAATGTGAGACGCCTCCTCTTGTCAGTCTTGACTTGAGGTCTTCCCATTGGCCTGGCCAAACCTTTACTTGAATTGTGCCGGGGTCAAAATTCTTCCTACTCAAGTCTTCTTTTTCCTTCCCTCTTTGGACTTCCCTGGTGGCTCAGACGGTAAAGCGTCTGCCTACAATGCGGGAGACCTGGGTTCAATCCCTGGGTCAGGAAGATCTCCTGGAGAAAGAAATGACAACCCACTCCAGTATTCTTGCCTGGAAAATCCCATGGATGGAGGAGCCTGGTGGGCTATACAGTTCATGGGGTCGCAAAGAGTCGGACACGAATGAGCGACACTCACTCACTCACTCACTTCCTTCCACAGGGAACACAGATGCATCAGAATCTAAAGACTCCCTATGTTCTCCTGCTCCCAACCCCAGTAAATCTCTCAAACGTCTAATGCCATTTTGTCATTTGCTCCTTGGTAGATCCCATGGACAAGGCTTTAAGCAAACCCTGGGAGATAGTGAAGGACAGGGAAGCCTGGCATGCTGCAGTCCACGGGGTCGCAAAGAGTCGGACACGATTTGGTGACTGAACAGCAATAAAGACCCAAACGAATGCAGCCTTCCTTGTCAGAAAATTTCTCCCTACTTCCCTCTGTGGTGAGGTTTTTCCCACGTTGCATGAAGACTCCTAAACTGGTTTTTGTGGAAATAACCCAGAAGGAGGTTGGGGTAGACAATTCTTTTTATTCTTCACCCCTAACACCTTCCCCCCACCCCCGGCCACTGACTTGAATCCTACCATCAGTAGGAGACAGTTTATCCCAGCTCACAAAAGCCAATCATTAAATTTTCAAGAATTTAGTGAGCTGGTTGTTAAACACAGTCATCATTAAGACTTAAGGGGACTGCCGTGGTGGTCCAGTGGTTAAGAATCTACCTTGCAATGCAAGGGACTTGGGTTCCATCCCTGGTCAGGGAACTAAGATTCCCACATTGGGCAGAGCAGCTAAGCTCACATGTCATAACTAGGGAGTTCATGGGCCAAGATGAAAGTTCTGCATGATGCAACAGAGATCCCATGTGCTGCAACTAAGACCCGACGCAGCCAAAAATTAAATAAATTTTAAAAACTTAAATACACTTACAATAAAAATAAATTATATTAAAGCCAAATGGAATAAAACACAAAAATTCATTACTTCCTGGCTATTGACCCCTTCTTTGTTAGTATCTGCGCTCCTGAGGTTATTTACATCTATTACACTTGGGAGTTGGAAATAACATATAATGACGTGCTACACACACTACTCTTGATTTTGGAGGCCAGGTTTAGATGTGCTGTTTCAGCTCATTTCTTTAGTAATCTGAGAGGCTGCCAGCTTGGAGGGTGGCCTGAAGTGAGAGGAGGCTTTCAGATGGTCCAGAAATCTCTGCCCTCTGACCCAGAGAAGCCAGAATGCTTGAAGCACCTGTGGCACAGAGAGCTGCTGAATGGAGCTTTGGCATGGCCAGAAAGACAAATCAGAGCTCAGGCTCCCAGGGCTTTGCTGCTGAGCTGTGAGCTCTGTGGCACGTAACCACTCTCCTTTAGAAGAACCAATGTCAGCTTGTTGCTTGGCACTGGCTCATACAGCAGCCTGATCATGAGACCTTAGGTAACCAAGTGACTGGTGCTCATCGTCAACTGGGGGTCATCTGATCCCCTAAGCCATAAAGTCAGCTAACATTTAGTGCGTGCGCACTGTGTGCCAGGCTCTGCTCTAAGCACTTTACTGCTAACATTCCTTTTAATCCCCATCCCAATTCTGGGAGATGGTACTGTTATTATTGCTACCATCCCTATGTTAGACGAGAACACTGAAGCAGAGACGGGATAAGCAATTTGCCCCATAGTCATACAGCTAATAAGGAATGAGCTGGGTTTGAATTGAGGCTCTCCAGCTCCAAAGTCCACAGATTTAATTACCAAATTATCTTGCTTCTCATAATCAGGTGACAGTTTTCTATTTAGGACTGGGTTTGACCAGAAATTGAAGACACGGTGTGCCTACTCCTACCATACTGCCATCTTCCTCAGCCTATATGCCTCACCTGGGGATGTTCTTTAAGTCCGGGGAATGAAACAGACAGCCTCCACAATATGATGGCAGCAGCCACAAGTGGACTGCCTTGATACTCTAGCCCAACTCAAGGGTGGCCCTGAAGAACAGCTGAGAAGAGGAATTTTCGAGCAGACAGAAACGTAAGCGTTTCATCCTGTTGACCAGTTTGTCTGAAAGGAGAAATGGCCTGAGGAGCATGTGTCACCAATTAATGGTCGGCAGCTGATGGCTTAGCTTAGAAGCCAGAGACTTGGAATGATCATGAATGCAGGGCTGGTGACAAGGAGGTTTGGGAGAAGAGGTATACGGGGGATTGCACAGAATGGATCAGAGTATGAGGGGATTTGGTTCTTTGTGAATATGCACCCAAAGTACTCCACTATAGAGGAAGCACTCAATAATCAAGGGAAAAATCTAGCCTCTGCATGCCAGTCCCCTCTTTCTCCAGGAGCACCAATGTTGCCCAGAGATGTCATAAGCAAAGTGGGCATGGAGGCAGAAATTCGGGCTCTGGATGCAATATCTTAAATCCCATTCACTAAGGTTGATCTCGGAGAAGGTGATGGCACCCCACTCCAGTACTCTTGCCTGGAGAATCCCATGGATGGAGGAGCCCGGTAGGCTGCAGTCCAGGGGGTCGCTAAGAGTCGGACATGACTGAGAGACTTCACTTTCACTTTTCACTTTCATGCATTGGAGAAGGAAATGGCAACCCACTCCAGTGTTCTTGCCTGGAGAATCCCAGAGACAGGGGAGCCTGGTGGGCTGCCATCTATGGGGTCGCACGAGTCGGACATGACTGAAGCGACTTAGCAGCAGCAGCAGCAAGGTTGATCTAGCTACAGCTTCTGCAGAATAGTTGTCTGGCAATTAAAACCAAACTTGAGTCCCTGATATAAATTAGGCTTGAATGTAACAAAGCCAAGAACAATGTGTCCAAGGAAATAAGTGAATTCTCTCCAGACCACCCCCAACACCTCCTCCACTCAACACGTGAAAGTCAGAATTATGGGACTGAATGCCAAAATCCTGCCCCAGCTTGCCTAGTACAACTGGATGCCTCCTCCTCTGGGCTTGCAGGCTGAGCAGCTCTCCCTTCGTGGCTCCTATGGGCTATGATGTGGGAATGTATGATGAGCTGAAACATCAAGGGAGTCTGGGAAAAGTGGCCTTGCTAGAAAAGCAACTAATTCTGGAATTGGATTTGCTTTCCTGATTAACAAACTTCTGCCCACACCAACATTCACAGACTTCCTGAATGCTTATTCACCACTGTGGTATCCCACTCAACACTGAAACTCATTTCACAGCAATAGGCTGACACTATGGGCTCACTGCTTCTCTCATGTACTCCATCACCCTAACATGTCTGGACACATAAAGACTCATTTACAGCTACAGGTTATTGAAATGGGACCATGACAGTCCCAGAGGATGAAAGGTCATCCATCAGCCAGAGATTTTGGATTTGAAGACACATACAGTAACTGATAAAACTTTGGGAACCAATATCCTTTTTGCATTTTGGTTTTTTTTGACCACACCACGTGGCTTGCAGGAGATCCCCAACCGGGGATCGAACTCAAGCCCCCTGTATTGGAAGTGTGGAGTCAACCACCATTAGACCACCAGGAACTCCCCAGTATCCTTTTAATAAACTCCTTTTGATTAAATAATCTAGAGAGAAAGATCTAGAAAGATGCATTCCAATAACTAAAGAGTGGTTATTGCAGACTCTACAGAAATTCTTTGTATTTTTTAATGTTCTTTTTGCTAGTCTATATTTCCTAACTTTCCTAACATAAGCATTAACATTTTTAATAAAAATATTTTAAAATTTAATTTTAAAATGTTATTTTGAGTTTCCATTAAACTTTATGATCCATGACCTTATGAGTACACATTTATTATCAAGACTAACATGACAAAAAATGGGGAAAAATTCTCAGTAAGCTGAATTCAAATGAAAGAAGATAATATTGTAAAGAAAGAGTAAAGGAGGTATTCATTGAAAGCAGGGAAAATAATACTCTGGAAAAATGCAAGAAAGTAATTCAGCTTTTTTATTTTTACAAATAGTTGACATAACTATGTAATATTGACATTACTACAAAAGTGTTAGAATACCAAATATGAATACTTATCTCATAGTTGATAAGATAAATAAAATATTGATTAACTGAAGCAGAAGACCATTCTGAAATGTTTACAAGTATTAGTTATAAATTTTATGTATGTTGCCAAGTCAAAGTTGTACATTTGTGGGGGGACATTCATCATAAATTTTGTTTAATGTTTAACAAGAGAGAAATAGCTAAGTAAATGAAAACTGTCTAATCATCTTCCCAAGATTTGTCCATGCTTGAGTGATTTTATAGGACTCTGGTTACCCTCACATTTATATTCTTTCTTCATATATATCTTCTCAAGGAACTAAAAAAAGAAAAAAGATCAGAGAAGCTAAAATTGGCAAATGAAAATTGTACAGTCTGGTCAGAACCACTACCATACCTGAATTCATAATCTCATATTCTACTGTATACCCTTATAGTACTCAACATCTGATGTTGATGACTAGACCATGCTAGATGGTGGACTTTGGAAGGTAGCTGCATATCATCAGAAATGCCTAGATTAATTCACACTCAGCTCAGCTCAGCTCAGCACAGCCTTGTACTGCTCATCTCTGCTATTAAAGGCTTGGACCTCTGTGTAGCTGAGGGAATGAAGCTGTCAGTAATGTACAGAGCAGTTAATCCAGAAGCAAATACTGGAATGTGTAAGTACCTATGCTCACGTAACAAACATATGTGTATATACACAGTGTACATAGAAATTAGGGGAGTGAAAAGAGAATAAATGCTCACATATAAATTTAAACAATGACTAAAGGATTATATATATATAAATTATATTATATATAATAATTATATATAATCATATAATATAATTATATAATAATATAATATATAATATAATTATTTTATAAATTATATATATAATTTACCATAGTAGAATTCCTCCTCTCTTTTAGTTAGAATCTAACTGATAAAATCAAGGATATAAGACATAAGAAAGGGAGAAAATATTCCAGGGTTTTGACATACAGGTGTTCGCATGGGACTCAGCTGTAGCCAGGGGCATCATCTCTCTTCAGTTGATGCAGCTAAAAGAGTAGCCAGTGATTCATGCTTCTTTTTGCCCAAAATTGAATTAAATGTTCATCAACAGAATGGATTAAATGAATAGGGGACAAAGCAAAATGAAAAAACAAATCTCTTGCCACTAAGAATATTCAGAAAAACTATGAGTCATCATAATAACAAGATACCCAATTATAACATATATATGTGTATATATATATATATATGTGTGTATATATATATATATAAATGTATACGTTCTTCCCTGGTGGCTCAGAGGTTAAAGCGTCTGCCTCCAATGCGGGAGACCTGGGTTCGATCCCTGGGTCAGGAAGATCCTCTGAAGAAGGAAATGGAAACCCACTCCAGCATTCTTGCCTGGAGAATCCCCTGGACGGAGCCTGGTAGGCTACAGTCCATGGGGTCGCAAAGAGTCGGACCCGACCCAGCGACTTCACATTCACCTTCACCTTCATATACATACAAACACACTATCTCCTTGGCAAGAATATATATTAATATGTCTGCATGAATATATATATATACACACACACATAATTATATTTAAGCTAAGAATAAGTTTGCATGTATTATATAATCATCTATAAAATTATATAATCGTAAAATATATACACATTTTTACATTATACATATAAATATACTTATGTAGGCTGTATATGCAAATGAGGCAGTTATTAAAAATACATAAATATGTATGAGTACATTACTACATCTAGTAGGCCTATAGTTGATGCTCAGAGCTAAAGGACAGATTTCATTCCTAGTTCTGTAAGAGTCTTTTAGCCCATTGGTCTATGTCACACACTAGACTTTCCCCTCACATTGCCTGATTTAGCTTTGAGTCAGTCTGTATCTGAGCTTGATCAAAATACCTATTTGCCAGTGTGTTGTTGTTTAGTCGCTCAGAGGTGTCTGACTCTTTTGCGACCCCATGACTAGCCCACCAGGCTCCTCTGCCTATGGGATTTCCCAGGCAAGAATATTGGAGGGGGTTGCCATTTCCTTCTCCACCATTTGCCAGTCAGTATAAGTTACTGTTTGTTCTATCACTCTTGGAAAAAAGAAATCCAGTATCCTAGTTCCAGGAAAGACTACCATCTTGGCTGCTCCTAAAGACTCCTCAGGCCGAGTGCACACAGAGGACACGGGACAAACTCAGAACTCATCAGCCATGACTCAGGCCCCAGGCTGGCCTGGCTTCCTGCCGTGGTGACAGGCTGGTCTAGGGACAGAGCTCCAGGCTGCTGGCCCTCCTGCTCAACGGTCTGCTCTACCAGCCTCCCGCCCCACTCTTGTCATCTTCCAGGAGAGTCTCCACATGGGAGGCAGCAAGGGGAAGCTGCACAGGCTCACGGAGAGGGCAACGCAAAGTGAGAAAAAGACAGAAGAGCCTTCAGGGAGGCCCGGGAAGTGACCTTTTGGCCTAGTCTGCATCCTCCCGTACCCTGCATTGTTGTTCAGTTGCTCAGTCTTATCTGACTCTTTGCAGCCCCATGGACTGCAGCACACCAGGCTTGCCTGTCCATCACCATCTCCTGGAGCTTGCTCAAACTCATGTCCATTGCATCGGTGATGCCATCCAACCATCTCATCCTCTTCTCCTCCTGCCCACATGTAGCACAATAGCAGTACTGTGACTCCCAGCTCCAGTTGGTCCTGACCCCAGCATGGCTCCTTGACCTTAGAAGTGGAAGTGAGGGAGATTTAACATTCCTGGAGGCTTCAGTGTTTTAGCAGCAGCCTCTCGCCCTGCACACAGATCCCTTTCATTTGGTCCCATTAAGGCCAAACCCAGGGAAGGTGAGTCAACAGGAAGCAAACAGGCAGAATCAAAAGGGCAAAACAACAAACGCCATCTGTGGGCCCCTGTCTGGGGTAAGCACGCCCTTCCTCCAGGGCTGAGTCCTGGTGTGCGCCTGGAAAAGAAGTATTTCATCAGGGCACTGACCCCTTTCCCATTAGCAATTGTGAGCCCCTTAGCGGGTCTCTCCAAAATGACCCTTTACTCACACTCGGCATCCGGAAGCCCCTGCTCAGGATAAAATCCTTAAAGGCAACAGCTCCCTGAAGGTCTGCAAGTAACTCCTCCTGAAAGAGGGTCCACAGTTTAAAAAACAGTCAGCTGTCAGAAGTTTCATGTCATACTTGTCCTAATTAAAAGCACTGAGCCCTTTATCAAGTACCTCATTTTAAACTACTTCCTTCTCATGTGGGAATATGTGTATAAATAATGTTCAGAAATTGATGACCACAAAGGTTTTCAAAAGATACCCAACTTTCCTTTCCCTGGTCACATTTTATCAATTAGGTTATTATTGACCTAGGATGTCTAGACTCTATTTGAGATTAATAATTGTCATACTGTCATTTATAATGGAGAAGGCAATGGCACCCCACTCCAGTACTCTTGCCTGGAAAATCCCATGGATAGTCATTTATAATGTGCTATGCTGTGCTTAGTCAGTCAGTCATGTCCGACTCTTTGTGACCTCATGGACTGTAGCCCACCAGGCTCCTCTGTTCATGAGGATTCTCCAGGCAAGAATACTGGAGTGTGTTGCCATGCCCTCCTCCAGGGGACCTTCCCAACCCAGGGATCGAACCCACATCTTCTGCACTGCAGGTGGATTCTTTACCGTCTGAGCCACCAAGGAAGCCCATGATTTATAATAAGAAATATGTATTTGGTCTTCTTCCCATTCTTGGCACAGAGCTCCTAAAAGCCTTGAAATTTTTTAAGTGATAAAAGCCACAGAGGTGAGTTTTTCCTTATTTATAACAAGCACCTTTCAGCCACGTCAGAGTTTATCTTAACGAGGTCTTTTTGGAAACCCCCTAGATAGCTACAAGATGGGAGAGGGTTGCCAGGGAAACTAACCATGAAATTAGAGGGTTGGCACTTTCAGCTCCAACCCCAACCTCCTGGGAGGGGAGAAGAGCTGGAATTGAATTAATCAGAAACAGCTGGTGATGTAATCAATTAAAATTGCTCAGTCATGTTTGACTCTTTGTGATCTCATGCACTGTAGCTCAACAGGCTCCTCTGTCCATGGAATTCTCCAGGCAAGAATACTAGAGTGGGTTGCCATGCCCTTCTCCAGGGGATCTTTGCAACCCAGTGACTGAACCTGGCTCTCCTGCATTGGAGGCAGATTCTTTACCGTCTAAGCCACCAGGGAAGCCCAGTATAATGAAGCCTCTGTACAAATCTAAAGAAGGGAATTTGGCAAGCTTTCGTGTTGGTAAGGATGTGAAGGTACCTGGGGAAGGTAAGGGAGCTCTGAGTCCTGCCCACATACCTTGCCCTGTGCATCTCTTCCATCTGGCTGCTTTTGAAAGTACCTCTTTATAATAAACTGGTAATCTTACTAGAGTGTAAATAAACTGTTTTCCTGAGTTCTGTGAGCTGTTCTTGCAGACGATCAAACCCAAGGAGGGGGTCATGGGAACCTTTGATTTACAGCCACTCAGCCAGAAGCATGGGTGACAACCTGGACTTGAGACTGGTATTTGCAGTGGAGGCAGTCTTAGGGTCTGAGCCTTTAAACTGTGGGATCGGATGCTGTCTCCAGGTAGGCAGTGTCAGAATTGAGTACAATCATAGGACCTGGTGTTGGAGAGTCAGAAAACTGCTCGGTGTGGGGAAAAAAAACCTCAGTACATTTACTGACCAGAATTGAGAATGGTAGAGGAAGAAATAGGAGTGTTTCCCTACTCAGTATATATCTGTAAGTTTTAGAATTAACTCCAAAGGGCATGATTAAAAAAAAAAAAAAAAAAGATTTGATCCAGTCCCAAAATCTTCAGGGCATTCATGCATTCATTTGGTCTTTCTTCAATTTATTTGAATTTAAAATCTTGATGTAGAAGTTTTTATCATTGTAATTCAGTTCTTTAAGGCCATTTCACTTTCCAAATGAATTCAATCAAGAATAGTAAAAACTCGTTATTTCCAGCAAGACAGCCATGCCCTCATGGTGACTGGCCCTAACCAGCACACAGCTGCACACATGTCTTGTGAACTGAGGTGCATAGCCAAGTTGCATCACTTAAAGTACACAAGATATTCAGTCTTCAGGTATTATAAAAGTGTGATTTACAAAAATCATTACAGAACAATTCCATTGCTTTGAGTCCTTCCTGTGTCTAAACTGCCTGATAAACAGTCTTTTACTGTAATAGTTCTATAAACCACATTTCCAAAATTTAAGTATTATTTCTTTTTCATGAGCTGACTGTAACTATTATGACAAATGTCTTTACTGGCTTTCACCACTAAGATAAATCTTTTTGTAAAATTATTTAAGTCTTTAAGAATATGTTTCTTGGGACAGTGGTTAAAAACTTCACCTTTCAATGTAGGGGGGTGAGGGTTCAATCCCTGGCCAGGGAGTTAAGATCCCACATGCCTTGGGGCCAAAAAGCCAACAAAGCAATATTGTAAAAAATTCAATAAAGATTTTAAAAATGGTCCACCTCAAAAAAAAAATCTTAAAAAAAGAATATGTTTCTTAAAAGAGAACTTCTAGACACCTTAATCAAAAGTTTCATTACTATTTTTATTTTTGAATATTTAACTCATTGAGGATGTTCAGTTATTTTTGAAAGTGAACTGGAACCGTCTTATGTCATATGTTCAGTCAGTCAGTTCAGTCGCTCAGTCATGTCCAACTCTTTGCGACCCCATGGACTGCAGCATGCCAGGCTTCCCTGTCCGTCCCCAACTCCTAAAACTTAAACTCATGTTCATCAAGTCAGTGATGCCAGCCAACCATCTCATCCTCTGTCGTCCCCTTCTCCTCCTGCCTTCAATCTTTCCCAGCATCAGGGTCTTTTCCAGTGAGTCAGTTCTTTGCATCAGGTGGCCAAAGTATTGGAGTTTCAGCTTCAGCATCAGTCCTTCCAACAAATATTCACGACTGATTTCCTTTAGGATGGACTGGTTGGATCTCCTTGCAGTCCAAGGGACTTTCAAGAGTCTTCTCCAACACCACAGTTCAAAAGCATCAATTCTTTTGCGCTCAGCTTTCTTCACAGTCCAACTCTCACATCTGTACATGACTACCAGAAAAAACATAGCTTTAACTAGATGGATGTTTGCTGGCAAAGTAATGTCTCTGCTTTGTAATACGCCGTCTAGATTGGTCATAGCTTTTCTTCCAAGGAGCAAGCGTCTTTTAATTTCATGGCTTTAGTCACCATCTGCAGTGATTTTGGAGCCCCTCAAAATAAAGTCTGTCACTGTTGCCATTGTTTCCCCATCTATTTGCCATGAAGTGATGGGATCGGATGCCATGATCCTAGTTTTCTGAATGTTGAGTTTTAAGACAGCTTTTTCACTCTCCTCTTTCACTTTCATCTAGAGGCTCTTTAGTTCTTCGCTGTCTGCCATAAGGGTGGTATCATCTGCATATCTGAGGTTATTGATATTTCTCCCAGCAGTCTTGATTCCAGCCTGGGCTTCATCCAGGCCTGGCATTTCGCATGATATACTTGCAGGATGACAATATACACTCTTGATGTACTCCCTTCCCAATTTGGAAACAGTCTATTGTTCCATGTCCAGTTCTAACTGTTGCTTCTTGACCTGCATACAGATTTCTCAGGAGGCAGGTCAGGTGGTCTGATATTCCCATCTCTTGAAGAATTTTCCAGTTTGTTGTGATCCACACAGTCAATAGTTTTGGCGTAGTCAATTAAACAGAAGTAGATGTTTTTCTGGAACTCTCTTGCTTTTTCTATGATCCAGCAGATGTTGGCAATTTGATCTCTGGTTCCTCTGCCCTTTCTAAGTCAGCTTGCACATCTGGAAGTTCTCGGTTCACATACAGTTAAAGCCTGGCTTGGAGAATTTCGAGCATTACTTTTCTAGCATGTCATGTGTTAAACTCACATAAATTTAGATAGGCAGCTCCAAAAACTGTATGACAAGAAACTCTGCCTAATATGATTTATTTTGAAGCTTATACATAAGCATCTTGGCCTCATAAATTCATGCCATGTTTCCCATTTGAAAATAAGAATTTCATACCCAGTTCCAGAAAAGACAAAATACTTTCTGCCTCAGCTTTCCAAGCAAAAGGAGGCAACTGATGAGTGACTTCTGAATGAATGAGTAGCCAAACTTTTATAGCATTTTACGTTTTTGAAATGTTTTCACAATGTTATCTGGGAGAAGTTTTGAATCTGCTGATCCAGAGAAGAGGATCACAAATATTCTCAGCAGGGTCCTGTATAAGCATTGCATCAAAATTTCAGGACTATAGTGAGGATCTTCTTCCATTAGGTACTTGCTCACAAGAGATGGGCAGGCACAAAGCTTATCTACAGTAAAACCAGAACATATCCTTGTTGTGTGTGTTTGTTGCTTTGTAACATCAAACAGTGCTTAACCTTTGTCCCTTTTCTCTCAGAGAGATCCTGCAACTCTGCTGAAGGGCATAAAAGTAGTTTTTTCTTTTTTTAATCCCAATTTTAGCATTCATCCATTGCCGATTAAAAAAAAAAAAAGCCTCACATTTTCACTCAAAGTGAACTCATGACATTATATCCATTCTCAACTGAGATGGTCCTACCAAGTCACACCATCCTTTGAGCAACCAATTTATTCTGGACTCAAGAAAAGGAGGAGGACAATGAGTGGTTGCCCCATCTTTAGAGACATTGTGTCTACCATGAAGCTAGGAGATCTCAAGTCTTGCTTATTACCTATTCCTCATAAAATGACTTGGCTTTCTCATTGTCAAATTCAATATGCAAGTTATAAGACTTTCAGCAGCCTCTGAATTACTCCAGAGACTCTGACTTCAATATGAGGTGGCAGTTGCACTGGGTCAGATGATCAAGTCTCAGCATACACACATACCTGCTTCTGTAGCTCCTTTTTAAAATTCTCATCTTGAGCTTTACGTAAGACCTTGGGGTCAACCAAAGGCTCATCAGCTCTTTGCTTTTTCCACAACTTGGGGTTCAGATACCACGCTCCATATCTCATCTTCACCCACTTTGGTTTATGAGGTTTCTGTATAAATAACAAAATTCCCAATTTCATTAGTTTGTTTGGTTTGTCGTTTCAATAAATCTAAAATTAAACTTGTGAAAATGGTAGCATTTATTTTAATTTATGCTTACTCCATTCCAAGGCATTTTATGAAGTGTCAGTAGGCTTTGATTTTACAAACATGAAAAGTTTACTACTGAGAAAATAATGTGATAGGTAAACATGGCCTTCGATTTAGACAAACCTGGGCTCAAATCCAGCCCTCTCCAACTTAGTAGCTTTGAGACCATGGACAAGTTACTCAAATTCTTCATTTGTAAAATAGAGATAATAGTTATCTACCCCATAGGGTTATTGGGAAGAAAAAATGAAAGAACTATGTAAAATAGCTAAAAATCGAATATTTCAATGAAGGGTAATGACCTTCAACAATACTCAATCAAAATAATGTTATTAGCCTATTACTCCAGCTCTGTGCTCAGCTTTGTAAATGGTACACTACTTTTGATCCAAATGCTATCCAACACCAATCTCTTGTCTTGAAAGAGAGAAAGGGATGGAAGAAGAGATGTCGTCTTTCTTTCTCCCATGACTCAGCGTTGCAACAAAAAGAGAAAATTTCTGGACAAATATAAAGAAAAGAAAGTAGATCTGCCTGGAGCAGACTCTAGGAAAGAGGATTCCCTGGAAATGAGCTTGAAAGATCTGTGGGTTGATGGGAATGTCCTAACATGGGGTTGCAGTGATGGCTGCACAATTCTTTAAATGTGAAATCATTGAATTGTGCACCAAAATGGGTGAATACCTCAAAAATACATGTGTAATGTAAAATGTTGACTATTTCAGCGTTATGAAATAAAGTCTTCATGTTGCAAAAAAAAAAAAAAAAAGAAATGAAACTTTTCTTTCCTACTAACAAGAGAAACAAAGGAAGGGGTTAATAGCCATAGAGACAGCAAACCAGGTCTGTAAAAGTTAAGCAATTGCAGTTTTAACTGTTACTAATCTGTAGAATATGCAACTAGATTTGTCCTTCACAAAGTTAATTCCTTCATCACTTTCTGACTTGATGTGAACTGTATCCTTTATGTAAACTGTATCCTGCATCTGGCATTTTCTCCTCCACACTCTCTTGTAACACTCCCCTGTAGCATTCTTCATTTCAGGAAGAAGGTCACCAGTTGATAACTTTGGAGGGGAACAGACCCAGTTACTGAGCTTCCTGATGCCAGCTGTGGCCCTTTTGAAATTTTTGCAGAAGAAAGAAAAATATAAGACCTTCACTGTTTTCATCCTTATCACCTACCCTGGCTACAAGTCCTGATTCTAAGACCTCTCCCTATTTCCCAGGAAGGAGGGCACGGCTTCTGAGGCACTTGCCTCCCATGTTCCCTCTTTGCTTGGCAAAGAAATAAAGCTACTCTCTTTCCTCCAAAACTCTGTCTCCGTATTTCTTTTTCGTATTGGTGCACAGAGGGCCAGTATTTTGGCAACATCAGGAGTTCATCTGTTAGTTCATAGCCCAGTGCTGTGATGCAATACCCACTCATTGTCTCATCATGAAAGGAGATCTAATGTTTGCACAGGACTAAGAGATATAAAACACAAAGATCCTGCTCCTCCCCCTTCTCAGGCTTCCCTGGTGGCTCACATGGCAAAGAATCTGCCTGCAATGCAGGAGACTCGGGTTCAATCCCTGGGTTAGGAAGATCCCCTGAAGAAGGAATGGGTACCCACTCCAGTATTCTTGCCTGGAAAATTCCATGGACTGAGTCCCTGGGGTCACTCATATCTAAACTATGAAGTGGAATGTATGGGCCATTCTAGAGTCAAGCCAGAAACACCTGCCTGAAGAAGACAGGATGGGACCGAACACACAGGAGGGAAATCCCTTCTCAGAGCTGGATTCAGCATTATGAGTTCCAGTCCAAGCCTCCTGACCACTTTGTTATTTCTAGAGCACCTGTCACATTGCTGCCTCGGTGCCTTTGCATTCACTGTTCCCTCTCCATAATGCTTTTCCCCAAGATATCCACACAGCTCACTCCTTATCCGTTTCAGGTCATCTTTTCAGTTGTGTCTTCCCTGACCACCCAGTTCAAAAACTGTAACCCCCATCACAATACTGCTTGTCTTCCTTCCCTGACTCATTTTTCTTAACAGCAGTTATTACCAGTTGATATGCTAAATATTTTCTTTGTGCCTGTGCTGGGTCTTTGTTGCTGTGAGTGGGATTTCTCTAGTTGCAGTGAGCAGGGGTTACTCTCTACTAGTGGTATGCAGGCTTCTCATTGCAGTGGCATCTCTCGTTCAGAGCATGGACTCTAGGGCATGCTCAAGCTTCAGTAGTTGAGGTTTGTGGGCTCAGTAATTGCAGCTGTAAAGTGTAGACTCAGTAGTTGTGGAGCATGGGCTTAGTTACCCCACGGTATGTGGGATGCTCCAGGATCAGGGATCAAACCCATGTCCTCTCCGTTAGCAGGTGGATTCTTAACCACTGGACCACCAGGAAAGTCCTAACTATTTTTCTGATTGCTTATCTCACCTCTCACCTTCTAAAATGTAAGCATCTGAGACCAGCATCTAAAACAATACTTAGGACACAATCAGTGCTCATTAAACATTTGTTGGATTAAAATTAGGTCTCTTAACTTAGGCATTATTGACATTTTGAGCTGGATAATTCTTTGTTGGGGGGTGGGGGTATTGCAAGAGGTTCAGCAGCATTCCTGGTCTCTACCCACTAGATGTCTGTAGCTCTTTAGTCATTAATTCCTGTCTGACTCTCTGTGACCCCATGGACTGCAGCACACCAGGCTTCCCTGTCCTTCACAGTCTCCCTGAGTTTGCTCAAACTCATGTCCGTTGAGCCAGTGATGCCATCCAATCATTTCATTCTCTATCACTCCTTTCTCCTCTTGCCCTCAATCTTCTGCGGGGAAAAAATTAGAGAAATTAAAGACATAGCAATAGAAACACAGAGAGAAAAGAGAATCAAAACTGAACAGAGCAGCCATAATCTATGAGACAACTTCATGCAACCTAATTTCCATGTGATTGGAGTCCTGGGAGGGGGTTGAAGGAAAAAACATTTGACCATGTAATAGCCAAAATTTCCCCCAATAGTTGAAAACTATAATCTCACAGATCAAAGAGGCTTCGTAAACCCCAAGCATAAAAAGCATGAACTAAATACCATTGTGTATAATAATCATACTACTCAAAATCAGTGACAAAGATAAGAATGACATAAGATTTAAACAACACAACCAAGAAGACAGTGGGGGCATCTTTAAAGTACTGAAAACAAACAAAAAAACTTTTGA
Source organism: Ovis aries (assembly GCF_016772045.2). Classification (NCBI taxonomy): domain Eukaryota; kingdom Metazoa; phylum Chordata; class Mammalia; order Artiodactyla; family Bovidae; genus Ovis; species Ovis aries. The sequence goes on along the minus strand of NC_056059.1, from coordinate 91,921,199 downwards.
ATCTAGAATTCTATACCCATAAAAATACCTTTTAAAATGAAGGCAGAATAAGGATAGCTTCAGACCTAGGAAAGCTGGGAGAATTCATTGCCAGCAGATCTGCACTGGCTGAGTGTGACGTGTGTATAAAGTGTTAGTCACTCTGTAGTATCTGGCTATTTGCGACCCCATGGGCTGCAGCCTGCCAGCCTGCCAGGCTCCTCTGTCCAGGAGGATTCTCCAGGCAAGAATATTGGAGTGGGTTGCCATTCCCTTCTCCAGGGGATCTTCCCGAAGCCGGGATTGAACATGGGCCTCCTGCATTGCAGGCAAATTCTTTACAGTCTGAGCCCCAGGGAAACCCAGGTAGAGAGGAGATATCAAAGAAAGACATCAAAGGAAATCCCTTAGGCTGAAGGAAAATGATACCATGTGGAAATCTATTTGAACTTTTGCACAGTGATCCTCCATCTGCCAGTCAAAAGTTCAATTTTGGCAATAACCACCATGCTTTATAAAGCAGCATTTGTGCAATTATTTGTAAGTACACATACTTGAGCAATTTCATTCAGCCCAGATTCAGAACAAGCAGTGGTTCAGGCCCCATGTGCCTGAACCATGTGCCTGAACCATGTGGATATAATTTGCCTGTCCAGGATCATTTTATACTTTACACTTTAGAAAGATGAATGGAAAATGGAAAATTTTAAGTGCTGATATTAGTGACAGAATGTACAGTTTTCATAAATTTTATGCAACAGGGTCAAGGGTGGAAAACATCATGAGTGTAAAACTAGGTCAGCTGATTATGTTTAAATATAAATGGCAAAGTTATTGTGTCAAAAATATTGGAAAAATAGTAACAAGCCTGGAGTAGGGAATGGCAACCCACTCCAGTATTGTTGCCTGGAGAATTCTGTGGACAGAGGAGCCTGGTGGGCTACAGTCCATGAGGTTCGCAAAGAGTCAGACACAACTGAGCAACTGAATAGCACTTAGTATAAAAGACAGAGGGTAATTATTATCTTCACTTGCAGAGAAACAAACTGTATAACCGCCTCACCCCACAACTCCCACACAGGCACTGGAATCTGTTGTCGGACTGGCACAATTTGACTTGTATATATATAGCCGCACTAACACATTGTATAGAAAGGTTCTTAGGGGTTCATAGTACTTCCTTTTGGAACATAGCATGTTTTTTCTACTGTTTCCTTGTTCTGTCTTCACAGGAAACTGGTGCTGGAAAACTGAGCGATTTGTTAATTATCAGGCAAGCATGTGGTCAAGAATGATGGTTTGTGGTCAAAAACACCACCATAAAAATTTAAGAATTCTTTGGACAGGAACAGTGTCTCTAGTCATTGACTGCAAACATTTTACTCTTATAATAGTAAACATACATGTATACTGGAATTTCAACATGTAAAATGCGTAAGTTTCAACATATAAAACAAACCGATTGTTTCAACACATAAAACACATAAAAAGAACTAATGAGTCTCTTTCAGCCATCTTGGACCCTGTGAAGGCCTGCTGAGCACGGGACTTCTGAAACGACAAACATGTCTGGAAGGCTGTGGTCCAAGGCAATTTTTGCTGGCTATAAACGGGGTCTATGGAACCAAAGGGAACACACTGCTCTCCTGAAAATTGAAGGTGTATATGCTCGAGATGAAACTTAATTCTATTTAGGCAAGAGATGTGCTTTTGTGTACAAAGCAAAGAACAACACAGTAACTCCTGGTGGAAAACCTAACAAAACCAGAGTAATCTGGGGAAAGATCACTCGAGCTCATGGAAACAGTGGCATGGTTCGTGCCAAATTCCGAAGCAACCTTCCTGCTAAGGCCATTGGACACAGAATTCATGTGATGTTGTATCCTTCGAGAATTTACTTCTTGAAAATAAATAAAAGTGTGGATTTGTCCTGTTGTGCTTTTGTTAAAAAAAAAAAAAAAAAAAAAACAACTAATGACTCTTCAGATGTCACCAAAAATGCTAAATGGCATGCCTTGTTTGTATAACTGACTTCGTTAGATGTAGTAAATGTTCACTCACTTAACATATGTTTATTTATTAGATTTTTTAACAAATATTAAACATCAAAGAATTTTTCAAGATTTTTACTAAATAGAGGTCAGTGCCTTCTGAAGTACCCAAATTCAAGAACATTTAACATTTTGATATAATTTAATTTTCTTTGACTCTCAGTCTTCTCCCTTTTTCGCAATTACCTGTGGTTTCCGAAGTCTCTGCTCACAGTCTAGCTTCTGGAACAACTGTGGTTCCTGCAGTTTATTTAGCCCACTCATTTTCTTTAGCTGCAGAGGAACCTGGCTGGGTCTCATTGTGTGGAGCACATTATAGCGTGGTTTGCTCTGATAGTTAATGTCAAACTGTCTCAGGATAAACTCCTCATCAATGTTCAGGCTCCCCTGGAAGAATGCCACAGGGCATGAGTCAAGGACAAATGTCGAAATGTTTCTTCTTTCTTTAATCTAAAGGAGGTGTTTGGCCACGACTGGAGAAGAGAGCGGTAGTTTAAAAAAGAGGTGGAAAATGCTTTTGTAGGAGACAAGGATTTGGGGTCTGGAGAGTTTTGTCAGTGTACTGAAACAACTTAGGACCTATAAGAAGCAGGGAGTCCTGAGGGAAATAATGGGGCTGCGGAAAATTCAGTCTGTTTGATCAAAAGCAAACATCTCTTAACACATTATAAGAGTGGCATCTCTAGAGGTATTTTCCAGACACATCTATAAATGTTAGTGTTTGGTCTGCCCACAGCCATTATAAGGTTATAAGGGAAGCTGCCCTGTTTGGGATTCCTACTGAAGCCATGATTTGTGCACAGAACACATCTCCTTCTCCCTCAGCCAAAACTGGGAGGAGCAGAGATGCGCACATTTAGAGCGCCTAATCATCCATAGGGGCTTCCCGGATGGCTGGCTCAGTGGTTAAGTAAAAAAAACACCCGCCTGCCAATGCAGGACCCACAGGAGATGCGGGTTCAATCCCTGGGTCAGGAAGATCCCCCAAAGGAGGAAATGGCAACTCACTTCAGTATTCTTGCCTGGAAAATCCCATGGACAGAGGAGCCTGGTGGGCTACAGTCCATGGGTTGCAAAGAGTCGGACACAACCGAGCAATCACGCAGCACGCAAACATCTGTAGGCTGATCATGGATGTATGATGTGACTAAAAGATAGTTTACATTTGAAGGATAGTAGAATATAGCATCCCAAAATATGCCTGTGGCCCAAGGGTTATTTTGAGCTGCTAATTTTGAGAAACAGCAGACAACACAAGAAACAATCTAGAAACAGAGTAGAAGTCACCCTTTAAGTGAAATTTACATTAATTTTAAAAAAAATCTCTATTTGTGACCGTGTCTCCATCTCCATTCTAGGAGAAAAAGGAAGACTCTAAATCATATTATCAATGTAGAAGGCACTCATTTAAATCTGCACAACAAATCATAATCCTGTTCTCCTCTTTTTCCTGGTCACCTCCCCAGTTACTGACTCCCCATACTGTTTCCTCTTTTGTCTTTGGCTGAAGATGGTGTTTGAGCCTGAATTCTAGCCCACCTAGGAGAGTTACTCATTTTTCCCTGGGTATCCCCATGTATACATGAGGTATAATTGTTAATAAACTTCTGTTTGTTTTTTAGTTGTTAATCTCTCTTTGGTTATAGAGATCCTGGAGAGGACTTAGACGAGTAAACAGAAAATTATTCTTCCCTCCCCTACAGAGTCAACACAATCCCACTTTGGACTATATAAGTTGGGGAACATAGAGGATGAGGTCATTAGCAACTGAGCTGATGTTGAAGTGAAACTTACAGACAGGGATCATTAAATAGAGTCAGGGGTATAAACTCAGCTGAAATAATACTGAAACAGAAACAGAGCAAGCAGAACCAATGAGGTAAAAAATAAATAAATAAACAACACGGAAGGAAAGCGTAAACTAGTGCTATGGAGGAAATACCACAGGGTGATGTGATAGGGACCAAAGTAGTGTGACAGATAAAGATGCGACCTTGGTCATAAGGGACTGAAGACGAGGCTGGTCACCAGAGCACCTATACTATTATCCTAGGGTTCCTTACATTTCCTGCCGAAAGAGGAATAGTCTCCAGCAGTAGAAACGGGAGAAGAGGAAGAGCTGGAAGTCAGGCAATCCCATCCAGCCGGACTGTAGACAAGCAGTGGTAGAGTGGGCATCAGTGGGTAGGGTGCTTTCTTGTCTAGCATCCCTAGTCCAGCCACCCTCTGGGAAGCCTCCCTCCACCACTCTCAGTCAATATGTTGCAGAAGGCTGGACATGGCCATCTTTTGACCTCAAGGTAAGACATGTAACCTGGGACTAGCCAATAATCATATTCCATCTCCTTACTCATAGTGGATAATTCACACGTAGGTGTGACCCAGGTTAGATATAGGTTAGAGTGGTGGGATTTAAGTTTTGAAAATTTAGTGACTACTTTGGCATCTCTTCAGAGAAGGCAATGGCACCCCACTCCAGTACTTTTGCCTGGAAAATCCCATGGATGGAGGAGCCTGGGTGGGCTGCAGTCCATGGGGTCGCTAAGAGTCGGACACGACTGAGCGACTTCACTTTCAATTTCCACTTTTCACTTTCCTGCACTGGAGAAGGAAATGGCAACCCACTCCAGTGTTCTTGCCTGGAGGATCCCAGGGACGGGGGAGCCTGGTGGGCTGCCGTCTATGGGGTTGCACAGAGTCGGACATGACTGAAGCGACTTAACAGCAGCAGCAGCAGTTGGCATCTCTTAGGGAAAGACTACAGGAAAGTGTAGTCAGATAGAGGGGAGCAGCCAAGTGATAGGGAGAGTGCCTAAAAACATTTTAACACCCAGATACAGCTGTGCCTGAAGCTCCTAAGACTTCTGGATGATTCCCTTTTCTCCCTTAATCTAGTCTGAATTATACCATTTGCCAAAGAATTAGTCCTAAGTAATACATTGACTAAAACTGACTAACACACTCAAAAAATGAGGGTGGGGGATAGAAAATTCTAGAAGGTCTTAAATCCAGGAAACAGCATCAGGAATCTAGACATCTGAGAGGACTCAAGGACAGGAATAGGTACTAAGGAGGGCAAGAATAGAATTTGATAACTGAGTCAAAAGTCTCTTCATGTCAAATACTTTTTGTAATGACTGTAGTCAAACATAGCTTCCAAAGTACTTAAATATAACCAAGAAAGATTTATATGATCTGAAGAGAAACCCGAGTATGCTGGAAAAGATTGAAGGCAGGAGGAGAAGGGGATGACAGAGGATGAGATGGTTGGATGGCATCATCAACTCAATAGACATGAGTTTGAGCAAGCTCCAGGAGATGGTGAAGGACAGGGAAGCCTGGCACACTGCAGTCCATGTGGTCACAAAGAGTAGGTCACGGCTAAGCAACTGAACAACAACAACATAACCAAGAGAAATGAGTTGAAGAAGGAGTGAAGGATACAAACCTCCAGTTATATGATGAATAAGTTCTGGGGAATCTGATGTAAAGCATAATGACTATAGTTAACAATACTGGATTACATACTTGAATGTAACTATGTACATTCTTATAGTCACAGTGTTAGTTGCTTGGTCCTGTCCGACTCTTTGCCACCCCATGGACTGTAGCCTGCCAGTCTCCTCGTCCATGGGATTTTCCAGGCAAGAATACTGGAGTGGGTTGCCATTCCCTTCTCCAGAGGATCTTCCTGACCCAGAGATAGATCCCAGGTCTCCAACATTGCAGGGAGACTCTTTACCCTCTGAGCCACCCAGGAAGCTCCAAATTTCATTTTGATGAGTAAATAAACCTAAAGTGTTGCTCAGTTGTGTCCAACTCCCTGGGACCCATTGACTGTAACCTTTGTCCATAGACCTCTCCAGGCAAGAATATTGGAGTGGGTAGCCAGCCATTCCCTTCTCCAGGGACTCTTCCCGACCCAGGGTTCGAAAATGGGTCTCCAGCATTACACTATATGCATGTATGAAACCATCACACTGTATACCTTAAACTTATACAATGTTATATGTCAATTATATCTCAATAAAGTTGAGGAAAAACAAAGAGCCACTTTAAATAATACATGAAACAACAGCAATATGACATATAAACATTTATGCATTGGCTGCAAGCTTGCAAACTTACCAGAAATTTCACCTACAAGAAACATTTTTATTTCACATGGTGGGAGAGTCAAAAGATGCCTTTATGACTTTGTCTATTTGACTTAGAGTTATCCAAATGCTGAGCAACTAACACTTTTTTTTTTTTTTAACGAAAGCAACTTTGAGCTCAAATTGTAAAAAGTAAGTTGTAAGTATTACTAGTAACTTACAAAGGCAGTAGCCCAGTTGCAGAAGTCGCTAACTGCTTGGCGAACATTTTTGTGAAGAAGCAGACCATCCTTTTGGAGCAAACCTGTTTCACTTGGCTTCCTTTTCTCATAAAGCCATTGGCATGGATGTGACACAGGGGTCTTCTTGGGACTAAAGATAATGAAATCATCAAAGAATTATAATATAAGATGCCATGAATCCAAGTGGATTTCAAATAGTATCTTGGGGAGGAATTCATAATTGCATGTATTTTTAACACTCTTGCAAGCTCATACAAATTATGTGTTAATATTTTCAAAGATCATATTCTCATTATCAATATCAAAAAGACAAGTATACCATGTTATTTAGAACAATTAAAGTTGATATAGAATTTTATCATTGCAAGTTAATTTTTTCAAAAATTATGAGTACCATTTATTAAGACCTGTGTCAGGTAAAAACACAAATTATAGTGACTGGAATCTTCCAAAGTCTTAGACAATCTTGACAAGCAGGAGACATCCTGGCTTCTCTCTCCTTCAGCCTTAAAATTCAGCCTATTAGTAAATCTAGTAGATTTTAATTCTGTTCCCTTCTCTGGCCTGTCACAAAATGTATCTCTGCATCTTTCTTAAGGCCCAACTGCCAATTCCTAATCCATTCTCTACACTGTAGCCAAAACTGTCATTTCAATATATAAATTCAGTCTTATCAAATGCAGCTACATTTCATCCTGGATTAAGCCTATTCAGTAGCTTCTTTTTAAAAACAGATATAATTCATACATCATAATATTTACCATTTCAAAGTATACAATTCAGTTGCTTTCATATATTTACAAAGTTGTATAACCATCACCATTAATTTTGGAACATCTTCATCACACCAAAAGAAGAAGCCTCATAGCCATTAACAGTCACTATTTGTCTTCCCTTCCCTACCATTATCCTTGCTCTTAAACCACTAATTTACTCTCTGTCTCTGTGGATTTGCCTGCTCTGCATATTTCATCTGAATGGAACCGTATATAACATTTTTTGTCTGGCTTCTTTCACTTAGCATAATGTTTTCGTTTCACAGATCCTGTAGCATGTATCAGCAGTTTATTCCTTTCTACGCTTGAATAATATTCCACTGTATAGATAGACCACATTTGTTTATCCATCAGCAGTTGGTTGATGGATATTTGACTTGTTACCACTTTTTGGCTATAATGAATAATGCTGCTATGGATATTCAGGCACAAGATTTTGTGTTCACTACCTTCTTTCACTTCTCCAATAAAGATCTAAGTCTTAACGCAGTTTTCAAGACTCTTCATGGCCTGCTCCTTGCCCATCTCTCCAGATTCTTCCGGAATTACCACCCTTCCACACTCTCTGAGTTCCAGCCATGGTGGCCTCTCCTCAGTTCCATGAATTCATCATGCTTCCAGCCAGCCACAGGGCCTTTGTACATGTTATTCTATCTGACTGCAATGCTATCTCCAACCCCTTACCTCCCTTATGTCTCAATATATTTTCCCTTTCTCAGGAAGGCATTCGCACAGTCTGTCCCCAGAACCCACAGTTTATTCAAAGCAACCTGTACCTTTCATTCATAGCACTTATATATTAATTCATCCACTCAACAAATATTTATTAGGCAACAACTATGACTTCCTTGCTGGCTCAGATAGTAAAGAATCTGCCTGCAATGCAGGAGACTGGGTTTGATCCCTGGGTTGGGAAGATCCCTTGGAGAAGGAAATGGCAAGACACCCCAGTATTCTTGACTGGAGAATTCCATGGACAGAGGAACCTTGCAGGCTACAGCCCATGGGGTCAAAAAGAGTCAGGCTGAGTGACTAATGCTTTCACTTTCATGTACCAGGTACTATCCTAGGCATTAGGATTCAGCTGTAAATAAAGTTAAGAACCAGGACTTCCCTGGTGGTCTAGTGGTTAAGAATCTGCCTGCCAGTGCAGGGAACACGAGTTCGATCCCTAATCCATACAGATCCCACATGCCGGGAAAGAACTAAGTCCATGTGCCATAACTATTGAGCTTGTGCTCGAGAGCCCAGGGGCCACAACTACTGAGACCTGAGCACCCAGAGACTATGTTCTGCAGCAAAAGAAGCCACTGGAGTGAGAAGCCAAAGCTCTGCACAAACAGTAGCCCTTACTTGCTGCAACTAAGAAAGTCTGTGCAAAGCAATGAAGACCCAGCGCAGCCAAAAGTAAAATTAAATATTAAAAAACATTTTCAAAAATAAAGTTAAGACCCTGTCCTCAGTCATGTCCAACTCTTTGCGACCCCATGGACTATATAGTCCATGGAATTCTCCAGGCCAGAATACTAGAGTGGGTACCCTTTCCCTTCTCCAGGGGATCTTCCCCACCCAGGGATCAAACCCAGGTCTCCTGCATTGCAGGAGGATTCTTCACCAGCTGAGCCACCAGGGAAGCCCTTACAATTGATAGGGAGACACAGCAAAGAGGTAAAAAAATATGTGTGCGTGGTATGCACTGCATTGCTTCACTCAGGTCTCTTTGCAATACTATGGACTGGAGCCCGCCAGGCTCCTCTGTCCATGGGATTCTCCAGGCAAGAATACTGGAGTGGGTGGCCACACCCTTCTCCAGGGGATCTTCCTGACCCAGGGACTGATCCCTTGTCTCTTAAGTCTCCTGCATTGACAAGTGGGTTCTTTACCACTGGCGCCACCTGGGAAGCCCCAAACAAATATGTACCAGGTAACTGTAAGTGATTTAAAGAAAAATAAACCAGGGCAGGAAGGATGGAGAGTGACGACAGGCGGCTGTTTATACAGAAAAGGCCTCTCTACTAAAGTAATATTTGAGCAGACCCAGAAGAAGAAAGGGACCAACCCATGTAGAAATCGAACATTCAGCTACTAGGCTGATAAGCACAGCACTGCAAAGGCCCCAAGGTCAGAGCTGAGAATATATGAGAAATACAAAAAGGCCACTGTGGCTGGAGAGGCGTGATTAAAGGATACAATAGTAGAGGATGAGGGCTAAGAGATAACCAGAACCTGATCATAAGGGACGTGAGAGGCAAGGATAAGGACTTTGGATTTTACTCTGAATAAGTAAGCAATTAGAAAATTTTGAGCACAGGACTGATATTGCGCGACTTAAGTTTTTTGGTTTTTGTTTTACAGAATCAGTTTAGCTACTGTGCAACAAATAAAACGGCACAGGTTGGGGGCAGGGTGGAGGCCAGGAGATTAGTTAGTAAACCATTCCAATAATCCAGGCAAGAGATGATGGCACCTCAGAACAGACTGACCGTAGTAAAACAGACAAGATTCCAGATATATTTCAAAGGTACAGGCATTAGAATTTGTTTTTTGGCAGATTGCAACCCCTGTTTAAAAAGTCACTGAAAGAGTGGAGTTACTACTTACTGATCTGGAGGAAACAGAAGGGGGAGTAGGTTTGGGGAAGAAATTAAGATTTCAGCTTGGATTTATCAAGTCTCAAATGCCAGTTATATGTTCAAAGGAAAATGTTAAACAGTTTCTTGTATTAACCTTTTTTTTGTTTGCTTGGTTGGTTATTCACCAAACTACTGATCTCAATCATGATGAATAAAAGGGCTTCTACCACAAATAATTTAAAAAGCCATTCTGGGCTAATCAAAACCATTCAGATTTTCAGCAGTTTTCTTCTCCCACAGCTCTCCAAGAGTAGTGTAGACACAACTGAATTCCCTCTATTGCTGATAATTTGCATCCATTTAACGAAATAAGGGGCTTCCGTGGTGGTTCAGATGGTAAAGAATCTTCCTGCAACGCAGAAGATCCAGGTTCGACCCCCAGGTTGGGAAGATCCCCTGAATAAGGGAATGGCTACCCACTCCAGTATTCTTGTCTATAGAATTTCATGGACAGAAGAGCCTGGCAGGCTACAGTCCATGAGGTGGCAGAGAGTCAGACATGACTAAGCAAACAACACTTTCACTTTCAATGAAATAAAGCCTTCCCTGGTGGCTCAGTACCAAGGAATCTGCCTGTCAATGCAGGAGAAGGGGTTCAATCCCTGGATCAGGAAGATCCCCTGGAGAAAGAAGTGGAAACCCACTCCAGTATTCTTGCCCAGGGAAATTGCATGGGCAGAGGAGCCTGGTGAGCTACAGTCCATGGGGTCGCAAAGAGTCGGACACGACTAAGCAACTAAACAACAACAGACTAAACACTACTCAGAGCAGAACCCAAGGATCCTTTCCCTCCTTGTCAGGAACTTAATTACTTTTACTTCTCTTAATTATTGTAAAGATTCTTAACTAGTCCTAAAGTAAAGTGAAGAAGAACTAAAGAGCGTCTTGATGAAAGTGAAAGAGGAGAGTGAAAAAGTTGGCTTAAAGCTCAACATTCAGAAAACGAAGATCATGGCATCTGGTCCCATCACTTCATGGCAAATAGATGGGGAAACAGTGGCTGACTTTATTTTGGGGGGGCTCCAAAATCACTGCAGATGGTGATTGCAGCCATGAAATTAAAAGACACTTGCTCCTTGGAAGGAAAGTTATGACCAATCTAGATAGTATATTGAAAAGCAGAGACATTACTTTACCAACAAAGGTCCGTCTAGTCAAAGCTATGGTTTTTCCAGTGGTCATGTATGGATGTGAGAGTTGGACTGTGAAGAAAGCTGAGCACCAAAGAATTGATGCTTTTGAACTGTGTTGTTGGAGAAGATTCTTTCAAGTCCCTTGGACTGCAAGGAGATCCAACCAGTCCATCCTAAAGGAGATCAGTCCTGGGTCTTCATTGGAAGGACTGATGTTGAAGCTGAAACTCCAATACTTTGGCCACCTGATGCGGAGGGCTGACTCATTTGAAAAGCCCCTGATGCTGGGAAAGATTGAGGGCAGGAGGAGAAGGGGATGACAGAGGATGAGATGGCTGGATGGCATCACCAACACAATGGACATGGGTTTGGGTAGACTCCGGGAGTTGGTGATGGACAGGGAGGCCTGGTGTGGTACGGTTCATGGGGTTGCAAAGAGTCAGACACAACTGAGCAACTGAACTTTAACTGACAGTATTCTAAAGATGAGAAGCTTTGAGAAGGTAACTACAGAGAGTCACTGACTTAATGACAATTCGTCTTAGAATTTTTCCACTTCATGAGAGTGCAAAGTAATAGCTGTTCAGAAGAAAATGTACTTTGAATTTGGATTTTTTTTTCCTGGGCTGGTGATATGCTGTGATGACCCTGTCTGGTGATGCTGGGCAGCAGCAGTGACCCATAGTTCTCCACCAGCCATGTGATCACGAGGGACAACAGCCGATACACTTACGACCACCCTGTACCCACACAACCAACATTTTCTTCACCTTCAGTACTGTAATCTGTCTATAAATTTTGTGAGATGGTCAATACTTTATTATACAATAGGCTTTGTGTTAGATGATTTTGCCAATTGTAGGCTAATATAAGTGTTCTGAGCATAGTTAAGGTGTGCCAGGTTAAACTATGGTTTTCGGTAGGTTAAATGTATTGCATGCATTTTTGACTGATGGTATTTTTCATTTATCATGGGCTTATCAAGACAATCCCACTGTTAAGTCGAGGAAGATTTGTACTAGAACGTTTCATCAGGGGACAGGAATGAGCAAGAGGTAAAGAACCATACTTACAGTCCCAAATAGACTTGGGTTGAACGTTTTTTTAAAAGTTTTGTGGGTTTTTTCATTCTTTTCCTGATGCCCTGACAATAAGCCCATGTGTCTTCCAGCTTCTTGTCAGGATCCAGAACTTCCAGCACCTTTAATAAGAGCTACAAACAGAAAACAACTTAGGAGAAAAGAAAGATGTACTGAAAAGGGGGCTCTCTGATTCTCAAACACAACAGACCAACACATCCCTTCGCTTTGCCTTTCTAGTTGGTCAATACCATTCATCAGCTCCAGTGCAAATACGGTCCTGGGTGATGCTGGTTAATGTCCTTCAGCTGGACATTAGCTGTGTAGCCTTTTTATTTAAGTTTCCATCTCCTCTAGATAGAACAGTGACTCTGGGCCCACTTGGACCCCAGTACCTCACTGAGAAAAGTACCTCTAGAGGGTGTCTGTGGTTTTTGACTGCCTACCATCCATTCAGGGCTTCCCTGGTGGCTCAAAGAGTTAAGAATCTGCCTGCAATGCGGGAGACCCAGGTTTGATCCCTAGGTCAGGAATATCCCCTGGAGAAGGAAATGCAATCCACTCCAGTATTCTTGCCTGGGAAATCCCATGGACAGAGGAGCCTGATGGGCTATAGACTGTGGGGTCTCAAAGAGTTGGACATGACTGAGTAACTAACACTTTCACTTTCACCATCCGTTCATCCTCCTATGAGTAACAGTATCTAGACTTTTCTTTGGAAAATCACCTCTCCCTCCAGTCTCAGTCCTTGTGGTCTGAACTGGCCTGACAGCTCTTCACACTACAGACTGGCCTGGCCAATCAGGCCTACGGTGACTGGCTAACCCAATGAGACCCAGGGGAATTAGGTCATGAAATTTTCCTGGAACCATGCAAAGATGTATTGTTTTCCAAAGTAAAACTGACATCTAGAGTTGCTGGTGGCAATCACAGCACCACAAGAAGAGATCCTGCTTCAGAAGGAAGACAACACATCTATTTGAGGAGGTCAGATATGAGAATAAAAACCACAGTTCCATGTGCCCTCTAAGGATGCGTGCAGAGGATCTCTTTGCCACAGACTCAGAAGCTCTGATCCACGGGAGGGTAGTGAAGGAAAGACCAGGGGGCAAACCATTGATTACAAATTCCAGTTGTAATGAGAACCTGCTGTAGCACACAGGGAACTCTACTCAGTGCCCTGTGGTGACCTATATGGGAAGGAAGTCCAAAAGAGAGGGGATATATGTAGGCATATAGCTGATTCACTTTGCTGTGTAGCAGAAACTAACATAACATTGTAAAGCAACTATGCATGTGTGCATGCTCAGTCACTAGGTCATATCCGACTCTTCGCGACCCTACGGACCATAGCCCACCAGGCTCCTCTGGCCATGGGATTCTCCAGGCAAGAATACTGGGGCGGGTTGCCACTTCCTTCTCCAGGGGATCTTCCTGACCCAGGGATTGAACCCCTGTCTCCTGCCTCTCCTGCATTGCAGGTGGATTCTTTACCACTGAGCCACCAGGGAAGCCCATGCTAAGTATATAGGAGCTGACTGGAGCTGAAAGTCAAAGAATCCTGGGATATTGATGACACATTGCAGCTGCTGCCCAGCTCTGGTCCTGGCAATCTGGTGAATTTCCCTGTGACTTTTCAGGTGCCCATCCATTAATAACATCTTATGGACACCTCCCAAGACCAGGCTAAAATGACAGAAGCAAGACTGAACAATTCCTCCACTGTTTTCTCCCCTCAAAAGAGTCACAAGCAAAACTGACTGGTAGAGCTTCAGAGGTAAACAAGTCAAACATTTCTGGGTTGCTGAGCCTTTATAAGTTGGCTGGCCTCTTGGCAGTATGGTGCTGTCATCGGCATTTCCTGAAAGGCTGCTCCACACCCCAGGAGAACTCTCCCCAGGGAGACAGTCATCGTCTTCACTCCTGGAGGGAACTCCCCAGGCATCTAAGGAGCAACATTCTCCAGGCCCCACTGAAGGCCCACCCACAACCCCGGGACAGGAGGTCACCTCGGCGGGCATGTCTTCTTCCAGGTCTGGATAAAGAGCCAAGGGGTACAGGGTCAGCTGGGCCTCAATGTCTGCCAGGAATGCCTTCCGTGCCTGCTGGGCCGGCGAGAGCTTGGAACACAGGGCTGCGTGCCTGGGCAGCCTCTTCTTAGGAGAAGGTTGGGGAGCTCTGTGATAAATTTGGGGGAGAAAGCCCTCCCTGGGGCCCAGCGTGGTCAGAGCTTCACAAGGCGGGCAGCCTCTCCTGAAGTCATCCTGTCCTGTTCTCACGAATCTCCACCGCCGGCTGTCCAGGGAGGTGGGACACGGCAGCCTGCCCTTGTGCTCCATGAAGCACTTGGAGGGCAGATTCTCTCTGTACCTGCAAGACATCACGGCAGCAGTCTGACCACAAGGGTGAGCGTGGGAGAAGGAGTTTTCCAGGAGGCTGGCCTCTACCTGTGTTAGGCAAGAGTTGGAGGAAGGGAGGGTCATGTGAGAAGGCGGAGTTCCCATACTCCTGGTTCAGGGCACATCATCACTGGTCCGTATGACCCTCTCTCCTGTTTCTTTATTCGACGTTATTCCGATATTCCATCCTCACTGCCCCCTCTCCACAGGCACGACCACTCTAACAGATTTGGAATATATCCTGTTTGCAGGGCTTTCCTGGTAGCTCAGACAGTAAATACTCTGCCTGTAAAGCAAGAGACCTGAGCTCGATCCCTGGGTGGGGAAGATCCCCTGGAGAAGGGAATGGCTACCCATGCCAGTATTCTTGCCTGGAGAATTCCATGGAGGAGCCAGGTGGATTATAGTCCATGGGGTCACAAAGAATCAGACACGACCGAGTGACTAACACTTTCACTTTTCACTTCTGTTTGAAGACATCCTTATAAGATCTGTATTGTTCTTTTGTGTCCATGTATCCTTACTGTACATAAATGGTCTTATTCTGTCACTTGTTTACAAAGCATGATACCATGAAGGCCTATCCATGTCACTCTGTGTAAATGTAATTCATTATTATCACCTGCAGTCACCAGCTATCCCCTCTCTTTTTGAAAGATACTTAAAATTTATAACCCCTCCTGGACTCTGTCTTATCCTTTAAAGGGACACAGTGCAGTGGGAAGAACCTGGACGTGGTGACAGCTCACCCCCAACTGGGCTTTCCTGGTGGCTGACATGGTAAAGAATTCGCCTGCAATGCAGGAGACCTGGGTTTGATATCTGGGTTGGGAAGATCCCCTGGAGGAGGAAATGGCAACCCACCCCAGTATTCTTGCCTGGGAAATCCCACGGATAGAGGAGCCTGACAGGCTATATTCCACGGGGTCACAAAGAGTCAGATATGACTGTGACTAAGCACAGCACAGCACCCCCAACTAGCTGAAGGATGTTCACCCTACATTTAATCTGTGGGCCTTGATTTCTCCTCTCAGCTCAGTGGGGTCAAGGGCACAAACTAACCGTTCATGTGCTGTATCAGGCCCACAAACCCATCATTTGATCCCCTTGGTGCTTTAATAAGAACCGTAATAGTTCACATGTAAGGAGAAATTTCTGTATAGCATGTGCTGTGCTCAATGCTTTACACGAATCAGTCTCATAACAATCCCATGAAGTAGGCACTAACATTATTCCAGATAAGGAGACTGAGGCACAAAGAAGTTGACAAACAAAACAAACACTTGTCAAAGTTCCCACTGTTAATAAGGGGGAGAGCTGGGATTTTAATACAGTGTGACTCTGGAGAAAGGTGAGAAAGGTGTTTATACGTCAGAGCTTCTGACATATAAAAATGCCCATACAAATAATGTGGAACAAAAATCAGGAGCTCTGGGAACACTAGGTCCACCTTCCCGTGGAGCCCCTATTGGCATAGTGGCTGCCATCTTTAGACAAGTCCTGTGCTCTCTTATCCACAGTCTCCACTGCTCCCTACTACCGAATACGAAACCTGCTTCACACTGTCTCTTTACCTCATCAAACAGTTATTTGCACGGAGTTTTTAGGGCAGGAAGCTAAGATGGAAGAGATCGATGGACAAACAGAAAGAAAACTGAGACCTGGATAATCTAATATATCCAGGCATTGCCAAAGTCAGGACTTGGCATTTGAGCAGCTTAATGGCAGGTCTCTCATGATCTTAATATATCACATGGCACTAGTCAGATATTTCTATATTATTGGTGTCTTTCCTTGAAGCCTCTTCCACCTCCAGGCCCCTTTCATCTATAATGACTCATTACAGTAAATCTACTTCTTGTCACACTCATCTTTATAGGCACAAAACATTTTAAGAGATTCCAGCTTTATCCTTATCCTTTTCTTGTGAGTCCTGGACACTTCTTACTGTCTGTGCATGCATGTGTGTGTTTTAAGGGTTTAATCCATCTGGAAATGGCAACCTACTCCAGTACTCTTGCCTGGAAAATTCCATGGACTGAGGAGCCTGACAGGCTCCTCAGTCCATGGGGTCGCAAAGAGTCAGATATGACTGAGAGACTTCACTTTCACTTTCACTGTGAAAATACAGATGAGAGGATACAAAAATATGAGTTTACAAGTTGCTCTTTGCAATTAATAAATCACTCCTAAATAGTTAAGTGGTGAGGATGTTGAAATTCTATCTAGCCTTGAGATTTGATGACTCACTCAGTATGACTTGTTAGCAAGTTACCCTCTATAGTACCAAAGTTCTTCCTGACCCAGGAATCAAACCTGGGTCTCCTGCATTGCAGGCAGATTCTTTACCGGCTGAGCTACCAGGGAAGCCTGTTTCCCACACATTTACAACTAATTCAAAGATCCAATCACTTCATAAAATAAAATCTGATGACCAATATTTTTACTCAAGCACAGTCATGCAACTCAAAATGAAAGTGTGGCAGCTAGCTCAAGCCTGATAGAACATTAGAGCTGGCACAAACTTTGAAAGAAATCTAGTCTAACTTCTTCACTTTTCAACAAGGAAATGAAGTTCCAAAGGGGTGAATAAGGGAACAGTCTGGCTGGAGGACTTACCTCACTTTGCCTCTCATAGCTGATAAACTTGCCTCTCTGCATTCTGTTAAGTTCATGAAAATTTTTGCTTAACCCAGAGTATAAAGCAAGAACATTTTTCTAAGCATCTACTATTTTCACAGTCACTATATGATACTCAGATATTTCCATCTTTAAGAACTGCAAAAGAGTATTGGGCATTTATCCTAAAGAAATGAAAACTTATCTTCACAAGAAAGTCTGTACACAAATGTTTATAACAGCTTTATACATAATAACTAAAAACCAGAAACAAACTGAATGTCCTTCAACAGGGGAATGGAAAAACGATGGATAAACATCTGTGCCATGAAATATGACTCAGCAGTAAAAATGAACTATTGATGCATACAACATCTGGGATGGGTCTCAAGGGCTTCTGCTTAATGAAAAGGAACCAATCTCAAAAGGTTTTATATCTTTTATAAAAGTATTATTCTATTTTTCTAACATTCTCAAAAGAACAGAATTCTAGAAATGGAGACCAAATTAGTGGTTGCCAAGTGGTGTGAGTGGTAAAGTGAGTGAAAATTAAAGCATAGCATGAAGTGGCTCCCTTGCGGTAAGGAAACAGTTTTGTATCTTGATATATACCTATAACAATATTTTACTGAACTACACACACACACACACACACATACACAAGTACAAGTGAAAACTGGTGAAATTCAAGTAAAGTCTACCATCTAATTCATACATACACACAGTGCTGATTTCCTACTTTGGTAATGTACTATAGTTATGCAAGGTGGTATCACTGCAAGCATCTGGAGGAAGGGTGCATGGGACCTCTGCACTATATCTGCAACTTCTTGTGAGTCTATAGTTATTTCAAAACAAAAAGTTTGAAACTGGGGGTGGGAGAGATTCTCAGAAGAGTCCATAAACTCTAACATGTATACAGTGCATATATATGGCAGTGACTGTTTTACAAGTGCCAAGTCACTAAATCCTCACAGTTTGTGTGTCAGTCACTCAGTCATGTCCAACTCTGCAACCCCATGGACTGTAGCCTACCAGGCTCTTGTGTGCACGGCATTCTCTGGGCAAGAATAATGGAATGGGTTGCCATTTAGCAATCCTAGAAAGCTCATTCCTTTTATTGTTCTCATTTTACAGTTAAGAAAACTGAGCCCAGAAAGAGCAACTAATTGTCTAAGGTCACCAGTCAAACGAGGAAAACTGGCCTTCAACTCCAGCCTTGCTGATTGTAGACTCTGGAATCTTCACCACCACATGGCTGCTGCCTCCAAGAGCACTGAATTCCATTCTCATAACCCGCTCAAGGAACCAGCCAAGGCAAAAAGCCTCGGGTTCCTGTCTTGTGCAGTGATGCCAACCATTTATAATGGCAACTGACCACCCCAGGGCCTGAGGCACCCCCCCAAAACACCAACTCGGCTTGGCCACAGTCACCTGCTGGGCAGGGAAAGACTTCTGGTGCGACCCTTCAAACATCCAGACCCCTCACACTGGATGTAGGATGCAGGCGGCTAATCCCGAGAACAGTGTGTTGCAGGCTAAACCATTCTCCGCAGAGGACTCTTCCACCATCAGTTTCCCATCTGGAGGTGTGTTACTCGTTCAGTTTTGAGCAGCTCTTTGCAACCACACGGGACTGCAGCCCGCCAGGCTCCTCTATCCATGGGATTCTCCATGCAAGAATAATGGAGTGGGTTACCATGCCCTTCTCCAGGGGATCTTCCAGACCTAGGGATTGAACCCAGGTCTCCCACATTGCAGGCGGATTCTTGACTAGCTGAGCCAGCAGGGAAGCCCTCCCATATAGAAAGGGTGTATTAATCTACATCCTCTGGGGGTGGTTTAGTCTCTCAGTTGTGTCCGACTCTGTGCGACCCCATGAGCTGATGAAGCCTGCCAAGCTCCTCCGTCCATGGGATTCTCCAGGCAAGAATACTGGAGTGGGTTGCCATTTCCTTCTCCAGGGGATCTTCCTGACCCAGGAATCGAACCCGTGTCTCCTGCATTACAGATAAGGAATCTGCCTCTAGGGGGACAGTAAAGAGCGTGGCATGAGCTGGTTATGTTCTATTACGAACATTTAGGTGCGGGAGACCTAAAGGAGGGAAGGAAGTCGGGTCCTCCGCGGCCATCGGCCACCCGCCGACCCCGACCCCGGCAAGCACGGAGCGCAGGCGCCCCCACGCGGCACCCACGGGATGCGCCCTCGCTCGGGCGCGCGCTTACCTGGGCCTGCAGTTCCTGCCCACCCGCATCCCGGCCCGCGGCGCCGGCGGGAACAGCCGCCAGTGGTCAGCCATGGTGCCTCGGCCGCCCACGCGGCCTCCGGTGGTGTGTGTTCCCCGCCGCTCGGGTCGCTAAGAGACCCGCCGAGCTGAGTGCTGCCCAGACTCGCCCCGGGCGCGGAGCAGCCCAGGCGCCCCCTGCTGCTACCCGGGAGCGAGCGACCCCGAGGCGTCCCTGCGCCACCCCCGCCCCACAACCCCTCCTCCAACGCCTGGGGGCGTGGACAGTGGCAGGGGAAGCTCGAAGAATCAGGTTCTTGGTTTAATTCTGTTTTTTTTTTTTAATCTGTTGTGATTAAATCTATCGGGATTTAATCTGTTGGGGTCAGTGTTCATGCTTTTCTTGCACACCACCGGTTCAAAAACTGTTGAAGGAAGAAAGCAGCTGGGGTGAGAAAAGAAAGAATGGAAAGAGAGCGAAAGGAATAGACTGACTTGTAATGGTGGGGAGGCCTTTTAGCACGGAATGTTTTTCTGGAGGTCCTGGAAATCCGTAACTCACCGCCTCTGTAAATCGGGGGCTGTGCACTGGTAACTAGTCACCAGCTGGTTCCCAGAGTCCCGCCTAGCTCTTGTGTTACTTGCTCCTTCTGCCTGGACTCACTAAAGCAGTGAAAATGTCATCCAGTTGGCCCTGGTAGGCAGATGTCCTCGTAAATATGGATTGCATGAGGATGTATTTTGGGTTTGCTAAGTTCTCTTGCTACTTCTGAGTGTTCCTGATTTAAATAGTAAGCCTTGCTTCTAGAGGAAATAGCAGCAAAACATTCTCTTCCAAAAATATTGCAATGGTTAAATTGTGTCTGTTATGGTGGGATACTTTTTTCGGCCATTTATAGATGAGTCTTCTCTTCAAACTCTTCGGGAATAAATTAGCGTTACATTTCGGCACCTGTTAAATATCTGGATGGTAATAAAGGTGCCCCAGCTGTCTCTAATTTCAGCATCTTCACCTGCTATGTGTGTTCAACGGTCTTTTCTGGGCACAGTGAATGCCTTGGAGTCCCACCACTTGAGATAACCCAGGACTCTGCTGTTTAATAGTTATGCACACAAGGACTCCCCACCCCAATGCCTAAGACTCTGCATACCCAACACTGGGGGCCCACTTTGCATCCCTGGTCGGGGAACTAGATCCCACATGCTACAACTAAGATCCAGAGCAGCCAAATAAATAAAGGAATATTTTTTAATGAGTTCTTTAAAAAAATTATGCACACACATACACCACTCCCTGGTACAGTTGCTTAAATTTTAGTTTCATTGATTTTCTAGCCTGAAAATGGGGAAAATAAAAGGATATAAGAAGTAATAACTTATAGGGTTATTGGGAAATTCAGTGAGATGATGAATGTAAAGCATTTAATGCAGTGCTGGGAAGTAGGAATCCCTCAAGAATTACTGAGTATGATTATTATCTCTGGGCTTCCCTAGTGGCTCAGATGGTGTGAACTGGGGATAATAATATTTGCCCAGCTACTTCCCAGGGTTGCTATAAGAGTTAATGTAGAAACCTACAAATGTAATCATGATAAGGGGTCCTCTTAGTTGTTTTTATCATCTTTGATAATACCTTTAATATTGTTGGATTGCAAATTCAAACGTTTTTTACTTTGAGGAAATAGGATTTCTCCCTAGGACTGAGGATTAGAGTCATGCCCACCTTGCCTTTTGTACTGTGCATGGCACAGAGTAGGTCATCATTCAACAGATATTGTCTGTTATGGCCTTCCTAGGCACTGGGGATGCAATGGGGAATAAAACAGCCTTGGTGTTTGTCATCCTGTTACTTAGTTTGTAGTGCTGTGTGAATAAGAAATCACCCGTTTTTCATGACTCTTGCATTCTCACAAGTTGATATTTGCTTCATGTAGCAATTTTGATTTCATATCTGCTCAGTTCAGTTCAGTTGCTGAGTCGTGTCCTACTCTTTTTGACCCCATGCATGGACTGCAGCACACCAGGCTTCCCCTGTCCATCACCAACTCCCAGAGCTTGCTCAAACTCATATTCATCAAGTCGGTGGTATCATCCAACCATCTCATCCTCTGTTTTCGCTTTCTCCTCCTGCCCTCAATCTTTCCAAGCATCAGGGTCTTTTCCAATGACTCAGTTCTTCACATCAGGTGGCCAAAGGATTGGCGCTTCAGGTTCCGCATCAGTCCTTCCAATGAATATTCAGGACTGATTTCCTTGAGGATTGACTGGTTGAATCTCCTTGCTGTCCAAGGGGCTCTCAAGAGTTTTCTCCAACACCACAGTTCAAAAGCATCAGTTCTTTCTTTATGGTCCAACTCTCACATCCATACATGACTACTGGAAAAACCATAGCTTTGACTAGACAGAATTTTGTAGGCAAAGTAATGTCTCTGCTTTTTAACATGCTATCTAGATTGGTCATAGCTTTTCTTCCAAGGAGCAAGCGTCTTTTAATTTCATGGCTGTAGTCACATCTGCACTCATCTCACATGCTAGTAAAGTAATGCTCAAAATTCTCCAAGCTAAGCTTCAGCAATACGTGAACCATGAACTTCCTGATGTTCAAGCTGGTTTTAGAAAAGGCAGAGGAACCAGAGATCAAATCGCCAACATCTGCTGGATCATGGAAAAAGCAAGAGAGTTCCAGAAAAACATCTATTTCTGCTTTATTGACTATGCCAAAGCCTTTGACTGTGTGGATCGCAATAAACTGGAAAATTCTGAGAGAGATGGGAATACCAGACCACCTGACCTGCCTCTTGAGAAATCCGTATGCAGGTCAGGAAGCAACAGTTAGAACTGGACATGGAACAACAGACTGGTTCCAAATAGGAAAAGGAGTATGTCAAGGCTGTATATTGTCACCCTGCTTATTTAACTTATATGCAGAGTACCTCATGAGAAACGCTGGACTGGAAGAAACACAAGCTGGAATCAAGATTGCCAGGAGAAATATCAATAATCTCAGATCTGCAGATGACACCACCCTTATGGCAGAAAGTGAAGAGGAGCTAAAAAGCCTCTTGATGACAGTGAAAGAGGAGAGTGAAAAAGTTGGCTGAAAGCTCAACATTCAGAAAACGAAGATCATGGCATCTGGTCCCATCACTTCATGGCAAATAGATGGGGAAACAGTGAAAACAGTGTCAGACTTTATTTTTGGGGGGCTCCAAAATCACCGCAGATGGTGACTGCAGCCATGAAATTAAAAGACGCTTACTCCTTGGAAGAAAAGTTATGACCAACCTAGATAGTATATTCAAAAGCAGGGACATTACTTTGCCGACTAAGGTCCGTCTAGTTAAGGCTATGGTTTTTCCTGTGGTCATGTATGGATGTGAGAGTTGGACTGTGAAGAAGGCTGAGCTCCAAAGAATTGATGCTTTTGAACTGTGGTGTTGGAGAAGACTCTTTCAAGTCCCTTGGACTGCAAGGAGATCCAACCAGTCCATTCTGAAGGAGAGCAACCCTGGGATTTCTTTGGAGGGAATGATGCTGAAGCTGAAACTCCAGTACTTTGGCCACCTCATGTGAAGAGTTGACTCATTGGAAAAGACTCTGATGCTGGGAGGGATTGGGGGCAGTAGGAGAAAGGGACGACCAAGGATGAGATGGCTGGATGGCATCACGGACTCGATGGACATGAGTCTGAGTGAACTCCGGGAGATGGTGATGAACACGGAGGCCTGGCGTGCTGCGATTCATGGGGTCTCAAAGAGTCGGACGTGACTGAGCGACTTAACTGAACTGAACTGAACTGAGTCACATCTGCAGTGATTTTGGAGCCCAAGAAAATAAAGTCTCACTGTTTTCACTGTTTCCCCATCTATTTGCCATGAAGTGATGGGACTGGATGTACTAAGTTTCTTTTTATTTCACCACATCCCATGCCTTCATTATAGTCATCACTCAGGGAATCTCTCATTCATTCTCTTCCCTTCTTTCCCTTTTGCACCACAAAGGAAAAATGTGTTACATATAGTAATCTAACAAGTAGATGTTTTTTAAGAGGAAGGATGGAGAAGTCCCTGGTGGTCCAATGGTCAGGACTCCTTGGTCTCAGTGCAGGGAGGCCAAGCTCAATCCCTGGTCAGAGATCTAGATCCCCCTGCCACAACTTAAGATCCTGCCTGAACTTCCCTTGTGGTCCAGTGGTTAAGAATCCTCCTGCCAATGCAAGGGACACAGGTTCCATCCCTGGTTCAGGAAGATGCCACATGCTGTGGAACAACTTAGCCCACGCTTCACAGCTACTGAGTCTGCACTCGAGAGCCCCCACACCCACTGCAACTACTGAGGCTTGTAAGCCTAGAGCCTGGGCTCTGCAACAAGAAGCCAGGGCAACGAGAAGTCCACGCACCACAGCTAGAGAATAGCCCCCACTTGTCGCAACTAGAGAAAGCCCACGCACAGCAACAAAGACCCGGTGCAGCCACAATAAATACAAACATAAACAAATAGATGAAATTCTAAAAACTAGTTAAAAATGGGTATTTGGAAATAGAAAGATCATACTATCAGCCAATAAAGCAAGAAAAAAACACCATCATCCTCACTTTTTTTTTAAATTTGGCTGCACCAGATCTTCACTGCAGCATGTGCAGGTAATGAAGAGAGAAAACAGTCCACAGAATGGGAGAAAATATTTACAAATTATATATCTGATAAGAGTATAACATCTAGAATATTTTTTTAAAAAAGCTGCTACCACTCAATAACAAAAAGACAAATTAAAAAATAGGCAAAGGACGTGAATAGGTATTTTCCTAAAGATACACAAATGGCCAGTAAGCCCATTAAAAGATGCTCAAAATCATTAGTCATTGGTGAAATATAAATCAAAGCTACAATGAGATACTACTTCATGCCAACTAGGATGGCTAGAAAAACAAAGAAAATTACATAGATTAGCAATGATGTGGAGAAATTGGAACATTTGTGATTACTGCTAGGAATGTAAAATGATGCAGCCAATTTGAAAACAGTTGGGCAGTTCTAACATAGACTTACCATGGGCTTCCCAGCCGGTGCAGTGGTAAAGAGTCCACCTGCCAATGCCTGAGGCTCAAGAGATGCGGCTTTGATCCCTGGGTCAGGAATATCCTGGAGGAGGAAATGGCAATCTACTCCA
Source organism: Ovis aries (assembly GCF_016772045.2). NCBI lineage: Eukaryota > Metazoa > Chordata > Mammalia > Artiodactyla > Bovidae > Ovis > Ovis aries. Next base: position 91,896,796 of record NC_056059.1, on the reverse strand, counting down.
GTATTCTGGCCTAGAAAATTCCATGGACAACATAGCCTGATGGGCTACAGTCCGTGGGGTCATAAAGAGTGAGACACAATTGCGTGACTGAGCATGCACCACCCACAAGACTCACCATATGACCCAGCAACTCCACACCTGGGTATATACCCAAAAGAGTTAAAAACAGGGACTCAGATATTTGTGCAAAATGTTCATGCACCATTATTCACAGTAACCAAAAGACAGAAACATCTCAAGTGTCCATCAACAAGTAATGGATAAAAAAATGTGATATATACATGCAATGGGATACTATAAAACCACAAAAAGAAGGAAATTCTGATACTGCTACAACATGCATGAACCTTGAAGCCATCATGTTACATGAAATAAGCCAAGTGCAAAAGGATACATATTATGAAATATCTGGAATAAGTAAATTCCCTGAGACAGGAATAGAGGTTACAAGAACTCAAGGGGAAGAGGAATGGGGAGTTATCCCTTAACGAATATGAAATTTCTGTTTGGGGTGAGGAAAAATTTTGGAAATAATCTTGATGGTTGTACAACATTAGGAGTGTAATTAATGCCACTGAATCATACAGTTTAGAATGGTTAAAATTGAAAATTTTATGTTGTATGTATTTTGCCACAATTTTTAAAAATTGTTTTAAAAAATACAAAAAAAGAGAAGAAAGGTTGAAATTAGTGAGCTAAGACTCCAATTTAACAATTTGGGGAAATAGCCAAATAAAATATAAAAGTAGTACATTTTTCACACTGAGAAAAAGAAACCAGACTCAAAAGACTATGTACTCTTTGCTTCCATTTACGGGAAGTTTTATGACAGGCAGAATTAAGTTATAGTGATAGATGTTGGTATTGTGGTTATTTGGGGTAATTGATGGAAAGGAGACAGAAGGGAGCCCGCTGGGAGGCTGAAAATGTTCTATATCTTGATCTGGTGGAAGATACACGGGTGCACCCATGTAAACATTCGATGAGCTGTACCCTGCAGCCATGTGCTGTGTATTGTGTGTGCTGTAAATGACTAGAGAAGCAAAAAAGATGGAGTGTTTTCCATCAAGAATATAATCCTGGAGAATTCTCTCCGCCATCATCACACAAAGAAGCCAGGATCTTGGGAATCATAGAACACAAAAGTCTGCAGACTTTTCCCTGCACGTCTTCTGTGATACTCCTTCGGGGGGGGGGGGGGGGGGGGTATTTTAAATATTTAACAACCAGTAAGGCTTCCCAGGTGGCACTAGTGGTAAAGAACCCACCTGCCAATGCAGGAGACATAAGAGATGGGGGTTCAATCCCTGGGTCAGGAAGATCCCCTGGAGGAGGGCGTGGCACCCCACTCCAGTATTCTTGCCTGGAGAATCCCCATGGGCAGAGGAGCCTGGCAGGCTACAACCCATGGGGTCACAACCCATGACAGTGCACACATGCTCACACACAAGGCATATGCAAGAACCAATCAGGGGACTTCCCTGGCAGTAAAGACTTCACCTTCCAATCCAGGGGCTGTGGGTTCAATCCCTGATCTGGGAGCTAAGATCCCACATGCCTCCTGGCCAAAAGTCAAAACATAAAACAGGCAAAATTGTGACAAATTCAATAAAGACTTTTTAAAATGGTCCACATTAAAAAAAAGAAGAAAGAAAGAAAGAAAGACAAAAGAACCTATCAGGAAAGTGGCAGCCAGGTTGCGACAGCAGGTTCTAGAGTCCCTGGCCAGGCCAGGCATATATATCCCTTTAGTTGTTGATTTTGGTTGGAAGGATGGCTCCAAGGAAGTGGCTGAGGCAGTCAGGGCACAGCGGTTACTAGGGACGGCTCAGAGCAGAAACTATTGACCAACCAACTCAGCGCTTTGACAACCATCACAGTCTTAAACTGTGTTTGCTGGCTGAATATCAATTCTCTCCTTCACCCACAGGATCTCCCTAGAGATTTCCCTCCACAATTTCACAAGTGGTTTCTTGAAAACTGCCACCAATTGAGTCTGCAAGCCAAATCATAATGAAAAGGAGTAAGGCATGACTAAACCACTTTATCACTTGGTCGGCGGCATTGAGTATAATGACAAGCAGGGGCTTACAAATAAAACAGATGAGGCTGCTGCCCTCAAGAGGCTATGGCTCAAAAATAAAGTAAAAAAGAGGCTATGGCCAGATGGATGGATGGCCTCTGAGCTCCAGGAGGCTGCTAGATTTAAGGAGATATCTGAGGCCTCTACAATAGGCTAGACACATTCTAAGGAAGATGGGAGAGATGTCTACTTTTTGGAGTATGGAGAAGGAAATGGTAACTCACTCCAATATTCTTGCCTGGGAAATCCCATGGACAGAGGAGTCTGGCAGGTTAGAGTCCACGGGGCTGCAAAGGAGTCAGACAAGACTTAGCAACTAAACAGCAACAGCAGCAGACCATAAAGGGCAGACGGTACTTGGGGACACGCTGCTGGAGGATGTACCTGGTGCTAGTTATTACGGAGAGCAGTCTAGCACAACAGTCAAATCAAATGTGTGGTGTGCTTACAACCCTCTGCCTATTTGTTCCTCACCTGTCCCTGCTCTGTGTTGAAAGCTGCAGGATGCATTTGGGAATGTAGCAGACAGCCCTGATAGGAATGGGGGAAGGGAAAAGTTCAGCTATTTCTCTTTCCCTCTGTCTCCAAGAGGGTACAGTATCTATATATATTTTTCCTCCTCTTTCAGCTTGCACCGGTCAGCCCTGATATGATTCTAGCTTCTTTCAAACTCAGGCTCCCATGCAAGTAATTCCTGCAGTTTGGATGTGGCAGGAGCATTCCTGCTTTTGCTAATGTCTCAGTTACCTCATTGTCTCTGTGACATGTTCTTTGCATTAAAGTCCCTTGGTATTACATGCTTAGAGTAGCTTCTGTTTTCCTGGTCGGACCCAGACTGATACATATATTACCTACACACGAGCATTTCTGCCACCAGGTATTACTGTTCTGTAGGAATGCAGAGAGATTCTCACCTGTAAGGGAAGATGTATGAGGACGTTCGTCACAGCATTATTAGCAGTATCAGCGAGTTAAGGGCAATGTGCATGTCCATCTCTGTGATATGGATGGGTAAAATGGATGGATAACTAGGTCCCAGATGCAACAGTATAGATTTTACTCAACTACATGGTTAGATTTCTAAAAAATGCAATACTGCGTAAAGAAAGAGAGGTGTTTTTTTTTTTTTTTTTTTTTTTTTTTTTTTTTTACTATAAGATGATTTATATAAATTAAAAATGTATGCATACAGGACTTCCCTGGTAGAACAGTGGATGAGAACCTGCCTACCAATGCAGAGGACATGGATTTGATCCCTGGTCTGGGAGGATTCCACATGCCACAGGCCAGCTAAAGCCCCTGTGCCACAGCTACTGAACCCGTGAGCACGAGAGCCCAGGAGCCACAACTAATCAGCTGAGTGCTGCAGCAACTGAAGCCCGTGTGCCTAGGGCCTGTGCTCACCAAAAGAGAATCCTCTGCAGTGAGAAGCCCATGCACCACAACGAAGAGCAGTCACAGCTTGCCGCGACTAGAGAGAGCCCAAGAGCAGCAATGAAGACCCAGTGCAACTAAAAATCAATGAATAAATTTAAAAATTAAAGTTAGTACCAAAAAACGTATGCATACAAAACAAAGTAGACATTTTACAGAATGCACATAGTGAGCAGGATATACTTAAATACTCAAGAATGGTTGCTTATGGAGAGGGCAGAGGAATAGTGAAAAATGGAGAAGAAAAGGAGTATATGAATGAATGGTTAAGAGAGAGGCTTATACACCCAAATGCTAATAGAATACCATGAATTAAAGATTAACCAATGTGCTATACCTGAAGCTGAAAAAAGTTGCCAGAAAATAGTTACTAGGTGACACTGAGACATAATTTCCAAGAACACACTGTGACTTGTGGAATGCGGAAACAAAATCCGCTCTGAAGCCAAGTTGCTGCTGCTGCTGTTAAGTCGCTTCAATCATGTCCGACTCTGTGGGACCCCATAGACGGGAGCCCATAGGCTCCCCCGTCCCTGGGATTCTCCAGGCAAGAACACTGGAGTGGGTTGCCATTTCCTTCTCCAATGCGTGAAAGTGAAAAGTGAAAGTGAAGTCGCTCGATCGTGTCCGACTCTTAGTGACCTCATGAACTGTAGCCCACCAGGCTGTTCCATCCATGGGATTTTCCAGGCAAGAGCAATGGAGTGGGGAGCCATTGCCTTCTCTGAAAGCCAAGTTAGCTTCAGTAATAAAAACAACACGGGACAGATGGTGAAGCAAAGAGATAGTGACAAGTACTGGAGAAAGTGGGGGTGCTGTCAAAATTCCGTGATAAATTTATGTGAGCCTAGCTCAAAGAGAATTCTGAGTCTGAAATTTTTGTCAGTTGTACTCAAGCATGCGCAGAGATTATGACTTGGAGTCTCACAGCTAAATATAAACGATACCAAAAATTTCTCCTTCATGCTTTTAAAAAAAATTTATTTGGCTGTGATTTATCTTAGTTGTGGCACACAAGATTTTCATTGCAGCACACTGGATCTTTTAGTTGTGGCATATGAAGTCTTACTTGTAGCATGTGGGATCCAATTCCCTGACCAGGAAGCAAACCCAGGCACCCTGAATTGGGAACATGCAGTTTTAGCCACTGGAGAAGGCAATGGCACCCCACTCCAGTACTCTTGCCTGGAAAATCCTATGGATGGAGGAGCCTGGTAGGCTGCAGTCCATGGGGTCACTAAGAGTCGGATACGATTGAGCGACTTCACTTTCACTTTTCACTTTCACGCATTGGAGAAGGAAATGGCAACCCACTCCAGTGTTCTTGCCTGGAGAATCCCAGGGACGGGGGAGCCTGGCAGGCTGCTGTCTATGGGGTCACACAGAGTCGGACACGACTGAAGTGACTTAGCAGCAGCAGCAGTCTTAGCCACTGGACCACCAAGGAAGTGCCTCTCTGACATGCTTTTAAGGATCAACTATGGCCTTGAAGAGTGAGCTGTTTTCTCAAATGGGGCTCAGATTATGATCAATATATGCACTAGAAAATTGGAAACAAGAAACATTTGGAGTGTCTTACAGAGGACGTGAAATCTCACCAATGTAATTAAAATCTGGGATTTCCCAGGAGGCTCAGTGGTGAAGAATCTGCCTGCCAATGCAGGAGATGTGGGTCTGATCCCTGGGTGGGAGAGATTCCCTGCAGGTGGAAATGGCAACCCACTCCAGTATTTTTGCCTGGGAAATCCCATGGACAGAGGAGTCTGGTGGACAACAGTCCATGGGGTTGCAAAGAGTTGGCCACAACTGAAGCGATCTGGCACGCACCAGTCCCCTCCTTTCTGGATTTCCTCCCCATTTAGGTCACCACAGAGCATTGAGTAGAGTTCCCTGAGCTCTACAGTAGGGTCAGTACCAATCTCCCAAATCATCCCACCATGCCCCCTTGGCCTCTTGGGCTCCAGACATTTGTTCTTTAGGACTTTGCCTCTGTTTCTGCTTTGCAAATAAGTAACTGGAAAAGTTAAATTGTATTTTTCTCATTCATTCTGGTGTTACTCCAAATATAATTAACTCCCTCTCAGGAATTAACATATTTGATGGTGCTTATTTGGGCTTTTACACAATTGCACATAGCGATGCTAAGGAGATGTTTGTTAAACTGAACTGAATCTTTGTTTCCATAGACTGTGAAACCAAAGAAGTGATTCAAATAAAACAATAATGCATTATGGACTTATTAGATTTATTAGGCTCCTGGCTAATGACATGAAGAGATGAAGATAATCACTCAAGCTCATGCAAGCAATTAGTGGGGACAACCACATCCTAACTCAGAGTTCTACACTTGAGACACCCAGAAAAATATTGACTCATAAAGCAAGCTGAAGAAGCAATTTAATATAGTGACTAAGACCAACCCAGGTTTGAATCACAACTCCACCATTTAACCATGCTGGGCAAATCTCTTGCAGTTTCTATGCCTCAGCAGTTTCTTCTTCAATAAATAGACCTAGTAATAGTCTATGTTGTAAGGCTGTTGTGAGGATGCAGAATGGAAATGATCTAAAGCTGTGTTCTCCAACAGAAATACAATGCAAGCCACAAATGTGAGCCATTTATGTAACTAAATTTTCTAGTAGTCATAAAGTAAAAAAAAAAAAAAAAAACAGATAAAATTAACTTGAATAACATATCTTATTTATTCCAGTGTATCAAAATATTATTTTAACAGGCAATCAGTGTAAAAATATTAATGAGATATTTTACATTCTTTTTTTTCTTACTGTCTTTGAAATTTAAGCACATTTCAGTTTGGACCAGCCACATTTCAATTGCTCAGGAGCCACATGTGGCTGGTGACTATCCTATTGGGCAAGACAAATGTTAAAGTAGTATCATTCGCTCAGTCATGTTCTATTCTTTGTGATCCCATGGACTATAGCCCTCCAGGTTTCTCTGTCCATGGGGATTCTCCAGGCAAGAATACTGAAGTGGGTAGTCATTCCCTTCTCCAGGGGATCTTCCCGACCCAGGGATCCAACCCGGGTCTCCTGCATTGCAGACGGGTTCTTTACTGTCTGAGTCACCAGGGAAGCCCAAGACAAATATTGAGTATGTAGCCAAGTTCCTGGTACAAAGGCAGCACTCAGAGTACTGACTCAGAAACATTCCCCGGGCTTATCCACAGATTGGTTGCATTCCTTACTCTATTATAAGCAGAGAAAAGATTTCTTAGTCACATAAGCTTGAAATCATGTACTTTCTCCATTTCCGTTATTCTTGTACTGTTTACTCCAGGGAATGTTTCCTTTTCTTCCTTCTGGCGTGAGCAGAGGGTGGTTAGCTCTGTTCGCTTTTTCAGATTAGGGACTTTCCCTGAGAACCAAGAGGAAGAGTGTAGCCTCCATAAGGGATTTCACAGGACTTTGTCCTTTTAAACAAACTGCATTCAGCTGGGTAGGTATTTAATATGCTTTTATTACCACTGGTATATGCCTGGAGTCAAAATTATATTATAAAATTTATTTCTTTGAACCTGACATGGGTAAACACCTTCCTTTTATCCTTCTCATTATATTTCTCCTAGACTCTCTTGGTAATCTGGCTCCCAAAGCTACAATTAATTCATCTGAAATGCCTCTTTTATGTCTGCTTATGGTGTCATTTAAAGAGGAGGGCATGGCAACCCACTCCACTATTCTTGCCTGGTGAGGAGCCCCCAGCTCCCATCAACAGAGGAGCCTGGCAAGATAGAGTCCATAGAACTGCACAAAGTCAGACACAATTGAAACACCTCAGCACATGGTGTCATTGTTGCCTTCCCCTGCTGAACGCCTTCAGAGCCTGGTGATCAGTAGGCTGAGCTAGGAACCCTCCCTTCTGCTAGTGGCTAGCCCAAAGATAAATGTAGAATGAGGAGCCAGACTCGCCATAGCCCTGGCCAGATCTCTTAGAAAGCCCGCAAGGCAGTATTCAGCTGTCTTAGAAAGATGGCACTTATATTTGGAGAATGGTGGAAACAGATTCCTCAGGCAAGATCAAAATGAGACAGCAAAGGAAACTCTGTCCCTAGTCCCTTAAGGCTGAGTCAGGCTTGGAAACACCAGCCTAAGCCAGGGTGACCTGGAGACACTCAGCCTGAGTTAGGTCAGTCTGGATACAGAAAAATCTTCAGTCTTGGCAAACACAGACTAATGCCATAACCTTCCTTAAGGCTTCTCAGGTTGACAGTCTGTGGCTAAGTCGCTTCAGTCGTGTCCGACTCTGTGCGACCCCATAGACGGCAGCCCACCAGGCTCCCCTGTCCCTGGGATTCTCCAGGCAAGAACACTGGAGTGGGTTGCCATTTTCTTCTCCAATGCATGAAAGTGAAAAGTAAAAGTGAAATCACTCAGTCGTGTCTGACTCTTCTAGACCCCATGGACTGCAGCCTTCCAAGCTACTCTATCCATGGAATTCTCCAGGCAAGAGTACTGGAGTGGGTTACCGTTTCCTACTCCAGAGGATCTTCCCGACGCAGGGATCAAACTCGTGTCTCCTGCATTGGCAGGAGAATTCTTTACCAACTGTGCCACTTGGGAAGCCCCTGTTCTAATGGTACCCTTTACCTAAAAATCCCTCAGTAGTTGGTCTCCATCACCATCTTTCAATTCCCAACTCTAACCATACGTGTTTCCAGAGACGGAATCTTTCCTTCCCTCTTTTACCTCCAATAGAGCTCCCTTGATATTCCCTTCTATTGAGTATCAAGCATTTAGCGTTTTTAGTGGACACTACACACACTACCCCTTCCCCGTTATGTAGCAGTCACTCATTTGCAGAGAATGACTGCATCCAGCTCTAGTGATTGATACGTTGCTAGAAACTACTTTAGTTGAATTTTTATTAAGATAGATTCCTAGGAACTACTGTAATTGAATTTGACTTATGACTGGTTCAAGTATGGACAGCTACCCAGCCCAAGTCCATCAATGCATGGCATTCCATCAAGGTTTGGTTCAGCTCGATCCAGTATTTGATGTAAATTCAGTGGCTGGGGGAAAAAAAAAGACTTTTCTCACACCCTCAGTGGTATTTATCATCATAATTTTTTATAGAAGTATAGTTGACTTACATATTGTATTAGTTTCAGATGTGTATCAAAGTGATTCAGTTATTTTTTTCAGGTTATTTTCCATTGTAGATTATTATAAGATACTGAATATTATTTATTGCATTACACATATATAGTAAATCTTTGCTGCTTATCTCTTTATAATTTCTATCCTTAGAATGACTGGACTTTACTTTCTGTGATTCTGACAGTATATGAAAGAAGATTGAGACAGAGAGGCATCTAAAGGACTAAAGTTTACCCTGAGTCATACACACCTTCACTGTTGTTCGTACTAGGTCAAGCCAACTTTTAGCTAAATGTGGACTCTACCAGGCTGTAGCAGTTTCTGTGTTCTCACTTCACCTTTGATCATCTAATTATATGAAATAAAGATAATGGAGCAAAGGTCCAGACTTGGTCAAGTCAAGGTCCCAACACATCTAGATTGCTACAGAGAATAAGGAATATTTATAATTGTGTTTACACTGGGGTGAATCATCTAAGTTCGGTTTGTTGTCACTATTTTCCTTTACGATTCTTGTGAAAGCTAGAAACTGACTTCACTTGAATAACCAGCCTGACAGGTTTCTGTCAGTTTGCCACTTTACATGTATACAACATTCAAACTGAATATTCCACTTTGTCTCGGTGTCAGAGCTTATATAGAAGAGTGCTGAGAGCCTGAACACTAGTGCCAGGCTCTACTGTTTCCTGGAGAAGGCGATGGCACCCACTCCAGTGCTCTTGCCTGGAGAATCCATGGACGGGGCAGGCTGGTGGGCTGCAGTCCACGGGGTTGCTGAGGGTCGGACACGACTGAGTGACTTCACTTTCACTTTTCACTTTCCTTCGGAGAAGGAAATGGCAACCCACTCCAGTGTTCTTGCCTGGAGAATCCCAGGGATTCTGGTGGGCTGCCATCTATGGGGTCGTACAGAGTCGGACATGACTGAAGTGACTTAGCAGCAGCAGCAGCAACTGTTTCCTAGCTGACAAGTTCAGGAAAGTTACCCAAACTCTCTATACCTCAGTGTTGTCATCTGTGAAAATGAGACCAGTACCAGCACTGACCTCACTGGATTTTTTGAGGATTAAAGGAGTTACTATGTATAAAATGCCTGACAACTTCCCTGGTGGTGCAGTGGTTAAAAATCCACCTGCCAGTGCAGGGGGCACAGGTTCAATCCCTGCCCCAGGAAGATCCTACATGCCACGTGGCGACTAAACCCGAGCACCACAACTGCTGAGCCCATGCTCTAGACCCCAAGTTCCACAACAAGAGAAGCCCTGAAAGGTCGTTGTTGAATCATGACGCCAGGATTCTTGGCTCCCAGAGGAGAAGAATTCAATCTGGGGCCAGAGACGAGGCTTGATTGCTCAGAGCTTTTGTGTAATAAAGTTTTATTAAAGTATAAAGGAGATAGAGAAAGCTTCTGACATAGGCATCAGAAGGGGGCAGAAAGAGTACCCCCTTGTTAGTGTTAGCAATGAAGTTATATACTCTCCAATGAATCCAAAGAATGTCTGGAGGTTGTAAAGACCTCACCAGACCTACTCCCATAATTTACATTTTAAGATAACAGAATTAGCCAGAAAATTTAATCCAGAGACTGTCCTCAGGCAGAATACATTGTTGTTATATAATCCTTGTAAAGAGCAGGTCTACTCCCATAATTTACAGAATTAGCCAGAAGGTTTAATCCAGAGACTATCCTCAGGCAGGATACATTATTGTCTAAGGAATGTAGAGAAGGAAAAAAAAGTTTGTCCTTTCCTCCTCCCTGAGAATTCCAGACCCCTCTCTCCTTGGGGACCCCTAGACTTCTTATCAACCTGCCTAGGAAATGACTCTCTCAGCCCCCGCACGGCAACTAGAGAGCAGCAGCCTGGCTCGCCGAAACTAGAGAAAGCCCGAACATAGCAATGAAGACCTAGAGCAGCCAAAAATTAATTCATTAATATTTTTTAATTGCCTGAAACAGTGCCTAGCATGTAATTAAGCTTCCAGTAAATATTAGGGCTGTAATTCAGAGGGTTTCTGAAACGGGACTTTAAATAGAACCAACCAGTGAGTTGCAATGATCTGTGAATCTGGAGAGCCCCAGAGCAGCTTTATTAAACAGCAGGACATGGTAACAAAGAGGGTGACATGAAAATCAAAACCGCTTTCTTTTCCCTCAAGAGGCTGACGGGCTCTCTTGAGCCCTGCACTAAGAATCCATAGCTGTGCCCAGTGACTAGCTTCATAGTCTTGGGCAGATTCTTTGAACTCTCTGCGATTTCCCTGGAATTTTTTCAAATTTAAAATTGGGATATAATCGCTCCCTCAAGGGAGTACTGGAAAGGAAAGGAAACTGTGGAGACTGCCACCCTCTGTCCCCGGTGCAAGTGGAGACGTGGTCCTCCTCATGACTGCCTTAAGCTTATCCAGGATCAATAGCTTGAAATTATATTTTAAAACGATTTCCCCCGAATGAAATTTTTCTTCATTTAATTTTACTATTTGAATCAGCCACAAGACAATTCTAAAGACAGACTAACATTAAGCCAAATGAAATAATGATGGGGGATCATTTAAACAATTTCCAGTGGTTTAAAATAATAATCTAGTAATTGTTAATAAGTACAATAACAATTTATATAATAATATAAATATATAATAATAATTAAATAGTAATTTAAACAAATTCCAGTAGTTCATGGGAGTTTTCACCATGTGAAAACTATTTACACAGATACACACACACAAAGATTTGAACTATTGTTTAATTGACTTTATAATTTAACATTTTAAAAGAAAGTCTCTAAGTTATTTCATTTGTACCTATTCAGCATTTCTGTGTGTTAACTTTTTAAGGAGGCATAAAAACAATTTGTCTGGGACTTCTTGGTGGGCCAGTGGTTAAGACTCCACACTGCCCCTGTAGGGGAGTTAGGACCCCGTGTGCCGTGTGATCATGGCATCCAATCCCATCACTTCATGGCGAATGGAAGGGGGAAAAGCAGAAACAATGACAGACTTTATTTTCTTGGGCTCCAAAATCACAGTGGACAGTAGCCATGAAATTAAAAGACACTTTCTCCTTGGAAGAAAAGCTATGACAAACCTAGACAGCATATTAAAAAGCAGAGACATCACTTTGCCAACAAAGATCCATATAGTCAAAGCTATGTTTTTTCCAGTAGTCCTGTATGGATGTGAGAGTTGGACCATAAAGAAGGCTGAGCGCCAAAGAATTGTTGCTTTTGAACTGTGGTGCTGGAGACGACTCTTGAGAGTCCCTTGGACAGCAAGGAGATCCAACCAGTCAATCTTAAAGGAAATCAGTCCTGAATATTCATTGGAAGGACTGTTGCTGAAGCCCCAATACCTTGGCTGCCTGATGAGAAGAACCAACTCATTGGAAAAGATCTTCATGCTGGGAAAGAGTGAAGGCAAAAGAAGAAAGAGGAGGCAGAGGATGTGAATCTGAGCAAACTCCAGGAGATAGTGGAGGACACAGGAGCCTGGCATGCTAAGACCTTGAGGTCACAAAGAGTTGGACACAACTCAGCGACTCAACAACCATGACAACAACAGTACTGCATGGCACGGCCGAAAAAAACAAACCAAAACAAACAGAAGAAACAATCTGTCTTATCTGAGTGAAGCTTCTTGACTTTCGTAAAGTTTCAGATGAGATCATCAGCAAGTTTTATCCCTCCTTGTAAACCTAAGTTCTACCCTATGGTAATAACATTTACTGAACAATTATATAGGACCAGGAACTTTATATGCTTCATCTCATTTAATTCTTAAAACATCTCCATCAGGTAAGTACTATATATTATTCCATTTTATAAATGGCACACAGAGAGGGTAAGTAATTTGCTTAAGGTCATGGGGCTACTAGACAATGAAAGTAGAATTCAAACATAAATGGCCTTCAGTGTCTACTGACCATGTTGAACTTTATCTGAACCCTGATCTCCAAAAAAGCAATTGAGATATCTCCTGGACTTTCTACATTCCAGCTAATCTCTAAGTTTCACCCTGCCTATGGCAAATAAGATTTATCATCACCCTTCCTCAGGACTCTCTGGTTTACCTGTCTCTATAAAACTCTAGACCTTCTTTTTTTTTTTTTTGAGACATTAATCTGTTCTTAATGAGCATTTTCCCCCTTATAATAGCCTCAAGAAGAGGATATCTTTACTTTTCCAGTGTGTTTTGTCTTCACATCACAAATCTACCCGCTCAGGACAAGACCCCCAATACCTGAGAAAATAAAATCCAGTTTGGAGAGTCCTCAACTGCAGTCAGGTAGTTAATGCCTTTGCTGGCAAATTGGCCCACACACATTTCATCCAGCCTGTCATAATCAATTCAGAATTCTTTACCAAAGGGAAGAGAAGACAGATCCCTGGGAAGATGGGAGGTAAGCTTATTTTATAGAAAACGAAGACTGCTCGAGTTGTCTGCTGTTGTTAAAAGAGTGTAAACAGATTTGAAGTTTTGAAATCAGATCTCCTTTCCCCAAATCACTTTCTCTCCACCGCCCCCTTTTCTCCCTTCCAAAACGTCACCCAAATGCAAAAGTTCTCAATAGAAAGCTTTAGTAAAATTCTTGCGCAGCATTTACTAGCATCCACTATGTACCACTGTACTACATTCTTCCTTGGTGGCTCAGAGGTTAAAACGTCTGCCTGCAATGTGGGAGACCTGGGTTCGATTCCTGGGTAGGGAACATTCCCTGGAGAAGGAAATGGCAACTGACTCCAGGACTCTTGCCTGGAGAATCCCATGGACAGAGGAGCCTGGCGGGCTACAGTCCACGGGGTCGCAAAGACTCGGACACGACTGAGCGATTTCACTTTCTTTCACTTTCACTACATTCTAGGGTGCAGAAATAAGTAAAACCTTGCTCTCACAGAGTTCACACAGAAACAGAGTTCCAGGGGGGCTTTCCTGATGATCCTGTGTTTAAGACTGCGCTCCCAGTGCAAAAGGTACAGGTTTGATCCCTGGTCAGGGAGCTAAGACCCCACATGCCATGTGATGTGGCTAAAAAGTATTTTGAAGAAAGAAAAGAAATAGAGTTCCAATTTGGGTATATTCCATTCTAAAGCTCTGTCTATAGGATTGATTCTTGATTATTGAAAATACATTGGATAAGGACAGCTATAGAGGGAGTGCTTTAGAATAATGAATAATACCAAGTACAGAGATGATTGAGACAAAAGAAGTTTTCATTTTCCCTAAACTAGAACCCTGAGATTCCTCCCACCTTAGTCAAAAGTTTGACATTAAACTTTCAACAGATATTAAGAACCTTCGATGTTCCAGGAACTTTTCTGGGCACTGCAGAAATAATCACAGGGTTGAAACTTTCTGTGAGTCAGTTTCTCCATTCTTATACCATGTCAAGAGTAAGGCACATGTATAACACAATGAAGAGTTCTATCTCCTCTTCAACATTACATTTGCTTTCAATTTCCAGGAGGGAAAACTTCAGGATGTACAGCAAAGACCTCCATCTCATTCCCAGAGGTCTATCATATCTGGTACTGTTATACATTTTTACTTCCTCAAGATCCAGAAAAAAAAAGAAATTTTTCCTTCATTTTCTAATATTACCATAGGTGAACAACAACAACAACAAAAAAAATATATATATATATATTTACAATATTCTTTGGGACAATCTTTTTTTTTTTAAATTTAGTTTATCATTGTTCTCTTCTTTTTTTTTAAGTTTTTCCTCTTTTTTTTTAAATTGAAGGATAATTACTTTACAATATTGTGTTGGCTTCTGCTATACATCAGCATGAATCAGCCAGAGGTATACATAGGTCCCCCGCCTCCTTATCCCCTCTCCCACCTCCCACCCCATCCCACCCTTCTAGATTGTCACAGATTACTGAGTTGAGCTCCCTGTGTCACACAGCAAATTCCCACTTGCCATCTATTTTACATATGATAATGCATATGTTTCCATGCTATTCTCTCAATTCATCCCACCTTCTCCTTCCCCCACTGTGTTTATAAGTCTGTTCTCTGTGTCTGTGTGTCCATTGCTGCCCTGCAAACAGGTTCATCAGTACTATCTTTCTAAATTCCATATGTATGTGTTCAGTTCAGTTCAGTTCAGTTGCTCAGTCGTGTTTGACTCTTTGTGACCCCATGAATCCCAGTACGCCAGGCCTCCTTGTCCATCACCAACTCCCGGAGTTCACTCAGACTCACATCCATCGAGTCAGTGATGCCATCCAGCCATCTCATCCTCAGTCGTCCCCTTCTCCTCCTGCCCCCAATCCCTCCCAGCATCAGAGTCTTTTCCGATGAGTCAACTCTTCACATGAGGTGGCCAAAGTACTGGAGTTTCAGCTTGTTAGTATACAATATTTGTCTTTCTCTTTCTGACTTACTTTCACTGTGTATAATAGACTCTAGGTTCATCCACCTTATTAGGACTGACAAATACATTCATTTTTATAGCTGAGTGATATTCCACTGTACATATGTACCATGATTTCTGTATCCATTCATCTGTTGATGAACATCTAGGTTGCTTCCATGTCCTACTATTGGAAAAAGTGCTGCAATGAACATTGGGGTATATGCATCTCTTTAGCTTAAGGTTTTCTCAGGGTATATACCCAGTAGTGGGATTTTGGGGTCAAACGGTAGTTTTATTCCTAATTTTTAAAGGAATCTCTATACTGTTCTCCTTGGTGGCTGTATCAATTAACATTTCCACCAACAGTGCAAGAATGTTCCCTTTTCTCCACATCCTTCCCAGGATTTATTGTTTGTAGACTTTTTGATGATGGCCATTCTGACAGGTGTGATGTGATACCTCATTGTAGTTTTGATCAGCATTTCTGCAAAAATGAGCGATGTTGAGCATCTTTTCATGTGTTTGTTGACCATCTGTATGTCTTCTTTGGAGAAATGTCTGTTTAGGTCTTCCACCCACTTTTTGATCAGGTTGTTTCTCTGGTGTTGAGCTGCATGAGCTTTTGGAGATTAATCCTTTGTCAGTTATTTCATTTGCAATTATTTTCTCCCACTCTGAGGGTTGTCTTTTAATTTTGTTTATTGTTTCCTTTGCTATGCAAAGGTTTTTAAGTTTAATTAAGTGGGGCAATCTTGGCTCAGGCAATAAAGAATCCACCTGCAATGCAGGGGACCCAGGTTTGATCCCTGGGTCAGGAAGATCCCCTGGAGAAGGGAATGGCAACCCACTCCAGTATTCTTGCCTGGGAAATCCCATGGACAGAGGAGCCTGGTGGGCTACAGTCCACGGGGTCATGAAGAGTCTGACACAACTGAATGACTAATACCCATACACAAGTTGGGCAATTGTAATAAAGCTCTTAGTTAAGATAAATTGGAGAAATGTCTAGAGGGGAACAGATTTTTTAAGGTTATTCATCAGCATAGTTATGTCATCGACAAAGTTATCTAGCTTTTGGGCACTGCTCTTTCTCCTTTATTACAGAAATTATGGCCCATTAACAGGACACATGTCATTTCTTAGCAAGGGCTTTAGCTACACTCAGCATTGTTATAGATGTAATATCAGGTAATATTTAACTTTTGGTGAAACAGTAAATAGAGAATTTGAGAGGCATTCAACATTAGCACGAGAGTCTGGGTTTATGCTGTTGACCCCGTCAAGATTCTGGTGCTTACACAGGAACTGAGAGGCCCATCCTTGACAAAGCTGGGGTGCAGGGAAGGGCGAAAGAGGAAAGCTAAGGAGATGATCAGAGAAATCGTCCACAAGCTGGATACTGTTTGGAAGGACTGGAGGCTCAATTTAAAAAGTGGTATTTTGGACCACCTAATATTAAGATTTTATTTCAGGTAAAGGATTAGGCCTTCCCAGTCCCCTGAAGGCATTATATTTGGTTAGGACCCTCATTCCTCTTTTTAAAACCACTTTATTGAGGTATAATCAACCTATGAAAAGCTGTACATATTCAATGCATACAACTTGATGAGCATGGAGATAAGTATACACCCACAATTAGTATGATCTGTGATGGCTTGATGGCATCACTGACTCGATGGACATGAATCTGAGTGAACTCTGGGAGTTGATGATGGACAGGGAGGCCTGGCGTGCTGCAATTCATGGTATCACAAAGAGTCGGACACGACTGAGCGACTGAACTGAACTGAACTGAACTGTGCCACAAACATATCCATCTTCTCCAGCAGTTTCCTCCCACCCTCTTTATTATTTTATTTTCTGTGTATGAGAACATAAGATCTGCCCTCAGTGTTAACTATAGGCTCTATATCTAGGACTTATTTATCTTACACAGCTGACACTTTGTACCCTTGCGTTAATACTTCCCTGTTTCCCATCCCACAACTCCTAGTAACCACTATTCTACTTCCTGGTTCTATAAGTTTAACAACATTAGATTCTTCATACAAGTAGTATCACATGGTGTTTGTCCTTCTGTGACTGGCGTATTTCAAGTAGTCCAGTGCCCTCCAGGTTCATCCATGTTGTCTCACATGTCCCTTGTGAAAGACAACGATATGTGCATACCACATTTGCTTATCCGTCCAGCCATCCATGGACTCTTGGGTTGTTTTCATGTCTTGGCTATTGTGACTAGTGCTACAGTAAACATCGGAGTCCAGATACCTCTTTGAGATCTCAATTTCAATCCTTTCGTTTATAACCCAGACATGTGAATCTTGGATCATACAGTAGTTCCATTTTTAATATTTTGAGTAATATCTATACTATTTTCCTTAGTGGCTGCACCAATTTGCATTCCCACCAACAATGTAGGAGGCGTCCCTTTTCTCCACATACTCTCCAGCACTTATTATTTGTAGACGTTTTGATGATGGCCATTTTGACCAGTGTGAGGTGGTACTTCACTGTAGTTTTGATTTTCATTTCTCTAATAATTAGTGATGCCTAGATGCTCTAATAATTAGGCATCTTCTTTGGAGAAATGTCTGTTTAGGTCTTCTGTCCATTTGTGGATTGGGTTGTTTGTTTATTTTGCTTTTGAGTTGTATGAGCTATTTGTATATTTTGGAAATCAAGTCCTTGCCATTCACATCATTTGCAAATATTTTCTCCCATTCAGAGGGTTGTCTTTTCATTTTGTTTATGGTTTCTTTTGCTGTGCAAAAGCTTATGAGTTTGATTAGGTCCCATTTGTTTTTGTTTTTATTTTTTATTTTTTGGTTTTATTTCTATTGCCTTGGGAGACTGACCTAAAAAAACATTGGTACAATTTATATCAGACAACATTTTGCCTATGTTCTCTCCTAGGAATTGTATGATGTTATGTCTTATATTTATGTCTTTAAGTCATTTTGAGTTTATGTCTGTGTATGGTGTGAGGATGTATTCTAACTTCATTGATTTACATGCAGCTGCTCAACTTTCCCAATACCACTTGCTGAAAAGACTGTCTTTTCCCCATTGTATATTCTTGCCAAGATTAATTGACTGTAGGTGTGTGGGTTTATTTCTGGGCTCTGTAGTCTGTTCCATTGACTGACCCACATGTCTGTTTTGTGTCAATACCATGCTGTTTTGATTGCTATAGCTTTGTAGTATAGTCTGAATTCTGGGAATATTATGCCTCCTGCTTTGTTCTTTTCCCTCTCAGGATTGCTTTGGTAATTCTGGGTCCTTTAAGGTTTCATATAAATTTTAAGATTATTTGTTCCAGTTTGGTGGAAAATGTTATGGATAATTTGATAGTAGTGTAGTGTTTGTTAGTCACTCAGTCATGTCTGACTCTTTGCAAACCCACAGACTGTAAGATCACCAGGCTCCTCTGTCCATAGAATTATCCAGGCAAGAGTACTGGAGTGGATTGCCATTCCCTTCTCCAGAGGATCTTCCCTACCCAGGGATTGAACCTGGGTCTCCTGAATTGCAGGCAGATTCTTTACTGTTTGAGCTACAGGTAAGACCTATGGATAATTTGATAGGGATTTTATTAAATCTGTATATTGCTTTGGATAATATGGCCATTTTAACAATGTTAATTCTTCCAATCTAAGAGCTTGGGATATCTTTCCATTTCTTGAATTATCTCCAATTTCCTTTATTAATGGCTTATAGTTCTCAGCATTTAAGTTTTTTGCCTTCTTGGTCAGGTTTATTCCTAAGTATTTTTTTAAGGGAATTTTAAAATGTGTTGTTTTTTTAATTCCCTTTATGATACTTCACCGTTAGTGTAAAGAGATGCAACCAATGCAAGACTGACATACAGAAATCAGTTGCATGTCTTTGCACTAACAGTGAAGTTCTAGTAATTTTTGTGTGGCATCTTCAGAGTTTTCTCTATACAGTAGAATTTGGGTACTTTTATTTTTTTTCCTTGCCTGTTGCTGTGGCTACAATTTCCAGTACTGTGTTGAATAGAAGTGGTGAGAGAGAACAACCTTGTCTTGAGGACCCTCATTGGTTTGGTTTGGTATTGTTCCTATACCACGGTGGCTTGTGGAATCTCAGTTTCCTGATCAAGGATTTAACCTGGGCCCTGGCAGTGAAAGCACCAAATCCTAATCACTGGGCCTCCAGGGAATTCCCAAGGACTCTCATTGTTAAATGAGCAGTTTCTTTTTATGGTTTCACACATAGATATTAGCATGCCAGGTAGATCCCTTCAGCCTGTCGCTTATTGTTTAAGAGTCTGGAACTAATTCCACAGTAACACCCAGCAAAGGTTAAGAAGTAGGCTTTGTTGATGAAAACTCACAACACCAGGATCAAAGCTGCTGGGTAGCTTCTCCCTACCACTCTCTCTTATATATCCTCTCCCCACAATGGATATCTCCCTTCCAGTGGGGCAAGTGTGAGAAAGTGACCTTTATTCCCTATAAGGGAATAAACGGACTGCTCAGTGCCAGGCAGGCAGGGTTTAGGGCGCTGGCTGTCTACTTGAGTTGATTCGGAATGCCAGTCATCCTGCAGGCTTCCCTGGTAGCTCAGCTGGTAAAGAAACCACCTGCAATGCAGGAGACCACAAATTCATTCCTGGGTTGGAAAGATCCCCTGGAGAAGGGATAGGCTACCCACTCCAGTATTCTTGGGCTTCCCTGGTGGCTCAGATGGTAAAGAATCTGCTTGCAACTCGGGTGACCTGGGTTTGATCCCTGGATTGGGAAGATCCCCTGCAGGAGGGTATGGCAACCCACTCCAGTATTCTTGCTTGAAGAATCCACATGGACAGAGGAGCCGGCAGGCTATAGTTCATAGGGTCACAAAGAGTCAGACATGACTGAGCAACTAAGCACAGCACATAGCACATATCCATCCTGCACCTGGGGACTTTGGGATGTACATGCCTGTGAGATATGCAGGTACGCAGAGTCCCATGAGGAAGTAAGGAAGGCTTAGAGGAAGTAAGGAAGGTTTAGAGCAAGTCACAGTCACATGGAAAGTAGAGTGTTGAGTGTCATCTCCCTGCTGAGAGAATGAGGGCGCTCCTTTTTGTTTTCTCCTTGAAGAAAAAGATGCTAGACCTTTCTAGAATTCCCTACCATCACTGAATTTTCAAAAGATCACATTCCAAGAGTGATTATCACTCAAATCAGAAATGGGATATGAGGAAGAAAAAAAAAAGTCCTTGGAAGTAGTAGTTCATATCTAAACATCTCCTTCTTGTCCTCTGCCATCTCCTTATAAAATTCCCCTGTGATTTGCACTTTTATTGAAGTGAAATCCACATATCATAAAACTAACCGTTTTAAAGTGCACAATTCAGTGACAGTTGTATAACTGCCTTGTTGTATAACTACCATCTCCAGCTCCAAAACATTTTATCAGCCCCAAAACCGCATGTTACGCATTGAGCAGTCATGCCTTATTCCCTCCTACCCTTTCCCTGGCAACCACTGATCTATTCTCTGTCTGTAAGGATTTACTTGCTCTGGATATTTTAGATACATGGAATCATACAATATGTGGCCTTTAGCGTCTGTCAACTTTTGCCTGACATACTATTTATAAGATTCACCCTTGTTGTAGCACATGTCAGTTCTTCATTCCTTGCTGTGCCTGAATAATGGGCCACTGTACATATTCCTACATTTTTGTTTACCCATTTACTGGCTGATAGACATTTGGCTTGTTTCCACCCTTGGCAATTCTGCATAGTATTGCTATGAACATTTGCACACAAAGATTAGTTTCAGTACCAAGTTTCAGTCCTTTTGGGTACGTAGCCACGCATGGAGTTTCTGCAACATATGGTCTGTCTATGTTCAACTTTTTGGAGAATGGTGGTGAGATCTCTGTCTCCTCTGGTTTAATTAGAAATGCAGAAAAACAATGCTGCTCAAGACAGCTTGTAATGCAGTCGAAGCAATCCCTTATGAATATTCTGAAACATTCTTCACTGAGGCTAAAAAGAGTGTTTGCTGTTTAGCAGAGAATTGGAGATGTTTCTAAACTGATAGCTAACAATCTTCTTTGAAGTTGAACCTTTACAGGAAGCTTCTGATTGATAATGTCAGAGACTCAGGAGATGTGATCAGTGCGGTGGCCAGAAGTCCTGCAGGCACTAGGCTAGAGGTGAAATACAGCTCTTCTATTTTTCCTTTCTATAGGCTAATACCTTGGCCCCCACCCCTACCTTTAACACACCCTGTACCCAGCCGAACGCTTCCTCCCTGACACTCACGAGGCCCCCTCTTCACTGCCCATTGGCCCATCCTACTCCCACCCAGAGACAGATACTGAGTATACTTGACTTTCTCATTTAAAACAACTTCTAACCATGGAATACATCATTAAGGAATAACTGTAAATGCTTCAGTGGTTTACTTAGCGCTGATTTCATAATATGCAAGAATCAGACAGCCCTGATATTTCATAATATTCTGGCTTTGCCACACCAAGAGTTGAACAGCTATCTAAACACACACCCCAAGTCTCATTTGCTTCTAGAAAATACCTCCAGACTACCTCGTAACATCAGATTAGAATGCTTTTCACATGACCGCATTCATTGAGGATTGTGTTTTTAGCCAGCTTGTAGTTGAGGGGCACCTGGAGCTCATTCCTGGCCTGCGGTTCTAGTCCATCAAGTCCAGGCAAGCAGAGGACTCTGTCTCTCAAACCATGAATTCTGATCTCACTGCCCCTCCTGGTTGCCCATGTGACTGAGAATGTTGGTACTGCCACAGCTTTTTCACCAATTTTCACTGTTTCTGTTTAGCTCGCAATAAATGCGAAGCCAGAAGTTCCAAGCAATGGTTATGTGGCTAAAGTTTAAGTGTCTGACAGACTGAGATTTCAAAACTCGTCTGCTTCATACAAGCCATGTGACTTTGGACCACTTTGTCAACCTCTCTCTGCCTCAGTGCCCACATTCTTAAAAAAATAGAGATAAAGTATGTACTTCATGGGACTTTATGAGGGCTAAATGAAATAATGTAAGTCCAGGATCTAACAGTGCTTGGCATATGTCCATGCAGTGGATAGAATTGTTGACATAGTAATCATTTTTTTCCCCCAAAGAATCCATACATTTTCTTTCTTTTCTTAAAGTTATTTATTTATTTTTGGCTGTGCTGGGTCTTGCTAGGTGCGCAGGCTTTCTCTGGTTGCGGCAAGCAGGGACTACTTTCTCGTTGCAGTGTCTTCTCTCGTGGCAGAGCATGGGCTCCGGCACGCTCAGGCACCGTAGTTGCAGCATGTGGGCTCAGCAGTTGTGGCTTCTGAGCTCTAGAGCACAGGCTCAATAGTTTTACCCATGAGAGCTTAGTTGCTCTGTGGGCTTAGTTGCTCAGTGACATGTGGCAATCATCCCGGATTAGGGATCAAACCCATGTCTCCTACGTCGGCAGGTGGATTCTTTACCACTGAGCCACCAGAGAAGCCCCAGGGTAACCATTTATCCCCCAGTGTTTCTTTTTTCCCTCTTTCGCCCCTCTGCTTCCACTTACTGCCCACCCCCCCCCCCCCCCCCCCCCCACTACCCCAGCCTCAGTTAGAAGAGACTCTGCTGTGGCTTCAGGGGAGGGAAGGAAATAAGATGAAAATGTTTCCTTTTCCTAGTTGTTGTGTTTCAAATACTCCGCAGCTTTAAAGGAACAAAGAAAAGAAACATTTGAAGAGGGAGAATCTCATTTTCCCATAAACCCCAAAAGAATAAAACCAAAACCCAAACCAAACAAACTAGAAAGGATTCCCCTCACTTGGGGCACAAAGATGATAACAGGGAAGGCATACGGTTTCCTGGCTGGAGGAGGCAGCAGACAGACCACGGACATTGTCCCGGCTTCCCCCCTGCCCTGGTTTGCTATGAGTGTGATAGCGTAAAAATGACAAAGAAGCTCTAATCCACGTGCCTGTAACTTGTCTCAAAAGAAGTTGTGTAAATGTGAGAAGTTTGGGATCTGGTAAGGGGAAAGGGAGGAGACAGAAATTCTTAATTATGGATCCCACATTGCTCTGGGTTAAGGATGCTCCACAAACATTTAAAAATAAAAATATCAGATCACTAGGGTGTGAAGGCACATTTTCTAGATCACCTTCAAATTGCAGTAAGAAAGCTTAAGAGTTTTAGAAACTTCTTGGAGCTGGCCAGTCACAAAGTAAGCAAGGCCTAGGGCCACTTCCATTCTTTTTCAAGCTCCTAGTTAATAAATAACAAAATAGGGTGTTTCAGTTATCCATTATGGCATAACAAACCACCCCAAAATGTAGTTGCTTAATACACAGCCATGCATTTGGCCACATCCCAATTCTGCAGTGTGGGCGGGGCTCACAGGGACGGTGCATCATCTCTGTTCCGTGCAGCATATGCTGTGGTCATCTGGGAGCTTAAATGGGCTGTGAATCCTCTCTCCTTCTCCAGGGCCTCTCTCCTTCCCCAGGGCCTCTCTCCTTCCCCAGGGCCTCTCTCCTTCCCCAGGGCCTCTCTCCTTCCCCAGGGTCTCTCTCCTTCCCCAGGGTCTCTCTCCATGTGGCTTCTCATCATCCAGAGGTGAAATCTGAGCTTCTAACATAAGAGTTGGGGGGACTTCCCTGGTGGTCTAATGGCTGAGACTCTGAGCTCCCAATTCAGGGGGCCTTGGTTTAATCCCTGGTCAGGGAACTAGATCCCACGTGCTGCCGCTAAGAGTGCTCATGCTACAACTAAAGATCCCACATGCCACAACAAAGATTGAAGATCCCGTGTGTGCCACAACTAAGACCCAGTGCAGCCAAATAAATTAAAACACAAAATGAACAAACACCAGATGGCAGTTACATCCAAAAATGTAAAGGAAGGAGCCACCTAGACCTGGAATGGACACACTCCCATCAATTCCACCACCCATTCTACTGGTCAGAGAAGGGTGCAAGGCCAGCCCAGATTTAAGGGGAGGGGAACAAACACCACTTTTAACTGGAGGAGCTGCAGGAGCCTACAAAGGAAGAGTTGCTGACAGTCACATTTAGAGACTATCTTCCACACAAGATTGTAAAAACTGCAGTGCATTTTAAACGCTGACATTTAACACATCAACACTTTTCACATAACCATATACAGTTGACTATATAATTAACCTCCTTTGAGTATAATAACTATTTTAAATTTAAAGTGGGGTCCAAAAAGTATTGCTTCCTGACTCAGAGTCTTGTTCTGGAGCCTGTCTTACACTTTGCAGGAAGTTCTTTTTCCTTCTGAGTCCTGAGTGATTGTATAATTTGTAGCAGGCATCAGTAATCATTCATTCACAAGGGCGCTTGTTTTCAAGTTCCTGTTCTGATTTTAGGTATATAGGGGTCTCTGGGAAATTTTCCGACTACCTCCCTAACAGGGCATCAGTCTTCCTACTCAACCAGTTGCAGCAGTAACCCTCCTCCACCATCTGACCCTCCAGAGCATGGGAGCAGTTTAATAGTCTGTGTACATGCCCCGCAGCACCCACTCCTTGTAAGCAGAGATGGAGGCTCATCTGGAGGGGAAGATGATTCAACAGCTCAAAGAAAACTAATGAGGCCAGTGAACAGAGAAGGTGACCTATCCTACAGATCAGAAATGAAGAGGATCTCCCTAGGGGCTTTGGAAGCTTGTATGAGAATTTGGGAGGCTGTGGGCAAAGTCTCCATCAGTAGTTACCATGGGATGGAGAAGAGGAAACTGAACAGAAGGG
Organism: Ovis aries; assembly: GCF_016772045.2. NCBI lineage: Eukaryota > Metazoa > Chordata > Mammalia > Artiodactyla > Bovidae > Ovis > Ovis aries. The sequence continues at coordinate 91,872,052 of NC_056059.1, read as the reverse complement.
ACAGCTGGGCTAGGAGCTCAGAAGTCCTCAGCTCTTTATAATAGGAAAGAAATTGCTGTGGGATCACAGATGGCTATTTTGGGAATATGAGTTCTTTTTTTTTTTTTTAAGCTGTTTATATTTTCTGAAATTTAGGTCCTTTTTGTTCTCTCTCAGTGTTTAGTACATTTTTAAAATGCTAGTCTGGTCAGCTGTGCTAAGAGGAACCAAGAAAGAGGTTTTTGTCCAGTTTGGAGCAGAGTTTTAAAGGGGAAGTGGCTTGCCAGCCGCCTGACAAGGTGGAATGCTCTTGTCCAGTGAGAGCACCTCAAAGGGAAGGTGAACCGAGAGTAACTGAGTTGGAAACCCTGGTTCAGACGCGATGTGTTTATCAAATCTGGAGCCATCTCTCCATCCCCACTGTCTGTTACTCCCCTAGTGGCCCAGACAAGAGGCAAGAAGGGACCTCAGTGAACAATGAGGAGCTGTGCCCTGAGGCTGGTGGCCCAGGGCTGAGTAGGTGGGTAACTATGGCATTCCTAGTTAATGGAACCTGCAAACAGAAAACTGGTCTTAGTCTGAAGATGAAGGAGGGGGATTCAACGTGAACTTGGACCACTGGGTGCCAAATACTCAAGCAAGCAGGTTACCGAAACTTTTTTCTAGTTAGTGCAGGAGAGGACACACACAGGCTCAGGCTGCTGAGGAAAGGGATAAGTGAGGGCTACCAGGCTGGCACAGCCCCTGAAGCAAACTGGGGCACAGGACAGAGCCCAGGGAGATAGCTAGAATCCGAAGCAGAGATGAGGAAAGAACAGGCTGTTAGCATGTCAGGACTGGAGGTAGGGAAAGGCTGCTGGTGGTGTCAGAATGACTGGGGACCACCCAGACATTCTGGCCATGAGGTTTGGAGGAGCTGAATCATTCCAGACCCCACCCAGGCCTGGTTCTCTAGGGCAGCTGCTGCTGACCTTTGGTAGCTATAGATGGGTAGACCTGGGAACGGGGGCGGGGGTGGGGGGGTACTGTCATTGCCAGAGTCCAGGCTCAGACCTGCCCTCACAATCTGCTCCAGTTATCTAAAACCCAGTAACATGCCCAAACCTAGTGGCTTCAAACAACAACAGTGGTTTATTTTGCATTTCAGGCAGGGCCGGACAAGGCAGGGACCACTCTGCTCCATATGTCTGGGGCCCAAGACTCAAATGGCTGGGGGTAGCAGGAGACTCAGAGAAGGAGATGGCACCCCACTCCAGGACTCTTGCCTGGAAAATCCCATGGGTGGAGGAGCCTGGTGGGCTGCAGTCCATGGGGTCGCTAGGAGTGGGACACGACTGAGCGACTTCACTTTCACTTTTCGCTTTCATGCACTGGAGAAGGAAATGGCAACCCACTCCAGTGTTCTTGCCTGGAGGATCCCAGGGACGGGGGAGCCTGGTGGGCTGCCGTCTATGGGGTCGCACAGAGTTGGACACAACTGAAGCGACTTAGCAGCAGCAGCAGCAGGAGACTGGGGGCAGCAAGAGGCTGGCAGGGCATCACCCAATGGTCTTTTCCCTGTTCACTCCAGCTTGGAGGCCTCAGGGGAGCTGGGCTTAGTGGTGGCTCAGGGCACCAAAAGCTACTATTTTCAGAGGCCCAGGAAGAAACTGCAAGTGTTTATGATCTATCTTCAGAAGTTCTAGGACATGGTGACTTAGTGCTTTCCATCCCTAAATCCAGCCCAAGTCCAAGGCAAACCGTGTAGATGCTCCTCTCAATAGTGCTGTGTGCTGCCCTAAGTTGCCTCAGTCATGTGCGACTCTTTGAAACTTCACGGATTGTAGCCTCCTAGGCTCCTCTGTCCATGGGATTCTCCAGGCAACAATACTCAATAGAAGGAGTATCAAAGTTTTTGCCACCATTTTTAATGCATCATAGCAGCTCACCAAGTGGTCAGCAAAGTCTCCTAACTGAACCTCCAGGTCCCAGATTCTCATTGATGGCAGCTGGGAGGCAGCAATGCACAGGGTAGAAAAGGGAAGGGCTTTGGAAGCCACCAGGCCTGCATTCTGGTACAGGCAGGATCTACCACTCAGCAACCGGTTGAGCTTGTTAGGTTACTCGCCCCTAAGAGCCTTGTGGTTTCCCTGTGTGTAAAAGAGGATTAAAACTACCATCGTGGCCAAGAAAATGTACTTCTCAGATCGTGCACAAATGACCAATGGCCCCAGCTGCTGAGCCCTAAAATCTGTCATCTAGTTCTCATCCCCAGCATGGTGTAGAGGCCAGTTTCCTAGTGCTGCTCCCAGCCCATGACTAAATACGAGAAGCCTATTCCTGGGAGGCGCTGGGCTCCTGGGACAGGGTAGCTTGGCTTGAAGACTCCCCCAAGGCCTTGCTGAACTTTCTTAGAGCTTCACTGTAGCATAAGATGCTTCTTTCAACTCAACCTTCCTTCCTCCCCTCTCTCCTTCCTGCACCCCAGGTCTAGCTCCCCAACCATGTTCCCTCATTAATCTCTAGAGCAGTCTCCCCTCCAGATACTTTGGGCGGGGGACCAGGACAAAGAGCCACCAGGCTGCTGCCAGTATTAAATAGATGTGTGAGCACCTAATCAAGGCCTGGAGTATAGTTGATGTTCACTCAACTGATATTTATTGAGTCTCTGCTGAGTGAGGACTTTACCTGGGGTGACTAGAACACATTAGTGAGCAAAGCAGATGAGAACATGAGGGCCCCCTGCTTGAAGCTTCTTGCTGCCCCCAATGCGGAGGGATAAAGTCCCAACTCTCCTACAGGACACAAGAGTCCTTCAAAGTCTGACCCCAAGGGGCTTCCATACCCCTACCCCATACTGCACACCAGAGCCTAGAGTCAAAAAAGACTTTACTCCGGCAATCTCGGGTTTTTCAACCCCAATATCCTTTTTTTTTTTTTAAGTTTTAAAAAGCTTATTCTTAATTATGAAAGCTTAATTATTCTATAGAATAAGTATGTCTATACAAACAATTTTTTCTATAGAAATAATGGAGAGACCTCTAGCATGGTTGATCAATACAATTCTTTTTTTCCACCCCCCGCCCCTCGCCCCCGATATCTTAACACAGCTTTTTCTTCTCCAAAAGCTTCCCCTCTCCTTTGTACACACCCTTCACATGACAAACCCTTACCCATCCCCCTTGACCGGTTCAGTCGTGGGGTGCTAGATCACCAGGGTAGAGGTGCTTGCTGACACAGCTCTCCTCATCCACCTCTGAAAGCACTAGTTACATTGTGCTTTAATTGCTGTAACAGTGTCCCGCTATCTTGTGAGCTCGTGTAGATAGCAGGGGCAGCGTGTATCCATCCTGAATCCCCGGCGCTCGGCGCTTGGTAGCCCGCAGCTCGTATCTTGGGGAGAGAGTAGAGACTGGAGAGCAGGCGATTTTCCCGCGGTAACCACGGGGCCTGCGGCGAGAGGGCGGGGGCGTCGCTGGGCGAGGGTCAGGGAGCCGCCGGGGCTGGGCGGCCCCCGGGACCGGCCGCGGGGCGCTCGGGCCGAATCGCGGCCGCTGCCGCGGGGCACATGACTGCGGGCTCAGCCTCCGCCCCGCCCGCTTCCCCGCGCAGCTGCCGCCTGTCGCCTCCCGGGGTTGCGGCGGGCCGGGCCGGCGAGCGTCTCCGCGCTGCGCGCTCCCTCTGCCTCGCGAGCTGCGCCAGGCGGGCGCCGCGGCGACCGAGGCCGGAGAAAGCGAAACCAAAGCGAGACTCCCTCTCCCCTCCGGCCGGCCGGGTGCAAGCGGGGCCGCTCTCGCCCAGTCGCGGAGCCGGGAGCCGGGCCCCTCTGCTGGGCCGCAGGCGCCCGAGGGTCCCGGGTTTTCCGGCCGCTCCGCCGGCGCCCCTCCGTCTCTCCCTCCTTCCTTCTCCTCCGGTCGCTGGCCTCCCGGCCTTGGAGCGGTGCGCGGAATGGGCAGGTGCTGCTTCTACGCGGTGGGGACGCTGTCCCTGCTGTTGCTGGTGACTAGCATCACGCTGCTGGTGGCCCGAGTCTTCCAGAAGGCCGTGGACCAGACTATCGAGAAGGTGAGGCGTGGCGGGCTGTGTGCTGTGTGTGTGTGTGTGTGTGTGTGTGTGTGTGTGCTGTGTGTGTGTGTGTGTGTGTGTGCTGTGTGTGTGTGTGTGTGTGTGTGTGTGTGTGTGTGTGTACGTGTACGGGCGCGCGCGTGAGCCGGGTTGGGTGGACACTTTCAGCCCACCCTCCCACTGCTGAACCTTGTGCAGGGTGGATCTGCACCCCCTATAACCCTAGTCCAGAGGCTAGGGCCCTCCTTTCTTCCTTGTCTTCTTGGGCTGGGTGGGTAAGAGTTAAGGAAGGCTGGAGAGGAATAATTCTGTTCCTTTTAGAGTAATAAACAAGACTGTGGGTCTAGATTTTGAAAGAAGGCTTTCACTTACATTGTCATTTGTTTTCTGGGCCCTCCCCGCGCCCCAATCTCTGTTGGGCCCAAACTCATTTCCCTCCCACTTTATGAAGAAAAACTAAATGAAAGACACCGCCACCCCGCAGGTGTGTTGGCTGCTTGCCCTGGCCTTTGAAGTGGTGTGAGATGGGGATGAGAGGCTGGTGCCTCGTCTGTTGTGTTCTTGCCTTCCTGGGCTGAGCCCCGCACTTGGTAGCCAGGCCAGGCCTGCGGGCTGGGTGACATTTCAGTTCATCAGAGCCTGTGCTGACTAGCTGACTTAGCAGCTTGGTGTCTTGTACCAGCAGTCTGTGCTGCTTTGTCTCAACATGGATTTCTTGCTCTTCTCAAACAACCCTGCTGCTGCTGCTAAGTCGCAAGAGGACTGGAGTGGGGTGCCATCGCCTTCTCCGCAAACAACCCTAAGCTTAGGCAAAGCTCCATTTAAATTCTTAATCTGAGCCCATCTCTTCCTCTCAGATGAGTGGGCTGGAGAGCTGGTCACTTCAGACCTCTCCATCCTATGATTTCACCAGTGGTCATTTCTCTTGCCCTTTCACCCACATCCACCAATCTGTGTGGAAAGAGGAACCAGAGAGAGTTATTGGGGTCACTTTTTCCTTTTTAAAAAGTTATTGGAGAAGCCTTTCTTGTTAGCACCCATCACTGCCTGATTTCTTCCACTCGTTTACACTTGCTGTTGGCTAGATAATAAAAGCTGGGGCCTCCTCCAGAATTGGTCACTGCGCTCCCAGTTAGCAAAATTGTTTCATTCCAGGTGGCAACAGACCTATTTCTTAAATAGAGGTTTCTAAAAGTCATCAATTACTTGAAATCTGAAGCCACTTAAAAAAAAATGCCCTGGCAAAACATAGTTTAATTTTTTAAAAGTTCACATTGTCAAGGGGTGACAGAACCCACTGTCTGAGCTTCTCAAAGGCTATTGTTCAAAGCGTGTTCAAAGAAAAAACTAAATTGAATCTCTCCACCCTTGTCCACCTGTCCTTGGCAAGGTAGTTTAAGGATGTAACCTCTTTGAGGATGTAACCTCTTGCTTGGATGTCTAGAGTTAAGCAATCCAATGATAGTCAATTGGATTTTCTTGTGTGGCTTTGAAAGGCTGTTTCAGGAGAGGTCTGTGAGATGGGTGACCTCCCCACCCTGTGCCTCAGGCATTGTCAGCCTTCGGATGCTCTGTGGGTCTACATTCATGGGCACTGGGTAGGGAGGTGGTGGGGGTGGAGGGCAGTTGTAAGGCAGCTGGGCTGCGGCTTAAGTTTGCACTGATATTTGGTGATTGGCTTTTAAAGGTGGTTTTCTCCATGAAGAATGGACTCTGATCTGACTGTAAATGAAAGTACAGGAGAAGTGAACTTTCAGAACTGGCTCACTCTGTTAAGGAACACTGCACCATGTGCTGTTTGAAACTAATGACAGGGCTAGGTGTGGACAGGTGTGGAAATATGGTAAGACAACCAGAGGTCACGCGTTACCATCACTACCACTCCGCTTTCCTGGGTCGCCTGTAGGGGGGTAGCATGAGATGGCGGAAAGAGTAAGGACTTCGCAGGTTAATTCGCAGGCAGGAATCCGGCTCCACTGTGTACTAGCTGGGTAACCTTAGGCTAGTACTTAACCTTTCTTAATTCTAGGCTTTTCCATCTGTAAATGAGGATAACAACTATTCATGTAAATAGAAGAATTATAAGAATTACTAGAGAAAATGGGTGTACTTTTCATGGGATACAGTAGTATGTATAGTTATTTGTAGGGCTTCCCTGGTGACTCAGCAGTAAAGAATCCACCTGCAATGCAGGAGACATGGGTTCAATCCCTGGGTGGCAAGATCCCCTGGAGAAAGGAATGGCAACCCACTCCAGTATTCTTGCCTAGGAAATCCCATGGACACAGGAGCCTGGAGGGCTCCAGTTCATGGGGCGTCTAACCACCACCACCACGATAGTTATTTGTAAATGATAGCAGTTTTATTTTTGCTAGAAGCAAATAAAAAATACATGAGATTGGAGGTTAGATACCCTATGTTCAAATCCTAGCCCTGACATTTCTAGGCTGTTTGCCTTTGGGAAAGTTACATAACTTCTCTGAACCTGTTTCATTCCTGAGAGAAATGAGAATGTTAGCCATCTTGGGGGTGCATTTACCATGAAACTCACAAAGCTTACACTTTGGGTCCCTCACTTGCACGGGCCCTTCCAAGGCCCTCTACCTAATTCTGTATGCAATGTTTTCTTTTCTTAGGGACAGCCTCCATACACTGTATGAGCTTCACACAGACCTAGGATATGCCTGTGTATGTGCTGTTGTGAAGCTTAGTGAGGTCATCTGTGTAAAGCACTAAGCAGGTGTCAGGCTTGGAACAGGTGCCCAATGACAGCTTCCATCATCATTTCCGTTAACGTTGTTATGGAAAATTCATTCATAGCTTACTTTAATATACTTGTAATACAATCTGATATTTCTTGTTCTTAATTTTTTTTTCCTTTGAAGATTGTCCACTTCCTGCTTTGTCTACATCAAAAAGAGGAGAGAGAAAAAGGATGAAAATCAAATGAGTAGGTTGGGTTAATTGTGAGAAGCTTAGTAACATAATTCCTATTAGAAGACTCTGTCTCATTTGATAATTGTCTTTGGGGCCCACAACAGCCAGAGATGACTGAAGGGAGATTTTGATCTCGGCTGTTGAGTAGAGTGGAAGGAACCAGGACAGTCTGGTTCCATTCTGGGCTTGTTATAGTCTGCCTTACATTGAGAAAGCCCTGTAACTGTCTTTGTTGTTGTTATTTGGTCACTCAGTCGTGTCTGATTGTTTTGTGACTCCATGGACTTAACCAACCAGGCTCCTCCCTCCATGGGATTTCCCAGGCAAGAATACTGGAGTGGGTTGCCATTGCCTTCTCCAGGGGATCTTCCCAATCCAGGGATCAAACCTGCATGTACTGCATTGGCAGGTGGATTGGTTACCACTGAGCCTCCAGGGAAGCCCAACTGTTTCTCTTTATGTTTCTCAGTTGCAGAAGAGGCAGAGAAATTTTTCCCTTCTTGGCTGCTCACACCCACATCCTGGAGGATACTCTGAGCATGGGCCAGGCCCTCTTTATTGAGCATTTTGACCTCCCTGAAGACAGAGCTTTGCAGGGACCCAGCAATCTCTTTTTCTGTCTAGAACCTAGAAGGGCACGGTTTTATGTTACATTTCGTCTGGTAACCCCACTAATTGTCCTAGCAACTAGGGCAGTGCCTGGTACGTGGTGGGTAAGTTAACTGCCTGCTGCCTCACTTCTAATTGTTTTAGTTGAAAGAGCAGTGTCCTAAGAATCAGCAGAGCTTGGTGCAAACTCCTTTTTCGGTCACTAACAAATACTTGGATTAAATTGGACAAGCCAAGTAGCAAATTATTGAACCCCCTCAAAACCTCAGGTTCCTCATCTTGAAAATGCGGGTCATAAGAATACCTACCTCTGAGCTGTTGCAAGAATGAAATAAAAGGATTGATGTAAAGCATATAGTACCGTCCCTTCCTGGTGCCTGAATTTGTTACCATTATTTGTATAGGCAACATATTTGCACAGCCAACAATAAACATTTATTGTTTCCAGCTGTTCTTTTCACAGACAGGAACTAAAGAGTAGGTAAAGGTCCTTCTAGCTCCAAAATCCTGAGATTCCATGACACAGGTACGTGACCTGTGCTTGAGAGAAACTCTGCAGCGCAGGATATTAAATTTGCCTTTCGGCTTGCTGACAGTTTGAATATCTCCCAGAAATGAGGGCGCAAGCTGGCCAAGGGCAAAGTTGGCTAATAAGAGATGGACTGGCAGGGGAAGCAGCAAGAGGGCAAGAGACTGTTGACACTTTGCTTCCTATTCATAGACCAAGGAAGGACGGCAGCATTAGGGCTCAGGGATGGGACCAACATGACAGAGTCACCTACCCTTCACTGGAAACCTGAGGCCCTGGGCAAATACCAGCTGGCCTGTGCAGGGAGTGAGAGCAACCTTGGAGCTCGAAGAGATAAGATATAATCCCTGACAGTTTAAGCAAGTAACACTGATTGGTGAAGCTGTGTGATATTTTAAGAGAGTCAGATGAGTAAAACATCTTCATTTTTGTTTATATAAAGACAGTCAACTATATATAATCTTCAAGGGCTCCTTCTTGCCTAGCAACCCCATTTCCTGATTTGCCTCTCTTCAGGGTTATAAAGACATAGAATCTTAGAGTAGGCATCGCTTAATCTGTTATTTTCTAGTCAAGGAAACTGAGACTGTAAATTCGAACATAGATAGTGGTGGGTATCAAATTAGGAGCTTCCCAGAGGCGCTAGTGGTAAAGAATCTGCCTGCCATGGAGTAATCTAAGAGATACAGTTTCGATCCCTGGGTCAGGATGATCCCCCGGAGGACAGCATGGCGGCCCATTCCAGTATTCTTGCCAGGAGAATCCCATGGACAGAGGAGCCTGGCGGGCTACAGCCTAGAGTCACAAAGAACTGGACATGACTGAAGCGACTTAGCACGCATGCACATATTAGGGTATTGAATTACCTTTACCCCTATATGACCCTGGAAACGTAGAGAAGTGACTTATCAAAGACCACATGATGAAGTCAGGTGCACAAACTGGGTCTTCTAGTTCACTTTTCCCATCCGGAAGGTGATCATACATCCCATTGCCTGTGACAGTTCTGGCTTATTTACACCTGTTATCCTAGAGCAATTACTAGCACCTTCTTCCCTTTCAAAAGATTCCTGGTGACCGTAAATTCTACCCTCACACATCACATCGTCTTCCACTTCTTGGCGTTAAAGAGGAGCTGTGCTGTCAGAGGAAATGAGGCACCCTCACGCTAGCTCAAGAAAGAGGATTTTTTTTCCCTCGAAGATTGGAAGAGGAAGCTGGTAGAAGTCAAAGGGTGAGAACCACAGCACAGTAAGGCCTCCTGCGAATCCAGTAGAAACTGGAAGGTCAGCAGGATCCAGGCCCAGTGTGTCTCTCCCTCTTCCTCTGCCTTCCCCACCAGCTTCCTCTGTGTCCTCGGGCCCAGGCTGGTTCCTCATCTGGGGCTCCCCTAGCCCTGACCTTCTGTGATGCTCCAGCTGCTGAGCCTCCCATGAACATGCTTCATCTCTCAGTTCTTCCTTCCAAATTCGTGACAGAGTCATGTGATTGGCTCACCACCAGCAGAAACCATAGCTCTATAAACAGAGGCCATATCCTTGCCGGAGTCTTTAACTCCTCAACAAAATCATCCAACTTCTCCCTGGCCTTTGGAAATGTGATCTGGTGATATCAAAATCTTATGATGTTTCTTTCAGCATCTTACTAATTCATGGTGACTGTGGGTGTATGGAGTACTAAAGGTTAAGACAAGGGAGTAAGTTGTTCTCAGTGTTTTTCCTGGACTCTAGGGAATCACATCAGAATCACTTATGGAAAAAACCCAGAGCCCAACCAACCATGCTGAATCAGAGTCCCTGGGACTAGCACCCAGGTCAAAACTGAGACTGATTCTGTTAACCCATGTCTTCACTCCTTGAGATGGCAATTCTTTTTTTGTTTGTGTTTTATTGTTTAAAAAGAAATTAATTATTTATTTTTGCCTGCACTGGATCTTCGTTGCTATGTGTGGGCTTTCTCTAGTTGTGGTGTGTGGGAGGCTACTCTTCAGTGTGGTGTGCGGGCTTCTCATTACAGTGTCTTCTCTTATTGCAGAGCACAGACTCTAGGGCACACAGGCTTGATAGTTGGGGCACATGGGTTTAGTTGGTCCACGGCGTGTGGAATCCTCCTGGACCAGGGATGGAACCTGTGTCTCCTGCATTGCAAGGCAGGTTCTTAACCACTGGATTACCAGGGACATCCCTGTACTTTATTCTTAATTTTTGCCTATTTTTCTGGTAAAGACATATATACGCCATTGTAAAAAGTCAGAGACAACAAAGGAAAAAAAAGAGAAACAAAGAAACCACTGTTAAATATACTGTTGATTAATCCACATTTTTTTCTTTGTGCATTATAGTAGCACATATACTTTACAGAAATGGGGTGCTTCTGTTCTCACCCTGTATTTATTTTTAATTCCAACTGGCATGACTAGCATACAAAAGGGTTGATAATTCTAGTTGGGGCTATTATTCTTAGTAATTACTACTATTCTGCAGGTTTACATCAAAGAAAATGTCTTTTGGGAGGGAGGGGAAGGTCTGTGCTTATGAGAACTGTTTTTTGCTTTCTTGTTTCACTGTCAGGCCACAGTGAAGGGGCCATCTGTTCTGCCAGACATTTGCTTGTTTGCCGGGGAGGAATCAGCAGGTGGGATTATAAAATCATTAATGAAAACACATGATATTGGCCAAGTGATTAGGCATTTATGGTCTATATCATCAAGATACATAGTCTATATCCATGACATATTACATGAAGCAACCATTTATCAAAGCTGGTAGCTAGTCAAAAGCAACTGAGAAAAATAAAGGCTACTTTCAGTGTTTGCTCTCTATATCCAAAAGCACTTTTAGGTATATTCTTTGGCAGTCATCCATTTATTTCGGAAATATTTACCGAGTATGAATCCTTTGTGAGGCAGTGTGCTGAGACCTATGGGTACAATAGTAAATGAGATCGAGTCCCTACCCTTATGGAATTTATAATCTAATTCAGAATTCTGGGACTCAGATGCCTTTATTCTCTTAAGGATTATTGAAGACACCAAAGAACTTATGTTTCTATTGGTTATATCTATCAATATTTATAATATTAGAAATTAAAACTGATACATTTTTATTTTTATTGATTTATTTATTTTTTGATGTCTGATCTTATTTATTTGTTACTCTTAGAACATCTCATTTTTAACTGGACTCAGACTCAGAAGTAGAAGCTCTCAGAGAGGACAGCCTCCATCTCTGGGCAATCTGTTCCTGCCGTTTTCTTTGGCCTCCTTCATTCTCTTGGCCAAAAGTTTAGCATATTCTGCAGCCGCTTCTTTATTTTTCTTAGTACACTGTTTGTTCAGAGCAATACGCCGGCGTTTGTGTTGCAGAGCTTGTGGAGTCACGAGACGCTGAATCTTGGGTGCTTTAGTCCTAGGTTTCTTACCGTCTTTGTTTAGGGGCTTTCGCACAACATATTGGCGGACATCATCTTCTTTAGAGAGGTTGAAAAGTTTGCGGATTCTGCTAGCTCTTTTGGGACCCAGGCGACGAGGCACTGTAGTATCAGTGAATCCAGGAATATCTTCTCCCCTTTTTTCACGATGACTGGTATCCACAATGCAACCCCGTACAGATTTGCCCTTTCTCCAGTCCTCCTTGGTCTGTACCAGGAATGCCCCTTACTCAGAAGCAGGAGAACTCGGCCATGGGTCAAGACACCCTGCTTCATGGGGAAACCCTGCTTATCGTTCCCGCCACTGATTCGGACCACATAACCCTTCCATTCTTCGCCCAGAGTGTCAGCAGCAACTTCTGTGGCCATACGCTTCTCGTAGAAGGTATGAAGTTTTTGTTCATCATCCACTTCAATGAGCTTCTGGCAGCCAGTGGCCGGGAAAGAGATGTTCAGCTTCATTCTGAGGCGGCCGACAGCCTCCGAGGCGCCGTGAAAAAGAGCTGATACATTTTTAAAACACAAGTATGTGCATGCTAAGTCCCTTTGGTTGTATCCAACTCTGTGACCCCATGGACTGTAGCCCACCAGGCTCCTCTGTCCATGGGATTCTCCAGGTGAGAACAATGGGGTGGGATGCCATGCCCTCCTCCAGGGGATCTTCCTGACCCAGGGCTCGAATCCCCATCTCTTTGATCTCCTGCATTGACAGGTGGGATCTTTACCACTTGTGCCACCTGGGAAGCCAAGATACAAGTATACATGAGCACGTATTTCATTAGCTGTCGGAGCAATGACATCATTACAACCTGTATAACCTTTAAAAAGTTCCACTATAGGGCAGATAGTTAAATGTTACTACAGAAATAGTTTTGACCATGAGGAATCCCCTGAGAGCGTCTTGGAGCCCCTCAGGGGTCCTCAGACCACCCTTTGAGAACTACTGATCTGGTTTTCATTTAATTAATTTTGTTGACTTCTAGAATTTTTAAAATGACATAATATACCTGCTTTATTTCTGTAAGGCTACTTTGGGAACTATGTTTTTAATGTTTTCAGACCACCAGGGTCTTGTTTACTTTGGTATATATTTATATGCTTGTTTGGTGTCCTCATGGGTCCAGCGTGAAGAACAGTGGGTTTGGGCCATCAGTGAATCAGGTTCAGGGAATCTCCTGTCTTTTCCTGTGTGTTAATCAAATCAGACCAGAACATTAGCAGCTCCATAATTGAATTCTTCAATAATTCCCCTCTAGCCTCAGCCCTGCTAAAGATTCTCTATCCACAGGACATAATTCAGTATTTAAAGCTAGCCCCAAAGTTCTCTTTGAAGGTAGGGGTCCGGCCATATGTAGCTTCGTATCATCTTCTCAACCTGTTAAATGAATGTCATACAAAATAGATAGTTATTAAACATCACGTGGATGAGTGGAGAGATGAGAACTTAATATCTTCAGGATGATTTTGGTTATAAATTGTTATTATGCTACACATTTTTGTTCCAGTGGTCGCGTTTGCCTTACTAATAGTTTATACCTTTAAAATCTGGAAATTTCGCTGAATAATCCAGCTTTCCAGCTTCTCTGGGAACATGTGACCGTTCGGGTTTTTTTTGTTGTTCATTTTGATTAATTTTTATTGGACTGTAGTTGCTTTTGTGGGATTCCCCAGTGGCTCAGCGATAAAGAATCTGCCTGTAATGCAGGAGATAGAAGTTTGATCCCTCAGTCAGGAAGATCCCCTGGAGAAGGAAATGGCAACCACTCCAGTATTCTTGCCTGGAAAATCCCATGGACAGAGGAGGCTGGAGGGCTACAGCCTATGGGATCACAGACAGTCGGACACGACTTAGAGACTAAACAACAGCAAACATAGTTGCTTTATAACGTTGAGTTAGTTTCTGCTGTGCAGCAGTGAATCCGCTGTACGTACACATCTATCCTCTCTTTTTTGGATTTCCCGAGTATGGGTCTTTTGCAGTACTGGCCCCATCACAGTCTGGGTGACCGCAGCTGGGGCAGAATGGAGGCTGCCCTTCAGACAGGACCTCCCTCCCTGCCCCCACCGCTGTCACACTCCTGTTGTCCCTGACCCCAGGGTCCAGGGAAGGTGCCCTTTGTCATGGGGTTTGCTCTGCTGTCTTTCACAGAGTGGAGAAATATCTGTTTGTATCTGATGCTCTTTACCACAAGAAGGAAAATGAAAAGATAGCCTGAAGAGGTCATTCGTTTTTCAGCTACTCAGCTGTATCTGACTCTTTGTGACCCCATGGACTGCAGCACACCAGACTTCCCTGTCCTTTACCATTTCCTGGAGTTTGCTCAAACTCATGTCCATTTAGTCACTGATGCTATCCAACCAGCTCATTCTCTATCACCCCCTTCTCCTCCTGCCTTCAATCTTTCCCATCATCGGGGTCTTTTCTAATGAGTTGGCTCTTCGCAGCATGTGGCCAAAGTATTGGAGCTTCAGCTTCAGCATCAGTCCTTTCAATGTATATTCAGGGTTGATTCTTTTAGTATTGAAGAACTTAACATGCATTTAACAAAAATGGGCGAGGGCATATTTCTGTGTAGAAGTGAATATTAATGCTAGGGTTTGGCATGCAAACATGCAGACACCCGTACCTGCTTCATTCCTTGACCTTCCCCACGTGGCTCCTTTAACTTCAGAATTTTACATTCTTTCTAAAGAAAGCAAGACAGAATGCCTTGCTTCCTTGTTACAGGAATGTCATCATTACTCTTGCAAGTCCCCTTTTAAGGATATTGCTTCTAATATGATTCTTCTGATAATCCACAGTAATGGAAGGAATAGGAGATGTAGATATAAACAGGTGAGGGAAACATCCCTTATTTCATCTTTGAGAGATATAGTCACAACCAAACAGGTTGTAAAATAATAAGACTGGCTCTACAAGTTATACAGAGAACCTGGCATTATTGCCATGACTACACTTCTTATTTACTCACATCTTAAAATCCTGTTTTTCATCCACTCATTCAACTGTTCCTACATCTCCTCACCCCCATCCCCTGCCAGAATCCACGTATATCTCCCCGCTCTTCACCTCATCCTTTTGATTAAGTTTCTGTCTGGTGGCTGATTTTTCTCCCTTGAGGCTGGCAGTTCTCGACCTTGGGTTCACATTTGAAATTACCTGGAAGTATTTACAAAGTATTCTACTGGGTGTTTTGTAGCAGGAGCTTTTTCACGGTAACTGTTCTACCCTCTTGTCCTAATTGTGAGTTATAGACAGAGCAGCAGCTGACGCATAAACTGACATTGGAGCCTCAACTGTCAGATCTCATTAGCTGCAATTATTGGAGTTGCAATTAAAGCAAAATGAGTTCAATAACAATGACATAAAAGAAAAAAAAAAAAGAAAGCCAATGCTTTTGGTCCTAAGTTAAAAATAAGGTCAGAGAATAAGGGTAAAATGTTAATGGCAGCGTATTTCTTTTACCTCAACAGAGTATTTAGAAAGATAAATAGTACAAACTACTTATATTACTCCGAGAATCTGCCCTGGGTTTGCTTGATTTCAGGGAGAAGTTTTAAAAATAATGCCAACCAACTGGTGTTTTGATATTTGGTGAATTTTATTAATGTGGAATCCAATGAGAATCTTCCACAC
The DNA here is from genome assembly GCF_016772045.2 of Ovis aries. Lineage (NCBI taxonomy): Eukaryota > Metazoa > Chordata > Mammalia > Artiodactyla > Bovidae > Ovis > Ovis aries. The sequence goes on along the minus strand of NC_056059.1, from coordinate 91,856,888 downwards.
ACTATTAGATCAGGTTTTCTCAAAGTTGGTCTGCATTGTCTCCAGGTAAGTTTAGACTCTGTAGATGGCAATGTGGATGCTGAGTTTGTGTTTAATTATTAAGTAGCACTTTGTTGAACTAAAAGTACAAGCAGCAGTGCTCTTGAGGCCTGAAAGTTTCTGAAAATATTAAGTTACTTGCATTAAAGCCCAACGCAGTTCCCTGAGGGCTTATTCTTATCATCTGCATGTGGCTTTTATCAGGACAGCTGGTTCCTCAGCCATCCTTCTGCTGCTTTCCCGAAAGATCTCCATCAGGCTGCTGTGGATGTGTTGTGTCTTGTGGCTGTACCAAGTCATGGGCTTCCCTGGTGGCTCAGACAGTAAAGAATCTGCCTGCAATGCAGGGGACCCAGGTTCAATCTCTGGGTTGGGAAGATCGCCTGGAGAAGGAAATGGCAACCCACTTGCCTGGAGAATTCCATGGACAGAAGAGCCTGGTGGGCTACAGTCCATGAGGTCACAAAGGGTCAGACATGACTGAGCAATTAACACCTCTCAGCAGAGGCAGCTAATCCAGTCATACCTGGGAGAAGGTGGAACACTCCATGTTGCTGGTTCTTAAAGGGCCTGTTGGGATGGCAGGTGATGGGCTGAGTCAGGTCCCATGGACTGACATCTTGGGCTGCATCAGGACCTCAGAGTTTATCCTGTTAGCAGATAGGCACTTTTGATGGAACTCTCTGGAAGCTGATATAGATAACACCTTTGAAAGGGGCAAAGCTGGAGAAAAGGGCACCAGTTGGGAGACTACCTAACACTGAACCATATTACCACAGTCCTGGCCAGTAATGAGATGAAAGTGAAAGTGTTAATCGCTCCATCATGTCCAACTCTTTGCAACCCAATGGGCTGTAGCCCACCAGGCTCCTGTGTCCATGAAATTCTCCAGGCCAGAATGCTGGAGTGGATAGCCATTTGCTTCTCCATGGAAACTGCCCGACCCAGGGATCGAACCCAGGTCTCCTGCATTGCAGGCAGATTCTTTACTGTCTGAGCCACCAGGGAAGCCCAGTGATGGGATAGGCACAGGAAAAGAAATGCAGAAGAGGAGGAGGTAGGACTCCTGTCATCAGTAGGACTGAGTGATTAGGGGAGAAATCATGAGCCCCTTTTTTGGTCACATTGATGTTGAGCAGCCTGCGAGGTATCCAGATGGAAATTTTAGGATGAAAGTGTAGGTCCCTCAGTCATGTCCAACTCTTTGTGACCCCATGGACTATAGCCTGCCAGGCTTCTCTGTCCATGGAATTCTCCAGGCAAGAATACTGGAGTGGGTTGCCATGCCCTCCTCCAGGGGATCTTCCCAACCCAGGGATCAAATCCAGGTCTTCCACACTGCAGGCAGATTCTTGACCGTCTGAGCCATCAGGGCAACCCATGGACCCATACAATTGATATTATCCCAGTAATTTCAGGCATAGCCCTTCTTTGGGCCTTGCACATGAACGTTCACTGTTACATGCATGTCAATGTTACGTCCTTAGCTAAATGTCTTCTGGAAACAGGGCCTATGCTTGTTGGGCACAAAGAAAGCTCTCAATATATACATATTGGCAAATTAACTGAAAGGTAGGTTTTTCAGTCCAGATGATTAACCTGGCTTTGACATGGCAGATTGACCACATAACTCAATCATCTTTACAATATTTCTCTTTTTAAAATATTTATGTATTTTATTTTTGGCTGCTTTGGGTTTTTGTTGCTGTATGCTGACATTCTCTAGGTGCCGTGAGTGGGGGCTACTCTCTAGATGCGGTGTGCAGGCTTCTTCTTGCAGTGGCTTCTCTTGTTGCAGAACATGGGCTCTGGGGCACTTGGGTTCAGTAGTTGTGGCGCCCAGGCTTAGTTGCTCTGAGCCATGTGGGATCTTAATTCCCAGACCAGGGATCAAACCCATGTCCCCTGCATTGGCAAGTGGATTCTTAACCACTGGCCACCAGGGAAGTCCCTCCAATATTTCTTCTGATGGTAGTAGTACCACATTATGCCTGGAAAAATTCATCATGTTCTGCACTATCCAAAGTCACATGGTAAAACTGATTTGGAACTTCATGCTGATTTTTAATTTAGCATAAGTGGAAGACTCTGCTGGTTGCAGGGTTATCTAGTGGCCCTGGGAGGTCTTGGAGTCCAAGTGATGGTTTCTCCACAGTTTCATGGTCTTTCTGGGGTAGGTTGCCAGATAAAATTCAGGATGCCTAGTTAAATTTGAATTTCAGATAAACTTCAAGTAATATTTTAGTGAGTATGTCTATGCAATATTTCGATTCTCTTCAGTTTGTCAGTTGTTAGCATCCTGCTGTGCTGACTTCATCTTTCTCTTATATACTCTTTCTTGAATTTTTTGAATGCAAGTTGCAGATATTACAACACTTTGCCCCTGAATCCTTCAGCATTGCATCCTAAGAATTAAAGCATTTTTGACATAGCCTGTGCAATATTTTAGGCTTTCCAGGTGGCACTAGTGGTAAGAACCCTCCTGCCAATGCAGGAACCATAAGAAATGTGGATTCTATCCATGGGTCAGGACGAGGCCCTGGAGGAAGGCATGGCAACCCACTCCAGTATTCCTGCCTGGGAAATCCCATGGACAGAGGAGCCTGGCAGGTTACAGTCCATAGTGTCGCACAGAGTTGGACACGACTGAAGCTTGGCACACACACATGCAATATTTGGGATATCCTTGGGCATCCTGTGTTTTTACTCACTAAATTTGGCAGCTGTACTCTGGAAGTGTGATGGGGTAGCAGCTCCTAGAGTGGTCAAGCATGGACTTTGCAAACCCACAGACCTAGACTTGGTGGGATTTGACTTGACTCAACTGGCTCTGTGAGTCTGGGAAAGCTGGTGCCCCCATTTCCTTACCCACAAAATGGGAATTCTTACCTTGTGGGGCCAATGGAAGGCTTAAAGTGTCCATAATGCCCAGCAGAGCACCTGCCTCCTGGAGACTTTGAGTCAGTAGCAGCCTGGTAGTAATGATAATTGTCCTTCTCTGAATTGAACATCAGGGAAGGAGATAAAAATAAAGAAGCAACTGTTTTAGAAACGTTGGCAGCTGTATTTATAAACTGCCTTCTGTTCTCTCATTCCTCTTCTCTACTTAGTGTGTACACACACACACACCCCCCACACCATCTACTCTGGGATTTACACTGTACACTAGGTTCCTTGCGGGCCATTGTGAGTGGGGAGGTCAGGCTCCAGGGGACGCATTAAAGGTGCAGGAGGGAATTCCCTGGAGGTCCAGTTTCACTGACCCTGGAGGTCTCCACTTTCGCTGCTGAGGGCATGGCCAAAAAAAAAAAAAAAAAAAGCACAGGAAAAACCGATACTCTTGAGAGCAAAATTTGAGTGGATTCAAAGTCAAAGATGGTGTGAAGCTTGTAAGGATGTTGACTCAGCTAAGAGTGACCGGGGAGAGACCAGGGGTGGGGGTGGAGGCCTACAGAGAGGAGAAGTCCCGATTGTAACAGCACATGCTGTCGGTGTGGCTCTGGCAAGCTGTCAGGCATTGGTGTTTTTGTTGTTGTTGTTGTTAGGTTTTTATTTGGTTTGCTTAGCGAAGGACTCCAGTTGACCAGATATTTACTTCCATCCTGAAACTGTCATCAACTTGAAACTTGTAGCAGTAAGTTCAAGTCAGACTGTCATGAGAACAGCCAGTTTTACCCTCTTTTCTGAGAACGGTTTTACCTGCCTTCTTTCTGGGAACTCTTCCTCTTGTCTTCAGACTGTTTTTTTTTTGTTTTTTTTTGTTTTTTTTACCTAAACTGGATACAAACCAGGCAAGATAAACTCAGGCAGTTTACCATCCCTTCACTCACACTGACTGGCTCTTTGGGCATGGATAATTCTGAGATGATGTTCTTTACTTTAATAAGTAAATGAGGCTGCCAATCTTTTCTTTTATTCCTATTGAAGTGTAGTTGATTTATAGTATTGTGTTAGTTTCAGCTGTACAGCAAAGTGATTCAGTATGTGTGTATATGCATATCATATTCTTTTTTCAGTTCTTTTCCATTATAGCTTATTACAAAATATTGCATATAGTTCCTGTGCTATACAGTTAGTCCTCCTTGTTTATGTTTTTTACATAGACAAACATACGTCTGTTAATCCCATACTTCCAGTTTATCCCTCTCCATTCCCGCCCTGCTCTTTGCTAACCGTAAATTTCTATTTCTGTGAGTCTGCTTCTGTTTTGTAAATAAGTTCATTTGTATTACTTTTTATATTCCATGTATAAGTGAAATTATATGTTTACCTTTTTCCGACTTATTGATAAACTCTAGGTCTGTCCATGTTGCCGCAGCAAGTCCTTTCTCACTCTGGAATGAGTGAGCATCCATATCTTGTCAGAAAAAGCTGGCCAGGAATACAGAGTGTTACGTCAGCTATCCTGACAACAGTAGGAGGAGCAGTACTGCAAAGCCCAGTGTGGGGGATGGAGGCCCTTGGCCCTGGTGAGGGAGAGCCGACCACAGCTGATGAGGCATCAGCCTCGCCTTTGTTTCGCAAGGACAGAGGCAAAGCTAGATGAAATTAGTCCTCTGTATCCACTTCTGCCTTCCCTTGGGGGTCTAATTAATATATTTTATAGAATTGAGTTCCTTAGATTTTTCACTTAAAAAATATGTATAAGGGAACAGTTATTTTTTCTGCTTATGGAAGTAGTTTATTTTAGTTGTTAAAAAAAAAAAAATCCAAATAGTGCAGAGAAACATCACAGAGAGACTGGAACACCCCACCTAACTTTGTTTTATAGAGATGAATGCTATTAGACATCTAGTGAAGGCTTGATGATTTTGAAGATAGCTAAAAGATTGAAATTGTTACATTATCTACACATCACCCCCCTAACGTTTTCATGTTTGCATTTTATCTGCTATTTTTTTCCACACTTAAACATATTTTGCGTTGTCCGCTTTTACCAGTTAACATACATCATGAGCATGTTTCTTCCTTCTCCAGGGGAATCTTCCCAACCCAGGGATCGAACCCGGGTCTCCCGCATTGCAGGCAGACACTTTAACCTCTGAGCTACCAGGGAAACCCTCCTTATTTCTATGTAGTAGTTTTTATAATCCTAATGATTGCTTTCTACTCTAGTCTGTGAATTATTATAATTTACTAAGTCATTCTTGTCCTGTTCAACATTTTAGTTATTTACAATTTTATGCTAATTCCTTGTTATTTCAACCTTAACTGAATCTTATGTAGGCTATTTTATGAAGATAGTGACCAAAAATTTTTTTTCTTTCTTTTCTCTTTTGTTTAACATTTGTTGGGTTGTCTGTATTTGAGGAGACTCATGGAAGTGACACGATTCCTTTCTTTTCTTCAGACAAAATCTGGAACCCTCTCATCCCCAATCTGGAGATGGTGATAGTCAACATCACAGTCAACATTTATTGAGTATTTCGAGTGGGACTGGAGATAAGCACTCTGCTTAAGCCTCATTTAATCCTTATAACAATCTTAGCCAAGCCCTCCTTCCCATGTGTGCCAGCGTTAGTTCAATTGCTCGGTCATGTCCCACCCTTTGCAACCCCATGGGCTGCAGCACACCAGGCTTCCCTGTCTGTCACCAACTCCCGGAGCTTACTCAAACTCATGTCCATCAAGTTGGTGATGCCATCCAACCATCTCATCCTCTGTCACCCCCTTCTCTTCCTGCCCTCAATCTTTCCCAGCATCAGGGTCTTTTCAAATGAGTCAGTTCTTTGCATTGGGTGGCCAAAGTATTGGAGCTTCAGCTTCAGCATCAGTCCTTCCCATAAGTATTCAGGACTGATTTCCTTTAGGATGGACTGGTTGGATCTCCTTGCAGTCCAAGGGACTCTCAAGAGTCTTCTCCAACACCACAGTTCAAAAGCATCAATTCTTCAGTGCTCAGCTTTCTTTATGGTCCAGCTCTCACATCTATATATGACTACTGGAAAAACCATAGCTTTGACTAGATGGGCCTTTGTTGGCAAAGCAATGTCTCTGCTTTTTAATATGCTGTCTAGGTTGCTCATAGCTTTTCTTCCAAGGAGCAAGCGTCTTAATTTCATGGCTGCACTCACCATCTACAGTGATTTTGGAGCTCAAAAATAAAGTCTGTCACTGTTTCCATTGTTTTCCCATCTATTTGCCATGAAGTGCCAGTGTATGCTTCCAAAGTACCTCTCAGCGGTGTCAATGCAAAATAGGCAGCCTGGCACAATAGGAGTGTCAGATAAAAAACAAACCTGGCTTTGATAAGGAGAGGCTGTTTAGAAGGATTATTGAAAAGGAGAAAGGACCTGGTGGTAGTTTGAGGGGATCTTGCATTTGGTAGTACATCTGACTGTATGATCTTCAGGGCCCCGAGGGTTAACCAGAAGGCTTTTCCTTTTACAAGGCATTCTTGTGGCTGGAAAGGAGAGAAACCTGAAGTTTGATTAACAAGCATTTTTTTACCCATCTTTAGTGAGGCCTGTGCATGTACGTGCTCAGTTGTGTCTGACTCTTTGCGACCCCATGGATTGTAGCCCACCAGGCTCCTCTGTCCATAGGATTTTCCAGGCAAGAACACTGCAGTGAGTTGCCATTCCCTTCTCCAGGGGATCTTCATGACCCAGGGATCGAACCCAGGTCTCCAGCATTTGCAGGCAGATTCTTTACCACTGAGCCACCAGGAAAGCCCCAAGTGTACAGCACAGTGTTATTAACTGTAGTCACCATACAGGCATTTGGCTACCACTGATCAGTGGGGTCAGGCTGTCCAGCTAATTGATTATGAGGCAAAAAATGGGAATCTGGAGGGTCAGCGTCTGGCCTTGTCTTAAGTAAACAAGAGAGACATCTGTGATACTGTCATACAGGGAAGGGTGTTTCTTGAAGCCAGCTATTTCCCAGAACACAGAAGCAAGGATTCTAGAACCATTGCTGTTTTCCAGGAATACAAGGCTCTGGTAAAATTCAGGGTCGCCAGGAGTACAGGTTTGCAGTGAGTCCTGGCCTGGGAGGCAGGCTGCACCCTCTACCAGTACAGTAGATGTCAAGCATTCACCTAACCTCTTTGAGCTTTGGTTTCCTGAGATGGAAAACGAGGAAGATGATTTTCCTTTTGAAGACTACTAAGAGGATTGTTGTTGTTCAGTCACTAAGTCGTGTCCAACTACTCTTTGTGACCCCATGGGCTACAACACACCAGGTTTCCCTGTCCCTCACTATCTCCCTGAGTTTGCTTAAACTCGACCCATTGAGTTGATAATGCCGTCCAACCATCTCCTCCTCTGTCATCCCCTTCTCCTCCTGCCTTCAATCTTTCCCAGTCTTTTCCAATGATTTGGCTCTTCACATCAGGTGGCCAAAGTATTGGAACTTCAGCTTCAACATCAGTCCTTCTAATGAGTATTCAGGGTTGATTTCCTTCAGGATTGATTGGTTTGATCTCTTTGCTGTCCATGGGACTCTCAAGAGTCTTCTCCAGCACTGCCATTAAGAGGATTGGATGGGATAAAGTGACAACACAACCCTTGGCTCTTGATAGTATTCTGCAGCTCAGAAACCTTCCATACTCCTTCCTTATACATTAGATAAAATCTAGACTTCTGTGACCCTAAGGTACCTCTCTAAATGACTCTCCCTGCTCCCTATAAAACCCACGCCCAGTCAGACCTAATACCATCATTCCTCTGGATCTTTTATTGTCTCATTCTCCATATCCACTATGTCTGATTAGATTAAACGGAAGGCTCCAGGAGAGATGGACATAGATCAAGCACAGAGGAAGGGCTCACTCTGTCAGCCAGACAGGATAGTGGAATCAACCCCAGCGGTCCAGAAGGCATCCACCCCCATGAACTTCTTTGCTTGCCAAGTTTTTATTCCTTCCTCCTGGCTCACATTAAGCCCTACCTTTCTCCGTCTCAGTTTGTAGAATCCATTGTCTGAACACTACAGAGACCACTGTTTGGTGTGCTCATCGGCTATTTATTACCTGCTACTTTACATTGTTTATTATCTTGCATGTGTATATCACCATCACCCAGATAGAAGGTAAACTCCTGAAACACAGAAACCATGCCTGTGTTGCTAGGGATCCCCAACCTGCAATGCCTGGCACATACACATACAGTGTTTAGAGGCATTGCATGCATAGTCCTATACTTTGCAAGAAAACCATGGTTATAGCATTGCTTTAAATAATTGTTCTGAAGAGATCATGGAAGGACACAGATTTTTTTTCCCCACCCACAAAGGGAACTGGCTGCATTTAGCTCTGTGTGTGTGTGTGCTAAGTCACTTCAGTCTTGTCCAACTCTTTGGGAGTCTATGAACTGTAGCCCGCCAGGCTCCTCTGTCGATGGGATTCTCCAAGCAAGAATATTGGAGTGGGTTGCCGTGCCCTCCTCCAGAGGATCTTCCTGACCCAGGAACTGAACCTGTGTCTCTTACATCTCCTGCCTTGGCAGGCAGGTTCTTTACCGCTAGTGCCACCTGGGAAGCCCCTTAGCTCTTTAGGGTGCTGCAAAAAGTGAAAGTGAAGTTGCTCAGTGGTGTCCAACTTTTTGTGACCCCATGGACTGTAGCCTACCAGGCTCCTCCGTCCATGGAATTTTTCAGGCAGGAGTACTGGAATGGGTTGCCATTTCCTTCTCCAGGGGATCTTCCCAACCCAGGGATCGAACCTGCGTCTCCCACATTGCAGGCAGATCCTTTACCATCTGAGCCACCAGGGAAGCACAAATTAGGGTGCTGGATTACCAATAAGATACAGAAACTAATCGGTGCTAGATCTGTGTGTTTCTGATTCTAATGTATCTATCTGAATTGCTTTCTCGTATCTGAATGTGGTGGCTTCTCATATCTTCCCTGGTGGCCCATATGGTAAAAGCGTCTGCCTACAATGTGGGAGACTCGGGTTCGATCCCTGGGTTGGGAAGATCCCCTGGAGAAGGAAATGGCAACCCACTCTGGCACTCTTGCCTGGAAAATCCCATGGATGGAGAAGCCTGGTAGGCTACAAACCATGGAGTCACAAAGAGTTGGGCACGACTGAGTGACTTCACTTTCTTTCTTTTCTTTCTTATCTGAATGTGGCTGAAATGGCAGGGGACAGCCGCTTCCTCTGGGTACCCTTTAAGGGCTCCTTGGACTTGTAGCTGTCAAGCTGCTCTCACAGGACCTTGACTGTGGCTTTGGCTGTGACTGTTCATGCCTGTCTTCTGCTCTTCTCTGGTTGCCCATCATGGTCTTCTCTCCCAGCATCTTATAAGCAAAGGTGATGGAAAATATAGTTTTCTTCTACTATGTTCTGTTGACTGAACCAATATTTCTCCAAAACCTGCATTGTCCTGGAGGAGTGGGGAGGATTAAAGAAAAAACAAAACCCTACTCTTTTTCTGTAGGTCAGCACCAACAGGTAACCTAACATATTCCAATATTGAGTAGCTGCACTTCTCGTTTTTGGCTGCTAATATCACGTGCGTCATGTTGCTTCTGAGTAACCTCAGTTTTTTAGAAGATGTTTTCCATCCTGAGTACTTTTTTCCCTAAGAAATTCCTATATAATGTGTTATGAGATTCAAAAAAAATGAATGACCCATCCAGTTAAGGGGGAGTCTCAAGGACTTCACAAAGGAGGAGAAATTACTGCCCTGCATTTTCCTGGAAATTTTTGGGTAAGAAAAAGAGGTTTTTATTTGAAGCAGATAACTTGAAAGGTGTCTATGGGAGATACACCACAGGATGCCAAGTTTTAGTAGTCCAGGCCTCCAATTCAAAATCCTCTAGGAGACAATTATTATTTCCATGTTACACTTTTCATAGTTAACATACCAGTTTTAGGTAGCTTTCGTTCAGTGTTAACTGAGCTGTTTCTAGGGGCTGTGTGTGCACTTTATACCAGAGAAACTCTGGTATATCTCTCCTGCATAGAGTTACCATATAAAGCCTGGCTCTGACACGAAGAGACACAGACCCTTCCTTGTCCTTCCGTGGCCTCCGGGTTCTATCTGGTCAGCCTCTGTCAGCTGCTATCCCCCATCTCTCTTTCTCTCTGGGCCTGACTCTCCCTTGCTCCTCTCAGATAACTAAGACTCCCATTTAGAAGATAAGATAAAACACCACAAAGCTCTTAAAAAAAAAAAAAACAAAAAACTGCCTAAAATGATCAATTAGGCTGCTCTATGGCTGGGGTGGGGAGAGATCACTGTGTGTGTGGCAGGGGTGGGGGAAGTGGAGGGGGGGTGTTTCCCCAACAAGTGAGTCTGAGCTGGATCCCAAGCTTGGAAGGAAAGGGTTTTTGTGGTTTCTCTTTAAATTTTTCCATCTCACCAATCTGACCTCAAATTGGTAAATCAGTACCGATAGTACAGGCCAAGAATATTTTACTAATGTGCTGTTTGGATAAAAATCAGATGGTTAGATGTTCCAGCTGGTGCCAAACCACAAGGAGCCCCCAGTCCTATAACATGGCCGACTCACGGACAGGAATTGATTTCCGGCCCGCCAGACGACTGTGTTAGCTCTGACAAGTGTGGGTTTTCTGCGTGCATTTTATTTCAGCACCACTTTGTTTTTCCCTGCAGAGTCTTGAGATATTTTCCACTGAGAACTAGAGTAATATCATTAAGTTCCCTTACAACTCCGCTTCTGTTACATTGGAGGCCTGGACTACTAAAAACTTGGCATCCTGTGGTGTGCTGTGTCACAGGGCGTGGTTTCCATCCTGTTTTGAGGCCAATGTCTCTGTTTATCATGATTCATATCCTCACCGCTAGAGGGGTTTCAGGTGATGTCATTAGCTGCTGCTTATGCAATCTAGTTATTGTTTCATTAGTGGACTTATACTCTTTCTATCCATAGATCTCCTTTTCCTCTCTTCTTTTAAAAATTTTTCTCAGTGTTGGGAGTTCCCTAGCTGTCCAGTGGTTGGGACTCCACACTTCCACTGCCGTGGGCACAGGTTCAATCCCTGGTTGGGGAAGTAAGATTCCACATGCCGTGTGGCACAACACCCCCCAATTTTTTTTCTCAGTGTTAAGTTTTTTTTTATTCATTGTAAACGTTTGGAAAATACATAATCTCGTCGAGGAGAAAATAAAGAGTCGGACACGACTAAGCAACTTCACTTTCACTTTTCACTTTCATGCATTGGAGAAGGAAATGGCAACCCACTCCAGTGTTCTTGCCTGGAGAATCCCAGGGACGGGGGAGCCTGGTGGGCTGCCGTCTATGGGGTCACACAGAGTTAGACATGACTGAAGCAACTTAGCAGATCCCAACAGCTATCAGATCAAAATAACAGCTATCAGATCCCTGATAGCTCAGTTGGTAAAGAATCTGCCTGCAATGCAGGAGACCCTGGTTCGATTCCTGGGTTGGGAAGATCCGCTGGAGAAGGGATAGGTTACCCACTCTAGTACTCTTGGGCTTCCCTTGTGGCTCAGCTGGTAAAGAATCTGCCTGCAATGGTGGGGGCTGGGTTCGATCCCTGGGTTGGGAAGATACCCTGGAGAAGGGAACGGGTACTCACTCCAGTATTCTGGCCTGGAGAATTCCAAGGACTGTATAGTCCATGGGGTCTCAAACAGCTGGACATGACTGAGCAACTTTCACTTTCAGATCCCAACATGCAGAGTTAGTCACTGTTTGCATTCTGGTTTATTTATTCTCAGTCTCTGGTCTTATCTTTCTTAAGCACCTCAAGTGATCTTAACTTTTTAAAAAATGAATTTATTTTTAATTGAAGGATAATTGCTGTACAGAATTGTGTTGGTTTCTGCCAAACATCAACATGAATCAACCATAGGTATACATATGTCCCCTCAATGATCTTAACTTTAAAAAAGCAGTTTTTCCAAAAAATACCAAGACAATACCCAGATCAAGTCCAATTCCAAAGCAGTAGTTATTTAACTCACTTCAATTTAACAGTACTTCCTTCTCAACTTTATGCCTTATCTCTGTTCTTCACTCACTAAGCTGTGTCCGACTCTTTGAGATCCCATGGACTGCAGCATGGTAGGCTTCCCTGTTCTTCACTATCTCCCAGTGTTGGCTAAAACTCTTGTCCGTTGATTTGGTGATGCCATTCAACCATCTCTTGTCTTAGCTCGATATTAAACTTAATTAGCTAAATCTTAAAATGCAGTTTAATAACAAGTTAGCTACTAGATATTAGGTTTATGTGTATTAACCTTGGGTGCAGTATTAATCAGGCTTCTCTTATAATGCTGGATAACAAACAACCCCCCAAACTCAGCAGCTTATACATGTTAGGAAGTAACATGTACTTCCTACTCCTTATGGCCAGGTTGGCTGCAATTTGAGCTGAGCTATGTCAGCTGACTTAGGCTGGACTCCTGGCACCATGGCTGGTCTACACATGACCATTTTAGGGCCTTGGCTGAAGGGTCACCAACTGCCTGGGACAGGGTAGCAGAGGGCGGCTGGTGGAAACTTGCCATGCCTTTAAGGCCTCAGCTTGAAGCTGGGGCATTCCCATTCCACCCACATTCAGTTAATCAAGTCAAGTCACTTGGCCACACCTGAAGTCTGCAGGGTGGCAATGTTACTCGTCATGTAGAAGGGCCAATGTGTATTAGTCTGGGACTGTGCTCTATTTGTTTGTGAGGGGTGTCATAACAGTAACCACAGACTGGGTGACCTAAGCAACAGAAATGTATTGTCTCACAGTGCTGGATACTAGAAGTCAAAGATCAAGATGTCAGCAAGGTTGATTTCTTCTGCAGCCTCTCTCCTTGGCTTGTATGTGGCTGTCTTCTTCCTGTGTCTTCACATGATCCTTATTTTGTGCGTACTTATATCCTAATCTCTTCTTCTTATAAGGACATCCTTTATACTGGATCACAGCCCACCCTAATGACTCCTTTAACTTTTCATTTCTCTTTAAAGACCCTGTATCCAGGGAATCTCTGGTGGTCCAGAGGTTAAGAACCCACCTTCCAGTGCAGGGGATGTGGGTTTGATCCTTGGTTGGGGAACTAAGATCCCATATACTCTGGGGCAGCTGAGCCCCACACTCCAGAGCCTGGGTGCCACAACTAGAGAGAGGTCTGGGCAACACAAGAGTGACCTGACACAGCCAAATAAATAAGTATTTTTAAAAATAAAAGACCCTGTCTCCAAATACAGTCACATTCTGAGGTACTAGGGGTTAGGACTTCAATATACAAATTTGTTGGGGGTGGGGCACACACAGATTAGACCATAATACCTAGTAAGGATGGGAAACAAAGGAAAGATTGTAGACAAAGAATACCCTAAGCACTAGTGCAGCTTAGCTTTCTCATCTTTAGATCTGGGATAGGCAAATCTATGCTAGGGGTCTGCTGGGGACTGGATGAGAAAATGCATTTAAAGCCCCTAGTGGTGGAAGTGGTAGGAGTGAGTGTGTGTTAGTCACAGTCGTCCAACTCTTCGTGACCGCATGGACCATAACCTGCCAGGCTCCTCTGTGCATGAAAATTTTCAGGCAAGGATACTGGAGTGGGTTGTCATTTCCCTCTCCAGGGGATCTTCCTGACCCAGGGGTTCAAACCTGGGTCTCCCCCATTACAGGCAGATTCTTTAATGTCTGCACTGCCACGGAAGCCCCAGGGGTGGGTGTGGTTCTACCTCAAGTGGAAGGACCAGCTTTCTGGCCCTCTGGCCCTGTTCCCTCACATGGGCGAGCTGGGAATGCATGCAGCTTCTCAGAGTGGCCTGACTTCCATGGAAGCTGTCCGACCACTAGACTCTTGGTAACAAAGCAAATGAGGCCTTTCTGTACGCAAACTGTGGCCTTGGTTTTGGTGATGCCATGTCTCCATCCATGAACGATGGCTCTAGCTTGCACCTTTCCTTTACCACCCATGTTTATTGAACACCTGTTATGGCTTATAAGAGTTGTGGGCTCCATAATGGCACAAGGCGCAGCCCTGCTCTCGAGAGACTGCAGCCTGTGAAAAAAATAAGTGAGCTGGAAGGTCAAAGGAGAAGGTGTCTCTCTCTCTACCTCTGTATTCAGAGCCTTATGCTGTATAAATCTCTTTTGTCCTCCTCTAGAATATCGTGTTAAGGAACGGTTCCGAGACCTTTGACTCCTGGAAGAAGCCCCCTCTGCCTGTGTACACCCAGTTCTATTTCTTCAATGTCACTAATCCAGAGGAAATCCTCAATGGGGAGACCCCTTGGTTGGAAGAAGTGGGGCCATACACGTACAGGTAAGTCCTCAGCACCTGCCTGCCCTGCCAACCAGAAAATGGAGTGGCGCCGCCTGTGACCTGAGCCCCTGTCTCTTCCCACGGGCCTCCTCAGTGTGCTGCGGGGAAGCACAGGTTCTAACTACATCTGTCTGAAGCGCTGCTGGTGGTGGGCACACAGCTGTGAATGAATGGCTTTGTGGATGGGCCAGTCCCAGCCTGTTGTGTTTAGAAATGCAGCTGCTTCTTCCTGAGCTGGAGAATGTGGTTACTAAGCCATGAATAGCTGCTTCTACTCCTGACCCTTTTAAGGTGGCCCCTGATTTTCTATGGCTTCCTGGGCGGCTCAGTGGGTAAAGAATCCGCCTGCAATTCAGGAGATGTAGGTGGACATGTGTTCGATCTCCAGGTCGGGAAGGTCCCCTGGAGGAGGACGTGGCAACCCACTCCCATATTCTTGCCAGGAGAATCCCATGGACAGAGGAGCCTGGCGGGCTACAGTCCATAGCGTCACAAAGAGTTGGACATGACCGAAGGGACTAAGGATGCATGCTCATGATTTTCTATAGTGACCTTTAGGGTCTTTCCCTTGTTCTCTCCTCACATACCTAGTCTTACGCCAGTTCCCAGAAGTCATTGTTAGTCTGAAGACAGGCCTTTCTGTCTCTTCTTTTTCTTTTTTAATTGAAATATAGTTGATTTATAGCTTCCCTGATGGCTCAGTGGTACAGAATCCGCCTGCCAGTGCAGGAGACCCAGGTTTAATCCCTGGGTAAGGAAGATCCCCTGGAGAAGGAAATGGCAACCCACTCCAGTATTCTTGTCTGGAAAATTCCATGGACAGGGGAGCCTGGTGGGTTACAATCCATGCGGTTGTGAAAGAGTCAGACAGGACTGAGCATGCATAGATGAGATGATAGTTGATTTACCATGTACTAATTTCTGCCGTACGGCAAAGCAGTTCAGTTATACTGAATGTATATGTGTCCATTCTTTTTTATATTCCTTTCCATTGTGGTTTATCATGGGATATTGAATATAGTTCCCTGTTTTATATAGTAGGAGCTTGTTTTTCTATCTCTTCTTATTTACTTCTTTCTCCCCTCCTGAGTATAAGAGATAACCAGGTGGCAGGGTGGGTTAGAGTTGTTGGCAGTGACCACTGATTGCAAGCATTGGGGAGTTAGAATTTCTTTAATCATTTTTTAGAAAGATTAGTAGAGGGAGGTGCTTGGGGATCTTACGGTCAGAGTATTTTCCCCACCGTTGCAGTATTTCCCACACCTCCAAGACAGTAACCTCCCCCACAACCTTTGCAAACATCTTTCCAACAAAGCTTCTCTTTACCAAGTTAAAAAAAATAATAATATTAGAGGAAGCATATAGATCTTTCTTCAGAACTGCTGTGTGGTAAAAATGCCACAAGATTCCGTCGTAACCGATTGCTCAATAAATGGTTGCTGACTGATTCAATCATTGTGAGTCAGGACTGTCTCGGTGCTGGAATTCAGAGGTAAAAGTTCTCTGTCCCTGCCTCAGGTGCTAAGGGTCTGACTCTGGAGTCGAATGGCCTGTTGTCAGTCTCACCTCCACCACTTACCAGTTCTCTGTGCTTCTGTTTCCTCATCAATAAAGTGGGGATAAAAATAGGACTTCCACCATGAGATTGTTATGAAGACCAAGTCAATAGGTCAGTATTTATTAAGTGCTTAGACTAGTGTCTGGCATGGAATTAGTGCTAGTTAAGTGTTTCATGTTATTATTAGTCTTAGTGGATTGTCTTAGTCTGTGTAAATCAATGTCCAGAATTGTAAAGATGAGCTTTATCATTATGAAGTGAAGTGTAAGTCGCTCAGTTGTGTCTGACTCTTTGTGGACTCCATGGACTGTACAGTCCCTGGAATTCTCCAGGCCAGAATAGTGGAGTGGGTAGCCTTTCTCTACTCCACGGATCTTCCCAACCCAGGTCTTCCGCATTTCAGGCAGATTCTTTACCAGCTGAGCCACAAGGGAAAGCCTGTATTATCACTGTATAGTAGAATTTGAAAAAAAAAAAAAGACAACACTTGGGTCCTCATTTTAAAAAGCATTTTTGTACATTTAATGCCTCAAGAAACTCCATGGACTTGGTTAAGCGAGGCCTGCATTTGAGGGTGTACAGCCAGGGGACTGAAGTTGAGCCAGAATTAAGATTTTTGAGTGTCCTGTTTGTTTTACAGTTTTAACCATTTTTTAATGATGATTAAAAAAAAAATAGAAAATATACCACCTTTACCATTTTGAAGTGCAATTCAGTAGTTTTAAATATATTCATATCGTTGTAAAAACAGACCTGCAGAACCTTTTCCTCTTGCAGATCTGAAGCTGTTATAGCCATTATGTCACACCCCTTCCTCCTCTCCCCTCGGCCCCTAGGAACCACTATTCTGCTTTGTTTCTATGGATTTGACCACGGTAGATACCTCATACAAGTGGAGTCATACAGGATTTGTCTTTTGCTGGGTTTAACTGAATTCCTTTGAGTGGAGAGGATGACTGACTCCCTGCAAGAATAAACTCACCTGAGAACTAAAGGAAAACCCCAACAGTCTTCCCTCTGGGTCTTCTGGGCCTGTTCCTGTCATCGTTATCCTCGTCTGAAAAAAGATGTAGGTTCTAATCATAACCCAACGAAATCCAATATTTCATGAAGACACGTTGTGGGCCATGGCGTCTGCTGCCTTCATGTGCTGTTGTAGATGTGGTCATGGGGGTAAATCCTAGAAGTGAAATACTGTCCAACTGTCACCATACTCCCTAATGTTCCCATCTTCAGTTCAGTTCAGTCGCTCAGTCGTGTCCGACTCTTTGCGACCCCATGAATTGCAGCACGCCAGGCCTCCCTGTCCATCACCAACTCCCGGAGGTCACTCAAACTCACGTCCATCGAGTCGGTGATGCCATCCAGCCATCTCATCCTCTGTCGTCCCCTTCTCCTCCTGCCCCCAATCCCTCCCAGCATCAGAGTCTTTTCCAATGAGTCAACTCTTTGCATGAGGTGGCCAAAGTATTGGAGTTTCAGCTTTAGCATCTGTCCTTCCAAAGAACACCCAGGACTGATCTCCTTTAGGATGGACTGGTTGGATCTCCTTGCAGTCCAAGGGACTCGCAAGAGTCTTCTCCAACACCACAGTTCAAAAGCATCAATTCTTCAGCACTCAGCTTTCTTCACAGTCCAACTCTCACATCCATACATGACCACTGGAAAAACCATAGCCTTGACTAGATGGACATTTGTTGGCAAAGTAATGTCTCTGCTTTTGAATATGCTGTCTAGGTTGGTCATAACTTTCCTTCCAAGGAGTAAGCGTCTTTTAATTTCATGGCTGCCATCACCATCTACAGTGATTTTGGAGCCCCCCAAAATAAAGTCTGACACTGTTTCCACTGTTTCCCATCTATTTCCCATGAAGTGATGGGGCTGGATGCCATGATCTTCGTTTTCTGAATGTTGAGCTTTAAGCCAACTTTTTCACTTTCCTCTTTCACTTTCATCAAGAGGCTTTTTAGTTTCTCTTCACTTTCTGCCATAAGGGTGGTATCATCTGCATATCTTAGAGATGACTCCATGGACTGTAGCCCTGAACGCTGCTCTGTCCATGGGATTTCCTAGGCAAGAATACTGGAGTGGCAATTTTCTTCCCCAGGGGATCTTCCCAACTCAGGGATTGAACCCAAGTCTCGCAGGAGACTCATGGAAAAAGCAAGAGAGTTCCAGAAAAACATATATTTCTGCTTTATTGACTATGCAAAAGCCTTTGACTGTGTGGATCATGATAAACTGTGGAAAATTCTGAAAGAGATGGGAATACCAGACCACCTAACCTGCCTCTTGAGAAATCTGTTTGCAAGTCAGGAAGCAACAGTTAGAACTGGACATGGAACAACAGACTGGTTCCAAATAGGAAAAAGAGTACGTCAAGGCTGTATATGGTCACCCTGCTTATTTAACTTATATGCAGAGTACATCATGAGAAACGCTGGACTGGAAGAAACACAAGCTGGAATCAAGATTGCCGGGAGAAATATCAATAACCTCAGATATGCAGATGACACCACCCTTATGGCAGAAAGTGAAGAGGAGCTAAAAAGCCTCTTGATGAAAGTGAAAGAGGAGAGTGAAAAAGTTGGCTTAAAGCTCAACATTCAGAAAACGAAGATCATGGCATCCAGCCCCATCACTTCATGGGAAATAGATGGGGAAACAGTGGAAACAGTGTCAGACTTTATTTTGGGGGGCTCCAAAATCACTGCAGATGGTGACTGGAGCCATGAAATTTAAAGACGCTTACTCCTTGGAAGAAAAGTTACGACCAACGTAGATAGCATATTCAAAAGCAGAGACATTACTTTGCCGACTAAAGTCCGTCTAGTCAAGGCTATGGTTTTTCCAGTGGTCATGTATGGATGTGAGAGTTGGACTGTGAAGAAAGCTGAGCACTGAAGAACTGATGCTTTTGAACTGTGGTGTTGGAGAAGACTCTTGAGAGTCCCTTGGACTGCAAGGAGATCCAACCAGTCCATTCTAAAGGAGATCAGTCCTGGGTGTTCATTGAAAGGACTGATGCTGAAGCTGAAACTCCAATACTTTGGCCACCTCATGCAAAGAGTTGACTCATTGGAAAAGACCCTGATGCTGGGAGGGATTGGGGACAGGAGGAGAAGGGGATGACAGAGGATGAGATGGTTTTATGGCATCACCGACTCACTGGACATGAGTCTGGGTAAACTCTGGAAGTTGGTGATGGACAGGGAGGCCTGGTGTGCTGCAATTCATGGGGTTGCAAAGAGTCGGACACGACTGAGCAACTGAACTGAACTGAACTCCTTTGTCAATGCTTGCTTGTGCATGCTTGCCCAGTCATGTCCAAGTCTTTGGGCCCCATGGACTGTAGTCTTCCAGGCTCCTCTGTCCATGGGATTCTCCAGGCAGGAATACTGGAGTGGGTTGCCATTTCTTCCTCCAGGGAGTCTTCCCAATCCAGGGATCAAACCTGAGTCTTCCGCAGCTTCTGTGTTGGCAGGCAGATTCTTTACTTCACCAGCTGGGAAGCCCCAACTTGATTAACTGTCCCAAATGTTACACCAAGCAATTGCTAGTCAGGTATCTTGGTGTAATTTTCTTCCAACATTTTTTTTTAAACTTTTTCACTGGGGTAAATAAATCAGACTCGTTTGGGGCCCCTTTAATGTTGGGGGGCCAATAGGGGCCTCTTTGGCCCATTTAACTTTGGGTAGTGTTGGTTCAGAGCCTTTGTTTTTTGTTTTTGTTTGTTTGGCTGTGCTGTGTGGTTTGTGAGATCTTAGTTTCCTGATCAGAGATTGAATCCAGGACACTGGCAGTGAAAGCCCAGAGTCCTAACCGGTAGCCCACTGGGGAATTCCCTAAAGCCTTTGTTTTAATCTCATCAATGTCCATTTTTAAAAAAATCCTATTTTTAAATCACCATCTAAGGATTTCTATTCTGTTGGGATGATGTCTATCCTGTTGGGATGAGCCCCTATAAAATTGCCACCTTGTTGGGAAGCAGTCTCTTGACTTTCTCCTCAGCGTTTCCTATTCCCTTGTTAATTAACCTAATGTTTTTAGTAGTACCCTAAAGACCCATCAAGGGAAAGCCATGACCATAAATTACACTTTCCAAATAGTTTGGTTTTAAAATACGGGAATTCTTAAGTTATATTTTTTTGTATCTGCCTTTTAACTTGCTCTTTTCATGGGCACCAAGAAAACAGCCGTTTATAATATGAGCTCCCGAAAAATTTACCAATTCAGAAGTTTCTTCAATTTAAAGGACCATTGTCTGGCACTGATAAGTAGTATCTTAATGGTGATAACGAATGAGTAAGACACAGCGGTGTTCAGTGGCTTCAGTGGTGTCCGACTCTGCGACCCTATGGACTGTAGCCTGCCAGGCTCCTCTGCCTGTGGGATTCTCCAGGCAGGAATACTGCAGGGGGTTGCCGTGGGTTCTGCTACAGGAATCTTCCCCACCAAGGGATTGAACCCGAATCTCTTACGTCTCCTGTATTGGCAGGTAGGTACCTGGGAAGCCCTAAGACACAACCGACGCCCCCAGCAAGAGTGCAAAGGATGCGCCTTCAGCCCCTCTAATGGGCTTTTGTTACCATTTAGTGGATCTGATCTCTGTCACTTGTGAATTTGCCATTGTTTCCCTACACAGGAAAGACAGAACATTCTGGAAGCTCTGCCCCACCCCCACCCCCAGCCATTTAATAGTCTCTCAGGTTCCCTCCTGACTGAGTCCGCTGTGTGTCTGCAGAGAAGGGGAGGCCTTGTGGTCCCCCACTGGTCAGTGTGGACTGGTCTGGGGGTGGGAGTCTGTGCGGCGGGGGAGACCGCGCTGGGCAGTCGCAGGCTTGACTGATTGATCGGATACAGTTTACAGTGTTACGTTCTGTAAAGCTGTCACATAGTCATAAGTCTAGAATATTAATGTTTATGGGAAAATATGGTGGAAGTTCCACATGTAGATTAAAAAAACAGCAAAATGGTCAGTCTGGTTTAAGGAATGTACGTGTTGTTTACATTTTTATTAAGCTGTGGATTGAGCAGTCCTGGGACAGGTCTGTTGACACAAAGTTAATTTGCCTTGTGATCCTATTGCTTGGTGACCTCTTTGCCTAAATTTGTGTATTCAGTGACTTTTGCATCCTTTTTGAGGTTTTTCATTTTGTCAGGTTTCTATTTCGCCTGCTCTTTGACATTTCAAGCCTTTAAAAAATTAATTTGTCCAAAGGCCCTCTCAAGTCAGTTTCATGTTTCTAAGATGTAGTTGCTAAATTTACAATATCCCAGTAAGTATCTCCTTTTTTACTTTATGAGCTTTGCTGTTTGGATTGTTAATTTCTTTTATAAGGTAGTATTACTGCTTTGATAGTAAGGAAAAAGATGTGAGGGATAAGTATTTCATAAGTGTTTTTTTTTAATTCACTGACCATTAAGTTATACTGAATGATAAAGTAATCAACATTTACAGTATCATAAACAGCATTATTTTTAAAAGTGTAAACTATATTTTATGTTATAAAAATAATATATATAAGCAGCAAAGATAAAGTTGAAAGCACAGTAAATTTAAAAACTGCTGCTACCCTCCGTGATTTCACTCTCTCTTAGATGATGAGTGCTAATGGCTATATTCTCGTTTTTCCATGAATGGGTTTCCCTTTTGCATGGTTATACTGTTTATACTTCTTTATGTTCATGTGTGTGTGTGCACGCTCAGTCACTCAGTTGTGTCCGACTGTTTGTGACCTCATGGACTGTACCCCGTCAGGCTTCTCTGACCATGGAATTTCCCAGGCAAGAATACTGGAGTGGGTTGCCATTTCCTGTTCCAGGGAACCTTCCTAACCCAGGGATCAAACCTAAGTTGCCTGCATCTACCTGCATTGGCAGGCAGATTCTTTACCTCTGCACCACCTGGGAAGCATGTTCATATACATACATGTATATTCTACTCACTGAATATTACATGATAGGTATTTTCCCATGTATGTCTTTGTCTTGTTTATATAAATACATTTTTGTGATAATATTCAAGAGATAGAAGGAATATATTACTACACTTCCCCACTCGCTTCTTCTTAGACATATCGGTCAGTTCTTGTTCCATCCTTTGATTACCAAGTGGATTGAATGTTTGCCAACCAGTTGTGTTTCCGCTTTGTTAGTTCTTGTCCTTTCCCAGTTTTCCTATCTGGGAACTGGGTGTGTTCATGGCACTTACAAACTTTTTATATAATAATGATATTAATCCTTTGTTATAATTGTGGCAACTGCTTCTCTATTGTTTGCCTTTTTAAAATTTACATGTAACCAAATCTCTTCTTTAATGAACATTTCTATCATTTCCGAGCTTGAAAAGTCATACTTCTCTAAAGGTTTGAGTCTATTTTCTTGTATTCTTTCCCCCCCCCCCCACATTTAATTTCTTATGGATTTGTTTCCTTGCAATTTAGCCAAGGTAGGAATTCTATTTAAAGTTTCAAATGCTGTTCTGTTATTCCTTTGGTCCTTACCTCAACTCTGAGCCAAACTATATAAATGCCAAAGAGATGATAGAAAACATTTAAATGCCATGGTTATTGTTTCCATTATTTTAACAGAATGCTTATCTCTTTTTCTATAAACCCGACTTGCTCTTTTCTGGTATCTTTTTTTTTTTTTTTCTCGAAATAGAAATAGAAGTAGCTTTAGCTAAATCAGTTTTTTTTTTTTACTCAAAAGTAAGAAAAATACCTGCCTTTTTCACTTTCACTTTTCACTTTCATGCATTGGGGAAGGAAATGGCAACTCACTCCAGTATTCTTGCCTGGAGACTCCCAGGGACAGAAGAGCCTGGTGGGCTTCCGTCTCTGGGGTCGCACAGGGTCGGACACGACTGAAGCGACTTAGCAGCAGCAGCAGCATCCTGTACAAAAAGGAAGTGACCAGGTGGGCTTTAAATGCACGTGCATTCCTGGTGAGCCAGTGGAGACAGGGTAGCACTTGGGGGATGGGGGAACCATTTCCATCTTCAAGAGTAAAGCTGTTTCTTGTACACCTGTAACAAACATGGGCTATCCCCACCCTGGATCCAGTGCTTTTTCTCTTTGTCCTGCTCTGGGCTCTGGTTTTCAGTCTTTAACCCAGCTGACCAAGGCAGTGAGGACAGAAGGTTCTGGACCGCGCGGCTCAGACCTGGACTTTGGCCCGCCTCCCCGCTCCGCCCTGTTACCCGGGCCCTCCCATCGACCCTGGCTGCACCTCCCTTCCCAGCCACGCCCCGAGCTGCGGGCTACTCTTGCGGAACTGCCTCTGCAGTGTGTAACCTTCCGCCCCACTGCACTTTTCTCACTCTCCACTTGAGAAACACATCCTGTGCGGTTTCGTGGTGCCGCCTGCCTTGTTCTCGCTCTGCTTCTGTTCGGAAACCCCGTCACCTTCCCACCTTGGGGGAGCTGACTCCTTCCAGAACTAAGTGCGTTCAGGCTCCGCATTCCCTCCGGGCGCCCTTTCTAGTCGCTGCCCCTCCTCTGACCTGACAGCTTGGGGTCAGATTCACAGCTCTTTCTACCTGTGAGGTAGCCCTGTAAACAGCAGCCCGTTGTGCTCTGCCTTGGATTCTCTGAGGACAGGACCCAGGTCTTAACATCTCTGCATCTGGAGAACTTACCACAAGCCCCTCTCGCATTGGGTTCAGTTCAGTTCAGTTCAGTCGCTCAGTCGTGTCCGACTCTTTGCGACCCCATGAATCGCAGCACGCCTGGCCTCCCTGTCCATCACCATCTCCCGGAGTTCACTCAGACTCACGTCCATCGAGTCAGTGATGCCGTCCAACCATCTCATCCTCTGTCACCCCCTTCTCCTCCGCCCCTAATTCCTCCCAGCATCAGGGTCTTTTCCAGTGAGTCAACTCTTCTTCGCCTGAGGTGGCCAAAGTACTGCAGTTTCAGCTTTAGCATCAGTCCTTCCAATGAACACCCAGGACTGATCTCCTTTAGAATGGACTGGTTGGATCTCCTTGCAGTCCAAGGGACTCTCAAGAGTCTTCTCCAGCACCACCGTTCAAAAGCATCAATTCTTCGGCACTCATCTTTCTTTACACTCCAACTCTCACATCCATACATGACCACTGGAACAACCATAGCCTTGACTAGACGGACCTTTGCTGGCAAAGTAATATCTCTGCTTTTTAATATGCTATCTAGGTTGGTCATAACTTTCCTTCCAAGGAGTAAGCGTCTTTTAATTTCATGGCTGCAGTCACCATCTGCAGTGATTTTGGAGCGCCAAAAACAAAGTCTGACACTCTTTCCACTGTTTCCCCGTCTATTTGCCATGAAGTGATGGGACCGGATGCCATGATCTTTGTTTTCTGAATGTTGAGCTTTAAGCCAGCTTTTTCGCTCTCCTCTTTTACTGTCATCAAGAGGCTTTTTAGCTCCTCTTCACTTTCTGCCATGAGGGTGGTGTCATCTGCATATCTGAGGTTATTGATATTTCTCCCGGCAATCTTGATTCCAGCTTGTACTTCAACCATCTTGGCATTTAACACTATGTACTCTGCATATAAATTAAATAAGCAAAGGTGACAGTAAGCAGGGTGACAAATAAGCAGGGTGACAATATACAGCCTTGACGTACTCCTTTTCCTATTCGGAACCAGTCTGTTGTTCCATGTCCAGTTCTAACTGTTGCTTCCTGACCTGCATATAGGTTTCTCAAGAGGCAGGTGAGTTAGTCTGGTATTCCCATCTCTTTCAGAATTTTCCACAGTTTATTGTGATCCACACAGTCAAAAGCTTTGGCGTAGTCAATAAAGCAGAACTAGATGTTTTTCTGGAACTCTCTTGCATTTCCATGATCCAGCAGATGTTGGCAATTTGATCTCTAGTTCCTCTGCCTTTTCTAAAACCAGCTTGAACATCTGGAAGTTCATGGTTCATGTATTGCTGAAGCCTGGCTTGGAGAATTTTGAGCATTACTTTACTAGCTTGTGCGATGAGGGCAATTGTGCGGTAGTTTGCTCGTTCTTTGGCATTGCTTTTCTTTGAGATTAGTATGAAAACTGACCTTTTCCAGTCCTGTGGCCACTGCTGAGTTTTCCAAATTGGCTGGCATATTGAGTGCAGCACTTTCACCGCATCATTTTTCAGGATTTGAAATAGCTCAACTGAAATTCCATCACTTCCACTAGCTTTGTTCATAGTGATGCTTTCTAAGGCCCACTTGACTTCACATACCAGGATGTCTGGCTCTAGATGAGTGATCACACCATCGTGATTATCTTGGTCATGAAGCTCTTTTTTGTACAGTGCTTCTGTGTGTTCTTGCCACCTCTTCTTAATATCTTCTGCTTCTGTTAGGTCCATACCAATTCTGTCCTTTATCGAGCCCATCTTTGCATGAAATGTTCCCTTGGTATCTCTAATTTTCTTGAAGAGATCTCTAGAATTTCCCATTCTGTTGTTTTCCTCTATTTCTTTGCATTGATCGCTGAGGAAGGCTTTTTTATCTCTCCTTGCTATTGTTTGGAATTCTGCATTCAGATGCTTATATCTTTCCTTTTCTCCTTTGCTTTTCCCATTGGGTACTAGAAGCTAATGTTTCGTAAAGCACTTGGTATGTGTTCGGTAGTATTCTGACTGGATGACAAGCTTCTGTGGATTTAATTCTCATGGCAGCCCTACAAGGAAAGTGAGAGTTTTAGTCTCTCAGTTCAGTTCACTCGCTCAGTCGAGTCCGACTCTTTGCGACCCCATGAATCGCAGCACGCCAGGCCTCCCTGTCCATCACCAACTCCTGGAGGTCACTCAGACTCACATCTATCGAGTCCATGATGCCATCCAGCCATCTCATCCTCTGTCGTCCCCTTTTCCTCCTGCCCCCAATCCCTCCCAGCATCAGAGTCTTTTCCAGTGAATCAACTCTTCTCATGAGGTGGCCAAAGTACTGGAGTTTCAGCTTTACCATCCGTCCTTCCAAAGAAATCCCAGGGCTGATCTCCTTCAGAATGGACTGGTTGGATCTCCTTGCAGTCCAAGGGACTCTCAAGAGTCTTCTTAACACCACAGTTCAAAAGCATCAATTCTTCGGCGCTCAGCTTTCTTCACAGTCCAACTCTCGCATCTGTCCATGACCACTGGAAAAACCATAGCCTTGACTAGACGGACCTTTGTTGGCAAAGTAATGTCTTTGCTTTTGAATATGCTATCTAGGTTGGTCATAACTTTCCTTCCGAGGAGTAAGCATCTTTTAATTTCATCACTCAGTCACGTCCAACTCTTAGCGACCCCATGGACTGTGGCCCCTACCCCCACCCCGCTACTCTGTCCATGGTATTCTTCAGGCAAGAATACTGAAGTGGTAGCCATTTCCTTCCCCAGAGGATCTTCCCGACCCAGGGATCAAATCTGGGTCTCCTGCATTGTAGGGGGATTCTTTACCATCTGAGCCATCAGGGAAGCCTGTCTTACAAGGAAGGAATGATATTATTTCCATTTTATAGATGACGAAACCAAGGCATGAAGCTAGTAACAGATGAAGCCAGGATTAAATGCAAAGCCTGGCAGTCAGATCTCAACCCACACTCTACCCAGTGTGCTCAGCCACTTCTTACAGGCATTTTCAACAGAGAGCCTTGTGTGAATGAAGGACAGAAATGATAAGGGACATAGGATTATGTGGTGATATTGAATATATCTAGTTTATCCAACACCTCTGAGAAATTAGATATGGCAGAGATGTTAGTTTTTCAACTGATTAAAATTTTTCCTTTTGATTTCCTGATCTCAGGCATATTGTTTGACTTCTGTGAGGTGAGGTTTTTGCCTGAATCTTCAGGAGTTTAAAAAAAATTCTTTTTGTTTGTTTTAAAAAGTAAAAACTTCTTAAAAATGGTTTTAAATGAAGTAATCTCAATCATTTATTTTCCTGCCATATTAAAATAATTCATGGGGCATAACTCAACCTTTTCTGAGTGACCAGGACCATCACTGTGATTCAGTTCATCAGTTCAGTCGCTCACTCGTGTCCGACTCTTTGCGACCCCATGAATCGCAGCACGCCAGGCCTCCCTGTCCATCACCGTCTCCCGGAGTTCACTCAGACTCACATCCATCGTTCACATGGACTCACGTCCATGATGCCAACCAGCCATCTCATCCTTGGTCATCCCCTTCTCCTCCTGCCCCCAGTCCCTCCCAGCATCAGAGTCTTTTCCAATGAGTTAACTCTTCGCACGAGGTGGCCAAAGTACTGGAGCTTCAGCTTTAGCATCAGTCCTTCCAAAGAAATCCCAGGGTTGATCTTCAGAATGGACTGGTTGGAACTCCTTGCAGTCCAAGGGACTCTCAAGAGTCTTCTCCAACACCACAGTTCAAAAGCATCAATTTTTAGGTGCTCAGCCTTCTTCATAGTCCAACTCTCACATCCATACATGACCGCAGGAGAAACCATAGCCTTGACTAGACGGACCTTAGTCGGCAAAGTAATGTCTCTGCTTTTGAATATACTATCTAGGTTGGTCATAACTTTTCTTCCAAGGAGTAAGCGTCTTTTAATTTCATGGCTGCAGTCACCATCTGCCGTGATTTTGGAGCCCAAAAAAATAGTCTGACACTATTTCCACTGTTTCCCCATCTATTTGCCATGAAGTGATGGGACCAGATGCCATGATCTTCGTTTTCTGAATGTTGAGCTTTAAGCCAGCTTTTTCACTCTCCTCTTTCACTGTCATCAAGAGGCTTTTTAGCTCCTCTTCACTTTCTGCCATAAGGGTGGTGTCATCTGCATATCTGAGGTTATTGACATTTCTCCTGGCAATCTTGATTCCAGCTTGTGTTTCTTCCAGTCCAGCGTTTCTCATGATGTACTCTGCATATAAGTTAAATAAGCAGGGTGACAAGTTAAATAAGCAAGGTGACAGCCTTGACGTACTCCTTTTCCTATTCGGAACCAGTCTGTTGTTCCATGTCCAGTTCTAACTGTTGCTTCCTGACCTGCATACAGATTTCTCAAGAGGCAGGTCAGGTGGTCTGGTATTCCCATCTCTTTCAGAATTTTCCACAGTTTATTGTGATCCACACAGTCAAAGGCTTTGGCATAGTCAATGAAGCAGAAATAGATGTTTTTCTGGAACTCTCTTGCTTTTTCCATGATCCAGCAGATGTTGTGAATTTGATCTCTAGTTCCTCTGCCTTTTCTAAAACCAGCTTGAACATCAGGGAGTTCACAGTTCAAGTATTACTGAAGCCTGGCTTGGAGAATTTTGAACATTACTTTACTAGCATGTGAGATGAGTGCAATTGTGCGGTAGTTTGAGCATTCTTTGGCATTGCCTTTCTTTGGAATTGGCATGAAAATGGACCTTTTCCACCCCTGTGGCCACTGCTGAGTTTTCCAAATTTGCCGGCATATTGAGTGCAGCACTTTCACAGCATCATCTTTCAGGATTTGAAACAGCTCAACTGGAACTCCATCACCTCCACTAGCTTTGTTCATAGTGATGCTTTCTAAGGCCCACTTGACTTCACATTCCAGGATGTCTGGCTCTAGATTAGTGATCACATCATCATGATTATCGACCATGATTATGATTATCTGGGTCGTGAAGATCTTTTTGTACAGTTCTTCCATGTATTCTTGCCACCTCTTCTTAATATCTTCTGCTTCTGTTAGGTCCATACCATTTCTGTCCTTTATCAAGCCCATCTTTGCATGAAATATTCCCTTGGTATCTCTAATTTTCTTGAAGAGATCTCTAGTCTTTCCCATTCTGTTCTTTTCCTCTATTTCTTTGCATTGATCGCTGAAGAAGGCTTTCTTATCTCTTTCTATTCTTTGGAACTCTGCATTCAGATGCTTGTATCTTTCGTTTTCTCCTTTGCTTTTCGCCTCTCTTATTTTCACAGCTATTTGTAAGGCCTCCCCAGATAGCCATTTTGCTTTTTTGCATTTCTTTTCCATGGGGATGGTCTTGATCCCTGTCTCCTGGACAATGTCACGAACCTCATTCCATAGTTCATCAGGCACTGTATCTATCACATCTAGGCCCTTGTGATTAGCAAATAGCAAACTTTATTCTGAGCCTGTGCTGTCCTGGGACTTTGACATCAGTAGGATTTATTATCAGCTTCTAAGTAGCAGGGACCATACCAGATAGTTTTAAGTTGTTATTGCTCAGTTGCGTCCGACACTTTGCAACCCTACAGACTGCAGCGCACCAGGCTTCCCTGTCCTTCACTATCTCCCTGAGTTTGCTCAAACTCATGTCCATTGAGTCGATAGTCCCATCCAACCATCTCATCCTCTGTTGTCCCATTCTCTTCTTGCCTTCATTCTTTCCCAGTATCAGGGTTTTTTCCAATGAGTTGGCTTTTCCCATCAGGTGGCCAAAGTATTGGAGCTTCAGCTTCAGCATCAGTCCTTCCAATGAATATTCACGGTTGATTTCCTTCTGGGTTGACTGGTTTGATCTCCTTGCTGTCCAAGGGACTCTTAAGAGTCCTCTGTGAAATCAAAAAGGATTGTGTGGTCAAACCTTTGGAAGAGCTGTGCAGTCTCAGATATTTATATTACTGTGCATAACTTGCTGTTTAGTACTAGAGAAGAACAGAGACTCGTCTACTTTCATGCACGTGTAGGTAGGCATTTGTTTCTTGTTGGCTTGTCTCTTTATTTTAAAATCTAGAACAGGTTTAAGAGGCATCCTGATTTTTTTTTCCTTCCCACCCCCTTTTTTTTTTTAATTGTAGTATAACTGCTTTACAATGTTGTGTTCATTTCTGCTGTACAACTATGTGAATCAGCTGTATGTATACATAGATCCCTTCCCTGTGAACCTCTCATCCCACCCCTCTAGGTCATCACAGCTGGTTTTTTGGTTTTTAATTTTATTTATTGATTTTGGTTGTGCTGGGTCTTCATTGCTGCAAGGGCTTCTCTCTGATCGCAGTGAGCAGGGGCTGCTCTCTAGTTGTGGTACGCTGGCTTCTCGGTGCGGTGACTTCTCTTGTTTCCAAGAACAGGCTCTAGGCCTGCTAGGCTTCAGTAGTTGTGACTCCTGGCCACTAGACCACAGGTTCACTAGTTGTGGGGCACGGGCTTCGTTGCTCCACGGCAGGGAGCAACTTCTGGATCTTCCTTATGGATCAGGGATCAAGCCCGCATCTCCTGCACTGGCAGGCTGATTCTTTACCAACTGAGCCACCAGATTAACCCCATAGAGCTGTTTTTGATGAATAACTATATTAAGTGATGAAATGATTATATCTGAGAGTCTTCAAAACAGTTTTCAGATTTATATTAAAGCATTAAAATTATCCAGATACCCATTTCCAAGGGAAAAAAAGACTTACTTAGAATTTACCTGAGATGTTAAGATTATTCATTTACAATCTAAATAACATCATTAAGCAGTTTATGACTGAGTGCCAGAGGTGTGGTATAGGGATGAGAAACCCAGCTTGTGACTGTGGTCAGGAAAGGCCTCTGAAGGAGGTGGTGAGTAACCCCGTTGCCCAATGCCTGTGTCAGAATTATAAACTCTAAATTAGCTCTGTTCAATGGAAATAGATGTGAATCACCTATGCATTTCAGATTTTTCTAGTAACCACATTCAAGAAAGTAAAAAGAAACATGCAATTAATTTAAATAATATATGTTTATTTTACTCATTCTAAAATAGTATCATTTCTGAATGGATAAAGATGTGGTATGTATACACACACACAAACATACACATATACAATTGAGTAAAATTTTGTCATTTGCAATAACTTAGATGTACTTAAAGGGCATTATGCTAAGTGAAATAAGTCATAGCAAGGTAAATTACTGTATGATATCATTTCTATGTGGAATCTGAAAAATATAGCAAATTAGTGAATATATAACAAAAAAGAAGTAGGCTCACAGATATAGAGAACAAACTAGTGGTTACCAGTGGGGAGGGAACAAGGGCCAGTCTAAGGGTAGGGGAGTAACAGGTATACACTATTAGGTATAAAATAAGCTACAGGGTTATATTGCACAACACAGGGAATGTAGCCAATACTTTATAGTGACTATAAATTAATTTTTAAAATTGTGAATCACTATATTGTAAACCTGTAACTTATATTGCACAGCAACTATACTTCAATTTAAAAATAAACAGAATAAAATAGTATCTTTTAAACATGTAATCGATATTAAAACATTGGATATTTTACATTGGTTTTTTTTTTTTTTTTGGTACTGTTTTTGAAATCTGGTGTGTATCTCACCCTTATAACACATTTCAGTTCCAATTAGCCCCAGTTCAAACATTCAGCAGACACAGGCCTACCAGGTAAGACAGCACAGCCCTAGATGGAACAGGAAGAACAGTATGCAGTCATGGGAGAGAAGGAAAGACATGGGAATTTAATGACCATCTACTGTGGACCAGGCAGATTCACAACTGGCATGAGGCATTTAATGAACAAAACATTGGTCCTGTTTTTATGTAAAATTCTGATATTTTGTTCATCATGAATTTTTGGCATTAATTTTGATTTTTAAAATTGCATTAAAATATTATTTATTTTAATTACAGAGTGTTTGGGCTCCTCTTACATTTTGTACCCAAGACAGGTGCATCATTTCCCTCACCCTAATCCCAGGCCTGGCAATAGGCACTTCCTACCAACTTTGCCAATACCTCATCTGGGGGCACTCTCCTGAACCAGGCTGAACTGGATATCAAAACCATGAGTGAACTCCTCTAATTGACTAAGCCTTGGACATTCATTTTGTTAAATTAATTTTCAATTGAATTCAACTTAGAAATGAAAAGACACTGGTAGACATATTGAAATGGAAATTGAATCTATAAACTGAAAAATCTGAAAATGTTTTGGAACCAAACTATAACCTCAGAGAGAGTTATTGGCTTTGATTGCCTAGTCAAAGTAACCCCATATTGCTTTTCCAAATTATGGGTGAAAAGAAGGAAAGCAACAGGTTTTTTACTCTCTCTGGGGTCTTATTTCCTTCCCACATTGTAGCTGGAATCTCCAGTGTTTAGGGGGTTCAGTATCTGCTGTTTCTCCCAGTATACTGAGAATGTTATATTGAAAATAACTTTAAT
This sequence comes from Ovis aries, assembly GCF_016772045.2. Taxonomy (NCBI): domain Eukaryota; kingdom Metazoa; phylum Chordata; class Mammalia; order Artiodactyla; family Bovidae; genus Ovis; species Ovis aries. The sequence goes on along the minus strand of NC_056059.1, from coordinate 91,825,003 downwards.
GATGAAAGAAATGAAAATTGTATTACTTAACAAAGTGTTGCCTATTTTCAACAAGATCCTTTTCTTTCTTTTAGGGAACTCAGAAACAAAGACGAAATTCAATTTGGAGATAATGGAACAACAATATCCGCTGTGAGCAACAAGGCCTATGTTTTTGAACGAGACAAATCTGTTGGAGACCCGAAAATTGACTTAATTAGAACAATAAATATTCCTGCATTGGTAAGTAGGCATTTTAAATCTCATTATTGTGGATTTTAGAAGAAAGGAAAAAGCTAAGCTAAGTCCATTACAGTTTTACTTTTCAGTTCCGTCCAGTTCAGTCGCTCAGTCATGTCCGACTCTTTGCGACCCCATGAATTGCAGCATTCCAGGCCTCCCTGTCCATCACCAACTCCCGGAGTTTACCCAAACTCATGTCCATCGAGTCGGTGATGCCATCCAGCCATATCATCCTCTGTCGTCCCCTTCTCCTCCTGCCCCCAATCCCTCCCAGCATCAGGGTCTTTTCCAATGAGTCAACTCTTCGCATGAGGTGGCCAAAGTATTGGAGTTTCAGCTTTAGCATCAGTCCTTCCAGTGAACACCCAGGACTGATCTCCTTTAGGATGGACTGGTTGGATCTCCTTGGGGCTTTTAGGAGCTATTAAGTTATATATTTAGGTGTATATATATATTTTTAATATGTACATATTTTAATTTTTTAATATGTGTATGTGTATATATATCTATATCTCTCCCCTTCCATTCTTTAAAGTTCATTTTAGACTTTTTGAGGTTTTTCAAATGTGGTCTCTTCAAATGGTGACAAAGTGCAAATTTTAAGATTTTTTTTTTCAGTTTCTTCCTGTGTGTTCAGGATCAGACTTGTGCAAATAAGCATGTCTCTAGGATTTTGGAGGGTAGCTGATCATATTTAAAGTGTTTATTTTCCCTCTTGTTTTTGTTCAGAAACTCTAGCAATAGAATTTGCTTGCTACTTTTTTTTCTTTTTAGCTTCTTATTTTGTATTGAGGTGTATCTGGTTCATAGTGTTGTGATAGTTTTAGGTGAACGGTGAAGGGTCTCAGCCATATACAGACATGTATCCATTCTCCTCCAAACTCCCCTCCCATCCAGGCTGGCACAATATAACACTGAGTAGAGTTCCAGTAGGTCCTTGTTGGTTATCCATTTTAAATATAGTAGTGTGTACATATTTCGCTTCCTATGATGGATTTTTTTAATCCTTAAAATATGTATTGACTTTCCCCCATCTCCTTTTAAATAGCAGAGACTAGGCTGTTGAAGACAACCTAGTATTGGGCTCTGTTTTTAAGGGCAATTATCGTTAATAGAAATACATGAGACCCAAGAAACTTCTACTCATTCCCTCGGAGGCTCCCATCTTAACTCCTAGGTGACCACCACATATGCGCCTGGACCTGGAAAGTATTAGACCCCGGATCAGGCCCAGCCCAGCTGCCTAATGGGGCAGTATATGCGGGCGCCCCCAGCCTCCAGCCCTGATCAGGAGGAAGATAGTGCCATCTTGTGGCAACGATGCCAATGCACCGCAAGAGTTGTTCCCTTTCTGTGGTTCCTGGGTTGCAAGTGAGGATCTCATTTACGAAATGTAATACTGAGAAAGGACAATAAGTGAAGAGATTTATCCTTCATGCTCAGCCAGAGAGGAGCTCACTGGCTGATTTTTCAGCTGTTTGATCGCAATACTTACATTTAGATCTGCAGCCCCCTTTGCTGAAGGGACGGTAGGTGGTTGGGGTGCAGACACAGCTGTCTGAATTTGCCTGTGCTCCTCAGACCGCCATGGAATGGAGCCAGCTGCCCTTACTCCGGGAGTTCATCGAGGCCCTGCTGAAGGCCTATCGGCAGAAGCTCTTTGTGACCCACACGGTGGATGAACTGCTCTGGGGTTACAAAGATGAAATCTTATCCCTCATCAGCGTTTTCAAACACGACGTCTCTCCCTATTTTGGCCTGTTTTATGGGGTAAGTCGATTTTTCTTTTCAGAAACTGTGTGTTCAGCTGAAGAGGAGGGCATTGCAAGCCAGATTATATCTTCACTTTGGGTGAATTACTTGGCACTCTTGATCTCTTGTAGAGTATGTGAAAAATAAGAAAGTACTTTAGTAGGGGAAGAAAAACTTCTACAATTTCAACATGCTACCAGCACTGACTTTGAATGAGTGTGAAAAAAATGTATGAAGTGGGGCTGTGCCATTAATCTTTCAAAGTGTCATAAATATGAGTGATCAATGTCAAGTTTCGATGGCTTAGTGACTAAACCCATGGATCAGCCTGACAAAGGCAAATGAGAAACTAAATAGGGATGTGATAGTACGTTAGGGATGGGAAGTACTTATTATATTTTCAGACATCTCATTTGTGAAAGATGTTGGATAATTTGAAACTCCATGTGCCCTTCACCTATGATTTATTTAGCTTATAAGTGAAATTTTGCATCATTTCTTTGCAGATTTTATTTACTTTGATTTGCAACCCCCAAAATGGGCTTCCCTGGTAGCTCAGCTGGTAAAGAATCCACCTCCAAGGCAGGAGGCCCTGGTTTGATTCCTGGGTCGGGAAGACCCACTGGAGGAGGGACAGGCTACACACTTCAGTATTCTTGGGCTTCCTTGGTGGCTCAGCTGGTAAAGAATCTGCCTGCAGTGGGTTCAGTCCCTGGGTTGGGAAGATCCCCTGGAGAAGGGAAAGGCTACCCACAACGGTATTCTGGCCTGGAGAATCCCATGGACTGTGTAGTCCATGGCATTGCAAAGAGACGGACATAACTGAGCAAACCAAAACTATCAGCATTCAAGTAATTATTATTTGAAGTATATGTTATTAACTGCTTGAGCTTGAAATAAACAAAAAGTGAAAGTGAAAGTGTTAGTTGCTCAGTCCTGTCCAGCTCATGGCAACCCCATGGACTGTAGCCCTCCAGGGAGGGCTGTCCGTGGGATTCTCCAGGCAAGAATATTGGAGTGGGTTGCTGTTCTCTTCTCCTGGGGATCTTCCCCACCCAGGGATCGAACCTGTATGTCTCACATCTGCATTGGAAAGTGGGTTCTTTACTGCTAGTGCCACCTAAAAGCAATTAAAGTCTGTATCCCCCTGCCCGCCACCCCCCCCCCAAAAAAAACTTGAGTAAAATGGATAGTTGAAAGGTTGATAAATGACAAACTTAAACTCAGGAAGAGAGGGTAAGTTCAGGGCAGGATATGTAATTGTGATTAATTTCCCCATCTTTAAATTTGTGGTTATTCTCTGGCTCTAACTACTGAAGAATATCACCTCATCCTGTAATCTCTTAGCATTTCAGTTGGTAAATGGTGGTAACACAGCCCCTGTACTGTCAGGGATATATAACACTTAAAAACTATGGTTAACAAAATGGTTAACAACTTTTAGATATTACCTTCACAAGAGGAGGAGGGTCCTAGGACTAGGGTCCTACCAACCCTAAATCCTTCACTCTGGGCAAGCAGACCCAATCGATGTTCCCTGGAAGGTTCCATCTGACAGGAACCCAGCTTCCATGGGACCAGAGGAAGCACTGATTTCTTGTTGTGACTAAACTCCTGTCTAGAAATAATTGCAGGGAAACTCCCTACAGAGAGATACAAAGGCTACCACCCATCTGCCAAGTAGATTCTATTCCTCATACCTCAGTATTTCTCTGATAATTTTCATTGTATAGCTTGCTTTTTGTTTTTACACTGACCCCATCAGACTTACGGGGCTTCCCAGGTGGTGCTAGCAGTAAAGAGCCCATCTGCCAACACAGGAGACATAAGAGATGTGGGTTTGATCCCTGGGTCAGGAAGATCCCCTGGAGGAGGCCATGGCAACCCACTCCAGTATTCTTGCCTGGAGAATCCCATGGACAGAGGAGCCTGGTGGGCTACAGTCCATGGGGTCACAAAGAGGTGGACATGATAGAGGCAACTTAGCATGCATGCATGCCTCAGACTTATAACTAATATCCTTAAATACCTTTTAAAAATGTAATTCACATTTACAGGCTGATTTAAGAAATTGGTAGTTTTGCTTTCCCACAGGAAGAATGTGTTGGTTTACTTTATTTTTTCTTCTTTCTTTGCCTCCACTGTAACTCTATAAAACCTCATTAGTGAAAAACCATAGCATTGCTCAGTTGGATTAGTACCTGGCATGGATTTCCCACGTTCAGGAAAAGAGCGTGAGACATTGACTCAAGAGGGGCTGGATCCACTTCCTGACTGTTTAATTTAATAACCAAGGGACTTTTCTGACCCTCAGTTTCATCATTTGTAACTTGAGAATAAAGGTATCCACACTTCAAAGCTTGTTTGAAATAGCCAAAATGAGAGTCCACAAGAGTGCTTTGCAAACTATAAATTGCAACACACATTTCAGGAACTGGTTTTTTCTTTTCTGTGACTCACTCAGAAAAGAAGACCCTGAATTACTAATAATATGAATGACTGGTATATGTTTCCATTTTGGAGCCGAATAAACTCTCTCTACTGTTGTTTTTAAAAATGCAAAGGTGTTTTTTGTTCAGTTTTTTATCTGCTCTAGCCAAATACTGACTCTGTCGCCAGCAGTACAGAGATCCACACTTGGGCTGCCATTCATGCAAGACTGGGACAGACCGTGGGCTTGTGTACTTTGCTGGCACCTACTGCTCTGCACCTGTCTGAGCCTGGCCTCCAGTCTTTCCTTAATCCCAGTGGTATCTACCACATATCCCTCTGATCCCCTAGACCATTCCACCAGCTTCACTGCACCTTGTGACTAAAGAAGAAAACCTTAGTTAAGGCCATCGAACATTTTTTCCTTAAAGACTTTAATGATGAAACAATCAAATGATTTGGTTGTTTCATCTTTAAATGGCAGGACAGAATGTGAGAGTGAGTAGGAAGAGGTGATACAGACAGTGTGAGAGCAAGACAGCTCCCAAGAGCAAGAGGCCTGGCTGGGTATCTCTTAGTTGCCTACTGGAAAGCCAGTCAGGATATCTGTACCTGTTGATTTTAAGGTACCTCTGTTTTCCTCGGCATAAAAGAGTTCAGGCACCTCCCAGTGAGTGTGGATTCTTGGATGTGTTACATAAAATGATGGTGGCTGGGAAGGATCTTTGAGAAGTCAGCCAGTCCTATTGCATGGATGGATTATGCATTTGTTATGCTAGGAGTATGAATGATGTCTTATTCTCAGAACATTTCTCAACCTCCTGCAGTAATATGTTTCTTGTATGCAACCCACATCCCCACTGCAGTAACACAAAACCTACTTATTCCTATTTGTCTTCAAACAACAAAAGTTCTAGTGAGTAACAAGGAAGCATTGATATTCTGTGTCTGACTCTTAGGCCACTAACAGTTGGGGAGAAGTCTGAGTGACTGAAATCTTTAAATGCTTACCCGCTTAGCTTAGCCTACATTTGAGTTAGCTGTAGGACTGCAAGAAGTAAAACACGTGTCTTTTTAAAATTTGGTGGTTCAACATTCTTTTGTGTGAGTATGCTTCTATGTTATTGTATGTTCACATTGTTGCTCTCAAAGAGAGGTCCCTTCTCATATTTTAAAGTCATATAAAGCTTCATATGTGGAACACAATGTGACTGTTATGTATGTGGACAGTGTTGACATACTGACATAGTTAGTGAAATAATATTGTGATGAAAAGGACCCAGGTAGGCCAAAAAAAAAAAAAATTGAAAAGAGAATTCACAAAGGGTATGAATGTTTTTTAAGGCAAAGGATTGAATGAAAAAAGAATTCAACCTCACTGAATACAGAAATGCAAAAAGAAATAAGAACCCCTTTTTTTGTTGTTGACTCAATAAGCAAAGTTTAACAAAAGGCATCTGAGGAATGTAAATTGATGTATCTTGCTCTTTCCACTGAGTGATCTTGAGCAACTTGCTAATGAGTTTCAAAAGCTTTAAAAATGTTAATGTTCTTTTAGCTAGCAGTATCACCTTTAGTGGTCTATTTAGAAAATAAAAAGGTTTTAATCATAAAGATATACATACATTATTCATAGTAGCAAAAATTTTTAAACTAAATATTTAGTAATAAGAAAGTGGTTAAATTATTTCCACCTAATATGAAGTCATTAAGTTGAACCTGGGAAGAACTTTTTTAGGAAGAACAGGAAATATACAAATAACTAAAGAAATTGTATATATGTACAAAAATTGTGTGTGGCTTATGTATATTACATATGTATATTACATATATATGTATAAGTTCTATAAACAAATTTTCTGTAGAAAAAAGACTAAAAAGAAACAGACCAAAATACTGAAAAAAAAAAGTGTATGTTGCTTCTTAAAGTCCTCCACTTAACTCAGATGTAGTCTAAGCTAAGTGGTTAAACATTTAAATGTTTCAGAGTAACTCGTGCATTTCCCAGAAACCAAAACTCCATCTCAGGTGAAGAACTTGTAAGAATTTACAGAGTATGTGTGCCATTAAGAAGTGTAACCTGGAAAGAATATACAACTCAAGAAAATTTTGGTTGAAGAATGGAATTATATTAATATCACTTTCTTCTATTCAAGTGTAGTCAGGTCCTGGCCCTGGATTTACGCTTCTTTTAAAATTTTTTAATTGAGATAGAATTCACTTAACATAAAATTCAGCATTGAAAAGTATACAATTCAGTGGCTTTTATTATATTCACACAGTTGTGCAAGTGCCACCAGAACAGTTTCATCACCAGTGTAATTCCAGAACATTTTCATCACCTGCCCCAAAACCCACAGACTGTTAGCAGTCTCTTCCATTCCTCATTCCTACCAGTTCCCGGTAACTTGAATCTACTCTCTCTATGTATAGATATGCCTATTGTGGACATACATATAAATGGAATGGAATTTATATGAAATCATATAAATGATTTCACACCCATGTTGTGGCATATATCAGCACTCATTCTTTTTCATGGCTGAGTGATAGTCTATTGTATGGATATACCACACTGTTTATCCATTCTTCAGTTGATGTATATTTGATTCATTTATACTTTTGGCAATTAATAATGCTGCTATGAACATTTGTGTACAGGTTTTTATATGGCCATTAGAGATAAATTTTGGAGTAGAATTCTCTTGGGTATATTATAGAAGTAGAGTTTTGGAGTCTTAAGCAACATTATGTATAACTTTTTGACTAGCTGACAAACTGTTTTCCATAGCAACTGCCACATTTTACATTCACACCATCAGTGTAGAAAGGCTCTAGTTTCTCCGCATCTTCACCAACATTTGGTCTTTTCCTTTTTTTAAAATATCCCTCCTCATGGGTATGAAGTTGTATCTCATTGTGGTTTTGATTTGCATTTTTCTAATAACTGATAATATTGAGCATCTTTTCATGTTTTTATTGGTTATTTAGATAATTTCTTTGGAGAAATGTCTCTTCAATTCTCTGTCCATTGTTTAATTGGGCTCATACTTTTTAAAAGCGTAAAGTAATAACCTGGCCAATATGGGATTTAACAAATAGTCACTCTATTCCCTAGTTCTGGTTCAGTCTCATGAGGCATGTAGGTTCCACTAGGGCAGTTTCATAAAGATTAAATGCGCTAGTATCATTTAGGGGTCTCTAGAAAAACAGAATCAGTAGAGATTTGTATATTTATTGAGGGATTTATGTTGTGTTGGCCAGAACGTTCATTTTGCTTTGCCCCTAGGGTGTTACAGAAAAACCCAGATGAACTTCCAGCAAACCCAGGATTAAGGAATTGGCTTATATGATTGTGGGGGCTGCCAAGTGGCAAGTATGAAATCTGTGGGACAGGCTAGCAAGGCTGGAAACTCAGGCAAGATTTCTATGCTGTAGTCTTAAGGAAAGAATTTTTTTTCCTCCAGGAAACCTCAGATTTTGCTTTTAGAGCTTTCAGCTGATTAAATGAGCCTACATTCATTATCAACAGTAATCTCCTTTACTAAAGCTGAACTGATCACATCTACAATATATAGCAACATCTAGAGTATTGTTTGGCCAAACAACTAGGCACCATAGCCTGGCCAAGTTAACACATAAAATGAACCATCACAGTTAACTTAAATAACCGTATTCACTTATTTTCAGAAAAATGGGACTAATGACGGAGACTATGTTTTTCTAACTGGAGAAGACAATTACCTTAACTTTTCCAAGATTGTGGAATGGAATGGAAAAACGTAAGTCTAATGGCTTATCAGTATAATTATGTTTTCAATTTTCATTTAAATTGAATGTCCACTTCTGCTTTATTTTTTTAAAAAATTAGCACAATCATTTTTGGGTAAAAATATATCAATTAAAAATCTATAATTATGCAAAATATCCTATATATAAATCATATAGTCTAAACATGTAAAATTATTATTTTGTAAATCAGGATTGGGGTAAGGTACTCCACAGATTAAATACTAAGTTATTAGTATTATACAATTATTAGTATTAGTATACAATTACCATATAATGATATGTAGGTTTCTCATGGTTACAGCATGAATCACAATCCAGTGAAAAGTTTCACTTTTCCACTTGCTATTGTTTGTTGCTGTTTAGTTGCTCAGTCATGTCCGACTCTTTTGCAGCCCCATGGACTATTCTCTGTCCATGGGATTTCCCAGGCTATAGTACTGGAATGGGTTGCCATTTCCTCCTCCAAGGGATCTTCCTGACCCAGGGATCGAACCCACATTGAGTGATGTGTCTCTGCTGGGCAAATATTTTTCAAATTGCTGCCTGTTTGCGGGCAAGGAAAGAAATTTTTTTTCTTTTTTTAATTTAATTTAGTGATTGTACATTGTGTCTCTTTTATGATGAAATACATTTCAGTTCATTGCTATAGAATTTCAAAATTATTTCACATTTATAATTTGTAAACAAACCAGCTCCAAAACCAAATTTCTCCAAAAAGGAACTGAGGCAGCTTGCAATTAAGTCACACATAAAGCAAAATAATTTTTTTAGGTCATAGAAATTAGAAATCTTCAAGAAAAGGGAGGCTAATTATTCAGGGACTGTGGTAAGAGAAATTTTCTTCTTGAACATTAAATTTCCTTTAAAGCTTCCCAGAAATACAGGCAAGAAAACTGATGTGGAATATTATCTTTACAATTCTATATAAAGCAAAAACTTGTTAAATTAAAAAAACTTTTAAAATTTGTTATAACACATATATCCAGGTGCATACACATATATTTACATACACATATACACACTCCTTCCTAAGGATATAAGAACCCTGAAAGAATATAAGAAACTGGCAAAAGTGTTGCCTTTGGAGGCATAACTAGATGACTGGGTACTAGGCTAAGAGAGAAATTTACTTGTAAACATAATATAGCTGGATTTTGTTTTAAAGCCAATCTGTTGTTTTCTTTTAATAGAGTTTAATCCTACTAAATATGTGTTGTAACTACTGATACAATTACTGTATAATGATTTATTATTTCATATATTTACACTTATTTCGACATTCTTTTTCACCCTTAGCTGGTTATGTCTATTCTACCCTCAGATTATAGTTAATAGTTCTTTTTTTTCCTAACAGAATCTAAAGTTAGCTATTATCTTTCTTCATCCAATGAAACAATACCTTTACACATTTCTTAACACAGCGTCTGTGTTATTCTTGTCTACAACTTGTTTCACCTTTTTAGGAAGCCAAATATAACTTAAAAGTTCATTATTTTTATAGTAAATTAAAATACCAATGTGTTTTATTAATTTGTTGGTATTTTTCTTCTCACATCTTCCCTTTGGGTTTAGTTTTCTTATTGCTGAAGATCATTAGTACAGTGGTTCTCAAACAGGGGCAGTTTTGCTCCCCAGAGGACACTGGGTGATGTCTGGACACATATCATCACAACTGGAGGTCGCTACTGGCGTCTACTGGGTAGAGACCTGGGATGATGCTAAACATCCTGCAGTGTACAAGATAGTCCCCTACAGAGAGTTCCGTCAGTTCAGTTCAGTCCAGTTGCTCAGTCGTGTCCGACTCTTTGCAACCCCAGGACTGCAGCATGCCAGGCCTCCCTGTCCATCACTAACTCCCGGAGTTTACTCAAACTCACGTCCATTGAGTCGGTGATGCCATCCAACCATCTCATCCTCTGTCGTCTCCTTCTCCTCCCTCCTTCAATCTTTCCCAGCATCAAGGTCTTTGCAAATGAGTCAGCTCTTTGCATCAGGTGGCCAGAGTACTGGAGTTTCAGCTTCAGCATCAGTCCTTCCAGTGAATACTCAGCACTGATCTCCTTTAGGATGGACTGGTTGGATCTCCTTGCAGTCCAAAGGACTCTTAAGAGTCTTCTCCAACACCACAGTTCAAAAGCGTCAATTCTTCAGCACTCAGCTTTCTCTATAATCCAACGCTCACATCCATACATCAGGCTCAAAATGTTACTGGATTGTTTGTTGTTGTTGAGTTGCTAAGTTGTGTCCGACTTTTTGGACTGCAGCATGGACAACCCCATGGACTGCAGCACCCCAGGTTTCCTTGTCCTTCATCATTTCCCAGAGCTTGCTCAAGCTCATGTCCATTGAGTCGTTGATGCCATCCAACCATCTCATCCTCTGTTGTCCCCTTCTCCTGCCTTCAATCTTTACCAGCATCAGGGTCTTTTCTGATGAGTTGGCTCTTCACATCAGTTGGCCAAAGTGATGGAGCTTCAACTTCAGCATCAGTCCTTCCAATGAATATTCAGGGTAGATTTCCTTTAGGATTGACTGGTTTGATCTCCCTGGGACTCTCAAGAGTCTTCTCCATCACCACAATTCAAAAGCGTCAATTCTTCTGCATTTTGCCTTCTTTATGGTTCAACTCTCACATCCATACATGACTATTGGAAAAACTGAAGCTTGGCTATACTAGGTTGGGAAATCCTATATTAGTAGTTGTTTCAGTAAGGATCTGTGGGTGGTAAAATTTCTTAGACTTTGCATATTTAAAAATATCTTTATTTCACATTCAGTTTTTAATGATTTTAGTTTGGTATAGAATTCTAGTTTGACAGTTCAAAATTATGAAGATACTACTCCATTTACTTTTGATTATCTTTTTCCTTGACCTTATTGCAGTTTTACTACAACATAATCCAAATTTGAATTTATTTTATTTATTCTGTTCAGCCCTTGGAGCATACTTTAAATCTAAGGCTTTCTATCTTTCTTAAAATTTGGAAAACTTTGAACAATTATCTCTTAAATTATTGCTTCTCTGTTATTCGCTCTATTCTCACTACCGTCCCCCAAACTCTCACTAAACGTTTATTGAAGCCTCTTGATATAGTCTCTATATCTTGATCCTTCCATTTTTAATCTTCCTAAGATTATATCTGTGTAAATTATTTGAAGTAATATTTCATTTAGCCTGTTCTTTCCAACTATGTACAGTCTAGAGTTTATCCCAATAGAGAGTTTTTCTTTCAGAAACTGTTTCTATTCTGAAAATTATCTACTTTTTATTCTTTGGGTCTCTCTAGAGAAGACTCTTGAGAGTCCCTTGGACTGCAAGGAGATCCAACCAGTCCATCCTAAAGGAGATCAGTCCTGGGTGTTCATTGGAAGGACTGATGCTGAAGCTGAAACTCCAATACTTTGGCCACCTGATGTGAAGAGCTGACTCATTTGAAAAGACTGTGATGCTGGGAAAGATTGAGGGCAGGAGGAGAAGGGGATGACAGAGGATGAGATGGTTGGATGGCATCACTGACTCGATGGACATGGGTTTGGGTGGGCTCCGGGAGTTGGTGATGGACAGGGAGGCCTGGTGTGCTGCGGTTCATGGAGTCGCAAAGAGTCGGACACGACTGAGCGACTGAACTGAACTGTTATTTTATTCTTCCTTTTTTATTTGTTAGTAGTTTAGTGTTCCTTTTGAAGGATGCTGTTCTTTCATTTGTGTCTTTGAGGATACTAAACAGCCTATTTATTAACCAGATTGTTCAATTACTTTAATTTCTTCAAAAGTGAATTCATCTTATCATTGTTGATTTTGTTGCCTATCTCTTAGCATAAGTTGCTTTCATTAAAAAAATGTTAACTTGCAGAATTATTTTCATTGGTAAGTCTGTTATCTATCCATCTGCTCATCCATCCAACTATCCATCCATCCTCTCACCTCTCCCTAGGTAGCAGGTATGCAGTAGTCCACCCAGTAACCCCTCAAACCAGTATACATGGTGGACCTCCACCTCAAAATTATGCAGAGCATGAGAAAGTTAGATACCATCACCGACTCAGTGGACATGAGTTTGAGCAAACTCTGGGAGAGAGTGAAGGACAGGGAAGCCTGGTGTGCTGCAGTCCATGGGATTGGAAATACGCACACATGACTTAGCAACTGAACAACATCACAGATCTGGCCAAAATATCAGCAGGCATCTTGGCCCAGGTTCTGGTTATAAGGTGTCTGGAGCTTTCTGCCTCCCTGTGACTCAGCTTTGCTTTCTTCAGCCTTTCTTGCTGAGCAGAAAAAAATCCCTGCCCCAGATCCTGATTTCAAGCCCTTGATGGACCACCTTTAATCCTCACCAACCTCAGAATCTAGACCTGCAGATCTTTCTCTTGGCTTCCATACCTGCAGCCCAGTAGGCCAGCAGCTTTACCCTTCTCACTACTTGGCATTTAACACCTTTCATACTCGAAAAAGATGTTTGTGCTTGAGTAGAGTATAGACCTTTTAAATGTTCCCTTTTATGGTTTATCAACCACTGCTCTGTGATTTTACTTGGAAGAGACCCTTAATACATGAATTTAGAATATCACCTTGACCAGAAGTTGGAAGAATTCCTGTTTTTTGCCCATTCCTTCCTATCTTTTGCATTTTATACCATTGTTCAAGGGATTAATTTTTAAAAACCTGCTATCTCAACTGTGCTCTTAGTGAGTATAAAATCGATTCAAAATTAAGCTTTCTTGAGACCCAAGAGAAATTAATTTTGGATCAGAGAGCTATTTGGAGGGGAGACAGTTAATGACCTGTTGTGAATATTATCTTCTTGAACATGTCTGCCCAGAGTTCATCTGACTGTGGGCTGGCTGTGAACACGGCTGTTGTGAATGGCAAATTGGATCACTGCTTAAAGCACGTGGATATTTCTAAATCTTTACAGGAGATCCTCAGTTTTGAAGGAAGGGAAGAAGGATGTTTGACTGTTTTCTCTGTCAGAACTGATATTTGGAAATCAGGGCCCTGCTTTTCCCCTCTTCATCCAATTTCCAACCAATATCGCCCTGGTGTCTGCGTGTGAACAAGGTTCTGTGGGTAGCCAGCTCCCAGTTAGGTCTTGAAAAGTCCAGACCATTAAAAAAAAAAAAAAAGCCTAGGGACTTTGCTGGTGGTCCAGTGGTTAGGAATCCTCCTTCCAATACAGAGACTGTGTGTTTGATCCCTGGTCTGAGAACTAAGACCCCACATGCTGCAGAGCTACTAAGCCCGTGCACCACAACTAGAGAGCCCACATGCCACAATAAAGGGTCCTTGTGCCACAGCTAAGACCCGACGAAGCCAAAAATACATAGATAGATATATGTATCTTTAAAAATAGTGTAAAATCCAGTGTGGCCATCTGGACTCTTTCTTGTTTCCCTGTGACAGGTCGCTTGACTGGTGGACAGCAGATGAGTGCAATATGATCAACGGAACAGATGGAGACTCTTTTCACCCATTAATCACCAAAGATGAAGTCCTTTATGTCTTCCCATCTGATTTTTGCAGGTAAGAACTTGAAATGTGACGACTATACAGGTGCCAAAAATATGAGGGATGTATATAATTGCACTTATTTGATGAGGATATTTGTGCTTAATGAGTGACCAGCAATAATGGCATATTGAGAAACAAGAGAAAGTGTAGCCGTTCACAGACCAGCTGTGTTGGTTGGAATACCAGCTCCACCACTTACAGCTGTGTGACTTGGGAACATTATTTAACTACTGTTTGCCTCACTGTCCTCATTTATAAAGTAGGGACAGAAATAGTTGCCTACCCTGGGAGTTGTTTTGAGGATGAATTAGTTACTTTAATAAAATACTTAACCCAGGGCCTGTCACACAGTAAATAATATTAGCTCTTCATTATTATGGTGTCCTCTATCAGGTGTGAAATTTGCTCTGGTCTTCTTCCAGTTGGTGCATAGAAGATAAATCATGCCGTGGTCCATACTTCAGAGTTCATAGGTCTTTGCTGAGTGCTAACCTTCCCGTTGAGCATATCTGCTCACCCTTGCCCACATCTATCCCTCTCTCCCACCTGCTGTTTCTCTCCAGACACCCATGATGAAGCCCCCTCCGTGGGAGGAAGGCATCCTACTCCACACCCTGACTCCCGTCTCCCCATCGTTACCTCTCCTTCCGCCCTTCACCATCACACTGCTCAGATGAGTAGCTGATCACACAGCCTCCCTTTCCTCTCCCGTACCCTCCTGCAAGGCTTTTTATGAGACTTCTCTTCCGTTGGACGTCACCTAGTTACCTTTGACCCTATGGTGTCAAGAATGGCTGTTCTTCTGGCTTTCATTTATTGTTTAGTCACCAAAGCGTGTCCATGACCCCATGGACTGCAGCATGCCAGGCTTCCCTGTCCCTCACCATCTCCCAGAGTTTGCCCAAGTTCATGTCTATTGAATAGGAGATGCCATCCAACCATCTCATCCTCTGTCACCCCCTTCTCCTTCTGCCCTCAATCTTTCCCAGCATCAGAGTCTTTTCCAGTGAGTCGGCTCTTTGCATCAGGTGGCCAAAGTATTGGAGCTTCAGCATCAGTCTTTCCAAAGAGTATTTAGGATTGATTTCCTTTAGGATAGACTGGTGTGATCTCCCTGCTGTCCAAGGGACTCTCATATTTCACACAGTTGAGCACCTCCCCAGCCAGCCCTGTCAGAATCACTGTAAATCTCCCTCATCTCTTGCACTAAATTAGCCGCAAGTGCTAGTCATCCTCCTCAGAAAGAGCTCTTCTTTCACTCCCCACTCTCTGTGCCACAGTGCAGACCTTTTCCAGCTCTGGAGCAGACTATCAGTCACCTTCCAGCCAGCTGTTCTACCTGGTCAGTATTTGCGGAAGGGCCGAAGAAAGAGAACATGTTTGAGTGCAATGAGTGAGACAAGGAAACCTAGAAGGGCAGGAGGGGCTTATTAAAGATTTGCCACAGAGGAAACTTATTCTTGTCTGGAACCACCACTTGTGAAGAGCCACTTGGCAGCGCTTAGCAATGCCAAAGACCTCCAACCCCATGGTTTCACACGCCTCTCCAACATGGGTTCCCTAGCCTGAAGAACGTGGGTACCTATATGAGGGAGAATTACACGTCGATTGTAGTTAAGAAAACATTGGAAGTGTTGCCAGAAATAACCAATGAATGATCTATAATTGGCATAGAAAAGTTTTACTTGAGCCAAACTGAGGGCTGTAGCCCAGGAGACGCTAATTCAGAGAGCACTTGAATTGTATTTTGTCAGACTACAAAATGTGGGAGGTGTTCAAGGCAAAAACCTCAAGGTTACAGTTAGTTACATGAGTTGTTTATCAAGAAATATAACTGGACCTGTCAAGAAGTAAGGGTGCTTGTTAAACAAGGGTTGGCTGGGATCTGAAATGTTTGCCTAATTGCAAGGGGAGACCTTGACCCTGCAAAGTTGCAGCTGACCACTGCTAGGAGATACTGTTTTGAGAACAGCTAGTGGTGTCCTTGAGTTTAATGCAGTTCAGAAAGTTCAGGTTTTCAGTGATGCAGGAGTGTGTCTGAAACCACATCCACAGTGGTCACCCAATTCCCTCCTGGATGTCTGAACCACAGCTACTGCATTTTGGTTTCTAAATACATTCTCTTCATTAATGGTTAAAGCAGATGTACCATGCATGTTTGACAGGCCGTAAGACAGGCTGTTCTCGTTAGCATAAAGATTAAGTTAATTCATGTATAAGCCGAAATCACTTCCCCATATCTCAATATGTAAAAATTTCTTCCATCCAAAGTAATCTGAGTGCCTATGCAAAGGAGAACATAAATAAATAAATGGGATCTTTGTATGATAGAATATCATATAAAAAGTAAAATATAGCAACCAGAGCCATGTACTTTAATGCAAGAAATCTTAAAAATATAATGTTGAAGGAAGAAGCAAATTACAGAAAAACAATATGGTATACTATTAAAATAACATTTAGAAATAACAAACAGTGCCACATGTTGTTTATGAGTATGTATGTAGGTAAAAGTATAAAGGCCTGGGAACTTCCCTGTGGTCAGTGGCTAAGATGCTGTGCTTCCAATGCAGGGGTCTCTGGTTCGATCCCTGTTCAGGGAACCAGATCCCACATGCCACAACCAAGTGTGCATGTCACAACTAAAAATGCAATGATCCTGCATGCCAACTTTGATCCGGCACAGCCAAATTAATTATTTTTTTTTTTAAAGCATAGTGGTCTGCATAGGAATGATAAACCCCAAATTCAGGATAGTGGTTACCTCTGGGGATGCAGAGAAAGATCAGAATCAGGAGTATTACATAGAGAACTTCAGTTGTAGCTGTAAATATACATTTTATTTATCTGAGTGGTTTTTGTTATAAAATGTATTTATTATAGTATTTTTCTCTATTTTTCTATTTGCTTAAAATTTTCATTAAGAAATGCTGCAGGGGTGAGATGTACAGTGGAAGGCAACTCCTACATTAGTCACAACCCAGCGAGAGATGTGTCCCACCTGTGGTTCAGAGATGAAACGTGAGGCCCCCCTCAGCCTTCAGACACCCTCAGATGCAGGGATGAAGGCTCTAAGACAAGGCCTGTGAAAGTGCCTTGGCTGTCACTCAGAGTGAAAGTGAAAGTCCCAGGGACTGTACAGTCCATGGAATTCTCCAGGCCAGAATACTGGAGTGGGTAGCCTTTCCCTTCTCCAGGGGATCTTCCCGACCCAGGGATCGAACCCAGGTCTCCTGCCTTGCAGGTGGATTGTTTACGAGCTGAGTCACAAGGCAAGCCCAGCTGTCACTCAGGTGCTACGCAAATAGCTGGGTGGTTTGTGTTAGAAGGAACCACTGATAGAAACTCTAATCTCTGAGGGCAGAATTGATGTTCTACTCTGTTGAAAT
The DNA here is from genome assembly GCF_016772045.2 of Ovis aries. Classification (NCBI taxonomy): domain Eukaryota; kingdom Metazoa; phylum Chordata; class Mammalia; order Artiodactyla; family Bovidae; genus Ovis; species Ovis aries. Next base: position 91,807,906 of record NC_056059.1, on the reverse strand, counting down.
AAATAACCATGGCAAAATATGGAAACGATTTTTACTTGGGGGAAATGGGTATCAGAGTACATCTAATCAAGTATCTGTCTAATGGGGCACTTGTCCAGGCCTTTGGGAATCTGCGGGGCCATGCTGTTTGTCACCTCCTCTGCTTCCGCTTTGTCTCGGCTTCTCCCTGGCTTTCTTTCCTTTGCTTCTGCTTCAGCCATACTGGCATGTGCCCGTGCTGGTCTGGACGACGCTTCTTTCTTTTAGCATAAGCATCCATTCTAACTCATTGTCTTGGTTTTCTACCACACATTATGTCTTTTTCTCAGTCTGATGTTAGCACAGTTGCTGCCTCTTAAACATCGTTCACTGCAATCCATCTCCGACTTTATTATACACTAAGTGGCTTGAGCTCCTCTCAGTCTTTCTTTGGCCTCTTCATTTCCCGTGTATCCTGTAAGCGTTTAGCCATATTATACCTGAGAACAGTTGGCTGACTTACTGATTCAGGCAGACCATGCTGATGGGGACCCAAGCTGACTTTTTATCCTTACTTCCTAACAGGTCAGTGTATATAACTTTCAGTGACTTTGAGAGTGTCCAGGGACTGCCTGCCTTGAGGTATAAGGTGCCTGCAGAAATATTAGCCAATACCTCAGACAACGCTGGCTTCTGTATACCTAAAGGAAACTGCCTGGGCTCAGGAGTTTTGAATGTCAGCGTCTGCAAGAATGGTAAGAATTCAGAGAGGGGATGCAGGTGGCGGTGTGGGGGTCTGGATGTACGATTGATGTTCCTCAACAAAGAAGGTTGTCAGCCCAATAGAAAGAGCAATTCCAAGCTCTTAGGAATAATGTTTTGTTAGAGACAGACTCACAGATGTAGAAAACAGACTTATGGTTACCAAGAGGAAGCAGAAGGTATAAATTAGGAATTTAAGACCAGCAGATACAAATTACTATATATAAAATAAAGAACAAGCTCCAGGGAACTATATTCAATATCTTGAATACATATGTATAACTGAACCACTTCACTGTACACCAGAAATGAGCACAACATTGTTAATTAACTACAATTTTAAAAAAAGTTTTGTGACATGAAAAGCATTGGCTTTCCTGAAATGCTTTTATTGCTAGGATGCCATGTTGTGTTTTTTCTGGGCAGTAGTTCAGGAGTGGTTTTGGCTTTGTTTTCAAGCTGGCCCTGGGCTAGGAGTGGCTCGTGGCCGCCTGTGCTCTGGGGGTGGCCTTGGTACAAGGCGCTGGCCTGGGGAGCTGGACCCCGCCCCACCCCGGGTCTCCTGCACATGCGCATGGCGCGGGTGCCGCGCAGCTCCACAGGGGGCAGGGCTGTAGCTTAGGCGTCCTTTTTTTTCCCTTCGGCTCTTCAATCTAGCACATTTTTGTTTTTTTTTTTTTTTTAGTTTTTTTGTTGGAGTTGATTTACAGTGTTGTGTTAGATTCTGCTGTATAGCAAAGTGAATCAGTTATACATATATGCACTGTTTCTTAGATTCTTTTCCCGTGTACATTTTTCCAGAATATTGAGTAGAGTTCCCTGTGCTATGCAGTAGGTCCTTATTAGTTGTCTATTTTATATATAGTAATGTGTATATGTTAATCCCAGCCTCCTAATTTATCCCTCCTTCTACCCTTTTCCCCTTTGGTAACCATAAGATCATTTTCTTCATGTTACGCTATTCCTGTTTTGTGAATAAGTTAATTTGTGCCATTTTTTAAGACTCCATATATAAGCGATATCATGTGATGGTTGTTTTACTCTGATTTACTTAACTCAGTATGACACTCTCTAGGCCCATCCATGTTACTGTAGATGGTATTATTTCATTTTTCTTTTTTAAATGGCTGAGGATATTCTACTGTAAATATATACTACAACTTCTTTATCTGTTCATCTGTTGGTGGCCATTTAAGTTGCTTCCATGTCCTGGTTATTGTGAATAGTGCTGCTATGAATATTGGGGTGCATGTATCTTTTCCAGTTACAGTTTTAATAGAAATAATAGTTCATATTACTAGCAGCTTACTAGTATCAGTCACTGTTGTAAGTGCTTCACATATTTACATATAGTTAATACATGTAAAGTATTAACTAATTTCATGTTCAAAACAAGGCTGAAACAGAAAGTAAAGACTCAGGTAATAGGAAAGTTCATACCTTGGTAATGATTCTCATTACTCTTGTAACTAAGAGTTAATTTGAAGCAGAGTTAGTTTTAAACCCTGACCACAAAGTTCCCAATGTTTCATAAAAATGTCTGAGCTAACCTGCTCCTTTTTGTGAATGAGGTGAAATGACCAGCGGTGCAGCTGACAAAAGCATTTTCTGTACCACAAGGATAGTTTTCACAATCATATGCTGCAAAAATAGCCTTGTTAGATAGACAGCCAGTGGCCTCTTTTAATAACTGTGGAAACCAAGGCTCAGAGAAGGAATAGGATTTTTTTTTTTTAATAAAGTCTTTATCTGAGCAAATTCTTGCTAGAATTTAGGGTCTTTTCATATTTGTACTGTGATGTTTCTTGGGCTTCAATTCTTTAAGTTTCTGTTGAGAAACTTGGTAACCCCTTTCTCTTGATTAAAAAAAATTTTTTTTTTTTTTTCTGAGTAATGTGGTGACTTTCACCCCTTGTCCATGTGGTTTGGAAGTTCCCTTTGGGCTAATCCTCTCTTTCCTTGTCTGTTGAGATCATGGCTCACAAGACTGGCCATATATCAAAATGATCCGGAGAATCATTAAAAGCATCTGTCCCAGAGCCCACATACTAGGGCCCCAGAATCGGTATTTTTTAATGGGCTGCATATGATTCTCATGAAGATGATGCCTGCACGATTAGGAATGACTGTTCTGGGGAGCACACACCCCAACCTGGAGATTAGACCTCTCCTGCAAACTCACTGCGGGGTAGTCCTGAAGCAGCACGTGCCTGATCAGCCCATGGTTCTGTGGTTCAAGGCACACATCAGTAACCTTCTGCTTCCTCAAGAAGCTGATGTCAGAACCCCCCAGAAGGATTCTATTTTCCAACAGACTTCCTGCTCTAGTCCTTTTCCTCTTGCCTCTTCTGTGTTCCCAGATGTGGACTAAAATGGTCGCCTCCAGGACTGTCCTCCAGCGTTTTGAATTCCTCAGGGGAACATGTTGGCTAGTGGGATGAGTGAGGGTTTTGGAGTCAGAGGAATCTGGGTTTGAAGCCTATTCTGTTTGTTAGCAAATTGGCCGTGTTGCTAAAGGAGGGTTCCGGACAGCAGTTTTCTCATCTGTAAAATGGGAATGATTATAACGTCCTTGGAAGGCTGTGTGAAGGTGAGAGATAAATGTATGCATAACACTCAGGACAGTGTCTGGCCCTTATTGTCTTCAATGCATCTTTAAAACTACATTTTAAAGGTCAGCGTCCTTTAAAGAAGGAAGGAAATCGTGTCTTTGTGAAACTGTGTAGCAATAGAGAACAGAACTCTATGTGTGACAAGTGAGATGGCTGAGCCATGGACTCGGACTTCAATTACTTGCCGTTAGGTAGTTCAGATGGTAAAGAATCTGCCTGCAATGCAAGAGACTCAGGTTTGATCCCTAGGTCGGGAAGATCCCCTGGAAAAGGGAATGGCAACCCACTCCAGTATTCTTGCTTGTGAAATCCCATGGACAGAGGAGCCTGGTGGGCTACAATTAGTGGGGTTGCAAAGAGTCAGACACAACTGAGCAGCTAACACACAGGCTAATTTTTCCCCAAATATATTTTCCTGGCAGGAGTGACTGGGTCCCACTCTTCTTTTCAAGAGCAAAACCTAGAATAGGTTTCCTTTAATAATTTGCTTCTTTACTTATTTCTTAAAAGGAATAGAAAATATTTTTTAAAAAAGAAAGAAAAGAAAACCAGTGTCTTCCTGGGGGCAGACCTTGATCTAGTCAGAGGCTGGGCCGATGGCAGGACCAGGCAAAGTCTTAAAAAAAATCTGCATAGGGAATTCTCTGGTGGTAGAGTGGGTTAGGACTCTATGCTTTCACTGCTGAGGGTACAGGTTCAACCCCTGGTTGGGGAACTAAGATCCCATGAGATACAGCCTCCCCACCCCCCACCAAAAAAAATTCTGTATCAACACACGCAGGAGAACAAAGCCTATCTTGGGTAAAACAAAAACAGAAAAGCAAGCAGGTGAGGAGGGCAGTGGGGAAAATCCACTTACGGTTGGAGAATTGCAGGTGAAACAAATGGTTGAAGATGAGCCGACCCTTATTCGGTCAGAATTCTGTCTCCATCACCTGATTGCTGAATGTCCTCAGGAAATTGTGTAACTTCTGTCAACCTCCCCTTCCTCAAATGCAAATGGAAGGTAATAGTTCTAACTTCATAGGGTTTCTGGGCATGTCAACTAAAATAATGTGTATAAAACACTTGCATTTTAAAAGTACAGCACATATTAGTTGAAAAATGAATAATTCAGCTAGTAGTAGTAGTGTTAGTCACTCAGTCGTGTCCGACTCTTTGCCACCCTGTGGACTAAGCCTGTCAGGCTCCTCTGTCCATGGAATTTTCCAGGCAAGAATACTAGAGTGGATTGCCATTCCCTTCTCTAGGAGATCTTCCTGGCCCAGGGGTCAAACCTGAGTCTCCTGCATTGGAAGGCAGATTCTTGGTATAAAATAGGGGTAAATGACATGTCAGAAATTGAAGTATAAATCCCAAGCTAGGACTTTTAGCCTGACCCTCTCCTCCACTCAAGTTTTCTGTATCCAGCTTTCCACCCCTCACTGAGGAACCAGATTTGTGGTCAGGAACTGTATATTCAACTTAGACTTGAAAGAACCACACCGTTCATTTCTGTTTTCCTCACACTGCAGGTGCACCTATTATTATGTCTTTCCCACACTTCTACCAGGCAGACGAAAAGTTTGTCTCTGCCATTGAAGGCATGCATCCAAATAAGGAATATCATGAGACGTTTGTGGACATCAATCCTGTGAGTACACACGTCTTCCTGGTTAAAAAGCAGACATTTTATTCTGTCTATATGGTGTTCACCAGTTTAGCCCTGAGCACTCTTGAGAAATATATTGTCTTCCATTCATTTATATATCAAGTGGAGGGAACTCGGCTCAGTGCAATGTGGTGCATAGTCTCATAACCCGGCCATTAGAAGGCTAAGTTCTATGAAGCTAATATGCAGAAATATCAGCAAATCCCCTCTAACACAAAAGCAACAATGAAAGTTCCATCATTGGAAACCACTGGAATCAGACACGGTAACCTGGATCTTCTTTTGTTGCCGAAAGAGTGGCCTGAACATATATATGCATTTCTCCCACTGGGCCACAGATCAGCAGGGTGAAGATATTCCTCTGCTTACTTGCTGCCAGGAATGTTTTAGTTGAAATTTAAATATATTTATATATAAGCTTTAGTCACTTTTGGCAAAACACTTTATACAGGTGTTTTTGAGAGTTAGTTTATGATAACATTAATTTAAAGGGCATCAGATATACATGCACTGTAATCCCATGTTCACAGAGGAGAAAAACTAAAAACCATGTTAAAAGAATGTGAGTATCATTTCATAGCATGAGAGCCCCTCACTGTAGGGACTGAATGCGATATCGTCTTTCTTGGGATTCTGAACACACGCATGGAACAGTCATACAAGAGCAAACCCATTCTTTGAGCACAGCAATTTATGGGCATTTCACTCATAACTACTCACTGCATTTACATTTGAGAAATTGGTGCCCTTATCTTCTTAGGAGGGCTTCCCAGGTGGCTCAGTGGTAAAGAATCCACCTGCCAGTGAAGGAGATGAGGGTTAGATCCCTGGGTTGGGAAGATCCCCTGGAAGAGGAAATGGCAACCCACTCCAGTATTCTTGCCTGGACAATCCCCATAGACAGGGGAGACTGGCAGGCTGCAGTCCATGGGGTCACAGAGAGTCACCACTGAGCTACTGAGCACACTCAGCACATCTTATGAATAAGATCTGGTGTGGTTTTCTCCCTTTTCTGTCTTAGCCATCAGTCAATTCCTTTTCAGCAACCAAACTGTTTGCAGGTGCTTGTCACCAGGGCAAGGCACAGCCCCACACCCTTGGTGCAAAGGTGGAGTGGCCATGGGGGATGGTGCTGCATCTGCCCTCTGGGCTCGGTGGGGTGGGCCTGGCTGTGCATGGGCACCATTCTCTGGCTGTGCCCATATCCTCCTCATACTGGTCTGATCCTCTGCCTGCATACCCAGGCCCAACAGTCCAGTTCAGTCCAGTCGCTCAGTCATATCCAACTCTTTATGATGCCATGGACTGTAGCACACCAGGCCTCCCTGTCCATCACCAGCTCCCAGAGCTTGCTCAAACTCATGTCCATCGAGTCAGTGATGCCATCCAACCATCTCATCCTCTGTTGTCTCCTTCTCCTCCTGCCTTCAATCTTTCCCAGCATCAAGGTCTTTTCCAAGGAGTCAGTTCTTCACATCAGGTGGCCAAAGTATTAGAGCTTCAGCTTCAGCATCAGTCCTTCCAGTGAATATTCAGCACTGATTTCCTTTAGGATTGACTGGTTGGATCTCCTTGCAGTCCAAGGGACTCTCAAGAGTCTTCTCCAACACCACAGTTCAAAAGCACCAATTCTTTTGCGCTCAGCTTTCTTTATAGTCCAACTCTCACATCCATACATGACTACTGGAAAAACCATAGCTTTGACTGTATGGACTTTTGTTGGCAAAGTAATATCTCTGCTTTTTAATACACTGTCTAGGTTGGTCATAACTTTTCTTCCAAGGAGCAAGCGTGTTTTAATTTCAGGGCTGCAGTCACCATCTATGGGTGACTGTTAAACAGGGTATCTGTTAAATCTCCTTCCTGCCCAGGTCCTCTGCTGCTGCTAAGTCGCTTCAGTCGTGTCCGACTCTGTGCGACCCCATAGACAGCAGCCCACCAGGCTCCCCCGTCCCTGGGATTCTCCAGGCAAGAACACTGGAGTGGGTTGCCATTTCCTTCTCCAATGCATGAAAGTGAAAAGTGAAAGTGAAGTCGCTCAGTCGTGTCCGACTCTTAGCGACCTCATGGACTGCAGCCTACCAGGCTCCTCCGTCCATGGGATTTTCCAGGCAAGAGTACTGGAGTGGGGTGCCATTGCCTTCTCTGGCCCAGGTCCTCTAGTGCTTTGCTATTCAAAGTGACAGCATCCTGGGCTTCCCACGTGGCTCCGTGGTAAAGAAGCTGCCTGCTAATATAGGAGACGCGGGTTCCATGCCTGGGTCAGGAAGATCCCACATGCTGTGGAGCAACTAGGCCCATGTGCCGCAACTATTGAGCCTGCTCTCTACAGCCTGAGAGTTGCAGCCACTGAACCCTATGCACTCTAGAGCCCACGCTCCACAACAAGAGAAGCCACTACGATGAGAAGCTCATGCACTGCAACTAGAGAGTAGCTCCATTTGCTGCAACTTGAGAAAGTCTATGCAGCAACGAAGACCCAGCACAATCAGAAATAAGTAAATAAAAATAAAATTATTTAAATAAAACCCCAAAGTGACAGCATCCTGCCCAATCTCAAGCCCCAACCTAGACCTACCAAATCAGAATCTGCATTTTAACAAGGTCCCCAAGAATTCACATGCGTAGTAAGTGTGAGAAACATTGGTCTCCCAGGCTCCTAACCCAACCCCTAGTCCTCATTCTGTCTTGGGGAACAGTTGTCCCTTGCTCCACTCTGCCTAGCAAGCATGGCAGTGTCTTCCCTGTTTATCAGAACCACACAGAAACGGTGCTCTATTGGACAAGATTCTGTGTGTGGTTTTAAGAAGTCCTAATGGAGATCAGCCCTGGAATTTCTTTGGAAGGACTGATGCTAAAGCTGAAACTCCAGTACTTTGGCCACCTCATGAGAAGAGTTGACTCATTGGAAAAGACTCTGATGCTAGGAGGGATTTGGGGCAGGAGGAGAAGGGGACGACAGAGGATGAGATGGCTGGATGGCATCACTGACTCGATGGACGTGAGTCTGAGTGAACTCCGGGAGTTGGTGATGGACAGGGAGGTCTGGCATGCTGCAATTCATGGGGTCGCAAAGAGTTTGACACGACTGAGCAACTGAACTGAACTGAATGTTTTCTTTCTGTTTTTCTGATTTGCAGTTGACTGGAGTTATCCTAAGAGCAGCCAAGAGGTTCCAAATCAACGTTTATGTCAGAAAATTAGATGACTTCATGTAAGTTTTGCTTCTTTCTGCAGAGGCAGAGGGTGGTTTTGCTACATTGACTTTCTGGTGGGGTTGCTGTCGGGATGGGGTACAGCGCACTTCTAAGTTTGTTCACCCTTGTCCTTCAGGGATGAGGCACAGTCAGCATTTTCATGGGCTGCCTTGGACTTAGAATTTACTTATTTTATTTAAGCAAACATGTATAGAATTCTTTCCATGAATCAGCCATTGTTCTAAGTTCTTTACATACTTATCTATTCCTTACAATAACCCTGTGGGGCTTCCCTGGTAGCTCAGACAGTAAAGAATGAAGATCCCCTGGAGAAAGGAATGTCTACCCACTCCAGTATTCTTGCCTGGATAATCCCATGGACAGAGGAGCCTGGCCATGGGGTCGCAAAGAGTCAGGCACAACTGAGTGACTAACTTCAGTTCACTTCATCTCCATTTTACAGATAAGAAAACTGAGGCACAGAGAGGTTTAATAACCTGCTAGAACTAGAACTCACACAGCTAGTAAAGTTACAGAGGCTGTTCTTACCCATCCAGTAGCATTTCCCATGGGCTTCCCTGGTAGCTCAGCTGGTAAAAAAATCTACCTGCAACACAGGAGATCCTGATTTGATTCCTGGGTCAGGAAGATCCTCTGGAGAAGGGATAGGCTACCCACTCCAGTATTCACAGGCTTCCCTGGTGGCTCAGGGAAGGCTAGATGGGATTCTCCAGGCAAGAATACTGGAGTGGGTTACCATTTCCTTCTCCAGGGGATCTTCGCGACCCAGGGATCGAACCTGGGTCTCCCACATTGGAGGCAGACGCTTTAACCTCTGAGCCTCCAGGCAAGCCCTAGATATGGTATATCTAGCTATTATATAGATATCATATAGATATGGTAAGGCATCCACCTGCAGTGCAGGAGACCTGGGGTTCCATCCTAGGCGTGGGAAGATCCCCTGGAGGAGGGCATGGCAACCCACTCCAGTATTCTCACCTAGAGAATCCCTATGGACAGAGGTGCCTGGAGGGCTATGGTCCATGGGGTCACAAAGAGGCAGACATGACTGACTAAGCATAGCACACAGCAAACATTTCCCACACCATGGCTCTGGTTCCCTTCCTCTCTTCCTTTCTTTCCACTGCTCCCACCCAGGGCCAGCCATGAGCTTTCCTGTGGGTGATTTAAAACTCTATGGAGTTCAGTGTCCCCACACACCATCTAAAAACCACTACTTAGTTAGGATTCCTGAGTACAGTCTCCTGCTGAGACTTTTCAGTGGACACTGAGAAAATGCTAATTATGATTTAATGGCAAATGAAGAAACTGGATCCAAAACTGTAGTATGTATCCGTAATATCATATTTATCATTTTTTTCTGTCTGCCTGTCAATCAGACTTGGTTAGTTTCCCCCATCGAATTTGCCAGATTTAAGCCCAGGTGTTTTGCATCTTTTTAGGAAGCAAGTGTGGTTTGTAAGAATGTATTTTGTGTGTGTATTTCTGAGGGAATATAATTTAGTAGTTACGATCTAGAGCCTTAGAATCAAAATGGAACTACAGTCCTGGCTCTAGCCCTTCTTCGTGGTAGTTCTGGGCAGCTTACTCTGAGCCATCATTTCCTTGTCTTAAACCTGGGGCAGTAATACCTCTGCATGTGAGAATTAAGATGTGTTCCCAAGACGCCCGGGGCAGAGCTGGTGCTTAGTACGTGCTCACTAGCTGATTGCTCCAGGCTCTTGGATAGACAATATTTAGTCAGTTCAGTTCAGTCTCAGTCATGTCTGACTCTTTGCGACTCCATGAATTGCAGCATGCCAGGCCTCCCTGTCCATCACCAACTCCCAGAGTTCACTCAAACTCACGTCCATCGAGTCGGTGATGCCATCCAGCCATCTCATCCTCTGTCGTCCCCTTTTCCTCCTGCCCCCAATCCCTCCCAGCATCAGAGTCTTTTCCAATGAGTCAATGAGTCTTTTCCCATGAGGTGGCTGGAGCCTTCCCTCCCATAACTCTTGGGAGTATAGTTTTCATTTTGATGAATTTGCTTTCAGCATCTTGTGCTTTGGTAAAGACACTTTCCATAAATGTGCAACACTTCAAATTGCTAGACTGTTTGTGATCTAATGGCTGATTGTTATGTGTTTGCAAAGGTAAGAAGGCTGCATAAATTCTGGGTAATTCAATTTTCATGCTGGAATTTTCATATACACTTCCTCATCGGGCCAGTGTGCCATCATAATGAGGATGTCTATAAAATAATCTTTTCTGTTGTTTTTATAGTGAAACAGGAAACATTCAAACCCTGGTTTTCCCAGTGATGTACATCAATGAGGTAAGTCCTAGGAGGGAGCCATGGGTATATTTCACCTATGGAAGCTTGGGGATCTTCCATTATGGTGTCTGTGATTGTAGCTATGTGTAATTTTATTTATTTATTTATTTATTTGCTATGTGTAATTTTAGATGTGAGAAAGGGCAAAGGTGATTTTTTTTTAAAACCTGTTTGTCCTCAGAAATTTTCTGTTTATATGTTTACATGAATCTGTCTGTGAGATTTGAAAATGACAGAAATTTCCCTTGTCAAGAACATTATGTGGGTGAAGCTCCTTTCTGGAAGCTGGTTGTGTAAGAACCAAAATGTAAAGGTGATCAGTTTACCATTTATTACTTGAGAAAAAGAGTGAAAAAGAGCATGAGCTGGTTGAGAAATGATTAAATAAAATGGGATACTTGCCCATTGATTGCAGTGATATGTGGTTGCCTTATCCTTCATCACAGCATAGACGTCTCTTCTACTTTGTGATAAACAAGCATACATCATGAATTATAGGAAACAGATCCTGTCTTAGTTCAAACAAAAGGAGTTTCTCTGAAGAAATTTCTTTGACAATGTACCCAGAGAAATACTATCCCTAATTGTTAGGTATAAATTGAAGTTTTGTAAATAAAGCATATTTCTGAAGGCTCAGAAAACACTTACCCACTATGTAAAACACCTGTGATAAATTTTTCTCTGAATCACATATCACACTTACTATAGGGATTTCTCCTCAATTTCCCTTCTCTCTTTCACCCAGTTTTGAGAGAAAAGCTGCAGGATCAAATTCTTGACTGGACTGGCTTCCAGTGTTAACAGTAACATTTTTTAAAGTTTTGTGATTTTTCTATCTTCCATAAAAATATTTTTTCTTTGCAGAAGATTTAGTAACAGAGCTTAGCAAGAAAAGACAAATTAAAAATGATTTCTCACAAAACCTGAGCCAGACTGGTAAACTGTTTTTAACTTGCTTTATTTTCCTCAACAATGTGTTATAAAAACCGTTCTCCAAAACAGCTTTGTAAAAATAATTTGATGTTTTGCATTTTGTAAAAATAACACATGCTCTTTCTGGAACTCTTGGGAAATTAAAAATAACATTTAAAAAGTGAACTGCTTAATAAGCCCATCCCTCAGAGAAAAATGCAGGTGACATCTGCTTACATTGCCTCAGTATTTTTCTGGTTTTGATATTACAAACTTGAGACCCATGCAGTAGATTGAGCTTGATATCTTTTTTTTTTTTTCCACTTAGCATTGTATTAGTAGCCACACTGATAAACTTTTGAAGGGTTTGTGATTACAATTCTAAGACAAGGCTTTTATTGTTTCATAGGAAAAATTCAGGCAATATTTACTATTTGCAGGACCTATTTGCTGTTTCTCCTGGGTCATTACTGTTATTGTTTGTGGGGAGTGCCTTGGAAGTAGGGCTTTGTGAGAGTATGGCAGGGCCCTGTTCTGCCAAGTTGCAGCATATCTGAAGTCCCCTCCACCTGAACCTTTGCTTTGACTTTTTGCTAAAGACTGGATTGTGTCCGGGGAATGATGGAGTGAAACCTCGTGCTTTTGCTCCCACCCAGAAAGAACTTGACTTTTCTCTAGGAAAGTGAAACGTTAGACCTGGAAGCGACCTTGGAGACTGTGCTCTCTCACCCCTTTTTTCCAGAGGAGACTCTGATGGGCCTTCACCTGCAAATTGAGCCTAAATTAAGCCTAAACTCCCAGTTGTTGCTATTAATTGTTATAGCATTAAGCTCTTCAGAGTACATCATGAGAAACGCTGGGCTGGAAGAAGCACAAGCTGGAATCAAGATTGCCAGGAGAAATATCAATAACCTCAGATGTGCAGATGACACCACCCTTATGGCAGAAAGTGAAGAGGAACTAAAAAGCCTCTTGCTGAAAGTGAAAGAGGAGAGAGAAAAAGTTGGCTTAAAGCTCAACATTCAGAAAACGAAGATCATGGCATCTGGTTCCATCACTTCATGGGAAATAGATGGGGAAACAGTGGAAACAGTGTTAGACATTATTTTTTGCGGCTCCAAAGTCACTGCAGATGGTGACTGCAGCCATGAAATTAAAAGACGCTTACTCCTTGGAAGAAAAGTTATGACCAACCTAGGAAGCATATTGAAAAGCAGAGCCATTACTTTGCCAACAAAGGTCCATCTAGTCAAGGCTATGGTTGTTCCAGTGGTCATGTACGAATGCAAGAGTTGGACTGTGAAGAAGGCTGAGCACCGAAGAATTGATGCTTTTGAACTGTGGTGTTGGAGAAGACTCTTGAGAGTCCCTTGGACTGCAAGGAGATCCAACCAGTCCATTCTAAAGGAGATCAGCCCTGGGTGTTCTTTGGAAGGAATGATGCTAAAGCTGAAACTCCAGTACTTTGGCCACCTCATGTGAAGAGTTGACTCATTGGAAAAGACTCTGATGCTGGGAGGGATTTGGGGCAGGAGGAAAAGGGGACGACCAAGGATGAGATGGCTGGATGGCATCACCGACTCGATGGCCATGAGTTTGAGTGAACTCCAGGAGTTGGTGATGGACAGGGAGGCCTGGCGTGCTGCGATTCATGGGGTCACAAAGAGTCGGACACAACTAAGCAACTGAACTGAACTAAGCTCTTCAGATACCTCAGCCATGACAATTTAAGGTGATAATACCTTTGCCTTTCATCCAGAAAGTGTTATTCTAGAATATTCCTTATATATCAATACCCTGTGCAATTCTGGTTAGCCTAGACTTCTCTGAACACTCTCTGTTGAGATCTCTGGTCCCGATTAGTATAGCTAACTAAGAGAGAAATTATACTTTCTACATGCCATTTGTTGGGAGTATTTCATTCATTTATTCATCTAATCAACTGACATTAATTGAGCACCGACTGTGTATGGGGTGCTATATCCAGCTTTTGGTTGACTGAAATAAGAGTCTTGACTTCAGGAATACTCCACAGTCAAGAGGAGACAAATAGGTAAATAGGCAGTTACAATGCAGAATGTGAAGACAGTGATGGAGGACTTTAGAATGTGAGATGGCAGCTTAGAAAAGGGGCCTTGAACGAGGCCTGATGTGGCCAGAGAAGACTTCTGGAAGGAAGTTATGCTGAGCTGGACTTTGAAGGATGAGCTGGAGTCTGATACAAAAGAAAAGCTGGTATCGTCCCAATATTTCCCCCTCCTTTTTCAGGAGGAGGAAATACTTCCTGGTATTATCTGAATATTTTCTCCCTCCTTTCCCCCTCCAATTTAGAGTAAAACATGCTCAGGAGAAAAGAGGAGACATTAATGACTACGTGCCCCCTCTGGCTATTCTAACTTATAAATGGATTTTCAGTATCTCTGGTTTGCTGACAGGAGGACATACCCAAATTGTGTTTAATGATTTGGAAGAAAGATAGCGCAAAAAGCTTTACCCCCTGGATATTCATTAGTAATCAAGGGAATACTATTTTCTTGCTCCTCTCCGCAGAGTGTTCTCATTGATAAAGAGACTGCAAGTCGACTGAAGTCTGTGATTAACACTACTCTGATTGTCACCAACATACCCTACATTATCATGGCGCTGGGTGTGTTCTTTGGTCTGATCTTCACCTGGCTTGCGTGCAGAGGACAGGGATCCACAGATGAGGTGAGCAGTGGCTGGAGGAATGTCTGCCTTACAGGATTATGTTCAGCTGTGCTTCACTGAAGGGGTGTCAGTGGGCTCATTAGGGTGGACTCTGAGGTTTGATGCTGGGCACAGTGATTTCATGGTTGTGTTACTTAGGCTGAGCTGAGCCAAAGGAGAAGCAAGGGAAGTGTGTCAAAGATGGAGAGGTGATAGAATAATACTCTTCAGTGTTTCAGACTCTCTTGTTGGGACTAGAACCCCTGGGAGTAAGGATTACATCTTTGGAAAGAAGAATATATAACAGCTGAGCACCCAGACTTTGGTGTCAGAATGTCCAGGTTCAAATTCCAGTTTTGACTCTTAATAGCTGTATGACCCTAGAAATCATACCTTAGTTTCTCCATCTGTAAAATGGGATAACTGAGCCTCACTTAGGAATATTTTATGAGGACTTGATGATACTTTAAACCTAAAGCACTTGGCCCAGTGTAAACATTTAGTAAGAGCTCAATAAATATTAGTTATAGGACAAAACAGCTCCATGATTACAGAGCAAGGCAGCCAGGGATCTGCTTGGAAAGAATCCCTGGTGTATCAGGAGATACCTACCACTGAGTCGTTACTGCACAATAAATGGTGGACACAGGGGAGTGGTTCCTTTTCTGGAGAGATGGGAACATCCCCAAATGGATGGGATAAATGGTCAGGTTGGCTTCCCTAAATGACCAACAGGCCAACCCAGGGGTCTAAACACCTTCGATGAGCCTTTCTTAAATTCCCACCAGCTTTCCAGTTGGCAGCAAAGGCTTTTTCCCCTTCTCTCTCCACCACCTCCATTAAGTGTCTGAGGCAAATATGAAGTAGGAAATGAAATAGGCTGAAACCATCTAAATCATGTTAGTTCAGATTTCCCTGCATGCTCCCAGTATGCCTCTCGACCCACGCCCATCACATTAGCATGAATTAGGGGTGAGGCAGCAATCTTTCCATCTCTATCTATGGATCTTAAAGTCACTCTAAAATGGATCTTACTGCCACAGACACAGATGAAAGCCCACGTAAGTGTCATGAGTGCTGCTACAGTCAACCATCTTCACATATTCACAAGCAAACAGTGACTGCACCCACCGCCTCCAAGACATTGTTCTCTGATGGGTTTCCCCTTGAAGGAGGCAAATTAAATAATGTGTGATGAGGATTATGTTTCACGTCGACACAGGGAAGGGTACTGCCCCAGTGTCAGGGTGAGGATGTTAGAGCAGGCCTCCTGGAGAGGATTAGAGCTGAAAGTTAAAGAAGGAACGGGAGGAAGCAGGCCAAGAGAAGAGAAGGTGAGCGGATGACATCCTTCCTGGCGGTTTCTCCTCTTTCCACCTTCCTCCATCCCCTCCCCACACCTTTTGTATCTGGGAAGAAGCCGGTGATGTGACCGCCTAACCCTACTGTCCTCTCTCTTCTGGTCTCAGGGAACTGCAGACGAAAGAGCGCCCCTCATACGAACCTAATCAAACCACGAGCCGTGCTTGGGGAAGGAAGCATGCGCACTGTTGTGACCTGGGCCGTGATGACATGGGGCAACCGCCTGTGTCCTCACGGGCTTGCCGCCTGGTGAGACAGGAGGAGGACGCGCTCATCACGGTGCTCCGGCGTGTGATGAGCACCTTCCGGCAGAGGTTCAGGAACAGGCTGACCTGGTTGGCCGTTAGGATCCTGCGGTCCCTGACAGATTGTTTTCTTTTTCATGTGTCTAGCAAGTATTTAATAAACGCTTGTAATTTTTTGTTATTGTTGGGTGCTGGTAGCTCCAGAATTTTGTGACCACTGTCGTGGTTATAATGTCTTTGCATCACTTGTTAAGGCTACTGGGTCTAACCTTATTCAATTCTCTTCATTCACCAGACTTTGTGCTCAGAATACATACATATTACTTTATGTTGTATTCCTCCATTCATTTCATCCACCAAACAGAAGTAAATAAGAGTTCGGAATGCAGGGTAAAATGGTAAACATCATTCAGTAGTATTCAAATGCATTTAATTTCCTCTTTTGAAAAAGTACATATTGCCTTTCTTGCAAATCTTCAGTTCATAATTCCTCCAGGATAATAATTCAGTCTTCTGACCAGCTTTCACCCAGGATGGGATTAAGTGGGGAAGGGGTTGTTGGGGTGGTCCCCATGAGTTGATAGTGACAAGTACCTGAGGATTTTTGACTTGTACTTTTGTGAATTGAAAGAATGCATAAATAATGTTGGTGAGGACAAGTACAGATATTTCATATAGAATAGAGTGCTAGTTATGACTTTTGTGGGTAGTTTGTTTGTTTGTTTTTTTTTTTTAGTCAGAATGATCTTGATGTGGAAAGGTGTTTCTGGGAAAATGTAATCAGTAACTGATGTTTTTTGCCCCCAAACCACCCTTGCCAAATATGACTGTATTAACTACAATACTATTGAGTGATTATTTGTAAAATTATTTATCAATATAGGAAATCCATCTATCCACAACCTAACTTACACTTAAATTTCAGGAAGTCTTACTGCACTAAATACACATTTCTTCTGGGGCAGTCTTCTTGGTAACTCTGAAATTGTTTCTGAGTTGTTCTCACCTCAGACTCAGTTCCTTCTGATGTTTTGTGGCTCACTATCACTCAGTGAGTAGAGAAAAATGTGCCCTGTGCTTCCTGTGACAATTGTTTTGCTGACAGAGTGATGGTGTTTTAAAATATTGCACAGGAAGTACTTTTAAGAAAGGTCGCTTGGTGTCAAAAGCAGAGCCACCTGTCTGCAGAAGACCTCTTGACTCTCAATGTTACCTGAGTCAGGATTGAGAACCATCCATTGTCACAGAATTCAAGCATATTTAAGGGCAGTTTCTCTGATTCTTAATGCTCACTATTCATTTTGGATTGAGAAACTTGTACAGTTAATCTGGCAGACCGCACAGAGAACTTCTCAACAATTGAATCATTCTGCAGGATTTTTTTTTGTTTAAAACGAGATTTCAGTGTAAGCAAATGAGGGGGAAAAGCCACAGATTTCACAAATATAGCTTCTGATCCCTGTATGGAGCCAATAAATCATTTTCTTGCCCCAATTTTCCTACTCTCTACACTAAAGCAATATGTAATGTTTCCCTTTTTTGAAGGAGCAATTCATTAAACTCTCAGTTTCTCTATAAATTAAGATAGAACCTATAGATACCCCAAATCACCAAAATGTGAGATGCTAAATTGAAGTTAATTTGTCTTTAGTAATGCCAAATATCTAGATGTTTTAATTCATCAACATTTAACTAGATAATTGGTCCATCTTATTGTTATGCACCCACTTATTCACACAAATAAAACTGTAAGTCAGTGCATACCCATTGATTCATTCTATTATCAAGATATAATCATCTGAGATGAAATTTTTAAATACTATGATAACAGGTAAAGATGTACACGTTTTGATTGAGTCCCACACAGCCAGGGACCCCAAAACATATTATTTTCATATGATTCTTAATAGTTACTTGGCTTAAAAAAATCACATTTGATATTTTCCTCCTAAAAAATCTGTGGCAAACCCATATGCTGCAGTCAAGATTACAGATTGGTTAAGAACGAATGTACCTATTTGGTTTTCGGTTGAAAATAACAAACAGTTTCTCATGATCATTTTTGTGGAGCTGTTATCCTAGACAGGCTCCCAAAATCTTTGTGATTGTCACAATCAAAGAATACCATGTCCTGTACTGTGATGCTCAATTTACAGAGAAACCCAACAGAGAGAGGTTACCTCCCTTCTCTCGAGGAAAACTGGGAGTTGAACACAGGACAGGAAATGGGCTTTGCCACTTTCCACTCCAGGCTTCTCCCACTAGACTTTATTCTAGAAAGATCACTAATGGTCAAGCAGGGCAGGTACTACACAACTAACTTCTATTGGGGTTTTTATTTAAGAGAGACTAATTCTTTCTTTCAGTTGCTTGAAATGAGAGTTCTGTAAAAGGTGACCTCCATCCTTGGCCCTCTGGACACTATCACTGGGATTAATTACTTGTGACTATTAAAGAGAATGCTGCCCAGAATGTTCTTCCTGTAGTTTATACTGCTGGTTCCTTTCATGTGATTCTTGACATGTGTATTTCTACCCTTAATGCAGTGGACTATTTCACTAATAAAATACTTTCTATGAAATTGCACTGGAAACTGTATATTATGTCATCAAGTGTTCAGTGGTCCATGGAGTTTGATTTGAAAGGTGCTCTTCGCCCTGTGGATGGAATCAGGCTTGAGTCATACCTCTTAGGCCACCTCCAATTTGAGCTCAAACTGTGGTGGACAGTTAGAGGCAGCCTGACAAGCCTCACTTCAGGTAGGTCCAATGCTGTGCTTTTTTGCCTCAAGTCTTTCTCCAGAGCCCCGGAAGCCCCTCAGGAGCATGGGGGTTAATACTCCCAATTACTCATGCTCTGGGGCTTCCCAGGTGGCTCAGTGGTAAAGAATCCGCCTGCCAATGCAGGAGATGGAAGAGATCTTGATCCCAGGGTTTGATCCCTGGATTGGGAAGATACCCTGGAGAAGGAAATGGCAACCCCCTCCAGTATTCTTGCCTGGAGAATCCCATAGACAGAGGAGCCCGATGAGCTATAGTCCTTGGCATCGCAAAGAGCTGGACAGGATTTAGTGACTAAACAGCAACAACTGATGCTCAACCAGAGTGGGCAGGAGTCAACTGCTAAGGGCGCCAGGTCTCAGAGGGCCAGTTCTCAGGCTCACTCTACTCGGTCGCTCAGCTAGGGTTGCCCGGACCAGAAACTGCTCCTGTTATAATTCCTTCATCCCCAGCCTGACTCTCCTTACCCCCGCACAGCTGCCTCCAACCAAATAATCTGCCGTTTTAACCCCCCTATTCAGGTCTGTTTCCAGGTGAACATAAAGTGAAATGCAGACAAATCCACCCAGAGGGTGCAGCAAGATCAGAGAGCTGCTGAAGAACTACTAGACTTTTGTATCTGCAGACAGTTGGACTGAAGTTATTAGGCCCAAAGTTTAGATTCTCTTTAAAACCTTTACCACGCCAATAATAGTGCAACTTACTTCTGAAGTCAGAGCCAATCCAGATCAATCATATTTAGCTCAGTGTTACAAACATCCTTATATTATTAAGGGTACTTGAAAACCTCAGTGTATGTGCTTCCTAGGGACCCCCAAAGCTGATTTCAACTGGCTTAAGTCATAGGAGAAGTTGTGGGATCATAAATGTAAACTTTCAATGAAGTTTCAAGATGTTCTGGGAACCTGACTTGAAGCTGAGGGAAGGCTTGACTAAGGAAGGAAGCAACATTTGACTGAGACTGAAGAACAGGCAAAGCGAAGCATTGCAGACAAAGGTAACTGGACGTGCAGGAGCAAGAAGGAACATGTTACATGTGACTGAGATAATATTTGTCTAGAATTCAGCGGAAGAATAGTGGGAGATTAGGCTGGAAAGAAAGGCAGCCTTATTGTGCCCTGTTTAAGATTTCCTTACATATTGTATGATTCTACTTGCAAGAGGTACTTAAAATAGATTCATAGAGACAGAGTAGAAAGAGTGGTTACTGGGGGCTGAGAGAGTGGGATTATTGTGTGCCCCAGTTGGTGTCCAACTCTTTGTGACCCCACTGACTGTAGTCCAGCAGGCTGCTCTGTCCTTGAGATTGTTCAGGCAAGAAAACTGGAGTGGATTGCCGTTTTCTCCTCCAAGGGATCTTTCCAACTCAGGGCTCACACTCACAACTTGCGTTGGCAGGCGGATTCTTTACCACTAGCACCACTATTTCTAAGGCCAACAGGAGGAACTCATTAAAGGGTTGTGAACTGGGCTGTTGGCCAGTGCAGGACAGGGAGAAGAATGGGATATGTGACAGGTTTGTTTAGGAAAAACTCACTCTAGCTGCAGGGTGAATAAACTGGAAGAGCCAACCTGGATACAGGGAGGTCAGTTACGAGGCTGTTGTGTTAGGTGGTTTCTTTGGGGTCCCCACTGACGTTTAAGATGGGTTTTGTCGAGGCATCATGAACCAGCTGGCAGGTGAATTCCACAAAGCTGCAGAGCATGGGTTAAGTAATGGGTTTAATATGGAAAAAAAAATTATAGAAAAAGGAGACAAGAGATACAGGTTCCATCCCTGGCTCGGGAAGATGCCCTAGAGGAGAGCCTGGCAACCCACTCCAGTATTCTTGCTTGGAGAATCCCATAGACAGAGGAGCCTGGCGTGCTACAGTCCATGGGGTTGCACGGAGTCCCTGTATCCAGCTTGTGCTCACATCCAGTAAGTAAAGCAAGGAGCTCATTTTTTTTTTTTTTCCTTATCTTCCTCCCAAGTTCCAATGTCATCACAGTGTAGCTGGCTGTACAAGCCAGGAACCAGGGACTCCTGCTAGACTCCTGCTTGCCTGCCTCTCCACACCCACCAGTCATTAAGCCCACCTGCTCATCAGTCTCCATTCCTGTTGTCTTCATCCATATACCAGTGTTCTCACTGAGACTCTTGGAATGACCACTTTTAGAATTACTTAATTACTCGCTTACATTTTCGAAACACGTAATAGGTTTTATTTTTTTTAGTTTTTTATTTTTTAAATTTTAATATCTTTAATTCTTACATGCGTTCCCAAACATGAACCCTGCCCTGGGTCATCCCCATGCACCAGCCCCAAGCATGCTGCATCCTGCGTCAGACATAGACTGGCGATTCAATTCTTACATGATAGTATACATGTTAGAATGTCATTCTCCCAAATCATCCCACCCTCTCCCTCTCCCTCTGAGTCCAAAGGTCCGTTATACACATCTGTGTCTCTTTCCCTGTCTTGCATACAGGGTCGTCATTGCCATCTTCCTAAATTCCATATATATGTGTTAGTATACTGTATTGGTGTTTTTCTTTCTGGCTTACTTCACTCTGTATAATCGGCTCCAGTTTCATCCATCTCATCACTGCAAAGTTTTCCTCCACCCCATCTCCTTGCCACCCAGTTCATCTTCTCAGAAAAGTTATTCATTTTTAAAAATGTATCTTTCCAGGTATATTTTATACAAATATGTGTAATTACATAGTCTAGCTCTCTTTTTTCCCCACTGAAATTGTAGCATACCATATTCAAGGTCTTGTGTTTATGTAATTCAATCTCTGAGATCTTTCTTTTCAGTACACAGAGCTTTACTGTTTCTATTGCATCACTGAATAGTATTCCTTTGTATGAATGCAACTATTTGGGCAAAACACTGTTTCCAATAATTTGTTATTATAAACAGTGTTGTAACAGATAACCTTGTATTCCATTAATTTTGCCAAATAATTTACAAGATAAATTCCTGGAAGTAGCATTGCTAGGTCCAAAGACAATTTTAATAGACATATGGCTTTTTTGTTGGTTTTATTTGTATTAAAGTTACAAAAGCACATAGATTTAAGAATCACATAATTCTACAAAGTCTCCACCAAGAATTCTTTTCTCCCTCTACTGTCTTTTTCTAATTTAAATTTATTTTTAATTGGAGGATAACTGCTTTACAATGTTGTGGTTTCTGCCATAGATCAACATGAATCAATCATAAGTACCGCTATGTTCCCTCCCTCTTGAACTTTCCTCCCACCCTACCTACCAAGAATTCTACAAAAAAAAAAAAAAAAAAACAACCCCAAACCTAAATTCTCAGAGGCACTTCTCTCTTTTTCTCCCCGCGCTCCATCACTCCCCTCCCCCATTACCCCATAACTTTAAGTGATTTGGTTCTTGGTGAATGTTCCACTGACTCTCCAAGGGCGTCCTGGGTAGCTCAAATGGTAAAGAATCTGCCTGCAATGCCGAAGACGTGGGCCCGATCCCTGGGTCGGGAATCCCCTGGAGAAGGGTATGGCAACCCACTCCAGTATTCTTGCCTGGAGAATTCCACGGGCTGAGCCTAGCGGGCTACAGTCCATGGGGTCGCAGAGTCGGATGCGACTTTCACATTGACTTTCCACTAAGGAGAAGGAGGATTTAGCTTTCTTCCCTACCCTGTCTTCATTAGACACTGGCATTCAGCCTGCTTGCACATCTTTCCCCAGGGGGCCTCCCTAAAGCCGTTTTAAAAGGCTCTCGGGCGGCAGGTCACAGCAAGCTTCCCGGCATCTCACCTAGGCTGTGAAGCTCCACGCAGGGTGAAGCCACAAGGCCCCCGGAAGCTAGCCGGGCCGGGGGCGTTCCCTCTCCATCCTCCACCCACTACGCCTTTCCAGCGTTCCGGCCTCTACGGCTAGGCCAGAAAAGAGGCGGAACTCCCTGATCTGGAGGCGGTTTCCTCGCCGGATTGAAAAGCGGAGTGCACCAAGTGTCGCGGGAGCAGCACCTTGGTCCCCTGCTCCCGCGACATGGCCTTCAACTTTGGTACTCCGTCTGGCACTTCAGGTACCGCTGCAGCCACCGCGGCTCCCGCGGGTGAGTGACTGCCCCGGACTTCTCCCGGCGAGGAGGGGAGGTCTTCGGTCCGGCCCTTCCGTCCGAGAGACTCTTCGGTTTGGGAATCCTGGGGTCTCTTGCCCGCGCGGAGACTTTGGGGGCTTCGGAAAAGGGCGGGCGGCAGCCGAGCGGGCGACGGCGGCTCCTGAGGAGGCCGCGGGAGGAATGGGGGCCCAACCCCGTGCTCGCGCGCGCGGGTGGGGCCCCGCAGGCCCCTCTCCTCCTAGGGTTCGTTTCCCGCCATCCGGTAGTCGGGCTCAGAGAGACCCGAGGCGGCTTCTCTCACTCTTTGCCAGAGACCCGTCCTCCCTCCCCTCCCCGCCGCAGCCTCCGGGACTTGCGCGAACTCGTCGCGGGTTTCCCGCTGCTGGGTTCGGCGAGGATCCGGCTGGGGAGCGTGAAGCGCTGCCCTGCGGCTCCCTCGGCCCTGGCCCTTTAGCTCCTCGCTGCGGGACTGCAGGCTCCTGCCCCTTCCTCCTATCCCCGCCTCCTCGGCTCTCTTAACTCAGGTTGGAGCAAAGTCAGGGTTTGTCTTTGTTCACTTCTGTGAAACCTCCTGCAGACTCTTCTAATCCTTATCTTGCTTTCTTTTTCTTCTTTTTTCTTCCCTCTCTCTCCCTTTAAAATTGTTTGTTTCTTTGCCTGCACGCCTATCAGGATTTGGTGGGCTTGAGACTGCCAACTCCACCGCCAGTGGGTTTAATTTTGGGGGTTTCGGATTAACTGCTAATCCTGCAGTGAACTTTAATATTGGGAATTTCGGTGTTTCTACCACCTCGGCGACTCCGTTCAATTTTGGTAACAGTCTGGCAAGTGCAGGTAGATATGCGGGTCGTCTGTGTAACGAATGTTGGGAGCTGGAGTCCAAGAATATTTTATGGTTCCAGAGTTTGAGAAAGAACAGCGACTTGTCTAATAAGGAAAGGAAAATCATTTCCTAACGTCGAATAAAAAACATTTGTATTAAGTTTTGACTCGTGAAAGATTTGGTTTGGGGAAGTCTTGCAAGTTATTATATAATATTCCTTTGTTAAATTTGCATTTAATTGAGTAGAATGTACCTTCCGAGTGATATGAAATTGGAGTGGATTTTTATTTTGAGTGGGATACGTCTTCCAAATTATTAAATCTCTCTTTTCAAAATATAAGTTCAACAGTCAGGCCCGTTTTCCTGGAATTCTTGGACTCCTGCAGTCATTTTTTTCCCATTTTTCCTGCATCTTTCATTGGAATTTCATTTGTCTTTGTGTTTCCTGAGAGAAACAAATCTTATACGAACAGCAGCAACCTGTCTTGTTTTTTAATCTGTATAATAATAATAATAATAATGTCTTTCTTTAATAAACTAAGCAGATTAGGATACATTTCTGTAAGGTAATGTAGTTATAGTAACAATCCCCAGTTCTTTACTGGATTTTTTGAGAAATGACCACAGCAGTTTATTTTCAGATAGCGCTGACTTCTAAAATGTAGGCTAGACATCTTTGCACTAAGAAAGATAATTTTGAAGATTTTGTATCTATATGGATCATTTGAAGCTCATTGAAACTTCTGCAAAACACAAACTATGTGTGTCTATATATATGAAAAAATTTTAAGTGGGTCTCTGTACCTTGCATACAATGACTCTATAGAAAAGTCTTATTCTTCAGCTGCTCGTATATGAATTTATTCTTCATATTCTCTAACATATGCCACTTATGCCCATGCCAATTATATGCATTTGGTAATCATGATTTATTCCCTAAGACCTATTTGGAGTCTGGCATTTTGTGCAGTCACTTGTTACTGCAATGTGAATATGACCTTGGCATTTGATTTGAAAACATTTTGAAGAATACTTGAGTATTCCAAAGATTAAACAATCCGTTATCATTAAGGTGTATTTAAAGTGATCACATATCACTGTTGTTTGGTATGTTTACTTTTCCTTCTTTGCTTAAAATTGGCACTGGGTAAAACAGAAACATTATTCTGAAATTTGTGTTTCCGAACAAATCCACCCAGCTCGTAACTCAACAGCAATGAATAAACCAGTTGGTATTTGCTTGATTTCATGTTCATTTGGAGTTGTCACTGTTAAATTTTGAGTTGTGATAACTGTTTTAACTACTTTTACATACGTTCATTAACTTAGTCTTCAGCAAAGGATTGATTGAAATTCTTGTTTACTTTTTAAATTTTATGTCCTGGCAGATCCATTATTATTAATAAATATTTTTCATATTATGGAGCATGTTAAGATACCAGTGCTTTTATCGTATAGCCAATTCAGACTATATCTTAGTTTTTCTGTGACACTTAGAAGTAATGAAAAAGATTAGGAACAATATTTAGTATTTTAGGTGATTTTTATCAAAATGTTTGCAGTTTGCAGTACCACAGTAGAATCTACAAGTAAATAGAGTATTTGGTTGTGCCTGGATGCAACATGTAGTCTACTCTTGAATAATTTTCCCAGTCAGAATCATATGATGACTATCAATGAGCTGTGGGTTTTTTCCTTTTTGTATCTCTTATATTACAATATTAATGAATCTCTGCTCTTATGCCAGAAATATATGAGATTGAATATTAGAATCCCAGAAAGTCTGCAGTATAACTCAGAGAGGACTAATGGTTCAAACATGTCTTAAAAGTCTTTTTCGGCATCTCATTGGTAATCAAAGACTGACAGTAAGGGGAGAAAAAGCAATTTTAGATTGGCTAGCATTCCACTCCACTCATATGTCAAGTTGCAAAGGTAAAGATTAATTTTGTCTTTAGATTTATCTGAAAATGAAATTTGTGTATCTGTCAGTTCCCAAACTGTGGTGCAGGGTCTGGTGATGGCTCTGTTCTCCTTTGAAGCCACTACCGCCTTTGATTTTTTTTTTCCTTATCTCTTCAAGAAGTAACATTCTTGTATAAAAGTTATTATATTGGTATATTTAATTTGAAAAGTTGATTAGTCTTGATGGAGACCAAGTAGAAATGTAAGTTAGAATATAAATTAATCCACCAAAACCAAGGTTGCAAACTGGCAACACAGTCTGCTGATACGATGTTTATCACAGTCTTAAAAATATTTGAATGAGTTGCAGAAAAATCAGTTGAATCTGGGTTTAAAATTATGTAAATTTCACATTAAAAAATTAAAATTTTCTATTTCTCTTGGGGAAAATGGGAACATATAACACTACTCAACTACCATTCTCCTGTAGCAGTCATCTGCTGAAATTTAGGAACTGCTGCCATTTAAAAAAAACTGTCCACATTGATCACTTCCACCAGTCAGTAAACACCCAGCCTATTTCATTAATATTAACAACCTGTGTCTTGTAGACATTTGAATTTGCAACCCCTGCTCTAAAAGTACATAGTCATTTTAGTGTGTACACAAACACTAACTAAATAGGCTTAACATGTTTTCTTAGCCATAACTTAATCTCCTCTGTAGTTGAAAGGTATATATTGCATTGTGGCAAATACTTACATAATTTGGAAAAGAAATTGCCTCGTATGTAGTCAAAAATTCTTCATTTCTATTTTATTTATGCTTTTTTAATTAGGTGGGTTTGGAGGATTTGGGACAACGTCTACCACAGCGGGTTCTGCATTCAGCTTTTCTACTCCAGCTAACACAGGCACTACTGGTAAGAAGATATCTTATATCATTTGTAGAAGAAAATGAGCTACAGATCAGATATCTTTTTTAACTTAAAATTGCTAATTTTTCATTCAAAGGATTCTTTGGTAGTACTCAGAACAAAGGTTTTGGATTTGGGACTGGTTTTGGCACGACAACTGGAACTAGTACTGGCTTAGGTACTGGTCTGGGGACCGGACTTGGATTTGGAGGATTTAATACGCAGCAGCAGCAACAGCAGCAACAGACTAGTAAGTACAGGAGGTTTTCATTTTCAGATATGAAACCATAACAATGTAGATGATATTATTTAGTGCACTGTTCAAAACATTTGAGTAGATAACCTTTTTGGGGGGAGGAGTTATAAATATCGTATTCCGCAGGATTCCAAAAGTTTCTTCTCATGTTCAGATATAATGATAGCAACTAAGGAAAAGACAGATTGGCCTGATTATGATTGTAAGACCTCTGTGTTTAGTGTCATTCTATTAAAGTTTTTGTTGTTCTTAAAAATAACACAGGTATGTAAAGCCGCACAGAAATACAGGTTCATGAATTGTTTATAAGATGAATGACCTTTGTAACCACTGCCCATGTCAGAAGGTGGACCCTAACCAGCCACTTCAGAAACCTTCCACATTCTTCTCCTAGTCATTTCCCCATCAAAGGAAATAGCTTTGCCTTTTATGTTGATCACTTCCGTACTTTTCTTTATGGTTTTGTTACTCAAGTGTGTGAACAGTATTGTTCACTTTTGATTTGTCTTAAATCTCTGTTAAGTCCCCCTTTTTAGTTTTCTTTTTTATTTTTCAATTTGTTGATGAAATCAGATCGTTTGTCCTATAGAGGTTGACAGTCAGGACTTTATGATTGCATTCCTTTTGTATAGTTAACATACCTTTATCCTCTGTATTTCTTGTAAATTGGGTTGGATCTAAGGGATTATTTATATTGATCATTCAGTTTTTTATTTGTTTGCAAGACTATAAATAGTATTGTATTATTTTATCAAGAGGCATATAATATCTGATTGTCTCTGTTTTTTGTGATATTACCAGCAGCCATTGGTGATGATTACCAAGATCCATTAATTCGTTAGGGGTTGCCAAATGGTATTATTCCAACTGTGTGCTTCCTTTTCCATTTATTTGTTGAAATACTCCTGTAAAGAGAAACTTCTCCTCATCTACTATTTGAATAATTATTTCCCTTTATTCCTAACTTTCAAAATAAAGATTTGGTTCCCTGTCCTTCTCCAAAAATAACCTTTTTTTTTAATGTCAGGAACTGAAGTATTTAAATATTTTTCAGTCCATTGCTGTTTTCCGTTTTGATGTTTAAATTGTTCCATCTTTAGCCGGTGTAAGCCTCTTCAGGTTGGTTCCCAAGTCATGTTGGTACACAAGTGTAGCATTAGTCTTTGTTAGCTTCCTTACTAGCTGGCATGGCAGTATGTTCCAGGGTTATCTTGTATGTATGTATGGTTATATGCTTAGTCGCTCAGTTGTGTCTGACTCTTTGCAACCCCATGGACTGTAGCCCACCAGGCTCCTCTGTATGTGAAATTCTCCAAGCAAGGATACTGGAGTGGGTAGCCATTCCTTTCTCTAGGAAATCTTCTCCTGCATTGTAGGCAGATTCTTTACAACTGAGCCACCAGGGAAGCCCTTTATCTTGTATGGATTAGTATACTTAATTATCACAAGAACTCTATGAAATAGAACTCTTATTACCTCCATTTTATAGATCCAGAGAGGTAACTGAGAGAATTGTGCTTGTCCATACGTCTTCTGAGATGTTGTACCGGAAAACAGATTCAGATTTCTTGACTTCTCTCTAATGCTCTCTTTGCTTTTCTGCAGTTGGCTACCTCCTAAAATCATTTCTATTTCATTTTTCTTAGGTGACTCCATTGATTGGCTAGAATTCGCCCTACTCAGTCATTGAAGCTTAGTAACTTATTAAACATGAATTTCAAGAATTATTAACCAATAAAATGAAGAAAATAGAATTTTTCATTCTTATGTTACAAGAAAGTAATATATCTTTCTTACTCTCCTCCTGCAATAATAGAAAGTTAGATGGAAATCCAAATAGTTAAGAAGAAAGGGAAAATGAAGTTTTTTCTTTGTTTCTTGGCATGAAGTCTCTTCAACTATGTTATTATAGTTACGCTTATTTGTCTTTGGAAAAATGGGAGTTTGAATCTGGTGCTGTTTATTTTCAGAATGAAAAGGGCTCATTCTCCTCTAAGTGTGTGTTGTTATTTCAAGACTCTGGGTATATAACGTATATATACTGGGTTTATAAGGTTGCTCATAGTCTATAAGGAGAGAGAATAACAAACTTTCAATTAGATTGTCTAATAAACATTCAGTTATAAAAAAGTATATGTGTGAAAGCAGTAAAATACACCATACACAGTGCTTTGGAATGTAAAGGAATAGTCTACTCTTAAGGGACTTAGATGGTTGGTCAGAAAAGGGTATTCTAGGCAGAGGGACTAACATTGACAAAGGCATGAATGCCTGGCACAGTGTGGTGAGTTTGGGACCTGCTGATGTAAGAAGTTTGAGTTTACTCTGCAAAGATTGTGAAACTTCTGCGTCATTTTTAAAAAACTCCTGTTTGTACGAGGCGCTTGCTGTCTGATTATGCTGTCTCTGATATGCCTAATCTCAGTTATCTGCTGAGTTCCTGGACAGTACTTCTTATTCATTGAGCACTTTGGCAGCTGGCTCTGAGTTTTGCTGCTCAGTCAGTAGAGCATCTGCCTGCAGTGCAGGAGACCTGGATTCAAGTCCTGGATAGGAAAGTTCCCCTGGAGAAGGAAATGGCAACTCACTCCAGTGTTCTTGCCTGGAGAATCCCATGGACAGGGGCACAGGCTATAATTTATGGGATCTCAAGAGTTGGACACCACTTAGCGCTATCTTCTGAGTTTTGCTTTTCGACTTGTGCTATCAATCTGAGTTATTTTAGCATTCACATACCTATGTACTCAGGCAGTCATACCAACTTTTTATTTCGAAGACCTCCATTTCACTTTAGCCACAATTCTTACCTTGGACTTTGGCAACATCTGAAACTGTTCTAGTTCCATAATTCACTAATGTAAACATCCCACAGCCTTTGCTCTTTAAGCCTACCTTGTCAGGTACTTTCAACATAGCTGTTCTTGGACTTTGATTTGATTTTTAGACCTCTGACACTTTCTGCACTTCAGTCAGCTCCTTCACTGTTCTTTCTAACTAGCTTGAGTCCTTGTCCTTCCATTTCAGTCACTCTTACCAAGATGCTAAACTTCCTTATCCTTGTATCATGTTTCCCTGAAAGAACAACCTGAAGCCTGTGAAAGCCCAGTATCTGTGTAGATAACCACTTGAGAAAATCATACAGTACAGGAAATGGAATAGTACCTCCAAATTCTTAATCACCAACCCAAGTTGGGCCCTCAACATTCCTTGGTAATCCTGTGAGGTTTCTATTTTCAGATTATTCTCCTGCTTTCCATAAGTTATTTTCAACCTTTATTCTCTTCAAATCTCAAATTCTCTGTTTTCACTTAGAGCAGATGGCCTTGACCTCTACAAAGAGAAAACAGAAGCCCTCATTGTAATTCCTTCAGCCGCCCATTGCCAGAGCTAGTCTATCTGTCTCCCTCTGTATCCATTCTTTTCTCTTTTCGCCTGTGGATCTCATATCCTCCCACCTTCTGGGGCCGCTTGTGCTGTGGATTATTTTTCCCAGCAGCCCCTTGTCCCATTCCACCTCTTACTCCCCACCAAAAAAAAGTCTTCAGCTTCTCTATCCAAGGATTATTCTCATCCACATTTAAACAGTCTGAAATTTCTCTTTTTTCTTTTAACAGTGAAAACAAAACAACTTTTATTTCACATCTCACTTCAGCTATTGCTGCGTATCACTCTCTTCTCTCCTTCATAATCTACTTGGAACAGATATGAAAGAATGGGATCCCCTACTGCTATCTTCTGTTACCTCTTGGACTATACTGTTTAGTTTCTAAATTCTTTCTTTACCCAGTCAAGTGTGTGTGTTAGTTGATCAGTTGTGTCTGACTCTTTGCAACCTCCTGGACTGTAACCCACCAGGTTCCTCTGTCCATGGAATTCTTTAGGCAGTAATAACTAGAGTGGGTATTATATCCCCTTCTTCAGGGGACCTTCCTGACCCAGCAATCAAACCCTGGTCTCCCACATTGCAGGCAGATTCTTTGCCATCTGAGCCATCAGGGAAGCCCAATCAAGTAATTAAGGTCACTAATCTCTCAAATCCACTGAACATCCACTGTTCTTAAATTGTGAAAAAGTCTTAACACACAAAAATAGAATAGTAAAATGACCCCATGGTCTCAAAAATCAGAATCTACCACATTTGCTTTCTCTGTCTCCTCCCTCCTCGTCTGTTTTCTTTTTTTAATTGCTGAAGTACTTTAAAGCAAACCACAAACATATCATTTCACCCTTATTTTACTGCATTACTGTACTTTTCTCTTTAAAACCATGGAGTCATTCCAACTCACAACTCCTTTGTATCATCTAATACCCAGGCCTTAATCAGATTTCCCCTTATGTCTCAGTAAAGGTTTCTTCAGTTAGCTTGTTGAATCATGATCCAAAGTCACACATTTACCTTCTTGTTATGTCTGTTAGTCTAGAGAATTCTTTTTAGTATAGTTTCTTACTTAAGGTTTCTTTCTTTCTTTTTTTTTTTTTTTTAACCTGGCTCATGAATTGTTGAAGAAATTGAACCAGTTGTGCTGTGAAATATCCCCTATTCTAGATTTCTTTGTTTCCTTGTAGACTCATTTAATTTTATGCCCCATATTTCTGGTGAATGAAGTTAGCTTTTAAGTAATAAAGAGTTAAGTTTGACTTTTTAGCATGAATACTCTGCAGGTGGTGCTGTGTGCCTCCCTTTAAGTGGCTGTCTCCTTTAGAGATGCTGAGATTGACCAGTTGGTTCAGGTGGTGAGAGCTAATCTATAAAGTTCCCCATCAGTCTTTAACCTAATGGTTTCGTTAACTGATGGTCATTACCTCAATCAGTTACTTTATTAGGAGTTGCAGAATGGTGACTTTCTAATTCTGCCCTGTCTTCCACACTGAAATTCTTCTGTACTGAAATTCTTCTGTAAAAGGAGTTTTTCTTCATCCCTTTCCCCCGCAAGACTGCTTGGTCACCCTGAAATAGAATTTGTATAGGAAAGGCATAATAAATTTTTAATTGATAGTATTTGTAAGAAGTCTTTGGTTCTTGATTATTTCCAGTGGTATCCAAGGAGTTGAGAGTTTTCTAAATTTTTTACTTTTACTTTTAAAAATTATCATTTTGAATGCATGAGACTAATAAATTGAATATGTTTGAGTTGGTTACATTCATTATTCTTTTTGATGCTAAGATTGTCACATTTTTGGCCTCTGTGAGCCCTCAGCTTCAGTGGGAGTCTGGTCTTTTTTTCCTCCTACCTTGTTGTTTAGTAGTCCTTATTCATTTTGCCAGCTCTTCTTTGACACATAGACTGCACATGCTGTTATTCCTTGCTGCTACCCCTGGCCTGGCTGACTACTTCTTTTAGACCTCAGCTGAAGTTCTAATGGAATAGCCTTCTCTTGACCCTCCTGCCCCAGGCTTCATTAGCTGCCTCATTTAGGGCTCTCAGAGCCTCTACTTCTTTGCGGCATTTATCACAACTGTGAATATTTGTTTGATATGCTCAGTTTGTTTAAAGAACCAGTCTTGTTTACCACCATATCCTTAGTTTCTGCCTCTCTGTCTGACACTTAGGAAGTATTCAATAAATATTTGTTGAATGAATACATGGTGCAAGAATAAATGAATGTATTAACATATATGTATATATAAAACCAGGAGACTGTATTGTCAGGAAATCTAAGGGAGAATAGTTTTTCAAGGAGGATATGTATTCCATGAAAGCTGAAGGTTTTCAATAGCATGAGGGCCCTGCCCTGAAAAGATAGAATGGTGTGAGAAGTCTAATATGGTAAGGCTTTGAAAGAATCTATTAGATATTGTTATTTGTGTTTCTCGAATGCCTACTCGCTAGTGCACTCTGAGTAGACTAGTATGGTTGGACTCCAATGTAAAGTGTAGATTAGTACAGATGATAGTTTGCTAATCTTACTCAAAAACTGAGGATGATAAAGCCTGGGAATTTTTTGTTGGAGGTTATAGTAAATCAGTATTCAAGTCTTCTGGCTTCTAGTCCATTTCGTTACCATTTTCATAAATGCCTATTTGGGAATTAATAATACTCATGTGGAAAGTAACAGCAGCCTCTCGTTAGCCCTGTAGAAGCCCCATTGGCCTTGTGGTACTTACAATCTTTAGAGCTGAAAGAAAACTTAAATGTCATCCAATATAGTGGTCCTAAAACTTGGGTCATTTTGGTATTCATGATTTTTCATTTATCTGCTTACTATTTGTATTAATGTTAAATAATTTTCTTTAAATCAATTTACTTTTACACATTAAATGTGTTTATTTTGAAAGAAAAGTTAATACTGCTATAAATGGAAAACCAGTATCACTTGCTATAAAGAAACAATAATTGAACTTAAGTCCACAGGAAATATAATAGTTTAATTCTAGCTTGATACCTTTGCTTAAGCTCTTGAGTCTTAGATTTGTTCTCCCCTTTGTTAAAAAGTGAGATAAGCAGATGACATGAGATGATAATTATATATATAATTAATTAAAAGAAGTTTTTGTTATATGATTTACTGCATTTAGTGATTCTGCTATTGCTTGACATCTGTAGTTTCATGTACCAAGGTTATTTACTTATCTAGCACTCTGGAAATACTGATCCAGCAACTCAGCCCTTCTTTAAATTGTAACACTGGGTAAGTGACTTGTCTAAGGTTACCCAGCCAGCTAAAGCTTTAGCTTAGGATTTGTCCATTTGTTGATTTTTTTTCCACTATATACTTCTTTGCATTAAGAAAAGGAAATTGTTTATTAAGCTGATATTACATAACATTGATATAATTATTCTTTTTGCTTATTTTGTGTCCTCCAATTTGTATATATTGTATAAATATAACAGTAAATGTCGTTTAAAAAATAATTCTGCAACTTCACAGACTTTTAACCTTTTTTGTTGTGGGTCTAGTAATATCATGAATCTAATTTGTGTCTAATGGAACTGGTTGCATTAAGATGATATTAGACATGCCAGTTTGACATTATAAAGATTGTCCTAGTATATTAGTTTTCTGTTATTGCCGTAGGTAAATGTCACAAGCTTTGTAACTTAAAACATACTACTTACAGTTCTGGAGATCAGAAAACCAGAAATAAGCTTCCCTGAGCTAAAATCAAGGCACTGAGAAGACTGCATTACTTCTGGAGGCTCTAGGAGAGAATCCATTCCCTTGCCTTGTCCAGCTTCTGGAGTCCACATGCCTTGGCTTATAGCTCCTTTCCCCATTTTCAAAGGTAGCAGCATAGCATCTGCAAATCTCACTTTGACTCTGACCTTCCTCTCCCTTTTAAGGATGCTTACATTATGTTGAACTCACTGATAATCCAGGATGGTCTCAGCTTAATTAATTGAATCATATCTGCAAAGTCCCTTTCTCTGTGCAAGGTAACATATTTACAGGTTCTGGGAATTAAGATGTGGATCTTTTGGGGCAAGGTGGCGGGGTTTATTCTGCTAACTATATCTAGGATCTGAATTGATTGATTTAAAAAACTAATTTGGGGGTACATTTTTAGCGTTAGGTGGTCTCTTCAGTCAGCCTACACAAGCTCCTGCTCAGTCCAACCAGCTGATAAATACCGCAAGTGCCCTTTCTGCTCCAACACTACTGGGAGATGAGAGAGATGCTATTTTGGCAAAATGGAATCAACTACAAGCCTTCTGGGGAACAGGAAAAGGATATTTCAACAATAACATTCCACCCGTGGAATTCACACTAGAAAATCCCTTTTGCCGGTTTAAGGTATCGATACTGCTTTTGATCATCACTTGAAGAGTGTATGAGAGAATGTGATAGTTGGATTAAAATAGTACTAAGGAAACAATTGCTTGGTTTTTAGTACTTGTTGAACATGGTACAGTAACACTTTTGTTTTAAAAGTACAGAAATACGAAATTGAGATAAAATTGAGTAATTTCTTATGTATGTGTGATTGAGATGACTAGGATATGACTGAAGAAAAGTGTGACTAGAGTGTCGTTTATAACAGGAAAAAATGTTAAATGGTCTGGTTGGCACCTATAAAGGGGAGACCCAAAACTAGAATTTAGCTGGATGTGAAAGCCGTTACAACAATATGGTCCATTTTCTTTGTTCTGATTCCATGCCTATCAAACAACTTTCTTGTTTGAATTTAACTTCTTAGACATTCTGCTCATCAGTGAGAGTATTTAGGTCAGCTTGGTAATGTATTTTTCCATAAAAAATTAACATTACAATTCAGTTTATGTGGCAATCCGAGGAAATTTTAATTTCACTCTCTAGGTTAATGTTGCTCCTGGGTAAGAAAGTTTCTCTTTATAATGGGATGGGAGAGCCTGGTGGGCTGCTGTCTATGGAGTTGCATAGAGTTGGACACGACTGAAGCGGCTTAGCAGCAGCAGCAGCAGAGCACAGATTGGTGGAAAGAATCATTACATATTCCCATATTCTTCAAGTTTTGTTGGCCTATGTCAGCCTCTTAAACCTAATCATTGTGTATATAAGCTGGTGTTTGGAATTGCAAGGCTGAAAATTAGACCTTTGAACATGGCTAAACAACAAAAAGGGACCAACCTATCTTGTTAGAGAATATCTCTGTCTCATCACTCTGCAAAAAGAAAGTATGTCTTTGGAGTGTATATTGAAATTTTAATACTAAGAGATATGTAGTAGACATAGGTTGAATATAACAATTTGATTTTTTTCTTTGATAATTGCTATATTAATATACATATGGTAAAATGCATAATGAAGTAATCTGAAGTGAGTTTAGATTCTTTTTTAAAAATTGCATTATAAATGACAAAAGAGAAAGACTTCTGTCTAAAAGAATAATTCTTTAAAAAAGTATAGTTTGTCATATTTAATAAATTATATAAGCAGCTAACCTGTTCTATATTACATGAAACCATAAAATAATGTAGACATTCTTTGTAGCATTTATAAGTTGATGGTGTTATTATGGTACTTTAAAAGTATTTCTTTAGTAAACCATTTCTTTATATATCTTTAAACTTTGCTTAAAATTCCATTAGTCAGATAGTAAAAAGTAAGTTACATTTTGATCCATGACTTTGGCAGTCATTTTTATGGCATGCAGAGTTGTTTCCACAGTGTTCAGAAACACCCAACAATGGGTATCAGTTTTTCAGAGGAGAAAGCTATTTAGTTACTCTGTAGGAGAGAAAACCTTAATTTCATTCTCTGTGTTATTCTTGGGTAAGAAAGTTTCTCTTTGTCATCTTGTGACCTCCTAGGGCACAGAGTGGTAGAAAGAATCGTTACAAGTTCTTCATTACCAGACATTAAGCTATTTTTCCCATTTTAGCTGATAGTAAGCTGTTAATATTAAACATGAGATCTGTACATGTTTTTGATATTGTTTTGTCATTCCACAGGCTGTAGGTTATAGTTGCATGCCCAATAATAAAGATGAAGATGGGCTAGTGGTTTTAGTTTTCAACAAAAAAGAAACAGATATTCGAAGCCAGCAACAGCAGTTGGTAGAATCATTGCATAAAGTTTTGGGAGGAAACCAGACCCTTACTGTAAACGTAGAGGGTATTAAAACATTGCCAGATGATCAGTAAGTATACATTAAATGCACTGTATGTTTCTGTGTACCTTGGTTCAAAGAGAGTGATCAACACAACAGAAAGTGTTTTTGTTGTTAAAGCACAAATTAAATCTCAAAGCAGAATGTTATTTCTCAGCTAGTGATTTTTCAGTATTTATAGAACCATTTATTTAAAAGTCTTTTTCTTAATCTTGGGTTTCTTATTAGATGCTGATAATTTCTTAGATTTTTCATTTAGAAACAGGAGGAAACGTTAATCGTGGCAAATCAGGGGCCACAAAGATGTTACTGCAATGTTTTAACTGATTACTGTTCATATTCATTCATGGATAAATGTTATTAACTTCCCTTGTCCTATGTATAATTGTCATACTTAGTGGCAAGACATTTGCTTTAGAATATTTTGGGTTAGAATTATTAGTGAGATATAGTAACTGAAATCAGACTTTGCTTTTTGTTCTATAAGTTGCAATAAAGCAACCCTTAAGTTTCAACAGAATTTCCAAAGTACTTCTTGATTTTGGTGAGGAAAAAAAATTAAAATAGAACTTGCAGCTAAACATACCTTTACAGATAATATCTTATTTGTCTATCTCATTTCTGAATTCAGCTAGCACCCTTCTAAAATCACATACTGCATTAATATTTGTGGCTGTGAGTTATATGCTCCATATTTTATAACTTGGTTTTCTTTCCCCCAGGACAGAAGTTGTCATTTATGTTGTTGAGCGTTCTCCAAATGGTACTTCAAGAAGAGTTCCAGCTACAACACTATATGCCCATTTTGAACAAACCAATATTAAAACACAATTGCAGCAACTTGGTGTAACCCTTTCTATGACTAGAACAGAGCTTTCTCCTGCACAGATCAAACAGCTTTTACAGAATCCTCCTGCTGGTATGTCTCCAGAGTCATGGGGTTGAGGAAATGAAAAGTTTAGAAGTTCATGCTTCCTCTATTTTGGAAGCTGTTGCTTGGTTATTAATGTTGATGAAACCAGTGTCAGCCTATCATGTCTGCTTATTTGGGACATAGATTTAAATGTTCTTATTGTACTTATTTATTTAATTTTTTGTATTGTATAGCTAATTGTGTTTGTTAGAAATTTTGTTGGGCAGTGATGAACTAAAGAAAAATAGCCCATAATCCATCTACCCAAAGATAATTCAGTCTTAATATTTTATTTTTGTCTCAGTCAGTTCAGTTCAGTTGCTCAGTCGTGTCTGACTCTTTGCGACCCCATGAATCGCAGCACGCCAGGCCTCCCTGTCCATCACCAACTCCCGGAGTTCATTCAGACTCACATCCATCGAGTCAGTGATGCCATCCAGCCATCTCATCCTCTGTCGTCCCCTTCTCCTCCTGCCCTCAATCCCTCCCAGCATCAGAGTCTTTTTCAATGAGTCAACTCTTCGCATGAGGTGGCCAAAGTATTGGAGTTTCAGCTTTAGCATCATTCCTTCCAAAGAACACAGAGGACTGACCTTTATGAACTGGTTGGATCTCCTTACAGTCCAAAGGAGTATTTTTGTCTAGCTTCTCTCTTATTTTAACT
Source organism: Ovis aries (assembly GCF_016772045.2). Lineage (NCBI taxonomy): Eukaryota > Metazoa > Chordata > Mammalia > Artiodactyla > Bovidae > Ovis > Ovis aries. The sequence continues at coordinate 91,770,316 of NC_056059.1, read as the reverse complement.
GAGTATTCAAGTAAAACCTGAATGTGTTTTCACTGTAAAAGAGTCTAGATGGCATATCTCAATTAACTGAGTGACAGATCTTTACCTCTCTTCCGCAGAAGTAACTATTAATAATTTATTGAACTTTATCAATCCTTTATCTGTGATTTTAATGTAAGCATTTATGATATTTATATATAAAGTCCTTGAAAAAAGAATTCTGAACTACACATTTATTACAACCTGCCTTTCTGCTTATAGTATTCCTTAATGCTTTCCATGTCAGTACATAAAGATAAATCTTACTCTTTTTTAAAAACTGTGTGGAATACTGTGGATGTACCTTCCTGTATTTAACCTCTAGGCTATTTCTACCTTTGCACTATTATAAACTATGTAACAGTTAACCTCCTTGTAAACTTGTCTTAAAATGCACAGGAATGTATTTTCTTTTAGAATAGATTGCTGGTAGTGAAATTTTCAAGTTAAGATTATGTGTACAGTCAGCCCTCTGTGTCCAGGGGCTCCACATCTGCAGGTTCCACATCTGCACCTTCAACTAACCACAGGTCCAAAACAGGAAATACATTTTAGGAAGTTCCAAAAAACAAAACTTGAATTGCCGCACCTTGGCAGCTATTTTCATAGCATTTCATTGTATTAGGTATTGTAAGTAACCCACAAGTGATTTGAAGTGTGTGGTAGGATGGGTGCAGGTTATATGCAAATGTTATTAATACTGTACTCTTTCTTACCAGGGACTTGAGCATTCCCAGGGAGTGGGGTGGGTCCTGAACGCCACCCTCTGCAGATATCAGAGGGTCGGCAGTACTTCATGTATTGTTGTTAGGTACTGCCAAATTGCCCTCCAGAGCAAGATCAGCCATTTACATTCATAATAGGAATCTGTTACTTTTCCTCACATTTTTTATTTTTCTAATGTTTTCTCATTCTGCTCTATTTTTGCCAACAATGGAGATAATCAGTCTTTTTAATTTTTCCACTCTTTTGTTAACAAGTTAATATTTACTTTCATTTGCATTTCCCTATTATTAAAGTTGACCAGCTTTTTGTATATTAGCCACATTTATAATATTTGTGAATTACCTATTCATGTTCTTTGCCCATTTTCTATTAAATTTTTTGTCTTTGTGATTTAGAGGATCCCTTCCTATATTCTGGAGATTAATCTATTATCCTATTATAGATACTTGCTTTTGAGGTACTTTTTTTTTTAAAGCTGTATCCTACAAAACAATTTGTTATTCTTGTTATGGTCATATTTGACAATCATTTTTCATTATAGATTTTAGGTTTTGTGTCTCACTTTAGGAGGGCCTTTCCCATACAAATATTATAAAAATGGGAAATAGTTCCTTTTAGAAAAAATATTTCTTTTTTCTGGTAGGTGTTGATCCTATTATCTGGGAACAAGCCAAAGTGGATAACCCTGATTCTGAAAAGTAAGTGTATCTTCATCTTGTTTTTATATACAAACTAATATTTACTACCAGGGAAGCAGATGCAAGCTGTTAACTATAATTCTTACATTTAAAGTGAGTTTATAAAAAAAATAATAAAAGTGAGTTTATCTTCCTTTTCATTCTTTTTTTTTTCCTTCTTTTTTAAAGAATTTTGATTATAATTAGGATGCATTGTGTGGTGAAAAGATTAAAATCTGAGTCATAATGCCCTAATTATATATTTGCATTTAATACTGCAGTTTTTGACCACGCTGTATTTCTTCACTCATAAAATTAGGTTGGATGAAATCTCTGTGGTGTAACACTTGATTTCATAGTCATAGATCTGCCTTTTAACCCTAGAAATGTGAATTACAGGAATGTTATTATGAAAACCTTACTGTGTATTTTGTAATAATATAGGCTTTGGTCCGAAAATTGACCATTTGTGTTTCTTCAGGTTAATTCCTGTGCCAATGGTGGGTTTCAAAGAACTTCTTCGAAGACTGAAGGTTCAAGATCAGATGACTAAGCAACATCAGACCAGATTAGATGTAAGAATCTAGCTTTCTTCTCTGGCCCTAGGAGTAGTAGAGGGGTTACAGACCCTTGTTCTTACCATGTGTTTTAGTTACTGTTTTGTCTTATGAGAAACATTATAGTGTATACTACGAATTAACAATTATACTTTTACACAACTTATTTATTTATAGAGCCTCAAAAAATCATGTAAATCTGATTTAACAATGAGTTTAGAATTGTTGACTTTAGCAAATAAATTAGACTTATGGATTCTTTGGAATTGAAAAGATTATTTTATTAAACACTTATTTATGGGGCCTTATCAAAATGAGGGCTACAATTATGATTGTATTGTCATAGTACATTATAATAATAGGTTAATGAAATAAATTTTAAATTAATGAATGCTTAAATCTTAACATTTTTAAAGTACACTTTTGTAATCAAATGCCTAAAGGTTATAGAGGTCACTTCCAAGTCCTCTTATGTGGAACTCCTAATTAGATATTCATTCAGACTGTATTTGAGTAATGAAGTGCTTCTGTTTTATGAAGCAAACCATTTTTTGTAGCTTGCTCTAATTGATGCTGGTTCTCTTTCTTACATTGATTCAAAATCTGTCTTACTATAATTTATATCCATTTTCTCAGGCATGCTTTGCAGGTAACCATTTTGTTCTTATGACATCCCTAAGATGTCATTCCTAAAATCCCTTAGTATTTTCTCTGGCTAAAGATTCCAACATGGTTTTTGAATGTTACATGATACCCAGGCCATATCTTAGACTCAGTCAGTTCAGTTTAATCACTCAGTCGTGTCCAACTCTTTGCAACCCATGAATCACAGCATGCCAGGCCTGCCTATACCAACTCCCGGAGTTCACCCAAACTCATGTGCATCAAGTCGGTGATGCCATCCAGCCATCTCATCCTCTGTTATCCCCTTCTCCTCCTGCCCCCAATCCCTCCCAGCATCAGAGTCTTTTCCAATGAGTCAACTCTTCGCATGAGGTTACCAAAGAATTGGAGTTTCAGCCTTAGCATCAGTCCTTCCAATGAACACCCAGGACTAGTATCCTAACTTTAGGATGGACTGGTTGGATCTCCTTGCAGTCCAAGGGATTCTCAAGAGTCTTCTCCAACACCACAGTTCAAAAGCATCAATTCTTCGACGCTCAGCTTTCTTCACAGTCCAACTCTCACATCCATGCATGACCACTGGAAAAACCAGAGCCTTGACTAGACTGACCTTTGTTGGCAAAATAATGTCTCTGCTTTTGAATATGCTATCTAGGTTGGTCATAACTTTCCTTCCAAGGAGTACGCGTCTTTTAATTGTATGGCTGCAGTCACCATCTGCAGTGATTTTGGAGCCCCCCAAAATAAAGTCTGACACTGTTTCCACTGTTTCCCCTTCTATTTCCCATGAAGTGATGGGACCAGATGCCATGATCTTCGTTTTCTGAATGTTGAGCTTTAAGCCAACTTTTTCACTCTCCTCTTCAGTTTCTGCCATAAGGGTGGTGTCATCTGCATATCTGAGGTTACTGATATTTCTCCCAACCATCTTGATTCCACCTTGTGCTTCATCCAGCCTGGCATTTCTCATGATGTACTCTGTCCATATAAGTTAAATAAGCAGGGTGACAGTATACAGCCTTGACATACTCCTTTTTCCTATTTGGAACCAGTCTGTTGTTCCATGTCCAGTTCTAACTGTTGCTTCCTGACCTGCATATAGGTTTCTCAAGAGGCAGGTCAGGTGGTCTGGTATTCCCATCTCTTTCAGAATTTTCCACAGTTTATTGTGATCCACACAGTCAAAGGCTTTGGATAAAGCAGAAATAGATGTTTTTCTGGAACTCTCTTGCTTTTCTGATGATCCAGCAGATGTTGGCAATTTGATCTCTGGTTCCTCTGCCTTTTCTAAAACCAGCTTGAACATCTGGAAGTTCACGGTTCACGTATTGCTGAAGCCTGGCTTGGACAATTTTGAGCACTACTTTGCTCGCGTGTGAGATGAGTGCAATTGTGCGGTAGTTTGAGCATTCTTTGGCATTGCCTTTCTTTGGGATTGGAATGAAAATGAACCTTTTCCAGTCCTGTGGCCCCTGCTGAGTTTTCTAAATTTGCTGGCATATTGGGTGCAGCACTTTCACAGCATCATCTTTCAGGATTTGAAATAGCTCCACTGGAATTCCATCACCTCCACTAGCTTTGTTCGTAGTGATGCTTTCTAAGGCCCACTTGACTTCACATTCCAGGATGTCTGGCTCTAGCTGAGTGATCACACCATCGTGATTATCTTGGTCATGAAGATCATTTTTGTACAGTTAACTTCTGTGTATTCTTGCCACCTCTTCTTAATACCTTCTGTTTCTGTTAGGTCCATACCATTTCTGTCCTTTATCGAGCCCATCTTTGCATGAAATATTCCCTTAGTATCTCTAATTTTCTTGAAGAGATCTCTAGTCTTCCCCAGTGTGTTGTTTTCCTCTCTTTCTTTGCATTGATCGCTGAGGAAGGCTTTCTTATCTCTTCTTGCTATTCTTTGGAACTCTGCATTCAAATGGGAATATCTTTCCTTTTCTCCTTTGCTTTTTGCTTGTCTTCATTTCATAGCTATTTGTAAGGCCTCCTCAGACAGCCATTTTGCTTTTTTGCATTTCTTTTCCATGGGATGGTCTTGATCCCTGTCTCCTGTACAGTGTCACTAACCTCCATCTGTAGTTCATCAGGCACTCTCAGATCTAGTCCCTTAAATCATAAAGGATTTGATTTAGGTCATACCTGAATGGTCTAGTGGTTTTCCCTACTTTCTTCAATTTAAGTCTGAATTTGGCAACAGGGAGTTCATGATCTGAGCCACAGTCAGCTCCCAGTCTTGTTTTTGCTGATTGTATAGAGCTTCTTCATGTTTGGCTGGAGAAGGGAATGGCAAACCAGTTCAGTATTCTTGCCTTGAGAACCCCATGAACAGTATGAAAAGGCAAAATGATTGGATACTGAAAAAGGAACTCCCCAGGTCAGTAGGTGTCCAGTATGCTACAGGAGATCAGTGGAGAAATAACTCCAGAAAGAATGAATGGATGGAGCCAAAGCAAAAACAGTACCCAGTTGTGGATGTGACTGGTGATAGAAGCAAAGTCCAATGCTTTAAAGAGCAATATTGCATACGATCCTGGAATGTCAGGTCCATGAATCAAGGCAAATTAGAAGTGGTCAAACAGGAGATAGCAAGAGCGAATGTCGACTTTCTAGGAATCAGCGAATTAAAATGGACTGGAATGGGTGAATTTAACTCAGATGACCATTATATCTACTACTGTGGGCAGGACTCCCTTAGAAGAAATGGAGTAGCCATCATGGTCAACAAAAGAGTCTGAAATGCAGTACTTGGATGCAATCTCAAAAACGACAGAGTGATCTCTGTTCATTTCCAAGGCAAACCATTCAATATCACAGTGATCCAAGTCTATGCCCCAACCAGTAATGCTGAAGAAGCTGAAGTAGAACGGTTCTATGAAGACCTACAAGACTTTTTAGAACTAACACCCAAAAAAGATGTCCTTTTCATTATAGGGGACTGGAATGCAAAAGTAGGAAGTCAAGAAACACCTGGGGTAACAGGCCAGTTTGGCCGTGGAGTACTGAATGAAGCAGGGCAAAGGCTACTAGAGTTTTGCCAAGAGAATGCACTGGTCATAGCAAACACCCTCTTCCAACAACACAAGAGAAGACTCTACACATGGACATCACCAGATGGTCAACACTAGAAATCAGATTATCTTAGACTAGGTACACTGAATTTATTGGCATCACTTTTAAAATGAGTTGTGCATAGTACTATAAATGGGGTGTGACCAAAGTTCTTGAAAGTAAGGACAGAGAAGCTATTATTTGTGCTTATTTTTGTCAGTTTTGCTAGAAGTTTATCAACTTTATTGATCTTTTCAAAGAACAAGTTCTTGGTTTTATTGATTTTTTTTCTAGTTTTCTGTTTACTTAAAGTAATAAATTTATAAATTTTTGGTTTTATAAATTTTGGCTCTTAACCATTTCCTTTATTCTACTTGCTTTGGGTTTATTTTTCTCTTCTTTTTTCTACTTTCTTAAGGTAGCAGCCTAGGGTATTGAGACTTTTAATAAAGGCATTTGATGATACTAATTTTCTTCTAAGTACTGCTTTACCTGAATCCCCCAAAATTTGATAATGTTGTATTTGTCATGTTTGATTCATTAAAAATTTTTTTTATTCTGTTGTTATCTAGTCTAACTCTCTTATGGTCGGAGAACTTTTATATCATTTCAGTTCTTTTAACTTTGTAAAGGTTTTAATCCCTAGGCCTATGAAAAGAATGTGTGTTCTGTTATTCTTGAAGTCTTCTGTTGGTGTCAGTGAGATCCATTTGATAGATTGCTCAGTTCTTCTAAGTTCTTATTGATTTTTCTACTAAGTGTTTATTTTTTAATTAATCTGTTTATTTTTGGTTGTGCTGAGTCTTCACTGCTGCATGGGCTTCCCCAGTTGTAGAGAGCGCGGGCTACTCTCTAGTTTTGCGGTATGTGGACTTCTCATTGCAGTGGCTTCTCTTGTGGGGCACAAGCTTAACAGTTGTGGGGCACAGGCTTGGTTGCTCCGTGGAATGTGGGCTTTTTTCAGATCAGGGATCAAACCCATGTCTCCTGCATTGGCAAGCCGATTCTTAACCACTGCACCACCAGGGAAGCCCTACAAGTTCTGTTGGAAGAGGAGCGTTGAAGTCTCCAGCTCTAGTTATGGATATGTCTTTTTCTCCTTTCACACATTTTAGAAGGTTTGCTGTTAGGTACATACGTATCTAGGATTGTTACATTTTCTTGGCATATACCATAATGTTCCTCTTTATGCTTAGCAATTATCTTTGCTTGGAAGTCAGCTTTCTCTGCTATCAAATAAAGCCACTCTAGCTTTCTTTTGACTAGTGATCTTGTATCTTTTCCATCCTTTTACTTTTAACTTACCTTTATCATGTTTGAAGTAAGTTTTTTGTAGATAGCATAAAGTTTAGATTTAGGCCTACAATCTTACTGTTAACTGTTCGCTCTGTTTTTCTTTCCTCTTTCCTCTCTTTTGTTTTCTTGTGGGTTATTTGGACATTTTTAGTATTCTGTTTTAATGTATTGTCATTTCAGCCATTATTTGTTTTAGTGATTGGTTGAGTGTAGATCTCATTGGGGTGTGTGGTGATGATTTTGTACCCCAGGACACATTTGGCACCATCCAGAGACTTGTTCGGTTGTTACAGCTGGGCGAGGGTGGTGGTTGTGGTCGTGATGGTGGTGTGTGCTACAGTTATCTAGCAGGTAGAAGCCAGGATTCTGATAAACATCCTACAGTGTACAGAACAGTACCACTGCAATGAAGAATTATCTGGCCCAAATTAATAGTGTTGAAAGTGAGAAACTCTTCTCTGTATACCATAATGTATCTCCTTGCACCAGAGGTATGGGTTTTTCTTGGAGTTATCAGCATGATGCCCACTTCTAGGTTTTAGCCTGTGTTGAAACCAAACTGAGGGCAAAATAATGGTAAACTCACCACTAGTTCAGTGGTACTTCAAATTCAGAGTCCTCAGATGGTTGCCCATGCGTTCTGTTCATTTTACATCTATTTTCAACAGGAAAGAGAGAGCGGCACCTATCTAGTCATTTGGTCTAGAATCAAAATTGTTCATGTCATTTGTCAGTTTTTCTGATGGACTGCATATCTTTTCTTTTTGAATTTCAGGAGTTCATCTTTTATTCCAGATTTTAATCCATCGTCTAACATTTTAAAAATCTCCTACTTTTCTTATTTCTCTGCTAATTCTGTCTGTAGTGTCCATAGTTGAAGACTTTTATTTTGTTGTTATTTACAATGCTGTGTTCTCTTGTACAGCAAAGTGATTCAGTTTTTTAAAATATATATATATATATATTCTTTTTCGTATTCTTTTCCATTTTGGTGTATTGCAGGATATTAAATATAGTTCCCTGTGCCATAAGTAGGGTCTTGTTGTTTATGAAAATCTTAATTTTAATGTAATGATAGCCTTTTTTTTTGGCGTTGTGTCTTCTTTTTTGGGGAATTTTCTTAAGAAATCATTCCTCATGCAAGGTCTTTAGAGTCTGCAGTTTTTTTCCTATTATTGTAGAGTTTAACCTTTCACAGTTGAGTCTTCTGTCCTCATGGAATTCACTTTATATATACTATATGATATGAACTTGCTCTAAATAGTAGCTTATTTTTTCCAGTGTTATCCACAGAACTCAGATACTTTCCTCAATGATTTATCAAAGCATTTACCAAACCAGGTTCCCATATATATGTGATATAGTCCGTTCTTAAATCAGTTTCACGTTTTTCCTACTCTTACAGGTTTGCAAAATATTTTAAAGATTATGTGGTGGAGTGAATCTCCAGCCTTTGTTCTTTTCACACTTTTAAAGCTCTTTATGGATCTTAATTCTTCTACAACTGTTTTAAAATTGAGTGTCAAAATGCTAGAATTTTAGTTGGAATTACATTAAATATATAATTGAATCTTAGTAATATTAAGTTATTCCATTATGAACATGTTCCTTTTCTCATTGAAGTCTTTTGTGTCTTGTAATAGTTTTAAAATAAATTTTAAAAAGCGTAGGCATTTTTTCTTGGTTAATTTCTAGATTGTTTTAGTGTTTGTCAATAAATACTGTGAGTGGTAACATTTCTGTTTTTTCTTAATATTGCTGCTATAGAATAATAATTACTCTTGTTGTCTAGAAGCCCTGCAAACTTTTCAAAAATGGAATGGAGAGGGTACCTGGGTTACATAATATAAAATTTGGTTACCTAATTGTGTCCTTTCCACATGGCCTGGCATTGAAGTTTCCTTAAAAGGTGACGTGTAGGTAAACTTGCTAAAATATGTCTTGTACAATCTTCTTACACTCTTACTTATAACATCTCAATATAAGCCAGTGTCACAGAATGATTATGATAGGAACAATCATAATGGGGTTAATTTTGATCAGGAAGCTTTAATGAACTAGGATTTTAACTCATTCTGTAAGGTTAAGACTTTCATGAGGTAGAACAGTAGGATTTTAGGCCAAGCAAAGAACAAATTAACTATCTGCAGAGACATAAAAATGTCTCAGTTGTGTAATTAATATCCTTCCTTTCTCCCTCCACTCTGAGCATCTCTCTCCATAGTATTCTGTTAAACTTACTCTTGGACCGTGTACTATACAGGGCTTCCTTGGTGGCTCATACAGTAAAGAATCCACCTGCAATGCAGGAGACTTGGGTTTGATCCCTGGGTTGGGAAGATGCCCTGGAGGAGGGCATGGCAACTCACTCCAGTATGCTTGCCTGGAGAATCCCCATGGACAGAGGTACCTGGCGGGCTACAGTCTATAGCGTTGCAAACATTTGGACAGGACTGAGCAACTAAGCACAGTGTATACTATACTGTCTTCAAGTAATTAGATTTAATTGTCTCTTAAGGCTCCTGCATGTTACTTTATAGATCTTAACTTTTATACTTTCATGGCCTGGTTGTTTGCTCTATTCCATAATATTCAAATTCCTTAATTACTTCTGAAGAATATGTTTTATTATTCTGTACACTTTGCCTCATCACTAAAGTTCCTGGAGCTCTAAAGAAATTTTTGAATGGTACGTTTTAACTTCTGGATGTACAAAAGTGGAAGAAATACAAAAGTAGGTTTAAAGGAGTTTATATTTTGAGAGATGAATCTCAGGCTCATCTTTTGCATGTAGTGAACTTAATAAATAGTTGTGATACTTTACCTTAAAAATTGTTTTAAACAGATAATATCTGAAGATATTGGTGAATTACAGAAGAATCAAACTACAACCATGGCCAAAATTGCACAATATAAGAGGAAACTTATGGACCTTTCCCACAGAACTTTACAGGTAGTGATTTGGATTTTTTTTCTCTCCCAATATTTATAAGACTATATACATGATGGAAGTGCTAAATATGGATTTTTGCAATAGGAAAAAAAGACTAAAAGGAAATAATAGTCTGAAAGTACCAAACTTTCTCATTAAAACTTAGAACTCTGAGGTGAGATCTCTGGGGAGGATTGGGTGAAGAGAGTGAAAATATTCTAAAACTTGATTTTTTTGAGAGGGTGGGAGGAAAGCAGTGAGAACATGAGTCATCTTTATGAGGTAGCAAAAGTACGCATCAGATCATTAATATCTAGTTTTCATAAAAATAGCAAGTATAACCATTAATGAATGAAAAGCAACAAAAGAACTTGGAAATTAACAAGGAAATAAAAGAATGAATACCAGCTTGAAATTTATCATGAAAACAAACATTATATAGCAGAAATTTGGACGAAAACTTAAAGCCTTAAAAAACTTCATTTTTTAAAGATACAAGATGCAAAAAGTAGAGAACTTAGTACTCAAGAAAAAATATTATCTAGATAAGCCAAAAGGAACCAGTAAGAGGGGAATAAAGATGACGTGGAATGAGTGAAGCAGAAAAACAGAAATCATAGTAGAAAGAATAAGTTGAAGAGCTGTTTCTTTAAAAAGAAATGGCTAAATTAGCAGTACAGTTTAAAATGGCTAAATATGAATCTGAAGAAGGAAGAAAAGACTCATCTCATGAGCCTAAAGACAGAAAAGAAAAATTAGAAGTAAGAAAGGAGATAATACCACATATATACACAAGAAAATAAGAAAATACTACAGTGGAATTCAGGGCAATAAATTTAGATGTTAGATGATTTTTTAGAAAGATGGAAATTATTAAAATTGACCTACAGAAAAAAAATCTTAAATAGACAAACACCATAGAAGCAATTAGGGAAGTTATTAAAGATCCAACAGTGGAAAAAGCACAAAGGTCAAATAGATTCATTTGTCTAAACATTAATGAGCTAATTCTAAAGTTACTTTATTTCAGACAAAAAGAAAAATATAGCTGTTTTTTCAAGTTTGAGATATAATTCATATACCATACAATTCACCTATTTGATTTTTAGTATATTCACAACTTTGTACAACCATCACCACAATCAAGTTTTAGAACATTTGCATCACTCTAAATTAAAAAAAAAAAAAACGCCATACCCATAAGCAGCAACTCCCCATTTCATCCTAAACCCCCTAGCTGTAGGCAACAACTTTGCATTTCTATTGATTGGCCTATTTTTGAACACTTCTTGTAAATGAAATCATAAAATATGTGGTATTTTTTGACTGGCTTCCTCAGCATAATATTTTCAGTGTTCATTCATGTTGTAGCATGTAACAGTACTTCCTTTTTATTGCTGAATAATATTTCATTATATGATTAACAGATTTTATCTCTTCATCAATCGATGAACATTTTGGTTGTTTAAACTTTTTGGCTATTCTGAATAATGTTCCTATTAACACTTGTGTACAAGTGTTTGTGTGGATATATGCTTTTGTTTCTCTTGGGATACATAAACCGAGGATGGCAATTGCTTGGTAATGTGTACCTCTGTGTTCAGCCTTTTCAATAACCAAATTATTTTTCCAGAGCAGCTGCAGCATTTTATATGTTTTTAGTATCCCAAAGTAAAAATTTATAAACAGATAATTCTAATATAGGTACAGATTATGCTAAGTAAAACAAACCAGACTGAAAGGCTATATATAATTCCATTTATATGATACAATGCAGAAGGCACAGCGAGAGGTATGTAATAGATCAATGGTTGCTAGGAGCAGACGGTAAGGGAGAGGAGACTACAAGGAGCAGGAGGGAACTTTTTGGGTGATAGAAGTGTTCTACATCTTGATTGTGGTGATGGTAACCTGTGTTCATCAAAATACATAGAACTGTACTGCTAAGAAGGGTGAATTTTGTTGTATGTGAATTATAACTCAGTAAATGTGACAAAAGAAAACAAGTGCAGAAAACCTAAGTGAAATATAAGAGAATCCAGCTATTATCAAATTCTAAAGGACTGTAATTTTTTTCTTAAAGGAATATAATATACTTTGACTAAGGTTAATTTCAGGAATGGAAGGTTGGTTCTATAACAGGATCTATGAACATAATTTATTCTAGCAACACATGGAAGGAAAATACGTAAGTTTTTGTAAATAAGCAGGGTAATTAAACTAGTATAAAACAATGAAAAGAGATCATCTCTTTGCTGATGATATGACTGTGTATCTAGAAAACCCAAGGAAATAAACAATAGAATGTGGTAAGATGGCTAAATATGAGATTTTTAGTGTTTATACTAAATCAGTGTTAGTGTTTTAAAATCAGTGTTTTAAAAATCAATGTTTCTTTATACTATTAAGGGAAATAAGAGTATTCCATTCATTATCATGAAAAAACTGTAAAGTACTTAGGAATAAATTTGTGAGGAAAGTATACAATCTGAATTAAAGTTTTCACAGATGAAACCATATTCTTAGATGAGAAAATATCTACTTTATAAATTTTAAGAGTGAATTACAGCTTTTAAAAAAACTGATTAAAATCTTTCAGTACATAAGGATAACTTTTGAGAATAGATTCAGGAAAACAAAAAAATAGTGTAGCGGATTTGGCTCTATCAAATTTTAGAAACTATTTTAAAGTTCTTCTAATCAAATTAGCATGAGCTTGGTGTAAGGTTGGACATGAAGATCCACAGAACAGAATAGAGAATCCAGAAATAGGTGCATGTTGTATCTTAATATGAAGAAGGTGATATTTCAATTCAGTGGGTTTAGTTAATAAATAATGCTAGAGTAATTGTCCATCCATCTGGAAAATTTGACCACTGTATCACACCATGTACCAATTAGCTCCTGGTTCTCTGTCCACGAGGATTCTCCAGGCAAGAATACTGGAGTGTATTGCTATCCCATCCTCCAAGGGATCTTCCCAACCCAGGGATCAAACTCGGGTCTTCCGCATCGCAGGCAGATTCTTTACCATCTGAGCCACCAGGGAAGCCCATATACAAAAACAAAGAGTATTAAAGACTTAACTCTTAAGAAATTTATGAAGCTACATGAACAGCCTAGGGATTGAAGAGACATGCAGCCAGAAAACCAGAAGCTGTAAAAAAACAAAACTGACTTAACAAAAAATATTGTATAGCAAAAGAAAACAGAAGCCATTTGTCAGTAGTCAAATGATTTTAGAAAAAGAAAATTGTGAATTTGCAAACAGCACTGATTTTAGTTGTAAATATTTGTATCTTACAAAGTGCTACATTTTGACCCCTAAAGCCCCAATTGAAATACAGGCAAATGTATGAAGACAGTTCACAGAAGGGCAGATGTGAAATAGTTCTTAACTGATGGAAGATGGTCCTTCAGCATTCAAGGTGGGGGTGGAATCCCCTGGTGGTCCAGTGGTTAAAGTTCCCCGCTTCCACTGCAGGGAATCTGGGTTCAATCCCTGGTCAAGGAACTAAGATCCTAACTGATCCCAGAAGTCAAGTGGCCAAGAAAGAAAAAAACAATCAAGGGGATGCAGACTGTAAAAAAGAAAAACCGTGTGATGCTGTAGTGCTCGCTCTCCCATCAGATGGGAGAGAATTCAGATGTCGTTACCTGTTGCTGACAGGAATGTGTGGAAAAGGGTAGTCTTATGTGTCTTATGAATATATAAGTTACTAGGATATTTGGGAAAGCAATTTAGCAGCTTCTGAAGACTGAATACACCTACCTTTAAACCCAGCAATCTCGAATTCATGGCAGTCTATACCAGTAAATAAAGATATATACAGAGACAAAACTGTTCATTATAGCATTGTTCAGAGTGTCAAAACTAGAAACTAGATATCCCCCTCGATATAAGAATACTTAAGTAAATTATTGGCTAATCATGAAAATTATGTAGTCATTGAAAGTAAATTCACATAACTTGCCTAATAAGAATGGGCAAACAATTCAAATCTTGAACTGTTATGATTCTAACTATTCTTAGTGTATTTAGCTAATTTCTTTCAACAGTTGATGTGTAATAAAATTACCTACATAAATGAAAAGAGATAATTCTATTGTTTTTGTTGGGCTTTCTTTGTGTAGGTCCTAATCAAACAGGAAATTCAGAGGAAGAGTGGGTATGCCATCCAAGCTGATGAAGAGCAGTTGCGAGTTCAGCTAGATACAATTCAGGGTGAACTAAATGCCCCTACTCAGTTTAAGGTAAGACTATAAAGCTAGAATTTGTTTCAGGTGGCTCAGAAGAGAAATGTTACTTGTTCTTTAAGTACGTGTTTTTTTTTTTAATTAAAACTTGCTTTCTAAAGTAGACTCTTAATCATGATGTTCTGGGCGTGTATTAATTCTATGATTGTATTAATGTTTCAAATAAGGTACAAAAGGAGAATTGAAACACCTTTAATTAGAGTAGTATCCATCCTTTTAAAATATTCTCTTAGAAATGGTTGCTGTTGTGAGCAGTTCTAATTCAACTCAGTATTATTTTTAAGGGCCGACTAAATGAACTGATGTCCCAAATCAGGATGCAGAATCACTTTGGAGCAGTCAAATCTGAAGAAAGATATTACATAGATGGAGATCTGTTACGAGAAATCAAGCAGGTAAGTTTTCCACTAGAGTGCACTTGTTAAAAGGTGAATTCACATCCATAAGGATGGCTATTATCCAAAACAAAACACCCTCCAGAGAATAACACGTGTAGAGGATGTAAAGAAAATGGAACTGTCATGCATTGCTAGTGGCAATGTAAAATGATATACACAGGCACTGTGAAAAATGCTTCCTTAAAATATTCAATATAGAATTACAATACAGTCCCGCAATTCTGCTTCTGGGTTATGTACCTGTAAGAATTGAACGTAGTGACTCAGATATTTGTATGCCCATGTTCATAGCAGCATTATTCCCAGTAGCCAGAGTGGAGGCAATCCAGGTGCCCACAGGTGGATAAGTAGATAAAATATGGTATATGTATACAATGGAATATTAGCCTTAAAAAGGCAGGCAGTTTATACACACACACATCCACATCATGGATGAACTTTGAAGACATTATGTGAGATAAGCCAGTTATTTGAAAGGACAAAAGTTGTGTGATTCCATTTATATGGTGTACCCAAGACTAGAATGGTAGTTGCTGAAGGGAGGGTTACTGATCCCATCAGCCTTCAGGGGACCTGGGTGGAGGCTGCAGGAGCCAAGACCTCAGACCACTTGTCTAAGCCTCACTTCTATGAAAACATTAGGAAGTACTACTCTAGCTTACTTTCATTAGTATAAATACAGATTGGTTTAATGAAAGCTGTCCATCCATCCAGCAACTGTCTAAAAACATATATTAAGATGGCAAACTTTGTGGAACATATTAGATAGGACTAATTGGCATGGCCTGAGGATTTTAGGTAGTTATAAATGTCCTTATTTATCTAATTTTATTATGTGTTTTAGTATGAATATTGCTGTTTTATGCAACTAGAAACTAGTTTGGCTCCTGGGTTCTCAAAGAGTATCAGTTCAGTTGCTCAGTTGTGTCCAGTTCTTTGCGACCCATCAACTGCCACACGCCAGGCCTCCCTGTCTATCACCAACTCCCAGAGTTTACCCAAACTCATGTCCACTGAGTCAGTGATGCCATCCAGCCATCTCATCCTCTGTCATCCCCTTCTCCTCCTGCCCTCAATCTTTCCCAACATTAAGGTCTTTTCAAATGAGTCAGCTCTTCGCATGAGGTGGCCAAAGTACTGGAGTTTCAGCTTCAACATCAGTCTTTTCAATGAACACTCAGGACTGATCTCTTTCAGGATGGACTGGTTGGATCTCCTTGCAGTCCAAGGGACTCTCAAGAGTCTTCTCCAACACCACAATTCAAAAGCATCGGTTCTTCGGTGTTCAGCTTTCTTTATAGTCCAACTCTCACACCCATACATGACCACGGAAAAACCATAGCCTTGACTAGACGGATGTTTGTTGGCAAAGTAATGTCTCTGCTTTTTAATATGGTCTAGGTTGGTCATAACTTTCCTTCCAAGGAGTAAGCATCTTTTAATTTATACATATACCTGATTATATTCATATTTATAATTAACTGAGAACAATTCCAACATATTAGAATAACTATATGAGTTTATGCAATGAAATTGCGAATAATATAAACACCTGAAATGTTAGCAGTAGTAGTTACCACCGTTATCATCCGTTTATACTTTGTACTTTAAAACATGGAAATTCTCAGAATGATACTTTTGTTAATCTATATTTGAGTACCTTCTTGCATTGTTTTAATATAACTGGTTTTCTATCAAAGGTTGATAAAAGAAATCTGTAAAAATCTGCATCTTATGTAAAATTTGTTATATTTATTACATATTTGATTTTGTTTTTCACAGTATTTAACTGTATTTAAGTGTTAACAAAAGATACAGTGCAGATTTTTAAAATATGCATATGAGAGCGACTGAGTCCTGTATTGCTAGTAAAATAATGAAAAATAGCCTTTTTCTTGTAAGCAGCTTGCAATTTAATAGAGAAATACATTGATATTTTTTTGATTCTTTCTAGCATTTGAAACAACAACAGGAAGGCCTTAGCCACTTGATCAGCATCATAAAAGATGACTTAGAAGATATCAAGTTGGTAGAACATGGATTGAATGAAACCATCCACATCAGAGGTGGTATCTTCAGTTGACAGCTCACAAACTTGTGTTAAAGATTTGTGAAATACATCTTCCTGTTACATCAGGCCTTCTTTAAAAATGAAACTGACCACATGGGGGGGGGGGGGAACAATCCTCTCTCCTGACTTGGTTTTTGAGAAGGTTACTGAAAAATTATTATTCATCAAATCTGAAATAACAGTCACCTCACTGCTCTTCAGAGCTAGCCTTTGAAAGATTTGTATCTAAAAGCTGTAATTACTTTAAAAGAGAAATACATAATTACCAAAAATATTTACTATTGTACATTTTTACAACAGCATTGTTCTTAGAAATAATCAATGTTTAATGATTCTCCATTGAGCCTGTACTCTGCTTTCCATAGCAAGTAAATATGAAATGTCTACTTTGCACATAACAAAATAAACTGTATAATTACTTGGCTGCTGGAGATTTGTACTTCAGAATGTAAATGTCAGTTTTTATATTTGTGAATTCATCTGTGGGAGGAGTAAAAAAAACCCAAGAGTATTTAATGATTAATGTGGTTTTCTTTTCATTCTATAAAGATTGAATATATATTTTTATATTATTTTACTTATTTGGAATTTACAGAACACACATAAGCAATTAGGATATAACAGAAGAATTACATTTTATCATTTTTGCACCGTTTTTTGTTTTTTAAATCTCTTTATTTCTAAAAAATATGAAAACAAATAAATTCTTGATTTTAATCACTTTTTATATAATTCTGTCTGGTGCTTTATTTGGTTCTGGGAGAAAGATTATTTGTGTTCATACAAGTATTAAATCATAATCACAACTCAAGTATTTCAGTTTTAACCTGGTTTTAAGTCTGACTTCACCCTCAAGAGTTGAAGGGCTTCCCTTGTGGCTCAGCTGGTAAAGAATCTGCCTGCAATGTGGGAGACCTGGGTTTGATCCCTGGGTTGGGAAGGTCTCCTGGAGAAGGGAAAGGCTACCCACTCCAGTATTCTGGCCTGGAGAATTCCAAGGATTACAGTCCATGGGGTTGCAAAGAGTTGGACACGACTAAGAGACTTTCACTTCACCCTCAATACTGATGTATTTTGACCAGGGTACAGCAAATAGAAATTACTTCATATATCATCTAGGATAAAGAATTCTCTAATACATCATTAGTATCTGAAAACACTGGAAAGTCTAAATTAGACATGGTAATATGCAATAGTGATTCTTTACAACCAGGTAATTTAAGCAATTTCTCTGACTACACATGGCACATCTCACTGCATCATGTTAGCCCCTCTTGGAATGCTTTCACTCTGCATTTCTGCATCATGCTTTGGGTTATGATGAGAGGTGTCATCAACAGCCTATGAACCCTGCCACTGTGTTACTATGAGGATGGCGAGGAGTGTGGTGTGCTGTGTATCCAGAGGCCCCCTCTGAGATACCACTGGAGGGATCTGTCCAGATGCAGACTAGCTAACAGTTGTGTAGGAGACACAAACAAGGCTAGTGGGCTGTTTCTTCTAACACCTCTTTCTCATCCTTGTAGCCAAAGGTGAAAGGAGTTTGCCCCTCTGCACGCCCTCTTACTGTAGAAGAACTGGTGATTTAACAAATGAGAATTGCTCCTCAGTGAGCAACATCTCTGTTGGGACAGATGGCTAACCATGCTCACCTCTCTAGCCTTTAATTTTCTGTGCTGTCATATTCTTAATTTCTAATTTTACAAGCCCTAAACAGGGCTCAGGGTCTGTGTTTTAAAGACAGGTCCAGTTAGCCTCCTAAGTTTGGATTCTGCTGGTGACTGCATGTGTAAGGCAGGCTACAGGCCTTGTTCATGCAGCTGGTTAGCTAGATAAGCAGCCCTGGTCTGTACCTGACTTGTGCTCCAAGCAAATAATCAAGTTCTAGATTTGGATGGAAATCAGACTAACTTTGGCCTCAGGACTAAGTTGTGCTCTCCAGCACAATTTATATAAGTTCTGTGAACTGCATAATGGTTCTTGTGGATAGTTCACTCAAAATTCTCAACATGAAAACCCTTAACACCTAGTTTAGACTTCATGACGTTTTTCTGTATCTCTGAAAATGGCCTAAGTTCTTTCTGAAACATTGGTACTGTAAACAAGTGTCACTTATCAAAGCCCATGCCTAAATCTGTTACCATTCAACCACTCTTTCTTGGGGAAAAGAGCACCTTACTGTACTTACCTCATCCTCCTTTCTTACTGAGCCCACATATTCATTTAGTACTGTCTGCCTTCCTAGGTTAATATGAGGTTCAAGTTAGGGACTACGTATGTGAAACACTTAGTAAACTGTTGTGTTTGTAAAAATATAAAGTGTTCATATATAGAAGGAAAATGAGACTGAAAGAATATACTATTTGAAGTCAAAGTCTGATCCTTTAAAGATGAGTAAAACACCTTTAAAATTCCAATTCAGGAATTAAATTCATGTTAACCACTAGCATTATTGATATTTTAGTATCGAGAGAGTCATTTCATAGGCAGGTTGATAAGAAGTCTAGGGGTCCCCAAGGAGAAAGGGGTCTGGAATTCTCAAGGAGGAAGAAAGAACAAACTTTTTTTCCCTCTACATTCTTTAGGATTATGTAACAATAATGTATCCTGCCTGAGGACAGTCTCTGGATCAAACCTGACTAAACCTGTTATCTTAAAATGTAAATTATGGGAGTAGGTCTGGTGAGGTCTTTACAACCTCCAGACATTCTTTTGATTCACTGGAGAGTATATAACTCCATTTAACACTAGCAAGCGGGTACTCCTTCTGCCCCCTTCTGATGCCTACGTCAGAAGCTTTCTCTATCTCCTTTATACTTTAATAAAACTTTATTACACAAAAGCTCTGAGCGATCAAGCCTTGTTTCTGGCCCCGGATTGAATTTTTCTCCTCTGGAGGCCAAGAATCCCGGTGTCTTTTCGCGGTTTAGCAACAACCTTTCAATATCTGGCAATTCTACTGAAATTAAAAGTCTTTTATTGAATTAAAAGTATACATTTTTTTACAATCATAAAATTAATACAGAAATAAGTGAAAAACGAATTTTATGGTATCTCGGTTTACTACCAGATTGCTAAGTGAATAACATTCACATTTTATCAACTGAATGTTGACCAACAAGTGAAAAATACATCATTCCTTTTGATGATTTCTGTGGGATGCCTGTAGTTGTATTTCAAGTACAATGTAAAGTACAAGTAAAGAATGTATCAGACTACAGAGCGACCGAGATTTATACTGATGAAGATGATGAATGTCCCACACTGGGGAAGGAGCATTTTGCCAGAAGATGCAGAAGGATGGCTTTTGGGACCTGGAACTGGAACTGCTGGAGCTGGAGCTGTTAATGAGAACACACAGTCACTGACACACGTCATTTTGAGTATCACATTTCATCCACTGACACCATATTTCCTGAATATATGAACAGACAAGTTAGATAAGAAACATACATGAAGTACTTCTAACCAGGACAGCTTTAAATACAGTTCATTACAGACTGGGGGATATATTTTCATATACATCATCAAGGTGTGTTGATCTAAGTTTTATCCAGGTTTCCACAGCCTTTTTAGTATTTAAGTAGACAAAAATAATTTTTCATTGTTCAAGTTCACTAGAATTTCTTAGCAATTGAAAATTTTCATTTTCTGTATATAAAAGATAAAATTTAATGCTGTGTCTATATTTCATATGTATATTCTACCAGTATACAATGGAATATAGCTGCATTTTTTAAAACACTAAGCCCTGCAAGCTGATTTAAAGAAAAAAAAAAAAAAAAACTTTTCCCTTTATACATAAAAGACTACTCTGGAGAAAACCACTTCCCTTCCATCTGAACTAGCAGAGAGAGGTTCAGTAGAGTCCAGCCATCCGGGATGGTCTGATTCACACTGCCCTTAATGCAGACATCTGACTTTTGACTGTGTTCTGGTTTAGACTACCAGGGAAGACTGGAAATACCCAGATGGGCTCACCATTCACATTTCATAAGTGAAACCGTGGAAATATTATAAAACCTTCAAATCATAAATGTATTTGCTTGCCATAATCATAAACATGCAGTTATGGGAAAATGGACAGGCAGATGCACTCCCGCATTAGTTTGTTACT
Source organism: Ovis aries (assembly GCF_016772045.2). NCBI lineage: Eukaryota > Metazoa > Chordata > Mammalia > Artiodactyla > Bovidae > Ovis > Ovis aries. The sequence continues at coordinate 91,749,583 of NC_056059.1, read as the reverse complement.
AGAGAGCAGTGGTTCTCAAGGGCCTACTAAGGCAGTCTGCAAGCTTGTCAGGATATTTTTTGATTATCACAGCAGTGGGGTATAGAAGTAGAAGACCAGTATCCATGCTGTGGACAGTCTTGTACAATGAAAAACTGACCCACTCCACATAAATTTCAAATGCACTGCTAGACATATATGTAAATTAAAAATGTATTTATATCCAGGACCTGTTTTACATATAAGCAAAATATATTCGGATAGTTTTAAGAAACATTAGTTTCTATATAATAAGTTTAGATTATTAGTTTAGTATCTAATTAGTTTCTACCTAATAAGCCCACAGTATTTCTTCACTTTCATTTTTCTTATATAGAATAGCTTCCAGGTTTCTCTTAAATCCAAATTTATTTGTGTAATTAAATACAATCATATGACTACTTCATTATGTAGAATAATCTAGGCATTTATTTACATACTGAAATGTTTATAATTTTGTTATATCATTAGGACATTACTTGATTTTTTTATGGGTGCAAGTGGGTCTTATCTAAGAATTTTATTTCAGAATACCTTTATAAAATATTTGTTCTAAAAGAATTGGGTTGATAGAGTTGAGAATCAATGCTTAAAAAAGTAGTCTCTATATACAGTTGAAAATCACTGCTTAAGAAACAAAATCAAGTTGCCCCCACCATTTGCACATACAAGTATTTGGATGTGACATTATATTCTGTTAGGATGTTTTAAACTCGAGATTGGTGTCTTTTTTTAAAAAAACTTTCTCAGTTTTTGTATATTGCAGAAACAGACATTATCAACTAAGGAAAAGAAATATTTCTTACTAGGCTGGTTGATATCTTGGCTTTTGTCTTCTAAAATAGAAACAGGGGTTCAGTTAATTGCATTGTACACCAAAGAGAAAAAAATTTCATTCAATGATTAAGCAAACTTGGTTATCTCTGGGTATGGGACTAAAGGGCAGGATAGACTTACAGGTATTGGGGGAGGGTCTAAGTTTACTTATTTGCATGCTTTGAAATTTTTTTACAATGTATGTGTGTTTCCATTTCAAAAAGTTAAAATCTTGTTTATAGAAAAGTCTTTTTTACATATTAACCTCAGATTCCCAAGTGCAACTATAGCCCTACCATTTCCTGAATGCTTACTGTGTCACACACTGACAAAATACTTAACGTACATTAACGCTTTTACTTCTTACAGCCCTAGTAGGTAGTAGATTTATCCATATTATACAGATTTCCCCAAAAGTTGCATAAAATCACAACTTTTATGCTTGGTAATCAGTGGGAGCAATACCTGCTTTCAAAGCCTCTGCTCTTAATTACTATGCTATTCCAACTCCGAGTGTGCTAAAATATTGCAATATTGCCATATTTTGATGGCTCTGAAGCCAAATACCAATTCTAGAAGCTCAGATTAGAGGTGTATTTTCTGTAACTACATCCAGCTGGGAGACAAGTGTCATGCAACAGAAAATGAACAAAACTTGAGAAGTTTGGGTCTTGATTGTCTCGTCCTAGCCTTTTACAGGTTCCTTAACTTCCCTATATTCCATGTTTTCATCTCTGAAATGGTGACAGTACTTCTCTTATTGGATTATATGAGATTCTGTGTAAATGTTTTAACATCACCTTTTAAAAAGCCTGCACTATAACAGTTTTCTAAGAAAGGGCACAATACAAAACAGTCCTAGCAAAACTGAGCGGCTTATTGCTGGAGGGCATGGAGAGTGCAGTAAGGAGGGCAGAAAGCATGTCCCACACTGTGCAGGGCTCACACACCCCTACTCAATGCTGCCATTCCTGTGACTACAGATTCCCTCAGTAGCCTGCTCACCTGGAGAAACCTGCCCCTTCTGGAATGGACAGGCGCAGCTGGAGGTCCACTGCCCCAGCTTCAGGTCAGCTGCCTTTGTCTCTGCCTGACCCAGGGAGCCCTAAGAGCAGTCCACTGCTCACACTGAAAGGAGTCCTCAGCACCTCCCCTGTGGCTTGCAGACTGGATGTCAAGCTGTACAGCCCAAGTGTCCAGACCCCTTAAGATGGAGCTCAGTGAGCGATTACAGTAAAGGACTCAGAACCCCAAGGTGCCTCCACCCCCACATACATAAAAGAATTTTATAAAAAGAATTTACCAGGGTTTTCATCCGGTTGTAACATTTTTATTTCTAAATGAGAAAAAGATTTATTATTCAGATAATAATAAAGGCAACTACCATTTACTATTTTAACCCACCATTTGTTTTATCAGTGCTTTATCTCATTAGGACTTTAATCCTAAATCAGGACTTTAGTCCTGCAAGACAGAAGCTTTCCTTGTTTTACAGATGCAGAAGCAGAGGTCCAGAAAAGTGAAATAACTTATACAAAGTTACCAAGAGGAAAATGGCAGAGGAGAGACTTCATGAAGTTGGGTCTGTCTACACAGACCATGTGCATCCCCATACCTTGCTAAGCAACTGCCTTTCAAAGCCCAGTGTGCCAAGTAAGGTGCCAATGAGAGTACTATGTAAACTCAGGTCCAGCGAGCTGAAGAGATGTAAACAAAGTGTGCCATCAATGTCATTAAAGGTTCACTTCAAAGCTGTGGCCAAGTAAGTTCAATCATTCAAATCTGGGTGAATATAAAAGTGTTGCTGGAACCTCTCTCTCTGGGTCACAGTGAACTGAATGGCTGGTTCCTGCCCACAGCATGCAGTACCCAAAGGCAGCAACGTTAAGCAAAGCTCAGTGCTGTGTGGATGGATGCCATTTAGCAGATGCCAGAAATCTAATTTCCTTAACAGATGATCATTCTGTAATAACAAAACCTACCAAAAATTATTTTCAAAACACCTTATGAATTCAAAAGAAAGGATTTATAAGCACTGGATAGGGGCTTGCACCCTGAGATTCTGTGTTTTCATAGGCCTTACAGGTATCTCCATAAGGCAACATATGTGTGTTAGCCACATTTGAAAGATGACAATTCTTAGGCATACAGAAGTTTTGTATTGTCCATAGTTCTCTGGTAAAATACTAGATCATGTCTTTATTTTTTTTTAAACCTTCTCCTTGTCTTCCCCTTGTCTCAGAGATAAAAATTAAGTTTGAGAGCCTTTTAATATTTTTTCCTCCCCTATCAGCATAAGTTCTGAGGTCCTTCTGACTTGACAGGAGTTACACTGTTCAGTTTCTCCGGCCACAGAAACTCAAGGCCCCTCACAAGCCTTGCGTTCAGCAATAGCCTCACACTTTTTCATATACTTGTTTTCATGGTTATATCTTAAAGGTAGGTTAAATATGCATGATAAATATAATGGAAAAACACTTGAGGAACCATACATTTTAAGAAACTGGTTCTTGGTCATAGCAGCTTTCCTGGTGGCTCAGACAGTAAAGAATCTGCCTGTAATGCAGGAGACTGGGGTTCAGTCCCTGGGCCAGAAAGATTCCCTGGAGAAGGGAATGGCTACCCACTTGAGACTCCCACAGACTGCAAGGAAATCAAACCAGTCAATCCTAAAGGAAATCAACCCTGAACATTCACTGGAAGGACTGATGCTGAAGCTGAAGCTCCAATACTCTGGCCAGCTGATACGGAGCCAACTCACTGGAAAAGACCCTGATGCTGGGAAAGATTAAGAGCAGGAGGAGAAGGGGTGACAGCATCACCAACTTGATGGATGTGAGTTTGAACAAACTCCGGGAAAGAGTGGAGGACAGAGCAGCTTGGCACACTGTAGTTCCCAGGGCCACAAAGAGCAGGACATGACTTAGCGACTGAACAACAATTTGGTTATAAGAACCTAGATCTTTCGCTCATGTGATCTTGTGCAAAGTACTTAGCCTCCCTGCATATGTAATGGTGACAATTATATCTATACTTCCCAGACTGGCAGTCTCCTCTCCAGCATGCCTAACATTGCTTACCAGGTAGTGAAAAAGATTCTGGAATTTTCATTCCTAAATGAGAAAGAAATTTTCAGTGACTTGCAGATTGTTCCAGTAAGTACAATTTTCAAACTCCTTCTTGTCTCATGAACTCAAGTGATACATGCACCAGAGAGCCCACCTGCACTGTAGTTTCTGGCTTTTACTTACAAAGCTCTGGCTACATGGACCCTCACTGTGCAAATCTATGCCAGACTCAGAAAAGCCTTCTGTCATGGTGCCTCACTAAGTGCCTCTGTGCCAGGAGAATACTATCCTTAGTTACCTGCAGATCCTAGGTGCCGAGATGCTTTTATTAACAGCCAAAGCTAACAATCAGCTTTTGCATAAAGTCGAAGTTTCTACTAAATACCTTTAGCTGTGGAATCTAAGGCTGGACTGCATGCATCCAGGTTGTAGCAGCCTGCCTTCTGCCTGCCCCCATCAGAGCTAACTCTCCTGCTCTGAGAATGCACACACACTAGGGAGGAAAGGCACTTTCCTACTCTCTTCTCCAGCTAAAATTTTGTAGAAAGACAGGCAGGAAGGAGGCTGTAGGGGAAATATTAATGACTAGTTGTCTCATGACAATATTCTCTTTAATACCCGGAGGAATCCTTTTCTTCTCATACTTGGACCAAGAGTGTAAATAAAGCTGTCTTACCAGGTATCTGGGTGGCTTCCTGGCTTTTCATACCTGAAGACAGAAATGAATACTGGTTAATGTTAATCAACTATCTTGTGTTGTTAATACTCCCTTTTGGGTATACCAGCCCCCATCTCCAAGACTTAAAAAGCAGGGGGTGGGGGTGGGAAACGGTAACAATAAAAACTCCTTTTAATTGCTCTTCATTCTCAGACTGGACAAAGCCCAAACTCCTGATGCGGGACTTCAAGGACTTCACGATCTAGCCAACCTTGTCTTCATAAGGCAATCTGAGTACACCAGCTTTTGAATGAAACAGTACTGGGTCTAAGACTCTGCTTGGTTTAGTTCTATTGTCATTACAGTTATTAGCTCTCTGACTGGGCAGGCTTAATCTCTGACTAGGCAGGCTTAATAAATCCCTGACCTTCAGTCCCTTATTTATGCAAAAGAAACACCTTGCACGTTTGTAGTAAGTGACGATTATAAAAGTGCTAAATACATTATTACATGGAACATAAGCAGCTCTCAATAACTAGAGTTCCTCTGTTGTGGCTTAAGTTATTCCTCAAACTCTACATGTCCAGTAATGTCCTTAATTCTAGGAGTCCTCGTATCTCCTTCTAACCTTGCAGCTAGTCTCAGAGAGTAAATAAAGGATCACTTACCAGGAAAGACAGTGGATGCCTGGCTTTTCACTTCTAAAGATGAGAATAGGAACTATGTAATGATAAATGCAGTAAGCTTGAAAATTAACCTTATATAACTATGTACAAGTGAGAGGTGACCCATTCCCAAAGTTTTTAGAGTTTTCGGTAAAAACGAAGGAGATTTAGCACACTGGTGCCTAACTTACAGAGAGAACTATGGCCAGTGATCCAGGCACTTTCTAGATAAAGCGAAATCTCTCTTATCGATTTATATTTTTTAGACTCTGACCTATATTTGTCATGATTAATTTTTTAAATAAAATTTCTTGATTATATAATTATAGATAATTTAGAAAAATATAGGAATTTATTAAAAATTACTCATAATCCCAGATATCAGAGCTGCTGCTGCTTGGTTGCTTCAGTCGTGTCTGACTCTGTGCGACCCCATAGACGGCAGCCCACCAGGCTCCCCCATCCCTGGGATTCTCTAGGCAAGAACACTGGAGTGGGTTGCCATTTCCTTCTCCAGATATCAGAGCTATTCATTCTTAATACTGGTACATTTCCTTCTTGTCTCTTTGCTATAATATATGTATATGTGTATATGCTACATACATTTTCATTACTTTTTCAATTTTACTGAGATATAACTGACATAAAACACTGTATAAGTTTAAGGTGTGCAACATAATGGCCTGAGTTACATACATTGTGGCATGATTACCACAATAAGTTTAACATCCAGCATCTCATAGAAATACCAAAAAAGAAATTTTTTTTCCCTTGTGACAAGAACTCTTAGGATCTACTCTTTTAACAACTTTCAAATACACTACACAGCTGTTAACTATAATCATGTTGTACATTATATTCCTTGTACTTATTTATCTTATAAATGGAAGTTTGTTCGACTCTGTAAAATAAATTTGACATTATATTCCATATGCTGTTTTTATCCTTTTTTAAAATTTTTATTGGAGTATGACTGACTTACAATGTATTAGCTTCAGAAGTACAGTGAAGTGAATCTGTTATACATACACCTATGCCCACTCTTTCTTAGATTATTTTCCCACTAAGGCCATTACACAGTATTGAGTATAGAGTTTGTTTTTATCCTGTGATTTTTACTGTCACTGTGAGTACTTTCTCTTATCTCTAGGCTTCTCTGGTGGCACAGTGGTAAAGAATCTGCCTGCTAAGGCAGGAGACATGAGTTCGATCTATGGGTCAGGAAGATCCCCTGGAAAAAGAAATGACAACCCACTCCAGGTATTCTTGCTTGAGAAATCCCATGGACAGGTGGGCTGCAGTCCATGGAGTGACAAAGAGTCGGACACAACTCAGGGATTAAACAACAGCAACATATCTTCAGATATTTTTTGAAAACATGATTTTTAAATTGGTTAGTGTTTCATAATAAAACTGTAAATTATTTAACAATGTCCAACTGTTGGATACTAAGTTTATTTATAAGTTTTTGCTACTGTAACACTGTACAAACATGTCTATACATATTTTGTACACAAACTTTTATGTTTATTTCCTTAGGACAAATATCTAAAAGTGTTACAGCTAGGTTAAAACGTATGGACATTTTAAGACTAGTGATACAGATTATTGGAATTGTCCTCCAGAGAAGTTTGAATTTCTAATCTCACCAGTAATTTATGAGCATGGTTGTGTCCCAGGATCCTTGAAGAATATTATTTTTAAAAAGACCAAAAAACTTGGGAATGAGTCATACTTTAGAATTTACTAAATATCAAATGGATACAGCTAATAGCAACTATATATATAAATGATTATATACACACACATATATATATTTTGGCATATATTTACATGTGTGTGCGTATATATATAATCATTTTAATTTAGGAAAAAATGTCATTTTTATGCCCCTGATGAACACCCTAGGTTACAAGAGTTTGTGAAACAATTAATCACACCTTCCTCTATCCATGTAACAGCTAGTATAAAGCAAAAAATAATAGGTTCTCTAGAACTCATTCCACATGTGCTGTCTCTAGCTGTCCCACTGGGATGGCCTACAGATTGACAGCAGCAGACAGAGAGAGCTGCTGCACCATCCTTATTAAGAAGGGCACCTGGAGCTCAGGAGGGGCTCTGACACATCAAACTCGTAAGCTAAAGGTGGGTTCTGCCTTCTTCCCACTTTTCCTTACCATTTTATGCCCACTTGCTCCCACCCCTAAGGAAGTTGCCCTGCAAATCTAAGTAAGTTTCCAGAGTTTATGAAAATGTCTTACCAGGGTTTTCCAGCTTCTGGTTTTCCTCACCTAAGTTACAAAAAGAAACTTATCAGTTTCAAAAATAGACCAAAGTAACTGGGAGTTATCACAGTTACAGCACAACTACTTTAAAGTAAAATGGCCATAAAGATCCACTTGATATCCAGTAAACTAATGCTACTAAATTTAAGTGTCAGCTACAAACTAAATACAGTTGGCTAATAGGACTGGAACAGTCCTCTGGCCCGTTCTACCAAGAAAAACTGTTACATACAGCAAGTCTTCTAGCAATCTCCACAAGGTAGAAAAACGTTTGTCTTGAAGAGGTAGCTGAAGTCCCTGTGAAGGGACCAGTAAAACTTGTCGCTGCCTGAGCCAATAAGAAGTGTTACTAAGCAAGTCCTCAGATGCATGAAATGCTTCACACAAGGACAGGAAGTACTTTCCAAATGTCAAGTAACCTGCATACTTAAGAAACGACTAGAAACTTTTCTCTCTTCACACAGTAGCCACATGGGCCAAACATGTCATAAAGGAACTTAGATACAAAGAAGTGACCTGAGCCATATCACCATAAGTGGAAACTTATTGGGGGACGGGGCGGGCGGCAGGGGTGGGGGGGGGGGGGAGTGGCGCATCTACACCCAGACGTTTTAGTCAAATGATACCAAACACTAGCTTATTTAAGAAAGGCAAAAACACTAACTTTTTATACTTCCATCTGGATGTCTGGTGTCACACAGGCTAACCTCAATGACTTAATATAGAGCTCTATCTATTAAGAGACCTTGGACCTGTAAAGAGTGCCTAGCTCTTTAGGTCCCACCAACCTCACTACCACATTGTTCAGATCTCCAGAGAACCCACCCTCTCCTTTGAAGGGAGGTAAATTTCCCCAGAATAGATTCTCTTCCCTACTTCATACCTGCCATGTCACTCCTTCATAGGTGCAAAGAACTCCTTTTCTTCAGCTAAGAACTGAATTTGCTGAACAGGAAAGAGCTATTAAACACCCATGTATGGGTTATTTTTTAAAATTAGAGCATACTTACCAGGGTTGTAGACAGGTTGAAAATAGTCTAAAATACAAACATGCTTTCATTACATAGTACTATACTCAGAAGTGAATGTCAGGTTCAGTCTATTTTTACATGCTTATTAATTATAAAGATTTGAGTTGGCTTACATTCAAGATACAAACAAAATATGGCAATATGAGAAATATAAAATTTCAATCTTGGAAACAATTGGTTACAGATTCATTTTAATTATGTGAAGAAGAATCCACAGAAAAACTAGCCAGGAAGATAGGCAGAAATGGACCCTTATTTTTCAAACTTTTTAAACAAAGAAATCTTCAAATAGGATCCATCCAAAGTATGTACCAGCCCAAGGCATTTTCTGGCAACTTCAGTTAAAATCTGTTGAGTCTAATTTGATGATGTTGTTCCTGAACATTCTTAGAATTTCTGTTTACCTTTCCAAACCTTTCCCATGGTCCTCTAAGAAAGATTATTTTTGTTATATTCTCCTATTTTCCTCTGAGAAAGCAGACCAAGTTACCATTTTGTCCCCCCGCGTCTTTCCCCCTGAGCCATATTCACTCCATTCCTTCTTCAGTCTCCCAAATATTACTTCCCAAGATGCCAAAACATAGGAACATGAGTCTAACTCTGTGCATAGGAGTCATGTAGGGGTTTTCAGGAGCCCTTAAGCTCCTGTAATGATGGACTAGGGTCAGAGCTGGCAGAGTCCTGGCATGCCCAAGGCAAATGCAGTGTTTGAGAGAACAGCCACAGGCAAAGCTGGGGTAGGGTTAAGGTGGATCCCTGCACCCTCCTCCTGAGAAGGTAAGAGAGGCAGCACAACTCTGCCTTGAGAGAGCAAGGGCTGACAGTGTGACAGTATAGTGGGGTGGCTCTGACCCCACTGGTTCTCCCTATCCAGGGAGAAATAACACTGATAAAATTCCCATTACAGAGATAATACTTTAAAACATATCTTACCCATGTTCTCAACACAACTTTCAGTTTTTAGTCCTGAAACACAAAGACAAAGTTTTATTAGTTAGACACAATCTACCCTATTAAAAACTTCAAATTGGTCTGTTGCTACTGTAATCTAATCTGTCAGCTCCGAGTCTATCAGACTTATAACTTAGTGGGAAGTAAATTACATTTTTGTTTCATAGTATAGTCACTAAAGAGCAGCAGATCCAGATACAACACCTATCTTTCCTGGAATTCAGTTTCCTCATTTATGTCTTTTTTGGGAGATTGCTTCAAATAACCTCCAGAATCCCATCCAAAGGTAATAATAACACTGATTAGTCTGAAAAAATTAGCAGAAAATTTATCTATTTAACTAACCCTCTCTTCTGGGATTTCTTTGGAAGGAATGATGCTAAAGCTGAAACTCCGGTACTTCGGCCACCTTATGCGAATAGCTGACTCATTGGAAAAGACTTTGATGCTGGGAGGGATCGGGGGCAGGAGGAGGAGGGGACGACAGAGGATGAGATGGCTGGATGGCATCACTGACTTGACGGACGTGAATCTGAGTGAACTCCGGGAGTTGGTGATGGACAGGGAGGCCTGGCATGCTGCGATTCATGGGGTCACAAAGAGTCGGACATGACTGAGCAACTGAACTGAACTGAACCCTCTCTTCACATACTAAATATCCTCAACAGTTAACCTATCCCTTTACTATGACAATTTGTACCCAGTGGAGAAAAAGAATCTCAATCAGAGCTCCAGATCCTGGAATGTATGAACAGACATCCTGTGCATTCACATAGAGAGATGCAGTTGATGTGCCCCAGAACAGTGATCCGCGTGTGAGGAAATGTGCCATCTTCTGGAGAGCAGGAACATGAAATCGAATGGTACGTGTGGATAGGCCCGCGAGCCTCTTGCTCGTGATGCCCTAGGAAGAGTCACCAGCGAGTGCTACACTGACTCCTCTGAGACTTGACATGAAGGGGGAATCTGCCAGCTTGCCCAACAAAGGCTAAGCCAAGAAATTCAGCAAAAGGGTGTTTAGTTTTAGTGCCAGCATGAGTCATGGAAGGCTTCCCAGACACCACAGGAAGGTCTAGATGTCATATGTTCTCTTAGTCTGGTTAGCTCACACACCTCATCTGGAACTTCAACTCCCTGAGGATGAACCTCTCAATCTAAGATGCGGGTGTGAAACACCTGGCTTCACTATGAGACATGGTCACTGATAACTGCTATCAGATCCTGCTCCATTTATGGAGTTTCAACAAGAATCCAGGTGATTTGGTCCAGTTTTTACCGGCCCAGGAAATCTATAAGAATCTGGATGGTACCCTGAGGCCAACCTTGGTGTTTGGCTATACAAGAAACGTTTTTCTATGTAGAGGATCGTGTCATCTGCAAACAGTGAGAGTTTTACTTCTTCTTTTCTAATTTGGATTCCTTTTCTTTCTTTTTCTGCTCTGATTGCTGTGGCCAAAACTTCCAAAACTATGTTGAATAGTAGTGGTGAAAGTGGGCACCTGTGTCTTGTTCCTGACTTTAGGGGAAATGCTTTCAATTTTTCACCATTGAGGATAATGTTTGGTGTGGGTTTGTCATATATAGCTTTTATTATGTTGAGGTATGTTCCCTCTATTCCTGCTTTCTGAAGAGTTTTTATCATAAATGGATGCTGAATTTTGTCAAAGGCTTTCTCTGCATCTATTGAGATAATCATATGGCTTTTATTTTTCAATTTGTTAATGTGGTGAATTACACTGATTGATTTGTGGATATTGAAGAATCCTTGCATCCCTGGGATAAAGCCCACTTGGTCATGGTGTATGATCTTTTTAATGTGTTGTTGGATTCTGATTGCTAGAATTAAGGATTTTTTGCATCTATGTTCATCAGTGATATTGGCCTGTAGTTTTCTTTTTTTGTGGCATCTTTGTCAGGTTTTGGTATTGGGGTGATGGTGGCTTCATAGAATGAATTTGGAAGTTTCCCTTCCTCTGCAATTTTCTGGAAGAGTTTGAGTAAGATAGGTGTTAGCTCTTCTCGAAATTTTTGGTAGAATTCAGCTGTGAAGCAATCTGGACCTGGGCTTTTGTTTGCTGGAAGATTTCTGATTACAGTTTCAATTTCCGTGCTTGTGATGGGTCTGTTAAGATTTTCTATTTCTTCCTGGTTCAGTTTTGGAAAGTTGTACTTTTCTAAGAATTCTTCCATTTCTTCCAAGTTGTCCACTTTATTAGCATATAATTGCTGATAGTAGTCTCTTATGATCCTTTGTATTTCTGTGCTGTCTGTTGTGATCTCTCCATTTTCATTTCTAATTTTATTGATTTGATTTTTCTCCCTGTGTTTCTTGATGAGTCTGGCTAATGGTTTGTCAGTTTTATTTATCCTCTCAAAGAACCAGCTTTTAGCTTTGTTGATTTTTGCTATGGTCTCTTTTATTTCCTTTGCATTTATTTCTGCCCTAATTTTTAAGATTTCTTTCCTTCTACTAACCCTGGGGTTCTTCATTTCTTCCTTTTCTAGTTGCTTTAGGTGTAGAGTTAGGTTATTTATTTGACTTTTTTCTTGTTTCTTGAGGTATGCCTGTATTGCTGAACTTTCCCCTTAGCACTGCTTTTACAGTGTCCCACAGGTTTTGGGTTGTTGTGTTTTCATTTTCATTCATTTCTATGCATATTTTGATTTCTTTTTGATTTCTTCTGTGATTTGTTGGTTATTCAGCAGCGTGTTGTTCAGCCTCCATATGCTGGAATTTTTAATAGTTTTTCTCCTGTAATTGAGATCTAATCTTACTGCACTGTGGTCAGAAAAGATGCTTGGAATGATTTCAATTTTTTTGAATTTACCAAGGCTAGATTTATGGCCCAGGATGTGATCTATCCTGGAGAAGGTTCCATGTGCGCTTGAGAAAAAGATGAAATTCATTGTTTTGGGGTGAAATGTCCTATAGATATCAATTAGGTCTAACTGGTCTATTGTATCATTTAAAGTTTGTGTTTTCTTCTTAATTTTCTGTTTAGTTGATCTATCCATAGATGTGAGTAGGATATTAAAGTCTCCCACTATTATTGTGTTATTGTTAATTTCCCCTTTCATACTTGTTAGCATTTGTCTTACATATTGTGGTGCTCCTATGTTGGGTGCATATATATTTATAATTGTTATATCTTCTTCTTGGATTGATCCTTTGATCATTATGTAGTGTCCTTCTTTGTTTTTTTTTTTCACAGCCTTTGTTTTAAAGTCTATTTTATCTGATATGAGTATTGCTACTCCTGCTTTCTTTTGGTCTCTATTTGCATGGAATATCTTTTTCCAGCCCTTCACTTTCAGTCTGTATGTGTCCCCTGTTTTGAGGTGGGTCTCTTATAAACAACATATATAGGGGTCTTGTTTTTGTATCCATTCAGCCAGTCTTTGTCTTTTGGTTGAGGCATTCAACCCATTTACGTTTAAGGTAATTATTGATAAGTATGATCCTGCTGCCATTTACTTTATTGCTTTGGGTTCGAGTTTATACACCCTTTTTGTGTTTCCTGTCTAGAGAAGATCCTTTAGCATTTGCTGGCGAGCTGGTTTGGTGGTGCTGAATTCTCTTAGCTTTTGCTTGTCTGTAAAGCTTTTGGTTTCTCCTTCATATTTGAATGAGTAAACAATGAATATAGTAAAGTTGCGGGATATAAAATCAACACACAGAAATCCCTTGCATTCCTATACACTAATAATGAGAAAATAGAAAGAGAAATTAAAGAAACAATTCCATTTACCATTGCAACAAAAAGAATTAAATACTTAGGAATATATCTACCTAAAGAAACTAAAGATGTAGAAAACTATAAAACACTGGTGAAAGAAATCAAAGAGGACACTAATAGATGGAGAAATATACCATGTTCATGGATCGGAAGAATCAATATAGTGAAAATGAGTATAAAAGTAATCTATAGATTCAGTGCAATCCCTATCAAGCTACCAATGGTATTTTTCACAGAGCTAGAACAAATAATTTCACAGTTTGTATGGAAATACAAAAAACCTTGAATAGCCAAAGCAATCTTGAGAAAGAAGAATGGAACTGGAGGAAATCAACCTGCCTGACTTCAGGCTCTACTACAAAGCCACAATCATGAAGACTACGTATGGTACTGGCACAAAGACAGAAATATAGATCAATGGAACAAAATAGAAAGCCCAGAGATAAATCCACACACTTATGGACACCTTATCTTTGACAAAGGAGGTAAGAATATACAACAGAGAAAAGAATCTCTTTAACAACTGGTGCTGGGAAAACTGGTCAACCACTTGTAAAATAATGAAACTAGAATACTTTCTAACACCATACACAAAAATAAACTCAAAATGGATTAAAGATCTAAACGTAAGACCAGAAACTATAAAACTCTTAGAAGAGAACATAGGCAAAACACTCTCTGATATAAATCACAGCAGGATCCTCTATGACCCACCTCCCAGAATATTGGAAATAAAAGCAAAAATAAACAAATGGGACCTAATTAAAATTAAAAGCTTCTGCACAACAAAGGAAACAATAAGCAAGGTGAAAAGACAGCCTTCAGAATGGCAGAAAATAATAGCAAATGAAGCAACTGACAAACAACTAATCTCAAAGATATATAAGCAACTCCTGCAGCTCAATTCCAGAAAAATAAACGACCCAATCAAAAAATAGGCCAAAGAACTAAACAGACATTTCTCCAAAGAAGACATACAGCTGGTTAACAAACACATGAAAAGATGCTCAACATCACTCATTATCAGAGAAATGCAAATCAAAACCACAATGAGGTACCATTTCACACCAGTCAGAATGGCTGCGATCCAAAAGTCTACAAGCAATAAATGCTGGAGAGGGTGTGGAGAAAAGGGAACCCTCTTACACTGTAGGTGGGAATGCAAACTAGTACAGTCACTATGGAGAACAGTGTGGAGATTCCTTAAAAAACTGGAAATAGAACTGCCTTATGACCCAGCAATCCCACTGCTGGGCATACACACCAAGGAAACCAGAACTGAAAGAGACACATGTACCCCAATGTTCATCACAGCACTGTTTATAATAGCCAGGACATGGAAGCAACCGAGAAGTCCATCAGCAGATGAATGGATAAGAAAACTGTGGTACATATACACAATGGAGTATTACTCAGCCATTAAAAAGAATACATTTGAATCAGTTCTAATGAGGTAGATGAAACTGGAGCCTATTATAGAGAGTGAAGTAAGCCAGAAAGAAAAACACCAATATAGTATACTAACACATATATATGGAATTTAGAAAGACAGTAACGATAACCCGGTATGCAAGACAGCAAAAGACACAGATGTATAGAACAGTCTTTTAGACTCTGTGGGAGAGGGAGAGGGTGGGATGATTTGGGAGAATGGCATTGAAACATGTATAATATCATCTATGAAACGAATTGCCAGTCCAGGTTTGATGCATGATACTGGATGCTTGGGGCTGGTGCACTGAGACAACCCAGAGGGATGGTACAGGGAGGGAGGAGGAAGTGGGGTTCAGGATGGGGAACACGTGTATACCTGTGGCGGATTCATGTTGATGTACGGCAAAACCAATACAATATTCTAATTAACCTCCAATTAAATAAATTTATATTAAAAAAAAATCTGGATAGCTCCTTCCCCTTTTTGATGGCTTAGCATAGAGATGGCTCAACAAGTCCAAGAATGCTCAACAAAACAGACTAACCCCAGCCACTGGAGTCCCGAGGCTCTTCCTTTCTAACAAAGTTACTTTTCGAGTCAGAGAATGTTGACATTCCTTGCCCTGATTGCTCTATTAACATGTAGAGTATATTTATATATATAGTCTGGTCCCTTGCTACAGAAACACTGTCCAAAATGCCAGATGATCTATGATCAGCCTGTTCAGTAAAATAATGAGAGTTCAGAGGATGATGTATGCACTACTACTTCTCTTATTAGTTTTCTTCCAGTAAATCATATTATACCTACACTGTAAGGTACATGAAATCTCAAAGCTATGACTTCCTACCAGGAATTTATTTATTAAGTTTCTTTAATTCATTTATTCACTGCTTACTGATCTCTGAATGGGTGCCAGGGCCAGACACCTTTCTAGACTCTTGGGGTAGGTCTTAGGTCAGTGAAGGAAAAAGTAAAAAAACAACAACAAAAAACACTGCTCTTTAGACGTTTTCATTCAAGTAGCAGAAGATAACAATAAACACCTAAGTATCATATATAATCCACAGGTGAATTTGCCGCTACTGTCTCACTCCCCTTGTGAGCTGCCAGTCTGCTTCTAAAGGTGCTGGACCACAATCTTTTCTGTTGTCTCTGATGATACCTTCTTCCAAGCTGCATTTTTTTCCTCAGTCCTGTTCAAATGCAACAAATAGGCTCTTTTGGCCACACAATTCATACCAATTGCTATCTCTAAACTTTATTTATATGTGAATTCTCTATCATGAAATACATACACGCACACTCATTCAGATTTAGCATTGCTGAGGTATTTATGGATGTGCAGTGGTCTAGTTTAGGGGTACCAGCTTCTTTCTGCTTAATGGTTAAGTTCTCCCAAGTAGATAATTTATTCCAGAGTCATCTTGTCATAACTATTCTACATCAAATTTACGTTTCTCTGCTCACACTCAGAACATGTTGAGCTTCTTGCTCACATCAGTCCACGCTGGTGCAGCATTTTCCAGTCTGTTCCTTGTTAGTCTCAGAGACAGACCACGAGAAAAGTATTCTGTAATCAAATAGTTTAGGAAAAGTCACATTCTACATCACCTACTTAGAAATTCACATTGTAGTAGGTTGGTACAAAAGTAATTGCAGTTTTGGATTGTGAATTTTCAATCATTATTACTAGGCTCAAAGGCATTTTTGTTAATCAAAATAGCAACCATTGCAATAACATTTTTGCCAACGAGAAATAAGTTTGTCTATTACTGCAGCATAAAAATCCACGCTTCGGGATTCAGTAAACTCTTCTGCCTCTTTTTGGTTGTGGAAGTGCTTTGCCTGCAAAATGTTGTTGAGATGCGTGAAGAAGTGGTGGTCAGTTGGCGAGAGGGCAGGTGAATATGGCAGATGAGGCAAGACTACATAGCGCAACTCATTCAACTTTTGAAGCACTGTGCAACACTTGGTCGGGCATTGTCATGGAGAAGAACTGGGCCCTTTCTGTCGACCAGTTCTGGCTGCAGGCGCTGCAGTTTTCAGTGCATCTCATCAATTTGCTGAGTCTACTTCTCAGTTATAGTTGTTTTGCCAGGATTCAGAAAGTGGTAGTGGATCAGACTGGCAGCAGACCATGAACAGTGACCATGACCTTTTTTGGGTGCAAGTTTGGCTTTGGGCAGTGTTTTGGAGCTTCTTAGTCCAACCACTGAGTTGGCTGTCACCGGCTATCATATAAAATCTACTTTACATCACACGTCACAACCCGATTGAGAAACGGTTCGTTGTTGCATAGAATAAGAGAAGACAACACCTCAAAATTACAATATTTTAATTTGCAGTCAGCTCATGACTCAACCACTTATTGAGCTTTTTTACCTTTCCAGTTTGCTTTAAATGCCAAATGACTGTAAGATGGTCATTGAATTCTTCTGCAACTTCTCATGTAGCTGTTAAAAGGATCAGCTTCAGTGATTGCTCTCAATTGGTCGTTGTCAACTTCTGATGGCTGGCCATTACACTCATCTTCAAGGCTCTCCTTTGCAAAACTTCTTGAACCACCACTGCACTGTATGTTCGTTAGCAGTTCCTGGACCAAATGCATTGCTGAGGTTGCAAACTGTCTCTGCTGCTTTATGACCCATTTTGAACTTGAATAAAAAATCACTCAAATTTGCGTCTTGACTAACATCATTTCCATACTCTAAAATAAATATAAAACAAGCAGCAAATAATAAGTCATTAGCAAAAAAACATAAAGTGAGAAATGTGCATTAAAATGATGTATAACATAACCACATTTATTTACATATTCCAACATCAAATGTTCAACAATGTAAAACCACAATTACTTTTGCATCAACCTAAAACATCATCTGAGAAATCTCACAGTAACAGACTGTTTAACTCTGTTCACTCTGCATGTCCGACACTTACTTCACCATAAAACAGAAATTTGCTAACATTCTACAGAACCAGTGTTTCAGAGCTCAGCTTTGGACAAATGCTGAGTGGGTTGATAGCCTCATAGGCAAGAAATCCAGAAAAATGTGTTCCAATGTTGAGGCTGACTTTGTTAGTGTAATCTCAGGCAAGGCATCTAACCTCTCAATTTCTAGATTTCCCATTGGTAAATAGTGGTAATTACAGGCTCTCCTAGGCTTGCTTTAGGTTTCTCTCAGTATCTCTAAGTATAAAACGTGAATGAAAGCACTCTGTACAAGCTTAAATAATACAGTTTTAAATCTTACTTTTGGTGTCTCTTCAAGCATTTAATTTCCATCTCATGCATATTCTTCAGTAATATTTATTCTTAAATAGTAATTTTATGGCCAAGTTCCTCTTATCAATGGTCTAATTTGTACTGTGATCCACAGCTAAGTGTAAACTATCTCCCCTCCTGTAGGAAGTTATCCTCAATTTGGCCTTCTCTCATTTCTCCTCTCTTTACTCCTTTGGTCATTTGTTGGGAAATTCTGCCGCTCCTCTGGTATGCAGTTCTCCAAGGGCACAGACCTTATCTTCAGTACCTGGCCCATAGCAAGAATTCAGTTTAAAACTGAGCTGAATCCTAGATTGTTCCATTTTTAAGAATTATATCATCCTGTTTTCAGTTATAGTACCCACAAAACTGGGGGAGCCTACCACATATTTATCCCTGGAGAAGGAATTGGCAACCCACTCCAGTATTCTTGCCTGGAAAATCCCATGGACAGATAAGCCTGGTGGGGTACAGTCTATGGAGTTGAAAAAAGTCAGACATGACTGAGCAACTGAACACACATACCACACGTATTTATAATTCATCTACAGTCCTCTCAATCCAACTGCAGTTTTCAAATGGGGTCATTTTAAGTG
Organism: Ovis aries; assembly: GCF_016772045.2. NCBI lineage: Eukaryota > Metazoa > Chordata > Mammalia > Artiodactyla > Bovidae > Ovis > Ovis aries. Next base: position 91,731,055 of record NC_056059.1, on the reverse strand, counting down.
ATAATTAATGTAGCCTGATTACACAGCTGACATTCTACTTTTATCAGGTCTTCTAAGAAAACAGTACAAAAGAGGTTGCAGTTCAGTTCAGTTGCTCAGTCATGTCCAACTCTTTGCGACCCCATGAATCACAGCACGCCAGGCCTCCCTGTCCATCACCAACTCCCAGAGCTCACTCAAACTCATATCCATCGAGTCAGTGATGCCATCCAGCCATCTCATCCTCTGTCTTCCCCTTCTCCTCCTGCCCCAAATCCCTCCCAGCATCAAGGTCTTTTCCAATGAGTCAACTCTTCACATGAGGTGGCCAAAGTACTGGAGTTTCAGCTTCAGCATAAGTCCTTCCAATGAACACCCAGGACTGACCTCCTTTAGGATGGACTGTTTGGATCTCCATGCAGTCCAAGGGACTCTCAAGAGTCTTCTCCAGCACCACAATTCAAAAGCATCAATTCTTCAGTGCTCAGCTTTCTTCAGAGTCCAACTCTCACATCCATACATGACCACAGGAAAAACCACAGCCTTGACTAGACGGACCTTTGTTGGCAAAATAATGTCTCTGCTTTTCAATATACTATCTAGGTTGGTCATAACTTTTCTTCCAAGGAGTAAGCGTCTTTTAATTTCATGGCTGCAATCACCATCTGTGGTGATTTTGGAGCCCCCAAAAATAAAGTCTGACACTGTTTCCACTGTTTCCCCATCTATTTGCCATGAAGTGATGGGACCAGGTGCCATGATCTTCGTTTTCTGAATGTTGAGCTTTAAGCCAACTTCTTTGCTCTCCTCTTTCACTTTCATCAAGAGGCTTTTAGTTCCTCTTCACTTTCTGCTGTAAGGGTGGTATCATCTGCATATCTGAGATTATTGATATTTCTCCCAGAAATCTTGACTCCAGCTGTGCTTCTTCTAGCCCAGTGTTTCTCATAATGTGCTTCTGCATAGAAGTTAAATAAGCAGGGGGACAATATACAGCCTTGATATACTCCTTTTCCTATTTGGAACCCGTCTGTTGTTCCATGTCCAGTTCTAACTGTTGCTTCCTGACCTGCATATAGGTTTCTCAAGAGGCAGGTAAAGTGGTCTGGTATTCCCATCTCTTTCAGAATTTTCCACAGTTTATTGTGATCCACACAGTCAAAGGCTTTGGCATAGTCAATAAAGCAGAAATAGAGGTTTTTTTCTGGAACTCTCTTGCTTTTTCCATGATCCAGCGGATGTTGGCAATTTGATCTCTGGTTCCTCTGCCTTTCCTAACACCAGCTTGAACTTCTGGAAGTTCACAGTTCACATATTGCTGAAGCCTGACTTGGAGAATTTTGAGCATTGCTTTACTAGCATGTGAGATGAATGCAATTGTGCGGTAGCTGTGGCAATTTTCCTATAAGGATGGATCTAGTGTTTGTTACCACTAGTGAAGTGAAGTGAAGTCGCTTAGTTGTGTCCGACTCTTTGTGACCCTGTGGACTGTAGCCCACCAGGCTCCTCTGTTCATGGGATTCTCCAGGCAAGAATACTGGAGTGGGTTGCCGTTTCCTTCTCCAGGGGATCTTCCCGACCCAGGGATCAAACCCAGGTCTCCTGCATTGCAGGCAGATGCTTTAACCTCTGAGCCACCTCACTCCTATATCCTTGGATTAATACGAGTATCTCTTTGACTACCAGGAATTATTTTCTCCACTTCCAACCAACTGAACTATTTTCTTTGGCTAACTAGTTCTTGTAAGGCCCACAAACGTTTTATCTTGGAAATCACAAACAAGTTTAATACAGGACTGTGTTAGCACACTAAATTTAGCACAGCATAATTTTTTTTTATTAGTATTTATTTTTTTTTCTTTATGAGTATTAACATTTTATTTTATTTATTTATTTTTTAATTTTAAAATCTTTAATTCTTACATGCATTCCCAAACATGAACCCCCCTCCCACCTCCCTCCCCATAACATCTTTCTGGGTCATCCCCATGCACCAGCCCCAAGCATGCTGCATCCTGCGTCAGACATAGACTGGCGATTCAATTCACATGATAGTATACATGTTAGAATGGCATTCTCCCAAATCATCCCACCCTCTCCCTCTCCCTCTGAGTCCAAAAGTCCGTTATACACATCTGTGTCTCTTTCCCTGTCTTGCATACAGGGTCGTCATTGCCATCTTCCTAAATTCCATATATATGTGTTAGTATACTGTATTGGTGTTTTTCTTTCTGGCTTACTTCACTCTGTATAATCGGCTCCAGTTTCATCCATCTCAACAGAACTGATTCAAATGAATTCTTTTTAATGGCTGAGTAATACTCCATTGTGTATATGTACCACAGCTTTCTTATCCATTCATCTGCTGATGGACATCTAGGTTGTTTCCATGTCCTGGCTATGATAAACAGTGCTGCGATGAACATTGGGGTACATGTGTCTCTTTCAATTCTGGTTTCCTCGGTGTGTATGCCCAGAAGTGGGATTGCTGGGTCATAAGGTAGTTCTATTTGCAATTTTTTAAGGAATCTCCACACTGTTCTCCATAGTGGCTGTACTAGTTTGCATTCCCACCAACAGTGTAGGAGGGTTCCCTTTTCTCCACACCCTCTCCAGCATTTATTGCTTGCAGATTTTTGGATCGCAGCCATTCTGACTGGTGTGAAGTGGTACCTCATTGTGGTTTTGATTTACATTTCTCTAATAATGAGTGATGTTGAGCATCTTTTCATGTGTTTGTTAGCCATCCGTATGTCTTCTTTGGAGAAATGTCTATTTAGTTCTTTGGCCCATTTTTTGATTGGGTCGTTTATTTTTCTGGAGTTGAGCTGCATAAGTTGCTTGTATATTTTTGAGATTAGTTGTTTGTCAGTTGCTTCATTTGCTATTATTTTCTCCCATTCAGAAGGCTGTCTTTTCACCTTGCTTATATTTTCCTTTGTTGTGCAGAAGCTTTTAATTTTAATTAGATCCCATTTGTTTATTTTTGCTTTTATTTCCAGAATTCTGGGAGGTGGATCATAGAGGATCCTGAGCACAGCATAATTTTTAAATCACTTTTAGAAACGTTGCCTTTTTTCATCCAGAGTTATTTTCAGTTACAGTAGAACAAGGTTCTAACTACATCCTCCTGGCTGAGCTTTTAAAACCCCTGGTTATCATCCTTTATAGTGTTTCAAACAGCCTAGCTTTAATGATCACTTCAGGCTGTTTTCGATCCTGAGTTTCCATTAGTTATCTCCAGATGGCAGCAGAGGACATCAGTTGAGACTCCAGTTTAGAGGTAAAAGTGAAGTTGCTCAGTTGTGTCCGACTCCTTACAACCCCATGGACTGTAGCCCACCAGGCTCCTCTGTCCATGGGGATTCTCCATGCAGGAATATTGGAGTGGGTGGAACATGCCCTCCTCCAGGGGATCTCCCCTATCCAAGGATCGAACCCAGGTCTCCCACATTACAAGTGGATTCTGTACCATCTGGGCCACCAGGGAAGATAAAGCAACACAATCAAACGCAGGGTCTGACTTTGTCAGAGCTCTCCAAGCAGTATACATGTGAGCCTCCAAAAAGGTTTTTCCCTTGTAGCTGGTTTGAAGATTAACCTGCTGTGTGACCTCTGGGTAACTTTCTGGGAAGGCCCTCAGAAGTTTGCCCATTCTCTTCCCCTTTCCTCACACTGGGCTAGTAACACACTAGCCCATGTAGGTCTGAGTCCTGGCTCATTCTGGATCAACCCAATGGCTCCACCCCTTTTATTGTAATCATACTCACAAACGTGAACTCTGTGCGCTCCACTGCCCACCTCTGTCCTTCAACCAGATACCAGATTTGGCCTACTGTAGCTATTGTAGCCAGGGCTTCTGTGTAACCAATGCCTCTCCAAACGGCCTTTGGCTGAATGCACCACTGAAAGTGGTATCATTTTGTCAGCCCAGCTGCAACTGGGTTTCTGGCCATAACATGCTGGTAAAATTGAACAGGTTCTGGGGTGGAGAACACAGGTCCTGATTTGTAGTGTTTGCTGATGTCCATGGTATAACTCTCAACCATGGCCAATTTCAAGCCACTGTGATGTACTGGGGAACTGGGAAGAGAGAAATGCCCACAGTTAGCAACCATGAGCTGCTTTGAGGGGCTTGGTTTTGGTCAGGTCCGATGCATATTTGGTGAAGGAAATGGGCACTTTTCCTCTCAACATAAATTTGCTCACTCCAGCCTTCATCTGTCCCTCAAGGAGAGCAGTTGTCTTATTTCCAACTCAGGATGAGGACTAGAGTGAGGCAAAAAAAGGTATGTAAAGTGCAAAATTTAAGGAAGCACTCATTCTCTGGATCATGCAGGCGCAAATGGTGCATCTATATGACCCTAAGCATGAAGACTTCCTTAAAGTCTTCCTTTTGTGCCCTAGGGATCTCAATGGTTACACAACTTCTGCCATTAAGTCAAAAGTGGACCAGCTTCCTCCCTACTCCATCCTCCAGGTAGAGTATCTCACCAGCACTTTTCTGTTCTTTTTTTTATCTCATAACGTGCTGCACATTTGAGTTTTGGTCTAAACTTCTATCCCACTTCCAAGGCCCTACTTCAGTACTTTCTCTGCTTGATAAGCAGCCATAGTTTTGGGTTCAGCTAGACAATCACATTCATGAGACCCCAAAGGCATCCCCTCACCAGTTTACTTGGTTTTATAGGCAGAGAACAGAGCATACTACTTCAGAGTGACATGGGATATAAACCTCCAACACAAGTCCTCACAGCAGTCCAGGGCTGTTCTTCAGTCCCCAGAATGACAGCTCAGGTACAAGACGACGAGATTACACAGGTGGGTACAGGACCCATCCTAGTTTAGCATCCTCATGCCACATACAGAAGACAACATCTCTTACACCAGTCAGTCCATGAGTGCACTCCAGCCCTCAGCAAGAATACTTCAGTACATCACACCACATTCAGGAATGCCCAAAGCTATGGCTTCCCTCCAGTTATTTATACTTCATTCACAATCTCTCAGCTCATGCACTCTAGCAATCAAGGGTTATGTTTACCATTAGGCAGCGCTGCATGGTTACACAGCTGTCATTCCCTCTGTAGTAGATTCCAGAGAAACAGTGCTAGAAGATCATCAAGAGGCTATTTTCATAGGATGAAGGAGAAAGGGTCTTGCTAACCCTTTACTCATATACAACAAGGCACAGTATCATAAAATTTCAGAATGCTGGGGATAGGAAAATATCTAGAAACTCCCAGAGGAAAAAACGGGTCTCACTCAAAGTTTCAGTGATGAAAATGGCTTCACATTCTTTAACAGCAACATCAGAAAGTAAAAGATAGTGGAGGAATATCTCCAAAATTCCAAGAAAAATAATTCCCAAAACAGAAATACAAATCTACAAACTATTATTTAAGTCTTTAAAGATAGGTTTTTAAGATGTACAAAGTCTTAGAAAATTTGCCTGTCTCTTTCCTCAGAAAGCTTCTGAAGAATCTCTACCCCTTCCAAAGTAAGGAGTAATTCAAGAAAGAGGAACAAATTCAAGATATAGGGGATTCTTCATAGTGCAGAAGCAAAAGTAAGTCTCAGAACAGCAGTGAGGAGAGATTTCAGGATATTTTCACAAAGCAGGACGATGGAGTACAAGGAGGGTGGCGGGGGGGAAGAGTATCTGATACGCCTATATTTTATTCAAGGAGGGTGGGGGGGGAGTATCTGATAAGCCTAAATTTTATTAAGAGAAGATGCGCATTTTTAACAGTTTATTGATGGTATGTAAAAAGCTAAGGAAACAAAAAATCATACAACTAGTAACTCTGGAGTAAAAGAAGTACTTAAAAAGAAAAGGTAGCAGTCTTGTCTACTCTGGGAGAATGGGAAGGGAAAATGCACAAATATTGAGAAGAGTGATGTTTATCAGATACTTTTAATTTACTGACCTAACAGCTATTTCTTATTCCCTTCTCCCCTGCCTCCTTACACAATAGAGGCTGGAAAAGCTAATTACCCCTTTGCAAGATTTTCTTGTAGTTCAGCTCAGTTCAGTTGCTCAGTCGTGTCCGACTCTTTGCAACCCCATAAATTACAGCACGCCAGGCCTCCCTGTCCAGAGTTCACCCAAACTCATGTCCATTGAGTTGGTGATGCCATCCAGCTGTCCCATCCTCTGTCGTCCCCTTCTCCTCCTGCCCTCAATCTTTCCCAGCATCAGGGAATGAGTCAGCAGATGACCAAGTAGCTGTTCCAGTCAATAACACACAATCTGGTGAAATCTACCTGGAGTTTCTGGGGAAGCTTTACCCTCTTGGTTAAACAGGCAGATTTGGCCGCCATCCTCCTTTCCCTTCATTTCATCTTGGACATGGACTGATGCCTATATCTGCCAACAGTCACACTGAAAACACGAATCAACAAACTCAACATGCTAAAGGTGGTGGGCAAGAAACAAAGAGTCTGAGTTACTCATGATGTAGCTGAGTTCCTGTACCAACTCTGGACAGCCCACCTGCAGTTTTTTGATTAAATGAGAGCCACCAGGCAGGTTTTCTGTTACAACCGAATGCAATAAAGAACTCCTAATTAATGTAAGGTATATTAGGGCTAAATACTTATTCTCTATAAGTATTGGGAAGTCAATAAATAATGTCTAACATTTTTAAATCAAGAAAAACATGCTGAAGCATGTTATTTACTTAGAAACATGCAGTAAGTATCTAAAAAATAGTTAAAAAACAAAAAGGGTGCCACTGAGGAGTGGGAATTGGGTTTAGAAAGGGGTAGGCAGGGCTAGGGCTATTTTTCACTGTAAGCCTTATATGGAGGGTTCTGAACCAGACACTTCTCTGTTGTGGAGGCTGTCTGCGAATAGTTGGGCAGTGCTCTTTGGCCTACACCCACTAGACGGTGCTAGCACACGGAGATGGTGCAACAATTAAAAATGTTTCCAACTACGGTCAACTGATCCTCCCAGACAAAACTGCTCCTGGTTGAGAACTATTACCTTATATTACCATTTTATTTTTTTTTTATTTTCAATAATACTGTACGATTTTGATAAAACTAAATTATGGATAAAGAAACTAACGGTATGAAAAGAGCTAGACAGGAGACCATCAATGACTTTTTTCCCTTCAAGACTCCCACTTTCCTTTCTGACTCCTCCCTGGGCCTAAGAGACTCCCTCTTCCCGTCCCAGACACACACAGACAGAACAGAGACACTTACCACCTAGAAATGCACACTCATAGTGGCTGCAGGTCTTGTTTGTGCTCTGAAGGATAAGGTTATTGCCAGCCTCATCCTGTGACACATGAAAAACCTCATTCAGAGGTATTAAAACAATTCTTTCATTTTCTTTATCAAAAAATTTTTCAACGGCAACTCCAAAACATGTTTTGATGGTTAACAGAACATGTTGGCCATCAGCAGCTTGAGGTTTGGATGAATATGCCAAGGTGAAATGGCCAAGTCGGGCTTGGTTCAGCTCTCCAAATGTAAATGAAGTATTCAGCCTTACGCTGTATACCACGTTTTTGTAACTGTTCTCACAAGATCTTCTCAGCAACTGCAGGGCTTTTGTCAGATAAAAATGGAAAGCTTTGAACTGGAAGCCATAGACATAATCTTTTCGAGACTGGCCAGCCATTTCCATAGCTTCATTGAACAGATGGTAAAAGGAAGACTGCTCTTGAGCTTCAGAAATATAGGCCATCAGGGCTATACCATAGTTATCCTTGAAATTCACAGGGAGAAAGAGCTGAGGCTTCCGAGCTTCCCACCTGGCTTCTGCATTTTCCCACACATCTTCTAAGAGCTGGAGGCTTGCTTTCTCCTCCTTGAACAGTTGAGGAACATATTTGATTTCCATCCGGTTAGCACATTTCAGGTATTCATCATCAAATGCATTATGTGCCATATCTAACATTTCAGCTTTTACCTGCAAAGGGAAAGGAAATTAGTACTCTTGAAATAAAAATATTTAGTGTATATCATTTTCTCTCAATTGTCTGCAAAGAATCCTGCATCCTCTCAAACCCTGCCAAGACTCTCTTCCTTGCTCACAATGAACTTCTGATATCTTTTTATATAGGAAATATATTCCACTGTTAGTGATAACTTCTCCCAGCTGTGACATATTTACATGAAAGAGTAAACGGGAAGTATGAGCATGACCATGCCTGTAAGTCATTCATCTGAACCCTGTAGTACAGAGGAAAGAAAATGAGTGTCAAAAAAAGAAATGGGTGGCAGTCCTGGCTCTGAAAGATATTCTTAGCTTGATTTCCTCAGCCACTCAAGACTACTGAGTGAATCTGAAATACCTTGTGTGAAACACTTTACTAGATGGATACATACATAAAGGCAAATATTCCCCCTTTTTCTTTGAGGACACCGCTCCTTTTTCTGTATGGTTTGGCTAGGACTAATTCTGCATCTTCAGCCCCTATTATAAGTAATGATGCGGGCTTAAAAACCAGAGCACTCCCAGATAAACAAAAGGCTTTCTTTTCCTTCAACCATAAGCTCTAAGGATAATATTGGCTTGGAGAAGCCAATAGCTATCCTTTTAGTCCCTTAAAGAATCCTGTCTGCAAATAAAGCCAACAAAGAAAGGTTTGTAGAGCTTAGAGGTGAAGAGAGATGAGGTCCTGATAACACTACTTAAGGCCTAAGTCTAGCATTACCTGAAAGCTGTATTTTGCTCCAGTTGTTAGAAACAGTAAATTCCCTATTCATCTGGGCTTTTTGTTCTATGCAACTGGAAAAGGACTAAGATTCTTTAAATGATACGCATAACATAAGAAGCAGGATAGTGTAGTATACCTAACACTAGCTTTGAGCCAGAGAGATCTGGGTTCTAATTCCATTTCTGTTACTAACTAGGTACTGATTACGTATGGCATTTGACATTTTTGAGCTTCAACAGCACTAAGGGAATACTTCTTAGACTCCTTTGCATGTCCAGCATATTCCAATTGGCCATTAAAGGTCACAGTTTCTCAAGGCTATTTATTTTCCAAATCTCAAGTCTACCCTTAGGCAATGATGTAAGACCCATAGTTTCAATGATCATCTGAATATCTCTGACGTGTTGTGTAAGTGCAAGATCTATATATCAACTACATAATTAATAACTCCATTTGACTTCTGTATATCAACTGCCTGCTTAATAATTTCACTTGAGGTGCTCAAAGATCCTTCAAACAAAACAATCTAAGAGCAAGGCCAAACTTACAACCCTACTGTCTACAGCTGGCATCAAAACCTAGTCCTTATATAAAACCATCCATTCATTTGTGAAATTTTCTTAGATTTCTCCTTCTCACTCACGCCCTGCACTCCTAAGGCCTAAAAAAACTTCTCCAGAGTGCTTTCTGTGTGTGCAGCACTAAGTGTTCATATATGTTAACTCATTTAATCTTCATGGTAACCCTATGAAGTAGGTTCAGTTCAGTTCAGTCACTCAATTGTGTCCAATTCTGCAACCCCGTGGACTGCAGCACTCCAGGCCTCTCTGTCCATCACCAACTCCTGAAGCTTACTCAAACTCATGCCCATCAAGTCAGTGATCCCATCCAACCATTTTATCCTCTGTTGTCCCCTTCTCCTCCTGCCTTCAATCTTTCCCAGCATCAGGGGCTTTTCCAGTGAGTTAGTTCTTCGCATCAGGTGGCCAAAGTATTGGAGTTTCAGCTTCAGCATCAGTCCTTTCAATGATTCAGGACTGATTTCCTTTAGGATAGATAGGCTGGCTCTTCTTGCAGTCCAAGGGACTCTCAAGAGTCTTCTCCAACACCACAGTTCAAAAGCATCAATTCTTTGGCACTCAGCTTTCTTTATAGTCCAATTTCATATCCATAGGTAGGTAGGTACTATTATTAGCCCCTCTTTTAAAATGAGGAAACTAAGGCAGGGAGACTAACTTGTATGGAATTCAGATTTGAACCCAGGCAATCTGGCTCCAGAGTCTGTTCCTTAACCAAAATATGTTTCTGATGATAAAGACCATTGACATTTCTATAGTACTTAAAAAAAAAAAAAGAATTTAACTTTGTCTTTATAACAACACTTATGAAAGCTCTGGACAAGTAGTGCTAGTAGGAACTGTACTGACATCAGAAACTGTCTGATTACCAGGCACAAAATATTCTACTGGGAAAGTCACTGAGATCCCTGAAATTCTAGGTCCGTAGGTCAGTTTCTTGAAGTGGGAATTTGAGCTTTACTAGATCAAATCATTGCCATCTCCGAGCCAAGAAATGCACTTTCCTCCACAGCACAAAATGTACCAGAGTGCATCCTGGGCACCAATGTCTAATTTATCTTCAAGACTTCAACATATTATAAGACATCATCCCCTGAAACCACCTCCCACATTCCTCACATCATATCCAAGAGTTGATCCACTATGTTCCTGTCTTTCCCCTGTGCCTCTAACCAGTCTCCACATGTCTAATTTTAGACTTCAAGTCTTTCTGGCCCAAGGCCACAGCTGATTGTGTGTTCTGAACAGTGAGTACCTTGAGCAGTGAAAAAGCCCACAAATGCCACCACCATTCAGGGAAAACTGAATGGACATTAAGGAACAGGTACAAAGGCTAGGTGAACCTACTAATTATATTTTCTTCCTGAGTTATCCACCGAAACAAGGCTATATGGATGAAGCTTAATTACCAAAAATTTATTATAAAAATGTAAAAATGATTTTAAAAGATATCAGTTAAATTATGAAACATTCATAAATAAACACATCAAAATTATGTTGCAGAAAAATATTAAAAAGGCAAATGAGTGAGATACCACCTCATATCCATTAGGATGGATATAAAGATAAGGAAAAAAGGGAAAACAGCAAATGTAGGCAATGATATAGAGAAACTGAATCCTCATACACTGCTGTGTAAGTAATACAAAATGTGGAAAACAATTTGGCCGTTCCTCACAATGTTAAAACATTGAGCCACCATATGACCCAGCAATTATATACTTCTGGTATAAACCCAAGAGAACTGAAAATATATATATTCACACAAATATATGTTCACACAAACAAAAATCTGTTTGCAAAGGTTTGTGGCAGGACTATTCATTCATAAGTCCTGAATGAGGAAATGGCAACTCACTCCAGCAGTCTTGCCTAGAAAATCCCATGGACAGAGGAGCCTGGGAGCTCCAGTCCATGGGGTCACAAAGAGCTGGACAGGACTGAGCATGCATACTCGCATTCATTCATAAGAATCAAAAAGTGGGATCAACTCAAATGCCCAACAATTAATGAATGGATAAACAAAATGTGGCATAACCATGCAATGTAATATTACTATACTACAAAAAAGAACAAACTACTAATATACACTGCAACATGTACGAAGCTGGAAAATGTTATGCTAAAAGAAGCCACCGAGAAGGCCAGATATTGTATGATTCCATTCAGATGAAATGTCCAGAATCTGCAAATTCACAGAGACAAAGCAGATTAATGGATCTCAGGGGATATAGGGAAGAGGGAATTGGAACTGACTGCTAACAGCTACAGGGCTTCTTTTGGGGGTGACAGGAATCCTATAATGAGATAAAGTGATGATGGTTGCACAACATAGTGAATATATGACAATCACTGAACTATACACTTTAAAATGGTATCTTTTTATATGAGAATTACACTTCAATTTTTTAAAAGTCACACTGCAAAACAGGTAACAGAATATACAATGATTCTATAAACAATATTTCAGATTATTAAACTCAAAATGGATTAAGTTTTTAAGAATTTAACACATTTTAAAGAAGGTACTTCAAATCAGTGGACAAATACTCAGTAGTGCTGTGAAAGCTAACAATGTGGGGGAGAAAAAATCAATGAGATACCTGGCTCATATTTTACATAAAAACATGTTACAGAATGTTTAAAGATTCAATTGTAAAAAATAAAATCATGAAAGTTCTACCAGAATAAAAAGAATGCTGAATGGGAGAAAACAGCCACTATATAAAACATGGGAAGCAAGCAGACATGGCACTGTCAACGTATATGAAGAAAAACACATGTTTTTAGAATATCCGATGCCACGGACAGACACCTGTAGCATAGTATTAACTTAAAAAGGTAAAAAGAAAAAACACTGTATGTAGCATGAATCTATCTTGTAAATTACAAACATGAATACACAGAAAAAGCTGAGAAGCCTACACACCAACAGATTAAGACTCTTTCCCTCTGGGTGGAAAACTGTGGATGATTTTTACTTTCCTCCCTTTGTCTACTTTTAATTTTTAATTTTTTACAGTTAACATGTATCAGTGTGTAAAAGGTAAGATCTAAAAAACAAACTTATTTTAAAAAACTAACATTATTATTATATCTGTCCTCATTTCTACCATCAACCCACACAAATGCCTCAGGCAACCTTATACCAAGAGTTCCCGTTCCAATGACCACATGCTTCCCATTCCTAACATTACCTGGAGGATGTCCATTAGAATCATAGGTGCCAGCAGCACGGTGACCATTTCAAAATGTCCTGTCTTCATTTTTCTCTTCTAAATTAAAATGAAAGAATTCCAATTCAGTAGAAGTTTAGAGAAATAGAACAGGATGACACACATGTATACACTTTTTCATTCTGGGTAAGAGTGGGTATCATGATGGTTAGGAAGTGATTATGAATAAATTCCCAATGGCTGAAAGGGTCATTAGATTTTGTCTGGTGATCTAACACCTTCATTCTACACATGAGGAAACAAAAGCTCAGAAAACTTCAGATATTTGCTCAGGATTAAATCTGTCAATTTCCATTCTCCTTTAGACATGTTGTCTCTCCCACCAACAGTCACTGATAGTCAATTATTCTTCCTCCCTCTCAATCTCCCCTCATCATACACAGGAAAACACAAACTGAACAAAAAAAAAGAAAGAAAAACACAACACCATTGCAGATTGGTTTCCTAGCTCCCTGTCTCCAAGAATCCTCCAGGAGTTAGTATCCACACACATCATTCATTCTTCATCCTCTCTGCAAACCAAGTGACACCCATTTGGTAGGATGGAGACAGGTAGTGGTAAAAACCAGAAGGTTATCCGGGGTGTTCTCTTCCTCCCAAATATTCACATTTAAGAGAAGCCAAGGATAAACAAGCATCCTGAATAACTTGCTGAAAGCAGGAATGAGAATAAGAAGAAGGTGAACAGGAAGCAACTCTGGTAAGATTATATAACTCTACTGGCTGTGTGCCCAATATTCATCCCAACATTCATGAGACAGAAGCAGGTAAACAGGAGGGTAAGAGGCCATCAAGGGCTGAAGGTGTCCCAGAATCACTAACTGATTCAATTAATTAAAGGCTGCTTTTCGGCTTTTTCTACACACCTAAAACAAAGTTGACATGGCTGGAACTGAACTGAAATCTCTTTTTCATCCTACCAATCACCATATTCTGGCACCTGAAAGTGGGGATGAACAGCACAAGGGAAAGAAGACAGTCTTCCCTTTGGCCCCAGATTACCATCTTTATTCACAAGCAGTCTCTTTCATTAAAGATATTAAAAGATAGCACAAAAATGCCACTTCTGTGTTAATCATCCCTTTAGAAAAGAGATTTTGAAAATAACACTTGACAGATAACTGTTACAAGACAAGCTCTGAATGAGGATTTTCTTGAAAAATCTTCACTTCCGTAGTCTGAATGTAAATAAGTCAAAATGTTTACCTGGCTTTTCTGCCTGTGGAGTTTTAAATGATGCTAGGTCTCACTGCTTCCCCACTCTCTCAGTTGTGGTGAGGGTGTCTTCAGGATAGGAGGTTGTTGACACTGAGAGCTGAAAAGGGAATGCTTTTCTTTTTATAAACATCCCCAGCAGTAGCTTGGCAGTGGCACATTACCTCATTTGTGTTCTGCTATTTATATCTGGCCCCCACACTATCCCTTGGAATCACCACAGTTAACACATGAAATCTCCAAGAGGCTTGTAAAGCCACAGCAATTCCCTCCAACCATACAGCATGTTCAGTCTGAGCCCTCAGATCTGAGCTTCTCAGAGAGTGATCACACTTCCCATTCCTAACCTTTTGACCCTTTGATTCTGAGATGTCAAGCTAAAGCAAGGATTTTACCCTCGCTAGATGGTTCACATAACTCAGAGAATTTCCTGTGTTAATCACCGGCAACGGTGATGGCTATCACCATTCACTCAACCGGCTTACTGTGCCAGGTGCTGGGATGCGCAAGGAAAACAAATCCGAAAAGCACTCAAACTAACAAAAGATGTGAAACTTATCCAGAATACATGTTAAGAACCTTAAGTACAAAGCCCAGTGAGAGCACTAAGAAGGGAAGGACTTGGCAGTATCTGCAACTATAGCTCTCATTTGAGTAACGTACACCTAGTAAATACATTGACTGCAATGTTGAAGACCATATGTTATTTGTTTTTCTCTCCCTGACTTATTTCTTGGCATAATGCCCTCAAGAGCCATCCACATTGTTACAAATGGCATTATTTCATTCTTTTTATGGCTGAGTAATATTATATTATATACTTACCATATCTTCTTTATCCACCTAACTGTCCATGGACACTTAAGTTGCTTCCGTATCTTCTTGTTCAGTCGCTCAGTCCTATCCAACTCTTTCAGACCCCATGGACTGCAGCACACCAGGCTTCCCTGTCCTTCACCATCTCCCAGAGTTTGCTCAAACTCACGTCCATTGAGTTGGCGATGCCATCCAACCATCTCGTCCTCTGTTGTCCTCTTCTCTTCCTGCCTTCAATTTTTCCCAGCATGTAAATAATGCCATTCAGAACATGAAAGTACAGAAATCTTTTCAACTGTTTTAATTTTCTTTGAGTTAATACTCAGAAGTGGAATTGTTAGATCATTTGTTGTTACTGTTGCTGTTCAGTCACTAAGTCATGTTCAACTCTTTGTGACCCCATGGATTACAGCACACCAAGCTCCTCTGTCCTCCAATATCTCACAGAGTTTGCTCAAACTCATGTCCACTGAGTCGATGATGCTATCTAACCATCTCATCCTCTGTCACTCTCTTCTCTTTAGCTTTCAGTCTTTCCCAGCATCAGGGTCATTTCCAATGAGTTGGCTCTTGCATCAGGTGGCCAAACTATCAGGGTTTCAGCTTCAGCATCGGTCCTTCCAGTGAATATTCAGGGTTGATTTCCTCTAGGATTGACTGGTTTGATCTCCTTGCTGTCCAAGGGACTCTCAAGAATCTTCTCCAGCACCACAATGCAAAAGCATCAGTTCTCTTGTGTTCAGTCTCCTTTATGGTCCAACTCTCATATCCATACATGACTATTGGAAAAACCATAGCTTTAACTATACAGACCTTTGTCAGCAAAGTGATATTTCTGTTTTCTAATATGCTATCTAGGTTTATCATAGCTTTCCTTCCAAGGAGCAAGCGTCTTTGAATTTTACAACTGCAGTCACCCTCCACAGTGATTTTGGAGCCCAAGAAAACCCAATTCTGTTTTTCATTTTTTGAAGAACTCCCCATATTTCTCATAGCGAATGCACCAACTTGGATTCCCATCAAGAGTGCATAAGCATTTCTTTTTCTTCACATTCTCCAATATTTGTTGTCTTTTTAAATAACAGCCATTCTCACAGGTGTGAGGTGATAGTTCATTGTGGTTTTGATGTGCATTTCCCTGATGATTAGTGATACTGATCTTTCTATGTGTCTGCTGGCCATTTGTGTATATTATTTGAAAAAATATCTCTTCAGGTCTTCTGTTCATTTTTATATGCATTATTTCTGATTGAGTTGTTATGAGTTCTTTACAAAGTTTGGATACTAACCCTTTATCATACGTATGATTTGCAAATATTTTCCACCATTCAGGTTGTATTTTCATTTTTAGATGCTTTCCTTTCCTGAGCAGAAACTCCTTAGTTTAGCTGAGTACCATTTTTTGATTTTTGCTTTTACTGCCTTTGCTTTTGGTGTCAAATTCAAAAAATCACTGCTAAGACCAATGCCAAGGAGCTTACCACTTATGTTTCCTCTAGGAGTTTTACGGTTCAGGTCTTACATTCAAGTCTTTAATACATTTTGAGTTAATTTTTAATGTATGATGTGAGAGAGTGGTCAGATTTAATTTTTTGCATGTGCCTATTCAGCTTATTTAACTTCTATGCAGAGTACATCATGAGAAACGCTGGACTGGAAGAAACACAAGCTGGAATCAAGATTGCCGGGAGAAATATCAATAACCAGTTATGCAGATGACACTGCCCTTATGGCAGAAAGTGAAGAGAAACTAAAAGCCTCTTGATGAAAGTGAAAGCGGAGAGTGAAAAAGTTGGCCTAAAGCTCAACATTCAGAAAACGAAGATCATGGCATCTGGTCCCATCACTTCATGGGAAATAGATGGGGAAACAGCGGAAACAGTGTCAGACTTTATTTTTTTTTGGCTCCAAAATCACTGCAGATGGTGACTGGAGCCATGAAATTAAAAGACGCTTACTCCTTGGAAGAAAAGTTATGACCAACCTAGATAGTATATTCAAAAGCAGAGACATTACTTTGCCAACTAAGGTCCGTCTAGTCAAGGCTATGGTTTTTCCTGTGGTCATGTATGGATGTGAGAGTTGGACTCTGAAGAAAGCTGAGCACCAAAGAACTGATGCTTTTGAACTGTGGTGTTGGAGAAGACTCTTGAGAGTCCCTTGGACTGCAAGGAGATCCAACCAGTCCATTCTGAAGGAGATCTGCCCTGAGATTTCTTTGGAAGGAATGATGCTAAAGCTGAAACTCCAGTACTTTGGCCACCTCATGTGAAGAGCTGACTCATTGGAAAAGACTCTGATGCTGGGAGGGATTGGGGGCAGGAGGAGAAGGGGATGACAGAGGATGAGATGGCTGGATGGCATCACTGACTCGATGGACGTGAGTCTGAGTGAACTCCGGGAGTTGGTGATGGACAGGGAGGCCTTGCATGCTGCAATTCATGGGGTCGCAAAGAGTCGGACACGGCTGATCGACTGAACTGAACTGATTCAGCTTTCCCAACACCATTACTGAACACCATTCCCAACACCATTTACTGAAGAGATTCCTTTCCCCATTGTATACTGGCTCCTTTTTTGTAAGTTAATTGACCATATATGCATGGGTTTATTTCTGGGCTTGCCATTCTAGTTCACTGATCTATGTGTCTGTTTTTATGTCAATACCACACTGTTTTGATTACTATGCATGTGTGTTAGTCGCTCAGACATGCCCAACTCTTTGCAACCCCATGGACTGCAGCCTACCAGGCTCCTCTGTCCATGGGATTCTCCAGGGAAGTATACTGGAGTGGGTTGCCATTTCCTTCTCCATTTGATTACTACAGCTTTACAATAAAGTTTGAATTGTGGCACACAATACTTTAAGCTTTGTTCTTCTTTCTCAAGATTGCTTTGCCTGTTTGAAGGTTTATGTGGTCCCCCCAAAATTTTGGGTTTCACTGGTGGCTCAGATAGTAACGAGTTCACTTGCGATGCAATGGGTTCAATCCCTGAGTCAGGAAGATCCTCTAGAGAAGGGGATGGTAACCCACTCCAGTATTCCTGGCTGGAGAATTCCATGGACAGAGGAGGCTGCAAGGCTGTACAGTACATGGAGTCACAGAGTTGGACAAGACTGAGTGACTAATGCTTACTTACTAAACAAGTTTTAGAATTTTTTTTTTGGTCCTATTTTGTGGAAAATGCCATTGGAATTTTCAAACGGATTGCACTGAATCTGTAGATGGCTTTGAGTAGTATAGACATTTTAACAATATGGATTCTTCTAGTCCCTGAGCATTGAATATCTTTCTATTCATCTGAGTCTTCTTCATCTTCTCTCATCGCCTTGATTAAATTTATTCACACTTTATTATTTTTGGTGAACTATAAATGAGATTATTTTTCTTTATTTTTCTTTCTGATAGTTATCGGTGCATTGAAACGTAAGAAATTTCTGTGTATTGATTCTGTGTCCTGCAACTTCACTGAATTTATTAGTTCTAGTTTTTGGAGGAATCTTGAGGACTTTCTGTATATAGTATTATGTCATCTGCAAACAGAGACAGTTTTACTTCTTCCTTTCCAATTCAGATGATTTAATTTCTTTCTCTTGCTGGACTGCTCTAATTAGGACTCCCAATACAATGCTGAGTAAGTGTCTAGAGTGGCCATCCTGGTCTTGCACCTGATTTTAGGTGAAAAGCTTTCAGCTTTTCATCACTGAGCATATTAGCTATAGATCAATCACAGACAACCCTTACTACATGGAGGTACATTCCCTTTATACTTTATTGAGAATTTTTTTTTTAATCAAAATGGGTGTTAAATTTTCTTAAGTGCTTTTTCTACATCTGTTGTGATGATCACATGATTTTTATCTTTCACTTTTTTAATCTGCAGTATTTCACTGACTGATTTGTGTCTCTGAATTATCCCTGCATCCCTGGAATGAATTCCACTTGATAATGGTGTATAATACTTTTAATGCATTGTTGAACTCAGTTTGCTAATAATTTGTTAAGGATTTTTACATCTATGTTCATCAGGGATATTAGTCTGAAATTTTCATTTTTTTGTGTGTCTTTGTGTGGATTTAGTATCAGGCTAAGAATGCCCTTATAAAATGAGTTATGAACTCAGACATGTTTCCTCTTCTATTTCTTGGAAAAGTCTCAGAAGGACTGGTGTTAATTCTTTTCCAAATACTTGGTAGAATTTGTCATTGAAACCATCTGGACTTTTATTTGGGGCAAGTTTTTAATTACTGATTCAATCTGCTTACTAATAATCAGTCTGTTCTGATTTTTTGTTTCTTCCTGATTCACTGCTGGAAGGTGGTTACTAGGAATTTATCCATTTCTTCTAGGCTGCCCAAATTATTAGCATATACTTTATTTGAAGCAGTCTCTCACAATTCAGTTCAGTCATTCAGTCATGTCTGACTCTTTGAAACCCCATGGACTGTAGCACGCCAGGCTTCCCTGTCCATCACCAACTCTTGAAGCTTACTCAAACTCAAGTCCATCAAATCAGTGATGCCATCCAATCATCTTATCCTCTGTCGTCCCCTTCTTTCTCTGCCTTCAATTTTTCCCAGCATCAGGGTCTTTTCCAATGAGTCAGTTCTTCTCATCAAGTGGCCAAAATATTTGGAGTTTCAGCTTCAGCATCAGTCCTTCCAACGAATATTCAGGGCTGATGCTGGAGCAGCCATGAAGAGATACCCCATGCCAAAGGTAAGAAAAACCCAAGTAAGATGGTAGGTGTTGCAAGAGGGCATCAGAGGGCAGACACAATGAAACCATACTCACAGAAAACTAGTCAATCTAATCACACTACGACCACAGCCTTGTTTAACTCAATGAAACTAAGCCATGCCCACGGGGCAACCCAAGACGGTCGGGTCATGGTAGAGAGGTCTGACAGAATGTGGTCCACTGGAGAAGGGAATGGCAAACCACTTCAGCATTCTTGCCTTGAGAACCCCATGAACAGTATGAAAAGGCAAAATGATAGGATACTGAAAGAGGAACTCCACAGGTCAGTAGGTACCCAACACGCTACTGGAGATCAGTGGAGAAATAACTCCAGAAAGAATGAAGGGATGGAGCCAAGGCAAAAGCAATACCCAGCTGTGGAGGTGACTGGGGATAGAAGCAAGGTCCGATGCTGTAAAGAGCAATATTACATAGGAACCTGGAATGTCAGGTCCATGAATCAAGGCAAATCGGAAGTGGTCAAACAAGAAATGGCAAGAGTGAACGTCGACATTCTAGGAATCAGTGAACTAAAATGGACTGGAATGGGTGAATGTAACTCAGATGACCATTATATCTACTACTGCAGGCAGGAATCCCTCAGAAGAAATGGAGTAGCCATCATGGTCAACAAGAGTCTGAAATGCAGTACTTGGATGCAATCTCAAAAATGACAGAATGATCTCTGTTTGTTTCCAAGGCAAACCATTCAGTATCACAGTAATTGAAGTCTATGCCCCAACCAGTAATGCTGAAGAAGCTGAAGTTGAACGATTCTATGAAGAACTACAAGACCTTTTAGAACTAACACCCAAAAAAAAATGTCCTTTTCATTATAGGGGACTGGAATGCTAAAGTAGGAAGTCAAGAAACACCCGAAGTAACAGGCAAATTTGGCCTTGGAATGCGGAATGAAGCAGGGCAAAGACTAATAAAGTTTTGCCAAGAAAATGCGCTGGTCATAGCAAACACCCTCTTCCAACAACACAAGAGAAGACTCTACACATGGACATCACCAGATGGTCAACACCGAAATCAGACTGATTATATTCTTTGCAGCCAAAGATGGAGAAGCTCTATACAGTCAACAAAAACAAGACCAGGAGCTGACTGTGGCTCAGATCATGAATGGAGCTGACAATGGCTCCTTATTACTAAATTCAGACTTAAACTGAAGAAAGTAGGGAAAACCGCTAGACCATTCAGGTATGACCTAAATCAAATCCCTTATGATTATACAGTGGGAGTGAGAAATAGATTTAAGGGCCTAGATCTGATAGGTAGAGTGCCTGATGAACTATGGACGGAGGTTCATGACATTGTACAGGAGACAGGGATCAAGACCATCCCCATGGAAAAGAAATGCAAAAAAGCAAAATGGCTGCCTGGGGAGGCCTTACAAATAGCTGTGAAAAGAAGAGAGGCGAAAAGCAAAGGAGAAAAGGAAAGATATAAGCATCTGAATGCAGAGTTCCAAAGAATAGCAAGAAGAGATAAGAAAGCTTTCTTCAGTGATCAATGCAAAGAAATAGAGGAAAACAACAGAATGGGAAAGACTAGAGATCTCTTCAAGAAAATTAGAGATACCAAGGGAATATTTCATGCAAAGATGGGCTCGATAAAGGACAGAAATGGTATGGGCCTAACAGAAGCAGAAGATATTAAGAAGAGGTGGCAAGAATACACAGAAGAACTGTACAAAAACGATCTTCATGACCCAGATAACCATGACTGTGTGATCACTCATCTAGAGCCGACATCCTGGAATGTGAACTCAAGTGGGCCTTAGAAAGCATCACTACGAACAAAGCTAGTGGAAGTGATGGAATTCCAGTTGAGCTATTTCAAATCCTCAACAATGATGCTGTGAAAGTGCTGCACTCCATATGCCAGCAAATTTGGAAAACTCAGCAGTGGCCACAGGACTGGAAAAGGTCAGTTTTCATTCCAATCCCAAAGAAAGACAATAACAAAGAATGCTCAAACTACCGCACAATTGCACTCATCTCACATGCTAGTAAAGTAATGCTCAAAATTGTCCAAGCCAGGCTTCAGCAATACGTGAACCGTAAACCTCCTGATGTTCAAGCTGGTTTTAGAAAAGACAGAGGAACCAGAGATCAAATTGCCAACATGTGTTGGATCATCAAAAAAGCAAGAGAGTTCCAGAAAAACATCTATTTCTGCTTTATTGACTATGCCAAAGCCTTTGACTGTGTGGATCACAATAAACTGTGGAAAATTCTGAGAGTGATGGGAATACCAGACCACCTGACCTGCCCCTTAAGAAATCTGTATGCAGGTCAGGAAGCAGCAATTAGAACTGGACATGGAACAACAGACTGGTTCCAAATAGGAAAAGGAGTATGTCAAGGCTGTATATTGTCACCCTGCTCATTTAACTTCTGTGCAGAGTACATCATGAGAAACGCTGGACTGGAAGAAACACAAGCTGGAATCAAGATTGCCAGGGGAAATATCAATAACCTCAGATATGCAGATGACACCGTCCTTATGGCAGAAAGTGAAGAGGAACTAAAAAGCCTCTTGATGAAAGCTAAAGTGGAGAATGAAAAAGTTGGCCTAAAGCTCAACATTCAGAAAACGAAGATCATGGCATCCGGTGCTATCACTTCATGGGAAATAGATGGGGAAACAGTGGAAAGTGTCAGACTTTTTATTTTTTTTGGCTCCAAAATCACTGCAGATGGTGACTGGAGCCATGAAATTAAAAGACGCTTACTCCTTGGAAGAAAAGTTATGACCAACCTAGATAGTATATTCAAAAGCAGAGACATTATTTGCCGACTAAGGTCCGTCTAGTCAAGGCTATGGTTTTTCCTGTGGTCATGTATGGATGTGAGAGTTAGACTATGAAGAAGGCTGAGCACCGAAGAATTGATGCTTTTGAACTGTGGTGTTGGAGAAGGCTCTTGAGAGTCCCTTGGACTGCAAGGAGATCCAACCAGTCCATTCTGAAGGAGATCAGCCCTGGGATTTCTTTGGAAGGAATGATGCTAAAGCTGAAACTCCAGTACTTTGGCCACCTATGCGAAGAGTTGACTCATTGGAAAAGACTCTGATGCTGGGAAGGACTGGGGGCAGGAGGAGAAGGGGATGACAGAGGATGAGATGGCTGATGGCATCACTGACTTGATGGACCTGAGTCTGAGTGAACTCCGGGAGTTGGTGATGGACAGGGAGGCCTGGCGTGCTGCGATTCATGGGGTTGCAAAGAGTCGGACACGACTGAGCCACTGAACTGAACTCAACTGATGTCCTTTAGGATTAACTGGTTTAATCTCCCTGCAGTCCAAGGGACTCTCAAGAGTCTTCTCTAACACCACAGTTCAAAAGCATCAATTCTTCAGCGTTCAGCTTTCTTTATGGTCCAACTCTCACATCCATAACTACTGGAAAAACCACAGCTTAGACTAGATGGACCACTGTCAGCAAAATAATGTCTCTGCTTTTTAATATGCTGTCTAGTTTGGTCACAGCTAAGCTTTTCTTCCAAAGAAAAGCTTTTCTTCCAAGTCTCTTATGATGCTTTATATTTCTGTGATATCATCTGTAATGTCTTCTCTTGTTTCTGGTTTTCAGTTCTCTTTTTTCAGTGAGTCTAGTTAAAGATTTATCCATTTTGCTTATTTAACAAAAGAGCTTTTGATTTCATTCAGCTTCTCTATTGTCTTTGTTTCTTTTCATTTATTTCTAGTATGAATTTTGCTATTTTCTTCCTTCTAACTTTGGGCTTTATTTATTCTCCTGTTTCTAGTTCCTTGAGATGTAAAGTTAGGTTGCTTGAAATTTTCCTTGCTTCTTGCAGTAGGCATTTATCACTATGAACTTTCCTCTTAGAACTGCTTTTACTGTATCCCACAAATTTTGGTATATGGCCATTTTTGTTTGTCTCAAGGTGTTTTTTTATTTTTCTTTCAATTTTTTCTTTGACCTACTGACTATATAGGCATATGCTTTTTAATCTTTCAGTTCAGTTCAGTTACTCAATCGGGTCCAACTCTTTGAAACCCCATGGACTGCAGCAAGCCAGGGTTCCCTGTCCATCACCAACTCCTGGAGCTTACTCAAACTCATGTCCATCGAGTCAGTGATGCCATCCAACCATCTCATCCTCTGTCCCCTTCCCCTCCTACCTTCAATCTTTCCCAGCATCAGGGTCTTTCCCAGTGAGTCAGATCTTCATATCAGGTGGCCAAAGTACTGCAGTTTCAGCTTCAGCATGAGTCCTTAAAATGAATATTCAGGACTGAGTTCCTTTAGGATTGACTGGTTTGATCTCCTTGCAGTTCAAGGGACTCTCAAGAATCTTCTTCAACACCACAGTTCAAAAGCATCAATTTGGCCCTCAGCTTTCTTTATGGTCCAACTCTCACATCCATAACAAGACTACTGGAAAAACCATAGTTTTGACTAGATGGGCCTTTGTTGGCAAAGTAATGTCTCGGCTTTTTAATATGATGTTTAAGTTGGTCATAGCTTTTCTTCCAAGGAGCATGCATCTTTCAATTTCATGGCTGCAGTTACCATCTGCAGTGATTTTGGAGCCCAAGAAAATAAAGTCTGTCACTGTTTCTATTGTTTCCCCATCTATTTGCCATGAAGTGATGGGACTGGATGCCATGATCTTAGTTTTTTGAATGTTGAGTTTTAAGCCAGATTTTTCAGTCTTTCACTTTCATCAAGAGGGTCTTCAGTTCCTCTTCACTTTCTGCCATAGGACTTTATCTTTACATATTTATAAATTTCCTAGTTTTCTTCTTGTAACTGATTTCTAGTTTCATGCCATTGTGATTAGAAAAGATGCTTAATATGATTTCAATTTTCTTAAAATTTTAAATTTTGTGGCCTAACATATAATCTATCCTAGAGAATGTTCCATATACACTTGAGAAAAATGAGTATTCCACTGCTTTCAGGTGGCATGTCCTATATATTTCTGTTAAGTCTATGTCATTTAAGGCCAATGTTCCCTTATTCATTATCTGTCTGAATAATCTATCCACTGATATAAGTGGGATATTAAAGTCCCCTACTATTATTGTACTGCTATCTATTTCTTCCTTTAGGCCTGTTAATATTTGCTTTATATATTTAGGTCCTCCTATATTGGCTGCTTCCCTGGTGGTTCAGATGGTAAAGAATCCGCCTACAATGTGGGAGCCCTGGATTTGATTCCTGGGCTGGGAAGATCCCCTGGAAGAGGGCATGGTAACCCACTCCAGTTCTCTTTCCTGGAGAATGCCCATGGACAGAGAAGCCTGGTGGGCTACAGTCCATGGGGTCTCAAAGAGTTGTACACAACTGAGCAACTAAGCACCGAGCATACTGGGTGCATAAACATTTATAAATGTTATGTCGTCTTGTTCAACTGAACACTTTATCACTACATGATGTTGTCTGTTTTGTATATTTTATCTGATATAAGCGTTACTGAACACAAGTTTGCATGCCATATGCACAGTGAGGCCAAATGATATCAGAACATCAGATGCACAGGGGCTTCAGGTGGGAGCAGTGCCAGGTCCCAGGCCAGGGCTCTGTTGCAAGCCTGGTAGGCGGCTGGACGTGAGCCACAGCCTTGTGTACCACATTTAATGGAGTCAGCTTGCCCAGTGCCACCCACCCTGTGCTACCACTGCGGCCCCCCAGCCTGGCCTGGCCAAGCAGTCCCTGATTCCTACTGGGCTGTCTGCAAGGACAGCTATGACAGGAAGGTGAAGCAGGCAGTGGGGAGAAGGCAAGGAGGTGGCATGCCCCTGTGCCCACTTGGCCAATAAGACCCTGACCTGCAGATATACCTGCCACTAGAATAGGGGTGAAGTAGCACACAGCTGTTAGCTTGCAAGAGATAACACATGGTGGTTAGAGGACCCATTCCCCCAACAGTCAGCCAAACAGTGATTCTGGGATAGAGACTGTGGAGAGAGGCGAATTGCAGCCTTCTACCAGGCCCTTGGGGCCAGCAGGTGAGCTGGGAAGGCTGAGAGACAGGTTGAGGGCTGTGTCTTGCAGAGCTCCAGAGCCCTCACAACAGCCACCAACTGGCTGGACCAGGCCTGGAAGCAGCAGTGAATCTCTCCCCAATCCTCACCTCTACAACCTAACAGTGGTAGCAATCTCCATGGGTCATAAGCCATGAAGGCCTCAGATCCTCTCCTGCTTAAATGAAAAGCCTGAGAGCTGGCTGGGTCCCAGGTGCCTTGCCCCCTAAGTGATAGTGACTGAGCAGAGTCTGGGAACCTGGCCCTGAGCATTCTGCCAGCTGAGATCTGCCTCTTCAGCCAGACCAGAGACTGGCAAAAGGACCCAGGCTGGGTGTTGGATGAATGCTCCCAGGCAGATCCCACATAGGGACCCCGTCCTTTTAGCCAGGACCTGGACCTTGGAGGGCAGAAGTTGAGCATTGGGACCTCACTCTTTCTTGCCAGAACAAAGAATACCATTTGCTTCATTGGAGATTTACAAGAACATGGTAATGTGACCTCTAGAACAAAGGATCTGACACCAAGAAGTCTGAAACAACTAATAATACCCCCTCCCTCACCTTTCCTATAAAAGGCTTTTGCCAAAAGTTTTGGGGAGCTCAGGACTTTTTTCAAGGAATAAGCCACTCATTTCTGTGTATGGCTCTGCAATAAACCCTTCTCTCTCCAAATTCCAACATTTTGGTGTTGTTTCACCTCCCTGCGCATTGGACATGTAGACTTGCATCTGGTAACATAAGTATAGTTATTCCAACTTTCTTTTGGCTTCTATTTGCATGGAATATCTTTTCTCCATCCTTCTACTTTCAGTTTGTGTGTGTCTTCAGGTATCGAGTCTTTTGTAGGCAGCATATAGATGGGTCTTGTTTTTGTATCCACTCAACCACTCTACATCTTTTGATTGGAAAATTTAGTTCATTTTACATTTAAAGTGATTACTGGAAGATATGTCCTTATTGTCATTTTGTTAAATGTTTTCTGACTGTTCTGTAGTTCCTCTCTTCCTTCTTCTTTTGCTCTCTTCCTCTGTGGTTGATGATTTTCTTTAGTGGTTATCTTATATTCATTTCTCATTTCCTTTTATTTATCTAGTATAGGTTTTTGATTTGTGGTATCAGGAAGCTTACATAAAAAAACTTATAACAGTCCATTTTAAGTTGATAACTTAACTTTGAATGCATACAAAGTTCTACATTTTTATTCTTTCATTCTCCACATTTTATGTTTTTGATGTTACATTTTACATCTTTTAATTGTGTGTATTCTTTAACTAATTACAGTAGTTACAGTTATTTTTACTATTTTTGTCTTTTAACCTTCACACAAGTTGAACAGTGACTCATCTACTACCTTTACCATACAGCCATACGTCACCTTACTGAACTTTGGTTTATTGTGCGTCACATTGTGCTGCCTTTTTTTTTACAAATCAAAGGTTTGTGGTAACCTTGCCCAGACAAAGTCTGTAGGTGCTATATTTTCAAACAGCATTTGCTAACTTCATGTCTCTGTGTCACATTTTGGTTAATTCTTAAAAATTTTCTAACTTTTTATTACATCATGTTGATCTGTGATCAGTGGTCTTTGATGTTACTACTATCAGTTCAGTTCAGTTCCATCACTCAGTTGTGTCCGACTCTTTGCGACCCCGTGAATCGCAGCACTCCAGGCCTCCCTGTCCATCACCAGCTCCCGGAGTTCACTCAGACTCACGTCCATCGAGTCAGTGATGCCATCCAGCCATCTCAGCCTCTGTCATCCCTTTCTCCTCCTGCCCCGAATCCCTCCCAGCATCAAAGTCTTTTCCAATGAGTCAACTCTTCGCATGAGGTGGCCAAAGTACTGGAGTTTCAGCTTTAGCATCATTCCTTCCAAAGAAATCCCAGGGCTGATCTCCTTCAGAATGGACTGGTTGGATCTCCTTGCAGTCCAAGGGACTCTCAAGAGTCTTCTCCAACACCACAGTTCAAAAGCATCAATTCTTTGGTGCTCAGCCTTCTTCACAGTCCAACTCTCACATACTGCTTGCTTAAGGTTCAGACAATGATTAGCATAAAAAGCCTCTTGATGAAAGCGAAAGAAGAGAGTGAAAAAGTTGGCTTACAGCTCAACATTCAGAAAACGAAGATCATGGCATCCGATCCCATCACTTCATGGGAAATAGGTGGGGAAACAGTGGAAACAAAGTGTCAGACTTTATTTTTGGACCCCTCTATATTCACGGGGTCGCAAAGAGTCGGACATGACTGAGCGACTGAACTGATTTTTAAATTAATGTATGCACACTGTTTTTTTAGGCTTAATGCTACTGCATACTTAACAGTCTAAAGCATAAAATAAATATATCTTTTATATGCACTGGGAAATCAAAAATTCACGTGACTTGCTTTATTGTGGTAACTTGGAATCAAGTTAACAGTGTCTCTGAGGTATGCCCATATGTTTACCTTTAGCAGTGAGTTTTATACTTTCATATGTTTTGTTGTTATTAACTAGCATCCTTTCTTTTCAGCTTAAGTAAGTCCCTTTAACATTTCTTGTAATGCTGGTTTAGTGAGTGATGCACTCCTTTGGCTTTTGCTTGTCTGGAGAACTCTTTCTCTCCTTCAGTTTTGAATGATAACTTTGCAGGCAGAGTATTCTTGGTTGTAGGTTTTTTTTTTTTCCTTTCCTTGCCACTCCTTTCTGGTTTGCAAAGTCACTGCTGAAGAAAATCTTCTGCTGGTCTTATGGAGGTTCCCTTATACATAACAAGTTGTTTTGCTCTCGCTGCTTTTAAGATTCTCTCCTTGTCTTTAACTTTTGACATTTTAGTTATAATGAGTCTTGTGGGTCTCTTTAGGTTCATCTTATTTGGAACTCTTTTAGCTTCCTGGATGTAGATGTCTGCTTCCTTCCCCAGGTTAGTTTCAATCATCATTTATCCAAGTAATTTTTCTCCCGTTTTTCTCTCTCCTGTCCTTCTGGTGCTCCTATAATACAAATGGTAGGCACTTGATGTATCCCCAAAGTTCTTTATGCTATCTTCACTTCTTTACTACTTTGATTTGGTGAGTTCTTCTATCCTGTCTTTGAGCTCACTTGCCCTTTCTTCTGTTTCACCTAATCTTCTGTTGAATCCCACTAATGTATTTTCCAGTTTGGTTGCTGTACTCTTCAGTTCTATGACTTCTGTTTGGAATTTTAAAATATTTTCTAATCTCTTTGATAAAGTTCTCACTGTATTCATCCATTCCTCTTCTGAGTTCAGGGAGCATTTTTATGATTATCACTTTGAACTTTTTATCAGGTTAATTACTTATCTCTATTTTATTAAGGTTTTTTTTTTTTTTGCAGTTTTATCTTGTTCATTTGGAACATGCTTCTCTGTTTCTTCACTTTGCTTGACTTTCTGTCAGTTTCTATGCATTTGATGAAACAGCTGCCTCTGCCAGTCCTGCAGGGTTGGCCCTGTACAGGAGACAAACCTTATCATTCAGCTCTGCCCTGGTACTCTTAGTTGTTTCTCAATACCATTGTGATTATCCAACTGTTAAAGTCTCATGAAACCCAGGAACACAAGTCTTCTTGGCCTCCAAAGCCAGGTGAGCCCCCAAGTGGCAGCTGCAAAAACTGGGTCACCAGATATAAAAATGAAGCAACAGATGTGTACATAACCTCCTGAGAAATACTGGTGCTCTGGACTACAGCAAAGCAAGAACACAAAGATGGCACCCACTGGCTAGAGTGATTGCTGTTGTTTAGTCACTAAGTCATGTCCAGCTCTTTGTGACCCCATGGACTGTAACCCACCAGGATCCTCTGTCCATGGGATTTTCTAGGCAAGAATATTGAAGTGGGTTGCACGTCATTCTCCAGGGGATCTTCCCAACCCAGGGATCAAACTTAAGTCTCCTGCATTGGCAGGCCATTTCTTTATCACTGAACACCAGGGAAGCCCAGCTACAGTGAAGCAGAGTACAAGAATGGAACATACCAAAGAGGAAAAAAAAATACACATTTTTTTTAAGAGTTGGGGAAGGAAGTCCTAGGAATCCAGTGGTTAAGACTTCACCTTCCAATACAGGAGGTATGGGTTTGATCCCTGATCAGGGAGCTAAGATCCCACGTTCTTTGCAGTCAAAAACCCAAAACAGAAACAATACTGTAACAAATTCAAAAAGACTTTAAAAACAATGGTCCACACAAGAAAATCTTTAAAGAAAAAAGATTTGGGGGAGATGGTACCCACTGGTTTTAGTAAGGCAAAAATGGATTGTGAAAAATGGTACCCAGTGACTACAGCATAAAGATGACACCCACTGGAAGCAGGAAAATAAAGAAATAGTGGTACCTGTGGGTTTTAGCAAGGCAGAGCGAGGGCATGATGAAAGCACCCATTAGCCTCCTTCCCAGGAGAATACTCCAGCAGGCCTTTGCCCCTCAGACCAATTACTCTAAAATTAACAAACAAGTCTTTTATACGTAAATCTGGATGCTTTTCAAAGGGCTCCTTCTGCACTGCTCCCTGGAGCAGATGAGTCTGCACACAGGCCCTTTAAGACTGCACCTCAGTTTGTCACAGCCCCACCAGTCTTATATGTGAGCCCTGCTAGTCTTTATACCCAAGTGTTTTGAGGGCTTGTCTCTCAGGTAACTGTCTTTAAAGTTGGGGTACCCAATGTGACATAAGAACCCTTTACTCCCCAGGGCAAAATTCCGAGTTATGAACTACCTTCCAACTGTGGGTTGCAGCACCAGAGTTGGGAGTTTATGGCAAGATTCTGCCACAGTCTTTGCTACTCATTTAGAAGTGGCTTCCTTCACATTTGTCTGATGTGAAGAATTATTCCACCAGTTTTTCGTTTTTCCCTAGAAGCAATTATTTTATACATGGATGTAGATTTGGCATACCCCTGGGAGAAGGTGAGTTCAGGATCTTCTTATATCACTATCTTGAACCAGAATCTCCAATTTTTGACTCTATTTCATTCATCCATCCATCCATTCAACAAATATATGAGTCTTCACAATGTTCCAGGCACTGGTTTAAGTAATGCAGGTATATCAGTGAACAAAACAGACATCGTGCCCTTGTCAAATGCATATTCTTGTGGGAGGGGACAAACAACTGCTGGGAGCCGCCATGGGAGATCCCACCCATGACAAGGTCATGTGGAAGAGAACTGTTAAGTAAGGCTTCAGAACTCAAGGGGCTCCCTAGGCTTTCTCGAGTACCTACCCCAAAACCAGAAATCTGTCTGTTTTACTGTTTCATGACTTTCACCAACTCCTCTGACATTAACAGGGGGCTAACCCTGACCACCTTTCTCTGGAGAAAATCAACTTAGGGCTCTAGCTAATAAGTCTCCTGGACAGGAGAGGAATATTTCAAATCAAACCCCCTCTATTAGCATTCTAGCTTGCTTGGCAGGTTATCCAGACTCCTGCAGCTATGCATACAATTATTTACAGCCTCCCAACTGTGAGAAGCACGGAAAGCCTAAAACATAGAGCCTTTGAAAGAGTTAAAAGTTATTAGAGTAGTGCTAGGGCTGATGTAGGATTTCATTATTGGGCCAATGCTTGTTGCTAAGTTCCCATATCTCTCTTATCCACTGTGCACCTGGGAACGCATTAGTTAACATAGTGAGAATGCTAGAAAAACAAGTGTAGCCTTGAATTTAACCATATTGGACTTTTGAGCTAATTGGTTCTTTCTTGTAACTCACTGCACCTTTGCTCTGTGAAAAAAGTAACTCTGTTTGGCATTTTCTGAGGCTGACATAGATTAGAAATATAAAGAAAAAACACTTTGAGGGAAAATAAGTTTTCTGGTTGAGCGGCCTTTATCAAAAGAGGGTCATAAAATGTTCACAGGCCTCCAAGGCCAGAAGATACTGTACACAACATCTTTTGTGGAAAAGGTATGCAGAAAAATCCTGGTTTCGATAAGGGCAATACTGCTGGAATATTTGGGCTAACTCTGTATGACCTTGCATCTTTCATTTCCCTCTATGTATAAGGCAAGGTATAAAAGTACCTTTTGAAAAATAAAGCTTTTGGGCCTCGCAGAAGCTTGGTCACCCCGTGTTTTTTCTTCTATCTTTCTTTCTTTCTCTCTCCCTCTCCCTCTCTTTTTCAGGCTGATCCCTTGGAGCATGGGGGCTCCCTGCGTTCACTTATCTGCCCAGGTTTCTAAGACCTGAATGGGAAGACTTTCTGCATCTTCACTCCCTCGGGAGACCGGGAGGGCACCTGTGGCCTCCGTGAACAGGGCAAACTTCCTGTCTTGAAGTTTTATTGGTTCTCTATGTAAACCAAGGAATATCAGCCTCTTTCTCTCCTCTATTTTCTTATCTACAACATTCTTATCTATCTCTCTCTCTCTCAATCAATCGCCGACGCCGTTTCTCCTTTGGGTTTCCCTGGATCCTGCAGGGGCTGGACCCCAGCGAATAACAACTAAAAGAATTATGAAAGTATGTTAGAATATAGTAATTGTTATTTTTTTAAAAAAGTAATACAAAAGAGACTGGCTTCCATGGGGAGTCTGCCATTTAAATTGGATGGTTTGGGGGATGAAAAAATGATATATAAGCAAAGACTTGAAGGAGATGAGGGAGATCAGCCGTGAAGACTATGGTTGAAGAGTGGTCAGGAGGAGGAAATACAAGAGGCTGATGCGGCTGGAATAGAAGAGTCGTAGGTAAGGAAGAGCTGTGGAGATAAGGTCAGCAAGGTAAGGGTGGTAGTGGGAAGATAAGAGTTTGTAGGCTATTATAAGAATCTCAGATCTTATTCTAAGAGAAAGGGAGTAAATCACAAGGTTTGAATGGAAGTATGACAAGATTTGACTTATTTTTTAAGATGATGACCCCCTGGCTATTCTTCTAAGAATAGTCTGTAGGGTGAAAGCCAACCAGTTTACAGGTTAGTATGGCAAAGAGTCGGACACGACTGAGCGACTGAACTGAACTGAACTGAACTGATGATAATGAAAGCAGAGACTATGGTGGCTTGAACCAAGACGGTAGGAGTAAAGGTGGTGAGGTTGTGACTGAATTCTTAGCATAATGCTTTGAAATCCATCCACGTTGTTGCACACATTAACAACTCTAAAACTAACTACAGTGATGGTTCCACAATTCTGTGAATAAACCAAAGACCACTGAATTAGATACTTTTTGTTTTATTATTATTTTGGCTGTACTATGCATCATTGGGGCATTAGTTCCTTGACCAGGGACTGAATCTGGGCCCTCAGCAGTGAGAGTGCAGAGTCCTAACCACTGATCCACCAGGGAACTCCCTGAATCATATACTTTAAATACATGATGTTATTAATATATGGTATCTGAAGTGAATCTCAGTAAAGCTGTTCTTTAAAAGAGGAATGACCTACTGATACATACAAAATGGATGAATCTCAAAAGCACTGTACTAAGAAGTTAGTCACATACTGTATGACAGTTACTATATAACAGTTACTATATTCTAACATACTTTCATAATTATTTATTTTAGTTGTTGTTTGTCCCCTCCCACAAGAATATGAATTTGACAAGGGCATGATGTCTGTTTTGTTCACTGATATACCTGACAAAGCTACATACTGTATGATAACATTTAGTTGACATTCTAGAAAACAAAGAAATGTAGTGACAGAAAGCAGTGACTGCCAGAGCCTTGGACAAGGAGACGGACTACAAACATTTTGGGGTAATGAAATGTTTTATATCATGATAGTATTTGGTGGTTGCACAATAATATATACGTTTGTTGTGGGTCATTGTACATTTAAAGTTGATGAATTTTATTAAATAGCAACAACCTCACCCACATACTCCTTGGAATGTCTTCATGTACCTCCAGAGTTGTATGTATCCCAATTGAAGACTACTACCAGAAAGCACCTGAATGATGCAATGGTCAAAGGAAGAGGCTTGAAAGAGCTAGGAAATCCAAAGGAGCTCAGGGTTGTGGTCAGATAAGGCAAAGTACATGTAACTTAGAGACTGGAGGCCAACGCAAGATACTACAGCAGAGAATGGAAATTATCACCGTCCAAAGACCAGCAGGATAAGACACGTCAGGAAAGGTCAGAGACCACTAGAGGGCAGCAACAGAACAGGTCACCTCTACCCACACTGGCAGGACTTCACTTGCTCTTGGGAAGGACAGAGTTTCCCAGGTGCTGCTAGTGGTAAAGAACCCACCTGTCAATGCAGAGGACGTAAGAGACATGGGGTCCATCCAGAAGATTCTCTGTAGGAGGACATGGCAACCCACTCCAGTATTCTTACCTGGAGAATCCCAAGGACAGAGGGGCCTGGCAGGCTACAGTCCATAGGGTCACAAAGAGTCCGACATGACTGAAGTGACTTAACAAAGCATGAGAAAGACAAAAGGGAAAAAGAAAAAAAAATTCTGAATTTAACTAATTTTTTTACTTAAAGAAGACTGCTTCAACTCACAAGTAACTAAATTTTAACCGGCAGGATTAATGTTCTATCATTAATGGACATGAAAGTGAAAGTCACTCAGTTGTCAAGAATACTGGAATGGGTAGCCATTCCCTTCTCCAGGAGATCTTCCCAACCCAGGGACTGAACCCAGGTCTCTCGAACTGTACGTGGATTCTTTCCTGTCTGAGTCACCAGGGATGCCTCAGTGGACATGACAGTTAGTAAATTATGTGTATTTCCAATATAGATAAATAAGTTTCCTTTTTGCATATGGTTCCCACATACATTGTGGCACCCTGCTACTGGGGAAAACTTTAGCCTGGTCTCTGCTAGCATAAGCGGTTGGTATGGTCTCCAGAAATGATGACATTTAACTGCTGGTTTAATGAGTTAGTATTTTCTACAGATTGTTGGGTGCCCTGTTGGTAAATCCCCTCATCAATACAGTATATCCCTCCCAGTACAGTCTCCTAGCACTGAGGATTCTAAAGAACAATCTCTATGTCCTCTCACCTGTACTCAATGTTCCTACCACAAACTCTAGATAAGGTTTCTTGGCCTTGTTGGGCATCTTCTTATAAAAGACTAGAGCTGGTTTGTGCCTCAGTTACCTTTATAGGCCCCAAGGGAAACCTAGGAATTCCATCACAACCTTGACTTTGTGGAAAACTGGAGAGAAGGAACCTTCGTCTCTTCCCTACCCATCCTGTTACTTTGCCATTACCAACTTATTGCTTGGGTGGTCTCATGTTATACATGATGCTTTTCTAAAAGACCTTGAAAACAGCCCAGTTTGCCCAAGGAGAGGCAAAAGAAAACAATCACTACTGAGCTAAGATCCCAGAAACTTGTTTCTAAACTCCTACACCAGCCTTTTCCAGAGTTTCCGTCAGAGGAGCCAGGACACAAGATTCTGATCTTTTCCCCTTCTTTTCTGTTTTACTCTTCTTCTCCCAATTCCTATTAGGGGTACTTTCTACGTGCTATTTCTTCCTCCTTTATCCTATGAACCTCTCTATTCTGGCGTTTTCTGCCTTTCCTTCCCTTGGACTATTAATGATTTAATCTTAAAGGTGTTTGGAGAACAGACTGAACATAATTTATAGAGGGAATGAAAGCATATTTAGTATTTTCACAACAATCCAAAACATTACCCCATAACATTCACTATTAAATTATTAAAATACATTATTCTATTTGTAGACATGTCTCTGTTGGTAAATTTTAAGCCCCTAGGCTTTAATTCTCAACTTTTTTTCCTACTGCAATGAGACCCATTCTTATCAAGGAAAATGGATTTCTATGACAATGATCTCAAAGTGTTTATATGTATGTGTGGAGTACGTTTAATTACATTTTTTCAAATGCCTTCAGAATACTTTCACATGTCCCTCATGATGCTGTAACTTATCTTTGAATCTCTTAGCATGCTCCTAGTATACGTCTTTTACACTATGAGTATTTCAAAAATGTTTATGAAACAAGGAAAGAGAGGGAACAGAAGACAGAGGGAAGAAAGAATTAGTAGCCTTACTGAGCTTAAGATTTCGAGGATAAATATTAGTAGGAACAGTATTAGCATCTACAGACACTAAGGGCGACAATTTAGCTTCTGCAACAAAATTTAAGGTGCCCACTTCCTTGGGGAAGAAGTTTTACTCATACGGACTTTCCAGTAAAAGTGGTAAGATGTCTTGGTTTTGGTAACCTGGGCTTTCAATTTCAGCTTCAGTGAACACTTAGATGAACTATGACTTGAAACCATATACTTCATCAGTTCAGTTCAGTCGCTCAGTTGTGTCCGACTTTGCAACTCCATGAACTGCAGCATGCCAGGCCTCCCTGTCCATCACCAACTCCCGGAGTTTACTCATCATGTCCTTTGAGTCGGTGATGCCATCCAACCATCTCATCCTCTGTCGTTCCCTTCTCCTCCTGCTTTCAATCCTTCACAGCATCAGAGTCTTTTCAAATGAGTTGGTCTTTATAGTCCAACTCTCACATCCATACATGACCACTGGAAAAACCATAGCTTTGACTAGATGGACCTTTGTTGGCAAAGTAATCTCTCTGCTTTTTAATATATTGTCTAGGTTGGTCATAACTTTTCTTCCAAGGAGCAAGCATCTTTTAATTTCATGGCTGCAGTCACCATCTGCAGTGATTTTGGAGCCCCCCAAAATAAACTCGGTCACTGATTCCACTGTTTCCACATCTATTTGCTATGAAGTTATGGGACCAGATGCCATGATCTTAGTTTTCTGAATGTTGAGATTTAAGCCAGCTTTTTCACTCTCCTCTTTCACTTTCATCAAGAGGTTCTTCAGTTCTTCTTTCCTTTCTGCCATAAGTGTGGTGTTATCTGCATATCTGAGATTATTGATATTTCTCCTGGCAAACTTGATTCCAGCTTGTGCTTCATCCAGTCCAGCAAGTCTCATGATGTACTCTGCATATAAATTAAACAAGCAGGGTGACAATATACAGCCTTGATGTACTCCTTTCCCAATTTGGAACCAGTCTGTTGTTCCATGTCTGGTTCTAACTGTTGTTTCTTCACCTGCATACAGATTTCTCAGGAGGCAGGTAAAGTCATCTGGTATTCCCATCTCTCTAAGAATTTTCCACAGTTTGTTGTGATCCACACAGTCAAAGGCTTTGGCATAGTCAATAAAGCAAAAGTAGATGTTTTTCTGAAATTCTCTTGCTTTTTTGATGATCCAACACATGTTGGCAATTTGATCTCTGGTTCCTCCGCCTTTTCTAAATCCAGCTTGAACGTCTGGAAGTTCACGGTTCATGCACTGTTTGTTGAAACCTCACTTGGAAAATTTTGAGCATTTTTTGCTAGCATGTGAGATGAGTGAGATTATGTGGTAGTTTGAGCATTCTTTGGCATTTCCTTTCTTTGGGACTGGAATGAAAACGGACCTTTTCCAGTCCTGTGGCCACTGCTGAGTTTTCCAAATTTGCTGGCATACTGAGTGCACCACTTTCACAGCATCATCTTTTAGGATTTGAAAAAGCTCAACTGGAATTCCATTACCTCCACTAGCTTTGTTGGTAGTAATGTTTCCCTAAGGCCCACTTGACTTTGCATTCCAGGATGTCTGGCTCTATACTTCATTTACTATTTATCAATACCTGTTACACAGACAAACTCAGTCACAAGTTCACATACAACACTATGTTTCAGACCATAGAGTTCAATGTCATGCTCTAATAATAGTAAAATTAACTTTATTTTCTTCACTATTATGATAGGAGCACTTCCAAGTTGGAAACACTAAGCTATATGGTGACCATTTTCCTACAAGCTAGGAGGAGGCTAAAGCCAAGTGAAATCATGACTGTCGTTAGTTAGCCTGTTATCAGTTCAGTCACTCAGTCATGTCTGTCTCTTTGCCACCCCATGGACTGCAACACACCAGGCTTCCCTATCCATCAGCAACTCCTGAGCTTGCTCAAACTCATGTCCATTGAGTCAGTGATGTCATCCAACCATCTCATCCTCTGTCACCCCATTCTCCCACCTTCAATCTTTTCCAGCATCAGGGTCTTTTCCAATGAGTCAGTTCTCTGCATCAGGTGGCCAAAGTATTGGAGCTTCAGTTTCAGCATCAGTCCTTCCAATGAATATTCAGGACTGATTTCCTTTAGGATTGACAGGTTTGATCTCCTTGCTGACCAAGGGACTCTCAAGAGTCTTCTTCAACACCGCAGTTTAAAAGCATCAGTTCTTTGACGCTCAGCTTTCTTTACAGTCCAAGTCTCACATCCATACATGACTACTGGAAAAACCATAGCTTTGTAGGCAAAGTAATGTCTCTGCTTTTCAATATGCTGTCTAGTTTGATCATAGCTTTTCTTCCAAGGAGCAAGAGTCTTTTAACCTGTTATAGTCTTACAAATCTCTTTTGCAGTACTAGTTTTCACCCAAGGAACTTTTTTTATTACACTGAATTTTTTTTTTTACTATTAAGCAGTCATTTGATTAGTTAAATATAATAATTTGGTTGGTGTCAAAAAATCTAGACCAAGAATATGAAGTTATTAGCAATTCTCTATTACGCAGAATAAAGCTCCACAGTCCAACCCACAATCACTGTGGAAACGGAGCATCTGACACTACTGTGGCATAATTTTTAAAAAAAAATCTATTTAGAGAATCATTTTATTGAGCACCCCAAATGTTCTAGGCAGACGATCACTCAATCAAGTATGAATGAACACATGGTAACTCTTGAGGATTTACTTTCTCATATGCTAACCTCTGATCTGGACAGTAAACCAGCTCTGAGGAAAATAAAAAAGATGTATGACAATTCTCCCTTGCACTCCTTTTAGAAGATGTCCAACCCTTGAAAATCAAGATTCTGGGGCAATGAACTATAAATTGAATTTTTAAGAACAACGTTGACCCTAAGGTAGAAACACAAAAACTGAAATATGCTATTAGTAACACTGCAGATTCCCTTGAGCTCATGAAGCACTTCAAAAGAATAAGAAAAGGTGTGGTTCAGCTGATAAAGAGTCCACCTGCAGTGGAGACCTGGGCTCAATCCCTGGGTTGGGAAGATCCCCTGAAGAAGGGAAAGGCTACCCACTCCAGTATTCTGGTCTGGAGAATTCCATGGTGTTGAAAAGAGTTGGACACGACTGAGCAACTTTCACTTCACGTCGATAATCTAGGAAATGACACTCAAAAGAAACTCTAGAAAAAGGAGATGTAAGAACACAGCACACAAGAGTCAACTACAGCAGAATTCTTCTCCAGAGAAGGGTCCATTCCTGCGTGACTGACTGATTACACTGGCAATCCAGAGATTATTGCGAGGTTCCTTGTATCCATATGATTCAGCCAAAGTAATCATTCATTTATTCATCCACTAAAATACTTTCTCAAAAAAAAACCTGAGGTGTCACCATGTTCCAGACTACAGAGTTCAATGTCAAGGTTCTAATATTTGTAAGGTAACTTAATCTTCTTCACCATGGTGAGAGAAACATTCCTAAGTGGGAAGCACTGAGTTACCTGATGATGATTCGCCTAGGAGCTGGATGGAAACTAAGGCCAAGTGAACGTGACATCTCTATACCTCCCTCTGCCTCTGACTGGGTAACCTGAACCTTAAGGTGAACGCAAGTTTACCCAAACAAGTGACTCATATTCACTGTGTACTATGTGTTAAGTCAGGTGATGGATATTAACATTTTTAAAGAGTCCTTGGCCTCAAGACACTGTCTGGTGATGGTAACAGATGTTAGATGAAGAAATTTGGGGACACAATTATCACTAGGAAGAAAAAGAGAAGTCTGATAGAAAGAGTTTTTCTTACAAATATATAATATGGTTTCCCTCCAAAGGATATCCTTATAACTATCCTTTCTTCTGACACATGGATTTCTAAGTGTTTATTACTAAAGGCCTTATAGAGTTAAATTTTATCCAAGTTAAAAAGAAAATTATCCAAGTAATACTTACATATAACTTAAACATCAAATATTTCAGAGGGTGTGTAATGATAAACAACAGCCTGTGCCTCATTTGTTCCCAGAAATAAACACTTCCATATCCAGTTCTTCTGTTTATACTATTAGCATTTGCCTATACCACTTCCATGGGCTTCCCTGATAGCTCAGTTGGTAAAGAATCTGCCTGCAGTGCAGGAGACCCCAGTTCAATTCCTGCATCAGGAAGATCTGCTGGAGAAGGGATAGGCTACCCACTCTAGTATTCTTGGGCTTCTCTCGTGGCTCAGCTGGTAAAGAAACCGCCTGCAATGTGGGAGAGCTGGGGTCAATCCCTGGGTTGGGAAGCTCCCCTGGAGAAGGGAAAGGCTACCCACTCCAGTATTCTGGCCTGGAGGATTCCATGGACTGTGTAGTCCAAGGGAGTGCAAAGAGTCGGACACGACTGAGTGACTTTCACATACCACTTCTATACTACTAGTTTATTAGCTCCAAAGTACAGTACATACAGACTTTTAACCTGTGAACTTTCGAAGATGTGAACATGCATTTGCATGACTAGTCACATAAATTAGCTCATGTGTCTGGCACACACTGTCAAGTGCATGCATCCTCTACAAACGGGTGGGACTTTGTGACTTTACAGGACTCTGTGGGGTTTCCTAAGTGGGGCAGTGCTAAAGAATCTGCCTGCCAATGCAGAAGACGCAGGTTCAATCCCTGGGTCAGGAAGAGCCCCTGGTGTAGGAAATGGCAACCCACTCCAGAATTCTTGCCTGGAAAATTCCATGGACAGAGGAGCCTAGAGGGCTACAGTCCATGGGTTCGCCAAGAATCAGACATGACTGAATGACTAAGCATGCATGCACAGTATTGCACAGAGTGCAGTATTTTTATTTCAAGCCCAGAATGTCCAGAAGCAAATGTAAAAGCAGCAGTGATACAGCTGGTATGGCTAAATACACACACACACACACACACACACACACACACACACAGACCAAGAGATAACAATGGAAACAAAAGTGAAAATAATTGAGAGAGTGAAAAGATGGTAGATGTCATCTACATGAATTATCCAACCATCCGTATGAGTCTAAAGAACAGGACAAGATCATGAACATATGAAGTCAGCTGTGCTGATGATGTCAACAATAATATCAAAGCATACAAAAATGATGGAGGAAACGGAGAAACTTTTCAGTGTGTGGATGCAGGATCAGCATCAGCATTGAGTCCTGCTCAGCTTAATGCTGATTCAAGAGAAAGCTAAAAGCCTTTTTGAAGACTTGAAGAAACATGGTAAGGAATCAGAAGGTGCATCTTTTAATGCTAGCCATGGCCCAGGTGGCACTAGTGGTAAAAAATAAAATAAAAATAAAAAAGCCCACTTGCCAATGCAGGAGATAAAAGAGAATGTGGGCTCAATCCCTGGGTTGGGAAGATCTCTTGGAGGAGTGCATGGCAACTGACTCCAATATTCTTGCCTGGAGAATCCCATGGACAAAAGAAACTGGCAGGCTATAGTCTATAGGGTCGCAAAGAGTCAAGACACGACTGAAGGGATTTAGCATGCGTGCAAGGCTGGTTTTATCAGTTCAAGGCTAGAGCCAACCTTCGCAGTGTGGAAGCGATAAGTGACAGGAACAACCCTGTGACAATTCTGAGAGGGCTATGACATCTACAAACCCATAGAAAACAATGACTTTGCTTGGCATGAGGTTATGGCCATCACTGCAGTGGGGTTTGGAAGAATCTGCTCACAGTCTGTTCCCAATTTTCGTGGATTTGAGAAGACAATGAGGAGTCCGAAGAGGTCTTTATCAATTTAGTGATCCTCAGCTGGAGCTAGATCTGCCAAAGGACAGCTTCACTGAATGCCCTGCTGTGCAACACAAGGAGTTTGCTAATAAAGACCTGATGGGATTGGGAGGCCCAGAGAAAGGACGAAGAGAGACAAGAGGAAGAAGAAGTAAGTAACTGAGAAACTGAAAAAACGCATGACACAGGAAATAGCCAGGGGATGTTCTTTATCTGAGGAGGCATGGGACCTGAACACAGAACAGTACAGGAAGGCTGCAGGAGCTATTCAGAATGCAATCCACTGTGATCATGTCATCTATGATGAGGAAAAAGAGCTACTCCCCAAACATCACTGGATTGTTTATTCAAGAGGGTAGTAGTGTTAGTTGCTCAGTCGTGTCCGATTCTTTGTGACCCCATGGACTGTAGCCTGCCAGTCTCCTGTGTCCATGGGATTCTCCAGGCAAGAACAGTGGAGTGGACTGCCATTCCCTTCTCCAGAGGATCTTCCCAACCCAGGGATCGAACCCTGGTCTCCTGCACTGCAGGCAAATTCTTTACCATTTAAGCTACAGAGAAGACCATTCAAGAGGGTAGAGAGAATTGAATCCAGCAGGGAACCACAACCTGTGCATCAGTGTCAGGTATGAGTGAAACTGCAGCATCAGACTTTATTTCCATCACCAGTCACATTCACAACTAGGCGCTGTTTTCATTTTGGCTCAGGCTCTTCATTCTTTCTGGAGCTATTTCTCTACTCTTCTCCAATAGCATATTGGGCACTTATCAACCTGGGAAGCTCATCTTTCAGTGTCATATCTTTTTGCCTTTTCATACTGTTCATGGGGTTCTGAAGACAAGAATACTGAAGTGGTTTGCCATTGCCTTCTCCAGTGGACCACATTTTGCCAAAACTCGCCCCTATGACCCATCCACCTTGGGTCATACATTTCTTGAGCCTACACAGCATGGCTCATAGTTTCATTGAGTAAGATAAGGCTATGATCCAAGATCTTAATCACGATGCTGTGATCACTCACCTAGAGACAGACATCCTGGAGTGTGAAGTCAACTGGGCCTTAGGAAGCATTACTACGAACAAAGCTAGTGGAGGTGATGGAATTTCAGTTGAGCTATTTCAAATCCTAGAAGATGATGCTGTGAAAGTGCTGCTGCCGGGGGCCAGCGTGAGGAATTCCGCTCATGGCAAAGGTCATGAGGAAGGAGGCTTGGCATACGCAAAGGCGTGATCAAGCCTCAGGAAACCCCCTGTTCCCGAGCATCTAACACCAAAACCAGAGTCTGTTTTATGCTCTCACCTACACCTCTGACTTTACAGGGGCTCTCCCCCATAACCGTTTCTCTCTGAGAAGGAGTAAACGTGCAGCTCCAAGGCAATAAAAATTCTTGGGCGTGACAAGAGTGTTTCAGCTTACGGACTCCTCTGAAGGTTATCTAGCCCACCTGTATAGGTTTGTCCAGCCACATGTGACTGTTTATAGCCTCCCAACCTGAGAGGCATGAGATGTTTTAGACTTACTAAAGGCAAATTATTTTGGGGAGTTAGAAATTATTAGTATAGTTGGTTAGGAATTATATTGGTGAAGGGTTTTTTCATTTGTTGTGTCAATAATTGCTGCTAATTCCCGGCTCTGGGTGGGACAAGGATGTCTCAGGTCAAACCTCTCTGCTGACAGACTAGCTTGTGTGACAGGATTATCCATACTCCTGCCACATGATTGTTTACTACCTCTTAACCATAAACAGCACAGAGTTTTGGAGTATTTTGAGAGTCTTAATTAGCATAGGACTTTTTCTTCTTGTTGAGTCAATGATTGCCACCAGGCCTCCATATCCTTAGGCACTTGGGAATATATTAATCAATGTATTTGGAGTATAGCAAAGGAAATATAGTTTTTGATGTTAGCAATACTAGACTTTTTGAGTTAATGGATTTTCTCTTTTGTAATAGATCACTGTACTTTGTTATAAATCAGTGTCCTTGCTATGTAAAAATGTAACTTTATCATATCTTAAGACTAAATAGATCTTAAGAGGAGCATTGGTGAAAGGATTTTCATTTGTTAGGTTGATGTTTGCTGCTAAATCTCCATGTCCCCTACCCTTATAATGAATATAACTAACATATAGGAGAAATAAGTATTAACCTTTAAGCATATAGGAAAAATAAGTATTAACCTTTAAGACTAATCATGTTAACCTTGGGTTAAATAAATTCCTTTCTTGATTGTAACTCACTACACCCTCACCCTATAGGAATGTAACTTTATTTGGAGGGTGGTGCCTGGTTTAAGAAAAAACACCCTTGGAAGAACTAAGTTTTTTGGTTATCAGAAAGAAAGGATCATAAAATGTCAGCAGGTCTCACTCATGGCCAGAAGATGATGTAATATTCCTAAGACCTTTTTTTTTATACATTTATGTGAAGCACCTGATTTTGACAAAGGTCAGGACTGCTGACCCCCACGTGACTCTGTATTCATCCCTATGTGTAACAAAAGGTATATAAGCAAACCCAAAAATAAAGAAATCGGATCAGTTTCCGGAAAGACTGATTCCCCCATGTCGCTTCTTTCTTGCTCCCGTTTTTCTGGCTGAATTCCCATCTGGAGCATGGATGCTATTCCACGTAATCCAAGTTATTCAGCCTCCTTTTCTCCACTAATCTTCCTACTACACTATCCATTTCTAATCTCTCTATATCTGTGATTAAATATGTATTTTTCCAAAGACGCCGACTCCGTCCCTACCATCGAATCACCCTGGATCCACCGGGGCTGGACCCCGGCACTGCACTCAATATTTCAGCAA
Source organism: Ovis aries (assembly GCF_016772045.2). Taxonomy (NCBI): domain Eukaryota; kingdom Metazoa; phylum Chordata; class Mammalia; order Artiodactyla; family Bovidae; genus Ovis; species Ovis aries. The sequence continues at coordinate 91,687,249 of NC_056059.1, read as the reverse complement.
ATTTGGAAAACTCACCAGTGGCCACAGGAATAGAAAAGGTCACTTTTCATTCCAATCCCAAAGAACAGCAATGCCAAAGAATGTTCAAACTACCACACAATTGCCCTCGTCTCAAATGCTAGCAAAGTAATACTGAAAACTTTCCAAGTGAGGTTTCAACAGTACATGAACCGTGAACTTACAGTTGTTCAAGCTGAATTTAGAAAAGGCAGACACACCAGAGATCAAATTGCCAACATCCATTGGATCATCAAAAAAGCAAGAGAATTTCGGAAAAACATCTGCTTCATTGACTATGCTAAAGCCTTTGACTGTGTGGATCACAACCAACTATGGAAAATTCTTCAAGAGATGGGAATACCAGACCACTTTACCTGCCTCCTGAGAAATCTGTATGGAGCTCAAGAAACAACAGTTAGAACCAGACATGGAACAACAGACTGGTTCCAAATTGGGGAAGAAGTACGTTAAGGCTGTATATTGTCACCATGTTTATTTAACTTACATGCAGAGTACATCATGCAAAATGCCAGACTGGATGAAGCACAAGCTGGACTCAAGATTGCCGGGAGAAATATCAATAACCTCAGATATGCAGATGATACCACTCTTATGGCAGAAGGTGAAGAGGAACTGAAGAGCCTCTTAAAGAAAGTGAGAGGAGAGGGAAAAAGCTGGCTTAAAAGTCAACATTCAGAAAACTAAGATCATGGCATCTAGTCCCATCACTTCATGGCAAACAGATGGGGAATCACTGGAAACAGTGACAAATTTTATTTTGGGGGGCTCCAAAAATCACTGCAGATGGTGACTGCAGCCATGAAATTGAAAGACGCTTGCTCCTTGGAAGAAAAGCTATGACCAACCTAGACAGCATATTAAAAAGCAGAGACACTACTTGGCCGACAAAGGTCTGTATAGTCAAAGCTATGGTTTTTCCTGCTGGACCATAACGAAGGTTGAGTGCCAAAGAATTGGTGCTTCTGAACTGTGGTGTTGGAGAAGACTCTTGCGAGTCTTCTGGACAGCAAGGAGATCAAATATGTCAATTCTAAAGGAAATCAGTCCTGAATATTCATTGGAAGGACTGATATTCATTGGAAGTTCCAATTCTTTGGCCACCTGATGTGAAGAACTGACTCACTGGAAAAGACCAAGATGCTGGGAAAGACTGAAGGCAGGAGAAGAAGGGGACGACAGAGGATGAGATGGTTGGATGAGCACCACCTTGAAGGACATGAGTTTAAGCAAGCTCTGGGAGTTGGTGATGGACAGGGAAACCTGGTGTGCTTCAGTCCATGGAATCACAACGAGACACAACTTAGCAACTGAAGTGAAGCGAAATTTTAAAATTTTTGAGAAGCTGAAGCAGTAGCTATATATTCCATCTGCATTTTTCTCCATACAATACAAAACTGATTAAAGATTTAGAAAGAAAAAAAGCTTTTAAATTGGATGGGGAAAAAAGCTGTTTTCATTCACTTATCAGCTGTACAATGTGCAAAATGGCATGAGGCCTTGTGGATTCAGGACACAAACAAAGGTAAATAAGATCTGATTTACTGATTGGAAAATTCTGCGTTAGTTATACATTCCTAAATAATAACGGGTAAAAGGAATAATAATTTTTACTTTCAGTCCTGTACCTTTCTTTTTTAAATGCACAGAAGAATACTATTTTAGAAGGTGAAAATTTTATGTAACACAAAGAACACAGAAAAATTCTGTCCCTAGGCATGGCTAATGTTGTAATCAAGAGTTTAGTTAATAACTTTTTTTTCTCAAAGCTGGAAACTCCCATAAAGCAACTACTGTTAGAACATCATTTAAACTTAAAAGAAAACTGAAGATAACTTACCACTTTTTAATTTAAGCTTCCTCTCTTCTGAAAGAGAAAATATTTTTTTTTCTTAAAAAAAAAAAAAAGGGGGAATCAAAACTAAAAGGGGTATTCCCTTAGGAAGTCAAGAGAGTTAATGATTACATGAATAGGTCTGGTAGCCTTCTTCTATGTGACTCATCATCCTTTTTAAGGGCTCCAGGGGAGAATCCATTCCTTTTCTCACTCAGATTGTTGGCAGATTTCCATTCCTTGCTGATGTAGGACTGAAATCCCTGTTTCCATGGTTGTCAGTTGAGAGCTATTTCCAGTTTCTAGAGGATGTCACACTCCTTGGTTGGTAGCCCCCTTTCTCCATCTTCAAAGCCAACAACAGGAGATGAAGTCCCTCACACACTGGAGTCCTCACTTCCTCATCTTTTGTTGTATCTTTCTGACTGTTCTGTCTTCCTCTTTTATTCTTAAGCACCCATATTGGTCCCATTTAATGAATGCCTGTATATATTTTAAGGTCCATAACCTTAATTCCAATTGCAACTTTCCTTTTGCGAAGTAATGTAAAATATTCACAGCTTCAAAAGCTTACAGCATGGACATTCGTGGAGTGCATGGGGTATTATTCTGCTTACCATATTAGCCAAATGGTGTGGCAGACTTGAATGCAAGGGAGAGTGCCCTGGAAAACAGTGGTTTTTAGATGGAGCTGGAGACAAGGTTCAAGACGGAAATTTAGTAGGAAACTAAGCAGAAGTTTCAAAAAAAGAGATTTTTTAGAGCTAACATATGATTCAGCAATCCCACTTCTGAGCAAATATCAGGAAAAAATAAAAACTCTAACTCAAAAAGATACACACATCCCAATGTTGATAACATCACTATTTACAATAACCAACACATGAAAGCAACGTAAGTGTTCATCAACAAATGGATTTAAAAAAAAAAAAAGGATAAAGATGTGCAATGGAGTATTACTCAGTTATACAAAGAAATGAAATCGTGTCATCTGCAGCAACATGGATGACCTAGACAAAGCCATACTAAATCAGTCAAAGACAAATATATATCACTTACATGTGGAATCTAAAAAGTAGTACAAATGAATCTATAAAACAGAAACAGACTCACAGACATAGAATACAAACTTATGGTTAACAAAAGGAAAAGTAAGGAGGAGGAGGGACAAATTAGGAATATGGGATTAAGACATATACATTACTATATATAAAATATATAAGCAATAAGGATTTACTGTGTAACACAGGGAGCAATATTCATGATTTGTAACAACTTATAATGGAAAATAATCTGAAAATACATATACATAACTGAATCACTCTTCTCTATACCTGAAACTAACAAAATATTGTAATGCAACTAAGTTGCTGTTGATTAGTCTCTAAATCATGTTGGACTCTTTTAGGACTCCATGAACAGTCACAGGCCAGGCTCCTCTGTCTATGGGATTACCCAGGCAAGAATACCGGAGTGGGTTGCCATTTCCTTCTCCAGGAGATCTTCCTGACTCAGGGATCAAACCTGCATCTCCTGCATTGGCAGGAGGATTCTTTACAACTGAGCCATACTTCAATTAAAAAAAAAAAAAAAAGAGAGAGATTTTTATGAAAGAGAAAACAGTTGACCTTCAAGGACCACAAAGAAGTCAAGCTACGTAAGACATAAAAGGAGTCTTTTGAACTTGGTTATATAAGAATAACCAATACCTTATGACAGCTCCACAAGAGAAAGAACTTGACATCAGCAGGTTAAATAGAAAATGGGAAAAAGGATGGGACCCTCACTAAAAGGATGAAATGACGATGATGGTGATGGTGGTGGTGGTTAGCCCACTAGTGCTGCCGTAACAGACAGTACACACTGGGTGGCCTAAACGACAGAAATTAATTTTCACACAGTCCTGGAGGCTGGAAGTTCAAGATCAAGGTGTCAACAGGTTTTGTTTCTTTTGAGGCCTCTCTCCTTGGCTTGCAGATGGCCATTTTTTTCTCTGCATCCTCACGGGGCCTTTTTCTTTGTGCACTTGCCGCTGGTGTCTCTTTCTTTTTTTGCAAGGACAGTGTTTCCATTGGATTAGGGCCTCTACTCTTATAACCTCATTTAACCTCAATTAAAGGCCTGATCTCCAAATATAGTCACAACGGGGTTTAGGGCTTCAAGCTATTTATATAAATTATGAGGGGACGCAACTCAGCTTATAACTGTGAAGATGACAATGATGACAACAATGACTGCTGCTGACATTTATGAAGTGCTAACCGTATGCCAGGTATAGTATTAAACACTTCACATGTATTGTCATTTGATTCTCAAAGAAACCCTATAAAGGGCCATTATTTCTTTCATTTTATCATGTGAAAAGCTGAAGCAAAATCATACAAGGGGCAGAGCTTAAACTTGAACCTTAGTCTTTCAGCTTAAACCCATGTTTTCAAACATGATGCTATGTCTACTTTTTATATAACTGTAATGGAAAGGAAACAAATAAGACAGCATCCAGGTGAGAATATGAAGAAGGTTTTTGTTTTTTCCTTTGCTTTTGTCTTGTTTTTACTAGCCCAAAGCTAAGAATAGCTTGAAAAACAAGGTTATATACTAAATAGGAAAAAGTCCAGAGAAAAAGGGAGCACTTGAAGACAGAATCTACTGTTCCACTTTTAGCTTCTGCCCTGATCCTGATAAAAACTGAAAAATAAAACTTCTATTGCACAGCTAGTTAAATCATTCTCCCTACAAGTAATTCTTAACTACCTATCATGTGACAGGTACTGTACAAGAATCTCATAATAGTGAGCAAAATCTAGAAATTGTCCTTGTCCTTATAATACTTACAGTCTAGAGGAGAAGGTAGTACTAATCAGAAAAGATTATATAATAATAAACTGAGATAAGTGCTATGAGTGAAAAGAATATACTTCTAAGGGAACACATAATAAAAGAACCTGTTATAGATGATAGAGGGTGGACTACTAAAGGCTACTCTAAAAAGAGAGTTAATACTGGGCTCAAAGCAGAAGGATGAGTAATATGTGCAATGGGGAAGGGGACGGGTAATATTCTGGGCACAGGGAAGAGCGAGGCAAAGGCCCTGAGAGATGTGTGGGAGGACTATAGCATACTTGAGGAACTGAAAGGAGGTTAGCAGGGCTGGTGTTGAACTAACAATGGGCAGAATAGCGGAAGATGAAGCTGGGAAGGCAGGCAGGGATATAACAACGTATTTGGTCTTAATCTTAAAGGCTGCTGGAATATTTTAAGAGTATCACAGAGACTCAAGATTAGATCTGCCTTTAAAAAGTCCCTCTGGCTCCATGTACAAACCAGATTAGGAGGAACAGAGAACGGATGCAGGTTGATCAATTAAAAGACTACTGCAGACTCCCATGTTTCTAGCTTGCACAACTGGTTGGTAACTGATGACTGATGGTGCCATACACTCAGATTAGGTACACTGTAGAAGAAAAGATTTTAGGAGTTTGGTTCTGGATATATTTAGTTTGAGGTGCCTCTTAATTACTCAAATACAGGTGGCTGAATAGGCAGTTTATATACAGGTCAAAACTAAGAGGTCTAGATTAGAAACATAATTTGGGAACAACTGATGTATATATGCATAATTACTGAAGCATGACCATTGACTATAATGCCTAAGATATAGCTAGTGATACAGAAGACACAGGATAGAAAGTGATAAAAGATTGCCTAGGCCTTAATCTTGAAGATATATGCAACATTTAATTAACAAGGAGAAGATGATGAGCCTGCAAAGTAGGAATAGCAAGAGAGACAGGAGGAAAATCCTGAGTACAAGATCACAGAAACCAAAGGAAGACAGTATCAAGGAGGAGGGGTTCAAAAGTATGAAATGCTGCTGATAGACACCAATTCACAAACTACCAGAGTGGAAAGGGAACTTAGAAATCATTCAGTGCCCCACTATCTTCCAAATTATCGAATTAAGATTCAGGTAATATGGTAGTTAACCAGTAGAATCTAGATTAAACTCATAATTCCTAATGCATAGGCCAATACTCTTCATGCACTTATTTGCATGATGACCATTACTTGACTCAGCTTTCCTTTTTTAATTAAATCACCTCTACTACTTTCATTGTTTACCAAACCTCTGGCTACTTCTGAAGCTTCTCTAAGTCCATAAATCATAATCCATCCTAAAAGAAGCCTTCACTAAACATTAAATTAGAACGCTGATTAATCTGGCTCTGCAGCCAGGAAATAAGTCGACCCCCCCCCCGCTTACTCCTCCCCCATTCACTCACTCCCGCCACAACTACTAAAGCTGTCACACCAGTGTCTCAGCACAGCATCTTACACTCTGCATTCAAAGCAAAGACTGATTAACTGGGAAACTACTGGAAGAGAGAACTGGAACCTAACGCTTTATCAAGTTGGCATACTCAGTCACCCTCTCTTGTCCAGGTAAAATGAAAGCTTCAGCCCCAGAGAAATAAAAGGAAGGGGGAAAAAAAGGAAGGAAAGGGTGCAAAACAATAATAATACTGTTTAGCATATTTGCAAGTTGCTAAGAAAGCTGCTAAATGAGTAGGCCAAACAACTAACAGGGAGGGAGCACAGCTCCACCCATCAGCAGAAAATTGGATTAAAGACTTACTGAGCATGGCCCTGCCCACCAGAGCAAGACCCAGTTTTTCCCAGCCAGTCCCTCCCATCAGGAAGCTTGCACAAGCTTCTTAACCTCATTTATCAGAGGGCAGACAGAAGAAGCAAGAACTACAGTCCCATGGCCTCTAGAACAAAAACCACAATGACAGAAAACTAACCAAAATGATACCATGGATCCCAGCTTTATGTAACTCAATGAAACTATGAGCCATACTGTACACGGACACGCAAGACTGACAGGTCATGCTGGAGAGTGCTGTCAAAATGTAGCCTGCTGGAGAAGGAAATGGCAAACCACTTCAGTATTCTTTCCTTGAGAACCCCATGAACAGTATGAATAGGCAAAAAGATATGACACTGGAAGATGAGCCCCCCAGGACGATAGGAGTCCAATATGCTATTTGGGAAGAGCAGAGAAACAGCTCCAGAAAAATGAAGAGGTTGAGCCAAAACAGAAACGACAGCTAGTTGTGGATATGTCTGGTAGTGAAAGTAAAGTCCAATACTGACAATACTGTATAGGAACCTGGAATGTTAGGTCCATGAATCAAGGTAAACTGGATGAAGTCAAGCAGGAGATGGTAAGAATGAACATCTATATTTGAGGAATCAGTGAAAAGGTGAATTTAATTCAGGAGACCATTATATCTACTACTGTGGGCAAGAATCCATTAGAATCTAAGAAATGGAATAGTCCTCACAGTCAACAAGAGTCCAAAATGCAGTACTTCGGTGCAATCTCAAAAACAACAGTATGATCTCAGTTTATTTCCAAGGCAAACCAGTAAACATCACAGTAGTCCAAGTCTATGCCCCAACCACCAGTGCTGAAGCAGCTGAAGCAGAACGGTTCTATGAAGACTTCCAACACCTTCTAGAACTAACACCAAAAAAAAAAAAGATGTCCTTTTCATGATAGGGGATTAGAATGCAAAAGTAGGAAGTCAACAGATACCTGGAGCAACAGGAAAGTTAGGACTTGGAGTACAAAATGAAGCAGGTCAAAGGCTAACAGAGTTTTGCCAAAAGAACACACTGGTCATGGCAAACACTCTTTCCAACAACACATGAGACAACTCTACACATGGACAACACCAGATGGTCAATACCGAAATCAGACTGATTATATTCTTTGCCTCCAAAGATGGAAAAGCTCTACAGAGTCAGCAAAAACAAGACCAGAAGCTGACTATGGCTCAGATCATGAACTCCTGGTTGCAAATTCAGACTTAAATTGAAGAAAGTAGGGAAAACCACTAGACCATTCAGTTATGACCCTAAATCAAATCCCTTATGATTATACAGTGGAAGTGACAAATATATTCAAGAGACTAGATCTGATAGACAGTGCCTGGAAAAACTATGGACAGAGGATTGTGACATTGTACAGGAGGTGGTAACCAAAACCATACCCCCCAAAAAGAAATGAAACAAGGCAAAATGGTTGTCTGAGGAGGCCTTACAAATAGCTGAGAAAATAAGAGAAGGTAAAGACAAAAGAGAAAAGGAAAGATATAACCATTTGAATGCAGAGTTCCAAAGAATAACATGGACATATAAAAAAGCCTTCCTCAGTGATCAATGCTAAGAAATAGAGGAAAACAATAGAATGGGAAAGACTAGAGATCTCTTCAAGAAAACCAGAAATACCAAGGGAATATTTCATGCACAATAAAGGACAGAAATGATATGGACCTAACAGAAGCAGAAGATATTAAGAAGAGGTGGTAAGAATACACAGAAGAACTGTACAAAAAGATCTTCATGACCCAGATAATCATGATGGTGTGATCACTCAGTGACAGATATCCTGGAATGTAAAGTCAAGTGGGCCTTAGGAAGCATCACTATGAACAAAGCTACTGGAGGTGACGGAATTCCAGTGGAGCTATTTCAAATCCTAAAAGATGATACTATCAAAGTGCTGCACTCAATAGGCCAGCAAATTTGGAAAACTCAGCAGTGGCCAAAAGTTTCATTCCAATCCTAAAGAAGGGCAATGCCAAAGAATGTTCAAACTACTGTACAATTTCACATGCTAGCAATATAATTGCTCAAAATCTTCAAGCTAGGATTCAACAGTATGTGAATCAAGAACTTCCAGATGCACAAGCTAGATTTAGAAAAGGCAGAGGAACCAGAGATCAAATTGCTGACATCTGCTGGATCACAGAAAAAGTAAGCGAATTCCAGAGAAACATCTACTTCGGCTTCATTGACTACACTAAAGCCTTTGACTGTGTAGATCACAACAAACTGAAAAATTCTTAACAAGATGGGAATAACAGGCCACACTACCTACTCCTGAGTAACTTTTACATAGGTCAAGATGCAACAGTCAGAACCAGACACAGAACAATGGACTGGTTCAAAACTGAGAAAGGAATACATCAAGGCTGTATATTGTCACCCTGCTTATTTAACAGGGTGTATGTATGCATATGTATGATGTATACATACATGATGTATATGCAGAGTACATCATGCAAAATGCCAGGCTGGATGACTCACAAGCTGGAATCAAGATTGCTGGGAGAAACATCAACAACCTCAGATATACAGATGATACCACTCTAACGGCAGAAAGTGAAAAGGAACTAAAGAGCCCTTCATGAGGGCGAAAAGAGGAGATGAAAAAGCTAACCTGAAACTCAACATTAAAAAACAAAGATCATGACACCCAATCTCATCACTTCATGGCAAATAGATGTGGGAAAAATGGAAAGTGACACACTTTGTTTTTTGAGCTCCAAAATCACTGTAGACAGTGACTACAGCCATGAAATTAAAAGATGCTTGCTTCTTGGAAGGAAAGCTATAACAAACCAAGACAATGTATTAAAAAGCAAAGACATCACTTTGCCGACAAAGGACCATATAGTCAAAGCTATGGTTTTTCCAGTAGTCATGTATTGGTGCCAGACCTGAACCATAAAGCAGCCTGAAAGCTGAAGAACTGATGCTTTCAAACTGTGGTGCTGGAGAAGACTCTTACAGTCCCTTAGACAGCAAGGAGATCAAACTAGTCAATCCTAAAGGAAATCAACCCTGAATATTTATTGGAAGGACTGAAGTGGAAGCTCCAATATTTTGGCCACCTGATACAAAGAACTGACTCATTGGTAAAGACCCTGATGCTGGAAAAGATTGAGGGCACATGGAGAAGGGGACGACAGAGGATGAGATGGTTGGATGGCATCACTGACTCAAAGGACATGAGTTTGAGTAAACTCCGGGAGATAGTGAAGGATGAGGAAGCCTGGCATGCTGCAGTCCATGGGGTCGCAAAGAGTCAGACACAACTTAGGAATGAACAAGACTCAGGGAATGAACAAGAGTGTATCTTAAAATTTTTCATTGCAAGGAAAAAAAACTATATATTATGGCGATATTTACTAGATTTATTTTGGTGATCATTTTGCAGTGTATACAAATACCAAATCATTATGTCTTATACTTCAAATCTTGACTTATTCTCACACAGACACTTCATGCAAGCCAAATAAATAGGATACAAAAGATAAATCAGACAAGGTTATTTTCCCAGATAAAACCTCTCAAAAAACAATCACCACCATCATTTTAACATCTATAGGAAAGTAGGTTCTGATTTCCTAACCAATGTGCCATCAGCAATCCTTTTGCTAATTTTATAAATGTTAGTGATATACACTTAACTCATATTTAGCTATCGGTTTATTCTGTGTCCCTCATCCCTCTCTGTCAGACATGCACAAACATAGTAGTTCTCCACTTCATATTTATATAGTTTACTTGTCTATTCTCTTAAGTATATCCCTTTGCCCTTAACGCTACTGAACCTCACACTAATCTATTTCTCTAAATTGCCACAGTCACTGAGTATTTTAGTTATCCACATAATCTGGAATGTCCTGAATATGTAATGAGCGTACTGAGTGGCAAGTAGAAGACATTTCTTTTTCCCTAAAAGGGGAAAAGAGTCAATTGCGAACAACTGAGAATATAAGCAAAAAGCGACTTAATTCTAAGTTTTTAGAGAAACAAGAAAGGTACAACTCACAATCTTTAAATTTAAAATCAAGAAATGTCTTTTTTCAAGAAGTAACTTTTTAAAAACAAAAAAATTCAATTCCATATTACAATTAATTAAAAAGGATGAGGAAGATGGAGAGATGAACAAATTCTGAAATAAAAGCAAGAGAAAGAGAAGGGAAGATAGTTCAAAAATTAAAAGAACTTTGGACTTTCCAAAGCAAATATTTGCTATGAAGTTCTTTCCTTGCACCATGAGCACAAAGCTAACAGGGAAAAGTCACTATTGCTGCTGTTTACAAATTTTAATTCAAAACAAAGGGGGAAAGTTACTTCTGCAGCAACGATTATGTGCCTGCTGCATTTGAATGTGTATATTAACAGGCAGAAAATTCCTACTCTCTTTTTTCACCTTTTAAATAGTTTCTCTTGGCCCAGGGTGAAAGACAGAAATGAATTTCTTTAAACATACACATCAGCAATGATTAATTCTTAGAACTATGAAAGTCAGTGAAACCATAAGTATTAACATATATATATTTTGCCAACTTTCAATTTCACTCAAAGATAAAATCTTTTCTTCAAAGCAGTATGTTCCCTGGGGAAATCTCCACCTCTAGCAGTTACAGGAAGCTCTAGTTCAGTCTCTACCTTATCTGGTAACCAGACTCAAGTAATTAATTCATCAAAGGTCCTATCTACAGTACTCCACATGTCATAATCTTTCTTTTTTAAGAATACAAACAAAATTTACAATACCATATGTAAAATAGATAGCCAATAGGAATTTGTTTTATGACTCAGGAAACTCAAACAGGGGCTTTGTGACAATCTAGAAGGGTGGGATGGGAGGGAGATGGGAGGGAGGTTCGGGAGGGAGGGGACATGGGTGTACCTATGGCTGATTCTTGTTGATGTATGACAGAAAACCACAACATTCTGTAATGCAATTATCCTTCAACTAAAAAAACAGAATACAAACCGCCACTGTTATTACAAGTTGGGGTTTTAAAAATATAAATAATCTCAACTCTAAGATGAAAAGGCATTTATACTAACTAAAGCATTCCTGAGAGCCACAGCAGAAGCTCTTGGCTAAATTCTAAATGAAATTTGGTTCTACTTAATCTTATGGTACAGAATGCACCTTGTTCTTATGAGCAATTAGCATCCTGTTCATAAAGGTGTCCTGTCCAATATCTCAGAAGGGATTCCCTAAGTTTCCAACACAGCTGTTATCCATAATTGTCAGCATACCACAAGAAGCTTCTGAAGAGAGAAAAGAACACTGCCACAGAACAGCTTTGAATATTATGAATAAAAATCAAAATGGGCTGTTATCACTGTTTAAGAAGAAACTTTTCTGAAGGTTTCAAACAAACACACAAACAAACAAAAACCCTTAGTAGTGGAGACTGCCTCAGGGGAAGACACTGTGGGTTTTTTTGCATGTCTGAATTATTTTTAAACCACGTGTGTATATATACACATGCATATATATCACAATGAAAGCCAGTATAACACAATGGATTTCTGGAGCCAGAATACCTCAGTTCAAATACCATCTCATCCACCTTCTAGCTATGTGATCACTTACTAACCATGTGACACTGGATGTGCTTCTTACTTCTCTGTATCCAGTTTCATCACCTGTCAAATGGTGATAATAATAGTTCCCCTCACTGGGTTGAGAAGAATCATTGAGCTAATAGATAGAGTCTGGTGCACAGTAGGCACCATGTAAATATTAGATATCACTATTTATAACTTTTGGAGTTAATTTTAGACTTATAGAAAGTTGCAAAAATATTCTTAGGATAAGGGTAAGGAAAGGTATCCTTATCTCATCACTTCCCTTCCCCTAATGCTAACATCTTATATTCATTTCAGTTCAGTTGAGTCGCTCAGTCTTGTCCGACTCTTTGCGACCACATAAATCGCAGCATGCCAGGCATCCCTGTCCATCACCAACCCCCAGAGTTCACTCAGACTCATGTCCATTGAGTCAGTGATGCCATCAGGCATCTCAACATCCTATATTACCATACCACAATTTTCAAGAACAGGAAATAAACACTGGTATAATTTTGTTAACAAAATGACAGATTTTAAATTCTACCAATTCTTCCACTAACATTCTTTTTCTAAGATCCCGTCCAGGACCCATACTAAGTCACTTATCTGTGCTTAGTTTCCAAATGTGAGAGCTTCTCTTGGCAGACACAAACTGAACCCATGATCAAAGTAAATATCACTAGTCATGAAACATATCAACAATATAAGCTCCTTGATATCATACACTAAAAAGGACATAAAAGCATTTGGTTGTTTTCTTGCCAAAAATGCATAACTTCATTCCAGTTATGAGAAAATAGAAGATAAGCCAAAATTGAGAAGCATTCTATAAAATAACTGATAAGTATACTTCACAAGTATCACTATTATTTAACTTTTTAAAAATTAAAAGTAAATTATCTTTTAATTTAGTAAATAAATTTCACTTCAGTTCAGTTCAGTCGCTCAGTCGTGTCCGATTCTGCGACCCCATGAATCACAGCACGCCAGGCCTCCCTGTCCATCACCAACTCCCGGAGTTCACTCAAACTCACGTCCATCGAGTCAGGGATGCCATCCAGCCATCTCATCCTCTGTTGTCCCTTTCTCCACCTGCCCCCAATTCCTCCCAGCATCAGAGTCTTTTCCAATGAGTCAACTATTCGCATGAGGTGGCCAAAGTACTGGAGTTTCAGCTTTAGCATCATTCCTTCCAAAGAAAACCCAGGGCTGATCTCCTTCAGAATGGACTCATTGGATCTCCTTGCAGTCCAAGGGACTCTCAAGAGTCTTCTCCAACACCACAGTTCAAAAGCATCAATTCTTTGGAGCTCAGCCTTCTTCACAGTCCAACTCTCACATCCATACATGACCACTGGAAAAACCATAGCCTTGACTAGACAGACCTTAGTCGGCAAAGTAATGTCTCTGCTTTTGAATATATTATCTAGGTTGGTCATAACTTTTCTTCCAAGGAGTAAGCATCTTTTAATTTCATGGCTGCAATCACTATCTGCAGTGATTTTGGAGCCCAAAAAAATAAAGTCTGACACTGTTTCCACCGTTTCCCTCTCTACTTCCCATAAAGTGATACCAAGATCTTCATTTTCTGAATGTTGAGCTTTAAGCCAACTTTTTCACTCTCCTCTTTTACCTTCATCAAGAGGCTTTTTAGTTCCTCTTCACTTTCTGCCATAAGGGTGGTGTTATCTGCATATCTGAGGTTATTGACATTTCTCCCGGCAAGCTTGATTCCAGCTTGTATTTCTTCCAGTCCAGCATTTCTCATGATGTACTCTGCACAGAAGTTAAATAAGCAGGGTGACAATATACAGCCTTGATGTACTCCTTTTCCTATTTGGAACCTGTCTGTTGTGTCATGTCCAGTTCTAACTGTTGCTTCCCGACCTGCATACAGATTTCTCAAGAGGCAGGACAGGTAGTCCGGTATTCCCATCTCTTTCAGAATTTTCCACAGTTTATTGTGATCCACACAGTCAAAGGCTTTGGCATAGTCAATAAAGCAGAAATAGATGTTTTTCTGGAACTCTCTTGCTTTTCAATGATCCAGCGGATGTTGGCAATTTGATCTCTGGTTCCTCTGCCTTTTCTAAAACCAGCTTGAACATCAGGAAGTTCATGGTTCATGTATTGCTGAAGCCTGGCTTGGAGAATTTTGAGCATTACTTTACTAGCATGTAAGATGAGTGCAATTGTATGGTAGTTTGAGCATTCTTTGGCATTGCCTTTCTTTGGGATTGGAATAAAAACGGACCTTTTCCAGTCCTGTGGCCACTGCTGAGTTTTCCAAATTTGCTGGCATATGGAGTGCAGCACTTTCACAGCATCACCTTTCAGGATTTGAAATAGCTCCACTGGAATTCCATCACCTCCACTAGCTTTGTTCGTAGCAATGCTTTCTAAGGCCCACTTGACTTTGCGTTCCAGGATGTCTGGCTCTAGATGAGTGATCACACCATCCTGATTATCCAGGTCATGAAGATCTTTTTTGTACAGTTCCTCTGTGTATTCTTGCCACCTCTTCTTAATATCTTCTGCTTCTGTTAGATCCATACCATTTCTGTCCTTTATCGAGCCCATCTTTGCATGAAATGTTCCCTTGGTATCTAGTCTTTCTCTAGTCTTTCCCATTCTGTTCTTTTCCTCTATTTCTTTGCATTGATCGCTGAAGAAGGCTTTCTTATCTCTCCTTGCTATTCTTTGGAACTCTGCATTCAGATGCTTATATCTTTCCTTTTCTCCTTTGCTTCTCTTCTTTTCGCAGCTATTTGTAAGGCCTCCCCAGGCAGCCATTTTGCTTTTTTGCATTTTTCCATGGACATGGTCTTGATCCCTGTCTCCTCTACAATGTCATGAACCTCTGTCCATAGTTCATCAGGCACTCTATCTATTAGATCTTGGCCCTTAAATCTATTTCTCACCTCCACTGTATAATCATAAGGGATTTTATTTAGGTCATACCTGAATGGTCTAGTGGTTTTCCCTACTTTCTTCAATTTAAGTCTCATATTGGTAATAAGGAGTTCATGATCTGAGCCACAGTCAGCTCCTGGTCTTGTTTTTGTTGACTGTATAGAGCTTCTCCATCTTTGGCTGCAGAGAATATAATCAGTCTGATTTCGGTGTTGACCATCTGGTGATGTCCATGTGTAGAGTCTTCTCTTGTGTTGTTGGAAGAGGGTGTTTGCTATGACCAGCGCATTTTCTTGGCAAAACTTTATTAGTCTTTGCCCTGCTTCATTCCGCATTCCAAGGCCAAATTTGCCTGTTACTTCGGGTGTTTCTTGACTTCCTACTTTAGCATTCCAGTCCCCTATAATGAAAAGGACATTTTTTTTGGGTGTTAGTTCTAAAAGGTCTTGTAGGTCTTCATAGAACCATTCAACTTCAGCTGCTTCAGTTTTACTGGTTGGGGCATAGACTTGAATTACTGTGATATTGAATGGTTTGCCTTGGAGACGCACAGAGATCATTCTGTTGTTTTTGAGATTGCATCCAAGTACTGCGTTTCAGACTCTTTTGTTGACCATGATGGCTACTCCATTTCTTCTGAGGGATTCCTGCCCGCAGTGGTAGATATAATGGTCATCTGAGTTAAATTCACCCATTCCAGTCCATTTTAGTTCACTGATTCCTAGAATGTTGACGTTCACTCTTGCCATCTCATTTGACCACTTCCAATTTGCCTTGATTCATGGACCTGACATTCCAGGTTCCTATGCAATACTGCTTTTTACAGCATCGGACCTTGTTTCTATCACCAGTCACCTCCACAGCTGGGTATTGCTTTTGCTTTGGCTCCATCCCTTCATTCTTTCTGGAGTTATTTCTCCACTGATCTCCAGTTGCGTGTTGGGCACCTACTGACCTGTGGAGCTCCTCTTTCAGTATCCTATCATTTTGCCTTTTCTTACTGTTCATGGGGTTCTCAAGGCAAGAATACTGAAGTGATTTGCCATTTCCTTCTCCAGTGGACCACATTCTGTCAGACCTCTCCACCATGACCTGCCCATCTTGGGTTGTCCCATGGGCATGGCTTAGTTTCATTGAGTTAGACAAGGCTTAGTCTTAGTGTGATTAGATAGATTAGTTTTCTGTGAGTATGATTTCAGTGTGTCTGTATACATAAACTCAAAATGGATTAAAGAGCTAAATGTAAGACCAGATATAAAACTCCTAGAGGAAAACATAGGCAAAACACTGACATAAATCACAGCACGATCCTCTGTGATCCACCTCCTAGAGTAATGGAAATAAAAGCAAAAATAAACAAATGGGACCTAATTAAACTTGAAAGCTTTTGCATAACAAAGGAAACTATAAGCAAGGTGAAAAGACAGGCTTCAGAATGGGAGAAAATAATAGGAAATGAAGCAACTGACAAAGAATTAGTCTCAAAAATATACAAACAGCTCATGCAGCTCAATACCAGAAAAATAAATGACCCAATCAAAAATGCGCCAAAGAACTAAACAGACATTTCTCCAAAGAAGACATACAGAGGGCTAACAAACATGAAAAAAATCTCAACATCACTCATTATCAGACAAATGCAAATCAAAACCAAAATGAGGTACCATCTCGTTACTGTCAGAATGGCTGCTATCGAAAAGTCCATAAACAGTAAATGCTGGAGAGGGTGTGGAGAAAAGGGAACCCTCTGCTGGTAGGAATGCAAATTAGTACAGCCACCATGGAGAATAGTCTGGAGATTCCTTAAAAAACTGAAAATAGAACTGCCACACTACCCAGCAATCCCACTGCTGGGCCTACGCACTGAGGAAACCAGAACTGAAAGAGACACGTGTACCCCAGTGTTCATCACAACACTGTTTACAATAGCTAGGACATGGAAGCAACCTAGATGTCCATCGGCAGACAAATGGATAAGAAAGTTGTAGTATTTATACACAATGGAATATTACACAGCTATTAATAAGAACACATTTGAATCAGTTCTAATGAGGTGGATGAAACTGGAGCCTATTATACAGAGTGAAGTAAGTCAAAAAGAAAAACACCAATACAGTATATTAACTCATATATATGGAATTTAGAAAGATGGTAACAACAACGCTATATGCGAGACGGCAAAAGAGACACAGATATAAAGAACAGACTTTTGGACTCCGTGGGAGAAGGTGAGGGTGGGATGATTTGAGAGAACTGCACTGAAACATGTATATTGCCATATGTGAAACAGATCACCAGTCCAAGTGTGATGCATGAAACAGGGCACTCAAAGCTGGTGCACTGGGACAACCCAGAGGGATGGGATGGGGAGGGAGGTGGGAAGGAGGTTTGGGATAGGGGACACATGTACACCCGTGGCTGATTCATGTCAATGTATGGCAAAAGCCACCACAATATTGTAAAGCAATTAGTCTCCAATTAAAAATAATCAATTAATTTTAAAAAAGAATACAGGCTTCTTCCCTTTTTCTCTTTCCTTGGAATAAGCCAAGTTTTCTAATGGTTATTACTACTAGTCATGATGGGAAAATAAGAGTGAAAACATTACTAACAAAGGTTAAGTTTTAAGAAGTCACAATAATCATTCTCCTGGTATTCACTGAAATATAAATTTAATGGGGTTCTAGACTTTCTGATGGAGAAGGCAATGTCACCCCACTCCAGCACTCTTGCCTGGAAAATCCCATGGACGGAAGAGCATGGTGGGCCGCAGTCCATGGGGTCGCTAAGAGTCGGGCATGACTGAGCGACTTCACTTTCACTTTTCACTTTCATGCATTGGAGAAGGAAATGGCAACGCACTCCAGTGTTCTTGCCTGGAGAATCCCAGGGACAGGGGAGCCTCATGGGCTGCCATCTATGGGGTCGCACAGAGTCGGACACGACTGAAGCGACTTAGCAACAGCAGGCTTTCTCAAGGTTTTCTGATTTCTCTCACCAGAAACCTCAGATTCTATTTATATCCTGAATTGTTCCATACTTAGTCCTCTACTCCAATACTCTTGAACTTTTTATTTTCTAGGGAGGTCTGGATCTGGAGTTACACTGTCAAACCTCTGAGGTTGCCTTTCACTTCCCCGTGTCATCACAGAAGAAAGAATCCGAGTAGGCTTTTTCACTGCTGCTGTCCTCTGAATCTAGTACTTATTAAATGTGTTAAATGACTCGGGAAGAGTTACATAATTTGTGGGATGTAACTCTTTTAAACTACTTTTGAAAAGAAGATACTGGTGCTCTTACAGAATTACTGCAAGGACTAGGGAGACACTAGGTGCAATACCTGGCACATGGCAGGCACCCAACAAATGATGATATTTACCATGGTCCCCATCACCACCCTGCTGCCTCCAGCTGGCACAGATGCAAGGTTGAGAGGGAGGAAACCAGAGCTGAGGAGTGAGCTGTTTCCCTCACCACACCTCTTACTGCTCACCAACCTACACAGTAAAAGACTACAGAAGCAAGAATCATGGAAAGTAAGCTAGATTACTTTTGTTGGCTTTTTATTAAAAAGGGAAATAGCATTCAGCATAATCTATAAAATAAAAACAATACACAGCCTATTAAATATTTTTAAGTGTTGTTCTTGTTCTGACTCCAAGACATCCATTTATTCTAAGTATCAAGATAATGTAAGAAATAAAATATCTGCACTAAAAAGGTCCTTCCAGTTCTTTTTTCACATTCCTCAATATATTTCCTATTTAAAACATTACATTTAAAGTTTAAATTGGCAAGCCATGTGTACTGAAATACTTCTTACAAATCACCATTTTAGATATCCTATTTCTAAACAACACAAACAAATCCAGTGCAACTTCATACCTTACATACATAGCTCCTCTAACATTCTCGTGCAGGACTCATCTCTCCAGGCAAGACCTTTTCATGCACACTCTTTTCAACTAGCTCTGAAATAATATCTGCCAGATCTGTTCTTTCCTCTCCTTCAGCTTTTCTGACTAGCAGAAAACCTCAACTAATGATAATAAGGGAGGCCACTGCACAATTTTTCTTCCTCTTATTGAATCCAGCTTCTTTCAGTTAGTTGTTTGTAAAGTTGCTCATCGCTAATCTCTCACATGTTTCTATCCCCTAACAATAAGCATGTTGTTTTCCAACTTGGAAAATTAACATGAACGTCCACATTGACCTGGCAGTTGTAGATTGCAGTCATTTTCCAGGCGGCCAATTTAAGGCCATAAATAGAGATGCCTTTGTTGTGAGAAAAACGATTTCTTTGACGTTTATGGTGATGCTGAAGCTGCTTTATACAACCCACTGCTCCTGGCTCAAATAGCAGCAAACATTCTGTGAGGAGTACAGAGGACATGGAAAATAGGGTTGATAATCTGTTCAGTGAGATAACAGACCTTCTCTGTCTCCTAAATTTTAACATATGAGGTCTTAAAATCATACCTAAAATTCTAAAGGAAAGCAATTCACTTTCAAACCCATGTTCTTTGTTTCCTTCTGAATTATTGTGAAAACAAATTAAGTAGTTTCTGACACTTAACTATACTTTTAAAATCAACTTGGCAAAAAGTAACATTCCAAGGCAAGTAAGTTTGGTTCTACATAAAACAAACAGGTTGAAAAAAGTGAATAATGGTTGTTATTTCATAACTCTTCCTTCCTCAAAGGTAAACATTAAATTTCCTTTTCAGAATGGTAGATTGAAATCTTATTTCAAAGAAAATTAAAGAGTTACAGTTTAATAAATCACCTGTAGCTTAGCTGTTCCAGGAAACCCTCTCCTTTGCAATAAATCTAATTAAGACAATGGGAAGCCATCCAACTCCAGGAACAAGATACAGGTAGCCTGTGCCTGATCAGCACAAAAAGGCACAGATAAAAAGCAAAATAAACTGAACTGACAGTAACTTTGAAATCTTCAATCCCTGAAAGCTAAAACCTCATTTTTTTGTCTTTCTGTGCTCATCTTTCAGAGTACCAATAACTGTCTCTCCTTTAACATCAGAAATTTGGTAGAATTCAGTCATCTTTCACGCAAGGTGCATCAGGTTCTGATTCCTTCTACCGTTCTGAAAAGGAAAGGAAAAACAGAAAGCTAGCAGTGGGTCAGTTGGGTCAGGATGGAGATGGAGGACACTGAAAACTGGCCCTTCTTCTGTGCATGTATTTGAGACTGCAATGTTTGGGGCAGTGCATATCACAGATGAAATCATCCTTATGAAATGTGAATTCTTGTACATCTCATTCACAAATGCCAGATTACATTACACTACATTTTGAAAATCTCTTATGTCAAAGTCCCAGAAGGAGACTAAGTATAAGCTCAGAAAAATCCTTTTCAAAATTCATTATCTCTGTGGAATGCTTTCAAATAACAATAAAATATACACTACTCCTTAATGCCACAATGATTTTTTTATTGTCTATACCATTTTTCCCCAAATTTAATTTGGAAAAAATACAGCCTTGCCCAGTGCCTAATAGCTGCCTTGAATATAGCCAGCAGGATCTTCTGATTTCTGGAAAAGGTATTTATTAATGTTAAAGGAAAATCACAGAAGTAGAATTCCATTAAGGGTTTCTGAAAAAATCCACTGGCAGCTCCCTAAATGCCGTAATCCCTCTATAAAAAAAGCATCAGGTTTTGTACTACTGTACTTTTAAAAGTTAAAGACTCTACATCAATCTGTTCAACCTATTCACATTATTTTAGGTGCCTATCACATGTGTGGCAACCTCTTGACCCTAGGAGTGAGTCATCTGCCTTCTATAAACTCAAAACAACAGGATTCTGTTACATTATGCATGCATGGTAAGTCACTTCAGACATGTCTGACTCTGTGCGACCCTATGGACTGCAGCCGGCCAGGCTCCACTGTGCATGGGATTCTCAGGCAAGAATTCTGGACTGGGATGCTGTGCCATCCTCCAGGGATCTTTTTGATCCAGCGATGGAACCTGAGTCTAACCTGCATTGGCAGGTGGGTCCTTTACCACTAGCACCACCTGGGAATCCCTCTGTTACATTATACTGCTTTATAATAAATGAGAACTGTTCCATTCCCAACCCGCTTTTCATTAATTTAACTAGCAAAACAGTCTTAATTTTTTCTGCAAACAATATGTTATTCAAAGACTTAATGAATGCTGAGTTGGGAATTATTTTTAAATGCTTTGCACTAATCTCTCCCCATTTGAAAACTTTAAAACTCTATATTAGTTGCATAATTGAGAATCATAACTAAAACTTCATATGAATCACAGATTATAACTGTTAAGCTGCAAAGGGTTTTCGAAATTAATTATAAGAACTAAATTCAGGGATTCTTCAAATTCAAAGGGAAACTTGTTTGAATGGATGAATTTAAAATAGTTCAATTACAGAAACAACAACAAAAAAATGGCAAACACTACTAAAACCAGACAGAATGAAGTTTAATCTTTGTCCTGCTTAATCAAAGACAATTTATAATGAGATAAAACAGCTTAGTGAAGAAAGAACAAGAGGACTAGGAAGATTTAGAAAAGTTTATAAAACAAACTAAAAAAAATTTAAAAAGCATAGTATCTCTTTTCCCTCCATCGCCATCTTTATTCAAAATATAATATCAAGGTAGTATAATATGCTAAATGAATAACTAGACAAGTAATGTCCATGTTCAAGGTCAGGAGGGGCAGCCATAAGGAGATACCCCACGTTCAAGGTAAGAGAAACCCAAGTAAGAGGGTAGGTGTTGCGAGAGGGCAGCAACAGAGGTCAGACACCTGAAACCATACTCACAGAAAACTAGCCAATCTGATCACATGGACCACAGCCTGGTCTAACTCAATGAAACTAAGCCATGCCCTGTGGGGCCACCCAAGACGGTCATGGTGGAGAGGTCTGACAGAATGTGGTCCACTGGAGAAGGAAATGGCAAACCACTTCAGTATTCTTGCCTTGAGAATCCCATGAACAGTAAGAAAAGGCAAAATGATAGGATACTGAAAGAGGAACTCCACAGGTAGGTAGGTGCCAAATATGCTACTGGAGATCAGTGGAGAAATAACTCCAGAAAGAATGAAGGGATGGAGCCAAAGCAAAAACAATACCCAGCTGTGGAGATGACTGGTGATAGAAACAAGGTCCGATGCTGTAAAGAGCAATATTGCATAGGAACCTGGAATGTCAGGCCCATGAATCAAGGCAAACTGGAAGTGGTCAAACAGGAGATGGCAAGAGTGAACGTTGACATTCTAGTAATCAGCAAACTAAAATGGACTGGAATGGGTGAATTTAACTCAGATGACCATTATATCTACCACTGCGGGCAGGAATCCCTCAGAAGAAATGGAGTAGCCATCATGGTCAACAAAAGAGTCCGAAATGCACTACTCGGATGCAATCTAAAAAACAACAGAATGATCTCTGTGCGTCTCCAAGGCAAACCATTCAATATCACAGTAATTCAAGTCTATGCCCCAACCAGTAAAACTGAAGCAGCTGAAGTTGAACGGTTCTATGAAGACCTACAAGATCTTTTAGAACTAACACCCAAAAAAGATGTCCTTTTCATTATAGGGGACTGGAATGCTAAAGTAGGAAGTCAAGAAACACCCGAAGTAACAGGCAAATTTGGCTTTGGAATGCGGAATGAAGCAGGGCAAAGGCTAATAGAGTTTTGCCAAGAGAACATGCCGGTCATAGCAAACACCCTCTTCCAACAACGTAAGAGAAGACTCTACACATGGACATCACCAGATGGTCAACATCGAAATCAGATTGATTATTGCTGCTCTATACAGTCAGCAAAAACAAGATCGGGAGCTGACTGTGACTCAAATCATGAACTCTTATTGCCAAATTCAGACTTAAATTGAAGAAAGCAGGGAAAACCACTAGACGATTCAGGTATGACCTAAATCAAATCCCTTATGATTATACAGTGGAAGTGAGAAACAGATTTAAGGGACTAGCTCTGAGAGTGCCTGATGAACTATGGACGGAGGTTCATGACACTGTACAGGAGACAGGGATCAAGAGCATCTCCAAGAAAAAGAAATGCAAAAAAGTAAAATGGCTGTCCGGGGAGGCCTTACAAATAGCTGTGAAAAGGAGAGAAGTGAAAAGCAAAGGAGAAAAGGAAAGATATAAGCATCAGAATGCAGAGTTCCAAAGAATAGCAAGGAGAGATAAGAAAGCCTTCCTCAGCAATCAATGCAAAGAAATAGAGGCAAACAACAGAATGGGAAAGACTAGAGATCTCTTCAAGAAAATCAGAGATACCAAGGGAACATTTCATGCAAAGATGGGCTCGATAAAGGACAGAAATGGTATGGGCCTAACAGAAGCAGAAGATATTAAGAAGACGTGGCAAAAATACACAGAAGAACTGTACAAAAAGATCTTCATGACCAAGATAATCACGATGGTGTGATCACTCAGCTAGAGCCAGACATTCTGGAATGTGAAGTCAAGTGGGCCTTAGAAAGCATCATTATGAACAAAGCTAGTGGAGGTAATGGAATTCCAGTTGAGCTATTTCAAATCGTAGAAGATGATGCTGTGAAAGTGCTGCAATCAATATGCCAGCAAATTTGGAAAACTCAGCAGTGGCCACAGGACTGGAAAAGGTCCGTTTTTATTCCAATCCCAAAGAAAGGCAATGCCAAAGAATGCTCAAACTACCATACAATTGCACTCATCTCACATGCTAGTAAAGTAATGCTCAAAATTCTCCAAGCCAGGCTTCAGCAATACATGAACCATGAACTTCCTGATGTTCAAGCTGGTTTTAGAAAAGGCAGAGGAATCACATATCAAATTGCCAACATCTACTGGATCATGGGAAAAGCAAGCGAGTTCCAGAAAAACATCTGTTTTATTGACTATGCCAAAGCCTTTGACTGTGTGGATCACAATAAGCTGTGGAAAATTCTGAAAGAGATGGGAATACCAGACCACCTGACCTGCCTCTTGAGAAATCTGTACGCAGGTCAGGAAGCAACAGTTAGAAGTGGACATGGAACAACAGACTGGTTCCAAACAGGAAAAGGAGTACATCAAGGCTGTATATTGTCCCCCTGCTTATTTAACTTCTATGCAGAAGTACATCATGAGAAACACTGGGCTGGAAGAAGCACAAGCTGGAATCAAGATTTCTGGGAGAAATATCAATAACCTCAGACATGCAGATGACACCATCCTTGTGGCAGAAAGTGAAGAGGATCTAAAAAGCCTCGTGATGAAAGTGAAAGAGGAGGGTGAAAAAGTTGGCTTAAAGCTCAACATGCAGAAAACGAAGATCATGGCATCTGGTCCCATCACTTCATTGCAAATAGATGGGGAAGTAGTGGAAACAGTGTCAGACTTTATTTTGGGGGGCTCCAAAATCACCGCAGATGGTGATTGCAGCCATGAAATTAAAAGACTCCTTGGAAGGAAAGTTATGAACAACCTAGATAGCATATTCAAAAGCAGAGATATTACTTTTCCAACAAAGGTCCGTCTAGTCAAGGCTATGGTTTTTCCAGTGGCCATGTATGGAGGTGAGAGTTGGACTGTGAAGAAAGCTGAGCTCCGAAGAATTGATGCGTTTGAACGCATCAGTCCATTCTGAAGGAGATCAGTCCTGGGTATTCTTTGGAAGGACTGATGCTAAAGCTGAAACTCCAATACTTTGGCCACCTAATGCAAAGAGTTGACTCATTGGAAAAGACTCTGAAGTTGGGTGGGACTGGGGGCAAGACGAATGGGGACAACAGAGGATGAGGTGGCTGGATGGCATCACCGACTGGATGGACATGAGTTTGAGTGAACTCCAGGAGTTGGTGATGGACAGGGAGGCCTGGCGTGCTGCAATTCATGGGGTCGCAAAGAGTCGGACACGACTGAGCAACTGAACTGAACTGAAACACTTGTGGCTACTAAGCATCTGGAATGTGGCTAGTCCAATTTAAAAGTGTATTACAGAATGGACTATTACTCAGCCATTAAAAGAATACATTTGAATCAGTTCTAATGACATGGATGAAACTGGAGCCTATTATACAGAGTGAAGTAAGCCAGAAAGAAAAACAATACCGTATACTAATGCATGTATATGGAATTTAGGAAGATGGTAACGATTACCTTGTATGTGACACAGAAAAAGAGACACATGTATAGAACAGTCTTTTGGACTCTGCGGGAGAGAGAGAGGGTGGGATGATTTGGGAAATGGCATTGAAACATGTAGAATATCATATATGAAATGAATCACCAGTCCAGGTTCGATGCATGATACAGGATGCTCAGGGCTGGTGCACTGGGATGACCCAGAGGGATGGTATGGGGAGGAAGGTGGGAGGGGGTTCAGGATGGGGAACACATGTACACCAGTGGTGGATTCATGTTGATGTATGGCAAAACCAATACAATATTGTAAAGTTTTAGCCTCCAATTAAAACAAATAATTTTATATTTTAAAATAAATAATAAAAGTGTAGTACTGAAAAAAAATAAAATCTCACTGAATGATTTTATAATGGTTACACCTTGAAATGATCTTTCACATTTTAAACAAAATAAAAATATTATTAAAATTAATGTCACCTATTTCTTTTTACTCCTTAAATATAGCTACTAAAGATAATTTCCTGACAGTCCAGTGGTTCAATGAGTAAAGAACCTGCCTGCAATACAGGAGACACCAGAGATATGGGTTCAATTCCTGAGTCGGGAAGCTCCCCTGGAGGAGGGCATGGCAACCCACTTCAGTATTCTTCCCTGGAGAATCCCATGCACAGGGAAGCCTGGCAGGCTACAGTCCCTGGGTCACAACGAGTCGGACACGACAGAAGCAACTGAGCACAGCCCAGTGGTTAGAACTCTGCACTTCCACTGGAGGAGGCCTGAGTCCAATCCCTGGTCAGATAACTAGGACCACATAAGCTGCACAACAAGGCCAAAAAAATAAAGAGAAAAAAATGTTTTAAGTGTGGCTACTAGAATATTTAAAATTAAGTATGTGGTTAATCATTATACTTCTTCTATATAAAGCTAGACAAGACAGTAAATGGTATAAAGCCAGAAGAAATCAAGGAATTAAAGAAAACTTTACAAAGATATCAAAACTTAAGGAAAGGATTCAGGAAAGCTGAGAAAAGTACATTCCATCTTAAAGGAACCATATTATATGAAAGAAATAAGAGGGATCTCTCAAACTCACTAGAGAAGACGATGTTCTCAAAGAATTAATCCTCCCCATGTGATAACAGAAAGTGTTTAGGTCAGAAGAAGTCATAGGGTTAAAGACACACATTTACAGAACACATTTGAAATTAGGCAGACTACCTTCTACAATAAATTAGAACACTGCAAAACTTTAAAGACACAAGAAGGAACTTGGTTTTGTCCACTTCTCTATCTTTGATACTCAAAAGAGTGCTAGGCATGTACTAAAATAAATATTTGTCCAATGAATGAACAATGAACTAATGATACTATAGAATGGGGTGGTGCTTTCCAGTAATCTTTAAGGCAGGGACCCTGGGAGGTAAAGGCAGTAAAAAGGGAAAGAGTGTGAAGGAAGGAGAAAGCATCCATATTAGTACCTTCCAGAGTCTAATTAAGTTTACTTTTTGTATAGCTCAAAAAAAAAAGTAAAAAGGTTAAAGCACGAAACCAACTCTGCATAATTTTGGTTCTATGTATTACCTAAGAACTTGAAGAAAAAATAATCGATAAGGATTTATGAAATCCAAGAACATATTCCTTTTACTTTGTTTTCCTGTGAGAAAAATGTTAAATGAATGAATGAGAAAGAGAAATAATATTCCAACTACTTTGAGATTAATTAAAATAAAGACTAAGAGGTTTTTAAAGACTTAAATGATTGATAAATGTAGGACCTGTTGGCTCAGATGGTAAAGAATCTGCCTGCAATGCAGGAGAACTAACTGGGTTTGACCCCTGAGTTGGGACGATCCCTTGGAGAAGGGAATGGCAACCCACTCCAGTATTCTTGCCTGGAGAATTCCATGGACACAGGAGCCTGGTAGGCTACAGTCCATGGGGTCACAAAGAGTCGGACACAACTGAGTGACTAAGACACACACATCCAAATAAGTATCTGATTTCAGAATAAAATGTAATGATAATTCTCAAAAAAGAAGTTGAGTAATGTGAAATAACCATCTGAAAATACAAAACTAGGAAATAGGAAGAAAGGTTTGAAAATTACAGTGATTTTTCTCATCTTACAAAGGGAGGAACCAGAAGATTCTACTTATGGTTGATGTAAATTATCACAAAAAGTCAGGTTAAAAAAAATTAAGATTACTAGCAGAACACAAAACACTGTATTCTGTCCAAATCACATAGGAAAATGTTAAAATATATAAAGCTAGAAAGAAATCACAGGAAACATAACGACAGAAAAGAAACATCAAGGAAGCATTTAATAAAGCTTACAGATTGCCAATTACATAGTAAATAATTACATTCACCTATTAAAAATCCCTTTGATATGATTTTTTAAGTGTTTGCAAAAGACATTTAAAACAAATAGAATGAGAAAGCTTAAGAGGAAAGTGAAGTAGAAGTGAAAGTCACTCAGTCCAGTCAATTCTTTACTACCACATGGACTAATTCTCCAGGCCAGAATACTAGAGTAGGTAGCTGTTCCCTTCTCCAAGGGATCTTCCCAACCCAGGGATGGAACCCCAGTCTCCCACTTTGGAGGTGGATTATTTACCAGTTGAGCCACCAGAAAAGCCCAAGAATACTGGAGTGGGTAGCCTACCCCTTCTCCAGAGGATCTTCCCAACCCAGGAATGGAACCAGGGACTCCTGCATTGCAGGTGGATTCTTTACCTGCTGAGCTACCAAGGAAGCCCCTTAAGAGGAAAAGGTAAAGATAAAAAGAAAACAGGGTTATATCAAAGTAGAATCCAAGAAATACAAACACAGCATGAGAAAGAACTGTTTTTTAAAAATCCACAATTCACACAACTTTATGTACTAAATAATAATGCTTAATACATATATGCAAAAACTGTTAAACATGGAAAAATAAATGGATATAAATTCATAAGTACAGGTCTTTAGAAGACTTCTTCAGACATACAGTCAAAACTTACAAATAAATAAATTGTAAATTATAAATTACAGTTAAAAAATATAAATAAGTTGAAAGAAAAGGTCATTTGATGTTAAACAAAATAGGCCTCCCATGCAAGAGTTTGGACTTAAAAGCAAAAGTATAATTTGTTTTAAAGAATGTTCTTTTATATAGTTCTGTGAAAGATGGAAGGTGAAAGGACTGAAAATCAGAAGATACTCTTCCTAAATGGAAGAAAGAAAGGCAATCAGAATTTCACTGCCCAGGGTAGTCCAATAAACAAATACATTTCTAGGAAATGCTACTGGAAGGCAGGTTCCCATCTGGGAATACTCTATATAGCTCTTTACTGTCTACAAAGTGCTTTCACATTCATATTACTTACAATACTGTAACAAAAGGAAGGAACGGCAGATGAGAACAAAATAGAATCTCTTGGAAGAAAGGAACATGACTCAAGGAGGGAAATTCCACTTGCCATAAGAGGGCTGCTGGTATATAAAGTGCCTTATATAAGCCAGTAAGAATTCTCTTCCACTATCTGCTTTTCTACTCCCTCCAAGAATATCAAAGCCAAAGCAGCAGCAACAAGCATGCGGGTGAAGGGCATGGCTATAGTCCTGGCTGTGATATTATGTGCTGCAATTGTTCAAGGTATATGGTATCTTTTATTTCTCAACCTATAAATGTCTTTTCTAATGCTTCAAATGTCTTTTTGTTCACTTTTATCTCAAAATATACAGTGAATTTTTATTTACCCTCAAACATTAGCAGTTGCTACAGCTTTGGCAGAGAATATTGGAAATGTTTAACTGAAACTAGAGATGATACATTTAATAGAATTTATTTAGCTACAAAATCTGGCAAGAGCCTTTAGGAATAGTTTTAGACGTCTGCCAAGATTTTAAGAGATAATGTTATTAGCTTTCGGGAAAAGTTCTTGAGCATAAAAGCAACAGGCAAATAAGCTTGGTCTCTAATGAACTTCTTTCATTTTTCCCTTTATTTTTTAATGGTTTGCTTACAAATTCAAAGAGAAAATTGTCAACTTCTTAAGTTCTTTTCCTAGTAACAGCAGTGTTGAGTGCTATTTGTCAAATTACTATCTCTAGCCTCACTAAAAACTTGGCTCACATTCTTCATCAAGATTATAAAACAGAGCCCACTGCTGCAATCAAATGTATTAGTAACTGATGCTATGATCTGTTCTAGGCTTCCCTATGTTCAAAGGGGGTCGGTGTCTTTGCATAGGCCCTGGAGTAAAAGCAGTGAAAGTGGCAGATATTGAGAAAGTCTCTATAATTTACCCAACTAGTAACTGTGACAAAACAGAAGTGATGTAAGTAATGGACATGGTGAAGATAATAGTGGTGGGGGGGGAGGGGGTTACGTTATTTTTCTTATGGTTTTCCATTGAAAAATTAAGTCTGTTTTGGACCTTCCCTTGACAGTATCACCCTGAAAACACATAAAGGACAAAGATGCCTAAATCCCAAGTCAAAGCAAGCAAAAGCTATTATCAAGGTAGGTTACCAGATTACTTCCATTTTATAATCTGCTTTATCTAAGACAAATCTTTTGGGAGAAAAAATTGACAACTGCAGAATGGTTTTGTTATGATCCTGTGTGAAGTATTCTGATAAGGGATCTCTGGTTATGATCGACTCCTTTCCTGCTACACAATTTTGCATGTCAACTCTTAAATCACTAGGAAATAAGAACAGTTCAAGTCTGTAAAATTCTCATTTTCTCATTACAGAAAGTTCAAAGAAAGAATTCTTAAAAATATCAAAATATATGAAGTCCTGGAAAAAAGGATCTGAAAACCTAGAACAAGTGTAACTGTGACTACTGAAAAGATAAGAACTCTGCAGTAAGGAAACTGACTTTCTCCTGCCAGCTGCAATGAACATTCACACATTTCTAGGTTAGGAAAATCTCTTAAGAGATTTGATACTTATAACTATTTTGCTGTGGCTATGAAAGCACCTCTGTCTCCAGAAGTTATCTGTCTATACCTGACCTATATTCTATATTACAATGTATTATTATTACTAGAATTAAGACCATGACTCATAAGTCAAAGCATCCATGTGTATAATAATCATTCCTTAAATAATTTTTATGTCAATTCATATTCCTTTTCTCAGAAGTTTTATATATATATGGAGAAAGTCCTTAAACATCATCTTATTTTATAAAGGCTGTAATTTTGGTTTTATCCATTCTTACAAATTATAGTAATACTTTGGACACATTTTAAATATGGCATATTTTTGTCTACCAAAGAAAAATACTGAAAAATAAATAATATGTGCATATCTCACAATCAAATTTATTTTCTGTGATTCTTTTTCTTAGAAAAATATCTATTTTTTAGTCATGCCTGTACTATAAAATTTAGAGATATCTAAGATAGTTTCACTTTGAAAAGAATCAAGTAATTTTTCTCTAATAAGCTACCACAACCCTCCTTAAAACAGAAACAAATACATGTTTTCCAGAAACATAAGATACCATAAACAATTTTATCTTGTAATTCAAGAGGTACACAGCTACCTATCATCACAAAGAATTGTTTTGAAATATATTTTAATGAGTAGTTGTGAAGGATAGCTCTCTCTTTTCTTTTTTTTAAAGGATCTTCCTACACTCAAACTGCTTTCTTACTCGGCAAATTTCTTATGTGAGCTTTGGAGGTAGGCCAAAAGGAAAAAGCCAAAGGAAGGCGTTCCCTGGCGGCCAGAACAAGGTCTCCGCGAGACCATTCCTACCCTAGACTTTGAACTCCAGCAGGCACCACAAAGATGCTATCAGTAAGATATATTTAAAGCAGCAGTAGTAATAGTGTAAGTCTGATAGTAGTGACTTCCTAACATGTTCCTGTAGCTATAATCCTTCCTGCCACCTAGCACCCTTAGGTTTTGTACATTTTCCAAATCCAATTCTTCAGTCTTTTTGTGAATTCTTCAACTGCCAATTAAATTTCTTTCCGCTGAAGTGAGCCAGAGTTGGTTTCTCTGTGTGGATCCAAGAACCTCAGCTGTGACAGCACTCTATAGATGGCCATCCATACATTGGTAAAACGAAAATATTTACAGGATTACCAAATATCATGTTATATTTGTTTATTTGAAAACAAAAGAACAATTTAAATGCATCTTTTGTGTATCCTTCTTATCAATATCAAAGAGCCAACCATAAAACAGATCAGAGAATGCACAGAAAAGTAAAGAGCACAGTAGGGTGCCTGGAACCCAACAGTCCTACTGACTAACTTTTGACTGGTGCCTACAAGCAATAATGAGAAGCCAAAATGTTATCCAGGAGATCTGGATATAAATAAGTAAATACCTGAATCATATATTTATTCTATGGTATATTGTATAGATATACAGCATAAATATTATGTGTATATATATCATAAATCTACATAGATTTCTATACAGATATAGGACTTCTCTAAGAATTCCCTGGATAGTTTTAAAACTTGGATCTATCATTTGACTATTTACAATGATTATTTTTTAAAGAAATCTTTGAAAAAAAAGTTACTAAGAGCTACATCATAAATTTGATATTTTTTAAAGTAAAGTAGCATAGATCAGTTGGAGAAGGCAATGGCAACCCACTCCAGTACTCTTGCCTGGAAAATCCCATGGACATGGACGGAGGAGCCTGGTGGGCTGAAGTCCACGGGTTGTGAAGAGTCAGACACAACTGAGTGACTTCACTTTCACTTTTCACTTTTCACTTTCATGCATTAGAGAAGGAAATGGCAACCCACTCCAGTGTTCTTGCCTGGAGAATCCCAGGGATGGAGGAGTCTGGTGGGCTGCTGTCTATGGGGTGGTACTGAGTCAGACACGGCTGACGCGACTTAGCAGCAGCAGCATGGATCAGTACATTATCATTGAAAAACGATATAATACTTAAATTTGTTCACAGCAAAATAAGACATAAAAGAATTAATGCTGTTGTTGGTCTGTCGCTAAGTTGTGTCCGACTCTTTGTGACCCCATGGACTACAGCACACCACACCTCCCTATCCTTAACTACCTGCCAGAGTTTGCTCAAACTCATGCTCATTGAATCTGTGATGTCATCCCAACCATCTCATCCTCTGTCACCTCCATCTCCTCCTGCCCTCAATCTTTCTCATCATCATAATTAAAATACTCAAGTCAAAATCCTTCCCACCTTAGAGAAGGTAAAAGTGAAGTCACTCAGTTGCGTCCGACTCTTTGCAACCCCATGGACTGTAGCCTACCAGGCTCTTCTGTCCATGGGATTTTTCAGGCAATGGTACCGGAGTGGATTGCCATTTCCCTCTCCAGGGGATGTTCCTGGCCCAAGGATCAAACCAGGGTCTCCCGCACTGTAGACAGTCGCTTTACTGTCTGAGCCACCAGGGAAGTCCTAGTACCTTTACACATTCCATTCCCTTAGCCCGTTTCTTCATTAAACTAATTCCTACTTATCACTTACATCTCAGCTTAAATGACATTTTCTTCCCTATTTGTCTTCAGAACACTGCACTTTTTCATGACACTATTTGTTGCAAATAAAAAAGTATTTCTGTGCTTAATATATGCTCTTCCACAAGTGCAAGCTCAGTAAGAAAGTTACTATAATCCTAGCCCATAGTATAGGACTTCCCTGGTGGCTCAGATGGTAAAGCATCTGCCTGCAATATGGGAGACCCAGGTTTGATCCCTGGGTTGGGAAGAGCCCACAGTATACTGCTAGCAGATATCAGATTCTTGATAAATATTTAAGAATGGAATAACTAAATGGCAATAGAAACTAAGGGAAAGGAACTTACATCAAGGAATATTATGAAGGAATGCATAATGGTAGAAAAGTATAAGTTGAGTTTTAAAAATAATAATTAAATTAGTTTGGTTGAAGTGAGGATGAAGGATATCAAATGTCTAACTGAATAACCTTGAATTTTACTATCTATAAAATGGGGATTCATTAAATGTTCATGAATAAGATAAGGACCCTAATTAAGTTATTTCCTAGTTATTCTAAATAATTCTGGGGATAGCTTAGAAGATTGAGTGGAACTAGGAAAGCTTGGGAAAAGGAGTATGTTGCCATAGCTCAGTTTTGTTTGTATTCCCCAAACTTCAAGTTATTCTCATACCATCATCACAAATTTTCTTTTACCACATTTCTGATCAATCTTCATTATTCTCAGCAACTTCTTAATGCTTTTATTTTGCTTTCCTGTTCATAAAAAGCAAACTTTCACTACTGTACATGTGAAATCAGCATCACTTCCTATAGAAATAAAATGTAACAATAATAGGAAAGAAGACAAATTTTTAGACAGGTACCACCTCCCAAGACTGAACCAGGAGAAAATACAAAATATGAACAGGCCAATAACAAGAACTGAAGTTGAAACTGTGGTTTAAAAACTCCCAACAAACAAAACTCTAGGACCTGATGACTTCACAGCAATTTCTATCAAACATTTAGAGAAGAGGTAACACCTATCCATCTGAAACTATTCCAAAAACCTGCAAAGGAACATTTCCAAACTCATGCTATGAGGTTGCCATCATCTTAATATCAAAACCAGACAGAGATACCACAAAAAAGAAAACTACAGGCCAGTATGTGGAGAAGACAATGGCACCCCACTCCAGTACTCTTGCCCAGAAAATCCCATGGACGGAGGAGCCTGGTGGGCTGCCGTCTATGGGGTCGCACAGAGTCAGACACGACTGAAGCGACTTAGCAGCAGCAGCACAGGCCAGTATCACTGATGAACACAGACACAAAACTCCTCAACACAATAATAGCAAACAGAATCCAACAAGACAGTAAGAGGATCAGACACCACAATCAAGTGCAATTTATGTCAGGGATGCAAGGATTTTTCAACATCCACAAATCAGTATGACACACAACACTGGAAAAAACTGATGAATAAAAACTATACAATCATCTCAATAGATATAGAAAAAGCATTGTGACAAAATTCAACACCCATTTATGATAAAAATTCTCCAGAAAGTGGGCACAGAGTGGAAAGTGCCTCATCATAATGAAGCCCATTTATGACAAATCCACAGCTAACATCACACTCAATGGTAAAAAGCAGAAAGCCTTTCCTCAAGATCAAGAGGAAGAGGACGTCCTCTCTCATCACTTCTGTTCAACATAGTTTTAGAAGTCCTAGCCACAGAAATCAGAGAAGAAAAAGAAATAAAAGGAATCAAATTGGAAAGAAGAAGTAAACTGTCACTATTTGCAGATGACATGATACTATACATAAAATAATCCTAAAGATGCTACTAGAAAACTACTAGAGCTCATCAATGAATTCAATAAAGTTGCAGGATATAAAATTAATATACATAAGTCTGTTGCATATCTTTACACTAACAACAAAAGATCACAAAGAGAAATTAAGGAAACAGTCCTATTTACCATCATATCAAAAAGGATAAAATATCTATGAATAAACCTACCTAAGAGGGCAAAAGACCTTTACTCTAAAAACTATAGAAACTGAAAATGACACCAACAAATGGAAAGATATACCATGCTCTGGACTGAAGAATCAGTATTATCAAAAGGACCACACTACCCCAGGCAATTTACAGATTCAATGCAATCCCTAACAAAACACCAGTGACATTTTTCAAAGAATTTTAAAATCTATATGGAAACACTAAAGACCCTGAATAGACAAAGCAATCTTGAAAAAGAAAATGGAGCTGGAGGAATCAGGCTCCCTGACTTCAGACTACACTATAAAGCTATAGTAATCAAAACACTATGGTACCATAAACCATAACAGAAATATAAAAACAGAAATACAGATCAATAGGGTAGGATAGAAAGTCCAGAACACAGTCACACACCTATGGACAATTTATGCAAAGGAAGCAAGACTATACAATGGAGAAAAGACAGTCTCTTCAATAAGTGGTTCTGAGAAAACTGGACGGCTACACATTAAAAAATGAAATTAGAATATTCTCTAATACTATACACAAAAATAAATTCAAAATGCATTAAAGACCTACATGTAAGACCAAACTATAAAACTCTTAGAAGAACACACAGAACACACTTTGACATAAGTTGCAGCAGTATCTTTTTGGATCTACCTCCTAGAGTAATAAAAAATAAAGGCAATAGTAAACAAATGAGACCTAATTAAACGTAAAAGCTTTTTGCACAGCAAAGGAAACATAAACAAAACAAAAAGTCACCCCACAGAATGAGAGAAAATATTTGTAAACAAAGCAACTGACAAGGGATTAGTCTCCAAAATATACAGTTCATGCAGCTCAACACATTAAAAAAAGAAAGAAAAACAACTCAATCCAAAGACAGACAGAAGACCTTCCTCCAAAGAAAAATCTTTGGAGAAAAGACATTTCTCCAAAGAAAACAAACAAACAGCCAAAAAGCACATGAAAAGACGCTCAACATTTCTAGTTATTAGAATGCAGGTGAAAACTATAAACAGGTATCACCTCACACCAGTCAGAATGGTCATCATAAAAAAATCTACAAAGAGTAAATGCTGGAGAGGATGGAGAAAAGGGAATCCTCTTACATTCTTGGTGGGAATGTAATCTGGTACAATCACTCCAGAGAAACATATGGAGGTTCTTAAGAAACTAAAAACAGAACCGCCACATGGTCCAGCAATCCCACCCCTAGGCATATATCTAGAGAAAACTCTAATGTAAAAAGATACACACTCCCCAGTGTTCACAGCAGTACTATTTTCTATAGCCAAGACATGGAAGCAACCTAAATTACCATCAACAGATGAATGGATAAAGATGTGATCTGAGGCTTCCCTGGAAGAATTGATGCTTTCAAACTGTGATGCTGGAGAAGACTCTTGAGAATCCCTTGGACAGCAAGGAGATCAAACCAGTCAATCCTAAAGGAAATCAACCCTGAATATTCATTGGAAGGATTGATGCTGAAGCTGAAGCTCTAATACTTTGGCCACCCAAAGTGAAGAGCCAACTCACTGGAAAAGATTCACAGAATCAGATACTACTTAGTGACTGAACAAGTCCCTTTCTGAACAGCAAAATGATTTAAATCCATCAGTCACTCTGTTAAGTCAAAATATTGCTACAATTTAATTGAGATTATTGGAAACTTCCAATTTTTAATATATTAAATGACTCAGAAAAGCATCAGCATAATTATGCCACATTTCTTCTGCTCCTCTCCAAAGGAGGAACCA
This sequence comes from Ovis aries, assembly GCF_016772045.2. Lineage (NCBI taxonomy): Eukaryota > Metazoa > Chordata > Mammalia > Artiodactyla > Bovidae > Ovis > Ovis aries. The sequence continues at coordinate 91,650,891 of NC_056059.1, read as the reverse complement.
GGAATAAAAACTTACTCTCACACTTTCTCTGAAATGAGAACTTTACAGTCAATTAATGTTTCAGTGGACCACTGGTATACAGACTTGGATTTATCACTGTAGTTGATGATACATACATTGTCACCTCTGAGGCATATATATGTATCATAAAATGAAGACCCATGAACACACCACTCAAATTAAGAACTAGAATATTAATAACAATGTAACTATGTGTTTCTTCCCTATCCTATTCCCTTGCCTCTGCCAACCCCAAGACAATCACTATTCTGAACTCTGTTTCTTCCCTTGCTTTTTAAAAAATTGTGGTAAAATACACATAACCTAATATCTCACACGCTAATAAAGTAATGCTCAAAATTCTCCAAGCCAGGCTTCAGCAATACGTGAACCGTGAAATTCCAGATGTTCAAGCTGGTTTTAGAAAAGGCAGAGGAACCAGAGATCAAATTGCCAACATCCAATGGATCATGGAAAAAGCAAGAGAGTTCCAGAAAAACACCTATTTCTGCTTTATTGACTATGCCAAAGTCTTTGACTGTGTGGATCACAATAAACTGTGGAAAATTCTGAAAGAGATGGGAATACCAGACCACCTGACCTGCCTCTTGACAAACTTATATGCAGGTCAGGAAGCAACAGTTAGAACTGGACAGGAACAGACTTGTTCCAAATAGGAAAAGGAGTACGTCAAGATAATATATTGTCACCTTGCTTATTTAACTTATATGCAGAGTACATCATGAGAAACGCTGGGATGGAAGAAGCACAAGCTGGAATCAAGACTGCCAGGAGAAATATCAATACTTCATATGCAGATGACACCACCCTTATGGCAGAAAGTGAAAAGGAACTAAAAAGCCTCTTGATGAAAGTGAAAGTGGAGAGTGAAAAAGTTGGCTTAAAGCTCAACATTCAGAAAACGAAGATCATGGCATCTGGTCACATCACTTCACAGGAAATAGATGGGGAGACAGTGGAAACAGTGTCAGACTTTATTTTTCTGGGCTCCAAAATCACTGCAGATGGTGATTGCAGCCATGAAATTAAAAGATGCTTACTCCTTGGAAGGAAAGTTATGACTGACCTAGATAGTATATTGAAAAGCAGAGACATTATTTTGCCAACAAAGGTCCGTCTAGTCAAGGCTATGTTTTTTGCAGTAGTCATGTATGGATGTGAGAGTTGGACTGTGAAGAAAGCTGAGCACTGAAGAATTGATGTGTTTGAACTGTGGTGTTGGAGAAGACTCTTGAGAGTCCCTTGGACTGCAAGATCCAACCAGTCCATTCTAAAGGAGATCAGCCCTGGGTGTTCATTGGAAGGAATGATGCTAAAGCTGAAACTCCAGTACTTTGGCCACCTCAAGTGAAGAGTTGACTCATTGGAAAAGACTCTGATGCTGGGAGGGATTAGGGGTAGGAGCAGAAGGGGACGACAGAGGATGAGATGGCTGGATGGCATCACTGACTCGATGGACGCGATTCTGAGTGAACTCCGGGAGTTGGTAATGGACAGGGAGGCCTGGCGTGCTGCAATTCATGGGGTCGCAAAGAGTCGGACCCAACTGAGCGACTGAACTGAACTGAAACATTTTTAAGTGTTCAGTTCAGCAGTATTAAGTACATTCATGTTACTGTGCAACCATCACTCTCTTGCTTTTTAAAATTGCGTGTGTGTTCTGCTGCTTAGTCATGTCTAACTCTTTATGACTGTAGCCTATTAGGCTCCTCTGGCCGTGGGATTCTCCAGGCAAGAATACTGGAGCGATTTGTCATTTGCTCCTCCAGGGGATCTTCCTAACCCAAAGATCGAACCCATGTCTCTTGCATCTCCTGCATTAGAAGGAAGAGTCTTTACCACTGCACCACCTGGGAAGCCTTTTTAAAATTAGTTTTATTTATACACACACAGTTAAACAAAATATTATTTAACTTTAGTTTTGCTTAACTTTATCAAAAGGGTAATCTTTCTGTATTTAATCTCAACATTATCTTAGAAAATTCACCTACATTTTCTGCAAACAAGTCTTGCTTGCCTTTTGTTAGTTTTACTCCTAATATTCATGTTTTTAAGAATTTGTTGCTTCTGTAAATTTTTATAAAATAACATTAAACTTATTTTGTTTCTGATGGAGAAAGTGTAGTACACTGATCTTATAGCCACCTACTTTGATAAATTCGATCATTTCTAAATTTGAAAGGGTGGTTCCTATGCAAAAAATCTTCTATGCAAAATTTTATTTCTTCCTTATCAATACTTCTGGCTTGAATTTCTTTCTTTTAAAATTTTCAGGCTATGACCTATAGCACAAAGAAGAAAAGTAAAAAATGAGCATCTGTGTCTTCAGTAAATTCATGGTATACGCTTATGCAATGAAGATAAGACAAGTTACCTAAATAAGCCCTTTCCTAAGACTAAATGCTGCATGATTCCAGCCCTCAGTTCCACCAGAAGAGGCATGCTATGGCTGATCAATGCTGTAGACTAACAGACACGTCTGATCATACGAGTTACTACATCATCTAGAGGGAAAATACTACCTGTTGCACTTAGGAGATAAGCTGAAACTTGCACAGAGACCTGGCTATATTTTTGAAATGCTGACCGATTAAAACTTCATTTACACTTCTTAAAATACCTTTTTAATAATGCCATCTTTAGAACAATGTGAAAGGTATATATTATAACACATATTTGAAAATAAGAAAACTGAAGCCCAGACCTACCTAACAGTTTGTCCAGGTTCACAGAGCAAGTGAGAGACCAAACTATACACTGCTATCTGTAGAGACCCAGACCATCTCATCATCCCATTAAGTGTGAGAAAAGCAAAGCACTGCATGGTTTCAGTATGCATACAAACAGAAGTTATTTATTTAGGCTTTCCCAAGCATGCTCATTTTAAGTATACCAACTCTGCCCTGGGTGTGAATGATGAGACACACCGGTAACTTAAAAGTATAAAACCAGTACTACCAGACACTGTTAGATAAGAGAATCTTTTGACAATTCAGTCAAGACTTTGAAAGGCAAAGCTTTACCCTCCTTTCCCAGACTTTTCCAAGGTGTACTGTAAATCAGCTGAGGGGATTCTCAGCCTATGGAAATCACTGAATTGCTCCTGCTCACTTTTTAGGAAATTTCTTCTAAGCACATTAGTTTCTCGGAAAGCATTTTTTTTTCCTGGGTCTGTAACAAGTCTGTTAGGGCAGACAATTTATTTTGGCCTGATGCCATAGTTAGTCTTAAATCAACAGCAAATGAAACTGAAACTACAGATGTACTTTTCCCCTTAATTCTTTCTTTTAAAAACTAGACTCAGATCAGTGAATACTAAGAAAGTAAATATATAAAAAGTCATGCAAAAATTAAAACATAAAATTTCGAAGTTATTATTTAGATTTTTATTCACACAATTCATGTAAGGCTGCCAATGGATGTAACAAGTAATAGTTGGCTTACTATTGTCTCTAAAGGTTTTTTTTTCCCGAATTCTCCTCCACATTGATCACACTTATAAAGGTTTCTCTCCTGAGCAGAGCCCCACTCAAAACAAGGAGAAAACCATCCTTTGTTTTCACTCTATTTTCACAAGAAAACAACCTGATAACTAATTCAACTTCTCAGGTATTCTGATACTAGAAAAGGGTGAATTGGTTATCAGACTCAATCATTCCAGTCACTGGAAGGTCTTCATACAAATGAATAAACTGTCTTTAATTTTCATCTTACGTTCTTGTATATCTGGTTTGCAGAATTAACTCTTTAAGAACAGGTTTACCCTGAATGATTAGAAAAAAATGAGTTTCCAGACCTGTAAACCCAAGGACCAGAGCCTACAGAATCCTAACAAGATATTACCAACCCAATGAGACTGAAGCAATCTGCCTGATTGGCTGGTTGGCATCTCTCTAATCCATTTTTCGTGACACTTCTCTAATTGTGTATGCTTCCCTTCCTGGCCGCTTGTCTAAATACAATCCACACTTTAAGGTTCATCTATTACTGATCTTCATAAATACAATCACCTATAACCCCCATATCATATATTATCTATACCACTCATTTATCATTGAGCACAGTTTTTTTAATTGATATTTACTGTTTCATATTTGCGGCCTTTCCAGTTAGAATGCAAATCCATCAAGGACAGACATTGGATCTTATCCTAGTATCCCATGAGACTAACTTGGTTCCCTTCATAAAGTAGACAGACAATAATCAGAACAAGTACAATTCTCCTTGTTCTTCTGCTTCCAAAACCATCAATGAACACGTAAGCAATATGCACTGAAAAGACCGGCATTCCTTTGTTCATTCAGTACATAATTGCAGAGAACCTCCAATGAATAGTTTAAAAATTTTAGTGTACCACCTTTTACATATTTACCCCACTGTCCTAGAAATAAAGATTTTGACCTATAGCTAGCTGAGAATACCTGTATTGATTCTACTTATCTGAATCTATGCTAACTTCTGGGGAAATTATAGCTTTCTTAGGTTAAACATGGTTTCTAAAGCTAGGAAACAGCAGTGTTTATTCATGTCTTAATGTAGACATGTGATGAGTCAATGGAAATTCTCTTTGAAGATGTATAATTCTTATTTGCATCATTGCTTAAAGTCTAGAAAGATGTATACATCTATCCATCCATCCAGTATTTATTGAGTACCTTCCATATGCCAGGTGACATGCTAGGTGATAGGTATGAGCTCTGAAAAAGACTGATAAGGTCCCTGTTCTTTAAGGGCTTATAACTGAATGCGACAAAACAGACATTAAAAAGTAAACTAAGCAAGTATCAGAGCGTGAGAAATGCCAGAGAATTAAAATAAGGTCATGGATGTTCTAGGTTGTTTGGTAAGAGAAGGGGCTATTTAGATAAAATCCAAATGTCCAGAAGGAATCACCAATGCAAAGAACAAGGGGAAAAACATTCCAAATAAAGAAAATTGCTAGTATAAAAGCCTCTGTGACTGGAGTAGAGTGGCTGAGAGGGAAAATGTGAGATGAGGATGGAGAAACCAGTAGCAACCAGATTATAGAGAACTTAGTAAAACAAGATACAGAACTGGATTTAATTCTAAATATAACTAAGGTATTGAAAGGTCCTAAGCAGAAGAATGACAAGACAACTTACGGGGTGTTTTTTTAAATTTTGTATTGGAGCATAGGTGATTAACAACATTGTGTTAGTTTCAGGTGTACAGTGATGTGATCCAGTTATACGTGTGTATGTGTCTATTCTTTTTCAAATTCTTTTCCTAGTTAAATTATTCCAGAATATTGAGCCCTGTTCCCTGTGCTATACTGTAGGCCCTTGTTGACTATCTGTTTTACATATAGTGGATGGAGACTTCCCTGGTGGTTCAGTGGTTAAGACTTTGCACTCCTACTGCAGGGAGCGCAGGTTTGACATAGAGAGCAGTGTGTACATGTCAGTCCTGAACTTTGAATCCATCCCTTTCCCCTGGTAACCATAAGTTCCCATAAGTTTGTTCTCTTCTCTGAGTCTGTTTCTGTCTGGTAAATAAGTTCACTTGCATCTTTTTTTTAAGATTCTACATATAAGCAATATCATATGATATTTGTCTTTGTCTGATGTACTTCACTTAGTATGATTATCTCCAGGTCTATCCATGTTGCAGCAAACAGTATTATTTCATTCTTTTTTGTGGCTGAGTAATACTCCATTGTTATGTATATACCACGTCTTCTTTATCGATTCATCTGTCAATGGACATTTAAGTTGCTTCCTTGTTTTGGCTATTGTAAACAGCGCTACAGTGAACACTGGGGGTACATGTATCTTTCCAAATTAGAGTTTTCTCCAGATACATGCCCAGGAATGGGACTGTTGGACCATATGGTAGTTCTCTTTTAGTTTTCTAAGGAACCTCCATACTGTTCTCCATAGTGGCTATCCCAATTTACATTCCCACCAACCATGTAGGAGGGTTCCCTTTTCTCCACTCTCTCCACCATTTATTGTTTGTAGATTTTTTGATAATGGCCCTTCTGACTGGTGTAAGCTGATATCTCACTGCAGTTTTCATTTGCATTTCTCTAATAATTAGCAAAGTTAAACATCTTTTCATATGCCTCTTGCCCATTTGCATGGAGAAATTTAGGACTTCTGCCCATCTGTGGATTGGGTTTTTCATTTTTTTGTTGGCTATTGAGCTACATATTTTGCATATTTTGGAGATTAATTCCTTGTCAGTTGCTTTGTTTGCTAATATTTTCTCTCATTCTATGGGTTGTCTTTTTGTTTCACTTATGGCTTCCTTTGATGTGCTGAAGTTTTTAAGTTTAATTATGTCCCATTTATTTTTTGTTTTTATTTCAATCACTCTAGGAGATGGTGTGGAAAAGATATTGCTGTAATTTATGTCAGAGTGTTTTGGCTTATGCTTTTCTCTAAGAGTTTTATAGTATCCAGTCTTACATTTAGGTCTTTAAGCCATTTTGAGTTTATTTTTGTGTGTGGTGTTAAAGAATGCTCTAATTTCATATTTTTACATGTAGCTGTCCAGTTTTCCCAACATCATTTGAAGAGACTGTCTTTCCTCTACTGTATGATCTTGCCTCCTTTACTGTAGATTAATTGACCACAGGTGCGTAAGTTTATTTCTGGGCTTTCTGTCCTGTTCCATAGATCTGTATTTCTGTTTTTGTGATGGTTGACATACTGTTTTGATTACTGTAACATTGTAGTATAGTCTGAAGTCAGGGACCCTGATTCCTACAGCTCTGTTTTTCCTTTTCAAGATTGCTTTGGCTATTTGAAATTTTTTGTCTTGGAGCTCAGAACTCTCACTTTTAAGGGAGAATCTCTACAATATATTTATTCTCTGGTTTGTGGGTTGCATTCCCAGGGCAATGGGATTTGATTTTAATCACAAGTCTGCCCTTCCTACTCATCTTGTGGTTCCATCTTTACATCCTTGTTGTAGAAGATATTTTCCGGTAGGTTCCAGTCTTTTTCATTGATGGTTGTTTTGCAGATAGTTGTGATTTTAGTGTGCTCATAAAAGAAGGTGAGCTCAGGATCTGTCTACTCCACCATCTTGGCCACTATCCTCCAGAATGGATTTTTTAAAACATGATCTAACTGTACAGTTTTTACAAAAGATGCAATTTATATTCAATGACATAAACATGTTAAAAGTTAAATAACAGAAAAAGATATTTCATGTTAACAGTAACCAAAAGAGAGCTGAATAGTTGTAGCTACACTTAACAGACCAAACAAAACACTGTTAGTAGAGGCAAAGAAAGATAATTTATAATGATTCATTAAGTCACAACAGTTAAACACAAGAATATAAAAAACTTTGGGAGGTGTCTATATTTCTGATGAAGGAGACGTTGAGCAGGCTCATGAATACAGCTGAGGAATTATTTAGCTGAATAAATGACAAGATGCTGAATGATAAAATCTATCTGCAGTATTTTTCAAGCCACAATAAAACTCAACTCAAATAAAATTTACATATTTTAACAGAATCAAAATGCAAATAGCAGAATTAGGGAGAAATAAATGTCTTTTTCCCTCAGTCACAAAAATCCCAGGATATACAATGTTCAATATATTCTAACACAAATCCAATAGAACATGATCTATTTCAGGAAAGGAAACTACCATATAAAATACTATAAGTAAATAAATGTGTATCTGTGTGATTGTTTACTGGCTAACACGTGTTTATCTGAATATACATGTGTAACATACATATACAATACAGCATCTTTCACTTCAGTATGAGATTCAGTGTAAGACAGACCCATCTTAAACCCTAGGTGTTTAATTATTGAGGCATCAAAATAACCTCAACGATGTCTTCAGCCAATCAAGACAGAGAGAACAGAAATCAGAAATCCAAATCAAGGACAATGTTCTCTCTGGAAAGACAACACAACAAAGTTGTCGAGAAAATGGACCCCAGAACTAAGGATTAAGTCAGTATTCATAAAACACTTCAAACAATGTCTGGCATATAGTTAATGCTATGTAATATTTAACTAAAAATCAATTAAATGAGTAATAAATATTTTCTCACTAATAATAGTCCACTAACAGGCATCTCTACCTCAACTCTCCTACTGTGCTATATAGACAGCATCTTATTTGTGAAATTAGATACTAACAAAAATAAAATTATCACCATGTATCTGTTTATTGTTTAATGTTGAACTGTCCTGTGCCTCTTCCATCCATGATGTCAAGACATTTCCCCAAAAATGTTTGGCTTTTTCACTCACAGTCCAATTTTTATTCTACACAAACAGCTATGGGAGGGCTCCTCCATGTCACTGTCTCTCACACACCTTTCCCTCATCAGAAGGCGTTTTTGCTGGATGAAAGTCTTTCCAGTTCTATCAGTCTCTGCCTCACTTCCCTCTCCTTTTGACTTTTCAGTTTCCCCACAGCTAAGTCTACTGACTTACCCACTTGCAAGCTTAGCTCTACTCCAGTCCTTAGAACAGACCAACCTGAGATTCAACAATCCAGATATTTCTGCATCCCAAAGCAACAACTCATTCACTGTTCTGATGACGGAGCCCCTGCATATGAGGTTCCAAGTTTTACATGTGTTCAGTTTACAAATATGGGCTTTTATCTTGGCCTCTATGCCAACTTTTAGGCCAGTTCCTTCCAGGTACACTAGTCTAACCCTAGCATGGAAGCCCTACCTTTCTCTGGACCATCCCTACATTGCTGCAGCCAGGCTGACTATGAAAAGCCCCCCCCCCCCCCATATATTTTCCTAGGTTCCAAGTATCACTTGCTTCTGGATGCCTGCATTTAGAATAGTATTTAATTTTGTATCTCCTGTTGTCAATCACTTGCCAAGAATACAATCAGACTACTGGTGAATTTCTAACCCATGTTATATAAAAGGGTATTACCTACTTCTTACTGATAATGTCTGCTGTGAATAATCAGCCAAGCATTACTGAATGCTAAAATAAGAAACCAAGTATTGACCCTATTTGCCCAGCTGAAATTGTGCTTATTTTAGTTATCAATGTTACTAGCTCTAAGGCTACCGCATTTTTGCCTCTGCTTTGCATGTGACACTCTCTTAGAGCTGTACTCATCTTAAATCAATCTGTTTCCATTCTGTTCTCCTAAGGTCTGTCTTTATTTATGCCCCTATTTTAAATTTATTTCCTCAAAAAGCTTTTTTTTTTTTTTGGCAATAACCCTACTATAGCTACAAATCCTTTTCTTACTCCATTCTGGATCCTATGATGTTTTCATTCAGAGATGGACTGTGGTACATGAAACTTGTTTACATACAAGAAATCAGATATTCAAATACATAGTGCTTAACCTAGAAATAATTATGTTGGGGGTTATTCACTTATTTTAGTGATGTTAATGAATCATTGGAGCACTTCTAGAATTACTTGAAACTTGCCAGTTCCATGTCTTTGACCTTCTCCAGAAGACCAAACCTATTACTTGGTACTATCTGATCAAACACTCCGCTATTTGATCAAATACTGCAGTGCTTGACGAAATTATTGTTTCCAAAAATTAAATTTACCTCCAAAGGAGGGAAAATTGCTATTACTAAGGAAGTTTTTTAAATTGCCGAACCTCTGAAAGTATTACCAAAATTTAAAATGTTGAGAGAAAAGCAACATAGTTAAAATAAATGGATGACAACCTGACACTATTACCTGATCTTTAAAATTACTCTTCCACATATAAAATAATATCCTATCTTCTTACAGGATTACTATAGAAATAAAATGAGAACATATATGACATCGCTGAAACCCATAAAAAGTGTAAACAGTGAATAAAAGTAAGATTTCCTATTTATGCCTTACTGATGCAAATTTAAATGGATTTGAAACAAATAGTAAGACTTATTCATTTTAAAACTGTATTTAGGCATAAAACATTAATGTAAGTTAATTTTAGTGGACACAAATGTATAGATATATTTGTAAGAACAACAAAATAAAGGAGAGATGGATCTGTGCAGCACATAGTTTAAAAAAAACAAAAATGTATTTAGGACTCTGATTTGAGCTTAAGTTGACATTTTTATTTTGCAGGAAGCACAAGAATATCAGTTCCTTTTTTAAAAGTAATTCTACTTGCAATAAAGTTATGTTTTTCAAGAAACCGTTCATGTTTTAGAAAGTGAAACCTAACTCACTCTTATTGAAACAAAGGAGGGAGAGGGAAATTCCATACCTCAGAAGCCACAATAAATATAAACAATATCTTCGATTCTGCAGTGTGGGACTTCCCCAAGGAACAGACTGCAGGTTTTGCTAAGTCAACTGTAATGTCATCCAATCAGAGTTAGAGAGGGAAAGTGCCTTTGCAAATAAATACTCCATCTGAAATCTACATTTTCTGAAACACTCCTCAACTCTTCAGGCAGTCTGAGCTACTGCAGAAGTACCTTCAGTTGCAGCACCATGAACAAAAGTGGTTTTCTTATTTTCTGCCTTATCCTTCTGACTCTGAGTCAAGGTAAGGAACATCAAGGGATACTTAATTTATAAGAACAAAAATAGGACTAGGGTATAGATTTGTGAAGTACAGAAATAACGTATTTGCAAAAGTTTTACAGCCTGCCTAAAAATGAAGGGTAAATGAACAGAGATTGCTTCTGATCAGAGCTTATTATCAGAGAAGCAAGTGGAATAAAAATAGAGAGGAAAGTGGGAGTGGAAAAGAAAAAGGGATATACAGAGAAAATATGAGGGAAGAAAGAGAAGAGGAAGAGACAGGTATCTCCTTAGTTAACTTAAATGTAATTAACTATATGACTGGGGCTCAATGCATCTTACAATCAACAAGTTACAACTCCATTCTTTCAGGGAATCAACTAATTAAATCAAACAGAGCTGTATGATCACAGATTGACTATGTGATTACACATGGAGGCAGAGGTTCTGCTAAGTACTACCAAATCTACATTAAGTGCCTAAAATGAAAACTGTGCTGATGTCCTCTGCTATACCTGTCTCTTTCCCTGCAGGCATACCTCTCTCTAGGAACACACGCTGCACCTGCATCGAGATCAGTAATGGATCTGTTAATCCAAGGTCCTTAGAAAAACTTGAACTGATTCCTGCAAGTCAATCCTGCCCACGTGTCGAGATTATGTGAGTAAAACCTAATGATCATCTCCCTGGCTGTAATCAAACAATAAATACGTGATGATGATTCCAAACATCAGTAAAGGGTTTATGTTGATCCTAAGACTTTCATAGAGCAAAGAGAGACATCTAAAGTGAAACCTAAATGCCTGACTTTAAAACTACATATTCCATCTGTTTTATTGGCCCAACATTGTTTTAAATATTTTCACTCTTTTTTACTCCTATAGTGCCACAATGAAAAGGAATGGGGAGAAAAGATGTCTGAATCCAGAATCTAAGACCATCAAGAATTTACTGAAAGCAATTAACAAGCAAAGGTAGGTTTGCTATTGCTTTCAGAAGAACTGCTTTTTAAGAAATGTCGATTTTGGAAAGTTATAAATATTTGCATTGGGCTTTCCGGTGGAATTCTTGGCTTAAAACGGTGTTACCACAATGCTTCCACTACCTCCATCTGCTTCTATACTTCAGGTGTCATCTTGTGTGGTATCAAAAGTTACCCTAATTACCTGTCTGGAAGTGTCATTAGGCCACTTCAACCCTGAAGCAGAGCTATAACAATGCAAGCAAAAATGCCAAATTTCCCATAAGCTTTTCCTGGCCTTAAAAAAGCATCCTGTGTAACCGACAATGATTGTGTAGGAGCAGGAAAGCTCACCACACCTCATCTAAGGACCTAGGATTACCTATGAACTCAGTATGTTGCTAGCAGAATTTAGACTGGACACATTAGAGTCTCTTACACCCTCTTTCTCTTCTTACAGGACTAAAAGATCTCCTCGAACACAGAAAGAGGCATAATCACTGCACTACTGATAAGATGGACCAGAGAGAAGCTACCTCTACAATTGTTTCCCTGTGTACAGTATATGTCAAGCCCTAATTGTTCGTGGACTTCAGTTCTCCTAAAAGGTGACCAAGCCAGTCACCAAATCAGCTGCTACTACTCCTGCAGGGGGGAGGGTGGCTCATCACCCTGAGCTGTTCAGTAGTGACTCTGCCCTGGCACTGTGACTGTAAGCTATACCGGGGCGCTACGTTCTCAGTTAATGTGCTAAGTCCCAGCCTTGCTACTGACAGCTTCTTCCCCTTTCCAATCTTTCTAGGTTATTAAGGGATCTTTCCAGCTCTGGGCTTATTAGAGACCTTAGGATCTCAAATAACTAAGAGACATTCAAACCAATAATGCAATCTGCTTTTTAAAGAAAGATCTTTACTCCAGGGGCTTCACTGCCATCCCTCCAAGGGGCCCGTATTCTTTCAGGTGTTATGTACATAGTTCCAAATATACAGAAGCAGCCAGAAATATCTGGAAATGTAGGTCTAAACAGTATTACTTAGTCAAAAACTATACAAAGTAGAATTCTTGAAGATATATGTTTCTTATATGATTTTCAGTGTTCATGGAATAACTTGTATACAACTATCAACTTATGTAATTATTGCAATGGAATAAATTTTTAAATTTAGATACATGTTCTGCAGGCTATGTAAGACAAATATGCTAAATGCTTTCCAAAATAAAAGTAATGTTCTCTCCCAGAAATACTAAGAAAGATTATGTAATTGTTTTAGAGGCCAAAAACATAATAAATAATTATAACTAAGATGAAGTGTCTGGTGGATCATTTTACTGGGACATTTATTTCATAAAAAGCATACGAGAGAATCCACAGCCAAAGCAGCAGGGGTGGGTGGAGGACAAATTAGTTTGAGGACTACCACATTCCTTCCAACTATAGTCTCCTGGAAGGCCCATCATACAGGATTCTTCCAGGGCTTATGTGGCAAAGCAAAGCTTGGCCTGAGCTTCAGATCCTTAAGAGTCAACTTTCTATGAGACATTTGCAACCTGATAACATCAAACTCCAAAATATCTTAAATTAATTCCTCTTCTCCCTGCGCCCAGATCTATTTCTCCTCCTCTATTTTACACCGTAGATGAACAGCAGCAGCATCCATTCAGCTCCCAAAACCAGAATTTTCTGAGTACTTCTACACTTCTTCTCCCTCACCTCCCATATCCAATCAGTCACTAAGAAGGTATTTGCAAAGCATTTAGTTGGCACATTATTAGTATCTGAAAAGGAAAGGACAGACAACCAGCTGAAAAACAGGAAACAAATGAACAGGAATTCCAGAAAAGAAAAAAGTACAATCCCTTAACATATGAAAAGATGCTCAATTTCATTAGTAATCAGGGACACACACATTCAAATCATTATGATATACCATTTTATGCCACCAGATTAGAAAAAAACTTTATGTTGGGTAATAGCAAGTATCAGGAAGGTATCTAGAGTAATGAGATACCTCCACTTTTGATGAAAGAGAAAACAGCTGTGATTACTATTTTACAACAGCAAAACTCTGTATGTAAAGCCACACGTTCATAAATAGAATGGATAAGTAGAGTATTTTAATTCAATGGAATATTATACAGTGTGAAAATAAATGAAGTACAACTATACACATCAACATGGATGTATTTCAAAACAAATCTTGTACAAAAGAAGCTTGCCACAGAAAAGTACACGCAGCATGGTTCCATTTACTATATAAAGTTTTAAAAAAGGGAACGTAAACACTGACAAAGACTCTTGAACACACAAGTTTGAACTATGTGGATCCACTTACATCAAAATTTCTTTCAATACGTACTATAGTACTACATGATTTGCAGTTGGTTAAATCCCCAGATGTGGAACCACAGATATGGAGGCAGTGGTAGTGGTGGTTTAGTCGCTAAGTCATGTCTGACTATTGCGACCCCATGCCAGGCTCCTCTGTCCATGGGATTCTCCAGGAAAGAATACTGGAGTGAGTTGCCATTTCCTTCTCCAACAGATATGAAGAGTCAACTATAAAGTTACATATGGATTTTTGACTTGGTGGGGAGAGGGTCAGTGCCCCAATCCCTATGTTGTGCAAGGGTCAGTGCCCCAATCCCTATGTTGTGCAAGGGTCAGCGCCCCAATCCCTATGTTGTGCAAGGGTCAGCGCCCCAATCCCTATGTTGTGCAAGGGTCAGCGCCCCAATCCCTATGTTATGCAAGGGTCAGCTGTAGAGACATATACGATGAAAACAAAAACAAAGGAATGATTTCCATAAAGTTCAGGATAGTGATTATTTCAGGAGGTGAGAAGGAAATGAAACTAGGGAATAGCACATAAGGGGCTTCTGGACTATAGTAAAGTTTTATTTTTCACCGAAATAACGGGTACATGAGAATTTGTTCTTTAATCTGTACCTACACATTTTAATTTTTAGATACATGCTCTATTTTACACTTAAAAAGGCAAAACAAACCAGGAAAGAAACAAAGAACTTCAGAATATTACCAACTCTGAGATGTCTTCACAAACATCAAGCAACTTCACATAGCAAAAATGACAGAATAAGAGAGCTATCACTGGGGATGTAATGTACAGCATGACTGTAGTTAATAATGCTGTACTGCATATGTGAAAGTTATGCAAGAGAGTACATTGTAAAAATTCTCATCACAAGGAAAAAAACTGTAACTATGTGACAGATGCTAACTAGACTTATTGTGGTGACATGATGATCATTCCACAAAATATACAAATACTGAACCACTAGGTTCTAAACCTGAAACTAATATGATAGTATCAGTTCAGTATGTCAACTGTACCCAATGAAGGAAACTGAAAAGATAGATAAAAATCTAATGCAGAGAGAGAAAGCACAAACACTAACACCACATTATATGGCCCTTACTATGAAAACCTTAAGAGGATCACAGCAGAACTGAAGTGGCAGAATTTCTCCTTCCTGCCCTCTCATTTTCTTTTTCTTCCTGACCCCATGAATTTATACAAAAGATTACCTATTTTATTCTCAACCAACTGCCAACTACTTTTCAGGAAGGTATTAACCAACAGAGCTTTAAAGTGTTCTCTGTTCAAAGGTAGGGCATTCATTTAACAAACATTTATCCCCATTATATACCCAGGTTAAAAGAAATTACCACACTGTGAGTTTATAATTTACTATTAATGACAGAAAGAAAGGTAAATAAATCTGAACTGAAAAAACTCCAAATGTACAAAGAAAATAGAGAAAATCATGGAAGCCTTTCCTGGGAAAGTAACGGCAATCTGAAATTTGAAAGACATGTATATATCTGACAGGTAGAAAAATAAAAGTGAATTCTAGTAAAGGAAAGAGCATGTACAAAGACACAGGTGTGAAACAGCATAGTGTATTCAGTCTGGAAGAATGGAAGTTTAAATGGATATTGTGAGAAATGATTTTGAGGAGACAGACAGGAATTAGATCAGGAAAAATTATAAGTATGCCATCATTATCATTACATATTTATAAACTATATATATATTATAAAACATACATGAAAAAATGTTCAAGACTGCTAGACTATGTTGTAGTAACAAAGCTCTCAAAATAGTAAAGATGCACCACAATAAAAATTTATTTCTTGCTCACACCAAGTTCCATGCAGGTGAGCAGGGCCTCTACGCTAACTCAAGAACAGTCTCCCTCAATCTCAGCTGAGAGTCGCCATGACAGGAAGAGAAGGATGGAAGTGGCATCTTGGCTCTTAAATGCTATATAGTCTACACCGCCTTGTCCAGAACAAGGGACTCCCTTACTTAATTGCCATGAGGGATATAAATCTGGAAGGGAATATGTACTTGCCTCTTACACAAACAGAAAAAAATTCAATGAGATTTTTAAAAATTTTAAGGCAGAAAACAAGGCTCATGCAGAAATCTAGTTCAGGAAGAGAAATCTACAAAGATATTTTCAAAAAATAAGTCTCTATTCTTAGGGAAGTTAAGAGGTGAAAAATAACATCTTTTCTAAGCAGAAAGCTGATGTTTAAGTAAAATTTGATGTATACATTCAACAAAATGGACGTATCTACTATATTACAGTCATGCTGTAAATCTCAGGGGGAGAACCTCTTTTTTTGGCAGGGGGAGGGAATATATGGCCTACAATGACCAATATGTTGCAACCTGATTTAAGAACACTGGCTTCCTATAAAGAAGGGAAAATGGGAAAGGGAAAAGTAATTGTAATTTTGCCTCTTAATTTTCTTTGTCAAACCATACTTGGTTAATTCATGTCCCATATCTAGACCTTGATAACTGAATAACACTGTTCTCCCTCCATTCACAGACTGGCTGAGAACCTCAATAAAGCAGTAAGAATACAGTATTTAATAAGTCATAACAGCTTGTATGGGCCTCTGTTTTCTCAAATAAAAAGAGAAGTAGAAATCCTCCATAAATGTTGCTAAGACAAAAACTATCAAGAGCTAATTAAAATACTATTTCTACATTACTTTGCTGACAAAAGTCTGTCTAGTCAAAGCTATGGTTTTTCCAGTAGTCAGGTACGGATGTGAGAGTTGGACCATAAAGAAAGCTGAACACTGAAGAATTGATGCTTTTGAACTGTGGTGTTGGAGAAGACTCTTGAGAGTCCCTTGGACTGAAAGGAGATCAAACCAATCAATCCTAAAAGAAATCAGTCCTGAATATTTATTGGAATGACTGATGTTGAAGCTCCAATACCATAGTCACCTGATGCAAAAAAACTGACTCCTTCAAAAAGACCCTGATGATGGGAAAGATTGAAGGCAGGAGAAGGGGACAACAGAGGATGAGATGGTTGGATGGCATCACTGACTCGATGGACATGAGTGAGCAAGCTCTGGGAGATGGTGAAGGACAGGGAAGCCTGGCATGCTGCAGTCCGTGGGGTCACAAAGAATCAGGCACAACTGAGTGACTGAACAACAAGATAAGATTATAAATGATTTTTTAAATTTTATTTTCCAAGTTTCCTATAAGAACATTTTTACTGTTTTTTTAATTATAATAGAAGGGGGAAAGTTAAGCAATTTTCAAAGACACTGAATTTTAAGCGTCAGTCTTAAAGGACTAAGATTCATGCTCTCAGGGAGCTTTATGAAACTAATCATCTCTGCAAAAAGATCTAAACTGAGAACAGAGTCATACAGATACCAGAACTTCTTTCTCCATGTTAGACTAAAACTTAACACCTCGTGTTAAAAATCACTGACCTATCAGTGAATGTATTTTGGATCACCATATAATAATGTATGGTGATCCAAATGTATTTGTTATCAGTCTCCTTGTTTAACCTCTTGCCTGCTACAGGTTATTCACTATACAAATCACTGCAATATTTATAAAAAATAAATATAATTATATTTCTCCCCTGGTTTCATCCTTCCAATACCATTCCATCACACTTGACATGAAATCCAAAATTCATCATGGTCTGTAAGGCTCTGCATAAGGCTCAAGCTCCTGCCTCATTCCT
Source organism: Ovis aries (assembly GCF_016772045.2). NCBI lineage: Eukaryota > Metazoa > Chordata > Mammalia > Artiodactyla > Bovidae > Ovis > Ovis aries. The sequence continues at coordinate 91,633,408 of NC_056059.1, read as the reverse complement.
GCCACTCTCCACCTCTACCTTTCTACTTAAGCCATACCAGCCTCCTATTACTTCTCAAATACAGCAAACATAATCCCATCACTTCCACAGCATTCCACAAGCATTCCACAAAAACACTGGAGGGGGTTGCCATGCCCTCCTGCAGAGGATCTTCCCAACCCAGGGATCACACCCAGGTCTCCTGCACTGCAGGCAGATTCTTTACCACTAGTGCCACCTAGGAAGCCCCAAATAGAGGAGCATCCCTGGGTGGGATACTCTTAAGCCTTAGGAGAAAGTCAACTTGGAAATAAAGAGAAGCTTACTAGTTTTGTTGAATCATCACAGGCACAGAAGGCATGACAACCTTCTCCTATTACAATATCCACCGTGTGTACTGGCAAACTGTTTACTAAACTATGAGAGGCCCCTACTGGAAATAGAATTAAGGTTAGGTTTTAAGCAGGGGCTTACACGACTTTCAAAAATAAATGTGCTTTAAAACTAAATTTAATGCTCTAACAGCACCAAAAGCTGTTAAGAGTAGGGGAAATCCATGCTCCTCACAGGGTTTCATTCTGAGAGACACTTATTTCAAAATCAAAAGTAACTTGTCTTATTTTCACTTGTGATAGAGACAAGCATATTGTTTACATATTAGGCAACATTTTCCCAGTTCGTTCAAATTTAATTAGAGCCAGAACAACATGGCCATCCCATTTCCTAGGCTCAGATGCAAGAGGAAAACTCCCTTACTTTTACTTTAGTTACTGCTGCTGCTGCTAAGTCACTTCAGTTGTGACTCTGTGCGACCCCACAGACGGCAGCCCAACAGGCTCCCCCGTCCCTGGGATTCTCCAGGCAAGAACACTGGAGTGGGTTGCCATGTCCTTCTCCAATGCATGAAAGTGAAAAGTGAAAGGGAAGTCGCTCAGTCTTGTCCGACTCTTAGCGACCCCATGGACTGCAGCCCACTAGGCTCCTCCGCCCATGGGATTTTCCAGGCAAAAGTACTGGAGTCGGGTGCCATTGCCTTCTCCGACTTTAGTTACTACAGAATAGGAAAAGAGGACAAAAGGAGAAATTGAAAAAAGTTTAACATCAATCTCACGTTAAGGAGAGTTAAAGAGTCTGTCCAACTCCATCATTCCCAGAAGACTTTTACCTTGGTATGTGTGGTTTTCAAGGCTCAACAATTTCCTAAAATTATACATAACATACAAATGCACACATACAGGTAGCCTTCACCAGACTGTCAAGAGCACACAACAACCTCCAAATGGCTAAAAACCATGAGTTTGTACTAATTCATTCAAGACCTTGAACAGACCATTTCAGTTTGCAGGACATTCCCTTCAGGCCACAGGGACATCAATATACACACTTCAGTCTGGGTAATCGTACATGCAAATGACTCTGAACATACGTGGCAGTCTGGGGATTTAGAAACCTGAGCTGACTTCAAGATCTGGCCCTAAAGGAGATAGTAATAGTCATTATTTCCAAGGTATTCCTAGAATTTCAAGACTATCTGAACTATTTTATTAACCATAATACCACCTTTTTTAAAAACTTCTAGAACCACTGAGGGCACAAACTTGCTGTTAGAAATTAAAGACATCCTTCAGATTACTATACGAGACTGAAGGGATTCCTGGCATATTCTCAATTCAATCAAATTCAACTTAGTAAATATAAACTGTGCACCTACTATCTTCAAGATCCTATGAGGCAAACAAAGACAACATGATATCTGACTTTAAATTTTTTATACTCCAGTGTGAAAAAAGCACATATATAAGCCAAATATCACCAGCAATCAAAGGTAGGAAACACTCATGTTTAGATAACTGGTATTGTAAACGGTGCTGCTACTGCTGCTAAGTCGCTTCAGTTGTGTCTGACTCTGTGCGACCCCAGAGGCGGCAGCCCACCAGGCTCCCCCGTCCCTGGGATTCTCCAGGCAAGCACACTGGAGTGGATTGCCATTTCCTTCTCCAATGCATGAAAGTGAAAAGTGAAAGTGAAGTCGCTCAGTTGTGTCCAACTCATAGCGACCCCATGGACTGCAGCCTACCAGGCTCCTCTGTCCATGGGATTTTCCAGGCAAGAGTTCTGGAGTGGGGTGCCATTGCCTTCTACAGTATTGTAAATAATGCTGATCAAAAAAGAAATCTATTATGTTGGAAGTGATAAACATCTTAGATATAGTTAGTAGAAATACCTCATGTTAAATTCAAAGGAACATGTAAATTATCACTAAAACACTTCAGGGATACAAATTAACTTTCCTCAAGATAAAAGAATGCTTATATTCTTACAATCACATGAGATATAAAGAGATCAAAGTCATATTTTGACTATATGGAATAAGGGTAAAATTGAGACTAAATCATGAATGTGCCATCCTAAATTGTATAGGTAACTGGACTTTTCATCTTGTTAATTTTGTTTTATTAAGAAAAGCCCACATGGTAACAAATTCAACCATAAACAGAGGCAGAACAATATGTAGTCTAGCTTGGTTGTTGTTTACTTGCTAAGTCATGTTAGACTCATTTGTCACTCTCTGGACAGCAGCCTGTCAGGCTGCTCTGTCCATGGAATTCTGGAGTGGGTTGCCAGGCAAGAATACTGGAGTGGGTTGCCATTTCCTTCTTCAGGGGATCTTCCCGAGCAAGGGATCAAACCCACATCTCCTGCAATGACAGGTGGATTCTTTACCACTCAGCCACCTGGGAAGCCTAGCCTAGCCAGATCCACCTTAATAGTGGTACCAGAAGGTGTTTGGGAAGCTTCTGTACAACCAACAGAGAGTCTTGTTAAAAGGGAAACTGAGGCACACACATTGATATTTTTCAAAAATCTGAGCAAATATTAATCAAATCAAGCAGCACCAAACCAAAGCTGGTTAGAAACACTCCATTGACAGGAGCTAGGGTTGAGGTTTTTACAGAGAAGATGCAGAAACAAAGCAAGAAAATTATTCGATTGACTATAGCTTAAATAGCTGCTTTACTTGGGAAAACCTAGTTGATTGGTTTTCATTTTTTCAGATTCAAGTGTACTGACTCTGGTTTTAGTTTGCTTGTGTAGGCTACCAAGGCACTAAAGCCACCTCAATCTAATGGCCTCCTTGTTGAATACCTTAACAATTCTTTTTAAAAAATTTGATTACAGTCATAAAGAATTATAGTAAGTATATATGTTATTGAATTTAGGTCATACAGATCAATTATACTTCCTGATGACTAATAGGTACAAAAAAAATGAAATGCATGTGTATCTACAGTGTCTCACTCTAACTGATGCTCATCATCACTCAGAAGGAATACTAATGGGAGCAGGATAAGACAGTCAACATAATAAACTCTCAATTAAGTTTAAGAGCTACTGAGGAAAAGGAAAGATGACCTAGGGCTGTGGTGTGTTCAGGGAAGATTTGACAAAGAAAACAGAATTCTAAGTGAAATTCTTATTGAGGAGCTTGCTGAAGTTCAGCCTGGACAAGAAGCAAGAATCACAGCATTAGCACTGTAGACAGCCACCATTCATATACACACAAAGACCTCTGTAAATAGCTCACCATACTTTGGGACTAAGTAAAACAATTATTTAGCTTGCAGGGAAAGAATGGATTGAGATAGAAAATAAAATCCCAAATCAAAGACCATCATTTATTGAAGTATCTCATCTGTGTTTTAGAACATAAAAACAGAACCTAATTAAATTAGAATTGTACATTTTGGTAGAAACAGAATTATAAGTAATAACACAATGCATTACATCTAACTAAATCACTCAAAATAAAAATTCACCTAACACAAAATTGTAAAGTAACGATACACCAATAAAAAAATTCACAATTAAAGTAACAAATGAATTTTCACAAATTACACATCAGCAACCACAAAGCCTAACAAATATCACAAATACCAGAGGAGAAAAGACAGACAAGATAGATTCACAATGGCAGACACTATAACATTAGTTGAAATGTTAGATCATAATTTTCAACTGGGAGCATACAAGGAGAAATATATTTGAATCTTGGAATGAGTAGCAAATATAGTTTGAAACATCCAGTTTTGTAATTTGGAAAACAGTAACATTATTTTTCAATAAAAACTACAAAAAAATAAAGTTTATACAATCATCTTGGCTTGCTGTAGCAATTCTCTAAGATAGGATAAGAAAGTTTTCAGAGTAAGCTTTAGCATAAATGCTACATATATTAACATTTGCTTGCTACAAACATAACAGGCATTCTTTGTTTCAGAAGTATATGTTTTATTTTAAAATCAAGTTTGAAAATTTGGGTACTACAGTACAATACAAAAGGTGCTCTTAGTTCCCAAAAGCTAACTTTTGTCACATCTGCTACTTCCTCTATTTCAAGACTTCCAGATCCTCTTGAGCCTGCAAAGTGTAAACCAAGGACATTTTCAAAATTATACCACTTAGATTCTGACTTGAGGTACCAACAAGTGATGGAATCAAAAGGGAATGGTTTTAGGTTATGGGCTGCTGCTAAGTCACTTCAGTCGTGTCCGACTCTGTGCAACCCCACAGACGGCAGCCCACCAGGATCCCCGTCCCTGGGATTCTCCAGGCAAGAACACTGGAGTGGGTTGCCATTTCCTTCTCCAATGCATAAAACTGAAAAGTGAAAGTGAAGTCGTTCAGTCATGTCCGACTCTTAGCAACCCCATGGACTGCAGCCTACCAGGCTCCTCCATCCATGGGATTTTCCAGGCAAGAGTACTGGAGTGGGGTGCCACTGCCTTCTCCAAGGTTATGGGCACTGACATGCAAAAGAAATAAAATATTCACTTATTTCCCATACAAACTTAGTATATATTGCAAAGGATAGAATCTAATCTCATTTTGAGAAAAGAAATCCAAAATAATATCTGGAATTCAACTTTAATTCAGATCCCTAAGATAACTTCCTGAAATTCATTTTGAATAAAATTTACCCTAACATATATGAGCAGACTTTTTGTGTCATTCTACTTGCCTTAACCTATGTTTATAAAGTCATGTCAGGTCACTGGTTGACCACAACACAAGTAAACAAATTTCAGTCACTACACATAACAAAGAATACCCACTTTGCAAAAATACTTGGTAAAGAAACAAACGGATGGTTTCAGTCACCAAGTGAGAGAATTCGATTTTCAGAGTTCCTACTATACTCAGAATGTCTAGTTTTCAACAACAAGAAAGGCATAGAAAGAAACACAAAAGTACAGCCCTTTCAAAAAGGAAGAACTGACGAAAAACCATTCCTGAAGAAACCCAGACATTCATGGGACTTATTAGACAAAGATGTTGAATCAAGCATCTTAAAATACACTCAAAGAGCTAAAGGAAATCATGTACAAAGAATAAAAGAAAACTAGGGAAAATGCTGCATGAAGAAAATGAGGGTAGCAATAGAGAAAGAAATTACAAAAAGGAGCCAAATACAAATTCTGGAGCTGAAAAGTAAAAAACTGAAATGAAAAATTCACTAGAGGGGTTTATCAGCATTTTTGAGCCAGCAGAAGAAAGACTCAGCAAATTTGAAAATAAGTCAATTGAAATTACTGCATCTGAGGAGCAAGGGAAAAAAAAAAAAAGAATGAAAAAAGTGAACAGAGCCTAAGGGACCTATGGAATGCCATAAAATAAAGTAATATAATGCAAGTTCCAGAAACAGAAAAGAGAAAGGGATAGAAAGAATATTCACAGAAATAATGACCAAAATTTTCTCAAATCTAGCAGGAACACATGAGTCTACACATCCAAGAAGTTCAGTGTACTTCAAGCAGGATAAACTGAAAGAGACAGATAATAATCAAATTCTCACCAATGAGAGAGAATCTTGAAAGCACTGAGAGAGAAGTGATTCATCATATACAAAGGATCGTTAATAAGATTAATAGTCAACTTCTCATCAAAAGCCATGGAGACCAGAACGCTGAGAGGTGACATATTTTAAATTCTGGAAGAAAAAAAATTCTGTCAATCAAAAATTCTAAATCTGGCAAAACTATCTTTTAAGAATGAAGGAGAAATAAAAGCATTTCCAGATAACAGAAACTAAGGGAGTTCACTGCTATTAGACTTGCCTTGCAAGAAATGCTAAAGGAAGTGCTTCAGACTAAAGAGAAAGGACACTACACAATGAACTGAAACTATGAAAAAACAGAGAACACTGGTAAAAGTAATTACATAGTGAAGAAGAAAGAGGAGAACAGTGGAGTCACCACCACCTAAACTACATGGCTGGAAAGGCAAGCCAAATGGAGGAGTCTTCAGGAGCCATTTAACAGCTGGGACTATACTGCTGAAGAAAGAAGTTACATGGATAAGGTCTGTGATGCCATTTTGGACATCCAGTCCAGTAAAGCCTTCAGATCACTCTAGCCCCAGTCACTGATTACAGCAGAGAAAAACCACTAACAAACTTTGGTGGGAAAGTTAGGTATTAATTTAGAGATCAAGTAACTTAAATTCACACTATATCAAACAATAATTCATAGTCTGAAACAATCAATTATGGACAATCTCTATTTTATAGAAATAAAATCAGTATTTTATAATAATGAAAAACTTCTAAATCATTAAAAGCAAAAAAACTAGGGAAAAAAACATTGAGCCTGATGAAATGAAATATATATGAGGATGGAGGGTCAATGAAAGTCTCATTCACTCACTAACAGTGGAAGCATAAATTGGTATAACTTCTTAAATTGAATATATACACACACTATGAACTAGCAATTCCACTCCCAATGATACACTCAGGAGAAATGCATATACGTGTGGACCAAAAGATGCACACAAGAACACTCATAACACCAAATGGGAAACAATCAAAATGTCCATCAGCTGGATGTATACCCCATTGTAAGTCATACAACAGAATATTATAAGAAAATTAAAATGAACAAACTCCTCCTCCACACATAACATGAATGAATCTCAAAAATATTTGGAGAAAGAAATAACACACTAAATAGAACATATTGTATAATGCCATTTATATAATTCAAAAATAGACAAAATTTACCTAAGATACAAGTTACCTTTGGGGAAGCAAGGAAGGGTACTGTCATGCCACTGACACTCAGTTAAAATTCACTGAGCCACACCAGTACACTCTTCTATATATACATATTTTTTCCTCCAGTATGTATGTTGTATCATTCAGCCAGAGCTGTCATAACAAAAGATCACACACTGAGCAGCTTAAGCAATTGAAATTTATTTTCTCACAATTCTGGATACTGGAAGTCCAAGACCAAGGAGTCAGCAGGGTTGGCTTCTTCTGAAATCTCTCTCCTTGGCTTGCTGATGGCCATCTCCTCCCCGTGTCTTCACGTGGTCTTCTCTGTACCTCTCTGCATCCTCATCTCTTCTAATAAGGACACCAGTCATAATGGTTTAGGAACCATCCTAATTATCCCATTTTAAATTAATTATCTCTTTAAAGATCCTATCTCTAAATAAAGCCACATTCTGAGGTACTGGCAGTTAGAACTTCAACATATGAATTTGGGGGGACACAATTCAGCTAATATAACACGTCATACTTTAAAAAATTATGCAAGAAATGAAGGCAACAAAATATAAAAAGCAAGTATTTTAACTGAAAATAGATTAGCTCTTCCTATTCAAAGTCTGTAAAGAAATGACATACATTTATAATGTTAATATCCTGACCCCACTTGACAAGTGTTCCTCGCAAGATAGATGATGCAGAGATTAAGCCAATAAAACTAAAATGTCAACTGAAAAAAATCCAAAACTGAAATAAGCTCTGATCTCGAGTTTCATACATTAAACTAACAAAAGTAAATGCAAATGACAAGGGAATTGGGAAACCGGTACATCTACACACTGATGAAGGTAATACAAAATCAGTCCAGTCTTACTGTCAAATTGTTTCAAAAGATATAAAAATGTTTTTACTCTTTGTGTCTAAGCTTCTAAAGAAGGAAAATATCCCAAGAAAGTAAAATCTCTGAAAAAGGTAAGAGTACCCCTATTATATCTTCTTCCGCTTTACTGACTATGCTAAAGCCTTTGACTGTGTGGATCCCAACAAACTGTGGAAAATTCTTCAAGAGATAGGAATATCAGACCACTTTACCTGCCTCCTGAGAAATCTGCATGCAGGTCAAGAAGCAATAGTTAGAACCAGACATGGCATAACAGACTGGTTCCAAATTGGGAAAGAAGTATGTCAAGGCTGTATATTGTCAGCCTGCTTATTTAACCTACATGCAGAGTATATCATGCAAAATGCTGGGCTGGATGAAGCACACGCTGGAATCAAGACTACTGGGAGAAATATCAAAAACCTCAGGTTTGCAGATGACACCACCCTTATGGCAGAAAAGGAATTGACAGCCTCTTGCTGAAGGTGAAAGAAGAGAATGAAAAAGCTGGTTTAAAACTCAACATTCAGAAAACTAAGATCATGGCATCTGGTCCCATCACTTTATGGCAAATAGATGGGGAAACAATGGAAACAGTGACACACTTTATTTTCTTGGGCTCCAAAATCACTACAGATAGTGACTGCAGCCATGAAATTAAAAGACGAACCTAGACAGCATATTGAAAAGCAGAGACATTACTTTGCCGACAAAGGTCTGTTCAGTCAAAGCTATGGTTTTTCCACTAGCCATGTATGGATGTGAGAGTTGGACCATAAAGTAAGCTGAGGGCTGAAGCATTGATGCCTTTGAACTGTGTTGTTGGAGAAGACTCTTGAGAGTATCTTGGACAGTAAGGAGATCAAACCAGTCAACCCCAAAGGAAATCAGTCCTGAATATTCACTGGAAGGACTGATGCTGAAACTCCAAAACTTTGGCCAAAGAACTAACTCACTGCAAAAGACCCTGATGGTGGGAAAGATTGAAGGCAGGAAAAGGGGATGACAAGAGGATGAGATGGTTGGATGGCATCACCAACTTAATGGACATGAGTCTGAGCAAGCTCCAGGAGTTGGTGATTGACAGGGAAGCCTGGTGTGCTGCATGAGGTCGCAAAGAGTTGGACGTGACTGAACTGATTACAGAAACAACAGTAACAGCTCAGTCCAGCACGGAGAATAAACAGACTACAAATAAAAGGAAGCATTTTAAAATCATATAAACTACATAGATACTGGGAAATGTTTAGGTAAAATAAATGATATTGTTTAGTGACAAGAGTCAGATGTAGACATAGGTGTATGTGCGTGTGCACGTGTTGGTGAATGTTCTCACGTCACTCCCTTGGGTAAAATCCTTCAACTTGTCCTCACCACAAGGATTTACAAGGGCCTTCATCCTCTAGATCCTGCTACATTTCTAGCCTCATTGCTCACCACTCCCCTGTTATCACTCTACCCTTCATCCTTATCAAAGTTCTTGAAGTTTTTCCAGTTTCTAAAACTTAGCATACTTTTTCATGCCTCCCACCTTCTGTAACTAATTCCAACCAAATCTCTCTTCCAGACCTAATTTAAACAACTGTGATTTGAAGCCATGAGCCAAACTTGTGACCTTCTCTACACTTTCAATAACTTGCGTACAATCGTTTATCGTTATCACTTCTGCAGTAATTGCTAGTTTACATGCTGCTTTCTTTCACTAAACTGAGTTCTTTATTGTTCAGATTTGCGTCCTGAAGTGAAGTGAAGTCACTCAGTCTTGTCCGACTCTTTGCGACCCCATAGACTGTAGCCTACCAGGCTCCTCTGTCCATGGTATTTTCCAGGCCATAGTACTGGAGTGGATTGCCATTTCCTTCTCCAGGGGATCTTCCCAACCCAGGGCTTGAACCTGGGTATCCCGCATTGTAGACAGAAGCTTTACAGTCTGAGCCACCAGGTCCTAGAATAATCATAATAAAAGCTTGATGAAATAAACGGTGGACAGCAAACGGGTTTCCAAGAACATGGATTGTTTTTCTCTTCTAAAGTTACTTAGATAAGCAATCTTAATGTAAATCACTTCAAAGAAATATGGTTATCTTAAACAAAAAATATTTTTTTCCTTTTCAGGATAACTTTTTTTTCAAGTCAGGCAGCAGCTTCAACCACTCTGGTTACATTTTAGCAGACTATAAGCTGACTTGCCAAAAGTCATAGAGCAAAAATGTTATGTTACTGCCATCATTCATCTGCAGCTGTTCTTTAAATGATGCACTTACATTCCATCTCAGGACAGTTTATTCACATATTTAATCCAGTCGGTAAACTTTAGATAAAACATATAAACCAAGAGGCCAGATACTAAGATCATTAAAGGAAGACCGTGTTCCTTTCTGTTAACCTGAGAATGCAGACAGGACTTGAATCCCACCCCAGCCCCCACCGACTATGATGTGCTTGCAGGCATACTACAATATTTTAGAAGGAATGACTCCCTGCATAGGGAGGAAAGAAGGAAAAATCAGAATGCTAAGTAGGAGCTGCAGAGACTTTCAAGAAATAAACTCTTTTCAAGTAAGCATCCTTTAATTTAACAGCTGCTGAGAGGAGGGGAAGTCCACAACTGCGAGAAATTCAAAAAGGCCTGCGGAGTTTCACTATGAGAGAAACTTGCTTCTCCTTTCAAAGTAAAAGGGAAGACTCAGATTTTCACTCCGGCACGGTCACACTGGGCATATAATTAAACAGACCGCACTGACCCCATAACCAAACAGACGGAAGTGAGAGGCGGGCAAGCACATGTGAAGACAAAACCCTGGTTCCCCCTGCACCCCCCTCCCCCCCGGGGACAGGAACTGGAGGTTTTTTCCAACTCAAAGGAGGTTAAAACTCTATCCAAAGGGAAACTGCGAATTAACTATGTCGAAGGCTTTGAAAATCCTTGGCTCCCTTCCCAAGGCTGTGAGAACTGCCAGGAAGGTCCTCTTCTGGGTTTCTGTTTCTCCTAAATACCCCATCGAGCCATAAACGCCAGTTCGCTGGGGTTTTTCAGTCAGAAACATGTTTTCTTTCAAAATTTTCAGGACAATTTCCCACAGGAGGCCTGGGAAACCAGGGAGGTCCGGGCCTACTCTGAGGGCAGCGAGTCCAGCCCTCAGGCCAAACATGTTACAAGCCCCGGAGAAAGTTCACCACCTCCGGATAAAAAAAACACGACGGGGCCTCGAGTGACTCCTCACTGACCCCAACGCCGCCTCCTCTTGTTCAGAAGTCTTCTGTCCCAGTCACCAAGGCCCAAGGCCGAACGACCCTCCGAGGCTTCCGCCCCACGACCAGGCCCCTCCGAGGCCAACGCTCCCTGCGGCCTCAGCCGAAGCCACGCGCCGAAGCTGCAAACCGGACCCCACTCCCGGCGTCCGCCGGGGAAGCGCGGCCCCCTCGGGTTGGAAGAGGGATGACACACAAAGGGCGACAGGGCAGAGATCCGAGGCGCATGACCACTACCTTTCCTCTCCACGGGCCTCTCGGCAGGAGCAGCAGAGGTAGCAGATTCACCCAACACGGCAACGAGCGGCGCAAGATGCTCCGGCTGTGACGGCAGCTTCCCCACTGAAGGTTCTGGAAGCTGACTGGCTGGGCATGCGCAGTGCGCTCACGCTGGTAGAGCCCGGCTGCACCTTGCAGGCAGGCACAGTACAGAGCCAGGGCCGGAGCCTCGGTTCGCTCTCAGGTTACTTCGCAGCTGTGCGCTGGTTAACTGAATGCCTACGGGCACTGTGCTCGACACTGCACGCAGGTGTGGGCCCTCGCAAGCCTTCCTTGTTCTAGTGGTGGTGTATGTTAAGTCGCTTCAGTGGTGTCCGACTCTTTCCGACGCTATGGACTGGAGTCCAGGCTCATCTGCCCGTGAGATTCTCCAGTCAAGAATACTGGAGTGGGTTGCTATGCCCTCCTCCAGGGGATCTTCCTGACCCAGGATTTGAACCCGCTTCTTTTAGTCTCCTGCATTGGCAGGCCGGTTCTTTAAAACTAGTGCTATGTGGGAAGAGAGATGTTAACCATAAGATGGCTGATAACCGTATTAATAACATTGCCTTGCACGGCATTTGAATGAGAAGAGGCAGGAAGCGCCATGAAATGGCATGGTGGGGGACCCGACCAAGTCTGGGGATCAGGGAAGTCTCCCCGGGGGAAATGCCAACCTGAGAATCTAAGGTGGGTAAGCAGTAGGGTAGGGAGGTAGATTAGGTACACATGCCAGGCAAGGAACAGCATGAGTAAAAGCCGTGTGATAGGAATGGGGCATTGCCCCTCTGAGGAAATGAAGGAAGAAAAGGAGAGCTGATGGAGTAGAGATAGATGCAAGAACAGACTTGAACGTGGGCATGGGCAGACCATTCTGGGCCTTGATCTTTATTCTAAGAAGTTTCCGCCTAACTTTCTTTGCTAGAAAAAAGTGGACACTAGCTCTGTGGTATTGTGCAGTTGAAATTCCTTGTTGCCATTCATTTCACCAGCCTGTGAGATCAGTAACAGTTTTCTCAGCTGAGGGAAGTGAAGCTCACAGACTTTGTCACATATACTCAAGTAGCAAAGCTGGAACCAGAACCCAGCTCCACCCTACCCATGTCACAGTTGTTACCAAAATTCAGTTCAGTTCAGTCGCTCAGTCGTGTCCGACTCTTTGCGACCCCATGAATTGCAGCACGCCAGGCCTCCCGGTCCATCACCAACTCCCGGAGTTCACTCAGACTCACGTCCATCAAGTCCGTGATGCCATCCAGCCATCTCATCCTCTGTTGTCCCTTTGTCCTGCCCCCAATGCCTCCCAGCGTCAGTCTTTTCCAATGCAACTCTTCGCATGAGGTGGCCAAAGTACTGGAGTTTCTGCTTTAGCATCATTCCTTCCAAAGAAATCCCGGGGCTGATCTCCTTCAGAATGGACTGGTTGGATCTCTTTGCAGTCCAAGGGACTCTCAAGAGTCTTCTCCAATACCACAGTTCAAAAGCATCAATTCTTCGGCACTCAGCCTTCTTCACAGTCCAACTCTCACATCCATACATGACCACTGAAACAACCATAGCCTTGACTAGACGGACCTTAGTCAGCAAAGTAATGTCTCTGCTTTTGAATATGCTATCTAGGTTGGTCATAACTTTTCTTCCAAGGAGTAAGCGTCTTTTAATTTCATGGCTCCAGTCACCATCTGCAGTGATTTTGGAGCCCCCAAAAATAAAGTCTGACACTGTTTCCACTGTTTCCCATCTATTTCCCATGAAGTGATGGGACCGGATGCCATGATCTTCGTTTTCTGAATGTTGAGCTTTAAGCCAATTTAAGCAAAACCAAATGAATAAGCTGTGTCAAAGTTCACCACAAGTTTTCTTCAAAAAGAATTCTTAATATCGTATTTAAGCATAGTAATCCATCTAGAAACCAGTTCCAAAATGTGTATCATGTAACAGAAGATGCTGGTATCTGCTCCCCTCACACTCTACAGCATACATTCTCAATGTGGAGGAGGAAGGGTTGCCCTCAAGGGGATAATAATTGGTTCTTGGGGTGCTAAAAATTCCTAGATATTACAATAACTTGTGGCCTGATAAAGAATCTGCCTGAAATGCAGGAGACCTAGGTTTTGATCCCTGGATGAGGAAGAACCCCCCGAGAAGGGAATGGCTACCCACTCCAGTATTCTCGCCTGGAGAATTCCGTGGACAGAGGAGTCTGGCAGGCTATAGTCAATGGAGTCACAACGAGTCTGACAGGACTGAGCAACTAGCACTTTCACTTTCAATTAGTAATGTTGAACTTTATGCATGTATTTATTGGCCATTTGTGTATCTTCTTTAGAGAAATGTCTATTCAAATCTGCACATTTTTCAGTTGGGCTATTTGGAGTTTGTGGTTGTAGAAGATATATATATATATCTATCTATATATATATATATATATAGATATATAGATATATAAACTCCTTATCAGATATATGATTTGCAATTATTTGCTCCCATTCCATAGGTTGCTTTTTCACCCTGTTGATTATTTTCTTTGATACACAGAGGTTTTTAAGTTCAATGTAGTACCAGTTGTCTATTTTCAAATGATCCATTATTCTAATTAATCTAACCATTAAAAAAAAATAATATCTAGCAGCAATCACATAAAAACAAAATGAACTTACCAAAGTAGAAAATTACCTAGTCCCTGAGTTAAGATGTCTTTAATGTATTTTGATAGTTTAAGATTGTTGGGTAGGCATTATTAGAAAAAAATAAATATGGCCATATATTATTCATAAAGATATTCTACAAATAGCAAGAAAATTTGAAGAGTGTTTTACTTATCTGGACTTTCATGTTTTCCATCTGGAAACATTTCTAACCCTTCTTGTATAATTTTATTATATTCATTATATAACTTATCCCTTATCCAGGTGAGCTGCTATGTGTGCTGAAGGCTGCTAATGCTGATGGTTTCACATCTCTTACTATAAACTACCCATTTATGTGAAATGGAAAGAAATAAAGTATGCAGAAATTCCCTTGGATAGGAGAGTAGGGTTTCCCCTAGCACAATTAAGTTTCTGGCCAGTTTAGCTGGATCAGCTAAGACCACCAGCCAATCAGATTTTAGGAGGGAAATGGGTTTCCTTAATAAATATGATTTCAAAGAGCATGTTCTCTAAAGACTTTCCAATAAAGGAGTGACTCACTAGAACAAATACAGGAGTGATTTCACTCTACCAATATGAAGAAAAGGGCTCCTCTCTTTTTGTGTATCATCTTCCTGACTCTGACTGGAGTTCAAGGTAAGGGATTATAAGTTATATTAAGTTGGTAAAGTCAGAGATGTAAATTGCTATAAAAGCCTTTTGACTTGCATTGCTTTGCATGCATCAGAAAGTGATGTGAGTCACTTGTGGGCAGTTCATCCAAAGTTCATATCTTGGATGGACCTGCCAGGTCAAAAACAAGTCTTCTCAGTCTACGTGTGTGAATTCCTGGCAGGCAGTAGGTGTTCAGTAAATGTTTGTTGAACTGTTTGGTAATGAGATGGGAGACTTGGTCTCCTCAATAATTTTTGCCACCCTGACAGAGTTCGTTGATAAGTATGTCTGTGATTAACCAATTAAGTATCTGATAATCAGAGAGGTTGTTCCTCAGGAACAACCTTTACTAACTACCTTTGTTATTTGTGGCAAATTAATGAGCTTTTCTGCTTCCCTGTGGCTCAGAGGGTAAAGCGTCTGCCTGAAATGCAGGAGACCCAGGTTCAATCCCTGGGTGGGGAAGATCCCTTGGAGAGGGAAATGGCAACCCACTCCAGTATTCTTGCCTGGAAAATCCCATGGATGGAGGAGCCTGGTAGGCTACAGTCCATGGGGTCGCAAAGAGTTGGACTTTACGACTCTTTTTCGACTTTTCTTTCTTTCTTTCTCTTTCTCCTCTCTCTCCCTCTTTCTCTCTCCCTCCCTCTCTCTCTCTCTCTCTCTCTCTCTCTCTCTCTAATGAGCTTTTCTAGACTTCAGTTCCCTCAGCTGTAAAATGGAGATTATATAATTATGCTTTTTCTACCTAGTACTAAATGAAAAAATTAAGGAATGAAAATAGTGTATTTTAAAGAGTTTTTGAAAGTTTAAAGCACTACTGAAAACCAAGGCAGTGGGGAAGATTAGGATTAGTGGTTATTAGTTACTATAAGTATACCTTTTTAACTGAAACTAACACCAACTCCATTTCATTAAGGTCAGATTAAAAAATGGCTTTGGGAGGTGTTTGAGAAGCTATGGTCTGCATAACACACATGAATTAGGTATACATGTATCTGACCTATGATAGGCATTTATTGAATATTTTAAAAATCTCTTTTCCTAAGGTTGCAAAATATGATATGAAGTGGAAGTGTTAGTCCCTCAGTCATGTCTGACTCTTTGAGACCCAGTGGACTGTAGCCCGCCAGACTCCTCTGTCCGTGGGATTCTCCCAATAAGAAGAACCCTTGAAGAAGGGAATGGCTACCCATTTCAGTATTCTTGCCTGGAGAATCCCATGGATATAACACCATGGAGATAACACCTACTTCAAAATCTTGTGGTAATGATTGAAAGACACTCAGCAGATGATAGTAATAATCATTACTAAGTCAAATGTATCATTTTGGTGTATCACCAAAATGAAGACATAGCTTTCAATTGATGTTTTCCACCCTCTGTTTTTCCCTTAGGAATCCCAGCAATAAGGAATGGACGCTGTTCTTGCATC
The DNA here is from genome assembly GCF_016772045.2 of Ovis aries. NCBI lineage: Eukaryota > Metazoa > Chordata > Mammalia > Artiodactyla > Bovidae > Ovis > Ovis aries. Next base: position 91,617,248 of record NC_056059.1, on the reverse strand, counting down.
AACACCAGCCAAGGGATGATCCACCCAAAATCCATAAAGGACCTTAAACAATTTGCTCCAAGCCCTACTTGTGAGAAAATTGAAATCATGTAAGTAAAAACTCATTCAACACATGTCCAGCATTAAATTTACTGTGAGTACTATCCTGGGAATACTTGTTCATTCAGACATTTAAAATGCAAATGGTTGCCCCTCCATAAATCTGGTAAACTTCTTTCTTTTCTTCTAAAAAAATAAGCAATTTCTGGTAAAGATAAGGAACCAAGGATGATATATTACCAAAGTATTATGTGTTCATTGAAGAAAATGTTTAATGTAAATTACCCAAAAGAAGAAATGAAAAATTCTCTAAATTCTACCATCCAGTTATTCTCTTGGTATATATACACACTTTTGCTTTGTGTGTACATATATAGATACAAAACATATACGTACATATACATATATTTATATATACAATATATGTACACAAAAACAAAATCGTATACCATATACATTTTTGTAAACTGCTTTTTCATTAGCACTATATCATGAACTTTTCTTCATGTCAGTAAGTCTTGTGTAATAACATCATTTTTGCTAATAATGTCATTTTTAATGACCAAATTTTATTCTATTATATGCACATACCATAATCTATATGACCAATACCTAAATGTAGGTCAATTTTTTTTGCTATTAAAAATAGTTACTATATCAATATTATTTCTTTAATTCTCTCCTATATTAATATTTTTCTAGAGATTAGAATTGGTAGATTAAGGATGTGTGTGTTATTCACTCAGTCATGTCTGAATCTTTGTGATCCATGGACAATACCCCACTAGGCTCCTCTGCCCATGAAATTTTCCAGGCAAGAATGCTGGAGAACTAGGGATCTTCCCAACCTGGGCTGCTGCACTGCAGGAGAATTCTTTACCATCTGAGATACAGGGAGCCTAGAATTCCAGGCTAGGTTAAAGATATGCATATTTTAAGTTTTTTTGAAGCCTGAATCAAGGATGCTATATAGAATGACTCCTTTTATTCTTAGACTAGTCAGAAATTAAAGAAAAAAGTCCTTAAGTTATTCCTGGAGATTCTGATGTAATTTTAAAAACTCAACCAGTCCATTAATCTTGTCTTAGGAAAGCATTTTATTATGTTTTAAGTTGTTTTACTAGAAAATTTAGTAAAATTCATGCTCATTTTCCTTGTTTGGGGGAGGAAAGTAGATATATTGGCAACTTTTCTATTTTATGTTTTCACTTAAACATAAATAGCTTTTTCTAGCATAACAGAACCAATATTATCTTTAGAGATAAGTTCTCCCATTGCATACACCTGTTGGATTTTTTAAATTTAGGGTTATGTGCTATCTTAGAAATGTATCTAAGTCCCCCCAGTCACTTAAAAAAATGAAAAGGCAGGAAAAAGACCGAAGTCCCAGATGCTACAAATATATTTTACTTGCGGAATTGAATTCTTTGGATAAGAGAAAGCATTTGAATCATTTAAAAGTAAAAAAAAAAAAAAAAATCTTAAAAGGAAAAAAAAAAAAAACAACTTGTTGCTGTTTCTTTGGTAGCGCTACAGTGAAGAATGGGGCTCAAGTCTGCCTAAACCCAGATTTACCAGAAGTGAAAGAACTGATTAAAGAGTGGGAGAAACAGGTGGGTGAAAAAGGAAAAAAAATTTTCTTTCTTTTAGAAATTAACTTTGGAAGTCAAAGAATTATGGAGTGCCTTTAAGGTTCCATTTTTCATCATGTTATGTGCTACCATTTTTTTTTTTCCTAGAATATGGAATTATATTCCTTCTTATGGTATCACTTGTCTGTCTCTTCCACTAGAATGTGTGTTCCATGTGGGTAGGGAGCTTGTCTTTCTTATCCAATATAGTACATACATATTGAATGGTAGATTGTGAGGATAGGGAATAACCCTGCAGTGGTTAGGACTCAACACTTTCACTACCAGGGCCCAGGTTCAATCCCTAGTCGGGGAACTATCTCATAGCATAGCCAAAAAAAAAAAACAAAACAGGTAATGAGATAAAGTCTCTTCCTGCTGTAGCAGATTCACTGACAATCAATTATAGTATAATGTGGAAAATATAAAATAAAGATATGTACAATTATCTTGAAGATAATAGAGGAAAGAGTAATTAACTTTGCCAAAGGAGGGGGATAAGGAGAAGGTGTTAAGGAAGACTTTTCATATCAGGTGGTTTGATTTGGATCTTGAAGGATAAGTAGTTCACTGGGAGGGTAAGGACAGCATGAGAAAAAAGGCTAGAATCATGAGAGAGCTCACTGTGCTCAGGGAACCTTGAGTAGTATGGCTTGAGTTTGTGTGGAGGAAATGAAGGGACTGAGGTAGAAAAGTAGACCAGGACAAAGCCAGAGGAATCCTATTTGAAATGCTGAGGGGTTAAGTTGCAACAGGGCCACAGGATATGTAGATAGGAGCTTGGTTCTGGACTCTGACAGAGGAGCAGTTCTGGCACATACCAGCTGTGCAACTTTGGCCAAGTCACCTGCTCCGAGCCTCCATCACCTTGTCTGTAAAAATTGGATGATACTCCAACCTCTCAGAAAACGATAGTCATTCAGTCGTGTCTAACTCTTTGCAACCCCATGGACTGTAGCCTGCCAGGCTCCTCTGTCCATAGAATTTTCCAGGCAAGAATACTGGAGTGGGTTGCCATTTCCTACTCCAGGGGATCTTCCGAACCCAAAGACTGCACCCAGGTCTCTTGCATCTCCTGCATTGGCAGGCAGATTCTTTACCACTGTGCCACCTGAGAGGCCCCACAGTTGGTAGAGGTAGGTAATAAGCAAGGTTGGAGTTGGGGTAGCCAAGAAAATGGGCAAAAGAAAACCAGTTAGAAGGCTATTGCTTCTTCATTGAAATAACTGAAATAGAATCAAAAGGAGCCTCTCTGAGAGTGATGCAACTTTAAACTGGTTATGAGGATGAATAAAGACCATAGTCTAGAGAGTCCAAATTTAATATAAGGAAGGAAAAATGGTAATATGGAGAAACACTAACCCCCACCCCCTTTCTTTCTTTCTTTCTTTCTTTTTTTTTTTTTTTGCTGTCTCCTCACAGGTCAACCAAAAGAAAAAGCAAAGGAAAGGGAAAAAATATAAAAAAAACAAGAAAGTTCCAAAAGTTAAAAGATCTCAACGTCCTTCTCAAAAGAAGACTACATGAGCTCCCACTTCACCAACCACTATCTTGTGTTAAAACAGGTTCTTTTTAACTCACTGAAATAATTCCTGAAAGGGATGGCATCTTAATACAAAAGCTTGTTGATCTGACTAGAAAATTTAAAACATTATTGTATAATTGTAATTAAATCTAGAAAATTGCTTTCAAAATCCAAATGTGAACAGTTGTTAGAGGCTATAGTTTGTCTTTGTTCTTCCACCTCCGGCCTCTGAATTTCCTCATGCTTAAGCCCACAGTCTTAGCAACACCCACATCTGGACAAATGTCCTCACAACTACAGCCCACACACAACAGCTGCCTGGGAGAGCAGCTGCAGGCTTCCCAGGCCTCCAGAGAACATCGTGAGGCCTAGGTCAGCAGGCCCCCAGCCAGGCAGTGTGCTGGCAAGCAAAGCAGTTTGGAGTTGAGCTGGGCCTCGCCAAGCTGCTGTAGCTGTCAGCATCTCTATTTGCATCAGCCTGTGGGCCTCATATACAGTGTATCCGAGAGATTCATGCAGGTTATTTCTCTTGGCGGGGGGAGGCATCACCACCGAAGACCCCTAGCACTTGGCTTTCAGAACCTTCCATCTGGTGTTGAGGCCGTGTGACTCCATCTGGCCTGCCCACGCTGACCGCTTCATTCCTTCCTGTTCCCTTTGCTTCAGTCAAGCCAGCTCCTCACCATCCTCCCACGGTTCAGTGTCCACCCCCTCTACCACACAGGTCACATCCTGCCTCACCTGGGTCTACAGCTTTCTCACTCTTCCCCCAATAGCCCATGGAAATATCTCCTTCCCCTCACACGTATTCGCTTCATCCAGTCTTCAAGGGTCATTTTCACCCTGCCTCTGCAACAAAATCTTCCCACTTGGATTTTTTTAAGACTCCTATTTCACTGGTGTTCAACACCATACAGGTGAGCACTTCATTGCTTTCTATTTTTTCGCTTGTTCATTTTAATTCTCCAACAAGATTGTCAGCTCCTTGAGGGCAGGGGGCACAGTTTATTTCCCTGAATCTGCCACCATGCCTAATATACGGTGGAACTAGGTTTTGAATCGTTTCTTAATTGTAGTTGTTACAGGTAGGAGAACAATAGACCGTCTCCTCAAAGCAGGAGGAGTTAACTGGCTACTCCATGTAGTCTAACCCTGGTAACATCTTTTATTCATTATCTTCAGGCCGTTATCACTTCAAGGACTGAGGGTGATGCAACATCCTTGTTTCTTTTCTTCTTCTTTGAGTGTGTGTTAAACAGCTTTAATCTCGGTCATTGCGGCTTCTCAGCACACTAAGAAATATTGCACATGTTCAACATGTTTTGTTCTGGGGATGCATCCTCGTTTTATTGTGATAGGATGTTAACTTGGCCTCTCCAACGGATAAGAAGGAAACGTTTAAATCATTTGTGGATATTCTAAACGGTTTTTAATTAAATATACAGGACACCTGGAATCATAGAATCTTAACAATGGAAAGGCACTTTGGAGACCAGCCAGTGTCTAACCTTTCCCCACAGAAAATAAAAATTCCTTCAGTACCATTCCTGACAAGCCTTAGTTTTCCAAGATCTGACAAGAAAGTCACCAAGATCCTTTTGAAAACTCATTTTAGGTAAATGTGAATTTCATTGTCAGTTTAACTGGTTTCCAAGTTTGTGAATAGTGTGATTATCAATCACCACACCAGCTATCATGAAGAGTGTATTAAGTCACCAGTGCTAGAGGGAGCAGTGAATCCTGTTAGTGGAGGCATGGATAGTGCCCAGTGAGCCTCTGCAGGGCTTGGAAACCCTCTTAAAAAGGACGTTTCAAGCACTGCATAAGAGAGGATGTCAGGCCAGGATTTAACCCCTGTCTTGTTTCTCAAATGTTGTCGCTCCTTACAATGCAGATGATTGTCAGTGCTGTCCAGTGGCAGTCCCAAACAGCGTCTTAACTAGTCATGAGACTCTTAGCTCCTTTCATGTAACTCCCCTGAAAAATCTAAATGTTCCATAATCTGAGCATTTGACCCAGTTACCTTGCATCTTACTGCTAAAGTGGTCAGTATATCACTAATACCCAAAGACTACATGTTTTGACTAAGTTAGCTATGACATATATATATCATTTATATATATACCTATATGCTCTAAGCAAATATTAATTCAAAGCAGAATTGACATCTATACTTTGTACTTTGAAATATTTTCTTTGTTAAGACAATGCTATCAGCAGCTATACTCCATAAGAATTAATTTTTAAAAAAATTTTAAAAAGACAATGCTATCAATAAATGGACCATTGATCAGAAAAAAGTCTTGATTTTTGTAATGTCGTGAATATGTGCCTCAACTATTTTCCATGTTTTAACAGTAATTCTCATGTGTCCTTATTCATTTGCTTTCATCTCAAATAAGGTGTAATTGAGATAACTACATGGATGCTCTTTAAAGGGCTCTTTGGAGACAAAAAACAACTTCACAGAAAATTTGACAACACGCCTTATAACAACATTGACTTACAAGAGTTATATGGATGCAATTTATTTCCTAATCCTCAAGGGCCATACCATTCCAATAAGACATATATCCAAGAGACCATAAATGTCCCAACTCTTTTCCATACCCTAAAACTATATATGTTTAAATTTTATAAAGCCTCAAGAAGTTACAGAGACCCAAATATAGGATAAGTTATTCTAGAATCCAGGAAACTTGGGCTGGAAGTATTATGCAGTGTGGAGTGTTTAGAAGCTGGGAGTGGATAGAGACTATCAGCTTTGTATATTTGAGGTCCACTTGATAGGCCAAACAGGTGTGATGTTTGGGCAGCTAGCAGCTGCTGATGGTGATATGACAAAGCCTTCAAAGGCTACTGTGAAAAGAAATAAGACTGTGGCTTCTGAGATATCTGGGTTAAGATCAGAAGCCCACCATTTATTAGCTGTATGACCATGGTTCAAGTGCCCTTTGACCTCCCTGTACACCAGGTTCCTCCTCCAGGAGTATTTGAGAAACAGGCCCAGCATAGATCTTGATGCATAGAAAGTCCCCACTGCCAGTCCCAACCTCCCCCGACCTCTGCTCACTTTCTCCACAACAGAATGTGTTTCACATCTCATGCACACAGAGAGATGTTTCCAGGACTGAAGAAACAGTTTGGAGAAATGAAACCAAAAGTCCACCTAACCGGTTTTCTTTATGCGTATTTTAATTCCATAGTCTGGACTATCATTGTCTCCTTCCTAGGCCACCTCAATAGCTTCCTCTTTTCTCTTCTGCTTCTTTTTCTCAACTTTTCTCTTGATTCCTTACCATTAGTGACAGCCAGAATGAGCCTTTCAAAGCATAAGTCACAGAAGACCACCACCTTACTTAATACCCTGTCATTGCCCTTACTACCCTTAGTGAAATGACATCCTCTCCCCAGGCTCTCTGTTGTAATGCTTTCTAAAGTGGGGTGTGTGCATCCTATGGGGTAGATGCAATGAGAGTGTTTATAACATATTTCATCTGAAAAATAAGAAAGAACTGCAGGTGTACTATAAACCTGAAGTCAGCGATTGATACAGTCAGCTTCACTCAATGCGTTTGTCAGGTCACCCTGTGTCACACCCTGATTTCCTGGGGAAAAAGTGAGACTTCCTCACCGGGGAGGGATGGACATGGGCCCTCTTTCAGTCAGTCACTTTCTGCAACAGTTGGTTGCCACTTATGTGGGCACAGTCCTCTATGTTGCTATTGTTTGGTTGTTCAGTCATATCTGACTGGCAACCCCGTGTACTGTAGCCTAGCAGGCTCCTCTATCCTTGGGATTTCCGGGACATGAATACTGGAGTTGGTTGCCATTTCTCCTCCAGGGGATAATATGGTCAATTTGTTTTGGGGGCTTTTTTTCTGGTATAGAGGATGAAATTAGGTGAGAAAGGAAAACAAGCAAGCTTCCTTGCTGCTGCTGCTGCTAAGTTGCTTCAGTCATGTCCGACTCTGTGTGACCCCACAGACAGCAGCCCACCAGGCTCCGCCATCCCTGAGATTCTCCAGGCAAGAACACTGGAGTGGGTTGCCATTTCCTTCTCCAATGCATGAAAGTGAAAAGTGAAAGTGAAGTCGCTCAATCCTGTCCAACTTTTCACGACCCCAGGGCCTGCAGCCTACCAGGCTCCTCTGTCCATGGGATTTTCCAGGCAAGAGTACTGGAGTGGGGTGCCATTGCCTTCTCCACAAGCTTTCTTAAAAGCAGTTAATTAGCTCCTAGGCAGTCACCCGGCTAAAAGATCACCTGAGGCATTTTGCACCAAGTTTCCAGGCTGGGGTTTGACCCTGTATTTTAGGGAGGTAAGTGAATCACAAATGAGTAATCAAGTCAAGGTCTGTGAATGAGATTGAGAATTGGGACAAATTGGTAAAGGATTAGAGGAAAAGGTGTCAGGTAATACTATACAAAATTTGTAGTACTATAAAATTTGCTATATAATTTTAAAAACCTCATCCTTTAAATATGCTATTTCACTTTACTGCTTCAAGCAGACTGTTTTCATAAGGAATTTGTTTTACAAAACAACAACAACAACAAAAAGGAAAATTTGCTGGTACCTCTATCTCCAGGGAATGAGGCTTTCTGGGTAGCGTGTGGGACCAAATAGGCCCAACGACCTACCATCAGCTTCCCTTCACTGTCTGAGTAGACAATCTGAACTTCCTCCAGAAAAGGGAACTAGTATCACAATCTATTCATGTGAGAGGAGAAATGTCAAGGTAAATCATTAACAGAGAGGAAAAAACATGTTACTTAAAAAGAGAGATGCCAGCAATCACTTCTACCATATTAAAACCATCAGAACATATCTCAAAACAGATGTCTCTGGTATGGGGCTTTTGATTAGGGCAAGACCGGCTGGGGGTTTTTATGGAATGGAAGTTAAAGTGAAAGTCAGCTAAATTTCCCCCAATAATAAGAAAACAGAAATTACCTCTGGCAGGCAGGGAGGGTGTTGGGAATCCTAGAACAGCAAAAAGAGAGGCCAAAGGAGATGGGAGTCAAAGCCTGCTATAAAAATGACAGCAGGGGGACTTCCCTGGCAGTCCAGGGGTTAAGACTTTGCCTTCCAATGCAGGGGGTGCAGGTTCATTCCCTGGTTAGGGAGCCAAGATCCCACATACCTTGCAGCCAAAAGAACAAAACATAAAGCAGAAGCAATATTGTAACAAATTCAATAAAGACTTTTAGAAAATGGTCCACATCAAAAAAGAAAATTTAAAAAAAAATGACAGCAGGTTACAGTAATAAAGGTATAGAATATCAGTGAGAAATCTCCTATAGTGGGATAGTCAGCTTTAAACCACTGGTGTGCAACATTCAGTTTTAAATGTCAGCCTGCCTGGGACTCTAAAAATATTAAGAAAGATTTTAAACTTTTCGTAATTGAGGGAACCAGGGCTTAGGTCACTTTATTTGGATATTGAAGGTAACTCCAGAAAAACAGATTTTTGAGGCCACTTGGGCTATATGGCAGCCATGGAGGTGTGCTGCTTGGGTTACCCTTCAACAGAGAACTTGCAGGACTTCCCTGGCGGCCCAAGGGTTAAGACTCCATGCTTTCAACGCAGGGGGTGCAAGTTTGATCCCTGACTCGGGAACTACAATCCCACATGCTAAGCAGCACAGCCAAGGAAAAGAACCAACAACAACGAAGAACTTGCTATTTAGCCCCAATAAGGGTGGTTAGCTGACCACCTCCAGCTGCAGAACCATGGACTTCCCCCAGATTTTGAGCTGAGGCCATGCTCTCACTGGGCAGTCTCCAGCCAATGACTGAGTATAGAAGGAACACTAGAACCCTATCATTTCCACCAGATGGGCAGCTTTCATCAGGACCTCCCCACTGGATTGACTAAAACTTTGGCAGATCTGCATCCCAGTCTGAGACAGTCTCTGCCCAATTCTTCTTCCTCCCACTTTTATTCTTATAAAGGTCACCAACAATATACCTCTTGCATATCTGATTCTGTCTCAGTGCCTGCCAGAGAACCCAAATGATGCAAGTTACATAAACTTTTTAAAATTTTAATCAATAAGTATTAGCTGCTATTATCTTTATGAATATCTCCTATATCCCTCAACACAGACTTTTAACACTGGGAGAAAACTTTCAGATGGAAGGACAACCAAAAGCCTCAAAATCAAGAGATTAGAAGAAATTTCTGGTCCTGCCACTCATGAACTGTGGAGCTAAGTCTCATGGCTGCTTCTTTAACTGCTGAAACATAAGAGATTATGATCTGTAAGATTTCTCTAAGGGCTCCCCAAACACCAGGACTTCCCTGGTGGCTCAGACAGTAGAGAATCTGCCTACAATGCAGGAGACCTACGTTCGATTTCTGGGTCAGGAAGATCCGCTGAAGAAGGAAATGGCAACCAACTCCGGTAGTCTTGCCTGGAGAATTCCATGGACAGAGGAGCCTGGAAGGGTACAGTCCATACAGTCCATGGGGTCCCAAAGAGTCAGACATGACTGAGTGACTAACACACACCAAACACTATCCCTTTTTAGCTTTCTGCCCACTACACCACAGTTTTTGCTTAATGGATACCTTAAACTGGTCACCTTTTACATTGATGCCCCCTGTACTGCTTTAAAAAATGTATTTGTATTTTAAGATAAACTGCGGAAATAGTTTAGGACTGCTGAAATATGAGAAGCCCATTTCTCTGATCTTATTAATTTTGATAACATGAGATGGAAATTGGAAGACTTCAAAAATTTTCATTCTTTCTTTGTTTTCCAGCAAGTGTGATGCCAAGTAATGTCCAGGTAGTTCTCACATTACTCCATCTTTCAGCCTGAAAGTGGAATGTTCCAATTGTCTTGTTATCCCTGTGGGTCCCTCAGGTTGGGGACAGACAAAAGAGGGAATGTTATTCCATTTGTAACTGAGTCTATGAGGATATAATCAGGAGAACATTCCAGGGGACTAGCGGAAGTGTTCTCATCTCTAATTAAAATTAAAAGCTTCTGCACAACAAAAGAAAATATAAGCAAGGTGAAAAGACAGCCTTCTGAATGGGAGAAAATAATAGCAAATGAAGCAACTGACAAACAACTAATCTCAAAAATATACAAGCAACTTATGCAGCTCAATTCCAGAAAAATAAACGACCCAATCAAAAAATGGGCCAAAGAACTAAATAGACATTTCTCCAAAGAAGACATATGGATGGCTAACAAACACATGAAAAGATGCTCAACATCACTCATTATTAGAGAAATGCAAATCAAAACCACAATGAGGTACCACTTCACACCAGTCAGAATGGCTGCGATCCAAAAATCTGCAAGCAATAAATGCTGGAGAGGGTGTGGAGAAAGGGAACCCTCCTACACTGTTGGTGGGAATGCAAACTAGTACAGCCACTATGGAGAACAGTGTGGAGATTCCTTAAAAAATTGCAAATAGAACTACCTTATGACCCAGCAATCCCACTGCTGGGCATACACACCGAGGAAACCAGAATTGAAAGAGACACATGTACCCCAATGTTCATCGCAGCACTGTTTATCATAGCCAGGACATGGAAACAACCTAGATGTCCATCAGCAGATGAATGGATAAGAAAGCTGTGGTACATATACACAATGGAGTATTCCTCAGCCGTTAAAAAGAATTCATTTGAATCAGTTCTGATGAGATGGATGAAACTGGAGCCAATTATACAGAGTGAAGTAAGCCAGAAAGAAAAACACCAATACAGTATACTAACACATATATATGGCATTTAGGAAGATGGCAATGACGACCCTGTATGAAAGATAGGAAAAAAGACACAGATGTGTATAACGGACTTTTTGGACTCAGAGGGAGAGGGAGAGGGTGGGATGATTTGGGAAAATGGCATTCTAACATGTATACTATCATGTAAGAATTGAATCGCCAGTCTATGTCTGACGCAGGGTGCAGCATGCTTGGGGCTGGTGCATGGGGATGACCCAGAGAGATGTTGTGGGGAGGGAGGTGGGAGGGGGGTTCATGTTTGGGAACGCATGTAAGAATTAAAGATTTTAAAATTTAAAAAATAAAAACTAAAAAAAAAAAAAAGAAGTGTTCTTATCAATTTCATTTATTCCCCCCCCCCCAACAAAAATAGAATCCTTGATGTTGTGGATGCTCAAGGATATCTCTCCACAACAGTTATATCATTTGGGTCACAGAGGAATAGTTTTCTCCCTAAAAATTTATGGAAAGTTTTTAAAAAGCAAGCAAGCGTAATTTATAAGCAAAGAAAGAAATAGGGAATTTATATATATATCACATGTTTTCTCTCCTTACTATAACTTGTCTTCTGAAAAAGGACCCCCAAATCTTATACCTTGCTTAAGCACTTTAAAAATACTATCCACAACCTATCCTATTTCCCATAAAATGGAAAAATTATGTGGTAATAGGAGATTTGGGGACCCAAAAGGAAAAATTTCCTAATGGAGTCCAATAACAGTGAAAATCAGGATCATCCAAACTCAGTCAGATAAATAGTCTTACACAGACTAAATTAATCGAGCAGTAACAGTAGATTGTTACAGAACTAGGCAGTGAACAACATCAGGTTTAGCTGGCACACTCAAGAAATCTGGCAAAAGCATAAACGCAAATCTTTGTTTCAGTTACCCATAATGAGATTAATTTATTTGTTATTTATTTGCTATTTTTAATATTACATTTTTATACATTTATTTTTGACCACATGGCCTATTAGATCTTAGCTCACTGACCAAGAATGGAACTTGGGTCCCCTTCAGTGGAAGTGCAGAGTCTTAACCACTGGACTGCATTAAATGATGATACAACATGCAGTGGTCTATCTACAAAGGAACTGGTTACTCTTTTCTCTATACACAAAATCATTCACTCCAAGAAAGCTGAAATGTTACCTTGCTTTGAGGTTTTAGGTTTAACCACATAAAACATAAAAACCATTAGCTGGTTTCTGAGAAATACTTTGACTTTCTGAACTTGGCTACTGTGGTTTAAGAGAAAAAAATTTCAAGAAAGATGGTGGAGCTAGTCCCTGTTGAGCCTAGGACTGATAGATACGCCTAGAGGCCAACCCAACAAGGAGGAAAGGATAGATGGAATTGTGGATAAAACTCACAATAAAGCTGGAAAGAATTTGAATTTGAGCAAACTCTGGGAGACAGTGGGAAACAGAAGCGCCTGGCATGCTGCAGTCCATGGGGTCACAAAAAGTCAAACACAACCTAGCGACTGCACAACAGCAACAGCAACAAACCTAGAAAGAGAGGAGGGAAAAGGAAAATCAATAAAAAAAATTAGAAGAACTGATGAAAATATGAAAACTAAAATTTCTTCCAATACCAGTTTCCTATTGTGTATAAAGTGAAAGCGAAATCGCTCAGTCGTGTCCGACTCTTTGCGACCCCATGGACTGTAAGCTACCAGGTCCCTCCATCCATAGGATTCTCCAGGCAAGAGTACTGGAGTGGGTTGCCAGTATGTATTTAGTCAGTGTAATTTTCTTGTTAAAAAGAAAAGCAAGAGCTCCCTCCAGTGGCCAATCGAACAATTAAAAATATTTTAATTAGAAAAGGACTGACTGGTACCTGGCTTTTCTGAACATAGTCACCATCACTGGTTTCTAATGAGAGAAACAATAAGTAGAATTTGCATGTTAGTCACTCACTGATTTTGAGGAAAATTTTGCTTAGTTCTTACTTTAATAAATCACACAAATGAAGAACTGGAAGACTAGAAATGATTTATTCATTCCTTCAACAAATATTAACTGATTACCTACTACGGCCCATGCATGGCTCCCAGTGTGCAGGACAGAGCAGTGAACAAGACAGGGTCCTTATTAAACTCAGCTATACAGAAAGACAAACAAACAATTAAGCTAGCGAATACATATTATGCCAGAGGCTTATAACGGTAAAAGAGGAAAATGAAGCAGGAGAAAGGAGTGTGGGGGGGAGGCAGGATGGGAGGTCAGGGAAAGCCTCCCTAGAAAGATGTCACTTGAGCAGAGAACCAAGGGAAACAAGGGAGCCAGGCGTGTGGCACTTACAGGAGAGCAAACGAAGTGTGAAGCCCTGAGGCTTGACACCATGAAGGCAGCTGCTAGGCCATTTTCCAGGGCAGAGTAGACAAAGAGGAGCATGATGGGGAGGGGAGCCCAGAAAGGTAAGGTGGGGTCAGGTTATACACCATCTTCTGTGTTCCTGAAGGACTTGCTTTAGCTTTAAATCTGAGAGAGAAGGGGAGCTGGAAGAGTAACTGAATCTATTTAAGGATCCCTCTGGTCACCAACACAAGATACATGATACCAATACCAATACACGATAGTGGGGCAAGGGAAGAAGCAGAGAGACCATGTAAATGACAACTAATTACCAAATATGTTTCCAGAAGGAGGGAGAGACCAACTGTACACCCAGTGCTGCAGGTGAGACAATGAATGAAAACTGACCTTTGGACTTGGCAACATTAAAGTGGTCAGTGATCTTGATAAAAACAGTTTTGATGGAATGGTGGACACAAAAGACTAACCGCTATTTAAGTTAAATACAAACCTGCCATGGTCTAGCATTCCACTCTTAGGCACTCAGCAAGAGAAAAGAAAACACATATCCATATAAAGAGCTGAACACAAATATTGATAGCGCCAAACTGGACACAACCCAAATATTCAATAGGTGAATAGATAAACAAATTGCAGTATATCCTTACCACGGAAGGCTACCTAAAAATAAAAGGGGTGAACTATTCATACACACAACATGGACACGTTTTTAAATACGTAAAAGTGAACGAAGTCTGACACAAAAGAACAGATACTGTGTGATTCCATTTGTATAAAATTTCTGCAAGTGCAAACTTATTTATGGTGACAGAAAGCAGATGCGTGCTTGTCGGGGATGGTGCAGCAAAAGAAAACTTTGATAATGAATATCCTCATTATCCTGATTGTTATCCTGATGGTTTCATGGGTGCAAACATATATCAAAACTTATCACATTGTATACTTTGTGGCCTGTTTCTTATACATTAATATCTTTTTAAAAAATTTTTATTTATTTTTGGCTGTGCTGTGTCTTCATTGCTTTGCTCAGGTTTTCTCTAGTTGCAGCGAGCAGGGGCTGCTCATTGTTGCAGTGCATGGGCTTCTCAATGAGGTGGCTTCGCTTGTTGAGGATCACAGACTCTAGGACGTGCAGACTTCAGTTGTTGCAGCTACTGGGCTTGAGAGCACAGACTCAATAGATGAGGCACGCATGCTTACTTTCTCCACGGCATGTGGAATCTTCCCAGATCAGGGATTGAACCTATGCCCCTTGCATTGGCAGGCGGATTCCTTACCACTAACACCTGGGAAGTCCTGTATCCTTTCAAATCAAAACCCTATGCATCCTTCAAGACTTCTCTCAGATACATCGTCCATCCTCATGAAGCCTTTCTTCAGTCATCAAAATAAACATGACCTCTCCTTCCTTTAGTGAGAGCCTCATCGTACCCAGGAAAGACTCGCTTGTAGTGCTATTCATCTCACCAATTTCTGACCCGGGAGATAGATGCAAAAGTATGACATTGTTTGGGGAAGAGTTCCCTGGTGGCATAATGGTTAGGGTTCTTGGCTTTCACTGCTGTGGCCCCAGTTCAACATCTGGTCAGGGAACTGAGATCCTACAAACTGTGTGACACAGATTGTTTTAAAAGCATTATATTGTTTGGAACTTGCATAAGTAGGACTAATTCATCTGGGAGGTGTACCATTTTGCCCTCCCCCACCTCCCTCCTTCCTATTATTGTCCTTGTAATAGAGATTTAATGGCTCAAGAATGGTGCTCAAGCTGTTGTCTGGACTATCGCCAAAAAGGCACCCCAAAAAGAGATATAAGTCAAGAGTGGGCTTCTTTTGGAAAAAAATTTTAAATAGCCCTCTAGTCTAGTCCCTCTAGTCCCAAATCAGGACAGGAGTACATCAAGGCTATATATTGTCACCCTGCTTATTTAACTTCTATGCAGACTACATCATGAGAAATGCTGGGCTGGATGAAGCACAAGCTGGAATCAAGATTGCCAGGAAAAATATCAATAACCTCAGATATGCAGATGACTCCACCCTTATGGCAGAAAGCAAAGAGGAATTGAACAGCCTCTTGATGAAAGTGAGAGGAGAGTGAAAAGTTGGCTTAAAGCTCAACATTCAGAAAACTAAGCTCACGGCATCTGGTCCCATCAATTCAATTCAGTTCGGTCGCTCAGTCATGTCCGATTCTTTGCGACCCCATGAATTGCGCCATGCCAGGCTTCCCTGTCCATCACCAACTCTCGGAGTTCACTCAAACTCACATCCATCGAGTTGGTGATGCCATCCAGCCATCTTATCCTCTGTCATCCCCTTCTCCTGCCCCCAATCAGTCCCAGCATCAGAGTTTTTTCCAACTCTTCACATGAGGCGGCCAAGGTACTGGAGTTTCAGCTTTAGCATCATTCTTTCCAAAGAACACCCAGGACTGATCTCCTTCAGAATGGACTGGTTGGATCTCCTTGCAGTCCAAGGGACTCTCAAGAGTCTTCTCCAACACCACAGTTCAAAAGCATCAATTCTTCGGCGCTCAGCCTTCTTCACAGTCCAACTCTCACATCCATACATGACCACTGGGAAAACCATAGCCTTGACTAGATGGACCTCTGTTGGCAAAGTAATGTCTCTGCTTTTCAATATGCTATCTAGGTTGGTCATAACTTTCCTTCCAAGGAGTAAGTGTCTTTTAATTTCATGGCTACAACCACCATCTGCCATGATTTTGGAGCCCCAAAAAATAAAGTCTGACACTGTTTCCCCATCTATTTCCCATGAAGTTATAGGACCAGATGCCATGATCTTCGTTTTCTGAATGTTGAGCTTTAACTTTTTCACTCTCCTCTTTCACTTTTATCAAGTGGCTTTTGAGTTCCTCTTCACTCTCTGCCATAAGGGTGGAGTCATCTGCATATCTGAGGTTATTGATATTTCCCCTGGCAATCTTGATTCCAGCTTGTGCTTCTTCCAGCCCAGCGTTTCTCATGATGTACTCTGCATATAAGTAAAAGAAGCAGGGTGACAATATACAGCCTTGATGTACTCCTTTTCCTATTTGGAACCAGTCTTGTTCCATGTCCAGTTCTAACTGTTGCTTCCTGACCTGCATATAGGTTTCTCAAGAGGCAGGTTAGGTGGTCTGGTATTCCCATCTCTTTCAGAATTCTCCACAGTTTATTTTGATCCACATCACTTCATGGCAAATAGATGGGGAAACTGGAAACAGTGAGGGGCTTTATTTTAGGGGGCTCCAAAGTCACTGCAGATGGTGACTGCAGCCATGAAATTGAAAAACTCTTGCTCCTTGGAAGGAAAGTTATGACCAAACTAGACAGCATATTAAAAAGCAGAGACATTACTTGGCCAACAAAGCTCCATCTAGTCAAAGCTATGGTTTTTCCAGTAGTCATGTATGGGTGTGAGAGTTGAACCATAAAGAAAGCTGAGCACCAAATAACTGATGCTTTTGAACTGTGGTGTTGGAGAAGACTCTTGAGAGTCCCTTGGACTGCAAGGAGATCCAACCAGTCCATCCTAAAGGAAATCAGTCCTAGATGTTCATTGGAAGAACTGATGTTGAAGCTGAAACCCCAATACTTTGGCCACCTAATGTAAGGACTTACTTATTTGAAAAGACCCTGATGCTGGGAAAGATTGAGGGCAGGAAGAGAAGGGGACAACAGAGGATGAGATGGTTGGATGGCATCACTGACTCAAGGGACATGGGTTTGAGTAAACTCTGGGAGTTGGTGATGGACAGGGAAGCCTGGTGTGCTGCAGTCCATGTGGTCTCAAAGAGTAGGACACAGCTGAGCAACTGAACTGAACTGAACTGAACTGAGTCTAGGCTCCTTCAAATAAGTCATTTTTAAAGCCATTTGAATCCACATATTATGAATATTTTATCGTTATAATAAAGCCTCTTTTTACAAAGATATAAAGATTTTCTCTTCTAGCATAATTCACTTCAAGTTAAAAATCATTTGGGGATCACAAGAAGATGGAACGTTCCTTTGCCAATTCAAGATTAAGTTCAGAAGTGAATATGGAGTTTTTTCAGTGTTGATCTGGCTAATATATACCAAACATACATACACTGTATTACACTTAAATTATTTGTGTTTAAGCTATTATCTAGGGCGTTCCTGGTGGCTCAGCAGTAAAGAATCCGCCTGCAATGCAGGAGCCACAGGAGACCTGGGTTCGATCCCTGGACCTGGAAGATCCCCTGGAGAAGGGCATAGCAGCCCACTTCAGGATTCTTGCCTAGAGAATCCCATGGACAGAGGAGTCTGGCAGGCTACAGTCCATAGGGTCGAAAAGAGTCAGATACAACTGAAGCAATTTTGCAAGCAGCCATTATTTAATATTTAAAAACTACATATTTAGTTAGCCATTCAAAATACATGTTCAGACTTACCTGGTGGTCCAGTGGTTAACAATCCAATTTACAAGGCAAAGGATGTGGGTTCAGATCCCTGGCTGGGTAACAGATTCCACATATCTCAAGGTGTGGACAAAAAAGAAAAAGAAAATACATATTTTCTTAGTCTTAGTCTTAGTCTTCTCATCTAACAACAGCAACAACAACAATATTCCAGCTTCAGGGTGTTTAGGGGTAAAATGAGCAGACTCGTGTGCCCTCCTAATGGGCATGTAAAGCCTTTCATCATCAGGACTGCGTAATCTCACCTGACTCATTTTCCTCAGCTCCTTCCCTGCTGCACGCCTCCTCCCAACCATGAGTCACATCCAAAGTTCTGGTCATCCTTTAATTCCACCAGTGATTTCCAAGCCGTCACACCTTTATACTGGCTATTTTCTTTATGTAGAAAATCTTTCTCTCTTCTCAAAAAAAAAAAAAAATCCTCCTCATCAAAAATTTCAATCAAATAGTGTGAAACTAATTTCACAGCTGTGAAACACGCTAATTCTTCTGGGCTAGATTGTCTTCTCTATTGCTTCCATTGCTCTGTTATTCATCGTAAGAATGTGTTTTCCATTTTTCTCTCATTAGTCTCTGAATATCCTGAGGGTGAAATTTATTTATTTTTGTATTCAAAATACTTACCCTAGGGAATTCCCTGTTGCCCAGTGGTTAGGACTCTTTCACCGCTGGCCTGGGTTTGATCCCTGTTTGGGAAACTAAAATTCTGAAAGCCAAGAGGCATGTCCAAAAACAAAACAAAAACAGACAAACGCTTACCCTAGTGCCTGATGTACAGACTATGAATAAAAGCTGGTGACATGGCCTGAATGTTTAACTCGTAAGTCACATTTTAATGACTTAAATATGCATAGTACATAAGCTTTTAATTTTGATAGGAATTAAATTATTTCAATATATTTTGTTTTGAGAATGCTTTTTTCCCTCACTAATTCAACCAACCAAAAATAATGTTTTTAATTTAAATCTGTGAAAGGGCTTTAAAAAAATTGTTTACATTTACTTCTTAATAATTTCACAAGTACCTGCTTCTATGATAGGTAGGATAGTCTTTTTCCAAGTGTAGCTGAAAAACTGCAAGTGGTTTGCACAGAGTTCTTGAACTTGCTTGTGCTTAGATGTGATTACAGAGTTGTCTTGTTTTTTTGCTCATTCAGACACGGCCACAGATGACCTGGACTGAAGCTGGTGTTCTGTGAAACTGCTTATATTAAGCAGGGGAATACCACTGTCCATCTTCTGATGCCAGACCAGCTAACCAGCTGACAACTATCAGGCTACATTTTTCTTTCTCATCTAGTTATGATCACGACAGCCTGGACTGAGATCCCAGCTTCCTCACCTGATATGAACTTAGGCAGTCAACTTGTCCAGGCCTGTTTCCTCATCTGCAAAGTACGGGTAATTTTAGCGCCTATTTTAGAGGGCTCTTCTCAGGATTCAATACAAGTAAAGTGCTTGGAACAGGGTGAGGGATTAATTCATTCTCCACATATTTATTTTTGTACACTTTGAAATTGTGGAAATGTACTTTCTTTGAATGAACAGAATCTGAATTTAAAACTCTTGGAGAACAGTACTTACAAAGGTTATAACAAGAGTGGTGTTTTAAATACAAATTCATTTTAAACCAGTCAACATGACTATATTTTATCTACTGTTTTCCTGAGTCATGTTGAGTGCTTGCTTCAGCCGTGTCAGACTCTGCAACCTTGTGGACTGTAGCCTTCTAGGCTCCTCTGTCCATGAGATTCTCCAGGCAAGAATACTGGAGGGTTGCCATTTTCTTCTCCAGGGGATCTTCTTGACCCAGGGATCCAACCTGAATCTCCTGTGTCTCCTGCATTGGCAGGCAAATTATTTACCACTGTGCCACCTGGGTTGAAACAGAAACAACACAAGAACAGGTATTTTAAATTATACAGGAAAACTAATTTATGCTCCTCATTGATCTTTTTCACCCTCTGTAAAATAGGATACTGCTAGGAGAAGGCAATGGCACCCCACTCCAGTACTCTTGCCTGGAAAATCCCATGGACGGAGGAGCCTGGTAGGCTGCAGGCCATGGGGTCGCTAAGTCGGACACGACTGAGCGACTTCACTTTCACTTTTCACTTTCATGCATTGGAGAAGGAAATGGCAACCCACTCCAGTGTTCTTGCCTGGAGGATCCCAGGAACAGAGGAGCCTGGTGGGCTGCCGTCCATGGGGTCGCACAGAGTCGGACACGACTGAAGCGACTTAGCAGCAGCAGCTACTCCCCAGGGGCTTCCCAGGGGGCTCCAGTGGTAAAGAATCTGCCTGCCAATACACGAGATGCAGGTAATGCGGGTTAGATCCCAGGGTAGAGAAAAGCCCTGGGTGGAAAAGAGCCCTGGAGAAGGAAATGGCAACCCATTCCAGTATTCTTGCCTGGAAAATCCCATGGACAGAGGAGCCTGACGGGCTACGGTTCATAGGGTCGCAGAGTCGGACACGACTGAAGCGACTTAGCTCGCATTCACCCATCTACGCCCCATCGACACTTCGCTTCTAACTTTCAGTTCAGTTCAGTTCAGTAGCTCAGTCTTGTCCGACTCTTTGCGACCCCATGGACTGCAGCACGCCAGGCTTCCCTATCCATCACCAATTCCCAGAGTTTACTCAAACTCATGTCCATCGAGTGGGTAAAGCCATCCAACCATCTCATCCTCTGTCGTCCCCTTCTCCCGCTTTCAGTCTTTCCCAGCATCAGGATCTTTTCCAATGAGTCCCTTCGCACCAGGTGGCCAAAGTATTGGAGTTTCAGCTTCAGCATCAGTCCTTCCAATGAATATTCAGGGCTGATTTCCTTTAGGATGGACTGGTTTGATCTCCTTTCAGTCCAAGGGACTCTCAAGAGTCTTCTCCAACAGCTTTGTTGAAAAGCATCAATTTTTCGGCTCTCAGCTTTCTTTAAAACTTTAGGCTGTGAAGGTTTGTTTTGGCAACTTAATTTTCATTTGTCTGTTTCATGAGATAATGTCGGGATAGTGAAATAGACTATTGTGTGTGTGGTGGGGGGAGTCTTCGCATTTCAGATTATTTCAACAACGCTAGGTAGCAGCAGTTGGCCGAGGGAGCGGGGGCGGGGTGGGGGGGCGGGGATCAGTAAACCGCGAGAGTAAGTTTGACACTTTGAGGTTCCCGTAGTTAAGCTCGCTTTAAGAACCAAGATGGCGCCGCCCGCCGAGCTACCCATGTGCTGTTTCCGGTCATACACGGAAGCACGACTCCGAACCGCCGCTTGAGACGGTTGGAAGTTGCCGGCGTTCTGGGTTTTCTTGAAACTGCTCGTCGCGGAGCCAGTCAGCAGCCAACATGTCTAGCAGAAACAATAACAAGCTGCCCAGCAACCTTCCGCAGTTACAGAATCTGATCAAGCGGGACCCGCCGGCCTACGTGGAGGAGGTAGGAACGCGGCGCGGTGACGCTGGAAACCTGGGTTGAGACGCTGGCTATAACGAGGCGTAGGATGTAGCTGGGATTCTGGCTCGCCGCGTGTTCGTCTCTTAAGTTAGGGGTTCCCCGCGAGGAGAAAAGAGGTTAAGGGAGAGACATGGCTCAGGGTTCTTTTCCCACCTCTTGAAATCTGCTGCCTGTTGGGATTTTCTGCTTGCTCGGTAGACCCCGCTGCCACGGAAACACCTTTTTTAAAACCTCATTTCTCATTTTACCTTATCTCCGGACCTTATTGAGGTGGAGAGACAAATGGTTCGCCCCCTAACCTCCGACTGCTAGACAACTTTCTCAAGCCTTTTGTTTTCTGAAACCCCTAAATTGAATTAGTCGTTAACACTTGATGAAAGTTTTGTTAGAATACTTTCGCTCTAAGTCTGTTTACGGGAGCCGGCGTTCTGTGCCAGGGACTCTGTTGGGAAGGGGGCGGATTCTCAATTCTACGGGAGAGACACAGGAGCTTGCTTGGTGTGGTGGTGTTAGTCGTTCAGCCGTGTCCACGCTTTGCTAACCCATGTATTCCACCATGCCAGGCTTCCCTGTCCATCATCTCCCGGAGCTTGCTCAAACTCATGTCCATTGAGTCGGTGATGCCATCCAACCATCTCATCCTGTTGTTCCCTTCTCCTGCTTTCAATCTTTCCCAGCATCAGGGTCTTTTCTAGCTTGGTATATATATTTAAAACCAGATTCAACCTCATCAGAAACTGGCAATACCTGGATGTCAGAATTTAAGTGGGGAAAAGACAAGGTTGAAAATTAGAGATTAGATCCAGACTGAGGGGCTTTGTATACTGACCTCATACAAACTGTGAACATTACGCGTGTTTTGAGCTGAGGAGTGACAAAATGAAAGTGATGATTTTGATATTAATTTGGCAAGTGCTTTCTTCAAACACCCATTTATCTGACAGACATTAAACAGGTATCTGCTGCAATTATTTGTGCAAATGGCTAACATAATTATTCATCTTTTGATTGCCCTTCTCATTTCCCCTCCTCCTCTGGATTTTCACATGGAAGTATTTGTGAACTGTTGTTGTTGTTGTTCAGTGGTTAAGTGGAATCCAACTTTGTGATGCCATGGACTGCAGCACATATAGCAGTCTCAGTGGTTTAGATCACCGGCAGAGAGAGCCTTTTGAAAGATTCAAGGAAGTGGAAATAAAGAGTTAGGAACAAATACAAGAAGTTAAGTAATGTAGGTGAGGATTTGAGATGTGTAAAGCAGCGTAAACTTTAGAGGCTTCCACAGTAGCTCAGCTGGTAAAGAATCCGCCTGCAGTGCAAGAGACCCTGGTTTGATTTCTGGGTGGAGAAGTTTCCCTGGAGAAGGGATAGGCTACCCACTCCAGTATTCTTGGGCTTCCCTGGTGGTTCGAACTGTAAAGAATCCACCTGTAATGTGGGAGACCTGGGTTTGATCTTCCCTATGTTGGGAAGATCCCCTGGAGGAGGGCATGGCAACCCACGCCAGTATTCTTACCTGGAGAATCCCCATATACAGAGGAGCCTGGTGGGTTACAGTACACGGGGTTGCAAAGAATCAGACGTGACTGAGCGACTAAGCACAGCCCAGAATAAACCATTAGACAAAGCACAGTTGAGAGTCTATACAATGCTGTATTTAAAAGCACTGGTTTCAGCACTAACTCCGTACTCTGGGCCTGCTGCTGCTAAGTCGCTTCAGTCGTGTCCGACTCTGTGCGACCCCATAAACGGCAGCCCACCAGGCTCCCCCGTCCCTGGGATTCTCCAGGCAAGAACACTGGAGTGGGTTGCCATTTCCTTCTCCAATGCATGAAAGTGAAAAGTAAAAGTGAAGTTGCTCACTTGTGTCCGACTCTTAGTGACCCCATGGATTGCAGCCTACCAGGCTCCTCCATCCATGGGATTTTCCAGGCAAGAGTACTGCAGTGGGTTGCCATTGCCTTCTCTGACTCTGGGCCTACTATTGACCAGTTGTATAACCAGAGATTTAACCACCTGAGCCTATGTGTATTTTAATGTGCAAAGAGGTAATACCTACCTCAGAGGATTACTCATCTGTTCCCTTAAGAAATTCTTATACAAATTCACACATATTGTATCTCCTGTGTGCTAGTATTTATAATTCTAAACACTCAGGGTACTGGGCTTCCCAGGTGGCTCAGTGGTAAAGAATCCACCCACCAAGCAGGAGACCCAAGAAACAGGTTTGATCCCCGGGTTGGGAATATCCCCTGGAAAAGGAAATGGCAACCCACTCCAGTATTCTTGCCTGGAAAATTCTAATTTCCAGGAGCCTGGCACACTGCAGGCCATAGGGTTGCAGAAAGTCAGATACGACTTACCAACTCAGTCACCACCACCAAGCACTCGGGATGCAATGATAAATAAGATATGAGAGCCTTCTTCTCTTGGATTTATATTCTAATGATGGAAGACATAGAGTCGTAAGAGTTATGGAGAAAGTAAAACTGGATATGAATATGTTAGGATTGGAGGCTGTTGATTTGGCTGCCATAAACAGGAAAGGCTTTACTGCTGTGATATTGAGACAGATCAAGAGCATTCTAGATAGGGAGAATAGGAAGTGTAGAAGCTCTCAGTGGAGAAGAGATAGAGAGGCAGCCGGTGTTGCTAACATGTAGTGAGCACAGACAAGGGTAGTGTAATATGACCTGGGAAATGCAGGCAGACAGAGATTGGGTCATGTGGGGCCCTTAAAAACATGGTAAAGAGTTAAGATTTTACTCTTGGTGTGTTAGGGAACCATTGAAGAGTTTTAAGCAGAGGTGTGACATGATCTGATTTATGTTATTAAAAATTTACTCTGGAGGTTATAGGTTGTAGAGCAGCAAGACTGCAAGCAGGATAACTAATGTAATAGCTGTCAGAATGGCCTACGTGAGGGTTGTTGGTACCACTGGAATTATCAACAGAAGTGGAGAGAAGTGAACAGATTGAGACTAGCTCTCATGGAAATGGAGCCTAGTAGAACTTCCAGGTGGAGTGGACATGGGGGATAAGGAAAAAGGAAGGAAGAATGATTCAGGTATTTTTATTTCTGTGTCTGAGTATTTGACAAATACTATTTGGTACCTATTGTGTACTAGGTACTGGGACTATGGTAGTAAGCTATACAGATAAAAATGCCTTTTTAATTAAGTTGTTTTCTAGTCATCTAGGGGAACAAGTGGGATAAGGATCTTGCCAGGAGCACTCTGAGTAATGGGGCCCTCTCTTCACTTGTCAGTGGCATTGTGGAGTTAAGAGAAGTAGGGTGTTGACTGAAGCACGTAGGGACTGCAGGTCTCCCTCTTTGATTCCTACTCTTGGAGAAAACTGGAGGCCTAGCAGTTTTGGAGGGAAATCAGGGGTCTTGTTTTTTGCCCAAGCTAAGTTTAAGATGTCTGTTAGACAGCTCAACTGGCAATTGGATACTTGAATTTGGAGTTCACTGAAGCAGTCAGGGGTGGTAATATAAAGAAATATTCATTCTGTTTCTAAGTGTCCCTCTCTCTCCCCTCCGCTTCCCGTCCCCATCTTCTCCATTCTCTCCCTCTCTCTATCTCACAGAAACACACATAGTTTGAAGCCGTGACCTAGGCATGAAAAGTGGGTGTAGGGCATAGAACTGACAGTTTGGGAGTTCCAGCATTGGATTATTGGTTTGTTATTAGGATTAAACGTAATTAAATGAAGTAATGAACATGATGAGTTTGGCACAAGCAAGTACTGAATAAAGGGGAGCTATTATCAGTATTATTTCTGTGTGTCTATTGCTTTTGCCTGTTAACACATCTTATCTAGAACTCCAGGGTAAAATCATAATTATTATTTAAAGGGAGAAGGAAATTTTGACTGGAGAGCTTTGTGTACTTGAGGTATAATTCTTACACTTTATTGCCCATTTTCTGATTCATATATTTTTGCAGGTATTGGGGCTGCATATCATAGACAATACGATAGAGGACCATTTAGATAGTAAATGGCAGTATAGAGCCAGATCTGAGTCTTTGACTCGGTGTCGCTGTTCTTCGTACCTTTATACCTAGATTTCTAATGGTAAGGGAACGGGTCTTTAAATTACCTGTGATGTGCACAGATTTTTCAAAACTCGTCTTGAAGAATACTGATAAAGGAAAACAGTGTTTTTACATACCTTTACTACATCTTTTTCTCAATGCCACTCTCAAAGATTTCTAAGTAACTTTTTTATTCTGTACTGAGAAAGTCTTGTAATAGAAGGTGACCAATTTAAATTTTATTTTTTTACAGTTTCTACAGCAGTATAATCACTACAAATCCAATGTGGAGATTTTCAAATTACAACCAAATAAACCCAGCAAAGAACTGGCAGAGCTGGTGATGTTTATGGCTCAGGTAAGATTTTTTTTCAGGGGTGGGGAGTAAATCACAGACTAGTTGTTACACACAGCTTGCAGCATATTTTCTCACTTACACACAATCTCATTCCATTTGTAAGTGGAAGCCTAATTTAAAAAAAATTTTTTTTTAACTTTCCCTTTTCGCAGATATTTGCAAATTATTTTTTTCCTATGTTAAGTTGGAGGATTTCACTAGAACTTTTCACAGAACCAACCAGAGCAAAAAAAAGCTTTCAAACTATTTGTTTTCTTCAAATTCATCATAAAAGTGGATTCTGAGTCATGTCATATAATTTACTAAGACTAGAAGAAATATGAAAGGAGTCAGAGAGATTAGTGTGTAGAAGAGAAAGAGATGACTTAGAGCATCTACTTCTATGAAACAGCCTTTTACTCTCCTTTTGCAGAACATCCTTAATCTGTGCATATGAATTATAGGAGAGAAAGGAAAACTTCAGAAGAGCCTTTGCTTTGTTACAGATTAGTCACTGTTATCCGGAACATTTAAGTAACTTTCCTCAAGAGCTGAAAGATCTTCTGTCCTACAACCACACTGTCTTGGATCCAGATCTCCGAATGGTAGGACCAGTACTTGGGTTGATAAATTGTGCTGTGGTTATGTGTGTGTATAATATGTATGGATATTGAAATGAGAACCGTCTGTCATCTAAACATCTTTCTAAACCGTTGGTCAGTGTGTCACCCGTTGGTTAAAATTCTTCTGTGCTTCTCGTTTACAGAGAAAACAACTCAAACTTACTAACTTAGCCTGTAAATCCTTTCATGATCTGCTTCCTGCCTGTATTTCTGACCTCATCTCCTTTTCTGCTGCACTCCCCTCTGAGCTCTCTGTTCTGGCAGCCTGCTAACCCTGCCAGGATGTTCTTTTCCCTGTTTTGAGTAGGGGATTCCTCTTAGTCATTCAAATCTCATATGCATGAAGAACCCTAATTACAACTTACAGTTTTTATAAAGCTGAATTGAGACATTTCTCCATTAAGTAGCCAGGTTGTGCATTTTTAAACACTGTTACCTGGGTGACTGGCATTGGGTCCCTTTTACCTGGCCAGTGCTCCCACCTGCGGAGAATGTCAGGTGTAAAGGCGCCCAGCTGCCCTTTCTCTAGAGCACTGTCTTCAGCTAAATAGGAGCCCCAGCCCCTGAGGGGTGGCCCTTCCAGCCCACAGGTGATGTCTGACTAACCCAGAGGTTCAAAAGCCCAGCCCTTTCCACAGGGTGGATCCAACTCCAGGGCTTCTCTGTAATCAAACTAAAGCTTGTCTCCAGCCACAGAGACATCCTTGCCCAGCTTTTCTCTGCCTTCTGCTTTCTTTCCTTCCCTTCTAGAAAAGAGCACACATTAGACAAACCTCTGTAATGAATTGTACTCTGATGCTAGGGAACCCAGTCAGAGGCATTATTTAAATATCATACATCAACTTTTCAAACATCTTTACAGCTGGTAGAACTTACACAAAAATTATCATCATAAAACATACTAATATCCTTTACCAAAGCTTATAAAAATGCTGTCTGTAGATTCAACTTTGTTTCTTATTCTTTCACTTTCCCAAGCTTTCTGTAATTCTGTTTTTATACATCTCCAGGATTATCTTAATTTGGTTAGGCCCCAAAGAAAAAGCATACCATCTCAGCAAAGCCTGAGAAGCTTCAGACTTGAACCATTATGCAAGCCTTTTACTCATGTCATCGATTTTTCAAGTCCTTGTGGGCCATACAGATTTTGAGTGTAGAGACTTACTGTCTTTCCAAGTAATTAGGTTTTCTTTGTTTTGTGTGCTAACAGTATCCAACCAAATTGATCTGCAGGCATTATTAAATAAATGTGTGTATTATTTCTTTGTAGTGTTTTATGATGATTAGTAGGTTTTGAAAAATAATTAGGAGATTGCTAGGAAACAAGGGATTGAATCAGTATAATTAGCATTCCTCTTTAGAGGAATCATTAGAACACAATGGTGAATCCTGTTTTTAATTAGCTGTAGTGATAACCACCAATCCTTTTCAACTCCTGGACTTTTTCTTCCAAGCCTATTTGCTATTTTTCCAGGACTTTTTGAATCATTCCCAAATTTGTGTTCACCCCTTCTTGCTTGTATAGATATAAACAACTGTGTTTTTTAGTGGAAGAAACAAAATACTCATGTATATTAACATTTACTTACTTAATAAAATCATGGTTTATTATTTATTTATTGTTATTTTTAAATAACATTTACATAGTTAATAAAATTTATATTTCTCTATCTTTGACACATATAATTTGTCACATATATATGTGACAAATAGATCATATGTCACATATATTTGTCACATATATTTGACACATATATTTGTCATATAATTTACTAAGACTAGAAGAAATATGAAAGGAGTCAGAGAGATTAGTGTGTAGAAGAGAAAGAGATGACTTAGAGCATCTACTTCTATGAAACAGCCTTTTTAAGGTTCAAATGGTCACAACCTGGCCATTCCTTTTAACAATGCCCATGATGTGTTTGAAAGCATCCTTGCATTCTGGCAGAAATAGTTCCAAATCTTTTCTCACTGTTTTGTCGGCCCCAAGACTTGAAATCAACTATTCGCCAAGGATCACTTGTTCCATCTAATGGAGAATTGTATTAGAGGTCAAAATTCAGGGGGTTAAAGGTACTCATGGAAGTTGGTGGTGAGAGTGCTACAACTGCCATTGGGCTGTTCTTACTGCTAACGATACTTCCAAAAAAAAAAATGCCTTGTAAGATCACAATTTCAGATTGATTATTCCAGTTTAGTGTTTAGTAATTGTTACCCACCTTTCTTATGGCTGTGGATTCACTAATCACTAGCATTTTATCTTGATACTTCCTTGACCTCCTGTGTAAAGGAGCCCTCCCTCAGTCACTGTGTAGTAATTATACCTGCCTGTTTTATTTCCTTCCTGAGGTTCACCTGTTTATATGCTAACTTGCTTGTCGGTCCCCTCTTCTGCTCCACCCCCAGCATAAGATCTACAAGGGCAGAGACTTTCTGTTCTGTTTCAATGCCTGGAATAACACCTAGTTAGTAGAAGATATTAAGAGGTTTGGGGATGTTCCTCCTCCATTTTGTCATCTTTATCATTGTCTTATAGTATGTTTTTTTTTCCTTCCTGAGACATTTTGCAAAGCTTTGATCTTGCTGAGAAATAAGAATCTCATCAATCCATCAAGTTTGCTGGAACTCTTCTTTGAACTTCTACGTTGCCATGATAAGCTTCTGCGAAAGGTAAAGAACAAAACCACTCCCTACCCCCATATGTCATTTTTCCTTGCAGTGACATAAAACTTACAGAGTTTGGAGTCTCTTGAATTCTTGAGGCTTTGTATCACTGGAAACAGCTAAGAAATAATTTTAATAGGAAAAAATTGAGCATTGTGTACAGGGCAATATAGTGGTAATAGCTAATGTTCATTGTTTACTTTTTGCTGAGTTACCATTTTCAGAGCATTTTACATATTTTTTTTACTCACAAAGTGCTATGAGATAGGGCTTATTATTGTTATTATTTCACAGATGAAAAATTTGAGGCACAGAGAGAGAGAGTAACGTGCCCAGTGTCACACTGCTCCTGTAGGAGCATAAAGCCAGGCAGCCTAGCTATAGAACCCAGTCCCTTCTCCACTGCACGGTACTGACAAGCTAAACCTGACCTTTTTTGTTATTTGTATCTCCCTGTGACTTTATGTGACTTTATATATAAGTAAGACCAGGAGCTGAAGGTTTGTGAATTTTCAGAAAGAGAAACTAAAGTTTACATTCATTAACTTAAATTTTTTTTCAAAGTGTTAAGAGGCTGTATTTATTTGATTTTAGCAATTATACTTCTTGATCTAACTTGTGGAATAAAAATGGTCCATATTTTGGGTACCAATATTTGCATGCATTTAAGGGAGTAACTTTATTTTTCTGGGCTCCAGAATCACTTCAGATGGTGATTGCAGCCATGAAATTAAAAGATGCTTACTCCTTGGAAGGTTATGACCAATCTAGATAGCATATTAAAAAGCGGAGATATTACTTTGCCAACAAAGGTCCGTCTAGTCAAGGCTATGGTTTTTCCAGTGGTCATGTATGGATGTGAGAGTTGGACTGTAAAGAAAGCTGAGCACCGAAGAATTGATGCTTTTGAACTGTGGTGCTGGGGAAGACTCTTGAGAGTCCCATGGACTGCAAGGAGATCCAACCAGTCCATCCTAAAGGAGACCAATCCTGGGTGTTCATTGGAAGGACTGATGCTGAGGCTGAAACTCCAATACTTTGGCCACCTCATGCAAAGAGCTGATTCATTGGAAAAGACTCTGATGCTGGGAAGGACTGGGGGCAGGAGGAGAAGGGGACAACAGAGGATGAGATGGCTGGATGGCATCACTGACTCAATTCACATGAGTTTGGGTGAACTCCAGGAGTTGGTGATGGACAGGGAGGCCTGGCGTGCTGCGATTCATGGGGTCGCAAAGAGTCAGACACGACTGAGCAACTGAACTGAGGGGAGTAACTTTCCCGTTTAAAAAAAAATATTTTATTGAGATAATATAATTCACATATAGTTCATCCATTTAAAGTGTGCAATTCATTGGTGTTTAGTACCTTCACAGAGTTTTGCAACCATCACCACAGTCAATTTTAGAACATCATAACCTCCTTAAACCTCATACCCATTAGCAGTCACTCCCATCCTCCCATCTATCCTCCCATCTATCCCAGCCCTAGGCTACCACCAGTATACTTTTGGTCTCTATAAATTTGCCTACTCTACTCTGCATGTTTCTTATAAATGGAGTCATATAATGTGGGCTTTTTATGACTGACTTCTTTCACTCAGCATAATGTTTCAGAGTACCTCCATGTTGTAGCTTGTGTCAGCACCTCATTCCTTTTTGTTGCCAAATAATGTTTCATTGTCTGGTTATACCACTTGCTGTTTATTCACTCATCAGTTAATGAACATTTATGTTGTTTTCATTTTCTGGCTGTTGGGAATAATGCTACTATGAATATTTGCGTGAACATTGGAAATATATTTTCACATCTCTTGGGAATTTAACCAGGAATGGATTTGTTGGTCATGTAACTCTATATTTAACCTTTCCTTTAGCTGCTTTTTTTGTTTTGTTTGTTTTTGGTCTCTTTTGTGATAGAAGGAAAAACAGGTAAGCTAAAATCCTCTTGTACATTTGTATTTCTCTCCAAATAAAGTGAGATTAGAAATGTCAGTTACTGTGCATGTTTTGTTTCTTTTCCACAGACTTTATACACTCATATTGTGACTGATATCAAGAATATAAATGCAAAACATAAGAACAATAAAGTGAATATAGTAAGTACCCTTCTGTTTTCCATGTTTGCAGCATTGTACTGCAGTATTGTGCAATATATTAAGCCGCCTTAATCCACTTTTCCTTCAGGTATTGCAGAATTTCATGTATACCATGTTAAGAGATAGCAATGCAACTGCAGCCAAAATATCTTTGGATGTCATGATTGAACTCTACAGAAGAAACATCTGGTAATATATATGTACTTATCTCTTGACAAATAGGCTTCTATACATCTGTAATTACCACAGAACGTATACACAAATATATTTCTTTGATTTTGAGGTCTTTAATACATCACTGATATAGATTAAGTTGGAAGTAAAAATACAGAGGCAATCCAAATGACTAATAATAACACTGGCTACCATTTCTTGAGCACCTGCACTATGCCTTAACCTGTTCAACCTGCAGAACAGTGTAATGTAGCTTATCTGGGATTATTCCCATCTTATAGGTAATGAGACCTGTATCTTCACAATGTGCTTAAGTGTAGTAGCGCATAAAAGGTAGAGTTAAAATTCAAACCCTGGTCTGTCTAGGCTCTTCCTACTCTGCCTCTGAGAAGATTTTCAAATCACTTTATCCTCTATACTTAAATTATCATGTTTTATAAACTTCAGCTTGTTGGTACAGTGCCCCCAATTCATGTCTTTTGCTTTTCTTATTCGTTAATTTTTTTTTTAAGTATAAAAGTGATGTTTGTTGCAGTGGAAAAGCTGGAAAGTTGGGTTTTTGTTTTTTTTTTTCTTTTTTTTAATTTATTGGTAGTCCTACCACCTGTATGCTTTCCATGTGGCACTAGTAGTAAAGAACCCCCACCTGCCAATGCCAGAGACAAACAGACGCGGTTCAATTCTTGGGTTGGGAAGATCCCCTGGAAAAGGAAATGGCAACCCATCCCAGTATTCTTGCCTGGGAAATTCAATGGACAGAGGAGCTTGGCGGGCTAAGGTCCATAGGGTCACAAGGAAATAATCACAGTTAATATGATACTTCCTCTTGTCTTTTCTTTCATATGAATGTTGAAATATGGTTGGAATTTTGCTGTATTGTAATTTTTCTTATTTTTCCCCCCAATTTATCTTGAGTAGGGTTTATATGTCATTTAAAATCCTTCAAAAAAGCCACTTTTTAATGTCTGCATAGCTTTCTGACACACAACTGGTCTGGAAATGTTCGCCTGTAGTTGGCTATTTAGCAACCCATGACTTTTTGAAATAGTACAAACTATAAATTTTAACATATCAGAAGTATTTATTATTTATTTTGTGCCATTGTCTATGCTGTCAAGTACAGTAGAATGAAATTTTACTCTAAAACGCTCAACTGTCTTCCCCCAGGAACGATGCCAAAACTGTCAATGTGATCACAACGGCCTGTTTCTCTAAGGTCACCAAGGTGAGCTCCTGCAGGGCTGTGTGAAGGCACCTTTGGTAGGCAGTCGCTTCTCTAGCTGAAAGGTGAAGGAGAGGAGTGGGTGTGCAAGGAAGCGCTCGTGTGCAGACACACTGTCCAAACTGTGCTCAGGCTGCTGCCCTGGTTTATCTGTGCTCTAGAACAGTCAAACAAAATTAAGAGTTTTTCAGATGCTCTCTATTAAACAGTAGCCTTAGCGTTTATTTTATGTTTTCCCCTATAAATCTTGACTGTTCTTTTATTGGGCTCAGACAAAGCTGAAAGAAATTTAAGGGCATGTTTGACTTTCTGTTAGAAGGGCTATAATATCACTTTTCTTATGGGGGATGTAGAAGTTCTTGATTTGCTGCTTGAAGGATAACAACTCTGTAGAGCCTGGCTAAGAAAGATGAGCCCAGATCCTACCACTCTTTTCTTTTTTTTTTTCCCCTTCAGATCCTAGTTCATATGCATGTATAAAATATAGACAGAAGTATTTATTCTTTGTTGTAAGCTGGGATGAGTAATTGACTTTGTCTGAACTGGTCTTTAGATATTAGTTGCTGCTTTGACGTTCTTCCTTGGGAAAGATGAAGAGGAGAAACAAGACAGTGACTCAGACTCTGAGGTTAGTTTAACCACAGATACTTTTGAACTTCACAGTTTATCAGATTTTATTATTGTTCTCAGTGTAGATTGTTAAAGTTAGAAACGTCTATGCTACCTTTATCCTTTATTGAGTTCTGCCATGCTGAGATTTTGTTCTATTTAGATTTTGTCCCACTCTGTAAGATCGGTTAAATAACTAATAAAACTTAGATTCATTCAGTCTTGTTCTTTCTAAAGCTATACCTATATCTCACTGTTTAAACCTAGAATAAAAATTACTGCCAATATATTTTTGAGGTTATACATCATGGAAGTTTTATAGAGGGGAGAAAGGAAGTTGTTATGTGTGCGCGCGTTCTAAGTCTCTTAGTCATGTCCGACTCTGTGACCCTAAAGACTATAGCCCGCCAGGCTCCTCTGTCCATGGGATTCTCCAGGAAAGAATACTGGAGTGGGTTGCCATGCCCTCCTTCAGTGGATCTTTCCGACCCAGGGATCCCTCCTTCAGTGGATCTTCCCGACCCAGGGATCCAACTCGCATCTCTTCTATCTCCTGCATTGGCAAGCAGGTTCTTTACCATTAGCGCCACCTGGGAAGCCCTCGGTGGTATAGCATCTTTTAAAGGAAGAATCAAGATTTATGATGCCATGAAATTTTCTTTGTTAAAAATACTTTTATTAAGATGAGAAAGAAATTGTAAAAAAAAGTCCCTTCTCATTTTTGCATTTTGGTAATAATACTGGAATATGATATAACATCTTGTAATTTGTTTTGTTATTATTTTATTAAATAACACATGACCAATACATTCCTACTGTAAAAAATTTCAGATATTATAGATATAATAAAATAAAAGTTTTCTCCATCCTTTCTTATTTCTTTCCCACCTCTGTTTTCATAGTTAACCATTTCGTTTCTCATGCATATATATGTGGACATGTATACATATTGTCTTATGTGTGTAGTCTGTTTTTTAAATATATATAAACTATTTTGCACGTGTTTTCTTTGTGATGACATATATATAGATTGACAGATGTATCGGTGCCTTTGGATAGTCTTCTACGTGTACATATAGATCTATCTCAGTATTTTAACCTCCACATAACGTTTCAGAATATGAAATAAATGTAGTGTAGATTAAGCATTTCCCTATTGATAAAGACTTGTCTCCAGGTTTGTTTTTTTCCTTCAAATAAAAACATACTTGCCTTCTGTCTATATATTATACATCAGTAAAAACTCAAAGCAGAAAAACAAGTTAGTACTGTAGTGGAAATCTTCATATGTGCCTGTTCCTGCACATAGGCAAATACTTTTATTGAATTTTTAAAGTTGTGTTTATTTTCAATAGCTTCATGCAAAGAGTACAAATACAAAGAAGTGACTGAAAGGGTTATTCTCTGCTCTTATGCAGATTTTCCTTGTTTATGGTTTGACAAAGTAGTTTTTTCTTCAGGATGAAGGACCAACAGCAAGAGACCTGCTTGTGCAGTATGCCACTGGGAAGAAAAGCTCCAAAAACAAGAAGAAGTTGGAAAAGGCTATGAAAGTCCTCACGGTGAGATGCATGCCTAGCAGAGGAGATGGGACTCATTCAAACACAGAATATGTGGTCTTTAGCAAAAGCTTTTAGGCATTTGAAATTAAGTAGCATTTTTGTTAAAGACTTAGAAATGTGTGATGAATTTTTAAGCCCTGATTTTTTTAGATGAATAATTGTTCTTAGCTCTAGCAAAGTCTGACTTGAATAAATTAATTTGATTAAGTTCATTTTTATTTGTTTTGATCATGTCTTCTCAGAAGAGAACACAAATGAAGTAAATCTTACATTTTGTAGTGATTATTCGAAGTCATTAATTTGCCCCTAGTTTGTTTTTTTAATGTTTATATTTCCAAATCCCTATAGTCTCACAGGTGCTAATAGCTGGAACATTCCCAAGCTGACTCTTAGAAGCCTTAAAGCACCTTTAGTTCTTTCAGTTGAAAGAAAGGTTTTTGGAACAAAGATTTTTTTTTCTTTTTAAATAGTGTGATAGACTTGGTAACAGCCTAGGGCCTCTTCACTGTAATTCAGAATGTAAATATTTTCCTCTCCCTTTCTTTCAGAAACATAAAAAGAAGAAAAAACCAGAGGTGTTTAACTTTTCAGCTATTCACTTGATTCATGATCCCCAAGGTACTATAATTATGACCTCCCAAGTTCCTTGTTGGCTTTATCTGCCTATGTAGCTTCCTAACTTCCAGGTTATCAGAGAATATAAAATCCCTGGCACTTAACAGACAATAACTGCTAAACTGTTGCCTGTTGGTTGTGGCCTAGAGAATTATGTTCTAAAGCAGTGATTCCCAGCCCACAGCAAAATAAGAAAAATGTGGTGGAACAGCCCTCTTCACAATTCATGTCATTCATAATGCAGTAATAGTAGGACATTGTACCTGACCAAATGAAAATTAACAATCTCTTGTTATTCCCTTTTTTTTTTTTTGGTTTGTTTTTGGGTTTTTTTGTTCTGTTTTAAAACCAGCGGATGGAAACCTAAAATTTGGGAAACCTGTTCTAGAACACTAGTTCTCAAACTAGATTGCACATGGAATCAGTTGGGGAATTTTATGAAACTATACTGGTACTTGGAGAAGGAAATGGCAACCCACTCCAGTATTCTTGCCTGGAGAATCCCATGGATGGAGGAGCTTGGTGGGCTACAGTCCACGGGTCACAGAGTCGGACACGACTGAGCGACTTCACTTATACTGGTACTTACATCCTGTTATTCCCAGAGACTGATTAGTTGATATGGGGTATGATTGGGCAATGGGGTTGTTGTTTTGTTTGTTTGTTTTAGAGTAGATCCTTGTTGGTTATCTATTTTAAACATAGCAGCGTGTTTTACCTGTCAATCCCAAACTCCAAATCTATCCCTTCCCTGGCAGTGGGGCTTTTAAATGCTTTCTGTACTCCAGTTTACTGCCCCTTCCTCTCGGTCAGTGTTCCTCAAACTTTTAAAGCATATACAGACCAATGTGGGATCCTACTAAAGTACAGATTCTGATTTTCAGTAGGTCTGAGGCTGGGTCCTGCATTTCAGTGGTTGTAATAAGCTACACGGTGGACAGCTGCAGGTGGTCTGCAGACCACACTTTAAGGAGCACAGTCTTAGAGTGTTTGTCAAACAGTCACTCGATGTTGATGCTGAAAATCTTGGGAATCCTTAAGACTTAACTTTGGGCACCATCAAAGGTATATTTGCTTGTGTGTAAGTCTTTCCACCTGTCCTGTCAGTTCATCCTGGTTCTGCAGTGATTTCAGGCACAGTCACCCTAGAGTCAACGATCAAACCACCGCTTTTCTCTATACTTGTTGGATAATATTGTGCAGACCATGGGCCCACAGTATACATCCGATTGTTTTCTTCTTTCCAGATTTTGCAGAAAAGCTACTGAAGCAGCTAGAGAGCTCCAAGGAGAGGTTTGAAGTGAAGATGATGCTCATGAACCTCATCTCCAGATTGGTGGGAATTCACGAGGTTTGAATTGCATTGTGTTTCTCTTGATGAATATTAGAAGTAGAATTATTCTTGGTAAAAAGACACCTTTGACTAAGGTAGAGCGGTGGCTTGATTTTATCCTTGCATACCATTTCAACCCATATAGTTTACAGAAGGATAAAATCTTTCACTAGAAAACAGCTGTTTTTGTCACTTTTCCTTATCAGTAAGTATGAACGTTGAATTGTACATGTATTCAGTTTATAGACAGACTGTTTTGTTCTTTTTTTTTTTAACTTCCTTTTATTTACCTTTGTTTCACTTATAACTTTTTTCTGAGCCACCATAGCCCACATATTTTTATCAATTGTTACTGTGTTTCACCATTTACCCCTTCATAGCTTTCTTGACTTCCGGCTTACTTAACAAAGCTGAATTCTCTGATCATTCATTTAATATTAAATTAGATTGCAAGAACTCTTTGGTGGTATAATGTACGTTTATTGTGTATACATATGGAAACTTCAAACATACTCAGACTATCTGCCTTTATAGAAAAGGAGGAATTCCCAAAAATTCAGGCCATGAAGAAATGACTGTAAGGTTGTTCCTGTCATTTTGCTCTTGTGACTAGTTCTAATCTGATTGTCATTGAATATGTTGCTTTCTTCAAAAATCAAAAAGTAAAACAGGCTTCTTTATTGAATATCATGCAGTATAGACAAATACCAAGATAAAAATGAAAGTAGACATGAGTGAATATACTTATTCCATTTCCAAAAGAAAAATTTAACATTCTAAGGATAAATTGGTTTTTCTCCATGGGCTGCAGTTCTAAAGCAGGATCATCCAGTCAATTCTTGTTACATTTGTGCAGTAATTTCAAGTCACACCTGAATTTGAGCTCAACAGAAAAGCAAAAGTGATTTGTAATTGAAGTCTGATTTGATAGAAATGAAAACTGGAGCTTCACAACTGACTGCAATTAAACATCCATCTCTATATCAAACACAAGTCTTGCCATTTAGTTTTCTGGTCCTATTTTTACTCTGTGACTAAAACAGAAAAAAATTTATTCTCACATGATGAGCTTTGAAAACGATTAGGCCATCTCCAAAGTTTTTCTTCTTGAAGTTAAAGATTACAGTTGCTTTAATAACTGGATCTTCGTCACTTTCATCTTGGTAGTTCAGTTCAATTTAGTCACTCAGTTGTGTCCATCTCTTTGCAACCCCATGGACTGCAGCATGCCAGGCCTCCCTGTCCATCACCAACTCCCAGAGTTCACTCAGGCTCATCTCCATTGAGTGGGTGATGCCATCCAACCATCTCATCCTCTGTCATCCCCTTCTCCTGCCTTCAGTCTTTCCCAGCATCAGGGTCTTTTCAGATGAGTTTCAGCTTCAACATGAGTCCTTCCAATGAATATTCAGGACTGATCTCCTTTAG
Source organism: Ovis aries (assembly GCF_016772045.2). Lineage (NCBI taxonomy): Eukaryota > Metazoa > Chordata > Mammalia > Artiodactyla > Bovidae > Ovis > Ovis aries. The sequence continues at coordinate 91,579,371 of NC_056059.1, read as the reverse complement.
GATGGACTGGTTGGATCTCTTTGCTGTCCAAGGGACTCTCAAGAGTCTTCTCCAACATCACAGTTCAAAAGCATCAATTCTTCAGTGCTCAGCATTCTTTATAGTCCAACTCTCACATGCATACATAACTACTGGAAAAATCATAGCCTTGATTAGATGGACCTTTGTTGGCAAAGTAATGTCTCTGCTTTTGAATATGCTGTCTAGGTTGATCATAACTTTCCTTCCAAGGAGTAAGCGTCTTTTAATTTCATGGCTGCAGTCACCATCTGCAGTGATTTTGGAGCCCACATCTAGGTGGAGCTCAGAGTCATTTCCCCAGTGTGGTTCGATTGGAATATAATAACAAAACTAGACTGTGGGTTTTTTGGTGATCAGATTACACTAGGTGCTATTCAGGTTTGAATTACTATTACTTTTGAAGACTAAAAAAATTGCTTCTGTAGCCACACCAATTTAAAAGTAGAATGTTGCATTTTGACTGCCTTTCCTCCCTTGGTTTATTCTGTGTACACATTCTGCCTTGACATAATGAGGATAGGAACATAGCCTTCCTTTCCTTGATTAATACAGTGCATTGAATCATCCTGGATCACTCATACTTGTTGAGGGGGGAAAAAAAATGGCTCCCAGTTAGTTAAGCTTGGTGATATAATTACATCATGGAGCACTGAAACTCTGCAGCTCAGCAGAGTTTATATATTAAGTTTGTGCATTCTTTTCTCCACAGCTCTTTCTCTTCAACTTCTACCCCTTTGTGCAAAGGTTTCTACAGCCTCACCAAAGAGGTAAGACTTCCACTTGCTGTGTTCCTTTGGTGGCCTTGGGGTTAGAATAACCATTCAGTCTTTGGTTCTGGAATTACAGTTATTTGGGGGGGGGGGGAGTTCTAAAATATTTGGTTTCTCAAAGCAAGTCTGTTTGTAATACCATACTCATATGGAAAATTCTTAAAAAGACTTTTGATTATTTACTGTAACTTGGTAATAGATACCAGAGTTTGCCTTACTGCTTTCATTGCCCTTATTTGTATTTTTATTAAAAACATCAACATTGTTAATAGGCTATGCGTCAATACAAAATAAAAGTTTAAAGTTTGGGGGAAAAAAAATAAATAAAAGCAAAAAGAAAGTAATGGTTGTCTTTGCCTTTCAACTTGAACCAAAGTAGGAAAGAAGTGAACATTTATTGAACATTCAGCATGAGCCAGATGCTGTGCTAAGTGATTCCCATGTAGTCATCTTGTTTCATCCTCACTTCAGTCCTATGAGGTAGAGAAAGAAGAAAGACCGAGATCCCTCCCTTCGTTTGCCAAAGGCCTCGTTCCTTATATGTGGATGGTTTAGTCGCTAAGTCGTGTCTGACTCTTGCGACCCCATAGACTGTAGCCATCTGTCCATGGGATTCTCAAGGCAAGAATACTCGAGTAGATTGCCGTTTCCTTCTTCAGGGGATTTTCCTGACCCAGGAATCAAACCTGGGTCCCCTGCATTGCAGGCAGATTCTTTATATATACTGCTTCTTTAAAGGGGGAGTGTGTGTATATGTGTATGTTTATATTTTTTCATTTATTTAATGATTCCTAGTGAGCACTGCATTCGACGTCAGTGAACATAAAGTGTTGCTCTTACCTTCATAGAACTTACATTCTAGAGCAAGATCCACAGAGTGTTATACATAATATGTCCAGGTGAAGATAAGTATTTTGAGAAAAAAGGAAGCAGGTAAAGGGAATAGATTATGTGGTCAGGAGAGACATTTTGATGAGGCAGCAAATGAGCAGGAAGCAAGGCAGTGAGCCACGTAGACGTCGGAGAGTTGGGTGTTCCAGGCGGAGTACTCAGCAGGAGCACTAAGGCTGGTGTGTGTGCTTGCCATGTTTGCTGTGGTCCTGAAACAGGGCTGTAAACTGACTGACTGTGGCCTTTCTGATCTCTTACGCTGTTAGAAGTAACGAAGATCCTTCTGTTTGCTGCACAAGCATCTCATCACTTAGTACCCCCAGAGGTGAGAACTCTTAAACTTTACTTCTGTCAGGATCTAGTGAGGAGTACATAGCAGTGCCACTGAGTATATCATGGTGGCTTTTCCCACAGAGATTACTGTCCTCCCCGCCTTCTTAAACTGAGTAGAAGAGACACTAGCTCTTAAGGACACTTATACAGAGAAGTTTACGTTTAGAAATAAAAATATTTTACTATAGAAAATGAAGTTTGTTTTGAACCAGTGGTTGAGAACTCTTGTTTTGATGAGTGGCCACATTTTATCCTGGAGAAGGCAAGGATATCAGTGAATTTATATAGTGATTATTTTTCAAAGCTGGTAGTTCCTTTCTTTGATTAAAAGAGTGTTGGATGAACCTGGGTCAAAGTAACGTTGAAAACTTAGATTAAAGGAGAGCCAGATTTAATCTCAGAATAGCCAAGAAGACAGCGACACCCAAAATAGAGTTACTTTTCTGTCTTCCTCAGTCTTGCTCCTTCCACCTCCCAGACCGAAGGTGGAGGGCTGTTTTTCCGCTGTAATAGTGTATCATCCCTTCATCACCAAGCAGTTGAGTAGGTGGAGACATGTTACCAGTACTCATACCCTTTCTTTCCATCCCATTCAGATCATTCAGTCATTGCTCATGACTGTGGCCAACAATTTTGTTACTGACAAGAACTCTGGAGAAGTCATGACTGTAGGGTATGTAGAACGTGGCTGGAGGCAGTGGCAGCAGTTTTCACCTGCTGGCTTTGCTTTCCGTTACCAAGATGTGAAATTTCAGCTGAAATGTGTCCTCTGAGAAAAACTTATATTTCCGCCTTCTCAGTGTTTTTCTTCTTCTCTTGGTAATTTTTAAATTTATTGGTTAGAATTTTGAGCCAAAGAAAAGATTTCTGTCCTTCTAATCAACATTTTGTTTTTTAACTAGCTTTTTACTATTTCAAATGAATGCTTGTGTGCAGTCTAAATATTTTTTCCCCGTCTGCTACCCTGAATTCCTGTCTTCGCTGAAACAAATGATTCATTATTAAATGATTCTTTAATCCCAAAGCAGTTCAGTGACCTTTTTGATTAATTTGAAAACACTTAGTGAGTATGAGCACTGGTTTAGGATGTCCAGTCTGTCCTGATAACTAAGCAGTATGCTGAACAGCTGCTTTTTATCTCACTTGGAAAACATTCTGGGAGATAACAGCCCTAAAGACTAACTTTTTGGGTGGAATAGGGGGAGGGGAGGGGATGTATATGTAATTATGACTGATTGGTGTTGATGTACGGTAGAAACCAACAAAACATTGTAAAGCAGTTATCCTCCAATTTAAAAAGAAAAAAAAGACTTTTACTTGACCTAATACAGTTTCCCCTAGAGTTGGCAAATAAATGCTGCCAACATATACAAGCCCACCTCCCTTTATTGCCTTTTGCTTTACATGTTGAAGGTCTGGTAACTGTGTGGGGCAAGTCTAATGTAACATCTTTCCAATAGCATTTGCTCACTCTGTGTCTCTGTGTAACATTTTGGTAATCCACCAGCATAAGCCTTCACTGAAGGCTCAGATGAAGATTAGCATTTTTAGCAGTAAAGTATGTTTTAATTAAGGGCGCAAGTGAAACTGAAATAGCTCAGTCGTGTCCGACTCTTTGTGACCCCATGGACTATAGCCTACCATGCTCCTCCATCCATGGGATTTTCCAGGCAAGAATACTGGAATGGGTTGCCATTTCCTTCTCCAGAGGATCTTCCTGACCCAGGGATCAAACCCGGGTCTCCTGCATTGTAGGCAGATGCTTTACCATCTCAACCACCAGGGAAGGCTTGAAATATTTTTTTCTTAGACATAATGCTGTTGCACATTTAATAAACTACATTATAGTTGAAACATAGCTTTTATATACACTGGGAAACCAAAAAACATGTGTGACTTGCTTTATTGCATTGTCCTGGAACCAGTTCTGCACTATGTCCAAGGCATGCCTGTATTTTAGAGGTGACGCTGTTGTTTATTCTTCTAATAGAGGAAATAGCAGTAAACTGTGTGGAAACAAACCCTTCTGAGGCTGCCCGCTCCCACATCCCACCAGGGACCTCAGCCCTATAAAACCGACCTTATATTCCTTGTGATTTAGTCTTTTTAGAAAATATTCTTAGGTTGAACCACATGAAACTGCTGTTTCTTTTTTTTTTTAATTTCATTTTTTCCTTTTTTAGAATCAATGCTATAAAAGAGATAACAGCTCGATGTCCTTTAGCCATGACTGAGGAACTTCTGCAAGACCTGGCTCAGTATAAAACACACAAAGATAAGAGTAAGTGCTGTGTTATTCTCAGTAGATGAAGGAGTATAGAGTATCTCATTTTTGTCTCAATAGACTCTTTGCTCTGAAGTTTCTAGTTAAAGCTGTTATTTTCCAGATGTGATGATGTCTGCTAGAACTTTGATTCAGCTTTTCCGAACACTGAATCCTCAGATGTTACAAAAAAAATTTCGGGTAGGTGAAGCATACATATATTGATCAAGGATTTGGTCTCAGAAAGTGAGAGTCACTTCCTCCAATTTGAGTTTGAGTATTTCTGGTGCTTGGAGTAGGAAATGGCAGCCCACTTCAGTATTCTTGCCTGGGAAATCCCATGGACAGAGAGAGCCGGCGGGAGCTACAGTCAGGCCATCAGGGCTGAACTAGATGGGGTTGCAAAGAGGCGGGCACAACTGAGCACATTTCTGATGCTTCCATTCAGAGTGTTGGTGATACACGTAGTTTTAGTCTTTAAACTCAGAATAAAGTTGAATACTATTCCTTAACTATTTTATAGTTGATATTATGCTCTTTGATACTGAATGAGTCTTATAGACGTTTTCAGATCTGTAGCTAATGACAGCATTGAACAGGCTATTCCTTAACCAGATACTACCTCTATCGAGGTGGGAGGAAATGAGATGTATGTATGTAACGAGAGCGAAGATCTCAAGACTTAAGAATCAAAGTTTCCTGGGTTAGTTCAGAAGAAAGCAAGAAAACAGTGGGCAAAGTTTTGAGAGGGAATTTACTTTGACCCAAGACATTGGTGAACTGTTTTTGTCATTCATTTGCTTCCATTTTCTGTGATTCTTGTGAGTTCATAATCCCAGAGAATCCTTTTCATGAATAATGTTTTGCTGTCTAAGCAAAAAACTAGTTCCTTTCCTTTAGGGTAAACCTACAGAAGCCTCCATAGAAGCAAGAGTGCAAGAATATGGAGAACTGGATGCTAAAGATTACATTCCAGGAGCAGAAATTCTGGAAGTTGAAAACAAAGAAGAAAATGCTGAAGGCGATGAAGGTTTGTTTTTATTGTACCATTGTTCAGGACAGAATCACTCCTGCTATATCTGTATTGACCTTGAAATCTTTATACTGTTTGGACATTCATTCAGCTGATGTTAACTGAGTAATGACCACTGCTGTGGGCATTGCGGGTATTGATGGGCGTTGATGGGCATGGTTCCTGCTCTGAGGGAACTGACATTCTAGTGTAGGAAATGCCTTTTTGTGTCCTTCAGATTGGTTGCCCTTTATCAAGGGCATGCTGTTTGATACTTGGAAAGATAATGGGTTTTTGTTGTTGTTATTGCCTAGAAAAAAATGGTAAGGATTATAGTCTCTAGCAATCCTCCCATTGAAGGAGAATCCTTGTTGAGCTTGTTGAGGAATGCTTGAAGAACCCTGTTCTGATTTCCAAAGCTAGCATTTATTGCACTGGTTACTCAGTCCATGGGGTCGCAAAGAGTCGGACACGACTGAGTGACTTCATTTTCACTAGAGTCCTGTCTTCTTCCTGTTCATTATTTCAACAAAACTTTCATAAACATTAGCTGTGAGCCAGCCACTGTCAAAACAAAGATGAATGACATGGTTCCTGTCCTTGAGAATTTTTCATAAACAGCTAATAAAGCATTAACAGGATTTATGATTAGAGTCAGGTATAAGGGTAGGAGAGAGGTCAGGTACGCCTCAGAGGTTCAATAAAATCTTCAAGGAAATGGTGAGCCATGAGTCATACTTTGATTGCTGAGTGAGCAATTGTAGAATAGTGGAGACTTTCCAGGCAAAGGATTTAGGAAACTTTTAGAATATAGGATACAAGGCGATGCACAGAGAGCTGTGAGACTGGAGATAGAGTTGGGGCCTTCTCATGAGTGCCATGCCTAAGAGCTGAGATCAGAATGTGGGTGTCCACTGAGATAACTGCAGGTGTCCTTGACTCTGAAAACTCTCTGCGGTAGCTCCATTAGGAACTCTGATGCCTTTTTAATGAGATGTCTACAAGGTTCTTGCACAACCAGAATTCTCTGCCTTGGTTCCCTGAATGATTTGTTTCTAGCTAATTTCTCAAACACTTAAATGTGCTTAGAAAAGTTAAATAACTCATATGCAGTCACTGTAAATATACAGGTACAGTTTTGACGGACATGACTGGTTTGGTGGAAAGAACACAGGCTCTGGAGTCATATATGATTTTCCTAATTTCAGCGTAGCCTGCATTTCTAGCAGTTTTTTGGCCTGGGGCAGGTTATGTCACTTGAGAATCTACTCCTCTTTTGTTGAGTGACGTTGGTCAGAGAAAGATTGTCAAATCTTGGCTCATGGTGGATGCTTAATCAGTGTTTATTCTCCATTCCTTGACTTAGTTAAATTGATGTGACTTATTTAACAATACTGCTACCCAACTCTTAGTGAGCCCCTACTTGAGGTTCATTATGTAACTTTTCTTTTGCTTGATTTGCCTCGGTGTACCATGAGTGCTGAGCAGAAGTCAGGGGTGCTGACACGCTCTTTGTCACGCAGATGGCTGGGAGAGTGCCAGTCTCAGTGATGAGGCAGATTCCGATGGTGAATGGGTTGACGTGCACCATTCTTCCGACGAAGAACAGAAAGAGATCGTAAGTCCTAAAAGTTCTTGTTCCGAGTGTTGAGGGGCTATGCTCTCAGTAGAGTTAATGGCCGTTTAAGCCTGTGTTGTGTTCTCTCAAGTCCGAGAAACTGAACAGCATGCCCCTGGAGGAGCGGAAGGCCAGAGCGGCGGCCGTCAGCACTAGCCGAGTGTTAAGTCAGGAAGACTTCCAGAAAATCCGAATGGCCCAAATGAGGAAAGAGCTCGACGCTGCCCCTGGGAAAGCCCAAAAGAGGAAATACATTGAAATAGACAGTGATGAGGAGCGCAGGTAAGACGGCACAGGCACCAGGCCCTCAGTCAGCTCACGTGATTATGAAAGTCATAGGAAAAGGAATTCTCTCCTTGTTTGATATTATGGTTTTTTTCTTTACCCCAGGGGTGAGTTACTTTCTCTTCGGGACATTGAACGGCTTCATAAAAAGCCAAAGTCTGACAAGGAGACAAGACTAGCAACTGCAATGGTGAGTGAGGCATGTCATTGCCTGGTTCTTTAAAGACAGCAGATAACAGTGAAGTGAAATACAGCTCAAAACTTGTATAGGCACAGAAAAGCTATAATTAAAATAGAATAGAAGGCATAGATGGGAAGTTAGATGAGTTTTAGCAACTTGATAGCCACGTAACCACCGTCTAAGACCAGCTGTGGGGCACAGAAAGGCGCCATAACATTTTCCCAGTTTAAACGAGGTGCGCAGTCGACAGTCCATTTATCAAAGCTATGAAAAAAGCAGTGGAATGTTTATAGTCATTAAAGAAAAGCCAGAGACAGTTGGAGCCTGCCTGCCTTCCCAGCTTCATTTTCTCTGCCTTTATTGTTTCGGACACCATTCCAAACAGTCCCCGCATCACCCTCTGTTCCATTGGTACTGGCATCTCTTTAGATAAATTTGAAAACCCTTGTTTCTTCCCCACACCTGTGCATAAACTATTGCTACTTCCTGAAACGCTCTACCCTTTCCACCGTTCCTCACCAGAAAGGCCTTCACCCTGCAATGAACAGCTCACAAGGTCTCCCTTTCTCAGAGGCTCCTCTGACCTCTTGAAAGCCATTTGTTCCACTGTGCTCCCCAGCCCCATTACAGTACATCACAGTCATGTCTCCCCTGGGCTGAACTGTCACCAAGGAGCAGGGACTGGGTTCCATCCACCTTCGTATCCTTGACTTCCAGTAGAGCTGCCGCAGAGGAGACGTGTGTGTTGATGCGTTAACTCCTGCCACGGTATTTTTTGTGCATGTGTGCTAATAGGCTGGAAAAACAGACCGAAAAGAATTTGTGAGGAAGAAAACCAAAATGAATCCATTTTCCAGTTCCACCAATAAAGAGAAGAAAAAGCAGAAGAACTTCATGATGATGCGGTATAGTCATAATGTCCGGTCAAAAAATAAGCGTTCCTTCCGAGAAAAGCAGGTGAGCTCAACCTGAAGCTTGACTAGGCAGAGTGGTGGTGGTGTTCTGAGACTTCTCTATGTGTGAGTGGAACCGTGCCCTCTAAGACCTTGTGTAACATGTGTCTCAGGATTAATGGGCTATATTCTTAGAGAGCGTGGAGAGGTGGAGAGCAGTCAGAGCATGTAAATCCTATACCTAACTTGGCTGAGATTCAGCTATGTGACTTTTGTGTTTTTTTTCTCCTCTGTAAATGAGTTTAGGCTAAATGATTGCTAAGGTCCATTCCTATGCTAAGAGTCTCTTGGTATTGCATCTGTGAAGTACAATATAAAACTCAACTGAAGAATAATTTTTGAGTGTTTGTTATATGCCTGGTGCTTTTCTCCAGAAAACATTATTATGTGTGGTAGTATCTCAGAAAGGGCTTCCTAGATGGCTCAGTGGTAAAGAACCTGCCTGCCAACACAGGAGACGCATGTTCGATCCCTGGGTCAAGAAGATCCCCAGCAGAAGGAAATGACAGTGCACTCCAGTGTCCTTGCCTGGGAAATTCCATGAACAGAGAAGCCTGGCAGACTATAGTCCACAGGGTCGAGAATGGAACAAGACTGAGTGACTAAGCAACAACAGTGTCTCAGAAACAGCTTCAGGAGAGCAGTACAGACTAAACAGTCTGTCCCTGGCATGGTCCTTCCTCTGTGTGCCCTTATAGGACTTTGGCATTTTATTTTATCCATTTTCTGTCTTGGGCGAGTAGTCCTGTTATTATAGTAAAACAGATTTTTGTTTTTATATCCTTGTCTACTGGGAATGTACCCAGAAAAATCTCTAGGAAATCAGGTAAATCAAGTAAATCAGGTAAAGTAAATGTCAGTGCCACATCCTGAACCAGCGTTCCTAAATTGCCAGCCAGTTATAAACCTCCCAGTTCCAAATGTGAGAGCCAGCTCTCCAGGGCAGGGCTCCATCTGTGCGGGAACCAAGTCAAAATGAACTAAATTAAGGTACCCCCTTAAGGCCTCCCTATCTATTTAAACTTGCTAGTTCTCAACTGTTTAGCTGCTGCTGCTGCTGCTAACTTGCTTCAGTCGTGTCCAACTCTGTGTGACCCCATAGACAGCGGCCCACCAGGCTCCTCCATCCCTGGGATTCTCCAGGCAAGAACACTGGAGTCAGTTGCCATTTCCTTCTCTAATGCATGAAAGTGAAAAGTGAAAGTGAAGTCACTAAGTCATGTCCGACTCTTTGCAATCCCATGACTGCAGCCCACCAGGCTCCTCCATCCATGGGATTTTCCAGGCAAGAGTACTGCAGTGGGTTGCCATTGCTGTCTCCGCAACTGTTTAGCAGCATTGTGTAAGTAATGAAATGACAATATGCTGAATAGAAGTTGTTGAAAGCTGAAGTGAAAGAAGCCATTAAAGATTTAAATAGTCTTGGACTTCCCTGGTGGTCCAGTGGTTAAAAATCCACCTGCCAGTGCTGGGGACAGGGGTTCAACCCCTGGTCCAGGAAGATCACACTTGCTGAGGAGCAACTAAGCCCGTGTGCCACAACTACTGAGCCCATGTGCTGTAAAATGTGCTCCACAAGAGAGGCCACTGCAGTGAGAAGCCAGTGCATCACAGCTAGGAAGTGCTTCCTGCTCATAGCAACTGGAGAAGACCAGCGATGAAGACCCAGTGTAGCCAAAAACTAATTAATTGTAAAAGATTTTAAATTGAATTTTCCCAATTCAATTTAAATTCATGGTTGAATTGATTAAATCCATTAGTTTATCCTTCCCTGCCTTTTGTACGATTTTACAGTTGAGGAAATAGTTGGCATTTGGCAGGCCTTGCCTTATTTTGAGATATTTATAATCTTGTTACACTTAGCTAGGAGTGTTCCCTTCCCCACTTCCTCTATTTTTAGCAGATTTTCTTTGGCATGATAGAGAAGCCCCGCTTTGTTCCCATCAGCACCTCTGAAGTATCAAATATTTGTCTTAAAGAATTTTTTAAGAGGAAGTTAAGAGTTCATTGGACATGTGCACACATGGCTTCAAGAATGCTTTTTCCTCCTCCGGTTTTCTTGCCATGACCAGAACTTCTGTGTTTGTTTCCTTGTCCTATATTTTCTTCAGGGTCTCTTCATGATGAAGCTTGACTCTGGGTTCCTAATTTTCTCTATTCTGTCCTTCCCTCTAGGCCAGCAGAGTAATCAATTATTCAGTGAAAATTATTAAGTGAGATATTTTACATTCTTGTTTCTGAGCTAATTGAAACCCAGTGTGTTTAACACTTGTGCTCTGTGCTGTGTGCAGTCACTCAGTCGTGTCTGCCTCTTTGTGACCCCATGGACTGTAGCCTGCCAGGCTCCTCTGTCCATGGGGATTCTCCAGGCAAGAATTCTAGAGTGGATTGCCATGCCCTCCTCCAGGGGATCTTCCCAATCCAGGGATCAAATCCAAGTCTTCCGCATTGCAGGCAGATTCTTTACTGTCTGAACCACCAGGGAAGCCCATGAAGTGGTGGTAGCCACTGCAGGGGGTAGCCTATCCCCTCTTCAGGGGATCTTCCTGACCCAGGAATTGAACCAGGGTCTCCTGCACAAAGAATCCGAAGGCGGATTCCTTACCAACTGAGCTACCAGGGAATATTTGGACTAGCCATGTTTCATTGCCCAACAGCCATGTATAGCTAGTGGCTACTGTATTGGATGGTGTATTTATAGAGCACCTCCAAAAAGAGGTAAGACTAGAGAAGGAGGGTAAAGCACATGAGAAGAGAAAGAGAAGAGGACCTTGCAGGGTGTTCAGATGGTGTGAACAAGGAAGGAGCCTGATATATGTGTGAGAGTGGCCTGTGCTTTGTCACAAAGTTTAATGAGTGGAATTAAATCCGTATTGAGTTACAACATTATTAGCTGATTGTCGTTCGGTCGCCCAGTCATGTCCAACTCTTTACGACTCCATGGACTGCAGTACACCAGGCCTCTCTGTCCCTCACCATCTCCTGAAGTTTGCCCAAGTTCGTGTCCATTGCATTGGTGATATATTATTAGCTAATATATCGTTCTTAACCATATGGATGACTATTCCACAGCTTTCCAGTTTTGAACTTATTAACTGCAGATGGTGATTGCAGTCATGAAATTAAAAGACGCTTACTCCTTGGAAGGAAACTTATGACCAACCTAGATAACATATTCAAAAGCAGAGATATTACTTTGCCAACCAAGGTCCGTCTAGTCAAGGCTATGGTTCTTCCTGTAGTCATGTATGAATGTGAGAGTTGGACCGTGAAGAAAGCTGAGTGCCGAAGAATTGATGCTTTTGAACTGTGGTGTTGGAGAAGACTCTTGAGAGTCCCTTGGACTGCAAGGAGATCCAACCAGTCCATCCTAAAGGAGACCAGTCCTGGGTGTTCAATGGAAGGACTGATGCTGAGGCTGAAACTCCAATACTTTGGCCACCTCATGCGAAGAGTTGACTCATTGGAAAAGACCCTGATGCTGGGAGGGATTGGGGGCAGGAGGAGAAGGGGACGGCAGAGGATGAGATGGCTGTATGGCATCACCGACTCGATGGACATGAGTTTGGATGAACTCTGGGAGTTGGTGATGGACAGGGAGACCTGGTGTGCTGCAATTCATGGGGTCTCAAAGTGTCGGATACAACTGAGTCACTGAACTGAACTGAACTGAATCAATGTATAACAATATGAACGGATACTATAATTAAACTGAGTTTACAGATGTGAAAATAATATGTATATGGCTAACTCAGAATTACCTTCTTAGCCATGCAACTTAGGTTGAAAGAAACTTGTTAATTTTTTTCTACCATAAGTGTCCCAGTTACTCTGCCTGTCTACACAGACATACTAAGACCCAGATCTGAGTTAAAGGCAAGAAATCAATAACTTAAAATCATAAAGTTCAAAAAGTTTGAATATGTAGATATAGAGCCAGGCAACTTCCACCCCCCCAAAATGCTTTAAAGTTTCTAGGACTCAAAAGGTGATGGGTGCTTGGGGAATTAATGGAATAATATTCATAACAAACTTAACAGGTACACAGTGGCCTTGGTTATCTTCTTTTTAAATTTAGGTTTATTCTTCATAATCTTTTACTTAATATTCCATTCATTTTCTTTTGGGAACTGTGAAACTTTCTGGGGATATTTACAGGTTCACTTTGAACAGTGGTCCAGTGGTTGTCTTCTCTAGATCATGTTTACCTCATTGTTTCCTTATCTTCCAGCTGGCGCTACGAGATGCACTCTTGAAAAAGAGAAAAAGAATGAAGTAACTTCCAAGCAAGTCTTCCATTCCAAGGAGAATGCTAAATTTGTATCATTACTCTGAAAACTTGCAAATTAAGAATATTTGTTTACATTAAAAAGTCCGGAAGCACTATGTTGTGAAAACCACAGTAAACTTGGTAGCTTCTGGTGTTCTTATTTTAGAGATGGGTAATGGTGGGAATGTTTGAAATGTAAACAGTTGTGGTATAAAATCATTTTCATTTAGTGTTCTTGCAAGAAAATAATTATATACACATGTATAGAGAAAGAGTGAGAGAGAGTGCCTATTAATTGTCACTGAAGATATGAAAATGAATGAGCCATAACTTCTCATTCAAGATATTTATAACCTGTTTGTAGGATGGGGCGAGGGGCAAGTGTGTTTATATGTATTTACACTGCTGTATAAATAGTTCTATAGTAGAGACAGTTTTATACTTCTGTGGAGTCATAGAGGCCTTATGGACTAACTCTGCAGAGGATGGGTATTAAATATTTTCTTAAAACAGGACAATGTTACAAGAGTAAGAGGATCTTACTTGTAAATAGGCTTACCTGCTGAAAACAGGTTCCTGCTGTACAGATTTTGAGTAGACAATTTAGCCTTTTTAGTCCATCCATCCAAAAGATGTAATTATTTTATATGCCAGGTATAGGCATTTTGGCTAAGATCTCATTTTTTTAATTGCCTTAAGTATAAATAGTAATCTCAGAGTGGTTTCTGTTCATTATTTGGGCTGCCCACTCTTCCACAGAGGAAAAAGAAATCAGATTACTTTCCTCGGTCTTCCTTGACCCTGTAATATGTCCAGCCCTCTGTTGGCCTTGTCTCAATAAAAGGTTTCTAATGTCAAATAGGTACTTTGTGTGGCGCGTGGTGTGTCTTATCTCCCTCCCCCAGGCATACTTGAGTAGATTCCAAGGGCCACGAGAGCCATGGTCAGCTGTTTGCAACTTTCTGCATTTGGAAATCGTTTGGTGCCCTTTGTCTCAAATTTCTTAGATAATATTGTGATAGTCGGAAAAATTGCTTCAAACTAGAGTAAAAGGCAATTTTCTGTCCACTCAGCAGCTTGTAAAACCACTTCTCTTATTCCTTTTCTAGCATCTTCTGTTTACTTTCCGAGTTCAACTTCAGTGTTACTTCAATGAAACTTTGTGACTTTTCCTAAGACACCCCATACCACTAGGGATTAATGATTACTTTGCTGTGGCCTGGCAAAAGGAACCCTCCATCAACCCCCAGCAGCTTCAGTGTTTCACAGGAAGTGCATGTTTGAATGTTTCAGACCTGAAACTGCTCTTTGCTCTTTGCATTTTTCAACTGTCTCCCTGTGTATGTGTCTAGCTCCAGAAGTAAATAAAGCTCAAAATGGCCTAGGGTCTGTAGCTTTGCTGTTTGAAATTGTGGTGATGCTGGGTACTTTCATCCTTCCCCTAGACTTTTTCACCCCTCTGAGCTGCCGAGAGGCCAAGAGTCCATTCTGTAGTCTCCTCTCTGTTCTACTACTCTTAACTGAAGTTTGTATGGCAGCTAAATTTCTGGCTTTAAAAGCTATAGCTTTAACTTTTATTTCTTTAATCCCATAGTATCAGTTCAGTTCAGGCGTGTCCGACTCTGCAACCCGATGGACTGTAGCACGCCAGGCTTCCCTGTCCATCACCAACTCCTGGAGCTTGCTCAAACTTGTCCATCAAGTTGGTGATGCCATCCAACCATCTTATCCTCTGTCATCCCCTTCTCCTCTTGCCTTCAATCTTTCCCATCGTGAGGGTCTTTTCCAGTTAGTCAGTTCTTTGCATCAGGTGGCCAAAGTTGGAGCTTCAGCATCAGTCCTTCCAGTGAATATTCAGGACTGATGTCCTTTAGCATTGGCTTGATCTCCTTGCTGTTGAACGGACTCATACCGCATATAATTCCTTTTATTATTTTATAAGTCTTCTATTGAGAATATTTTCTGTTTAAGTTTGGAGGTCAGATCCTCACAAGGTTGGATGATGTCAACAAGCAGAGTGACCTTCTAGGTGACTTTTACCTTGAAGAAGTCACCAGGGCTTGAACTTCAGCTCTTGAGTCTCAAATTTTTGTCAACAGTGAGAATGGGGCCATTTCAGAGATAAACATTCAACCATCCAAACTCATATAAAGTATAAATCTAGAATACTGGTACATATATGTGATCTCAGCAACTTCTACTAAAAAATAGGCTCCACAGAAGGCAGTGAGTCTGTTCTGTGCTAGTTCAGTGCCAAGTAAGTAGGTGCTCAACAAATACTTGAATACCCTATCTGTCAGTCTTCTCTCCATAAATAAAATACCACCTACCTCATTGATTGTTTTGAGAATTTTGAGAACCAAGCACTTAGCATGGTATTTGCCACCAAGAAAGCATTCAGTAAATTTCTCATCAAAGATTACATACCTATTAAGTTTTTTAGTTTGGGGTTTTTTGCTTAATTTACTTGAAACAATAGTTGAACTTGCTATAAATATTTGTTTTACCCTTTATCCATTTAGGGGGAGCTAGTTTGAAACATAAAAATTTATCTAGGGGGAGTTACCTGGTTGTCCAGTGGTTGAGACTCCATGCTCTCACTGCCAGCAGCCCGGAATCAGTCCCTGTTTGGGGAACTAAGAGCCTACAAGCCACATAGTGTGGCCAAAACAATATTTTTGAATGTATATTGAATGCTTTTTGTGGGCCATGCATGTGCTAGAAGCTGTGTGGGGTGCTAGAAGCTGTACAAACAATGTTCGTGCCATGTAGAAACTTTTAATCCTTTGAAGGAAATACAAGTTCAGTTCAGTTCAGCTCAGTCGCTCAGTCATGTCCGACTCTTTGCAACCCCATGAATCACAGCATGCCAGGCCTCCCTGTCCATCACCAACTCCCGGAGTTCACTCAGACTCACGTCCATCGAGTCAGTGATGCCATCCAACCATCTCATCCTCTCATCCTCTTCTGCCCCCAATCCCTCCCAGCGTCAAAGTCTTTTCCAATGAGTCAACTCTTTGTATGAGGTGGCCAAAGTACTGGAGTTTCAGCTTTAGCATCATTCCTTCCAAAGAAATCCCAGGGTTGATCTCCTTCACAATGGACTGGTTGGATCTCCTTGCAGTCCAAGGGACTCTCAAGAGTCTTCTCCAACACACAGTTCAAAAGCATCAATTCTTTGGCGCTCAGCCTTCTTCACAGTCTTAACTCTCACATCCATACATGACCACAGGAAAAACCATAGCCTTGATTAGACGGACCTTAGTCGGCAAAGTAATGTCTCTGCTTTTCAATATGCTACCTAGGTTGGTCATAACTTTTCTTCCAAGGATTAAGCGTCTTAGTTTCATGGCTGCAATCACCATCTGCAGTGATTTTGGTGCCCCCAAAAATAAAGTCTGACACTGTTTCCCCATCTATTTCCCATGAAGTGATGGGACTGGATGCCATGATCTTTGTTTTCTGAATGTTGAGCTTTAAGCCAACTTTTTCACTCTCCTCTTTCACTTTCATCAAGAGGCTTTTAGTTCCTCTTCACTTTCTGCCACAAGGGCTGTGTCATCTGCATATCTGAGGTTATTGATATTTCTCCCGGCAATCTTGATTCCAGCTTGTGTTTCTTCCAGTCCAGCGTTTCTCATGATGTACTCTGCATATAGTTAAATAAGCAGGGTGACAATATACAGCCTTGATGTACTCCTTTTCCTATTTGGAACCAGTCTGTTGTTCCATGTCCAGTTCTAACTCTTGCTTCCTGATCTGCATACAGATTTCTCAAGAGGCAGGTCAGGTGGTCTGGTATTCCCATCTCTTTCAGAATTTTCCACAGTTTATTGTGGTCCACACAGTCAAAGGCATAGTCAATAAAGCAGAAATAGATGTTTTTCTGGAACTCTCTTGCTTTTTCCATGATCCAGCGGATGTTGGCAATTTGATCTCTGGGTCCTCTGCCTTTTCTAAAACCAGCTTGAACATCTGGAAGTTCACGGTTCACATATTGCTGAAGCCTGGCTTGGAGAATTTTGAGCATTACTTTACTAGCATGTGAGATGAGCGCTATTGTGCGGTAGTTTGAGCATTATTTGGCATTGCCTTTCTTTGGGATTGGAATGAGAACTGACCTTTTCCAGTCCTGTGGCCACTGCTGAGTTTTCCAAATTTGTTAGCATATTGAGTGCAGCACTTTCACAGCATCATCTTTCAGGATTTGAAACAGCTCCACTGGAATTCCATCACCTCCACTAGCTTTGTTCGTAGTGATGCTTTCTAAGGCCCACTTGACTTCACATTCCAGGATGTCTGGCTCTAGATGAGTGATCACACCATCGTGATTATCCAGGTCGTGAAGATCTTTTTTGTACGGTTCTGTGTATTCTTGTCATCTCTTAGTATCTTCTGCTTGTGTTAGGTCCATACCATTTCTGTCTTTTATCGAGCCCATCTTTGCATGAAATGTTCCCTTGGTATCTCTAATTTTCTTGAAGAGATCTCTAGTCTTTCCCATTCTGTTCTTTTCCTCTATTTCTTTGCATTGATCGCTGAGGAAGGCTTTCTTATCTCTTCTTGTTATTCTTTGGAACTCTGCATTCAGATGCTTATATCTTTCCTCTTCTCCTTTGTTTTTCACCTCTCTTCTTTTCAAAGCTATTTGTAAGGCTTCCCCAGGCAGCCGTTTTGCTTTTTTTGCATATCTTTTCCATGGGGATGGTCTTGATCCCTGTCTCCTGTACAATGTCACGAACCTCCATCCATAGTTCATCAGGCAGTCTATCTATCAGATCTAGGCCCTTAAATCTATTTCTCACTTCCACTGTATAATCATAAGGGATTTGATTTAGGTCATACCTGAATGGTCTAGCAGTTTTTCCTGCTTTCTTCAATTTCAGTCTGAATTTGGTAATAAGGAGTTCATGATCTGAGCCACAGTCAGCTCCTGGTCTTGTTTTTGTTGACTGTATAGAGCTTCTCCATCTTTAGCTGCAAAGAATATAATCAGTCTGATTTCAGTGTTGACCATCTGGTGATGTCCATGTGTAGAGTCTTCTCTTTTGTTGTTTGGAAGAGGGTGTTTGCTATGACCAGTGCATTTTTTTGGCAAAACTCTATTAGTCTTTGCCCTGCTTCATTCCACATTCCAAAGCCAAATTTGCCTTCGGGTGTTTCTTGACTTCCTACTTTCACATTCCAGTCCCCTATAATGAAAAAAAAATCTTTTCTGGGTGTTAGTTCTAAAAGGTCTTGTAGGTCTTCATAAAATTGTTCAACTTCAGCTTCTTCAGCATTACTGGTTGGGGCATAGGCTTGAATTATTGTGATATTGAATGGTTTGCCTTGCAGACACACAGAGATCATTCTGTCATTTTTGAGATTGCATCCAAGTACTGCATTTTGGACTCTTTTGTTGACCATGATGGCTACTCCATTTCTTCTGAGGGATTCCTGCCCACAGTAGTAGATATAATGGTCATCTGAGTTAAATTCACCCATTCCAGTCCATTTTAGTTCAGTGATTCCTAGAATGTTGATGTTCACTCTTGCCATCTCATGTTTGACCACTTCCAATTTGCCTTGATTCATGGACCTGACATTCCAGGTTCCTATGCAATATTGCTCTTTACAGCATCAGACCTTGCTTCTATCACCAGTCATATCCACAGCTGGGTATTGTTTTTGCTTTGGCTCCATCCCTTCATTTTTTCTGGAGTTATTTCTCCACTGACCTCCAGTAGCATATTGGGCACCTACTGACCTGGAGAGTACCTCTTTCAGTATCCTACAATTTTGCCTTTTCATATTGTTCATGGGGTTCTCAAGGCAAGGATACTGAAGTGGTTTGCCATTCCCTTCTCCAGTGGACCACATTCTATCAGACCTCTCCACCATGACCCGCCCATCTTGAGTTGCTCCACAGGCATGGCTTAGTTTCATTAAGTTAGACAAGGCTGTGGTCCTAGTGTGATTAGAATGACTAGTTTTTTGTGATTATGGTTTCAGTGTGTCTGCCCTCTGATGCCCTCTTGCAACACCTACCATCTTACTTGGGTTTCTCTTTGGCGTGGGGTATCTCTTCACGGCTGCTCCAGCAAAGCACAGCCGCTGCTCCTTACCTTGGATGAGGGGTATCTCCTCCTGCCACCCTTCCTGACCTTCAACGTGGGATGGCTCCTCTAGGCCCTCCTGCACCCGCACAGCCACCACTCCAGTGACTATATTAAAAAAGCACATCACAGGGCTAGGGACAGGCTACAGAGGAACAGTTAAACTGGCAGAAAGGTAGAATGCCAGATCGCTAATACACTGATACTTAAGAACAGAACTGCAGTAGGAGATGAACTCACAAATCATAAAAGTTCAGGGTTTAGAAGTTGATATAATTTTTTGAAGATTTTAATTAATATAAATTTTGTTTTTGTTATCACGTATCCTAATTCTTTTTAAATGTGTAATCTATATCATGTTACATGGCAACTCAGTGTTGACCACAGTGTTCAATCAGTCATAATGTTCTGTTCTTCACCCTCTTCCAACAACACAAGACTCTACACATGGACATTACCAGATGGTCAACACTGAAATCAGATTGATTATATTCTTTGCAGCCAAAGATGGATAAGCTCTATACAGTCAGCAAAAACAAGACTGGGAGCTGACTATAGCTTAGATCATGAATTCCTTATTGCCAAATTCAGCCTTAAATTGAAGAAAGTAGGGAAAACCACTGAACCATTCAGGTATGACCTAAATCAAATCTGTAACGATTATACAGTGGAAGTGACAAATAGATTCAAGGGATTAGATCTGATAGAGTACCTGAAGAATTAGGGACAGAGGTTCATGACATTGTACAGGAGACAGGGAGCAAGACCATCCCCAAGAAAAAGAAATGCAAAAAAGCAAAATGGTTGCCTGAGGAGGCCTTAGAAGTAGCTGTAAAAAGAAGAGAAACAAAAGGCAAAGGAGAAAAGGAAAGACATACCCATTTGAATGCAGAGTTCCAAAGAATGGCAGGGAGAGATAAGAAAGCCTTCCTCACTGATCAATGCAAAGAAATACAGGAAAACAATGGAATGGAAAAAACTAGAGGTCTCTTCAAGAAAATTAGAGATACCAAGGGAACATTTCATGCAAAGATGGGCACAATAAAGGAAAGAAATGGTATGGACCTAACAGAAACAGGACATTAAGAGGTGGCAAGAATACACAGAACTATACAAAAAAGATCTTCATGACACACATAATCACAATGGTGTGATCACTCACCTAGAACCAGACATCCTGGAATATGAAGTCAAGTGGCCTTAGGAAGCATCACTACAAACAAAGCTAGTGGAGGTGATGGAATTCCAGTTGAGCTATTTCAAATCCTAAAAGATGATGCTGTGAAAGTACTACACTCAATATGCCAGCAAATTTGGAAAACTCAGCAGTGGCCCCTGGAAAAAGTCAGTTTTCATTCCAGTCCCAAAGGAAGGCAATGCCAAATCACAACAAACTGTGGAAAGTTCTTAAAGATACGGGAATGCCAGATCACCTGACCTGCTTCCTGAGAAATGTGTAGGCAGGTCAAGAAGCAATAATCAGAACTGGACATGGAACAACAGACTGGTTCCAAATCGGGAAAGGAGTACGTCGAGGCTGTATATTGTCACCCTACTTGTTTAACTTATATGCAGAGTACATCATGAATAATGCCAGGCTGGATGAAGCACAAGCTGGAATCAAGATTGGCAGGAGAAATATCAATAATCTCAGATATGCAGATAACACCACCCTATGGCAGAAAGTGAAGAGGAACTGAAGAGCCTCTTGATGAAAGTGAGTGTAGGGAACTAGGTTTAAAGAAGGTTGAGAAGTGCTTGCAAACGAGACTCTCAACCAGGGCTGAACATTCTTGCAAACGAGATGTTCTGCCCAGTGTAGGGAACTAGGTTTAAAGAAGGTTGAGAAGTGCTTGCAAACGAGACTCTCAACCAGGGCTGAACATTCTTGCAAACGAGATGTTCTGCCCAGTGTAGGGAACTAGGTTTAAGAAAGATTGAGAAGTGCTTGCAAACGAGACTCTCAATCAGGGCTGAGCATTCTTGCAAACGAGATGTTCAGCTAAAAATCCTGTTTGTTCCCATGGGAAAAGAACATTGCTTGCACACAAGGACGTTTCTCTGATTCCTCAAAAGGAACAGACCCTGGGACAAAACGGATTCTAAGTTGATAAGGAAGTTCCCCAAAACAAAGTCTTAGCTGCAGTAAATAAGCCAAGGTAAAGGTTATCTCGCCCTGAGCCTGCGCACTGTATAGTCTCTGAATCATAGTGCTTGTCAGCTTGCCCTGTAGGTTGTTGTGCAAGGGATAGAAAATTAAGCAGCTGTAAGAAGCAAGTGTTAAAATATAAAGATTTAAACCACTCTGCAGTGTTGGTGTTTCATTCCGTCGCCGGCATCTGGCGCCCAACGTGGGGCTCGACGGAACCGAAAGGGTAAGCACCCCGGGGCAAAAGGCTAAAAGGGGGACTTTCGGGAAATAGAGAAAAAGAGAAAATAATAAAAATCCGAAAGGGTAAACACCCCGGAGCAAAAGGCTGAAAGGGGGACTTTCGAGAAAAAGAGAAAATAATAAAAATCCGAAAGGGTAAACACCCCGGAGCGAAACGCTGAAAGGGGGACTTTCGAGAAAAAAAGAAAAAATTCCTCTTGTTTTAACAGGCTTAGGATCAATAGCAGATGTGTGGAAAAGCACTTCTCAACCTTCTTTAAACCTAGTTCCCTACAGAGAGGAGAGTGAAAAACCTGGCTTTAAACTCAACATTCAGAAAACTAAGATCATGGCATCTGTTCCCATCCTTCCATGGCAAATAGATGGGGAAACAGTGGAAACTGGCTGACTTTATTTTCTTCAGCCCCAAAATCACTTCAGATGGTGACTGCAGCCATGAAATTAAAAGACGCTTACTCCTTGGAAGGAAAGTTATGACCAACCTAGACAGCATATTGAAAAGCAGAGATATTACTTTGCCAACAAAGGTCCATCTAGTCAAAGCTATGGTTTTTCCAGTGGTCATGTATGGATGTGATAGTTGGACTATAAAGAAAGCTGAGCGCTGAAGAATTGATGGTTTTGAACTGTGGTGTTGGAGAAGACTCCTGAGAGTCCATTGGATTGTAAGGAGATCCAACCAGTCTATCCTAAAGGAGGTCAGTCCTGGGTGTTCACTGGAAGGACTGATGTTGAAGCTGAAACTCCAATACTTTTGCCACCTCATGTGAAGTGTTGACTCATTGGAAAAGACCCTGATGCTGGAAGGGATTTGGGGCAGGAGGAGAAGGGGACGACAGAAGATGAGATTGCTGGACGGCATCACCGACTTGATGGACATGGGTTTGGGTGGACTCTGGGAGTTGGTGATGGACAGGGAGGTGCCGGGAGCCAGCACGGGTCACCCCACCCATGACAAGGTCATGTCGAAGAGAACTGTTAAGCAAGGCTTCAGGACTCAAGGGGCTCCCTAGACCAGCTCGAGCATCTACCCCCAAACCAGAATCTGTCTGTCTTACTATTTCATGACTTTCACCAACTCCTCTGACATTAACAGGGGACTATCCCCGACCGCCTTTCTCTGGAGAAAATCAACTTGGGGCTCTAGCTAATAAGTCTCCTGGACATGAGAGGAATGTTTCAAATCAAATCCTCTGTTAGCATTCTAGCTTGCTTGGCAGGTTTATCCAGACTCTTGCAGCTACGCATATGATTATTCGCAGCCTCTCAACTGTGAGAGGCACAGGAAGCCTAAAACATAGAGCCTTTCGAAGAGTTAAAAGTTATTAGAGTAGTACTGGTGTAGGATTTCATTATTGGGCCAATGCTTGTTGCTAAGTTCCCATATCTCTTATCCACTGTGCACCTGGGAGTGCATTAGTTAACATAGTTGGAATGTAAGAAAAACAAGTGTAGCCTTGAATTAACCACATCAGACCTTTGAGTTAATTGGTTCTTTCTTTCTTGTAGCTCATTGCACCTTTGCTCTATGAGAAATGTAACTCTGTTTAGCATTTTCTGAGGCTGACATAGATTAGAAATATAAAGAAAACACACTTTGAGGAAAAATAAGTTTTCTGGTTGCACAGCCTTTATCAAAAGAGGGTCATATAATGTTGACAGGCCTCCAAGGCCAGAAGATACTGTACACAACATTGTTTGTGGGAAAGGTATGCAGAAAAAATCCTGGTTTCGATAAGGGCAAAACTGCTGGAATGTTGGGGCTGACTCTGTATGACCTTGCATCTTTCATTTCCTTCTATGTACAAGTTAAGGTATAAAAGTCCCTTTTGAAAATAAAGTGAAGGGCCTTGCTCGAAAAAGCTTGGTCACCCCATGTCTCTTTTTTTCTTTCTTTCTCTTTCTTACTCTCTTTTTCAGGCTGATCCTTTGGAGCATAGAGGCACTCTGTGTTCACTTATCTGTCTGGGTTTCTAAGTCCTGAAGGGGAAGGTGTTCTGTGTCTTCACTCCCTCGGGAGACTGGGAGGGCATCTGTGGCCTACGTGAACAGAGCAAGCTCCTTGTCTTGGGGCTTTATTGGCTTTCTGTGTAAACCAGGGAATATCAGCCTCTTTCTCTCCTCTACTCCTCTCTCATTCATTCATTCATTCGCCAACGCCGTTTCTCCTTTGGGTTCCCCTGGATCCCGCGGCGGCTGGACCCCGGCAGGGAGGCCTGGCGTGCTGCAGTTCCTGGGGTTGCAAAGAGTCAGACACGACTGAGCGACTGACTGAACTGACTGAAACAAAGACCCAGATCCTATAAAAGTGATGTAAACCACCTCTTTACTGTACTCCTCACTTAGGACCCCCACACTCCTCTCCGGGTGTGTACCTCTGCCTTTCCTCTGACATAAATAAATAAACTGTTTCTTTGTGTGCTCTCCCATACACCGTACTCTGTCTCTAGTAATAAACTTTGTACCTGTTTTGCAGTTTTTGCCTCCTTGAAACATTCTTGGTGTCAGACCGGGTAAGAATCAGGGAACTTCAGTTCTAGCCTCTGGCCCCTGGTGGACTGGTGGCTAGGCTTAATCCCTGGAAAGGGAAATAAGATCCTGCTTCAAGACTATTGTCTCTCTGAATAAGAGACTCTGCTTTCCAATGTGTGGGTGCAGGGTGTGGGTTCGATCCTTGGTCAGGGAACTGAGGTTCCACTTGCCATGGAATGTGACCAAAGTTAGAAGAAAAAAAAAAGTAAACAGTGTGGTTCAAATATAGCTGGTTGGATTTTCCTTTTCTCTACATATTAAGTGTGTATGTATGCATGTGTGCATGCTCAGTCCCTCAGTCACATCAGACTCTTGGTGACCCCACAGACTGTAGCCTGCTAGGTTCCTCCGTCCATGAGATTTCCCAGGCAAGAATACTAGAGTGGGTTGCCATTTCCTTTTCCAGGGGATCTTCCTGACCCAGGGATTGATCCCACATCTCCTGGGTCTCCTACACTATAGGTGGATTATTTACCACTGAACTTTCACATAGGATTGATCTTTATATATATTTTATATACTATATAAATGAGGAGATTTATTATCAGAATTGTCTTAGGTGATTATGGAGGCTGAAAAATCCTGCAATCTGCTGTCTGCAAGCTGGAGACCTGGGGAAGCTGGTAGTGTAATTCAGTTCAAGTCTGAAGTCCTGAGAATCAGGAATGCCAATGGCCTCTTCCCCCCCACAGCCCCCCGCTCCACCCCGGCCCCTTTTTAGTATAAAACACCTCTAGTTCCATTCTTATAGCAAGATTCAGTTTTGGTGTACCTAGTATTCCTGTTATTTAGATACTAAGATCAGATCCAGGAGTGCTTTAAGAGGGCATTTGGCAAAGGGGTAAAGAAAAATTAAGACAACATGGGAACCTAACTCTAGAAAGTGTTACAAAAGGGGAAGCATAAAAGAATTACATGGAAACTAAAAATGTGATATTTCACAACTTCTTATTTTAACGATACTTGAATCTTCCTCTTTTTAATAATTTTAGAAACATTTTACCATTTTAACTATAATATTTTTAAACATATAGAAAATAATGAAAAATTTCCATCTTCTAAATTATTCAATATTAATTTTTACCATATATTTTTGTTTTAAAGAAATAGAATGTTAAGAGTATAGCTAAAGCCCCATTCAATTTTCTCCCTTCCTCAGGGATAACCACTATTTTGCAGTTGATGTCTATTATTCTTTTAAGTATTTTTTCTTTTACTACATTTGTGTATGTGTGTGTATTGATAGGGCTTCCATGGTGGCTCAGATGGTAAAGAATCTGTCTGCAACGTGGGAGACTCAGGTTTGATCTGTGAGTCAGAAAGATCCCCTGAAGGAGAGAATGGCAACCCACTCCAGTATTCTTACCTGGAGAATTCCATGGACAGTGGAACCTGGAAAGTTCATGGGGTCAGAGAGAGTCAGACACGACTGAGTGACTAACACACACATGTATCGATATATATATGTGTGTATGTAATAAAAGTATCATTTAGTCTCTTAAAATTTTACATGAATACTATCATTGTATATATACTTTTGCTGACTATGTAACTCAACATTAAATTCTGGAAAAATAAAGATTCTATCATTTTAACTGATGTAATACTTTTCCATTATTTGCCCATAAATCAAAAATTTTATCATTACCCTACTAAAGAGCACCAAAGAATTGATGCTTTTGAACTGTAATGTTGGAGCAGACTCCTGAGAGTCCCTTGGACTGCAAGGAGATCCAACCAGTCCATTCTGAAGATCAGCCCTGGGATTTCTTTGGAAGGAATGATGCTAAAGCTGAAACTCCAGTACTTTGGCCACCTCATGCAAAGAGTTGACTCATTGGAAAAGATTCTGATGCTGGGAGGGATTGGGGGCAGGAGGAGAAGGGGACGACCGAGGATGAGATGGCTGGATGGCATCACTGACTCGATGGACATGAGTCTGAGTGAACTCCGGGAGTTGGTGATGGACAGGGAGGCCTGGCGTGCTGTGATTCATGGGGTCACAAAGAGTCAGACATGATGAGCGACTGAACTGAACTGAAGAGCAGTTAGTTTTTTCTCACTTGTTCACTATTTAAAAATCCTGCCCCAATTAGTGTTTTTGTACATGTCTCCCTGGCATATGACTTAAAGTTGTTGTTTTTTTTTTTTTTATCCAAAGCTCACATAGAAGGGGAATTCCTCTTATGTTATGGAGCTCATGCTGCTGCTGCTGCTAAGTTGCTTCAGTTGTGTACAACTCTGTGTGACCCCATAGACAGCGGCCCAACAGTCTCCCCCGTCCCTGGGATTCTCCAGGCAAGAACACTGGAGTGGGTTGCCATTTCCTTCTCCAATGGGTGAAAGTGAAAAGTGAAAGTGAAGTCGCTCAGTCAGGTCTGACTCTTAGCGACCCCATGGAGTGCAACCTACCAGGCTCCTCCGTCCATGGGATTTTCCAGGCAAGAGTACTGGAGTGGGGTGCCATCGCCTTCTCCAATGGAGCTCATGAGTCTTCCGCTTTTTTTTTCCATGAGTTTTCAACTTAACTAGGCAATGCTGAGTTGCACATTCCTAGCAAGAACTCATATGCATTTCTATTTTAGCACATCCACATCAACACTTGGTGTTACTGGACTCTAAAATTTTAGATAATGTATTGCTGATAAAATCATATCATTTTAATTTGCATTTCAGTGATTACCTGTAAAGCTAAGATTGCTTCATGTGGATTTTGCCATTTGATTTTCCTCTTTCTACAGCCTTTTATCTTTGTTTTTTCTTATTGATCTTTATATATTCTGGATATAAATTCTTTGTCAATTACTTATGTTGCAAGTAACTCTACAGATAGGAAATGGCATCTCAGTAATAAACTAAGTTCCCTATATTCTTTGGATATTGGAATTTTTTTAAAAAAAGCCCTGGATTCTTTTTTTTTTTAATACACTACTTTTTAAGAGCAGTTTTAGGTTCACAGCAAAAACGAGCAGAATATGCAGAGCTCCCAATACTTCTGCTTTCCCCCACCCCCGCCCCACCCATAGCTTCCACCATTGTCAATACCCTCCACCAGAGTGATGCATTTGTTACAACTGATGTTCCCACAC
The DNA here is from genome assembly GCF_016772045.2 of Ovis aries. Classification (NCBI taxonomy): domain Eukaryota; kingdom Metazoa; phylum Chordata; class Mammalia; order Artiodactyla; family Bovidae; genus Ovis; species Ovis aries. Next base: position 91,552,663 of record NC_056059.1, on the reverse strand, counting down.
TGACACATTATCACAAGTATCTTGCTTATATAAGGGTTCACTCTTGATGTTGTACATTCCATGGGTTTTGACAAATGTATGACATGTATCCACTATTATAATATCATACAGGGTAGTTTCACCACCCTGAAAATCATTTCTGTTCTGCTATTCATCTCTCTTTTCCCCCTAACCCTTGATAATCCCTGATCTTTTCACTAGCTTTGCCTTTTCCAGAATATCCTAGAATTGGAATTATAATGGTATGTAGCTTTTTCAGATTAGCTTCTTCCACCTGGTACTATACATTCTGTTTCCTCCATGTCTTTTTATAGTTTTCTAGTGCATCACTTTTCAGTGTAAGCAATCTATTGAAGAACATCCTGATTACTTACAAGTTCCGCCAGTTATGATTAAAGCTAAGATTAATAGCCATGTGCATTTTTTTAATGGACCTAAGTTTTCCGCTCCTTGGGTAAATATCAAAGAGAGTGATTGCTGGATTATATGGTAAGAATATGTTTAGTTTTGTAAGAAATCATCAAACTATCTTCCTTCTAGCTTCCACTTACTCCGTTCCAAAGCTGCACCCACGGTTTTAGGTATTCAGTATCATTCCACTTGCATTACCCAGATCTGTATCAGTTATCTATTGGTGCATAACAAATTACCACAAAATTTAGTGGCTTAAAGTAGTGAACATCATTTCACAGTCTCTGTGGGTCAGGAATTTTGGGTGTCTTAGCTGGGGCTTCCCAGGTGGCTCTAGTGGTAAAGAACTTGCCTGCCAATGCAGGAGACATGAAAGACTCAGGTTCAATCCCTGGGTCGGGAAGACCCCTGGAGTAGGAAATGGCAACCCTCTCCATATTCTTGCCTGGAAAATTACATGGATAGAGGAGCCTGGCAGGCTACAATCCATGGGGTTGCAAAGAGTCAGTCACGACTGAGCACATGGAGCAGGTTATAACCTGCGGTCTCTCTCTCAATGGGGCTAGAGGATCCACTCCCCAAATGGCTTCTTCATACAACTGTTAGCAAGAAGTCTCAGTTCCTCTGTGGCTCTTGGTAGAAGGTCTCAGTTCCTTAGGTTAGGGACTTTTTCGTGAGATTTCTTTAGTGTCCTCAGATTATGAGAACTTGTTTCTTTCAGAGTGAGCAATCCAAGAGACAGTGCAAGGAATTCAAAATGTCTTGTGACCCAGTTTAGGAAGTCAGACACCATGATTTCTTTGGCTCTATTCTATATGTGAGAAGCAAGTCACTAAATATAACCCACAATCAAGAGGGAGGGAATTAAACTCCACCACTGGAACAGAGGAGTACTGAAGAACACGTAGATCTAGTTTAAGACTACCACACTACTTGTCAGCTGAACAAAATGAGAGGCCAGCTATAAAAGCATTATATTCCGTGTTTCTTATGTATCATCTACTTTTTCGAATTCGCCACAGAAGTAATTTTTAAACTGTAGATTCTGGCATTGATAAGCCATGAAATTAGCATATAACATCTCTGAAATCCGGAGAGCAGAGAAGCAACAGAAAACAGAGGGCTGACAGTTTTTTAATTCCAGATATCCCTTTTAATCTATGTTTTAACTGTCCCATAAACCTATGTATAACTGTTTAATAGAAGAGGAATAGATTATATGAAATTGTTTAATTGTAAATAATACCTAATTTACCACAGTTCAGTTCAGTTCAGTTCAGTCACTCAGTCGAGTCCGACTCTTTGCGACCCCATGAATCACAGCACGCCAGGCCTCCCTGTCCAACACCATCTCCCAGAGTTCACTCAGACTCACATCCATCAAGTCCGTGATGCCATCCAGCCATCTCATCCTCTGTCGTCCCCTTCTCCTCCTGCCCCCAATCCCTCGCAGCATCAGGGTCTTTTCCAATGAGTCAACTCTTCCCATGACATGGCCAAAGTACTGGAGCTTCAGCTTTGGCATCATTCCTTCCAAAGAAATCCCAGGGCCGATCTCCTTCAGAATGGACTGGTTGGATCTCCTTGCAGTCTAAAGGACTCTCAAGAGTCTTCTCCAACACCACAGTTCAAAAGCATCAATTCTTTGGCACTCAGCCTTCTTCACAGTCCAACTCTCACATCCATACATGACCACAGGAAAAACCATAGCCTTGACTAGACCAACCTTAGTTGGCAAAGTAATGTCTCTGCTTTTGAATATGCTGTCTAGCTTGGTCATAACTTTTCTTCCAAGGAGTAAGCGTCTTTTAATTTCATGGCTGCAGTCACCATCTGCAGTGATTTTGGAGCCCCAAAAAAGTAAAGTCTGACACTGTTTCCACTGTTTCCCCATCTATAGATCTATTCATTCGATACATTTATGGTTGTTTTAAAATTTGTATTTGTTTTTAATTTTTTTTTTAATATCACTCCTGAAATGACAGGAAATCATTTTTTTTTTTTTTAATGTAAGTGCATTTCTTTGAACCCAGCTAACATATTGGCTCCCTTGATTTTTTTCTGAATGCACCTTTGGCTAAAACAGGCAACTGCTGTTACTCAGGCTTTGTAAATGGGCAAATTAACATCTGGGTCTTCACTTAAATTTTATAGAAAGACTAGGAAGAAACAGGAACAGAGGCTTGAAACTTCAGCCCAGTGACACGGAAGCCATAAAAATGGAGGAAATCCGTGAACATATGACATAAAACGAACCTATCTACCAAACACAAATAGAGAACAGATATGTGGTCACCAAGGGGGGCAGGGGGAGGAATGGATCAGGAGTTTGGGGTTAGCAGATGCAAACTGCTATTTTATATAGAATGGATAAACAGCAAGGTCCTACTGTTTAACACATGGAGCTACATTTAATATCCTGTGATAAATCATAATGGGAAAGAACATGTACAATGGAATAACTTTGCTGTATAGCAGAAATTAACACAGCACTATAAAAATCAGGAGTAGTGATGGTGTACTCTAGTTGGGAGAGGGGTGGCTGAAAAAAAGTAAGCCTTACTGAAAAAAAGCGAACTTTCCAAATTCTCCCTACACACTTCACAAACAGTGCTAACCATTAAGGAATGTTTCTGTCTTATTAAGTCTGGTGATTTTTCCTAAGACTAACATGTTTTGTCTCCCTTACAGGGAACACAAAAAGGTAAAGATGCTTCAAGTTACTGATTAGGAGGTGGAATTTGGATTCTGACAGTCTGGCTTTGAGGCTAGTTCACCAGTGATGAGACCTCGGGCAAATTACACATTTCTTATCAGGAAAAAGGGAGAGAATCGGTAGAACCTATCTTCTGGCTTTCCCCCCCCCACCCCCCATTTATTTTTTACTGAAGGGTAATTTCTTTCCTAAAAGATGATGCTATTAAAGTGCTGCACTCAATATGCCAGCAAATTTGGAAAACTCAGCAGTGGCCACAGGACTGGAAAAGGTCAGTTTTCATTCCAATCCCAAAGAAAGGCAATGCCAAACAATGATCAAACTACCACACAATCGCACTCATCTCACATGATAGCAAAGTAATGCTCAAACTTCTCCAACTAAGGTTTCAACAGTACGTCAACCAAGAACTTCCAGATGTTCAAGCTGGGTTTAGAAAAGGCAGGGGAACCAGAGATCAAATTGTCAACATCCACTGGATCATCAAAAAAGCAAGAGAGTTCCAGAAAAACATCTACTTCTGTTTTATTGACTATGCCAAAGCCTTTGATTGTGTGGATCACAACAAACTGGAAAATTCTTAAAGAGCTGAGAATGCCAGATCACCTGACCTGCCTTCTGAGAAATCTGTATGCAGGTCAAGAAGCAATAGTTAGAACTAGACATGGAACAACAGACTGGTTCCAAGTCATGAAAGGAGTACGTCAAGGCTGTATATTGTCATCCTATTTATTTAACTTATATGCAGAGTACATCATGAAAAATGCCAGGCTGGATGAAGCACAAGCTGGAATCAAGATTGCTGGGAGAAATATCAATAATCTCAGATATGCAGATGACACCACCCTTATGGCAAAAAGCGAAGAGGAACTGAAGAGCCTCTTGATGAAAGTGAGAGGAGAGTGAGAAAGCTGGCTTAAAACTCAACATTCAGAAAACTAAGATCATAGCATCTGGTCCCGTCATTTCATGGCAAATAGACAATGGAAACAGTGGCTGACTTTATTTTCTTGGGCTCCAAAATCACTGCAGATGGTGACTGTAGCCATGAAATTAAAAGACGCTTACTCCTTGGAAGAAAAGCTATGCCCAACCTAGACAGCATATTAAAAAGTAGAGACATTACTTTGCCAAAAAAAAGTCCATCTAATCAGAGCTGCGGTTTTTCCAGTAGTCATATATGGATGTGAGAGTTGGGACTATAAAGAAAGCTGAGCGTGGAAGAATTGATGCTTTTGAACTATGGCGTTGGAGAAGACTCCTGAGAGTTCTTTGGACTGCAAGGAGATCCAACCAGTCCACCCTAAAGGAAATCAGTCCTGAGTATTCATTGGAAGGACTGATGATGAAGCGAGACTCCAATACTTTGGCACCTGATTCGAATAACTGACTCATTGGGAAAGACCCTGTTGCTGGTAAAGATTGAAGGCAAGAGGAGAAGGGGATGACAGAGGATGAGATGTTTGGATGGCATCACCTACTCGATGAACATGAGTTTGAGCATGCTCTGGGAGTTGGTGATGGACAGGGAAGCCTGGCGTGCTGCAGTCACGGGGTCGCAAAAACTCGGACACGGCTGAGCTACTGAACTGAGCTGAATTGCTTTACAGTGCTGTTGTGGTTTCTGCCATACATCAACGTCAGTCATAACTATATGTACCCCCTCCCTCTTGAACGTCCCTCTGCCTCCGTCACCCCCACCCCCACCCCATTCCACCCCCTGTAGGTTGTGATGCAGTGTTCTGGCTTGTTTTGATGGTTAGATGAGACAGAAAGGGCAAAAGCACTTGGCACATAGATGTTAGCTAAGTTTTTAGCTTTTTAAAAGAAACTGAGAAGTAGGATTGTTGAACTCAAAAAGCTCTCCTTCCCCTTATAAAATCCATATAAACTTTTGAAGAATTTAAATAAAAGCAAATGAGGTGGGGGTAGGAGGACTCTTCCTACCCCAACAGAACTGTCCCGCTTCACCGCTGAAATCATTTTCTCAAACACCCTCTACGCCGCAGATTACACGCTCTCGGCCGACCTGAGTGGGATGGGGCGGGGAGCGGGAGTGAGAAGCCGGCGGCCGCATTTATCATCCCGGGACCTGGAACCCCGCCGCACGCTTGGCCGGGGGCGGGGACGCGGGCGTGGTAAGGAGGCATCCGGGCGGGAGGCCACAGGCTAGGCTAGAGAGGCAGCTCTACTCGCAGTTCCGGGTCCCGGGGATTAGGCGGGCCGAGCGGCGCGCAGGCTCCCCCTCCAGCCCCCAGGCTCCGCCTCCTCCTTCTCCAGAGCTCCTCCGGGGCGCAGCGGGTGGCCGCAGGGTCGCAATTGTGGCCGCCCGAGCAATGAGAGCCGCCGGCCCGAGCGCGCGCCCGGCGCTGGCGCTGCTGCTACTGCTGGCCGGAGCCGAGGTGTCGGCCGCCGCCGCGCCGCCTGCCCCGCCGCTCTTCAATGTGAGCCTGGACGCGTCTCCCCAGCTGCGCTGGCTGCCGGTGCTGCAGCACTACGACCGGGACTTCTTGCGCTCCGCGATGGCCCATATCATCCAGTGAGCGCCGGCGAGGGGGCGCGGGCGCGGGTGGGAGTGTGGGAAAGCCCAGACACGTGCTGCCCAAACACTCTCCAATCCCCGGGCGTCTGGAGTGGCAGCGGGTAGGGCCGCCTAGAACTGGCATTGGCCACTGCTCCAGGCCGGCAGCGTCGGGGTTGGGGGGTGACCCGGCGCAGCTGGTTTGACTTTCAGGTCCGGTGTCACCAATGGCACCCTCGTCCACCAGCCATTCTGGATCAAGGTAGCGAGTGGATTGTCACCCGGGCTGTCGCCCCGGCTGCTCAGCTACAGTAGGGAACGCACCCCCACGCACTCCTAGCAGGCCTCGAGGGACCCCAGGCTCACCCCTTTGGGAACCACTCTCCGTCACCCTCTTTCCGGCTCTTGGATGTTCTTTTCTCTCCTGGACTCCGCGTTCGGGTGATGCTGTCTGGACGTGGATTGTCAGCTCTTTGGTTAAGGGAGGCATCTAGAACTCACCCCAAGAAGGAAAGCTTTAGGTACCCCCCAGCACCCCCAGTACACACGCATAGTACCGACCTCCGAGCAGATCAGACACCCTCGTGGTTTTCCCTTTCTAGAGATTATGTCCCGCCGTGGGTCCTTGCATTGATCAGAAAAGTCGTCCGGGAGCTGGAACTCTTCCTGCCGCAGCCCTTCACCGACGAGATACGCGGCATGTGCGACGCCCTGGACTTCAACCTGGTCGACTGCGTTCTTCTCAACCTGGCCTACGAGTTCAGCGCGTGAGTGCGCAGCTCTAGCGCGGATTAATTTGCGATTTAGCGGGGATTCCGGCGACATTTGAGTGGGAGGAGACGTGCTTTCAGTGTGATAAAAAGAGGGTGCTGACCGGGTTCCCCAGGAACCTGCAGTGCTTCCTCTTTGCTTCTCTGGGTGAGTCTGAGCAGCAGATTATGAGCTTCAAGAAGAAAAGCACCTTCTCTGACCTCAACACTGAACTGTTCTTGGAGAAGCCCCCTTTTTTCCCTTCTCCAATCCGGGTAGCCTCCCACTTTCAAAACTCTGCTAACACGTAGTCTTCCAGGAAAGTTTTGAAATAATCCCCCACTTAAGTTAATCCAGTGACTGTCCAACCTTATAGTCAGGGGGTTGTCCCAGCATTCATTTGTTTCTCTGACTTTATCCCTCCATGTTCATCATGGCTAGTGATCATGACTCCTCTTTCTCAGCCCATTTCCTCCGGCGGTGGGAGCACAGGCTACGCTGTTCTGGCTTGCAGAGCTAGCCAGTATTTGATACCTGCAGTGGGCATGATCGGCTGTGGTGCACACAGGGGAAAGCAATGCGGAGTGTGCGGTTGATCCCAGGCAGAGTCAGGGGGGAGCCTCAAGTCTGTGGGCTCAGTAACAGGTCTTGGAAGTAAGAGAGATTTGACTTGATTTCTGTCTTCAGGACTTATTGTTTTGCCACCAGACCAGCTTCATCTAGTAACATCTTTCAGATACTTATACCTTCTGCCTGCAAAAATATTTAAAAACCTTTTTTTTTCCCTGTGGATAATGAAACTTTACTGCTTCTTGGCACCTCCTAGAATACCTAGGCAGTATAGGTTAAGAATCACTGTGACTGCCATCCTCTTCAGGGAAATGTTTTAAGACACAGATAGACACAAATATGTTAAAGTGCTTTTCAATTGACCTAAGTTAATTTTGTCATTTTTTGTCTCCTACCCCAATCTTTTTCCTATTCTGACATGTGACTTTCTCAATGAAAAAATTAGCTATTTTCATTTTCCTCTTCTTTTGTTGGAGTTACTGTATTCAAACCAACTAAAGCAAAAGTTCTAGTAAAAAAATTCTAACTTTTGGATTTGATTTTAAGATATATACTGAATTGCCTGACAAGGAAAAGCACCATCAGATTCCACTAGCATTAACAAAGGAAATGTTTTGTCCTCATTTCCGGTATAAGACTTTTTGAATAAGATTAAGCAAGGCTGTGGTTGTTGTTCAGTTGCTAAGTCATGTCTGACTCTTTGTGACCCCATGGACTGTAGCATGCCAGGCTCCTTTGTCCTCCACCATCTCCTGGAATTTGCTCAGACTCAAGTAAAACTAGCTACCCTTTATTGAGCCTACTAGGTACGAGGCCCTGGAGATGGTATTACATTTTGTAATGTGGAAACCAAGCCTCAAAGGGGACAATTTGCTGAAAGTCAGGTGCATGTTGAGTCATCAGAGCTGCTGCTAAAAGCACGTGTCCCCAGTGCACTGCGGCGCATCTCCCAGAGCAGAGCCCAGCTCCCTAGCTGTCACCTGTGCTTGGGGGCCTCTCATGAAAAAAAACATTTGGCATGACACAGAAGAACTGTTGCCTGCCCAGTTTTGAAAAATCACCTTTGACAGAAAGTCTACAAACTTTATCAACTTCCGGTGTTCTGTCAGTTCCCTTCTTGACATGAACTCTTTGAAGATAAGAAACACTGATGGTGGTGGTGGTGGTTTAGTTGCTCAGTCGTGTCCGACTCTTTGTGACCCCACGGACTGTAGCCTGCCAGGCTCCTCCGTCCATGGGATTCTCTTGGCAAGAATACTGGAGTGAGTAGCCATCCCTGTCTCCAGGGGATCTTCCCAACCCAGGGATCAAACCTCCATCTCTTTTATCTCCTTCTTGGCACCACTGCCAAGAAGGTGCCACCAGAAACCTTGGAAAAAATGAAAACCCGACCAAGCTTCCTTTTTTAAATAATAAAAAAGTAAAATTTGTTTTCTCTTAATTAGTACTATGTAATAATAATACTCTTAAAAGTACTATGTAATCATTATGGAAAATTAATAAAGAAAAGGATAAAGAAAGTTAACCACAGTCCTGTTACTTAGAAATGACCATCCATCCTTCAGGATATTTCCTCTCAGTTTGTGTGTGTGTGTGTGTGTGTGTGTATCTTTCCCCTGCCCTAGAATTGAACATGATATATTTAAATATTTTTATGTAATATTACATATTCTCAGGGAATATGGACATTTAGACATCTTAACAAACCTCTTCCTCTTTTCCTCAAAATACATCTCTCCAGCTGGTAGTTCTTAAAAGATTCTTTTCTCTTGTTAGCTCTGTGCAGGGAGCCCTAAGGAGGACTGGAAAAGTGCAAAACCCCTAAATTGTTCACCCCTTTCTCAAGAAGAGAAAGTGAAACTGTGAGGCAGAATAGTTTGGTGTCATTGTACTTGTTCTGAGAAATTCGGAAGAGAGATGAGCTTCAACCAGCTTTGAATATCATGTTAAATAGATACATACTTCCAAGCAGAGGAGCAGGCAAATTTAAGTGATCTCACTGAGCCCAGAATAGGTCCATTTCAGATTTAGATTTAGGATGAAATTCTCATTCAGTATGTTTTCAATGTCATGTGTGCTGAGAGCAAAGGTCTAGTAACACTGAAGAAGCACTAGAGCTGTGTCCAGTTGTCTTTTTCATCTTGAATTATGAATCCATAGGATTACATAGCATATGTGTTCTTTATAAACGGGGGAAAAAAACACTTTGAGGACTTACTTTTTAAATAAAAAGCTCATTTCCTTTTTCTTGTTTTTGTTGTTCACTCATGTTGAACTTTTCCCTTTTCCCAGATTCTGCACCAGTATTGTGGCTCAGGACTCCAAAGGCCACATTTACCATGGCCGGAATCTGGATTATCCTTTTGGAAGTTTCTTACGCAACTTGACTTTGGATGTACAGTTCATAAAGAATGGGCAGGTATAGTCCGTATAGTGTAAGATTCAGAAATCAGAGACTTGCTAACCGGTTGGCGGTGACTTAGATGGTCTGCAGCTTAAGTGTGTTACCAATTTAAGATACCAAAAACATCAGCCTCCTGGAAAAACAAAACTATGGAGAGATTTACATCAAGTATGCCTGTAGAAATGAGAGTCATTTATTATTATTGAGTACCTACTTACAGAGCTCAAGCATTTTTCCCTAGGGAAATCTCTATGGAGCTATGATCAATCATCTACTTGGTTTCTTTCTTTTTTTTTTTGCTGAACCATTCAGCATGCAGAATCTTAGTTCCCTAACAGAGATGGAACCCCCACCCCCAGCACTGAAAGGGAGAATTTTAACCACTGGACAGCCAGGGAAGTCCCAATCGTCTACTTATGATACTAAGTCAGCTCTTTGCTTTTCCATGTTCAGGCTGCTGCTAGAATAGGGAGGGGCTGGGTAGCACAATGGCTAGGAACACCTACTTTGGGGATCTAACAGGGCTGGGTTTAAATCTTACTTCTGTCACTTCCTTTGTGAACTTGAGAAATTACTTATACCCATTTTGCAGATTACAGCTCAGAGAGGTTAATAACTACTTTATGGAGATAGTTATAAAGGTTAAATGAAGTGATCTATGCAAAGCATAAGGTAGATGCTTGATAAATAGTGGCCAAATAATAAATAGTTCTTTACAACTATAATTGACCTAAACTACTCTCTTTAATATTTAAGAAATTAAATCTTTTTATTTTCATCCTGCTGCTGCTAAGTTGCTTCAGTCGTGTCCGACTCTGTGCAACCCCAGAGACGGCAGCCCACCAGGCTCCCCCGTCCCTGGGATTCTCCAGGCAAGAACACTGGAGTAGGTTGCCATGTCCTTCTCCAATGGATGAAAGTGAAAAGTGAAAGTGAAGTCGCTCAGTCGTGTCCGACCTCAGCGACCCCATGGACTGCAGCCTTCCAGGCTCCTCCGTCCATGGGATTTTCCAGGCAAGAGTACTGGAGTGGGGTGCCATTGCCTTCTCCAAGTTTCTTTAAAAGTACAACCAAATGTGTACTATTGTCGCATCTCTGTATAAATATCTAGGGATATAGTAGTAATCAGTGTTTGCTGAATACCTAAAGCATATCATTGCCATGAAACAGAGCAGAGCATCCAAAAGTCAGATCTTGGCTTTGGGGGGAGAATGTTGTTTAAGGGTTTTATTTCATTTGTTCTTTGCATTTAGAGTTTGAGTCACAAATACTAGAAACTCATTTACTGAAAACTCGTTTGCTTTTACAAACAATAATTGTTTGTCATAAACATTCAAACAGTACAGAAATTTAAGGTGAAAGTTTCTCCTTTTTCCCAATTTCATTCCTTCACTTCAGCACTATTACCAATTTGATTTGTAGCTGAAGATTTACTTCAAAAATGGTTTTAAGTGGTAGCAATATCCATGAAAATAAATTCTGAAAGGACACCTGACAAAATGTTAGTAATTATTACTGAATGAGGGGACACTAATTATTTTCGTTTACTACTTTATGCTTTTCTCCATTATTCTACAGTGAGAAAATATTCTTAAAAATTGACATAAGTGCAATAAAAATAATTTCAACTGCTCCCTCTAGACTCACCCTAACCAACAGTTGTTCCATTTGTTTCTGTTACTCCTAGAGCTCCTATGGGAAACAGTCTTTTGGTTTGGCTTTTCTCAGTGCTCAGGCTATTATTATCAAATTTAACTGTTTACACTTGGGTATTGTCTTTCTGATGAGGGCTCATGACCAATAAATTGTTTTGCTAAATTAAGAACAGGTTATCTGGTTATCCTGGGACTTCCCTGGGGGTCGAGTGGCTAAGACTCCATGCTCCCAATGCAGGGGGCCAGGTTCCATCTCTGGTCAGGAAACTATATCCTGTATGCTGCAACTGAAAAAAAAAAAAAAAAAAAAAAAGACACAACGAAAGATCCTGCATGCTGCAACAAAGACCTGGCACAGCCAAATAAATAAATATTAAAAAATAAAAGAACAGGTTATCTGCCCAATAACAAGTTATCCACTGAATAAGCTCTTAAATTCCTTATGACTATACAGTGGAAGTAAGAAATAGATTTAAGGGACTAGATCTGATAGACAGAGTGCCTGATGAACTATGGACGGAGGTTTGTGACATGTACAGGAGGCAGGAATCAAGAAATCATCCCCAAGAAAAAGAATGCAAAAAAGCAAAATGGCTGCCTGAGGAGGCCTTACAGATAGCTGTGAAAAGAACAGAAGTGAAAAGCAAAGGAGGAAAGGAAAGATACAAGCATCTGAATGCAGAGTTCCCATAGCAAGGAGAGATAAGAAAGCCTTCCTCAGTGATCAATGCAAAGAAATACAGGAAAACAATAGAATGGAAAAGACTAGAGATCTCTTCAAGAAAATTAAAGATACCAAGGGAACATTTCATGCAAAGATAGGCTCAATAAAGGACAGAAATGAAATGGACCTAACAGAAGCAGAAGATATTAAGAAGAGGTGGCAAGAATACACAAGAACTGTACAAAAAGATCTTCATGACCCAGATAATCACAATGGTGTGATCACTCACACTCACCTAGAGCCAGACATCCTGGAATGTGAAGTCAAGTGGACCTTAGACAGCATCACTACAAACAAAGCTAGTGCAGGTGATGGAATTCCAGTTGAACTATTTCAAATCCTGAAAGGTGATGCTGTGAAAGTGTTGCACTCAATATGCCAGCAAATTTGGAAAACTCAGCAGTGGCCACAGGACTGGAAAAGGTCCGTTTTCATTCCAATTCCAAAGAAAGGCAATGCCAAAGAATGCTCAAACTACCGCGCAATTGCACTCATCTCACATGCTAGTAAAGTAATGCTCAAAATTCTTCAAGCCAGGCTTCAGCAATACGTGAACTTCCAGATGTTCAAGCTGGTTTTAGAAAAGGCAGAGGAACCAGAGATCAAATTGCCAACATCCGCTGGATCATCAAAAAAGAGAGTTCCAGAAAAACATCTATTTCTGCTTTATTGACTATACCAAAGCCTTTGACTGTGTGGATCACAATAAACTGTGGAAAATTCTGAAAGAGATGGAAATACCAGACCACCTGACCTGCCTCTTGAGAAACCTATATGCAAGTCAGAAAGCAAGAGTTAGAACTGGGCATGGACCAACAGACTGGTTCCAAATCGGGAAAGGAGTATGTCAAGGCTATAAATTGTCACCCTGCTTATTTAACTTATATGCAGATTACATCATAAGAAACACTGGACTGGAAGAAACACAAGCTGGAATCAAGATTGCCAGGAGAAATATCAATAACCTCATATGCAGATGACACCACCCTTGTGGCAGAAAGTGAAGAGGAACTAAAAGCCTCTTGCTGAAAGTGAAAGAGGAGAGTGAAAAAGTTGGCTTAGAGCTCAACATTCAGAAAACTAAGATCATGATATCCAGTCCCATCACTTCATGGGAAATAGATGGGGAAACAGTGGCTGACTTTATTTTTGGGTGCTCCAAAATCACTGCAGATGGTGATTGCAGCCATGAAATTAAATGATGCTTACTCTTTGGAAGGAAAATTATGACCAACCTAGATAGCATATTTAAAAGCAGAGACATTACTTTGCCAACAAAGGTCCGTCTAGTTAAGGCTATGGTTTTTGCAGTAGTCATGTATGGATGTGAGAGTTGGATGATGAAAGCTGAGTGCCGAAGACTTGATGCTTTTGAACTGTGGTGTTGGAGAAGCCTCTTGAGAGTCTCTTGGACTGCAAGGAGATCAACCAGCCCATCCTAAAAGAGATCAGCCCTGGGTGTTCATTGGAAGGAATGATGCTGAAGCTGAAACTCCAACACTCTGGCCACCTCATGTGAAGAGCTGATCCATTGGAAAAGACTCTGATGCTGGAAGGGATTGGGGGCAGGAGGAGAAGGGGACGACAGAGGATGAGAAGGTTGGATGGCAGCATCGACTCAATGGACATGGGTTTGGGTGGACTCCGGGAGTTGGTGATGGACAAGGAGGCCTGACATGCTGCAGTTCATGGGGTCGCAAAGAGTCAGATACAACTGAGCGACTGAACTGAACAGAACTGAATTAAGCTCTTATTCTTATCTAGTAGTCATAATTTTTAAAGTATTTTCAGATACAGGACTTCCTATGATCTGCATAACAGCCCTGTGAAGCAGACTCAAATCAATACTTCCATTCTTATCTGCTAGATGAAAGGGCCGGGCCTTAGACAGTGATTTGCTCCAAACAACAGGAGGAGATGAGGCAGAGGTGGGACCAAACCCAGGCCTTCAAGCAGTTTTCTCCACAAAACTCAGACTGTAAATTAGTCTCCTGCCCCAGCTAAGAGTTTATGCAAAATGACCTGTCACAGACAATTGAAAGCATTCATGAACGCTCAGTCTCTAAGTCATCTCTGACTCTGCAACCCCATGGACTGCAACCTGCCAGGCTGCCCTGTCTATGGGATTTCCCAGGCAAGAATATTGGAGTGAGTTGCTGTTTCTTCCTCCAAGGTATCTTCCCAACCCAGGGATTGAACCTGCATCTCCTACATTGGCAGGTGGATTCTTTACCACTGAGCCACCTGGGAAGCCCAATTGAAAGCGTTGAAATTTAGAAATAAAAGCAATTTTTATTGAACCATATGAGCTGGGCACAAGATACAATATCTTACAAATTCTATCTTATAGTTATAATTACATATTCTAAAATATCTGGAAAACTGCCAGTGATTTTGATTTTTATAACTTTAATTTTCTGAACTCTTCAAAAGTGACACGAATGTGAGTGTCAGTGTATCATGAGAATGAAGTGACCATAAGATTACTTTTTTCTTCCTATAGTTACAGTTTGCAAGGGCTTTAATAATGAGTAGATTTGTTACCATTTTACCTCCATGAATGGAAATGGGGAGAATTCATGAAAGGCCCTCAGTGTGTCTTGGGTAAGAAGTCATTTAGAAAATTGAGGCCACTGCATTTTCTCTTGTAATTTAGCCACTTTAAATTATTTTATAATCGGACAAGGTGGAAATATACAGCTAAATGAAAAGTTACTGGCATAAAATTCAGCTTTTTAGGGAAAAATGAAGCTATGTCCATTCATTTCTCAAAATATAAAAATATTAGTTCACTTTTATTGCACCATATGAGCTGGGCACTCTTCTAAGTACCTCTTTGAAAACTGAAATCTGGGGACTTCCCTAGTGGTTCCAGTGGTTAAGACTCTGTGCTTTCAGTGCAAGGAGTGTGAGTTCAGGCCCTGGTCTGGGAACTAAGATCCCATATGCTGCGTGATGTGGCCCCCCAAAAAAGAAAAATGAAGTCTGGTGTCTGAAATAGCTAGTAGAGTGTCTTTTTTTCCCTCAGGGATATAGTAATGTCTTGCAGTCATTGGAGTTCATTTCTTTAATTGAAAGTGGGAGCAAAGCAAAAAAATAAATAAATAAAGTGGGAGTAATCCCTAGAACTCATGGAATAATCAGGGGATTAAGTGAAAGATGTATGTAAAAATTTTTTTCATAATTAAATTTTAAATTTGATTATTACTAAACAGTTTCACTTGTTTCCCTTTACTTTGTAGAGTTTATAAGAACATGATATTAATTTCTTATAATTGAGTCAAGACAAGTTTTTAAATGGAAGCCCATTTGCTACTTCTAGGATGAGCTTCTTTTTTTCTGTATGGCGCAGTTTGATGAAGCTTATTGATCCCTTCTTAAGATAATGTTTTATAAATACATAAAGTGAAATATATAACATTGTGAAGAAAACCAGTTATGTTGAAATACAGCTATTTCTATATTATACTTTTCTTAACACATTAGCTAGTAAAATTTAACAGTGGGTCTAATAACTCCACCATAAATGCAGAATGGTGATAAGTATGAATGATATTTCAAGATATGTATGTATGATGCCATTATGTATGTGAAAATACCTGCAATTTCTCCTGGTGATGAAACCACAGGCACTCTATAACTACATGAGTTCTTGCATTTATTCGTTACAGAGGGAGTAAAATTTCAGTTAGAAGTTAATGAAAATAAAGATGTATCTTTTTTTTTCCTCATCCAAGGTCACATATCCACTGACTTCTGTCCCTGGGCCCTCAAAGTTAAATCTAGAAGGCTATTTCAGAGTATTAGGATGGAACTTAAAAGAAAAAAAGAAATCCATGAAATTGGGGGGCAAAACAGGTATCTCAAAGTACTTTTGGTTTGAGTAATGAGATGATATCTTGTCTCTTGATTTCAGATTGCCTACACAGGAACCACTTTTGTTGGCTATGTAGGATTATGGACGGGTCAGAGTCCACACAAGTTTACCGTTTCTGGTGATGAACGAGGTACTCAAATTCCCAAACATTTTGAACCCTATCCCTGTTCAGTTTTATCCAAGCACGTCATTCAGTCAGCCAACAGAGCACACGGAATACCTTCCATGTTCCAGGCTTCCGTTTCAGTGGGGGGTGGTGGGCAGTGTGCATGTGAGCAATGAACGTGATTTCAGCTACTGATAAGTGCTCCCAAGAAAGTAAAACAGGAAGATGTGGTAGAGAATGAAGTTGGGCATGGAGCAAGTACTACAGGGATAGGGTCAGGGAAGCTTGACTTACATGACCCAGGTCTACAGAAGCTGGGCGAGGAATTCCAGAAACAAGACGGTAATGTGGCTACAGGATGGAGTAAGGGGGAGTATATTAGAGATGGAGAAGGAGGCTGAGGCCAGGTGCAGGGTTGTGAGGAGGAGTTTGGGTTTTAAGCAAAATGGAAGCCCTAGGAAGATTCTGGGGCTTCCCTGGTAGCTCAGTTGGTAAAGAATCCACCTGCAATGCAGGAGACCCTGGTTCGATCCCTGGGATGGGAAGATCTCCTGGAGAAGGGAATGGCTACCCACTCCAGTAGTCCATGGGGTCGCAAAGAGTCAGACACGACTGAGCGACTTTCACAGGAAGATTTTAGGCCAGGGTGAACAGATCTGTTTTGCTTTTACATTCTCAACTTTCATTTGGTTGCTTTATAGAGGCTAGATCGTGTTGGGTTAAGATGGAAACAGAAGACTGTCTGAAAACGATTGCAGTCGTTAGAGGATATAGTGATGGCATTATACAAGCACCATCTGTAAAGCGCTTTACCATTTTCTGTGCATTTTCTCTAAATTCTCTCATTAGACCCTCCCAGCAGTCCTGTTGGTTAGGCCGGGCTGATTTTATTAACTGGATCTATTATGCAAAAGAGGAAACTGAAGCTACAAGGTGAAAAGACAGCTAGTAGATGGGAGAGATGGTTCTCAAATTGATCTCCTGGGTCCTTGCCTCGTTGCTCTATTATACAGCCCACTGCCATGCCCCAAGGCTCAGGGGACACCACTCAGTTACCCAACATGTGGGAAACCCTGAGAAAACTAGGCTCTGTCCTTGGTGTCTGTCCTCAGGAATTTGCAGCTGAATAAAGGAGAAAGACATATACCAGGAGTCTCTTTATTTCCGTTGATGTATTCTTACCTTTTTATATAAGCCTGACCAGGAAGATGCTGGTTGAGGATGTATCTGTGTCCATAATAGTTCTTTATCCTCTTTTATTTCTTCATTTCCTTAAGTGTCTCCTGAGAATGAGACTAATTCTCAACCAGTAGTACCCAAAGCACAGCATGACAGTTACTGAAGTTTTACAGAGAATGAACAAAAGGGGCTTTGCTTCCATCATTTTGTGGCTCAGATTGTTTAACTGATAGTTATGGTATGATCGGGTTAAAAAAGTAAAAAACAAACCGCTTTTAAACCTTAACCGGATGAAAACTAGTTCTATCATTAGCCTGCTAAGATTGAGTTAAAATGCCTGAACAATAAAATGTGCCTCTGGGGCAGCAATTCTAGTGTGTATCAACATTATGATTCCTTCCTTGGCAGATAAAGGCTGGTGGTGGGAGAACATGATCGCAGCCCTTTTTCAGAGACACTCACCAGTCAGCTGGCTTATCCGAACTGTGAGTATTTTTACTGTTAAGCTCACCTCATCCTAAGGGCTTCCCTGGTGTCCAGTGGTAAAGAATCCCGCCTCCCAATGCAGAATATGCAAGTTCCATTCCTGGGTTGGGAAGATCCCCTGGAGAAGGGAATGGCAACCCACTCCAGTATTCTTGCCTGGAGAATCCCATGGACAGAGGAGCCTGGAGGGCAAAGTCCATGGGGTTGCAAGAGTTGGACACGCCTGAGCAATTGAGCGCATAGCACACACAGAGCGAGAGGAGGGGGCACTCCCAGGTGCCTGGCAAGAGTTTGGTCAAGAAGGAGAATCTTTGTCATAGGCTCCAGTTTTCCACAAGAGCTGATTGCGGTAAGAGATCAAAGCTTTTCTAAGGATGTAGATGTACCCTTCTTTTAGAATCTCCAACTGCAAATGCATTCATCTTCATTGGCAAGTATCTTAATGAGCAAAACAAATGTGTTAGAAGATAACTCTACGCACAACAAAAGGAACATCTGGCTTTACATTGCCTATTAGTCAGCAGAGTTCCAAGCCACGTGTAAATTGTGTTCTGACCATAGGAAGCACATTTTTCTGGAGCATACCTCTGGTGAAAGGAGCTGGCCCTGCCTCCCTTTTAGCCTTTCGGGCCTTTCCTTGTCCTGCTGTAAATAATCAAGACTCTCTAGGCTTGAAATTTTCCTAAACTTTTTACTTGAATATTCCCTAAATATGTTAATAAACACTGCACCCTTCACATATTTTTAAGATGATTTCTAAAGTATTTCATCTTAAGATTAAAAAGCTGCAAAAATCTAGTGTATTGGACATGTTGACATTTAAAAATAAAACTAAAATGTAAATCTTTCCAAGGGAATCTAAATACCAAGAGTGGTTTTTTTTTTCATTTTATAATTTACATACAATGAAATGCAGAAATATTAAGGGTTTTGTTCAGTGTGTTTTGGGAATTTTACACACTCATTTATCCATCCATGTAACCACCAAACAGACACAAAATATAGACCCTAACAACTAAAATAAAATGTACAGTGTAAGAGTTGTGAGTTAAGTTTCATTTGCAGCAAAATGAGGAATATAGCCGGGGAGTCATCATCTCAGATATCTCTGAGAAACTGCTCCAAGAGATGGGGGGAAGGTCAGTATAATATATGATTTCAGTGAAGGGGGAACGGGCTGTCAAGCACTTCTTTTGGCAGAGGCTTGCCGCTAGTCAGAAGGAGCAGATGTCATCATTGATGATTTTAATGCTTTTCTAGATATGAGGAAATGAAAGAATTGGGCTCATAAAATCTTCTCCTGAAAGTAACTATTTGAAGGCCCTGTTCTGCTGGTTTTTTCCAGAGCACAAAACGCCTCATTCCTCATCTCTCCACCTTGAACTCCTTTCAGGGTATGTTGAAGGTCAGCGACTGCAGTGGCTAGTGACCTGATTTTTGTAGAGGCACACAGTGGGTAACAGTTTTTAGTTGGCAGATGTTTCCAAATGTCCCTGGTAATTTTCCCTAGTGCTCCTTTCTAGTCAACTTCCAACCTTCTTTGACTCCCCACCTCCTTGCCAGGCATCACTCTGATTTCTATCAGTATAAAAAGTTTTGCCCGTTCTAGAATTCATATACCCAAAATCATACTATATAGACTCTTTTTCTTTCACTCAGAATGTTTTTCAGACTCATCCTTATTGGCATCACTAGTTCATTCCTTTTTATTATTGAAGATTCAGTTGTATGAGTATGCCACAATTTATCCATTTTGTTGTTCATAAATGGACATTGGGTCATTTCCAGTTTGGGGCTGTTGAGTTGGTTTATTCTAAACTCAGCAAAATTACATGTGAGGCAATAGGAGGTGATATTGCGATGGAATATGTGATGGAATATGTTTTGGATTATGTTACCTATAGCATCCCCAAAGTGCTAGCGAAGAATTCATTGCCTCTAACAGAAATTCTGTAAGAAGAAAGCAAAAGAACATCAGTAAGAAATACTGAAAGTAGCTGGACTTTCCTGGTGGTCTAGTGCCTATGAATAAGGCTGCTGTATGAATTCTTGTACCAGTCTTTTTGTAAACTTAAGTCCAGTTCAGTAAGTTACAGAAGTACTTAAGAGTGGAATTGTTGGGTCATAAGGTAGATGTATATTTAATTGAAGTAATGCCATGCAATTCATATACCATACTATTCACCCATTTTAAAGTATACAGCTCACTAGTTTCTAGTGTAAGTCACAATTATGCAACCATCACTACAGTCAGTTTTAGAACATCTTCATTCCCCTGGAGAGAGACCTGCACCCATTAGCAGTCACTCCATTTCCTCTGTTCCCTGAGATAGATGAGGTTCCTATCTCCCCCTCAGTGTGCCACTAGGGTGAATAATAGCAGTCACCACTGCCTTCAGTATTTCTTTCTTTCTTTTTTTTTTTTTTTTGTTTTGACTGCACCATGTGGCACGTGGGATCTTAGTTCCCTAACCAGGGATTGAACCCATGGCCTCTGAATTGGAAGCACGGAGTCATAACCACTGGACCACCAGGAAAATCCGGCTACTTTCAGTATTTCTTACTGATGTTCTTTTGCTTTGTTCTTACAGAATTCTGTTAGAGGCAATGAATTCTTTGCTAGC
Source organism: Ovis aries (assembly GCF_016772045.2). Lineage (NCBI taxonomy): Eukaryota > Metazoa > Chordata > Mammalia > Artiodactyla > Bovidae > Ovis > Ovis aries. The sequence continues at coordinate 91,532,640 of NC_056059.1, read as the reverse complement.
ACTTAGAGGATGCTATAGATAACATAATCCAAAAAATATTCCATCACATATTCCATCACAATATCATCTCCTATTGCCTCACATAAAATTTTGCTGAGTTGAGAACAAACCAACTCAAGTCCCACTACCCCACCCTGACAGTAAGCGATATGCATAAGGCTGGGAAAAGTCCACAAAGCTTGCCGTGGTTAATGGTTTATGGTACTGAATGATGGCACCTCTGCAGACACCAGTGTTTTGAATTGTTCTTTTGTTTGCCCTCTCCCTACCCTTGACACTGGGCTTTGGCACTATTCAGGAGGGTGAGATGGCTGTACCCTCTAAAAGTGATGAAATAGTGTTGGTAAAGGTGCAGGTGGGAGGGACTGGCCCTCTAGCCAGGACATTCTCCACCAGGATGAGCTTGAGGAAGGAGTACACGTGGAACCAGAAGGTTTGGAAAGTGATCCCCGTAACCATCCGTGTTGGGGGCCTGCAGAAGTGTTCAGGAAGTCCAGTTCAGCTTGCCACTCTAACCCAGCACGCTCTCTTTCCTCTCCAGCCCTTTGCCAATCTGTTCCACTGAGCTGAAGCTCTTCCCCACCCCCACTCCCAACCCCACACAATCACTGCTTTCTCTGGTCTGACTTTTGTTTGTCTCTCTGACCTCAGCTCATATGACACCTCCCTTGGAGGTCTACTCAGTGGCCTGGGTAAGGACCAGTCCCCTACTGTGACTTCCGCAGCATCTCCTTCTCTGGTGGTGACACTCATTACCTTGTGTCGCTATTGCCGGTTGACTTTACTTTCATCTATGGAAGTTTGGGGAGAATAAGGACTGGGTCCATCATATTGACAGCTCTGTTGCCACAGCAGCGCAGTGCCTGGCACATAGTATAGGTATTCAGGAAATGCCTGCTGAGAGAACAAATCAGTGAAGAACACGGGGAGACCTTTGCAAGGGTGATCTGCCTTGAAATCATACAGCCTTTGTTTTGGTGAGCAGGGTCTCTCACCCAAGTGAAGTGAAGTGAAAGTCGCTCAGTTGTGTCCGACTCTTTGCAACCCCATGGACTGTACAGTTGATGGAATTCTCCAGGCCAGAATACTGGTGTGGGTAGCCTTTCCCTTCTCCAGGGGATATTCCCAACCCAGGGATCAAACCCGGGTCTCCTGCATTGCGGGGGGATTCTTTACCAGCTGAGCCACAAAGGAAGCCCTCTTACCCAAAATAACATGTCAAAGTTCTCTTCTTTTGTGAGAAAAATCCTCTTGCTGTTGCCTTTCCACTGGAGCTTCCTCCATCTCAGGAGCCCCAGTGACAAGGGAATGAGGTCAGAGCAGTTCAAGATTATAGCCATGGGTTCATAGAGCAGGAGTATATGTTTTGGACCAATTGTCCATCACCTGGTGTGGGTAAGTGACAACTATGATGATGGTAATGCAGGTTTGTCTTTCTGTTCAGACTCTGAGTGAATCAGAAAACTTTGAAGCAGCTATTTACAAACTGGCTAAGACTCCGCTTATTGCTGATGTTTATTACATTGTTGGCGGCACATCCCCCAAGGAGGGAGTGGTCATCACAAGGAACAGAGGTGGCCCCGCAGACATATGGCCTCTAGATCCTTTAAATGGAGCGTGAGTAGAATTAAAGGCTCTGGTCATTTTGTATCAATAATCTTTTTTTTTTTAATTGATGAGCCTAGAGATACTGTTTATTTTTATATGTGCTTTTTCTTTAGCTGTGTCCCAGTTGACCTCAGGTAAGACAAGATGATGGGAGGGATTGGGGGCAGGAGGAAAAGGGGACGACAGAGGATGAGATGGCTGGATGGCATCACCGACTCGGTGGACATGAGTCTGAGTGAACTCCAGGAGTTGGTGATGGACAGGGAGGCCTGGCGTGCTGCGATTCATGGGGTCGCAAAGAGTCGGACATGACTGAGCAACTGAACTGAACTGAAGACAAGATGATGTGCTTTGTTGCAGGTGGTTCCGAGTTGAGACAAATTATGACCACTGGAGGCCAGTGCCTAAAGGAGATGACCGAAGGTAGGCTGTGCACGCTGCCTGGTTTGCAGTGTTTTCTTGTGGTCAGGAGAATGTGCCCCTACTGCTCCAGGGAGTGGAAAGGACTACAGGTGCTGTCTCCTCCCAGAAGATATACCTGGGCCCCCAGCCAGTGCCTCGGCCAGGAGAGTATAGTATGTGGTAGAGAGCGTGACAGGAAGCTGGGTGGGAGTTGGAAGGACGAGGTTGATTCTGGCCTCGGGGGCAGGAACCCTAGACTTCACCACCAGCTCTGCTGATGACTCACTGGGTGGCCTCTTGAGCCTCTGTTGACCTGTCTTCCCCACCCCACCTCTTTATTATTTTTTATTTTAAAACTTTTTATTTTGTATTGGGGTATAGCTGATTAACAATGTTGTGATAGCTTCAGGTGAACAGCAAAGGGCCTCAGCTGAATGTATACATGTATCCATTCTCTCCTAAGCCCATTCCTGTCCAGGCTGCCACATAACATTAAGCAGAGTTCCTTATGCTATACAGTAGGTCTTTGCTGGCTCCCCATTTTAAATATAGCAGTGTGTACATGTCCATCCCAAACTCCCTAACTATTCCTTCTTCCCTGGCAACCATAAGTTTGTTCTCTAAGTCTGCAAGTCTCTTTCTGTTGTTGACACATCTTTAAAAGGAAATGATGGAACAAGATTCATGGTTTTCTATGTAAGACTATTTTGGGAAGGAAAATATTTCCTATACTTAAATAAACTGAGGAGTTCCCTGGGGGTCCAGTGGTTAGAACTTGGCGCTGAAAGCCTATTCTGAAATCCTATGTGGGAGCCTGGGTTTGATCCCTGTTTGGGAAACTTAAGATTCTGCACATGGCCAAAAACACAAACATACAAACAACAACAATAAATAAATAAAACTGGGTGCTTTAATTTACCTTCTAATTTTGAAAAACTCTTTAAGTATAATTCAGTGTGTCCCCAGAGAGCAAGTAGTTGTATACTTTTCCTTGATTTTACTGGCCCATATGTTGGATGGCAGCTGGTCAGGTCACAGCAAACATTTCCCCCATCCTGCTTCCTTGAGCAGACGGGGCCACTGGGCCAGGCTGTTGAGTGCCTTTACCATGGTGCTCTGAGCCAAGGCAGCACGTAAGTGTGGGGGCCAGCGTCTGTTCAGAGGAAAGGGAGATACTGAGGCTAGGCTTTGTATTGAGCCTCCCCAGATGAGAGCTGGAGGGAAGCAGTGTTTCCTGAAGTGCCAGGTGACCTTTGATCATTGTCCTTACAGAACACCCGCCATCAAAGCCCTTAATGCCACAGGCCAGGCAAACCTCAGCCTGGAGACGCTCTTCCAGGTAACTTGTGTCACAGTGTCCAGTTTTTACCCAGGATGTTTGATGTCTTTCTCAATAGTGATTAAAAAATATTCTCTGAAATCAAACATTGTTAAAGTTTTACCTGGTTGAAAACATGTCAAAGAAAAGCCAGATGACATTTTCTGAGCTTGTAACCATATAGATTAACGTGTCCATCTTAACCTTTCTGCATGTAAAAAAAAAAAAAAAAAAGGCATAGTTGTGACATATGTTCATTTGTTTAAAAGAAAAAATAAGAGAAAGGTTTCAAAACTCTCACCCCAAGATAAACCAAAGTTATTTCTTTCCTGTAGATATTCTGCATGTATTTCTTCTACCTTTTAATAGTCTTTTATTTATTGGTCTTTTTATTATTTTATTGAAGTATACTTGCTATAAAATACTGTATAAGCTTCAGGTATACAACATAGTATTCTTGCCTGAAGAATCCCCATGGAGAGAGGTGCCTGGTGGGCTGCACTCCGTGGGGTTGCAAAGAATCAGACACGGCTGAGCAACTAAGCACAGCACAGCATACAACATAGTGTTTTTAAAGATTATAGTCTATTTCTAGTCATTATAACATATTGGCTATATTTCCTGTGCTTTATAATATATCCTTGAATCTTATTTTATATAGGAGTGTGTATGTCTTAATTCCATACGCTTAATTTGCTCCCACTCCTTCTTTCTCCCCACTAGTCTGTTCTCTTGTTTATAAGTCTGTTTCTGTTTTGCTATATACATTCATTTTTAATTTTTAGATTCAATATGTTAGTGATGTCATACTATATTTTTCTTTCTCTGCCTTATTTCATAAACTAGTTAACTAGTATTCCACTGTGTGTGTGTGTTAACTAGTGTGTGTGTGTGAACTAGTATTCCACTAGTATTCCACTGTGTGTGTATGTGTGTGTGTAGTGTGTGTGTATATATATTCACATGGCAACCCACTCCAGTATTTTTGCCTGGAAAATCCCATGGACAGAGGAGAGGTCCAGGGGGTTGCAAAGAATTGGTCGCGACTGAGTGCACATATCCATTTATGACATCTTCTTTATTCGTTTGTTGATGGACACTTATGTTGCTTCTGTATCCTGGTAATTGTAAATAATGCTGCCATGAACATTGGAATGCATGTAACTTTTTAAATTTTTAGTAGTCTTTTTAAAAATTCAGTTTATGTATTTGTAAATGTCTTTTCATATGACTTTTCCCTTGCAGGTCTTATCAGTGTTTCCAGTGTGTAACAAGTAAGTGCCATGTTAAGCATGCATCGTGCATCTCCCCAGCACGGTAGACTCTCCATGCACTTTCGGGCTCAGCAGGGACCTGAGGGCCTCCCGCAGAGCAGGTTGTCTAGGTGCTGTCAACACCACAGTGACAAAGTCTCTGTTCTGGGACCAGCATTCTACTGGCAGGAGCAGGGAGGAGGCAGGGAGGGGAAGATAAACTCATGTACCGTGTCAAGTGGGAAGTCCATGGAGAAAACCAAAGGTAAGGAAGATAGAGTGATCTGGAAGAAGAGGGCATGACATGTTCATCCTAAATCCATCTGCTAGCTGGGGGCCGCCCTCGGTGGTTATGAGCTCCTTCATGTCACTCAGAGGACTAAACTATAGCCACCTTTGGCTTTCCTTTATCTCCCTGGGGAGTTTCTGCTACCCTCGTCCTCATTTCACAGATGATTCAGTGCCTAAGTGAATGATTCTCTTTTAGCCTGTGCCCTTGACAGTAGCATTCTGTGAGCTGTGGCTTCTCGGATCTACAGGCTGGGATTTCACCCACCTCCTTTTCTGAGGTGAATCGCTGGGCCGTGTTGCCGCTGCCATAGGAGGCTCTTAGTTAAACTTGAAGTGTAGCCCCTGCCAAACTTGCACAGGACTCTCTCAAGGTCCACCGTCACCATCTTAGCAAGGCTAAATGGGCCGATAGCTCACTCCTCAGGGCCCCCTCCCCCTCCCAGTGATGCCTGATTGCCTTATCAACACCTGAGGCCAGCTCATGGGGCAGGGCTTAACTTGCTAATATAAAAGAGGAAGCAAGTCAATACAGAGTCCTCTCTCCTTCTTATACTTCCATAAATTCCCAAGCCCAGCATTTCTTACTTTCTCATCATCCTTGCTTCTTTCTCCAAGGCAAGAATATTAAAATGGTATTCTTCAAGAAATAGTCTAGTACAGATAAAATTTGTAAAGTGAGTTTTAGTTTCAAATACCCAATTGATTTTTTTCTTTGAAAGGATCCTCTTTTACACAAATGTAAAACAGCAGTTTTCCTGATGGCCTCTAGAAGAACTTTTGTAGTACTTGGGTGTTCTAAGATTCCTTAGGTACAATGACACTTTCTTTTAAAAAAAAAAAAAAAATTGTTGGAGTATAAATGCTTTACAGCGTTGTGTTAGTCTGTACTGTACAACAAAGTTAATCAGCTGTATGTTTACAGTGACATTTTAAAACCTGGGGTTACTCTTTCACTTTGTACCACAACAGGAATGTATCTCTTTGGAATTGTTTTTAAGTATGTCCAGATAAAAAGATAATTGTTAAAAATTTCCTGTAAACATATTCTAACAGCCAAAACCAGAAAAATTAGTATTTTCCCACTCTAACAAATGAGTTATTTGGGTCAAAAGTGACCCAGTACTGCACTAGTGAACTAGCTCGTTGAGGGCAGGGAGAGCAAAAACAAAAGACTCTCCTGATTTGTAGCATGTATCAACTTCCGTGGTGTAAATACCTACCCTGACCTACTTCAGGATTACAGTTGGCTCATAACCTTCCTGAATATTTAACCACTGATTCTCACTAGCCTCCCAGAGTCAGCTCCAACCCACTTCCACTAGGGCACAATATTGCCCTTTCAATATTCATTTAAAAAATATATGAAGACCTATTTTTGTGTTCTTATAGTTTTTTAACAGTTATATAAATGATGTTTCTTTTAAAGATTAATAGTATAATCAATATTTATTTTAATAAAGCAGTTTCCATACTGTAAACAGCCCATATAACTTTAAATAGTTTCATCATAGACAATCAAATGTAGTATAGTTGAGTTAAAAATTCTTCAGTTGTTTTCTCTCATTAAAACTCTGAAATAAATATTATTAGTACATTATTCCCCTCCCACCCCGCTTTTTATTATTTTCCTTGGCCTGATTCCCAGAAGTAGGGAATTACTGAGTTAAAAGACTAGGAATGTTTAAATGGCATCTGAAATGCTTTGGCAAAAGAGATTTGTCAGAAATTCTAAAATTTACTAAGAAGCATTTTTCTCTACCATGTAATTGAAAACCCAAAAGGAACTACGATCCCTGAACCATAAATAACACAGATCCCTGACTCTCAGGCTCTTTACATGTAATGATTACTATCAACTAAGGAATCAAGATTGCAGGAGAAATATCAATAACCTCAGATATGACACTACCCTTATGGCAGAAAGTGAAGAGGAACTAAAAAGCCTCTTGATGAAAGTGAAAGAAGAGAGTGAAAAAGTTGCTTTAAAGCTCAACATTCAGAAAACTTAGATCATGGCATCTGGTCCCATCACTTCATGGGAAATAGATGGGGAAACAGTGGAAACAGTGTCAGACTTTACTTTTTGGGGGCTCCAAAATCACTGCAGATGGTGATTGCACCCATGAAATTAAAAGATGCTTACTCCTTGGAAGGAAAGTTACGACCAACCTAGATAGCATATTGAAAAGCAGAGACATTACTTTGCCAACAAAGGTCTGTCTAGTCAAGGCTATGGTTTTTCCAGTGGTCATGTATGGATGTGACAGTTGAACTGTGAAGAAAGCTGAGTGCCAAAGAATTGATGCTTTTGAACTGTGGTGTTGGAGAAGACTCTTGAGAGTCCCTTGGACTGCAAGGAGATCCAACTAGTCCATTCTAAAGGAGACCAGTCCTGGGTGTTCTTTGGAAGGACTGATGCTGAAGCTGAAACTCCAGTACTTTGGCCACCTCATGCGAAGAGTTGACTCATTGGAAAAGACCCTGATGCTGGGAGGGATTGGGGGCAGGAGGAGAAGGGGACGACAGAGGATGAGATGGCTGGATGGCATCACCGACTCGATGGACATGAGTTTGAGTGAACTCCGGGAGTTGGTGATGGACAGGGAGACCTGGCGTGCTGTGACTCGAGGGGTTGCAGAGTCGGACACGACTGAGCGACTGAACTGAACTGAAGTAACTGAGATCCTGTTCTGGGAACCTTCATTACCCTTGGATGAGCTCTGCATGTGCTCATAGTGCTATCTTCAGTCCGGTGTACGATTCGGCTGCAGGGTACCAGCACCTATCCCTAAATAGCCTGGCTCCAGATGCTTTGAGCATGAATCCCAGCTAGCGTCTGGGGCAAGAGGTAGATGAGAGGAATGAAGTGAAGTACCTGAGTGTGTGTGTGTGCACACATGCAAGTTTGGGGAATCTCTGACTCTACAGAATGTTGAATGAGTGACATTGTACTTTTCATCCTTAGATTAGGCAAGTGGGGCCCCGGTCTTGATTCTTGAGCTCTACGGGCCCCACTCTGGCCTCCCTCTGACTCTCCCATGATATAAGGAATCCACTCAGAGTCTGACCCAAGAAGTCTGACCCAGAAGTCCAGGACCCTGGACTTCTTAGCCTGAACAGCACCAAAGCCATTTCTAGGGCCTGTGCGGTCTGCTTCCTGGTGGTGGTCTCTTGAGGGCAGTGTGCAGCCATTGTGGATGTTGTGTCTGGTGGGGGATGGCTGGGTGTCGCAGCTGAAGCCTGGATGGAACAGTGGAGTGTGCACACACGTGCCACTTGTGGGCCAGGCAGAGCGAGGCTGAAGGCCAAAGCCAGCTCTCCCTCCTGCCACGGAGGAACTCAGAGGGATCTGAGGATTTTAAATTTAAACTCAGCCTCCCACAGTGTTGTCAGAATAGGAAAGAACACTTTGTGTGGTTGCTTGAGTTATAACTTTTCATTATTCTGACATACGTGCATCTCGATTCGTATTCTTGTCCCTGATCCCAAGTGTTAGGGGAAAGGCTTGGGATTTTTTTTTTTTCCCTCTTTGGATATTAGAGAAAATGATGTGTATATTAAAATTCCTCTCTTTATTTTCAGCTATACAATCTATACTACCGTAATGAGTGCTGCCAACCCAGACAAGTACATGACTAGGATCAGGAATCTGAGTTAAAAGCAGAAGAGAGAGTTCACCTATTCTATGAAGGTTTGCTAAAGTTGTTGTTTTGTGTTTTTTTCCCAAGGGGTGGGTCTAGGGGCAGGTAGATGTGTGTTGGTATTTCTCCTGAAAGACAGTGGCATCCTCACCATTGATACATACATAATATTTTCTGACAGGTGTCTGGTGTATGGTTGTCATTTGCGTCAGGTTATTGTTGCAATTGGGCTTTCCTGGTGACTCAGATGGTAAAGAATATGCCTGCAATACGGGAGACCTGGGTTCGATCACTGGGTTGGGAAGATCCCCTGGAGAAGGGAATGGCAACCCACTCCAGTATTCTTGCCTGGAAAATCCAATGGACAGACGAGCCTGGTGGGCTACAGTCCATGGGGTTGCAAAGAGTCAGATATGACTGAGGTGACTGCACATACTCATTGTCACAATTTGGTATTTAATTTTAATTGTTTGATTGAAAGCTAATCATCTGATGCCCAGTGACCTTTGCCCTTTATTAAAACCTGCTTTCAGGGCAAAGTGTTACCTCTTCATTTACAAAGAGGGGCAAATATCTGTAAGACTTCTGTGTGTCCAAAGAAACAGGGAGGCAAGCCCAGTTCCTTTGCAGACAGACCCTGAAGGACCAAGGACACTCAGAATTTGTTGTAGGCATCAGTGAGTCTATAGGTGAGAGGAAAGATGTGAGGAAGAAGCAGGAGTCCTTTCTGCTGCCCCTAAAATCAAATAATCTTGGCAGCCACTGATGGACAGGACACCTTTTCTGATTGCAAGAGTCTTCTGAAATTTATAAACCTAGCCTGATGTTTGGTCATTCGCTTATGAGGATATTAAAATCAGTTTAAATTAAGCCTGTTTTTTTTCCTTACAGATGATTTTTTTAAATGAAATTTTTGAAGAACTGCACTTAAAAAAATAAAGTGAAAAGATTATATTTTATGACCAATACAGGCTTCTTCCTCATTAAACTTTTCAACCTTGTGCAATGGGAGCAGGAGGATCCATCTGGAGCTTGTCATGGTAAAGTGGGTAATGGGTGTCCTTTCTTCAAGGTTTGCCTTGACCTTCTCCGAGCTTCTTCTTTGCTAGCTTGAACAACTCAAAGATAATTTTTTTGATCTCAGAGGGCAAGCCATATCCTCAGGGTTTATTCCCAGCTTCTCACCATTATTTATACCTATGTGGTCATATCTCAGCTTATAAAGAAATGAGCAGGTAAAACCTCCTTATTCATTAGGAAGTACTTCTGGAAGTATCTGCCAGCCTTAAATAAAATTAACAGCAATTATTTTTAAGCAAAGAGAAGTTTATTAGGGAATAGCAGAGGAGTTAACAATTCAAGACAAGCAAACAATGGCAAACCATAGGCAAGTCTAAAAAACAAAGGGGAAGTTAGCTTTTATTGGAATGTGGGAGGAAATTGGGGAGCACTGTTTTGAACAAAAGTTTGTTAGAAAAGAACAAGAGTTCAAGGTTGTTGCAGTTTCACACTGGTTGCAAGCAATGGTCAGTTTGCTGTTGCTGAGAAATGCAAAAACTTTTTCTTCTTCCTGGCTGTATAACCATAGACAACAACTTTCTTTTCATGGCTTCCCCACTCCATTTAAAATCAAGTATGAAAAAACAAACAAACAAACAAAAAAAATCAAGTATGCTTTATCTGGGCTTCCCAGGTGACACAGGTGGTAAAGAACCTGCCTGCCAATGCAAGAGACATAAGAGATGCGGGTTTGATCCTGGGTTGGGAAGATCCCATGGAGGAGGAAGTAGCAACCCACTCCAGGATCTTTGCCTGGAGAATCCTAAGGACAGAGGAGCCTTGCGGGCTACAGTCCATGGGGTTGCGAAGAGTCAGACATGACTAAAGCAACCTTAGCATGCTCGCATGCTTTATCTGTTTTCACATTTCTCTCTTTTGATCAAGACCTTTCTCTGAAGGCATCACTGATGCAGCATCGGGTTGTTTGTTTTGGCTGAAATATTTTTGTCTGCATCCCTCAGTGCCAGGAAGGACCTTTCCTAAGAGTTGTGTTGGGTGGAAAGAGCAAGTAGCATTTGCTATTTGCCACATTTGAGCAACAAGGAAGGTAAAGAGGAGCTCTCAGGCATCTCCCGTTCTTAAGTTAGGTCTTGTCAAGGTTGTAAGCCTTGGAATTTGAAAGCGAAGTGTTGAGCTGACATCATACTGTTTGGTGCATCATTCCTGCAGTTATTTGCCAGCCAACAGGTACAAAGCCTTAAAATGGTTATGCAAGTCAAAATTAAAAGTAGAATGACAAATCCAGTTTGCATAATTGTCCTAAAGATTGAAGGACCATGGGGAATCAGGTGAAACTTGTTGTAACCAGTGTTCTTGTTCCCTGATTTTATGTAATTGAGTTTCTACTTCCCCAGAGAAATGTACCCATGAGCAACAAGCAGTACTTGTTGTGCTAGGAGGTAGCCAAGGGAAGTTTGGTTTCCTAACACCACCTTAGCTAAGGAATTGCAGAATTAAGGACACCTCAGCTAAAACTGGAGCAGAGACAGACCTGTAGGGGAACCACTCCCAACCAATGCATCATTGATCACAGTAAGTCCCCTGTATACGAACCTTCAATTCTCAAAGAAGCAAACATGCATCTCGTTCCAGCAAGGAACCGAGCCTGTGCCATCAGTGTCAGATGTTAGTGAAATTGCAGCTTGCCCTCCATCTCCTATTGCGGACCATCCTTCATCCCTAACATCTCCCAACTCCTCTCCGTCCTCCAGTCAATAACTTTCCTTGCCTGTTCACTTGGTGCCAGCCCCTATATGCCAGCTGTTGTACTACTGTACTTTTCAAGGTGCTGTAAGATTTAAAATGTTTTATTTCTTTTGTGTGTTTGTTTTTATGTATTATTTGTGTGTAAAGAATTATAAACCTATCACAGTACAGTACTATATAGCTGATTGTGTTAGTTGGGTACCTAGGCTAACTGTGTTGGGCATATGAACAAATTGGACTTACAAATACACTCTTGGAATGGAACTCGTTTGTATGTGCGGACTGTACTCCACACAGGAAGAGATATATGTCTACATCTCAGACAGGAAGGTGTTGCCTACTCTACTATCTAAGAGGAAGAAGAAAACTGTGGTGACAGCCCAGCCAATCAGACTGTAGCTGCCCAACCAATGAGAAGTCTCCATACTTTGGACTGCTAGCTTCCTCCAGTGAACTCTTTCATGATTACACTGCCTCCCAAACCCCTTCTTTTCCCTATAAAAAACAAACTCCTCTTTCTTGTTCTCTGGATTTGCCTGTGGTCTGCCATAATTTGCACATCCCAAATTGTACTCCTGTGGCTATTCCCAAATAAACGTGCTCTTGCTGACAAAATAACTGGCTCTCCTGTTACTAAAGTTGACAGAAACCTAACGCTGTTGTTGAGCGGCTATTGCTCTGGCAGTGAAGAGTCAGCTGTGTTACCTAGGGTAATGGATAGATTTCTAATCATGTGCTCACTACTGTATACTCCAAACCAAGAAAGGAGGAAAGATCTCCTGATGAGGCAAACCCAGAGTCTTGGACCCTGCCAGCCAGTTAACTTTGGATTCTCTGATGTAGGCTTAAGGGGTTGGTCCAGTTTCAGACCAGTTATTAATGGACAGTGGAACAACCAGATGTCCTAGTGAGCATTGTCCTCCCGTTCACCAACTATCCTGACATTTATAAACCCAGGGATGATAACATCCTTCACGAACAAAGATGAAACCAGATGAGCACAAAGGACTCCAGCTGAAGTGTCATTGTTTATTAGTGAATTTGTGGAAATGGAGCTATTGGCATTAGTCAACCAGGGGTCAGTGATGTTTTGAGATCATTCTGGAAGGATTCCTCCAAGCCAAAAAGACCATTCTCTAACATGACAGCACAGGGTACTTGACTTTAAGTTGTCTTTTTGGACAAACATTGTAAAAGTAGGGGCTTGAGTAGGGCGGTTGCTGTAGTGTCATAATTTTAAGTTTATCTAGGATGGTGCTATCATTGCTGTCATCAGTGTGGTGTTCAGGGGAAGGAATGTTGACAGCAGTTTCACTCTGTAGATAACGTTGAGGGGAAGTTGAGTGAAACTAGTGCCATTAAGGATAAATGAAAAATTGGTCACAGAACCGACTAAAGAGTCATTGCTCGTGTACAGACTGGAGTTTCTGATGGCAAAGCCAACCATCAGAGGTTTCCCTCATACGCAGCAGGTTGAGAAGGGCGCATAAGAGCATTGTCTTTCCAAGAAAGGAAGAAAAGTTAAGAAACAGTGGGGAAAAGTATCCTGTCCTGGTCTGGCCATCTTGGGGAAGCTGTCTCCTTCAGCTGTCACCTGTTTCAATTCCTGGAAATCTTGGCTTCCAGTCATCGGTTGCTGTGCAGGTCCAATGAGCGTTTGGTGCTTTCTTTAGATGTGATATATGGATCCAAGGCTCTGTCCCCTGGATCTCAGCAGTATGCGGATTGGTTAACAACAGTTGGTAAGGGCCCTTCCAGCAAAATTGGACTTCAATTAAAAATTTTTTAAATTATTTTATTTTTTGGATGTGCCACATAGCATGTGGGATCTTAGTTCCCTGATCAGGGATCAAAGTGAAGGGAGAGTGAAAGTCATTCAGTCGTACCTGACTCTTTGCGACCCCATGGACTATACAGCACATGGAATTCTCCAGGCCAAAATAACTACAGTGGGTAGCATTTCCCTTCACCAGGGGATCTTTCCAACCCAGTGATTGAACCCAGGTCTCCCGCATTGCAGGTGGATTCTTTACCAGCTGAGCCACAAGGGAAGCTCAAGGATACTGGAGTGGGTAGCCTATCCCTTTTCCAGTGGATCTTCCCAACCCAGGAATCAAAACGAGGTCTCCTGCATCACAGGCAGATTCTTTACCAACGGATCTATCAGAGAAGCCCAACCAGGGATCAAACCTGCACCCACTGCCTTGAAAGCACTGAGTCTTAACCACTGGATCACCAGGGAAGTCCCCAAGGGATGTCTTTGAAGATGTCTTTTCTAAGAGATGCAGTCTCTAGGTTGTAAGAGATGATACCGAAGACCTTTGTCTCCAGAGAGCATGCTGTGAAAAAGATTGTTCAACTAAATCATAGTTATTTTCAATAGGAAAAATTAGGTCTTTAAAATAATAAAGTATATTCCTATGTGCTCCGTTGTGTCCAACTCTTTGCAACCCCATGGACTGTAGCCCACCAAGTTCCTCTGTCCTTGGAATTTTCCAGGTGAGAATACTGGAATGGGTTGCCATTTCCTACTCCAGGGTATCTTCCCAACCCAAGGATCAAACCCGAGTCTGTTGTGTCTCCTGCACCAGCAGGCAGATTCTTTACCACTGCACCATCTGGAAGTCCCTAAAATAACTGAATATATATCCTCTTATTAGCTATAGATCAAAAGAAGCAGGAGCTAGGAGCATTGGGCATCTGTGATTATCTCAAAGGGTGAGAGTTTATGGGTTGCAAAAGGGATACATAGACCTAAGATTTAGAAGGACAAATGACAATGACTTTGGGCAGGATATTTGAAGAGTCTCTACAAATTTTTGCCTTTAGAGTTAATGGTGCCATTCATGCATTTGACTGGCCCTGGGGATTTTGGCTGGTAAGCACAGTAAATGTGTTGTAGAACTGGCCAGCCAGCACAGACTTGTCCAAGCACCTGGCTGAAGTGAATTCCCTGGTCACTATGACGTTTGAGGTGGGGCTTGCTAGGGGAAAGTGAAAGTGTTAGTAGTTCAGCTGTGTCCAACTCTATGAGACCCCATGGACTGTAGCTCACCAGGCTCCTCTGTTCGTGGAATTCTCCAGGCAAGAATACTGGAGTGGGTAGCCATTCCTTTCTTCAGGGGATCTTCTTGACCCAGGGATCGAACCCAGGTCTCCCACATTACTGGCAGATTCTTTACTGCCTGAGCCACCAGGGAAGCCCTTTCTAATAGAATCTTAGCCCCAGAAGAGATAGTGGCCTATCTACAGGGAAAGCTTCAGTTCAGTGAGAAAACATGCGACTGTTGCCAAAACATATTTATATCCTTGAGTTGAGGAAGCTGGAGGAAATCCATTTGCCGAAACTCAAACACTCTACTGGGTGATTTAAAATGTTCTGGGTGGCACAGATAGGTTTTCCAGGTTTGTGTTTTGGGTGGGCGTGGCCAATAAAGTAGGTACTTTTAGTGGGTTTATTAATATTTTCCCAATATTGACTCATAAAGTTTGTAATTTTATCAGTAGATCAGTGATTCAATGCATATACAGTATGGTTGACCCTTGAGCAATGCAGGGTTTAGGGCAACAGGTCCCCCTGCAGCTGTATAACTTACAGTCAGCCCTCTGTATTCAAGATTCTACATCAGCCAAATACGGATAGTGTAGTACAGTAGTATATATTTATTGAAAAAAATCCCAGTATAAGTGGACCCTTGCCGTTCAAGGACTGTGTTGTTCAAGGGTCAACTGTAGTCAGTAATGGGAATTTTATAGTCTCTGGCAGGACTGGATCATCATTTGGTCCAAACCAGAGCTTTTTCTTTTTACCGAACCAACAGTAACTAGAGTTCCAATATTGTTTTTCCTTTTCTGGGGCCAGTTGTTGGGTATCTCTAGCTAATCTGTCTAGATTATCATTTGGGGGAACATCTTTTTAGAGCATGATAGAGGTTTGGTTGTTGGTTTCTGTGAGAGTAGAGAATTTTTAGTGCAGATATCAATGAGGTGGTTCCCTTTAGCTTCCAGAGAGTCAAGTTTAAAATGCTCAGAAGTTTAGTAGTAGCCAGAGTGGCTGGTAGAAGCATAGCATCTAATAAATCTTGAGTATATGGGACATTTAAAATTTTATCCCCATTAGATGTAAGGAAATCTCACTACTTCCATAACATTCCAAAGTCATGGGCTACTCCAAAGGAGTATCTACTGTCTATATAAATATTAATATATGTGGTTTTGCCCATGGCTGAAATATAGGATTGAGTAAGCATGTCATTCAGTCTGTAGTACTGAGGTAACCAAAGGAAAAGACACTGTTCTGATAACTTCAAAAGAGGTTACAATCGCATACCCAGCACAATATTTACCATTTTCATCTTTTAAATAAGAACCATCAGTAAGCCATGAAAAATCAACATCTGTTAAAGGGGTTTCTTGCAAGTCATATGGGGAGTCAAGAAATGGTCTATTAAGGACTTCCCTGGTGCTGCAGTGGTTGAGACTTCACACTTCAGTGAAGGGGGCATGGATCCCTGGTCAGGCAACTGAGATCCCACATGCCATGTGGCATGGCCAAAAAGAGAGAGAGAGAGAGAGGTGGTCTGTTGAAGTTAAATAGTCGTGAGGAGTTTTGTACACAGAGGATGAAGAAAGGGTGGCAAGATTAGGCTTATTAAAGTGAGCAAGAGTAATATGGGGTGTGGTCAACAGGAGAATTTCATAGGGAGTAAGATGTCTGGCTGACAGATGTTGGGTATGGTTGGAATTCAGAAGGACTTTCAACAGTGTGAGGAACAAAGATAGTCAGAGAGGAACTCATGACTCTTTCTTGGTGGCCTTTACTGAAAGGGCAGTGGAAGGAATGGCTCAGAAGCAAGGGGTACCACAGGGTCCAGCTGTTGACTGTGATACCCTGTAGGTGATGGCCATCTCCATGTTTCTAAATAAGTACCCTGAGGGCATTTCCTTCTTTTCCACAGACTCTGAGGAAAAAGGAGAGTTGATCATTAAAGTGTCCACGGGCTTCCCTGGTAGCTCAGAGGGTAAAGTGTCTGCCTGCAATGCGGGAGACCTGGGTTCGATCCCTGGGTCGGGAAGATTCCCCTGGAGAAGGAAATGGCAACCCACTCCAGTACTCTTGCTTGGAGAATCCCATGGACGGAGGAGCCTGGTGGGCTGCAGTCCATGGGGTCGCAAAGAGTTGGACATGACTGAGCGACTTCACTCACTCACTCACTCACTCACTCACTCACTCAAGGGCAGAGAGATTCATTAAGCTTTCTCTCAATGTTTTAAAACCTAGATCGTCCTGATCTTCCCAAATAATAGGATCAGGATAGAAACACTGGCAGACTTTTATTTTCTTGGTTCTCCAAAATGTGACTGCAGCCATGAAATTAAAAGACGCTTGCTTCTTGGAAGAAAAGCAATGACAAACCTAGACAGCATATTAAAAAGCTGAGACATTACTTTGCCTACAAAGGCCCATATAGTCAAAGCTATGGTTTAACCAGTAGTCATGTATGGATGTGAGAGTTAGACAATAAAAAAGGCTGAGCACCAAAGAACTGATGCCTTTAAACTGTGGTGTTGGAGAAGACTCTTGAGAGTCCCTTGGACAGCAAGGAGATCAAACCAGTCAATCCTAAAGGAAATCAGCCCTGAATATTCATTGCAAGGACTGATGCTGAAGCCCCAATACTTAGGCCACCTAATGCAAAGAACTGACTTATTGGAAAAGGCCCTGATGCTGGGAAAGATTGAAGGCAGGAAGAGATGGGGACAAAAGAGGATGAGATGGTTGGATGGCATCTCCAACTCCATGAACATGAGTTTGAGCAAGCTCCGGGAGATGGTGTGGAGAAGGCAATGGCAACCCACTCCAGTACTCTCGCCTGGAAAATCCCATGGATGGAGGGGCCTGGTAGGCTGCAGTGCATGGGGTCACTTAGAGTCAGACAAGACTGAGTGACTTCACTTTCACTTTTCCTTTCATGCACTGGAGAAGGAAATGGCAACCCACTCCAGTGTTCTTGCCTGGAGAATCCCAGGGACAGGGGAGCCTGGTGGGCTGCCATTTATGGGATCACACAGAGTCGGACACGACTGAAGTGACTTAGCAGCAGCAGCAGCAGCTGGGAGATGGTGATGAACAGGGAAGCCTGGCGTGCTGCAGTCCATGGGGTCACAAAGAGTCGGACACAACTGAGCAATTGAACTGTAGTGTTTTCCAACAAGATTTATATAGATAGATAGGCTGAACCATGAGAGAAAAATTTGGAACCCTGTTATGACAGTAGCCAGCTAACCCAAGAAAGCTTCACAATTGAGATTTAGTTTGGGGATTTGGGAGATTCAGGATGCCATGGAGTTTTTCTGGATCTTTGTGTAGTCCTTGTTCTGAAATCAGATGTCTGAAAAGCACATGTTTAAGAAAAATTTATTAATTTGGCTGCGTCAGGTCTTAGTTGCAGCACGTGGGTTCTTCTGTTGCAGCACACAAGACTCTCTAGTTGTGGCTCAGAGGCTTCAGTAGTTCCATCATGTGGGCTCTCTAATTGTGGCAGAAGGGCTCCAGAGTGTGCAGTCTCAGTAGTTGAGGTGTGTGGGCTTAGTTGCTCTGTAGCATCTTAGTTCTCCCAGCAGGGATCAAACTTACATCCCCAGCATTGCAAGGTGAGTTCTTAACCACTGGACCACCAGGGAAGTCCCTTAAAAAAGCAAACTTGAGTTAGAACAAACTTCACCTTCTCCTTGGAGACCCTGTGTCTCTTTGAGGCTAAAGGCTTTGACAGGTGGATGCTGTCTTTCTGTGAGGAGTCCTGTGAGGGGAGCAGCGAAGCAAGTCATGTACGTGTTACAATAGGTTAGAGCCTCTAGAGAGCAGCCGCTCAGTCGTGTCCGACTCTTTGCGACCCTGTGGACTGTAGCCTACCAGGCACCTCCATCCAGGGGATTCTCCAGGCAAGAATACTGGAGTGGGTTGCCATTTCCTTCTCCAGAGGATCTTCCCAACCAAGGGATCGAACCCAGGTCTCCCGCATTGGAGGCAGATGCTTTAACCTCTGAGCCACTAGGGAAGGTCTAGAGAGCATTATATCATCTAAATAAAAATAAGCCTTTAGGATTTGTGAGAAATCAGGACTTTTAGTTAAATCTTAAATTACTGTTCAGATGTATTGTTGTCATTTCCAGTTAAAGGCAAAGAGATATTGATGGGCCTTATCCCTGGGGATGCTAAAAAAGATTAGAAAGACTGATGCTGAAGCTGAAGCTCCAATGCTTTAGCCACCTGATTCGAGAAGTCGACTCACTGGAAAAGACCCTGATGCTGGGAAAGATTGAGGGCAGGAGGAGAAGGGGGTGACAGAGGATGAGATGGTTGGATGGCATCATCAACTCAATGAACATGAGTCTGAGCAAACTCTGAGAGATAATGAAGAACAGGCAAGCCTGGCATGCTGCAGTCCACGGGGTTGCAAAGAGTCAGACACGACAGCGACTGACCAACAAACGACAACAACAAAAATCACTCACAGTGAAAAGCTTGCTTTCAGTAAGAATGGGAGCTGGTAAGGTGTGAGGGCTGGGAACAACAAGGTGAAGAGGGATGACAATATTGTTTACAGTGTGGAGGTCTTGCATGTATCTCTATGGCCACTGGGTTTCCTGATGGGTAACTGTTTGCAGGACTAATACAAGGGATTATAACCCCCTGGGCCTTATAATCCTCTGTGGTTGGTCTGATTCCCTGTAAGCCCTCCTTATTTGTAGGGTATTCATTAGTTCTGGGGTGAGGCTTTGAGAAATCCATTTGGATTTTTTTAGTCATCCCTTTATTTTATTTTTTAAGTATAGTTGATTTATAACATATGAGTTTTAGGTGTACAACAATAGTGATTCACAATTTTTAAAATTTATATGTTATTTGTAGTTATTATAAAATAGTGGCTACATTCTCCGTGTTGTATTAATACAGTATTTGTGTTTGTGCTCCGTCGCTCAGTCGTGTCTGACTCTTTGTGACCCCATGGACTGTAGCCCACCAGGCTCCTCTGTCCATGAAATTTTCTAGGCAAGAATACTGGAATGGGTTGCCATTTCCTTCTCCAGGGGATCTTTTGGACCCAGGAATCAAACCAAAGTCTCTGGTGTCTCCTGCATTGGCAGGTGGATTCTTTACCACTGTGCCACCTGGGAAACCCCTATACAATATTTCTTTGTAACTTATTTTATACAGTGTGTGGGGAGGTTAGCTGATTTACTAAATTAACCAACTCCAGTATGAACATAGTTTCTCATGTTATTCTAGTTCTCTTTGCCAAAAGACAGAGGTCTCAGTTTAGTTCATTAATAAATCCAGAGTTAAAAGCCACATGTGTGGACTCAACATCCATGGGGAGACCAGAATTTTTCTTAAATGTAATCTGGAATCAACAATAATATTCATGTACAGGTTCATTGCCATCTCTAGGCATCAGCTAACCCTGGGAGGGGCAATCCCTATCTGGTCAAGCAAAGCCCCAAAATGTCAAGTATCAATTACAGAAACTAGAAAATGTTTCAATATACAATATTTTTTCTTCTTCCAAATTGAGGTTAGATTATATATATATAGCATGTTGTGTTTTCCATATAACATGAAATATGAACATCTTTTCATGACAGGAGATATTGATCTACATTTTTTAAATGACTACATAGTATTCTCCTGTATATACAATAAATTTAACCATTCTACAATGTATGAACTTGTAAATTGTTTCCAGTTTTTCATGATCAAGAACAATATGGTAGCAAAAATCCTTATCACTTTTTATGTGGGCGTGTAGCTTTATAAGATACTTCAAAGTGGGATTTCTGGACCAAAGGGTTTACAGTTTACAAATTTGTAATTTAATAAGTTAAATACATAATTTAGTAAATCTCAATTAAAATTTAATCTAGTTTAATTTCAAAAAAGTAAAACAATTCATATTTCCACCAGTATTGTAATGGAGAGGGCTCTTTTTCTCATACTCTCAATAATATAGGATTTTACCCATCTTTTAACTTTTAGTCAATTTAGGGAAAATATTTTAACTGTCAACCACTAACGAAAAGTGAACCTATGTGAAAAGAGAATTTAAGGCAGAAAGGATTTGAAAGGGTAGAGTGATATTTTGTTTTGATAAGTTACCTTCTACCAAGAAAATAGCCATAAACCTTCAGTATTATAAAATTTCCAATGTCAATGTCATGGTTCAAACTAATATTTAATTATAGAGTTTCAAAACATATAATGCAAAGATTCAGATATGCAAAGATAAATTTCTCAACCTGTACTTATCATAGAAATCTTTAAAATATTTCTTTCAAAGATGCACAGATCTGGAAGAATAAATAAGGATAAAGAGGACAACATAATTAACAAGTTTGACCTACTAAATACAGGTAAGTAAACAGTATAATTTTTCTTTCTTTTACAAATTCCCATGGAATATTTAGTGCCTATTAGCACACACAGAAGCATCTTAGATTTATTGAAAAAGTAAGTTTTCTGGGAATAATGATTGATATTTTAACATATGAATAGTTTAGGTTATAACCTTTGGGGAAAGTGTCTGTAGTAGGAATAAGCAAAAAAAGACAGGATATTCCAATCAGGTTTTGCAAACAGAGAAAAGCCAGCTACTAGGAAGAAAGCCTTGGCCTGCTGCATGGCTCCAGCTGGGACGCCTTGAGCTCTGGAGCCCCCAGGCCCATCTGTCTTGTCAGCACTCTTCTATTTCTAGGTTAAGGAGCTCAGCCTTCTCAGATGTGGCTTGAGAAACATAGCCTCCTAATCCAGGATTTAAGAAGACTTAGAAGTGAGGAGGAGGCAGGGGTGAGCAGCAGAGAACAGTCTTCAGGGGTTGGCCCTGAGTGTGAGCGAGACACCCCAACTGAGCAGCCTCCTCCTTCAAATCCTCCCATAGGCCTGATCTGACTGAGATCAAGGGCCACATATTGCCAGGAGGCAGGGAGCCCTGGATGCTTGGCCAGGGCTGTGGATGTCTTCACTTGCTTTCAGGGGGCAGACATGCCAGACTAGGCCTGCACCCGATTTATCGGACTCTAGATCTGGAAGAAGTCTGATCAGCCTGGGATCACTGAGTCAACTTTGAAGATAAGATGGGGACCATATCTTTGTGTTAAAGAGGTTTCTGCCTCGTTGTGACTCATAGTAAAAAACACCAAAGAAGGTAAGAACTTTCTTTCTAGCCTGATATACAGAAATGGTTGAGACCACGAGGGCAAAAAACTTCCATTTCACATGGGAAATAGATGCAGGTTTGGCCTGGGGAGAGAGTCAGAGCAGGCCCCTTTGTTTGCTGTGTGTGTTTCGAGGTCTTCAAGTCCTAGATGATGAATCTTCCATTTCTTGGGTTTACTTAGTGGGCAGATAAAGAATCACCTACATTTCAGGGAAAAAAAAAAGATAATGCTGGACTTCCCTGGTGGTCCAGTGGTTAAGACTTTGCGCTGCCATTGCAGAGGGAACAGGTTCAATCCCTGGTCAGGGAACTAAGATCCCACATGGTGTGGCAAAAAAAAAGATAATGTCAGCTATAGATGATACTAAGTTAGATCCTAGAAGGCAAGGACTCTTACCCGTGCAGTGTAAACATGCCAGTTACCCGAGAAGGTGGCTCAGCTGGGGAATCACCAGAGAGGCATCTTTTAGTCATTTACTGAATGATGCTGCTTTAACAGTCTGAGGCCACATCAAGCTCATTTTTCATCTTTGATCTTACAGTTTTCACTGTTTCAGATTTTGCCCTGAGAATGGTTTTACTTCTTTCTATTCTGTGCACTTCCAAAACCCTAACATTTTAGTATACAGCATGGCTCTATAGGCAAGTAACCAATGATGAAGCAAGCTGTGACTCATTGGTGGAGTCAATTATTATTGAAGTCCCTTCCAGCTCTAGAACTACAGGTATCTAGGTGTATTTTGATTGGTTTGGTCATAATGGCTTCTCACTTTACCTCATGACATCCCTTATATCTGGGAACCATTTTGAAGATTAAAAAGATATACTGCTTTTTTTCTTTATTTCTTTATTGTTAACCAACATAAGCTAGGGGAACCTTTCATTTTGATATGCAAGGGGTAAAGATAACAACTCTTTGACCATCCTTGATATAATAACCTTCAAAAATAAAGTTGAATGGGATAAAAGTAAGGGAGGGGAAAAATATAGAAGTCAAATCTACTCTTGATATTTAGTCAGTACATCTCACAATGCTTCCTGTAGAAGAGCTAGAGAAAGTTTCATCTATGTGGTATAAAAATAAACCTGGCATAAAATTTATTCAATGACTTTTTAATGACTCTCCACTCTGTCTCAGGTACTGTGCTATAAATCCTGGAGACAAAAATGATCTATTTGTTAACATACAGTCTTTGCTCTCAAGGAACTCACAGTCTCATGATAAAGACACAAAATAGAAAACTATAATATGGTGTTATAGTGATGAAAATGTTGACAAAAATTCAATTAATTATCAAGAAAATATTCTTTTTTTATTTGAGCCGAAGTGAGGATTACAACCCAGGAAGCAAATTCTCAGAAAGCTCTGAGTACTGTTCTGCCTCTTGAAGGCACAGTCATATATATTTTGGAGACAAAGGATCATACATACATCAAAATGGCTAATTGGATTCTTGGCAAGGACTGATCGTCAATTCTGCTAACTGCTAAGTCACTTCAGTTGTGTCCAACTCTGTGCAACCCCATAGACGGCAGCTTACCAGGCTCCCCTGTCCCTGGGATTCTCCAGGCAAGAACACTGGAGTGGGTTGCCATTTCCTTCTCCAAGGCATGAAAGTGAAAAGTGAAAGTGAAGTCACTCAGTCGTGTCTGACTCTTAGCGACCCCATGGACTGCAGCCTACCAGGCTCCTCCGTCCATGGGATTTTCCAGGCAAGAGTACTGGAATGGGGAGCCATTGCCTTCTCTGGATAGTCAATTCTAGGTTGTCTAATAGGACTTTGACAATTTTACCCTGTATGTACATTGTGCATACCCATTGTTTAATGCTGACCTGTAAATATAATCAATAGTTTCAAGTCATTTAGACATCATTGATTTAGTTGGAGTTTTGAATATACATTGAGAGGCACAAGAGATTATTGCTCTATGAATGACACAGAGCCCAGCCAATATAGATAGCCAACAACAATAGCGAAGTCAGAAGCAAAGATTTAAGCTGTGATTCCTCAGGGCTTACTCATTTACCCAGAATTTCATTTAGACTAGAAAGGAGATTGTTCAATGAAGAAATCTGATTTTATATGTGAGTCAGTAGATAGTTAAATTGGCAGACTAATCTGGTATTGTGCTTTTAGTCTGAATTATAGAACAAGTTTCCCATTACAAAACAGTCTTAAAAATCAAGAGGCATTTGATTTTGCAACATCACTTTCCCATTATAGAAACTTCAGAATTGAGTAAATTAATCAAATGTAGTAAACAAATATGGTATATGCTAAAAGGGAAACATTTTATAGATTAGAAGAACATCTGAGGTCAGTGAAAAGAATTATGAGGGGCCTGTTGTTGTTTGGTCACTAATTTGTGTCCGACTCTTTGCAACCCCATTGATTACAGCACGCCAAAAATTAAAAAAAAATTTTATATCAGCCTTTTATTGACCAAGGAATTTGATGATAGATCTAACCATTAGTTAAATTGTTTCCAGTGACTATACTTTGTGACAACTTTAAATAATTTTCCTTCCATCTGGATAGGAAAGATAGGATTTCCTTTCATCTCATCTTTTCCTTCCAAAACGATGCGTAGAAATAAAACAGTAACTTTAACTTTTAGTAGAGAGTTAGAAGGCAATGGCACCCCACTCTAGTACTCTTGCCTGGAAAATCCCATGGACGGAAGAGCCTGGTAGGCTGCAGTCCATGGGGTTGCTAAGAGTCAGACATGACTGAGTGACTTCACTTTCACTTTTCACTTTCATGCATTGGAGAAGGAAATGGCAGCCACTCCATTGTTCTTGCCTGGAGAATCCCAGGGATGGAGGAGCCTGGTGGGCTGCCATCTATGGGGTCGCACAGAGTTGGACATGACTGAAGCGACTGAGCAGCAGCAGCAGATATTTGGTAAACAGTCAGCTGAACTGGTAAGGTCTTACAAGCCTGGTCCAGATGCTTGGGTTAGCTGTCTACTACTGTTATCATCTTCTTCTCATCCTAGGCTTGGTGATTCTTGAATTAGTTGAAGTCAGATGCTAGAAACAGGCTCGAAGTCCATTTGGGTGGAGGGGCCTTTTTAAAATGAGGGATGTGAAGGAATTCCCTCACCTTCCAGTGGTTAAGATTCAGTGCTTTCACTGCTTGGGCATGGGTTTGATCCCTGGTTGGAGAACTAAGATCCTGTAAGCCACACAGTGCAACAAAAATAAATAAAATGAGAGCTGTGAATCCATTAATGTCTAGCTGCATATGGATTAGTTAATAATACCTGAAAAGGTTCTTGCCATCATGGCTACAAAGGATCTTTAATTTTGTGTCCTTTCCAATAAACAAAACCTTTATGTTGTAATCCATGATCCTTAAGGTTTTCATATCCTAGAAGCTTGCTGTAAAAAGAGTTGGTTGCCATTTTTTAAGTGTCTCAATAAGGCTCTGTAAATAATGTAATAATATTTCTTTTCAACTGCTATGGGTGAAAGTTTCCAAAAATACTGGTTTTTCCATAAAATCATTTTCTCAGATGCCCAGTGGGTTAAAGAATGTACATGTTGGAGTAATAGCAAATGTGCTTCAGTAGACACTATAAGGTTTTTTTGGGGAGGGGCATTTTATCAGGTCTAAACCATATTTGTGTGATGGAGTTAATTTTCCCTTTTTGGTGCTATATGGTATCTGTTTCTTTTCTTTCATGGTAGATTCCTGAGCCTGTAGAAAAATATCTTATTTCCTTTGCAGGGTTAATAGAGAGCAGTGAACATTCTCCAGGCTGGGCAGAACCAGTGTTTAAAGTTGCTTCTTTGACTATAGTATCAGCAAACTGATTTGCTTTAGCTTCCACAGTGTCAGATTCGGAATGCCGTGGTGTTTTCATAATGGCTCACTGTTTTGGCGGTTGTATAAGAATGAACAACTCTGCGACCTGTTTTCCATTTTTGCGGGGGAGTTGGGGGTTCAGCCTGGGTTAAGGCAATTAGTTCAGCTTGTTGTGCTCACTTTCTTTCTGATCAATAAGAGCTCTTAGTTATGTCCATTGTGGGCGTTATTGCATAACCAGCTCAGTCATGTCCTGGTCACCCCTTAAGTAGGATCCATTTGTAAATCAAGAAGATCAGCCTATCAATAGAATCTTCTAAGTCATTTCTGGGAGCAAAAAGATAATCTGTTAACAAAACGCAGTTTAGTTGTTTTCTTCCTATAGTACTGGAAACAAAACTGTAAGGTTAAGGTTATTATATAGACTCAAGATAGTATCAGGTGCAGAAAACAATACTTCATAAGAAGTTAGGTGGCATACAGAATGGTGCTAAATGTGGTGAGAGTTTAGAACAGACTCAACTGAGTGTGGCACATCACTCGTTAAAGGAGACCCCATTACTATTTCTTCAGTGTCCTTATATAAGAGAGCCCCTGCTGAAATAGCCCACATACAAGGTGGAAGTCCTTTTACTACAGAGTCCAAATTAGTTTTGGAGCGTAAAAGCAAGTCATCTACAAGCATTTTTGTGGAAGTATCAGAGTGGGACAGTAGCTATCTGTAAGTGACAAAAGGCTTTAAAAGCATCATTAAAGACCTGATTATAATGCAGTCATCAAGGAAATTTGGCTATTTCTGTGACATTTGAAATTTTAAGATAATAACCAGAATTATGACTGACAACATACCAGGACACTTCAAATTTTAGGAACTTCCTATAATTTCTAGAACATTTATATTAATAATGTTTACCCATAGAATATAACTTAACAAGGTTTATTGTTACTCATTTGACAATGTTTTCCATGTAATTTAGCAGACCAAATAAACTTGATTAGTTTAATATCTCTCTTTGAGATATTCAGGGGGTCCTTTGAAGGATCTCACAGTCAGTAAGAGGTCAAAAAAACTTCCTTTAGAATTTGAGAAAGTTTGTCAAAGATATCAAAAGGTTTTAAATGTTTGACAAGTAGGATCATAAGTTACTATGAACAATGCTTATTCACTTAACCAAAATGATGGTAAAAGATTTCAAAGGCACGTGCAGAAAGTTACTGGTAAATAAATTTCACAATCTGTTATTAAAAGCAGATTAGCATTCAAGAAAATCTAGAGAAGAAACAAATTCTAGTTTTATCCTATTAAAAATAATCTAGAGAAAAAATGATCTAGACATTCACTGAATTTTCATCATTTAACTTATTAGACCTCTAAAGTTCCAAGTTGCCAAAAATATGGAGAAACTGTTTTTAGGTAGACATACCATAAAACATAATTGTTCTTAAATAGTTTACTCAAAAGTTTTTAATCTCATTTATCTCTTTCATTACTTGTGAAAATATCATCAGGCCATTAATTTTCTTGTTGACAGATTTTATAACATAGATAAATAAGCTTATTGGCTTTCAGTAAACCTATGTACAATGAAAGTATTGTATTTAATGTTGTTATACCTAACTTTACAGTGAAAGCCACCCAGTCGTGTCTGACTCTTTGCGACCGCATGGACTATACAGTCCATGGAATTCTCCAGGCCAGAATACTGGAGTGGGTAGCCTTTTCCTTCTCCAGGGGATCTTCCCAACCCAGGGATCAAATCTAGTCTCCCACATTGTAGGCAGATTCTTTATCAGCTGAGCCACAAGGGAAGCCCACTCAACTCTAAAGACATGTCTATATTAATTAAACTATCAGTTTAAACTTGCTTTTTTTTTCATCAAAGATTAATCCTAGATCACATGATTCTTTAAAATTTTGAGTGAGTCTGTTACATTTAGAAATATTTGATTTGTAAGCACTTACTTCTAAATCAATTAAATAAAGCTCTTTTACAAATTAATTTTAATAGCACCATCCAGAGATAGGGATGTATTATATTTATAACATATATACAATCATATGTATATCCAGATAGACACAGACAGAGTCTGATGCTTTTTTGCTTGATTTTTAAAAAGCTTCTCCCGCCTCTTTTTTTCCCCTTTTAGTTTTAAATTCTACTTTTTGAGCCAAGGCTGTAGTTATAGGCAATGTGGGCTGTGTTTACATTTCAAGGACATGATAAGAGTTATAACTTTAAGCTTTCTTCTAGGAATAATTTTGTTCTCTTAGGGTCAGAATTTTGAAAAGATGTTTTATCAAGGAGGCTTTCTCTATAGTTTTGGAATGTCAAGAGTCCCATCCTGGCCATTTAAGAGTTAAATGTAAGCAGTGACTTTGTTCTAATTGTCCAGGAAGCCAGCTGGGGTTCTAGGAGTGACTGCCCATCTGAAGCTGTTCAGCCTCTGAAGCATGGTTTCTCATTATTCATTTGGTAGCCTATTTCAGATATAATCTGAACAACTGAGGGCAGTGTGATGGATCGAATGTGTGCTGCTTCTGACTCCCTAAGGAGTTACCCTTGGGTCTGTTCGACTCTCTTACAAGTCTGGGTTTCTCCCTCCAACAGCCTGAAACTGCTGTGGGTGCTCAGAGCACTGGGTGATCAGCCTTATTGTGCCCTTGGTGAGCAGAATTTCCTTGACGATTGTAGTGGGATGTCCTATAGGACCAGTATGAGTCATGAGAGTTGATTCTCAGATCCTTCTGCCAGCTTCTCAGTCACCTGAAGACACATTATGGCTAGAAGAAGTCAAGTCCCTTTTCTTCAGAGCTGAGCGGGTTCAGTCTTTCATTTCACCAGCAAACAATTTGTTCAGACCATATGAACATACTCTTTCCAACTTAAGCCAAATTGTTAAAGAGGACAGCCAACCCAGTTTACTCCAAGTTCCTCCTAGGTGCGTGCCTGCCTGGGAATTTCCACTTAGGCCCCTGCCTAGGAAATAGACCAGTATCGCCTTAGGATTCCAAGTCCCAAGAGAAACAGCTTGAATAAAATTCAGGACATCATTTAAAGCAATGATGTCTGGCTATCGGGAGAACTCATCAAAAACACCTGAGGAATACTAAGAAGAGGACAAGGCTTAATGGGTCCATGCTGGTACCAAGCGCTGGTTCAAGGTAGACTCCAGATGTCAGCTGCTGGGTGTCTCTGAAGCTTGCTGGCTACCCCTAGAAAATGTCAAGGAAAATTCAGTTATCAAGGTAAGAAGAAAAAAAAATCATTTTATTTGAGCCAAACTGAGGAGTATAAACCAGGAAGCAGCTTTTCCGAAAGCTCTAAGGACTTGCTCCACTTGTTAGAAGTCAAAGGCATGGTTATATCCATTTTAGAAACAAAGAATCATACATCAAAATGACATATTGATATTTTACATAAAGTTCAGCAAGAATACATAGTCCAGGTAAACACAAGGATACATAGTCCAGGTAAACACAAGGATACATAGTCCAGGTAAGCACGTGGTGCAAAGCGAGCTGGGAAAGAGTGCTATTTATTTAAGAAGTTACACTGTACTAAGACAGAAAAAATACCACTCTTGACGGTTCAGCGGGCACTCCCACCTCCCAGAAGAGGTCTGGTTCTTGTGGAGGCACACTCCACAGCAGAGAGAGGAGGAGACCCAAACCAACACAGAGAGAAGTTTGTATTCAATTTTTGTTGTCCTGTCTTAAAATGTAAATTACATTGCATCAGAGATGTGACTAGGACATGCAGGAGTTCAGAGGAAGGGCATGTCAAACTTGCTTCTTTAAGGAAGATGATGCCTGAAGTGCATCTTTACTCATTACTTAAGAAATGAGTAAAGTTAGTCAAGGGTCAGCTAGGAAGAACATACTCAGTAAAGGCAAAAACATCCTAGGGGACTTCTCTGGTGGTCCAGTGGCTAAGACTTTGCACTCTTAAAGCAGGGAGACTGGATTCGATCCTGGTCAGGGAACTAGATGCCACGTGTCAGAATTAAAGAACCCACTTGCCGCAACTTAAAAAAAAGCTTCTCCCTGAAAGAAAAAAAAACAACAAACATTCTAGGTAAGAGCTGTGTTGAAGAAAGGAGAAAAGGAGAAGGCTTTGGGGAAGATGAGTTGTATTTGTGTTGCATGGAGTCTGAGGCACCCCAAAGTTTAGCAGGAAGCTGGGTTTGCAGGGCTGAAGTTTAGATTTAGTCTGAGATGGAGATTTAAGAGGGAGGGAGTAATAGTTGAAAATGTGAGTTGATTCAGTTATGTAGGAAGCATATATAGAGTGAGAAAGCAGACAGCTGAGAGTAGAATACAAATAAAATTGACATTCAAGGGATGGATAGAGGAAAATGAGCTCAAGAAGGAGAGAAAACAAATAAAATGAAATAAAATTCATATTTTATGGCAACACAAGAAAAAATTCAACATAAAACATTTTTGCTGCCCTTGACCTCCTTTCTGCCCCACTGTGCATTGTATATCTGCAGTATGCATCAGCTAGACCTCCCCCATTAACAGGAATGCCTGCTCGACCAAAAGAACAACATTCTCCTAGCACCAACAAGACGACTCCTTAAAGATAGCATTCCTTCTTGAATCTGTAAGGGGCCACATGACCAACCACTCTACACTTGCAGGTCTAGATTGTGTAAACTGTTGATAATACATCATTTGGTGTACAGCCCTCTGTCTCAAAAAAAAAAAAAAACTTATATAACAGTGCCTTGATTTCTCACCAGTGGAACAGTTCTCAGAGCTTTCTGAGGTGCTCTTCCCCAGTTATACTCCTCAAATTTGGCTCAAATAAAATTTTCCAATTCTTTCTTAGAGTGGCTGATTAGTTTTTTGTCAAAATACAAAAGTGTAGACTCATGGAGACCCATGAAGTAAAATTTAAATCAAGGCACGACTTATGATTTGCTGTTCTGGCAAAGTCAGGGCTGACAAGATGAAGCACTGGGGACATCAGCAAAAAATGTTTTGATCAATAGTGGGGATGAAAAATATGATGTTAAGAGGAATTAAGGAGAAGATAAGTGGTCTGCTCGGGAGAAGTCTGGATGAGAAGGAAATAGAGGTCGGGTTATAGCTGGAGGGATAGAGGAGGTCAAAGGATGGTGATGATGAACTGCTCTGAGATGAGACTTCAGCATGTTTTTAGACTGAAAAGGAGACACAAGTAGGAAGGCTGAAGACATGGGAGAGAGATGAGATAACGCAGGGAGGGAGTTTTCAGGGGAAGGACATCTCATGTGCTGGGGAGGTGTGGAGGAAGGTGCTATCACATGATAACTTTATATATATTTTTATGATATGGGAGACAAGGCTCATAGGTAGTTTGCTCTACCTGAACTAATATTCTACCCAAATCTCCCTGTTGCAGGTTCCCTCTTCCTTTTGTCAGCAGACAATTCACTGTCCCTTGGACCTGCTATCTGTGTCCTGCAGAAACATCACACTTAAGTTATGGGAAGCGGCACCTCAACCCAACACCATTTTGCTTTCCAGAATGCAGAGAAAGGTATGTGCTTCCTACCTTCAGCCTAACTGTGGGGACCTCAGTGGAAGCCTACATTGCACAGGGAGGGGCTTCTTAGGGTGGACAGGAAATCATTATATTGCTCCTCATGCTGACTCTTGAAAATCAGCTTCTCCTCCTTGTGACATGACCACAGGATACTCAGCTGAATATCTTAGGACTTGATGAACTATATTTAATAGAATTAAAATTTACTCAAGGAGTCAGTGTTGTCCATTGGGGTTTACCCCAAACTCCACCTTTACAAGTGAAAGAAATAAGATTGGGCAAAAGGAGATGAAAGAGCATTCCAGGGAGAGGGTAACAAGGTCATGAAGTAGGCAAAAAGAAAGGCATTTTCAAGGAACTGAATGGTTGACGTGAATGAGATGGAGAATGGCATGGCATGAGGCTGCGGAGCTGTGCAGAGCCCAGATCACTCAGGAGCAGGTAGGATTTAAACTTCATTCTAAAGGCTTGAAGAACCATTGTAGAATTCAAAACATACATAAAAGACTCTTCTGGCTTCTATGAAGAAGGGATTGTGTCAGGGATTGGAGTGGGTGGTGGAAGAGTAGAAGGAAGAACAATTTAGAAGCTAAAGATCCGTATAGTCAAAGCTGTGGTTTTTCCAATAGTCATATATGGATGTGAGAGTTGAACCATAAAGAAAGCTGCTGCTGCTACTGCTAAGTCACTTCAGTCGTGTCCGACTCTGTGCGACCCCATAGACGGCAGCCCACCAGGCTCCCCGTCCCTGGGATTCTCCAGGCAAGAACGCTGGAGTGGCTTGCCATTTCCTTCTCCAATGCATGAAAGTGAAAAGTGAAAGTGAAGTCGCTCAGTTGTGTCCGACCCTTAGCATGGACTGCAGCCTACCAGACTTCTCCATCCATGGGATTTCCCAGGCAAGAGTACTGGAGTGGGGTGCCACTGAGCACCAAAGAATTGACGCTTTCAAACTGTGGTGCTAGAGAAGACACTTGAGAGTCCCTTGGACAGCAAGGAGATCGAGGCAATCAATCCTAAAGGAAATCAACCCTGAATATTCATTGGAAGGACTGATGCTGAAGCTGAAACTCCAATACTTTGGCCACCTGATGCAAAGAGCTGACTCGATGGAAAAGACCCCAATGCTGGGAAAGATAGAAGGCAGGAGGCGAAGGGGGCAACAAAGGACAGATGTTGGGTAGCATCACCAACTCAACGGACATGAGTTTGAGCAAGCTGCAGGATATGGTGAAGGAAAGGGAAGCCTGGCATACTGCAGGGGTCACAAAGAGTTGGACACAACTGAGTGAACAACAACAAAAGTCATCTAAGCAAGAGATGATAATGCCACGGTCCAGAGTTGGTGGCTATAGCGATGGGAGAGAAGAGGATGAATTCCCACAATACTCAGGAGGTGGAATGGACAGGGTCCACCTGATTACACGTGTGGGGTTGGGGAGAGGATGAATCAAGATTTATGTCCGGGGTACTTCCCGGTGGTCCAGTGATTAAGAATCCCCCTGCCAATGCAGCCTGGAGAAGGGAATGGCAACCCACTCCAGTAGTCTTGCCTGAAGAATCCCATGGACAGAGGAGCCTGGAGGGCTATAGTCCATGGGGTCACAAAAGAGTTGGACACGACTGAGCAACTACACTTTTTTCTTCTTTCTGCCAATGCAGGGGATGTAGCTTTGATCCCTGGTTGAGGAACTAGGATCCCACGTGCTACAGGGCAGCTAAGCCTGTGCACTGCAATGAAGATCCAACACAGCAGTCAAAAAAACAAACAAGCAAAAAAAAAAAAAAATTGAACAACAAAATAAAGTATTAGCAAAGAAAAAACTGACGTCCAGGTTTCTAGATACCTGTCCTGTGCTTAGTCATGTCCAACTCTTTGCAGACCATGGACTGTGGCCTACCAGGCTCCCATGTCCATGGAATTTTCCAGGCAAGAATACTGGAGTAAGTTGCCATTTCCTACTCCAGGGATCAAACCCACGTCTCTTTCTCTTGGGTCTCCTGCATTGGCAGGCGGATCCTTTACCACTGAGCTACCTGGGAAATCCAGCCTACCTGGGTAGGTGATAATGCCAATTTCTGACATAAAATTAATGGAGAAGAACCAAGTTCAAGTAGAATGAAAGTGATGATTTATACACATTGGGTTTGAGGTGCCCATGTAACGTGCAGGTGAAAGTGCTTAGTAGACAGTTGCATATTCAGATCTGGTTTTTGGAGACGTCAGTGGAGATCCATGCCTTTGGAAGGCATCAGAGTATGGGTGATTGTTGAAGCCATGGGGGTCACTGAAGTAGCCTAGAGTGAGAGTAAAGACAGAGCAGTGAAGGATTCTAGTACTTAAGCAACAGGTCAAAGAGAATGAGGCAACCAAAGATGTAGAAGGAAGCAAGGGAAATGATGATCGCACCTTGTTTCTATGGGGCTTCCCAGGTGACTCAGCTGGTAATAAATCCGCCTGCAATTTGGGAGACCTGGGTTCGATCCCTGGGTTAGGAACATCCCCTGGAGAAGGGAATGGCTACCCACTCCAGTATTCTGTCCTGAAGAATTCCATGGGCTCTATAGTCCATGGGCTCACAAAGAGTCAGACATGACTGAGCGACTTTCACTTGTTACTATGAGCTTAAGTATCTTTATAAACTCATGGCCTCCCTTCTAGTTTGGCAACACATCCCAGGCTCATCTTGCATATTTTTGTCTCCAGATTAGAAATCACTATTTATCCAGGGTTTGGGGTATTCGCTACCAGGTTGGTCATTACTTCTTATACTTTTTCAATGAACAAATCTGGAAAATGTGCATTATTTTAATGGATAATTTATACTTAGGATCACAGTAATTTTACCTAACAACTTTGACATTCTATCTCCTTGCTCTTTATTAATAATGATACCAGTATGGTATTATTTACTTTGTCCTACAGTATATAAATCAGTATCAGAAATACAATAACAGTACTATTACAACAATATGATAACTGAAAACTCCTTAAGACTTCTTTGTAGTTCTTTTTTGCCCATTGAGTATATCCACTTAGGCATATGCAATTCCTGAATTTTCAAGTCATTTGAAAGAACTCCTTTCCACATGGTTATGCCACCAGTGCGTACAAGGTTAGATTTGCTTGTTTAACGTTTGCTTTTTAAACACTGATTTTTTGTTTTGATTTAAATTTGTTTTATAATTTTATAAAACATGTCTACAACTCACATTCCAATTATCTGGTGCTGCATAATAAACGGCCTCAAAACTTAGTGGCTTAAGACAACCATTTTATTCAGCTCGTGATTTTGTGGGTCAGGAATTTGCCAAGGGCCCAGCTTGATGGTTTGCCTGTGACCCTCAGGACAGCTACAGCTGGAGGTTCAGCTTCCGGGATGGTTCTTCACCTGGACCTCTGTCTCCCCAGGTGGTTGCCGGTCCTCAGTGTGGAGTTTTCGCAGCCAGATGTGTCTGTAACTTTTCCCATAAGATGCGCTCTGCACAAGGCTGAGGAAGGGAAACCCAAGCATCTTAAATTGCACTGTAGGGAACAGAGGATGGAGTGGAGGTCCTTAGACTACGCTGTGCCTCACAGCGCCCATCTCAGTGAAGGGTAACCCAGGTTCTAGATGGAGGCTTGGGAGAGCGAACACAGAGGTACTACCTGCTTTCCCTACCCTGAGCAGCCGAAGCGGAGCGGAGTACAAGTCTAGTCGGCAGCATTTGCCTTAAAACACCTGAGGCAAGGAGTTAGCAAACAACATTTTCACGGAAACTTGGTGGCCATGATGCTCCTCAGTGTTGCTCACACTTCAGCACAAGTGAGGATGATGCATGGAGCTTGTTAACCCTGCAGATTCCTGGGTTCCATGTCAGAGTCATGGTGAGGAGCAGATGTCTGTGTGTTTGCCCTGAATTCCTAAAGAGTTACTTTAGGTAAGGACCACTTACTCTGGATGTTGCATTCGCTATTCTGAATGGGGATTTACATAATTTAGTCTTTGTTGCTTATTATTTTGTGAGTGCCTTTGGAACATACTTGGTGTATGGCATTTTTTTCCTCACAGAAAATCAAATTCAGCTTTGCTTAAATTCCTCTCAAGGTTCTCTTTTCCCACTTACTATTGGATCTCTTCTTAGGGATATCAGCAGGAATTCCAAGAGCTCTCTAATGCCAGCTAAATATATTAAATCAATCGCTCTGCTTTTCACGAGGTTGACCTGAATGAACCTGCCAGGTTTCCTTTGTAATCCAGCTTTATCCACAAAGGCTCCATTCATCCCCTGGGGCACTTTCAGGCCCAGGAGTTTAAGGAGGGTCTAGTCACTCAGGTGGACAGCTGTCCTCTTCTCTGGCAGCAGTAGTTGACTGCAGGTCCTAAAGCTCAAAGGAAGAATGAAACCTCCTCAAGCCATCCTGCAGTACATGAGCACCCAGCACAGGTCTTAAGTCCACAGACTGCCCTTCAGACTGGACAGTCAGCAGCATCCTGGATGTGAGGTGATGGGGGTACAAGCCACAGGGATAGAGTGAATATGGGGACAGCAAGCGCTGACCGCCAACTGACATGATAGTATGTAGTGATGCACGTGTGTCTGTTTATCCCCCCCACTCATCATCTAGCTTGTCTTCTTTCCTAGATGAGGACTCTGAGCCCAAAAAAGTTGATCGGACCGAGGCTACATAGCTGGT
This sequence comes from Ovis aries, assembly GCF_016772045.2. Classification (NCBI taxonomy): domain Eukaryota; kingdom Metazoa; phylum Chordata; class Mammalia; order Artiodactyla; family Bovidae; genus Ovis; species Ovis aries. The sequence continues at coordinate 91,497,123 of NC_056059.1, read as the reverse complement.
CAGGGCATTTCCAGGCTCAGAACCAGACTCCTGACATCCCGTCTATTGTTGTGTTAGTCGCTCAGTTGTGTCCAGCTCTTTGCAATCCCATGGACTGTAGCCCGCCAGACTCCTCTGTCCATGGGGATTCTCCAGGCAAGAATACTGGAGTGGGTGCCCATGCCCTTCTCAGGGGATCTTCCCAACCCAAGGATCAAACCCGGGTCTCCTGCATTGCAGGCAGATTCTTTACCATCTGAGCCACCTGGTATCAAAATATCCTCCCACCCTGTGACCCCTGCATCATCCCACCCCATTTTTTTTTGCATTTGAATGTATTTATTTTATACAGTATTTATTGTAAATAAATGTATTTTTTTATTTTATACAGTTTTCAAAGGTGAATTTCCATTTACAGTTATTGTAGAATTTTGGCTATATTCCCTGTGTCATACAGTATATCCTTGCAGCTTATTATATACCTAATAGTTTGTACCTCATACTCCCCACCTCTGTATTGCCCCTCCCCACTTACGTCTCCCACTGGCAACCACTAGATCTGTGAGTTGTTCTCTAGATCTGCAAGTTTGCTCCCTTTTTGTTATATTCCCTAGTTTGTTGTATTCTTTAGATTCCACATGTGTGATATCATACAGTATCTGCCTCTTTGACTTACTGCATTTAGCATTATGCCCTCCAAGTCCATCCAAGTTGCGCGCGCGCGCGCGCGCACACACACACACACACACACACACACACACACACAGCAAAACTTCATTCTCTGTTAACGGCTGAGTAATATCTGCATCTTCCCACTCTTCAAGTATACTGCAACCTTGCAGCCTCCCCAGTTTACATGTCCTTCTCAGAATCCGAGCTTTCCACCTCTACATGTATAAATGTTTTCATCAAACAGTGGGAATTCCAATAACCCTCCAGTGATATGAGTATAACTAACAGGTAAGACTGGAGGAGGGATGGGGGCTGGAAGGGGGACTCGGGCTCCCTGGCCATCAGTGGGGCAAATCCTTCCTATTTGATGGCAAAATGTAGTGCTTCCCCCCATCTTGCCCCCCGCCACCCTCAGCTCCCCGCTAGGCCCCAGGAGTCCCGTCTCACAAACTGGCTTTTCATCTGTGTCACAGCCTTCAGGGCAGCGGCCCTGATCCAGAGGTGGTACCGACGCTACGTGGCCCGCCTGGAGATGAGGCGGCGCTGCACCTGGAGCATCTTCCAGTCCATCGAGTACGCTGGGCAGCAAGACCAAGTCAAGGTGTGCCGGGATGTGGGACGGGACCACTCCAGCTCTGCCCCCCAGCCCCCGGGGCAGCAAGCCCCAGGGGCCTGGAAGGATGTGGATCGTTCCTGGGTTCCCCTTCTGTCTCTAAAGCCATGTCTGCTTGGGTTTCTCTGCAGCTCCACAATTTCTTCAGCTACCTTGTGGATCACTTCACCCCCAGCAGTCACAACGAGAGTGAGTATGAAATGCCACCCGGCAGGTCCTCTGGTCTGAGGGTCAGAGACATCAGGGTGAGGTAGAGGGGTGCACGGGGAGTGAAAATGTGAATCTCGTGATGGCCAGGGAATGAGCGAGGAGGTTCTCCTGGAAGCAGACCTGGAGACAAGAGTTTGAGCACAAGGAGTTTATTTGGTAAATACAGGAAGCACTGAGAGGTGAAGGAGGGGCTCAGGAAAGGGGAGGCACACAGAGAAGGAGTGGGTAACTAAACCAGCAGTTTGTCAGGGAAATAACGCAAAACACAGCCCAGGAAGCCTCCAACCTGAAGGCAGTGGTATCTGGAGTCTGTGTCACTGGTGGGAGCTGCTGGGAGGGGCAGATGGGAGGGTCATTCCTGTGCATCCGGCCTCTCTGCTGATCCAGGGGAAGCCCTCAGGCAGTGATGCTGGGGCAGCCTTTGGAAATCAATTGCCTGAGTCTGAGGCATCTGCCGTACTAAGTACCCCAGAAATGCCTGTGAATTTCCACTTAAAATTTTCTCTTAAGAAAATTAAATGTGCATTAATTTTTTTAAAACATCATCCTTGTAGAGAAGGGGGACAAAAAGAAGCAAATGTAGAAAAATATGGGAAACCTATTGAAAATATGTTCATTTCCCCAGTACCCCTTTCCTCCTGCTTACCAACCTAAGCCGCTGAATCTCTGTACTTTCTAAGTCAGTCAGTCTTTTAAAATAGAAGTCAAATGGATTTGACATGATAACATAACCTTTCTCCTGCCCATCCTAGTTTCTTGTGACCTGGTCTTCTCCTTTCTCCTCCCCGGTGTTGGCGGCCTTGCCCAACCGGCCATGTCCCCTGCAAGTAAGGTCCAGGAAATGGACTCTCTATTGCTTGAGCCTGCAGGCCTGCTCTAAGCCAGCCCACCCTTTCTGTGCTGCCTAGGGGACTTCCTGAACCGCATGTTCACTGAGGAGCAACCCCCCCAGGCCTCCGAAATGCAGAACAGCGGTGACTATGAATCCATCGAGGTACCGGACAGTTACACAGGGCCACGCCTCGCCTTCCCGCTCCTTCCTGACCATGCAACTGCCCTGGTGGAAGCTTTCAGACGGAAACAAGTAAGCTCATGCCAGGGTCCTGGGTCACCAGCCATCCCACGGAAAGTGTAGCAGCAGACAGACACAGTGCAAAAGGAATGGCCCTGGATTTAGGGTGTTGGTGTCAGGGATCCACCAGAGATAGCCACTTGCCCTTTTCTTAGCCAGGACCTTGTGGTTGATCAGGTTTTTATATATTGAAAACCCCTCCTCCTAATCGAGTAATCTCTTCATTCATCTCACAGATATTGAGCACTGCCATGGGCAGGCACTGTTCCAGATACTGCACTGAACAGGGAACAAAACAGACACAAATCTCTGCCCACAGAGGGTTAACATTTTTACTGGGGAGACGTAATAAATAACAAATTAATAATATATATGCATAATATATACATTATATATATATATATAATATGTAATATATTAGGTGGTAGAGCTATGTCAGAGCATAAACTAAGTTTCCGGTGGGAGAGATGGCAATTTTACAGAGTGATCTGGGAAGGAATTACTGAAAAGGTGATTTCTGAGCAAGAGTCGAACATGGCGAGGGAGTGTGCCATGTGTACATCTGGGGAAAGAGTTCTAGGTGGAGGGAATAAATGGAAAGGCCCTGGGCAGGACCTCGCCTGGACTGCTCCAGACATCAGCAAGGCCACTGGGGCTGGAAAGGAGGGAACCAGGGAACAACTGTCAGGAGATGGAGCTGGAGGGGTAAGTAAGGTAGGCTCAATTTTCTGAAGGAGATGGGGAAACCATGAGCACAGAAATGATATAATCCAGCTTTCTTTTAAAAATAATCATATTGTTTGATGAACAGAGTGTAGGGAGCAAGGGCTGAAACAGGGAGGTAGGTCAAGAGACTACTGTAATATAGTCCAAGCTTGGAACCTAGGTGGTTAGAGGTAGTGAGAAGTGGCCAGATTCCAATCCTTCCCCTTATTTCACATGAAGATAATTCACTGCAGAAGCTGGGATGATTTTCCCAGTAATGTCAGGATCACTAATACCATCAGTGTATATGTACTTCTTCATAAAACAATCATATGTTTCTCCCTAGCTAAAGGCAAGGAAGGGTTACACAGTGTAGGAAGAGGACATTGGTTCAGTATTTGAAGGATGATGAAAAACATGAATGAACAAGGGCAGAGGATGAGTGAAAAAGAAACCATCTGTGCATAGGTCCCAGGAGCAGTTTACTAGGGTCACTTAATGCGGTCTTGGGGGTCTTTCAGTGGTAAACATGTGACCCGCCTTCCCTCACAAATATGTCTTATTTTGTCCCCTCCCTGCTCTTCTTCCTAGTAGAGGCTCCATGCTCGGTATGTCTTGAATCTTTTGCATGAAGCCAGGAAACACCTGGTACAACTGCCGAACATCAACCGGGTCTCCACTTGTTACAGCGAGGAAATCACAGTGTGTGGTAAGAGCCAGTCAGAAATGGCTTTATGTGCTGGACACGAACCAGAAAATTCTGCCTGTTGTGGGGGAGAGAGGGGAGGGCTAGAGGGGTCCTGATGGCCACATGGGCAGGCCAGCTTCATGCCTTCACACTGAATATATTTACATATTTATTCCACAATTACTTAAACTGGGGGTGGGGAGGGCAGGTGCTATGAAGGAGAACTGTAGGCCAGGGGGCCCAGCCTCTTCTTGATTTTTCCAAGAGATTCAGATTTGGCCCCAAACTCATGCTGTCCATTCAGAACAGAATTCCAGCAAATAACTAGACCTTCGCTTGTTAGAAGACAGTTTATTTATTGTACCTGAACAGGTCTAAATGCCTAGCAAATGGTTCCTTCTGTCTACATTTCCTCTTAGAGAGAAATCCTGTAAATGACAAATTTCTCCATCCCCTTATATGATGGGTGATGTTTTAATATCCATTATAGGGGAGACTATAACACACAGGGGCTGTAAACTAGCACTTCCAGGGCCACACATGGCCTGCAATATGTCTTGTCTGCTTCAAAATGTTCTTAAATTTCTAGTTTCCAACGTTTGAAAGTTGGGAGGATTTCATGTTAAAATCCAGATTTCCAACTTCTTGAAAAATCTTGTAACACTGACCCATATAAGTGAGTACCAGCGTCTTACTTTAAGATGGGGCAGAAATCTCTCCAGTTCTCATCCAGGCTTTCAGCCCTACACCATTCTGTCTTATTTCTGCTTTAGTAAAAATATGTCATTTATTGTTTGTGAGAATCATACAGAAGAAATATCATGCTTTCTGCTTTCAATATTAATTAACCTTGCAACAGGGAAGCTAATATTTTGTCGTTCAGTCATTAAGTCATGTCTGACTTTTTCTGACCCATGGGACTAGCCCACCAGGATCCTCTGTACGTGAAATCTCCCAGGCGAGAATACTTGAGTGGGTAGCCATTCGCTTCTCCGGGGGATCTTCCCAACACATGGATCAAACCCACATCTTCTGCACTGCCAGGTGGATTCTTTACCACTTAACCACCTAGGAAGCAGCTAATTATTTGTCCCTGTCTTATATATGGAAAAATGAGTGACCATAAGTTTATCATGTTTTCCTGGGTATTTTTATTTAAACTGAGTTACAGATGACATAATATTGCATTAGTTTTAGGTATACAATGAGTATTTTTTTATAGTAAAAATTAGAAACAATGGTGAAGATCATTCAAAACTGATATTTTTTCTTTGTTAGGAGATTTACATGGCCAGTTGGATGACTTAATATTTATATTTTATAAGGTATGAACTCTCAAATTATGTTCCTGTCTTGTTCTGAGGTTTACTTTAGAAGTTCACATACAGTATCTATTAAAAAATGCTTAAGTATTTTAAAATATTTTAGAGTAGTATTTGCTACTATGTAGCAAATGCAGAATGTAAAAATGATTATTGTATTATATTGTAGTGTATTTTTGTAGGCTGTTTAAAAAACAGAAAAATCTATGGTTAATAAAATCATTATTTGGAAAAAGAAAATCAAGTACTAAATAGAGAAAATTATTTATTATCAAAGCAACTGAAAGCTATTTTCATACCTATTTTTAGTTACCAAATGCTCTGTATAGTGATAACTATTCCACTAATGTAATTAACACAAAGCATTTTCTGATGTATTGGCTTGTTGAATCCTGAGAAATGTATGGCAGCTATTATTATCATTGCCAGTTAGAGACAGAGTGGCCAGAACTTAAAATGAGCCTTGGAATTACAAGTTCAGTGCCCGTGGCACAAACCACCTGGCAACACTGTGCTTTTGGATAATGAACACATTTATTTTGGTGAGCATGTCATAACCTCAGCCTGGCTAGAAAGGAATATGAGACCAACAGAAAGTATTTCCAATATTTCCATCTTTTACTGACATTTCCTGTTTGGAAAAGAGCCAGACAGCACAGCACTGGCTTTCAGGCCTGATGTGACTGTCCGATGCACAATGGCTTGACCCAATTTCCTATTTCCTTCTCCCACTGTTTCTTCTTGGACTTGACTCCTCGTTTGGAAGAACGGCCTCCCATCACCAGAGCGGGCCTATGTGTTCAATGGCGACTTTGTGGACCGAGGGAAGGATTCAGTCGAGATCCTAATGGTTCTCTTTGCCTTCATGTTGGTTTACCCAAAAGAGTTCCATCTTAACCGAGGAAACCATGAGGACCATATTGTGAACTTACGGTACAAACCAAAACATGCTTGGGGATTTGGTCTTTACTGGTTGCGACTGTGAAGTTATTTTCCCAGAGCTTCGTATTTGTTAGATGCATTTTTAAAGCAATCTTCAAATTTATAAAGTGGAATACACAATATATACCATTTTAAAAGTTTTTCTTAAAAGTTTACACATTATCCTAATATTCTACCATTTTAAAAGGTTTTCTTAAAAGTTTACACATTATCCTAATATTCTAATAAAACTGTTACATTTGTTTTCACATGGCCAAACACTTTAATCATACAAACAGTAAGAGTTTACTATAGAAAAAGTGCAAAATATAGATAAGCAAATGAAAATTAAAGTATCCCATATTTCTACCCACAGATAATATAATTTTAAACAGTTGGCAATTATTTTGCAATGTTTTTTCTATATATATATATTTTTTAATTTTTTATTGGAGGATAATTGCTTTACTATATTTTGTTGGTTCCTGCTATAAACATGAATCAGCCATAGGTATAATATAGAATATGCATTTTTATAAAAATGCAACTGTGCCAGACATAATATCACTAAATTTAATATCTGTTTCTGATTCTAACTCTAGATATGGTTTTACCAAGGAAGTGATGCATAAATATAAGGTATGCAGCTCTTAAAAGCAAAAGTTTCTCTCAGTGCAGATAAATGAAGTGAATTATTTAAAACTTAGTATCATGTTTTCAGATACACGGCAAGAAAATACTAAAACTGCTGCAAGATGTGTTCTGCTGGCTTCCACTGGCCACTCTGGTTGATGAGAAAGTCCTGATTCTTCATGGTGGAGTGTCAGACAGGACTGACTTGGAGCTCCTGGCTAAACTAGACAGGCACAAGGTACTGACTGAGCACTAAACTAATGTGGATTTCTGTATAATGCCAGGCGTCACTGCCAACGAACCTAAGACAGATGTCATCTTGACTCCATTGCTGACTCCAGCTGACTAATACGGGCTGTTAAGAGAATCCGTTAAATCTTTGGACAGAGGGTTGGGAATCCGCTGCTGGGGCAGGTGTACTGTGATCCATTAACATTTGCCATGGATGACGGTGGGGAACGGCAGCTACTGCCGCCTGTTGAAAGCCTTGAGTCCTAACCACTGGACCTGCCAGGGAACTCCCTAGAACCTTTGCTTTCTAATTTTCCACTTCCAAAATGAAACAGAAAAAATAGAAACTATTGGGGTATAAGGTATTCTGTTTTTTTTACACTCCCCCTACTCCTGCTTGTTTTTGTTAAGTTCCTTTGGGACAAGTATTAATACCATCTCTGGTTATGTTGTATTTCTGCTAGCACTTTCCTTGCATATAGTAAGCGCTTAAAATAATGGTTGTTGAGTTTAACTGCAGGAATTGAGACCCTGCAAGCTGTGCAGTGCAGCCAAAAAAAGAAGCAAAGATTCTGTTTTCTTTTAATCATAGACTCTTACCCTTGAATCGTATATTATAGCCTCTCTCCTCCAACTGCCCATCCACACAGGAATGAATCCCTGCTATGACATCCTTGAGCCGTTCCAAAAACAGAGAACTCATTCCACATAAGCCAGCCTACTCTGGGCAACTCTAACTGATGTACAGTAAGTTCTATATATACAAACAAATTTGGTTCCAAGAACACATTCATAAGTCCAATTTGTCCCAAGTTAGCCTAGGTTCCCAATATAATCAGCTATATAGTACTGTACTGTAATAGGTTTATAGTACTTTTCACACAAATAATACATACATTAAAAACAGACACAAAAAACACTTTAAATCTTACAGAACAGTACCTTGAAAAGTACAGCTGGCATACAGGGGCTGGCAGGCACGTCTTCGAAAGTTTGCAACCTGTAGGTTCATATATGCAAAGACTTACTGTAAAAGTCTATACTGTTGTTGTTCAGTTGCCAAGTGGTGTCTGACTCTTTTCAACCCCATGAACTTGCACCACCACCAGGCCTCTCTGTCCCTCCCCATCTCCCAGGTTTGCCCAAATTCATGTCCATTGAATCGGTGATGCCATCCAACCATCTCATCCTCTGTCACCCTCTTCTCCTTCTGTTATGAGACATAAATGAAAGAGTGTGGCCTTAAAATCAGACAGACCTGAGTCAGAATCTGGAAACAAGCACTTCTTGGCTGGGATGGCAGCTTTCTGTACTCGGTTGTCCAGGCGCCAAGGCTTCTTATGTCTTGTTACTCTGCCATCCTTAGAGTGACATCCCCATGCCCTCATGTGCCTAGCTCAAGATAGCTTGCCACCACACCTGCGTTCCAAGCAATACAGTAGAGGAATGAAAGGAAGAATATCCTACCCTTTAAAGACATAGTGAAGAAGTTGCAAGCATCTCTTCCGCTCTCATCCCATTGGTCAGAACTTAGTGCATTCCGTAGGCAGGATGTGATGGCTCCTTTGATCTCTGTGGGACCATCCTAACTCCAGTGTGATGGATCCATGGCTTAATTCCCTTCAACTTCACCAGGGAAATGAGTCATGAATATCACCTCACGAGGTCCAGTCCAGCAAGGTGATACAGAAATGCACGGTATGTGCTAAAAATAGTAACACCTTCCATAAGTTGTTCAGGTACAAGGACCTGGCTATGTCCATTACAGACCCACACTTCCTAGAGTCGGCTTTCTGAGAATGGTTAGGACTCCGATCTGATCCCCATTCATTGGCCTTAAGTCTTCAGGAAAATACTTTGGATAGCATCTTATGAGATCCAAATCAGTGATCAGGGCCAACACTTGGGCTGGTCTTCTGGATGTTTATTCTCCCAAGATTTCTACAGGATCCAGCCTCCAGGACAGCAGTGGCACGGGCGAACATCTGTGGGAAACATTAACGGCTAGAAATAAACTTACGTAGAGCCGTGAAAGTAGCTCCCCGTGATTCTACATACCCGACAGTGTCTGCATTCCTTAACTGAATTCCTTCTGGATCTCAAACTATTTCTGAAACAATGGCAGGGTCTCTAGAAAAATATTTCATAGTTGCTCAGCTGGCACCTGCTTCTAAGGCCTGGGCTTCCCTCGTGGTTCAGCTGGTAAAGAATCCACCCGCAATGTAGGAAACCTGGGTTCGATCCCTGGGTTAGGAAGATCCCCTGGAGAAGGGAACAGGCTACCCACTCTAGTATTCTGGCCTGGAGAATTCCATGGACTGTATAGCCCATGGGGGTCACAAAGAGTCAGACATGATTGAGCAACTTTCACTTCCAAGGGCTACCTTCAACTGGAAGTAGGGCAACCAGTGAAGCTTTATCACAGGTTAAAGTAATCTCCTGACAACTTTTAGCTATAGTCTTTTTAAGAGTGTGATTCCTCTTCCATTTTGCCAGTAGATTGGGGTTGTCAAGAAGCATGTAATTTCCAAAGACGGTTTAAAGCTCAAGATACTTCTTGAGATAGTCTTGCTATAAAGGCCCCTTTATTGTCACTCAAAATGGACATAAGTAACCCAAACCTAGGGATTATTTTTTTTAGGAGATCTTTAACAACCTCATGTGTTTTCAGGCCAGCAAGGAAATGCTTCTATCCAACCAGTACAAGTGTTCACAAATAGCTAATAAGGGCCTAAGGTTTCCAGTGACTACTGGCATCACAGTGAAGTCGCTGATCTTTTCCCAGTCCAGCACCTGGGGTCTGAACTCCTTTGATTAAAGGCAGTGTCCCAGTTTTAGGATTATTTTTAGCACACACCATGCATTTCTGTATCAGCTTTTGAATTGTCCTTTGCATGTTTGGTCCTGTTTGCAAATCCACTGCTGCTGCTAAGTCGCTTCAGTCATGTCCAACTCTGTGCGACCCCAGAGACGGCAGCCCACCAGGCTCCCCCATCCCTGGGATTCTCCAGGCAAGAACACTGGAATGGGTTGCCATTTCCTTCTCCAATGCATGAAAGTGAAAAGTGAAAGTGAAGTCACTCAGTCGTGTCCGACTCTTAGCGACCCCATGGACTGCAGCCCACCAGGCTCTTCCTTCCATGGGATTTTCCAGGCAAGTGTACTGGAGTGGGGTGCCATTGCCTTCTCCGTTGCAAATCCACTAGAGGGTGCTATCTCTCCCACAGTGGGTACTCAGGTGTACATAATGTAACACCTTCTGTAAAGGTGTTCAGGTACAAGGACCTTACTATATGCATTATAAACCCAGCTTTCCCAGAGTCAGCATCCTGAGAATGACCAGGACTCCAGTCAGATCCCATTCATTGGCCTTAAATCTTCGAGAAGATAGATTGCATCTTACCAGATCTACATCGGCGACCAGAGCCAACTCTGGCACCTAGGTATCCCTGCCTGCTGGCTTTGCTGCTTGATCAGCTAAATGATTCCTTCCGGCAGTCACACAGTGCTTTCGGATGTCCTGAACAGTGGACATTAATTCTTTTGGCTCCATGACAGTTTCTAATAAGGTTAAAATTTCTTCAGCAGGGTTAAGTTCCTTATTCCCTGCAATTAACAGTCCCCTCTCCAAATGGCCCTATGAGCATGGACCACCAAGAAAGCATACTTTAGAATCAGTGAAAACAGTTACTCTTATCCTTATACAGATGGAAGGCTCTCATCAGGGCTGTTAGTTCTCCCTTTTGTGCAGAGATTCCTGGGGGAAAAGCTTCTGCTTCCAGGGTATTTTGATGAGTTACCACCACATACCCAGCTTTGCATTCTTCCTGGTCCATAAAGCTGCCTCCATCTGTGAACATCTCAAGGTCTGGGTTCTCCAGTGGCTGGTCCATCAGGTCGGGATGGCTGGAATAGACTGGTTCAATTATCGGAATACAATCATGCATAAGCTCTTCAGTATTATTTGGGAGCACCCTGGCAGGATGCAAGGTGGAGCTGTTTTCAGAGTGACATTAGGATCATCCAACAGTATAGGCTGATACTTTCCACATCTTCCTGAAGTTAACCAATATCCTCCCCCTCTGTTCTAGGAGGAAAAATAAACAGTGAGGTGTATGCACTGTGGCAGGTTGTCCTAATATAAATTTCTCCACTTCCGGTAAAAGTTCACAGGTCACTGCTACAGTCCAAAGACAAACTGGCCACCCCTTAGTAACTGTATCTAATTGCTTTAAGAAATACTCAGCAGGCTCCTTATGCTACCCAGGTTCCAAGTCAGGACTCCAAGGCTGATTCCTTGTCTCTCATGAACAAATAAGTCAAAGGGCTTTCTGGTATCTGGACGACCTAAAGCCAGGGCAGTTAGTTTTTTTAATAACCTGGAATGCCCTATGGCATTTCCCTAGTTGAGTGTAGAGATTCATGTCTCCTTTAAAGTGAAAGTGTTAGTCACTTAGTCATGTCCAACTCTTTGGAACCCCTGTGGACTGTAGCCCACCAGGCTCCTCTGTCCATGGGATTCTCCAGGCAAGAATATTGCAGTGGGTTGCCATTCCTTCCTCCGGGGGTCTTCCCGACCAAGGGGTCGAACCTGGATCTCCTGCATTGCAGGCAGCTTCTTTTCTGTCTGAGCCAGCAGGCAGAAAGCCTCCTTTAAAAAAGCTTCCCAATAGGGTTTTGCAGTGAGTGCAAAATTGGGGATCCAGTTGAGGCAGAACCTGGCCGTTCCTAGGAATCCCTGCAGTTTATTTATGTATTGACTGTGCTGCATGGCATGTGGGATCTTAATTCCCTGACCAAGAATCGAACTCATACACCCTATAGTGGAAGTGTGGAGTTTCAACCACTGGACAGCCAGGAAGGTCCCCCTGCAACTGTCTTTTGGTATAGGAATGGCAATCCTGGCTAGAACTTCCTGTCAGGGAGCAGGTCTATACTTGTGATAATTCCAAACCCAAATATTTAGCAGAGGGCAAAAAAGTGTGACTTTTTCTTGAACACCTTATAGCCTTGTTCAGCCAGAAAGTTCAGAGTCAAAACTGTGTTCTAGTCTGAGGTGCCCTTTCTCTTACTAGCAATCAGAATATCATCCACAAGCTGGATCAAGGCTGCCTCGCTTAGCTGCTGCTAAGTCGCTTCAGTTGTGTCCGACTCTGTGCCACCCCATAGATGGCCTCCTACCAGGCTCCCCAGTCCCTGGGGAAGAACAAGAACACTGGAATGGGTTGCCATTTCCTTCTCTAATGCATGAAAGTGAAAAGTGAAAGTGAAGTCGCTCAGTCATGTCCAACTCTTAGCGACCCTACAAACCGCAGCCTAGCAGGCCTCTCCGTCCATGGGATTTTCTAGGCAAGAGTACTGGAGTGGGGTGCCATTGCCTTCTCCTCGCTTAGCTGAGGGTCCCTCAAATCTTTTGCCAGGATTTCTCCAAATATCATGGGAGTATTTTAAAATCCCTGTGGGACTACTATCCAGCAGTATTCTTGCTGAACTTCTGTATCTAGATTCTTACTATTCAAATCTAAAGATTCTTAGGATTCAAAACTCACGGGTACACACAAAAAAAGGGAATCCAAGTCTAATGCAGTAAGCCAGCACAAATCTCTAGGAAAAGTAGTGAGCAGAGTGTATGAGTTAGGGACTCCTGGATGAATATCTTCTACAGTTTGATTAATATCCCTTAAGGTGTACACAAACCGATATTCATCTGTGCCTGGTGTCCAGACAGTAAAACTTAGGTATTGTAAGGTGATTTAATACAACATGTATTAAATCATGTTCTAGGGTTTCTGGGGGAATTGAATCAATTTTCCCCCCTTTTGAATGGACTCAACTTCCAGGTGGTTGCAGCAAAGAAACTTTTCCAAGGGTCCCTGTTACAGTTACCAAAAAGTTGAATCCCCTTGCTAGTCATTAACAACTTAATCAGATACAGATGGACACGGATAAGACCAAAATGAAAACAAAACCCAGATGGGCCCCAGGCTTTTAACTAGGGTATGGAGGTCAGAACTGCCAATCAGTCTAGGTACAGGTGAATTTCTTGAACAGGGTTACTCATCCAAAAGACATCATCTAACCCCAAGACCTCTTCCAACCTCAAATCCCCCAAATCACCTCCTAGCTACAAAACTAAGCACTGAATGTTGGCTGCACGTCGCCAGGAAACCCAGGGAATCTTTCCTAGAACAGACAGACGAGGGGACTGTTTGGACTAATCCACAGGCTTTTAATATCAGCAACAGGCTGACCAACCATGGGCAGCAGGTCCGTCTCGATTTATCTCCTGGCTGGTGTGCCGTATTTGTTACCGAACCAGGTTCCCTCTGCCCTAGCTTTGCAGCCAAAATGCTGGGATGCCAAAGTTTAGAGCAAAGAGAGGGTTTATTCACAAGGCAGCCAAGTGAGGAGGCTGAAGAACAAATCTCGAATCCTCTTCCCTGAAGGCAGGGGTTCAGGTTATTTATGGGAGAAAGAAGCAGGGTATCTGAGCTGTGAGAGGAGTGGCAGGGAGAGGATAAGGAAAAGCTGCAGTAATCGTGGTTCTGAGCAGGCATAACTAGGCTACAGGCTCTGCACCTTCAAAAGGGCACTAATGGAACTCTCGAGCATGCCTGGTTGAAGGGTCAGTGGTCCCATCCAGTCTTAGTCAGCTCAGCTAGAACTAGACACAGCCAATTCCAAGTTCCCAGAAAACGACTCAGGCAAACATCTTATTTAGGCCACGTGCTGCTTGGAGGGCATGCATGTTTTCTGTAGTGACAATTAAAACAGCCTTGATTAGTGAAGGTAGGTTACAGGTGAAATGGATTTCACTAACGCTTACCCACCGTTTCAGAAACTTAGGGGGGCAGAGGGTCAGCTATGTAGATTCCATCCCAGTGCAGTCTCAGTATCTCTGTGCCTTGGGGTTCTTACTTGTACTATAAGTGAGGGCTTCCCAGATGGGACAGTGGTAAAGAACCCGCCTGCCAGTGCAGGACACGTGAGAGCCTCGGGTGGGATCCCTGGGTCAGGAAGATTCCCTAGAGAAAGAAATGGCAACCCACTAGAGTAGTCTTGCCTGGAGAATCCCACAGAGGAGCCTGGTGGGCTGCAGACGCTGTGGGATCACAGAGTCGGACATGACTGAGTGAGCCCACATACTGTTAAGTGAGAATGCTATTGCATGGGGGTGTTCAGGCTAATCAATATATTCATAAAAGGGCCCTGGAGAGCACCTATTTGGAAGAGGCTTGATACATATTAACACTATTATCCTTAAGAATAAAAGTCAGGGACACCTCTTGAAGCAGATAACATCCTTATAAAGTTACCTGAGGACCGGAAGGGGCGGACTGGTGGACTGGCCCTGACTGTGAGGTGGCAACAGGGAAGGGAGGAGTTGGTTAGGAGTCTGTTCACACTCTGAAGACTCGCACTCTCTTCACGCAGGGCCAGAACTGCCTAAGAAGTAATTAGCACTTGTCCAGGGTTACAGAATAACCTCTGTTCTCTTCTCTTCCATCAGGATCCCTCTTCAAATGTCAGTCAGGTACTGCCGAGCCATGTCAAGTGCCCGTCTTTGTTCCCGCCCGTAGTCAGTCCACACCGGGACGTGGCTTTCTTGTACTGCAGTCCTTAGATCTATTTGCAGAAAGTTCTCGCTCCTCGATTACACACCTGAGGAGTCTTCTTTGTGAACCAGACGTTTCTCTTGATACCCCTGTGGATGCTGTGGCACTTGGGCATGCTGGGAATGGCTGCTCTTGCCTTTGGCTGGATGCCCCAGGTCTGCTTTGTGGCCTGAACCAACTCTTTCTCAGGATCAGAATTCCTCCTGCTTGTGTTCTCCCCATTGTCAGCTTGGTCCCAGTACCACGATGACTCTGAGGCAGGGAGAGGAACCACACCTGGTCCCTTTGGCAAGAAGAGCATCTTCCCAATTAGATCCAGGTTGAAGTGAGGCGCTCCCGTTCCCTCCTAGGTCCTTCCTCAGCAGGCATTTCCTGCGAATGGCCAGTTATAGCAGGTGTCAGGTTTTTCCCACTCCAGCCATCCTCAGTCAAGGCTGCATTTCTTCCCCTTTGTGTTTGCATCTGTGGAAAAGCAAGAGAGTCAATAAGGGCTCGCCTTCTGAGAGGTGCTCTGTCTAAAAATCACTAGGTTCCTAGAAACAGGTCGGCATTTCTCCAATTATTTGTGGTGGAGGACCAGGTTTCATAATTTTTAAATTTGTCACAGACCAGTACTGTTGTCGGAGAAGGCAATGGCACCCCACTCCAGTACTCTTGCCTGGAAAATCTCATGGATGGAGGAGCCTTGTAGGCTGCAGTACACAGGGTCGCTAAGGGTTGGACCCGACTGAGTGACTTCACTTTCGCTTTTCACTTTCATGCATTGGAGAAGGAAATGGCAACCCACTCCAGTGTTCTTGCCTGGAGAATCTCAGGGACAGGGGAGCCTGGTGGGCTGCTGTCTATGGGGTCGCACCGAGTCGGACACGAATGAAGTGACCTAGCAGCAGCAGCAGTACTGTTGTAAAATGTGATAAATGTGAATTACTAGAAAAATGAAATGCAAACCCAAAAGTATAAGCCCACTGATCATGTGTTTGAATGACATTGATATAAAATTGCAATAAAAGCTTGGAAAGGCTTAGTTCTGTGCTGACCTTGCCACCATCGGGACAGTCCGTGGGGCCCCGCTGACTTGATGCCACATTTCTGCTGTCAAAGGAGAACAGTTTCACTGAAGCATCTGTATCTTTTCTGACTACTTTTAGATTGTTTCCACCATGAGATACAAAACAAGAAAGGAGAATAAGAAACAGGCGGAGGAGAAGGGAAACGCCAACCAGACGGGATCTGCCGGGAGACCCTCCCCGTGGTTTCTCCCCCAAAGCCGCTCTCTGCCCTCCTCGCCCCTCCGCCCCAGCACCCACAAGACCCACAGAGCCGGGCGCTCCTCCAGCGTCCCCTGCGGCGTCCCCCTGGACCCCAAGGAGCTCTCCCGCCGGGTGCGGCACTCCGTGGACCTGGAGCTGGAGAGGTGCCGGCAGCAAGCGGGCTTCCCGGCGATCAAGGAGAAGGAGGAGCCCTCGTCCTCCGAGTCAGAAGTGGACTCAGATGCGGAGGAGCCGCCGCAACCCACACCGGAGGAGTGGAGGCAGGTGGGTGCGGCCGGCGCCGCTCTCTGCAAAAAGCAAGGATTTCACAAAATCCAAACAATCTCCTCCTGGCTCTTTTCGTCCTTATTTCTCTCTCCCGGAGGTCAGAGCACCCAAATTGGTATTTGCTGGTGTGCTAAGTCGCTTCAGTCATATCTGACTTTGCAACCCTGCGGACTGGACTATATGTAGTTCGCCAGGCTCCTCTGTCTTCGGGATTCTCCAGGCAAGAATACTGGAGTGGCCCTCCATGCCATGCCCTCCTCCTGGGGATCTTCCCGACCTAGGGATCCTCCAGGGGATCTTGCCGACCCAGGGATCATACCCTGTCTCTTGGGTCTCCTGTATTGGCAGGCAGGTTTCTTTACCACTAGTGCCACCTGGGAAGCCCAGTATTTGCCTAGTGACGCCTGTGGTCTGGAGTTTTATAAAGATGGAAGTTGTGCCAGGTGGGCTGTATTGTCTGAGTAAGCTTGGTTTAGTGACTCAGCATCACTGAGGGGAAAAGGTAAGCCACAATTTATCGGCTGCTGTTTTATGCATAGCTGACATATGTATCAGATGACTGCTGCAGCTCAAGGCCAAAAGTATCATATCAGCAGCTTCCGTCCTGTGTTTGCAGGCAACTAAATGGCAACCCACTCCAGTGTTCTTGCCTGGAGAATCCCAGGGACAGAGGAGCCTGGTGGGCTGCCGTCTATGGGGTCGCACAGAGTCGGACACGACTGAAGCGACTTAGCAGCAAAACCTGTTCCAGAATCTTCAGAACTGCATCCCATGGCCACCCCAAGCTGCAAGGGGGAATGGAAAAGCACGTATTTAGCCAGGCACAGTGCCATGCCAAATACCCCAGTCTAAGAGTTCTGTTAGCAAGGAAGAGGGAGGAGAATGGATACTGAGGAGGAACGCGCAGTGCTTGCCAAAACAGATGACTTTGGCAGTCAAATGGGGGGCTATTTCACAAGGGCAAGACTGTGGCAGGGAGTCTGTAATCTAGGTGGGAGGTGCTGTTCCTGGTGATCTCGGGTACTAGAGTTAATAGGACTACTTGAACTCGTTTTTTTCAACCACCTTTGATCTACAAAAATGGCAGCTTCTTATGCTTCATTGAATAAAGAAAAGAAAAGGAGAGAATCCAGCATTACTTAAGAGTTAAAATTAGCAGAACTTGTTGGCTGACTGGATGGAAAGTGGTGAGAAAAAGGAGGAATCGCAGGTGATTCTGAGGCTAGAAACCTCCAAGAAAGATGGTCAGTTTGGGTTACACTGAGTTATTGATCGGGACCTCAACATCCACTTAGAATTGAAATTTTAAAATACAAGTCTCTCCTTTCACAAAACATACCTTTTCTTCTCTCCAGGTGGTAGATATACTGTGGAGTGACCCCATGGCTCAGGAGGGCTGCAGGGCCAACACCGTTCGAGGAGGCGGCTGTTATTTTGGGCCTAATGTGACAGAGCAGTTGCTACAGAAGTACAACCTGCAGTTCCTGATCCGCTCACACGAGTGCAAACCTGAAGGCTATGAATTCTGCCACAGTCGCAAGGTGGGTGGGTGTGTCCTACAGCATAGGAGTGGTCCTGTTGTCCCTCCACGGCATGGATGAGCTAAGGCCCTGGCTCCTCACAAACAGCTGAGCCTGATATTTGTTACCCACTCGCTCAAAGCAACAAGGCCCTTTACTGTCATTTATCCTTGGCATTTGTAGCCTCTTTAAAACTCAAAATTTGATTGAGGCCACCACCTACCAATACATACCTGAGAGGAAAGTAAAGAGCAGATATAGCCCCATTTCATGGATGAAATATGGCTGGGTATTTTCCCAGCCACCTTGCTATTCTTTGTCACACTGCCCACTGTCACAGGTCTCCAACTACATGACAGGGTCACAGGATCTCTGCACTGCACCCCAGGCAGGAATTCAGGATTGTTTGTCTTCTCGGGAGCATAATTAACATCCTGTCTAAGTCTCTGAGCATCTCCAAATCCTTCAATATTTGCTGGTCTAATGCCACTAGGATGAGACTATCCCTGAGAATACTGATCCTGCAGGAGAATTACATGTTTCCATGCAGAAAACAAAGCTTGAGGTTAACTAATGTAAACAGCATTTAACAGGAATGTTAAACAGTTGTATACATTTCTTTTTTTTTAAGGTTTTTAAAATAACATTTATTTCTTACAAGTTCAGTTCAGTTCAGTTGCTCAGTCATGTCTGACTCTTTGCGACCCCGTGAATCGCAGCATGCCAGGCCTCCCTGTCCACCACCAAAAAGTTAACATGTGCATAATAGGAAACCAGAAAACACAAGAAGCAAAAAACAAAGTCATTCATACTCACAAGTAGTTTACCGTTTGACATGTCCTTCTAGGTCTCATTTGTGTATTTTTACAACTAGGCATCCATTTTAATGTAATTAAGATCATACAGTTATGTATCATGCTGTTTCACACATAATGAGTATTTACCATTTCAATGTCCCAAAGCTATGAGTATTTTGATAACCAAGAATACACCACACCAACTCAATCTGGAAGGGAAAAAAATGTAATCTTGCCTTTCTTAGTGAAAAAAATTTCAAAGACAAAAATGGCAACAGGCCTCTAGATAAACATATTGGCAGAGCTATGATTAAAATACTATATTCTCTTAATGTTCAATTAAAACTGAGACATAAAGCAAGAGAGTACACAAAGTATAATTCTTCTAAGAGGATTCATTATCTGATCTAAACTAAATAGTTGTATATATTTCTATATTGCAGAACTTCTCAGAGCCTTTAATTTCCTGTATTCACTGTGAATCCCCAAGAAGAGATACAGTGTCCAGCATTTCCCAATGTATCAACAACAGAAACATTTTTACACAGGGCATCTCAGGAGGCTCAACACTCCACAGTAAACTCTGCTCTGAGGCTTAACGCCAGTGTTAATAGCCAATGTGCCTACTAGCTGTAATGGCCATCCCAGTTTATCAGGCCTAGCTTGGACCAAATAAAGTGTTATCTATGACCACCGCTATTTTTTATTGGGCTAAAAATGTGGAGAAAACATGTTGTGGATGTCGCTGTCAGAATTCAAGTTTATGAGTCACAACTCCTGCCCTGCTAGCATTAGTGATTTAACATAAATAAACTGGGCTTCCCTGGTCACTCAGACAGTAAAGAATCTGCCTGCAATGGAGGATTAAAAAATATATATCTATATGTAGATGGGGCTTCCCTGGTGGCTCAGTAGTAAAGAATCTGCCTGCCAATACAAGAGACCCGGGTTTGATTCCTGGGTTTTGAAGATCCCCTGGAGAAGGAAATGGCAACCCACTCTAGTATTCTTTTTTTTTTTTTTTTAACTGCCCAACAGTTTATTTTAATTAATATGATTTGTTCTATATATTTAAGTAGGAGAGTTATATACCAACCAATGGGACAACTAAGAATGCTAACAGTAACATTTTAAATAGTAATGGCTTAGGGAAAACATAAACAGAAGCATAGCCATCAGTAGTAATGGAAGCTGAGCTTTTCTGTTACCAGTAAATCACCCTTCTCTTCATAGAGACTCCTTCTATCAGTGGATTTTTAAAAATTCTTAGAGTTTTTTTTTTTTAATTTTTTTAATTTTATTTTATTTTATTTTTTTTAATTTTAAAATCTTTAATTCTTACATGCATTCCCAATCATGACCCCCCCTCCCACCTCCCTCCCCCACTCTAGTATTCTTGCCTAGGAAATCCCATGGATGGAGGAGCCTGGTGGGCTACAGTCCATGGGGTTGCAAAAGAGTCAGACATGACTTAGCAACTCAACAACAACAACAACACAGATGAAATCAAGAAGGAACAGAAGGAATAACCACCTCCAAAATTGGGTTGGGCCCTATGGGATTGAGGGTGAACAGTTCTTCAGTGAACCTGAATGCCTGTCTCTCTTCTGTTTTGATTTAGGTGTTAACCATCTTCTCTGCCTCCAACTACTACGAAGTTGGCAGCAACAGAGGAGCCTATGTCAAACTGGGGCCAGACTTGACCCCACACATCATGCAGTTTCAAGCTAACAAGGCAACCCACACGCTTACCATGAGGCAAAGGCAAGACTTTTCAATGAATGATTTTCAGAAAGAGAGTTATAGTGTTTGTGGAAACCGTGAAATGCAAATGTTGTTAAATTTATCCCATGCTAAGTCAAAATTTA
This sequence comes from Ovis aries, assembly GCF_016772045.2. Taxonomy (NCBI): domain Eukaryota; kingdom Metazoa; phylum Chordata; class Mammalia; order Artiodactyla; family Bovidae; genus Ovis; species Ovis aries. Next base: position 91,476,738 of record NC_056059.1, on the reverse strand, counting down.
GCTATGTCAGCACTAGGACCTAGAATAGACTTTAAAACGGGCTCTTCTTTTCCTCCAATACACTCTGCCTACCCATCATTAATGGAAGTGACATGTTTATTTCCTGCAGAAATTATTCTCAGTGGGTACGTCTTAGTTGAAATCCATGTGACAGGCCACTAAATCATTCCAAGATCACTCTTCTTTTTTCTTTCATTCTTAAAGTGTTTGCTATACCTGGTCAACCACAGACAAACCTTCCTTCACTGTCTGGGGGTTTGGCAGATGGACTCTCATCTGCGCACATTTGTTACCAACGCTTCTTTCTTCCTGGGAAGGGAGCATATAATATTATTTAAATGGCTTCTGTTGAGATGATCCTGAGTTCTAATATTAGTTGAGAGCTTACTATTGAATATACACTAAGTGTTATTACAAAGAATGTACATATTATTTCTCAGTGAGCTTATAAAATACAGTGTTACTAATATCAGTTTTATAGATGACATCATTGGTTAAATCAGTGGTCTTGGGTCACACAGCTAGTAAGTGATGAAAGTAAGCCTTGACCCAGACAATCTTATTTCAGAACCCACATACATAACAGCTCTACAGTGCTGCTGCCCACTGAGAAGCTGGCCCTGGAGTGTATAAGCTGCTGAAAGATACAGCGGTAATGCTGCTGAACCAGCTTATTTAATTATCAGACAAACTAAGTTAGAAATCAAAGTCAGCATAAATCTAGTGGGAAAAGAACACAAGAATATTTAGCATCTGCCCTTTGTGTGAGTGCTATAAAAGGGCATTATTTTAAGTCACTCTTGAGTTATTAAATACTCAAGAGTTATTAAACACTCAGGTTTTATACAGTCAGAGCCAGCATCACTCAAAAAGAAGTATGATGTGAAAACTTAGCTCACTAAATGATAGTCAAACCCACTAAGCAGAATGGTCTCTGGAGCTTTAGAAAAATGTCAGTTAGTGCTCACTTCAGCAGCACATATACTAAAACTGGAACGATACAGAGAAGATTAGCATGGCCCCTGTGCAAGGATGACACACAAATTCGTGAAGCGTTCCATATTAAAAAAAAAAAAAAGTCAGCTATTGGAGCCTCATCCCAGACTTCCAAAATTAGAATCTCCAGGGGGTGCGACCCCAGCACCTGGAATACCATGATTCCAAGTGATTTAGATGTTGCTACTACAAAAGGAGTCACTGTGAGGAATCCTATAAATAACGTGTTTTAATACCATAGCTAAAGAACACTCAGCTTTTTAAAATATTCATTGATTGTATTAAAGCAAGTACAGCATCCCTAATTTACACAGAACAGTTTCAACACTCTGGACCACAAATGGAGAACTGAGAAGTAAGGTGGGAAATGCCTTTGACCAAGCATATGTCTCCGTAGTCATCAACCCAAGATAACATTTTTTTCCTAGGGGAATCCTCATTCAGAATCCTTTTTTTTTTTTTTTTTTTAATTTTTAACTTTTTGGCTGTGCTGTGCAGCATGCAGGATCTTAGTCCCTGGATCAGGGATCAAAACCGCACCCCCCGCAATGGAATCTGAGAGTCTTAGCTGCTGAACGACCAGGGAATCCCCAGCATCCATTTACTTTAGTTTTAAATCCATGCCTCATAGCTTAGCCAGCCTGGAGTCTACCTGTCAAGACTGATTCCTGCCCCTACACTTTGTTAGCTATGTGACTTTGCGATAGTTACTTCCACTGTGGTGGGCAGAAGAGTCGTACCTACCTCAGTGGGTATTGGAGGATTAATCAGATGATCCATGCAGAGCTCAATATGTGCTGCTTGACGTAGGGAACAGAGAGCCTTGTGCATTGAGACAGCCTTCAAGGTCATTGCTATACGCCATCCCTGAATGATAACCATCAATGAGAATGACTTACCAGAAATAGTTTAAATGCTCTTAAACTTTTAGGGGCTCTCATACTTTTTTTAGCCTCCGATAAAACAAAAAATTCTCCAGAAAAAGTACATACAATCACATACCCATGAAATTTGAGATGAATTTTTTAGGCAGCTCACACTTTTCTGAGGGTCTATGGAGATTATTATGTGATGTACCTTAAACTTCAAGGAAGACTTTCATCAAAGATGATTAAATTGTTTTGGTTTTTTTTTTTTTTAGCACTTCTAAAGATAGATTATCTGGTCATCATTTATAGAATGGCTGCTTCTTCAATGAGACAGGACAGAGTTTATATTTACCTTTTATCTCTTGTAATATTCTTGTTCATTCAACTACAGATATTTATTGAACACTTATTTTAGGCCAAGTGCCATGCCCAGCAGGACTCTGTTGACTCCATAAGAATAAGGAAACTAAACTAGTGATATTTTGTTATTCATAAATCTTGCCATGTTTAATATAAATAATAAATATAAGGAAAACATATGATTATGATAATAGATACCATTTGCTAAGTGCTTTCTACATGCCAGGCTTTCTTCTAGGTGCTTTACATGAGTTTACTTATTTAATCTTCATAATAATCGTATGAGTTAGGAACCATTTTTGTCGCTATTTTGCAGATGGAGAAAATGAGGTACAGTGTATTGGGTGGGCCCAAAAGTTCGTTTGGATTTTTCCATAACACATTATGGGACTTCTGTTCTTACCACTGTCCTGCACTGGGAAGGACAGCAGCATTCCCCAGACCAGTCCTGTTTGTGCACAATAGGGAAAAGCAGGAGAGCAGTGGAAAGAAGTAAGACATGGAGCTGTTGGGAGGTTGAGATGTTAAGAAAAAGAGAGGACAGTGTAGTAAAAAGCCATGACTATCAATCCTAAAGGAAATCTACCCTGAATATTCCCTGAAAGGACTGATGCTGAATTAAGCTCCAGTACTTTGGCCACCTGATGCAAAGAGCCAGCTCGTTGGAAAATACCCTGAGGCTAGGAAAGATTGGGGGCTGGAGGAGAAAGGAATGACAGAGGATGAGATGGTTGGATGGCATCACTGACTCAATGGCCATGAGTCTGAGCAAACTACAGGAGATAGCGAAGGACAGGGAATCCTGGCGTGCTGCCGTCCATGGGGTCACAAAGAATCAGACACGACTGAGGGACTGACCTGATTTTTTCTATACTGATTCTTTTTTTTTCTAATGTTCCCTGTCATCTCCTGTGCCAGGATTAGCAGAGTGGAGGAGTCAGCTCTGAGAGCCCTACGGGAGAAGTTATTTGCCCATTCCTCAGATATTCTTGTTGAATTTAAGAAGCATGATAAAGATGAAACTGGTAAGACTAATCAAGTAAAATATTCGGAGGAAGAAAATTGGTCAAATAAAGTAAAATATTCAGAGGAATAAAATTGGTCAAAAAACCTGTCTCACAGTAATTAGCAAATAAATATTGGCTTAAGGATTAAATGACCAGAAGACCTCTTTGACTACTTCCTCCATTTTATTCAACTTGATGTCCTAGCTATCTTTTCTAAATTTTTTGATTCTAAGCTTTTAACAGAATGTAAACTTGGCTAAATATAAACAAAGATGGTGAAAAGAATGGAGTCAAGGGAAGGGTGATAAAGCCAGAACTAGGCAAAAAGCAACAGGGGACAGGTTGCAAGAGTGGATGCAAGACCAAAAAGACTAATAATTCGGTTTCTCATCAGTAAGTGTGTGATCACCTGTTCTGTGTTCTATTACCCAAGATGGAAATTTTGTCTTTCTCAACTCAGTGGAATGTCTATTCTGACTACATGTAGCCCAGTTCAAAAAATAGCAGTAACAGTCCTAAAATCGTAGCACTATCTTTTCATATACACAGAAATAACTAATGCTATGTATACAAGGCAATGGCGCCCCACTCCAGTCTTGCCTGGAAAATCCCATGGATGGAGGAGCCTGGTGGGCTGCAGTCCACAGGGTCGCTATGAGTCGGACACGACTGAGCGACTTCACTTTCACTTTTCACTTTCAGGCATTGGAGAAGGAAATGGCAACCCACTCCAGTGGTCTTGCCTGGAGAATCCCAGGGATGGGGGAGCCTGGTGGGCTGCCATCTATGGGGTCGCACAGGGTCAGACACGACTGAAGCAACTTAGCAGCAAATATATATATATATATATATATATATATATATATAATGATATTATTTACAAGAGTCTTGTGTGACTTCCAGGAGTATTGCCAAATAGATTTGGCAAATTAAAACAAAATAAGTATATCCCATGCAATATATGGGACATACTTATAGTCTGTAGTGTGAGAATCAGATCTACTAGGCACCCTGTATTTTATCTGGCAACCCTACTTTCCAACCAGCTCTTCCATAACCAACAAGAAGAGTGACAGTACTCATCACTGCTTATACCTACAGATAGTAAGAAGAATGTCGGGATAGAAGATTTATAGGTGATGAGTCAACCAGTCATCTCTTTCCTACAGGTCTAATCACCCTGAGCGACTGGGCTGCAGCCGTGGAGTCTGTGCTGCACCTGGGACTGCCCTGGCGGATGCTGAGGCCACAGCTGGTGAGCAGCTTGACGGATAACAAGCTAGCGTACAAGTCCTGGCTGGAGAACTTGGCCAAAGAAAAACTGAGCCAACAGGTAAGGGTGTAAAAATGGTTGATGAAAGCATATCGTGGACTGTGAAGCCCCTTGTGGAGAACTTTGAATCAGTAACAGCCAAATATTGAGAAGCCCAAAGGGAGGATGAATGGAAACAACTATCTGCTGAGTTCCTGTGTGTCAGGCTTTGTGTTAAGTGACCTATATATGTTGCCTCATGGTTTATTCTCAAAACCATCTCCAAGAGGTACATATAATCAGCACCAACATACCCAAGAGAACACTGGGGTTAGATAATCTGCCTAGGATACCTTTGTAAGTTATAGAACTGGAACTCAAACCCAGGTCTATCCCCCATTTAAAAAGTTATTTGTTCAGTAAATACTTAAATGTAATGTATGTGAGACCTTGGGGTATGTACTTAAAAAAAAAAGCTTTATTGCGATATAATTTATGTATCAGGCAGTTCATCCATTTAAAGTGTAGAGTTCAGTGGTTTTTAGTATATTTGCAGCTATGTGCAACCATCACCATCATGATGAATTTTAGATTTTTTCTCATGGGTAGGTGCTTCTTAAACTATCAGATTATTTAGTAGGCTGGAGGGGGTTAGGGTGGAGGGATCATAAAACTTTCAGGAGTCTTGTTGTCAGGGTTAATGGTGTGGTAATTATGTATGAAGAAAAATGTAAACATAAGAGACAGAAGGAAATTGAGATTTCTTTTCTTGCAGAACATACAGTCGAGTTTGCTGGAAACACTGTATCGCAACCGGTCCAACTTGGAGACCATTTTTAGGATCATAGACAGTGATCACTCAGGTAAAGGCACTCACCATCCTGTCACTTCTGACACGTGGCAAGCATTTTACCCCAACCTTTGCATCTTTTGGAGTAAAATTAGTGGCAGTGCTAAAAGCAGAAACTAGAATAGTATTTGAGCCACATGAGCTGTCCCTATAGACGAGGGGTTGGGCAAAAAAAGAATGAAGACAAACTGAATGAGAACATCTTACAGGAAGAGTTTATATTAGCTGTAATATCCTTTATAGGTCTATCAGAGATTGCCACAAAGGAATGAAGAGGGTCCAGAACAGAAAAGCTTTGGCACTCACTCCTAAAGTATTATTTAAGTTTTTAAATAATTACAGGTTAACAAGGAGTTTACAGAAACTGTACAAGGAAGTCTTATATACTATCACCCTATTTCCTCATTGTTTCAAAGGCCTTTTCAAATTTTTGTTTTTGAGATATAATTCACATACCATATAATTTACTCATTTACAATGTGCTTCTTTAGTATATACACAAGCTTGTGTATCATCATCATTCTAAAGAGAAACCCATACCCATTAACAGTCACTCCCCATTCCCCGTTCCTTCTCCCCGGCAATCATTAGTTTGCTTTCTGTATCTATGCATTTGCCTGTTCTGGACATTCCATATAAATAGACTCATGACACGCGGCCTTTGGTGTCCAGCTTCTTTCACTTAGCGTGTTTTCAAGGATCACCCATGTTGCAGCATGTATCAGTTTCTTTCTTTTTATACCGGGATAATATTCCATTGTATGAACATATCACATTTTGTTTATCCATTCATCTATGGATAGACATTTGGATTGTTTCCACTTTGGGGCTGTTATGAATAATATTGTTTTGAACAGTCATATACAACTTTGTGTGTGAACATACGTTTTCAGTTCTCTTGGATGTATTCCCAGGAGTACAATTGTTGGACCATATGGTAAAACTGCGTTTAACTTTTTGGGGAATTGCCAAACTGTTTTTCCACAGTGGCTATATCATTTTACTTTCCTACTGACAACGTATGAGGGTTCTAATTTCTCTATATCCTCACCAACACTTGTTTTTTTCATTAAAAATTTTTTTTTCATAGCCATCCTACTGGATGTGAAATATCTCATTATGGTTTTGCATTTCGTTCATAACTAACAATGTTGAATATTTTTTCATGTGCTTATTGGAAATTTGTATATCATCTGTGGAGAAATGTCTATTCAAATCCTTTGCCCATTTTTTAATTCGGTTATCTTTTTATTGTTGAGTTGTAAGAGTTCTTTATATATTTTGGATATTAGCCCATTATCAGATGTAAGATTTGCAAATATTTTCTCTGATTTTATGGGTTATCTCTTCACTTTTTCAGTAGTGTCTTTTGGTGTACAAAGGTTTTAATTTTTTAAAAGTCCAATTTATCCTTTTTCTTTTGCTGCTTGTATTTTTTTAGTATCATATATAAGAAAATGTTATGTAACTGAAGGTCACAAAGATTTGTACCTATCCCTCCAAGAGCTTTACAGTTTTAGCTTTTACAGTGGGGTCTTTGATCTATTTGAGTTAGTTTTTGTTTGTAGTGCAAGGTGGGGTCTCACTTCATTGTTTGCATATGGATATCCAATTGTCCTCTACCATCTGTTGAAAAAATTATTTTTCCCCTGTTGAGTGGTCTTGAAACCCTAGTAAAAAATTTACTGGCCACAGACGTATAGATCCATAGGCTTTTTATAAGCAGAATAAATTAGCATATGTTTGAGATGATTTAATGCAGGGTTTCTCAGCGTGGCACTACTCACATTTGGGCTTGAGTAATTCTTTGTTTTGGGGCCCATCCTGTACATTTTAGGATGTTTAATAACATCCCTGCCCTTTACCTATTAAATACCAGTAACACCCTACCCCCACTCCAGTCACGACCATCAAAAGTGTCTCAGAACATCTCCAATGGTCCCTATAAGGAGAGCAGCAAAATTGCTTCTAGCTAAGAACCACTAATCCAGTGATTTAGTGTGATCCTTTTGGAAGTTTAACGTGGATGGCAGGCCTTGGGTGTCTTTGTTGTAACAGTAGAGAATAGGCATCCTTGAAAGACTATCAGAGGAAATGAGCACTGAAAACCAGACTGACTCACTAAAGTGACTTGCTCTCTCTGGTAAGGGTCCATCTCACTGGACGAGTTCAGGCATACTTGGAAGCTATTCAGCTCTCATATGAACATTGACATCACAGACGACTGCATCTGTGACCTTGCCCGGAGCATTGACTTCAACAAGGATGGCCACATTGACATCAATGAATTCCTGGAGGCCTTCCGCCTTGTGGAGCAGTCCTGCTCAGGGGCTGATGTCTCAGATTGCCCATAAGTCACAAACAGTAGTAACAGTGACTGCAGCAGCCCAGGTGCACACTAAGGCCAGCTTTGTCCCCATCGTCCAAGGTGCCTCAGAAGCAATGCCGAGCTCGTTGCTGGAATGTCTCCCCTATTCTCCATCAGTTCATGGAACTTTATGCTGAGAATCTGCCTACCAGTATGCAACAGAATCACCTGTGTATTCAGGTGAATTCTACCAAAGAACTTTTACCAATCTTTCTCAAACTTTTCCAAAAGACTGAAGAGGGAACACTCCTAAAGATTATTCTATGAAACCACCATCACCCTGATACCAAAATCAGACAGATGTCACCAAAAAAGAAAATTACAGGCCAATATCTTTGATAAGTATAGATATTTGTATTTATAATGCAAATTTTTTCAACAAAATGTTAGCAAACTGAATACAACACATAAAAATGATCATACACCATGACCAAGTAGGATTCATCCCAAGTTCACAAGGATGGTTCAACATACGCAAAATCAATGGGAAACACCACATCAACAAGAGAAAAGACAAAAAGCACATGATCATCTCAAAAGATGCAGGAAAAGCATTTCACAGTTCAACATCCATTCATGATAAAAACTGGATTAAGGAGAACATATTTCAACATAATAAAAGCTATTTATGACAAACCCACGGCCAATATAATACTCAACAGTGAAAAGCTGGAAGCCTTCCCACTAAAACCTGGAACAAAACAAGGGTACCCACTCTCACCACTTCTATTGAACATCATATTGGAAGTCCGAGCAACAGCAATCAGACAATAAAAAGAAATAAATGGTATTCAATTTATTCATTTATTGGAAGGGGAGAGGTAACATTGTCATTATATGCAGACATCATGATACTATATAGAGAAAACCCTCAAGATTCCACACAAATGCTAGAACTGATAAATGAATCTGGTGAGGTAGCAGGATACAAGATTAACATACAGAAATCAGTTGCATTTTATACTAACAATGAAATATCAGAAAGGGAATGTAAGGAAAAACAATACCTTTAAAATCTGCACCAAAAAACCCCCCCAAATACTTAGGAATAAACCTGACCAAAAAGTGAAAGATTTATATGCTGAGAACTATAAAACATTAATAAAGAAAATTAAAGCTGATTCAAAGAAATGGAAAGATATCTCCTGCTCTTAGACTGGAAGAATTCATAGTGTTAAAATGGCAATACTGCCCAAAGCAATCTACAGATTTAATGTGATCCCTATCAAATTGCCCATGACATTTTTCATAGGACTAGAACAAATAATCCTAAAATCTTATATGGAACCATAAAAGACCCAGAATTGCTAAAGCAATCCTAAAGAAAAAGAACAAAGCAAGAGATGTAATTCTCCCAGACTGCAGACAATACTACAGAGCTACCATAATCAAAACAGTGTGGACTTGGCTCAAAAACAGACACACAGATCAATGGAACAGAATAGAGACCAGAAATAAACCCACACACCTATGGTCAATTAACCATCAATACAGGAGCAAGAATATAAAATGGGAAAAAGACAATTTCTTCAATAAGTGGTGCTGGGAAAGTTGGAGAATTGCATGTAAATCAATGAAGTTTGAATACACCCTCACACTATGCACGAAAATAAACTCAAAATGCCTTAAAGACTTAAACCTAAGAAATGACACCATAAAACTCCTAGAAGCAATCATAGGCATTCTCTGACATAAATTGTACCAGTGTTTTCTTCAATCAGTCTCTCAAGGCAACAGAAATAAAAATGAAAATAAACAAATGGGACCTAATCAAACTTACAAGCTTTTGTACAGCAAAGGAAACCATAAACAAAATGAAAAGACACCCTATAAAATGGAAGGAAAATCTGCAAATGATATGACTCACAAAGATTTACTTTCCAAAATATACAAGCTCATAAAACTCAACAACAACAAAAAAAAACAATCAAAAATGGGCAGAAGACCTAAATAGACATTTTTCCAACGAAGACATACAGATGGCCAATAGGCACATGAAAAAATGCTCAACGTGACTAATTGTTCGAGAAATGCAAATCAAAACTATAATAAGGTACCACCTCACACCTGTCAGAATGACCATCATTGAAAAGTCTACAAATAACAAATGCTAGAGAGTGTGTAAAAAAGGGAAGCCTCCTCCACTGTTGGTGGGAATGTAAGTTGGTGCAACCACTATGGAAAACAGTATGGAAGTTCCTCAGTGAGCTAAAAACAGTATTACCATATGATCCAGCAATCCTACTCCTGGGCATATATCCAGACAAAACTAGAATTCAGAAAGATACATGCACCCCTGTGTTCACAGGAGCCCTATTTACAAACAATAGCCAAGATATGGAAACAACCTAAATGCCCATCAACAGAGGAATAGAGAGAGAAGATGCAGTGTGTATACACAGTGGAATACTATGCGCATCAATTCCACTCCCAGCGGAATACTACAGTCATAAAAAAGAACAAAATAATGCCATTTGCAGCAACATGGGTGGACCTAGAGATTATCACACTAAGTAAACAAGTCAGAAAGAGAAAGACAAATATCATGTGCTATCCCTTATATGTAGACTCTAAATGAATCTATCTAAAGACCGAAATAGACTCACAGATATAGAGAACAGACTTGTGGTTGTGAAGGTGGGTAGACGGGGGAATGAGGGACTGGGAATTTGGAGTTAGTAGATGCAAACTGTGACATATAGAATGCATAAACAACAAGGTCCTACTGTATAGCGCAGGGAACTATATTCAATTTCCTGTAATAAACCATAAGGGAAAAGAATAGTAAAAAGAACGTATATATACAACTGAGTCACTCTGCTGTACTGCAGAAATGAACACAACATTGTAAATCAGCTCTGCTTCAATTAAAAAAAGTATCACCTGTGTATTGGGTATGGAGGGTGAGATTATTTTTAAATATATAGGTCCCCAGCCCCATCTCAGAATTTTCACAAGGTAGCACCCAGGTGTAAATATTCTGAAATTCTAAGGTCTATCCCAGTTAAGAACTACTAATAATTCAACCCCTTCATTGTTTTCATTGTATACCTTTTATTTATTGTTTTTATAATGTCTTATTGGTAAAGTTATAAGAAATTGTGTAATCCCATGACCAAAACATATGTATCCTTTTCCTTATTTGCTTTTTCTTGTTATAACTGTAATGTTTATGTAACTTAATGTTCTGCTTGTTTTATAAATTCACATCTGTGTTGCTACATAGTCTTCATGATTATTCATTTAATGGCTGCATAATTTCACATAGATGTAATATAATCTATTCAGCCATTCTCCAATTGTTAAACATGTATTTCTAGTTTTTCATTATTATAAATAACACTGGTTCAAAACTTTATGCATGTGGCTTGTTTCATAAAAATCTTTCCAATTATACATCTTCTTAGGCTAGATTCCCAGGCAAGAGATTATCTTGTCAGGTGTTGGATTAGTCTATAGGAAGGTTTACTGTAAGGCTCACATGATTATGGAAGCCAAAGAAGTCCCAAAATCTACAGTCAGCAAGCTGGAGACCCCAGAGAGTTGATGGTGTGGTTCCACATTGGTTCCAAAATGTGGTTTTCAGCTGACGGGTACAAAAAGCCAGGACCTTCCCTCATACAAGGAAATATATTTTGCAAACAACCTGACTTAACTTGGAAGCAGATTCTTCCAGAGGTAGTTGAGCCTCCTGGTGAGAAGTCAGCCCAGTCAACACCTTGACTGCAGACTTGTAAGACCCTGAGCTGAGGACCCAGTAAAGCTGTGCCTGAATTCTTGACCCAAAGAAACTTTGAATAGACGTGTGTTGTTTTAATCGACTGTGGTTAGTTTCTGAGCTAGGGAAGCAACATACTGTGCTACCTGGGAAACTTTTTATTTTCTTATTCCATCACTCCAGAAGAGTCTGGATTTCCAACAGTGAGTACCATTTGGAGAAGAGTTCAAATATTTTAAGTGAATACCTATGACCCACGTGTTTGCCTTACCTGTTTCACTAACTGAGAGACCAAGCATACTAATGAATTCACATTTATATCTGACCTATCTCGTGAAAGAGAAGGAAATGACAACCCACTCCAATACTCTTGCCTGGAAAATCCCATGGATGGAGGAGCTTGGTAGGCTACAGTCCATGGGGTCGCAAAGAGTCGGACACGACTGAGTGACTTCTTTCCTTATCTCGTGAAAACAGTTCAAACTCAACAAATAAAGCATGTGTTATTTCCACAACAACCTCCCCTACACTATTCTTTATGATTAAAGCTAAACAAGGACTCTGAAGCTCCAAGATAGCTCAGAGAGGATAAGTAGAGCCCTGGGTGGTGAGTATGTATAGGAATATGCTGCTGAGAGCAGCCCATGAAGACCATCTCTGCTACCGAGAGCAAGGGTGGGGCTTACAAAGGCAACAGCCACAGAGCTTCACCAGGTAAAATGATGGGTCAGCATGAACAAGGTCTTGGCTTGTCAGTTCAGGATGGACTGTTTATAGTGGAGCTTGGAGGGCTGATGGCTAAACTCTGGGTTTCGCGTCTGCTCACCCTAACCAGTTTTCTGGGAAGTAACTGCTCTGGTTCCTTCTTCAGGGGCCCTCACTGTTTGCTAGTTACACCCTTTTGACTCTGTATCCTGTGGTAGGCAAGTCCTATTTGCACACTCAAGGCTTACAGAAAACTTCCTTTATCAATTAACATTCAAAATTAATAGGGATTGGCTTTAAGGGAGTTTTTATTTAAAAGGAACATTTAAATTGTCCTAGGAAAAAATAGGAGAATGATGCCTCTAATTCAGTGATTTAGCCTTAACTGCTCATTAAAATCATCCGGGGAGCTTTTAAAACATAAAATGCCTGAGGCCCTACTCCAGACCACTTAAATCAAAATCTAAGTAAGAGGCCACACTATCAGGATGTTTTAAATACTCCCCAGGTAATCCTGAAGTGCAGCCAGGCTCCAATACTGCTTATCTAACGGGTTTACCCTGCAATAGAGAAGGATGATTATTTGGTAAGACATTAACTGCTGTTTTCAGTGGCATAACTAAGTATGAGAGGCCAATTCAGAAACCTACTATTTTTAGATTTAGAAGAGGAAACTGCCAGCTTCCTCCAGTGATGACATCTTAGCCACAGTACATTATCAAAACCAAACTGACAAAAGAGCTGGGACCTACTTAAACTCAAAAGCTTTTGCACAGCAAAGGAAACAATAAACAAAACAGAAAAGACTACCCATAGACTGGGAGAAAATATTTGCAAGTAATGTGACTGATAAGGTATTCAGTTCAGTTCAGTCGCTCAGTCGTGTCCGACTCTTTGCAATAAGGGATTAGTCTCCAAAATTTACAAACTGCCTAGGGCACACGCAGCAACCAACACCGAGCACAGCCAAAAACAAAAACAAACAAAAAAACTCATCATATTAAAAAAAAGAATATACTAACAGTCTTTTTCAGGATTTTTGACATATCATCAAATTATAAATATTTTAGAAGTTTTTAAAGCAATTGCTAATACTGCTGCTGGACACAATTCACAGACAGCTCTAATTAGGGTTCCTTAGATGGATGAAACTGGAGCCGATTATACAGAGTGAAGTAAGTCAGAAAGAAAAACACCAATACAGTATACTAACACATATATATGGAATTTAGGAAGATGGCAATGACGACCCTGTATGCAAGACAGGGAAGGAGACACAGATCTGTACAACGGACTTTTGGACTCAGAGGGAGAGGGAGAGGGTGGGATGATTTGGGAGAATGACATTCTAACATGTATACTATCATGTGAATTGAATCGCCAGTCTATGTCTGACGCAGGATGCAGCATGCTTGGGGCTGGTGCATGGGGATGACCCAGAAAGATGTTATGGGGAGGGGAGGTGGGAGGGGGGTTCATGTTTGGGAATGCATGTAAGAATTAAAGATTTTAAAATTTAAAAAATAAAAAACTAAAAGAAATTAAATTAAAAATAAAATTAAAAAAAGAAAATAAAAATAAAATAAAATAAAAATCTCTTAACAATCATTGCTTTAAAACTGAACTTTTATTTCTGTAGAAGTAAAAACCTTTTATCTATGTTTTAATGATTCAAACACGGTTGTAAGTTTCTTAATCTCTGAGCGAGTGTCTTGAAATATTTCCAAAGACACAGACTTTAGACACTAACCTACAATCTCAACAACGCTTTACAGACAGGTATGTGCTGGAACGGGCTTCCCAGGTGGTGCTAGTAAAGAACCCACCTGCCAGTGCAGGTTAGACGTTAAGAGATGCGGGTTCGGTCCCTGGGTCAGGAGGATCCCCTGGAGGAGGGCACAGCAACCCACTCTAGTATTCTTGCCTGGAGAATCCCATGGACAGAGGAGCCTGGCAAGCTGCAATCCATAGGGTCACAAAGAGGCGGACATGACTGAAGCGACTTAGCACGTGTGCTGGAATGCTCCAGGCAGGAGCTCCCTGCTCCTAGAGGCAGCTTAGTCCTGTTTTCGGAGAGCTAATATGTGTTAGTAAGTTTTCCTTGCATCAAGCAGCAGCCTTGTATGAGGATCTGGAGTCAGAAGACACTAGATTTTGATTCCCAGCTGTGTGACTTGGGTGGTCATCTGAGATCCCTGTGCCTGCTCTTTACAAGGTAGGTGAGGTGGGGGTGGGGTGGGGGATGGGGGGTGGTTAACATACCCACAGGTGTGTTGGGGTCTGGGGTTAATTAACACAAAATCAGAAACAACTGTCTTGACAACCCTCATCTTGGTCTGAAACTATAAGACACACAGCTGAATCTCTTCATTATAAATCTTTATTTTCCCAGATGAAGATAATTTTAGGTGTGTGTGTTTTTTTTTTTTTTGAAAGCTTGCAAAGTAGGTTTTTTTTTTTAGTTTTTTATTTTTTTAATTTTAAAATCTTTAATTCTTACATGTGTTCCCAAACATGAACCCCCTCCCACCTCCCTCCCCACAGGTGTATGTTTTTTAAACCTTAGATTCATTGTTATATATGTTGTAACATTAAACTATTTCAAAGGTACTCACTTGGATTTTTTCCCCTTTTTTTACCAAAGTTGTTTTTATGGTATCTTACATTTATGGCAAAGGATATTGATTTTTCAATTAGAGCATTGGGGTAATGTTTTTTTTTTAGAGTCCAGAGTTTGAGAAACACCAGACTCTCAAAGTACAAACTCTGTTACCCAGCCTGTGCCCATCTCTGTAGTCTCAAATCTGAGCTGCTTCCCAAACTCTTTCTAGCCACTTGGATCTCGTCCCCCAGTTATACCCTACTATTCACATATTGGTTTCCTGATCCACCCAACCCTTCCCACCTGTTGGCCTGGCCCCATTTTTCAACACCAAGCTCAAATGCTGTCTCCTCTGTGAGGCTTTCCAGGGAGCTGGCCTGAGGTTCCTGCTGCTAGAGACCGACTCGCACTCTCACAGTGACTGGCTTCCATGCTGGCCCTGCTGACTCCCCAGGAACATAAGGCAGGGTTCATGTCCCATTCTCACTGAGTCTCCAGCAACCTAGCTACACACTCTGCAAATATCATTGGTTACTATTAATAAGGGTCAAAAATTTCCTTCTTTCTAGGTTTGTTCACTACTAGGTTACAAATGGCTTCCCAGGTGGTATAGTGGTGAAGAATCTGCCTGCCAGTGCAGGGGATGCAAGAAACACTGGTTTGATCCCTTGTTTGGGAAGATCCCCTGGAGTAGGAAACAGCAACCCACTCCACTACTTCTTGCCTGGAAAATTCCACAGACAGAAGAACCTGGTAGGCTACAAGTCCATGGGGTCACAAGAGTCAGACACAACTGATCACAGACACACACACAAATTACAAACTCAGCATGAAATGTTTCCAGGAAGATTAACAGACAAAATTGTATCACACAGAACCCAACCTAGTCATGGCAACAAAAAAAAATCTTTTTTTTTTAAAAAAAGATCAAAACAAGCTACACAGGTTTTTATTTAAATGATAATGCACTGTTCTGAGCATACAGGGCAACTCTACCTTCATACATTGTGGGTAGAGGTGTAAACTGATGCAAAAAATACTTATTCTCTTTGTCCCAATAATTTGACTTCAAGATTGCTATCTTTGAAAACACTCTCAAGAGTATGAAAATCAAATGTTCACAGATGTTCTTGGCAGCATTGTTTGTAATGGCAGAAAAAATTTAGAATCTACCCCAAAGTTCATTGATGAGGAATAGGGTGAAAAAAAATTTATGAAATACTATGCAGCTATTAAAGAGAACTATCAACCATTAGCTGTGGCTACTCCTGGGGTGTGGGTTTTGTGGGACTTCCGCTTTCTACTCACACAGTGCACAAGGAGAGTTTTGAGTGAAATTCTGAAAACAAACCTAATTGCCAAGGCTATTTACTATTCAGTATCCTTTAAGATTTTTTTTCTGATCATGAGATACTTTTGTAATTAACAAATACAAGATTTAAAACCAAACTACAGTTTGATGTTCCTTCAATAAAGGGCCCCTAGGACTTACCTGGCAGTCCAATAGTTAAGACTCCACTGTGGGGAGGCAGAGGAGGGGCAGGGGACTAAGATCCCACTGGCAGCAGCGTAGTCAAGAGAAAAAAGAGGGGGGTGCCCTACACCTCAATAAATTACATATTTAAAGCCACTAGATGTCACTCTGAGCAAATGTTCTGTGTCACAAACCTGTAGCTGTAGAAAAGCTGATCCCTCTGATGTTCCCAACTAGCTAGAGATATAGATGTCATCTGGTCTCAGGGAAATGCTGACTTGGGGAAGGGCCCCCACTGAACTGCAGATGCCACTCTCGGTGCCAAGTGGCGACGATCAGGAAAGGAGCGGCACAATCACCCAGGTAGAGGCAGGATGTCTGAGCGAGGCAGGGCTGCACCTGGACCCTGAGCTGGGACAGGGATCCTCCTGGCAGGGGCTGGTCACACCGTGGCCACAGGCAGGCAGGCCCCGTCTTCCTCCTGGGCCATGAATTTATGTGTACTGGCTGCCTGGCCTTCACGATTGATTTTGCTTCCAAAATTTCTACCTTCAGGCAATACTTTTCCAGCACTTAGGAAGGTATTTGGAGGGAGTGGGGGTGGGGGTTGGGGGGTGGGGCGGTGTGTGGAAATCCAACCCCAACCTGATCGAACTTCTGGATTACCTACTAAATTATAGGTGCTACAGAGCGCAAAGGACAGTATGAAATACAAGAGCAATATACAGTCAGCAAAACCCAGACAGCTGGGGGCAGTATGTGACATATGACCTGGTTTCTTCAACAAATAAATTATAAGGAGACAAACAAAAAGAGACCAAGGGAAAACCCTTAGATTAAAAGAGACTTAAGGAAATGGCAACCCACTCCAGTGTTCTTGCCTGGAGAATCCCAGGGACGGGGGAGCCTGGTGGGCTGCCGTCTGTGGGGTCGCACAGAGTCAGACATGACTGAATTGACTTAGCAGCAGCAGCAGCAAGAGCCATATCAAACAACTGTAACATATAGAACTTTTTTAGACCCCTAGTCAAAAACACTGTTGAGGGAAAAAAAAAAGACAATCAGATGTGTGAATACTGACTGGATTGTGCTTTTACTCGGTCACTAAGTCGTGTCCAACTCTTTGCGACCCCATGGACTGTCTCCTGCCAGGCTCCTCTGTCCGTGGGATTCTCCAGGCAAGAATACTGGAGCAGATTGCCATTTCCTTCTCCAGGGGGTCTTCCAGACCCAGGGATCAAACCCGCAGCTCCTGCTCAGCAGGCGGATTCTTTACACTGAGCCACCAGGGAAGCCCCACTGACTGGATGATGTTTAGGTATTACTTTTTAGGTATGATAATGACACTGAGGTTATTTTAAGTCCTTAGAGAAACACACTGGAATATTTACTGGTATTTGTTTCAAAAGAGGGGGCAGTGTGTGGGGGTATAGATAAAATCACATTGACCCTAAGTTGATTTTTGTTGAAGCTGGGTGATTATATTAATTAATTATACTTTTTTAAAAATAATTTTCTGTTTGAATTTTACTTTAAAGCATAAAGTTAGACATCAGTGTTAAGGTGGGAGGAATAAATGACATACTTGACAAAGCAAACAGAGAAACTTTCTCAAAGCACTACCAGAGCCAGATGAGAACCATAGCAGTCAAGAAATTTCTCAGTGGATGAGAGTTAAGCACAGTTTATCAGTTTTGTGGGATTTGGAAGAGGAAACCACCTAATCTCATTAAGCCTCTGTCCTCAAATGTAAATGGGCATCACATCAGTATTTTCCAGGGGAGTCACAGACTTAAATGAAAGGAACACATAAAAGAGTATTTTGAAACCCAAGATGTACTATCAAGTGCTATTAATAGTTTATGTGATAACACTAATTCATTTAGGGCTTCCCTGGTGGCTCAGATGGCAAAAAATCTCCCGGTCCCTGGGTCGGGAAGATCCCCTGGAGAAGGAAATGGCTACCCATTCCAGTATTCATGCCTGGAGAATCCCATGGACAGAGGAACCTGGTGGGACACAGTCCATGAGGTCACAAAGAGTTGGACACGGCTGACCCGGATTTTCCAGGGGAGTCAGAAGACTTAAATGAAAGAAGCCTATAAAAGTACTTTTAAACCCATGACATACTACTTGAGTGCTACATGACATACTAGTTGATATACTATTAGTAGTTCATGTGATAACACTAATTCATTTATTCACACAGACATTCCATAAACATTTATGAAGAGCCAGATACTGTGTTCAGTTCAGTTCAGTCACTCAGTCGTGTCCGATTCTTTGCGACCCCATGAATCGCAGCACGCCAGGCCTCCCTGTCCATCACCAACTCCCGGAGTTCACTCAGACTCACGTCCATCAAGTCAGTGATGCCATCCAGCCATCTCATCCTCTGTCGTCCCCTTCTCCTCCTGCCCCCAATCCCTCCCAGCATCAGTTTCCAATGAGTCAACTCTTTGCATGAGGTGGCCAAAGTACTGGAGTTTCAGCTTTAGCATCATTCCTTCCAAAGAAATCCCAGGGCTGATCTCCTTCAGAATGGACTGGTTGCAGTCCAAGGGACTCTCAAGAGTCTTCTCCAACACCACAGTTCAAAAGCATCAATTCTTCGGCACTCAGCCTTCTTCACAGTCCAACTCTCACATCCATACATGACCACTGGGAAACCATAGTCTTGACTAGACAGACCTTAGTCGGCAAAGTAATGTCTCTGCTTTTAAAGTACTGTGAATACAAAGATGGAACATTAGCCTTGCTTTGTCTAATTCCCTGTTTATCAACCTTGGGTACACATTAAAAACACCAGTGCCTGGGCATCCACCCAGACCACTTAAATCATAGTCTCTGGGTGTGGGTCTTGGTTATAGGGATGTGTTTGTTTGTTTAGAGCTTCACAAGTGATTGATTCAACTTTGAGGGTTGAGAACCAGTCTTCTCATCAATTTCAATGAGTAGTTCTAAGCAATATTTTACAAGCCTGGGTCTTAAAAAAAAAAAAAAGGTACAAATGAATTTATTTACAAAATGGAAGTAGAGCTACAGATGTAGAAAAACTTGTGGTTATCAGTGGGGAAAGGTGGGGAGAAGGATTAACTGGGAGACTGGGATTGACATACACACACTACTATATATAAAATAGGTAACTAAAAAGGGCTTATTGTATAGCACAAGGAAGTCTAATCAATTCTCTGTAATGATCTATATGGCAAAAGATTTTAAAGATAAATGGATCTATGTATCTGTTGTTGCTGTTGTTTAGTCACTAAGTCATGTCGGACTCTTTTGTGACCCCATGGACTGTAGCCCACCAGGCTCCTCTAATGTGTAACTAATTCACTTTGCTGTACAACATAAACTTAAGGCAACATTTTAAATCAGTTACACTCCAATAAAACAATTAAAAAAAGAAACCTGGGTCTTGGTTTATGTAATTTTCAAGCAACTTTTAATGACTAGAGACACCCTCTAGCTGTTCGATCTCTGAAAGGACAAGGACTTGTCCAGCTGTGCACCAAAAGGCCATCTGGCCATACCTGACTTCCTAGTGGTCGACAAAGTCACGTAATTTCAGGTGATTCCCCTGGAATTTTTCGTTGTGTTTTTCTTCCATAGAGGGGATTCATCTTTTTTGATTATAAAAGGTTTTGCTGTTCTTGTTCAGTCACTAAGTCATGTCCGACTCTTTGCAACCCCATGGACTGCAGCATGCCAGGCTTCTCTGTCCTACACGATCTCCCAGAGTTTGCTCAAATTCACGTCCCTTGAGTCGGTGATAAAAAGTTTGAGATTGTGCAAGTTTCTCAGTTTCAGACATGAACGAAGGAGACTGGGCAGTGTTCTGACTCACATTTCAAGTCAGACTTTCCTGAGTCACGCGGAGCCCTGAAACCACGGGGTGTGAAGGAGGAGAGCAGTGAGCCTAGCCACACCAGTCTACCCCACACAGAATTCCCCACAAACACTTCCTGTTTGACTTTTCAGTTTGTTCCAGAAGGTGCTGGAAAGAGAGAAATAGGATCCGCTGACATGGTTAAGAAAGGAAAGAAAATCAGGTTGAGAGTAAAATTTCTGGAGAAACAGTAAAATAATGCTCTGAAAGCAGAGTCCCAGATTCTCCAAGTCTCATTACTAGATGTATGAGTTATATAAAACCACAGAAATATGGATTTACTTGCAGGAGATCTTATTTTACTTCTTCCCTCTACATATCCAGGTATCTTTTCTTCCTCAACGCATATCCTCAAATGCAAGCACCCGGGTGGGATCTTTCTGGGCACAGAGCAAGTCCAGAAGGAAGACAATATATGCTCTGAAACTACAGATACCAAGTGACACCCTAGCTCTACCCCTTATCCACTGTGTGACCTTGAATAAAATGCTTAAAGTTTCTGTCTAGGTAAAGTGGGGCTCATGATAGATAATACCTACCTCAGTCAAGTTGCTGGGAAGATTAAATGAGATTACGCATACAATGAGATTGAGATAAAGAATGCTTAGCACAGCATCCGCTGCACAGTAAACTATGATTAAGTTTAACACACAATCTACTGCCAGAAATCCCTCAGACCAGTGCTTCTTAAACTTTGTGCATATAATTATCTGGAGACTTTGCATATTCAGGGAACAAGTTTCAGTTTAGGAAGACGAAAAAATTCCAGAGATGGATAGTAAGGTTGCACAACAATGTGAATTTACCTAATGCCACTGAACTGTACTTTTAAAAATGGTTAAAATGGCAAATTTTCTTCTGTACATTTTTGCCACAATTTAAAAGCACTTTCAGGGGCTGCTCTGGTGGCTCTGTGGTGAATCCACCTGCCAGTGCAGAAGACATAGGTTCAATCCCTGATCTGGGAAGGTCTCACATGTCTGGGAACAACTGAGCCCTGCGTCACAACTATTGAGCCTGTCCTCTAGAGCTTGAGAGCAGCAACTGCTGAGCCCACATGGGTCAGCTACTGAAGCCCTCGAACCCTAGAGCCTGTGCTCTGCTACAAGAGAGCAACCCCCGCATGCTGCAACTAGACAACAGCCCTCACAGTAGGGTCTGATTCTTTGCAACCCTGTGAACTGTAGCCCACCAGGCTCCTCTGTCCATAGAATTCTCCAGGCCAGAATACTGGAGTGGGTAGTCATTTCCTTCTCCAGGGAATCAATCCTGGGTCTCCCGCATTGCAGGCAGATTCTTTACTATCTGAGCCACCAGGGATGCTCAATGAAGACCCAGCACAGCCTAAATAAATAAATAGAATGCACTTTCAGTAGCACTTTGAGTAAGCTCCTAGATGAGGTTGATGAAGATAGTTTGTGGACCACACTTTGAGTAGCAAGGTCCTCTGGGTATTGAACCACCACCACCAAATTGATATTACACTTTACGGTTAATGTAAGGCATTTCTACATCCCTTGTCTCTGTGATCCCCAGAATAACAACACATGATACTGTATTCAGAGCGAATGCAATTCTTCCTCTCCTGCAAGCAAAACCTTGATCTTGGGTCATAGCCCTCTTACATCAAATCAGGGCTGTTTCTCTATGTAAGCAGACAGGATCTTACTTGAGGGCCTCTTCTTTTTTTCCCCTGTATTGACTGCTCTTTTTAGGGAAATATCTCAAGCAAATGCTTCCCATATCACCTTAGGCTTTCCTTCCCCATTTACATTTATGGTTGGGGTAAAGACAGGTTCTCCAGCCTAAATGGGGCTTCCCAGTTGGTGCTAGTGGTAAAGAATCGACATGCCAATGCAAGAGATGCTTTGGGTTCCATCCCCAGGTCAGGAAGATCCCCTGGAGGAGGGCATCACAACCCACTCCAGTACTCTTGCCTGGAGAATCTCATGGACAGAGAAGCCTGGCAGGCTATAGTCCATGGGGTCACAAAGCGTCAGACATGACTGAAAGACTGAGCCCCAGCCTAAGCAGGGAGCATCTGCTTCACCCATGGATGCTGGCCTTCCTCCCAGTCTGACCGGGGCACGTCAAACATCTCTGTATTTACCATCTTACTGACAGGACACACGGAAAACTGCTTTGTCATGGCTGTTGAGCGTGGGACCTGACAGCATTCATTAGAATTCTAGTTTTTATTCAGTCGTCACTGCTATGTATCAGCAAGTGAAAACACAACTGGATGTGCTCAGCCGCACTGTGTGCTTGGCATGACTGTCAGCCCAAAACAACAGTTCTCCAAACGTGCCTGCGTAAGCCAGTGACAGCATGTTTCCCTGGAGAGCTGCAAACGGAGCTCTAATTAGTGCGTTTGCTCACAGCTGTTCCACAGGTTCACACAGCCTCAGCCTGTGGGCTGCTACTATTGTGTATCTCTCCGTGGAGTGGTCTGCAGGAATCCTGCAGTAATGGGTCCATTTCCTTAGCCACTGGGAACAGGATCAAGGTCAGTGGGCACAAGAACAAGGTCACCAGGCATCCTTAATTCCACTTGAAAAAGCTGTCCTGTCCACAATCTAATCCAAGAAGAAACTGCTGTAGAGGCCAAAGTGCCTGCCGCCAGCCCCTCCAACAGTAGGATTCCCTCCAATCAGCAGCACGAATTCTCAGGGGTCTCCAGTCTCAAAGGGAGAGGAGATAGGACAGATACTCCAGGGGTCAAGTCCCTGAGAACCTGGTTCTCCACATTAGAATCATCTGGGGAGGCAACCGTTTACTGATGCCTGAGCTCCATTCCAGATCGACATTAAGATAATCAGGATGTCTAGGGGTAGAAACGGGGCATCGATTGACAACTATTATAAAAAGTCAGTCTAGGGTTTCCCTGGTGGCTCAGTAGGAAAGAGTCCACCTTCCAATGCAGGAGTCACAGCTTAGATCCCTGGTTTGGGAAGATCCCACGTGCCACGGAGCAGCTAAGCCCGTGTGCCGCAACTGTTGAGCCTGTGCCCTAGAGCCTGGGAGCCACAACTACTGAGCCCACACACCACAACGCCCGTGTGTCCACAACAAGAGAAGCCAGCTCTACAAGAGAAGCCAGCTCTACAAGAGAAGCCAGTGCAACGAGAAGCCTGCACACCATGACTAGGGAGTAGCCCCCGTTCGCCGTAACTAGAGAAAAGCCTGAGCAGCAACAAAGACTCAGTACAGCCAGAAATAAAAAAATAATTGCTTAAAAAGTCAGTCTAATGTGCGGCCATATTGAAAACCGCCACCTCAGGGGGTTTCTGTTTTGTTCAGACTTTAGAGCAAAAATTATGATGACCAGGAAGCAGGAGCCTCTCATTACAAAACATAAGATTCTAATGTCTCTAATGACACAGTGGGAGCACTGTGCCTGAGCACAGCAGTAGTTGGGGTGAACTGTAATCATGGTGTAAGTGTGTTTACCCCAAGGGGGAGGATAATTCGCTCTTCAGTGAGGGCATAGAACCAAGGACCAGCTCCCACCTTGGGAAGCCCTGGCTGCTGACCCGGCCCCAAGGGGAGGACCTACAGGGAAGAAGCTTTGGTGTGCCTCACTCACACTGGCTGGATGCATTGGATTTTGAAATAAAAGGCATTGTAAACTATAAAAGAATTCCAAAAATTAATCTCTTTATCCGAGAGGCAAGTTTGGAATGAACCATTCCATGAAGTAGACAGCAAACATAGCAGAACTTGGAAAACTACTAACACATCCACCAAATTCTCTTAAGATGAATAAGGATTAAAACTTGATTTCTGGATTTCCTGGCCACTTTCATATACTCTCCTCTATCAGGAGGAGTATTTGGTTGAACATGCTTTAGAAAAATGACATCTCCAAAGATAAAGGTTTTATCTACAAAATTAGCGTTCTAATATTTTTTCTTATATCTTTATTGCTCTTTAGTTTTCTATTAAGTTTATTTGTAGATAGTTCTTAGTTTTTAATTCATTCCTGAGGAAAACAGCATAGAACCTCTCATTGCAGTTATAAGTAATATAGAAAACAGACATAATACAAAATACAAACTAACTTACTAAAAACATTATGAATTGACACCTTCTATGCAGATTGGAGTCATACGTGAACACACAGTTTTTATTGTGTGTGTGGGTGGGTATATGTGTGTTTTCATTGCAAATTGATTAATGTCTAAAAGCTAAGAAACCCTAACTCCACAATCTTGTTGAGGTTTATTCCATCAGTTAAAAATAATCTGTTATTATTCTTATTTGTTTTTGGTGGCTCTCAGTTAATGGTTGATTCAGGGAGGATATTGTGATTCTGTCTTCATGTGGTGAATATTAAAAATTCAGTTTCATAAATAAAACCTATAGATATTCAGAGATAAGAAAATATATCCTACTTCATGATGTTAATTACATTCATGTATATACAATGTATTAATATATCAATTGTATGAGTGCAATGAATATATGTACGCTGTTGTTGTTGTTTAGTTGCTAAGTCATGTCCAACTCTTTTGCAACCCCATGGACTATTGCCAATCAGGCTGCTCTGTCCTTGGGATTTCCCAGGCAAGAATACTGGAGTGGGTTGCCATTTTCTTCTCCAGCGTTCTAATTTTTAAGAGATTTTAATATATGAAGAAACTGAGTCAACTGATACCTGACCCTTTCCTTTTGATTTCATTAATGACTGAAGTTTGCTCTTTCCTAAGGGAGAGTGAGGATCTGGTGATTTTTGCTTATCTCTTTTGGCTTCTGAATCACTCAACTAGTCAGGATTTCTAAAGCACCTCAGTGCGTGCAGACACTCCTGCCACTCCCTGCTTCATCATCCTTTAAGAAGACTGACCTACCTACGGATCCATCAATCCACCATGTTCTTCTCACTTCCATGGTTTTGCTCACACTGTCCCCTTTGCTTGGAAAGTCTTTTCTGTCCTTCCCATTAAGCCTGGGTGAAATTTTGCCATTTGCAACATGGATGGACCTGGAGGGTATCATGCTTAGTGAAATAACAGAAAGACAAATACTATATCACTTACATGTGGCATCTAAAACACAAAACGAATGAATATTAAAAGAAACAGAAATAGACACAGATACAGAAAACAAATGAATGGTTACCAGTGGAGAGGGAAGAGCAAGATAGGGGTAGGGGATTAAAGTAGTACAAACTACTTTGTATAAAATAAGATACAAGGATTTACTGGAGAAGGAATGGCTACCCATTCCAGTATTCTTGCCCAGAGAATCCCATGGACAGAGGAGCCTGGTGGGCTACAGTCCATGGGGTTGCAAGTGTAGGATATGACTTAGTAACTAAACCACCACCACCCACAAGGAATATAGCCAATATTTTATAATAATTTAAAATGGAGTATTATCTATAAAATATTGAATCATTATGTTGTATATTTTCAACTAATATATAAATCAACTAAAAGAAAAAAAAAAGAACAAAAAGCACACTGAGAAAATGTGTTACGTTCTACTCTAGGTGGTAGTCTGTGCTTCTTAGTGCTGAGGGCTTGTGAATCTTCAAAGGGAAAGCACACACTCCTTTGGGATGCCACACCTCAGAAAGTTGAGAGGTCCATCCCCTCAAATTTATTCCTGAAGGACCAAACTTTTGATCCCCACTGTTGAGAAGCCAAGAGTTAGTGCCTCAATTTTAAGAGACGCAGATAGGTTAACAAGCAAGGTTCTCTTGCCAGCCACCCTTTTGCAAAGGCAGGAGGAACAAGCAGGGTCTTCTGACAACTGTGGTCCTGAGGAAGCGGACTGGAAAAGGTGAAACCTGTATCTTTCAAGACTGGTTGCCTCTTGGAAATGGCTGCTCTTCCTTGGACGCTGCCGGGTTTTGTGATCCTGGCATTGGCAGGCCATGCTGGCTGTTAATTTGCCCCTCAAGTGGGTGGTGCCACATCTCTCGTGTTCTGTCTTTACCCACATTTTCTGTTCTTACACCACACCACACCTTTCTTTTTTTTCCGAATATAACATTTCCTTAAGGTTTAAAAACAAACAAGGTTCTCATATGGCTCCCAGAGTATCCTGTTTGCTGCTGCTTAGTAGGGTGGTTGGGTCCCCATGAGGATAGATCCAGAGGTTTCTTTGACTTTTCTCACTTATCACTATCTCTGTTCCAGAAAAGATGAAAAAGAAGAGGGGATACTGCTTTAAAAGGGCTCAATCTGTTTCATCAAACTAGAGAAAAATAGTGAATTCTGGGTTGCAGGCAATAACACTATTCACATAGTTTCATAGCTAGAACATGGGAGGTCTCTGAGGCAAAGTTGTGAAGCTTGCATTTTATTTCATTTTGCATTTGAGCTTAACAGTACTAGAATCTTTTCACAGAACTAGGTTATATAGCCCAACAAAAGACTGCTCATTAGAAAAAAATACTGTGAAAGGAATTGGGTTTGGCAAAGTGATGCCTTAGCTAAGCTGTTAGTATCTCACAGGTGATGTTATTCAAGACTGAATAACCAAGATTTTTATTTAAAAAAAAAATACTGCAGACCAATTTCGGAGAAGGCAATGGCACCCCACTCCAGTACTCTTGCCTGGAAAATCCCATGGATTGAGGAGCCTGGAAGGCTGAAGTCCATAGGGTCGCTAAGAGTCGGACACGACTGAGCGACTTCACTTTCACTTTTCACTTTCATGCATTGGAGAAGGAAATGGCAACCCACTTCAGTGTTCTTGCCTGGAGAATCCCAAGGACAGGGAAGCCTGGTGGGCTGCCATCTATGGGGTCACACAGAGTCGGACACGACTGAGGTGACTTAGCAGCAGCAGCAGACCAATTTACCTGGACCACAGAAGTAAAACCTATGGACGTGAAGAGTACAGGACATTTCCAAAAGGAACTAAATATTTATCCTACCAAACATACAGAGCAAGACATGAGTGAGCTTTTGTCAGAGGACGGAAGAATGTCTTTTCTTTAGTACTGAGTTAGCAGGAACCTGGACTCTGAGATAAGCAGAGCCCTGGAGTGTTCTCTGTGGGAAATTGAACTAACCTTCAACAAGTGACGCCAGCACCGGCAGAGCTGAGCTTGGACTCAGGGGCTAGTGCTCCCTCCACTTATCCAGCTCATAGCCTCTTGTCTCCCCGATGAATGAGATAGCGAAACAAGACTTCCTCTGTCAAGGCATGACTCATGCAAATGTCAGTGGATTTATGTTAAGTCTTTTAAGCTGAAATTCTCAAGGTGCATCTTTCAGCCAAGCTACTAATATAGTTTGGTACTTTCCTAGTTGTTGCAATTATTCATCCTGATTGTTCATTAGCAAAACCCTAGGTCTCCTGAATTATTCATATCTCAAGAACAACCACAAAAATGTATTCTGATCGGAGACAAGGGTCTTGGCCCCGCCAAGAATGAAGTATTGGCCCTGTCCTAGTCCCATGCAAATGAGGGTCATGAGGACTCATTGTTTTTTAATGTACTGATACTACACGTCATTAGAATCCACATATATAAATACTTTGCAGTTACCCAGATCATCTGGAAACGAGGCGTCAAGGAAATCTCAACCATCTTGAACATTCCGTTTTTCCTGGTGTATAAGGTAATAAATATCCTTTCAGTTATAAATTTTATTATTTTATCCAAAATATGGACAACTGGAAAGGCTGAGAATTAAAAAAATTTAGTTTAATTTATTGACAATAACATTTTAATTCTCTTTTATAGTCATGTGGCCCATGTTTTTAATTCTTTAAATATTATCCCATGGACTCACATTTTATTTATTTTAAATACGTTACTCTGATACTTGTTCCGGGTTGTATTAGGGTTTTAAAATAGTGAGTGAAAACAAATTATAGAAAAACAGCAATCACAAAAATCCTACAGAGGTAGAATTTTAGAAGTTATTCCTATTTCCCTCCTCCATATTTAGAGCAATGAATATATGGAAAAAAAGAGGAGCATCAATCAACAGTTTTAACAGGGGAACATAAAGGATGCAAGCCTTCCAGTAGGCAATAATAGTTACAAGAATTTGGTCTTGATATCATCCTCCTGAACGCTCTCTCCGCCTTTCAAATATTGTTTAACCTCGAAGATGGATTTTTTAAAATCAATCATTGGCAGCTTGTTTCAAGACATATTATGGCATTTCACAGATCTAAGGTTACTGGATATGTGTTGTCATTTTCTGTCTTGATTTATTTTAAAATTACAGCTCCCTTTGTAAGAAGTATTCCAAATGACAGAATTAATTTCTATAACAAACATTTACCAAGTGACCCCTCTTACAAAAATGAATCAATTAATATACTGTTGGCAAAAATTATAGCATTCTTATGGAGAAGGAAAACAATTATTTATCTTCAGAATGCCTCATCTCTTCTCTTCCCGCAAAACAACAATTAAGGGCATTTTGTATATCATTTTAAAAGATGTTCTAATAACAGTGTAGCTTTTTCTTGTTTTCAAGAAAAATGAAAATGATTGAAATAAAAGTTACCATGATATAGTAGAAAATAGAAAACCATAAACCTATTAGAATTTACTATCACATCAAATAAACCCTCTATATCATAATATAGGAGTATAGACAAATACCCACTTCTAAGTGGATATAATACTAATATCTACCTATCAAAGTCACTGTAAGAATCAAATGAAATAATAACTATATTTCAAAAACTGTGTTTTTATAAACAGTGACTGATATTCTTTTAAACTCACTAGGTAAATATTGCTAATAAGTATGAAATCCGCCTGCAATGCAGGAGACCCCAGTTTGATTCCTGGGTTAGGAAGATCCACTGGAGAAGGGATAAGCTAACCACTCCAGTATTCCTGGGCTTCCCTGGTGGCTCAGGCGGTAAAGAATCCACCTGCAATGTTGGAGACCTGGGTTTGATCCCTGGGTTGGGAAGATCCCATGGAGAAGGAAATGGCAACTAACTCCAGTATTCTGGCCTAGAGAATTCTATGGACAGAGGAGCCTGGTGGGGTAAAGTCCATGGAGTCACAAAGTGTCACACACGACTGAGCAACTTTCCCTTTACGAAATGCTTTATACTCTACCTGAATGTGTGTGTGTAAGATGCAGATCTTGAATTAGAGCCACACGCCATTCATAAGGCATGTGACTCATAATCTATATTCCAATTGTTTAACAGACTCAGCGACTAAACAACAACAAAATTATCTTCCAGAATCTCTAATCTATACACCCTTTGGTTCCTAATAGCATAAGCTTCAGTCAAGTTTCTTAAGAACGTGCCTGATCCAGGGTCAGACTACATAAGCAGGAAAGGGTTACATATTTTCTAAGTTAAGAATTAATACTCTTGTTTTACTTACAGATAGAATCTAAAGATGAAAGTGGTATTTCTGATCACTTTCCTTTTGGTCACGGCTCACTGCACACCAGTAAGTAACCTCTTAATATTTATTTCTGCAAATCAGCCTTGGTTCACGAATTCTAAATTTTAGTACTCAATCTTCACAAAAAAAAATCTATCATTGGAGTCAAAGTCAAAGTCTCCCTTTTAAGTTTCTTGGGAGCTAAAAGTAGCTCTCTCAAGGTATTTTTCCCTGTTAGAGGGCTTCCCTGGTGGCCCAGTGGCTAAGATTCCCAGCTCCCCAGGCAGGGGGCCCGGGTTCAATCCCTGGTCAGGGAATTAGATCCCACATGCCGCAAAAGACCCACAGGAGCCAAAAAAATAAATACAAATAAATATTTTTTTAAAAACCTGTTAGAAAAACAAAAGAAGACTATCAGAAAAGCAACAGATTTGAGTCAAACGTAGCAGGGAACCTCGCCTGGCCTCAGAGCACAGCTGTGGTTCTCAATCTTGGCTGCACTTTGGAATTGTTTGGAAAACTACACAAGTCCTAAGACCTGGGTCCTACCCTCCCAAGCCTGACTTAATTGGCCTGGGGATGCAGGCATCAGGATTTTTATCATCTTACCAGGTGACTGTTCCACTGGGCAGCCAAAGTTGAGAAGTGCTGGTGGAGGAAGGGGCGTTGACTGCTCTGGAGAAGCCCTTGATGAACTCTGAGACCACTGGAAGCCCCATGGTGGTTTAGGAAGACTGCAGCTCAGCTTGTTGCTGTGAACAAAGCAGAAAGTGAACACAATGAGACAATTACAGGCTTACCTCGGAGATATGGCAAATTCAGTTCCAGACTACAACAATAGAGCAACTATCTCAAGAAAGCGGGTCATACAAATTTCAGTTATGTCTATATTATAACCTATTATGTATGTATGCAGCAGCGTTATGTCTGCCAAACAATGTGCACCTTAATTTTTTTTGTTTGCTTAAATTTTTCGTTTTCTAAAATTTATTTTTAAACCACGTGCGCTTTTATTGAAAAATAATTTATTGCTAAAAAACACTAACCATCATCTGAGCCTTTAGCAAGTCAGAGTAGTAACATTAAAGATCACTGAGCACAGATCACCATGACAAATATAATAATAACGAAAAAGCTTGAAAGACTTGAGAATTACCCAAATGTGACTCAGTGAGCGAAGTGAGCGAGTGCCAGTGGAAACTGGGACAGTAGACCTGCTCGTCACTGGGTTGCCACAAACCTTCGATTTGTTTTGAAAAATATGTACTTTCTGTGAAGCACAATGAAACTAGGTGTGCTTATATTTGAGATGTTTTTGGTACTAAAACAGATTAGTGACTGATGTTAACAGATATAATATTCATTTGCTTATTCTAAAAACAAATGTTTCTTGAGATGGACGATCATGCAAGGTGCCAGAACTACACAGATGACAAAACATAGTCCCTGCCTTTTGGGAACTCAAAGTCCAAGCCTCCTAGTTAATTACTATTATTATCATTACATCTATTTCCTCAGTCTCCATATTCTGTCTCTCAATTTTCACAGGTACAAGAATTTTATCCTGGAATTCACCAGGATTACTTCTTAAACTGGCAGGTAATTGTGTGTGTGTGTGTGTGTGTGTGTGTGTGTTTTAAAAACCACCTAAATTAGGAATATTTGTGGTCTCCTAGGAAAATGTGATTTAAAGAGAAAATATGTGAGACATTTTCAAGAAGTAATATTTTCAGGAGCATAAAGTATGATTACAAGATTTTCTCTTAGGAAAGGGAACCCTCCTACACTGTTGACGGGAATGTAAATTAGTGCAGCCACTATGGAGAACAGTATGGAGGTCCCTCAGAAAAATAAAAATAGAACTGCCATGATCCGGAAATTCCACTCCTGGGCATATATCCAGACAAAGCTATAATTTGAAAAGATACGTGCACCTCTATGTTTACAGAAGCACTATTTACAACAGCCAGGACATGGAAGCAACCTAAATGTTCACTGATAGATGAATGGATAAAGAAGATGTAGTATATATACAATGGAGAATTAGTCATGAGAAAGAATAAAATATTAATAATGCCATTTGCAGCAACACAGATGAACCTAGAGAGTATCATACCAAGTGAAGTTAGGTCAGACAAAGACAAATGTAATATGACATCACTTATGTGTGGAATCTAAAATACGACACAAATGAACTTATCTACAAAACAGAAATAGACTCATAAAGAACAGATTTGTAGTTGCCAAGGGAGAGTGGGATGGAGGAGAGATGGATTGTGAGTTTGGGATTAGCAGACGCAAATTATTATGTATAGAATGTGTGTGTTAGTCACTCAGTCGTGTCCAGCTCTTTACGACCCCATGGACTGTAGCCCACAGGGCTCCTCTGTCCATGGAATTCTCCAGGCAAGAATACTGGAGACGGCTGCCCTTTCCTTCTCCAGGGGACCGTCCCAATCCAGGGATCAAAGTCGGGTCTCCCACACTGCAGGTAGATGCTTTACAGTCTGAGCTACTAGGGAAGCCCACACATAAAATGGATAACAACAAAGTTCTACTGTATAGCACAGGGGAACTACATTCAATATCCAATATTGAAAAGAATATGAAAAAGAATATATATGCATAACTGAGTCAGTGTGCTGTACAGCAGAAATTAATACAATACTGTAAATCAACTATATTTGAAAAACATTTAAAAAAATATTTTCTCCAAGGTAAAAATGAAAACAATCTAAGGTGGGAAGCATAGGAACCAGCCTCACTGGCATAGCTAGGAATTCTGTGGACAGTTCCTGCCAGTTGGGAAAATCATCTCCAGAGAAACAGACCTCTCTAGGCGTGTGAAAATCAGAACATCAGCCTTGATTTATCTCTTGTCTGAGTGAACACCACCGTTCTCAGTGTGCAACTGATTTAGATTCTTCTCTTTTTGCAAATAAGGGGACAACATAAATCATGAAACTGCTTTTACAAGTTTACCGTAATCTGACTTCAATAATCTAGAACCCAGAAATCACCAGAATATTTTGTTTTTACAACGTAATATTATGTTTTTACTTTTCAGAGGATACATCACAGAATGAGACCATATCAACGATTCCTGTATCACACGGTAAACTCAATCTAATATCTAAAAGTCCTCATTAAAAAGTTACACATGCGATTAATTCCTTTTAGAAGACTTCATCTCAACTGACAAATGTCTTTGTCTTTTTTTTTTTTTTTTGCTAAACAAGCTCAGAGATAAATTTATACTTATTTTCAGGAATTATGTTTCGTATAGACTTTTTGATCTGTAAATGGCAGCTTCTTGGTATATTGCTTGCTTCTTTGCATCTCCCTGAAGATGCTTGGAACATCTTTGAAAGTTCAGGTTTCTGCTCAGAGAGAACTGCCAAAGCATATAGCTCTCTGTTCCTCACCTTGATACTTGACTGTCCTTTCCTTTCATAGGCAGGGATGAATCTCTATGTTTCTATGGATCCTTGTTGCTTTTTTTTTTTTCAGTGAGGCTGCTAATCTCTGGAAAATTTTTGTACCAGTACTCTTCTCGGCTAACTCCTAACTCCATTCTCTTCATATGATTGTCCAATTAACATTACAACAAGCCCCTTTATTATTCACAGACTTTAAAGTAATTTTTGTAATTTCCTCTTGGAAGTATTTTTTTTTTTGAGAACTTAAAAAAATATCTTTGAACTGAAACAAAATTTCCTAACAATTAAGTGTCAGATAACTGTTCTGGTTTTTCTTTTCCCCCTTACAGTGCCTTCAGAGGCTTTATGAGCTCTGCAATACCTGTGTAAGTTTTCATTCTTGATTTTTCTATCATTATCAGCACTTGAGAGAAGAATTAAAGCTCAGGAAAATAAAGGGAAAGACATAGGAAACGTGGAATCATGTTTGAGGGTTTGTCATCATAATATTGGCTAATTTCCCATTTATATCTGTTTTTAATACAACTTTAAGTCACTTATTATGAATTAAGAATGTTCCATATACTAACAAAATTACTAATTAATGGAAGAACTAACATTTGTGAATTTGTTTGAAAAGCCTTAGAATTTTTTGAAAACGTTGAAGACAGTTATTAAGCCAAAGTCCTCTCAAATTTTCGTTACATGTATCCTACTAATATCTGAGAAGGAACTTCAATTTTTTAAAAAATACATATATTCATATATTTAAATATGTAAAATCATTTAATAAATCATATTATATTTCCTTCCTTCCACTTTTCAGCTCTAAAATGTCCATTTTATGTCAAAGTCACCATCTTACCTTTTAATCCCTTGAACATTTTAATCATAGCTATCTTAAAGTCGGTGTCTACTTTTTTCCATAACATGGTGATGTATTTTGTAGCTGTGTTCCTGGCTGGTGGTTCCCTCTTTGGTATCATTTATTCATATTCTAAGACAGTGTTCTGCATACATGAAATCTCATCCTCTCAGGGGAAGTATAAAGCATTTTCCTCCTGTGCATCTCACTTCTCAGTTGTCCCCTTATTTCATTGTACAGGTTTAGGAGCATACCTTAGCTCTGCTGCTACCACGGCTCACACTCAAGCGTAACAACCTCAGTGATGTACACTGTGGTCATACCCATGCTGAACCCCTTCATCTACAGTCTGAGAAATAAAGACTTAAAGAGAGGTCTGAAAATACCCTTTAGAAAGGTGACTCTAAAAGGGCCTATTTATCCTAGGACTTATGAAGCATCCTGGGTAGCAGAGCTCAACACAAGAGCCAAATGTTGCCACTCTTCGATGAGACTATGAACATAGAACATGCCTCTTTCATTTTTTGGTGTGTGTGTGGGGGCGGGTGGAATTCTATTCTGATTTCAAATTCTCTATACAATGTATGTAACTCTATTTTATGTTTTGTAATATCTCTCATAACCAAGATTTTTCCTTTTTTCATTTTTCAACTCTCATCATTGTATTCCCAAACTTGTTTGTGAAATATTTGGAAATTCCCACTTATCCCAAGGGACTGCATGGATCCCTTCAAGGATAATTTCTTCTCAAATAAAATAGATCATATGGAGTAAATAAATAAATAAATAAATAAATAAATAAAATCGGTGTCTAATAACTACAACTATTTGGATCTCCTGAGAGTCTGCCTCTCTGATCTAATTTTTTTTTTTCATTGTCAGTTCAATCTTGTGCCGACCACTCCCTCTGATAGTTTTTTTTAAAACTGGTTGTTGTTGATAGAGCAGTTAACATTGTTTTTGAAAACTGTAGACAATTTGAGGTTCTAGATGAAACCGCCTTCCTCCAAAGAGAAAGTATTTTTTTTTCTTAGACTGTGTAGAGTATGGGCACGACATTCACAGACCACCTCGATCCATACAGAGACTGAGTTGATTAGAACAAGTCCTGCTGGTTGACTCTTACTCCCAGGGTGAGGTCTTTGGAGTTCTAGCTCTAAGACTGGTTACTTATTAAGTCTCCATCTCCCTGCATGCTAAGTCGCTTCAGTCTTGTCCGACTCTTTGCAACCCCAGGAACGTGTATAGCCTACCAGGCTCCTCTGTCCATGGGATTCTCCAGGCAAGAATACTGGAGAGGGTTGCCATGCCCTTTCTTCACTCCTTCTCCCTGGCAGCCCCTGAACTTGGAACTTTTGTCCCCTAGCCCTGTGAGTTTGTTAAAAGTCCTGCTCAGCTTCCACCCTTTCAGCCACTACTTTTGGGATTGCCAATTGCCTCCCTGGGATTCTTGCCTCCCCACAATCTCGAGTCCATAAGCTCACTTTCTTATAACTCTGTTACCTTCAGAAGCATGCTTAAGCATTTGTGGGGGCGGGGGGGTGGGGGTCCAAGTCTTCCAGTTGTTCTTCCCAAAGGGATTGGCTGGAACTACAGGTTGGAAAGAAAGTCGTTGATTTTCTTTTCAGCTATCAAATACAAACAATGTGAAATTTCATTAATTGTCTTACACATACAGAGAACTAGAAGAAGCTGATAATTTTAATAAAACTTTTTAAAAATGGTACTGGTTGAAAATTCTCTTATCTATAATAAATTTAACAATGTTTTATTATTCAAGTAATGCTATGTAATATTTGTATGTTGAGTATTTATAGATGCATTCTTGTGTCTGGATTTTTGTCTTATCAGAGGAAACCACCAGTGAACAGACAGACTACCATAGACTCCATGCTACCGTTCTCACCAGCGACAGAGATTGGTCCTCCTCTGACTCCTACCCCACCAGGCCCCTTTACCCCATCAGGCCCTTTTACCCCTGACACACGGGGAGACATATGATTCATGAAGTTCCACAGAGGCTTCCTAGCCAAACACAGCATTCTTTCCCCTGCATTGTTTATCACCACAACTGATGATCAGAGATTCTCTCTGCTCCTTGGACCACAGCACACCCTTTTCAGTATCCTGGATAAAACGACAATGCTTCATTAAAAAAAATGCTTTTATCACTCCTATTATTCCTGAGTGGAATGTCATTTTCCATCATTATTGACATTTAAAGATAGATCAGGAAAATGAGCAGAGGAATCTCAGAAACAGGATCTCTTTCTCTGGGAAGTCACAGGCCTATAGTTAAGAACCAGAGGTTCTATGACAAAGGAAGGAAGGAAAAAGAATTTCGGGGAGGGGTATGCAGCCTGCAGTCTCTGCCAAACATGGGGAGGTGAGAGGTGACAGGACCATCCCCAGCCTACATCCAAGCCCTTGAGAGACTTCTGGGATGCTTTCCAGCAAGAGGAGATGGCGTTTTGACCCTTTTAACTGGGAGGGAAACTGATGAACCCATGAACAAATGCACTTAAAATTTATTTTTGTCTTATTTGAGAGGCAAAGTTACAAGTTTCTCCCTGATCTGTTTATCCAGATGTACAAAGCAAAAAGGAAGAAAGATTTTATGGCTATGACTCCTTCTCCATCTCTGTAAATACCAGGCTCACTGTTCAGGAAAGAGAATGGTTACCTTGGCACCTCTCAATTAAGAACAATGATCACAGTCTATTAGTCCGTTCTGTTCCTCCACAGTGAAAAACCACTACATGACATTCATAGGGGACTTTGGTTTTGTTGGGAAGTTTCCCAAAGGTCTCTCCTTACACTGAGTTGCAACAGGCTATACCTAGAAACCAAAGGAAACGAAGCCTGCATAGGAAAGGTGTGTGTGCATGCTATGTCTCTAAGTCGTTTCTGACTCTTTGTGGAGAGAGCCCGCCAGGTTCCTCTGTCCGTGGGATTCTCCAGGCAAGAATACTGGAGTGGGTTGTCATGCCCTCCTCCAGGGGACCATTCCAGACACAGGGATCGAAACCTCATCTCTTATGTCTCCTGCACTGGCAGGAGTTCTTTACCACTAGCGCCACCTGGAAGCCCATAGGAGAGGACACACAATCAGCTTCACAGAAGTCAAAGTCTCAGACTTGAAAAGAACCTTAGAAGCTTCTGAGTCGACATGACCTGGGGGCTTGTTAGAAATGCAGGTGAGATCAGGCTCCACTGGGGACCAACCCAAGCAGTATCTGCATTTAATTAGGAGTCCCTGATTAAGTGTTCTTCCACAACATCACTGACATACAGAGAGCTGCCAGAATACCTCTGTCTATGCAAGAGAGCCATTCCACAGTCCTTTCTTGGCTAACTTTGATCTTGGGAAGTTATTCTTTAAAACACCAATACAGTATACTAACGAATATATATGGAATTTAGAAAGATGGTAACGATAACCCTGTATGCGAGACAGCAAAAGAGACACAGATGTATAGAACAGTCTTTTGGACTCTGTGGGAAAGGGAGAGGGTGGGATGATTTGGGAGAATGGCATTGAAACATGTATATCATATAAGAAACGAATCACCAGTCCAGGTTCGATGCAGGATAAAGGATGCTTGCGGCTGGTGCACTGGGATGACCCAGTGGGATGGTACGGGGAGGGAGGAGGGGGAGAGGCTCAGGATGGGGAACACGTGTACACCTATGGCGGATTCATGCTGATGTATGGCAAAACCAATACAATATTGTAAAGTAATTAGCTTCCAATTAAAATAAATAAATTTTTTAAAAAGTTATTCTTTGTATGGAATTAAAATTTGGTTCTAATCCACTCTTTGTGGTCATATCGGATAAATCCAGTCTGTTTTCTCAATGTTAACCTTTCAAATAAATAAAAATAATTTAAACAGTCCTGCATTCCTCCAAGCAAAACTTGCCCAGTCCTCCAACTATTCTCTGTGTAACACGGTTCGATTTTTCCCCCACATCCTGGGAGTCTTTGCCAAATATTCTCTAGTTTTTATATTGTCCCCACCCTCAATGGTGGTTTTCAGAACTGCACATAATACCACAGATGTGATGTGGAAAAGGACAAAAATGGGATGATTGCTTCTGACATTCCAGATCCTACACCTGTTAATATGATCCAGGGCTGTCTCTGGGTAACCACAAAGTCCTTTCCATGCATTGCTGAAAACACGGCAGATGTCTTCTGTGCCTGGACCCTTGGACAGAAGAATGGGTCCTCACTTACATTTACTCCTGTTATCACTTATGTGATCAGACCCAGATCAACATTCTCACACACAGATATTGCTAATCTAGTTATTTAAATGTATCCTCTAATCTTTAAATGCATTCAAGTTCACTACTCAATGTTATGCTGTTAGGCAACCTGGATAGAAGGAGAGTTTTGGGGGAGAATGGATACATGTATACATATGGCTGAGTCCTTTCACTGTCCACCTGAAACTATCACAACATGGTTAGTTTTGTTTTGGTATAAAAAAAAAAACAGTAAAAAATAAAAAGTTTAAAGTTTGAAAAAATTTTTAAAAAGTATCTTTTAAAAAAGCAATAAATAAATTCGAGTCCAGTAGTTCAATAATGGTCTTAACTCTGTTCACCTATCCATCCAAAAAATTTTAAGTATCTCCTCAGTTTCAGGGGAAACAGATGAGAACAGGACAGTCTGGGCTTCTGTCCTCATCTGATTCTACTGCTTTGAAGCAGTATTTGCCATCCCTGGGAGGGTGCTTTTAAATATAATGAAATATATTTGATGGTATAGCAGATACCCTAAGGGCTGTAAATTAGTTTCACGCGCACCGAGAATGAACAGAGGAAGGACTTCGTAAAGCAAATATTTACATGGCTAATAAAGGATATGTTACATGCATCTTGACAGCTGGGTCCTGTACAAAAATGCTTATCCAGAACTACCCAGCCCCGGCTCCACTTCAGAATCATCTGGGGACTTTAAATACACCAAAGTCCCATTCCAAGCCTACTGAATTGACCATTTGTGGTTGCAGAAGGAACCAGAGCCTGGTTGCCTGGGGTGGTCCTAACATGTAGTGGGGTTTGAGACCCACAGCTCTAAAGGGATTCTTGGAAGCACAGAGGTCCCTCTGCTCTCAGAGACTGGCTCCAGGACCTCCTCCCCAATGGATACTAAGACCTGGAGGTGCTCAAGTTCCTTAAATAAAATGGCCCAGTATTTGCACATGACCTATATACATCCTTCCTCCCTGAATACTTTAAATCATTTCTAGATTACGTGGTGGGTACACAGTTGCTCAGTCCTATCTGACTCTTTGGGACCACATGCACTGTAACCCATCAGGCTCCTCTGTCCATGTAATTCTCCAGCCAAGAATACTGGAATGGGTTGCCATTTCCTTCTCCGGGGGATCTTCCCCACCCAGGGATCCAACTCTGATCTCCTGCAGTGGCAGGTGGATGCTTTACTACTGAGCCACCAGGGAAGCCCACTTATAATACCCAATACAACGTTAAGTACTATGTAAATAGTTTTTACATTGTATTTTTTAGGAAATAAGGATAAGAAAAAAGAAGTCTGCCTGTGTTCAGTACCGACACAACCATCATTGGCCTAACTACATAGTACAGGTCAAAAACAACCTAACATTTTCCTTCAACACTTAGACTGCTTTTGTTTAATGACCTCAAAGAGAACTACAGAGAATCAAACAGTATTTAAAACACAAGTACATAGAGAAAATATAAAGAAACTATAAATTCATTCCCTCTGTCTTCCACACACACACATACACTGTTCACACTCACCAAAACCCTGGTTTTTCTCTCCTGATAAACCTAGATAACCACATCGATGATGCTGAGGACCACTGCCTGTATGGTGCCTACAGTGTCCACGTGGATGTCTGGCACTGAGATTTCAGGCTAAGCTGAACTTCTGACAGAACATCAGAAGGATCATCTCAGTGGGAGAAACTGAGTCCTGATTATAGATTATGTATATTTCAGAGGAGGCTGAGTAACAGCCAGGACCTGTTATATAATAGAAAACTGTTCCCTTTGGAAGTGTCACTAACCCCACGCTCGCTGAAAATCAGACCCCTCAACACTTGCACCTGTTGGAAAGCTGCCACAAACTTCTCAAATTTCCAAACCAAGAAAACCCACTGTAACAATTCTATCCAAGGCAAACCATTCAATATCACGGTAATCCAAGCCTATGCCCCGACTGGTAATGCTGAAAAGCTGACGTTGAACGGTTCTATGAAGACCTACAAGACCTTTTAGAACTAACACCCAAAAAGATGTCCTTTTCATTATAGGGGACTGGAATGCAAAAGTAGGAAGTCAAGAAACACCTGGAGTAACAGGAAAATTTGGTCTTGGAGTACAGAATGAAGCAGGACAAAGGCTAATAGAGTTCTGCCAAGAGAACGCACTGGTCATAGCAGACACCCTCTTCCAACAACACAAGAGAGGACTCTACACATGGACATCACCAGATGGTCAATGCCCAAATCAGAATACCCAAATCAGATTGATTATATTCTTTGCAGCCAAAGATGGAGAAGCCCTATACAGTCAGCAAAAACAAGACTGGGAGCTGACTGTGGCTCAGATCATGAACTTCTTATTGCCAAATTCAGACTTAAATTAAAGAAAGTAGGGAAAACCACTAGATCATCCAGGTATGACCTAAATCAAATCCTTTACGATTATACAGTGGAAGTGAGAAATAGACTTAAGGGACTAGATCTGATAGACAGAGTGCCTGATGAACTATGGATAGAGGTTCGCAACACTGTACAGGAGACAGGGATCAAGACCATCCCCATGGAAAAGAAATGCAAAAAGCAAAACAGCTGTCTAAGGGGGCCTTACAAAAAGCTGTGAAAAGAAGCAGAAAGCAAAGGAGAAAAGGAAAGATATACCCGTTTGAATGGAAAGCTTCAAAGCATAGCAAGGAGAGATAAGAAAGCCTTCCTCAGTGATCAGTACAAAGAAACAGAGGAAAACAATAGAAGGGGAAGACTAGAGATTTCTTCAAGAAAATTCTCTTCAGAGAAGGCAATGGCAACCCACTCCAGTACTCTTGCCTGGAAAATCCCATGGATGGAGGAGCCTGGGAGGCTGTAGTCCATGGGGTCTCGAAGAGTCGGACATGACTGAGAGACTTCACTTTCACTTTTCACTTTCATGCTTTGGAGAAGGAAATGGCAACCCACTCCAATGTTCTTGCCTGGAGAATCCCAGGGACGAGGGAGCCTGGTGGGCTGCCGTCTATGGGGTCGCACAGAGTCAGACACGACTGAAGTGACTTAGCAGCAGCAGAGATCTCTTCAAGAAAATTAGAGGTATCAAGGGAACATTTCATGCAAAGATGGGCTCAATAAAGGACTAAAATGGAATGGACCTAACCAAAGAAGATATTAAGAAGAGGTGGCAAGAATACACAGAAGAACTGTACAAAAAAAGATATTCATGACCCAGATAATCATGATGGTGTGATCAGTCACCTAGAGCCAGACATCCTGGAAAGTGAAGTCAAGTGGGCCTTAGGAAGCATCACTACAAACAAAGCTAGTGGAGGTGAATTCCAGTTAAGCTATTTCAAATACTAAAAGATGGTACTGTGAAAGGGCTGCACTCAATATGCCAGCAAATTTGGAAAACTCAGCAGTGGCCACAGGACTGGAAAAGGTCAGTTTTCATTCCAATCCCAAAGAAAGGCAATGCCAAAGAATGCTCAAACTACCGCACAAATGCACTCATCTCACACACTACTAAAGTAATGCTCAAAATTCTCCAGGCCAGGCTTCAAAAATATGTGAACTGTGAACTTCCAGATATTCAAGCTGGTTTTAGAAAAGGCAAAGGAACCAGAGATCAAATTGCCAACATCCTCTGGATCATCAAAAAAGCAAGAGTTCCAGAAAAACATCTGGTTCTGCTTTATTGACTATGTCAAAACCTTTGACTGTGTGGATCACAATAAACTGGAAAATTCTGAAAGAGATGGGAATACCAGACCACCTGACCTGCCTCTTGAGAAATCTGTATAAAGGTCAGGAAGTAACAGTTAGAACTGGACATGGAACAACAGATTGGTTCCAAATAAGAAAAGGTCCCTCTAGTCAAAGCTATGGTTTTTCCAGTAGTCATGTATGGATGTGAGAGTTGGACTATAAAGAACACTGAGCAAGCCACAGTCATCAAGACAGTATGGTACTGGCACAAAGACAGACATATAGATCAATGGAACAAAATAGAAAGCCCAGAGATAAATCCACACACATACGGACACCTTATCTTTGACAAAGGAGGCAAGAATATACAATGGAGTAAAGACAATCTCTTTAACAAGTGGTGCTGGGAAAACTGGTCAACCACTTGTAAAAGAATGAAACTAGATCACTTTCTAACACCGTACACAAAAATAAACTCAAAATGGATTAAAGATCTAAATGTAAGACCAGAAACTATAAAACTCCTAGAGGAGAACATAGGCAAAACACTCTCAGACTTAAATCACAGCAGGATCCTCTATGATCCACCTCCCAGAATTCTGGAAATAAAAGCAAAAATAAACAAATGGGATCTAATTAAAATTAAAAGCTTCTGCACAACAAAGGAAAATATAAGCAAGGTGAAAAGACAGCCTTCTGAATGGGAGAAAATAATAGCAAATGAAGCAACTGACAAACAACTAATCTCAAAAATATACAAGCAACTTATGCAGCTCAATTCCAGAAAAATAAATGACCCAATCAAAAAATGGGCCAAAGAACTAAATAGACATTTCTCCAAAGAAGACATACGGATGGCTAACAAACACATGAAAAGATGCTCAACATCACTCATTATTAGAGAAATGCAAATCAAAACCACAATGAGGTACCACTTCATAC
Source organism: Ovis aries (assembly GCF_016772045.2). NCBI lineage: Eukaryota > Metazoa > Chordata > Mammalia > Artiodactyla > Bovidae > Ovis > Ovis aries. The sequence goes on along the minus strand of NC_056059.1, from coordinate 91,434,130 downwards.
CAGTCAGAATGGCTGCGATCCAAAAATCTGCAAGCAATAAATGCTGGAGAGGGTGTGGAGAAAAGGGAACCCTCCTACACTGTTGGTGGGAATGCAAACTAGTACAGCCACTATGGAGAACAGTGTGGAGATTCCTTAAAAAATTGCAAATAGAACTACTTTATGACCCAGCAATCCCACTGCTGGGCATACACACCGAGGAAACCAGAATTGAAAGAGACACATGTACCCCAATGTTCATCGCAGCACTGTTTATCATAGCCAGGACATGGAAACAACCTAGATGTCCATCAGCAGATGAATGGATAAGAAAGCTGTGGTACATATACACAATGGAGTATTACTCAGCTGTTAAAAAGAATTCATTTGAATCAGTTCTGATGAGATGGATGAAACTGGAGCCGATTATACAGAGTGAAGTAAGCCAGAAAGAAAAACACCAATACAGTATACTAACACATATATATGGAATTTAGGAAGATGGCAATGACGACCCTGTATGCAAGACAGGGAAAGAGACACAGATGTGTATAACGGACTTTTGGACTCAGAGGGAGAGGGAGAGGGTGGGATGATTTGGGAGAATGACATTCTAACATGTATACTATCATGTGAATTGAATTGCCAGTCTATGTCTGACGCAGGATGCAGCATGCTTGGGGCTGGTGCATGGGGATGACCCAGAAGATATTATGGGGAGGGAGGTGGGAGGGGGTTCATGTTTGGGAATGCATGTAAGAATTAAAGATTTTAAAATTTAAAAAAATAAAAAACTAAAATTAAAATTAAAAAAAAAAGAAGAACACTGAGCAAAAAAAAAAAAAAAAAAGAACACTGAGCACCCAAGGATTGATGCTTTTGAAATGTGTTGGAGAAGACTCCTGAGAGTCCTTTGGACTGCAAGGAAATCCAACCAGTCCAACCTAAATGAAATCAGTCCTGAAAATGCACTGGAAGGACTGATGTTGAAGCTGAAACTCCAATACTTTGGCCACCTGATGCGAAGAGCTGACTCATTTGAAAAGACCCTGATGCCGGGAAAGAGGGAAAGATTGAAGGCGGGAGGAGAAGGGAACCGACAAGGGATGATGGTTGGATGGCATCACCAACTCAATGGGCATGAGTTTGAGTGAACTCTGGGAGTTGGTGTTAGACAGGGAAACCTGGCGTGCTGCAGTCCGCGAAGTCGCAAAGAGTCGGACAAGACTGATCGACTGAACTGAACAATTTTACCTCGTCATTGAGCTCTCAGTGGTTCACGTCGTACCCCTCTCCAAACACCTGAAGTAAAAAGTGCGCCCGACACCACTTACCTTCAGATTCCGAACACTCCGAATATTCGGTCATTCTCTTCATACAAGCTCTAGTCTGTCATTTACAAAAGAAAGACTTCTCCGAACTACAAAAGCCAAGCAATAATATTTTGGATCCCAGAGTATCTGCGAAAATCGTACAACGTGAACAAGGCCAGAAGACGCTCCGCAAATTTACATGCTCCGCACCCATTTTAAGTGACGTCATTCTCTAGCCCCTGAGAATGACGAAAAAATCCGCAGGTTTTATGAAGGTGGAAGGCTGAATATGACAGCCCACCAAAACTGCCCACATACCAATCTCTGGAACCTGCGAATATGTTCAGTTCAGTCGCTTAGTCGTGTCCGACTCTTTGCGACCCCATGAACCACAGCACGCCAGGCCTCCCTGTCCATCACCAACTCCCGGAGTTCACCCAAACCCATGTCCATCCAGTCAGTGATGCCATCTAACCATCTCATCCTCTGTCGTCCCCTTCTCCTCCTGCCCTCAATCTTTCCCAGAATCAGGGTCTTTTCAAATGAGTCAACTCTTCGTATCAGGTGGCCAAAGTATTGGAGTTTCAGCTTCAACATCAGTCCTTCCAATGAACACCCAGGACTGATCTCCTTGCAGTCCAAGGGACTCTCAAGAGTCTTCTCCAACACCACAGCGAATATGTTACTTCATACAAAAAAAGAAATTTTGGCAGATGTGATTAAGGATTTGAGCGGGAGAGCAGTACTGCAAATTACCAAGACGGCCTTTTAATAGGAAAGGCCAGAGAAAATAGAAGTCAGCGGACATAAGATGCTAACATTGCTGGCTTCAAAACGAAAAAAGGCCAACAGCAAGTAATTCACAGAGGTGGCAGAGAAAGAAGAGTGTAAATTCTTCCCAGGAAAAGAAAGGGAGCTCCTACATTTCGACGTTCGACCTGTAAAAACTGATTTTTCTGAACACTTTCAAAGCCGCGGTTAAAACGTAGTACATCCTCAGAAAGTAGTACTTTGAAGATCAGAAACCAAAAACCAGCGGCAGCTCTGGAGTCTGACACCCGCCGCTGCGCACACCCACAAGAGGGCGGAGCTAATGACGGAAAACAGGACGCGCGCTTTACTCGCTGAAGTACTGAAGAGAAAAAAAAAACGATTCATGGGAAAAGGCTGATTCTGGGAACGATTGAAAACGAAAGAGAAAGGAAGCGACAAAAAAGATTGTGGAAGAGGAGTGTCAGCAACTCAACGAACGATCTTTTTGTAAAGTTAAGGAAATTCCAGAAAATAGTTAAGGACAAGAAAGCTAGATGTGCTACTGCTACGTCGCTTCAGTCGTGTCCGACTCTGTGCGACCACATAGACGGCAGCCCACGAGGCTCCCCCATCCTTGGGATTTTCTAGGCAAGAATACTGGAGTGGGTTGCCATTACTACAGAATCATCGATACTAAAACATCGATTTAGTATCTAAATGACCGGTAACAACCATCACGCTTATACAAGAAAAAGTGAAGACTCATCACTTAGCTTTCAGTGAGTAATAAGAACCCAAAAAGTCTACTTTTAAACAAAAAAAGACCAGGGGATAGCGCGAACGCAGTCCCCCACTACCACAAATTATGCAGTCGAGTTTCCCACATTTGGGGAAATCGCAGGGGTCAGCACAGCCGGAGTGCAATGGATGAGCCTCGCCCTGGGAAAACCACCTTCGTGATCATGGTATCTCCCCTGCCAGGTAAGTATGAGTTGCTACCGCTGCTTGGTACCACACCATCAGACTCAAATCACTCTCTACGTAGGACGACTTTTCTCATGCAGTCTATACCACTCCCCTTCTGAAGTATAAAGAGTTTGCAAGAGATAATTACCACCAGCAGCATTTGACATCTCGAAATTGTCTAAACTCTTAGGAAATATATATGTTGCTTAAGCACGACCAGCAGTCACTGCGCGTATCTACATATTCCACACCCCTTTCGTGATCTCATTTAACGCGCGTCTTGTTCCTGGCATTGTTAGTGGCACAGTTCCAATAAAATTTACAAAGGTAAAGACGCTACACAAACTTAGACAATATAAATAAGCTTCTATCTTGAAAGCCTTGGGACAAGTGACGTCGATGTTGACATCTGGCGCGGTTCAACAAGCCGCTGTCCACGTAACTAAAACAGCAAGTCAGGAAAGATGAAACTTGACAAAAAGGGGGAAAAAAAAAAACACCCTGCGTTTGACGGTCCAGTCCTTGCGTCGATAAAAGTAGGTTGTCAGTTTAAAGCTTCAAGCCCAAGGGCAAAACACGCTTTCTTTCAAACAAGCAGCAAATGATCTCCCTTAACCTGAAAGGTCAGTTGCATAAACACTCACTTTGACTGTGGCAAACTAGACGGGCAAGCTCACACAAGCGCCCCCCTCCCTCATATCTGTGCAGTCTCCGGACTTTGCACAGCCGCAGTGATCACACTCCACCAGCGGAAACCAGCTTCGTGATCAGTGTCTCCCTTCCCAAACAAGAATAAACTATGTTTCCTTGTATTCTTAAACCCTCGTGCTCAACGCTACGAGCAAAGGGTCATCTGTTCCCTTTTTCACAGACCTTTGAAATCCAAAACAAGACTGCAGGAGAATCCATCTTGCAAGAAAGAAACTTCCGAGCCCTCCTAGACTCATATTAAACTTCCCAAAGAGCAAATCCTGTCTCAGGCAGCAGTTAGTAATTCACATTTCCACCTTCACGAAATAAACATTATCAGTGTCCCCAGTCCTCTCCCTCCCTCTGTTAGGAAACAGAGGTCTTGGCCTTCCCCAATCAATAGAAATCAACTAGCGGCCCATGCTGCGGCAGAAGACAGGGAGAATAAACAACAGGTCCCCTGGATTGCTGGTTCCCAAGAGTGGGGGAGAAGCTTATTCCTTATATGGGGTGAGGGGAGGGGTATATGGCTGGGGGCAAAGGAGTGATTTAGGTGTTTTGCCCACTCCTTCAGGTGGTGCAGTGTCCAAGGTGAATGCTCAATACTCTGCTTTTGCTCCTAACACTGTTTTTGCTCCAGGCTCCTCGAAAGGGGAAGTTGGATTTTTTGACCTCTCTGCATCTTTTGGGTCCCAAATTTGCAGCAACTGCACATGCACACAGGTATTTTTAGTCCCATAGAGTTTCTTTGTATTTTGTTGTTCCAGGAGAGGTGGGTCCAGGTGCAAGCACTGAAACAAAGTGTCCCAGGTCCCAGCCTGACTCACTTCTTCGCTGTGAATTAGAACTGGAGTTTCCAAGTTTACCTAGTCTTGAATCGTCTTTCCTGGGATTGCACTGAAGGAGGAAACAGAACAGGCTCTATTTTGAAAGCAGGACTCTATCTTGGGCCAGACTATGGATTTTGAGCTATATGCCCAGTATCTATGGAAACAACATACACCTGGAAAACCAGGACCCTGGAAAGAAGAACCCCAAAGCTCTCCATCGCCTAAAAGAATACCCTAATTATCTGTGTAACCTAATAGAATCATACATTCTGTTATGCTTATTGGGATATGACCACAGGCCTATTGATAATTGTTCACTGTTAACTACCTAGGCTTAAGGCATATGATCACGGATTAACTTTGATTCTATCTTTCTTTTTCCTTTGTTCAGACAAGTTTCAGGGAAATTTATACACTTAGGGTATATAAGGTTTTCTCGAAAACTGGTCGGGGTCCTTGCCTAAGAGGAGAATCTGCCTTGGACCCGCCGGTGTAATAAACTGCACTCCACTATCTGCATTATCCTTCTGAGTGAGTTTGTTTCCGGGAATGCGTGGCTACAACAGCACCAGCACTCTTTTGGTATTCTCCCTTTGGCCAAAATAAATTAGCCAGAGTTTTGTATCTTTAAAACAGGAAGAAATATTGCTGTTTTTTAAAATCTTAATAAAAATGAACCAGAATAATTGAGAACACAGAGGTGTCTGAGGTGGGTAGAGACACAAATATTATTAGAGCAAGAAAGGCGCGAGCTCTGTTGTTGAAGGGAAAAGCCAATTCTGACTCCATGTTGGAACTGTTCTTTAACTTGCATTTCCTCACGTTTATTATTATAATCATACAGAATGGCATGCCTCAGAGAATCCTGCCCTCTCAGCCTGACCCTGTCCACCTGCTGGATGGGGCAAGAGGAAGAAATTAACACATCCCCTTGCCTGAGGCTTGCATTCTAGGACATATTAGAAAGGATTAATGACCTTTTTAGTTTGTTTCCTCACCTCCCCCATCTCTGTTCAGTAAAAGAACCTGGCACTCAAAGGACCACCCCACCCGGCAGAAGATGGTCATTTTGAAGCATTAGTTTGGTATTTTCTCAGTGGGAAGCTTTCTGAGCTTTCCCAATAAAGTCACAGTCCTTGCCTCAACACTTCCTCACTCAGATTCACTGGCCTGTCCTGCTGGGAGTGGACTTGGTAATAATGTGAGCTGCAACTATTCCTGAAATCTGACCTTTTGACAGTCTACTAGTTTGATTTTTTACAGACTATCTCCTCCAAAGTATTATGTAATATAGACATACATATGATACATACATACACCCACATAAACTTATATATAGATAAAATCTATATATAGTTTGTTTGTGACATAAAAGTGAAGATACTTGGAACTCTGGTTTGGGAACCACTCATGTAAGGGGAAAAAGTGGTGCTACACTGGGCTTCCCAGGTGGTTCTAGTGGTAAAGAACTCTCTTGCCCATACAGGTAGACTTAAGAGATGTGGGTTCAATCCCACATCTTGGGAAGATCCGCTGGAGGAGGGCGTGGCAACCCACTCTGGTATTCTTGCCAGGAGAATGGACAGGGGAGCCTGGCAGGCTATGGTGATCACACAGAGCTGAAAACGACTGAGCGACTAACACACTATACTAGAACAGTAGTCTAGTGTGTGTGCGCGTTTGCTAAGTTGCTTCAGTTATGTTCAACTCTGTGCAACACTATATACTATAGTCCGCCAGGCTTCTCTGTCCGTGGATTCTCCAGGCAAGAATACCAAAGTGGATTGCCAATCCCTTCTCTAGGGGATCTTCCCAACCCAGGGATCAAACCCGTGTCTCATGCATTACAGGCAGATTCTTTACCAACTGAGCCACCAGATTACTGTCACCATCAAACAAATTTTAAATGCAAAATGCCATTTTCATGTTTGCAACTAATAGTGGTTTGTTAAATAACAGAGCTGTTCAAGAGCCCATAGTCTTTCAAGACCAGTCTCAATATTTTACAAAAAAATTCAGGGGCTTCCCTGGTGGTCCAGTGGTTAAGAATGCACCTGCCAATGCAGGAGACAGAGGTTCAATCCCTGCTCAGAGAACTAAGATCCCACATGTCATGGAACAACTAAGCCCATGCACCACAAGTGTTGAAGCTTGTACACCATTACTCCTGAAGCCCCCTAGAGCTGGTGCTCTGCAACAAAAGAAGCCACCACAACTCGAAGCCCGGGCATCACAATGAAGAGCCCCTGCTCACCGCAACTAGAGAAAGCCCACATGTATCAATGAAGAGCCAGTGAAAGTGAAAGTGAAGTCGCTCAGTCGTGTCCAACTCTTCTCGACCCCATGGACTGTAGCCCACCAGGGTCCTCCGTCCATGGGATTCTCCAGGCAAGAATACTGGAGTGGGTTGCCATTTCCTTCTCCAGGGGCTCTTCTCTACCCAGGGATCGAACCAAGGTCTCCCACATTGCAGGCAGACGCTTTACCCTCTGAGCCACCTGAAGAGCCAGTGTAACCAAAAATAAATTAATTAATTTAAATTAAAAAATTTTAAAGCGATTCATTGATTTTGGCCTAGGAATCAAAATATTTGTCTAGGACAGTCTACCTCAGGGCAAGAAGGTCCTCCACTCTCTGGTAGTGGGTTAATTAAAGCATTAGCGTTATAATCCTCACAGAAGCCCTGAAGATCTGGATATCCTTTGAGGACAGTCATATTTGATTAGAAAAACATAAGGAAATATACATGTGTGTTCAGTTCAGTTCAGTCACTCAGTCTTGTCTGACTCTTTGTGACCCCATGAATCGCAGCACACCAGGCCTCCCTGTCCATCACCAACTCCCGGAGTTCACTCAAATTCACGTCCATCGAGTTAGTGATGCCATCCAACTATCTCATCCTCTGTCTTCCCCTTTTCCTCCTGCCACCAATCCCTCCCAGCATCAGAGTCTTTTCCAATGAGTCAACTCTTCACATGAGGTGGCCAAAGTACTGGAGTTTCAGCTTTAGCATCATTCCTTCCAATGAACACCCAGGACTGATCTCCTTTAGGATGGACTGGTTTGATCTCCTTGCAGTCCAAGGAACTCTAAAGAGTCGTCTCCAATACCACAGTTCAAAAGCATCAATTCTTTGGTGCTCAGCTTTCTTCACAGTCCAACTCTCACATCCATATATGACCACTGGAAAAACCATACCTTGACTAGACGGACTTTGTTGGCAAAGTAATATCTCTGCTTTTCAATATGCTATCTAGGTTGGTCATAACTTTCCTTCCAAGGAGTAAGCGTCTTTTAATTTCATGGTTGCAATCACCATCTGCAGTGATTTTGGAGCCCCCCAAAAATAAAGTCTGACACTGTTTCCACTGTTTCCCTATCTATTTTCCATGAAGTGCTGGGACCAGATGCCATCATCTTCGTTTTCTGGATGTTGAGCTTTAAGCCAAAATTTTCACTCTCCTCTTAGATACTAACATAAGTTAGCATAGAAAAAGCTTCTTTAGTCATTTTACAAAGGTTGAAAACCTCATGCCAAAACCAAAGTAGACATAATAATCTCATAGATAAATCTCATCTGTGAACAAAAATGTAAAACTCTTAACTAAACCTATAAAATCTTTATGCACTGAAGCTGCTGCTGCTACTGCTGCTAAGTCGCTTCAGTCGTGTCTGACTCTGTGCGGCCCCAGAGACGGCAGCCCACCAGGCTCCCCCGTCCCTGGGACTCTCCAGGCAAGAACATTGGAGTTGCCATTTTCTTCTCCAATGCATGAAAGTGAAAAGTGAAAGAGAAGTCGCTCCTGGAGTGGGCTGCCATTGCCTTCTCCGGCACTGAAGCTAGTAGGGTATTATTGAAAGACATATGCAATAACTAAATAGGATTCACACCAGGAACATAGGCCTGAAGTACACGTAAGTATACTGTACATATATGCAGGATACAAATTCACTCTCTAGAAATCTCTGTTGGAGGAACTCCCCTTGCAGGTTGTGGATGTGTACATTTTCTGGTACATTTCTATGTGCCTACCAAGGGTAACATTGGAGCAAAGGCCAGCACAGGAGATGTGATGTAACTTGCTGCTGTTGCTTAGTCACTTCAGTTGTGTCTGACTCTGTGCAACCCTATGGACTGCAGCCTGCCAAGCTCCTCTGTCCATGGGATTCTCTAGGCAAGAGTAGATGCCCTTCTCCAGGGGATCTTCCCGAGCCACAGATCGAACCTGGGTCTTCTGCACTACAGGCAGATTCTTTACTGCTGAACCGCCAGGGAAGCCCCATGATATGACTTAGCTTCACTCAATTAGAATTTGACATCTGCCTTGTATTTTTCTCTGACAACAGTGGTAGTTTCAACTTGGAAAAAAAATAAAACTGACACACAAAGCATTTCAAATGTTACTCAACTGCAGTATTTGGTTCTGTTTCTTTGATGGGTTCTCTGCTGGTTAGGAATTCATCGTTGGTTCGTGTTCGGTACACCCGGGCCTCACCCAGCTTCTGACGTGCGCAGTCCCCTCCAGCCTCCGTATAATTATGTGAAATCAGGGATGTGTGGTTGGCTGCAAAGCCAGGTGTAAGCAGTTCTCTTGAAAGCAAATCCTGAAAACAGACTGTCACTCCCCATCTGACATCATGTTTTGTAAAGCCTCCAGTCTAGAGAGCGCAGAAAGCCATGGGCATTTTGTGGGGCTAAGAGGCCTGGTCGGTGTTACTCTTGGTGGAGCTTCCTGTCTATCTCACAAAGCTCCAGCGGCAGCAGGTGAGTCTTGAGGAGTCTGGAGGGAAACACCTACCCTCAGATTTATTGATTTATGGATCTGAGGCTTAGTGAACCTTTCGGTGTCAGCTAGAGGGGGAACGCCTTCTGGTGGATGTGGCAACAGGAGATGGTCACTGGAGTAGAGTGTTTGTATCCTGGGGGTGGGCAACAGACCCACTGGGGAAGGAAAATATTTTAAGATTTTTATATTTTTAAATTCCATACTTTAAAACTTATTTTTCAGTGATTTCTATAATGTACATAATAAATATGCAGTAGAACACGCTTAAGGATGGATACATAATTAAATAATATCTATATCTATACATTTATATATACATAGTGCATGCTCAAAATTTTTTACTGATGAAATGTATGATAAAAAACAAGAAATAAGACCATGGTGGTAGAAGTCTGTGAGGGCCTGATTTCCCTGCAAGGTTTCCAGTTCCTTCTCCTGAAAGCTCTCCCCCCACAGTTTTGCTGAAGGGAAAAAGGAGAAAAGAATCAGCCAAGTTTGTGGCTGCGAATGCAAAAGATTTCTCCATACATTTCTTTGTTATTCAAACTTGAAATGGTAAGACTAGGTCATTATATGTTTTCCCTTTTGTCAAACATCTAGAGGAGTGTATAGTTTAGTAGAAGTGCTGCTGCTGCTGCTGCTAAGTCGCTTCAGTTGTGTCCGACTCTGTGCGACCCCATAGACGGCAGCCTACCAGGCTCCCCTGTCCCTGGGATTCTCCAGGCAAGAACACTGGAGTGGGTTGCCATTTCCTTCTCCAATGCATGAAAGTGAAAAGTGAAAGGGAAGTTGATCAGTCGTGTCCAACTCTTAGCGACCCCATGGACTGCAGCCTACCAGGCTCCTCCATCCACGGGATTTTCCAGGCAAAAGTACTGGAGTGGGGTGCCATTGCCTTCTCCAGTAGAAGTGCTGAAGGAACCAAATCAACCCCAGTCCTACAAGACATTTTAAAAATTAGGATCTACTGGATAAAAGGGACATTTTACTTAGACTGTTTACTTTCCTAAAGTCATTCCCAGCCATGCTTTAAAAAAAATTAAACAGAGCAGGTAATTTAAACATGTATTGATTATTTTGTAGCTTGTGTGTTTGCGCCTAGTCGCTCAGTCGTGCCCAACTCTTGGGACTCCACAGACTATAGCCTGCCAGGCTCCTCTGTCCATGAGATTCTCCAGGCAAGGATAATGGAGTGGGTTGCCATTTCCTGCTCCAGGGGATCTTCCCAACCCAGGAATCAAACCCAGGTCTCCTGCACTGCAGGCAGTCTCTTTACCAACTGAACTATGAGGGAAGCCCCTTGTAGCTTGTTGGGAAGGTCAAACAGATAGCACAGTGCCTTGGCTGTAATGAGACCTTAGTGAGGATTAGTTTTATTATGATTGGTTTTTTAATTATTATTTAAAACTGTTTATCGCTATGACAGAGCTCCCCACTTGGCCTAACTTTCTTGAGGTGGTTCTCTAGATTTCTGGAAGCTATTTGGGACCCTGAGAAATGTATTCTCTGTGACCCTTTCTCCAGGCAGTTCTGGCTTCACTTCTCATTGTCCCTGACCAAACATGAGTGCCATAATTCTCCTCTGACATGGAGCATTCTTAATAAGCAGATTGGGCCAGGTTGCTTTTCCTTCATAAGGGCCCAGTGTAACTGGCAGACCTGACAAGCCTTCAGTAAAAAGATACTAACTTTCATCTCTTTATCCCTATCACCTTTCACAGTAAATGTTTATTGGATTGAACCAAATGGAGAGGCAGTAACTTAAGTCAAAGGAATGATTATTTAAAGGTGGAATATCAGACAATGTCATAGGGAGGGACAGAGAGCTCATCTCTGTGGGTTAACATTTCTCAGACAGAGAATCAGCTTAATCAACCTCCATAAAGTCAGGCCAGCTGTCCTTCATTAATACAGAAGGCTGAGTCGTGGGTGAGGAATGGCCCACTCTGGGGAGTGCTGGTCTGGGGTGTGTTAGAGGAAGACCCTAGATTCATGGGAAGATAAAAGTAGACAGTAACATTGTGCACGACAGGCAAGTGGCTCCCAGGTACAGAGGTATCCCAGCACCTGGAACTGTACCACACTAGAGCCAAGGGGCTTGAAGAGCAAGTCTTGGGAGCAGTACAGCGGGCCTGTGTCTTAGCTTGGGCTCCTATAACAAACTACCATATGCTGGGCAGATTGAGAATCGGGTATTTATTTCTCACAGTTCTGGAGGCTAGGCATGGTCAGGGGCCTGCATGGTCAGGGGCCAGCATGGTCAGGTTCTGGTGAGGGCTTTCTTCTTAGCTTGCAGGCAGCCTCCTTCTTACTGTATCCTCACATGATAGAGACACAAAGAAAGAGAAGTATGCAATCTGTCTGATCTCTTCTTAAGGGCACTAATCTTACCAAGGGCTTTCCTGGTGGCTAGGCGGTAAAGAACCTGCCTGCAGAGACCTGGGTTTGATCCCTGGGTCAGGAAGATCCTCTGGAGAAGGAAATCGCTACCCACTCCAGTATTCTTGCCTGGGAAATCCCATGTACAGAGGAGCCTGGCAGGGTATAGTCCATGGGGTCGTAAAGAGTTGGACGTGACTGAACAAATAACACTCATCTTATCAGGAGGATCCCGGCTTTATGATTTCATCTAAATTTCCTCATCTCCCAAAGGCCAACCTGTAACTATAATCCCAGAATACAATGTTTGTCAGCTCCATGGCTTCCAGGCAGACTGCCATGAATACAATAGGCACTTGCAAATGTAAGTGGCAGGCAGTTTGGCCACTGGTATTGTGGTTTTCCAAAATGGCCGACGACTCCTGGGAAAATTCCAAATAAAGTTCAATTTTGCCTGGATCTACCTGAGAACCACAGCTTTAGGCTGTTTTGAGAAAAGGATTGTGTAAATGGTAAAATATTTATGCATGCCCATTACCCTGTCCAACTCCAAAGAGCCTTGTAAGAAACAGAGGCATGGGGATCAGAAAAAATCAGCTGGAATCAGACAGACATTCAAACCCTGCTGTACCACCTCCTTTGGTGTGACCTTGGAGATCTTATTAACCTTTCTAACCTTGACTTCCTCATGTACAAAATGTGCATATAAAATACCCTCCTGATGCAGTCACTGAAAGGATCAAATGAAATAATATGTGGAAAGCACACTACATGGGACCTGGAGTATAGAAAGTTCTCAATAAAGAATTTTGGAGTGGAACTTCCCTGTAGCTCAGTGTATAAGAATCTGCCTGCCAATGCAGGGGACATGAGTTCGATCCCTGCTCCAGGAATATTCCACATGTCGCGGAGCAAATAACCATGCACACCACAACTAATGAAGCCCATGTGCCCAGAGCCTGTGCTCCAGGAACAAGAGAAGCCACTGCAAGGGGAAGTCCTCCCATTGCAACTAGAGAGTAGCCCCCTTGCAGAAACTAGAGAAAGCTACACATAGCAAAAAGACCCTGTGCAACCAAAAATAAATAAATAAAAAGGATTTGGGGTGACAGGTAGGCAGGAAATAGGGAAGGAAAAAAATCCATTTTCCTTTACTCATTTTAGGATCTCCAGTTGGAACCCTGGAAGACTGACAAAGACAAATAAACAAGAGAAAAACATGCAGAAGTTTGTTAACACGTGCATTGCACAAGTGCATAAGGGAGCACCCAGCGATGAGAAACCTTAAAGGTGTTGTTAGAACTTGGGCTCATAACCTATCTTGTGCTAACACAAAGGAAAGTGATTTGGGGCTTCTGAGTGCGAGGGGACAAGTTATGCGTGTCAAGAAGCATCCAGGATCTCAGCAGTGTCCAGTGCTTAACCAGAACCTGATTTTCTAGGACCCATGCAACCACTAGGTTGCTTTAAATATTTTTCAATGTCAAAAGATTCATCTTCTGATCTAGACAGCTGTGCAAGGCGCTGTTCAGGTCAAACTCACTCTGAGTTGCATCCAGTTTATGGATCCTCTTTATCCCATTTCCCTAGTGGCTCAGTTAAGAATCTGCCTGCATGAGGGAAGACCCCAGTTCCATCCCTGGGTCAGGAAGATCCCCTGGAGAAGAGAATGGCAACCCACTCCAGTATTCTTGCCTGGAAAATTCCATGGACGGAGGAGCCTGGCAGGCTCTAGGCCATGAGGTTGTTGTAGGAAGGGGTAGCCGCTCTCCAGGGCCCCAAGAGTGGACTCTTGTCTAACACTTGGAAAAGAATTGTCCGAGGAGACACGTGCTGACAAAACAAGAGACTTTATTGGAAGAAGGCACCCGGACAGAGAGCAGCAGGGTAAGGAAACCCAGGAGAGCTGCTCTGCCACGTGGCTCAGTCTCGGGTTTTATGCTAATAGGATAATAGTGCTAATATGCTAATAGTTTCCGGGTTGTCTTTGGACAATCATTCTGACTCAGAGTCCTTCCTGGTGGCACACGAATCGCTTATTAGCTCCGTATTCCTTACCAGGACCTCCTGTCATAAAATGACTCATGTGAATGGTTACTAGAGAGCCTGGCCAGGGTGGGCGGTTTCAGTCAGTGTGCTTCCTCTATCAGGGTTACAAAGAGTCGGACGTGACTGAGCGACTAACACAAGGGATAAAGCAGTAAGCAACGGAGGCAGAAATCCACCCCTTTTATTTAGTCTCTTGGACAGACTATAAATTCGTCACAGCTTGGCCTCTATTTTATTTATCTCTCTATTTGCTGCCCAGCTCAAAGCATGGTAATAATAATAAAAGCTAAAAACATATAGAGGGCTGCCGTGTTCCTGTACTATTTTAAATGCATCATATGAACTTCCTCATTTGAATTTCATAATCACCCTTGAAATAGCTTTTAATATTATCTGCATTTTATAGATGAGAAAAATAAGGCACAAAGAGGTTAAATAATTTGTCCCAGGCCTCACAGCTAGCAAGTGTTTCAAAGTGAGGATTTCAAACCCCACCTGCTCTAGTACCTTGTGCTCACGGCACATGATCACTGTTAAATAAAGACTGATCAAGACATCATCTGTGTATATACACACTCGTGTTCATTTACATGAGTAACAAAGTTTCTCTTGTGCTTTCAGCCACTCAGCATGGCGCAACATGTGAGTCTTCTGGTCTTTCTCCACGGAGTTTTCACATTTCAGATGGTGAGTCGCCACTGATGTCTTCACATTACTTTCCCTTCCAGATCATCTAAACTTACCTATAGGAACGCAAAGGCACGTGACATCTAGATTTCTCATGCTCTGGACATAAGAGTGACTTTATCAATTCTTTTTTTTCCCCCTACATTCTCCACCCTTTTATATCCATTCCCTCTTTCAAGAAAGGATCTAAATTCATTTAGGCTAAAATGAAAGCAACTAAGGGTAACTTGCATGCGTGCTCAACTGCTTCAGTCGTGTCCAACTCTGTGCGACCCCATGGACTGTATGTAGCTTGCCAGGCTCCTCTGTCCATGGGATTCTCCAGGCAAGAAAACTGGAGTGGGTTGCCATGCCTTCCACCAGGGAATCTTTCTGACCCAGGGATTGAAGCTGTGTCTCCTGCATCTCCTGCAATGCATGTGGATTCTTTACTGATGAATCACCAGGGAAGCCCTAAGGGTAATTTAGGTATCCATATGAATCCCAGGGACAGCGGAGCCTGGTGGGCTGCTGTCTATGGGGTCGCACAGAGTCAGACACGACTGAAGCAACTTAGCAGCTTAGCCGCAGCATGATGAAAGTGAAAGAGGAGAGTGAAAAGTTGGCTTACAGCTCAACATTCAGAAAATTAAGATCATGGCATCCGGTCCCATCACTTCATGGCAAATAGATAGGGAAACAGTGGCTGACTTTTTTTGAGGGGCTCCAAAATCACTGCAGATTGCATGATTGCAGCCATGAAATTAAGACACTTACTCCTTGGAAGGAAAGTTATGACCAACCTAGACGGCATATTAAAAAACAAGAGACATTACTTTGTCAACAAAGGTCTGTCTAGTCAAGGCTATGGTTTTTCCAGTGGTCATGTATGGATTTGAGAGTTGGACTATAAAGAAAGCTGAGCGCCAAAGAATTGATGCTTTTGAACTGTGGTGCTGGAGAAGACTCTTGAGAGTCCCTTGGACTGTAAGAAGATCCAACCAGTCCATCCTAAAGGAGATCAGTCCTGGGTGTTCATTGGAAGGATTGATGTTGAAGCTGAAACTCCAATACTTTGGCCACCTGATGCGAAGAGCTGACTCATTTGAAAAGACCCTGATGCTGGGAAAGATTTGAGGGCAAGAGGAGAAGGGGATGACAGAGGATGAGATGGTTGGATGGCATCACCGACTCAATGGGCATGAGTTTGAGTGAACTCCGGGAGTTGGTGATGGACAGGGAGGCCTGGTGAGCTGTAATTCATGGGGTCACAAAGAGTCAGACATGACTGAGCGACTGAACTGAGCTGAACTGAAATGTTCAGAAGTGATGTTTTAATTACTCCAAGGCCTGAAGAGAGACTAACTTGGATAAAGGGAAGGTCTGTCTCCTCAAGAATAGTTCCACAACACATTCTACCTAAAAAATATTTAAGTTTAGGGGTTTTTTTGGAAGACTCAGAGAAGAGCCCATAGGCACAGAGGCAGAAGAAAAAGGAGACCAACAGAGATCCTACTCAGTCTCCACTGTTGCTGCTTACTTCCTCTGAAATATTTTTGCCCTCCAGCCTGCCCCAGAGCTGCCCTCCTCCCCATCCCCAAACCCTTAACTGCTAGTCATCCCTGGGAGTGTGGTTTGAACTTCACTTCCCTGATCCTCCCTCCCCATCCCCAGTCTAGTCAAATCACCCCAGGCTCACTTGCACTCCCTGCAGTTCTTTGTAGCACTTCTAACAGTCCTGGCTGAATAATTCATGCTGTATTTAGTTGTTTGACATGTGTCTTCCCTACTATAATTTATGTTCCCAAAGATGGGGACTCTGTCTTGCTCGATACTGTGACCCCCGCTCCTGGCAACATAGTAGGTGCTCAATGAATGTGTGAGTCATGTGTTGAATGAACTTCCCAGTATTGTGGTGTCGGGGGACTTGGTGAGCAAGTGTGAATCCTCTTCCTGTGCCTCTGTCAGCCTTCGGTAGGACCTATAAGGCATGTGAGCATGGCAGGAAGTGGACACCATCTGAAGCCTGGATGGGGTTCAAGTCCCCACTGCATCACTCACTAGGTTCTCGTCACCTTGGGCAAGCCTCCCAGTTTCGTCATTTTTTTTTAAATGAACTGTCTTGAGAGTCAAACACAGTCACACATGTGAAAGAGCTTTGTGTGCCAAAAGGCACCTTGTAAACATTGCCCTCTGTGGGGATTCATTTATGTTGTGTGGCATGAAGCCAGGTCTGCTCAGAGACTAAAGGTCTTCGTGTGGAATTCCAGGTACCTTACAAGCATGTAGGTAGAGTCAAGTGATAAGAAAGTGTCTTCTCAGTGCCCCAAATCATACTGAATTGGTGGCCACTATCATAATGCTTGTTGTGGAGAAGGAACTGGCACTCTACTCCTGTACTCTTACCTGGAAAATCCCATGGACGGAGGAGCCTGGTAGGCTGCAGTCCATGGGGTCTCGAAGAGTCAGACACGACTGAGCGACTTCACTTTCACTTTTCACTTTCATGCATTGGAGAAGGAACTAGCAACCCACTCCAGTGTTCTTGCCTGGAGAATCCCAGGGACGGGGAAGCCTGGGGGGCTGCCGTCTATGGAGTTGCACAGAGTCGGACACGACTGAAGCGACTTAGCAGCAGCAGCAGCAGCAGCAGCAGCAGCAGCAGCAACATAACGCTTGTCGAGAAGAAAACATCCGAAGAATAAAGGCAGAGTAAAGAAAAATCATGAAACACTGAAATTTAGTGACAATCTGGCTAGTGCGTTTATTCCAGTTACTGTCATTTTGCCTTTGACTGTTTTATTTTACATTTTATTTATTTATTTTTGGCTGTGCTGGGTCTTCGTTGCTGCGCAGGCTTTTCTCTAGTTGCAGTGAGTGGGGGTTAACTCTTTGTTGCGGAGCACAGGCTCTAGGGCGCACGGATTTCAATAGTGGCAGGATGTGGGCTCAGCAGTTACGATTCCCGGGCTCTAGGGCACAGGATCAACAGCTGTGGCGCAGGGGCTTAGTTGCTCCAAGGCATGTGGGATCTTCAAGGAATGGGGATGGAACGCTGTCGCCTGCAAGAGCAGATGAATTCTTTACCACTGAGCCACCAAGGGGAGCCCTGCCTTTGACTGTTTTAGAGCACTGGAGAGATAGAAGTTAACTTGCACAAAACTGATAGTAACGTAATTAAATCCTGTGCATAGAAATGAGAACTGTCTGGTAGGACACAATTGATTATCGCCTGTGGATATTGACCAGTTGTGCCCATTTTGCACCATCTGTGAATTCATTTCAGTTTCCCTTATCTGAGCAGAAATGTGTGGTATTGAGTTCTTTTTTAAAGTGTTGTAACAGCTTGCCAGTGCCCCCATTAATTAATGAATTAAATATAATGCTTGACACTTGTTCCTTTTATGTTTGTGTAAGAATCATGGCTACATTCTCTTTTTCTAGTGAAAGTGAAAGTCCCTCAGTTGTGTCTGACTCTTTGTGACCCGATGGACTATACAGTTTGATCCCTGGGTCCAGAAGATCCCCTGGAGAGGGAAATGGCTTCCCTGGAGTGGAGATACCCACTCCAGTATTTTTGCCTGGAGAATTCCATGGACAGAAGAGCCTGGTAGGCTACAGTCAGTTCATGGGGTTACAAAGAGCTGGACGTGACTGAAGCAACTTAGCCCCCACACACACACAAACTCTCTCACACAACACTCTGGACCTCCCTGGCGGTCCAGTGGTTAAAACTCCATACATCCAATGCATGGGGTACGGGTTTGATCCCTGGTTGGGGAACTAAAATCCCACGTGCTATGCGTTGCTGCCAAATAGTAAAAATTATTTAAAAAGAAAGAAAACCACCACGTGATCCATTAAATAACATTATAGTAATGTTTTTAATGTTTACAAAGTCAGAGCATTAAAGATCACCTCAGCATCTTAAACACTGCTTATTCTGATTTTGTTTTCTAATCAGCTCTCTTTCATCAGCCATGTATAAAATGCTTTTTCCTTTTCTAGCATTTTGTGGATCATTTTCAAAGGTTTAAAATATATGTATCTGTTAAATATTTGGAAAGGAAGCCACAAAATAACAAAAGGGGTTCTAAGACAACTGCATTTTTCTCTTTACAGAAAGGGGTGCTTGGTTTGTCCGAAGAGAGCAGTGACAGCAGTCCTGGCTACAGAAAAAGCTACTATATAGTTCCAGTGCTGGTAAGTCAGGGGCGTTTATGTTTCCTCAAAGAATTGAGTTACTTTGGATCAGTGTGTCTCAACAGCAGCACTTTGGGGCTGGATAGTTCTTTGTTGCTGGGTTTGTGCTGCATTGTAGGATGTTTAGCCAGCATCCCTGACCTGTCCCCTCTAGATGCCACTAGCACCCTTTTCCTCTATTGGGACAGTCATCAATGTCTCCAGACATTGTCAAATGTCCCCTGGAGGGCAGAATTTCTCCCAGACTAGAATCCTTGTTATAGATCACTTACAAGAGAAGTCCGTATCTGAATTGTAGAAACAGCACACTGCTAATATTTGAGGGACTGGTAAAATTAAGGTGTCTAAATTTTTCAAACTTTTTGTGTACTGAACCCAAATAGAAATGTTTTAGATTCAGTGAAAACAGATTTTTTTTTTCTTATCATATTCTTCTATCATATCAGAAAAGTTTTGTACTGGGAATTTTAGTTTAGAAGATATAAAGTTGAAACTATTTCAATTCCAGTATCATCCTGAAGGAAATCCTAAGTCTACAATAACAGCTACATCAGGAAAATATTTAATCATTTAGGACATAATGACTAGGATGTTTGTAGGCCACTTAAGTACTCTGTGGCTCCCTCAGCAAGAAAGACCAAAAGAACTTGGGCTCAGTAAAAACTACGTGAGACTTTCCTGGTGGTCCTGTGGTTGAGAATCAGCCTTCCAGTGCAGGGGACGTGGGTTTGTTTCCTTATGGGGAACTAAGATCCCACATGCCATGGGGCAACTAAGCCATGGGCTGCAACTACAGAAAGCCCACACACTGCAATGAAGACCCAGCGGAGCCAAAATACAAAAAGAGAGAAAAAGTTTGACCTATTTGTATTTGCTTGTGGCACTTTACCGTTCTAATAGGAAACTGGTGACAAAAAATAGGTCAATGGAGACAAGAAAGATACAAAATATTAGACCAAATTAAAGGACACTGATTGGTGAAAGTGTCTGTAGAATATAGCACAGTAGTGCCAAGAGGATTTCTTTGTTGAAAATGTCCTACCGTTTTGACACACTAATGCTAAAGGGGAGAAAAAATGAAAGGACAGGAAATATCTGGCCCACTGTAACTGTTTGGTCAAAGTACCAGCATGGACATGACTCAGGCCGTGGGTGGCAGGGATCAGGGTACAGCAGGGATTTAAGGACACTTTAGAAACTTTCTCCTTGGGGATGTTGACGTGGACCTGTCCTTGGGACTTGCTTCCTTACGCTCTACGTTTGTACCTCTGGGGACAGATGGCATTCAAAAACTCGGCAAAGCAGGCAAAAGTCAAATCAGTTTCCCAGTTTAGCCCAACTTCAACCACACCTACCTTTTGCAAGTCACTCCAGTCTCAGACACCCTCTTCATCTCCTGCAGCGGCCATACACGCACCGTGTGTGTGTTTTAGTCACTAAGCCCTGTCTGACTCCTTGCGACCCCATGGACTGTAGCCCTCCAGGTTCCTCTGTCTATGGGATTTTCCAGGCAAGAATACTGGAGTGGGTAGCCATTCCCTTCTCCAGGGTATCTTCCCGACCCAAGGATCGAACATGGTCTCCTTTATTACAGGCAGATTCTTTGCCACTGAGCCAATTCTTGTGCACTGCTCCTTCCAAAAAAAAAAAAAGTTCTTTCAGGCCCAAACAGTCAATTAGCACAGAGCGGCCTGTATATTCCAGCCAGGAAGTATCTTCTCTAACTTGGTCTTTCCGTCCTCTTTACAGCCAATTCAAAGACCGATGGAGCGACCAGAGTATGCTTACAACAGGGAGGCAGCGGCCTTGCTAGCTTTGTGGCCATCCAGCATTTTTGGGGTGCCAGATGGAATTAGGCCCAGAGTCAGCACGGTGGCACACGTCCAGCTTCAGCCAGTGCCCGTCATTTCCAGACCGAGCGCGTCCACCTGGGCCCCTTCCCTGTCTGGGAGCACAGCTGTGAGCAGCCCTGTCCTCACACCCTCTGCCCAGCCCAAGACCTCGGAGGGGAACAGAGAGGCCTCTGCACCTGGGAACCTGGGGACCTACTGTGGCATGTCAGCCAGGTTTTCCCCGACACCCCAAGTTCTGACAACTCCAGGTCTCCCCACAAAGGGTGCACATCACAGCACTAGCTCCCCCACCTCCTCTCCAACTAAGGAGCCTCGAGGAGACATGTAAGCTGAAGTCTGGGAGGAGGCCAGGCCCCCACGTCTGCAGGGACTGCTATCTGTCTGTGGAAGCTACCCTCAAGGGAAGTCTTCAAAGCGCAGGTGTTCCTGGTCACAGTCATTCACCCCCGGGGATGTATCCTCTGAACATATTTTTATCACAGGATTCACCTCAATCACCAACTCCTATAGAAATGAAGTTCCATAAGGAAGCTCCATAGAACCAGGACAGTGGCATAGTCTTTGAGGCAATTTCTCAGTTACCTAAAAATAAAACAGCACAACTTTTAAACCACCTCTGAGCTATTTATTTTATTATTTTTTTAAAGCCAATTGTAGGCAAAAGTGGGAAGCCATAGGAATTTGCCATCTGCCGCCCTGTCCTATCTTTTTCTTTTTGCTTCTTTTTCCTGCCCGAGGGATTGGAATCTCCTGTTCTCAGATTGTCTCTACCACATCTGGAAACATTCTGATGTTGGTAATTTACAATTTTAATTCCTATAGTACTCTTTAGATTATTGAGATTATCTTGATGTCATTGTTTTCCAACATTTGAAATCTAGCCTCCAAAGAAAAGGAGAAAGCCTGGACAATAACAAACGGAATAATTCTAAATTGCAGAATTCTTTTTTTTTTCTCATAAAAATATAGAACACTTCATGAATTTGCGTGTCATCCTTGTGCAGGGGCCATGCTAATCTTCTCTGTATCATTCCAATTTTAGTATATGTGCTGCCGAAGCGAGCACTAAATTGCAGAATTCTTAAAAGCCTCAGAAAACGATGTACCGTTCTGGCAGGAAATTAAAAAAAAAAATACATTAGTTTTCTTCTCGGTTAAATCAGAGTCTCCTTCAAATGGAAATAGCTGTGTTGACAAGTATCTTCAGAGAGTGAATTGGGAGACTTCCTTGGTGTTCCAGTGGCTAAGACTCCACACTCCTAAATGCAGGGGGCCCGGGTTGGATCTCTGGTCAAGGAACTAGATCCTGTGTGTGCTCAGTTGCTCAGTGGTGTCTGACTCTGCAACCCCATGGACTGTAGCCTGCCAGGCTCCTCTTTTCATGAGATTTTCCAGGCAAGAATACTGGAGTGGGTTGTCATTTCTTTCTCCAGGTGATCTTCCTGACTCAGAGATCAAACCTGTGTCTCCTGTATCCCCTGCATTGGCAGGCGGATTTTTTTATTGCTGAGCCACCTGGGAAGCCCTCTAGGTAGGGAAATCTACCTAGATCCCACATGCCGCAACTAAAGATCATACATGCAACCAAGTGTTATGCCCGCAGTCCAAGTCCCCACAACTGAGAAAACAAGACATCCACGGCAATGCAAATGCAAAAAGGGAATTTATTGCTAGCTCGAGCCAGGGCCCAAGTCACATCCAGCGCAGTGGAGTGGAGCAAGGGCCCCGAGCCCTGAATTACATCAGTGTTTATAGGTTTAAGACAAAGACGGAGTTGGCAGGGGCCAATTGGTTGTAAGGGTTCCTTAGCATCTACTAATTGGCTAGATTTTCTCACGCATGGGCTTTCTCAGGGGGTTTTCATCCTCGTCCTGATAAGCTTGAACCAGGCTACAGGGAGTATACTGACTGGTCGAGTCCTGGCGCCGGCGGAGGATGATCTCAGCTCCTCCTTGGCAATAACTCAGCCCCTCTGTAAAGGAGACTTAGGCCTACCTTGGCCCCCTGAAGCCTGTCATGGCGCCTGTTTGGTCCTAACACCAAGACCAAAGATCCCAAGGGCCACAACTGAGACCCAGTGCAGCCAAATAAATAAATAAATATTTTTTTAAAAAACAACTGTATTTAAAAAACAGAGAGAGAGAGTGAATTGGTAGAGATGATAAAAGAATAGTGGACATGAGTTTAGAAACTAAACTATGCTAAGTATGCAGATGACTGTAATTGAAAAGCTGCAACAACTACTACACTTGATTACGGTACAACTGACAGAGATTCAGAGAGTTTCGTGGTGCTTGTGTGCAACAAATGAAATAGAAAACTTAGAGCTGACTCAAGGGAAGAAGCTCACCTACTCAATGAGACAGACGTTGATCTTCTGTTAGCCAACTTCTGTTGTCTAAACCAAAGATAAAATTATCCTGTTTAGCCAAGGTTGAAAGGACAAAGCATATGACTTGGTAGAAACCTTCCTATGAACTGATTGCACCAATCTTGAAACTGGAAGAAAGAAGAATGATGTTGAGCACCTCAAAAGTTAGGATTTGGTCATTAAAACTTAATAAATGATCAAGCAGATTTTTATAGGCTTAGAGCAGTGGTGTGCTGGCAAATGTCTAATAACAGGCTTTCTAGGGAGATTAAACTCTAAATTGTGGCTTTTGCCCTGACATCACTAAATACGGAGTTGGAAAGAGGTAGGCAGTAGCACACCATATACAGTGTTGCCTCCATGCTGATTGATGTATGTGAGTGCGTTCTCAGTCACTTCAGTTGTGCCCGACTCTGCAACTGCATGGACCATAGCCCACCAGGCTCCTCTGTCCATGGAATTCTCCAGGCAAGAATACCGGAGTGGGTTGCCATGCCCCCTTCAGGTGATCTTCCTGGCCCAGGGATTGAACCCGGGTCTCCTGCATTGCAGGCAGATTCTTTACCACTGAGCCACTGGGCAAGTCCCATACAGATAGATAGAATCAGCATAAACATCCTCAAGAGCACAGATAATAGTATAGTAAAATAATTACTAAGTGTTGGGTTGAGTTTGGAGTACTTATTACCTATGTTTTTAGCATAATTTATTTAATTGCAAGTTTATATAAGTCAATTTTTAGTAATAGCCATGTTTAAAAACCAGTTCACAAAATCCCTGAAAAATTAGCAAGCAGCTCCAGCACACCACCAGGCATGAAGATTAAATCAGAAGACAAGGAAATCTCGCCATACCAGAATGGCTATATTATTGGGTTTCTACATGTAACACAGGAACATTAAAAGAAGATGAAAAATGAAAGTGGGAAATAGACATCCTGGTGCTTACAGTTGTAAAGTACCACAGGAATTTTCTACACTGTACTGTAGGTAGGAAAGCATGTGCATTAATAAAGAATCTAGAGGAAGAAAGTGAAGAGAAATACTCAAACAGATGAGGCTGTGCTAGAATGGGATGAAGAAATAGAAGGGAAGGAAGAAAAGGACGCAGCCGGTGAAAAACAGAGCAACCTGAGAGATTTAATGTGGCCTTTCTGTAATTTGGAATAATTTTTTGTATTTTGGGGGTCTTAGACAACACAAAAGCTCTTGCAGTGAGAAACAAAATTTAGAAATTTAAGTTGATTCACTTGCTTTATAGACCTGCTGACTCCCAGTGGAGATTGAGAGGAGACAGTGTCTTCAAAATCCAATTTAAGGAGCTGGGAAGCAATTGCTTCCTTCTTCCACAGAAATCTTCCACTCTGAAAATAGGTGAGCATTTGAAAAGCATCAGGATGCACCCCCTGCCCGCCACCCGCCAAGGATGCCACTTTGGCACAAGGATTATTTTGAGCTGAAGGCAATTGAGAATCAACAGCTACAGGGAAGTTCTCTGCCTTCCCCTTATCTGCCTGAAAGCAAGCTATACATTTCCCTTTAGGATGGTATATAGTAAAATAATAAAATGTATAGCAAGCTTTACATTTCCCACTGTACTGGGAAGAGAAGAGCATTCTTATCATCAGAGACTGGGAGTCAGCACTGTGATGAGTTTACATAAACAGACTTTACTAAAATAACACTGTCTTCCATTTGTTATTGTTGGTAGTGGTCAGTCACTAAGTGGGTCCATCTCTTTGCAATCCCATGGACTGCAGCACGCTAGGGTTCCCTGTCCTCCGCTATCTCCCGGAGTTTGCTCAAGTTCATGTCCATTGAGTCAATGATGCTATCTAACCATCTTATCCTCTGCTGCTGCTCTTTCTGCCTTCAGTCTTTCCCAGCACCTTTCACTAGTTCTTCTATAAATTTCCTAGTCACTTCTCCATAATTTGTCTTCCTTTGAACTTCAAATGCCCTTTCCTTTGTTAAAAATGGTATATAAGTCCCCAAGTCTAGCCACTTTAACTTTTTTTTGTCCTGTGCACATAAAAAACCCAGTAAATTTAGGGACTTCCCTAGTGGTCCAGTGGTTAAGACTGTACCCTCCCAACTCAGGGAGCACGGGTTTCATCTCTGATCAGGAAATGAAGAGCCCACATGCCATGCAGCAGGGCCCGAAACTCCTCAAAACAAACACATTTATATCTTTTTCCTCTCCTATTGCCCTGTCTTTTGTCAGTCAAATTCGCAGACCCCATTCATTAAACAAACCTAACAGGGTAATGAAAAGTTTTCCTACTCTACACATTAATGGTAACTCAGGGTCTTTCAAAGTTTGTCTAAAAGCTTAACTGTGCTTGGGCACAATCATAGAAACTGAGCCTACTGTTAATGGCCTGTGTATCCAGTTGCCTTTAATGGAGATAAAATAGCCATTAGGATCTTTTCCAATTCCTTGGGTATTCGATGAAAATTTTGCAATTAGTGTAGCAGGAGCTTTTGGCTTTGAAGTCCCTGAAGCCATAAGTTTGACTTTAAGCAGCTGTTTACTTTCTGAGACGGTAGATTAGATGATTTATGTCTGTTTCTTATGACTACTTGAAATTTTTATTGTTTTTAAAATCATTTGAAAGTGAGTTTATTGTTCCCTCCCAAATGGTTTATCTTTCTCCAACACGTCACACACACACACACATACACAAGAGAAAACTTAAAAACTCAAAAAGAAGGAAACTCTGAGAACAAATGTTTTAAAAAATCAAGGAGTGCTTAAGTTTATTAAATGGCATTTTAGCCCATAGAGAACTTTTTGATTCAAGAAGGTAAAGTTAGTGGACAGCAAACACAAATGAACCATAAAGGTCCACATTACTCCTTAACTAAGATGGGAAATTATTTATCAATATCTCTGTATTAACAAATATTAAATACTTAATCAGAGGAAAATACTCATTATAATCAAAACAGATTTATCATGAATAAGCACTAGTGGATAATATAAGAAAAATTACTATTAATTTCACAAAATGCACAGGTTAATTAGCTACTTAAAAGGGCATTCCTTTGAACATTTTGGAAGAAAAAGGCCTTTTGAAGGAAAAATAATGAATGTTCCATGTAAGTTATGCATAAAACCAAGCAATTGTATGCCTGCTGCTGCTGCTTAGTCGCTTCAGTCGTGTCCAACTCTGTGCAACCCCACGGACTATAGCCTGCCAGGCTCCTCTGTCCATGGAATTCTCCAAGCAAGAATACTGGAGGGGTTTGCCATGCCCTCCTGCAGGGGATCTTCCAGTCTGCCCTCCTCCAGGCAGACTACAGTCCCTGTGGTTTCAAAGAGTCAGACACAATTGAGTGGTCTAGTGGTGATTGTGAGGGTGTGGCCCCATGATGGGATTAGTGCCCTTATAAGAAGAGACACCAAAGAGGCTTTCTCTCTCTCCCTCTCTCTTTCTTTCTCTCCTTCCCTCTTCCTTTTCCTCTCCTTCTCTTCATGTGTAGACCAAGTCAGGATGGTGGCAGCTGCCTACAAGCTAAGAGAAAGAGCCTCAGAGGGAAACCTACCTTTATGGCACATTGATTTTCGATTTCTTGGCTTCCAGAAGTGAAAAAATAAAATTCTGTTGCTTACATCAGCTAGTCTGTGGTATTTTGTTTTGGTAACCTGAGCTGATGTAGACATGCAGACATTTGAAAGTACAGATGCAAGGGTTTGTACTTAAGTCTGCCTATTCTTTGGGCTTCCCTGCTGGCTCAGGTGGTAAAGAATCTGCCTGCAATGTGGGAGACTTGGGTTTGATCCCTGGGTTGGGAAGATCCCCTGGAGAAGGACATGGCACCCCACTCCAGTACTCTTGCCTGGAGAATCCCATGGATGGAGGAGTCTGGTAGGCTGCAGTCCATGTGGTTGCGAAGAGTCGGACATGGCTGAGTAACTTCACTTTCACTTTCTGCCTATTCTTTATATTCTTTTTAAGTATTGAATCTGTTTGCTCACCTCCATTACACGTGTAGGATAAACGGGAAAACAAGTTGAGACTAGTGCCCACCAGCTGTGGAACACAATGTTTCTAATGAACTCATTCTGCAGGTGAATTACTGCTTGCTAAAAAAGAACTGTCATGAAGGGGGAAATCTCCCCCACCCTGTACCCCCCTTGTGTTCTTGCTGCTAGACTAGTAATAAAATGGACACAGGACAGATTAAGAGGAGAAAAAAAATTTTTTTTAATTTGTGCAGAAAGAGGTTTCATAGAAATGGGACAAAAGGAAGTGGCCAAAGTGGGCAGCTTTTATACTTTTTAGACAAAAACTATAAATTTGAGAGGAATTGTCAAGACAAATAAATTGAGGTTTGGGATGCTCAATTAGCAAAGGATCTAAATAGAATTGGGGCTTACGGTAGAAAACTGAAGAAGTAACGTATTTGTAATACAGGCCTCTCAGCCCTCATTCCCTGTCTCTGACTATTAGGGGTGTCCTTCTACTTCCAGATGTGGGGTGGGGGCCAGGGGGCACCTTTCACAGGAGAGATTTAATTCCTATTTCAGGGAGACAGAAAACGTCTCTCATAGTACCCTCCTTATGTTGACCATTTCTTAAATAACTTTAATTCAAAATCAGCAATATGCCATCGAGGCCCTACACTGGGCCCCATCAAAACCAATGAGTAAAAAGTAAATTTAGGAAGATAACTGATACTGTAATGAATTTTTCAATTAATCTTCAGACATTGGTAACTTTGCAGTACTTTATGCATGACAATCACAAAAAAATACATTAAATAGAGATCATTTGATAGGGCTTAGCATTCAGAATATTTTTAAAGCCATAACATAAGAATTTCATATAAGTGTGACCATTATATGAAATAATGAGAAGAGTGGGTTTGGTGCTTGAGTTACATATCTGGTCTGTGATATAATTCATGCCTAACATGAAATAGCCAACTTTTCAGTAGGATTTTTGACACTAATCCCCATCTCAGCAAACAGTTACAGAGACCTGAGAGAAAATTCAGTTTTACCCTGATAGTGTGTATGTCTTAAATACACACAACAGAGGCAACGTATTGCCTACCCAACCTCCTTTCACTGCCAGCCCTTGGTACCTCTCTTTCCTTCTTCTTAACATAACCTTTGTTGTGTTCAGTATGTCCCACGCATACAAAGCTGTGGGCTCTCAGAGAAGCATTCCCCACTTACCCACACACCCCAGGGTGAGTTGCAATTAGTCCATGCAATCACTGTGGTCTCGTTTCCTTTGCCGTTAATCGGTTTGCCAGTAAATGGGTCTGTGAGCCAATTCTGGCCATGACACAGGAAGACACAAATCGAGCCAAGGATTCAAATGTCAATCTGTTCAAATGCCATGCTTTCCCATATCAGCAGTATGCTTGGGTTTTGACTGTCAATCAAACTCATACAGTAGACTTTATTCTAATACTTCTTTTTTTTTTTTAACTTTACAGAGAGATGAAGAGAGGAGTGTTGAGTGCACAGTGAAAGTGAAAGTGAAGTCACGCAGTCGTGTCCGACTCTTTGTGACCCCGTGGACTGTAACCTACCAGGTTCCTCCGTCCATGGGATTCTCCAGGCAAGAATACTGGAGTGGGTTGCCATTTCCTTCTCCAGAGGATCTTCCCGACCCAGGGACTGAACCCAGGTCTCCCGCCTTGCAGGCAGACGCCTTAACCTCTGAGCCACCAGGGAAGCCCCAAGTGCACAGTACCTTCACGCTATCCACAAGTTGAGGGACTACCAATACACACAGCCTCTTGGCCCCTGTAATCTACCTGGGTCACGTATAGGAAGTTCCAGGTGCATGGATTCATTTGATTGGCTTCTCACCAGTTTCTCTCTGGATGCCAGCTTAGAGCTTTCCCTCTGCCGGCGCCATTCCATAGACCGGGGATTTCACAGGAAACAGGCAGATAGCTTCCAGCACAAAGCATTCCTCTCTAGCTTAACGTGACAGTTGCCAAGGAAACAGTGTTGTGAGAAGGAAGATCCCAGGTAGGTCTAAATCTCTGTGGAGCTCCAGGCCTGATGTTAATTCTTACTCATAGGCACCTGGCTGGGAGCTTCAAGGAAATGCTTCCAGGCTCTTAAGAAGGGACAAAGAAGAAGACAGTCTTATTCCTCCTCACGTTTTTGCGTCTGAAATTGATGCCTAGAACTACATTTTCCTGGTTCATTGAATTTCCCAGCTCCACTCTAAGATATCTGTTTTCACGACTTCTCCACTTTCTTCAAACCTCTTTTCCCAGTTCTTACTTCCAACTGATATCTTGCTTTCCTACTTAATGGAGAAAATAAAAGCAGTTAGAGGAGAACTTCCACACACACTCACCACCACCACCACATACCAAAAGGTCTCCACATCCTCCACCTCCCCTCTTGTTACTGAAGATGTATTGTCTACCCTCACTCTAAGGCCACCTTCCTCTTGTAGTTTATCTCCTGACCCCAGTCATCTATTCACGGACATCACTTTAGCAACTGTAAACCCTTCTCTGCTCTAGTTGGTTATTCCCATCTGCAAAGTCATTAGTATTTCCTATCTGAAAAATCTTTTACACTGGACCCCACTCCTAGTTCAACTGTGGACTATTTCTCTACTCCCCATTAGAGGAAAACATCTCTATGTCTGTTATCTCCAATTCTTCTAGTGTTATTTTTCATAATTCTTTGTAAATCAAGTTGCCTTTATTATTGCATGAACTCAATAATTTTCTCATTAAATACTGTAGTTACTATGACTCAAGGTTATCAAGTTGTGAGAAAGAATGCTTCAGTATGAGAAATCCATCACTGAATAGTAGTGTATTGGATTAATTTTCGAATAGGACCAAACAAATAAAAGAAACGCTCATGTCCAAACTTGAACAAGGAAGTTACTTCTTTGAATCGCTCAGTCATGTCCAACTCTTTGTGACCCCATGGCCTGTAGCTGCCAGGCTCCTCTGTCCATGGAATTCTTCAGGCAAGAATACTGGAGTGGGTTGCCATTCCCTTCTTCAGGGCATCCTCCTGACCCAGGGGTTGAACCCTGGTCTCCTGCATTCATTACCATCTGAGCCACCAGGGAAGACTTTGAATCTTATATCCACATATTTTTTCATAAATGATTTATTGCCTTGGCCCAATATGGGAGTATTTGAGAGATTATGATTGACAGCAAAGTATAGTATTATCTTAGCAACCCAATTATATGCTTTGTCAATTTTCAGGCACAAGATGCTTTTTAACCATTTATCAATAAGAAAAACGTTAATTATACAAGATTAGAAAATTTAAGTTATTTGACATGTCCTGTATATTAACTCTGTGGGCATGATTAGTCGCTTCAGTCTTGTCCAACTCTTTGTGATCCTTTAGACTGTAGTCCACCAGATTTCTCTGTCCATGCGATTCTCCAGGCAAGAACACTGGGATGGGTTGCCATGCACTCCTTCAGGGGATCTTCCTGACCAAGGGATTGAAGCTATGTCTCCTGTCTCTCTTGCATTGCAGGCAGATTCTTTCGCTGAGCGATCAGGGAAGCCCATGTATTAACTGAGGTAGTTTAAAGTGAGCTTCAAAGTTCTGTTACCTTTATCACATATTTATTAAATATCTTTATGAGATATCTTGGAGACGGCAATGGCACCCCACTCCAGTACTCTTACCTGGAAAAATCCCATGGATGGAGGAGCCTGGTAGGCTGCAGTCCATGGGGTCACTGAGAGTCGGACATGACTGAGTGACTTCACTTTCACTTTTCACTTTCATGCATTGGAGAAGGAAATGGCAACCCACTCCAGTGTTCTTGCCTGGAGAATCCCAGGGACGGGGAAGCCTGGTGGGCTGCCGTCTACGGGGTCGCAGAGTCGGACACGACTGAAGCGACTTAGCAGCAGCAGCAGTAGCATGATATATCTTATTAGCTGTTTTAATCCATGAGTGATATCAGTTATGTTGTATGTTTATAGCATTTCTTTAAAAATTATTTGGCCATGCTGCACAGAATGTGAGATTTTAGTTCGCTGACTAGGGATAGAACTGATGCCCCCTGCATTTGGAAGCATAGAGTCTTGACTACTGGACTTCCAGGGAAGTCTTATAATTTTTCTTAAATAAAAAACAAACTTGAAATTTTATGTTTTCCCTTGTGTGAGTATATTGAATTGTGGCAATAACCTGGTGGAGTCAATGAAAGTGTTAGTTGCTCAGTTATGTATGACTCTTTGTGACCCAATGGACTAGAGCCCACCAGGCTCCTCTGTCCTTGGAAATCTTCAGGCAAGAATACTGGAGTGGGTAGCCATTCCCTCCCTGGTGGCTCAGAAGGTAAAGAATTCACCTGCAATGCAAGAGATCTGGGTTTGATCCTTGAGTTGGAAAGATCCCCTGGAGAAAGTGAAGTCAGTAGAGCAAAACAATTCTTCCAATTTTTTTTAACCAGGATATGATAAACATCCAAAAAAGGCTGAAGAAATGCAGGGGAACCACACATAAGTCTAAATTTAAGCAGGTATAAAAGATCTTATCCTTTGGAGTCCAAAGAACAGCTATACAAGTACAAAATGGCTGAACCATAGCACTGATGGAAAACAGGGCAATGAGCCTGCAATTACATTTGTCTGCAGTTGTATTTCAAAACTCTACCAAAATCTTAGATGAGTTGAGAACAGGATTTTTTGTGTTTGGCCTACATTTACTGAGCATTGTACTGACCTTGCTTTACAAGGAAAAAGCAGCTGTCATACAAGGAATACTCAGAACATGGAGGTGATTGTTTTTTCCACTCAATTTGGGCACTACGTACACAGACACGGTTTCTCCCAGGAACCACTAAAGAACACCTGAAGGAGCAGGGAAGATTTCTTGGAGTGCAGCCCCAGGGATACATGTTTGCTGTTTAAGCCTGCATGACTCTAAAGACTCAAGCTATGATCAATGAACAGGGCCACGGGAAAACAGATTTCATCCCAGTACATATGGCAGAAATTTGGGATGGGAAAAAGCACCAAAATTAGCAAGGAGACTTGAGAAAGGAAAGGGAACCAGTACTATGTACCATACAATATGGATGAGCTCTTTATTGCTGCATCATAAATTATCCCCAAACGCAGTGGCTTAAAACAGCACACACTTATCACCTATGGTCTGCAGGTCAGGCTTTGGTCCATGGCTTTGCTGGGCCTTTTCCTACAGGGTCTCTCAGAAGGCTGCAATCAGGTGGCAGCCAGAGATGGCGTCATCTCAAGATTCAGCTGGGGCAAGAACTGCTTCCAAGTTCACTTTATGTTTGTTGGGCAGGACTAGGTTCTTTCTGGGCTACTTGACCACAGGCCTTAGTTGGCTGTTGGTTGGAGGCTGCCCTCAGTTTCTTGCTAGAGGTGCCTTCTTCACCAGAGCAAATGCTTGGGGAAAGACTTCTCAGGTGGTGCTTGTGATAAAGAACCTGCCTGCCAACACTGGAGACATAAGAGACATGGATACGATCCCTAGATCGGGAAGATCTCCTGGAGCGGGGCATGGCAACCCACTCCAGTATTCTTGCCTGGAGAATCCCTGGATGGAGGAGCCTGGCAGGCTCTGGTCCATAGGGTAGCAAAGAGTCAGGCACAACTGAAGTGACTTAGCACAGCACACACACACAACAGGGTACCCTAAAATGGAAGAAAATAGAAGTGAGAACTTCTTAGTAACTGAAACCAAAGTTGAGAGGTAGGTATTAAGGATGACTGAAATTTCTTGTTTGTGCAATAGGAAAAAAGGATAGCACCAGTCCACCTGAAATGTGCCTACAAGAGGACCAGGCTTAGGGAGGGAAGGAACATAAATTTGGTTTTTAACATGTTGTATCTGAGTTGGCTTTGTGATACCACTTGGAGACAATGAAGTGGACATCAGCTCTGAGCACAGAATTGGCCTGAACATAAAAAAATTTGTGACAGTATGTCTGGATGGTGGTTGATAGCTTTACACGGTTATACTTGTTACTGACCACTATTACAGTTACTCTGACTTGTTTAATCATTCATTTGCAGGGATCCCAGCCTGGAATAAGGTGAGGTTGAGATCAGTCAGTTCAGTTGCTCAGTCATATCCGACTCTGCAACTACATGAACTGCAGCATGCCAGGCTTCCCTGTCCATCACCAACTCCCAAAGCTTGCTCAAACTTATGTCCATCGAGTTGGTGATGCCATCCAACCATCTCATCCTCTGTCCTCCCCTTCTCCTGCCTTCAATCTTTCCCAGCATCAGGATCTTTTCCAGTGAGTCAGTTGTTTGCATCAGGTGGCCAAAGTATTGGAGTTTCAGCTTCAGCATCAGTCCTTACAATGAATATTCAGGACTGATTTCCTTTAGGATTGACTGGTTGGATCTCCTTGCAGTCCAAGGGACTCTCAAGAGTCTTCTCCAACATCACAGTACAAAAGCATCAATTCTTCAGTGCTCAGCTTTCTTTATAGTCCAACTCTGACATCCATACATGACCACTAGAAACACCATAGCTTTGACTAGATGGATCTTTGTCAGCAAAGTAATGTCTCTGCTTTTTAACATGCTGTCTAGGTTGGTCATAGCTTTTCTTCCAAGGAGCAAGTGTCTTTTAATTTCACCATCTGCAGTGATTTTGGAGCCCAAGAAAATAGTCTGTTACTGTTTCCATTGTTTCCCCATCTATTTGCCATGAAGTGATGGGACCGGATACTGTGATCTTAGTTTTCTGAATGTTGAGTTTTAAGGCCACAGGACTGCAAGAGGTCAGTTTTCATTCCAATCCCAAAGAAAGGCAATGCCAAAGAATGTTCAAACTATCACACAATTATACTCATCTCACCCCCATGTGGCTCAGCTGGTAAAGAATTCGCCAGCAATGCAGGAGACCTGGGTTCGATACCTGGGTTGGGAAGATCCCTTGGAGAAGGGAAAGGCTACTCACTCCAATATTCTGGCCTGGAGAATTTCACGGGCTGTAAAGTCTGTGGGGTCGTAAAGAGTAGGACACTACTGAGTGACTTTCACTTTCACACGCTAGCAAAGTGACACTCAAAATTCTCCAAGCCAGGCTTCAACAGTACATGAACTATGAACTTCCAGATGTTCAAGCTGGATTTAGAAAAGGCAGAGGAACTAGAGATCAAATTGCCATTGGATGATCAAAAAAGCAAGAGTTTCAGAAAAATATCTACTTCTGCTTTATTGACTATGCCAAAGCCTTTGACTGTGTAGATCACAACAAACTATGGAAAATTCTGAAAGAGATGGGAATACCAGACCACCTGACCTGCCTCCTGAGAAATCTGTATGCAGGTCAAGAAGCAACAGTTAGAACAGGACATGGAACAACAGACTGGTTCCAAATCGGGAAAGGAGCAGGTCAAGGCTGTATATTGTCACCCTGTTTATTTAACTTATATGCAGAGTACATCATGCAAAATGCTGGACTGGATGAAGCACAAGCTGGAATCAAGATTGCTGGGAGAAATATCAGTAACCTCAGATATGCAGATGACACCACCCTTACGGCAGGAAGCAAAGAACTAAACAGCCTCTTGATGAAAGGGAGAGGAGAGTGGAAAAAGTAGGCTTAAAATTCAACAATCAGAAGTTAAGAGATACTTGCTATTAAATTTATTACCTCCTTCCAACTGCACTCATCATGTCCCCCACCCTCAACAGCTTGTTTTGAAGAGTTAAGGTTCAATAAAATAAAAGCATGCATCATCCCATGATCTCCACATCCTGGTATTCATGCCTCTGTGTAATTCCTTCTCAAGAGTGGGCAAGATTTGACTTGCTTCTAGCCAACAGACTATGGCAAGGTGGTGGAAGCCACTCCTGTGATGTATTTTATATAAGACTCAGTCTGCTGTGGCTAGACCTTCCCTTGCTGTCTTGATGAAGTCAGCAAGCATGCCGAGGGAGCCCGTGAGGCAAGGAACTACGGGTGACCACTAGCTACTGAGAACAGGCTTCGGTCAACTGCCAGCAAGAAACTGAAGCCCCACTTCTACGACTGTAAGGACATGAATTCTACCAACAACTGAATGAACTTTGGAAATCGATTCTCTAGTTGAGCCTGCAGATGAAAATACAGCCTTGCTGCCACCTTGACTGCAGCTTTGGGACAAAAGTAGAGGATCTAGTTAAGCTGTGCCCTGACTCATGACCCAGTGACTGTGGAGACAGTAAGTGTTAAGTCACTAAATTCGTGGTAAGGTGTAATGCAGAATAGAAACCTAGGTAATATTTAAGCTTTTATTCAGCTCATCCTACTTTTAAACATGCTAACCATTTTTGTTGCATAACACTTGCCTGCTTTTTTTATTTCACAGGCTTTATTTATGCAATCTCATTTTGGATCTAGAACATAAGGGTGAAAAAAGGATCAGAAAGCCCTCATCATGTCCACTGCAGCAACTAATTTACATCTCACCTTTTCCCTGATATTTATTATTATTTCAGGGTATTTCAGGGTATTAGCAACATGAAACCATAGAGAGGTGAGAGAGCTTATTAAGAGTCACAAAATGGTGAGCTTTACCTCTATAGATATCCCACTAGATTCAATATTTAAATAAATCTAGAATTAAAAGCCAGAGCTAAAAAGAGACTAGCAAAGCAATTAATGGAACTCCTGTTTGTTTACATTCTCATAGGTAGAATAATGTAATTACAAAGTTGTCTCATGTTTTTGTAATAAGAAAAATCAAAGGTAATATATAATTGTACCAAGGTTGCTGTGTAAAACTTTTTCAAACTAAGACTAGTCACAACTGCTTAGAGTGAATATGGAAAAACTTACATCAAGACAAAAAAATGAGTTAATCCAAAGGAAGGGAAACTACATTTAAGATACGTGTGTCATACCTCAATGCTTTTCCCTCTGCAAAGTTATTTTCATTCTGAAAGGTTATAGAAAACCATAAAGCTTCTGAGTTGCAGACACAGAAAACTGCAAGAATAATTTTAGAGTTTCTGGAAGGGAAAGTCACTAATCCACAAAAGGGACAATTTGATATGCATTAAAATGAAACCTTTCAAAGGATATTATTTTCTTTAGATATATATCTTCTATTTGGTTAGCAGGGCAGATTCTGAACAAGAAAACAGTTTGATTAGGTTCACTAGTAAAGAACTAGTCTACATTGATGATGTCTTTCATTGAAGCTGTTAGAAAAGGCTTTTTTCATTTTTCAGAATTGCAGTAAGAAACCAGTTTGAAGGTCATAGCTTGCTGTTTTCCCCTTAATTCCAAGGCTCAAATTTGCTGTGGATAAGATGATTTCATTGTGCATTTAATATATCTTAAGATCCTTCCCCAGGACTCAAGGCTGAGCCATCCAAAGGTTTCGTTCTTGGCTGTCTTCTCCCTATACTCACTCTCTGTAAGAACGTACTCTGATGGGTGAGCTTAAATTCCATCTATATACTATTTTTTCTAGCCCTAATTAGCTCCAAACAGCCTACCAAACATCTATTTGCAGAAATATATCTCCTTGAGTTTCAGATTTAGCAAGCCTAACACACAACTTTAGATCCCACACCAAACCTGCTCCTCCCACCTTCCCCAAGTTATTCTTGTCTTGCTCCTCTACTCCCCAGACACGTGCAATTCACCAACCAGTCTTCTTGAGTCTAACCGTAAAATGCATCCCCAATCCCACCATTTTAGACCCTACCACCCCTACAGTGTAGTCTGAACT
Source organism: Ovis aries (assembly GCF_016772045.2). Lineage (NCBI taxonomy): Eukaryota > Metazoa > Chordata > Mammalia > Artiodactyla > Bovidae > Ovis > Ovis aries. Next base: position 91,397,604 of record NC_056059.1, on the reverse strand, counting down.
ATATCTGTTTTTGCTTAGATGAGGCCAATAGCCTCCCACCAGTCCCCGGCTTTCTCTCTTAACCTCTTCCCCAAAGACAATTCTTGACATAGTGGAGAAAGTAATCTATGAATACAAACCAGATCTAATCACTACTCTGGCTTCCCATCAGAGTAAAATATAAACTCCTTTCTAGAAGCTACAAAGCATTTGATACTTACCTACGTGTTTACTGTTGTTTACACTGCCAGATATATGGGGAAGTTAAATGGGGAAGGGACTTTGTCTTATTTATAAACTCAGTAAATTTTCATTGAATGAATGCATTTTGCTCTAACAGTAAAGCTTTTTGTTCTGATGAACATTATGAGGCCTCTACCTCCCTACAACAGAACTTTCAAGAACAGGTTTGATTTTCTATCAGCATAAGTTCAAAGTAACTAAGTTGGTGATAGATAGGGAGGCCTGGCATGCTACAGACCATGGGGTTGCAAAGAGTCGGACATGACTGAGCGACTGAACTTACACATTGAAAATGTGAGCTGTTACTTAACCTCTTGTAGTAATCTTGGACGATTATTCTTTTCTGACATGCCAGAGACATGCAACTGTACTTGAATAAAACTTAAAATAAGGAAAGGTATGTTTTGTGCTTTATGATTACTCCACCATTGTAGTTTCCAATACATGGGAAGAGCCGCCCTCCACCTTTTTCTTTCTTTTTTGGCTGTGCCACACAGCATGTGGGATCATAGTTCTCTGACCAGGGATTGGAACTGCACCCCCTGCATTTGCAGTGTGGAGTCTTAACCACTGAACCTCCAGGGAAGTCCAGAAATAGCCTTTAATGTGAAGGCTGACAGTTGAAAGAACATGTTCAAAAGCAAAGTGAAGAGCAAGGCCAGAAGCAGACAATAGAAGTACTTTGGCTCAGCCTTCAGAAACGCGCAAGGTGTCGGCGGGAGGAGGCTGGCCTGTCAGTACGGTTCCAAACAGAGACTGGGCACTGGAAACTTTTCAGAGGATGGGCTCGGGCCCGAGGCACAAGGCCTATCTCGGTGCTGCGGTCATTAATTCATCTGTGCGACCGCAACTAAAGCCCGCCCTCAGTTCTCCAGCCTGCGGTGAGCCCTCCTCGGGGAGCGCCCCCGACATCCGCCGCCCCTCGCCGCCCCCCACTAGTTTTCCCGCGTCGCCTTTCCTCTTTCCCCTCTCTGTCCTCACTGCGCGTAGCGGAAGTGACGCAAGGCGTAGCGGAAGTCCCTCCAGCCGCGGTGTTGTGCTGTCGGGTAGAGAGACGGATTTGTAAACCCCGGAGCGAGGTTCTACCTACCCGAGGCCCCTGGTGTGCGGAGACCCCGGGGGAAACCACCGTCACCATGTCTGACCAGGAAGCAAAACCTTCAACCGAGGACTTGGGGGATAAGAAGGAAGGAGAATATATTAAACTCAAAGTCATTGGACAGGATAGCAGTGAGATTCACTTCAAAGTGAAAATGACGACACATCTCAAGAAACTCAAAGAATCATACTGTCAAAGACAGGGAGTTCCCATGAATTCACTCAGGTTTCTCTTTGAAGGTCAGAGAATTGCTGATAATCACACTCCAAAAGAACTGGGAATGGAGGAAGAAGATGTGATTGAAGTTTATCAGGAACAAACAGGGGGTCATTCAACGGTTTAGATATTCTTTTTATTTTTTTTTCTTTCCCCTTAATCCTTTTTTATTTTTAAAAATAGTTCTTTTGTAATGTGGTGTTCAAAACATAATTGAAAACTGGCACCCCATCTCTTTAAAACATCTGGTAATTTGAATTCTAGTGCCCATTATTCATTATTGTTTCTTTTCATTGTGCTGATTTTTGGTGATCAAACCTCAGCCCCCTTCATATCACTCTCTCCTTTTTAAAAATTACATGTGTGCATAGAGAGCCCGCCTTTTCCAGGACTGTGCATTTGCAGGCTTGTGATAAATAAGATCAACTAATGCAAGTGTTCTTAATGACTTTCCAATTGGCCCTGAAGTTCTAGCATGTGATTGCTTCACTCCTGGACTATGACTTTCAGTGGGAGATGGAAGTTTTTCGGAAAACAGAACTGTGGAAAATGACCTTTCCTTAACTTGAAGCTACTTTTAAAATCTGAGGGTCTGGACCAAAAGAAGAGGAATATCCAGTTGGAGTCAAAATGACAGAGAATAATGACTAACTCCAAAGATGGCTTCACTGAAGAGAAGCATTTTAAGGTGAAAGAAAAGTCTTGTCAGAAGATCCCAGAAAAGATCTAATTTTCATTAGCAGTTAAAGTCATTCATGCAGAAGTGTATACAACAGAACACTGCTCTTTTTGACTTTATTTGTACTTTTTGGCCTGGGATATGGGTTTTAAATGGACAGTGTCTGTACCAGCTTCATTAAAATAAACAAAATATTTGTAAAAACAAAAAAAAAAAAAACAAAAAAAAAACAAACAAAAAAAAAAAAAAAAGCAAAGTGAAGGATGAAAAAGAAGGTTATGTGCCCTGATAGCTAATATATTGGTATAGATCTAAAATATTCTTGAAGGAAGCAAAATTAAAGCATGGAAGAGCACTGAGGATCTTATTCTTCTAGCTAAGGACTCCAAACAGTAGGCAACTGGAGTCTCTTTGGCTCCTGTTTTCATTTCAGGAAGCTTCAGTTCAGTTCAGTCGCTCAGTCGTGTCCCGACTTTGCGACACCCAAAACTGCAGCACACCAGGCCTCCCTGTCCATCACCAACTCCCAGAGTTCACCCAAAATCACGTCCATTGAGTCGGTGATGCCATCCAACTATCTCATCCTGTCATCCGCTTCTCCTCCTGCACTCAATCTTTCCCAGCATCAGAGTCTTTTCAAATGAGTCAGCTCTTCCCATCAGGTGGCCAAAGTACTGGAGTCTCAGCTTCAACATCAGTCCTTCCAATGAACACCCAGGACTGATCTCCTTTAGGATGGACTGGCTGGATCTCCTTGCAGTCCAAGGGACTCTCAAGAGTCTTCTCCAACACCACAGTTCAAAAGCATCAATTCTTCGGTGCTCAGCTTTCTTTATAGTCCAACTCTCACATCCATACATGACTACTGGAAAAACCATATAGCCTTGACTAGACGGACTACTGTGGTGAATACTGAGGACGGCCCGGAGAGGCAACGACCAATTGGAGGTGGAGACTGGGTTAGGAGGCTTCAGGAGCAATTCAGGTAAAAACAAACAAACAAACAAGACCCCCAAACCATGGCTACGTTAGGAAGGTGTCCTTTTGGGCTCCAGGCTGGACTGTGCAGCTTCAAGGGCTTCTTGCATCTTCTCTACTCCCAGCCAGCCTGAGGGACTGAATTCTGGCAAACTCTCACTGATTTCGCAGCTATTTCTTTCTGAAGATCTTTGGTATTCTGTTATTCTTGGAAGTCTTCTTTCTCCTGACCCACTTTTCTTTATTCTTATAATATTGGCCTGAAAAGGTCACAACATGGTGTCAACTTTAGAAGAAACGTCACACAGTGTGAGCTGGTCTGGTAATAATCACACGGTCCTCTGATGGCTGATGCCATCTCCAGAGGCGTGGCAGTGTGAGGGGGTGGGATGTGGTGCGTATTCATGGGCGCTCTGTAATACACAACCATCTTCCTTTTCAATACTTCCTTTAAACGTTTGTGCCTCTTAGTGGATTCCTCAAATTATTACTGAAACCAGGAGGTAGATGAAATATATTATGCCCCAACTCTCTTGCTGTCTTGCCTTTAAATAAGCCTGTTGTCATTGTTCAGTCACTAAGCTGTGTCTGATTCTTTGTGGCCCCATGGAGTGCAGCACACCAGGCTGCCCTGTCCCTCACCATCTCCCAGAGTTCACCCAAGTTCATGTCCATTGAAATGGTGATGTCATCCAACCATTTCATCTTCTGCTATCCTCTTCTTTTGCCTTCAATTTTTCCCAGCATCAGGGTCTTTTCCAATAAGCTGGCTGTTCACATCAGGTGGTAAACGTACTGGAGCTACTCTAAGTAAAAATCATTGTGAAGAAAGAACTCCATTGCTCAGTTTACAAACCCTACTTCATCTGTTTTTGTTCCAGTTAAGTCCCCTCCAATCTTATGGAATCCCAATTGTTAGATTTAAATGATAAGACTGCTGTTATTACCCAGTTATAGCAAAGTCCTCTTAGTAAGAGAAGGACGCTTCTCACCGCTTCCCCCTGCCTCATCCTTTACAAAGAACAAAATACTACTCTCAAAATCTTAAAAAGGGAAACAAGACTAGGGATTAAGTGAACATAATATCTATTTTTATTACGAAAACATTAAATTTTGACACATTGCTTCATTGCTTTTTTAAAAATCTATGATCTGACTTAAACCTATTCAGCAAAAATGCCAATAAATTATATAAACCATAGTTTGAGTCTTTTTTAAAACTAGGAACATAGTATGTTTTATAATAATCAAACAATAATACTAAATCTGAGTTGTATGAGCTGTTAATCTGTAATGTGTTTTAATGTTTAGCTAAAAATAAAACCAAAACCAAACACATGCTAGTACACTGTTGGAAAAGTTTCTCAGAAACCTCCTCCTCGTCACTCGTGTCTGCAGCCTTCTTCACTGAGGTACAGAACACCGCCGTGTCAAGTGTCAAGGCACTCACTCTGAACTGTCTTGTCCTGCTCACATTAGGAGTCATACTGGGTGAAGGGCTGATGATGTGTTACCCCCAGACCATGCTATCTTGCCTTTAAGTACATCCATTTCTTCAAAAGGAAATCATTAGCTAGGAACTCTAATACTTAATTTAGAAACAGTGATTCCAACATATATTAAATCAAATGTGTTAGTACTTAAAAGTCACAAATTCTGAAAAGTAAAAATAGCAGACAAACACAGAACTTCCATAAACAACCAATGAACTAAGGCAAATAGCACTGCCACCACATGCCTGAAAAAAAAAAAAGGTATATTTTTGGTGTCTATAGTTCTTTGCAAATTATATTTTGGGACAGTTCGGTTCAATAAAAGATGTATATTCTACATAAAGTTAGAGTAACAGGATTATCAACATGGGTGGCATCATTTAAAAAATACATCAATAGTCATATTAGTGAATGTTTTCCACTTGGTTTCTAAATCTTTATTTTCTGTGGAGGCAAACCAGAGCACTGTCTTAAGACTCCATCTTCAAAGTTACAATACAGTCTCTATCATTCCTAGAGATTTTAAAGCTAGATATGACCCTGTTCCTTGCCATCATCTTCATCTTCATCATCCTCATCATCTTGGTCTCCGGATTCAAGCTCATCCTCTTCTTCAACCTAAAGGGAAAATACTCATTTAACATTATGAAGATCTGGTCACGTCACATTCAACACAAAATGATATCTATTCCATGGATAAATTCTTTACTCTTGTAATTATAGCAGATTATGGGCCATCTGATTTCCTTGATTTAATATTCAAGGTTTCCTGTTATTTTTAATATGAGACAAGATACACAGGTAAACTTGCTGCCAGATGGCTACAACTCTCTACACATAAACCTGAACCAACACAGCAAAATGGGGATGGTACATTTGGATGGTGAGTGTCTCTGTTACCACAGGAGCAAATAAATCAAGTCACTTTCCAGGCTCAGATTCCGAAAGAGAAGAGTTAACAAAAGCTGGAAACTGCATCTAATCTGTGTCTTAAGTCAATTCACATACCTACAAATCTATGCCTGTAGTGCTGATATACAAGCATAACAACATTCCCATGACACAGGACAATGTTTAAAAACACATCATAAAGAAACACATATAAACCATTTTTTGAAACATCACAATCTTACTGGATGACCAAGTTCCTTGAGTTTATTCTTTAATGAAAATATTTTCTGATCTTGATCGGCCAACAGCACCAAGAGATCATCTTGTTCTCTTTTAGCATCTATAATGTCCACCTCGAGCTTGTTTTTCTCATTTTGTAAGATGGCAATGGTACTGTTAGATGAATCCAGCTGTTCTTTAATAGCAGTTCTTTCCTCAGACAGAGCTTTAATTTCATTCTAAGAGAAGAATGGTGAAAATCACCATCAAAAATTAGTATTCACTCTCCTATGGTTTTAACAAATATATTCTTTCTATGACAGATCTCTGTACTCATGCAATCTGAAGAGTTTGGGGTTAGGTGTTGGGGGGACAGGAGATTTAAAATACACACACACACGCAAAGTCATCTAGTAACATGAGAATTTATGTTAGGCTATATATCAAAGATGATTGCTGTGAAAATCAAGAGTTCGACAACAAAAAAACAGTTTTAATTACCTACTCCTCAAAAAATCCTACTATTTCAGATAATCAGAGGAATAAATAAAGACATTAACATCTTACAGCAGAAGCCTGGTTAGCACCAGAGTTAGGACTCAAATTAAAAAAAAAAAATTTTGTCCCAACTTCACATATACAATTAAATGGGAAAGATAGCTTCAAGTAAAATCCATAGCTTAAATATAAAATAATTTGACCACAATCCAAAATGCAAAATCACATGTTATCTTCCTCTCGCCGTGTTTTAATTCCTACCTTTCTATTTTTATTACTGTTACCTCATTCTTTACTTCATCCTATCTGTTTTGATTTTTCTGTCACACAATAGGCTGGCAGGATTTAAGGTGTCTGTGTTCTTTAGCTTATGGCTTGTGTATTAGCCAAAGCTATATTCCTTGTTTCTTACTGTGATTAGAGATTGATAAGACAACTTAACTCTTTTTTACTTTGACTAAACATGTGCTTTTACTTTCAAGTACATTCATATACAATCTTATTTTACATATTTGATACCATTATTTGAAATAGCATTTAAAAATATTCATTTGTGCCACCTTTAGTCATCAAAATAGGAATGGACTTATTGTGAGGTAAGATTATGTCCCATTTACTTTCCTCATAAATCCAAGAATTTGAGAAATTAAATGAAATAAAATCAAATTCCCTGGAATTCATTTCACATAATATACAATGAATAAAAAGTTTCACCAAACCAACTTTTAACTCTTTAGTTTCTTGTAATAACGCTGACAGTCTTCCTTCTACATCAGTAGTTTTTGTAGCTATTACAGTTTCACTCTCTCCTGGTACAGGAGCTGATTTCACCTGAAAGTAAAAAGTGGGGGAAAAAAAAATGTTTCTTTAAAGTTATAATCAATATGAAATTCTAATGATGATTTTTCTTGCTATTTTGAAATTTTATTTCCAGTAACAGAAAAATCTAATTCCCTCCGTATTTACCCTCAGTATCGTGCTCTCCCTAAACAGATGAGTTGCCCTTACAGTGGAGCAGGAGGCTGGGTCAGGAGGGGTGTGGTATAAGCACTCATCAGAGTATAAGGAAGGTTGGTTTAAGCAGCCTCAAGGCCAGGTCAGGCAAGTTATCAATGACGCAGCTCTAACGTAGCTACGGCATAGCATTTAATACGTAGAGAACACTTTTCAGTCTTTTCCTCATAAAATTCCTATAAGTTAAAACTTTACTATCATTTCAGAGAGACAGATGGGGAAATTGAGTTGAATCCCATTAACTGGTAAAATGCAAGTATTTTCTTAAGAGCTATAGGAAATAATCCTAAATCAAAAATTTTCAGTCCTTCCCTCATCTTTTTCCTTCCAAAATACTGGGAAGTGGGGGTGTTGATCTCACAAATACCTTAAAATAAGGAAAGGGCTTTGGAACTGGAAGAGGAAAAGAATTTTGAGGTTCATGTTAGACAAAGTCTCAACTGCCTTGAAGACACTGTTGGTAGAAATATGAACATTAAAGGCAATACCAGTAAGGGCTCATAAAGAAAGAGGCAGACTATAGAGAAAGTTTCTACGGTCTCAGAGAAAACACATGGCATCATAAACAGAATGCTGGTAGAAGTATGGATGTTAAAAGTTTCGGTGAGGTCTCAGATAGAGGTAGAGGCTTCCCAGACGGCTCAGTGGTAAAGAATCCACCTGCCAATATAGGAGACTCAGGTTAGATCCCTGGGTTGGGAAGATCCCCTGGAGTAGGAAGTGGCAACCCACTCCAGTATTCTTGCCTGGAAAGTCTCATGGACAGGGTCCCCTGGCAGGCTGTAGTCCATGGGGTGGCGAAGAGCTAGACACAACTCAAGTGACTGAGCACGCACACACAGAAATAGAGACAAGGAACATGTTATTGGAAAGTGGAGAAAAGGTGATCCTCGTTATAATGTGGCAAAGAACTTGGCTGACTTATGTTCTAGTGTTGTGGAAAGCAGAACTTGTGAGTGATGAACTATTCTAGCTGAGGAAATTTCTAAGCAAAGCATTAAAGGTGTGACCTGGTTTCTCCTCGCTGCTTACAGTAAAATATGAGAGGATGAAGATGGATTGAAAAAGGAACTGTTAAGCAGAACTTGATGATTTAGAAAATTCCTGGCCTATCCCTACTGCAATCAACGACAAAGCATGTCCCAGTGAAACACCAGTGTGTGGCTGCACAACCATTTGGGAAGAGGTTACTCGTGTGACACACGGACCCAATCAACCATCTCTGCAGAAGCTGGAATAGAGATGCGGTTCCCCGGGAGAGGTCCAGAGAACCTTCTTGCTTGTTGGCTTGGAACCCTGGGAACTGCATGGGTCACCAATAAGGTTTTTGATAATTTCATACCAGTAGAAAACCTGCCAGCTTAGACTAAAAGATGGGGTGAAATATAAAATACCAACAGGGACTTCCCTGGGGATCCAGTGGCTAAGAGTCTGCCCTCCCAATACAGGGGTCGGGGTTCAATGCCTGGTCAGAGAACTAGCACCCACACACTGCAACTAAGACCTAGGGCAGCCAAATAAACAAATAAAATGCCAACAAAATGAACCATAACTAACTGATAAAACTGACCTGGCAAGTCTGACTATAATACACTGTTTGCATGGCCAAGAAGCCTATGTATCTGAAACTCTGGCTAATGAATAACCATGGAAGGTGCTATCTGACAAATTTGCTTCTTTTCCATAGTGGCTGAAAAATAACCTCCTGACCTTGTATATACTACCTTTCAGAACAAACAAACAAACAAAAAAAAACAACTTACAAAGGCTTCAGTTTTCTGTAACAGCTCCTGTTTTTCGGTCTGTAGTTTGGCAATCTCCATAGACTGTGAGTTTAACTGAGACTTTAAAGTTGCCAGTTCCTAAGGGACAAAAATAGTTGGGTTGTAACATTAAATAGTATTAATTTCGTTAAGGAAACGTCTATTTACAGGAAGAAATTATTTCCTTCCTTGGCCCTTCTCTCTAAAATCATCACTTCCAAGTTTTAAAAATTAAGTGAAACAACTACTCTTGAACTTTGGGTTCAAGATGGAGAATTAAATGCATACATTAAACATGTTCACCACTGCTTCCTTGTAAGATCCAGTGTAAAAAAATCACAAAGGGAGGATAGAAGGAGGAAAGGAAGAAAAGGTGGGAAGAAGGGAGGGAGGAAGGTGGGGAAGAAGGAGGGAGAGAGGGAGTGAGAAAGGACAGGCAGGAGGGAGAAACCCACAGAGACACAGAATAAGAGAAGAGAAAACAGCACTAAAGTGTGGAATTTCAGAAAGCAAATGACAGTGGTAACCAACTGGCACACCAGAGAGAGCTGAAACAGAAGTTGACCTTTAGAGAGCCACTCTGCTGCCTGATTTATTTATTTATTTTTTTTTGGTTTTCTGCTGCCTGATTTATAATGTAGAACTACCAAAAGGCCTGGGAACTGGTACCACCAGATATTTTGGAACTGTGAATAAAACTGGGGTCAAAAACAGTAGGGTTGGAACTTCCCTGGTGGTAGAGTGGTTAAGAATCCATCTTGCAATGCAGGGGACGTGGGTTTGATCCCTGGCCCAGGAACTAAGATCCAACAGTCCATAGAGCAAAGAAGTCCACACGCCGCAACTAAGACCCGATTCAGCCAAATAAGTAAAAACAACAATAACAAAACCCAGCAGGGTTGGTTGAAAGTCTGCTTAGAAATAGAGCACCGAATCCCTGTCCTAATTCATGCCTCAGGTAACGTCTCCTTTTCTTCTGTCTAAAGACTAGAGATATATTATTTGCAATGGGCAAAATAAGATGGTTTAAGACTAGGGGGCCACCAAACACTGATGAAAGTAGTAGTACTGTAGTGAAAGTGGTGGAATTAACTGGAAGTTTATGTATTAAGGTTGAAGTTTCCAATCTTCTTGCTCACTCCCCTCAAAACAAGTCCAGGAAAATGAAGCAACACCAAGGGCAATCTTCCCCCATGATATCTGGCAGTGTCTGGAGATACTAGGATGCTGTCATGTAAAAAGTTTCTTATTCTCTTAATATTTTCCATCATGTACATGTATGTCTTTTCTCTGACTGTTTTGTTTCTTCGGTTATCAAAGTAAATTATGTAAAAATTATGGACCATTTGGTCTTCTTTCTATACTCTATTTTACTATATATTATAAAAAACCCCAAAACTGTTATTTAAAATATATCTTTGGCAAATATGAAAAGTAAATTTTTACTTAGGAGTTATAGACTAAGAGTATATATTAATAAATTAATTTCATTTTAATATAATTTTAGATTTCATAAAATCAGAACAGCATATTAACTCTTCCTCATAAGAAGAAAACATTATGGCCACATTATTGGAGAATTGTAAATCATTATTGACAAATTATTATTATTTTTAAAAATGTTTCATTGTAGAATACACTCTAGGGTACAGAGACATTACCAAAATAAAGACATTTTGCTTCTCTCTGTCCAGGCATTCCCATCTGATCAGGCATGTCAGAGGGTGAGGACCAGCTGACTACTGGAGAAGGAAGTCAGTCCTAGGTTGGTCAAGCTGTTAATTTCTTTTTTTAGTTATTACTTTTTTTTTAAAAAAGAAACATATATTCCTTTTATAGAAAAGGAAGGAAGGAGAGGGGGATGGAAGGAAGAAAAGGCACATTTGCATTACTACAGCAGAAAAAGTTATTTTGCTTTATTTTTAGCTAGAGTCATCTAACTGAAATATATACAAGTTTACTTTCTGTTTTTCCCTTTTCCAATTCTAATAACCAACATTTTTCTGGATAGAACGATTTAAATGCCTGATACATTTAACCAAGCAGTTACCAAGAAAATTAAGCACAAGACTTTGTATGTTCACATTTGCAGCTTATAAATATATTTAAAGTTTCCTTAATTGCTTACTGGTAATCTACAAATAATCAGATCTATTAAAAAGAACACCACTGAAAAATAAATACACCATAAAAAGCAAAATACCATTATTGTACAATTAAAACAGCTTCTGTATTTTCAAATGGCTGTTTTCACTTGATAGAGAAGTGAAGACGCCTGACAAAGCAGTTCTAGATTAATGCAGGGCTGTTATGCTATTAAAATTAAAACAAGACAAAACAGAGCCTGAATCAAGCTGAAAAGTGACCTGTTTTAACTCTGCAATTTGTTCAGAATCTCCTGCTGTTGCTGAAGACTGTTCATTTGTGCCAGGTGATGGTTGGGAAGATTTCTACAAAGAGCAGAGAGATAAACTGTGAAATAAATTCAGTTTAAATAGTTAGGAAAAAACGAAACAAAACTGTACACATATAAGCTATGCCTGGTACATGTATACCAAAAAATTCCACACTGACATTTAAAATTTTATGCCCAAAATAACATTTCAACATAGCACATCTTGTCAACAAATTTTCCATAGCTAATCAACTCATACCAAGTAATTTAATAAATCTAAGCACTTAACTGAGATAATATGAAGAAAAGAGCATAAAAGCAGGTATTTACTGAGTGATTTCCATGTATTAAAAGAGCTTCATATGGAGTACCTCATTTAAATCGCACAGCAATGGGACAGATACCACCACCACCATTTTACAGCTCAGGAAACAAGTTTAAAGAGGTTAACTAAGTTGCTCAAATTCAGTTAGCTAGGATGCACTCATGCTTTAGACAGTCTGACTCCAGAGCTCACGTTCTAAAACCTTAAAATGATAACTTTAGCTTAAGGGATCCAGAAATAGAAACAAGCAGGATAATGAGAATTATTTTTGACCTCGTTTAAAAATTTTATAACATTCACTTACCAAATTTTCAATCAAAGAGTCTTTTTCAGCCAGCTGACTTTGTAAAAGTTCCCGATTACTTTTTAATTCTTCTATCTCTTCTCGCAGCCTACTAATTTCTTCTGGCTGAACGCCATTCATCTGAGCCCCATCACTGTAAAGACCTTGATGCTGACTGTCTTTTCCTATTAGCCATGAAATTTGAGAAGTCAGCATGAAACTTCATTTTTTGAGCTGATAATTCAAGCATAAAATAAATACATAATTTCCTGAATAATTACTTTGGAGGCACTTTTATATATGCACATTTCATCTATGCAAACCAGTGCACTGACAAAAATAACAAACTGATGTTTTCAGGGTTTCTGGGAGGAAAAACAGCATAGTCTTAAGACTAAACTGGCTTAGTGATCTAAAATTAAGAATTATAGTAGTTTCAATTCCATCACTTAATATAAGAGAAAATAAAATCTTTTTAGAAATCTTCACAAAAGAATAGCTTCCTTTAAGGCCTAAAAGAACTGACGAATTATTGTCATAAATAGAGGAAGTAAAAGTTATTTTCTTCTGAAAATTTTGGTTACCTTCATATAAATAAAGTGAAAGTGAAGTCGCTCAGTTGTGTCCGACTCTTTGTGACGCCATGGACTGCAGCCCACCAGGCTCCTATGTCCATGGGATTTTCCAGGCAAGAGTACTGGAGTGGGTTGCCATCTCCTTCTCCAGGGGATCTTCCTGACCCAGGGATCAAACCTGGGTCTTCCACATTGTAGGCAGATGCTTTTACCATTTGAGCTACCAGGGAAGTCAAACTATGTTTCTAAATAGCCAGCATTCCAATCATAAGCAGTATAGAATGAGACTATTTACAAGCATTTGAGCCCTTAGCATGTGCCAGACACCAAACCAGAATTTTATGTATATTATTTTATTTAAATCTCAGCTCCACTTTGCAGATTAAAAAAAAAAAAAAAATGGAAAGGTTAGACCAGTCCTTCAAAACTGGCCATATACATTAGAATCACCTGGGGAGCTTGTAATAATCACTGATGCCTGGACCCAATCCCTAACTAATTCAATTAGAAACTTCAGTGGGGGTCTCAGTATCGGTATTAAAAAAAATCTCAAGGGATCTCAATGTGCAGGTAGCTAAGGTTGAGAATCAATGGAAAACAAAGAGATTAGACTTCAAATTCTGACTTACACTTCTGTCATAGCGATTAAAGTTAAAGAAAGATGAGTCCACAAGAATAATCTCTAGGGGACACTACAATAGGAATGGCTAGCTACACTTACCTAGCTGTACTTTAAGAAGATTATATTGATCCTTGTGTTGCTGAATCTGAGATACTTGTTGTGTGACTGCTGTCTGGAGCTGTTCATTTTGACATTTTAATGTAGAAATCTGCTGCTTTAATTCCTCCAGTTGCAGATCCTGTGAAACAAAACATAACTCAAGTGTTTTAAATTCATACTAATGAGCTAAAATTAAGAACAAGTTAAAAATCAGAGATTACTTTGGATGAGGATGTTAAACTATTCAACATTTTCAAAATCATTCAATAATTAAGCAATAACATATTAATATATGTACCAAGGCCAGTTAACATGTAGCAGAACTGTAAGATTTCAAGGCCCCACTACAAGATACAACCTGCAATCTCACTGTGAGTTTTGGTTTGGGGGCAGCGGTGGGAGGGGGGTGGTGGTGTCAATTTTGAAAACTTCATTTTATGGTCCATCAAACTAAAAAATGTACACCAAATTATTTAAGCTTAGCATATGTATGCACCTCTATTACTTTTAACACTAAAAGACAAGCAGGGGACTTCCCTGCTGGTCCAGCAGTTAGGACTTCGCCTTTCAAAGTAGAAGGTGTGGGTTCTGTCCCTGGTCAGGAGCTAAGACCCCATATGCCTCTTGGCCAAAAAAACCAAAACATAAAACAGGAAGCAATACTGTAACAAATTTAGTGAAGACTTTAACAATAGTCCACGTTAAAAAAAAAAAAAAAGACAATCATAGAACATTTAGAATTAAAAAAGAAGGCTTTCACTTCTTACCACCTCCTAATTTAACTGGTTGGAATGTTTTTCCAATCCAAGTTTTTTAAACTTATCATAATCAGTCCGTACATCATTTTTTAACCTTTAATCTGCCTACTATTCAATCATAATTTCCTCATATTAATCAGGAGATACAATATAATTTATATTCAAAAACAACACGAAGGCTGCTCTCCATTTTTCTAAACGATAGTATCATTACAATAAATATTTTAGTCAATATAACTGTTTTCCTGAATTCTGGAGAATTTTCTTAGGATTGATTTCCAAATATAATTCAAAGTTTATATAAACATTTTATAGCTCTTGAGGCTTGTTGCCTAATTGCCAAATGGTATTCTAATTGGTGAGAATATTCAAAATTAACATTTCTAAAGAAGAGTCATCATAGTAATTGTGTCAAATCACTCTTTTCTTCTTCCAAATCAACCATATTTATCAGCTCCAAGTATAGGCTATAATATTGCCTTCCAAGTTCTTATTTCCCACTGCTGTAAAGATTACATTTTACCATCTGGAAATGACTGTCATTTTGTACTAAGATAGATGAAAAATTCTAATAACCATGAGCAGAGTAATGATTCAAATTTGGATCATTCAAAGATGATTCTAATTTACTAATTTGCTTATAAACTGAAAAGCTCAGACTGAATGCTAAATATACCTCCAGTATATTTTTATTCTTTTTTAGAGTTTCATTCCCAGCAGTATACATTGTGGGGAAAAGAAAGTGAAGTTAGCTCTCATTTACAGGGCTTTACCCTAAAGCTCCTTCTTGCCACACCTGCCTCAGCTGTGCACAGTCAGCAGGGAGTGGAGGGCAGTGCATGAAAGGGATGGTGGACCTGGCTCACGTGAAACTGTCTCCATGACCCTTGAACTTTAACACCAGTAATCTCATTTTACAGATAATAAATACTGCAGCACTTTCTAGGATTCCACTCCAATAAAGGTACATATGCCACAGTGAGGAATTAAATGAGAGAAGAAAATCGAGAAACACAGCTTGAAGGACTAAGAAGCTAAGGTGCTGAATACTATTCAAGTGTGGGCTTCACTGGTATCCTGCAGAGAAAATGTCAGTTGATGATTGTGAAACTATAGTTTCAACTTCAATCATTACCTACTCTAATAAATCAGCTCCCGCTACTTTGTAGGGATATTGTGAAAATGCTGTGAAAATTAAATGTGACAGTATTTAAATGTGCTCAGTGAGTACCCACAACACAGGAAACAAAAACCAGCAGTCACCATCATCACTGTCAGCTCCCTAATTTCCACCCATCACCACCATATCCTTCCTTCCCTCCAGCCCTGCCTCTCAAATTTCCCTTTATATAGCCAACAAAGATTCTGTGTACACATCAGCAACAGGTGTCTTCCTTCTCTTTCCTTTTGCTAAGCTTACTCATAGTTACCCTTTTAGGGGGACTCAGCTTCTCTGTTTTCTCCAAGCTCCTACCTAGATAAATTAGGTACCTCTCAGTGCTGCCATACACCTTTGATTATCTTTACTACTCGACTTACTAGACACATATTAAGCTCTCAGTTTGCTGAACACTCAGATGCTTTTGAATTATTTAGGTAAATGATGAGTTTTACTTTGTGTATCCTCTTGCATTTGGAAATGCCAAGAGAAATTCTTCCCTAAAGCAGAAAAGTATGAGTGCTTAGCCATGTCCAACTCTGCAACTCCACAGACTGTAGCCCGCTAGACTCCCCAGGCAAGAATATTGGAGTGGGTAGCCATTCCGTTCTCCAGGGGCTCTTCCCAACCCAATGACTGAACCTGGGTCTCCTGTGTTCCAGGTGGATTCTTTACCATCCGAGTCACCAGGGAAGCCCCAGAAAAGTATCTAAGCTTCTAGTATAACAGAGACTGTGTACAATGTATCAGTACGTACTTGCTCTCGAATCATATTTTTGTAGTGAGTCACAATACTGTCATGCTGCTCTAATGTTTTCTTCACCTCTTCTTCTTTTTTATCTTCTTCACTGGACTTATAAATAGCCTTAGTTATCACACCTACAAAAGAAGACATTTAAAAATACTGTTTTATTATCAAGACTTATCAGTAAAAACACATGGCCTAACTGCATGAGGCTTTGGGCTTCCTGGTGGCTCAGCAGTAAAGTCTTTTGCCAATCCAAAAGACGTGGGTTGAGTCCCTTGGTTGGGAAGATTCCCTGGAGTAAGAAATGGCAACTTACTCAAGTATTCTTTTCTGGGAAATCCCATGGATAGGCTACTGTCCATGGAGTCACAAGAGTCGGACATGACTTTGCAACTAAACAACAATTGCATGAGAGATCAGAAGTCATCTTTCCAATCTTACTGAATGCCAAAAGTCCTTGAATGGGCTACAGACCAAGAGCTAAAAAAAGGATACTTTTAGGCTGATCATATAATCTGCATGCATCCAGAATATACATATAAAGTAAAATCATAGGTACTTTCTAACGAGTGTCAAGATGAACTCTTGTCTTACCTTCAAGTTCTTTTACCAGTTTTGTAAACTCATGATCAAATATCATGTATTCTGGACTGGGGAAGTTTGGCTGGGGTTTCTGAGACGCTCTGGAATACAGCTCATGTTTGCTAATAAATCCTAGTTTCTCTATGAAATTCTCTTTGCCAATCCTCTTCTCTATCAGTTGTTTTAGTTTCTCTCTACAGAGATAAGTATATTGAGATGCTTAAAAACTCATAACAAAACAGAAAAGCCTGGTCTACATTATGCTTTGGCAGAAAAAAATTTATCATTATCTATTGATGACATCAGCAAATCATTTTCCCCTTACTTACTTCATATAGGTCTCAAGAGAGTTATCATTGAAGTAAATTGAAATGCCCAACAAGAGAGCACATAAGCCTTGGACCAACTGTTCTTCTTCTCCAAGATTTTCTGCAATTTGTCCTGTAAGCTGAAATCTCTGTTAAGGAAACTAATGGTTCATAGTATCAAGAATAATTCATTTTACAATTTGAATCTGACACGTATTTCATGTAATTTTCAACAAGAAATTCTATATGCAATCCAAGAAAACATAAAACAGTGGTATATATGTACACACACCGCTCCCACCCCCAACACACAGCTTAAGCAAGCATCAGCTACCTCTAATCGAGAAGAAGAAATAGAAAAAATAAATACTTACATGTATTTTACTAAAACATAAAGGATACAAATGGAACATTGGCTGAATTGTGAAGAAAGTGTGTCACTGCAATGGGGCAGTTGCTAAGCCAGGTACAAAGTAACATTAGTAATCCAACTCTTGTCTGTATTTTGCTTCCCTGCAATAAACAAGTTAGCAGAAATCTTTTTATGTTTTTCAAACTTGAAGTTGCCCTAAGATCCCTCCCCATCTACATAAAAACACATTTAACAGCTTATAAAAGATGTACCGGGAATCTGGATTTTAAAAATTGAACAAGAAAATGCACTCTTGTGTCCTCTTTGGACTGTACTTCCGAAACAGAGAGCAGAAATTAGACTTGATCCATGTTTATAATCATATACCAGGTTATCTAAAATATTGTTAGTGGAAAACCTGATATGCTCAGGAAGAAATATATGATGTGGATGCTTATAATTTATCAATCTTAAAACACTTTAGCATAAATTTGCTGGTAAATTTAATATGTTTCAATAGGAATTAAAAAAAAAAAACTAGTTCCTAATAAAAACACAAATCCTACCTCCTTCAAAAAATATTAAAACAAAACAAACACATAATCTCCTGAATTATTTAAATTCCATTAAAGAATATATTTCTCTAACAGGAAAATAAATAAACCATGTTACAAACTCCTGAGAAATGCCAAATAATGAGAAATCACAAGCATAATGGAGAAAAAAAAAGATTTATTTAAATTAACTAAGTGCCTCAAACCTCTAACTATACTGCTGCTAAGTATGTTAAACAATATTGAAAACTAGCATGTCCATCAACATTACACTTTCCTTAATTTTCATACAGCACATTTATATCCCTGTATGAGGTATTTTCTTAGCTCATAATATTCAGTTCAGCTCAGTCGCTCAGTCGTGTCAGACTCTTTGTGACCCCATGAGCCAGAGCATGCCAGGCCTCCCTGTCCATCATCAACTTCTGGAGTCTACCCAAACTCATTCCACTGAGTTGGTGATGCCATCCAATCATCTCATCCTCTGTCATTCCCTTTTCCTCCTGCCCTCAATCTTTCCCAGCATCAGGGTCTTTTCAAATTAGTCAGCTCTTCGCATCAGATGGCCATAATATTGCCCTTGCCCAAATTATATTACATAACCTGCATTTCTGTTTAAGCAAAACAAAACTTGCTTGAAAGAAAATAATGGAAATTAGCACAATAATGCATTGCTCTGGGATTAATTTCAGAAAATATCCAAAATACAAACTGTTTAAAAATCAAGACAAGGGAGGGATTCAAAAGTATTACTATGTTTTGAAAAATTTCTATCACTCACCCAGACTATTGTAATTTTATGAACCTTAATATCAACATCTTGGCCTTTCTATAACCTTTTCTCAAGTACATTTAATTAAATTCAAATTAGACCTCTTCAAATGCCAAGTAAGCATTTATTAGCATGATTTAGTTTTTACATAAACCACTAGTTTTACTTTTTCCTTGCCTTTATGTCATTATTGTGTCCACAGTATATCTTCATGTTACCCAGGTAAACTGAAAATAAAATTTATTATGGGAATACCATTTGCAGGTACCAAACATACTGACATTGTATAAACAAGGGCAGCCTATCAAATCACTGACTGATGTCTGAGTAAACAAAAACGGAATTAGGTTCAGTTTTGAAAAGTATGTCCTTTGGGGTCTAGATAAAGGTTAAAAAGAGCAAAGTCAAACACAGCTGGTTAGAACCAGGTAGAAGATAGAACGGAACACCTTGTTTATTACAGCAACAGTTCTGATTAGGAATGAGCCTAATCAAAATTGTATATGACACTACTATGTGTAGAATAGATAGCCAGTTGGAAGCTGCTGTACGGCACAGGGAGCTCAGCTCAGTGCTGAGATGACCCGGGCAGGTGGGGCAGTGGGATGGGGGAAGTGAGAGGGATGCTCAGAGAAGGAGGGGTGTATGTATAGATATGGCCGATTCCTGCTGTTGTACATCAGAAATTAACACAACATTATAAAACAATTATCTTCCAATTAAAAACATTAAAAACAAAACAAACAAAATAGGAGGGAAGTTCAATTAGAGTAGTCATGGAGGGCTCTTTTTATTTAGAAATGAAAATTCTGAAGATGTTCTCATCAATAGTATTATAAGAATAATAACAAAATGTTAATTTTTTAATATATGATTTAGAAAAAATAATTCACTGCTATATCATGATGTCATTTAATTATAGTGAAGTTAACTGCTACTAAAATCTCTCTCTTCTGAACTTCCCTGGTGGTCCAGTGGCTAAGACTCCGACTACCAATGCAGGGGGCCCACGTTCAATCCCTGGTCAGGGAACTAGATCCCACATGCTGCAACTAAGGGTTCACATGCCACAGCTAAAGATCCTGCCTGCCACAATGAAGACTGAAAAGTCTGTGTGCCTCAACTGAGATCCAGCACAGCCAAAAATAGAAAAAAAAATCTCTCTCTCACTGTTATCAATTATCCCCCACTGTAAGAAACAACCAAAGTCAAATATTTCTACATGTTGACAACATGGATGTACTCATTCTACTACTGGAATTTTTTCCAGCTTAAAAAAATAAATAGATAAAAGTATCATTAAAGGGAACCTTAAAAAAGTGGGAGACGCTAAAACTGACCAAAAATCTTAGTTTTTTAACTAGTGAAAAATGCTCTCTTTTTTTAGGGAGGGGGGGAAGCTCTATCTAAACTAAAAATGTTTCAAAATACTATTGGAACCTTTGTCTATCTGAGAATACTTTTGCCTACCATTCACAAATTGCATGATGCACTTGAGTTACACACCTACTGAAAAAAAATGGCTTAGAATTATTTCAAATCTTGTTGCAGAGAACCTCGAACACTTCAGAAGAAATAAAGAATTATTCCTAAAAATACATTAATAATAAAAATATGTAAAGTTAACATTTTAAACAACTAGTGTTTAAGTATTAAAATGAGGTTCAAGAGTGTTATGATCAGATTTACTTCCTAGTGGTGGCCTCTGGAGACAGAGAACTAATAGGAAAGGGACAAGATGGAACTTGTGGGATTATGAACACTATGGTGCATATTTTTTCTTGGGTGGTGGTTACAGAAATATATTCAACCATGAAAATCATCAGACTGAGCACTTAAGGTCTGTGCATTTTACTGTATATAAATTATACTTTCCAAAATTTCCCTTTTAAATGAATGACATGCACACTTATAAAATTCTTTACTTAGTACTGAAAATTCTGACAGCTAAAGCTGCCAAATCTGTGTGTGAGGTATTAACACACGTTAAATCATGCTCATACACAAAGATACAACTCCCAATAGAACTTCAGTTATTAGTATCCACACTGCATAACTGAAAACATGCCCAAATATGGAATTAAAAGTACACACCTTTTTGGCCAAATATCCCAGAAAACAGATCAAAATCAAACACAAATCACACTCTCCCCCAGCACACATCAAAAACGAATCCGAAATGGTAGTGTAGCACATACGTAACACCCAGAATAACTCAAGATGTTTAAACTCTTTCAAATTACAAATTTATACTTACTATTGTATATTTTCAATAACCTATATAATATAAAAGTCATCATATTCTTTCATATGCTGATTAAAGACAAAATTTTTAACTCTTAAATTTTACTACCTCTGAAACGGTTTCACTGGAAATAAAGCAGCAGCTTGGGTGAAAAATCACACCAAAAACCCCAAACCAAGGAATTTCAGAAAGTGCAAGCATCCCCAGAGGAAGCACAAGAAGAGCTTCAGATGCTCACTCCCACAGTCCTTAGTAACACCACTACAGTACCCAGAGAGAAACCCGAGAGTCACGGTAGAGATTAACTTGCTGACACATACAAGTGTGAGTAGGATATAACTTCAAACAAGCAGTTAAAAAAAACAATTAACAAAACCCAAGACAAAGAAAAAGGCTGGCTGTAGGAGGAAATGCCTAAGCCCAAACAAGTGATACATACCCGTCGGTTGATCTTATCGCCCTGCAAATTATACATTAAAGATTATTTGAAAATATTATTGCTTGAGAAAAATGTATACCCAGAAAAATCCTTCAAATACAGTCTCTCTAGCAACCCAAGCCAACAGTTTGGAACAGGATAGATCTAATCTTTTATTATACCAACGTATGTACATTTTAGAGGAGAAAGGCTAATTTTATAGCAGTGTGATTACTTAAAAGTGGGAAGACATCACTATCTTGAGGATTTCTCATTATGCATTAGTTAGAATTGCAATGTTAGAGTTAAGTATGTGGTGATGATGGTCAGACAGTTAATTACTATTTGGCTTAAGAAAAGCTGTTAAACACCACTATATTTAAAATAAGTAACTAATAAGGATGTAGTGGGAACTCTACAGGGAACTCTACTCAATATTCTGTAAAAATCTTTATGGGAAAGAATCTAAAAAAGAATGCATATATGTATAACTGATTT
The DNA here is from genome assembly GCF_016772045.2 of Ovis aries. Lineage (NCBI taxonomy): Eukaryota > Metazoa > Chordata > Mammalia > Artiodactyla > Bovidae > Ovis > Ovis aries. Next base: position 91,375,839 of record NC_056059.1, on the reverse strand, counting down.
ACTTTGCTGTATACCTGAAACTAACACAACATTGTAAATAAAATATACTCTAATACAAAATTAAAAAAAGAAAAGCTGTTTTCCATATACAGCAACAAGAGAAAAACAAGTATTAAATAAATAAGACTATGAATATTTTGGAGTACTTCTAAAAAATCACTAAAATAGATAATAAAAATAAAGCAGGCTTTCAAAGTACACTGATTCTAAGTAACAAAGGAGAGTTCAACTCTCTTTTCACTAGCTAATTTTTAAGCCTTCATTTATAACTCCCTATGGATGGTAATGATGTTTCTTTAAAAGCTCATAATAAAACAATTCAACAAGTATGGCAAAATTAAAAACTGAGAAGCACTCCACATATCATGGGGAAGGAATAAGATAATATCAGTGGATAGAGCAATTTTAGACTTATGGACATTTTCACTCTCCTTGAATGACTCTGAACATCTATGACTTTAAAGTTTTGCTTAAGCATCAACCTGAATCATTTAACAGCAAGGCTGGCAAATGTGGGCAAATCATCTAAAAATAGTAAGGGATATTCCTAAATATCAATCCTTTAGCATTCACGTTTCAATGAAGCTTTGCTACTTTCATTAGGCATCCAAAGGAATGCAAACATTTTACGTTTATTTGCATCTTACTAGGTAAACTATACACCTTGGGGTTCGGAGGATTTGGGAGCTCACAAACATCAAGGGGTGTACTGTTTAACTATGTAAGCAATGGATTGGTATTTTATTTCTGTTTTCTGAAAGGAAGATCAATTGCCCTGGGAAGAGAAAGAGCAAGCTGTGAACCACTCTATTCTATTCCCTGTCATACAATGACCCGAATTCAGCCTTTGAACAGTAAGAGAAACTGTGTGGATGATATAAAAAGAAAACAAATCCCCCCGCCTTCAAAAAAAATCCACCACCTTCTGTCCAGAACATGTGATTCCATCCTGATGCAGACCTTATTCATTATTTGGCAAAACCATTCTGACAGGAGTATTATTTCCTGCTTTCTCTCCATAAAACCATTTCTTGTAACAGTGAGCTAATGAGCAGTCTTTGCCTTGTTCCCTTTCCATCTGTATCTACTAAGGACATCCTTAAATCCTTGTGTCACTGACATCAAAATGAAACTTTCCACCCCCTCCCTAGAGAAGTCTTGCTGGTCCCTTTACCTGTGAAAGAATGTTGGTGCACTGCTGCAACAAAGAAACTGGAGGATTGCCGATGCTTGTAGCAAGCTGAACCCTGAGCAGCTGTTCTTTCTGGGTAGCATTTTCTTGCAAAGCGTGGGCAAGGGCCACGGCAGCACACCAATTTGAAAGCGAATCAGTAGAAAATAAACCTCCGCATAACAACTGACCAGCTGAGACTGTATTGCCTGTTGCTAAAAAGGTGGCAGGCAAATAACAATAAGATGAAAATGAATTATGTTGTTTCCAAACACACAAAAATAATATGAAATAATACTTAAAAATCTGTTAATTAGCAGCATTAAGTAACACTTTCAAAAGTCTGTTTTTACAAAATAAAATTTAAAAGATGACAAAGAAGTATCTTGAAAGAAAAGTAGCAAAACAAAGAAATATTAGAACACTTCAGGCATCAAACTGATGATGGTATATTCCAGAAATTATGACCTTAATTGAAAACTATACTTCTAAAACAAATTGAGAGGAAATGTTATATTTTAAACATTACATTACATACTAATATTCTACATTATAAATATCTACTGCACTTTTTTTATTATTAAAAGATAATTATTTATTTTAAAAGTTAGAATTAAATTATTTACCATCAATAGTGGAAGGCAGAAGTGTTGACACAATTTCTCCTTGTCCTTTCTGATTTTTATATAAGAAACACTGGAAACAGTAGAGAACAGCACAGCGTAACACAAACGGCTGCCTTTCATTAACCATGGACATGAGAAGTACTACGATGGCTGGTCTGTTGCATTTAAAAAGAAAAGAACAAACAGAAATATTGCAGTCTACGTACATACATCAATAGCTAGTCATTTTTGTTGACTGAAAAGCCACAGGCAGAATACCAGCAAGCTAACAATTTCATCTCCATTTCACAGAAAAGATATCTGCAGCTGAGAGAAACGAAGTGATCTGCTTGCTAAGGCACACAGCTAGGAAGTGATACCCAAGTACAAATACATAGGTTCTAAAGACTGGAAACTCTTAAAATACCAACATATTTATCTTGTCAGATAATTTCTTGTTTCAAAACACAGAACTGAACTCCTTAAAAGAATAAGACGTGCAGACAAGATATACTAATTTGTCTGCAGGATCTCAGCATTTCTCTTTTCCTACCTTGGTGGGTTTGAAGGTGCATTTACAGAAGCAAAGTAGTCTTGGTTTACTTGGCAGCCTCGAATAACTTCTGATACAGTATTAATGGTCTGAAATGAACATGAGTGGAGAAGAAAATTTAGAGAAGGTGAGTTGAAGGAAAAACCCTGTTTTTAAAAGAAGAAAATGTTATATTCTTTTGCTTTTAAACAACAAAACTTAGATAACAAAAATGTCAGTTACAGCATTATAATCTTGTAACACTTTTGTGAGATTATATTTTAAAACACTGAGCGCCTCCAACTAAACTTGACCACATGCATTTAAAATCTCAAAAAAACTAAAATTAATAATATCTTCCAAGAGAGAGAATCTATTTCTACAAAGCAAGAAAAAGGATGCTTAAAAATAAAATCAGAGAACAAATTTAAAATGTAACAAATTACAAATTCAATTTAAGGATAAGGCTGAAAAAAACCTCCAAGTAAACAGAATAAAAAGACACTGGGTCCAGAAAGTCTAATAATCTATTAATAAAGTTCAAGACACAGAAAAGAGGAAACTGTCAAGGAACACATAAAACTTCCTCAGAACTGAAGTACTTATGTCTCTAGTTTGAAAGGGCCCAATGAGTACTAAAATTTAGTGGGGTTGAGAGGTAGAGTCTGTAATAGAGCACATCATCAGTAAATTTCAGAAACCAGAAAGAAAGATTCTAGAGAAAGAAAGTAGGTTACATAAAAAGACGCAAAATGGCTTCAGACTTCTTAGTAGCAACACTGGAATAATGTTCTGAAAGTTGAGTGTTGCTGCTGCTGCTGCTAAGTCGCTTTAGTCGTGTCCAACTCTGTGCGACCCCATAGTCGGCAGCCCACCAGGCTCCCCTGTCCCTGGGATTCTCCAGGCAAGAACGCTGGAGTGGGTTGCCATTTCCTTCTCCAATGCATGAAAGTGAAAAGTGAAAGTGAAGTCGCTCAGTCATGTCCGACTCTTTGCAACCCCATGGACTGCAGCCTGCCAGGCTCCTCCGTCCATGGGATTTTCCAGGCAAGAGTACTGGAGTGGGGTGCCATCGCCTTCTCCGAAGTTAGGCGTTAATGATTTCCAATTCTGAATTCCATACCTAACCAAACACTAGACTAATTCTGAAGGTGGAGGAATGACATGAAAAAGCTAAAACCAAATTATCTTGCCATTCACCCCCTTTCAGGAAGTTAAGTAAAATAAGAACCAAGGGGTGGTAGAAAATGACACAGAATCTAGATAACCAAGGAATCCCCTGAGGGCTCAGACGGTAAAGAATCCACCTGCAATGAGGCAGACCTGGGTTTGATCCCCGGATTGGGAAGATCCCCTGGAGGAGGGCATGGCAACCCATTTCCGTATTCTTTCCTGGAGATTCCCAATGGACAGAGGAGCCTGGTGGGCTACAGTCCATGGAGTTGCAGAGTCAGATTTAACTGAGCGACTAAAGCATGGCAAAAGGATCATTAGAGAGAGTGAATCAAAGTCCCAGGATAGGGACCTTCCTGGTGGTCCAGGAGCTAAGACTTAATTAATGTTCCCAGTGTAGGGGGCCCAGGTTGAATCCCTAGTCAGAGAATTAAGATTCCACATGCCACACACAACGAAGATGCAAATAAATAAATGAAAGGTAAGTTCCAGGATAAGAGCTGTGTGATGGAAGAAGAGAATAAGCAGCCCATATGGGAGCAGGAGGATAGAGGACTTCCAGAAGGTCTGAATTGGGGAACATACTGTTAAGCACACGACAGTGTTATTATGCATAGATAGACAGAAAATCAGTAAAATGAAAAAGAATCTTATTATAACTCAGGAAAGAAAAAAAGGTTATTTAAAAAAAAAAAGCATGGGGCTCTGTTTGGCTTAGCAAAAAACAGTATTGGAATAGTGACAAAACTATAAATTCTGATTATCAATTTAAAAATAAATTACTAGGGTGACAGGAGGAAGTAAAGTGGGACAGTTATACAGGGGGAAGTGAGGCTTAGATAGGAAGGAGGGAGTCCAAAGACAGGTTTTCTTATAAAACTTTCACTATTATCTGTACTTTTAATGTACATGTGTTAATTTGAGAAAAGAAATTTAAATAAACCTTTCTTTTCTTCAAACTAACTTCTTTTTCTTAATAGGCAGGAAACAGAAAATGTGATACATCAAAGGAAAAAGAATTTATTATTCTACGAATAATATTCACGTCTGACTTGACTAAGTCATACTGTTCTCAAAATTAAAAATATAAATCATTACTGTGCACTCCTATTGAATACAATAAAATTAACAAGAAATGTTCTAAGCGTTAACATTATTTACGTGCTATTAAACTTGCGGAATGAATACACCTTTTGGAATTGCTACTGTCTCCATTATGCTAATTATACTTTATAGTGTCAATAAGGAATTTAACAGATAAGAATGGTTAACAATTGCTGTTTCTCATTCAGCTGGTATCTAGTTCTTCCCAGGCTTCCTGATTTCAGCTTCCACAGAGTGGCTTCTGCCATCACTTGGCTTACCTCAGTCAGGATGTCAGCAGGAACTCCAGTGGCCATTAGGATAGTACAAAGCTGCTGCAGTAAGCCACACTGGAACATAGCTTTTTGGCAGCTACTGGTAGCACCAGGAGGGTTGTTGGGAGAAACTAGTACACGAACAAGCTGCAAAAGAAAGAGAACACAAAATCTGTCTTTTAGAGACTGGAAAAGTCTTGAGACAAATTTGATCTCTATGAATAGAAAGCCTGTGTAATGGATTCCCCAAAATGCTCAGCCAGATCTATAGCATTCAATGCTTTGACAGCATTTTACACACACTTCTTTCAAAATTGGTGTGAAAGTGTTAGTCACTTAGTCATGTCCGACTCTTTGCCACCCCATGGACTGCAGCCTATCAGGCTCTTATGTCCGTGAAATTCTCCAGGAAGACTACTAGAGTGGGTTGCTATTCCCTTCTCCAGGGAATCTTCCTGATCCAGGGATCAAACCTAGGTCTCCAGCACTACAGACAGATTCTTTACTGTCTGAGCCATCTCCTCTCAAACCCTGACACTGCTTAATCAGCTAAGTTTTTGTAATATCCCGTGCTGTCATTTCCTCCTCAAGGGGATCTTCCCAACCCAGGGACTGAACCCACATCTCCTGCATCTCTTGCACTGGCAAATGGATTCTTTACCACTGTGTCACCTGGGAAGCCCCATCAAAGTCCTAGATGGCATCTTTTTCCAAGAGAAAGCTGTTTTATCTGCATTGAAAATCTGTTGCTTTGTGTAGCCACCTTCATTAACTTGCTGCAGCTTCTACATCAGCACTTGTTTCACCTGTGTTAACACTTCTATGTTATGAAGACGATGGCTTCTTTCCTTAAACCTCATGAACCAACTTCTGCTAGATTCAAAATTTTCTTCTGCAGCTTCCTTACCTTTCTCAACCTTCATGGAATTGAAGATTAGGGCTTTGTGCTAGAGTAGGTTCTGGCTTAAGGGAATGTTATCACTGGTTTGATCATCTATCCAGGCCACTAAAGCTTTCTCCACATTAACAATAATGCTGCTTGAGTTTCCCATCACGCATGTATTCACTTATTCTTTCCTTCAATAACTCTTCCTCTGGATTTACAATTTGGCTAACTGGTACAACAGGCCTAGGTTTCAGCCTATCTTTGCTTTCAATATGTCTTCCTTACTCAACTTAATCATTTCTAGCTTTTGATTTAGAGTGAGAGACATCCAACTCTTCCTTTCACTTGAACACTTAAGAGGCCACTTAAAGGCCACTGTAAGGTTATTAACTGGTCTAATTTCAACACTTATGTCACAGCAGATAGGGAGACCCAAGGAAAGGGAGACAGGGAATGGTCTGTTAGAGGAGCCGTCAAACACACACATGTATCGATTAAGTTGTCCATTTTACAAGGGCGTGATTCACGGTGCCACAGAACAATTACAACACTTATAGCAAAGACCACTGATCACAGATCGCCATAACAAATAATAATGAAGAGGTTTGAAATACTGAGAATTACTAAAATGTGACAGAGACAAGAAGTGAGCAAGTGCTGGTGAACAAAAGCTGACAACTTGCTTGACATAGGGTTGCCATAAAACTTCAATTTGTAAAAAGTACAATTATCTACAAAGCACAATAAAGTGAAGCACAGTAAACGGAGATATACCTGTATTTAAAACAAACACCAAATTATGTGTCATCGTTCCCGTAAATATTTCCATATGCCTCCGATAAAAAGATTTTAAAAATATAATCATGCCATTATTATACCTAACAAAATCAACAATAATTCCTTAAGTAAGTAAGTGTTAGTCATTCAGTTGTGCCCGACTCTTTGCAACCCCATGAGTTTTTCCAGGCAAGGATACTGGAGTGGGTTGCCATTTCCTTCTCCAGGGGATCTTCCCAACCCAGGGATTGAACCTGAGTATCCTACACTGCAGGTAGATTCTTTACTGACTGAGCTACGAGGGAAACCCAATAATTCCTTAATGTCATTTAATAGCCGTTGGGTATCTTAACTGATGCTATAAATAATCACATTTCTAGATAACAAATAGTTATATTCAAATACATTATAAATATGCAAAATATCACAATAGATTGACTTATATTTTCCCAGAGAGAAAAACCAGGGGAAGTTTGTAGATGTTATATCCAGGCAGATTTTGACTCATTATATAGATTAAGCTTTTTATAATTAGAACTATCCAACAACAAAAAGGAGTCTCTCATTAGGTAATGAGTTTTCTGAGAGTCAATGGCAGTATCGGTCCAAAAAATGAAATAGAAGGGATTACTACAGGTAGAAACAATCATGAAATTACCATTCCAGGAAAAAATTTAAATGTTTCACAACTAAAAAAATTTCAAAAAGACGCCTTCTTCACATTTAATTTGCGAAATTTAAATGAACTATCCTCAAGTGGATCAATTTCAATCTTTAGTGGCTTAGAATTCTATCATAATTATAACTGGGATGATGAATAATTCCAGTTTGGACATACATATCCAAAAAGGATTGTTCATCACCATTTACAATGCATTTTCACTTGTTATATAACCGAGAACTTGAAATATAAGCAACCCTAAATATAAGCAATAAAGCTATCAAGAAAGCGTTCTAATAGTTTGAAAAGCAGAAGATAACCTGTGGCCTGTGAAGCTATGAAATACATCAACTACTTTGTCTTTGAATGGAGAATACATTACAGTGAATTAACCTCAGTTTATTTCGAAGTTTATCTTCTTCAATAACTACTATCTACTTTATTCACTTTCTAGAAGAATACTGAAAGAACTTACTTCTATATATAACTAGAATACTGTTTTTCTGTTTATACGCAGCATTCTATTCTAAATTTTTTTTGGTAAAATAGTGCTTTACTTTTTAACAAGTGACTTTCTTGTTAACAATTACTTTTTGCAAAAGTTAATTCTTTAGGTAGTACTCAAAGCTATAAGACATGAGTAAGCTTCTCAAGCAGTTTAGATTTTCACTCTGGAAGGAAATATATATGTAACTGGTACATCATGAGAACCCTTCATTTTCTCTAATCACATTTTGAAAATCATTTTTCTAGAGGAATTTCCTTTGTTAAGAAGGCAGTGTTGAGCAAAGATATCAACTTTACCACTGGGACACTATTTCTGAAACATTAAAAACTAATAGCCTTGAAATGTGTGATACTGACATGTAAAAACAGAAACAATGAAATTGGGAATATCAACAGATTCTGCCCATGTTCCCTGTAAAATATTTCCCTAACAGTTTTTAAGGCATATTCTAAATAGGCTAACTATAGTTTATTATCCAAACTGGGACACTTCTGACGTGAAAGAGGACATGATTAGTAATTACAAAATGAATACTGACCTGGTAAACTGGGGCATATGGTCACCCTAATTATCAATCAACCCTATGTGAGAAATTCCCAGAGAAGGCAACAATATGCAGATTCTAATTATCAGTCTGATTAACCACCTAGTTTTGAGGAACACAACTTTAGGAACACAGGGACATTCAAAGACCCACAAGAATCACTAGAGAGTAAGTTAGGAAACCGGTATAAACTTAAGGGTCTGGAGAAGGGGTATTCAATAAAGGGATAAATAAGTAAAATACTTAAAAAATGTCATAATTTTCTGATACAGAATTCATTTGGGATCCTACTGTCTTCACCTTTACTATCCATCACCACCAAGCTTTCACCACAGAGCTTAAATGAAATTACATGTGACTTGTTAATTTAATTTATATTAAATTAAACATAAAACTCAAGACTATTAATCTTTGAGGGTAGGGACATCTTCATCCACTTCTAAGCATCCAGTGTCTGGCTCTCAGTAAATGCTTACTGAATGAATTTCTATGCTGAACTTAATATTCTGAATACTAAAATTTATGATATTAGAACCTTAAATGAAGAAAATGGATTTAAAAAATTCAACTCAACTTATTATCTTCTAGTGCAAAACCTATCAGGAAACTATGTTTGGATGTGCTTTAAAATAACCCAACAGGGGAGGGAGGTGGGAGGGGGGTTCATGTTTGGGAACGCATGTAAGAATTAAAGATATTAAAATTTAAAAAATGAAAAAAATAAAAATAAAAATAAAAACATAAAAAATAAATAAATAAATAAATAAATAAAATAACCCAACAGGGCAAGAGAGGGGAATAAAAGATGAAACAGTATTGTCAGATGTTAACAGTTATTGAAACAAAGCGTATGTGTGGGAGGAAGGGAATCTCTATTTCTGAATATAACTGCAAATCTCCGTAACAGAACGTTCTTACTCTTTTTTTAAAGCTCACCTGAAACCAACTCACCATCCTGGATTGACCAAAGGCAAAACATTTTTTTTTCTTTAAAAGGATTGTTGTGAAAATTATCACATTTATGTCTGAGGACAGCGTACCTGTAACATTAGGTGCAGATTAGTCACTTTCTGTGCGGACCAGCCAGAATTTTCATCCCCAACTTCAAACCAAGGTTTCATACGCTGAATATACGAGCCTTCTTTAAAAAAATTTTGATTGGAATTGTTGTTCTTTAACAAGTTTTGGAGCAGAATCAGACAATCTTCCACTACTATACCTGGGGAAAGAATGTAAAAAACAGAAATGTGAAGGCTGACAGAACCTGAAGGAAAATTCAATCCCCAAACATTTTTAAAAACAAAAATCTCCATGCACAGCATCTCCTCAGCTTGCATGGCAGTGAGCCTGCTCTTCCTCAGGTCCCCCTGGGATCTCTTGACTTCTCTTTTTGACTAGCCACTCATCTCTGTAACACTCACTGTTTCTTCACATTTAGCTTACATGTCATTTCTTTAGGAATGATTAGTGAGATCCAATGACTACGTTAGGATCATGAGCTATATGCTCTCACAGTTGCCTGCTCCTTTTATTATTATGTAGCATCTGTCTTCTCCACTAGACTGTAATTCATGAAGACAGGAATTTGTGAATGTCCTACTCACTCTGTATTCTCAGCAGATATAGAGATAAGACATCAGGCATGTACAAGATAAAGTGAAAGTGAAAGTTTCTCAGTCAGGTCTGACTCTCTGCGACCCAATGGACTATACAGTCCATGGAATTCTCCAGGCCAGAATACTGGAGTGGGTAGCCTTTCCCTTCTCCAGGGGATCTTCCCAACCCAGGGATTGAACCCAGGTCTCCCGCATTGCAGGTGGATTCTTCACCAGCTGAGTCACAAGGGAAGCCCCACATACAAGGTATGCACGTATGCATGTGAAGTTGCTCAGTCGTGTCCGACTCTTTGCGACCCCATGGACTGTAGTCTACCAGGCTCCTCTGTCCATGGGATTTTCCAGGCAATAATACTAGAGTGGATTGCCATTTCCTTCTCCAGGGGATCTTCCCAACCCAGGGATCGAACCCGGGTCTCCCGCATTGTAGACAGACGCTTTACCGTCTGAGCCACCAGGGAAGTCCTCCAATATTTAGTCCTACTAAACATTTGTTAAATGAATCAATTATTGTAATCTCTAAGAAGCACTTGACATTGTTGTCTCAATGTCTCTTCCTTGAAACGTCCTCTTCTCTTGGTTTCTAAAACACTAATGACTCCCTCCCTGGTTTTCCTTACAGATGTCTGGTCACTCCTCAGGCTTCCTAGGCAAAGAGCTCTGTTTCCTCTGCAAAGCCTATGACGAAGGCTGGATGCTTATAGTGAGTAGGTGCCTCTGTGTATATACCCGCACTTCTGTGCCTACTACTTGAGCTGTATGATTATAAGAATTAATTGCTTTTTAAAAATTAAGACTATTTTTTCAGAGCACCTTCAGGTTTAAAGAAAATCTGAGCAACAAATATAGGGAACTCCCACATACTCTCTCCCTGCCAGTGCCTACTACTCTTATTATTTAGCATTAGCGTGAGGTACATTTGTTAGACTGATGAATGAATACTGATACATTATTAATTCATGGTCATAGTTTACACTATGGCTCATTCTTCTTAAGTTCTATAGGTTTCAAAGTATGTATTAATTTTATGTACCCACCATTATAGTGTCACACAGAATAGATTCACTGCTCTAAAAATCCTGTGATCCACCTATTCATTCCTCTTTCTTTTCTTCAAGACTCACTCATGATAAAAACTCTTAGCAAAAATCAGAGTTAAAGGTGAAACATCAACATTCTCATTAAAGTCAGCAATTATTCTAACACTGTATTAAATATTCTAACGGGCTTCCCTGGTGGCTCAGATGGTAAAGAATCTGCCTGGAATGCAGGAGACCTGGGTTTGATCCCTGGGTCAAGAAGATCCTCTGGAGAATGAAACAGCAACCCACTCCAGTATTCTTGCCTAGAGATCCCAAGATCAGAGGAACCAGGCAGGCTACAGTCAATGGGGTTGCAAGAGCTGGACACCACTTAGCGACTAAACCACCACCGAAGATCCTAGTCTGTGTGATGAGAGAAAGAGGACAAGAAAATTGGTATAAGAAATGAAAAGAAAGAAAACAGGATTTCACTATTTGTGGAAGACATCGTATCTACACAGAAAGTCCAATGAGAACTAATGATTCAATAAGATAATTGGATTCAAAATCAATATATAAAAAAATCAAATAGCAGCCATTTGAAAATGTAATTAAAAAGAAAGATCTCATTCATAGGTAACAAAAAGTATAAGATGCCTAGGAATGAATCTAATTAAAAAAAGGTATATAACTCTTGTGTTTAAAATTATAAACATTACTGAAAGAGATAAAAAGACGACTTGAATAGATTAAAAGATATACCTGGGTTCATGGAGAAAAAACGTCAATGATGATTCTCTTTAATCTTTAAACTGTATATTTTCAATAAATATCCCAGCTGGGATTTTCAGATAACTTGATTAGCTATTAAGTTTCACTTAAATGAAGAATAAAGAAAACAGACACTAAGACAAATTATGAAGAGGGCCAAGACAGGAAATTCTTTCAATATTCTAATAGGAGATTATTATGAAGCTTTAGTAATTAAGAAAGTATGGTTTTAGTGCAGAACTAGACAAACACTAATGGAACAGAACTCAGAAGACCTTCACATGTATGAAATTTGATTACAAATCTTATACCATCATTCAAAAGAAAATCTCTATTAATTAAATGCAAAAGGCAAATTTTTAAAGCCTTTAGTACAAGAAAGTGATGGAAACTCTTTTTATGACCATGAGATAGAGATAGATTTCTTAAACAAAACCCAAAAGCATAAACTATAAAAAAACTAACATGATTATATTAAAATTTTAAACTTTAATAGAAACACTATAAACAGACTAAGAGAAAATAACTAAAACATGTATAATCAACAGATGATTAGTGTCCAGAATATATAAGAGCTTCCAAGTAATCAACTGGAAATGGAAAAATGATCTTATATAAAAATGGGCAAGAAGGTAATTCAGAGGGTTCAAGGATATAAAAAAATAGACAGTGACTATACTGCAGATGGTGACTGCAGCCATGAAATTAAAAGACACTTACTCCTTGGAAGGAAAGTTATGACCAAGCTAGATAGCATATTCAAAAGCAGAGACATTGCTTTGCCAACAAAGGTCCATCTAGTCAAAGCTATGGGCTTCCCTGGTGGCTCAGAGGTTAAAGCATCTGCCTGCAATGTGGGAGACCTGGGTTTGATCCCTGAGTCAGGAAGATCCCCTAGAGAAGGAAATGGCAACCGACTCCAGTATTCTTGCCTGGAGAATCCCATGGATGGAGGAGCTTGGTGGGCTATAGTCCGATTCTTTGTGACTCTTTGGGGTCACAAAGAGTCGGACATGACTGAGCAGCTTCACTTCACAGTCAAGGCTATGGTTTTTCCAGTGGTCATGTATGGATGTGAGAGTTGGACAGTGAAGAAAGCTGAGTGCTGAAGAATTGATGCTTTTGAACTGTGGTGCTGGAAAAGATTCTTGGAAGTCCCATGGACTGAAATGTGATCAAACCAGTCAATTCTAAAGGAAATCAATCCTGAATATTCACTGGAAGAACTAAAGCTAAAGCTAAAGCTCCAATACTTTGGTCACCTGATGTAAAGAGCTGACTCATAGGAAAAGACCCTGATGCTGGCAAAGACTGAGGGCAGGAGAAGTGGTGACAGAGGATGAGATGGTTGGATGCAGCAACTCAACAAACACGAGTTTGAGCAAACTCTGGGGCATAGTGAAAGACAGGAAGCCTGGCATGCTAAAGTCCACAGGGTCGCAGAGTCAGACATGACAGTGACTGAATAACAACGTACCCATGAAAATATGCTTAATCTCAGTATTAATTTAAGTAATGAAATAAAATCTCAGTAAGATAACTCTCTTTCTTTGCATGTGCGCTCAGTCTATGTCTGACTCTTTGCAACCCTGCGGACTATAGCCCGCCAGGCTCCTCTATCTGTTGGAGAGAATACTGGAGTGGGTTGCCACTTCCTTCTCCAGGGAATCTTCCTTACCCAGAGATTGAGCCTGTGTCTCCTGCATTACAGGTGGATTCTTTACTTGCTGAACCATTGGGGAAGCCCTAAGTAACTCATCCAATCTTTTCTGCTTATCTAATTTTGTTTCATCTATATTCTAATGACCCAAATCTTTATCACCAGTGTGGCCCTGCCCTCCAGATTAGTGAGCCTACTCTCAACCATACTATGGTACTTACTAACTCCAGTTCAGTGAATGCAAATATACTCATTTTTCTCCTCTGACTCTGGTGCTAGGTTTTTTCGATCAATTTCTCACTAAAAGTATCTAAAAATGCTGAACTAACAAAAACAAGTCTAAGAGCAATGAAGTGACAGTACAGCAGGCTAAAACTGACAAGAAAATGGGTATCTACACAGCTAGCTAAGTATAAAAATACCTTTTGGCTGGTGGTACATTTCTTGATTTTGATAAATCTAAACTTTTCATTTTGATAGTCTCATGGGACAGAAGGAAAATAAATCAAAGCCAAGGGTATACACAAGGTAGGCAAGGAATTTAACAGAAAATTCTTCACCTAATAAACCAGAACCTCAAAAGGACATATCCCCAGGGGGCAAACAGTGAAAAGTTAACCAGTACTCATAGATTGGCCTGGGTTTGCCTTGCCTGATGGTCCAGGAAATGCCAAGCCTTCAATTGGGAATAAGGTGATCCCACATAAACTGTAACCCCAGGGCTTGCCAAAGACAAACACATTTTATATGCAAGAAATTACCTTCATCCTAGGATTCAAATTCCTGTAACTAATTCTCTTAAGTACGACACAAAACACAGTAAAAGAAAGCCACGTACACAAAAAAACATTGTACCATGTGTAAAAACCAGTAGAGCAAAGTACCACCAAGACTTAAAAAATACTGGGATTATCAGAGACCATAAAATAATTGTTTCTTACATTTAAAGAAATGAAAAGATAAATTGAAAATATATACAGAAAAAAGAAAAGTGAAAGTGAAGTTACTCAGTCGTGTTCAACTCTTTGCGACCCCATGGACTGTATAGCCTAACAGGCTCCTCAGTCCATGGGATTTTCCAGGCAAGAATACTGGAGTGGGTTGTCATTTCCTTCTCCAGGGGATCTTCCAGACCCAGGGATCGAACCCAGGTCTCCCGCATTGTAGGCACACGCTTTACCGTCTGAGCTACCAGAGAAGCTCCATACAGAAAAAAGGAAGTTGTAAAAAAATTACCTAGCAAATTTGCCAAAGTACCAGACAGAACTTATAGAAAGGAAAAATTTTAAACTCAATGATACATGCAAAAGCTGATCAAATACAGGTGAAGAGAGAATTGGTGAAATAGGAAATAGATCAGAAGAAATAATCCAGAAGAAACTCTGGAAAGATAAAAAGACAGAAAAAACAGACGAGAATGTACGATGATAAGGTGAGAATCTAGTCAGATGTCAGAGAACTGACTCTGAGTTTAGGAAGATTTCAAAAAACGTGACAGAGCAGTATTGGAAGAGATATAGCTGATTTCTCTTTCCAGAAATGAGGAAAGACACCAACAGATTCTGAAAGTCTAAGAAATATTAAGCAGGATAAATAAAAAGAAATCCATAGTCAACAAACCACAGAGGAAGAAAGAAAGACTATAAAGCATCCATCCTCCCTCAGGAAAGCCTCTTTCTACATCTAACAAAACAACAACAAAAAAGGCATAAAGCCCTCCTTTCTCCCTTCAGTTGCATTCCTCAGAAGTTAACAATTCAATGAGAGCAAAAGGAACCTTCTCAAATCAATCTCTTCATACTATACCTCCATCACTGTTCCCCTCCTCTGTAATAATGTCCAGTAGTCTCTCAAAAGCATTTTCAAAAGCAACAATTTTCTGGATTGCTCCATTGCTTCTTGTTAGTGCCTGTAGTAGTAAGACGCCCTTATGGAGAAGAAAGATAATGTTGAGTGCAATACAACTTTTTAAAGACATTTAAAGATTACTTTAAAAATCACAGAGATTTAGAAGTGGCAGGAATTTCACAAGTCCAACTCCTTTGCTTTATAGATAGGGAAAAAAAGGATACAGAAGGTGAGCAATTTGCCTTCCTAAACTATACAGACTTCAAAAGACAGACCCCCTGACTAGAATACATGTCTAGCAATTCCTAATTCAGTTCCTTTTTTCACCACTCAATTACAAATATACAACAATTCTTGCACATTCATCAGTCTATATTACATAGTTTTCACTGTGGTCTAAGAGAGCTGAACATAATTTTATCTACCTCAGTAATGCCTCTGTATGGACTTCACAATAGTAACAGTAAGAAACTGTGAAATCAATAATATAAGTCAATAAACATCACCACATTCTAGCAGGGAAAGTTCAACTATTCTTGTAATTATTCAGCCTGCAAATTCTCCAGATTTAATTCTAAAAGTTGACAGGTAGGGAAAAAAAAAAAGGAAGGATGAGAATTCATATCTCATGACTGGCATATCTAGTACAAAACAATTCTCTGTAGTCTTTGATTATGATTTTTAGTTTTACTCAGTTCCTATTGAGCCAGATTTAGTTTATATATCTGCAACCACTTAAGCATTCAAGAAAAACTGTTAACCATTTCTGCTTATTTCACTACCAAACAAGAATTTTACGAGTTCACAGGGAGTCTAACAATATCATAATGGTCAAAGAGATAGGAAATATTTAATGAAAAAAGCAGATATTACTTAGAGGAAGAGGAATAGCAACTAATTCAAAAGTGCCTACGAGGCCAATTAGCTGTTGGCTGTCCATACTTGGCAGGTCAGTATTCATACAAGACAAAAAATGCCCCGAGCCTTATTGCACTTGTCCTACTCATCTTTCTGACTGTCCACTCTCAACATTAATATGAGAGAGAAAGAGAAAGTGGTTACGTCAAATTCTCCTTCTTAATGAGTTTAACTGCTAACAAAGGAGGAAGAAATGCAGTGGAAAAACACTAAGGCTATGAATTAGACACAGCGGGTTTTTTAAAGTTCTGGTTACTGCTTGTGCAACTTGAAGCAAATTACATAAATTCTGTGTGTAATTTATACAATGTAAGTCTCAGTACACCCATGTGTAAAACGAGGATGGTATCTTTGTCAGAGGGTTTTAATGAGGACTAAAGGAAATAAAATAGCCTCCACAGAGCCCAAGTTTTCACTGCATATCAGTTTCTTTCACCTATTATGAGAAGTATTCCTCTATTCAAACATATCCACTAAAATGTTATTGAAAATCAAAGTATACACTCATTAGTCATTGAAAGTAAGTGGGCACCAATTCCTGACTTTAAAAACTGGCAATTAAAGGGATTTATCTATTTATCCTTTCTTTCACGTATGAATTGTAATTCAGGGTAATAAAATACACTGTTCCATGAAGTAAACTTCCTCTTTGAGGAAGATTACAGCTGAATAAATGTGAAAGAATGACAAGTTCTAGAAATCATCATTTTGAAACTCTTAACAAAATAACTGATTCAGGCAATGTTCATTAATGAATGACAGGCTATAATGGACGAAAGGATCCATGCAGGGATCCGAATGTCATCACCTGAATCAAATCCACTGATCATACAAGCGAGACAGCCAGGTATTTCATTTCCTGATGTGTTGCAAACTGCATCACCCAGGGAACATCAAAGCAAAGAGGTGAACCAAAACCTAATCAAGGCCTTTAGAAAAGTAACAGACATTAACAATCAAATGTAATGAGAGAACCTTGTCTGGATCCTGATTTGGAAACCAACTGTGAAAGACATTTATGAGAGAAATGGGAAACTTAAGTACAGAATAGTTATCGTATTTAAACTGAGGGCTAAGACAAACTTGTTATCTCATTAAATGTGATAATTGCATTGTAGTTATATAAGGAAACACACACACTACATGTATACTGAAGTATGCAGTAGTGAAATTATACAGAAATAGTGAAATCAGACAGGTTGATTCTTTTTAAATATTTCAGTTAAAAATAAAGGAGAAGAAACAAATTTAAAAAAATAAAGGAGAACGGTGAGGGGAGGGGTAGATGAAGCAAGTATAATAAAATCTTGAAAATTAAGGGGTTTAGGGGATGGGTTTGTCTGTGTTTTCTCTACTTTTGTGTGTGCTTACATTTCTCATAATAATAAACTAAAGAATGCAATTACAGACTATCACTTAGAAGTGAGCTGGTACCTCGAGTTTTCTCAACCTTTCTCACTAATTTTTAAGCACTAACTTGAATAAATATGATATTTCAGTGCACCTATGAAAAATGACCAACTAATTCTCTAAATCCAGATCAAAATCAATTTTTCAAATACAGAACAAACTGAGACTAAAAATCTTTACCAATAGGCTCCCTGAGAGATTTAGTCATGTTGGTAACTATCACTGAATGCAATGAGAAATATTAAAAAGAAAGAAAAGAAGGAAATCAAAGTTTTAAAAGAAGGATGAAGAAAGAAAACAATACAAAAGAGCGAGGGGAAGCAGAATACTATTCTAGGCAGTCACAGGGTGCCACTAGTGACCGCCAGGGTGCCGGTTATTTTCTTCTGATTGCTATACAGTATAATATGCTGCTTATTACATAACGCTCAATAGTAAGTATGCACAAAAAATTCAAATGAATTTGTTAAACCACAGGAAAGATGGCTGTAAAACTCCAAAATCTAAGAAACATTATAGCAAAAATATAACTTAATCCCTAATTGTAAAATCAATGAAAACCAACATAAATAGAGAATCATTTTATCCGTCTCAAATAAAAACAGGAAAAATGGTTAGGAGAAGGAAAAAAGAAAAACACTACATAGTTAAAAGAAGTGTTGTATTTAAAAACCAAGATAATGCATTTATATACACACACAAATTATATCTGAAAATGAAAATAAATGATAATAATACTAATAACAATATAGGAAGAGAGAATTTCTTTATTAATTGGTATGTATCTTATTTGAACTGAGGACCAAGAAAGGAACAGAATAACAAATTTGGGTTTAAGACACATAGTAGTATTTTAGTCAAGAAAAGACACTCAAAATTCCTAATAGGTACACAATTCTTAAAACAATATTAAGGAATAAAAAAATGTCCTCAAAAACCAATAAATTTTAGAGCAATTTTCCTCCAATTAAAAAATAAATTAAAAAAATAAAAAGGCTCTTCTTACGAGTTTTATTACTATATTGTTTCATCACTTATAATACTGCATTCACATACATACTAAAAAGTTTTAAATACAAAACTAAAAATACTGTCTATATGGATAAGAAGTCAAGAGCACTTCAGTTTTGTCTTTGCTTTGCCATGAACCAGTTGTGAGACCAAGAACAATCCAAATGGTATTTATTAGCACTTAAGATGAGGAAGGAACAAGGCCGGGTGCCATAAATACAAAGATCTTAAGACATCCCTAACAAAGAACAAGTCACTTGGTTTCTGTGCATCCTGGGTCTCTCAGTGTGAATATGGAGACTAAATTAGTTTGATAAGATCTCCTAGCTCTAAAGTTTAATTTTAAAGATTTTTCCAATTGCCATCTAAAGTAATGTGGTTTGGTCAAGTTGTAGATAACAGAAAAACATGGTCAAGCAGCAAAACAGTACTGCATCAAAACAAAACAGTACAGGTCAACATAAAATACTCAAATGTATATGCAAATATTAAAATAAATCAGAATGAAGAATTAACTCCAGAGCAAATCATGTGAGTTAAATAGAGATTACAAGGAAAATCCTTTGAAATATATTCAATCAATTAAGGGTGGAGAGTTCAAATGCAGCACTTTGTTAAGTTTATGCAGTTCAATGTCTAGGGATGTTTCCTGTACTCTCTCTGGAGACACAGTTTGGGATCAGTACAACCTTTTAGAAAAAGATGGAAGAAATCCTAATCTTGTAGAAGGCATAAATTCGAATAGCAAAATCATCTGTCTAACCAAAATACTGAATAGGCAGAAAACAAAGAAATAATGGGGCCTTGTATATAACTTTAAAAGGTCTAAACCATTAACCCAATTTTCCAAATCTAATTTCTTATAACTCTGAAAAAGGGTCAACAAAGATTTCATTTGCAAAGAGAGAATAAAAGCTGCATATTCTTAGGCTTAAAAAAAATTTTTTTTAACTTACATCATTACGTATAACTTCCCTGGAATCTGCTAGTAAGTCCATCAATCTTGAAACACCTAGAACATATAACCATGTGTAAAACACTGGCAGATAAAAAATACCAATAGTGATTCAAATTATAAACAATTTATTAACACATCATTTCAGTTATAAAAGCGATCCTTACTTTTACTTTGTTATTTTTGTTTGTTTGTTTTGTTTTTTATGATCCTCACTTAGAAAAAAAAATTTTTTTGCCTTGTCATGAGGCATGTGGGATCTTAGATCCCTAACCAGGGATAGAACCTACACCCCTTGCATTCAAAGTGCAGGGTCTTAACCACTAGACTGCCAGAGAAGTCCGTGATCCTCACTTTTAAATCAAAATAATATAAGGAAGATGAGTCACTTACCCATGGGACTGACTAAAATAATCTGCTGAACCTGAGGCCCTAGTTGTTTTAAAAGAGAAGTAAGAAGCTTCACACCAGGCCAGCGGACATGGAAATCAAACTCCTACAATATAAGAATTCGAAATATTTAACATCTGTAATTCATATTTTCAAGAAAAACTTTTTTTTTTAATTAGTAGTATGGTACCAAAAACTATAAGCAAACAAAAAGAGTTTAGCAAACTTTAAAAAAGTAATTTAAGAAATAAAAAGAGAAGTTATAAATGATCAAACCGATTAAACTATTACTGACTAGATATAGTTGTACTTTGTAAAAATGGAAACAAGCAAGACAGTATTTGAAGAGATTATTTAGGTCTTAAAACAAACATGTGAACCTCTTGCAACAATACAACAAATTTCACTATCTTAAAAAGGAACATATGTATTGCTTCCTCAATAACACCCAAAAGGGCAACAAAAGAAGCTTATTAAGATGACAAAAACAACAAAGTTCTTTACTTACCTCCAATAAAGATAAGAGAAGAGTGACATTTTCTTGCTGCTTAATGAAAATTTCTGTAAACTGGCTTCCCAAATCCTCACTCTGTCTTGTGGAGTTTTCTTCTGTAACATTCAAAGATAAAGTACTTGAACATGATGCTTTATTATTTTAAAGTATCTGTTTTGCTGAAGATGCTAAGCAGAAACGATAATTTTCTTGGGACAGTGTGGCTGGAAGTGGTATCACGATTATGCTGGAAGGACATATCCCTAAAATTACTTTCAGTGTCATTTAAATAAATTTTTATTCTTTAAATGTTTATGATATTCAAAGAAAATGTATTTAGATCTCCACATTTTGTCAAGGTCATTTTTAGGTTAAACTTCTAATTAGAGTACAAGGGAACTTACTGGGGTGATGAAAATATTCTATCTCAAATGTGATACTGGATACTGGTTACGCTACTATATACATTTGACCAAACACACAGGACTATACAACCCCGAATGGACGTAAATTTTAATGGACGTAAATTATACCCCGAAATCCCCTCCCCACAAAAGATTACTTAACACATAGTCCTTCCTGACTCTTAGTCTCTTAGTGTTACTGAGTTAAATAATTTTAATTTTAAAGTTAAACCAAACATCTAAAGATTCTTCAGTATCTTTTTCAAAAAAATGAACACACACATCCTAGAAAGTTATTTGGCAATAAAACCAGAATTTGCATGTAGTTTTTCATTCAGTTTTTAAAAGATTTTATATTTGTCCTTAAGATTTAATTCTTTATCCGTTGTTTCAATGTACTCTGTCAAAAAAAATATAAAGGGTCACTAAAAACTGAGGCAACAATTGCCAAAGCAAATTAGCATTTAAAATCTGCCTACCCTATAAATGCAATATAGAGATGGCAAATACACTACTCCCATCCGCTCACCTATTCCAGACACATCTATTCCTTTTCCATATATTGCTCCAGGCAGTGACTATAGACAATGGAGTTGGCAGTCAAGATCAAACATATTTATTATCCCTCAAATTGTTCCTTATTCAAATGTTAGGTTTTAATATTAATATACTTTAGAAATAGAAAAAACACAGCAGACCAAAAAAGCAAGACAATCCAACACTGATAGTGATAATCTCATTATTTGAAGAGAAAAGAAAGAGACCAAAGTAGAAAACAAAAGTTTTCACAAAGTTATTAATATAACCTAATTTTCTAGCATATTAATTAATATGCTGGGTTCATCCTTCAGAAATCCTAAGAAATATTTCTCTTATCATCTTTTCTTATCAGTAGAAGAATTCACTGTTTCTGAACCTTAACACTATATTACTAAAATATACTTTACTTTTAAAAGGACTAGTCTGGCTGTGCTAAGAAGATGCCAAGGGAAGGAGGGAAATAATAGGCAGTTCATTTAGAAGGCAATAATCGAGGAAAGCAGTGAAGGTGGCTTGGAGAGTGGTCATAATTCTCATGAAAACAGAAGGAACAGGATTTGTTGGCATATTCCTTAGAGGAGTGTGAAAAGGGGAGAAAAATAAAAGGAAGAGTGATTCTAAGGTTTCAGCCTGAAGAAGTGGAAAGAAGGCACTGCCACTTACTGAAGACTGCAAACACTGGAAGAAGGAAGCTGACAATACATAGAGAACCAGAGGTTTAGTTTTGAATGTGTTCAGTTTGAGGCACATAAAAACTTGACTGGGGTTATCAATCAACTGGATAAATGAAAGCATAACTGTTAGTGGATAGGTATGGGTTGGATATATATATTAGAATGGTAAACATAAAAATGGTTATAGTCATAAGACTGGATGATAAAGGGCATCTACAAAAGCCATAGCTAACATCAGAACTTAATGGTAAAAGATTGAATGATTTTCACTTAAGATGAGGAAAAGGCAAGAATATCCACTTTCACCAATTCTAATCAACATCATACAGGGCAGAAAAGGAATAAAAGGCATACGGGCTAAAAACAAAGAAGTGAATTGTATTTATGCTTGTCTATGTAGAAAATCCTATGGAATCTATAAAAAAACCTATTAGAGAGTGAGTTTAGCAAAGTTTCTGAATAAAACGCCAATATACAAAATTAATGGCATTTCCTATATATTGATGATAAAAAACTAGAAATTCAGAATTTAAAAAATAGCACTAATTAGGAGCACCAGAAAGTATTAAAGACTTAGGGGTAAATCTGATAAAAGATGTATAAAATCTATATACTTTGAAAACTCCAAAATGGTGATGAGAGAAATTAAGATTTAAATAATATACACTCTGCATTCCTGTATTATTGTTGTTGTTATTTAGTTGCTAAGTAGTGTCTGACTCTCTTGTGACCCCATGGACTGTAGCCCACCAGGCTCCTCTGTCCATGGGATTTCCTAGGCAAGAACACTGGAATGGGTTGCCATTTCCTTCTACAGGGGATCGCCCCAATCCAGCATCTCCTACATTTGTAGGCGGATTCTTTATCAATAAGCCACCAGGGAAACGCTTTTGTATTAGAAGGCTCAAGATTGTTAAAATATCAGTTTACTCTCATATCAATCTGCAGATTTAATGGAATCCCAATCAAAATATCAATAAGCTTTTTTTAGGTAGAAATTGACAAACTGCTTCTAAAATTGATATGGGAGGGTTATGGGCCTAAAAGAGCCAAAATAATTTTGAGAAAGAACAAAGTTGGAGGACTTACATTGGTAAAGATTTACTATAAAGATAAGAGTAATCAACAGGGGCTTCCCAGGTGGCGCAGGGGTAAAGAATTCACCTGCCAATACAGAAGACACAGAGACACAAGTTAGATCCCTGGGTCAGGAAGATCCCCTGGAGTAGGAAATGGCAGCCAACTCCAGTATTCTTGCCTGGAACATTCCATGGACAGAGGAGCCTGGCAGGCTACCGTCCAGGAGGTTGCAAAGAGCTGGACATGACTGAGCATATTCACACAAACAGTAACCAATACCATGTCATGCAGGCAATATGAAAGACACAGAGACCAACAGAACAGTAAGTCTAGAAACAGACCCATTGGTTCGCAGACCTAATTACAAGAGTTAAAACTATACAACTTTTAAAAGAAACCACAGGAGAAAATTTTAATGATTTTAGGTTTGGTAAAGATTTCATAAATAGGAAAAAAAAGATTTCATAAATAGGAAACAAAAGGCCCAAATTATATAAGAAAAATAATTAATAAACTGGAATTAATGTAAATTAAAAATTCTGCTCTTCAAAATACATTAGGAAAATAAGAAGGCTCAAAGACTGAAAGTATTTGTGAAACATATATCACAAGGGCTTATATCTAGAATATATACAGAACTCTTACAAACTGAAGTATAAGAAGACAATCGAGTTTAAAAATAAAGAACAAAGGATCTGAATAAACATGTCACCAAAGAAAGTAAAAGGGCTTCCCTGATAGCTCAGTTGGTAATGAATTCACCTGCAATGCAGGAGACCCTGGTTCAATTCCTGGATCGAGAAGATCCCCTGGAGAAGGGAAAGGCTACCCACTCCAGTATTCTGGCCTGGAAAATTCCATGAACTGTATAGTCCATGGGGTTGCAAAGAGCTGGACACGACTGAGCGACTTTCACTTCACTTCACAGAAAGTATATGGGTGCAAATAGTCACGTGAAAAACTGTCAATATAATTATTTATTATGAAAATATAAATCAAAACTACCATGAGATACTGTTTCACGTCCATCAGAACCGCTAAAATTTAAAAAGATAGAAAGTATTGGACAGGATGCGGAGGAAATAGAATTCTTATACACTGCCAGTGGGAATGTTAAATGGTATAACTACTTTGAAATACAGTCTGGTTATTTCTTGTAAAGGTAAACATACATCTACTCTATCACTTAGCTAATCTATTCTTAAGTATTTGCTCCACAGAAATGAAAATATATGTCCACAAAAAGACTTGTACACGGAAGCTTCACGGGTAACAGCTAAAAACTTGGACAAACAATCCAAATGCTCACCAACAAGGGAAGGGATTAACATATTGTTATATATTCATACAACAGCAATTAAAAAAAGGATTAAACTCTAGATACTCACTGTGAATGAAACTCAGAATAATTATGCTGAGTGAAAGAAGCCAGACCAAAATAAACCAAAAAGAGTATATATTGTATGATCTTACTTACATAAAAATTCCAGAAAAATGCAAATAATCTATAGTAATCACAGATCTATGATTAAATGGGGCTAGAAGGAGGAATTGATTATGAACAAGCACAAAGAAACTTGGGTATGTTCATTATTTTGGTGGTAGTGATGGTTTCATGGGTTTATACATATGTCAAAATTCATCAAACTGTATATTTACACATTTATTATATTTTAATTATAATTCAATAAAGTGTGTGGGAGGAAAAAATTTAATTGGAGACATCAAGTTAAGTGTTTGAATATACATATATGGATATCAGTGGAGAGGTCTGGGCTGGACATATATATTTGAGAGGCAGGCATCCAGACTGTACTTGAAGTCACAAGCCTAGATGAGGCTACCGAAGGAAAAAATAGAGAAGGAAAGAAATCCATGCCCTGGGACATTCCAATGTTAAAGACTGGCGAGAAAAGAAAGAAAACAACAAATAAGACAAAGAAAAAGTAGCCCAGTGAGACCGGAAGAAAATTAGGGAGACTGAGAAATGAATGAAGAAGTGTTTCAAGGAGAAAGGAGCAGTTACCTGTCAAATACTATCTCTGAACTTAACATGACTGAGAAATAAAGTAGCACTGCTAACACAGGCAGAATTTGTTTATGAACAGAATGGCTAGCGTGTGTGGCATAGTCAGTCACTTTTCTGAAAGGCAGTAAAGTGAAAAGGAAGCTCACAAAGGTTTTAAGTGAGACTGATTATACCCATATTCATCCATTTAGCCACATTACTTTGGGCAAAGAGCCCTACTGTATCAAGCTTCAGATTCCTTACTTGTAAAATGGGAACAGTTTTCTTTTACACAGGGTTTCCCTTAAGGATCTGAAGTAACTAAAACATCTAGCACAGTGTTTGGCGAATAGTAAGTGCTCAGTAACAGTAACAACAGGGTCATCATCATCCCTAACACAGGATTTCTCAACCTTGGCACCACTGACAATGACATTGTTGTGAGAGGCTCCCCAAGCATTGCAAGATGTTTAGCAGCACCCCTGGCCTTTACCCACAAGATGCCAACTGCAATTCATTACAGTTACTCAAGTTGGGACAACCAGACAGGTCTCCAGAGGTTGACAAATGTCCTTCAGGTGGCAGGAGGGGCCGAACTGCCCTTAAGAACCACAGTCCTAAGATTTGTAACATACTATATATCTACATGCATTAATATTATCAAGTTTTCTTTTTTTTGGTCAATTCCTTGACGAGGGATCCAATCTGGGTCCCCGGCAGTGAAAGTGTGGACCACCAGGGAATTCCCTCAAGTTTCAAAATTATACAGAACATAACAATCTTCTTTTAATGATTTAAAAAAATTTTCAGATTCTTATAAGGTTACTATCAATGAGTATTATACCAAGATGCAAGAGATGTCTAAGAAAAAGTATAACCTATGATACTCCCAGAAACATGCTTATCTGTAAACAAATCCTGTCACTGATATTTTACCTTGTATCTTTCTCGTAAAAGTTGCATGCGATCTACTAAAATAAGTAGTTATTTGAGTTCATGATTGATTGGATGCCAAATAAACTTGTTTCATTTTTTTTAAACGTTAGTAAACAATTTTTTCTCCTTTTAGTTCAATTTTTTAGATTAATGGTGGCTTCAGAAGAATTGCCTAGGTAAGCGGTCATTATTTACATTGAAATATTTCCATTATTTCAGGGAAAACAGGTAAAGGACGACATGAAGGGATTAAAAAAACTACATTTGAAAGCTATCATCATGTTACTGCATAATTATTATGTCAAGGGTACTAAATTAAAGGGGCAAAGGCTTGATGCAAAAAAGGCCTAATAAAATCATAAGGAAGTCTAATACTCAAACATAACTCGCACAGACTCAAGGGACAATATCTATCACTGATCTGCTTAAAAGATTTTCTGCTGTTCCTTTGGGAGCAGATAAAATCCTGTGCCCTGATTATTCACACATCTCTGAAAGTAAAATTCTGCATGGTACATTGTGGTTTTCAATACTCAAAGCTGAATTTATCTATGGAGTTGGAAAAAAACTCAAACTAGGTAAGTAGCAGGAACTGCACTCCCTTTCCATTTTATTTGCAAGGTGATGTGATGATGGGAAGGGAGATAACAAAGAAACTGGGAAAGATATGAGAATTTGGAAGCTAATAAAACCTTTTGAAGATCTCCCTCTTTAGAATCAGCTATGAAAAACAGCCCTGATTCCCATGGTATGGTAAATGCCCTTTATCCCATAAAATTTCTTTTTTTTTTTTTAATATCCCGTAAAATTTCACAAGGTTTGCTGGGCTAATAAGCCTATCTTGTTTATAGCTACCCTGGAACCCTAACAAACCATGGCTATGTGGCGGGATGGTACCAAGAACAAATACTTAGCCAAAATCTATAGATAAAAAAGCAAAGAAAACTGTGCAAAAAGTGGTCCACACATGTCAAGAGAAAAACTCCATATACATGAGAAATGTTGAAGAGGCAAGTAGCTTAACTGTCTCCCCCTTAGAACTGTTTCCTTCTAAGAGAGTATTAATACAGTCACAGCAATGCAATGACCTAATTGTGATGCTTTGAAGGTTATTTTACATTTGCATATTTTCATATTTATTACATGAAAGCACACGGGTATATAAGTAACAATGTTTTTGAAATAGAATTTATTTTAAAATGTTTTTTTATGAGTGCTGTGAATATAGTAGAGAATATAAACTCAACTACAGGGACAAGACAGTAATGTACATGAATGAAGCAGGCCAGGTGTAAGACTGCAAGGAGGATGGAGACTATGTGTTCATCTAAGGAAAGCAGCAGTTACTCAGCTCCAACTGACTGCTGCCATGGGACAGTGCAGGCCCAGGTGTCATCAGTCTTCAGATTTTTTTAGCAGTTCAAAATCTAAAAAGCGATATCAAAGTACCCCATTTTTAATGTTAGCGACTTATTTATTATTTAAAATACTAAGTGGTCAAACAACCTTTCATGTAAGACAGACAATGCCCTTGGTCCCAAGGACTGTGACCGCTAGAGAAGGGTTCAAAATAAATGTCAACGGAATTTGGGGGACTTCCCTGGCGCTCCAGTAGTTAGAGGAGTCCATGCTTCCACTGCAGGGTGCATGGGTTTGATACCTGGCCAGGGAACTAAGATCCCACATGCCACACAGTGCAGCCAAAAAAAAAAGATTGACATTTGGGAGAATATTCAAACTTATAAGTTAATCTTAAAAGGAAGGGAGGAAAACCAAACACAGATTTGATGGATTCTTCCTATGAAATATTTTTATGTGGACAAATGCAAATAACCAAGCCGTGGGTTTAAGCCTTGGTTAGTATTTCTCAAAATCCAGGATTGCGTGGCATGTGTTGTTAACAGGTATCTCATGAAAGCAAGAACAGGTACACAAACATATCTGGATTAAACAAAACTGAATAGGCTCCTTTTTGCAGAATTCTCAATATTTTCTACACTAATGTAAATTTTGTGACATTTCAGAGGGAGAGACAGACAGTATGTTATGCTTAACTACAGACACCTTTTAATACAGAGAACTCTAGAACTTTTGTGCTATACTATAAGGAACACAAGTTTAACCGAAGAAAAAGTTTAATTTAGTGCAGGCATTGAGCACAAGCTAATAACTTGGCAAGAAGTAGATTTAATACTATACATGCAATTTATTCTGTAGCTATACTCTATAAAATACTATAGCTTAGCAGTATATAATTAAGATCTATGTTTTGAATTGAACTAGTAAAGTATGAGCCTGTTCCAAGGATCTATTGTTCCTTCTGATTTAATATTAACTAAAAAAGTGTTAGTGAGATGTACTCTACTTCCTTCAAGTTACAGACAGTACTTCTAAATTTTAATGAAGAGTCCCACAAAAATTTGCTAAGTGATTAAAGTAACATACAAAGCTATTTTGACGTAGAAGTTAGTCAAGCTAAAACTACAATACTAATTATATCTAAAGATTGTAAAACAAAACTAGATTCATGAAATACTATGTTTTTATAAGTAGGCAAAAGTATGAAACACGTAAACAATCCCTTTTCATCCAATATAATTATTTAAAAAATTCCAGAGTTAAGTCTATTTTTTAACATCCTATAGGTTATGCACTATTTGGTATACTTATTATAACTTATAAAAGTAAATATCCCTTTGTTGTTGTTTAGTGACTAATCATGTCTGACTCTGTTGCAACCCTATGGACTGTAGCCCGCCAGGCTCCTCTGTCCATGGGATTCCCCAGGCAAGAATACTAGAGTGGGTTGCCATTTCCTTCTAAAGGGGATGTTCCCCACCCAGGGATTGAACCCCAGTCTCATGCACTGGCAGGCAGATTGTTTGCCACCAGGGAATCCCAAATGAAAAATAAAGAACAAAATGACCTTTTGAAATTATAGTGAAAATAAACCTAAGACAGGCATATCAAATTAAAGATTGCTTTTTAAAAAGTCCATATAAACCTCTGGAAACATTTCACACCTATTTACGTGGCTTTTAACTAAATATGTATATATACATTTACTCTTCAAATGTATTTACAGTTGTGTTTTTTCCAGTTATATATACAATATTAAAAAACATTTCTGGATCTTCTCGTTGAAACTCCACATTAAGTTCATAATCCGTATTATGGAGGACAAAAGAGATAGTCTGATAAAAGTAGTTATAACTCAGAGTGAGGGAATACCAAGTAATCTTTTACACTGTGGTCAATTAGTTAAAGAAGCAGACCTATACTTTTAAACATCTGTCTGCTTTTCTGATTATTAAATCAGAAAACTATGGAATTCAAAAAAACGTATAAAAAAATTTGTTACCGTATTTAGTAGACAATATTATGTAAGTTATATATCTCTGGGGTTTCTCTTTAGTAAAGAGAAAAATATTACCTACCTCACAGTTTGCTAACAGGATCAAATAAGATAATGGACATAAAAGCACTGTAAAATTTAAACTCTATAAACAGGACGAAACAATAATAGTACTACTCAACAAGGACACAGCATTTTCACAAGAGTCAAGGCATATTAATTAATTAGGCAGTCAATATTATCTACTTTGAAATAAGGGGTTCAAATTTCACAAAAGGTAATGTTATACAGCTTAAAAGTTAGTTTCTTTGTTAGCTTTTTGTTAGCTATAGGAAATTTTGTCCCATTTTAAACCTACTTTAGATGAGGATTTTTTTTCTTCATTTTAAAAAGTTAAGGATCTCAGGAAAAATAGTAAAACAAAAAAAGTGTGGTTACTTTAAATTAACTATGAGGAAAAGAAGAACCAATGTTAAAAAGTAAATGGAAACTGAATCGGACCACTAGAAAAAAGGCAATATTGTTGAGTTTTATAAATTAATATTAAAAAATGTCAGTAACCAGGCCTTGTGCATGCATAATTTTAAAGGGACAATATCAACATATAAGTATTCTCTGAACTGGAATACCTTCCAGTTCTTCTTGAATATAGGTAAAATTTATATGTATACATGTATATATATGTATACATATTCAAATATTATTTTTATTTTTAAATAAACTGGCTCAAAAATTCCCCCTTGGAAACACATAAGAAGTAATTCTAATAAATTGTCCTACCAGAGAGAAAACTTTAATTTCGTTAAAATATGTACTAGAATATTTTCTGTGTCCTGGATAATAAATAATTTAGTAGTCATAGAAATGATAAATAATAAGGTTATAAAATATTCCTTTTTAATGAAGGAATTCTTATATATTAAAATAAATCTCAAGATTTTTTTTTACCAGCCAGAAGAAACTCACTTGACAGTGTCCTTTTATATTATCAGAAATTATGCCTAAAAGCATCATGCATATTAAATGCAATCTTTTACCTTCAACATCATCTGAAAAGGTAGACAAAATAAATAAAAGTGGGTGATAAAACTTTTTTATGTAGTAGTATTCACAATAAAATAAATACGAGCTTAAAAACATCAAATAAGCAATATCATTTCTTAAGGGAAGCGCTTCATACTCATTTTACTCAAATATTTTAGATATTCTAATAGATATAGCATGTGCTATATATGCAGAGTTATAAGACATATTTACCAATCAATTGAAGGATTATTAAAATAACTCCAATGAAGTTGAATTCATTTTAAAATGAAGTTCATTATGTCTGCTAAGAAATATCTTTTAATGAAGCAGTAAAGAGAAAGTATCAATAATAGAACTGAAGGCCCTATTTCTCAGTATCTAGATTTCTAAAAATTGACTCAGGCTATTAGCCTAAGTTCATATTTTAATCTTTCCTAGAAAAAAATGACTCCACTATTGTAGTTTCTAGAATTGTTTACCCGGTTTCATCCAAAGAATCACTTTTTGGATGGTAAATTAAAAATAAGGAGCCCAAATACATTAAACAGAAGCAAAAAAATGGACTTAAACATTACTAGATTGTGAATTTATAACAAAGGAAAATCATCTGCTGCTGCTGCTAAGTCGCTTCAGTCGTGTCCGACTCGTGTGACCCCACAGACGGCAGCCCACAAGGCTCCCCCGTCCCTGGGATTCTCCAGGCAAGAACACTGGAGTGGGTTGCCATTTCCTTCTCCAATGCATGAAAGTGAAAAGTGAGAGTGAATTCACTCAGTCGTGTCCTACTCTTAGCAACCCCATAGACTGCAGCCTACCAGGCTCCTCTGTCCATGGGATTTTCCAGGCAAGGGTACTGGAGTGGGATGCCATTGCTTTCTCCAGGAAAATCACCTAATTGATGCTAAACAGTTTCTTAAAAACACAAAAATTATTTTAAAAAAAGAGCTAAATTTTCGATCTGAAACAACTAAGAAAAAATTTAATGTTTTCTAATAAGTGTAACTGCATCTAATTTTCTGAGAAATGACTAGTCGAAATAAGTATCTTTTTCTTCAAAATGGTGGTACTGTATTTAAGTACTGTTATGTAACTGATAGCCTCTTTTTCAATGAGAACAAAATTATGTTTACTAAAGATTTTTTTTACCCCTGAGAAATTAATAAAGTTGTAAGGCAGTTATCACAGAGAAATAAAAATTTAAGAGAAAGGATATTCGACTCTAAGAAACTGTGATTATGTAACACAACCCAGTTTCAAATGTTATTACTGGTATTTTGTGAAATTAGTATCTATATATATTTCTGTTCCACTTTTACTTTAATAAAATATGTGTAAACTATATTATCTGTACATTTCTTTATGATACCTACTCAGATTTTGGAGGACCCTATAATTTCAGTCTAAATTAGACTTATAATATACATGAATATCACCCTTTAGATGGTCTAGAAAAATGAAAAACCCACTATGTCCTATTGCAACAGTCAATGTGAAATAAGGAAAGCACTCTTCAATAGCATTGTAAAATGTTACTCAGTGTTTGTTTTTACAATACATGGAATAAAATGTACGGACTTCCAGTCAAGTATTTCACATGCTGGGATTTCCCTGGTGGTCAAGAGGTTAGGATTCCAGGCTTTCATTGCCATGGCCTGGGTTCAATCCCCAGTTGGGGAACTGAGATCCTGCAAACTGCATGGTGCAGCCAAAAATCAAACACACAAAAACAAAAAACCTTCTAAATATAAAAAAGTTAACATAAGATCTGTGTTAGAAATTCAAGTATATATCAAGAACAATTCCTCTAACTTCATACTGCTCACCATATAACATATAAATAAAAGTTTGATTTTTAATCAATAGCCAAAAATGATTATTTAACTGAGAGATTACTAATAATCATTCTGCTTAACTAAACCAATAGAGAATAATATATTTTAAAAAGAATCTAATTCCACCTCCAAATCACATACAAAGCAGTCATCTTAAAGATATTTTCTAATGTTTTCCCTTTATTGATTAGAACAAAAGAAAAAAAATCTTAAAAATAAATTTATAAAATCAACCCTAAAACAGCAAAAATGGCACAATCCAGTTAATTTTATGTACAGAAACAGAGTGAAAGAAACTTACCTACTTCTTCCTCTTCATCATTAGATATTATATTATACAGTGTGTCCAAAGCATAACCTATTATTTCAGAATCCGAACTGGAAGAAAGAAAGTATTACACTTACACACTGCCAGTTAAGAGTATAGGCTGTTATGACTATTTTAGACTTTTCTTTAACAAGATTGTATAAAACACTAATCTCACTTCTGAAGACCCTACCCTAAGAAAATATCAGAGTGCAAACTGTGAAGACATACAAAGGTCTATTTTTTGTAATAATACTGAAAAATTAGAAGCAACCTAAATGTCCAATAATATTTTTAAAAAGTGTGGTAAATCCATATATAGCAGCAATTTAAAAATGTATTTTTAAAGAATGTTTAATGACACGGTAATTAAAACACCCCTGATTTAATGCCAGTAGGAAAAAAATGGAATACAATAATCAATGTGAAGAATGATCCCATCTATGAAAAACCATATATATATTCACGTGTGTATGTATATATTTTAAGGAAACCTTATAAATCAATTTGGAAAAGAAACCCAACTTTAAAACAAGCAAAATCAGCACAAGCCAGGTAATTTTTTAGTCTGTGTGTATGTTTACATATATGTTTTATAACATAAATGTGTTATAAAGTGTTATCTCTAGTTGGATCTCTAGAATTTGTTTCCTTGATCTGTATTTTATTTTCTTAAAAAAAAAAAAATACAGTAAACATTTACGACATTTAAAACATCAGGAAGTATAAAATTTTTTCCTTTTACTCATTTGTTTCAGGAGGTATAAGATTTTTTTTATCTTTTTCTCTTTTGTTTCAGGAAGTATAATTGTTTTTTTGTCTTGTGGCATGTGGGATCTTAGTTCCCTGAGCAGGGATTGAAACTATACTCCCTGCATTTGAAGTGCAGAGTCTTTTAATCACTGGACTGCCAAGGAAGTCTAAGGAAATAAATTTTTGTTGTTGATAAACAGATAAAATTTGAAAGCACAATGGAAGATGATGGCATTCAGAGTGAAAAGCAAGAATGAGACACAGGTCAGAAAGATTTAATAAATATAAAGAAGTGAGGAGGAGTGAAAGCAAAAATGAGGTACAGAGGGTCACAACCAGAGGATGCAAATATCAAATAAAACAGATCTTTAAAATTATTATTACCTGTTTTTGAGAAACTTAAGAGGGACATCTCTTAAGAGACCTTTGAGAAAGCAGGAATAGAAGGAAACTTCCTCAAAATGAAAATCTGACAACTAACATCATATGTAATGGTGAAAGACTAAATGCTTCACCTCTAAGATTAATAACAAGATAATGATGTCTCCTCTAGCCACTTCTACCCAACATTGAACTAGAGGTTCTAGCTAGAGCATTTGGCAAGAAAAGGAAATAAAAAATATGCAGATTAGAAAGGAAGAACTAAAACTATCCCGTTCACTGATGACATGACCTTGTACATAGAAAATTCTAAGGAAACCACTAAAAACCTATTAGAACTAGTAAATAAATTCAGCAAGGTTGAAGGACACATGCTTAACATTAAAAAAAAAAAATCAACTGTACTTCTCTATACTAGCAACGAACAATCAGAAAATAAAAATTTTTAAATTCTATTTAAATAACATAGAAAAGTTTTAAATACTTTGAAATAAATTTTACTAAAGTCCAAGACTTGTACACTGAAAACTACAAAACAGTGTTGAAAGAAATTATCTAGAACTCAAATAAATGAAAAGATACTCTGTGTTCATGAATAGGAAGATGTAATGTTGTAAACATGGTAATATACCCCAACTTGACTTACAGATTCACACAATCCCTATAAAAATCCCAGCTACCAGCTGATAGTAAACCTGTATGGGAATGCTGGGAATGCAACGTATCTAGAATAGCCAAAATAATATTCAAAAAGAAGAATGAAATTGAAGGACTCACATTTTCTGATTTCAAAACTTCCTACAGAATTATAGTAATGAAGACAATACTGGCATAAGGACAGACACAGATTAATAAAGTCAAACATTTATTTCAGTTTATTTCAGTTGATTTTTGGCAAGGGTGCAAAGACCACTCAATGAGGAAAGAACAGTGTCTTCAACAAATGGTGTGATGGACAATTAACACCCACATGCAAAAAGTTGGACTCTAATTTCACACCTTATATAAAAATTAACTCAAAATGGGATACAAGATTTAAAAACTATTTAAAACTATAAAACTCTTAGATGAAAGCACAGGTACAAATATTCAAAATCCTGGATTAGGCAATGGTTTCTTAGATATGATACTAAAAGCATAAGCAAGAAAAGATAAAACAGATAAACTGGATTTTGTCAAAAGTAAAAACATTTGTCCTTCAAATGACACTGTTAAGAAAGTGAAAAGAAAACCCAAAATATGGGGAAAAATACTTGCAAATCATATGTTTATTAAGGGATTTGTATCCAGAATAACATACAACTGAACAATAAAAAGAGAACTTAAAAAAAAAAAAGACAAGTAAACAAATTAAAATTAGGCAAAAGGCTCAGTCATTTCTCTAATAAAGAGAAATGGTAAATAAACACATGGAAAGACACAATAATTAGGAATATGCAAAGCATAAGTCATTAGGTATGTGCAAAGGAAAACTACAAGCTATACTCACTAGGATGGCCATTTTAAAAAAAGGGCAATAAAAAATGTTGGTGAAGAGAAACTGGACCTTTATACCTGCAGACTAAGATGTAAAATGGCACAGCACCCACCCCCCCCATGTAAGAGTTTGGCAGTTTCTCAAAAAGTTAGACTACATGACCCAACAATTGCATTCTTTTATACAAAATAAATGTTCACACAAAAACCAGTACACAAATGTTCACAGCAGCATTATTCCTAACAGTCAAAAAATGGAAATACCCCCAAATGTCTGTCAACAGATGAATGGATAAACAAACAGGCAATATCCGTGTGTGTGTGTGTGTGTGTGTGTGTGTGTTAGTCGCTCAGTTGTGTCCTACTCTTTGTGACAGCTCCATGTCCAAGGAATTTCCCAGGCAAAAATACTAGAGTGGGTTGCTATTTCCTTCTCCAGGGGATCTTTCCTGGAATATTATTCAGCCATCAAAAGGGATGGAATATACTAATATATGTTACAACATGGATGGACTTTGAAATATTATGCTAAGTGAAAGAAGTCAGACACAAAAGTCCCACATTTTTTGATTCCATTTATATGAAATGTTCAAGACAGTCAAATTTATACAGCCAAAAAGTAGATTAGTTGTTGCTAGGCACTTGGAATGGGGTTGGTAGGCATCAGGCGATGACAACTAATGGATACTATCGTTTTTTTTTTTTTTTTAGTTTTTTATTTTTTAAATTTTAAAATCTTTAATTCTTACATGCATTCCCAAACATGAACCCCCCTCCCACCTCCCTCCCCATAACATCTTTCTGGGTCATCCCCATGCACCAGCCCCAAGCATGCTGCATCCTGCGTCAGACATAGACTGGCGATTCAATTCACATGATAGTATACATGTTAGAATGTCATTCTCCCAAATCATCCCACCCTCTCCCTCTCCCTCTGAGACCAAAAGTCCGTTATACACATCTGTGTCTCTTTCCCTGTCTTGCATACAGGGTCGTCATTGCCATCTTCCTAAATTCCATATATATGTGTTAGTATACTGTATTGGTGTTTTTCTTTCTGGCTTACTTCACTCTGTATAATCGGCTCCAGTTTCATCCATCTCATCAGAACTGATTCAAATGAATTCTTTTTAACGGCTGAGTAATACTCCATTGTGTATATGTACCACAGCTTTCTTATCCATTCATCTGCTGATGGACATCTAGGTTGTTTCCATGTCCTGGCTATTATAAACAGTGCTGCGATGAACATTGGGGTACATGTGCCTCTTTCAATTCTGGTTTCCTCGGTGTGTATGCCCAGAAGTGGGATTGCTGGGTCATAAGGTAGTTCTATTTGCAATTTTTTAAGGAATCTCCACACTGTTTTCCATAGTGGCTGTACTAGTTTGCATTCCCACCAACAGTGTAGGAGGGTTCCCTTTTCTCCACACCCTCGCCAGCATTTATTGCTTGCAGATTTTTGGATCGCAGCCATTCTGACTGGTGTGAAGTGGTACCTCATTGTGGTTTTGATTTGCATTTCTCTAATAATGAGTGATGTTGAGCATCTTTTCATGTGTTTGTTAGCCATCCGTATGTCTTCTTTGGAGAAATGTCTATTTAGTTCTTTGGCCCATTTTTTGATTGGGTCGTTTATTTTTCTGGAGTTGAGCTGCAGAAGTTGCTTGTATATTTTTGAGATTAGTTGTTTGTCAGTTGCTTCATTTGATACTATCGTTTTTGAAGTGATGAAAATGTTTTGGAATTAGACAGTGGTGATAGTTAGACAACTTTGTGAATATACTAAAACCACTGAAAAGTTAAGCCGCTCAGTCATGTCTGATTCTTTGCGATCCCATGGACTGTAGCCCACCAGGCTCCTCCATCCATGGGATTCTCCAGGCAAGAATATTGGAGTGGGTTGCCATTTCCTTCTCCAGAGGATCTTCCTGACCCAGGGATCGAACCCAGGTCTCCCGTATTAGAGGCAGACACTTTAACCTCTGAGCCACCAGGGACTGAAATGTACACTTAAAAAAAAAAACAACTATTGAGATGACATGGTTTGGAAACATTAGTTTCTATCAGACAACTTTCAGGCCCCGAATGTGAGACTTGGGAGAATAAGGAGTTGCTCCTCAAGTTTTAATAGAAATGGACCCATGGACAGATGGAGTTTCAAGACATGCCAAGAAAGGGAACACAGCTCTCTGTGATGCAGCCAAGGATGAAGGGGATTCAGTTGAAGGATTCTTAGGGTATTAGTTAGATGGGGCAAGAGCATAAGCATAAAAGAGTAATGAAGATGAGAAGTGGAAAGAGATGGCTGCAGAATATATACCTTTGCAATCAATGAAGTTAAGAAAGCACTCGTAGCATGTTTTGAGAATAGAAGATAACAGATAAATATAGAAGACAAATGGATATGGAATTTGACACAAGAAAAGAAATAAAACACAAGAAGGTTCACAGACGTTTGGCTTTGTTGTCTAAGATGCATAATAAAATACCCATCAGCCTCTAATACGATCAATTATTAGTTCACACATTCACAAGGCTACGTGGTACACCTTATTTCTATATGGTACACCTTATGATGCCTGGCAGAGTAAATGTGCAATAAATGTTTTTTAAAATGTACTTCTTAACCTTTATATCAAGACTATTATTTTCTACTGTGCCCTAAAAATGACAATAAGGGCCACTTTATATAAGGGGTAGCATTCTGCTTTCTGTATCAAGAGAGTAGTTGTTTCATAACCAATTTTGTAAGACTCAATGAGAAATGGCATGCATAAAGATACATGGAAAAAATTACATGTATGTTTAATAATCACACTAATTTTTTTGATCTAACATTTGTTTTCTCATAACTTATTGTTTAAAGCAGATAGCAACCTTGGGTTACTTTATTAGTTTTCTATTGACACTGTAGCAAATTACTACAAATTCAGTGGTTTATACAACACAAATATACTGTTCTGGAAGTCAGAGAGCTGAAATGGACTAAAGTCCATTCAGTGGACTAAAGTCAGGGTCTCATCATGGGTGCCTTCTTTTCTGATGCCTTTCAGGGAGAATCCATTTCCTTGCCTTTTCCAGGTCTACAGGTCCCCTCCCACTTCTAAAACCAGCAAAGACAGATGGAGGTCTTTTCATTTTACCTCATTCTGACCTCCTCTTTGGCATTGCTCTTCAACTTTTGAGAAGCCTTAGGATTACCCTGGGCCCACCTGGCTACTCCAACATAATTTCTCTATCTAAAAATCCATAACTTAATTATATCTCCAAAGTTCCTTCTGTCATCTAAGGTAACATTTATAGGTTGTGCTGAGAGAATATTAACATCTTTGGGTGACCATTATCTTCCTACTGCAGTTGCCCACCTGGTGTTAAAGTAACAGATAGTACTGCAGCTGCCCACTCCAGTGTTAATAACAGATAGTTCTAGAATAACATCTGATGGATTTAATCAAACACATTAGAATTAATTGGCTTTGGGGGGCTTTCCTGGTGGTCCAATGGTTAGGACTCTGCAATCCCAATGCAGGTGGCCCAGGACTGATCCCTGGTCAGGGAAGTAGATTCTAAATGCAACTAAGAGTCTGCATGCTGCAACGAAGAGCAAAGATCCCATGGGCTGTTAAGACCCAGTACAGCCAAATGAATAAGTAACAAAAACAAAAATTAGTTGGCTTTGAAAGGTGGCCAACATGAATTACACTGAGGAGGATAGCAAAGATTCTGTTCAGTATGAACAAACAGCTGGGCATTGATGAGATACAATTTTAAAAGAGGTTATGAGTTTTGACAGACAGGCAGTGTCTAAGCCTTTAGAAAGCTTACGTGTGGGACTTCTTTGGTGGTTCAGTGGTTAAGAACTTGCCATCTGATGCAGGGGACATGGGTTCAATCCCTGGTGGGGGAAATAAGCTCCCCCATGTGCTCAGAACCACATGCTGGAACTACTGAGCCCACAAGCTCTGGAGCCTGTGTGCTGCAACTAGGACCTGATGCAGCCAAATAAAGAAAGAAATATACATATATTTTTATTTTTATTTATTTATTTATTTATTTACATATATTTTTAAATGCTTATATGCTTTGCTTTGTTTGAGGAACTTGGACTTCACACTGCACTCAGTTGGTTAAATGCATTAAACAGGTGAGTAATAGAAAATTTACACTTCAGACAGATAATTCTTGAAATGAATGGAAAGACAAAGAGGTCAGAGGCAAAGAATAGAGTCTGGAGGTGGAGGGTGGTTTTAAATTATGTAAAAAACAAAACAAAACAAACCAAACCTCTCTGTTACAGCTCTCTTCAAAAGGTGGACCCTAAGTCTCCTCTTATTAAGTACAGGCTGTATTTATTAACTTGCTTCTAGTAAAGTAGAATGTAATGGGATTGACAATAGGTGACTCGTAAGACAAAGTCCTGAAAGGCATTGTGGCTTTCTCTCTATTCTCCCTCTAAGATCACTTGCTCTGGGAGAAGCCAGTTTCCCATATCATGAGGATGCTCAAGCAGTTCTTTAAAAAGAGCAACAAGGTGGGATATTGAGGCCTCTCGCCTCAGGTGAGTGCGCCATCCTGGAATCAGATACTCCAGCCCGAATCAAGCCTTCAGATGACTCCAGTCCTGGCTGACATCTTGTGCACAACCTCGTAAGACACCTTGAGCCAGAACCAGCTAGCTAAGCCACTCTGAATTCCTGATCCACAGGAACTGTGACATAATAAATATTTGTTATTTTGAGCCAGGAAGCTTTGAGGTAATTTATTACACAGCAATAGATAACTAATACAGTGGCTGTGAAAATGACTTAAGTGATTGATACTGAGAGCCAAAACTAGGACTGACAACTGAAATCAAGAGAATTCATGGATTCCAGCTTTTTTTTTTTTTTTTTTGGTCTGGATGGGCATAATGGGTTAAGCAGAGGGATGAGTTCAGCACAAAACTTCCAGTTTCTTATTTTAATGGAAAGGTGATACTGGGATGAACTTGGGTCAAAGGCAGCTGAGGTGGATCAGGCAGGTGAGGGGATGTGGTGGAGAATTATATTAGCAGGACAACCAGAGACATATTAACTTTTGAACATTTTGAATTTAAGACACCTGTGAAGAGATCTTGATATGGTGGAAATGTAAACTGAGCAGCTAAAGCTTGTAAGATATTTTTAACTAGGGATAAGATCTAAAGTTGTTCATGTACAGTTGTTAATTAAAAACAAAGATGCAGACGCTCTCTTAAAGAGAAACTGAAAGAACAAAAACTAGGTTGAGTGACTTTTCTCTTAAGACTTCACTCTATTAGTATGAGTTTAATTCTCTCCCCTCAGAAAAACAAAGTCTAGATAAGTGATATAACATATAATATGTGTATTACAGAATAGTACACTATAGTATATCTAAGTGAAAATCAATACATTAATTTGTTCAACTCAAACTCCAAATTTTAAACCTTTAATTGACAGTTACTTCACTCCATTTTTATATAATGGTAAGCTCTCAATCCCTGAAGGTTTAGATTATGTCTGTCCTAAATGCTTAGCACAGTGGTTTGGATCTAGTGTCCAATAACTGTTTACTGAAATGACAACTGAAAGTAAAAACTTAGGTAGCCTTAATCATTTCTGGAACAGTGACTCTAAAACAAATTAATTAAAATTTTAAGAAAAATTAGGGAGAAAAATCATTAAACAGAGACATACCGATCTGTTTGTAAAACACGAATAAGATGTTCCATAGCTTGAATACCCACTTCCAAGCGGTATTTCTGCACAAAAGAAAAATGTTATTTAAGAAAGGAATATCCAACTTAATAACCTTACTAACTGATAAAGTGTTACAGACCTTAGATAACGATTTGAGGGCTCGCACAGCATCTCTTCGATCATCCAGTAAAGTAGACGAAGCTACTCTGTCACAAAGCTTTTGAATCTGTCATGGAAAAATGAAATAACATAAATAGAATAAAAAGGAAAAAAAAGATACATAAAGTTTCCTCCAAAATTTATACCATTTAATCTGAGGGGGGAAAAAAGGATGTCACTATTTAGGTAGTATTACAGATATCAAATAGATTTTTCACAGAGACTTGAAAAATGGAAGTGGTACAAGAAAAGTCAAATAAAGTTAAGTCATATAAACTAAAAAATTAAAAGAAATTAGTAGAATCAGAGCTTTGCAAATGTACCTATTACAGCTCTTTGAACTAAGAAGGATCCATTAGGGCTATGGTATATGATGTGTTAATAAAGTTAATAAACAAAAATTTTTAAAGTGATGATTGCTTACGTCATAACTTCACCCT
Organism: Ovis aries; assembly: GCF_016772045.2. NCBI lineage: Eukaryota > Metazoa > Chordata > Mammalia > Artiodactyla > Bovidae > Ovis > Ovis aries. The sequence continues at coordinate 91,334,457 of NC_056059.1, read as the reverse complement.
AATGTTTCCACTACATATCTGAATGAGAACAGTCAGAAACTGTTTATCAAAAATTTAGTTTTAAGTGTGCCTCAAAAATCTAGAAGGGTAAAATGTTCTAAGCTTCTAATAAATTTTCAGGAATTAAAATCTGAACTGAATTTTAAAATAAACCTTGGAGCATTATTTAGAATAGAAAAAAATTAGAAACAACTGTCCATCAAGAGAAGAAAAACTAAATAAATTATGGTATATTTGCCAGTCAAATACTATTAAAACTACTCAAAAGATGTTAACTGTACTGACATAAAAATACTGATTTAATAAATAGTGGAAAAAAAAAAGAGCAAGTTGTAAAACTATGTAAATTGTGAGCTCACTGTAACAAAAGAACCAAACTATATATGTATGTAAAACTGCACTAAAGAAGAATCTGGAAACTTAAAAACAACTATAAAACTTCTAGAAGAAAGCAGTGGAGAAAATGCTTGTGGCATAGACACATATACTAACAGTACAATCCATAAAAGAAGAACATAATAATTTGGACTTCATCACTCCTGTTCTTCAAAAGACACTGTTAAGGGAATGAAAAGATAAGCCATAGGAAGGATGAAAAAACATGGAAAACATGTGATAAAGAACAGTTTTTAAAACCATTACACTCGGGTCCTTTATAGCTCCAACAGTTTTTTCCTATCTTATTATGCTGTTATTCACTCTAATAACAGTTTTTACTCAGATTCTATAAATGATTTTGGCATGTCACAAATTTTGCATCCAATGTATCAAAATTAATGGTGTTTAAATACATATAGTGTTTTTCCAAATTATGTTCTGTAGACTTCCAGTGTCCCAGAAGATATTAACAGACTTCTAAGATCACAACCAATGGGAAACATAAGGCTATATACAAAATTAGGTTTCTGCAATGCAGAATTTCTAAGTCTTTACTATACTGATTTCCATTTCTTCACACTACAGATGCAGTATGTTAACTAAGCATAGACTGACCTTTTGATTTTATTCTCCGTTCAGTTTAGCTCAATCGCTCAGTCATGTCAGACTCTTTGCAACCCCATGAACCAGAGCATGCCAGGCCTCCCTGTCCATCACCAACTCCCAGAGTCTACCCAAACTCATGTCCATTGAGTTGGTGATGCCATCCAACCATCTCATCCTCTGTTGTCCCCTTCTCCTCCTGCCCTCGATCTTTCCCAGCGTCAGGGTCTTTTCAAAAGAGTCAGCTCTTCACATCGGGTGGCCAAAGTACTGGAGTTTCAGCTTGAACATCAGTCCTTCCAATGAATACCCAGGACAGATCTCCTTCCTTTATGATGGATTGGTTGGATCTCCTTGCAGTCCCAGGGACTCTCAAGAGTCTTCTCCAACACCGCAGTTCAAAAGCACCAATTCTTCAGCGCTCAGTTTTCTTTATAGTGCAATTCTCACATCCATACATGACCACTGGAAAAACCACAGCCTTGACTAGACGGACCTTTGTGGACAAAGTAATGTCTCTGCTTTTCAATATGCTGTCTAGGTTGGTCATAACTATCCTTCCAAGGAGTAAGCGTCTCTTAATTTCATGGCTGCAATCACCATCAGCAGTGATTTTGGAGCACCCCAAAATAAAGTCAGCCCCTGTTTCCACTGTTTCTCCATCTATTTGCCATGAAGTGATGGGACAGGATGCCATGATCTTCGTTTTCTGACTGTTGAGCTTTAAGCCAACTTTTTCACTCTCCTCTTTCACTTTCATCAGGAGGCTTTTTAGTTCCTCTTCACTTTCTGCCATAAGGGCGGTGTCATCTGCATATCTGAGGTTATTGATATTTCTCCCGGTAATCTTGATCCCAGCTTGTGCTTCCTCTAGCTCATCATTTCTCATGATGTACTCTGCATAGAAGTTAAATAAGCAGGGTGACAATATACAGCCTTGATGTACTCCTTTTCCTATTTAGAACCAGTCTGTTGTTCCATGTCCAGTTCTAACTGTTGCTTCCTGACCTGCATACAGATTTCTCAAGAGGCAGGTGAGGTGGTCTGGTATTCCCATCTTTTTCAGAATTTTCCAGTTTGTTGTGATCCACACAGTCAAAGGCTTTGGCATAGTCAATAAAGCAGAAATAGATGTTTTTCTGGAACTCTCTTGCTTTTTCGATGATCCAGAGGATGTTGACAATTTGATCTCTGGTTCCTCTGCCTTTTCTAAAACCAGCTTGAACATGTGGAAGTTCACGGTTCACGTACTGCTGAAGCCTGGCTTGGAGAATTTTGAGCATTACTCTACTAATGTGTGAGATGAGTACAATTGTGCGGTAGTTTCATCATTCTTTGGCATTGCCTTTCCTTGGGATTGGAATGAAAAACTGACCTTTTACAGTTCTGTGGCCACTGGTGAGTTTCCCAAATTTGCTGACATACTGAGTGCAACACTTTAGCAGCAGCATCTTTCAGGATTTGAAATAGCTCCACTGGAATTCCATACCTCCACTAGTTTTGTTCGTAGTGATGCTTTCTAAGGCCAACTTGACTTCACATTCCAGGATGTCTGGCTCTAGGTGAGTGATCACACCATCGTGATTATCTGGGTCGTGAAGATCTTTTTTGTATTGTTCTTCTGTGTATTCTTGTCACCTCTTCTTAATATCTTCTGCTTCTGTTAGTTCCATACCATTTCCATCCTTTATTGAGCCCATCTTTGCATGAAATGTTCCCTTGGTATCTCTAATTTTCTTGAAGAGATGTCTAGTCTTTCCCATTCTTTCCCATTGTTTTCCTGCTCACATTTAGAAATTATTCATACCTTAAGTTGAATTTATTTCTTAGTAATTATACTGACTTTCAAAAATGGAATAAAACTTTCTCTTTATTAAGTAATTGGTTGACAGTTTTTCTCATTTTTTTTTAACCAGGAGAAAAACTACACAATTATCTTCTGCAAACACGAATCTCACTACTCTCAGCTTAAAGAATTCCTTAAAGCTACAGAGTTTTCCTGAGTATGACTGTAAAACTGTTAGCTAAAGATAGATTTCTTTTCTAGTGAGTTCAAATTATATATCTTCAATTAACTTTGATTAATAAATAAAATCACTAGTTTTTTCAGAAAGTTGAAAAATGTAACATAAAAACTAATTACTAAAGTGTACTATGTATATATGAAAATTCCTGAGTTTGGGTAAATATGTCTCAAGACTATTTTTAAGACGACAAACATGCTGGGAGTTCCCTGATGGCCTAGTGGTTGAGATTCCAGGCTTTCACTGCTGTAGACAAGTTCAAGGTTGGAGAACTGAGATTTTGCAAGCCACCTGATGCAGCCAAACAAAACGAAAAGAAAAAAAGACTATAAACATGCTTTTTATCTATTAAACTTGGGTTTTAATGGCAAGCACATATTCTTCTCAACTGGTGATTTTAATCCAAACTTTCTCTCTAGTGCCTTAAGACAATTAAATCACCATGCTGCAAAATCAATAAGTCAAAAATGAATGTAAGAACAACTTATTTATCCAGAGCCATAATTAAGCTATTTCAGATACTTTCTGTCAGCCACCAAAATGGCCTTTTCACTTTATTGATTTCTGATAGCAATCTAAAACTAATTACAACCTTCTCTGGCTTCTTAAAGAACATAATTATAAGCTTTCTTGGCATTTAAATCTAAGTCCTCTCCAATATCAGATACAGGGATGTTTTAGCTGATAAATGAAGAAATGAACATAAAAATCTTTGAACAGTACCTGGCACTATAAATGCTCAATAAATGTTAACAAACTTAATTATTACTAAACTTCTATGATTCCTTTGTATTATTTTTCTATCCTATTAGGCTTTTGACCGTCATTGACATCACGTATGTTTCTAACAGGTCATTCAAATTTTGCAGATTTTCAGTGAGAAATCTGATCATTAAGCTAGAAAGTAATATGTCTATAACTCCAAACTATTCAGGCTTCAACTCAAGACTGAGTACATGGACTTTGCAACTTCTACTTTTGCTGTGAGAAAGCCTTATTACCTTGTAATAATATTTCACAGAGTTGGAGTTTCTGAGTAAGTGATCTCTCCAAGATGAAGTGTTATGCTCCTAGTTTTTACAGACAATGGAAACCAAATGAAGGAAATTATTATATATGTTTCAAACCTTACAAAGACTTAGCCATATTTTAGGTCAAACACAGGTCTGTATCTTTTAGGTGACATTTCAGTCCAGTTCACTCACTCAGCTGTGTCTGACTCTTTGTGACCCCATGAACTGCAGCATGCCAGGCCTCCCTGTCCATCACCGACACCCGGGGTTCACCCAAACCCATGTGCATTGAGTCGGTGATGCCATCCACCCATCTCATCCTCTATCGTCCCCTTCTCCTCCTGCCCTCAATCTTTCCCAGGGTCAGGGTCTTTTCCAATGAGTCAGCTCTTCGCATCTGGTGGCCAAAGTACTGGAGTTTCAGCTTGAACATCAGTCCTTCCAATGAATACCCAGGACTGATCTCCTTCCTTTATGATGGACTGGTTGGATCTCCTTGCAGTCCCAGGGACTCTCAAGAGTCTTCTCCAACACCACAGTTCAAAAGCACCAATTCTTCAGCGCTCAGTTTCCTTTACAGTTCAACTGTCACATTCATACATGACTACTGGAAAACCATAGCCTTGACTAGATGGACTTTTGTGGTCAAAGTAATGTCTCTGCTTTTCAATATGCTGTCTAGGTTGGTCATAACTTTCCTTCCAAGGAGTAAGCATATTTTAATTTCATGGCTGCAATCACCATCTGCAGTGATTCTGGAGCCCCCCCAAAATAAAGTCAGCCCCTGTTTCCACTGTTTCTCCATCTATTTGCCATGAAGTGATGGGACAGGATGCCATGATCTTCGTTTTCTGACTGTTGAGCTTTAAGCCAACTTCTTCACTCTCCTCTTTCATCAAGAGGCTCTTTAGTTCACTTTCTGCCATAAGGGTGGTGTCATCTGCATATCTGAGGTTGTTGATATTTGTCCCATCTTGATTCCAGCTTGTGCTTCCTCCAGCCCAGTGTTTCTCATGAGGTACTCTGCATATAAGTTAAATAAGCAGGGTGAGAATATACAGCCTTGATGTACTGCTTTTCCTATTTGGAATCAGTCTGTTGTTCCATGTCCAGTTCTAACTGTTGCTTCCTGACCTGCATATAGGTTTCTCAAGAGGCAGGTCAGGTGGTCTGATATTCCCATCTCTTTCAGAATTTTTCGGTTGGTTGTGATCCACACAGTCAAAGGCTTTGACATTTACCAAGAAAAAAATTTGTAGCACAAATATACTTAACTCCTATTCAGAGTATTTCAAATACTTCAAAGACCACTGAATATTTCAAAGACACTTATTCTATTTATTCCTGACTTGAAACACAAACGAAATGCAGTATAATTGTGTTCATTATCTATTCTTTTCTTCTTGAGTTATTAGAACCCTCTGTGTTTTAGCTGGGCACAAAGGTTGTCCATCTAGACTACCTTCCAAGCTCTCCTTACACCCAGGCATAGAAAGTGACTAGCTTTCTATGAGTGAGTTGTACCTTCCAAGTCATGTCCTTAAAAGGAAGCTATATGCTCATTTCTCTTTCTCATTCCCTTAGCCTGGGACTTGAATCTGATGCTAGTGAAGCATCTCCAACAAGACACTATCGTAGGGGATGGCAGAACAAGATAAAAAGCAGCAGCTGGGCCCCCGGACGACCCTGAGGAACAGAACTAACCTACCCAAGGGATCACCTTCTAATGAGACTTTTATTGGAAAAAGACACAAACTCTTATCCTGGTTGCTGCTGCTGCTAAGTCACTTCAGTTGTGTCTGACTCTGTGCGACCCCATAGACGGCAGCCCACCAGACTCCCCCGTCCCTGGGATCCTCCAGGCAAGAACACTGGAGTGGGTTGCCATTTCCTTCCCCAATGCATGAAAGTGAAAAGTGAAAGGGAAGTCACTTAGTTGTGTCCAACTCTTAGCGACCCCATGGACTGCAGCCTACCAGGCTCCTCCATCCATGGGATTTTCCAGGCAAGAGTACTGGAGTGGGTTGCCATTGCCTTCTCCCTTATCCTGGTTAGACCTCTGTTATAGTAGCTGATCCAATACCTAAACTTATAAGATATTTTACAGGAGTGGAAACTAAGGTTCAGGGGTGAAGAAATGCACCCCAAAGTACACTGCTAGTTCGGTGGTATGGCCCAGATTCTAAATGAGCCATAGAGGTCTTATTCCAAAGCCCACGCTGTTTCTACTATTCTTACACTGCCTAACACTTATCTTACACTGTGCAAGGAAATGTGAGCCTGAGCACCTGCTGCAAACTATAGGCATTGCAAGATTTCTTCCTTGGAAACAGGGGAACATGGTAACACAGTTTCTGTGAAATGCTTCCACCAGCACTACACCCCACCAACGATGCTGATTAACCTTGGCCTTAACTGCCCAGTCACAGTACAGATGGAATAGCCCCTTGTTCCAAGGGAGTTGGAGCTTTACATTGGGAAAGCTATAATCAGAAGCTGCTGCTGCTGCTGCTAAGTTGCTTCAGTCGTGTCCAACTCTGTGCGACCCCATAGACGGCAGCCCACCAGGCTCCTCCATCCATGGGATTTTCCAGGCGAGAGTACTGGAGTGGGTTGCCATTGCCTTCTCCGATAATCAGAAGCTATCAGGTATGTAAGAAAAAGGCAGCACCATATGTAAGTACTTCAGAAATTAATACACTCACTTTGAAAGAATCCGGCTGAGATAATAAAGACAAACTGGAACAGAAGGAGGTTATAGAAAATATGTCAGTTCATTATAACAAACATGAAGTACAGTTTTTTAAAAAAAAGACATTAGGGTGCGGACAATGGGCAAAGAGCTGTAGAGATAGATAAGGCAAAAGGATACTTGAAAAAACTGAATTTAAGAGGCCAAGAGGCTTGAGAAGAATAAACTGTCTGAAACAGCTACTGTTTAGAATTCAACTTCTAGCATTTTGTCCTTGGGCAATACATGCACATGTGCATTCATAATTACAAGAACAACCACTCCAGCACAGTAACAGAAAGGGAACAAGACAGGAGTACCTTCAATGCCCATTCCTGGAGGACTTTCATTTTTCCCTTTACATACTTCTACAGCTTTTCCTTCAACAAGTATGTATTCAAATGTCTCTCTTATCATTAAAAAAAAAAAAGATTCAGAGAATCAAAAAGCATCAGTGAATAAGCTAGCTGAAGTTTGATATGAATCAGCAATCACTCTTCAATATCTCAGAATATTCTAGCTTTGGTAAGGTTAAAGGAGTGACAGAGTCTGAAGAAGTCGGTGCCGTAATTTTGAAGCTGGTAATTCATTCATTCATTCGAAAAATGTTACAGAGTGCTGCTACCCTCATGGGAGCCATGGTCAGTGCAACCAGAGTCGTGTTTGTGACAAGATAAATTCAGAAACTGGACTAAGCAAAGGCGTGAGGGATGAGTAAAACAGTGAGGGAGATGAGGTACAGTCATAAAATAAGTCACAGAGATATAATGTACAGCATAGGGAATATAGTCAATAATACTGCAGTAGCTTTGTATGGTGACAGATGGTAATTAGACTTATAGTGATGATAATTTTGTAATGTATAAAAATATCAAACCACTACATCGTACACCTGAAACTTATAAATCAATTATACTTCAATAAAAAAGAAAGAAACTATGATTATAAATTAGCAACTTCTGTAACAGTTGGTTACGTTTATGGTTAATTTAAAAAAACTGGGCTTGCATATTATATGTTCATGAGTATGAGTGTCTGTGTTGTCATTTCATTTTTCCTAGAAATCCATTTTTATGTTTTACAAAAGTATTGGTCTGTGATAAATTGGAACAGGGGGCACGGGGAAACCAATCCACTGGTCCTTCACCACAGTCAGTTTGAGAAATACTGCTAAATTGCTTAATATTTTGCTGGGGCCTGCAAAATTCTATTTTGGGAAAATAGAAGTGGATCACTTTAGAAGGTACATACTCAAATGAAACTATAAAAGCAAGGAGACAACAGAATAAATTAAAAACAAGTAAGAAATAAACAGAAAATACTAAGTATGATGAAGGAAATGATTATAGAGAAATGAGATAGAGACTGGAAGGACAATACTGCTTTGGATAGCATAGCCGATCAGAAGGCCTCAAGTTAAGCAGTGATTTGGATTTGGTGGATGTGTGGGTTAAGGGTAACAAGAATACAGCAAGCAGAAAAGCAGAGTGAAAGAGGACCTTACCATCAGAAGAAAAAAGGACAGTATTTTAGAACTGAAGAGTATGTTTATTCAGTGTCCCAAATGGGATCCTGAGGTGAAGGACTTTGTTGCCAGCAACTCACTCACTCTCTCAGAAACTGACCAATGAGGCCACTTAGTAATTTAAAGAAAATGCATGAATTTACTAGTCAAAGGCTGTTATCCTAGTTGACACTCTTACCTACAAAGGAATTACAAGTTTAAATCCCACAGATTTTAATGCTACCTTGCTCCTTTTTAGGTAACATTTTGCTGCCATTATTGATGAAAAGAATGAGTTACAATACAGAAAATATGAATCCGGTCTACTTTTGTAAAAAGTCAAATATTTCCTAGGCCTTTTAGCAAAGTACTCATCACAGCATACTACCAAGGCACAACATTTCAGATGACCATTCTGCAGACTTGAAAAAAGTGACCTTCAAAGAATTTTACTGCCTGAATCAACAGAGATGCAAATGTGGTTGACCCTTCAACAACAGATCTGAGCTGTGCAGGTCCACTTATATTTGGATTTTTTTCAACAGTAAATACTATAGATTCTCAATCAATTAAATCTGAGGCTATGGAGGAACAGAGGATACACAGAGACAACTATAAATTACAAGAGGATTTTCCACTGTGCAGAAGGTTGGTATTGTTCAAAAGTCAATGCATAGTCAATACATGTAAGGTTATATAACAGAATACTGGTAACAACCATAAAAGACACTTTAGCCTATTTACTTGAAACAAAGAAACTTTTAATTAAAAAAAAACAAACAACCACAACTCTTGCTGTGGGGACCCAACTATGTTCATTAATTAGTAAATAGAAATATTCTAATACCTACTGCTAAAATTTAAAAAAAATCAAATATCTGTGAATATAACTATCTTAGTTTATAAATAAACTCGTTTATGTGATAAACACTGGTAAATGCAAAGCAAACACTCTGGAAGGATGTACACAAAACTTCCTTTGAGATTACTCCTAGTAACGGGAAATAAGATTGTGGAGAGAGGAAGAAAGGGGCAATTTGAGCCTATATATTGATTTGGATTATTTATAATAAGCATGTTTTCAACTAGTGCTTCAATAACAGAAACATTTAAAGACACTTCCAGAATATATCAGCCCTTGCTCTTATTCTAGTACCTGCTTTAACAGATCACCTGACTGACTCACTGTTCATCTACTTTCTGAACACAAGTGGTGCTTGTAATTTCTGATAGTTATGCTCTACAGTTATCATGGACACTGAATTGGCAGATACTTAACCACTGTACTGGAGAAGGCAATGGCAACCCACTCCAGTACTCTTGCCTGGAAAATCCCATGGATGGAGGAGCCTGGTAGGCTGCAGTCCATGGGATCGCTAAGAGCTGGACACCACTGAGCGACTTCCCTTTCATTTTTCACTTTCATGCATTGGAGAAGGAAATGGCAACCCACTCCAGCGTTCTTGCCTGGAGGATCCCAGGGACGGGGGAGCCTGGTGGGCTGCCGTCTATGGGGTCGCACAGAGTTGGACATGACTGAAGCAACTTAGCTGCAGCAGAACCACTGTACCTACGGGAAATGCAGGCCCAGGATGTTATAAGCCTCTGGTAACATTTTCATCATTGGATCAAATACATAACCTTGTTTAATGTGTGCTTCTGTTTAAAGACACCTTGCTCAATATATATCTTGATTCATTAACACTGAACTCACAGCTAAAAGTGCTATTACTCATGCCTGAGGGAAGTTAATTTAACAAACATATTTTCTCCATAAGGCACATCACAATTTCCTTACCCTTCGCAACACTAGGTAAGAGCTCAGCACTATACTTGGGGCCAGTTTTAACTGTGAAATCAACAAAAAGCACAAAAATGCAAAACACATGACACTAAACAGACTGTGAAAAAGACGCATGATTACAGTATGGGGATGGGATTTAAAACCATTAAGCTCTGCAGCAACTAGGTGAAGCTGAACACTAGCTACATTCTCAAGGCAGGATGTGCAGGCTTCAGTTCCATCCCAGGCCTCTCTGCTCTCTTTTCTAACCTGATCTGCTTCACTGAATAATGATGTTACCCAGCTGACACTGCTGGGATTTGATACTGTGATTCTTGCATTAAACAGAGAACTATGTATTAACAACAACAACAAACCCAGTTCTAATGAGAAAACATACATGTGAGTAAAATTTAACCGACAGTTTTATTTAAAAGGATTGAAGGGAGTAATTAAGAAGGAAAAACTTCAGAGACAGCAGTATTTCAACTAATTCATACTATGCTAACTAGGTACTAGATTTTCTCAGAGATAAATACAATGATGAATTAGACATGGATTGAAAGAGTCAGACAAAATTGAACAACTGACCACTCACTCTTGTTATCAAGATATAGTCTCTTAGAAGAAGGTACGTAGTTAAGAAAACTAAAATTCCGGTGTCTTAAGTAATTTCTAATAAAGTAGCTTTATGTTTTAATATGCAAAGATCTCCAAGACATACCAAAGAAAAAGATAGCTGCAGAACCCTATAAACAGTGTATCATTTATGAAAAAGAGATAAACATGCTCATACAAATATATAATTCCATACTGAATGATTATTTATAAGCGTGTAGAAGGATTTATACCAAAATAAGAATAGTAATTATTTCAGGAAACAGAACTGAAATTGGAGACGGTAGTCAAAGAGGACTTAAACTTTACCAGTATTGTTTGCCATTTTGTATAATAAAAAAAAGGCTAATTAGTAAAATAACATGTATAACATCATGTAGCTCATGGAGGTGATTATGTATCAGGACACTTGCCTGATGAGACTGTCATGTGAAATTCACAAGTTCACTTGTCAAGAAAAATATGAAAAGGACAAAAAATTCCATTAATAACTGGTAAAGCGGGCATAGTCAGAATTACAACCTCATAACCTATGGCACAGTGGTAAAGAATCTGCCTGCCAATGCAGGAGATGGGGGTTCAATCCTTGGATCAGGAAAATACCCTGGAGTAGGAAATAGCAACCCACTTCAGTATTCTTGTCTGGAAAATTCCATGGACAGAAGATCCTAGTGGGCTACAGTCCATGGGATAAGAGTTGGACACAGCATGAAAGCACAGCATAATCTGAATTTGTTTGCTTGTTGTTTACTAATAGTGCAAATTTGTTTACTAATAGTTTATTTTTACTCAGTGATACACAAAAGAGACCAAAAAAGAAGCAAAAGGAAAAGGAATGAATAGGGAAAACAATTTGAGATGAGGAATATGAAAATAAGAAATCACTGAGAATTAAGAAGGGAAAAAGAGAAGGTACCATAAAACTAGGGTGCTGAGGTATATTTCAAGGACTCTGACAAAAAGCAGTTTGCAGTATTTTTTCACAATTCCTAATAGAAATTCATATTTTCTAGTATTCAGTAACTATTTAACTGACATGTGAAAATGAAAGTCAGTAATGCCCATTAAAAAAAAATCAAATTCAACCATTCAATCATTTATTCAACAGATACTTATCAAGCACCTAACACCAACTTTTTTCTTTTCTTTCCTTCCTTTTTAAAAACATCTTTTTGGCTGCTATGCATATAGGATCTTAGTTCCCCAACCAGGGATGGAATCTGTACCCCCAGAACTGGAAGCATAGAGTCTTAACTATGAGACTGCCAGGGAAATCCCCCAAGTTATTTGATATAACTTTGCCTTCATGAGGTTTTAAACATAGTTATAACTTCTTTTGAGAGAACTTCCCTAACTATGACTATAGGACTAAAATAATTCATGCTAATCAACAGTCAATTTGATTTATGTTGTTTTAATGAAATAAAAAGTTACTGGTTTTGATTACAGAAAGAGCCAGACATTTGTTTTAAAACAAATTCCATCACTGAGAAGATTTTACAAAAAAAAAAGCAAGAGCCAGACTTATCTTCAGATGATCTGAACTGTTTCAATCTTAAAGTGGTGGTGGTGGGGGGGTGCGGATTACAAAGTCAAACACCAGTCTCTTTTCAGATCAATCCATAAACCTAACACAATCTATTTCCATTACAATTACTAATAAGTTAGCCAACATAATATACTGCTTCATGTATTCCCCATGCTTTCTCTAAGAAATTATCTGTTTTCCAAAAGCAAACGCTTTTAAGCAAGGCATCATACTGAAACTTGTCTAACAAATAACCTATCACAAATGCTAGCATTTCAAAGTCTAACAGCATATAAGTTTCCAAATTATAAACTTTAATTATAAATTTTATAAATTATAAAAACTTGTGACTTTTTATACAGAGTTTATGGCATTTCTGCCTGAGGTATAAAAATATAAGCATGCCTTTTCTAGGATATCTACAACAGCAAAACCAGACAAAGCAGTATAAATAATAAGAGGAACATGTACAAAAAGAAAGACAAATTTATATAAGAAATTCTTATATTCTCTCCTAAAAGATAATTCAAGTGATTACAATTATAAATCATAAAACATCAAGAATTATTTAGTCCTTTTAGGTTACCCAAAGGGCAAGAGTTCATGAACTCTATAAAACTAATGATAACAAGGGACTTCTATTTTAAATGCAGCATTCCTTTAAAAAATATATCCTCTAGGAACATTTTATCCAATATATGTTTCTCAGAACACTAGACCTACATGGTTTCCTGGAGGGAGAAAAAGGATATGATCAATCAGATTTGGCAAACACAACTTACTTTCTAACTCCATCTTGAAAATATTTGATGCGTAACATACTGTCTATGTAATAAACCTTGTACAAATATCAGGTTTTCTGTTTTGTTTTTGACCATCACACAGTATATGTCTTTAGTAACAAAATCCTTTCAACTACAGCTACTCACATTCTTTGGGATACCCTTTGATATGTAAAATTTAAATGATACAAATACTCTACATAATTAACCTTCAAGAAAGCCATGTAGTTTTCAATAGGCACTACTTTTAAAGACTATGAGACACCTTTGGTTGGGTATAGTGGTGGGCTGCAGTCCATGGGGTCGCTAAGAGTTGGACACAACTGAGCGACTTCCCTTTCACTTTTCACTTTCATGCACTGGAGAAGGAAATGGCAGCCCACTCCAGTGTTCTTGCCTGGAGAATCCCAGGGATGGGTGAGCTTGGTGGGAGGCCATCTATGGGGTCACGCAGAGTTGGACACGACTGAAGTGACTTAGCAGCAGCAGTGATCAAAACACAAATCATTATTATGGCTTTCTCTGATACTGTTATTGTAAGAGAGCTAAGAGAGAAAACACATACCAGTTCCAACACTGACTGGGTTATTAATACAGAATATGAACCACGAATCCAGATATAGGAGTTTCAAGCTACACATTTTATAGTAACGTGGGATATAATGTGCTCGACTAAACCAAAACTATGTCTAAATTTAAGCGCACATTCCTTAATAACAATTTTTATTAAAAGAAGCTACAGCTGTGTCCATAAAGCCCTTTTGCTTTTCAAGTCAGCTGACCAAAGTCTGATCTAAAAAAAGACACTTTAGCAGTACAGTAATTGTACATATCTTTTCTGGACTTTTGCAGCTTTCATGTTGTGGGACACAATTTGAGAGGAGAACCCCACCCCTATGATTTATCATCACAAATAGCTAACATTTTTCTTGGAATCTGCAAGAAACTCACCTTCAAAAAAGAAAAGAAGATATTAGTTGGAAGACAGATGGAAAATTAAGCATGTCTGAGCTCTCAAAAGGGCTTCCCAGTTTGAACTAGTAGTAAAGAACCTGTCTGCCAATGCAGGAGACTCAAGAGACTAAGGTTCAATTCCTGCGTCAGGAAGATTCCCTGGAGGAGGGCACTGCAACCCACTCTGGTATTCTTGCCGGCAGAATTCCATGGACAGAGGAGCCTGGTGGGTTACCAGTCCACTGGGTCACAAAGAGCTGGACAGGACTGAGGTGACATAGCACTTAGCATGAGCAAACAAACGAGTAGGATATTTACTATAATCAGTGTTTATCTGGACCTAGCAAAGTACGCCAAGGCTGCTGCTGCTGCTACGTCGCTTCAGTCGTGTCCGACTCTGTGCAACCCCATGGACTGCAGCCTACCAGGCTCCTCCGTCCATGGGATTCTCCAGGCAAGAGTACTGGAGTGGGGTGCCACTGCCTTCTCCCATGCCAAGGCTAAGGAGGCTTTAATCATCAGAAATCAGTTACTGCCTTTCTCTACTGAAGTAAAAAACAGAAATCAAATTAAAAAGTATTTGACTCTGTGAAATATGAAAGGTTTAATGTGAATGAAACTCCAGACTTAAAATATTTCAAACTTTATAGAATTATTGACCATCATATGATCTAAACACAAATATTTACTACTTTGTTTCGAGAGAACATCTTAATACCAGTCCAAAGTTACTGTTAACTGAGTATGAAAAGCTAGGTAACATAAAATCAATAATACAACTCCAATATTTAGAAGAAATTTGAGTTAAGGAAAAGCAGGAAAGCAGTCAAAGCACAGCAAATCAGAAAAATCCCTGAAGTAAAAAGTTTGACATTATTAATTTTAATCATTTCAGAACTTTGATTTCTACAGTCTTTAAAAAGTATTAACACCTAGTAATTTGCAGTTGATATGATTATAGATCTGTGATTTCTTTCATAATACCGTAATAAATAATTTAACAAATATTGAGTATGACTATGGAAAAACAGTTTAAAATATATATGAACACTGCACCAAAGATGCTTAAGAATCTAGAAGAGATGGGGCAGATATAAAGGGTAGAAAGTCTAACAAATGCACAATCTAGCTAATCTGAAGATTAATCAGAGGAGAAATACTATCTGCAGTTAACTGGATGGAAAAATAAGGGGTGCAAATTAGGGAAGGGATCCATGATGGATTTGAAGGTGAGGTAGAACTTAGGACAATGAAAAGAGGCTTTCCACTGGAAAAGATGAGGAAGCAAGAAAGAAGGGAAACCGCAATGGAAATAATGTAATTTTGCAGAAATGGACAAAACTACAAAATACTGATAAAGCAGAAGTTAGAAATTCTAAGCTCTGGCAACTAGAATATCCAGGTCACATCAAATCACCAATTAAAAGATCTAATATTATACCAACAGTCTACCAATGCTCTATAAATACTCCTAAATTGGTGGCTTATAATGCTGTATACCAATTACTCTTCCTGATGGAACGAGATGGTGAAATAAATTCTATTCATACTGAGTAAATAGTGTAATAGTAACTCAGAGTAAACTATTAATTCTCATCAGAAGACATTGGTTTTCCAATTTTGAATATACACGTTCAAGGTTAGGCAAGAACAAGGGCCCCCCACTTCCCTTTCAGTTTATATACACGTGATACACAAGTGATTCCAGTCTCACTTTGAAATCATGATATAAAAGCTGTGTTGTTCCATTCACTATGGCAAGATCAAAGTGCTCTAGTCTCAGCCCTGCATTACTGTGCAAGTGGCTTCAGTGCTCTGTGCTTCAGTCTCCTAACTTGTAAAATACTGCAGTTCCACCTGGATGATGTGCAAAGGGCCTTTCTGCTTTAATATCCTATACTCAATTAGTCGTACACCATCTTTTCTGGAGAGGACATTGTGACAAGACTATAACAACAACAAAAAAGAAAGTATTCTTTTCCTGAAAACATGTAATAAGGGACTTCCCTGGCAGTTCAGGGGTTAAGACCTCAAGCTCCCAAGGCAGGGGGTACAGGTTTAGTCTCTGGCCTGGGAACTAAGATCACACATGTTGCATGGGACAGCCAAAAAAGAGAAAAAAAAAAGTAATAAAAACTTAGCTTTTATTGAACACATACTAAGTGCTAGCTTCTTTCCATTTTTTATTTCACTTAATCCTCATTACACCCATCAGAGTAGGCATTTTTCTCATTTTACTCATAGGGTATTAGTCATCTCTTGCCTGTTCAATCTAATGAGAGGTGGAAGGCAAGGATTCAAATCAAGTTCTAATAAACCACACTTTAAAACCTAGTGCCTCAAACAAAAATATCTGATATATAACATACATGAACAAAAGCTGAAGAGGTGGGCTGTGACTATGGTAACCTGGAGAGAGCATGTGTATGTGTATGTGCGCGCGCATGTGTGTGCACATGACCGTGTGTGAAATCTCCTGATTTTCAAATGAAGGAAAGCAGATTCACCAGCTTTCAGCTTCTGCTTTAAACAGTTCTAACTCAGATGACATTAATTTTAATAATCACATAAATTCCCCAAATTCCCAGATATGTATTAAAATACAGACATCAGCAATAAAGTCTAGGCTTTGACGTAAGGCAAGCTTTGTTTGAATCCTGGCTCCATTACTACTAGTGTGACTTAGGTCAAGTGACTTCACCTCTCTAATCCTCAAGTGTTCACTTGTAAAGTGAGGATACTATCACCTATCCTACAAGGTGGTTGGGGAGCTAAGGAAAATAAGAATGTAAACTACAAAGAACACAGAACCCAGCACAAGGTAAGAACCTGGCAAATGAAAGCTATCATTGAACCTTCAGGATCCTAGTAACACAGAACATAGGATCAACATTCACAGACAATCCAGTAGTGTCTACAAATACTAACCACAGTTTACTTTTACAATGCCATACTTTGTCACTTTTTTGTAGACCTAAAATTACTCTCAAACCAATAGTTAAAAAAAAGTCATACACTTATTCCTAACAGACACTAACCAAACTTCGAGATTTATCCTAAACCTAAAATCGAACCAACTTATCAAAAATTGTGTTGAGTAGCTAACAATTTTTTTAAAGTGACGCTGCAAATCCTGTTTACACGAGTTCAGACTTCTGAATGGGGAGAATGGAAGGGACGCGTGTTCCCAAAGCATTTTGAGCGCCAAAGATCCCCACAACGACCAAGCGAGTATTTCCCAAATAGTGGGCGAGGCTGAAAAACGGGGTCCGAACTAATGACACCTGAAAGAACGACCTGCCTCTAGTTGAATGGGCAGGGGCAGGTGGCTTTGTGACCCAAACTATCGTATTATTCTTAGCCACTTGCTCTGGTCAACTGCTGGGTTTAAACCTTCCTGCAGTTTTCCTCAAAGCCCCATTCCAGACTGCGAGGGAGGTGGACTTTAGGTTAATCACCGCCAGTGAAGACACTGGCGAAAAGGGAGGGACAGGCCCGCGGCCCCGAAGGGCGTGGGAGGCAGGTCAGGCCACTTCTGCCCAGGATGGATGCCTTTCCCGGAGGTACCACCGCGGACCACCACCAAGCGGCCTGTGGAGCTTCGGGGCGCGGCTGCTGTCAGCAGGGCCAAGCCGCCGCGCTGGGGGTTGTGCTGCGGGTGTGAGGGAATAACTTGCGGGTTTCAGGAGAGGAAAAGAGGCACGGGGGCAAAAGGGGAGGCGGCATGTAGACTCCCGGCCCACGGTGACGCGCAGGGGGGTGACCTCCGGGCCCCTATGTCCTCCGTCCCGGTTTCTGCCCGGACCCTTCCCAAGTCCCGGACCCGCCGCTCCTCTCACCGTCTCGGCTTCTGTGTGCTGGGGTCCGGCACTCTGACCCCCCATAACCCCGCGGAGGAAATTCATCTTGCCGCTCAGCCACGGGCTCTACCGGCCTTTTCGGGAAAGAAGAGATAACTTCCCCTGTCCTCCGCAGGGCCCGACCCCCAAGCCTGCACTTTGCACTCCCCGGCCGCCACCGCCACAGCCTACTCGGCGGCCGCTCCAGCCCCCTAAGCCCGGAAACAGCGTCCGCCACCAGTTGAGATGCGCATGCGCGGCGACGTGGCATTACGTGGCGGCTCGAAGGGCGAAGGCAAACGAGCAAAGTAGGCGAGAGGCGGCTGGTAGCCCAGGTCCTCCTAAGCCCCGCCCACTGCGAAGGCTCCGCCCTCCCCCGTAAGAACACGCCTCCCACTCCAGCCTTCGGCTGGTGCCTCCTGCTGGCCCCAACCACCCACGTGGTGCGAGCCCGGCCCTGCCGGCAGGAGACCTTACGGATTGTGTACGCATTTTGGCTTGCAAGGTGTTTAATTGTTGCCGGGCGGGACTTACTGCAAGCTGTCAAGTCTGGGGTTGTGTTTTGTTGAGTAGAAAGAGAAATTGTCCTTCGGCCGACGTGACAGGTAAGGGGTCCCGGCCTCTGGGAGGGTTCATTTGGTTTTGCGGTATAGCAGTACGAGCTTTGTGGCCTTCTCATCCCCACAAATTGCATTTCTTTACAGGGCTTTGTTTGGTGAAAAAAAGGGTACTTGAGCCCCCTCATTCCATTGCCACGGGAGGGCGCATTTCTCAGCTTTTGCTCTTCCAACCTGCTAAAAGGAATTCCTGGATCTAAACACCAGGTACACCGCTATTTTCTAGGGGTGTGAGGAGGAAACCAATCCAACCCTGCGTTTGGCTTACTAGATTAAATACATTGATCTGCAGTGTCATTTTGACAGCAGGGAACATAATGTTTTGTTATTAATGCTAAACTCTTAGATTTTCAGCGTGTGTCTGGGGGGTTAGCATGAAAAATATTCGTTTTTCAAATCGGTAAGCCTTGTTTCTTTTGAAATGAGAGTGCCAGATACACATGCTTATGGAGTAGTCTTGTCAATGCCTTGAACGTGAAAGCGCAGAGTCTAGTTATAACTGATTCATACACCACTCCCCTTGGATGCCCCACAGGTCTCAGACTCCCCAACCTTCCTTTAAAAAAAAAAAAATCAGTATGCTTCGTTCATGTGCCCTGCTGCACTCATCAGTATCACTAGCCAAATAATTGCCTAAGCTGGAAGGAGGAGGCTGGGAGGAATCTGAAACTCTGGAATTCACCCCCGCATGTCCAGTAGTCAAATCCTGTCATGCCTATTTATAGACTATTTTTCAAATAGGTCTCTGCTCTCCATGCTCTCTGCCTCTGACATGGTTTATGTTCCCATCATTCTTCACCAAGATTACGGGCAATAGCTTCCTAACTGGTTTGTCAGCATTTAAGCCTTGGGTTTCTTCCAGTCACCCAAGTCCACTCTTGGGTGAGCCTGACAATGACAAAACATCTGTCCATGTTAGTCCTCGTCTGAAAATCCTCCGGTTGTCGCCCATTCACCTCAAAATAAAATCCAAACTCCTTAGCTTGATGTATAGGCCTGTTATGTTCTGGCTCTTGCCTGTTTTTTCAGCTCCTGCCTCCCACACATACTCTGGATATAGGCCTGGATAAGTCCTTCCCCTCCCTCCACTTCATCAAGGAAACTCCTGCTAGTTCCTTAAAATTTAACTTTGGTATCTTCAGAAAGCTCTCCCTGAAATCTAGATAACATGTGTATATGCTATTCCTTTGCAGTTGTTAATATGTGGGAAGCTCTCAATAAATGCCTATTGAGCCAGACTGTTAATGGCAGAATGTGTTATTCATTTTTATATCTCTGTGGCTTAGCATTGTCACATAAAAGGTGATATTGATAGATACATGAAGAAAGCATTAAAGGGTATATGAATATAATGATGAGGAGGAAGGTCCTTTTTTTCATCTGTAGGGTGGGTTTGCAGATAACACATATCACAAAGGCTATGGTGCAGTTTCCTTTGCTAGTGCCAAGGTTTTAAGCTTCTGTGAGTTGGAGAACAGTGGGGATCATACTGCCAAAAATATTGTACACTAAGCATTGTCCTCTGTTTTAAAACTGGACACTTGACAGTTTGCTTTAGATATTTTCCACCAGGGCATTTCCTTGCAGCCTAAAAAAAGTAACCAATAAATGCTCAGCATTTTTATTACCAAGTAATATCTGCAAAGAACTTCATCTAGTCCTTAAGTGTCACCCCTCCCTGAGCCTCTCCTCACCTCTAGGGGTAAAGCTCTGAGATGGAGTGGGGCTCATGGATGTTTATTACATGTATTATTTGGTAATAAAAAGCAGCGCCTTCACATTTTAGCAGAATCATTTTAAGGCACCAACCTTTCCAAAATGCCCTGCTTTGTTTTAAATTTCCGTGAGTATAGCAGACGCTCAAGAACCATTTCTTAAATAAAGGAAAAGAAAACATGAAAAAATTATGACTGCCCGACTTATGCCGTTATACTTCTCACTTTTATAAATCTAAATATTCAATGGACGAATGCGAATCATTAAAATACATATAATTCATGGCTCAACTGGTAAAGAATCTGCCTGCAATGCAGGAGACCTGGGTTTGATCCCTGGATTGGAAAGATCCCCTGGAGAAGGGAAAGACTACCCACTCCAGTGCTCTGGCATGGAGAATTCCATGGACTGTATAGTCTGTGGTGTTGCAAAGAGTCAGACACGACTGAGTGACTTTCAGTTTTCAAAATGTTAACTTGGGTAAATAAAAGTGATTTTTCTGAGAACAGAACAACTAACAAAACTCATTGATTTGAAATTCATTTTTAGATTTGCTTGCTTCCAATCCCCTAGCTCAGTGGCTCTCTTCAGTGGCCCACTTTCCTCATCCTTTTTTATTTTCTATAGCAAACTCAACAATAACAATGAAATATCATTGCACAAGATTGGTTGAGGGTGGTGGTAATACAGTGGACTTTTGTCCATACCTGCTTTGGAGGATGAGTGGAGGTGATAATTTGTGTCTAAAATGTATCAGTCACATACAGGTTTTTAAAGACTAGTTACTGGAAAAGTCAGGGTTCAAAAATATTGTTGATAAAATTTTGCATTAAGTTTTATTCATTACCCAAACAACACACAGCAAAATAAATTGATAATGATGAAGCAGTAATTGACATTCAGAACCAACCAATAATAACAGTATCAAATACACTTGTGCTGTTTCTTTGCCAGACTATTCAAAGGACTTTACAAGAAATAAATTGCTTAATTCTCTCAACAACCTTATGAACTGAATAATCTTATTAGCCTCATTTTTCCCGTGACAAAACAGGGACAGAGAGTAACTTGCCTGATGTCATATAGGTAGAAAGTGGCAGAGCTGGAACGTAAATTGGTAATCTGACTCCAAAGCCTGTGCTCTTATGTACTACCCTGTCTGACCTCTCTAGACTCAAGACAATGATCCTGCACTAAGTAGAGAGGTGGTCTACAAGTCCCTGTGTAATCTGGCCTCTCTGTTGTCTCCCTGACCTCACTCACTTCCTGCTTTATTCCCTCCACTCCAGCAACACTGGCTTCCTTAGGTTTCTGAAACTTGATTTCCCCTCACGGCCTTTGTGCTTGTCTTTGCTGTGTTTTGGATGCCTGCTCTTCTACCTACATAGAGAAATGCCTCACTCCCTTCACCTTATTTAAGTCTGCTCAGATGTTACTTGGGCTTCCCTGGTGGCTCAGATGGTAAAGAATCTACCCGTAATGCAGGAGACCTGGGTTCGATCCCTGGGTAGGGAAGATCCCCTGGAGAAGGGAATGGCAACCCCTCTGTTATTCTTGCCTGGAGAATTCCATGGGCAGAGGAGGCTGGCAGACTAAGTCTATGGGGTCGCATAGAGTCAGACACAACTGTGCATGGACGTACACGTAAATGTTACTTGGGTCTCTCCTGACTGTAAGTTGCCATCTCCCCATACTCCTTCTTCCTCTGCTCTGCTCGTGGTCCTCTGTAGTCCTTATCAGTCTTACTTTATTCTTCCATATATATATATATAATTTTTCCATATTTCGTCAGATCTAAGATGCCATCAAGTGTACCTCAGAGAAAGAAAAAAAAAGACTGTTATTGTTATTCATTTGCTAAGTCATGTCCAATTCTTTTTGACCTCATGGTCTATGGCATGCCAAGCTCCTCTGTCCTCCACTGTCTCCCAGAGTTTGCCCAAATTCATGTCTATAGAGTCAGTGATGCTATCTAACCATCTCATCCCACCTCCTCCTACTTTGCGTTCAATCTTTCCCAGCATCAGGGTCTTTTCCAGTGAGTCAGCTCTTCACATCAGGAGCTTTAGCTTCAGCTACAGTCCTTCCAATGATTATTCAGGGTTGATTTCCTTTAGGATTGACTGGTTTGATCTCCTTGCAGTCCAAGGGACTCTCAAGAATCTTCTCCAGCACCACAGTTCAAAAGCATCAGTTCTTTGGTGCTCAACCTTCTTTATGGACCAACTCTCACATCCATACCTGACTATTGGAAAAAAAACCATAGCTTTGACTGTAAGATGCCACCTATCAAAAAATGCATGCCAATTTTAGGTTTCATAAAATGGGAAGAAATGTTCATCATAGGATTAATGGAATATAGTATTTATTTTACATCTTTATTTTGTTTATAGTATATTTCTCCACTGTCACCTGAATGTAAACCCATAAAGGTAGGGATTTTAAATGCTCCCTTTTGTAAATTGCTCTTCCTTCAGTAGGTCTCCCTGGTGGCTCAGATGGTAAGGAATCTGCCTGCAATGTAAGAGACCCGGGTTTGACCCCGGGGTTGAGAAGATCCCCTGGAGAAGGGAATGGCAACCCACTCCAGTATTCTTGCCTGGAGAATTCCAGGGACAGAGGAACCTGGCAGGGTACATCCATGGGGTCACGAAGAGTGAAGACACGACTGAGCGACTAACACTTTCAGGTTCTGTCTTCAGTGCTTAAGCACAGTATATGACACATGGTCAGCACTTAGTAGCTCTTTAAGGGATGAATGAACTCCTCAAATGAGGAAATTCCCAGTTCAGCTTGTGTGCATGGAAGCAGAAATTCTGCAGTGCTATGTTGCATGGCATCCACACTTCCTCAGCAGAGTCTGAGAAAATTTTCCTCCAAAAATTTGGTTAACTAAATTTAGTTTCTGAATATTTTGTTTGCTTTCAGCAATCAATTTAGTAATTAACACTTAGTCATATGTAAAGATAAATGTCGAAGAAAGGAGTTAAATTTTGAGGATCAGATAGCAGCCCATTGGGAGAACCATTTCAACCTCCCAGTGGCAAGCTCACTTTGGCTTGAAATTCATTACACTAATGCAATTATTGTCATCATGGTGGTCTCCTCCTCCTTCTTTAAGACAGATAATACATTCACATGGTTAAAATATAAGTGACAAAAGTGTACTTAGCAAAAAGTTTCCCTACAATTCCTTGGCCACCCAGGCAAATATAGACAATTCTTGTTTATCCTTCCAGATACACATATATGTATATGTACTCTCTTTTAATAACACAAATCAATGTAGCACATTGTATAAACTGTTCTGCACCTTACATTTTCCTGCTTAATAATTCTTGGAAATTGTTCCATACAAGAAGTATTCTTTATCCTTTCTTATTGTGTTCTGTGGAATGCTTTTAAAATACTTTTTGAAGCCCTAGGAATTCCTTGGAAGAGAGGGGTGCAAGACAGAGGGTTCTCGGGCCCCATCCTGCTCCACTTGATGGATTTCATTTGTTTATACTTCCTGTGTTATTTGGAAGAAAAGAGGCTAAAATGTTGGATAGCCACCTCTCTTAAGAGATGTGAAACATGACCAAGGCAAGGACCTGAATAGTCAAGTAGTTTTACATGCTCTAGAGTCCAGGATGCAAATTCCTGCTCTACCTGTTTTGAGAAGGATAATAATATCCTCCTCATGTGGTTGTTGTTAGAATTTTATTACATAATAGCTTTAATGTGCTTAGTACTTTAGTGCATGAAACAGAGTAAATACTCAATAAAGGTCAGAGTGGAAACCTAGGTATCTTTGGTGCATATCATCAATTTCTTAACAGCTGAACATTTAAAGATATTACCCTATAACAGTACTCACTTCAAACTGTTGGCTCATGTTACAGAAAAGTCCGTTACTTCAGACATGGCTTGCTCTGGGGAACATCCAGATAATCTCTCGAGGATCTGGACTTTAATTATTTTATCTGGACTCTGCTCTTTCTGTTGGTTTCCTTCTCTGACTCCGTGCAAGGGCAAGTTTGCTGTCAGTTCCTGCAGTCCTGTAACCTCCAAGAACCGAGTTTATAGAGGAAGACTCCTTACCTCTCTCCTTCGAATCCCAGCAAAAGTCCTCTTATTACTCACTGGACCTCACTGGGGCATGTACCTTTGTATTGGGCGAGTTCCTGTAGTCCAGTGTGTGAGATGCTCTGACTAGCCTTGGTTTACATGCCCATCTCTAAAATAAGCAATGGGCATATAGCATAAGAACAGAGAAATAGGGACTTTCTTCAAAGGGAAGCTGGACTACTGTGCCAGCAGAAAATTTATCAGGATAGGAAAAACAATAGATGCTTGCTGCATCCCTGATGGACTTGACTGCTTGCCAGTTTTTTTTTTTTTTTTTTCTGCAGTGCCACTAGCACTAGCTAGCATAAGTACTGTTGCTCTACAAAATGTTCAAAAGATCATGTTGCATTACTTAATAAAAGTAATTTCACATTGCTTTGTATTTATATCTGCAAGC
This sequence comes from Ovis aries, assembly GCF_016772045.2. NCBI lineage: Eukaryota > Metazoa > Chordata > Mammalia > Artiodactyla > Bovidae > Ovis > Ovis aries. The sequence continues at coordinate 91,309,860 of NC_056059.1, read as the reverse complement.
AAAGCTATAGCTATACCCACTTTTTACAAGAGTACAGTCCAGGTGTTTCCATTCTTCGGAAGATATAAGAGAAGTGCTTATTTAATAAAACACTTAAATTAGGAAATCCCATTTTCAGTTCCAAAGGACTTTTTGTAAGACTGAAATTTTTAAGTTAATTAATGTATTTTTGGCTGTGGTGTGTCGTCATTGCTGCAAGTGGAGAGCTACTTTAGTTGTGGTGTGTGGGCTTCTCATTGCGGTGGCTTCTCTTATTTTGGAACACAGGTTCTAGAACGCAGGCTCAGTAGTTGTGGCCCTCGGGCTCTAAGTATGTGAGCTGGGTAGTTGTGTCACGCAGGCCTAGCTGCTCCACAGCATGTGGGATCTTCCTGGACCAGGGATCAAACCCATGTCCCTTGCCTTGGCAGGGGGATTCTTAACCGCTGGATCACCGGGGAAGTCCTATAAGAGTGTTTATTGAGGGATAAATTTATCAGCTCGAGGCCCAGGCACTCTTATCTCCTGTAGAGAATTTGACTGTCATCTCTCCACACCCACTGTGTTCCCCAACTCCCTGCAGCTAGCTAAACAGGCAAGTCCTGAATAGCCAGAATAGGGTTGAAGATTTTACTGCCCCATTCCACAGCTAAACTGAGTCTTTTGAAGTGCGAATTACTGGGTGATGCTAAGACTTCCTGGAAGTTTAAGGGAACTTCTCTTGAAGTCATTGCCATGTTCATTAGCAATCCATGACCAGGCAGTTGCAGCTGACTGTCTCATCTGCCTGAGCCTGTGGTCAGGTGAGTACAAGAGCAGGGGACTCTGTCAAAGTAGATTGGGCCTCCAGGGCCAGCAGGGTGGTAACTGATTTGGACCAGAGCATTTCAAAGCCAGCCCAGATCTCCAAGGTCTCCTCTCTCCCCAGTTCCAGTTCTTTAATGATGTTGACTATAAGCAACCAACATACTACATGAATAATTGGGGGAAGCTCAATAAGTTGCAGATATTAGATGGAGGGTCCAGAACTGGCATACAGTTTGAGGAAAGAAGAGGGAGTTGGCTGTGGATGTAATTGTCTGCCAGCAGCTCAAGAGTCTATGCTCATAGGAATAGAAGATAGAAGATTATGAGCACAGAGAGGCCGAGGACAGAAGCCTTCTCTCTGGTTCGACTGTTCCTGATGCTGTCTTGCCCAGGATCTCAAATACCACACTAGTCATGGGTAATATAAAGAAATAGAAGAGCTCCGGCTTATTCTCCCACTACCTTCTCCTTGGGCTTTCCAGGAGGCACTAGTGGTAAGAACCCACCTGCCAATGCAGGAGATGCAAGAGATGTGGGTTCAGTCCCTGGGTTGGGAAGATCTGCTGGAGGAGGGCATGGCAACCCACTCCAGTATTCTTCTTGGAGAATCCCATGGGTAGAGGGGCCTGGTGGGCTACGGTTCATAGCGTCGAAAGGAGTCAACTTTGCATGCATGCACGAACCCTCTCCCTACCTCTAATACCCCAGTACACACATGGCCTTTCCAGGGCAGGGCCATAGTTGGTGAGACCCAAGATGACCCAGACCCAAGTCCTTAAACTGCTCCCTCTCTCCCAGGTATATGCATGATGAGTCCTAAATAGCAGCCAGTCTTCTTGTGCAGGTGCTGCTGTCTAGATGTGGTTCAAGTTTCTGTGTGTGCATACTAGGTAGCTTCAGCTGTGTCCAACTCTTTGTGACCTCATGGACTATAGCCCACCAGGCTCCTCTGTCCATGGGATTCTCCAGGCAAGAATACTGGAGCGGGTTGCCCTCCTCCATGGGGGATCTTCTCAACTCAAGGATCAAGCTGCAGTCTCTTATATCTCCTGTATTGGCAGGTGGGTTCTTTATACTACTGGCACCTGGGAAGCAAAATGACTATACTTGTATTTGGGTACTTCTTTTATGGTATAGTAAATACCAAGATCTTTGTTTTTTTAAAAACAAAATTCATAACCATTGAAAACATATCAATGAAACTACAAATTTAACCCATTTCATTTTAACAGAATGAGTGGTTCTATGTTCTGCTGTATCTTGCATACCTGATGGGCTGGTTAGGCCTGAATTCAGCATCTTTCTGTACCTTTCACTTTTCTGTTTGGGGCTTTTGAAGTCTTGGTCTGTAGGTAGCTACTCGGCTCTGGCCAGAGACTCGGGCTCCTTTTTTTTTTAATTTTTCCTTGCCAAATTTAGGAAAGATGGTCCTTGTGGGTTAACTCCTGACCTCCCTGGCAGAATGAGCCCCTTTATTTGTAGAACTTTTCTCCTCTAATTCATACTCAGCCCCTCCCTTTTTGAGGGTGAGTTGGGGTGGGAGACGGAATTGCAAGAGCTGATTGATAAGGTAGGGGCTTAGAGGGGGTTAGTGGGGCTTCTATGAAGGAGAGAACAGTCACAGAAGAGAAAGGGGAGAGAGTAGAGAAAGAGATCCAAGAAACTGAATGAAACTGCTGACTAATATCTGCAGCTAGAGTATTACACCCACATAAATACAGTGTTTTTTTTTTTTTTTCTTCAGTACTTAAAAATAGCTCAGTAGAGCAGAATACTGAAAACAGATGTGCTTGGTTTCCTGAGCTACTGATTCAGCAAACATTTGAGTGTCTGTCCTCTCTGCCAGGCCCTGCTATAGCTTCTTTCCCACTCTACGTTCCTTCTGGAGTGCTGAAATTCTTATTTGTATTTTCACAGAGAGTGAAGCCTGGGCTTCAGCATGGTATAAAGTAGAAAGGAATGTTTTGTTTGCAAACCTAAACAGAAATGGGTCCTACCTCTTTGGAATGGTGTAGTCTTGGGCAAATTAGAGTTAACTTTGCTGTCTTGGTTTTGATTACCTACTGCATTGCAAAAGAAAAACAAAGAATGCCTTAAAACAAATTGTCTGGGATCTAAGATGGTACCTTTCTGCTAAGCCATGCTTGGCTCGAAGCTTTGTCTTTTTTGTTAAAAGCTGGTTGTGGTTGTATCCTTATCTGGGAAGAAAGGAGGAGAAAGGTCAAGATCAAAAGTTATCTATGGACAAGTTATCTGTCCATCCTCTACTTTTTTACTCATGTAATTTTTATTCTGAATTAATTTTAGAATTGGGAAAAGTTTGCAAAAATTATACAAAGAATTCCTAAATATTTTCACCCAGATTCCTTGAATGCTAACATTTTTATCATGATTACTTTATCATTTTTTTCTATCTAAATTATGCATTTCCCCCTAAACCATCTGGGAAATAATTTTTAAGCATGATGTCCCTTTATTTTAGTACCTAATTCCTAATTCCTAAAAAAAAGTTTTCTTAAATAACACAGTGCAGTGATCAAATCCAGGAAATTAACACTGATATCAATGCAGTTATCTAATCTACAGACCATATTCAAATTTTGCCAGGAGTCCCAATTATTTTCCTTTCTGGCCCGATATCCAAACCAGGATCACACATTGCATTTAGATGTTATCTGTCTATAGTCACCTTTAATCTGGAATGGTTCTCTGTCTTTGTCTTTTGTGATTTGATATTTGGAAGAGTACAGGTTAGATCAGTTGCTTTGCAGCACGCTGCTCAACTGGAGTTTGTTGGATCATCCTGATTAAGTTCGAATGGTACATCTTTGGCATCTTTGCTAGGAATATCCCAGATATGCTCTTCTTCTCACAGTGCATCATCTCAGGAGATACATAACATATACTTGCCCCACTATTAGTAATATTAATTTTGATCCTTGTTTAAGGTATTGTCTGCCTCTCTACTGCACATTTAATGATTTTTTCCCTTTGATATTAATGTATTTGAGGAATGTGCTTTAATATTGCTAGATATCCTGTTTCTCCTCAAACTTTCACCCTTCTTTTTTAGGATCCGTTGATAATTGTTACCTGAATCAATAGTAGTTGCCAATCTGTTGCTTAGGGGCTTCTCAGGTGGCACTAATGGTAAAGAATCCTCCTGCCAATGCAGGAGATGCAGGAGATATGGGTTTGATCTCTGGGTTGGGAAGATCCCCTGGAGGAGGAAATGAGTTGGACATGACTGAGCACACACAGTCTGCTGTTTGCATAAAGCCTTTCCTGGAAGCTCCATCTTTCAGCCTCTACCTATTTTGCTAAGAACTGCGTCCTTGTGCATGCGAAGTTGGTTCAGTCATGTCTGACTCTTTGCAACACCGTGGACTGTAGCCCACTAGGCCTCTCTGTCCATAGGATTTCCCAGACAAGAATACTGGAGTGGGTTGCAGTGCCCTTCTCCAGGGGATCTTCCCAAGCCAGGGATCAAACATATGTCTTGCTTCTCCTGAATTGGTAGATGGGTTCTTTACCACTAGCGCCACCAGGGAAGCCCCTTAAGAACTGCTGCTGCTGCTGCTAAGTCACTTCAGTCGTGTCCAACTCTGTGTGACCCCACAGACGGCAGCCCACCAGGCTCCCCTGTGTCTGGGATTCTCCACCTTAAGAACCGCATCCAAGCTTAATTGGATCCCAAGAGAGCCTGGGAAATGCATTATTATATATATGTATTTTTTTGGTATAAGCATATTTATTTCCCCAGGAAAATTGGGGTTCTCTTAGTAAAGAGGGGAGAATAAAAGCTTACTACAATTTGCCAACCCAATAGCATAATTTATAAGAATTAACTTTTCTTTTTTGTTTTTAAATTTTGGCAGCACCGAGGGGTATGTGGAATCTTAGTTCTTAGTTCCCTGGCCAGAGATCAAACCAGAGCCCCCTGCATTAGAAGCACAGAGTCATAAGGATTAAATTAAATGGTCTTTGTAAAACATCTACCAAGGAACCTATAACATGGTTGATACTTTAAAATATTCCTCCGCAACCTATGGGAACAGAAATTTGTTTGTTTTTTTGATCACTTGTGGTCACATAGCTAGTAAATAACAGAACAGGTCTACAAACCCTAGTCTGGTTCCTACACTATAGTTTCCTTTTGCTGGTTTTAAACATTCTGTAGTCTCTTTAATCCCATGGATGGAGGAGCTTGGTAGGCTGCAGTCCATGGGGTCGCTCAGAGTCAGACATGACTGAGCGACTTCACTTTCACTTTTCACTTTCATGCATTGGAGAAGGAAATGGCAACCCACTCCAGTGTTCTTGCCTGGAGAATCCCAGGGACAGGGGAGCCTGGTGGGCTGCTGTCTATGGAGTCGCACAGAATCGGACACAACTGAAGTGACTTAGCAGCAGCAGCAGTCTCTTAAATCTTCTCAGCTATATGACTAAAACTACCTCTATAGTATTTTAATATATAAAACTCTACATTAATCTATACAATTCTTATGGAATGGTTCTATTCACTAGATGAAGATAACATTATGTGTATGTTAAATAAATAAAAACCTGACTTAATTTCTTTATATTTGGGCATGTTCCTTTTTGTGTAGTCCCAGGCAATTGTTCTCTTTTGGGGCAATGGCTATTTATTCTTCCAGGAATCATAATCTGGAAAAACTTGGGAGGGAAAAATGGTTAGAGAATAAGTGTGTTTGCTCAGCATTATGAATAAATACAACCACATGTTTTATTGATTCTTTGTAGTTTTTAAAATATTTAACAGAAAGAGAGAATTGTAAAATTCTTTTGTCTCCTGCCAACAATAAGAATTGGAATTTTAAAATTCCCTTGTCACAGAATCAGTATGAAAGAACATGAAATTTTAATACCAACTGGCAGCAGAAAACCTCAGTTCATTTAACTTAGAATTTTACACTGAATATCATGGAGGAGAGTAATATCAGTACATGACAGAAATAAAATATGATGGTAGAAAAATGATAAATCAGGATACACAAAATTGTATATGAAAACTGAGAGTGTTAGTCGCTCAGTTGTGTCCAACTTTTTGTGACTGCTTGGACTGTAGCCTACCAGGCTCCTCTGTCCATGGAATATTCCAGGCAAGAATACTGGAGTATGTTGCCATTTCCTTCTCCAGGGGATCTTCCCAACCCAGGGATCAAACTTGGGTCTCCCTCATTACAGGCCGATTCTTTACCATCTGAGCTACCAGGGAAATTAACAGCTAAATTTAAAATATATGGGGAATTCCCTTGTGGCCCAGTGGTTGGCATTCTACACTTCCACTTCATGGGGCACAGGTTCGATCCCTGGTCAGGGAATTAAGATCCAGCAAGCTGATCCTGCCGGAGAAGGCAATGGCACCCCACTCCAGTACTCTTGCCTGGAAAATCCCATGGACGGAGGAGCCTGGTAGGCTGCAATCCATGGGGTCGCTAAGAGTCGGACACGACTGAGTGACTTCACTTTCACGCATTGGAGAAGGAAATGGTAACCCACTCCAGTGTTCTTGCCTGGAGAATCTCAGGGATGGAGGAGCCTCGTGGGCTGACGTCTCTGGGGTCGCACAGAGTCGGACACAACTGAAGTGACTTAGCAGCAGCAGCAGTAAGCTGATCCTGCAAGCTGTATGACATGGCCGAAAAAAAAAAAGATAAAATAAGCAAATACAATTGAGTAAATATTTTAAATGTATGCATAGGAAGAAACCTAGAAAGAAATGTAGTATATGAATTCAGAGTGTTTGTATTTTGGTGGAAGGATATGGGTCATGTGTTTTTCTTTCAACTGCTCCATAATTTCTACTGGATACATTTTTCTTTAAACAAACATGCATTTCCCCCCCCCCCAAATAATCACAAATAATAGCAAGATTAGAAAAGATATTAAGTAGAAACATTTTCAGAAGGAAACATCAGGAGCTCCAGACAAAAGTTAGTTTGCTTTGGAGGAGAGACCCCAGGGGTCGCAATTGGCAGCTGATCCTTGAGCCTATTTCATTTTATCCATCTTGGTACCATCTCTTTTCCTCCCTCTCTTCCATTCTTTCTTTACTTCTTTTCTCTTTTACTGTAAGGTAGGTGAAGAGACTGAAGAAGGAAATGGCAGCCCACTCCAGTATTCTTGCCTGGAGAATCCCATGGACAGAAGAGCCTAGTGGGGTCCATGGGGTCACAACAAGTCAGACACATCTGAAGCACCTTAGCATGCAGGTGAAGAGATTAATCATAAGAAAGAGAGCTTCATACAGTAGAAAGAACATTACAGTTTGAAGTCAGACTGACTGAGATTTAAATCCTGGCATTCATTCCACAAACATTAATTGAGCAATGAGTATGCCATGTCCTGCTGTAGGCATCGGAGATTCAGCAATGATTAAAACAGATAAAAATGTTCGTCTTTGTGAAACATGTTCTGGTGGGGGTAGACAGTGTGATTTAAAAGGTCCAGGAAAGGCCCTTGGATGAAAAAATATCTTCCCAACAGTTGTTTATAATGCATAAAAGTACGCCATGAAGGACTTAGCCTTTTGGATCCACAAACATCTTCTTTTAAAATGCAAATATCGGTGGAAAAAGTATGTCATCATCACGCTTAACTGCCCTTCGTAGGTTAGTATGAATTAATTCTGTCGTATACCTCAGGAGCTAAATGAAAGCCATGCTTTGTAAGAATGAACATTTTAATTGAAGAGAGGACCATTAGGTACTATCTGAGAAGGGGAGACCTAAGTGGGTTTCAGAGTAAGCAGGAGGAGGGTCCTGTATCAAGGGGCAATTTCAGAAGGGCAAGACAGAGGAAAAAAGGACAACGTAGGGATAAAAAGAGAACGGTGGTAGAGAACAATGGTAGAATTCCAGGAATAAATTTCATTATTAACATATAAGAGTTTGTCTTGGGGAAAGATGCGGAAGTCTTCCCAGGTTTAGATAGCTCCCCCTTCCTCCTTCCCTCCCTAGCCAATTAAAGAGTGTCTTAGGACCAGGACATTTCTGAGGTATATACTTGAGACCTTCTTAAATCCTCACATTGTCAAATACTCCTAAAATGTGTAATCTCTCTCATGAAATGCTTAAGATATGAATAAGAGAGTGAATGAATACCTTTTCTGAAAAGGTGTAAGAATCAGTAACAGTCCCACTGGGGTAAAATGGAAGTCCTCATTCAGTAGCTTGCCTCTTCCTCAACATTTTTTAAAAATTTATTTATTTTTTAATTGAAGGATAATTGCTTTACAGAATATTGTCATTTTCTGTCAAACATCAGCATGAATCAGCCATAGGTATACGTATGTCCCCTCCCTCTTGGACCTCCCTTCCCATCTCACCCTTCTAGGTTGATACAGAGCCCCTGTTTGAGTTCCCTGAGTCATACAGCAATTTCCCACTGGCTATCTATTTTACATCTGGTGAGGTAAGTTTCCATGTTACTGTCTCCATATATCTCACCGTCTCCTTCCCTCTCCCCCGTGTCCATAAATCTGTTCTCTATGTCTGTTTCTCCATTGCTGCCCTGCAAATAGATTAATTGGTACCATCTTTCTGCTCCTGACCACTGCCATAGCTTAACCAGGCTACTTCCCCTAAGTAAGCTTTCTCTCTTTGGAGAAATAGATACATTGTGAGAAGGGGAACTCTCACCAGTGGGTTACAGAGAGGTCCACCCTGTAACAGTGTTTCCCAGTTTCCAGTCTGAAACAAAGCTGTGATCTTGCCAGAACTTATGTAGGCAAGAAGAGGCTGCTCTCTTGGTTTCTCATATTGAGTCATCTACCAACTTAAGAAATAGTCCAAACAGCCTACACTTTGGCTTTTAAATAAGTTATAAATTATCGTTAGTGTTCAATAATAGTTTAGTGCTTAGTACCTGGTATGTGGTGGTATGTTCAGTAAGCTTTTTTCCCACGTTACACTGAAGTAGCCAACTTTATCTTATGTCCTCTAATAAAATTGAAGCCAAGCATCATTAGAGCTGGTTTGTTATTACCCAAGGGTCTTACTCCATTTGAGCCACTGTAATAGAATACCGTAGACTGGAGAAATTTATTTCTCCCAGTTCTGAAGACTGGAGCCCAAGACCAAGGCACTAGCAGATTTCATGTCTGGTGAGGATCCACTTCCTGGTTCATAAACGTTGGTCTCTTTGCTGTGTCCTCCCAAGGCAGACCTGACAAGGGAGGTTTCTTAGGCCTCCAGTTTGAGGGTACTATGATCTCATCACTTCTCAAAGGCCCTATCTGTTAGGGGGACACAAATATTCTGACTTTAGCACCAAGTTGCAGTTGAAGGTGAGTTGATGGAATTGAAAGGAATCATGATTAACAGGTTGGCAATGTTTCTGATAGATGATTTTGTAGGGGGAAAAAGTACACTTTTGAAGTAAAAATTAGCCACAAACTTTCAGATTTTATACTTGAAGAAGATCCCAGTGCAGTGAGGTCAGCAGGACCATAATGTCATCATTGTGTCCCCACAATGTACCTCTTTGCTGCTGCTGCTAAGTCGCTTCAGTCATGTCCGACTCTGTGCGACCCCATAGATGGCAGCCCACCAGGCTCCGCCGTCCCTGGGATTCTCCAGGCAAGAACACTGGAGTGGGTTGCCATTTCCTTCTCCAATGCATGAAAGTGAAAAGTGAAAGAGAAGTCGCTCAGTCGTGTCCAACTCTTCGCATGGACTGCAGCCTACCAGGTTCCTCCGCCCATGGGATTTTCCAGGCAAGAGTGCCTCTGTAGGTCTCTCACAAATTACTTCTGCCACCAACATGGTGGCCTCTAGGAGGCACCGTTTCCCCTCGGTGGCTGTGGACCCGTCGCTGGCTATGAATCAGATCTACAGCTGAGCCTGACTCAAGCTGAGTTCTATCTGCTAGGAGCTAACCACAGGAAAATAAACACCCAGAATGAGAGTGATGCCAATCTTTATAATCTGGTTTATGAGGAGAGTGTATTGATCCTGTCTTCCAGCTCTTGAACTATTGATGCAGATTGAGCCCGTTTACTCCCAGCACTGAAGAATCATTTACCAGACTTGGTGCTTGGGGTCTGGCAGAACAAAATGCAAGGTCCCTTATCAGAGTCAGAGACATGGCAAGAGAGAGGCCTGCCAGTCTTCCTTAGAACCACCCTCACAGTGCCTGGTTTGACATTGAGGCTGCTTCCTTTCAGACAACACCTGTCCCCAGCAGGGAGTAGCCACTCCAGCACTCAGCACTGTCCTAACTGATTTTGTAAATTCCCACCCCACATAGTCTATCATAGAGGGTCTGTTTGTTGCATATGCATTTGAATTTCCTATGAAATAAATATCTATATAAATTGGCCCAAAAGCAGATATTAAGAATAACAACTAAGAAAATCAAATTAGCTAATTCATTCCATTGGGATGGGATTATGTTTACATCTTCATTCTCAAGATTCAATCTTTAAAATTGAATAATAGATTCTACTTTTATTAAATCCAATTCTGCTCTGAATAAATGTCATAAAATTTGAATGATACAAATTTATTTTAATATTATAAAATTTACATTTGGCAAGACTATGGTCAATCAATGTTTTTCTGCATTGATATGTTAAATCCTAGGATTCTGATAAAGCTATCCAATAGGTGGCTCAGATGGTAGGTAAAGAATCTATCTGCAATGCAGAAGAGCTGAGTTTGATCCCTGGGTATGGAAGTTCCCTGGAGAAAGGAATGGCAACCCACTCCAGTATTCTTGCCTGAAGAATTCCATGGACAGAGAAGCCTGGTGGGCTACAGTCCATGGGGTTGCAGAGTTGGAAATGACTGAGTAACTGACACTTTTACTTTTTCTTCAGGATTTTAATAAAGCTAACCAATAGAAGAAAGGTGAATGGTATCCTCATTCATCAATTTGATTATTATTTGAAATTTTATAGATATTATCTCAAGTTCATTCCTTCTCCCTCACCTGGTTATGAATATGCAGGACTGAAGGACCATGTGTCATGCCCACATATTTTTTTATTATGCTCTTCTCCCATCAAACACGTTTCTATGTTTATAGTTGGTTATTTATGCTTTTACATTTCCCTTTTGTTATTAAGGTTGTTAGCTTTCAGTTCTCACTGCTATCAGGATAGTCCTTTGCACTCTGATTTGCTATTTGTGATCTAACGTGGACCCTTAGTAGTGGCTAACTTTTATTGTACATGTACTGTGTTCCAGGCATTGTTCTAAGGACTTTGCAGGTATTAGCTAAAACAATCCTCATAACTACTCTTAGATGGTTAGTAGCGTACCTACTGTTATCATGCCACTTTGTGGTTTTTTGGCCAAAGTCACACAGCCAGAAAGAAACACAGCTTGGGATTCAAATCCACTGGGGCTACTGAGTCTATGACACTATGCAAGAATATTCAATACTGCCTCAATATTCAGGTGTATTAGACTAGCTGAAGTCTAAGAGTTAGTAGAATCTTAGTAGAGTTTCCAAAGGACTCACCTGTGTATGATATCTTGCTACGTATATACCCTCTCTGAGACTATTTCCTCAACTATAAAATAGAATAATAGAGCCAACCTGATATGACTACTTGAGCATTAAATGAGTAAGATGTGTGTATTATGTTATATATCAATATGTACGCGTGCATATGTGAAGAATCTTAAACAGGACCCGGCATATAGCAAGCACTCATTATGCTAAGCACTCTTCCTGTGCTCAATAAGTTATAGCTGTTCTTACAATAATCCACTGGTTAGTAAGGCTTTCTGATATCCAATGGTCTAGGTACTGAGAAGCCCTTACACTCATTCCTCCTTCATAGCCCTTTCCCACAGCTTGTTTACTCTCTACCAACACTTATTTCTTTTTAATAATTTTATTTATTTAGTTTTGGCTGTGCTGGATCTTCGCTGCTGTGTGGGCTTTCTCTAGTTGTGGCAAGCGGGGGCAGCTCATAGTTGCCGTGCACCGGCTTCTTATTACAGTGGCTTCCCTTGGTGCAGAGCATGGCCCTAGGATACCTGGGCTTCAGTAGTTGCAGCACGTGGGCTCAGTAGTTGTGGCTCGGGGATTTAGTTGCTCCAAGGCATAATCTTAGAGAACTAAGATCATGGCATCTGGTCCCATCACTTCATGGCAAATAGATAGGGAAACAATGGAAACAGTGAGAGACTATTTGGGGGGGCTCCAGAATCACTGCAGATGGTGACTGCAGCCATGAAATTAAAAGATGCCTGCTCCTTGGAAGAAAAGCTATGACCTACCTAAAAAGCAGAGGCATTACTTTGCCAATGAAGGTCTGTCTAGTCAAAGCTATGGTTTTTCCAGTAGTCGTGTATGGATGTAAGAGTTGAACTATAAAGAAAGCTGAGCACCTAAGAATAGTTGCTTTTGAACTGTGGTGTTGGAGGAGACTCTTGAGAGTCCCTTGGACTGCAAGGAGACCAAACCAGTCAATCCTAAAGGAGATCAGTCCTGAATATTTATCAGAAGGAGTGATGCTAAAGCTGAAACTTCAGTTCTTTGGCCACCTGATGAGGAGAACTGACTCATTGGAAAAGACCCTGATGCTGGGAAGGCTTAAAGGCAGAAGGAGAAGGGCACGACAGAGGGTGAGATGGTTGGATGGCATCACCAACTTAATGGATATGAGTTTGAGCAAGCTCCGGGAGTTGGTGATGGCCAGGGAAGCCTGGCATCCTGCAGTCCATGGGGTCCCAAAGAGTTGGACATGACTGAACAACTGAACTGAACTGAAGGCATGTGAAATCTTCCTGGACTAGGAATTGAACCTGTGTCTCTTACATTGGCAGGCATATTCTTTAACCTTTGAGTCACCAGAGAAGCCCTTTATGTTGTTATTATTATTGAAGTATAGTTAGTCTACAGTGTTGTGTTTCAGATGTACAGCAAAATGATTCAGTTATATGTATATATATATTCTTTTTCAGATTCTTTTCATTATAGATTATTACAAGTTGTTGAATATAGTTCTCTGCTATATTACAGGTCCTTATTCACCCTCTTCCAGCTCTAAAGGACACTGCCAGTGCTCAGATGTGAACTGTCATAGGTGACTGTAGAAAAACATTTCCAGTGTCCTTAGGGACCTGCTCCACACACCGCCGCCCCCAACACCACCCCGCCGCCTTCTTTCCCGGCCAGGCTGCCCCCACTTTCACTCTTTCTTGGGAGACCCCTCTCCCCAGGCCCAGTGTGGGTGGGAAGTGCTCAGGCAGTCCTCTCAGCACAAGCCTTTTGTTTTCTAAATAAGCTTTACAGCTAATCCCTGCTGGGGAACTGACTGGAAACAAGCCTAGAAAAATCTATAAGAAATTACAAAAGTGACTTAATTTGGTTCTAGTCCATAATCTTGACTTCCATTGAAATGGTAAACTAGAGCCTCCTTCAGGCTCTGTGCTTTTGCTTTTGAGAATAAAACAGATCTTATTTTCTCTTGGTGGGCTTTTACCTCCTAGGTAGCCTGAAGGTGCAGCTCAGGCTGGTGTGGGTGTTCTGTTTCCTCCATCGGGCAATTTGCATCTTTGAGGAACTACAGGTGGGGACCTCAGGCAGTTAAATGTACCCTCCCCTCCGTGGGGATTATCCCTTCTGGGCATATCCTCCCTAAATTGGGCACTGAGTTTAGGAAATCTCAGGGCAGGGCTAGAGATTAAAAATAAATAAATAAAAATTCTTAGAAAAATTACAGAGAGCATTTAGCCTAAGAACCAAAGTATATTTATCAAGAGAAGCATTTCCCTCTGTGATAGACAAGAGACATTGCCATAAAATGCAATTATATTTAGGTTAAAATAGATCTTCTAAGACACCTCATAATAAAAAAAAAAATGAAATGACCTTGAAAACATTTTATGAGTCAAATGAATAGTGAAAGTGGGGAAGGAATTATGAATGCAACGTAAGATATTAGGCCAGCTGCCTAAGATATTAAAGGCACACCTTGCCGTCTGTCTTTCTCCTGCTCCTTCCTTTGTTCTTACTGGAGCCTGTGTGATATTTTTAAGAAGGAAAGCACTTCTGGTTTCTCTCTTGGCTAACATAAGTCAGTACTTCCCCACTGCCTTCAGATTAAATTTAAAATGTTTGACTTATAAAAGTCCTTGAGGCTTCAAATTTGCCCTCTCATTACCCCAGCTTCCTAAACTCCAGCTTCAGTAAATAACTTTCAGTTCCTAACTGTTCTTCCTTTCAGGAATTTGCCCCTGCTTACCCTCTACCTAGGCCACTTCCCATCTACAAAGTTGCCTATTCTCTTTCCGTTTCAGTGCCCCACCCCCCAGAATCTGCCTCTCTCACAGATTTTATCCGGCTGTGTTAAACTTCCGTGTTGTATAGTTCAGCAGACCTCGGTCTACAGAAGGCCAAGAACCCAGCTTTGTCTGTTTCACAGGCCTTCATCCAGGTTAGTGTTTGACTCGTGTGTGAAAGTTGCTCAGTCGTGTCCGACTCTTTGTGAGCCCATGGAACTCTGCAGGCCAGAATACTGGAGTGAGTAGCCAGCCATTCTCTTCTCCAGGGGATCTTCCCAACCCAGGGATCAAACGCAGGTCTCCCGCACTGCGGGTAGATTCTTTACCAGCGGAGCCACAAGGGAAGCCCAAGAATACTGGAGTGGGTAGCCATCCCTTCTCCGGTGGATCTTCCCAACCCAGGAATCGAACCGGGGTCTCCTGCATTTCAGACAGATTGTTAACCAACTGAGCTATCAGGGAAGACTCTTGTAGACAGTAACTAGCTGTTGAGTGAAAGGATGGCTGGGGGAGAGGCTACCAGTGGAAGCTGCATAATTTATAAGTGTCCCAGATGGGAGGATGGATAGGTGGAGTTTTGTGGACTAGGGACTGCTCCCTCATTCTGTGTCAGATCTCTGAGTGTCTAGTCCTCACGACTGGCCCATAAATTGCTTGAAACCCAGAGAAACTGGCTTCTGCTAACTGAACCTTGCACCAGCCTGAAGTCTGTTCATTTGTTAATGTGTAAGAAGATGTAGTAACTGTCGGGAGGAAGAGACTACTTGTCAGCACTTTTTCTTCCCACAGGAAGTTACAAGGAAGCCAGATTACACTCAGAAGCTTGCTTATGGGAGCCTTCTTCCTTCCTTCCTTCTGTAAGCATTTACTTGTTAAGTGCCTGCCCCATTGGAACAGAAGCTTGTGAGTGATTTTAAGGACAGTGCTTCAGCAGAGGCAGTTAGGAGACTGCTCTCTGCTATGGAGGCAGCACCATAGCGGTGGAGTGGCGCTAGCCCTGGGCTGCAGGAATCGCCCCCAGACTGGGCCCCGGGTGCCTTTCTTTTATCCTTTCAATGTTGACCAGCTGCCCTTCTCACTGACTCCTGTTTACATCTTCAGTCCGGTTAGGTCCAGATTTACCTCACGGAAGCATTTAGAAGTCTTTCCTGGGCCATTGACACATATCTGCTGTTTCTCATGCCAATCTCATTTCCAAACTCCAGCATGGGCCTGGTGGGCAGGGATGTCCAGGGCAGTAATCACCTTGCTTGTAGCTTCCAAATATGCTTCTGCTATGCTGTGCTTAGTCACTCAGTTGTATCCAACTCTTTACAACCCTATGGACTGTAGCCTGCTAGGTTCCTCCGTTCATGGGATTCTCCAAGCACGAATACTGGAGTGGGTTGCCATGCCCCTCCCCAGGGGATCTTCCCAACCCAGGTCTCCCGCATCGCAGGTGGATTCGTTACCATCTGAGCCACCAGAGAAGCCCATACGTCTGCTGATATAAACGTAAATAATGCTTATACTTATAGCAGGGCCTATTAGAGATTTACAGTTGAGTATTTGCAGTGAAATATTGGGTTATCAGGTTGTCAAGGAGAAAGAATTGCTCTATATTCTTAGGTTCAGTTGTTGGGGTACCTTTGAATTCAACTGACAAAGGACAGTTAAGGAAAAAAACTAAATTCAACTATTTGTTTTTATTAATGTGTGTATAGGAGTTCACAGAGACTGTGACTCTGGGGGAAGTTAGGATTTGGGGATTATATACCATCTTAATGGAGGAAAGGGAAGGGGAGAAGGGCATTTCAGGAAAACAAGAGACTTCTTAAGAGAAGGGAGAGGGAGAAAGGGCCTATATTGGAAAACAGATGAGTTTTTGGAAAGGTAAATGGGCCCTGAGAAGTATCACAGGAGTTGGTGGTGGTGTCCAACTCTTTGCGACCCCATGGATTGTAGCACTCCAGGCTCCTCTGTCCTCCACTATGTCCCAGAGTTTGCTCACATTCATGTCCGTTGAGTCGGTGATGCCATCTAACCATCTCATCCTCTGCCGCCCTCTTCTCCTTTTGCCTTCACTCTAACCCAGCATCAAGGTCTTTTCCAGTGAGAGGGCTCTTTGCATCAGGTGGCCAAAGTATTGGATGCAGCTTGAGCTTCAGCATCAGTCCTTCCAATGAATATTCAGGACTGAGTTCCTTTAGGATTGACTGGTGTGATCTGCTTATAGTCCAAGGGACACTCAAGAATCTTCTCCAACACCACAGTTAGAAAGCAATTCTTGGGCGCTCAGCCTTCTTTATGGTCCAACTCTAATATCCATACATGACTAGTGGAAAGACCATAGCTTAGACTATATGGACCTTCATCAGCAAAGTGATGCCTCTGTTTTTTAATATGTTGTCTAGGTTTGTCATAGCTTTCCTTCTAAGGAGGAAGCATCTTTGAATTTCATGGCTGCAGTCACTGTCAGCAGTGATTTTGGAGCTTAAGAAAATAAAATCTGTTATTCCACTTTTTCCCCTTCTGCTGCTGCTGCTTCTGCTGCTGCTAAGTCGCTTCTGTCGTGTCCGACTGCAACCCCATAGAGGGCAACCCACAAGGCTCCCCTGTCCCTGGGATTCTCCAGGCAAGAATACTGGAATGGGTTGCCATTTCCTTCTCCATTTTCCCTTCTATTTGCCAGGAAGTCCTGAGATCGAATGCCATGATCTTAGTTTTCTGAATGTTGAATTTTAAGCCAGCTTTTCTACTCTTCTCTTTACCCTCATCAAAAAGCTCTTTAAAAAAATAAATTAAAAAAAAATAAAAATAAAAAAGCTCTTTAATTCCTCTTCACTTTCTGCCATTAAAGTGGTATCATCTCCTTATCTGAGTTCAGTTCAGTTCAGTCACTCAGTTGTGTCTGACTCTTTGTGACCCCATGAATAGCAGCACGCCAGGCCTCCCTGTCTATCACCAACTCCCGGAGTTCACTCAGGTTCACGTTCATCAAGTCAGTGATGCCATTCAGCCATCTCATCCTCTGTCATCCCCTTCTCCTCCTGCCCCCCAATCCCTCCCAGCATTAGAGTCTTTTCCAGTGAGTCAACTCTTGGCATGAGGTGGCCAAAGTACTGGAGTTTCAGCTTTAGCATCATTCCTTCCAAAGAAATCCCAGGGCTGATCTCCTTCAGAATGGACTGGTTGGAACTCCTTGCAGTCCAAGGGACTCTCAAGAGTCTTCTCCAACACCACAGTTCAAAAGCATCAATTCTTTGGCACTCAGCTTTCTTCACAGTCCAACTCTCACATCCATACATGACTACTGGAAAAACCATAGCCTTGACTAGACGGACCTTAGTCGAAGTTGTTCATATATCTCCTGGCAATCTTGATTCCAGCTTGTGCTTCATCCAGCCCAGCATTTTGAATGCTGTACTCTGCACAGAAGTGAAGTAAACAGGGTGACAATATACAGCATTGTTGTACTCCTTTCCCAATTTTGAACCAGTCTGTTGTTCCATGTCCAGCTTTTTGACTTGCATACAGGTTTGGCAGGAGACAGGTAACATGGGAGATGTGGTAGTTTTTGTGACAATGTCTGTGTAGGTGTGGTGTGGTGACTTCTCATGATCTTTGGTGATAAGAATGTTCTTTGGTTGACTTCTGATAGTTTCTTTGAGTTCTTTGGGGAGGCTCTGCTCTTATACAGATAAGAGATTTCAAGAACTCAAATGCCTTCTGCTCAAAATAAGTGTTATGCTACAGTGACATATTCTGGACCTTTCTTTTTTACTCTAGAATATTCCAGTGGGTAGAAGATAATTGGATGAAATTCTTCTCCCAAGTTATATCAGTATTTGTATTTGAGCCCAGAAACCTTCAAACAAGTGACTAGAATATAAAACAAATAAAAACAAACATAGTGACCAGGATATTATTTACTGGATCCAGATGACACTTTGTTCCAAGCATAAAATATTGTTTACTCAACATGATTCCTTTTAGCAAATTAAGAGGAACAATTAACAAATTAAGAAAACAGTTTGATTCAAACCAAATGGTTTAAAATGATTAGTCTAATTCTAGTTAATCTTTCCCTGGTATTACGTGTGGAATTAATAAACTCTAATAGTATATTTTCAGCACCCTTTTTGCTTTTTATGATAGTAAAAAATAATCTTGGTCATTCAAGAAATATTTACTGTACAAGCATTCTCCTACTTGCTGGGAGTTTTATTTTACCTTGATTTCTGTGATATGCCAAAGACGGACATGGAAACTAAATACAGGATGAAAAAGACCAGAACTTGCTACCCCAAGGGAGAAGAAGTGAATGAAAACTGTGAGGAAGTAGCCAGCAAAAGAGAAAGGGAAAAGCGTAGGCCAAGAAAGGCAAAAGCCAGCCACCAAAAGAGAAAGGGAAAATTTCAGGCTGAGCGGTCAACTCTTGAACGGTTAGAATTGGTAAATTATGGCTAAAGCTGGAGAAAAGACCTAATAGCTACAAAATAATGTAGCAGACCTTATCTTTTTGGGAAGTAGGACACAGAAGAAGAAATATCCTTTATTGGTTGGGTTGACAGAATGACCTCATCTCTTTGGAACCTAGAAATCCAAAGAGTAATGAGGCTTTCTAGAATAGTGATGCCAAGTTAAAGAAGTTTGACCTGAGCTGGAAAGGGCTAATTAGAAAATATAGAGTTGAGGAGATAAGCTGTTATACAAATAATATGCTTTCTGATCAGTTGTGTTTAATATATTATATGCTTTCTAAACATTTTTTGATTTAGTTCTTATAACAATCGCATAAAGTACTAGTATTTTGACTTTAAAGAAGAGGAAACAACTTATGTTAACCTTTTATTGATGGATATTTATTTTTTTCATGCTGAATTAAACATTCATATGTTTAAAACATCCATTCATGTCCTTAAGTACTCCTGTTTTTATTTATGTTGATTTCTTTGCATATCTTAATGGATAATACAGGTTTACTTTTCCATATTTGCTATGCTTATAACTAGAAAAAGCATACATATTTAAACAGAAGGAAATAAAAGTGCTAACATTATTTGTATTCAGTGGTATAATTATGGCTGATGTAGTCTTGCTTCCCATTTTCTACATTTTTGTGTTGAGTACGTATTACTGAAAATGAAAATAATGAGTAAACTAAATGAATGGGTGATATGGGGGAATATTCATGAGATCTTCCCTAAAAGCAAGAGCTACAGGATAACAGGCAGATAAAATCTGAAATATAATAGTTTCAAAATCAATATAGTATGCTGTGGCTCATAAACTAATTAGAATCAAATCTAATAAACACTTTATAAGACATGCACATAGGCCTAGTGTTATAGGAGGCTGGCTGAGTGGTCCAATTTGTAGGAGAAAAGTAAGAAAGGACAGTGGGAGGGCCAAGCTGAAGCAGTGGACAGGAACAGCCCAGCCTTCAGAGTCAGCTGTGAACTGATGTGTGGTTTTGAACAAGTTCTCTCTTCTTTAAATGGAAATGATTCCTGCCATGCAGCTCTGTGCTGAGAATGGCACCAACCAACGGGAATGGGTTCAAAAAGAGAAGAAGAGGAATTAGAGACAGCAAGTATAGAAAACTCTTTTTTGAGGAATTTTACTCTAAGGAGAAGCAGAGAAATGGAATGGTAGCTAGAGGGGAATGTGGTAGGAAAGTTTGTTATTGCTTTGAAGTCCGTTTATTGGGGCTTCCCTGGTGGCTCAGCAGTAAAGAATCCACCGGCAATCCAGGAGACGCAGGATATGCGGGTGTGATCCTTGGGTCAGGAAGATTTTTGAAGGAGGGCATGGGAACCCACTCTAAAATTCTTGCTGGGAAAATCCCATAGACAGAGGAGCCTGGTGGGCTATGGTCCATGGGGTCGAAAAGAGTCAGACACAAGTGAATCGACTGAGCAGAGCAGCATGTGCTGATGGGAATGATCCAGTGGAGAGAAAGACTGGTGATGCTGGAGAACTGCAGGAGTGATGCTCTTGAGTACGTGAGAAGGGAGGATTGGCCTTAGGTGGGAGCGCAGTGTAGGCAAAGCAGCAGGTGGGACAGAAGAGTGGGTGGGTGCAGATGCCGGCAGCTGGGAGAGTTTGCAAGTGACTTGGTCACTCTTGACTGTTGTGGAATTAAGTCTCGCTAGCAGACAGCACCGCCAAAGAGCATGTACTTGGGGGGAGGTGGGGGAAGCTGGCACCTTGAAGATGACAGAGAAGCTGTGATATAGTCTTTAAGGAGAGTAAATTAATAGGAAATGTTGCATGATTGCAGTGGCTGTGGTGGTAGGGTCCCTAAGGGCCCGCTGGAAGTCAGTGGGCTGGAATTTAAAGTGAGACCAGCCAGCGTTGTGTTTTCTTCCAGCACTGGAACTGGGCTAATGTCAAGATGTCAGCAGGACGGCTTCCTTCCAGAGGCTCCAGAGGAGAATCAGTTTTTTTGCTTGTGCCAGTTTCTAGAAGCTGCTTGCTCTTCTTGGTTCATGGGTCCCTTCCTCCATCTTCAAAACCTGCCACATAACATCGCTGAAGCTCCGTCCCGACTCTGCTTCCTTTGTCCTTCCTCTCTGACAGAGGCCCTCTCGCTCCCCTCTCTAGGGGACCCTTGGGATACTTGGGGCCCACCCAGATAATTCTGGACTGCCTCACCATCCCCAGATCCTAATCAGTCACATCTGGTGAATCCCTTTTTTGCCATGTAAAATAACATATTCACATGTTTGTGGATTAGGACTCAGACATCCTTCAGGGGGCCATTATTCTGTCTCCCATCATTAGTGAAATTGAATATGTTTTCATATGATTATTAGCTTTTTGTGTTTCTTCTTTTGTGAGTTACCCATTCCTGACATTTTTTTCTATTAGCTGTTAGTCTTTGTCATTCATTTGTAAGAAGTCTTTCTCCCTTAAGGATATAAACCCTGACAGTGCAGCATCTTGCATTATTTCCCCCTAGTTCATTGCTTGCTTTTCAACTTTGTTTACAAAATATTATCCTACTTATAAAAGTATTACTTTAACAAAGTTTATCTTATGGAAAATGTCAAACAAATAAAAGTAGAGAGGTTATTATATTAAATCTCCACATATTTACCACCAAGCTTAAATAATGATCAATTCAAAGCTCACCTTATCTTATTTGTATTCTTACCTACTTCCCCTATGTTATTTGTCATATTCAATGCCAGATATCATTTCATTTTGTCCATAAATATTTCAGCAAAATACATTAACTTTATGATATTAATTTTCTTAAAATTTTCACTAAGGTTTCTGGTTTTGGTACTGCCTATGAAAAAGCCCAATCCACTTGTCTTTTTAAAGAGGATGAAAATAAAGTCCGAATGTAAGTTTTTTACCTTTTAAGGGAGTCATGTTTCTTTTTTCTTAACTTTTTTTTAGAAGTGATCATTTTCTGACTACTTAAACACGTCTATTTGAGCACCTACCATGTGGAAAATGCTGTGAATTCAACTTCATGTTACCCTTTGCATGCATGCGAAGAGGGAACTGTGTAAAAGGATTACAATTATAAAATTAGCAGCCTGCCCATTGGTGTCCGCATTCCTGATTTAGTCCTCTTTCCATGATGACACTGATGGCTGGGGACAACTGCTAGAAGGCTGGCAATTGTCGGCCATGCCTGCATTATTTACACTTTTCAGTGTTTTATGCCAAGGCCGCTGGGCACTGGCAAGTAAAAACAAATATGAAACGGAGGGGAAGACCATATCCCTTTCTTCACAGTCTGCTGCTTGGTAACCCCCTTTCTGTTCTCAAAGGCATGAGCCCCATGGTCCTTTGTTTAACACAGCCCACTCCATGATGGATTGTTGGCAACCAGAGATGGAATTAGAGAACCATTGACTTCCACATCAAAAAAGAAGAAATACAACCAGTACAATTATTAGTTAGGAGCGGGTGTGGACATGAGTTTGAGTGAACTCTGAGTGTTGGTGATGGACAGGGAGGCTCGGCGTGCTGCAATTCATGGGGTCACAAAGAGTCAGACATGACTGAGCAACTGAACTGAAGACTGAGTAATTCAGGTGATATCTTAGAGTTCCTGACGTAAAAGGGGGGTAGTGGGGCAGGAGTTCAGTGTGTGCTTGTCATAGCCTAGCAACTCCACAGCCAAAACAAACACAGCTCAAACTTTACTACCATAAATACCAACCGATTTGTTTGGCAGCCTCTAACATCCTACTCTTAACTCCTTGAGATCTGGTTTTGTGAAAATTCTTTCGAAGGTTACCAGCCGGATTCTGGACATCATTTCAGTCTCTGTGCTGTGTGTCCTTTCTTTGGTAAGTGACTATTAAGAGGCCCTTTGTTTGAACTTCTTGTCCTCTTATCCTCTGCGATGCTAAGTGATTCTGTTCTTCCCATGTTTCGTGTGAGTCTTTGACGACTATGGTAGCTGCTTCCTCTCCCTTCATCCCTTAATTGCAGCTCCACTTCAGGCTGTGAGAGTCACCTGTGCTTCTGTCTTACAACTTACTCCTTAGCTTCGATTCTTTGGCTCCCAAATCTCTCTTTCAAGCTCAACTTATTTCCCATGTTTCTGGTTAATTTCTGGGGATATCCAAGTTGATTTGGCTCACCTTGGACTTCTTAGCTCAACTCCTGCCTTAAACTTTAGGACCTGGGGACTTCCGTGGTGGTTCAGTGGTGTAAGACTCCTCACTTCTGCTGCAGGGGGCCAGGTTCAATCCCTGCTTGGGGAACTAAGATACTGCATATCATATGGCACAGCCAAAAAAAAGCCAAAAACAAACAAACTTGAGACCTTGGACACCCAACACCTCCAGGCTTGGACTCAACTTGTTTAGGAGATGATCATGGTAGCAACCGAGAAGGATCATAGTTTGACAGATCTTAGAATTGAGTCTTACTGCTATAACCTGGGTAGGCCTGAATTGAGCCTGTGGTACCTGGCAAGGGCTACAGTTGTACCACCTTTCCTCCTGGGCACCAGAATACTGCTTGTCTTTTTTTCCAAGAATTTCACTTTCCCTCTAGGTCTGAAGCCTGTTTTGCTGAGGCCCTGAAAGTGCTGATGAGTGTTACCACGTCCCTTCCCAATCAATTGCTTTGTGTTTTCGCAGCCCCACAAGTGCTGTGTTCCAGCCCTCATGGGCTGAGCCTCCCGGGCACTGGGCCTTAAGCCATAGGGCTATTCTGGCTGTCCCTAAGTCTTGACTGTTAGCCCTTCTCAAAGTCTGGCCTTCTTTTGTGTCCCGCTATCCCAGCTGCCTCCATTGCTTCACTTACTTCATGCTCATACTTTCTGAAAATCCCTCCAGCTGTTATTTCTGGGTGTGGTACCTCACACCTCAGCTCATCCTACCTTCTAGTGTCATCTTAAATTCTTCATGGAACTTGGTGAGGTATGAAGATATACTTACCTTTAAAATAGATTTTCTTTTTTTTAAAAGACACAGATGTGTATAACAGACTTTTGGACTCAGAGGGAGAGGGAGAGGGTGGGATGATTTGGGAGAATGGCATTCTAACATGTATACTATCATGTAAGAATTGAATCGCCAGTCTATGTCTGACGCAGGATACAGCATGCTTGGGGCTGGTGCATGGGGATGACCCACAGAGATGTTATGGGGAGGGAGGTGGGAGGGGGGTTCATGTTTGGGAACGCATGTAAGAACTAAAGATTTTAAAATTAAAAAAAATTAAAAAAAAATCAAAACTAAAAAAAAAAAGATTTTCTTTTTTTTATAATTATTCATTTTCTTAGCATTATTTTTTGTTGTTTATTCCCAACTGCACAGCATATGAAAGGTTGGAGGGCCTGGCTTTGCCAGTGTCTCATAAAGTTAAGTAAGCACTCTTGATATATGTGCTTATTTATTCAAGTTGTACCTAAAATATTTTCAAGCACTCATCTTATTGTGTTACTACGTGGGAAAATGCCTATAGTTACCTCTCACCCCAGGCCATAGTCCACACTTACTGGTGTGCTATTGGAGGTCTTCCAAGAACACACTCTAGTATTTTTTTCTTTTTCATTGAGACACAGTTTATTGAGATATCTTTATTGAGATACGGTTGACATACAACATTTTGTACATTTGTACAGTGTGAGGATTTGATATAACTCATTAGCATTATTTTTTTAATTTCTTGCTTTTTAATTAAATGATAATTGCTTTACAATATTATGTTGGTTTCTGCGATACATCAGTCCGAATCAGCCATAGGTATACATAAGTCCACTCTCTCTTGAATCTCTCCCTTACCTCCCACTCCATCCCACTGATATAACACTTTAGTATTATTAATAGGGGGGTTCTCCTTCCGCCTCCTCTTCTTCTCTACCTCCCATTCTAATTGACTAAATAATTATTGATCACCTAGAGACGCAGGTCAGTAAATGAAGACATGAAGCCAGTGGCAGTGGGGGTTACAGAGACTGGAGGGAGGAGCCCCATCCCAAGGGAACAGATAGCATCTACTGCTCTCTCCATTGTTTCTGTGGACTGTGGGTCCAATGTTGTCAAATGGTTATCTTTTTCAAGAGAATTTGGGCATCTGTTTCAGTTAGGGCCCCATGCTTCCACTGTAGGAGGCACAAGTTCCATCCCTGGTCAGGGAACTAAGATCTCGTATGCCACGCAGCCAAAAAAAAAAAAAAAAAATTAGCAACGAATTAAAAATCTTTTAAACCCTGTGACACTAAGCAGAACAACTGTGAGCTGGATCTGGCCTGTGGGTTCCTAGTTTGTGCTTCTACTCTCCAGAAACCCCTCCAAGCCCCTCCATGTTCCCTGATACCTTGTGTTTTCCTGCCTCTTCCTTTTTTTCTTCATGTCCCACTAGCTGGACTGCCCAACCCCATTCTCTCCATTGATCCAAATCCTAACTCCTACCTGATCTCGAAGGTCAAACTCAAAAGTCTGCTGTGTGGCATGCTTGGCTTTTCAGCAGCAAGCAGGAAAATCCAGAATCAGCAGTGGGTTGACAGGTGGTCTAGACAGCAAATCTGGGAGATCATCCAAGGCAGGGATCGCATTCCCAATCTACATGGCCAGGGAACAGGGAGCCAGGGGACAAGGGGTTCAGTGACTTGGGCGAAGGAGTCTGAGCAAGTCCTAGACACAGGACACAGAAGATTGGAATGAAGCTTGATAGTAGTTCCAAGACAACCACTTTTAAAAATAAAACAGGATTCTCTAGTTTTTGAAGGGAAAGAAAAAAGGAAGGGCAGCTTTCTGTCCTAGGTATGTCTCAAAGTCATACTGCTGTTTAGAGAGATCAGATAGCATATTCATGTCATACAGCTAATGAAATGCAGGGCTAGAGTTTAGATTTTCTGTTCCTTGGAGCTTGAGCTTCAGCATCAGTCCTTCCAGTGAATATTCAGGGTTGATTTCCTTGAGGATTGACTGGTTTGATCTCTTTGCTGTCCAAGGGACTCCTCAAGAATCTTCTCCAGAACCACAATTTGAAAGCCTCAGTCCTCGGGTGCTCAACCTTCTTTATGGTCCAACTCTCAAATCCATACCTGACAACTGGAAAAACCATAGCTTTGACTATATGGATCTTTGCTGGCAAAGTGATATTTACACTGTCTAGATTTGTCATAACTGTCCTTCTAAGGAGCAAGTGTCTTTAAATTTCATGGTTGCAGTCACTGTCCTCAGTGATTTTGGAGCTCAAGAAAATAAAATCTGTCACTGCTTCCACTTTTTCTGCTTCTATTTGCTGTGAAGTGATAGGACCAGGTGCCATGATCTTAGGTTGTTTTTTCTCTTGGCTGTGCTGGTTCTTCATTGCTGTGCAGGCTTTTCTCTAGTTGCAGCGAGCGGGGACTGCTCTCTAGTTGTGGTGCGCCAGCTTCTCATTGCTAGAGAAGGAAATGGCAACGCACTCCAGTGTTCTTGCCTGGAGAATCCCAGGGACGGGGGAGCCTGGTGGGCTGCCATCTCTGGGGTCACACAGAGTTGGACACAACTGAAGTGACTTAGCAGCAGCAGCAGCTTCTCACGGCAGTGGCTTCTGTTGCTGTGGAGCCCAGGCTCTAGCGCGTGCAGCCTTCAGCAGTTGTGGTTCCCAGGCTCTAGAGTACAGGCTCAATAACTGTGGCACACGGGCTTAGTTTCTCCGTGGCATGTGGAATCTTTCTAGATCAGGGACTGAACCCGTGCCTCCTGCATTGGCAGGCAGATACTTTACCCCTGAGCCGTCAGAGAAGCCCTTAAGTTTTCTGAATGTTGAGTTTCAAGCCAGCATTTTCCCTCTTCTCTTTCACCCTCATCCAGAGGCTCGTTAGTTCCTCTTAGGGAGGCTCTGAAAGCAGGGGTGGGGGATGTGCGTCTTGGGCTGTGCTCTGTTTGCCAGAATATCACAGAGCCACTGGGGTGTGAGGTCAGTGTCTTGGTTTGAGACCAACCAGAACAGAAATATTAAAAATGAAGGCTCTGCAACGTCTAAATGTATGCAACAAACATCAGTTCAGTTCACTCGCTCAGTTGTGTCCGACTATTTGCGACCCCATGAATTGCAGCACACCAGGCCTCCCTGTCCATCACTCCCGGAGTTCACTCAAACTCACGTCCATCGTGTCGGTGATGCCATCCAGCCATCTCATCCTCTATCGTCCCCTTCTCCTCCTGCCCCCAATCCCTCCCAGCATCAGGGTCTTTTCAAATGAGTCAGCTCTTCGCATGAGGTGGCCAAAGTACTGGAGTTGCAGCTTTAGCGTCAGTCCTTCCAAAGAGCACCCAGGTAACCAATGAATATGCTTCCTTCACTAGATACTGCTTTCCAGTGCCCATAAAATGAGCAATGATGTTTAGTCCTCAGACCAGAAATCTCCAAAAATGATATGAAATATGTATCCCTAAGCCAACTGGCAGAAACCAGTCACTTCTATGGGTTTCTTTGACTAAATGTTATTATAGCTTCCTCTGTGATTCCTTTTTAAGACACCACATTTTATAGCAAAGGTCATCAGACCCCTTCCTAGTCCAAGAGAAAGAAAAAGAACTGCTTTTAAATATTTAAAATCTTTATATTTTCTCAGTTTGTATAGAAAAATAGGGAAGAAATGCAGAGGTTTTTCATGGAAATTAAGCCCAGCTTTTCTTAGACCTCTGTGTTGTCATCTTTGCCCGTCATAGAAGTAGGTTCTGGGATGAAAGTATTTGTGCAATTACTTTTTCTGGGATTTATATACAGTGGAAAGGCTTAAAGGTAAAATTTCTTTTAATGCTATTTGCCCTGCTCCCCTCCTTTTTGAGATATTGGGTTCAGCCTTGAAGCTGATGTTGTGGTAACACCAAACTACCTCTTCTTGCCAATACATGTCAGCATTGCTCCAGCTTTGTACTTGCTCTTCCTTCTGCCTGGGACAGCTGTTGTCAACCATTGCACTTCCTTCCCTGGCTCATTCTTTTGTTGTTGTTGTTTAGTTGCTAAGTTGTGTCTGACTCTTTGTGACCCCATGGATTGTAGCCTTCCAGGCTCCTCTGTCCGTGGTGTTTCCCAGGCAAGAATACTGGATTGGGCAGCCATTTCCTTCTCCAGGGGGTCTTCTGACCCAGGGGTCAAACCCACATCTCTGTTGCAGGCTGATTCTTTACCACTGAGCTACCTGGGAAGCATGGCTCATTCTTATGTCCAGATTCAGCTCAGGTGTCATCTCCAGGAATTCTGAGCCTCCAGGTTGATGTCATTGCCCCTTCTGTTTGTTCTCACCACGCCCTGAGCAAACCTCCATCTTAAACCTTAGTATAGACACTCCTTGAAAGCAAACTATTAATAAAAATGATGGCTTATATAATGTCCTTTTATTTTTCTTTTAAAAACCATAATATCGGCCAATTTCCAAGCTTTAGGTTTATTTAAATCCTTAATGGAAAACATGTGGCTTTGTGAAATGCACAGTATCATTATTATTTTGTCTACTATTAAACAGATATGATCTAGATGAAGATTCTAAGTCCTTAAGTACACCATGATGCTGAGCAAATATGGGCTGGTGTACACATTGTGAAAAATTGCCTCATCTGCTTTTGTTTTGTGTGTCTTTTGTGTGTTCCTTCCTTTACTAACCGCTTATGGTCTCTGTTGAGGCTTCCCTGGTGGCTCAGACGGTAAAGAATCTGCCTGCAATGCAGGAGATCCAGGTTCAATTCCTGGGTCGGGAAGATCCCCTGGAGAAGGGAATGGCTACCTACTCCAGTATCCTTGACTGGGGAATTCCATGGACGGGGAGCCTGGCAGAGTCTCAAAGAGTCGGACATGACTGAGTGACTAATTCTTTCACTTTTCACTACTGTCTCTGTTAAACTAGACTTTCTTCTGATTTCTAAAAAGTAGTTCCTTGTTTATGCTGTTTACTGCCACTTTAAGGATTTTTGTTTCCAAGATTACCCCAAAGGAAACAATTTCTACTTTAACAACCATATATGAAAACCATGTACCTGCCACTCAGTGAAGGCTGATATCCAGGCTATGAGCATTTTGCCTAACAGTAATCATCATAATTTATATCTGTACCAGCAGGTCTATGAGATAGGAATTGCAATTATGCCTTTTTACAGATTCAGAGAACTTAATAATTTTTCCAGCATCATGCAAGTTATAAACGCAGAGCTGGGTTTAAGAACAAAACTCCACCAGATTCCAGAACTTATGTTTTAAAATTTTTAACTGTTTTTGCAATAGAATAAGGATAGATTAATAGAGAGTTGCAAAGAAATGTGTGGGGAGGTCCTGTGCAACCCTCACCCCATCTCCCCCAATTTGACATCCTGTATCACTGTCAGTTAAGTTCAGTTCAGTCACTAAGTCGTATCCGACTCTTTGCGACCCCATGAATCGCAGCATGCCAGGCCTCCCTGTCCATCACCAACTCCCGGAGTTCACTCAAACTCACGTCCATCGAGTCAGTGATGCCATCCAGCCATCTCATCCTCGGTTGTCCCCTTCTCCTCCTGCCCCCAATCCCTCCCAGCATCAGAGTTTTTTCCAATGAGTCAACTCTTCGCATGAGGTGGCCAAAGTACTGGAGTTTCAGCTTCAGCATCATTCCCTCCAATGATGTCAACATCAAAACCAGGAGATAATTCAACACCCCTTGGTGTGGTATCCCCCAATTTGACATCCTGTATCACTGTAGTCAACATCAAAACCAGGAGATAGTTCAACACCTCTTAGTGTGGTATCCCCCAATTTGACATCCTGTATCACTAGTCAACATCAAAACCAGGAAATAGTTTAGCATCCCTTCATGTGGTAAGCCAAAGTCACTGATTAGCATAGAATTTTAGTTAAATATGACTTTTGTGAAGCTTCTTTATATTGTAAAGCCTTCTTTTAAATAAACAACTCATTATTACCATGATACACACTGAAGAAGAATGTGGTTTAAATCATTAGTTCTTAACCTTTTAGGTTAGATATATTTTAGAAGGCAATGCAATGTGGACCTTCCGGGCAAAAAAAAGATGCATGCATGCATATGTACAAATCATGGTTTCCTAAACATCCTCTATCTCCACCCCTCAAAATGTGCTGAGACTTAGATTAAAAACTTCTGGTTTACAAGCAGCATTTAAGGAAGTCACATTTACTTAATCTGAAACAGTCTTTCTTAGTGCTTTTTTATCTTTTCCCAACTCTGCTTATAGAGAAGCCTCCAAACTCTCTTATTACTCTTTTGTTGACATTTAAAGGGCTGAAAGTTCCTTGGGTTTCCTACAACTCTTGGTGGCTTAGGGAAAAACTGTTTGTAACATTATTGCTCTTGTGAACACACTTTATCTGGGTCTGCTTTCGTGTGCATAGAAGTCATTTGGTCAATAACTTTTAAGTTGTCTTTCCCTTTTCACAACTTGGGTAATCTGCGGTCCTGGCTCTGGAGTTAGGGATCAGGCCTGGGATCTCTGAAGCCCGGCTATACATGAAAATGCCATTGAGAGCTTCTGTCAGTTTTGAGCCAGCTACCAGGACCCTGGAAATGTATTTCCACAGCCAGGGCTCACCTAAGAGAGCTCGAGTCAACAAGTCAGATGTCAGAGCCGCAACCTGGAAGAAGGAGGGTAGATATATATCTATATATATAAAGTCAGGCTGATGGTCTGGCCAGAAGGGTAGGACAAATCTTTGATTATGAAGAAGATTCTTGCCTTAATCATAAACCTCTTATATGCTTCCTGCTGAGGTAAAGCTCAGAGGCGTGTTCTGCTGCCGGAAGCCAGAGTTCAGTGAGCCAAGAACCCACAAGGAAGTGGTCACACCTGGAAATGTGTGGGTGAAATTAAGGGCTGATGCTGACACTTTGCATGAGGAATTGGCTGTATTTTGCGCTCAATTGGCTAAGGCAGAAGAAAGCCAAAATACTTTTACTGTGTATCAGCTACCTGATTTTTTATGATGATCTTTTTCCAGTCAGAAGAAGTTTCATACCAGCTCTATCACTTTTTTTTGAAGTTTTCTGTCTGCTGATGAATGCATTTTATTTTGCATACAGTTGGCTTTTTACTGCCCTGAATAATTCTGTAGCCTGGTTGCTGAAAGAGACTAATTGAATAAACTGCTTTCAAAGGTATGGTATCCCTTTCCTCCTCCTGAATTTGTCTACTTAAGACGAAGTTTTTTACCGTGGTTTCTTTGTACTGTCAAACCAAGTAATTGACCCAAGAGGAGAATGAAGATTGGAATAAGGGAGGGTGGTCCTGGGCTAGTGTCTGTTTCTAACTTTGTCAAGTGCTGTGTTGGGGTCCCCTGTTGTTGAAGGTCTGTCTCAGTTTTATAACAGGAATCAGACTCTTATATCTACCATGCCAGACACTGTGCTAA
Organism: Ovis aries; assembly: GCF_016772045.2. NCBI lineage: Eukaryota > Metazoa > Chordata > Mammalia > Artiodactyla > Bovidae > Ovis > Ovis aries. The sequence continues at coordinate 91,278,991 of NC_056059.1, read as the reverse complement.
ACACTATAAATAATCCTTCCAACAACCCTAAAGTTGGCTCTTTTCTCTTGGCCGTGCTATGTGGCATTCAGTATCTTAGTTCCCTGACCAGGGATTGAACCCATGCTTCCAGCAGTGGAAGCACGGAGTCTTGACCCCTGGACCACCAGGGAAGTCCCCTAAAGTTGGCTGTTTATCCATGAGGAAAGTAAAGGTCAAAGAAATAAACTAACCTGACCAGTGTCACAAAACTAGTGAGTGAAGAAAAAGGGATTTGATCCCATGTGTTTCATCCTTCTGTATTTAAGGGGAGGATTTGGCCCTCAGCTCTGGCTTCTCATGCTACAACCTCTCTCTTCCCCTCATCCCTCCATGAGGAAATCTGGCTCAGGGATAGGAGTTAACACTTAATCCGTTGAAGACTGATTAATGACTCCAGAATGCCTTTTCACAGAAGCAGATATGCCTTTCCAATAAACAGAATATCCGCTGACCAGGGACCCTCCTCTGGGTCAGACTGCTTAGTGAGAACTGCTGCTGCTACTGCTGCTAAGTCGCTTCAGTCGTGTCCGACTCTGTGCGACCCCATAGAGAGCAGCCCACCAGGCTCCCTTGTCCCTAGGATCCTCCAGGCAAAAATACTGGAGTGGGTTGCCATTTCCTTCTCCAATGCATGAAAGTGGAAAGTGAAAGTGAAGCCGCTCAGTTGTGTCCAACTCTTTGCAACCCCATGAACTATACAGTCCATGGAATTCTCCAGGCCAGAATGCTGGAGTGGGTAGCCTTTCCCTTCTTCAGGGGATCTTCCCAGGGATCGAGCCCAGGTCTCCCACATTGCAGGCAGATTCTTTACCAGCTGAGCCACAAGGAAAGCCTGGATACCTTGAAGGTATCTCATATCCAGGCTGTAGTGTTAGTTGCTCAGTTGTGTCCGACGCTTTGTGACCCCACAGATTGTAGCCCGCTAGCTGGAGTGGGAAGCCATTCCCTTCTCCAGGGGATCTTCGCAACCCAGGGATCGAACCCGGGTCTCCTGTATTGCAGGCGGATTCTTTACTGTCTGAGCCAAAGGCCTGAAGAATTAAACACAGCCTGTAGCCCTGAGATGGCTATAGGCCATGTAGCCATCTGCCAAATATAGTCTACCCTGAACAGTGCAAGATAAACACTGATGAAGCTTCTTTCCAAAGTCATCATTTTCTGCACTCCAGGCAACTCAGGACAGATGACTCTTCTTTTATTTATGTTATCTTTAGTTGTTAGGATTATTCTATCTCTTAGATCACTTAGCCTGAGGTGATTTTAGCTGTCATCATAACTTTCTGAGCATTGGATAGAATTCATTAGAATTTACAAACCATTATTCAGGGTGGCTTACTTTTGTAATCCCAAGCCTATTTCTTGATTTATGATGAGATTATTGTCTCTAAATTCTGAAGAAGGTATCTCAAGAGTTTGCAACCTTTATTCTGTCAAGCTTGGTAGCTTTTAGAATCTCCTCTACTTGAAGACTTTAGTGATCTAAACCAGCTACATGGCTGAAAATCCACCATCTAGAGCAGTCATTTATTTACATTTTATACTGAACAGCAAATGGGCAGGCTGCACAAGTTTTTAATGCACTTTATGGATGTGTGACACTTTCACATACAATGCCTGAATGGAGAGGAAGAACATCTCTTCAGTCCTAGCCTGTCCCAGTCTCACAAAGATAATGGATGGAAAGATTTCAGGAGAAATGAACATTTTGTTCTTTGTTCAGGCCATAATAGTCTTTTTCCTCTTCTGCCTTAAAAGGAATGAGGTTTATCTTACTCACCAAAGTAGGTTTCTCTTTGCATCAAAAAGCTTTGTAAAGGAGCCAGCTGCACCAAGAGAGTCCTGAAATTCTTGAGAAACCAGTTTTCAATTAGGAAGGCTTGATCCAAGGCTAAGGGGGTTCATCATTTAGTGGCACTAAATTAGCCATGGGGGACTCTGGGGTCTCTTTCTAAATTGGCCACTTTTAGCCTTGTGCAGCCTGCCTGCTTTGTGAATTGCTTGTGAAACTGCAATGAGGTAATGTTTTGAAAGTGTTTTGAAAACCATAAAATGCTATATACAACTCTAAGTTGTTCCTTCAGAGCAAAGCAGTGAGCAGTGAAAAAGTAATCAGCTGAAAGCAATTGGTGCATTTACTTTTTCATGAACCAGACACGAAGTGCTGATGTTTACACTCCAGTACTCTTGCCTGGAAAATCCCATGGATGGAGCAGCCTGGTAGGCTGCAGTCCGTGGGGTCGCGGAGTCGGACACGACTGAGTGACTTCACTTTCACTTTTCATTTTCACACATTGGAGAAGGAAATGGCAGCCCACTCCAGTGTTCTTGCCTGGAGAATCCCAAGGACAGCGGAGCCTGGTGGGCTGCCGTCTGTGGGGTCGCACAGAGTTGGACACGACTGAAGCGACTTAGCAGCAGCAGCAGCAGCAGGCATGGTATAAATGTTTTGCTTTTATTAACAGATCTAATCTTTATAGTGTTGTAATAAGGTCGAGACCATTGCTGTTGTTTAGTTGCTAAGTCATGTCTGACTCTTTTGTGACCCCATGGCCTGTAGCCCACCAGGCTCCCATGTCCATGGGATTTTCCAGGCAAGAATACTGGGGCGGGTTGCCATTTCCTTCTCCAGGGGGTCTTCCTGACCCAGGAATTGAATCTGTGTCTCCTGCTTTGGCAGGTGGATTCTTTACCACTGAGCCACGAGGGAAGACCATAAGGTAGATATTTATGGCCCATTTTACAGATGAGAAACACTGAAGCACAGAAAAGTTAAGCATCCTGTCCAAGGTCATATAGAGGAAGTATACTCAGGTCATACATTTAGTAAGTGATGAGATGAAGCTGGGATGCAAATCCTGGCAGCCTGGCTCCAGAGCCCAGACTATACTGCTGGCAGTCCAATCCTTCCTTACTAACTGAATTGGTAGCAGGTCCAAGACATTTGTTACGTATGTCTCAAAAGGTTAAATGTTATGTAAATCTTGAAAGGTTAAATTTGTGATGAGTAAAGACACTAAGAAAAATGAGAATCCTTTAAGGATTTGGATTTGATTCTCTTCTAATGCCTAGTCTTCATAGTTTTGGGTCCTGTCTTACTTATACAGAATAAGTGTGGTCCTTAAACATGCTTGTAAAGTCATCTCTTAAACACCCACTTCATCAGCAAAATTGTGGTAATGGAATTGTTTGATCTTCAAAGACCAATAAGATTGAAATGAGAGGGTATAAGGAAAAACTTTATAAAGTAAAATGTCAGTGAAGTATTTTATGCTGAAGTCTATAATAAAAATCAGCATCAGTTAATATAATTCTAATAATTTTACTCTTCTAAAAAATTCACCTGCTGATGGTGATTGGCTCTCTTTTCCTTCTTTTTTTTTTTGTAAAAAAAACAAAAACAAAAAACCCCAAACTGGCCGCACTTGCCCTCTGCAATGGCCCACACTCCGTCTGTGGACTGCGCTTCTCTCAATCTGAATAAATCCATTTCTTACCTTAAAAAAATAAAATAAAATAAAACAAAAACAACCAAAAGTATGAACTATATTTTTTAACCTAAGATTGATTCATAAACATGTTTGGATTTCATACTAAAATATAAATATATAACTTAAAAATATATTGTTAAATATTTAAATCTATAGCTTTTGATGTATATGTGTCAAGGATATGTGTCATAGTTAACCATTCACTATTATCAGATATTTAAGATGCCTCCAGTTTTTAAATGATAATAAATAATATCACAATGAATTTCTTGGTGCATATCTTCAGAGGAATAAATACCCAGAAGTAGAATTATTGACCCAAAAAGTATAGACATCTGAAAGCTTTTGGTATGTCTTGTTAAACTTTTTTTAGAAGGATGAATTAATATTTACTTGCGACAAAAATGTACAGGGTATATATTTTTTGAAAATTGGACGTTTTCGTTTAAAAATATTTGCCAGTTTATGGTTTGCATTGTTTCCATTTAACAGCTCTTCATATATGTTTGATGCTAAGTCCTTTTTTTTCTATAAATGGGACATACTTTGCATGTCTATTGGTTAGGTTTTCATACTGATTTCTTATGAAGTTTATTAGTCCTTTTGATTCACATTTGTAGCTTATATTTATTTTGATTCCATCCTCATAATTTTCTTTGTAATTTAGCTTACAGTCTCTAAGCTTAGGATGTCATTTCTCACCTATGGAACCATTGAAAATAATTAAGTACTAATAATATAAAGTGCCATGGCACCCCACTCCAGTACTCTCGCCTGGAAAATCCCATGGATGGAGTAGCCTGGTGGGCTCCAGTCCATGGGGTCGCTAAGAGTCAGACACGACTGAGTGACTTCACTTTCACTTTTCACTTTCATGCATTGGAGAAGGAAATGGCAACTCATTCCAGTGTTCTTGCCTGGAGAATCCCAAGGATGGGGGAGCCTGGTGGGCTGCCGTCCATGGGGTTGCACAGAGTTGGACACGACTGAAGCGACTTAGTAGCAGCAGCAGCAGCAGCAGCAGCAGCAGCAGCAATATAAAGTGCAGAGAAGGCAATGGCACCCCACTCCAGTACTCTTGCCTGGAAAATCCCATGGACGGAGGAGCCTGGAAGGCTGCAGTTCATGGGGTCGCTGAGGGTCAGACACGACTGAGCAACTCACTTTCACTTTTCACTTTCATGCTTTGGAGAAGGAAATGGCAACCCACTCCAGTGTTCTTGCCTGGAAAATCCCAGGAACGGGGGAGCCTGTTGGGCTGCCGTCTATGGGGTCACATAGAGTCGGACATGACTGAAGCGACTTAGCAGCAGCAGCAGCAATATAAAGTGATGTCCAGTCACACTGTTAAGAAAAAAAGAGAATGTCTTGCGAAACAATGTTAATTATGATCCCATCTCTCTCCCTCTTTCTGTCCCCCCATCCCTCTCTCCCTCCATATACACACACATACACGTTTATTTATTTATGAATTTATTTTGAATGTCTCCTTTGTGGCACAGATATAGCATTGGTCAAAGCAGACAAAATCTGAGTCATTATGGAACTTGGTTTATTGGAGAGGCCATACACCAAAGGATTGGGAATTCCCTGGTGGTCCAGTGGTTATGAGTCTGCACTGTCACTGCTAAGTACCTGGATTTGTTCCTGGTCGGGGAATTAAGATCCCACAAGCCACGGGAGAAAAAAAAAAATCACCAAAAATTAATAGAATGTCAGATCGTGGTAAGTGCTATTAACAGAAGTTTAGTTCAGTTCAGTTCAGTCACTCAGTTGTGTCCGACTCTTTGCGACCCCATGAATCGCAGCAGAAGTAGAGCAGGGTAAAGAGATGGAGAGTGACGGGGGCTCCTTTAGATTCAGTGGTCAGAGACCTTTCTAACGTGGCATTAAGATCAGAATGTATTGAATGAAGTAGCTAGTATAATATTGTATATACCCATATGGATAGAAGAAACCCAAAGTTCTGTATTCCCCTTCTCACTGAATATTAATGGTGGTTCTTTTGTCACTCAGACAAATCCAGCAAAGGAATCTATCCTAAACTTTTCCCTTATCTCCCATACCTAGTTAATCATCACATCTTTGCCACTTATATATTTCTAAATTTCTTTTCTACTTGCCATTGTCTTTTCTTAGGCCTTTGCCACTTTTTGTTTTCTTTCACTTTTTGAAAAGATTTAGTGGTTTATTTTTATGCACCAAACAGTGTGTAATTAAAATCTGTAATACACTTGAACTAACTTGGTGTGGCTTCCACTGGTCAAGGGGGGGTAATGTGAGCATGAAAATAAACATTAATAGTAATGGATTATCAAATAGGAATCTGGGAGTTCACACTGATATAAACAAAAGAATTTTTAAAAATGAGAAAGAAGAGAAGGTCTTACCTGTAGTAGAAATGCAGCTGATCAATGTGGAAAGAATGATAGAATTAGAAAAATCATAACTAGGTAGCCACTATTACAACCACTGACTCGGCCAAGAGTCGTCAGTGGCTGCTAAAACCGGGTGAAAGTATGATGATAAATGGGATATATATATAATCTCAAAGTAGTCGCCTACACAAGGTACTTACTGATTATAAAGGGAAAAATAGTAACTTATAGTGGAGAATTCCTTCAGACACTGCATTAACCAAGCAAAGCAAACATCACTGGTAATAGGACACCTGGACATCACCTGCCTCCATCATGCACTGAGGACAGACCAGTACTTCTCTGGTATTTTTGCCAAAAATGCGTAACCTAGATCTAAATACCACGAAACAACGTAGGTTACCACATGCAGGGGCATTCTTCAAAATAACTGCCCTGCACTCTTTAAAAGTATCAAGGACATGGTATTTCCCTGGTGGTCCAGTGGCTAAGACCCTGTACTTCCAATGCAGGGGGCCTAGGTTTGATCACTGGGTGGGGAACTAGATCCCACATGCTTCAACTAGGACTCGGTACAACCAAATAAATAAATATTTTTTAAAAATAATAAAAATATCAAGGTCATGAAAGAAGACTGAGAAACTACTTTAGACTACAAAAGACTAAGGTGACAGATGATAATTAGATTCATTTGTAATCCTAAATTGTATCCTGGTTAGAAAACAATTTTCCCTTTTGATATTAGTCAGACAGTTGATGAAATCTGAATGTCTAAACCCACTCCAGTATTCTTGCCTGGAGAATCCCATGGACTGAGGAGCCTGGTGGGCTACAGTCCACGGGGGTCGCGAAGAGTCGAACACGACTGAGCGACTTCACTTCCCTTTACTGGTGGCTCAGATGGTAAAGAATCTGCCTGCAATGTAGGAGACTCATGTTTGATCCCTGGGTTGGGAAGATCCCCTGGAGAAGGAAACGGCAACCCACTCTAGTATTCTTGCCTGGAGAATCCCATGGACAGAGGAGACTGACAGGCTACAGACGGTGGGGTCGCAAAGAGTCAGACATGACTGAGCGACTATCACTCATTCACTCAGATTATAGTAGTGTATAAATGTTAATTCCTGATTTCGATAACTGTATTGTGGGTATAGAAGGAAAAGCCCTAGTCTTTTAAGAAATAATACTAAAGTGTTTAGGGTAAAGCATGTCCAAAGAAAATTTCAACTAGAACCTCTTCTAGATGCTTTTTCATGGATGGAGGTCATATGACAATCTATCAATTGTCTGATGGAGTATCCATAATAACCACTTGCAGGTTTCTTTGATACTCCTGGATTTGTTCATTCAGGAGCCATCACTGAGTGCCAGTGTGTAAGCACAGTACTGTGTATGCACGGGATGAGGCAGGAACAGTTGAAACGTGTCCTCAGGGAGTTGGCAACCTACAGGAGACAAGCCAAAGAAAATTAATGAGAATGAGAAAGCAAATGTAGTAAATACTAACATTTGAGGAATGTAGGTGACAGGTATCCATTTATTATTTTTGCAAATTTTCAGATCTATGAAATTATTGCAAAATAAAAAGTAAAAAAGGTAAAAACTATTAGAAAGATGAAAATAAATTAAAGGACAGTAAAAAGATTTCAACCGCAAAGGGAAATAACAAATTCTACAAAGCACAGAAATGTACACACCATACTCACAGACTACAAGCACTAAAGCAAGTAAAAATAAAGTGTTTAAAAATCCAAACCGCTTAGGCAATCTCAACTCTCTGTAAACCATAACTGAATCAAATAAGAGATACTATATACTTCCAAACAATTTAGAATACGTGTTAGTTGCTCAGTCGTGTCCAACTCTTTGCGACTCGATGGACTGCAGTCCACTAGGCTCCTCTGTCCATGGAGTTTCCCAGGCAAGAATACTGGAGTGGGTTGCCATTCCCTTCTCCAGGGGATCTTCCTGATCCAGGGATCCAACTCAGGTCTCCTGCACTGCAAGCAGATTCTTTATCAACTGAGCCACCAGGGAAGCTCATTTAGAATATATTTATATATTTAGAATAGAAATATATATTTCTGTATTTAGAATATAATAGTAATGAATAAAACCTCTGGGATGTTGCCTAAATTATGGGCAAGGGAAAAATCTGCAGTCTAAAAACTATTATTATTCATCAAGAAAGAATAAAAATCATAAGCTGTTTTAGAAATTAGGGCAAAAGTATAAAAACTACTAGAAGTCCAAGAGGAACACTGTGGTGCTCTCCCTTCTCTGCTCTCACAAGGCTTTGTCAGCTACTTTATGGAGCAATTTAGGGAGCACTTTCAGTGTGCAAGTACCGAGTGCTGGACTGGAGAAGCAAACAGGAGTATCTCTTTGTGGAACTTTCAAGGTTTGTGTGTAAGAGAGGGAAAATATCAGATAATAAATTATAAATCCAAAAATTCAATGAAGGTTAGGAAGGTGAAGTACACAGTGCTATTCAATATCCCTGGTGTAGTGTCACTTAACAGGACTGTCTGTTGGCACTGCCTCCTTCCCTCCTGTTTTTCTCTAACTCTCCCTCTCCTTTTCCTGTCTCTCCCTGTCTTTTTGTTTTCTCTTTTCTCCTCTGGCTTTCTCTCTCCCCCGCCTCCCAATTTCCTGAAGACAATATGCTTATTTTTGCTTCATCTTGAGCCTAGTTCTTTGCTTGATAGCACTCAGTAGTGGCCACTGAATGAACGTACTGAGAAATTAATGAATGAACCCTATAGGCTATTACTGAGTGGACACTCTGCCAGACAATGTGTAGGTTACCACTTGATAAACTATTTATAAAAAAACAACCTAGAAGAGAACATAGGAAATATATACTATAGAGTACAAAATAGCCACAAAATACTGTTTAGACAAGCTAGTAGACTGTTTAAGCAGTATAGGGTTAATTGAAATTCTATGAAGGGTAGTTTGTGTAAGGGAAAATCATGCCTAGTTTATTTTTTAGAATGCCTGAATGAAGTATTTCAGTGTACTCTGGGAAATCAGTACATGCAGTTTATTTTGATTTTTCACAGAATTTTGATGAAGGTTCACATTCAAGACCCACACTGGGGTGGGAATGTGAAGTGTCAAAGGAAGGACTGAGGTATATGAGAGAAAAAGTAGTAAGAAAAGATGTGGAAGTAATAAGTGAGGACTAAATTAGGGACACCTTGCATGGTAAGGACTTGGGACTTTATTGTGCTGCCTTTGGAGAGTTTTGCCAATGTTATCTGATTTATAGCTGTAAAGGATCTGGTTGCTGTGAGGCTAAACCATAGTTAAATAAGAGCAGTACATCAAGACTAAATAAAAGGTTGCTGCAGTGGCTGATGGTGGTATGAACTACAATAATAGCAGTAATAGTAGTTAAGGTGAAGGTGAAGGTGCAGCCGCTCAGTCGTGTCCACCTCTTTGCGACCCCGTGGACTGTAGCCTACCAGGCTCCTCCGTCCAGGGGATTCTCTAGGCGAGAATACTGGAGTGGGTTGCCATTTCCTTCTCCAGAGGATCTTCCCGACCCTGGGATCAAACCTAGGTCTCCTGCATTGGAGGCAGATGCTTTAACCTCTGAGCCACCAGGGAAGAAGGTAGAGGGAACAGAAATTTACTGTGATTTGCTGTGTGGTGTAAGAAACACAGAATCAAGAGTGACTTAGAAGTTTTTGACTTGAGCCATTGAATGAATACATTTATACTTGTCTCCTTGCCATATTGCCTGAAGAGGAGTGAGTATTTCATGGAGGTTGTTTCTGTAGGACGGGGAGATTACTTAGGAGGTTGTTGCAATCATTCTGGAAAGATGAAAGGGGCCTGAATCCAGGTAGCAGCTCTAAGTACAGAGAGATATTCAAAGGTCACGTTCTTGAGAGACATTTAGGAAGTAAAAATAACGATTTAGGAAAGCAGTTTCGGGTATTTCAATAAAAATTCAAGATAACGGAATTTTTCCCAATAACTCCACCTACTGATATACTAAACCTTTGAGCAAGGTTTGTCTGAGGCCTGTTTTTACACAGCCCAAAAGCTCAGAATGGGTTTCCCAGGTGGCACAGTGGTAAAGAATCCACTTGCCAATGCAGGAGACTCAGGTTCAACCCCTGGGTTGGGAAGATCTCCTAGAGTATGAAATAGCGACCCACTCCAGTAATCTTGCCTGGAAAATTCTATGGACAGAGAAGCATTGAGGGCTACAGTCAATGGGGACTGCAAAGAGTCAGACATGACTGAGCACACATGGACAGAGCTAAGAATATTTTTTTTTTAACATTTTCAAAGTATTTTAAAATGCAGATGAGCTTGGATATGTAACAGAGAATATTTATGGCTTCCAAACCTAAAACATTTACTGTCTGGCCTCTAACACTGTATGTTTGCCAACCCATGGTGTGGATCAGTGGCTTTTTTTTGTTTGTCTTTAATCTTCTATTTCTTTAAAAAATTACTTTTTAATTGAAGGATAATTGCTTTACAGAATTTTGTTTTCTGTCAAGCCTAAACATGAATCAGCCATGGGTATACATATGTCCCCTCTCTCTTGAACCTCCCTCCCATGGATAAGTGGTTTTTAAAGTGTGGTTCCTAGAGCAGCAAGCAGCGCCTGGTAACTTGTTATAAATTCAGATTTTCAGGCCTCAACACAGACTTGCTGAATTAGAAACCCTGGGAATGGGACCCAGCATTGTGTGTTTTAACAAGTTCTCCAGGTGATTCTGATGCATGTTAATTTCTGATAATCACAGATCTAGAGAAATTTTTATACCTGGTGAAAAATCACTGCTTCTCTGGAGGGTCAGTGGTAAAGAATCCGCCTGCCAATGCAGGTGATGCAGGTTCGATCCCTGGATGGGGAAGATCCCCTGGGGAAGGAAATGATAACCCATTCCAATATTCTTGCCTCGGAAGTCCCATGGACAGAGGAGCCTCGCAGGCTATAACCCTTGGGATTGCAAAGAGTTGGAAACAACTCGGCAACTGAGCACATGAAGAATAACAGTATTGTGCATAAGAGCTTCAAACTGCAAACAGAAATGTCAACCAATAGAAAGGTTGGTACGATGAAAATGTTTAATCGCTTGTGGTAAAGGGCATGTCACTGAGTGCACATAAAAGGCAGACTGCTTGTGTTTGAATCCCAGCTCCACCGGAGTAGCAGCTGTTATAACCTTGGGCAAGTTACTTGACCTAAGCCTCAGTTTCTTCATGTGTTAAATAGGCATAAAAATATTAACTACTTTATAGGGTTATTGTGAGGATTAAACAAAGTAGATGAGTGGCTGGTACATAAGTATTAGATATGAAGGGCAATCTGCATTTAATGTATTATGCTACTTCTAAGGAAAAACATGTCAAAGTTCACTTCATAAAAGTGACAGCCCATATATTTTGCATATAACAAAATGACTGAGCAACCTAAAAGTGTAGATTTTGGAGGTTCAAATGTTGGCACTGCCCCGTAAACCTGTTTTCACACGTGAAAAACTAAAGCTTTAAATTGCTTTAATAGGATTGTGAAGAAAACTGCTGAAATGTGTATGCCTACACTCTGTCTGTATATGGGCATTTCCTAATTGCCTTTAATTTCTTTCACCATTTCCTCAGCTCCTCTTTTCCAAAATTCCTCAGCTGTCTTGATAGTCCCTGAGAAACATTGCCAGAACTAAGGTGCAAAGTGGCTTCCTTGACTGGAAGCAGATTTGGCTTTTTCCATGAATCAAGGTCATGAGTCGGTGTCTAGTGTTTTCTCAGCTATGCCCCCGGGGCCAAGTCTGAGCCTAGATCTAGGACAGGGCTGTAATCCTGATATCTCCTGGGATTTCACCCTTTTAGCTGCTTTGGCATATAAAATGCTTAGCATGTATTTAGCAACGCCTGAACACTGAACAGGCACACAAAGAAATAGAACCTCCCCCCGACACCCGTGGAGGCCACGTCGTATTTTTTTTCCACATCCCAGTACCTAGAACGCAGTAGGCCCTATAATGTACGTTGTGTTAAACCTGTTTGAAAGGATGTGCCCTTCTCCGTGGAGCTTTAAAACCTCCATTTCCTAGACTGAGTTTACGGTGCAAGCAGCTAGAGCCACTAACTGCATTTTACGCTCGTCTAGAGCAGCAACCTGCAGATACCTAGTTCAGAAAGAAGAATCACTACATTCTCTCCCCCCTTAACATTAATAATGTAAACGGACCAGAAAATCAGTCCCCAAAACGGCACAGCGCAGAAAGCACAGCGCTGCAGCCACCCGGCTCCTGTTACGCCGCGATCTCGAAGGGCGACGAGGCCCGAGCCTTGGGCCGGAGAAAGGCAGCCTCCTTGTGACGTCAAATCAGCGGACTCTCGCCCCGGCTTCAGGCCGGTTCCGGTTCCCCGGCTTTCCGGGAGCGAGAGTACGTGAGCGCGGCGGCGTTCTGCGCGTGCTCCGCAGAGGGACGCGAGAAGGTTGGGTCCAGCTCGCGGAGGAGATGCTTGATTGGCTGAAGCCGTGCTGGGGGGTTCCCCAGCCCTTTCGGCAGGGGTAAAACAATAAGAGGGGGCGGCGGCAAAGGGGGCGGGACGTCCGTGTTCCTTGTCGCTCGCCGCAGCGCCTGGCGCCCGGGAAGAGGTGTTTGTGAGGGGAACCAGCTCTCGGCTCTACGGCTTCCTAGGCTTGAGATTTGTCAGAGGGAGGGGGCGGCGAGTGAGACTAACCCGCTGCAGCCGGTCCTCGGCGACTCTCCCGCTGACCTCCGCGCGACGTACCCGCCGCCGCTGTTGGTTGGAGGTGTGTACGGGGGCCGGGAAGGGCGGTCGGTGTGGTGGTCGGAAGGGGACATTCCCGTCGCGCGCAGCGGCTCGCGGCAACCGTTCTGTTCGTGAGCCCCGGTGTCGGAGGTGTGAGGCCGAGAGAGACATTGTTCTTGCCGGCTGCCTACGCTGCTGGTGTGTGCGTGAGAGAAACCGAGCCTTTCCTCTCAGGTGAGGGATGGGAGGCCGCGTGGGCAGGGAGGTGACCGGCGCGCGTCGTGCGGACGGAGGGCTCCGAGGGCACAGGTGGGGCCGGGGTTGGTTGGGGATGAGATGGCGAGCTGGGTAAGGGGACGCAGCGGCTCCAAAGGCGCGCTGATGGAGGCTTCGGACGGGACGTGGGGGAGTGGGCTTGCCGGAGAGGATGTTTTCGGGTGCGGAGCCCTCCACACTCATCCTCGACTCTTGCGGCTCTTATTCCCGGTTCCCCGGGAACGGGGAGGCCGCCGCTGCCGCCCCGCCCGTGGGGGAGGGGAAAAGAGGCTGTGTCGGCGGAGGCAGAAGCGACGCAGATGCGAAAGTAGCGGCCTCCGGGCACCATTTCTCTGCACGGAAACAGAATCCGGGTCTGAAGGCAGCCGCTGCTTTGCTTACCCAGTACCTGGTGTTCCGCGGTCTCTGACTCCCTCGGTTTTAGCCCGAACGAGTTCTGAAACCCGGGCTATATATAACGTGCTCCTTCTCCTTGCCCTTTTATGCAGGCGATCTCTTACTGACTCAGGAATAGAAAAGATGTTTGCGTGCTCTGCGGAGGGGGTTTATTTCTTTTCTCCCATTTCTTTCTTGGGGAGAGTGGGAAGAATAGTCAAGGGGAGAAACATAGCGTCCCTAGGTTGTGTTAATTTTGTTAGTTGAATCTGATCGAATTTTACCTGCATCTCTAAAGGCAGATTTCTTAAGATGGCCCTGTGCCGCTTTGGGGCGACTGTAGATTGCAGCTACAATTTTCCGCATAGATCAATTTTTTGTTCCTCCAAGGTATGCCTAATTTCTTAACAGAATTTTTTTTTTTGGAGGGTCAGTGCCTTTGCTGTCTTAAAGATCAAAACACAAACAAAACCACACACGTGCACCGAAGGTGGAGTAATAGCAAAGTTATTCCGTCTTGCCCCCCATATGATTGTTGTGATAATAACTTGTGTCGAAATGCTTTAGCACCTCGTGCTAGTCTTTCAAATGTTAGCATTGCGTGTACCTGGATTCGTGAAACATTAACTTCAGTTTGGGGAGCCTTCTATATTAGAGGGGAAGAAAATGGGAATTCCTTGTCTAGCTCCATATTTGGCAGTTAATATAGCCTTAGGCATGTGAACAAAGTTTCAGCGTAAACATTTGGCCCTGTTAGTATCCAGTGGTCCTTTTGATGTCCAAAATTCCTGGTCTCAGAAAGTAGACTGTATGATTCGTTTAAACTGAAATGTGTTGTTTCTTTGGTGATATTAATTTCCCGTTAAATATTTGGGATTAGCTATAGTATTTGGGATTACCTTCTTCCCTGGTGGCTCAGAGGTTAAAGCATCTGCCTCCAATGCGGGAGACCTGGGTTCGATCCCTGGGTCGGGAAGATCCTCTGGAGAAGGAAATGGCAACCCACTCCAGTATTCTTGCCTGGAGAATCCCCTGGACGGAGGAGCCTGGTAGGCTACAGTCCACGGGGTCGCAAGGAGTCGGACACGAGTGAGCGACTTCACCTTCATAAGTAAACATGTATTATGATTTCATCTCTTGAGGGTGTTTAATTCTGAAAAGTTAGCAAGGAATTGAAGGGAGGATAAGGACCTCAAATGGATTTTTTTCTATTTAGGAGCTGTTATAGTTCAAGTTGTTGAATATTTAGGGGTTGAAATATAGATAGCATATTGAAAAGCAGAGATATTAGTTTGCCAACAAAGGTCCCTCTAGTCAAGGCTATGGTTTTCCATTGGTCATGTATGGATGTGAGAGTTGGACTGTGAAGAAAGCTGAGCGCCGAAGAATTGATGTTTTTGAACTGTGGTGTTGGAGAAGACTCTTGAGAGTCCCTTGGACTGCAAGGAGATCCAACCAGTCCATTCTGAAGGAGATCAGCCCTGGGATTTCTTTGGAGGGAATGATGCTAAAGCTGAAACTCCAGTACTTTGGCCACCTCGTGCGAAGAGTTGACTCATTGGAAAAGACTCTGATGCTGGGAGGGGTTGGGGGCAGGAGGAGAAGGGGACGGCAGAGGATGAGATGGCTGGATGGCATCACTGACTCGATGGACGTGAGTCTGAGTGAACTCTTGGAGTTGGTGATAGACAGGGAGGCCTGGTGTGCTGCGATTGATGGGGTAGCAAAGAGTCGGACACGGCTGAGCAACTGAACTGAACTGAGCAAGAGGAAAGAACTAGAATGCTTGTGGGGTGGATAGGGATCAAAAATGGAAGAAGTAAATGTCTTTAATTTGGTAGTCGAGTGAGTGAGTAGTTAGTAGGTGAGGAGAACTGCTACCAGACAGCTCTTGAGTTTGAATAGTATTGGCACTGTTGGTAGTAGGTTATTTTCATTACCCACAATTCACTTAATGAAAACGTCCCTATCAGTTACTGAAAATATATGAATACCAGTAGTGTCTTTAGGTTAACAGTTTCCTTGTCCTGAAGAATAATTGTTGTTAATTGCCCATTATCAGGATTGAAAATTCTTCCCTTGATTGTTTAAATAAGACTTTTGCCCACATATTTTATACTGAGTAAGTATGGAGGTGAGGAATGACCCCTTTTCAAGGCTGATTTTGATAATTACAAACTAGAGGGTTGTTCCTGAACTTAAATTCAGTAGAATTTAATTGACAGACATGACTCTGTCCGCTGGGAAACATTTAAAAGCTGACAGAACAAGTTCCATCTCCTGGAACTCTGGACTGGCTTCAGCAGCAGTGTAATCAGTTTCTTGATGGCTGTCCTTCAGCTTGTTTTCATCTTTTAAATTCTAGATGTTTTACCCTATGTTGATAGTATAGGTGTGTTGGGATGACTGTTGTGGATTTCTTTTTGTTACTGTCTTTTGTCTTTTAACTTCTCCCTACAGTATCAAATAAACTAACAGTTGGACTTTAAATTTTTTTTATATTCTTGCATCCCTGAATGGTCTTCAAAAGTGGTAGTTCTTAAACAGATATAATGAAAACATCACTGTCCTAGGGAGGAGACCTGATTTCAAATGCTCTCTCTCATAACTGAGGGACTTTGAACTCCTTTCCTTAGGCTCTTAACATGGTGGCTTTCTTTTCTGTAAATGAAGGTATTATCCTATCTATCTCAAGGAGGTAAAGGGATGTGTAGGTTACTTGTTTAAGGTTACCTTAAAGCATAATATAAATACACACTAATTTTTGTGGGGCAACATTTCCACTTTAATGCTTGGTCACTTTTAATAGCTTCTGAACTTAAAAACTCACCTCCTTATCTTTGGGGCCCTTGGAAAGAAAAGGCTTAATCCACAACTATCTCTCATTTCTGTGACGTGCTTAGATCTTATTTGTGATGCTTTCATTCCATGGTGTGCCACAACAAATTGAAGGTTGCTGCTTTCAGATTAGATAAGCGTTGCTGTTTTGATTGGTAAAGTCATTTTAAATAGAGACCCTTTGATAGTTCCAAAGGTTTCTATTTTACTATGGGGTTAGCTTTTAAGAATGGGTATTACAGCCCATGCTTCAGTGACAGTGGACCTGAGCCTGACTAGTGTGAGCCAGCCAGGAGTGAGGGGCTCTAGAGAGGAAGGGGTGGGGAATAATTATTCAATAGTAAGAGATAAGTTCTGTCCTAGCATAGACATAGCCTTTGGTAACATAGTGTCTGATCAGAGAATTGCATCTTCTTTCTAGGAGTTCACTTTTTTTTTTTTAAATAGAAAGCAAGATAGAGTACTGCTTCTAACTTCACAATACTGAAAAATTATTTTTGTAGAACTTTTTGTTTTCCAAAATGTCATTTTCTTTTCGCTTCTTGACTTTTTTAAAAAACAAGACAACATGGGGTCTCAACTTTTTTAGCAGTTTTTATCTTGGATTTTTTTTTCCCTGAGTATTAAATTGTGATGGAATTTCATGTAATTAGTTTGCAATAACTGAAATTCCCCATCCCCAACTGTTTGAGCTAAAGATCCTGCAGTTCTCATCACTCGTTATAGATGGTGGTCAGAGTATTCCAGGCTCTTTGAAGAGTGAATTTTCAATTCTGCATTTTGATGCTTATGGGGCTTCCCAGGTGACTCAGTCATAAAAGAATCTGCCTGCAATATGGAGACCCTGGTTTGGTCCCTGGGTTGGGACGATCCCCTGGAGAAGGGAATGGCAACGCACTCCAGTATTCTTGGCTGGAGAATCCCCAGGCAAAGAGGAGCCCCAGAGGAGGCTGGTGGGCCACAGTCCATGGGGTTGCAAAGTGTCGGGCATGACTGAGCAACTAACACTCACTCACTTTGATACTTATATATGGTTGAGGTGCAGCTAGGTGTTTAGCAGTTTAGTATAGTTAGATTTTATGATCATGTGTAGATAGAGCCATTTTATTACTGAGTAGAGAATGGAGGTGCCATCTCAGAGATTCCTAAGATTAAAAATTATTAAAGGAACACAAAAGTTTTTCACTTGGATAACCTTATCTTTTGTATTGTATTCTGCACTGATCATTGTTTTGCAGTAGTAGATCTAAAGAATTAATTTCATTTTCCTGTCCAAGTGCATACATTGCCCTTCATGTTATTGAAATCATACTTTAGTTGCAGATTTTATATTTCATCATTTTCCCCCTATGGTTTTAGCCTTTGACAGTATTTTAATGACTGCATATGAACTGATGTTCCACAGTTGGTGTTCAGTATATTACATTTTTATTTTCAAGACCATTAAATTAACATTAAGCTATCAGGAAAAAAATAGTACTATATCGGGTAAGCATACCAGATGTTTTTAAAATTACCTCTTGGAAACAACAATATTCCACTGTACCTTTGGGTCTCCGCAGTAAGTTTCTTTTTGTTTCTCTGTGTAGCTGCTCATTTTAAATTCCAACATGGTATAGCTTTACTAGTCTGTTCCCCTCCACCTCCACCTACTCAACTTCAATTAGTTGGTAGTATTTAAGCACACTCAAGATTTTAACGATAAATTGTCACTAATGTAGCCATAATGTCAGATTATTTTTGCTCTGCTACTAGTGCTAAATTAATTTTCACACTTTTGATCTTTATTTTAGAGCCATGTTTTCGAACCAATAACATGTATCTGCTATGGTTATCAGAGAGCCAAGTGAAAATTTTAAAATGTTTTTTAAAATTACAAAATTAATTATACTCTTTTTAATACTCAATAAATAGTTTACCAGTGGTGGTGCGAACTGATATGCAGTTTTTTTTCCCCCTAGACCCACAACACATTTTATCTTGTATACTTCTTTTTGTATTATCCCTTTTTTTCCCCCCGAAGATGGGATTTGAAGCATTCTAGAATTTACTGTTTCTCCCAGCAGTCTTGATTCCAGCTTGTGATTCATCTATCTCAGTATATCACATTATGTCCTCTGCATATAAATTAAATAAGCAGAGTGACGACATACAGCTTTGTGTTCCTTTCCCAATTTTGAATTCTGTTGTACTATGTCCAGTTCTGTTAATAACTTACTTCTTGACCTGCATGTAGATTCCTTGGGAGACTGGTAAAGTGATTTGGTACTCCTATTTCTGAAAGAATTTTCCACAGTTTGCTATGATTCACTCAGTCAAAGGCTTTCTCGTAGTCTATGAAGCAGAAGTGGATGCTTTTCTGGAATTCTCTTGCTTTCTATGATCCAACAAAATGTTGGCAATCTGATCTCTGGTTCCTCTCTGCTTTTTCTAAATCTAGCTTGTACATCTGTAAGTTCTTGATTCACATACTGTTGAAGCCCAGCTTGAAGGATTTTGAGCATTATGGTGCTAGCATGTGAAATGAGTGTGATTATGTTGTAGTTTGAACATCTTTGGCTTTGCCTTTCTTTGGGATTGGAATGAAAACTGATTTTTTCCATTCCTGTGGCCACTGCTGAGTTTTCCAAATTTGCTGACACATTGAGTGCAGCACTTTAACAGCATCATCTTTTAGGATTTGAAATAGCTCAACTGGAATTATATCACTTCCACTAGCTTTGTTTGTAGTGATGCTTCCTCAGACCCACTTGACTTACACCCTAGGATGTCTGGCTCTAGGTGGGTGATCACACCATCGTGGTTATCAGAGTCATTAAGACCTTTTTGTATAGTTCTTCTGTGTATTCTTGCCACCTCTTAATCTCTTCTGGTTCTGTTGGGTCGTTACCATTTCTGTCCTTTATCATGCCTATTCTTTCATGAAATGTTCCCTTGGCATCTCTGATTTTCCTGGAGAGAGCTCTTCTTGTTGTTATTCAGTGGCTCAGTTGTGTCCAACTGTTTGCGGCCTCATGGACTACACACCAGGCTTCCCTGTGCTTCACTGTTTCCCAGAGTTTGCTCAAACTATGTCTATTGAATTGGTGATGTGATCCAACCATCTTGTCCTCTGTCATCCCCTTCTCCTCCTGCTTCAGTCTTCCCCAGCATCAGGGTCTTTTCCAATGAGTCACCTCCTCATATCAGGTGGCCAAAGTATTGGAGCTTCAGCTTCAGCATCAGTCCTTCCAATGAATATGCAGGGTTGATTTCCTTCAGGATGGGCTGGTTTGATCTCCTTGCAGTCCAAGGGACTCTCAAGTCCTCTCCAACACCACAGTTCAAAGGCATCAGTTCTTCACCGCTCAGTCTTTTTTATTGTCCAGCTCTTACATTCATATATGACTACTGAAAAAACCATACCTTTGATGATATGGAACTTTGTTGGCCAAGTAATACCTGTGCTTTTTAATATGCTGTCTAGGCTTGTCCTAGCCTTTCTTCCAAGGAGCAGGCATCTTTTAATTTCATGGCTGCAGTTACTGTCTGCAGTGATTTTGGGGCCCAAGAAAGTAAAAGTCTGTCACTGTTTCCATTGTTTCCCCCATCTGTTTGGAATGAAGTGATGGGACAGATGCCATGATCTTTGTTTTTTGAATGTTGAGTTTTAACCAGTTTTTTCACTCTCTTTCACCTTCATCAAGAGGCACTTTAGTTCCTCTTCGCTTCCTACCATTTGAGTGGTATCATCAGCATATCTGAGGTTGTTTATATTTCTCTCAGCAATCTTGATTGACAAGGACATTTCATATGATGTACTCTTCATGGAAGTTAAAAAAGCAGGGTGACAATATACAGCCTTGATATACTCTCCCAGTTTTGAACCAGTCCGTTGTTCCATGTCTGGTTCTACCTGTTGTTCTGGATCTGCATATAGGTTTCTCAGGAGGCAGATAGGTGGTGTAGTATTCCTGTTTCTTGAAGAATTTTCTACGGTTTGCTGTGATCCACACAGTCAAAGGCTTTAGCCTAGTCAATGAAGCAGAAGCAGATAATTTTTGGAATTCTCTTGCTTTTGCTGTGATCCAACAGATGTTGGCAATTTGATCTCTCGTTCCTCTGTCTTTTCTAAATCCAGTTTGTACATCTGGAAATTCTCAATTCACATACTGTTGAAACCTAGCTTCCCATACTGAAAAAAAGTCTATCTTCTTTCCCATTCTGTTGTTTTGCTCTATTTCTTTGCATTGTTCACATAAGAAGGCCTTCTTATCTCTCCTTGCTATTCTTTGGAACTCTGCATTCAGTTGGGTGTATCTTTCCCTTTCTCCTTGCCCTTCCCTTTTCTGCTTTCCTCAGCTATTGGTAAAGCCTCCTCAGACAACCACTTTGCCTTCTTGCATTTCTTTTTCCTTAGGATGGTTTTGGCCACTGCCTCTCCTGTACAATGTAATGAACCTCCATCCTTATCTTCAGGCACTATTGTCTACCAGATCTAATCCCTTGAATCTACTTGTCACCTTTGCTGTATATTTATAAGAGATTTGATTTAGGTCATACCTGAATGCTTAGTGACTTTGCCTACTTCCTTCAATTTACGTCTGAATTTTGGAATAAGGGGCTTATGATCTGAGTGATCCTCAGATTGCTCCGGGTCTTGTTTTTGCTGACTGTACAGAGCTTCTCCATCTTCAGCTGCAAAGAACATATCAGTCTGATTTCAGTATTGACCATCTGGTGATGTTCATGTGTAGAGTCTTCTCTTGTATTTTTGGGAACGGTGTTTGCTATGACTAGTGTGTTCATTGGATGAAACTCTGTTATCCTTTGCTGTGCTTCATTTTGCACTCCAAGGCTAAATTTACTTGTTATTCTTGTATCTCCCGACATCTTACTTTTGCATTCTAGTCCTGTATGATGAAAAGGACATCTTTTTGGGGGGTTCTAGAAGGTGTTGTAGATCTTCATAGAACTGGTCAGCTTCAGCTTTTTCAGCATCAGTGTTTGGAGCATAGACTTGGATTACTGTGATATTGAATGGTTACCTTGAAAATGAACCAAGATCATTCTGTTGTTTTTGATGTTGCACCCAAGTAGTGCATTTCAGACTCTTGTTGACCGTGAGGGCTACTCCTTTTCTTCTGAGGGCTTCTTTCCCACAGTAGTATGTAAAATAGTCATCTGAATTAAATTCAGGCATTCCCATCCATTTTAGTTCACTGATTCCTGAGATGTTGATACTCACTCTTGTCCTCTTCTGCTTGACCACATCCAATTTACCTTGATTTACCTTTACCTAACATTCCAGGTTCCTATGCAATAATAATACTCAAAACTCTCCAAGCCAGGCTTCATCAGTACATGAACGATGAATCTCCACATGTTCAAGCTGGATTTAGAAAAGGCAGAGGAACCAGAGATCAAATTGCCAACATCAACTATATCATCGAAAAAGCAAGAGAGTTCCAGAAAAACATCTACTTTTGCTTTGTTGACTATGCCAAAGCCTTTGACTGTGTGGATCACAACAAACTGTGGAAAATTCTGGAAGAGATGGGAATACCAATCCACTTGATCTGTTCCCTGAGAAATCTGTATGCAGGTCAAGAAGCAACATTTAGAATTGGACACGGAACAGCAGACTGGTTCCAAATCGGGAGAGGAGTATGTCAAGGCTGTATATTGTCACCCTGCTTATTTAACTTATATGCAGAGTACATGAGAAATGCTGGGCTGGAAGAAGCACAAGCTGGAATGAAGATTGCCAGGAGAAATAGCAATAACCCTGAACATGCAGATGACACCACGCTTATGGCAGAAAGTGAAGAACTAAAGAGCCTCTTGATGAAAGTGAGAGAGGAGAGTGAAAAAGTTGGCTTAAAACTCAGTATTCAGAAAACTAAGATCATGGCCTCTCGTCCCATCACTTCATGGCAAATAGATGGGGAAGGAATGGAAACAGTGAGAGACTTTATCTTTTTGGGCTCCAAAATCCCTGCAGATGGTGACTGCAGCCATGAAATTAAAAGATGCTTGCTCCTTGGAAGAAAAGTTATGATCAACCTAGATAGTATACTAAAAAGCTTTAGTAATGTTTCATTAAGAAAGAGACATTTCTTTGCCGACTAAGGTCCATCTAGTCAAAGCTATGGTTTTTCCAATAGTCATGTATGAATGTGAGAGTTGGACTGTAAAGAAAGCTGAGTGGTGGCAAGAATTGATGCTTTTGAACTGTGGTGTTGGAGAAGACTCTTGAGAGTCCCTTGGACTGCAAGGACATCCAACCAGTCTGTGCTAAAGGAAATCAGTCCTGAATATTCATTGGAGGGACTGACGTTGAAGCTGAAACTCCAATACTCTGGCCACCTGATGTGAAGAACTAACTCATTTGAAAACACCCTGATGCTGGGAAAGATTGAAGGTGGGAGGATAGAGGATGAGATGGTTGGGTGGCATCATTGACGTGATGGACATGAGTTTGAGTATGCTCCAGGAGTTGGTGATAGACAGGGAAGCCTGGCGTACTGCAGTCCATGGGATTGCAAAGACTCGGACACGACTGAGCGACTGAACTGAACTGAATGTTCCAAGTTCCTATCCACTATTGTTTTTTACAGCATCACACTTTATCTTCACCACCAGACACATCCAAGCTGAGCATCATTTCTGCTTTGGCCCAGCAGCTTCATTCTTTCTGGAGGTGTTAGTAATTGCCTTTCCTTCTTCCCCAGTAGGGCTTCCCTGGTGGCTCAGAGGATAAAGCATCTGCCTGCAATGCAGGAGACCCGGGGTTGATCCCTGGGTGGGGAAGATCCCCTGGAGAAGGACGTGACAACCCACTCCAGTATTGTTGCCTGGAGAATCCCATGGACAGAGAAGTCTGGCGGGCTACAGTCCACGGGGTTACAAAGAGTCGGACACGACTGAGTGACTTCACTTTTTTCCTTTCTTTCTTCCCCAGTAGCATATCAAACACTTTCTAACCTGGGGGCATCTTCTGGTGTCATACCTTTTTGCTGTTTCATACTCTTCGTGGGTTTCTCATGGCAAGAAATTGGCAGCGGGTTTCCATTCCCTCCTCCAGTGGACCTTCTCCATGTTTTGTCAGAACTCTTTGCTATGAACTGTCCTCCTTGGGTGGCCCAACAGGCCGTGGCTTATAGCTTCATTGAGTTAGGCATGCCCCTTCACCCGGAGAAGGCATACATGAAGGGGAGCATTAACTTTATCTTTGAGTAATACTTTGGAAACTCGTTTATGTTGTTGCATTTTGCATGCTAAGTTGCTTTAGTTGTGTCTGATTCTTTGTGACCCTATAAATGCAGTGTAGCCCGCCAGGCTCCTCTGTCCATGAGACTTTGCACACAAGAAGAATGAGCTGCCAACCCAGGGATGGAACCCATTTCTCTTAGGTCTCCTGTATTGGCAGGTGGATCTTTACCTTGAGTGCTACCTGCATATTATTGGTAAATTATTTTTATTGCCAAGTAGTATTTGATTATTTGGATTTACCAGTTTGTTCATTCACCTGGCTAATGATCATTTAGTTGTGTTCCAGGTTTTGAGTGTTAATAAAGTTGCTAGAAAAAACATACAGTTCTCTGTATAGACATATGCTTAATTTCTTTTGCATAAATATCTAGGAATGGAATTGCTGGGTAATATGAGACATGTATGTTTACTTTTATGAGAAACTGCCATACTGTTTTCCAAAATAAGTACCTTTTTTCAATTCCTACCAACTTTTCCCATCCTTGCAAGCACTCAGTACTTTTAGATTTTGATGTAAGTATTATTAAAGATATTTAGTGCTATGTCATCATGGTTTTAACTTCCAAATTTTAAAAAAAGTATTTATTTATTGGCTTTGCTGGGTCTTGCGCTTTTCTCTAGAAGCAGCAAGTGGGGGCTGCTCATTGTGGTACCTTCTCTTGTTGCTGAGCGTGGGTTCTAGAGCACAGACTCAATAGTTGTGGCACATAGGCTTAACCCACCAGGCGCCTCTGTTAATGGGGATTCTCCAGGCAAAAATACTGGAGTGGTTTGCCATGTCCTCCTCCAGGGGATCTTCCCAACCCAGGGATCGAATCCCGGTCTCCTCCATTACAGACGAATTCTTTACTGCCTCTCTGAGCCACCAGAGAAGCTGAAAAATTCTTGAGTGGGTAGCGTATCTCTTCTCCAGGGAAACTTCCTGACCCAGGGATCGAACCAGGGTTTCCTGCATTGCAGGAGGATTCTTTACCAGCTGAGCTACCAGGGTTGCAACTAAGCGCTGGGGCAGCTAAAAGAAAAAGAAAACTAGAGTGTAAAAGATTGGCTTTCAAAATGTTTTGAAATTACATGATTAATGACTTAATTATTTTTTCATTAGCATTCCAACATTGCATCAGATGGTAAATCATATGCCTGTAATATAGGAGACCCAGGTTTGATCTCTTGGTTGGGGAAGATCCCCTGAAGAAGGGGATGGCTACCCACTCCAGTATTCTTGCCTGGAGAATTCCATGGACAGAGGAGCCTGGCCAGTTACAGTCCATGGGGTTGCAAAGAGTCAGACACAACTGAGAAACTAATACACAATTGTCATAGCATTATATAAGTTTGTGTACAGCAAGATGATTAGACTTACATACATTATGAAATGATTATCATAATAAGTGTTTGACTGTCCATCCTCTCATACAGATAAGAAATTATAGGAATAGAAAGAAAAAGTTTGTGATGTGACCTCTTTGAATTGACTTTCTTAACAGCTTTCATATGTAACAGAGAGCAGTGTTAATATCTCTTAACAGCTTTCATATGTAACATAGAGCAGTGTTAATAACTTAAGTTTATCATGTACATTACATCCCTCATAGCACTTTAGAAAGTATTGAAATACCTTTGTATTTTGGTAGGCTCCTTCTCTTAAGAGTGTTTTGTGGTTTTTTTTCGGCCATGCTTTGTGGCATGCACAATCTTAGTTCCTTGACCACGGATGAAACCCCTGCCCTTGGCAGTGGAAGCATGAAGTCATAACCACTGGACCACCAGGGAGTTCCCTTTAGAAGTCTTCAGCATCACAGATTTGTTCAACAATTTTTTTTTAAATCCTCTTAAGTACAAAGGAATGGTAGATGCTGCAAAGAATCTCTTGAGCATCTCCTGGAAGCATAACACTGCCAGGCCTTTGTTTAGTATTAACTTAAGGAATCTTCCAAACAGGAGAGGGTTATGCCTGTGCGCATGCACACATTACTAGGACTAAATGTGTTAATAAAAAGAGCCAAAGATGATACACGTTGTACTTAGAAGAAATGATTAGTCCTGCCTCAGGGACCTAGTTAAGAAAGCCAGGTAGGATTGGAATAGGATCTTGAGTATGTTTTTGAAAAGCCCATGAAGGAGAATTGATGGTTTTGAAGAGATGGTCGTTCCCTAAATATTTTCTCTTTTATTAATAGCTTTGATTTGGAATACTTAACTTCCATCTTCTGCATGCCAGATTTCTGTTCCTGTTCCAGTTCAAGTGGTACATTCATTGTGGTAGGGCTGTAGCATTTATCACATTAGATACTTGCATTTAGGAATTCTGTCTCCCACTGGACTTGAAATTTCTTTGGAGCAGCAGATCAAGTCTGTTATATTCACCTCTCTCTTTCCTTGCATAGTTTCTGGCCCTTAGACAGTATGTATTTAATAAATATTGAATGAATTTTTATTGCTCCACCTATTTATCCAGCTGGTGTTGAATGAAGTAGGACAGTAGCCTAGAGTATGAAAATTGCAAGTTCAGGGAAAGATGCTAAGTAGTATGATACTCTTGTTTATTTGCTCAGTCGTGTCTGACTCTTTGCAACCCCATGGACTGTGGCCCTACAGGCTCCTCTGTCCCTGGGTTTCTCCAGTCAAGAATATTCGAGTGGATTGCCATTTTCTCTGAGGGATGTTCCTAACCAAGGGATTGAAACCAAGTCTCCTGCATTGCAGGTGGATTCTTCACCATCTGAGCCACCAAGAACATAGAATTTGTTTAGAGAGGTGAGAAGTGTAGGGGAAGGTACATTTGAAATGTTGGTTAGGGCTGTGTATATCAGCCTGGATTTCTGTGGAAGGCATAATACTTCAAACTGAATGCAGGTGTTTCAATTTTACATGTACAATGAATGCTACACATGATACAGAAGTTTGGAAGACTTTTTTTTTTTTTAATGAGGACATTAAACTTAGAAAAATTATTCCTTTATTTTTGGTCGTGGTGGATCTTTGTTGCTGTGTTGTGGGCTTTCTCTGTTTGAGTGAGCAGGTGCTGCCCTTCCTTGTGCTCCGGCTTCTAACTGAGGTGGCTTCTTTTGTTGCTGAGCACTTGCTCTAGGCACAGAGGCTCAGTAGTTGTGGTCATGGGCCTAGTTGCTCCACGGCATGTGGAATCCTCTCAGAACAGGAACCTCACCCCTGACCCCTGCGTTGGCAGGCGAATTCCCATCCACTGTACCAGTTTGGAAGGCTTTTGAGAAAGAACTGAAAGAGTCTGAATTTAGTGGGAAACAGAAAGGGTGGGACAAATTCCAAGAGATTTTTGAGTTGTCAAGATTTTACTTGGAAGCTTTTTAAAGAGGACAAGTCACTTAGGACTGAGCTTTCAAGTCAAAAAGGTGGTGGCATCATTAACAGACACAAGGAAACTGCTCTATCTGTATAGGGGAGCATGTATGTATTGGTTTACTTATGAGATCATGTGTGCGTATTCAGCAAGGGGTTAAGATGTCAAATTTGAATTCTGGCAGAGACTACATACAAATTTAGGTAAATCTGGGAGCTGAAGTTGTTTGATGATCAGTAATTGACGCATTAGAAGACAGACCTTGAGAACTTTGCATTTTAATGAGAAGAAAAGTTGCCTCATGGTAGAACTCTAGAAGTGTTAGGAGGAGGTGAGCATCAGTGGTGATGCAGACTGGTAGAAGACTGAGGTCATTGGATTTTTGAGAATTGTGACTTTCTAGAGAATTACATTTAAGGGAGAACTGGGTTATAATATTTGAGAAGGGGAGTAGAGAAGGGGAAGACTAAGATAGATGCACGGTTAGTAATTTAGGTCAGAATATGATTAATAGAGTGCAGAGTGCATGATAGCTCCTTGGCAAAGTTATGACCAACCTAGACAGCATATTAAAAAGCAGAGACATTACTTGTACAATAAAGGTCCATCTAGTCAAAGCTACGGTTTTTCCAGTAGTCATATATGGATGTGAGAGTTGGACTGTGAAGAAAGCTGAGCGCCAAAGAATTGATGCCTTTGGACTGTGCTGTTGGAGAAGACTCTTGAGAGTCCCTTGGACAGCAGGGAGATCCAACCAGTCCATCTTAAAGGATATCAGTCCTGAATATTCATTGGAAGGACTGATGCTGAAGCAGAAACTCCAATACTTTGGCCATATGATGCGAAGAACTGACGCATTTGAAAAGACCCTGATGCTGGGAAAGATTGAGGGTGGGAGGAGAAGGGGACGACAGGATGAGATGGTTGGATGGCATCACCAACTCAATGGATGTGAGTTTGAGTAAACTCTGGGAGTTGGTGATGAACAGGGAGGCCTGGTGTGCTGCAGTCATTGGGTCACAAAGACTCAGACATGACTGATGACTGAACTGAACTGAGTGCATGATAAAAAGTACTTTGAGAATTCAGAGGAAAGACAGGAACCAAATAAAAAGATGTTTGAAGATACACAGGAGTTACAGGCAGAGTTAGTGAATGACCTCTGAGGTAGTTGAGGTTCTGTTAAATAGTATGGAAAGCCAGATGTAATCAGGTTGGTATCTTGATGAATAAATAGGGTGATATTGCTTTTAACTGACAGGAAAAGAGTACCTTTTACACTGTACGTTCCAGTGTGACAACAGTCTCCACATAATCACGTGTTTTGGGAGAAAGTAGGACTTTATAGGGGAATTTGACATTCTGTAAAAAGGTGTTAGATGATAATTGCTCTTTGAAGTTGATTAGAGGCTAACAACCTTCTGAAGATTCTTTTTGTACATAAGTATTCTTAAATCTTGCCTGGAAAATCCCATGGACGAAGGAGCCTGGTAGGCTGCAGTTCATGGGGTCGTTAAGAGTCAGACACGACTGAGTGACTTCACTTTCACTTTTCAGTTTCATGCATTGGAGAAAGAAATGGCAACCCACTCCAGTGTTCTTGCCTGGAGAATCCCAGGGATGGGGGAGCCTGATGGGCTGCCGTCTATGGGGTCGCACAGAGTTGGACACGACTGAAGTGACTTAGCAGTAGCAGTATTCTTAAATCTTGGCTCTTTGTTAAACTATATAGTCTTGTAGGTTTGACTAAAGATCACTTCTTAATTTGTGAGTTGAGAAATCACTTAACCATCTCAAAAGGTTAAGGCTTTTTCATGGCTTTAGTTAAAACCCTTTCCTTACTTTGATGTTCAGGGTTTTATTTTATATACAAACATAAATGAAAGGACCCAAATCCCATAAATTTCTTGCCTGTGACTTGGTTTCTTTTCTGTGAATGCATTTCCCTACTCCAGGGGAGAAAACTGAAAGATGGCAGTTCTTTGTGTAAGTAAGTGCAAGTGTTTGTGTAAGTAAGTGTTAGTCGCTCAGTCATGCCCAACTCTTTGTGACCCCATGGACTGCAGCCCATCAGGCTCCTGTATCCATGAGATTTTCCAGAAAAGAATACTGGAGTGGGTTGCCATTTCCTTCTCCAGGGCATCTTCCCAACCCAAGGATTGACCTTGGGTCTCCTGCGCTGCAGGCAGATTCTTTACTGACTGAGCTACAAAGGAAGCCCTTGTAGCTTCCCATGTTGTTTGTGTAGAATACATTAACCTGTTGTTAAAAGTAGAGTGAGGTTGCTTTCCATACCCCTCCCCTCCATACTTTTTACTTTCTGGTTAATGTAGTTGATTTCCCATCAGTCAATTATATTTTAGCCCTCTAAATTGAGTCCATTTAAGTCAGTGTATTTAATTGGAACACCATCCTCTATGTAACATCTTCATTTCATCTATTCCCTGTGGGAGTTTACCTGTAACTTTTAAAAACTGGACTTTGCACAGCCTCTTATGCGTAGCTGTTTGTTTAGGCTTTTACCAGGTTAGCACTGCTTTATCTCATTCCCCATTCAAAGTTCACTTTTCAGGTTATCTCTTTTCAAATAAATGTAATTTATTGAGTAATCAAATAAAAAGTTACCCCCACTGCCAGTTTCTTTTGCCTGTCTCTCTGATCTAAATTGATGATACCATGGCTTCATGGCCATCAACTTTAGTGACTGTAAAGGTAGTGGGCAGTGTGAAGCCTCTCTTGAACTTTGTTACAAAAACTCCAGTGTATTTTGACCTTTCTTTGATATTGATTTGTGTGACACTTTTTTTTTTTTTTTACTTTGGCAGTACGTAGGTGTCAAAAGTGGCAGGTGAATGTGTACTTTATAAATGTGATGGGAAATTGGGATAAGTAACAAAGTCTCACCAGAGAAGGCAATGGCACCCCACTCCAGTACTCTTGCCTGGAAAATCCCATGGATGGAGGAGCCTGGTGGGCTACAGTCCATGGGTCGCTAAGAGTCTGACACGACTGAGCGACTTCACTTTCACTTTTCACTTTCATACATTAGAGAAGGAAATGACAACCCACTCCAGTGTTCTTGCCTGGAGAATCCCAGGGACGGGGAAGCCTGGTGGGCTGCCATCTGTGGGGTCTCACAGAGTCGGACACGACTGAAGCGACTTCGCAGCCACAGCAGCAACAAAGTCTCGCTGAAGAAAATCTGGAAGTAGAGAAGAAAAGGGAAAATGAGAATCCCCAAACTCAGAAACAATACCTAATAGTGTTTTTTGTCATTGACCTTCGAACAAAACTGTTTTGTACATAATATTTTATTCAGAGGGTAGGTTAGTATTTTGCCAAAGCTTGACATCAGTTGTTAACAGTAGTATTAAATGTACATAATTTCCACGTTTTTGTTGTTTTATAAAATTTTACTAGATAAATCTCCTGTTCCTCAACCTTGCCTATTATTCTTAATAGAAATACTGTGGTTTTTTTCTTCACTATTTTTTAAGAGTGTTTATTTGCCTGTGTCTTCATTGTGTCCTAGAGGAGCTTTCCTTTTGGTGCTTGGGCTTTCTAGTTGTGGTGCATGGGCTCAATGGTTGCAATGCTCAGGCTTAGTTGCTCTGTGACAGGTGAGATCTTAGTTCTCCAAACAAGGATTAGCCCCATCCCCTTGCATTGCAAGGTGGATTCTCAAACATTGAGCCATCGGGGGAAGCCCCTGCTTCATTTCTTTAAACATAGCAAATAAGCCTCTTTATGCATCAGGATTTGTTAATCCTTATTGTTGGAGGTTTTTAGGTTTGGGGGAAACTAATGGTACCTGAAGTGACTATGTCTAATTTTGCTTTGTGCTTTATCTTTTTTTAAATGAGTTGATTTAAATGTAGGTTGCACAAAATTTAAGGTAGAGCAAAGATTGAAGAACAGACTGCCTGGATTCTAGGCTGGGTTTACTTTGACCTCACAACTAGGATAGAAATGACTAAGGGAGAACTGAAGGGATAAGCCACTGTGTGAACATTTCTTTTCTTGAATGTGCCACGGGCTCCAAGACAGCACTTTATTCTAGCTTATTTGTTGTTGTGTAGTTGCAGAGTCATGTCCAACTCTTTTGTGACCCCATGAACTGTAGCCTGCCAGGCCGCTCTGTCCATGGGGTTTGGATTTCCCAGACAGGAATACTGGAGTGTGTTGCCATTTCCTTCTCCAGTGGATCTTCCTGTTCCAGGAATTGAACCCACTACTCCTGCATTGGCACATGAATTCTTTACCACTGAGCCACCAGGGAAGCCTTTTATTCTAGCTCTTGGTGGCAAAAAAAAGTTATGAAAGAGAATGCAGTGTTTAAACAGCAGCGGAAGTAAGGATTACCATCACCTGAGGCATAAGGAACAGCTTTTTGCCAGATTTCCAAATTCTGCCTGTGGCCTGGGGCGCCTTCTGCATGGCCTTCGCTTTTAGCTCCTCCAGCGTCTCTGCTCCTCTTTTTGTTACTGCTTGAAAGCCTTACCTTTCTCTTCCATCTCCTTCTCCTGTTTCTTCGGCTGCTTCAAGGACTTCTTGCCACTGCCTCTCCCCCCAGACCCTGGCACTGGAAGCAGTTAAGCATTATATAAAAATATACAAAGAATTTTTTTTAATATCAGTTTCAAGGCAATCGCAAAAGGAGAAACAGGGAACCTAATACAGTATTATGTAAAAATTGAGTTAGGAGTCACCAGGATTAATTTAATAGAGTTTTATCTGTAGGCTCCTTTATGGCTGGTATCTGATTTTTATTAAAAAGCATCACAGTTGTAATGATAATGGTGGGCTATCTTTGTGAAATTTTTAAAAGGGGACCTACTTTGGGGGAATTCCCTGGCAGTCCAGTGGTTTGGACTTCTCACTTTCACTACGGAGGGCATGAGTTTGATCCTTGACAGGGAGCTAAGATCCAGCAAATTTAGTGCAGCAAAAAAAACCCACGTTGAAGTTTATTTGTTAACAGGAATTTAAACTGCATCTTGATTTGCTCAGTAGTTTGACACACACAAACGTGTGTATATATGTGTATTTAAACTAGTGATACTCATATTTTCTCTTTTTTCCTCCCATTTCTCTTAATTCCTAGTGTTATGACTTTTACTGTTTGGAGGGCTATAGGCATAAATTATTTACTTTAAATGATGAAAGGTTATGTTTCTATTATATTTTTTACTTATCTTTGAGAGTTGGGGCTTAGAGGTACGTTTAGGTCGCACCTGACCCATTCTGTTCCCTGTTTGCGTGTCTATATTCCATCAGAGATTATAAACTCCGAAGGCTAGAGTCCTGTTCACTGAGGTATGCCACTTACTATGAACAGTGCCTGACATGTAGTTAGATAATTAATGGCAAGAAAGGTTGAAAAGACATACACTAAATGTGAAACACCATTATCTGAGTATTTCAAGTATTGCTGATTTTTAATGGTAATTATTATGATTTTGAAACAGTGCAATTAATCCCTAGAAGGCGAGAGTATTACATAAAGAAGACAAAAGCTAGTACTGTCTGTAAGTGCAATCTCCCAAGTCTTGAGTTGTGCCCTCTACTTAGTTTTCAAAAACAAACCATTAGAATCTAAGAATGTAGGAGATAATGTTCCCCAAAGGAAAAATATACCATGAGTAAAAAGACTTTATTATGGTGCCACCTAGTCTGAGACAGCACTGGACATGCCACTTCCCCTTGTATTGAGACATAGGGAGATCAAGAAATAGAGACATTGAGACAAAGAGGAAATGGCAAATGTTGGAGGTTATAAGTAGTTATTGGGAATTTATTATTTTACTGTTATTTTTTAATAAGTGATTTTATTTTCATTTGAATGGCTAAGAAAATTTGCTTCATGGTATTTAACAAAGATGACTTTTAAGAGTTATTATTCCTATGTTTGTTTCCCTAGTATTTGACATTGTGCAGCAAAGAAATGGTTATGGAGAAGCCCAGTCCGCTGCTTGTAGGGCGGGAGTTTGTGAGGCAATATTATACTTTGCTGAATAAAGCTCCAGAATATTTACACAGGTAAATTTTAATTGGATTATTTACTATTTTTATTTATGTTTATTTTCTTGAATATGACTACATATAAATTTTGTCTTTCCTGTCTCCTTGCGTCCTGACAAGTATCTTTACAAAGCTCATCCAATATTTTAACAAACTGATGGCATAAAACCCATCTTTTTTCAAGTTTCCTCCTTGAATGAAATCTGCAGTAAGAAAAACACTTATCAGATCCCATTATATAACACATTCACATCTGTACACACACTTAACATACACAATTACATAGTCTGGTATTTTATGTTTCTTCCTTTTTTTAAACTACAGACTTGACCAGCTAATGGGTTCTAGTCTTGATGGGAATCACAGGTTAAGTTTTTCGTTTGGTTTTTGTGTGGTTTTTAAAAGTTCTCTGTAGCAGTGTTAGGAAATGAATCAGTTAATTGATTTCATTTGTGAAAATTCCTTCAGATTGATTCACAAGAAAATATTCCTTTGTGAGATGGCGACAGTAGCCTTATTTACTAGTTTGGCAAGACATGTATAAGCTTACTTTTTTCCAGAGATGGAAATGAAATTGATTTATATTATGAGTAGTATTTATCATTTTTGTTCTACCTGTTGTATTTTTTAGTAGGTCAAAGATAAGTGAAACCTTTGTTGTAGAACACCCTAGCCAGATGAGTTAAGGATAAGTATGTCATTGCCGCTTTGCATGGGAAAGAATGTTAAAGGACTTTTCTCTTTGATATATAGGTTCTCTTTATAAATGTGCTGGGCATTCTAAAGTTCTATTTTTCATTGTGCCCTGCCATTGTTAAGCATGTGTGTAATACTCCCTATGTTATTCCAGGAGACATTTTTAGATAACTGACACTGCCCCCCCAAAAAATGAATCAGTACTTGTACATTTTTATGATTATAAAAATAAAAACATTCCTGTTGACAGTATATGTGAGTTTGAGGGAGAATGGAATTATTAAGGCTTTTCATTATCTGAAATTTTATCTTCACTGTGTAGGTATTAGCATTTTTAACTTTTTCTTAAGTTTGTTTAAAATTTTTCAGTTACTAACACTGTAGTGCATATCCTTACATGTGCGTTTTTGGGCATCTTTCTAGTTGTTTCCTTAGGATAACTTCCTAGAAATAGAACTGTTAAATCAAAGGTATAATTTTCTCTAAAGCTTTTCTTATTCACACTTAACGGCCAAATTGTCCAAATGATAACTGTATACATGCTTGCCAGTAGTACATGAGAGAGAACAGTGTAAACATTAAAAAAAAAATATGGGTAGTGGTTAAAAGCATGGACTCTGGAGCCAGCTGCTCTGACTTGATAGGTGTGTAACATTTGAGGAGTTAATTTAACCTCTTCTGAACTTCAGTTTGTTCATTTAGATAACAGTACTTAGGTTAGTCCTGAGGTTGTTAGGAGACTAGAATGAATCAATATATGTGTAGTGCACTGAGAAAGTTGTTTGTCATAGAGGAAGTCTTCCATGATTTATTGCAATAGGAGCTGAGTTCTCTTTATGAAAAAATTTATTTTGCATATTTGATAACCTTAATTTAGGAAGATCTCCTAGTTGCGTTAATACCAGAGAAACACTATAATTTGTCATGTACATAAGAGCAGTATAAAAGTATTGAGAAATTAGATGCTAAAATAATATATATATATTTTAAACTTGATCTCTGAATTATTTCAATTAATTTAAATCTAAACTTTTAACCTTAGCCTTTGGAATTAGTAGTCATTTGGAACTCTTAGTAGAATGAATGTTAAATAGTATCTGATTCTAAACAGATCTAAACAACTAAGTTTTTATATTTGACAAAAATGGGTAAATAAATAGCATCTGTATTTAGAATATTTTGAATGTCTCATTTTCCCACTTAACAGCATATAGATACAGTAAGATGAGAATAGCTAAAGACAGCATAACTAATAGCCACGCACACTAAGAATTCTATGTCATTGCTCATTTAATCCTTATAGTAACTCTGTGGAGAAGTTACTCTTGTTCCAAGTTACCAAGGAAAGTGAACTTGAAGACTGTAAGTCTCAAGGTTACACAGCTAATAAATGACAGAGCCAGACCTGGAAACTAGCTCTGCTTAATAGCGGGATTCTACTCCCTCTTAGATTTCTTTCACTTCATAACTTAATGTTAATCATTATCAATGCTTTTACAGGTTTTATGGCAGGAATTCTTCTTATGTTCATGGTGGAGTAGATGCTAGTGGAAAGCCCCAGGAGGCTGTCTATGGCCAAAATGTAAGTGTCAATTTCATATACATTTAAGATTATTTTAACCTATTTAAACTTACTTTAATTTGTTTAAGTTAAGATTATTTTATTTAAGTTAAGTTAGAGATTTGGAAAATAGCCTTCTTGTGCCCATGGATTTCTTCTTGACTGTAATTGGTTAGCTGTGCTAAAATTTATGTTGCAATACTTGTCAAATGTGCTTTGAGTTCTTATAAACATTGATTTTGTAGGAAGCACAGTATTAACATTGGCATGGATACAAAAGAGAATATGGGACATTTTTATATCACTGGTGTATTTTCTACCTGAAACAGTTGAGACAGTGTATAACATTTATAGAAATGTGGGCTAAACCTTATGTTACAGGAATGAATAGAAATATATTCCTTATGACTATGTAGAGGATGTGGGATTTCAGCTAGTCTCTGAATTATAGGATTGGCCTTACCAAACAAGAGGAAATTGAAGGAAGAAATGCAGACAAGCAGTAAAGTAAAACCACGTGTGAGGTCATGTAGTAGTCAACATAGTTTATGGAGCATGGGTCTGTCAGTAATGCATAGCGTGGCGGAATGGATTCAAATGAGGCAGAGAGATTAAGCAGTTAGAATTCTAGAGTTGTGAGGAAATCGGCGGAAGTCTGTAGTATTGAATAGGTAACCTAGTATTAAAAAGGTAATGCAATATCATGAGTTTGTATTTCCTCCCTACCTTCTCCTAATAAAGGATATACACCACAAAGTATTATCTCTGAACTTCAGTGAATGTCATACTAAAATTCGTCACGTGGATGCTCATGCAACCTTGAGTGATGGAGTAGTGGTCCAGGTCATGGGTTTGCTGTCTAACAGTGGACAACCAGAGAGGAAGTTTATGCAAACCTTTGTTCTGGCTCCTGAAGTAAGTTTTCGTTTCAATTAATTTTCATTTATGTGATTTCATTTTGCAGTTAACTAGTTGCTGGAAGTGGCTAGAGTTTCCTCTTACAGGTATAGATATGCATGTAGCTGTTTTTGAGAAATCTGTGTTGGACCTGTTCGTTTTTTGAACTTTCTGCGCTTTGACCATTGAGCAGAAAAAAACGAGATCCTGATACAAATGTGCAAACAGATGATTAAGATTACAGAAGTAATATTAAAAGTGTGTTAATAGTTTGAAAGTAGTCATTTCTTGAGTTTAAGTATTCTGCGATTTTCTTCATATTAACATTATAGCATGTTAAGCTTTGGAAAATTATATTTAGTCTATATATTATTTCTGTATTAAAATAAAAACTTTATTCTCTTTATGTCATACCATGTTTATGGGTATTTATGGAGTATTTGGGGTGTTTTTTTTTTATAGGGATCTGTTCCAAATAAGTTTTATGTTCACAATGATATGTTTCGTTATGAAGATGAAGTATTTGGTGATTCTGAACCAGAACTTGATGAAGGTGAGGTTACTTTCAAGATACAAGGGTTTTGTTGGTATCAGTACTCTTTAATAACATGTAAAGTGTGAAACTTACAGAAATTTGACTCTGTAACTGAGTCAAAGCCCCTTTGCTCCTTTTTGTTCTTTTTTTTTGGTTTGTTTAAAAAACAGATGTTCTTTATATGAAATTATATAAAAATCATACACAGAAAGTAGAAAAAAAATCTCCCTCAATGTCATCTCTATAGATAACCAAGAATTTGGTGCCTACTACAGAATTTTGTTATATTCTATACCAACTGATACTTTCCTAAAAGTGGAAGTAGCTGATTCAAAGCTAGGCCTTTTTTTCATCTAATTTATCTTTGTTAGCTGTTGATATTTTTTTGTCTGTACCATAATTATTTAATCTTCTATTGACGTACATCAGCTTGTTTCTTATTCTCTGTCATTATTGCTTCATTGAATTAATGTGGCAAAGGAAACTGAGTTATGACTTTAAGACCATTTTTTCTGGGGACTTTGCTGATGGTCCAGTGACTAAGACTCCGCACTCCCAATGCTGGGGGCCTGAGTTTGATCCCTGGTCAGGGAACTAGAACCCACGTGCTGCAACTAAGATATGGCACAGCCAAATAAATAAATATATATTTTTTTAAAGACCATTTTTTCCTACTCTTTCCTTTTCTTACTAATAGATCTTTTTAAAAAATAGTGTAATTCCAAACTTCTTCTTGCTTGCTCTTTTTTAAGAGAACAAGGAATATTAAGTGCCTTTGTACTTTCAAGAAACACGCTATTTTTAAACTATTTTATGATTTCTTTGAACATTAAAAATATATATATGAAATTGTATATTAAGCCTCTTAATAAAAGATGTGGTGTATTATGTGTTGTCAGAATCAGAAGATGAAGTAGAGGAAGAACAAGAGGAAAGACAACCGTCTCCAGAACCTGTGCAGGAGAATGCTAACAGTGGTTACTATGAAGCTCACCCTGTGACGTAAGAATAGTGCTTGCAAGGCCACCTTTGGCCTAAACTATTCATATCATGTAGTTGCAAGTGGTTTTTGTTCCTAGAATTGTTGCTGAAAGTAAATTCTTGATAAAGCTATGTAGCCAGTGCCTGAGTATTTACCATGTATATGCAAGAAATTTGGAAAGCATTCTTACGTTTAATTCAAAAATCGAATGTGGGTTTGACCTAAAAGTGATCACTTGCTAATAATGTGTACTGTTTGGAACAACACAGAGTACGCATTTTATTTTTTAAATAATGGGTTTTCCTTATTTCCTAATAGTACTAAAGTAAACATGTTGAGTAATCCAGTTTTTACATTTAGGTTAAAGAAATGCTGCTTGAGAGTATTGTTCCTTCTGCCTTCTGGTTCTTAATGAACTTTGCTTCAAAACAGTGTATATTACTTGTTCTGCCCATTAATTAGAGAAATGCTGAATTTTCTCCTATTTGAGTTGATCATTTCACTCCTGCTGAAAAGTGAACAAAATATTTTGTTGTAGTAATGGCATAGAGGAGCCTTTAGAAGAATCCTCGCATGAACCTGAACCTGAGCCTGAATCTGAAACAAAGACTGAAGAGCTGAAACCTCCAGTGGAGGAGAAGAACTTGGAAGAGTTAGAGGAGAAGTCTGCTTCTCCTCC
The DNA here is from genome assembly GCF_016772045.2 of Ovis aries. Classification (NCBI taxonomy): domain Eukaryota; kingdom Metazoa; phylum Chordata; class Mammalia; order Artiodactyla; family Bovidae; genus Ovis; species Ovis aries. Next base: position 91,240,921 of record NC_056059.1, on the reverse strand, counting down.
GCCTGCTGAACCTGTTTCTCTGCCACAGGAACCACCAAAGGTTAGATCAGAGGAACTCTTTAGACCCGTAACATCACGCTTTCATACGGTGCCGTTAATGAAGCATGACTTTTGTTCTGTTGTGTTAATTGCTGAATAGTAAACTGTGCTTTTTTATGTGTATGAAAGAAGCTGTGGGGTTTTTTTTTGTAATTCTGAGGAAATCATATTTCACCCCCTAAAAAACACCCCTCAGAATAAAATTTAAGATTGATTCTTATCTGTGTGCAGTGTTTAGTACCATACATGAAATTATTCGAGTCCATGTAATAAAGCCAAGTGTTGCTCTTCCATTCTGTATTAAGTCCTCTACACACGGATGCAAATAGGAGTCATGCAGTTTCCCAAGTTAAAACAAATTGGCCTATTGTTAAAACAAGTGATAACGTGTGCTATTTCTGGTTTAAATGGGAACAGTTTCCTTACTACACCAAACTGTCTTGGAAAGATGAGTGATACCCATAGTGTTTCATTTAAACCTACCTAAAACATCTTTTATCTTTCTGTAAAGTAGGTATATTTGGGTAGTGAGAGGAGGAGATTGCTTGCTCTATTTGTGAATGTCTGTTAAAGTTTCCAGCTAGTACTCTCTTCTTTCCTGTCCTTCCTCTCTCCCCTTAGCGCCATCACAACACCTTATCTTCCCCCCAAAAGGGGAAATAAATTGATTCTATTAGGTTCTTATTTTTCTAGCATGTGTAGTTGTTAGTGGTTTTGCTTGCCACTTGCTCATCTACTTAGAGCATATAGGAACTTGCTTGTGGATTTATTTAGTAGTTCAGACAAACAGTCATAATCTTGCATAATGAGATTTTGAAACCTGGCACATAGACTGGCATGTGTGTGTGTGCCTTTCTTTTTAGGAGTCCTCCAATATAGAGCAATAGTTTAGAAATGAAAAGAAAATATATATTTGGAAGTTTCCCTATAGGAATGTTGGTGGTTTTCCATGATTAGTAGTCTAGGTTTGTTGCATTTCCTGCAGGCTTTCTCCTGGGCTTCAGTGACCAGTAAAAACCTGCCTCCTAGTGGCACTGTTTCTTCCTCTGGAATTCCACCCCATGTTAAAGCACCAGTCTCACAGGTAACCAATCTGTGAACACATTGGATTGTATCCTTGTTACATTGCCAATTGCTTATCTTTTTCATACTTTTTAAAATGAGTCAATCAGAAATTATGGATTAAATATACAGAAAAATTGTATTAAATGTCAGTTGCACCCACTTTAAATGCCAGATCTCCATTCATCATCTGTATAGGTGGTATTTGGGGTATGGGTGTGTGAAATACAGATTTAGTTAGTTTTAACAATATATATTGTCATTTAAAAGCCTTCTTAAAATAACCAAAAAACTCCTTTTTATAAGTTTAAAATATCATTTAGCAAAAATATTAGGGAAGAAATTTGAAAGCCACAGAGTAGTATGGCATTATAAAGAATCGTTGTTTTTTTTAAAACAGAAAACTTAAAAAAAAAAAAACAAAAAAAACACTGCCTAAGCTCTCAGTCTGTAAGTGGTTCATACTGTTTAATTGAAGCCTGTACCAACTTATGACTGTAGTGTTCACCTTAACTGATCATTCTAGTATTCTACCTTTTGTCTGTCATCTTACCCACCTCAGAGCTTTCAAAAACATTGAAAAATAAAGACACTGGCTACCTAATGTGTTCATTAGATACACTTTAGAGTTAACCAAATTCTAAAGTAAATAGGCACAGTTAAAGGGTGTCCAGTACTTCTCCTACATTTTGAGTCAAGCTTCATTCCGGTATAAAATTTACATGTAAAATGGTTAGTGCACATAAAATTGTGTTTATACACTTCTTTTTGTGCTCTAAACATTGAAACTGTGAGATTTCAGAAGTAGCTAGGAATTATTAGGCAGTCTGCCTGGTGTTGGTACACATAATTAGCTATGTAATAGAATACGTGGCCTTGTGGTAGCTTTTTTTTTTTTTCCAGCTAGATATTCAGGAAATACTGAGTAATTACCTCAGAACACAAACTAGAAGTCTGTCTTAATGAAGATAATTATTTTGCCAAGTACCGATTGTACTTTTCTACCCATCTGAAGACTCAATAAGTGATTTTCTGAATTTTCTTTTGGAATTCTTGGTTTCTTACCAGATTTGTGTTTGGAATCTTTTGAATTATTACTTGAATTTCAGAGAGTTGGCTACATTTATTTTAAACTTAGTGCTTTGTTAAAAGTTAGAGTAACTAATGCCTATTATGCCTTTAGTCTGGCACCACACATTGTGCAAAGTACTTATTTATTCTTACCTAATCCCTACAACCACCTTGTGAGAATGGTTACTATTATTATTCCTGTTTCACAGACAAGTAAATTGAGACCTCGAGTACTTCACCTAAGGTCAGACAGCTATATAAATAAAATAGCAGGGCTTCGAATTCATGCAGTTGGATACCCATGGAAGCCTGTAGGTTTCTTCAGCCCTTGCAGGGCAGTGTGTCTCTGTTTACATCAAAGAAGAGGAGTGCTATATCTAAGTCATGTCTGTATATTACATTATATTAGATCCTAGCCTTTTGTCTAGAGAAATAAAATTTTAAGAAAAAAAAAATAAGGGTAAGAGACTGGATTGTGTTTTAATAACCTATCCCCTTATTAAGACAAAATTTTAAACATTTATAATATAAACTTTAAGTTTGTGATCTCATTAAGCTGTATAAGAATGGATTCATAATTGTTTTCCTTTTGATTTAATAAACCATTCAGTTTTATTTTGTCACTATGGTATAGTATCCATTTCCTTAACACTTAGAGCATAGATTATTAATAAAAGGCTTCCCAGGTGGTGCTAGTAGTAAAGAACCCGCCTGCCAATGCAGGAGAAATAAGAGACATGGGTTCAATACCTGGGTCAGGAAGATCCCCTGGAGAAGGAAATGGCAACCCACTTTAGTATTCTTGCCTGGAGAATGCCATGGACAGAGGAGCCTGATGGGTTCCAGTCCATGGGGTCGCAGAGTCAGATATGACTGAAGTGACTTAGCACACATTAATAAAAGGAGAATTAAATGTAATTCCAAAGTATTGGTAGGCATGAATTTAGAAGTAGTTAGGTTATTTTCTTGGCAGATTTGTTGGAAGTTGATTAGTTCATTTAAATAGCTTTTGTTTGGTTGAAGTACACATTAGTTGTGGTTTTACCTGCTGTTACTGAGTTGATTTGATGGTTTCATTTTTATTTCATATTCTGTTTACTTTCATTTGTGGAATTTGTCATGTGAGCACACTTTCTGGTTGCATGGAATCAATTTTCAGGCCTGAAGGTTGTATGTGGTTGTCTCAGTTACTTTATCTCCTTGGAACAAAAAGTTTTCATGAAATTAATCCTAAAGAATTGTAAGTGCATAGTTGGCTTAGTTGACACATATTGAAAGAAATATTGATAGATTTTTTTTTGTCTCATATTTTTCTTGTACTGACATCAAATATCTAAAAAGTTGCTAAATTCATGTATGGGTTATTTGTAAGATGTTGGAACTTATTTAAACTTGTGTTTTTAATATTAAATCCTTAAAGGATAATAAGAACTTTTTTGTTTTGGTACTTGTAGTTATTTTTGTTTTGGTTATCTTTTGAAAAGAATCTGAATCAGTCAGCTAGAATTCTTTTTCTTGGATTGAATGAATTGAGGTTTTTCTAGATATTTAAATTAAAAAGTGTGATTTGCTTTGTTCCTTAAGTATTAGCTTCATCAAACTTTAGAAAATATCTGTTCTTTAATAAGGTTTTTTATTCATACTGTTCAAGTTGTGCTTTTAGGCCCTGCCCTCCTCAGTTGAAATTTCTAAATAACTTGCCTTTTCCAGGCACCACATCCATCAGATTATTATGTAGTCTTAAATTCTAAATACAGATAGCAGTGGTCTCAGGGCTGTAATGTTGGCTCCCTGGTCAGGCTAGAACATTCTCCTACAGGTTTTGAATTAGAGAACCAAATATAATTTAATTTGAAATGAACTATTAGTTACTGAACATCTGTGTCTAATAGCACTGTACTTGGTACTTTTTCTGGCATAGAAATAAGATATGGTCCTTGTAGGAATAAAAACACATAAATAATTTAAAATGCCTAAAAGAGTTAGACACTGAAAAAATTTTTTTTTTAGCTAAAAATTCTAGAACATGGGAAGCAACTTCATTTTGAGAGAAGTAGGAAATCTAGAAGAAAAATAACTGAGTGAGACAGGCAAATTTATTAAAGACTGCTAGGATAGGAGATAAATATACCTTTTGGTTACAGTGGGTGAAACAAGAAATTGTTTTTGGAAAAAACATAGCTCTTTGTATCAAAATTTGTCCTTGCAAATTATAGTATCCAAGTTATATAAACTATGAAAGAGTTTGAGCCACTCTTGGGCTGAGGTACTCAGAGGTGGTCAGCCATAAAGATAGCTAGTTTTCTGACTTGAGGACACATTCTCCATATTCCTGCTGAGTGTTTTCAGCATTCTTTGAAGGTGCAAATGTTTTCTCTCTTCCTTGGACCATAAATATTTGGGCAATAGACTGCCTGAAGAAGTTGGAAATACTGAAATGCCATGTATGAAGGAAAAGGTAATAGATGTAGATGTCATTTTATGTTTTTAACATAGTTATTTAATTACATGTATTTAATTTAGCAGTTAGGAGAAACTTTTGGAGGGTAACTTAAAATGTATCTATTACTTCTCCTACCACCCTCAAGAAATAGTTAAGAAACATTGGGGTCAGTCCTTAAATAAATGCATACCTCTCTCATAAGGAAGAACAACAGGGAGCTAAAGGACATCTTTGACTGTTTGAGATGCTATAAACGTTCCTGTATTGTTTTTTGTGTGCATCTTAACTTTAAGGTAGTAGTTTTAGGTGCCAGCGTATACTAAATTTTATATTTTGAATTACCAAAATATTGATTTAAAAATTATTCATGATGTGGAGTTTATATGAGCACTAAATTTGAAGGGCAGCAAACTAGATAATTAGAAGTATGTATCATATATTCTTGTCTTCCAAAGATAAAGACGGCTGTTTATTTTGTATATGTATTTACATGAAATGGCTCATCTTGCATTTTTTACTTTTGTAGCAGTATCTGTCTCAATGTGGATGTAACTTTATTGAAAAAATATGGTTGTAAAAAACAGCTTATTATGAATTATAACCTAGAGTGAGAAAACAAAATTTACCCTACAGTCCTAGATTGGTACAGAATATCTTTATAAAAATTTATGTTTCACATATATAGGACATATATTAAAAATATTCTAGACTTAAAATTACCATAATGCCTGCTGGTGATTTGGTTGTTGCTTTAGTTTGGTTGTTTTTCTCCTGTGAATTGTGTTTCTTTGTAATGTGTTTTTTTCCTTTGTATTTTAGCCTAGAGTGGAAGCTAAACCAGAAGTTCAATCTCAGCCACCTCGTGTGCGTGAACAACGACCTAGAGAACGACCTGGTTTCCCTCCTAGAGGACCAAGACCAGGTGAGTCAGCCCCTCCTGTGATCTTCAGCAGTTAGCACTTGAAAAGTTAGAGAAAACTGAACTGAAAAAAATTTTTTAAATTATAATGTATTTTATATGCAAATCCTTTTAGTACCAAGTTGCTTAGAGGCTAAAGTAATCTGATATATATACAGCCTGGGTAAAACTAACTTTGAGGGGAAATTAGTTGACATGCCATAGAGACATGTATTTTGAATTTGTTAAGAGAATTTTGAGACACATTTTCTTTGGTTATTGTCACTGGTTCTAAGAATTCAAAACCGAGCTGCCAATAACCTACTCTCTTACTTAGCACTCTTATCTCTTCACAGATAAACAATAAGCACACCCTGATTCTTCTTATTTTGATTGTCTTAGGTATTAAGTAAGTTGCCATGATTTTTGACTTGTTTCCATTGTTAGCTAATATATGTAGAACCTATATTTGAATTCTATAAATATGTTTAGATTGCTTTCGGGAGGAGGTGGGAGACAGTATATACATCATATTTAGAAAATATACTTTTTTTAATAAAAAAAAGTGTGTTATTAAACCAGGAGTTATGGGAGCTGGGATTTATCCCAGCCTTGTCACTGAGTTTGTGATCTTGGGTAAGACCCTTAAATCATGACATTCTCTTAAACCATTCAGTTACTACACAAATTTTTTCTGTGTGATGCCTGTCTTTATATGCCTCATTCTGTTCTTTGTGGTAGTGGGAGGATCATATAAGATTTTACATATGTATATATGAGCACCCTAAGGTGTATAAAAGGTTATATAAATGACAGTATTGCTGTTAAATTGACTGATTTGGCTATAATTTTATACAATAATCTTTTTATACAAGATTAATTTGTGAACTGTAAAGTACTAAACAAATATTTAGTACAAACATCTCACTGTATCTAAAATCAGTTTGGTGCCTGGGTGATGCAAGAGTTTGGTTAAGGAGAAATACTTGTACTGCTGATACTTGGCTTTCACATGATCAGACCAGTAGATCTAGAAGAAGGGACTTTAGCAATCTAGTCAGTACCTTCCGGTAACACTTCGGTGTCATGTTGTTTTCTAACTGACCTACTAATAATAGGCAGTTCCACAACTCAAAGGAGCTTATTATCTTATTAAACTAAAACAAGAATATCAAGTGTTGGGGTTTTTAACTTTCATTGCTTTGAACTAATTTTTATTATATGACATTGTAAACTTTAATATCTGCTCTGTTCCTCTTCTCAGGCAGAGGAGATATTGAACAGAATGAATCTGAGAACCGTAGAATAATTCGCTATCCAGATAGTCATCAACTCTTTGTTGGTAACTTGCCACATGATATTGATGAAAATGAACTAAAAGAGTTCTTCATGAGTAAGTGGTTTAGTTTGCTTTATGGTAAAATTAAGCAGGAGGTGAAGAGAATTTTTTTTCTAATCATAAGACTTATTCTTCTTGACGTTTATTTCAGAGAAAGCATTCTGTTGTTAATAATCAGGATTTTCACATAATATTATATTGCAGATAATTGACGGTAATGCCAGATATTTCTGACAACTATTTTGATTTGCTGTAGTTTCTAGAGTTAAAAAAAAATTTTTTTTCTAGACTTTTCTTCCCCTTTGTTAGTTACCGATTATTTTTTTAAACTTTTTAGCTTGTATTGGGGTGTAGCCAATTAACAGTGTTATAGTTTCAGGTGAACAATGAAGGAACTCAGCCATACATATACATGTATCCATTCTCTCTCAAGCTCCTTTCCCATCCAGGCTGCCACATGACATTGAGCAGAGTTGCATGTAGCTCTACAGTAGGTCCTTACTGGTTATCCATTTTAAATATAGCAGTGTGTACATGTTGATCCCAAGCTCCCTTAACTATCCCTTCCCTTTTATGTGTGCGCCCCGCCCCGCCCCCCCCGCCTCCTGAAACGATAAGTTCGTTCTCTGTGAGTCTTTTCTGTTTCATAAGTAAGTTCATTTGTGTTGTTTCTTTTTAGATTCCATGTATCATGTCATATGATATTTCTCCTTCTCAGTCTGACTTACCTCACTCTGTATGGCAATCTCTAGGTCCACCCATATTCCTGCAGATGGAATTATTTCATTCTTTTTAATGGCTTAGTAGTATTCTATTGTATATGTGTTCTACACTGAGGAGAGTTCTTTTTTCATAATACGATTTTTAAAAAAACATTTACGTCTGTACATAGTGTGTATCTCTAGGTACCGGTCACCTTTAATTGATCAGGAGTATAAGGTTATATCAGATGTTTCCCAGTGAGTGTACTTCGTGTTGATTGACCTGGTTCTGTAGAGGTTAGAAGAAAGAGCTGGGTGAATCAGTCTTAAATTTGGAAATGGGATTCATCCGGCAAATACAAATCTAATATAGAAAATAAAATTGTCTCTCTAAAATGTGTAGGTAACTTTTCCTTTTGAATGGACTGACAAAGATGCAGGGCAACAGAATAGGCTAGTTGTTGGCATGTTAAATGAATAACCTGTAAGAGTGAAAGTACCTTAATGCACTGGCTATAGCAGCTTGCAAGTTGTGTTTTGAAATGGATCAGGAAGAATGAGGTATTTTATTCTGAACAGTTAAAGTTACAAAATATTCTGTTAAAGTATTTTATTTTATCCTTTGTGTAATGTATATTTTCACAGGTTTTGGAAATGTTGTGGAACTTCGCATCAATACCAAGGGTGTTGGCGGAAAGCTTCCAAATTTTGGTTTTGTGGTTTTTGATGACTCTGAACCAGTTCAGAGAATCTTAATTGCAAAAGTAAGTGACTTAAATGGCATAATTGAATACCTTATTATTCCTGTTGTATTTAATGTGAATAAGTCTTTTTTAAATGGTACAGTTAAAAATAGTTTACTATGAACTAGTATTTATGCAAAGAATAAAGATATGTTAGTAATTTTAAAATTTGAGGTATGGGTCATTTTAAAATAAATGTGTTTGATTATTTACTCTGGTAAAGAAGGTTGGATATCGAGAATAGATTGCATATTGAGAATTTCGAAAGTTTTTTTTATGTTTTTCACTATTTCTTACACCACTGTTACCGTCTAACCTGCCCATGTACATTTTTTTCTTCCTTTTTAAAGCCAATTATGTTTCGAGGGGAAGTACGTTTAAATGTGGAAGAGAAAAAGACAAGAGCTGCCAGAGAGCGAGAAACTCGAGGTGGTGGTGATGACCGCCGGGATATTAGGCGCAGTGATCGAGGTCCTGGTGGTCCCCGGGGAATAGTGGGCGGTGGAATGATGCGCGACCGGGACGGAAGAGGACCCCCTCCGAGAGGTGGCATGGCACAGAAACTTGGCTCTGGGAGAGGAGCCGGGCAGATGGAAGGCCGCTTCACAGGACAGCGTCGCTGAGGCTCCACTGTTGGCAGAGTCTTGGCAGTGGTACATTATTCATCGTGTTTGCATTCTTGTTAATTTTTTTTTTGGCTTTGGAATGTGACACAGCCTTTTTGATCATTTCTTTGATGTGAAAAGCATCTTTCGGTTATCAGTTAAATTGAGGTGGACATTATTTCCCCAATTTTACAACAGGATTCGCATTGTTAATTTATAAATCTAGACTTGGAGAATTAAGGACTGAGAAATGACCATATCTTAAACTGTCTACAACAAAGTGAACTTAAAAGGACATGCCCAACTGAATTCAGGTCCTTTGAGTCAAAAAAATCCTCTGCTGCACATTTTGTTTAAGTGTTACTGTTTCTGCCTATTATTGTTGGAAACACAAATAGTGCAATTTGTGCAATTGGAGAATCTTGCCTTTTTTTCTTGGCTCCCCCCAAAAATACAAACCAACAGAAACTTGTTATGCACTCATCAGAATGCACTAATGGGTACTCTGAACTCATTAACCTTGACATCTGCAACAGGAGGCAAGAGGGGAAAAAAATCTTTCATCTTTTTTTCCAGTAGAGCATAGTTTGTGAAATGATGAGGGCATTTTTACCTGCTTGCTGTGACCAGCGTGTGTACACATAAACCTTAACAAGACTACAAGTATATTCCAGAAGGAAGTCATTTAGTTATGAACGAAATAACAAAGATCAGAACTTCAAATGCTATGGTCTTGAATGTTAGACCAGATTTAGTAGCTCCATATCTAAGGTTTTTTTCTACCTGCCCCTCTTCAGTACAGGGATGGCTGGCTGCTCAACACACTCCTCCTCCCCCTTTTCCTTTCTTTAAGCTGTGTACAGTGAAAATTGTCTTTACTGTATTTTTGTTCTCTGGTAATGTAATACGCATGATGGTGCCTTCTATTAATACATCATTCCAGTCTTGCTGGTAATTTTGTACAGTATAGTGTATAAATTGCTGTGCTGCAAAGCCAAACAGCTGCAAAATGTTGAGAAATCATTGAAGTATATAAAAATTGCAGTATCTTTAAAATCAGTAAAATTGACTAGTATATTATTTACCTTGTTCTTCAGTTAACAACTTTGTGTTCTCTGTGGGAGGGAGTCTTGTGTGTTTGGGAGGCAGAGGGAAGGAGGAAGTCAGTTATTTGAGTCAAAGTCTCTTGTTGACTTTTCTCTTAGCCTGAAGGTGAACATTGAAGCGTATCACTTGAGAGGTGCTTGGAAAAGTCAGTCAACTTGATGTACATTGTTAGTGACCTTTTAAAAGCAGTCAGATTCCATAAATGGCACGTAAACCTAAAGTAAGGATACTGCAATTTTCAGAGAAAAAAGAACAGCAGCTCTTAAGTGTTTGCATTTTCTATTTGAGGGGGCAGGGAACTGTCATTCATTTTGCACAATTCTTGACCTGATGTCAGCACCCGAGTGGCTCTGAATTTAAGTCTGGGATGACATCTTTTATTTTTACATGAATCTCTAAACAATTCTGTGAGCAAAGTTTGTAGCTGCTGGATTATTGTCTGTCTTTATAGCAAGTTCCGGTAAACCACAAATATGACAAAGGATATCCGATTTTATGCTTGGAGTATTTGGTACCTACCAGTTTCTGATGTTTCAGGCCAGGAGTGGGGTAAATAAGTGTGACCACTTAAAGCTGCTTGTAGCATGGAAGACTTCTCCATTCTGTCTTAGTAAAAACAAACAAAAAATGCACTTGACATAATAGCAAACTGTTTCTTAATTATGAAACTGTTTGCTATTTAGTAAACTAGCAAATGATGCACATATTTTGTTTTCCATGTACTGGGCAATGTAAGTAAAATTAAGCCTGTCCCCTTTTTCCCCACCTTGAATGAGGTCTTCCATGTTCGAGGAAAAGTCTTGCACTATTGGATATATTTTGGGGACACAGATTTCTCAGTTTCCATTTTGGGGGGCTTAAGGATTTTTTTTCCTGTTTGAAATACATTTACGCTTTCTAATGTATAGTACTTGAAGTTCTTACAAGAAAATTACTTTTGAGTTTTGAAGCTTTTATTCAAACTGCTTTTAAATAAGTGGTTTCTTGTCAGTGTTTTTTTTTTTTTTATATATAGCATATTGTTCCTCTTTCATTTCTTTCTCCTCCTTCATTTGATATATATATATGTAAAATTTTCGATCCAAGATATTGCCCTACCGCCCATGAAAACTGTTCTGGCACCAAAAGTAATGATAAATGTTAAGTGTAATAGAAAATTAAAGCAAAGAGCCATTCAGCTTCAGTCTTTACATACCATGAATAAAACTTTAAAACATCACATGGAGAAGTTTACATGGTGATTGTTCACCTGCAGTACTGTGGACTTTTAACATTTTGTCCCCTTTTCAGTGAACCAGAGTAAAAATATTCATCTACCGTAACTGTTATTTGCTGGGTTTTTTTATTGTTGTTGTTGTTTGTTTTTATTTTTTGGATGGTAATATTCTATTCTATCCTTATGACACTATTGCAACCAAATTGGCTTTACCATCTTGGCTTTAGTAGGTATAGAAGACAATGGATTACCATCTTTATTGCTGTAATGTGTTAAGCATTATATGCTAGTAGTATCTAGTTTAATTGTTTCAGGTGGAAAGTATTCTTTGAGTTTCCATTTTGAATGTGTTTGGACTAAACAAACAATAAACTACTGATGTCTGCAGCATTTTATTTATGTCCCTAATTTAATCTTTAGGTTTGTGTTCCGAAATATTTTCTCCCAGTTGCATTTCACACAGCCTCAGGAAATAAGGAATTGTTCTAACATCAACTGATGATTATTTGTGAAATTTGATATGTAAAATTATTTAAGACTTGGAACATAATTACTTGAACTGAGATAGATGCCTGGTTCAGTTAGATAATTGGTAAACAAGATAGAGAATGTTAGACCAGAATAATAAGTAGTGAGGAAGGTGAGAAGCAGACTACTAAACGTTTATTTATTCGTTTTTAATAATCTTGGGTTTTCTAAAGGATTGCTACTTCATCTCAGAAGGAAAAAAGGATGGGAAGATCGAGGTGATCTGAAGTTATGGACATGACCAGTTCAGCAGTTGGAACAAACTTGTGAAGCTCTAAAAGAATATTAAAAGGGAAAAGAATCATTCACTCATAGTTAACAAATATATTCTAAAATCACAAGGCATATGTAATTTTAGAACTTGAGACTTTTACTTTGTTAATAGGGATAGTATAAGTGAATTTTTCCTGATATATTTATAACACTGTATGAAGATTCCATAAATCAATCTTTACTAGTTTGTACTGGAGAAAAGCTAGACTGTTATTCAAGTACTTTTAGGAAGTAAGACTTAAGATTTTTTAAGTGTCTATTAAGCTCACTTTCAATTTTAATTATAATGTATAATATTTAATTTTATGGCTGTGGAAAAACATTATTCAGAAGGGATAAAATGTATGTGCCATACTATATTGAAAAAAATTTGAAGAAGTAAAGTATCATTTGGTCCAGGAAATATGGAACAAAATATTTGAAAGTTGAACCACACATGATGCTTCATTTCAGTTGTGTTATATAATATAGTCTTTGTATCAAGTAAATGAAAATGTAATGAATAGCTAGCTGTTCATATCTTTTCTTCAGGATGACTTGCTCATCATGATTTATATTTCAACTTCAGGTGAAGACTTGATTTTTTTTTTTCCTTTCCAGTCTGTTTTCATAAGACTTTCTAATTATTGATCATTTTAATGCCAGAATTCTAAAATATCTTAAATGACTGGATAAATGAATTAACGTTTCATTATGTTCTGAAAGAGATTTCCCTTCATAAAAGATATGAGTAGGTTCATGGATCATAAAAAATGTGAGTAGTTTTGTTTAAAGCTATTTGCATAGTTAAGTCAAAATTCCTTCAGTTTTCAAGGTTTTTTGACAATTGAAGTCTTCCAATCTGTTTATGTAGTATGTAACCACACCTTATACTTAAGAATTAATAGGAAATGAAATTGGTTTTTAGCATTACCGAATACTGGGCAAAATACTATAAGTGAGAGTTTAGAATTAAACATTCACAGTAAGATTACTATTCTTTTCCTTGATCTCCTAAGAATTTTGATAAAGCTGGCTGCCTATTTGGCATGCTTTCAGTTTTATGACAACTCATCACCCCATAACCACCACCACCTGCCCCCTACGCACATACCGATCCTTTCTGTCCTCAGCCTCTTTCCCCACAAGTTTTCTCTGAATGGTTTCATTTAGGCTAGGAATTACCTTAGCTTCAGTGTATTGTCCATTCAGTAAATTTCATGTAGTGTGATGATAAGAGGTGGGGAGTGTGAGGATTCAGTGAGTTAATAGGCGAAGCTCTTGAAACAGTGTATGGGGTCTTCAGTAAGTGTTACCTGTTACTTTTTTTGTAACAGTTGAATTTCTACTGTCTTAAGGATAACTATGTTTCAAACATTTCTTTTTTTAATCCTATTTTGCCTTGTCCTCTTAAACTCCTGGTGGTGGTTTAGTTTTTAAGTCATGTCTGACTCTTGTGACCTATGGACTGTAGCCTGCCAGGCTCCTCTGTCCGTGGGATTCTCCAGGCAAGAATACTGGAGTGGGTTGGCGACTCCTTCTCCAGGGGATCTTCCCGACCAGGGCTCCTGCTTGTAGGAAGATTCTTTACCAGCTTCAAAGAGGCAAGCCCTTTGAAGTCCTAGGTAATTCAAAATTCAGAAGTCCAAAGCAATGTGTTTTCTAACTGCCATGCTTCTCTAAGTGATGTGCATACTTAATTCTGTGATAGTGAACATCTCTATTAACCTACAAATGTTTGAAGTCTCATCTGTTCTGCTTAATATTTTCTCTTTGTCTCCCTTCTGTCCATTTTTCAGGATGCAGGAAGATTTGTTCATGCTATTCTGATTAACTTTCACTGGCTTATTTAAGTCATTAACGATTGAGCTTCTGAATGCCAGGTGTGTTTTAGGCACTGTCAATAAATGATGAAATAAAACAAGGTTGCCTGTTCTCAGGTTAAAAGGTCTGAAACAGTGGTTGCATATTTAAGGTAGCTAAGGAGACTTCCCTCACAGTCCAGTGGTTAAGATTCCATGCTTCCACCTCCAGGGGAGCTCAGGTTCCATCTTTTTTTTTTTTTTTATAAGGAGAAACTAGGAAGCTGACTGTGAGGAGGTGGTCTTTATGACAAAAACAATAGAAAGTTGAAGGTTTATTTGGCAGGATGGTAATTCTATTTTGAAATATCTGGCTACAGAGTAAACAAAGTGAAGGAGTTAATGAGTAAGTTGGGTGAAAGGATGCTGTATTTCAGTAAGCCATAATAGTAGAGTGATTGTACTAGCTTGGACTAGAGTGATGTTAGAAATCTAGACAATTTGAAAGACTGTGGGTAAAACAGCCAGGTCTTGGTGAGGAAAAAGGTAGTATCAAAGAACCCAAAGTTGTTCCCTTGCATAACTATAAAAGCAAAGTGATATGTGGAGTGTTTTAAAACCAGCCTTTCATGATAGGGAGGCAGGAATATTCTAAAAATGTGTATGTTTAAAAAAACCATGCTTTCATGATAGGGAGGCAGGAGTGCTAGTGGAACCCTCTTGGATTTTGATACGAAGTGGACCTAAAAAGAAGCTGTATGGGAGAGTGTGATTTTGACTTGTGCCTTTTAATTTCAAAAAGAGTATATAGAATGATTTATGTACTGTGCTTTAACACAAAAAAAGCATGCTGTGCCCATTGTAGAAAGTACAGATAATCCCAAAGAATGAAGTTGACAATGTAACCCATGGGTGATTTCTATAAATAGCTTGGTGGGTGTGGGGGTGTGTTTTCCTTTATAATTGTTTTAATGAAGACAGACCACTTAACACTGTTTGTCAAGTGTTTATTGAGCACCTGTGTGCCCCAGGCCCTGTTCTTGAAGATAAATGAGCAAGAAGTTTCCTTAGTAAATGTGATGTAAAAGAAGATAACACAAAGCAACTGAGTGGCAACTTTAGAGAGTGTTCCCCAATCACCTAGAGTTGACATGGGACATAGGAGCACTCCAGTCAGAGGGACTAGCTTATGTAAAGCCTATGAAATTAGAAAAGTGAAGAGGGTAATGAGAAGCTGGGATAGGTGGAATTGGGGTTCAAGGGGTGGCAAAGTGGTAAGAGGTGAACTAGACTGGATCATGTAAGCAGCCCACATACTTAGTTTATTTGGAGAAACTAATTGCTACATGTATACTACCTAAAGCAATCTACAGATTCAGTGCAATGTTTCAAAATTCCAATGGCATTTTCCACAAAATAGGATTTTAAAAAAATCCTTAAACTTGTTTAGTAAGTAAGCATTAGTTGCTCAGTCATGTCCAACTCTCTGACCCCATGGACTGTATAGCCTGCCAGCGTCCTCTGTCCATGGAATTCCCCAGTTAAGAGTACTTGAGTAGGTTGACATTTCCTTCTCCAGGGGACCTTCCCGACCTAGGGGTCTCCTGTGTCGCAGGCAGATTCTTTACCAACTGAGCTACTAGGGAAGCCCAGTTGCAACATGAAGCCATTAATTATGAAGACAGTTAATAATGGGAGTGATATGCTGTGTACAGGTTAGGTGGTAGGAGCATAAGAATGGAAACAAGGCTGTTGTGATATCTGAGGGGGAGGGAAATAGATATAGGTTATTTTTTGGCAGTTGACATTAGGTGTCTGAAAGGAGTCTGAAAGTTCTAAACAGCGTAAATATACAAATCAATGAAAACGGTATAACCAGTAAAATAGTTATCTTTATACCCATTTTCATCTCCAAAATTGAGTTTTCTCCAATATCTGACCTAATATTTAGGCAAACTCAGGTGTAGTTATCTTTTACAGACAGCGAGACTGAGGCTCATACAGTGTATATAGTTATACAAGCATGAAGTAATTTGAAATACTGGATTAGCTAAAAGTGTTGATGTGCTTCAAATAGTAATTTAAGAAAAAAGATGAGTTTTAAGCAGTGAGAGTTTAAACTTTGAATGCAGTGCATTTTATTCTGGTTTTATTTTAGAAAATTGAAAAAAATCTGTTTCCAGCATGAGTAGGCCTAAAATTAAGGATCCTTTAATCAGGAACTACAACATTCAGGAAGTTCAGCATTAATTAAAGTAATGAGGCAGGGTGTGGACTTGGAACAGAAACAAAATACCTGTTAAATACTGAGAAGAGAATAATTTTTGAGGACCTGTTATTTTACTTAGGTTACTACATCTTAAACTCTGATAATCTGATTTTCCTTTATTATTTTTAAAGAGGTGAACTAAAGCTTGGAGAGGTGAAAACAAAGCTCTGCTTGACATGTAGCAATGAGGATAGTGACCTGGAATAGAAAATAGATGTGAGACATTTCAGTTGGAATATCGCTTACCAGGAAGGATTAGTGATGTTTCAAAGCAAGCAGTGAAATTACCAATATGTGTGAAGGCAGTGAGAAAGATTTGTACAGCAGTCAGTGAATATTAGCATCTTCTTTGGTGGCACAGACGGTTAAGAATCTGCTTGCAGTGGTGATGCAGGAGACCCAGGTTTGATCCCTGGGTCAGGAATATCCCTTGGAGAAGGGAATGGCAACCCATTCTAGTATTGCCTGGAGAATTCCATGGACAGGGGAGCCTGGCGGGCTACAGTCCATGCAGGTCACAAAGCGACATGGCTGACACATGTGCCAGAAACTCTACTCCTTGGGTGCTGGCTGGCAATACAGCTGATCCAGCCTACCCTCAGAAAACTTGTAGTTTTTGAGGGAGGCAACAGACAAGCAATTACAGTCCTCATTAGTCCTGGGCATAATACAACTCATTTAGTTCCAATAGTAATCCTGTGAGGAGTCCTGTTTTACAGATGGATAAACTCAGGCACAGTGGGGTTGACTGCTTTTCCAATAGCACATGGCTAACAGTAGAACTAGTAGAGGATGTAATAGTGACTAGAGATGGGGCTGTTCCTTCATCCCTCCCAGGGGTGGTATGAAAGGCTTCAGGAGGTACATTTGAGATCTGAAATGAAGAGATGGCAGCTTTAAGGAAGAAGAGCATTCCAGATAGAACCAATGCTGTGCTTGCAAGGAGCTTGGTATGTTTAAGGACATTAACACCAGTGTGGCCATGATAGTAACCAGATGATATCAAGAGGTAGTGAAATGAAAGTCGCTCGGTCATGTCTGACTCTTGACGACCCCACGGACTGTGTAGTCCATGGGATTCTCCAGGCCAAAATACTGGAGTGGGTTCCCTTCTCCAATCAAGAGGTAGGTAAGAGCTAAATTGAGGATGGCCCTGTAGTTGGATTTTACTCTTGAACTGGGATTGTAGGCATCTGGGCAAGAAAATGATGTGAGGACCCTGTCAGGAAGGGATGCTGTGTTATGGCAGTGGTCTCTTGGAGTAGTGAAGATGGTGATAAATGGTCAGTTAATAACTGGGATACAATGGATTGGCTTTTTGCACCTCATGGCATGTGGGATCTTAGTTCCTCCACCAGGAGGGAACCCTTGCCCCTGCACTGGAAGTGTGGAGTCTTCACCACTGGACTACTGGGAAAATTCCATTATGGATTGAATTTTGAATGTGAGGGAAAGATATTCAAGGATAACTCCTAGGATTTTGAAGCAACTTGGGTGGAAGGCAGTACTCTTACTGAGATAGAGAAGGAGATAAAGAAGGAGTGTGAATTAAATGTGGAGGGAAAATCGACATTTCTCTTAGGGATTTCCCTGGTGGCCTAGTGGTTAGGATTTTGGGCTATCACTGCCACAGGAGCTAGAAGCACACGGTGTGGCCCAAACAAAATATCAGTTCTATTATATCCATGTTTTGTATGCCAATTGAATATCCAAGAAAAAAATGTAAGGCAGTATGATTTTGGAATTCTGAGAGTGCTTTGCTGTGACTGGTCAGTATAGGTCTTTGCAGTTATTGGGTTAGATGAGATCATCTAGGAAGAGAGCACAGAGGAGGCTGAGGACAGCGCTCAGATAATCCCCACCTTTAGGGTTCTACAACAGGAAGAACATGCAGAGAACACATAAAATGTGGCAAGTATTGGTGTCAAGGGAAGCTAAGTTTCGGGAATTTGTTTTGCAAAGTCAAATATTTAGATGGACACTCAGATGGTAAAGAACCTGCCTGCAATGTGGAGACCCAGGTTCAGTCCCTGGGTTGGGAAGAAGATCCCCTGGAGAATAGAATGGCTACCCACTCCTTTATTCTTGCCTGGAGAATTCCATGGACAGAGGAGGCTGGTCGGCCACAATCCATAGGGTTGCAAAGAGTCAGACATGGCTGAGTGAATAACACACAACTGCTAAAATAAACAGACCCTGAAATGTGTAATAGCTCAAACACAATAGTTTTCCCCCCTCTCATATAAAAAAGGAGTGGTGGTGAAAAGGTCAGTAGTCACTCCCTCACTCAATCATTTAGGGACCTAGATGAATGAAGGCTCTACCAGCTTCACGGTGTGGTTTGAAGATCACATTATAGTCATTTCCATTACTGCTAGCTGGAAGGGAAAAGTAACATGGAGGATCTTGAATGGAGATTTTCATGGGCAAGATCTGGGAATGGTACACATCTCATATTCCATTGACTTCAGTCGCATGACCACCCCTAACTGCAAAGGAAATTTCAGAAAATAAGCCACACGTAGAGAAAAAAGGATCCAGCTTATTGTGAGTGTCCAGTAGTCTGCCACAGATAGCTTTGTATAGGTCATAGTGATTTTTGGGAAGAACTATTCCAATGAAGTGAGAAGGATGAAAGCCCAAGAGAGAACAATAAATTAACAATTTTTTTTCTGTAGGTTGGCTATAAATATCTTGAAGGAAATGGCAACCCACTCCAGTATTCTTGCCTAGAGAATCCTGTGGACAGGGGAGCCTGGTGGGCTGCCATCTATGGGGTCGCACAGAGTTGGACACAACTGAAGCGACTTAGCATGCATGCATGCTATGAATATGAACAGAGGAAGGGGATAGAGGCTAGACAGAGAGAGGGAACATCAAGGGAGAGTTTATAACAGTCTTGTTATCAGTGCAAACAGAATATGCTATTTTTAACATTTGAGGAATGGATTCCAGGTTTATACTATTATGATATAGCTGTTTTGGTGACTGACAGATCAAATATGGTGTATATTGAATTTGACCAAGTAAGTGGTGTATTGTACTTTAGGTTTCCAAATCTATTTGTCTTAATCACTTAAATGTGGCAGTGAGGCACTGAATCAACTACTAGGTTGAGACAAATGTCCGTCCTTCCATCAAAGAACAAGAACTGCAAAATGAGTCAGTATTTTCTTAATACAGTGACAGAATGCATTCATAGCTGCATGAGCCATAATATACTGAAGATAACCTTACTTTTTGTAGTCTGAAGATTTTATGGCCCTTCTGTTCATTTGGTAACTCAACTGAAGTGATCCCAAAATCCCATGATCATTCAGTATCTCAAGAGACCTAAGTGAGAGGTTTTTTTAAAGTTTTCTGGCAAGAAACTGACTGAAGCACATTGTTTTGGGATATCCAGATACATAGAGAATGATTGTTGCCAAAAGTTATTTAACAGATGACTGCTAAGGTGAGAAAGAACTGGGCTGCTTAAAGCTAAAATATATAAATTTACTGAAAAAGATTTCTGGGCCAGCTGTGAATTTGTTATCCTCCAGTATGTCTGTTGTTTTATTGCAATATCATTCACATACATAAAATGCACCCCTTTAAAGTGTACAATTCAGTTTTTAGAAGATCTATCCAGGACACACTCCTAACTGGATCAAGGAATTACAGAGACCAAATACCATTATAAAATGATTTTTATGATTTAATGTGAAAATAACAGAGTTTAAGGTGTCCTCATACCTTACCTTGCAGAGGTATGGAATGAGGAAAAACTCTGTTGTTTTTGTGTGTGTGTGACTTAAGCATCTACATGAGTCTGGCCTACCAGTTTTGCATAATCATGGATTGAGTTAGTCTGTGCCTTAAACATAGCATTCCTAACTGCACCCTGCTTGGCTGTCATATGGCAGTATTGCTCATGTCTTTTAGTTCCCCAACCGTCTTAGCCACTTTCCTGTTATTTCATCGCTGTCCTCCCTTCCCCTTTCGTTATCTCCAAAATATTTCCCTCACTTTCACTGTCCAGGCTGTCCTCCTCAAGGTCCCTTCTAACGTCAGTTCTGTCGTCACTTACCTACCTTCACCTTGCCTCGCCTACTTATCACCTCCAATACTGTCACTCTCATCTACCTGCCCCACACTGGCCCCACTGCCCAGACCGGAAAGGAAGGGTCGAATCGCTCTCAAGTCCGAACATTCCCGGGTGAGGGCTGCAGAGCCCACTTCCCGGCTCAGCGGAGGAGCTTGAAGAACGCTTCATCGCACTATTTTCACGGTTTCCCCCTTCCATTTTCACCCATTCCTACAAAACCACTACCACTTTTAGCGTCTCCATGAGCACCAGAATCGCTGTTCTCCCAGTCTAGAGGAGAGATCTCCCAGCGAAGGAAAGAAGGAAAGGTGCTCCCTTATTTGAGAACGTAGATGTATGCTGATACTAGGGTCTGTGCATCAGAGATTATATCCAGAGCCCAGCCCCAGGAGAACTGGCTGGATGGGTGATGCTAAGCCAATCAGAGAGCTTGACGACAGAGCTCAACCAATCAGAACACGGGCGGCTTGGCGCACTCGGGGGCGGGCCTGGGCGGGTGAGGATCCGCCCCCTTGCAGCTCGGTGGCCAACGCCTTCGCTTAGGGCTAGCCAGAGCTGAGCAGTTTCACTGACTACAAGGACCAGGCATCTTAAGAGCTGCGGGGCGGTGCCCTCTCACCTTCGCTAATTTCCGTACAGGCCTTGGCCTTAACAGGTGTTGGTGCCTGCCGTGGACATATTTATACCCCGGCCTTCTCTCTCTCTGGAGACTTTGTGCCTATGGTTGGGGACAGAGTGAGGTCGTTGCCTTGACGACGACAGCATGCGGCCCGCGGTTCTCCTGAGTGTAAGCTTGCGGCGGGTTGAGGCCAATCTGCCTACCTGCCTGCTTCACCTGGGACCCGTGACTGTGTCCGCAGAAGAAATAAAGACAGCAGTGGAATTGCTAGTTTGCTAGTCAGCATCTTTTAGACCTGCGAAGAAGATGCTCTTCACCTCAATTTTGTCTCCAAGTTGAAAACCTTTGGGACTTTCCACGCGGAAAGATTTAGAACAAACAGTAAGTATAATACTTTTTAAAGCTTCGATTATCTCGTTCTTTCACCTGTAGTAGATTTGTGTCTTTAACAAATAAAAACAGCATTATTTTTATTATCTAAATTATTGGTAGAAGAACTCTGTGCTTCCTTGGCATATGTCCAGAACTACCGCATTGCCAATTGGTCAGATTTCCTTTTAGTTTGTATCACCCTTTACATTCACAAGTAGAAGGCATGAGAAGTTATGGTTTATGAGTAACTGTTTCACGAAACAAGAAGCTTTTTCAGCCTTGATACTTTTAAGGTATTTGTAGGCAGTGCCACTTGAAAAAGCAAGTGTTCAATGTACCGTGACCCAATGTGCAGTTGGTTGGAGAATACATTTGGATTAGTTAACTTGCAGAATGTTAGCTTGTGACATGCTTAAGGTAATTTTAACTTTGTTCACTTTGCATTTCCAAATATTGAGGACACCAATTACAAATTTTTTTTTATTGGTTCAAGTTATAGATTCCAGCTATTTTTGTCCTTGGTATAATAAGCCTGAAGTCTAGTCCTTAATAAAATATGCTGTCTTAGTGAAAGGAGAAAAACTTAAGGAAAGGAGAGAGAGAATTACATTAATGTTTTTTCAAACACTAACATTTTGTTTAAAAATAGTTAATAGAAGTTAAATGGAAGTTAAAATGTCAAATGTATGACAAGTTAGTGTCAGGGACAGTTTATGGGAGAACCTCCTATCAGAGCTGGTAGTAAAATAATGACATAATTGGGTTGGTGTTGACTGGGATTTATTTTTTCTCCTTTCGAAGATCAGTCTTCTGATTTTCCATGTTTATCAACATATATATATTTCATTTAATCTCTCTCTATTAACTATTTTCAAATAAAATGTCAGTGTTTGGAAAAAATTATCAGTGTAATTCTCTCTCTTCTTTCCTTAGTTTTTTTCCTACCACTAAGACAGCATATGTTACTAAGGACTAGACTTTAGGTTTATCATACCAAGGGCAAAAATAGCTGGTGTGTATATATATATATATCCTAAACTGTCAAATGTAAACTGATGAAAATGTATACATGGGGTTTTCACAGTTTGCTAGAACAAAGAGAATATTTGTTTTGTCGTAGTCATTAGTGTACCAATAGGGAAGAAAAGAAAATATAACAGTTCACAGTCTGGGTGGGTAGATTAATTTTAGATTTTCATAAGTACACAACTAATGTTATAGGTAAGAATTTGTTTCTCTCCAAGTTTTATGAATGAGTGTTTCTGTATTGTCAGGTTAAAAACTTTCAATTATGAATCATCATTTGAATACATATTTTGTTGTTGCTTAGTAGCTAAGTTGTGTCTGACTCTTTTGTGACCCCAGGCACTGTAGCCCACCAGGTTCCTCTGTCCATGGGATTTTCTTTTTCAGGCAAGAATCTGGCGTGGGTTGCCATTTCCTTCTCCAGGAGATCTTCCCAGCCCAGGGATTGAACTTGTGTCTCCTGCCCTGGCAGGTGATTATTTCTCAGCCACCAGGGAAGCTGGACTATATTACCAAAAGACTTCCCCCCCCGCAAAACTTTTAGAATCACATTGAAATTAAAAGCAATATTTTTTATTTTCTGCTTCTGGAATTTAATTTCAAAAACAGATATAAAAGTAAATTTAACTTTGAGGTTGTAGTTTATTAGTTTTTATATTTCTTGACAATCAAAACTTATGAATTAAAACCTAACTGTGTCTGGACTGAAAAGTTTCTTTCTATTCCAAAATATCAAGTGGAATAGTTGCTAGTCCTTCACCAATCATTGGTAAAGTAAGACAGATTTTGTTAGGATTGCCTTTTTGCAGAAAATGTCATATAATGTGATGTAAAATAATTCTAAACACAAAATTCAAATAGTCATACTTCTAGTGATTAATCATTAAAGGATTTTTGAAATACAGTATTTGGAACATTAACATTTAATTTTTAAAAATCTGCTTACATACTGTGTGACTGTTATTTAATATGTTCAATGTAAGAATTTAATTACTATGGTAAGAAAAGTTAAAAAAAATAGTTTATCAGAAGTTGTTAGTGTTACCTTGGTAATACATTCCCCAACTGATTAGAAAGGCTATAAAGATCCTTAATTTTGATCTTTTAAACCTGATGTAAAAAAATAAATTTTATCTTCACTGAAACCAGATTCACTTGGTTTTCACATTTAAGTGAAAAGGAACTGTGTTTTTCTAAGGTAGACTGTAATTGTTTTGTATAATAGTTCAGGCATTGCTTTATCTGCATTAAAAATATATTGAGATTTCACTAACATGACATTCAGTTATTTAAATTTGAAGTTAATGGCTTCAGTTCCGCTTGCCTTGTCTATTATGAAATGTATGTGAATATTTTGAAAACATAGCTTAGATGGGAATAAATACACAGGACAGCTATTAATGCAGTGTCTGCTCTAATATGGAAAACAAGTGAGGAAGAATTAATTTGGGAGGGTAGAGGAATTAATGTATTCAGCATAATTAATGCCATATTTTGGTTCCCACAGAGAGAAAAATTCCTAGTGGTTTTGAATTAAAAATGGAAAAATATGAGAACCTAGGATTGGTTGGAGAAGGGAGCTATGGAATGGTGATGAAGTGTAGGAATAAAGATAGTGGAAGAATTGTGGCCATCAAGAAGTTCTTAGAAAGTGATGATGATAAAATGGTTAAAAAAATTGCCATGAGAGAAATCAAGTTACTAAAGGTGAGTAAACACATATATTGAATTGAGAAAAAAAAAAAAAAAAAGAGTTGTTTCTTGGTCAACAGTTTTGAAAGTGCTTTTTTAATATTTGTTTTATTTCCATAAGTAAATTTAAAGTATAGATTTTTGTTTTCTCTTTTGGTAATAAACAGAAGGATTACATCTGAGTATTCATTTATCCATAACATAATTTTTTATTATTTATTTGGATGCTCCAGGTCTTAGTTACTACAAGCAGGCAGGATCTTTAGTTGTGGCATGTGGGATCTAGTTCCTTGACCAAGGATCGAACCTAGGTCTCCAACACATTGGGAACCCAAAGTCTTAGTCACTGGACCACCAGAGAAGTCCCAAAACATGATTTTAAAAGTATTTGTTGCCCCTCTTTCTCTCTGTCTGCCTATCTATTTACCAACAACTGTGTTGGGAGTCTTAAAGACCACCCCAAGTTTCAGTGATTAGGAGGACTCACAGCACCCAGCAAATAGTTGTACTCTTGGCTATGACTTGTTAAAGTAAAAAGATATACAGTAAAATAAGCAAAGGGAAAAGGCACATGGGGTGAATTTCAGAGGAAATCTGTCGCTTTTCTCCCAGTGGATTAACACAGGATGCACTAATTTCCTCCAGCAATGAGTTATAACACTACTTGTGATTGTCTAGTAAGGAAATTCATTAGAGACTCAGGGCCCAGAGTTTTTTTTTACAGGGCTTGTCATAGCAGTACTCCCTGCTTTGCTTGTACCAAAATTCCAGACTCTTAGTAGAACTGCAGGTATTCAGCATACACCATATTGTTTGCACCATGAATCACTTTATCAGTTCTAGAAATGAGGGAACACTTCTGAAATCCAAGTACCTAGGTACAAGCCAAGGGCTTACTTCGCAAGCCAACTTTCTAAGGATAAAGATCTCAGACCTGCTATGTTAACTCCCTCCCCCGCCCCACCCCCATCAATCTAACTGGAAGTTTATCCATTTTATTTATCTTTAGAAAGAACCAGTGTTTGGCTTTGTTGGTCTTTCTTGTGTATTTCTTTTCTATTTCATTAATTTTTGTTCTTTAACATTTTATACCTTCTACTTATTTTGGGTGGGTTATTTTACAGTTCTTTTCTTTAATGTTTTGAGTTATATGCTTAACTTCTTTTATTTCTAGTTTTTTTTTTCCTCATATATGCATTGAAGGCTGTCATTTTCCTTCTAAGAATAGCTTGTATGTGTCCTAGAAATTTTGATTAGCAGTGCAAAATATTTTCTCATTTTCCTTCATTTCCAAACGTGTGGAAATTTCCTAGGTTTTTCTCCCTTGGTTATTTAGTTTTGACACAATTGCCCTGTGATCTGAGTATGTACTATGTAAGATTCTTATTCCTTTGATAAATACCTAATATTTGTCTTTTCCATTATTTATCAATTATTCGTACATTTCTGAGCTTCCATCTGGGATCATTTTCCTTGTACTTAAATCACATCCTTTATTTTCGTTGAAGCTAGCAAGGAATGTTGTTCGTTTGTGTTTGTCTTTCAAAAAAAGTCTTTGCTTTCTGTTTAAGAGAGTGTTTTCACAGGACATAGAGCTCTACGTTGGCAGTTAGTTACATTTGATATGCTCAAGATAACATTACACTGTTCGGCTGGCTTTTATTTGCATTGCTTCTATTGAAAGGTCAGACATTCCTAGTGGGTCTTTTTTTTTTTTTTTTTCTGGATGCATCAAAGCTTTCTCTTTAATTTGGCTTTCAACACTTTTACAATAATATGCCTAGGTGTGGGTTTCTTTATATTTATCTTGCTTGGATTTTATGGCCCTTGCATCTATAAAATAATGTCATTTGTCATTTCTGGAAAATGCTCAGCTATTACTGTTTCAGGTATTGCTATGGTCCCATTCTTTTCTCTTCTCCATATAAGATTTCAGTTTCATATATGAGACCTTCCTCATATGTGTCTTATATTCTCTTGTGTTTTTCATCCTGTTGTTTTCCCTTGCTTCATTCTACAGATTTTCTTCTGACCTATCCTCTAGTTCAGTAGTTCTTTTTTAAAATTTTATTTGTTTCTGACTGTGTTGGGTCTTCGTTGCCATGTGGGCTTTTCTCTAGTGAGGCATGGGCTCTAGGGCACTCAGGTTTCAATAGTTGTGGCATGTGGACTCAAAGAGTTGCAGGTCCCAGGTTCTAGAGCACAGGCTCAGCAGTTGTGGTACACAGGCTTAGAAGCTTCGAGGCATGTGGTATCTTCCTCGATCAGGGATCGAACTCCCGTTTCCTGCATTGGTAAGGCGAATCCTTTACCAACGAGCCACCAGGGAAGCCCCAGTTCAGTAGTTCTGTTTCAGCTATATCTAATCTATTGGTAAACTCACCCACTGATTTCTTATAGACATATTTTAATGTTCTAATTTTTAATTCAATCCTTTTCCCTATAATTTCCATTTTGCTGCCAAACCCTCTATTTTGCTTTCTATTTAAATCACAGGCTTTTCTAAAGTCCATGTCCAGTAAATAGCTCTCCCACGTTTATTTCCATTGTTTTTCTCTTGGTTTTGGATTGAGTCTTATCTCTTGATATGCCAGTATTAATTTCTAAAAGTTCTATAGAGTTTCTGGATGATGCTATCTTCGCCCCGAGAGGAGTTCTGTTTGCTTAAATGAGGCTCTTGAGGGTACTCTTAAGGTGCTTGGTGGCACTAACATTCAGAAATTTTCTAGAACTTTTCTGTTCTAGAGTTTTTCTTTGGGTTCAAATCTATTGTATCACTTTTTTATGGTTTCAGTTTCCCTCAGTTTTTTGACATTGATTTTTTATGCATAGTCACTTATATGTGATAATTCCAATATCTGAACTCATATTGCATCTGTTTTGATCAACTTTATCTTCTGATTTTTTTTTTTTACTTATAGTACCATTTCTTTGCATGCCCTGGTTATCTTTATTTTTTTCTCTAGATATTACATTTGAAACATTTTTTTTTTTTTAGGAATAATTTGAGGCTAAAGTGAAGATGTTTTCTTCCCAAGATTTTTTTTCTTCTATGTTCATGGGCTACTGTGCCAGATAGCAATTTTCAGCTTCAAATCACTCCTTTTTGCTCTGCTTTGTGAAACTGGAGGGGGCCTCTGCAGACAGTTCTCCTTTTGCCAGCTTGTATGATTTTAGGCATTGTCAGTAGAGGCTTCCTTTCCTGGTGGGTCCTTTTTTTGGCATGAAGTGAGCAGATCATTGGGGGCAGGAGAAGAAGGAGACGACCGAGGATAAGGTGGCTGGATGGCATCACTGACTCAATGGACGTGAGTCTGAGTGAACTCTGGGAGTTGGTGATGGACAGGGAGGCCTGGTGTGCTGTGATTCCTGGGGTCGCAGAGAGTCGGACACGACTGAGCGACTGAACTGAACTGAACTGAGCAGATCATCATATGGTGGACTTGGTAGCTTGTGTCAACATCATTCATGGAACACTTCTGGTGCACCTGCACTTTCTCCACTTGGCTGGCTGATGTCCTGTGGCAAATGTCTTCACCACTGGCAGTCTGTACATTCCTATGGCACCCATGCCTTCTCTAATGAAGTCGGAATCTCAGCTTTGGTCCGTTAGTAAGAAAAGCAGAGCAATAGAGGAAGAGAGAGGGGGATGGGGGATAATATGAAACAGCCTGTGTTTTAATTTAATTCAGAAGTGTATTGTTCAATCTCTGCCTATTTTGAGATTTTCCAGTTATCTCTGTGTTATTGATTTATAGTTTAATTCCATTTGATCTAACAGAAGGCATTGCATGATTTCTGTGTTTCAATTTGTTAGTGTGGTCTGTGGCCCACAGAGTGGTATATCTTGGTGCATATTCCACATGAGGTTAAGAAAAAAGTTACTTCTTCTGTTGTTGGATGAAGTAGTCTATAGATGCCAGTTCTACCCAGTTGTTGGATTGTGTTCTTGAGTTCAACTCAGGCCTTACTGATTACCTGCCTGCTTGGATCTATTTCTGTAAATGTTGACATTTCCAACTATGATAGTAGATTCATGTATTTCTCCCTGCAATTCTCAATTTTTGCATCACATAGTTTGATTCTTTCTTGTTAGGTGCATTTTGTTGTTGTTGCTCAGATGCTAAGTTGTGTCCAAGGCTTTGTGGATACAAACTGTAGCGTGCCAGGATCCTCTGTCCTCCACTATCTCCCAGAGTTTGCTCAAATTCACATCCATTGAGTTGAGATGCTATCTAACCATCTCATCCTCTGCTGCCCTCCTCTCCTTTGCCTTCAATCTTTCCCAGCATCAGGGTCTTTTCCAGTGAATCAGTTCTTTGCATCAGGTAGCCAAAGTATTGGAGTTTCAGCTTCAGCATTAGTCCTTTCAATGAATATTCAGGGTTGATTTCCTTTAGGATTGACTGGTTTGATCTCCTTGCAGTCCAAGGGACTCTCAAGAGTCTTCACCACCTCAGTTCAAAATCATCAATTCTTTGACACTCAGACTTCTTTATGGTCCAACTCTCACATCCGTACATGACTATTGGAAAAACCATAGCTTTGACTAGATGGACCTTTGTTAGAAAAATGATGTCTCTGCTTTTTAATGTGCTGTCTAGGTTTGTCATAGCTTTTCCTCCAAAGAGCAAGTGTCCTTGAGTTTCATGGCTGCGGTCACCATCTGCAGTGATTTTAGAGCCCAGGAAAATAAAATCTGTCGCTGTTTCCACTTTTTCCCCTTCTATTTGCCGTGAAGTGATGGGACTGGATGCCATGATCTTAGTTTTTTGAATGTTGCGTTTCAACCAGCTTTTTCAATCTCTTCTTTCACCCTCCTCAACAGGCTTTTTAGTTCGTCATCACTTTCTACCTTTAAAGTGGTATCATCTGCATATCTGAGGTTATTGATATTTTTCCCAGAAATCTTGATTCTAGCTTGTGATTCGTTCAGCCTGGCATTTTAGGTGATGTCTCTGCATATAAGTTAAATAAGCAGGGTGACAGTATACAGCCTTCTTGTACTCCTTTCCCAATTTTGAACCAGTCAGATATTCTGTGTCTGGTTTTAACTGTTGTTCTTGACCCTAAATGATGATGCTGTCAAAGTCCTGAATTCAATATGTAAGCAAAATTGGAAAACTCAGCAGTGGCCACAGAACTGGAAAAGTTGAGTTTTCATTCTAATCCCAAAGAAGGGCAATGCCAAAGAATGTACAAACTACCATACAATTTTGCTTATTTCACATGCTAGTAAGGTTGTGTTCAAAATCCTTCAAGCTAGGCTTTAGCAGTACATGACCTGAGAACTTATAGTTTACAAGATAGTTTCAAAGAGGCAGAGGAACCAGAGATCATATTGCTAGCATTCTTTGGATCATGGAGAAAGCAAGGGAATTCCAGAAAAACATCTACATCTGCATCATTGACTATGCTAAAGCTTTTGACTCTGTGGATTATGAACAGTGACAAATTCTTACAGAGATGGTAGTACCAGACCACCTTACCTGTCTCCTGAGAAACCTGTAAGTGGGTCAAGAAGCAACAGTTAGAACCAAACACAGAACAACTGACTGTTTCAAAACTGGGAAAGGAGCACACAAGGCTATGTATTGTCACCCTGCTTATTTAGCTTATATGCAGAGTATATCATGTGAAATACCAGGCTGAAATAAAGATTGCTGGGAGAAATATCAACAACCTCAGATATGCAAGGAATACCACTCTAATGGCAGAAAGTGAAGAGGAACTAAAAAG
This sequence comes from Ovis aries, assembly GCF_016772045.2. Classification (NCBI taxonomy): domain Eukaryota; kingdom Metazoa; phylum Chordata; class Mammalia; order Artiodactyla; family Bovidae; genus Ovis; species Ovis aries. The sequence continues at coordinate 91,211,311 of NC_056059.1, read as the reverse complement.
CCTGTTGAGGAGGGTGGAAGAGGAGATTGAAAAAGCTGTTTCGAAACTCAGCATTCAAAAAATTAAGATCATGGCATCTGGCCCCATCACTTCATGGCAAATAGAAGGGGAAAAAGTAGGAACAGTGACAGATTTGTTTTCCTGAGCTCCAAAATCACTGTGGACAGTGACTGCAGCCATGAAATTCAAGGACGTTGCTTCTTGGAAGGAAAGTATAAAAATGTTAATCGCTCAGCAGTGTATGACTTTTTGCTACTCCAGGGACCTGTCACCCACCAGGCTCCTCTGTCCATGGAATTCTCTAGGCAACAATACTAGAGTGGGGTGCCATTCCCTTCTCCAGGGGATCTTTCCCACCCAGGGATCGAACCTGGGACTCCTGTGTTCACAGGAAGACTCCTTACCATCTGAGACAAACCTAGACAACATATTAAAAAGCAGAGACATCATTTTTCTGACAAATGTCAGTATAGTCAAAGAACCACAGCCTTGTCTAACTCAATGAAACTAAGCCGTGTCGTGTAGGGCCACCCAAGACAGACAGGTCATGGTGGAGAGTTCTGACAAAACGCGGTCCACTGGAGAAGGGAATGGCAAACCACTTCAGTATTCTTGCCTTGAGAACCCCATGAACAGTATGAAAAGGCAAAAATATAGGACACTGAAAGATAAACTCCCCAGGTCGGTAGGTGCCCAATTTGCTACTGGAGATCAGTGGAGAAATAACTCCAGAAAGAATGAAGAGATGGAGCCAAAGCAAAAACAACACCCAGTTGTGGATGTGACTGGTGATGGAAGTAAAGTTCAATGCTGTAAAGAGCAATGTTGCATAGGAACCTAGAATGTTAGGTCCATGAATCAAGGCGAATTGAAAGTGGTCAAACAGGAGATGGCAAGATTGAACATCGACATTTTAGAAATCAGCAAACTAAAATGGACTGGAATGGGTGAATTTAACTCAGATGATCACTATATCTACTATTATGGGCAAGAATCCCTTAGAAGAAATGGAGTAGCCATCATAGTCAACAAAAGAGTCCAAATCCAGTACTTGGATGCAGTCTCAAAAATGACAGAATGATCTCTGTTCCTTTCCAAGGCAAACCATTCAATATCACAGTAATCCAAGTCTATGCTCTAACCGGTAATGCTGAGGAAGCTGAATTTGAATGGTTCTGTGAAGACCTATAAGACTTTCTAGGACTAACACCCCAAAAGATTTCCTTTTCATTATAGGGGACTGGAATGCAAAAGTAGGAAGTCAAGAAACACCTGGAGTAACAGGCAAATTTGGCCTTAGAGTACCAAATGAAGCAGGGCAAAGGCTAATAGAGTTTTGCCAAGAGAATGCACTGGTCATAACAAACACCATCTTCCAACAACACAAGAGAAGACTCTACACATGGACATCACCAGATGGTCAATACCGAAATCAGATTGATTATATTCTTTGCAGCCAAAGATGGAGAAGCTCTATACAGTCAGCAAAAACAAGACTGGGCGCTGACTGTGGCTCAGATCATGAACTCCTTATTGCCAAATTCACACTTAAGAAAGTAGGGAAAACCACTAGAACATTCAAGTATGACCTAAATCAAATCCCTTATGATTATACAGTAGAAGTGTGAATAGATTCGAGGGATTAGATCTGATAGACAGAGTGCCTGAAGAACTATGCACAGAAGTTCGTGACATTGTACAGGAGGCAGTGATCAAGACCATCCCCAAGAAAAAGAAATGCAAAAAGGCAAAATGGCAGTCTGAGGAGGCCTTACAAATAGCTATGAAAAGAAGAGAAGCAAAAGGCAAAGGAGAAAAGGAAAGATATACCCATTTGAATGCAGAATTCAAAAGAATAGCAAGGAGAGATAAGAAAGCCTTCCTCAGTGATCAATGCAAAGAAACAGAGGAAAACAATAGAATTGGAAAGACTGAGATCTCAAGAAAATTAAAGATACCAAGAGAACATTTCATGCAAAGATGGGCACAATAAAGGACAGAAATGAAATGGACCTAACAGAAGCAGAAGATATTAAGAAGAGGTGGCAAGAATACACAGAAGAACTATACAAAAAAGATCTTCATGACCCAGATAATCACGATGGTGGTATCGCTCACCTAGAGCCAGACATCCTGTAATATGAAGTCAAGTGGGCCTTAGGAAGCATCATTACAAACAAAGCTAGTGGAGATGATGGAATTCCAGTTGAACTGTTTCAAATCCTGAAAGATGATGCTGTGAAAGTGCTGCACTCAATATGCCAGCCAATTTGGAAAACTCAGCAGTGGCCACAGGACTGGAAAAGGTCAGTTTTCATTCCAATCCCAAAGAAAGGCAATGCTAAAGAATGCTCAAACTACCACACAGTTGCACTCATCTCAGACGGTAGTAAAGTAATTCTCAAAATTCTCCAAGCCAGGCTTCAGCAATGTGTGAACCGTGAACTTCCAGGTGTTCAAGCTGGAATTAGAAAAGGGAAAGGAGCTAGAGATCAAATTGCCAACATCTGCTGGATCATGGCAAAAGCAAGAGAGTTCCAGAAAAACATCTACTTCTGCTTTGTTGATTATGGCAAAGCCTTTCACTGTGTTGACCACAACAAACTGTGTAAAATTCAGAAAGAGATGGGAATACCAGACCACCTGACCTGCATCTTGAGAAATTCGTATGCAGGTCAAGAAGCAACAGTTAGAACTGGACATGGAACAACAGACTGGTTCCAAATCAGAAAAGGAGTACATCAAGGCTATATATTGTCACCATGCTTATTTAACTTCTATGCAGAATACATCATGCAAAATACCAGGCAGGATGAAGCACAAGCTGGAATCAAGATTGCTGGGAGAAATATCAGTAACCTTAGATATGCAGATGATACCACCCTTATGGTGGAAAGTGAAGAAGAACTAAAGAACCTCTTTAAAGAGGAGAGTGAAAAAGTTGCCTTAAAACTCAACATTGAGAAAACAAAGATTATGGCATCTGGTCCCATCACTTCATGGGAAATAGATGGGGAAACAATGGAACCAGTGTGAGACTTTATTTTTTTGGGCTCCAAAATCCCTGCAGATGGTGACTGCAGTCATGAAATTAAAAGATGCTTGCTTGTTGGAAGAAAAGTTAAGACCAACTTAGCATATTAAAAAGCAGAGACATTACTTTGCCAACAAAGGTCCATCTAGTCAAAGCTATGGTTTTTCCAGTAGTCATGTATGGATGTGAGAGTTGGACTATAAAGAAAGCTGAGCACCGAAAAATGGATGCTTTTGAACTGTGGTGTTGGAGAAGACTCTTGAGAGTCCCTTGGACTGCAGGGAGATCCAACCAGTCCATCCTAAAGGAAATCAGTCCTGAATATTCATTGGAAGGACTGATGCTGAAGCTGAAGCTCCCCTACTTTGGCCACCTGATGCAAAGAGCCGACTCATTTGAAAAGACCATAATGCTGGGAAAGATAGAAGGCGGGAGGAGAAGGGGACGACAGAGGCTGAGATGGTTGGATGCCATCACCAACTCAATGGACGTGAGTTTGAGTAAACTCTGGGAGTTGGTGATGGACAGGGAGGACTGGCGTGCTGCAGTCCATGGCGTCACAGAGTCAGACACAACCGAGTGACTGATCTGAACTGATGTTTTTTCCATTAGTAATGCATGGATGTGAGAGCTGGATCATACAGAATGCTGAGTGCTAAAGAATTGATGCTTTCTAACTGTGGTCCTGGAGAAGACTCGAGAGTCCCTTTGACTACAAGAATATCAAACCAATAAATTATAAAGGAAATCAACCCTAAATATTCATTGGAAGGACTCATGCTGAAGCTGATGGTCTAATACTTTGGCCACATGATGAGAACTGACTCACTGGAAAAGACCCTGATGGTGGGAAAGATTGAGGGCAGGAGGAGTAGGGGGCAACAGAGGTTGAGATGGTTGATTGGCATCACTGGCTCAATGGACATTAGTCTGAGCAAAATCCAGGAAGTAGTGGAGGACAGAGGAGCCTGATGTGCTACAGTCTATGGGATCGCAGAGTCGGATACGACTCAGTGACTAAACAACAACAAATAGTTGATTTAAAATGTTCTGTTAGTTTCTGGTATACAGCAAAGTGAATCAGTTACACATATACATACAATCATTTTAAAAGAATATTATTTTTCCATATTGCATTACAGAGTGTCCTTCTCTTTTCTTATTGTATTCTGAATAGATTCTGAATTCGTTCCTTTTTGATTGTTTCTTATCTTGCAACAAAGTGAGACCCTTCTGGACCAGCTATCTGAAGGAGGTTCATTTTCAGGAGAAGCTGTGGTCTTGTTCCAGGCTAGCAGGAATCCACCCTGGTTCACAGTGATATTCCTAACAACAGAAGCCCGAGTGTGGGATTTATTTACATTCTCCTTAATTTCTCTGAAACTTGTAATTGCAGATTTGTTCATAATGAATTGTTTTGCCTTCCACTTGGTTTCACTGACAGACTGCTTCCAGCAAATGAGTTTCTATGGGATTGTTCACCCCTCCTCTCTTGTTTCCTGGTACCATTCAGTTCTTAGGATGCTTTCACTGACAGTCTGTGAACCCTGTTCTCATTAAATCAAAGAAGGGTAATTTTTTGGTTTTGTTTTTCTTTTCAGGGTATGTCATCAGCTTTGGAAAACTCTGCTCTGCTAGCTTTGTAACCACAGATAATCTTATGGTATATCCCTAGACTCCTGTTTGACCTTGATGGTGCCACCTCATTTGTTGGGGGTCGGGGTCCTCAGTTCAGTTCAGTCGCTCAGTCGTGTCCGACTCTCTGCGACCCCATGAATCGCAGCATGCCAGGCCTCCCTGTCCATCACCAACTCCCAGAGTTCACCCAGATTCATGTCCATCGAGTCAGTGAGGCCATCCAGCCATCTCATCTTCTGTCGTCCCCTTCTCCTCCTGCCCCCAATCTCTCCCAGCATCAAAATCTTTTCCAGTGAGTCAACTCTTTGCAAGAGGTGGCCAAAGTACTGGAGTTCTAGATCCTTCTTAATTTCATCAGAGATGAAGCTACCTTCTTTTTCTCATTGGCTTTATTGTGTTCTCTGAGAGGAGAATGGAGCAGTAAGGATATAGTTTCACAATTTATACTGTTTATGCATTTTATTTAGATGTTTTTCTTGTGCTGAGATCTATTTTATGCTGTGACTATTACTAATAATTGGGTCCTCTAAAAAATTATTTTTCACTTTTTTTTTTTGATAGCAACTAAGGCATGAAAATCTGGTGAATTTGTTGGAAGTATGTAAGAAAAAAAAGCGATGGTACCTAGTCTTTGAATTTGTTGACCATACGGTTCTTGATGACTTGGAGCTCTCTCCAAATGGACTAGACTACCAACTAGTTCAAAAGTATTTGTTTCAGGTTATCAGTGGGATTGGATTTTGTCACAGTCACAATGTAAGTATTCAGTTTAAATAATTATTTATAAAGTTGAAAAGTTGGGAGCATATACAGTGAATACCCATATACCTATTGCTGAATTCTATACTTGCTAACATTTTGTTATATTTGTTTTATGAAATATTTATTCATCTTTTCTTCCATTTGTCTACTTATTAATCTGCCTGATTTATTTATGCATTATTTGAAAGTAAGTTACAGACATCAACTTCAACTCTATATACTTGAGCTATGCATGTTATTAACTAGCCTTTACTGTGGATATCTAGGATATAATAGAAGTTAGTAGCTTTAGCCTATGCAAAATGCTCAGCAGTGTCAGTTTCTGGTCCTCTGAGAGTTTACAATAAACATATTTTCAAAATTTTCAAAATAAAATTTACTTGTATTAGAGAATTAGACCTAATTGAATTGTGGTGTTGGAGAAGACTTTTGAGAGTCCCTTGGACTTGCAAGGAGATACAACCAGTTCATTCTAAAGGAGATCAGTCCTGGGTGTTCTTTGGAAGGACTGATGCTAAAGCTGAAACTCCAATACTTTGGCCATCTCATGTGAAAAGTTGACTCATTGGAAAAGACTCTGATGCTGGGAGGGATTGGGGACAGGAGGAGAAGGGGACGACAGAGGATGAGATGGCTGGATGGCATCACGGACTCGATGGACATGAGTTTGGGTGAACTCCAGGAGTTGGTGATGGACAGGGAGGCCTGGCGTGCTGCGATTCATGGGGTCGCAAAGAGTCAGACACGACTGAGCGACTGAACTGAACTGAACTGACTGAGAATTTGTACTATTGTTTCCCAGTGTCCTGTTTTCTCTTTCCATAGTCTCTTTTATAACCAACTGACCTTTTTTACATTTATAATTTTTACAAATGTAAAAATTTATGTTTTTTGCCTCTTTACATTTATAATTGCTTGATGTATGCCTCCACCTGGGTGCTCAGAAATCCACCTAAAAACACATATTGCTGAAACTAAACTGCTAATTATTCTTAACCACAATTAACCTTCTCTAGACTTTTCTATTTTTGTTAATGGATCCACCATTCCTTTAGATTCCCAAGTTTAAGGAAAGTATCTGAGATTACTTCCGAAATTCTGTTGATTTTAGAATATTTCTACATTCCACCTCTTCCTTTCCATTCCCTTGAGCACCAGACTAGCACTGGCCCTTTGTTTTTGTTGTTCAGTTGTTAAGTCATGTCCAAGTCTTTGAAACCCCACAGACTGCAGCATACCAGGCTTCCCCGTCCTTCACTATCTCCTGGAATTTGCTCAGACTCATGTCCATTGAGTTGGTGATGCTGTCCAACCATGTCATCCTCTGTCATCCCCTTCTCCTCACACCCTCAATCTATCACCTCCTATTTGTCCCACTGCTCTTCTTCCCACTTCTAGTCACCCTCTTTGCTTTATCTTGTTTATGGCCTTCTTTAAATGTTCAGTATCTTCTTTAAACACCATATGGGTCATGTCATGGGTTCCCATGGGTTCCTATCACCTTGACATGAACTCAGACTTCCCAGGCTGGCAGTTGAGGCATAACCTGTTAAGTAACCTCTACTCCAGGAAAAACATTTCCCTAGTGGCTACTGGTCTACTCTCATTCTCACTCTTTTGCTCTTTTTGTCCCCTTCACTTGGATTGCCCTTTCATTTCTACATTTATCTAGGTCACATTAGTATTAAAGACCTGTCTTAGAGCCCACCTTTTTCTTCAAAAATTTTCCCTGACCACCGCAGTCTTCAGTGATAGCTTTACTGTCTTAGTCTTGAGAGCCCTCATTATCAGAGCAATTGATTGGAAATTCACTGAAGGCAAAAGAAGGGGCTGGCAGAGGATAAGATAGTTAGATAGCATCACCAATTCAATGGACATGAATTTGAGTGAACTCCAGGAGATAGTGAAAGACAGAGGAACCTGGTATGCCACAGTCTTTGGGGTCACAAAGAGTTGGACATGCCTTAGTGACTGAACAACAACAGCAACATATATTTCACTCAATATCATTATTCGTTTAAATAAAATTTAATTGTTTAAATAAAATTTCAAGCATAAATGTTCTTTTTTCCCCAGCTAGGTCTCAGGTTCTTTAAACTCAGGAACAACTTTATCTGCTTCTATCTGTCTTCATTATAGGAACAAAACCAGTGCCCTGCATGTAACAAGTGCTTAAAAAAAGTTAATTTGCTTAACTTGATGTGCCGATCAATATATGTCATACTCTGCTTTTTATATCATAGATTATACACAGAGATATTAAGCCAGAGAACATATTAGTCTCCCAGTCTGGTGTTGTCAAGCTATGTGATTTTGGATTTGCACGGACACTGGCAGCTCCTGGGGAGGTGTATACTGATTATGTGGCAACGCGATGGTATAGAGCTCCAGAGCTGTTGGTTGGTGATGTCAAGTATGGCAAGTAAGATGTCGTTAGCAAGGTGGGGTTGCAGAGGGCAGACTTGACTCTCTTTTTTTCATAAAGTGGAATATGTTTTCAATATAATGACAGTCCCTCTAACTGGGCTTCCTTGGTAGCTCAGCAGTAAAGAATCTGCCTGTTAATGTAGAAGCCACGAGTTCGATACCTTGGTTTCGGAAGATCCTCTGGAGAAGGAAACGACACCCCACTCCAATACTCTTGCCTGGGAAATCCCATGGACAGAGGAACCTGGTGGCTACAGTCCTTGGGGTTTCAGAAAGAGTCAGACATGACTTAGTGACTCAATACTTGCCCTCTGCGATGGCCCACACCCTTGTCTGTGGAGTGTGTTTCTGTCTAAATAGATCCTACTTCTTACATTAAGAAAAAAAAAATCCCTCTAATACTGAAAGGAAGTTTTCAGTTTAGAAAACTTTAGAAAGTGATTTGTAATCATTTTTGTGTTTCCCCTTTAAACATTCTTGTGAAATGGGTTGGTATGAGTATGATTATTTTAGAGGTAGAGAAATCCAGGTGAGTAAGTGGTCTGTTTTTAACAGTAAGTTAGAAATAGATATATTTATCACTTGTAAAGAGAGGTAACATTGATTAGGTAAGTCTGACACTTGCATTGAGGCCGAGCTGAGTGGGCAAGGGTGGGGGTAGAAATGGAATCAAAAGAACCATTTTAAAAATACAAATCATCTTCATAAATGAATTCTTCAAAGAAGACGGGATTGCAGGTTTTACCAGTTTCAATAGAAATTGTTCTAAAATATTTTCTTTAATTTCTCTGTTTTTAGAGCATATATCATTTAATATTTTCTTGATTACTCTGAGCTCTCATTTACTGCCATGCTGTAATTTCCGCCAGCTATGGCCTTAAGCAATTTCAAGGTAGCTGTTCCTATGGTAATGATGCCAGAATATTCTAAGTTCTTGTGACCAATTTTTAAGAGAGTTTTTCTGTTTTCTCAGTATTAGCTTTCTGTTCTCCTTGTTGTTTGTTTCCCCAGTCACCATCTTGTTCTGGTATGCTGTTTTCAGTGTCTAGTTGGATAGACTGATGAACCTTGTTCAAATTATGTGTAAACAAAAATGAGTAGCCTCTGAAAACAAACCTGGAGGGCTTATTTCCAGAATTAAGTATACTTAACAAGCATTTTGACTCTTTGGAAGCCTTGTGTCACATGCTTGAAGTTTCCTGAAATCTGATTTATGTAATATTGGAAGTTAATACTTAAAGTTTATAGAAAAAAAAACACTTGAGCATAATTTAAGGCTTACTATTACTTTTCTTGATACCAAGAATACAAAAATAGTAATATGCAAACGACAGAGGATGAGATGGTTAGATGGCATCACCAACTCAATGAACATGAGTTTGAGTAAACTCTGGGAGATAGTGAAGAACAGGAAAGCCTGGTGCACTGCAGTCCATGAGGTGGCAAAGAGTTAGACATGACTTAGTGATTGAACAACAACAGCAACAATATACAAAACAGATTCAGTCATAGTGAACATATTAGGTGTTGGTGATGGACAGGGAAGCCTGGAGTGCTGCAGTCTATGGGATCGCAAAGAGTCCAACATGACTGAGCGACTGAACTGAACTGAAACCTATTAGGATCCCGGATTTTACATCACATTGCTTTTCTTTCAGGGCTGTTGATGTGTGGGCCATTGGCTGTCTGGTAACTGAAATGCTCATGGGGGAGCCCCTCTTTCCTGGAGATTCTGATATTGATCAGCTATATCATATTATGGTGTGTTTAGGTAAGATTATGCATCTGTATTTTAAATTTTAGTTATTTTTTCCTATGTGGTTTTGTTTGTATTGATTTTGCAAGTTGTTGGTTCACTAAAGATGATGCGTGTTTTGAATGAATATAGGGAGCAAATAGGAAAGCATCACTCTCTCTCTCTCTCTCTATATATATATATATAGATGTATATATTCATATATTCATTCATTCATCCTCTGCCTGGCTTTTGTCTATCTGACATATGATCCTAATAATGCTTTTACATGTCCTCCTGCCCAGCTCCCCTCTAAAGAACAGAGCAGACACTGGACATTTTTCTGCACTTTTGCATTCAGTAAGTCACACGTAGAGAGAATACAAATGATCATATTATCTTTGGGTCAGCAAGCATTTGGTATAATATGACTATTACCTCATTCTCATCTTTACATTGAGTGGCACAGGGACTTCCAAGGTAATTTAATCTTGCCTCAGTTAGGACTTTTGCTGTTTGGACAGAATTTCAAAGCAACATTATCAAAGTCTTCTCATATTTGTTGAAATGTCAACTTTCTGTTGGGTGAAGGAGTTTGGAAAATGGAAATTATGGGAAATATCTTGAGGATTAAATGTTTAGGTTAGAAATTCCATAAACAACACAGTGGTTTCTTACAGCAGAATTTTCATATGTAAATTTTATATTCAGTCAATTAGTCAGTTCAGTCACTCAGTCGTGTCCAGCTCTTTGTGACCCCATGGACTGCAGCACACCAACTTTCCTATCCATTGCCAACTCCCGGAGCTTACTCAAACTCATGTCCATTGAGTCAGTGATACCATCCAACCATCTCATCCTCTGTCATCCCCTTCTCCTCCCGCCTTCAATCTTTCCCAACATCAGGGTCTTTTCTAGTGAATCAGTTCTTCTCATCAGGTGGCCAAAATATTGGAGTTTCAGCTTCAGCATCAGTCCTTTCAATGAATATTCAGGACTGATTTCCTTTAGGATAGGTTGATTGGATCTCCTTGCAGTCCAAGGGACTCTCAAGAGTCTTCTCCAACACCACAGTTCAAAAGCGTCAATTCTTCCATGCTCAGCTTTCTTTATAGTTCAACTCTCATATCCATACATGACTACTGGAAAAACCATAGCTTTGACTAGATGGACCTTTGTTGGCAAAGTAATGTCTCTGCTTTTTAATATGCTGTCTAGGTTGGTCATAGCTTTTCTTCCAAGGAGTAAGTGTTTTTTAATTTCATGGCTGCAGTCACCATCTGCAGGGATTTTGGAGCCTCCCAAAAGAAAGTCTCTCATCTCTTACTGTTTCCATGGTTTCCGCATCTGTTTGCCATGATGTGATGGGATCAAATGCCATGATCTTAGTTTTCTGAATGTTGAGTTTTAAGCCAACTTTTTCACTCTCCTCTTTCAAGAGGCTCTTTAGTTCTTCTTCGCTTTCTGCCATAAGGGTGGTATCTTCTGTGTATCTGAGGTTACTGATATTTCTCCCAGCAATCTTGATTCCAGCTTGTGCTTCATCCAGCCTGGTATCTCGCATGATGTGCTCTGCATAGACGTTAAATAAGCAGGGTGACAATATACAGCCTTGACATACTCCTTTCCTGATTTGGAACCAGTCTGTTGTTCCATGTCCAGTTCTAACTGTTGCTTCTTGACCTGCATACAGATTTCTCAGGATGCAGGTCAGGTGGTCTGGTATTCCCTAGAATTTTCCATAGTTTGTTGTGATCCACACAGTCAAAGGCTTAGGCGTAGTCAATAATGCAGAAGTAGATGTTTTTCTGGAACTCTCTTGCTTTTTCAATGATCCAGTGGTTGTTGGCAATTTAATCTCTGGTTCCTCTGCCTTTTCTAAATCCAGCTTGTACATCTGGAAGTTCACTTACTGTTGAAGTCTGGCTTGGAGAATTTTGAGCATTACTTTGCTAGAGTGTGAGATGAGTGCAGTTGTGGGTAGTTTGAGCATTCTTTGGGATTGGAATGAAAACTGACCCCTTCCAGTCCTGTGGCCACTGCTGAGTTTTCCAAATTTGCTGGCATATTGAGTGTAGCACTTTTACAGCATCATCTGTTAGGATTTGAAATAGCTCCACTGGAATTCCATCACCTCCACTAGCTTTGTTCGTAGTGATGCTTCCTAAAGCCCACTTGACTGCATTCTAGTATGTCTGGCTCTAGGTGATTGATCAACCATCGTGGTTATCTGGGTATTTTATATTAGGTTAGGTATTAAAATCGAAAGTGATTAAATCAGGCAAAAATCACTTGGGTAAAAATCAAATTCTTAAAGAGTGGAAGTTATTTATTTAGATTAGATTCTGACCATACAACTATTAGTATTTTCACTTTGGGTCAGCATTTTGTGCTTTGTTGTTGGAAATAAAGTATTTTTCTATACAATTATAAGAAATTATGCAATGTTCTTTACCTGTCCTTTTCCTAAGCTCCACCCTCATGTCTTCAAGTTTCTACACAGTGGCGTGGGAACTTTTTGAATAAGTATGTTGAGATATGAATGTCAATTTCCTTTGAGTTGACTTTGTGTCAAAACCACCATAATGACTGCCAGGCACCACCACAATAAGAGCACTGTCTTTGGTTGCTTTTGCATGCTGAGAGAGTCCCCACTTTACATACTGAGTTCCTCTCAACTCTACTCCTCACTGCCTGTCCTGTGATGCATAATGACAGAGATGTGTGCCATTCTCACTGCCAGGGAATCTAATTCCAAGACATCAGGAGCTGTTTTATAAAAATCCTGTGTTTGCTGGAGTGAGGTTGCCTGAAATCAAAGAAATGGTACCTCTTGAAAGACGCTATCCCAGACTCTCTGAAGTTGTGATTGATTTAGCAAAGGTAATCAATACTTTTTTTTTTTTTGCTCTTTCTGACAGGGAATTTATATTATGGGGATTTGATTTTCTCTTTTTCTTTTCTGATCTACTTGATCTTTTCGGTCAACAGTTTCCTCTGACAACTTAAATTTTTGTACATTAAGAAAGGAGAAAGGGGCGGCAGAGGATGAGATGGTTAGACAGCATCACTGACTCAATGGACAGGAATTTGAGCTAATGCGGGGAGACAGTGGAGGACAGGGGAGCCTGGTGTGCTGCAGTCCATGGGGGCACAAAGAGTAGGATACAACTTAGCCGCTGAACAACAACAACAACATTAAGAAAGAGTTTAATTTGGTGGGAACAGAGATGGAGGAATGTCAGAGATAAAGGCCTGAAATTTTTGCTTGTTTTTTAAAAAAAATCATTTTGTATTATCTAGTGTGTTTTAAGTGTGAAAACAGTCCCATAATGATGTGTTTTTAATGTTTAACATTTAAAATGTAGGCCTTGTATAAGTGGAAAAGAGAAGAAAATAGGATAAGAAAATAAAAAGACAAGTAGAGAAGTATTAAAGTCTAGGGCTTTAATTTAAAGTATTAAGGTCTACAGATCCTGTTCTGTAGTATATTGTTAAAAAGCAGTTTTGTTCAACCACTAGATTCACTGAAGCTAATTTTTACATGATCATCACCTTTGTCTTGTATTTAATTGAGGAAGATATTAGGGACATTCTCACTGGATCAAATTGTTTTTAAAAGTGGACCTTTTGAAATTATTAGCTCAAAAAAAACCTCATTAGTTAGGATTGTCCTAAAGTGTTGTTTTTTTGGGGGGGGTGGCCCACGCCATGTGGCATGTGAGATCTTGGATCTTGGTTCCCTGACCAGGAATCAAACCCAAACCCATGCCCTCTGCTGTGAAAGCACAAAGTCTTAACCCATTGGACGACTAGGGAGGTTCCTGTCCTAAAGTTGATAAAATAAATATCTCTAAAAGAGCAGGGTCACTAAGATATTTTTGGCTTTTTTACTTCTTTAAATAACTCATCTTAAAAAAGCTTAGTAAGCTTATGAATAGTTATAACAAGTTCTTAGAAAAATACATTGTTATTTTTCTACATAATGTAACAGATCCAAATATTCTTTATTTAGACTAGCTTTATGATCTGTCTATAAAGAGATTTAAAAGGAATAAAGGTAAAATGATTGTCCAGCTTATGCCCCTTATGGTAGAATCATATGACTTTTTGAACATTTTATTATAGGAAATCTTAAACATAGAAAAGGAAGTAGAAAAAATAGTGGTGTCACGAACCCCCATAAGCTGGTCATTAGCTACAATGGTTAGAAATCTTTGGCAAATATTTCATCTATCCTTTCCACACACTTAGGAATTTTGTTTTCCTCATCAGTTTTTTACTGTGCGGCCTGGGGATCTTATTTCCTTGACTAAGAGTTGAACCTGTGCCCCCTTAGTGGAACCACAGAGCCTTAAGCACTGGACCACTAGGGAATTCCCTCAGCGACATATTTTTTTGGAGTATTTTGAAGCAAATTGCAGATATTATGGTATTTCACTTATAAATACCTTAATTATTTGCATGATTTTCTTGTTCATGTAAAGCTACTTATTGAGTCCCTTCTATTTTTACTAGCTGTGAGTGGTTCCACTGGGACGGAACAAGATATAATAAAATGTATATGAAAATGAAAGAACAAGATAAAATGAAATCATCTATGTCAAGTGTCTAGCACAATAATAGGTGCAGAGTAGTTCCCTTCCCTTCCATTCTGCAAATACTGTAAATTTTAAAAATTCTCAAAAATTTCCTAATGTAAAATGTCTAATCAGTGCTCAAAGTTTCATTAATTTTCTCATAATTCCTTTTTATGGTTTGAATTAGGATCCACATGAAGTCTAGAGATCACAATCAGTTGATATGTCTCTTTAAGACAATTTACAAGCTCCTCTCCACCTCTTTGTTTTTTATTTAAACCTTGCCATTTATCTGTTAAAGAAAATAGGTTGTTTGTCCCATAGGATTTTTCACACAGTATAGTTTAATATGTTCTTCCATTTCCCATATTTTGTATAAACTCATAGTAGAGCTGGAGCTTGATTGGAATTAGGTTGAATTTTTGGCAAGAATACTTCATAAGAGGTTTGTATATTCAGAGACACTGAATGTCTGGTGGTCTTTCTTTTTGTGATATTAGCAGTCATTGGTGGTCACTGTCTAGATTTGTGCTTTATTCCTTATCACTTATTATAGATGTTTAAAATTCATTGACTCTGAAGAAGAATTTTCTATGTTTACACATGTAAATGTAGGCAGTTTTTCTTTGATATGAACTATATATACTGAACTGATATATATTCCTTGGTTTCCCAGAAATGCTTACATATTGACCCAGACAAAAGGCCCTTCTGTGCTGAGCTCCTGCACCATGATTTCTTCCATATGGATGGATTTGCTGAGAGGTATGGTACTATGTGTTCTATGTCACATCAATCTAGAGTCAAAGTAAGGCTGCCATAGCAGTACATAACAGTAACAAACAGTATTTCTGTACCCACCTATTCTAACAGGATCTCAAATGTTTACCACCCTACCTCCATTCACCCTTAGCAACAACACATTCCTAGGAGTGGTTCCCTGTATTTGCTAAGTTAGGGCCCTTGGTTTTCACAAAGCAGTCCCTTCATGCCATTCTTTCTGTCCCTGTGATGACCTCTGTCACTCAGGTCACTGATTTCTGGTCTTGCTATCAGCTGTGCGATGCTATTATCTTGGGTCCCGATGTATTTGCAAAGGTGTCATCTCCTGTTGCTGCTGAACTTACACCACACCCAGTCCTATGACACTGCTGACTCTGTGAATGCACATGGAGACCCTGATGTGCCAAACCTGTGGGTGCCAGAGTAGCTGGCATGGTCTCCTGTGCTGCTCCAGCTGCGGGCATCAGTACAGCTGACAAAACAAAAAATAGGGAGATAAGTGGCAATGATATTGCTTTATGTTTTTGCTAATCTATTTATTATTTAACTTAGTAAAAGATAACTGGATCCTCGTATTTGCTTCCACATTTGATTTCTTATGATATGTTGTTTTGGTTGAAATACACAGAGAAATTGTGGCCTCACATACATATGTAGTTGGAAAATGGAAGAGAATTTTGATAGTTGTTTTAGGTCACCGTGGGTATTTTTCTTTGATTCCATACCAAAAACTTTGATACCATACCAAAACTTGACAGTGGTAGTTTCTTAAAGGTTGCTTGTATTGTGGAATCTGAAACTGTATCAATGAACTTTTCCCATTACATTAAAATCCACTTGTCTGTCTTGCACTTTGAGTAGATCATGCATGCTTTTGTAGAATCATTCATTAGTCATTTGGAAAATACTCTTTTGCTAACTTATGTAGAGCTTTATTTAATAATGTTGACATTTCATTGGACTATATAAAAAAGTTACATTCTCATCAGAAAAACCTTCAGTATTAGGAATCTGCTAAGTTCACGGTAGTGGATACAAGTTGAATGAAATTCTAATTTTTTATAAAAGTGTGAATTTTATCATTAACGCAAATATTATCGGATTTTTCCTTGAAGTAATAAACTCCTTTGTTCATTTTTTAAAAGAAAATATCTGCTGATTACCCCAAGTCTGAGTAGTAATAATTTTTCTGTCAGTTTTTCAAGTAATAATGTTCCATGAAGAAAGTGGCTGGTTTAGCTTGTAACTCAACCAGCTACACAAGTGCTTTTCTTAAGACAACCATTGCACTTTTATTTGCAGCAAAGGTACCTTTTCAGGGGTATAGACTTAACAGTAAATATATATATTTACTGTTCCATCAGGGACGTTCTTAAAACTGCCCCCTCCCCAACTTAAATTTGAGAACTTGTGGCTAGAAGAATATAATAAAATCTGTGTAAGGTCTGTAAAGTTTGATGCCTCTGCTTCAATCTTGGTAAAGTACCTGCAGTTTACCCCCCCAGTGCTTTTTATTTCATCAAATGTCAGATGGTGAAAAAGAAGTCACCTTCATAATAAGATAAGAGCTTTGATCTTATGAACCTCCTGAAAGATTTTCAGAGATCCCCAGTGATCTGCAGAAACCTCATTTCTCATTTTGAATAACACAGTCTAGTTTAGTACTCAATTCTTAAAGATAAGTATCTTGAACACCAATTTTTCCTAGATTTATCTGTTTCATACAGTCTTATTGACAAATGTATTTTTGTGTAGGTTTCCTCAGGAACTGCAGTTAAAAGTACAGAAAGATGCCAGAAACATTTCTTTATCTAAAAAATCTCAAATCAGAAAGAAGGAAAAGGAAAAGGATGAGTCTTTGGGTGAAGAGAGAAAAACACTTGTGGTACAGGTAAATTTCCATGTTTTAATGCATATTAAATTTCAAGTTTAATATATCCTTAAATTTGAGGGAGGTATCGGATATGAAGATCTTAAAAGTTTCCTGGGTGGTTAACAAGTTCACTTTTAGCTTAGTATAAAAATGTATTTTCTGTAGACATTACCTGTTTTAAAAAACATCTTAGGATATCATGTACTGAATGCCTACTGTACACAAATCTGTACAATAGGGCTTGTCAGTAAATCATACTCATTCAAGAACATTTAGACATGCATGTGTACACTCATATGCAAATACATACACCATTTTTCCCCCTTAGATAATAGGAGAGAAAAATAGAATTTTTAGAATTTTGTATAAAGTAGAGCATTTAAAGGAGAAGGCAGTGGCACCCCACTCCAGTACTCTTGCCTGGAAAATCCCATGGATGGAGGAGCCTGGAAGGCTGCAGTCCACGGGGTCGCTGAGGTTCAGGCATGACTGAGCGACTTCACTTTGACTTTTCACTTTCCTGCATTGGAGAAGGAAATGGCAACCCACTCCAGTGTTCTTGCCTGGAGAATCCCAGGGACGGGGAAGCTGGAGGGCTGCCGTCTATGGGGTCGCACAGAGTCGGACACGACTGAAGTGACTTAGCAGCAGCAGCAGAGCATTTAAAAATTGAGATTTGGGTACTCAGTTTATTTGAAATTTACTTTTCTTGGTAATTTATGCAGAATCTGTTCTCAGTAAGATAATTCAAATCTACCACCAACTCACTCACATTTTCTCAAATGAACCCAAAGAAGAAAGAGGACTCAATTTTGTGTTCCCTGACTCTAAATACAAGAGAACAGAAGTCAGCATGCTGGAGTCCTCTTTCATTGTTTTCCACTGAAATATAATTTGATATGTGTATACCTGCTTATGTGTATGTATAATTTTTTAAAAGTTATTTATGTTTGACTGCACTGGTCTTCTTTGCTGCATGTGGGCTGTCTCTAGTTGCAGTGAGTGGGCTTCTCACTGCAGTGGCTTCTCTTATTGTGGAGCACGGACTCTAGGGCATGAGCTCAGCAGTTGCAGTACTCGGGCTTCAGAACTTGTGGCTCACAGCCTTAATTACCCCTTGGCAAGTAGAATCTTCCTGAATCAGGGACTGAACCTGTGTCTCCTGCATTGGCAGGCAGATTCTTAACCCCTGGACCACGAGGGAAGTTCTGTGTATACATCATTAAATCTGATATATATATATATATATATATATATATGTCAGAGCTAGTGTGAGTTGCATTTCCATTTGAAATAGGTGTCTGACTGAGAATCCCAGGTTTAGTTTTACTTCCATAGGTAGAATAAGAAAAAACCGGAGCGCAAGAAGGTGTTCTGTCTGGAATTCTGGTTTTGTTGACAAGTACTTCATAGGAAAAGGTGATTTTTCCTTCTCCTCAGATCATTAATGTTGTTAACTTTTTATAACAGGATACCAATGCTGATCCCCAAACTAAGGATTCTAAAGTATTTAAAATAAAAGGATCAAAAACAGATGGAGAAAAAGTGGAAAAAGCAAGTCGAGCTTCAAATGCCAGCTGTCTCAATGACAATGGGATGAGCCCCGTCAAAATAGTGCCTTCAACAAGCCTCCGAGATTGCAGCAATGGCAGCGTGGACCAAACAAGAAATCCAGGCATGGCAATTCCCCCACTCACACACAATCTTTCTGCAACGGCTCCCACTATTACTTCTGGAATGGGAACTATCTCAGGAATTCAGAGTTACAGGTATGAATTAGGAAAAGAAGAACAAAATGTTCTTACATATTTACAAGCTGCAAATATTAATCAGTCCAACCACCTGCATTATTACTTTCAGACTTCTGGATACTATTCATTTTTTAAAAGAATTATTTATTTATTTGGCTGTGTCAAGTCTTTCTTGCAAAACACAGGATCTTTCATTGCAGTGCACAGACTCTCTAGTTGTGTCTCACCAGCTTTAGAGGGCACAGCTCAGTAGTTGAGGTGCACAGGCTTAGTTGCTCTGTCGTATGTGGGATCTTAGTTCCCTGACTAGGAATTGAACCCATGTCCCCTGCAATGCAAGGCAGATTCTTAACCACTAGACCACCAGGGAAGTCCCTGCTATTCCTTCTTGTGAGGCTGCTGTTTCAAAAGACTTCTTGGCCAGTGTGATGAAAGTTATTAGTCTTTGATAAAAAAATTTACCGAGTCCTAAGAAAACAGAGTTGTATTATTTAAGGTGAAGAGACTCTCTATAGCTGTTTAGTCTAATAACACAAAAAGAGGTTGTCGTAATAAAAGAGATAATTGGTTTTGCATGTCTGCTGCTCCATGGTGTGGTTGTGGGCATTTAGTAGTACAGTTCAGTTCAGTTCAGTCCTTCAGTCGTGTCTGACTCTTTGCGACCCCATGGACTACAGCACGCCAGGCCTCCCTGTCCATCACCAACTCCCGGAATTTACTCAAACTCATGTCCATTGAGTTGGTGATGCCATCCAATCATCTCATCCTCTGTTGTCCTCTTCTCACCTTCAATCTTTCCCAGCATCAGGGTCTTTTCAAATGAGTCCACTCTTTGCATCAGGTGGCCAAAGTATTGGAGTGTCAGCTTCAACATCAGTCCTTCCAGTGAACACTCAGGACTGATCTCCTTTAGGATGGACTGGTTGGATCTCCTTGCAGTCCAAGAGACTCTCAAGAGTCTTCTCCAACACCACAGTTCAAAAGCATCAACTCTTCAGCACTCAGCTTTCTTTATAGTCCAACTCTCACATCCATACATGACCACTGGGAAAACCATAGCCTTGACTAGACGGACCTTTGTTGGCAAAGTAATGTCTCTGCTTTTTAATATGCTCTGTAGGTTGGTCATAACTTTCCTTCCAAGGAGTAAGCGTCTTTCAGTTTCATGGCTGCAAGTCACCATATGCAGGGATTTCGGAGCCCCCCCAAAATAAAGTCAGCCACTGTTTCCACTGTTTCCCCATCTATTTCCCATGATGGGAATGGATGCCATGATCTTAGTTTTCTGAATGCTGAGCTTTAAGCCAACTTTTTACTCTCCTCTTTTACTTTCATCAAGAGGCTCTTTAGTTCTTCTACACTTTCTGCCGTAAGGGTGGTGTCATCTGCATATCTGAGGTTGTTGATATTTCTCCCAGCAATCTTGATTTCAGCTTTTGCTTCATCCAGCCCAGCATCTGATGATATACTCTGCATATAAGTTAAATAAGCAGGGTGACAATATACAGCCTTGACGTACTCCTTTTCCAATTTGGAACAAGCCTGTTTTTCCATGTCCAGTTCTAACTGTTGCTTCCTGACCTGCATACAGATTTCTCAAGAGGCAGGTCAGGTGGTCTGTATTCCCATCTCTTTCAGAATTTTCCACAGTTTGTTGTGATCCACAAAGTCAAGGCTTTGGCATAGTCAATAAAGCAGAAATAGATGTTTTTCTGGAACTCTCTTGCCTTTTCGATGATCCAGCAGATATTGGCAATTTGATCTCTGGTTCCTCTGCCTTTTCTAAATCCAGCTTGAACATCTAGAAGTTCACGGTTCACATATTGTTGAAGCTTGGCTTGGAGTATTACTTTACTAGTGTGTGAGATGAGTGCAATTGTTCAGTAGTTTGAGCATTCTTTGGCATTGCCTTTCTTAGGGATTGGAATGAAAAGAATAGGCAATAAATTCTGATTAAACTGCACGTCACTTGGTGGTAAGTTTTTGTTCAGTCACTAAGTCGTGTCCAACTCTCTGCCACCCCAGGACTGCAGCATACCAGGCTTCCCTGTCCTTTACTATCTCCTGGAGTTTGCTCAAATTCATGTCTGTTCATGTCACTTGGTGTTGGGTCATTTAATTTTGTGCTTGAAAAAAATAATTACTGCTGATTCTAACATAATTTTTTGTTGTTGTTGTTACAGAGTGGATGAGAAAACCAAGAAGTATTGTATTCCATTTGTTAAACCAAATAAACATTCTCCACCAGGAGCTTATAATATTAATGTGACCACATTGGTAAGTGAACTGTTCTCAGTGGTAGAAGAGCAAGCATTAGTCATTTCTGGATTTTATTAATATTAAACATGGTAGTGAAGAACTGAGAGTTTTGTTGGGAGACACATCATAATGTAGAAGCTTAACTATGTATATATCATCCCAGCCCATCAAAGTCAAGTTTAAGTTTTATAAATCTAGAAATTTAAATGTAAGATGTTATTATTATATAGAATGGATAAGCAACAGTATCCTACTATATAGCACAAGGAACTATATTTAATATCCTAAGATAAACCATAATGGGAAGGAATATAAAAAAGAATGTATATATAACTGAATCATTTTTCTGTACAGCAGAAATTAACACAACATTGTAAATCAACTATACTTCAGTCAAAAAGATGTTATTATTAAAATGACATCTGCTTTAATTTTTTTCAGTGATCATAAATTTTCTTAACCTAATGTTTGGTGATCAGTACTTTTATAGAGTAGATGAAAAGGTAAATTATCTTATCTTACCCAGATCAGATATCTGGTAGAAATATTCTATTTATTCACTTAATATATTTATTATCTATTAAGCAGAAAACATGGAGAAGAATAAGTTAATCTCTTTTTCAAGGAGCTCGTGGTCTAGTAGAGAATAAACAAATTAAAACATAGTGTCAGATTGCAGTAGTAGAATCATGTCAAGGTTCAGAAGTCTTCTGAAGGTTTAGAGGAGTATTATCAGGCCAGAAGTCTTCTAAAAGTGAAGTTGAATCATCGTTGCTCTTCCACTCAAAACCCTTTGTTGGCTTCTTATCTCTGAGAAAAACCCAAATGCTTTCAGGGCCTTTTGGCCCCTGAGTGATTTACCCTCGCCATCCCTCCATCCCACTCCTGGCTACTCTCATTTTGATCACTGCAGTCCCTCCAGCTTGATGGTGGTTAAGAATCTACCTGCTAATGCAGGAGACACAGGTTCAGTCCCTGGGTTGGAAGATCCCTGGGAGTAAGAAATGGTAACCCACCTCAGTATTCTTGCTTGGGAAATCCTATGGACAGAGGAGCCTGGGGGCTTATGGGTTTGCAAAAGAGTCAGCCATGACTTAACAACTAAACAAGTCCAATCACATTGATTTCCTTGCTATTCCTAGAACGTGGCTAGACATGCTCCCACATTTGGGTTTTTGCACTTGCTGTTTCCTCTCTTTTAGAGTGTCCTTACCCCAGATAATCCAAAGAATTTGCTTTCTCTCCTTCTTGACTTCGATGAAATCTTACTGTGAAGTCTTCTCAAATATTTTAACTAATTTTGTCTCCTATTATTTTCTCCCCTCCCCTTGTTTAATTCCCCACCCCTAATTACCTTACCTGACATCCTCTGTATTCTCTTATTTATATAATGTCTTTCCCCGCTACCCCTTTCCCTGAATGGAAACTTCTCAGAAGGAATTTGTGCTTTCTTTGTTTTCATTACTGTTCTGCCCCACACCTTGAGTAGTGTCACATGCATTTAAACTGCTTAAGAAATGTGGTGAGTGGATTCTTCTGCCAGGAATAGGGAGGTATGGATGTATATTTCCAAAGGAGTATTTTTCTCACAATTTTCCCTTCTCTACCTCTCTCATCATTCTCGGAGCTGAAAAGTATACCCTTCTTTTCCTATCTCTCATGATTGAGACATTGCATTTATTTTTCTTTTAACTATTCTTTAGCCTATAATTTCTGTATCCATAGTACTTTCCTTTTTTTTTTTTTTTTTGCTATACTCTGCTCATTTATTTATGGATTTTTTGTTCTACATTCCTGATCTGCTTTGGAAGACTTTTAATCAGCAAGGCTTTTCAAAGTAGCTGGCTCAACACTGTTTGCTGCAATTGATATCAGGCTTCTTTCAGGCATTACATAATCAACGCTGGCTGATAAACAGATCTCATTTCTGTTTATCTTCCTTTGGAGCAGGGACTCAAGAAAGGAGGTAAAGATTAGTGGGGAGAAGACCCATGGAGTCTTTTCTTAATGAAAATTAACAGAGGCAGAACTAAGCATACACTTTCTTCAACTTCTAGGTTGAATATCAATACCCTTCTCCCATGCTTTGTACCCTGATTCTGAGATGTAGATAAGTATACTATTATAAACATCTCTTACGTATTTTAACTTGTCACTTTTTGAGTATACAAATCTAGTAGTTTGTACTCATTATTTTATTTTATTGTTTTTTGCTTGTGGATAGTTTTCTTTTTTAACTAATTATTTTATTTTATAGTTGATTTGAAACTTGAGGCTTAGCACTAATTCTATTAAAAGAGTAAATAGAAACATCCAAAATAAAGAAACTCAAAAGTTCACTACAGGACTTCTGAAGACTTTCTGGGAGGCAGAGTAGTTCAGAGAATATTTTTTTTAATATAAATTTATTTATTTTAATTGGAGGTTAATTACTTTACAATATTGTATTGGTTTTGCCATACATCAACATGAATCCGCCACAGGTATACTCAAGACATCTGGAACCTCAGGGGCTTAACACTGTCATTATAGTCTTTGTGTGTATATTTCACTGTTTATACATGTATGTGTACATACATGGACATACATATGATTTCATCATCTATATGTGGTTTTTTTCCTTTTAGAAAATCATATAATATCTCTGTGTATCATCTGTTTTGAAAATGTGGAAAAGATTTTAGAGTTTCTGTGTCTCTTAAAGGAAACAGATTGGGAAAATGTCAAACTCACAAAGGTGCAGAATTAAAGTGTTACTGCTGTTCTTTATTATTTTTCCAGACTTTATAAAATATGAAGTAATAGTACTAAGATTAGGAAAATAATTTGAATAATAATTTTATAGTTTATACCTTAATAAAATGTATTTCTAGGGAGATAATATCATTTGCTAATGCTGAGGAGCGAGACAAGGACAAATGTAAAAATCGAGTAACAAGATTACCATTGGGAAAGTGAAAAATGTGCTAGGCGATGTGATCTGTAACAAGATGAACTATTCACAATTCAGGTGTCAGTAACAACTATATGCATAGAAGTCCAGCAAGTGTCACAAGGCCTGACCTTGCTGGCCTGAAAGACCAGGACACTGATGCCCATCTTTTAACCTTGTGATGCTTGTCAGAACCGTGGAGGGAGAAACTCAGCAACCAAGCACCCCACTTGTTAGCAATTTTAGTAAATGTAATTAGGAAGAGATTTGAAATAACTGGGTGAAGTTGTTTCATTTGTTATTAGTGTTCCTCAAACTTTATATTTTTCCAGCTTTTGAATTCCATAAATTTTAAGATATGAGTATAGTAGTTATGAAAGGGGACAAGCTTACCTGGAAGCTAATTCATTTGTGTTAACCATTCTGATGATATTAGGTTGCTAGTGAAAAGAGTCTGCTTCAGGCAAATAAGAAAAGAAGGGAATACTCAAAGACAGATGTCCGTTTGCCTGAACTAAATTATAATCATCTTCCTGAACTAAAAGCCCTGGAAGGCATCGGTATGTTTATAATGCTTTTACTATTTCAGCTCTTTTGTATACATTATTTAAAATGTATGTTAAGTAAACTAACAATATAAAAAATTTTTAGTAACTTTACATATTTAAGCATGTGAAAATGTAGACTTATGTACAATAACTGCAGACTGAAGGACAGATATAGAATGTGAAAAACTAACAAAAATGTCTCATTTTCTCACTCTGTTTATGGTTATTTTTGTCTAGCTCGGAATTCCAGGCTAATAAAGAAAGAGAACAAAAATCTTTCAGAATCTCGAATTCCATCTCTGGCCACAATTGACTTGCACACCCCCAGTATCGCATTACAGCAGGTACAGAAATACTGTCTGTAGGTTTCAGGGAACTTGGGTTTCTCTCCTACTTTCTTTTGGGCTTACCGGGTGGCTCAGTGGTAAAGAATCTGCCTGCAATGTGGAAACTGCAGGAGACGTGGGTTCTATCCCTGGGTGGGGAAGATCCCCTGGAGGAGGCTATGGCAACCTATTTAATATTCTTGCCTGAGGAATCCTGTGGACAGAGGAGCCTGGTGGGCAACAGTCCTTAGGGTTGCAGAGTCAGACACAACTGAAGTGACTTAGCATGCACACATACTTCCTTTTAAAGTGTCATATGGAGAGTTTGCTTTTATTGATTGGGTAGGTTTATTAGTGGTATCTATAGAATTTGCATGTTAAATTTTATTTTATGATTCATTGCATTCAGTTCAGTTCAGTCGCTCAGTCGAGTCTGACTCTTTGCGACCCCATGAATCGCAGCACGCCAGGATTCCCTGTCCATCACCAACTCCCGGAATTCACTCAGACTCACGTCTATCAAGTCAGTGATGCCATCCAGCCATCTCATCCTCTGCCGTCCCCTTCTCCTCCTGCCCCCAATCCCTCCCACCATCAGAGTCTTTTCCAGTGAGTCAGCTCTTCACATGAGGTGGCCAAAGTATTGGAGTTTCAGCTTTAGCATCATTCCTTCCAAAGAACACCCAGGGCTGATCTCCTTCAGAATGGACTGGTTGGATCTCCTTGCAGTCCAAGGGACTCTCAAGAGTCTTCTCCAATACCACAGTTCAAAAGCATCAATTCTTCGGCACTCAGCCTTCTTCACAGTCTAACTCTCACATCCATACATGACCACTGGAAAACGATAGCCTTGACTAGATGGACCTTTGTTGGCAAAGTAATGTCTCTGCTTTTGAAAATGCTATCTAGGTTGGTCATAACTTTCCTTCCAAGGAGTAAGCGTCTTTTAATTTCATGGCTTCAGTCACCATCTGCAGTGATTTGGGAGCCCAGAAAAATAAAGTCTCACACTGTTTCCACTGTTTCCCCATCTATTTCCCATGAAGTGATGGGACCGGATGCCATGATCTTTGTTTTCTGAATGTTGAGCTTTAAGCCAACTTTTTCACTCTCCACTTTCACTTTCATCAAGAGGCTTTTTAGTCCCTCTTCACTTTCTGCCATGAGGGTGGTGTCATCTGCATATCTGAGGTTATTGTTAAGCACCCTTATTACATATATATTTACATAAACATTTCCCAGCTTACAGTGATCAGTTTTTTATAGGTTAAAAAATTGTGTGTGTGTGTGTGTATGTAGCCTATCTGTGGCTTTAATATACCTATTATTTATTCTCGGTTATGGCATTTCACTATAATGATACCAAAATTATTAATATTACCCATCTTTCAAAGAGTTAAACTCTGGAATTGTTTTTATCTTCTTAAAATGTATTGTTTATTTGACACTTTTCCCTAGGGCAATCTGCTCCATCCATGCTAGAGATTTTCTTTTTAAATTTATTTATTTTAAATTGAAGGATAATTGCTTTACAGTATTGTGTGGGTTTCTGCCATACATCAGCATGAATCAGCCATAGGTACACACATGTCCCCTCCCTCTCGAACCTCCTTACCACCTCCTACCCCATCCCACCCCTCTAGGTTCATGCTAGAGATTTTCTAATCCATATAGTCTTTTTCTATAATTTCTCTTATCTCTCCAGAATATTTATGTTTCTGCTACTTTCATATCAACAACAGTCATATCCCTAAGAAAGCTGGCAAACTTTATAATCTCTTGGGCCATCCATAACTAACTACAAACTTGAGACATGTATCACTGAATTTTTCCCTTTACTTCTTGTTTTCCCCCACTTTTCTTCCTCAAACAAGTTTTCACTTCTGCTTGATGCAACTTTTATTTTGGATTTCTCCATCCCGATTGTTTAAGTATCTCCATTTCACAGACAGCCTCTGTGCGTACCCTCTTCCTCTGTGTGGGTACTTTTTCCTACTGTTACTCCTGAAATAATTTGTACAACTCTGCAAACAAGGGGAATGCTATAGCTGAGGATAACAAATTACAGAGGCAGTTACCGAGTGATTCTGAGAAAAACATTTATAGACAGTTGTTGCTTTTTTGGCTTATCCCTTACCAGCCATTTTGGGAGCAACATCATTAAAGCTAAACAAATTCCTATTGTGTGAAGATGAAGCATGGCCACAGATTTTATTTTTAGGAACTACAGTGTTGCGGGAAATTCCTTGTATACTTCTAAACTTAAATGTAAAGCAGATTTTAAAGGCAAAATTTTGCACTTGCTCTTTGTGAGCACATTATTGTTCAAAGCACTTTTTGGGTCAACATAGCTCAGTCTAGTTGCATGCGATGGAAGAAAAGCTTTGGCTGCCTTCCCCCTTCTTCAGTATTTTTCTTTCTCATTCTGAACTAATCATTTTATGTCTGTAAACTGGTTCTGCATTTTTCCTCTCTGGTTATTTGTTCAGTTTCCATTTGTATTTAAAATACAATGAAAGAGAAAGTAGATGTATTGAAAAAGCACAGATTAACACCAAAATACCATGAATTTATGTGTGGAAAACCTGAGTGGAAAGAGACACGACTGGAGACTGAAAGCCAAGGGCCTGCCTTCTGAGGCTGTGACCTGCCTTGCACCCTTACTTTATGGTGTTCATCAGTGCACTGAACTACATAACATTTTCACATTTATAAAAGTATATTACATATCTTCTGGAACAATCTGTAAGATAAATTTTGTAAGTGAAGTATTGCTTAATCCATGGACTCTGTCTCCACTCCCTCACCCCACCCCATGCTTACACAACTTATATTTACAGACATAACTTCAAATGTTTTCCTCTAAGCACTGTTTGCTTCATCCCACAAATTTCCATATGTTATATTTTGATTATCATTCTGGTCAAACATATTAAAAATTTCCCTTGTAATTTCTTCTTTAACCCAATAATTATTTATGAATGTGTTGTTTAACAGATACTTGGGTATTCTTTAGATACTTTATTATTAATTTATAATTTAATTCCATGTGGTCAGAGAATATACCCTGTATGATTTCAATTTTTTTAGATGCATGGATATGTGTTTTATGGCCCAGCACATGGTCTGTCTTGGTGAATAAACCTTGTTCTCTTAAAAAGAATGTATATAATTAGTTAGTTGTTGGATGTAGTGTTTTATAAATGTGAGCTTTGATTAAGGTTGATAGTGTTCAAACATTGTATATTCTTGATGATTTGTTTAGTTCCTTCAGTTCCTGAGAGATCTTGATAGATCTTTCACTATGATTGTGGCATTGTCTATCTTTCTGTTTATTTTTGCCTCATGTATTTAAAAAAAATCTGTTTTGTTAGGTACAGACACATTTACACTTGTTTTGTCTTTCTGATACATTGTCCCTTTTATTACTTTGAAGCGTCTCACTTTATCTCTCTTGGTGCTCTGTGCCTCAAAGTCTATTTTATTTGAGATTAAAATAGTCACTTCAGCCTGCGTGCGTGGTAAGTCACTTCACGCACTCTGTGCAACCTTGTGGACTGTAGCCCACCAGGCTCTTCTGTCCATGGGATTCTCCAGGCAAGAATGGTGGAGTGGGTTGCTCTGCCCTCCTCCAGGGGATCATCCTCACCCGGGGATCAAACCCACGTCTCGTATCTGCTGCACTGGCAGGTGGGCTCTTTTACCACTAGTGCCACCTGGGAAGCCTTCACTCCAGCGTACTTACAGTTACTTGTCTCCATAGTGTATCTTTCTATCAATACTTTCAGCTTATCTGGTTTTTATGTTTAAAGTGTTTCTTTTGCCAACAGCATTAGCATCCATTCTGTCAATTCTGATTCTCTTAATTGGAATGTCTGTTTGTTTTCTATTTCTTCTAACAAGTTACTACCAATTTAAAACAATCTCCACTTGTTCAACTTCACAATTTCCATAGGTCAGAAGTCAAGGTATGGCTGCTGTTCTCCTTAAGAGTCTCATAGGCTGAAATGAAGATGTTAGCAGGGCTGTGTTTCTCTCTGGAGGCTCTAGAGGGGGACTCCGTTTCCAGGCTCTTTCAAGTAGTTGGCAGCATCTAGTCCATGTGGTTGTGGGGCTGATGTGGGGCTGACTGACACCTGGGGGGTGGTTATTGGCTTCTAGAGGCCATTCACGTGGCTCATGGCCTAATTCCACAGCCCTCAAAGCCAGCAACTGTGGTTGAAACTTTCTTACTCCTTTGACTCACTCTTACCTCATCTGCCTCACCTCTCTGACATTCTTCCGCTATTAAGGGCACATGTGATTCCTTGGGCGCACTGGGATAATCTCTCTGAGGGTCAGCTGAATTGCTAAATTAATTTCATGTGCAAAGTTCTTTCACAGAAGTAGCTAAGTGAATTCAATTGACTAACCAGGGACAGATATCTTAGGGGAATATCTTTAGAATCCTTCCTACCACTGAATATTTAGGCCAGTTAACATTAATGTGATTATTCAGGTGCAAGTGTTTGGATCTAGCACTATGTTTTTATTAGTTGCTTTTTGTTCCTCTGTTTTCCCTTTCCAGCCTTATTTTGTATTTAAGTACTTTTAGTACTGGCTCTTTGGTCATAATCTCTGCATTTTTTTTTTTTTAATGAATTCTCTAGGGATTACAGTGTATGTAACTAATTTTTTCATAGTCTATTTAGAATAAGTATTGTATCACTTGTAAAATGTAGAATCTTTCAAAACTGATTTCTTTTCTCTACACCTGAACTTTATATTAGAGTTAGCATATGTATTTTATTCAGATACATAGAAAGCCTCACTACACTATGTTATCTTTTTGCTAAAATAATTATAAGTATTTTAAGCAGTTTATGCAAAAAAAGGTAGTTTTCTATGTTTACCTAGCTATTGACTTTTAATGTTGTTCTTCCTTCTTTCTTAAAGATTACAGTTTTAATTTCTGATATTATTTTCCTTCTGTCTGGAAAACCTCCTGTAATGCTTTTTACTGAGCAGGTATGATAATGACAAACTCTTACTTTTCTTTTATTTGGGGATGACATTATTATTTTGCCTTCTTTCCTGAAATATATTTTCACTGGATATAGAGCACGAGTTGGTAGATTTTTAAAAAAATTTTTTTCTCTCAGCACTATAAAGATAATTATTTCTCTGTCTTCTAGTCACTACAGTTTCTGGTGGGAAATTATCAGGTATTTGAATTGTTCCTCTATATGTAGTGTTTCATTTTTCTTAAGCTGCTTTCAATATCTAATCTTTGTCTTTTGTATTCATTAGCTTGAATATCTCATGTTTGGGCATAGTTCTCTTTGAGTGTATCCTTCTGAAATTTGCTGAGCTTCTTGAATCTGCAAACTGATCTCTGTTACCAAATTTGGCAAGTTTTGGTTATTATTTCTTCAAATATTTTTTCCTGTCGTAATTTCTTTCTTTTCTCTTTATGAAATTCCAGTGACTTATATGGTAGACCTTTTGGTAGGTTTTATTTTTTACAGGTTCTTGAGGCTTTTCACCTTCTTCAATCTTTTTTTCTGTTTTTCAGATTGAGTAATTTCTACTGATCTATCTTGCACTTCCTCACTACTCTGATAGTGGAGCTTGCCTTTTGGGCAAAGTCACAGCAGGGGAAAAACAAACAAAACTGGAAACTTACTCCCACATGAAGGGTTGTATCTCCAAGTTTTGACTCTTGTCCTTCATCCTCAGTTGTTTTTTTTTGTATTTTCTTCCAAACGGTTTTGATTTGTTTATTTTATTGATAGGTAGTAAACATGGGTTACAGCAGGTTTACATTGCCGTGGCACATCAGAAGTATCATTTAGCATATATGTCAACAACAAGGTCAAAGAGTAAGATGAAGCCCTTACTTCATCTTTTTCTGTATAAGCAGCTTGAGCTATCCATATGAATAGTTAACCCTGATCATCTGATGTTTGAACAAGAATTGGGATTTGGGGGAAGTAGGACTTTGGCAATTACTGAGAATTTATTATGCTCAATTATTAACTTCTAGGTATCAAAATCTCCCCTGTCAGATGATTCAGAGGCTGATTTGCCTTCCGTGGAACACCAGCATTGAGTGTCCTGTCGATTCTGAATTGGGTAGGTCTGGTTTCTCACACTTGGAGCTGTGTTAACCTTCATGGGAAATGTTTTGTGTTGATAGCTTGCTAAAGCTACAGATTTTCAGCCAAAATATTCTTCCATGTTTGGCTCTGTGGGAACTCCTGATAGACAAAGAATTGTACCACTTAAAAAAACAGGAGTAGCATTTGTCTCTGGGATGAAATCCTTTTTCATAGAGTCTACATCTCTTGCTTTAAACTAATCTGCTGTATTTTATTGGATACAGTAATGTGAACTTAGGGTGACAAGCACTCCAGGAGGATATGGACTTATCTCTCTTATCAGTCATATGCCCTTTGGGCTTATAAAACAAGAGAGAGTAAATGATTGCTAGATAATCTTTTTCCTAATAAAGAGGTATCAGCATTAAACCCAGTGATTGCTTTTCTTTTAAATAGAACTTTTTAATGCTAAAACCTTCTCCCCCTCCAAACCAGACCTTTTGGGGGTGATACTTTTCTATGAGAGCTCACACAGGTCATTCAAAATTGAGTATCTCATTAACTCTGTGAAATGTATTATTAATAAAATACCACATTCTCATAACTGTGTTGATTATGTTAATTAATCTTTCGACTGTGTTAATTAATCTTTCAACCTCCACAAAGTATTTTGAATGTCTGTGACACCAAATGTGAATTTACTGTGACGTGAACAAATTTTAAATTTTAATTTCTCATAGAGGTCCTTTCCAAGGCCCTAGTGGAAGTCATTGCAATGCATTCATTGTACATACTGTTTAAACTTCAGGCTCTCTTAAAACTTGGATCTGTTTTGTCAAAATTAATCATTTTTTATATAAAAGTGGATTGCTACACATTATAGTTTGGTGAGTAATTATCCTGAAGATTGTCTTTAAAATCTTGTTTTTGATATGCATGGTTTTCTTAGACCATGTAATACCTACCAAGACTATCAATATATACAGGGTAAGAAAACAAGAGAGGTAGAAATCAATTTCTAGAAGGAATTTATACAAACTATTGGGTGGTGTATATCCCCCTTTGCTTTTAGATGCTGCTATGGTACCTGAGATAACATTCTT
This sequence comes from Ovis aries, assembly GCF_016772045.2. Classification (NCBI taxonomy): domain Eukaryota; kingdom Metazoa; phylum Chordata; class Mammalia; order Artiodactyla; family Bovidae; genus Ovis; species Ovis aries. The sequence goes on along the minus strand of NC_056059.1, from coordinate 91,179,480 downwards.
GTGCAACAGAATTCTAGAAGCAGAGATTCATGGCTTTGAGCATTGACTTCTGAACTGCCTGCATTTTCTGAGAAAAGCCTTGCAGCAGAAGAAAAGACATCATCCATGTGTTTCACAGGAAGATTGAATAACTGTTATCTCCTCACCTTTCAAGTCTGTTGATGCTATTTCAAGATATATCAAATGAAAGAATAGTGATAGGGTTTTTGTTATATGAATGTGTATTTACTATTAGTAGATTGTGTATTTAAAGTGAGTAAAAAAAGAGAGAGAGAGAAGCATTTAAAAGGTTTTGTTATTTATGCATTGAATCTTGTGTGTTATCTGTATAAATGTGTACATTTATTTGGAAGTGAGTTCAGTGGAGGTAGATGATCAAAACTAGGATCAATTGAAGAAAACAAAACAAAAAAAGATCAAAAAGAGATCTTGTTTCCTTTACTCAAACTTAATTATAAAACATTTAAAAATTTTGCTTGTTTCTATGCTTTAAGGAGAAAAGTAACTACTCTCTATGGATAGAAGTGTATCTTTGCTTTCTGTGATTATTGTTAATGTTTGATCAGTGTTATTGTGGGAATTTGGCCTCTCTGCTGATCTTCTAAGAACACATTAAAGCAAATTTTGCAAAGAAACCTTTATTTCTAATAACTTAGTGTGGTTCTGGCATTGGATAGTCCTCTGTTTTGTAAGATTCTAGTGCTAATGTTCCTGTGTGTAGGAATGTGATTGAAATGAGTGGTGAAGAAGAATTTTGTTAAGTTTACCTTGGAGCTGAGTACTGTGCTTCTCATTTGAAAAAAAAGAGGCAACCATACAGAGTTTGAGGGCTGAAACTGCGTTATGCCAGTCGACTCAGGCTGATTACTCTTTTCTGGGCCAGTGTCTATGAAACTCCCCAGTTGGAAATGCTTTAGGGAGGGAATGTCCACCATTAGGACTTCACTCTTGTCCCATTGATAGTTTGAAGGTGACGTTAGGCAGAACCTAGAGATGTTCCTCTCTCCTTGTTTCCTCAAACACTTAGGCCTTCCCCAAAACTTTTTATCAAGCTGCAAAATCATTTACCATCAGCCCATACATCTTTTCTAGTGCACTGGTCCAAACTTAGGTGGTAATGTTAAACCAATTGGACTGCAGGTTTTTGGTTTCTGGGTTGTAAGTCATGCTCCTCATTTAGAGAATGGTTGTTAAGGGGACCAGAATTTGTGTGGACACTTTTTTTTTTTTTGCCTTAACCAATTAACAACGTGTTGTTTTCTTCCAAAAGGCATTGGCTAGAACTTAACTCCCAAATTTAACTAGCACTTTTCTCTATTACTCTAAGGAGCTTAATATTGAAATTCTGACCTTAGATATCTGGGCTTCAAAAGAGTAGGACATTCCAGAGGAGGCAAAATAAGAGGCTCCAATGTGGAGTCTATCCATGGTTCAACTAAAATTTGGTCTTGATTCTGAAGTTCTGTTTTTAATCTCTGACCAGGTATTTGACTAGATTGTTATGGCTAACATGTTGAACAAAATTTGTGTATAAGTACTAATTGGCTTCACATTAAAATATTATCTATTTTCACTTTGAAAAATATTGCCAAGAGACTCTATAGCTTTGAAAGAAGATGATACTTAAAAAGCCAAGTGTTTCTCTAGTTTATTTCTATGTTATTTTAATTTATAGATCAGTGTGAAATATCATCTCAGCGTCTAAGGATCTAAGATCAATAACCTTCTCATTTCTATATTTGCTTTCGGGCAATTTTTTTTGTTTATTAAAACATATTGTGAACTTCAGAGTTAAGGAATAAAAAATGATTCACTGTAAGTCCAGGTTGAGACTTGAGGATTTTATCTGGTTAGAACTTGCAGAACTACTTGAAAAAGAAGATTTTGCAAATTGAGGCCGTAGATACTGAACCAAAATAACCCCCCTTTTCAGTTTGAGGTTACTTTAACTTTTTCTCACCTACAAGGATATGATTGAGCCAATTACTAATAGAAAATATATGTATGTACTGGTGAGGGAATTGGGCTTGCTGTGTGTATGTGTTTTACAATTAATAAATATTGTATCTTACTGAGTTCCGTCTATGGTTTTTGCTTGATTTTTATTTGAGACCATGAATAATGCATGCAGCACTGTATCGTTTTAACAAATAAGTTTGAAATAATCCATTAATTTTCTTTTCAAAATTTAGGAACCAGGGGTAGCAGGTTAATTTTCTTGTACAGCCAGTGATACAAGCAGCCTGGTCCTATCTTGTCCTTTACTTGTCTTATAAAGATGACCTGGTAAAAACTGGGACAAACTCAATCTTAGAACCTGGTTCTTTTGATTGAGAATACCTTGCTTGGTTAGGATAGCTAACATCCTATAGAAATGGGGACACAGAAGACACGTCTTCTCTTATGACTCTCTCATCATGGGTTCCTTCACTTTAGTTTTACTGCAAGGCTGATTCTATAATAAATTATGTGTTACACAAGATGGGAAAATGTGCTTGACTTGTTTTCTAAGCCCTGCTTCCTATGACCGAACTATTGGCAGGAATTAGAGACCTCAGCATCACTGCTTTTCAGGTTTTAAGGCTGGTCCTAGAAAATTGGACTAAACGGATTTTTCCCCCGTTGTTTTGTGTTGTGTTTTAGCAACTTCCCTGGTGGCTCAGATGGTAAAGAGTCTGTCTACAATGCGGGAGACCCAGATTCAGTCCCTGGGTTGGGAAGATCCCCTGGAGAAGGAAATGGCAATCCACTCCAGTACTATTGCCTGGAAAATCCTATAGACAGAGGAGCCTGGTAGGCTACAGTCCCTGGGTTTGCAAAGAGTCGGACACGACTGAGTGACCTCACTTTCTTTATGGGCCCTTAACACTCCTCCATGTGAATGAAAAAGTATGTTCTCACATTACGTTTTAAAAGGTCTTATTTTCTCTCTTTGTAGCTTCAGACATGGAGTAACTTAAAGTGTAATTACCATGTTGTTGTTCAGTCACCAAGTGGTCTCTGACTCTTGCGACCCCGTGGGCTGTAGCCTTCCAGGCTCCTCTGTCCATGGATTTTCCAGACCAGAATACTGGAGTGGGTTGCCATTTCCTTCTCCAGGGGATCTTCTTGACCCATGGATAGAACCCAAGTCTCCTGCATTAGCAAGCGAATTCTTTACCACTGAGCCACCAGAAAAGCTCATAATTATGATAAAGCTTATCTGTTTCTTAACATGTCTTTCTGAGAAGTGCCTTACCACAAATCACTTGTCATCACTTGTAAGTAACTTGTGATTTAGAGCTTTGTGTTTGTAGATATTTTGGATATTATTATTGTGGGTATTTGTGATGTTATTATATACTGAGAAACTGAAAACAAAATAAAAACTCACCCACAAAAATGTTTTCCTTTGCTTTCAGTGAAATTTTATTTCCCTCCATTGCACAGCCTTATTTAATCCCTTCTTGCTCTACTTTGGCGTGTAGGATCATCTCCTGTAGAAGTAAGGAAGGCTCTAGCCAAATTTTGGAAGCTGTGTTATTGGTTAACATGAATTAAATGAGGAGTCAGGAAAGTGAAACCAAAATATTTCAATTCAGCTTGTTTTCTTCTCCCTACAGTAGAGTAGGATCTCCAATCAGTCAAGAGAACAGGTTTTTGTATCAGTTTATCTCCATTTAGCTACCTCCATGCTTCCAGAGCTTCGCCAGTGGCTCAGTGGTAAAGAATCCACCTGTCAATGCAAGAGACACAGGAGACACAGGTTTGATCCCTAGGTCAGAAGAGCCCCTAGAAGAGGGAATGGCAGCCCACTCCAGTATTCTTGTCTGGAGAATTCCACAGACAGAGGAACTTGGAGGGTTACAGTCCTCAGGGTTGCAAAGAGTTGGACATGACTGAAGCTGCTGAACACACACATGCCTCTAAATTTGGAAACAACCTCCATTAACTGCTGCTCAATCCTTCTGTCCCACAACAATGTCTCCACTGGTTATTTCTCTCCTGAACCTGAAACTGTTTGGTGTTGTTTCAGGGGTTCTGACGAGCTCTGGTACTATAGTCCTTTATGTCTCAGCATAAAAAAGAATTCAGTGAGAAAAAAGTGGTAGATAAGAAGTGATTTATTACAGTAGGATGCTTCTGAGGCTTACAAGTGGATGGGCAAGAAATGCTGCATACCGAGAACTTACTGGGCTACAATTTTACAGTCAAAGGAAAAGTGGGGAGGGGGAGAAGAACTTCCTTGTCTCTCTTAACTAGACATTGCGCTTCTATCATCAGTTCCTCCTCCAGGTTGAGCAGGGGAGTTTTCTTGTCCTTACGTGGTTCATCCAGGTCCACAAATTATTGTTGTTTCTTCTGTGTGCAGAGAGCATGTCCTAGGGATCATTGACTTACTGACTTCACTGGGCAAGTGGTGGGCCTCATGCCACCCTTGTTTTATTGCTTTGGGGCATGTCTTGTGCTTCTGTTGCATGGTTTTGTTGCTAAGAAAGCCTGCTTGTTTTATGGTTAGGCAAACTTGTTTTCTTGAGCTATCATTACAAGGGTTTTCCATATTTTTTCTACTTACACTCCCCTAGTGGGATTAACTAATCACTTGTATTGTCCCTTTACTCTGTCCCTGTCAAACCTACGTTTAGTCTCCTTCCTTTGATCATCAGTCCATTTGCTTACATACATACCTACCTGTCTGTCTCCTTCACTGTATATTTTTCAAATAGAAAAGATGTTTACTGAATTACTTCTAGACCCTCCAGGAGAGTCAGGGCCAGATTCTGAAAGCACACAGACAGGCAAGATCAATACCCAGTGTTGCTGCCACTACCAACATTTCTGTGTCTTTAAAGATTGGGAACCACATCTTTTTTCAATAACCTCTTTCTGTTCCAAACCTTCTAGCTCTGTGATTTTTATCTGACAGTAGTAATAGTAGTCCTATGAAGGTAGGAATGTTAGTCATGGTTTACAGGCAAAGTATAGGCTTCAAAAGCTTAAGAAATTTATTGTGTCACTCAATTCATAAATGATAGAGCCATGGGTGTTTGTTGAGAAGACTCTTGAGAGTCCCTGGACAGCAAGGAGATCAAACCAGTCAATCCTTAAGGAAATCAACCCTGAATAGTCATTGGAAGAACTGATGCTGAAGCTGAAGCTCTAATACTTTGGCCACCTGATGTGAAGAACCAACTCATCGGAAAAGACCCTGATGCTGGGAAAGATTGAGGGCAGGACGAGAAGGCAGTGACAGAGGATGAGAGGGTTGGATGGCATCACCAACTCAAAGGACATGAGTTTGAGCAGACTCTGGGAGATAGTGGACAGGGAAGCCTGGCTTGCTGCAGTTCATGGAGTCATAAAGAATTGGACATGACTGAGCAATTGAACAACAACATGATTACTTAGATCTGGAATCGATAAAAAATATATATTTTTTGTTTAGATAATATAAACTTTTGGAGTTTAGACTCCTGGAGCTACAAGTAACCTCATCCATTTACAGAGGAGGAAGCATGTTTCTCCAGCCATAATCAAAACTTCACATTAATTAAATCTGATTTAGATACTACTCACCTTGAATCAAACATTGTAGCCAGGGGAATGGTGTGCACTGCTTGGCTTGGGTCTCTTTTAAATGTCTTTGTATTAATGAAAAAGCAAAAGGAAACAGGACTATACTGATTGGTCTAGGTTAATGATCACCTGGCTTCCATCCAGCTGGGAGGCAAGCAAGGAATGGATGCTGGAGAAACAGCCACAGTGCTCACCAGGGACATTTTGAAAATGCAAAAGGTATGCTTCCTCTTAGATTTTGACCAATTCTGACATATTGTCCTCCAGAAATGCCATGCCAATTTACATTCCCACCAACAGTGTATGAGAACGTACTTCCCCACAACTGGACCATATTAGAAAATACTACTAATAGTTTCCATGGGGCTTCCCTGGTGGTCCAGTGGTTAAGAATCTGCCTGCTGATGCAAGTGCCTAGAAATGTGAAGTCAAGTGGGCCTTAGAAAGCATCGCTACGAACAAAGCTAGTGGAGGTGATGGAATTCCAGTTGAACTATTTCAAATCCTAAATGATGATGCTGTGAAAGTGCTGCACTCAATATGCCAGCAAATTTGGAAAACTCAGCAGTGGCCACAGGACTGGAAAAGGTCAGTTTTCATTCCAGTCCCAAAGAACGGCAATGCCAAAGAATGTTCAAACTACCGCACAATTGCACTCATCTCACACGCTAGTAAAGTAATGCTCAAAATTCTCCAAGCCAGGCTTCAACAATACGTGAACTGTGAACTTCCAGATGTTCAAGCTGGTTTTAGAAAAGGCAGAGGAACCAGAGATCAAATTGGCAACATCTGCTGGATCATGGAAAAAGCAAGAGAGTTCCAGAAAAACATCTATTTCTGCTTTATTGACTATGCCAAAGCCTTTGACTGTGTGGATCACAATAAACTGTGGAAAATTCTGAAAGAGATGGGAATACCAGACCACTTGACCTGGCTCTTGAGAAATCTGTATGCAGGTCAAGAAGCAACAGTTAGAACTGGATATGGAACAACAGACTGGTTCCAAATAGGAAAAGGAGTATGTCAAAGCTGTATATTGTCACCCTGCTTATTTAACTTATATTCAAAGTACATCATGAGAAATGCTGGGCTGGATGAAGCTGGGTTGCTGGGAGAAATGTCAGTAACTTCAGATATGCAGATGACACCATCCTTATGGCAGAAAGTGAAGAACTGAAGAGCCTCTTGATGAAAGTGAAAGAGGAGAGTGAAAAAGTTGGCCTAAAGTTCAACATTCAGAAAACTAAGATCATGGCATCTGGTCCCATCACTTCATGGGAAATAGATGGGGAAACAGTGGAAATGGTGCCAGATTTTATTTTCTTGGGCTCCAAAATCAGCACAGATGGTGACTGAAGCCATGAAATTAAAAGATGCTTACTCCTTAGAAGGAAAGTTATAACCAACCTAGATAGCATATTAAAAAGCAGAGACATTACTTTGCCAACAAAGGTCCGTCTAGTCAAAGCTATGGTTTTTCCAGTGGTTATGTATGGATGTGAGAGTTGGATTATAAGGAAAGCTGAGCACTGAAAAATTGATGCTTTTGAAGTGTGGTGTTGGAGAAGACTCTTGAGAGTCCCTTGGACTGCAAGGAGATCCAACCAGTCCATCCTAAAAGAGATCAGTCCTGAGTGTTCATTGGAAGGACTGATGTTGAAGCTGAAACTCCAGTACTTTGGCCACCTCATGCGAATAACTGACTCATTCATAAAAACCCTGAGACTGGGAAAGATTGAAGACAGGAGGAGAAGGGGACGATAGAGGATGAGATGGTTGGATGGCATCACCAAGTCAACGGACATGAGTTTGGGTAAGCTCTGGGAATTGGTGATGGACAGGGAGGCCTGGTGTGCTGTAGTCCATGGGGTCGCAAAGAGTTAGACATGACTGAGTGACTGAACTGGACTGAACTGGGAAGATCCCACATGCCTCGGAGCAGCTAAGCCCATACACCACAATTACTGAGCCTGTGCTCTAGAGCCCATGTGCCCAGAGCTTGTGCTCCGCAAGAAGACAAGCCACTGCAATGAGAAGCCTATGCTTCACAGTGAAGAGTAGCCCCTGCTTGCTGCAACTAGAGAAAGCCCTCACTCTATATGAAGACCCAGCACAGACAAAAATAAAAATAAATGAGTAAGTCTTAAAAAATTTACCATGGGGACCAAACTGGGTGAAATTCACTTCAGTTCAGTTCAGTCACTCAGTTGTGTCTGACTCTTCATGACCCTAAGGACCACAGCACGCCAGGCCTCCCTGTCCATCACCAGTTCCCAGAGTCTACCCAAACTCATGTCCATTGAGTCAGTGATGCCATCCAACCATCTCATCCTCTATCGTCCCCTTCTCCTCCTGCCTTCAATCTTTCCCAGAATCAGGGTCTTTTCAAATGAGTCAGCTCCTTGCATCAGGTGGCCAAAGTATTGGAGTTACTATGCTTTAGTTAATGAAGGATATTAAAAGTCTTAAAAACTGAAGCAGATTTCAGCTCTACTATTGGAGATTTTTCTTTGTAGGTATGTTTCCCACCTCCTGAAAACAAAGGCAAACACCAGATTCAGATAACGTAGTATGGTACAAAGTATATTGTAGATCAAAAATTATTTTAAACTGGGAAATGCAATGCAGCCTGGAGAATGTATTTATTTATTTATTTTTTTAAACTGAAGGATAACTGATTTACAGAATCAATTATTGTTGTTTTCTGTCAAACCTCAACATGAATCAGCCATTGGTATACATATATCCCTTCCCTTTTGAACCTTCCTCCCACCGCCCTCCCCATCTCACCCCTCTAGGTTGATAAAGAGCCCCTGTTTGAGTTTCCTGAGCCATACAGCAAATTCCTGTTGACTGTCTATTTTACATATGGTAATGTAAGTTTCCATGTTGCTCTTCCCATACATCTCACCCTCTCTTCCCCTCTCCCATGTTCATAAGTCTGTTCTCTATGTCTGTTTCTCCATTGCTTCCCTGTAAATAAATTCAGAACCATTTTTCTAGATTCTGTATATGTGCGTTAGAAAAGATATGTATCTTTCTCTCTCTGACTCACTTCACCCTGTATAATAGGTTCTAGATTCATCCACCTCATCAGAACTGACTCAAATGCATGTATTTTTATGGCCGAGTAATATTGCATTGTGTATATATACCACAACTTCTTTATCCACTCATCTGTCGATGGGCATCTAGGTTGCTTCCGTGTTCTAGCTGTGTACATAGTGCTGCAATGAACAATGGGATCCATGTGTCTTTTTCAATCCTGGTTTCTTCAGGTTTCCTTCTATGCCTAGAAGTGGGATTGCTGGGTCATATGGTGTTTTTATTCCTAAGTTTTAAGGAATCTCCATACCATCTTCCATAGTGGTTGTATCAATTTACATTCCCACCCATTGTGCAAGAGCATTCCCTTCTCTCCACACCCTCTCCACCATTTGCTGTTTGTAGACTTTTTGATGATGGCGATTCTGACCGGTGTGAGGTGATATCTCATTTGGTTTTGACTTGCATTTCTCTAATAATGAGCGATGTTGAGCATCTTTTCATGTGTTTGTTAGCCATGTGTATGTCTTCTTTGGAGAAATGTCTGTTTAGGTCTTTTCCCCACTTTTTGATTGGGTTGTTTGTTTTTCTGGTATTGAGTTGTATGAGCTGCTTGTATATTTTGGAAATTAATCCTTTGTCAGTTGTTTCATTTGCTATTATTTTCTCCCATTCTGAGGGTTGTCTTTTCACCTTGCTTATAGTTTCCTTGCTTATAGTTGCTTATAGTGCAAAAGCTTTTAAGTTTAATCAGGTCCCACTTGGTTACTTTTGTTTTTATTTCTGTTACTCTAGGAGGTGGGTCATAGAGGCTCTTGCTTTGATTTATGTCATCATGTGTTCTGCCTATGTTTAATTATACTTGTCATCCCAAGTAAGGTGGTCAGATCTCAGATCCCCTTTCTTCCGTTGAGTCTTGGGAGAAAATAAGTTAATGAGATAGAGGCACTTTTCCCATTTAGGGTAGAGGAATGAAGAAGTCAGTTCTGCCTGGATGGCTGGAAGTTATTTAAGGAGAGTTATGAAAGTTCTGAGCTCAGGAGTTTCTGTAGTTGACATTGCCTCCACCTGGTTATGGTGATCCCTACTCCTTTGGCTCCGCCCAGGGCTGCCCAGTGCTGCCAAGCATGATCCAGGAGGTGGCAGTAAAACCCCATTCACTGTAAGTGATTTTTGTCCTAAGGGGAAAAGTGCTAAACCCTGTGATGAATTTCACCTGAGGGCTATTATTTGCCCTTTTGTCCATGCAATAAGTGGTCTTCTTTCCTCGTTTTTAAGGGCCCAGTGTTAAGGATTGCTTAATCTATTTGATTTGGCAAACAGAGAGGGCAGCAGAGAATGAGACAGTTAGATAGCATCACTGACTAAATGGACATGAACCTGAGCAAACTCTAGGAGATAGCGGAGGACAGGGAAGCCTGGTGTGCTTCAGTCCATGGGATCGCAAAGAGTCGGACACGACTTAGCAGCTGAGCACAAGGAGTTCTAGGAAGCATAGAGGGAGCCAAAGAGACCCAAGGTGTGTGGACTTTGTCTCTGATTGAGTCAGGTTCTCCCCTAATGTCAGCAAGTGGCTGGTGACTCAGAGGTCAGCGAGACAGAAGCAGTGGCTGGAGGAGAGCTATGCTGGTGGGAGCATTCCTGTGGGGAGGAGGAGCTGTGGATTTCACTGAGAAGCCTGAGCAAAAGAAAAGAATTTGGAAAATTATGAAAGTAAACTTGCCTCACAACGATGAAAGGTGAGCAGAAGGGTAAAGGCAGAGTGGCAGGAAGGCGGATCAGCCCACTTCGAAGAAGGCTAATCCCAAAAGGGTGCTGAACATCTTTGGAATGAATTGGAAATACAGTTTCCAAGTGTGATTTACAAGTAGCCAAATGTAAGCTGATGCTCACAATGAATGGAAATTGGAGAATTAGTCTGCACTGGCACTGGTAAGGATGTGGAGGAAAGGGAGCCCTTGTAAACTGCTGTTGGAAATGTAAATCGGTGCAGCCACTATGGAAAGCAGTATGGAGGTTTCTCAAAAATCTAAAAATAGAACGACCATATGCTGCCAATTCCACTCTTGGGTATGTATCTTGGGAGAAAAAGCAAACCAAAAACACATGAAAAAATATATGCACCTTAATGTTCATAGCAGCATTATTTACAGTTGCCAAAATATGAAAGCAACCCAAGTGTCCATCAATAGATGAAGGATAAAGATGTGGTACATAATGTACGTGCTAAGTCGCTTCCCTCGTGTCTGACCCTTTGTGACCCCATGGACTGTAGCCCACCAGGCTCCTCTGTCCATGGGATTCTCCAGGTAGCAATGCTGGAGTGGATTGCTGTGTCCTCCTCTAGGGGATCTTCTCGACCCAGGGGGAGAACCTGCATCTCTTAAGTCTACCTGCATTGGCAGATGAGTTCTTTACCACTAGCACCACCTGGGAAGTCCCCAGTACATATATATTCAGCCCCTCAAAAAAGAATGAAATTTTACCATTTGTAGCAACATTGTTGAACTTGGAGGGCATTATGTGAAGTGAAGTAAGTCAAACAGAGAAAGACAAATAGTGTTTTATATCACTGACATGTGGAATTTTAAAAAGACAACAAACCAGTGACTAGAACAAAAAGATTCACAGATACAGAGAATAAACTAGTGGTTACCAGTGGGGAGAGGGAAGGCTCTATAGGCATATGGGAGTAGGAGACACAAGCTATTAGGTATAAAATAAGCTACAAGGGTACATTGTACAACATGAGGAATAGAGCCAATTTTTTTTAAAAAAAATGTATTTATTTTTTTTGCTGCTCTGGGTCTTTGTTACTGCATGCCCGCTTTCTCTAGCTGTGGTGAGAGAGGCTTTGCATGTTGCAGAGCCTGGGCTCTAGGGTGCTCAGACTCAGTAGTTGTGGCTCATGGGCTTAGTTGCTCTGCAGCATGTGGAATCTTCCTGGAGCAGGGATCAAACTCATGTGCCCTTCATCAGAAAGCAGATTCTTTTTTTTAAATTTATGGCTGCATAGGGTCTCAATTGTGGCACGCAGGATCTTCATTGCATCGTGCAGGATCTTTGCTACATGGTATGTGGGATCTTAGTTCCCTGACCAAGGACTGACCTTGTGTCCCCTGAATTGCAGGGTGGATTCTTAACCACTGGACCACCAGGGAAGTCCCAACAAGCAGATTCTTAACCACTGAACCACCAAGGAAGTCCTAGCCAATATTTTATAATAACTATGGAGTATAAACGATCACTTCATGTGAATTAGATGGGGAAACAGTGGAAACAGTGTCAGACTTTTTATTTTGGGGGGCTCTAAAATCACTGCAGGTGGTGACTGCAGCCATGAAATTAAAAGACGCTTACTCCTCGGAAGGAAAGTTATGACCAACCTAGAGAGCATATTCAAAAGCAGAGACATTACTTTGCCAACAAAGGTCCATCTAGTCAAGGCTATGGTTTTTCCAGTGGTCGTGTATGGATGTGAGAGTTGGACTGTGAAGAAAGCTGAGCACCAAAGAATTGATGGTTTTGAACTGTGGTGTTGGAGAAGACTCTTGAGAGTCCCTTGGATTGCAAGGAGATCCAACCAGTCCATTCTAAAGGAGATCTGGAAGGAATGATGCTAAAGCTGCAACTCCAATACTTTGGCCACCTCATGCGAAGAGGTGACTCATTGGAAAAGACTGATCCTGGAGGGATTGGGGGCAGGAGGAGAAGGGGACAATAGAGGATGAGATGGCTGGATGGCATCACCGACGTGATGGACATGAGTTTGAGTGAACTTCGGGAGTTGGTGGTGGACAGGGAGGCCTGGCATGCTATAGTTCATAGGGTTGCAAAGAGTCGGACATAACTGGGCAACTGAACTGAACTGAACTGATAACCTTTAAAATTATGAATCACTATATTGTACATCTATAACTTATATAATATTGTACATCAACTATACTTTAATTTTTAAAAGAGTACCTGAGAATTGTCCCATCACTTCTGGGAAATAGATGGGAAACAGTGGAAACAGTGTCAGACTTTATTTTTCTGGGCTCCCAAATCACTGCAGATGGTGACTGCAGCCATGAAATTAAAAGACACTTACTCCTTGGAAGAAAAGTTATGACCAACCTAGATAGTATATTCAAAAGCAGAGACATTACTTTGCCGACTAAGGTCCATCTAGTCAAGGCTATGGTTTTTCCTGTGGTCATGTATGGAAGTGAGAGTTGGTCTGTGAAGAAAGCTGAGCGCCAAAGAATTGATGCTTTTGAAGTGTGGTGTTGGAGAAGACTCTTGAGAGTCCCTTGGACTGCAAGGAGATCCAACCAGTCCATTCTGAAGGAGATCAGCCCTGGGATTTCTTTGGAAGGAATGATGCTAAAGCTGAAACTCCAGTACTTTGGCCACCTCATGCGAAGAGTTGACTCATTGGAAAAGACTCTGATGCTGGGAGGGATTAGGGGCAGGAGGAGTAGGGGACGACAGAGGTTGAGATGGCTGGATGGCATCACTGACTCGATGGACATGAGTCTGAGTGAACTCTGGGAGTTGGTGATTGCCAGGGAGGCCTGGCGTGCTGCAGTTCATGGGGTCGCAAGGAGTCGGACGCAACTGAGTGACTGAACTGAACTGAACTGAACCGAGAATTGTAACCCTTGTTTTCTTTAGAATCAGAAGCAGCTCTCTCTAGATTATGCAGCTGTCCTGAAAGTTTGTAATTATTGCTATCAAAATTGGATATCTCCTGTTATGGGCTGACTGCATCCCCTTCAAATTCCTATGTTGAAGCCTTGTCCACCGTACTTCAGAATGTGATATATTTGGAGATAGTACCTTAAAAAATAAGCAGGGTGACAGTATACAGCCTTGACGTACTCCTTTCCAATTTGGAACCAGTCTGTTGTTCCATGTCCAGTTCTAACTGTTGCTTCCTGACCTGCATATAGGTTTCTCAAGAGCCAGGTCAGGTGGTCTGGTATTCCCATCTCTTGAAGAATTTTCCACAGTTTATTGTGATCCACACAGTCAAAGGCTTTGGCATAGTCAATAAAGCAGAAATAGATGTTTTTCTGGAACTCTCTTGCTTTTCCATGATCCAGCGGATGTTGGCATTTTGATCTCTGGTTCCTGTGCCTTTTCTAAAACCAGCTTGAACATCTGGAAGTTCACGGTTCACGTATTGCTGAAGCCTGGCTTGGAGAATTTTGAGCATTACTTTACTAGTGTGTGAGATGAGTGCAATTGTGCGGTAGTTTGAGCATTCTTTGGCATTGCCTTTCTTTGGGATTGGAATGAAAACTGACCTTTTCCAGTCCTGTGGCCACTGCTGAGTTTTCCAAATTTGCTGGCATATTGAGTGCAGCACTTTCACAGCATCATCTTTCAGGATTTGAAAGAGCTCCACTGGAATTCAATCACCTCCACTAGCTTTGTTCGTAGTGATGCTTTCTAAGGCCCACTTGACTTCACATTCCAGGATGTCTGGCTCTAGGTGAGTGATCACACCATCGTGATTATCTTGGTCGTGAAAATCTTTTTTTGTAGTTCTTCTGTGTATTCTTGCCACCTCTTCTTAATATCTTCTGCTGCAATTCATGGGGTCACAAAGAGTCGGACATGACTGAGCAACTGAACTGAACTGAACTGAACCTTAAAAAAGGTGATGGAAGTTAAAATGAGGCCATTATGGTGGGTCCATGGAGAAGGCAATGGTACCCCACTCCAGTACTCTTGCCTGGAAAATCCCACGGACAGAAGAACCTGGAAGGCTGCAGTACATGGTGTCACTGAGAGTCAGACACGACTGAGTGACTTCACTTTCACTTTTCACTTCCATGCATTGGAGAAGGAAATGGCAACCCACTCCAGTGTTCTTGCCTGGAGAATCCCAGGGACACGAAAGTCTGGTGGGCTGCCATTTATGGGGTCACACAGAGTTGGACATGACTGAAGTCACTTAGCAGCAGCAGCATGGTGGGTCCAAATCCAATTTGATTGATGTCCTTACTAAGAGAGTATGTGGATACACAAGAGAGACAGCAGAGGCACACAGGCACAGGGAAAAGGCCAGGTGAGGAGGCAGCGAGCATGCGATCATCTGCAAACCAAGGAGATAGTCCTTTGAGAAAACCCATCCTGCTGAGGCCTTGATCCTGGACCATCATCCTCTAGAACTCAGAGAAAATAAGTGTCTATTATTTAAGCCACCCAGCCTTTATAAAGGCAGTCCAAGCAAGCTAGTACACTTCTTCAGATAACTTTTGAAATGCCATAAGGTAACATTTACAAGAGAAGTTGGCTCTTAGTTTTTCATTTTTAATCAGGAACTTGGCAAACCCTAGTGTTTGAATGTGCCATAGCCCAATCACTCAGAGGCAGACCTATGCAGACCAAAACTTCCTTCCTGGTTTGAATGCCCCTTGCTGACACTTGCTGCCCACAAATCCCTAGAAGGCACTTCAACACTACAGAAGTGGACAGCACCCTGTCACATCCCCCAACCATGATGAAACCAGCACCTTGTATGAGAATGCTGCTGTCTTCTGACTTCTGAAAAGTATTTGCTTCTGTTTTCCAGAGAAGGAGTAAGTTCTGTGCAGAGAAGTTCTGGAGAGAAGGGCCCCCTTCTTAAAACTGTGTGATACTTTGTCACATTGATCCCAAAGCAGCTCTGCTCTTTTCAGAGGCTCCTAAAGGCTTCTTTCTTTTTTGTTTTTTTTTTTGCCTTGGCTCTGTGTTATTGACCTCAGAGCAGCACCCTTTGGATGCAGTTAAAAAACCAAACATACACAATGAGATTGGAACTGGATTCAGGCTGATGCCACCTGACACCAGGAAAATTTCCGCAATCAAGGTAGCTTTATATAAAATGCTAGGGGAGAAAAATGAGACAATCTGGTGCCGAGTCCACAAGTAGCCAACTGGCAGAAGAACAGTCAGTAAAGGAGTGTACAGGTCATACCTCTTCCTCGTAAGTATGATTGCAAACTGCAGTGCTGTGGGTGAGTGGCAGGATGAGTTTCTCATCAACTATTTCCCGTACAAGTGTTGTCTCTTGTACTTCTGCACGTGGACAAGTTTGCCTCCATCCAGCATCACGATGGACTTGACTTTCCTGTCATCTGCTGTTGTCTCATTGAATTCACTCTAGCTCGAAGCTGACCTCCCTGTTCTGCAAGGTGCTTTGTGTTTTTATGGTGATTGTGTCCCCATTCACTTCGATGACTGTGGTAGGCTTGGTAATATTGGCCACCTGCTTGGTAGCAAAACCCACACTAAGAGACTTCATGTAGTCATTGAAATTTCTGCTATCCACTAACTTCCAGGTACCCACGAAGGTGTCCGCTGTGCTGAGGCAGGGCTAGGCTGGGAAAGAGAGGACAGAGAATGTGTACAAGGACTCTGGGACCCTGTTTCTTTTTTTAAAATTTTTTTTTATTTTAAAATTTATTTTTGGCTACGCTGGGTCTTTGTTGCTGCACAGACTTTCCTCTAGTTGCGGCAAGCAGGGGCTACTGTCTAGTTGTGGTGTGAGGGCGTCTCTTTGCCGTGGCTCCTCTTGTTGGGGAGCATGGGCTCGATGCTCATGGACGTCAGTAGTTGCAGCATGCGGGCTCAGTAATTGTGGCTCCTGGGCTCTGGAGCACAGAGGCTTAGTTACTCTACGGCATGTAGGATCTTCCCGGACCAGGGGTCGGAGCCCCATCATCTCCTGCATTGGCAGGAGGATTCTTTGCCACTGCACCACCAAGGAAGACCCTAAAGTTTGTTTTAAAGGCATTGGCAGGGGCCCTTCTCTGGCATCCAGGCACAGGTTTGATCCCTGGTTGGGGAACCAAGATCCCACACGCCACGCTGAATAGCAAAAAAAAAAAAAAAAAAGACATTTTGATGATCATCTGCTGCTCATCACCCAGCTCCAGTTCAATCTAGGTGGTGGCTGTGGAAGGACATGCCATCTTATATCTTTTATTTCTCCCTTTGAGACCCCAACCTCCAACTGAATTCCCTCTCCTTACCCAATTAAAAACTGTCTTCCTCAGATACCAGTGAACATGAGTTTCAGCTCAGCCGGTCTAGATGCCCCATAACTCTGATAATCAACATATGAATCACTACAGGGTCGGTCATACTGTGGGCTGTAGGAATAGAATTTTATGTTTAACTTAGCTTCAAGGCATGAATAAATTCATGGTTAAATTTTTGTGAAAATTTTATGGAGGGGTTTAGAACCAAACCTTTAGTAATGCTTTCAGGAGGAAGAAAATGATGAGTAGTTATGTACATGATACAACAGAATTAGTTTTTACCACACAGAGCAGCAAATACGGTCTTTTAAGCACCTACTTTACCAGTTTCAATTTCAAAAGAACACACCCAAACATCTTTCCCCATATGGGCATGACTCAGTTCAGTTCAGTTCAGTCGCTCAGTCATGTCCGACTCTTTGCGACCCCAGGAATCGCAGCACGCCAGGCCTCCCTGTCCATCACCATCTCCTGGAGCTCACTCAGACTCACGTCCATCGAGTCAATGATGCCATCCAGCCATCTCATCCTGGGTCGTCCCCTTCTTCTCCTGCCCCCAATCCCTCCCAGCATCAGAGTCTTTTCCAATGAGTCAACTCTTCACATGAGGTGGCCAAAGTACTGGAGCTTCAGCTTTAGCATCATTCCCTCCAAAGAAATCCCAGGGCTGATCTCCTTCAGAATTGACTTTTTGGATCTCCTTGCAGTCCAAGGGACTCTCAAGAGTCTTCTCCAACACCACAGTTCAAAAGCATCATTTCTTCGGCGCTCAGCTTTCTTCACAGTCCAACTCTCATATCCATACATGACCACTGAGAAAACCGTAGCCTTGACTAGACAGACATTAGTTGGCAAAGCAATGTCTCTGCTTTTGAATATGCTACTAGGTTGGTCATAACTTTTCTTCCAAGGAGTAAGCGTCTTTTAATTTCATAGCTGTAGTCACCATCTGCAGTG
Source organism: Ovis aries (assembly GCF_016772045.2). Classification (NCBI taxonomy): domain Eukaryota; kingdom Metazoa; phylum Chordata; class Mammalia; order Artiodactyla; family Bovidae; genus Ovis; species Ovis aries. The sequence goes on along the minus strand of NC_056059.1, from coordinate 91,161,904 downwards.
ATTTTAGAGCCCAAAAAAATAAAGTCTGACACTGTTTCCACTGTTTCCCCATCTATTTCCCAGGAAGCATGACTACCACTCTTTAAATTCTAATAATTGTATCATGTCCAAGTCACTAGGTAAAAATTGGACTATCATGCAGACATATTTTTAAACATTAAAAAAAAACAAAAACAAAAACTCAGAAGACAGAAAAATTCCAAGAGCAGAAAGTGTTTGGGATATAAAATTTTTAAAATAAAATTTAAGGACAAGAAGGATATGATAAGAAGCTACTGGTATTACCAACTCAGTCATGTCTGACTCTTTGTGACCCCATGGACAGTAGCCTGCACCAGGCTCCTCCATCCATGGGATTTTCTTGGCAAGAGTACTAGAGTGGGTTGCCATTTCCTTCTCCAGGGAATCTTCCAACCCAGGGATCAAACCCAGGTCTCCTGCATTGATAGACAGATGCTTTACTGTCTGAGCCACCAGGGAAGTCCCACATTACCAACTCAGGGCACAGTTCAGGAACAAGTATAAATTATCATACAGGGTTTTCAGATCTTTCCCTGAATTTTTAGTGATTGTGTCTTGTAAAAGTCCACCCTTTTCTTTCCCACCCCCGGTTTTACTCTTAATTCCAAAACTGATTTTGGCTAATAGATTCTACTCTACTACTGGGTTATTTAAAAAGTATAAAGAAAACTTGGACTGAAGATACAACAAATTATTTAACCTTAGTAAGAGTACATGGATTCTGTTTGCTACCAAACATTATAGTCATTTTACAGTGACTACAAAAGACTGTTCCCTTCTTCTTGTTACAATGACTATGAAAAGAGACAGTAAGCAGAGATTTTGTTTTCTTAATACTGACCACAAACACAATAAAACCAAAAGAAGATGTGTTCACATGGCACAACTCAACGTAAAATTCCTTTAAAATTACTGCATTTTCCCTTTGCCCAGAGTTTTTAATCACAAAATATCTCAGTGAACAAAAGTATGAGTTACATCTCATCTTGAGTATACACCAGAATCTTAGATACTTTTAAAGTCCAGGTAGGTGTAGCCCCTCCCACAAGTCAAGTGCCCCTTCTTGGGGGGGAGGCGGGGTAGCAGGGACAGCCTAGCCTGCAGGGCACTGTGCTCCCCAAATGACTGCGGCCACTTTCAGTGCAGCTTTTCCCAGGATATTTCCCCCAAGATCTTCTTTTTAATCTTCCTTCTCTTTGTACGCCACTCCCCAGTCTCTGTCATCTCCCTCATCTGTGTCCTGAGACCTTAAACAGGCCAATTCCTCCCTGACAACTAAACCCCTATTGCTAAGTTCTGTGTTGTTTTTAATAATGTCTTTTAAATTTCATTTTGAAATAATTTCAAGCTACAGAACAGTTGCAAGAATGGTATAAAGAACTGCCATATGCCTTTCCTCCAAATGTATCAATTATAAAAACATTTTCCCACGATTTTTTTCACTCTCTCTCCCAGCCTCCTTCCCTGTTCCCCTTTTCTGCCTCTCTCTACCTCCCTTCCCTGCCTTCCTTCACTCACTCACACACACACACACACACACACACACACACACACACACACATTTTTCCCCCAAATAATTTAAGACAGTTGCATAAAAATATTCCTTTACCTTCAGATTTTTATCTAAGGATCTTCTCTTACATAACTATCAAGCTCAGAAAATTTAACATTGATATACAGCTATTACCTAAAACACAGTTCACATAAAAATTTTCCAGTTGTTCCAATAATATCCTTTATGGCAATATCTCCCTTTCCTTCCCAGCTCCAGGCCTTGTTACATTTAGTTGTCACGTCTCTTTAATCGTCTTTACACTTTGTGTACCCTGACATCCACGTATTTTGGAGATTACAGAGCAGTTGTTTTGTAAATTTGGGTTTGCTGGATGATTTGATTCAGGTTATGCTTTTTTAGTATAATTAGAACTTTAGACTTGCATAGGCTATTTCTGCCACAAAGCAAAAGATGTATTGAAGCGTGTATAAAAGATGCATTAAAAAAGTCACAAGTTCCCAACAGACTGCCATTGCTGCAGAAGAAGACAATCCCACCTATATGCTAAGAGGAACACATGTAAACTAGTTCATTTTGACCTATTAGTACTTGAAAATGATCCCCCTGAGTCAATAAACCTGCTAGGTACCTCCATATTTTAAAAGAAAAATATACTAACCCAAACTCACAAAGATCTTCCCCGATGGCTCAGTGGGTGAAGAATCTGCCTGCAATGTAGGAGACCTGGGTTCGATCCCTGAGTCAGGAAGATCCCCTGGAGAAGGGAATAGCAGCTACCTACTCCAGTATTCCTGCCTGGAGAATCCCATGGATAGAGGAGCCTGGCAGGCTATACTCCAAAGGGTCCCAACGAGTCAGACATGATGAAGTAATAATATTTGGGTTTGGAAACTCACAAAGACCTATACTTTTAATTGTGGTTGTGGGCTGTTTCTTAGATAGGCTATTCTATGCATGTTCAAGGGTGAAAAATGATGTAATTTTATCTGAAGCCATTTTGAAAAAGGGTCTTACTGTGAAATACCCCAGGAGTAGCCCACTTTCTATAATGGATACAATGAAGCTGTTACACCTTTTTTAGTTTGTCTTAGTTTTCCTGAGGTTTATAGATTGCCGGGAGCCAGCGTGAGGAACTCCGCCCGTGGCAAATGTCATGAGGAAGGAGGCTTGGCATACGCAAAGGTGGGATCGAGCCTCAGGAGACACCTTGTTCTCGAGCATCTACCCCCAAAAACCAGAGTCTGCCTGCTTTACTGTGTTATGCTTTCCACCTACTCTTATGACATTAACAGGGGGCTTTCCCCCCACCACCTTTTTCTGGAAAAAGTTAATTTAGAGCTTTTAGATAATAAATCTCCTGGGCATAATATGAGTGTTTCAATCAAAAAACCCCTCTGATGGCTTTCTAGCCTGCCTGCCGGACTCTTACAGCTGCACATGTGATTGTTTGTGGCCTCCTGACCGCAAGAGGCACAGGAACCTTAAAACATCCTAGGAATGTAGGGGCTTCCGAGGAGTCAAAATCATTAGAATAGGACTGATTAAGGGTTTCATTTGTTGCTGCAAAGTTTTCATGTCTTTTATTTGTAGATATAGTTGGTATATAGAAAAAACAGGTAGTAGCCCTGGTATTTACTTTGCTGACTAAGGTCCGTCTAGTCAAGGCTATGGTTTTTCCTGTGGTCATGTATGGATGTGAGAGTTGGACTGTGAAGAAGGCTGAGCGCCGAAGAATTGATGTGTTTGAACAGTGGTGTTGGAGAAGACTCTTGAGAGTCCCTTGGACTGCAAAGAGATCCAACCAGTCCATTCTGAAGGAGATCAACCCTGGGATTTCTTTGGAAGGAATGATGCTAAAGCTGAAGCTCCAGTACTTTGGTCACCTCATGCAAAGAGTTGACTCATTGGAAAAGACTCTGATGCTAGGAGAGATTGGGGGCAGGAGGAGAAGGGGACGACCCAGGATGAGATGGCTGGATAGCATCACGGACTCGATGGACGTGAGTCTGAGTGAACTCCGGGAGATGGTGATGGACAGGGAGGCCTGGCGTGCTGTGATTCATGGGGTCGCAAAGAGTCGGACATGACTGAGCGACTGAGCTGACTGAAGCCCTGGTATTAGCAACATTAGACCTTTAAATTAAGTACTTTCTTTGTTATAACCCACTGCACCTTTGTTCTACAGGAATGTAACTTTATTTAGTGTTTTGAGGGTGATGAAGATTAAGGAAAAACACTTCAGGGGAAAATGAGTTTTCTTGTTGATAGACATTTATCTAGGAAGAGAGCCATAAAAATGTTAACAGGCCTCTTGGCCAGAAGATAATGTAAACCACCTGAGACCTTTTATATACAGGGAGGTATGCAAAAGGAAAGCCTAGTCTCAATAAGGGTCAGGACTGCTGCCCCTGCATAACTCTGCATATGCCATTATTTCTTATGTACAACTTGGGGTATATAAGCTGCTTTTGAAAATAAAGTTGTGGGTCTGGCACCAATGCTTGGCTCCCCCATGTTGTTCTTTTCTCCCTTTTCTGGCTGAATTCCCATCTGGAGTGTGGAGACTCACCGTGTACACTTATTTGCCCTGGTTTCTAAGACCCACGCAAGAGGGAGCCCAAGGCAGGGCACCCTCTGCTATTCAAGAGGGCGCCAGTGGCCTACATAGACGATGCAAGTTCCTTGTCTTGGAACTTTATTGGTTTTCCATGAAAACCAAGTTATTCAGCCTCTTTTCTCCACTTATTTTCCTACTACACTATTTCTTTCTAATCTCCCTCCATATCTTTAATTAAGCAATTAATTCCTCAAACACCGACTCTGTCCCCGTTTTGAATTCCCTGGATCCACCAGGGCTGGACCCCGACAATAGATCACTAACAAGGCCTTCAAAGATTGGGTTTCAGAGCAGATTTAATGGCGATCCCTATAGTCCATAGGGTTGCAAAGAATCACATGTGACTAAGCGACTGAACCATGCTGAGATACTGGATTGCAAAAGTTCAAATGTCTGGGGAGAGAAAGACCTGTTAGAACCAGGTAGGTTGGTTTTGGGTGGTGGAGTGTGGTGAGCTCATGGAACAGCTGGGTGAGCAGTGAGAGGTAAGCGTGAGAGGTAATAAAGCAGGAGGTCCGGGGAGGGAGGTAAGGTTCAAATACAGCACTGATCTGTCTTCAGGTTTGCCCAAGGTTGGCCCTTTTCAGATTATGCCCCATCAACCAAAAAGAAAACAAATGAGTGAGCAAGTTTATTACAAAATATAGATTAAAAAACATCCTTAAGGAGGATTTCAAATACAGGTTTACTTAAGCTTGTGATTTCTAAGCAAATATCTGTTCTTAGGATGAAAATTTGCTATGTAGTAAAGAAAACAGTGTTTTTCTTTTTATCTTTTAATATAGTGAGGAAACAGAGCATGATGACTTTATATATCTCTCCATTTCCCAGGCAACATTCCGAGCAACTCCACATCTTTGTGTGCCCCCAAACCCCTACTTTTTTTTCCTTCGTAGAAGCAGCAGCAGCAACTTTGCACATGGTTTTTGGGAGGAACAGATGTAAGCCACTGACCACATATGAGAAACCGAGGTTCCTATGTTACAGGCAAGGTGAACACACAAAAAGGAGGCAGTATTTTACAGAATGGCTAAATAAATATCAATAAGAAATGAACACAGCCTGTGGGATTTGTTGCTCATATTGCCCTCTCACAATACAAGGTTCCTATAGTTGACTGAATTTGTGTCTGTGGAGTTTTAGACTTACTCAAACATCTCCGTACTTGAATTTTGAGCCTAGAATCATGTTGAAAGTTTTAGGGGAAGTATATAATTTAAACTAGTATCTATATGTATGAAGAGAAGAGGATGGGAACTCACTCCAGTATTTTTGCCTGGAGAATCCCACAGACAGAGGAACCTGATGAGCTACAGTCCATAGGGTCACAAACAGCTGGATACAACTGAAGTGACTTAGCATGCATACGAAGATAATAGGAGAAACAGTGAGATACATACAAACTAATTTTCACTGGTGGCTTAAACAGTTAACATTAAAGTATATTTAGATATTACAGTTTAAAAATAACTTTTTTGGTTAGGTAATTTATAGTATCTTTAAAATAGTACCTATTGTTAAACTCCCCAGAGCCTTTTATTTTAATTGTTATAATTTCTTTTTGTTGTTAGAAAACTGAGCGGATCTTGAAAATTCTCTTCACAAGAAAGAAGTTTTGTAATTATTTATGGTAATAGATGTTAACTGAACTATTGTGGTAATCATTCTGTAACATATACAAATATTGAATCATTATGTTATATAACCTGGAACTAATATAATATTATGTCAATTGTATGTCAATTAAAAATGAATGAATAACCACTGTCAAACAGAATAAAACAAAACTTTCTTGTCTTTTATAATTTCTTCTAAAGATCACCTTGTCAATCTGCCTTGCTTTGTGAGTTTTCCAGTAAGCATAAAAGGGTGTCATTAATGTCTCCATTTGGTTTATAGCAGTCTCAATTTATTTAAATGCTCTTCACTGTGATTTAGAAGATGGACCTGATTCTTCCGGTTTTGCAGGATGATAGGAATTATGGGAACCACTCATTTCAGAACTTTTCTTGCATAAACATGCTGTGATCATAAAAAGTAGAGGATAAGAATAATGTAGTTATTGCTTCTATTTTGTTATCATGAATAACCTATAAACCAATACATTCACTGCTGACAAGGAGAACAATTTCCAGTCAGTGGAGTTTAAGAGGCATAATTTTCCAACCCAGTTGTTCTAGTTGAAAACTGAAAGCACAAAACTTTTTCTAGTCTTTTCTGAGGCCTTGGCTTCTTTCACTTCAGCACATTTGGGGCTTCTCTCTTTTCTCTGCTTTCCTCAGAGGAACTTCCTCTCCAGAGTCTTCTCCTGGGGAAATAATTGTAATAAGGAGGAAGGCGACTGTGTGGACAAAAATATGGATGGAATTGAAAATGGTGGTTCCACTTTGGAGGGGGGTAAAGCCTGTATGGAAACCTAATGTAGACTCGGGGCCATCTTGGTGGGAAAAAATGGAGGGGACACCTGGGTGTCCTGGTGATGGGCTGGATCCTTGTCACTGGGTTCCTTGTGGCAGGGGGAGGGGTGAGTGTAAAGATCTCGCAGTCTGTAGGGTTTGCATTATTTTGTGAGTCTCCAGGAGGATTGACCACTTCTTCTTGTCCTGTGGGGAGAAAAGTGCACGTCAGGAAATAGGCCTGATGACAGGAGCAGAGGGGAGAGTCTTCAGGTGTCGCAGAGGAGAAAGAATGGAAGGGAGAATTCTAGAGTCTCCCTAAAGCATGTTTAAGAGAACTGTCTAGGTCGGTAAAATGAGACATGGACACTCCTTGTGACCTAGAAATTCCATGCTGGAGAATTTACCCACGAGAAATGAGTACGTATGTCTACAGAAGTTTAGTTCAAGAATTTTTGTTTTTTAAGCAGCTCTTTTTTTTGGCCACACTCTGGGGTATGTGGGATCTTAGTTCTCTGACCAAGGATCAAACCAGTTCCCCCTGCAGGGGAAGTGCAGAGTCTTAACCATGAGACCACCAAGGAAATCCGCATAGCACTCTTATTCATATTAACCTAAACCTAGAAACCATCAGTGGGCTCCCTGGTGGCTTGGATGGTAAAGAATACACCTGCAATGTGGGAGACTTGGGTTGGAAAGATCCCCTGGAGGAGGGCATGGAAAACCACTCCAGTATTCTGCCTGGAGAATCCCATGGACAGAGGAGCTTGGTGGGCTGTGATACAAAGGATCACAAAGAGTTGTACATGACTGAAGCGACTAAGTACATACACACAGAAACCATCAATAGGTGAGGATAAATAAACTATGTATTGATACAATAAAATACTACTCAGTAATAAAGACCAAGAATTATGAATACAACAACATGGATGTCTCCTATGATGCTATGTTGAGCCAAAGAAGTTAGACACAAAAGAGTATGTAGTGTAAGATTCCATTTATATGAAGTTCAAGAACAAGCAAAATTATGTTAATCTATGAAAGATGTTCAAGCTGGATTTAGAATAGGCAGAGGAACCAGAGATCAAATTGCAAACATTCACTGGATCATTGAAAAAGCAAGAGAGTTTCAGAAAACATCTACTTCTGCTTTATTGACTATGCCAAAGCCTTTGAGTGTGTGGATCACAACAAACTGTGGAAAGTTCTTTTTTTCTTTTTTAATTTTTATTTTTACTTTATTTTACTTTACAATACTGTATTGGTTTTGCCATACATTGTCGTGGTGGATTCATGTCAATGTGGAAAGTTCTTAAAGAGATGGGAATACCAGACCACCTGACCTGCCTTCTGAGAAATCTGTGTGCAGGTCAAGAGGCAACAGTTAGAACTGGACATGGAACAACAGACTGGTTCCAAATTGGGAAAGGAGTATGTCAAGGCTGTATACTGTCACCCAGGTTATTTAACTTCTATGCAGAGTACATCATGAGAAATGCCAGGATAGATGAAGCACAAGCTGGAACCAAGATTTCTGGGGGAAATACCAATAACCTCAGATATGCAGATGACACCACCCTTATGGCAAAAAGTGAAGAAGAACTAAAGAGCCTCTTGGTGAAAGTGGAAGAGGTGAGTGAAAAAGCTGGCTTAAAACTCAACATTCAGAAAACTAAGATCATGGCATCTGGTCCCATCACTTCATGGCAAATAGATGGGGAAACAATGGAAACAGTGAGAGATTTTATTTTTGAGGGCTCCCAAATCACTGCAGATGGTGACTGCAGCCATGAAATTAAAAGAAGCTTATTCCTTGGAAGGAAAGTTATGACCAACCTAGATAGCATATTAAAAAGCAGAGACAGTACTTTGTCAGCAAAGGTCCATCTAGTCGAAGCTATGGTTTTTCCACTAGTCGTGTATGGGTGTGAGAGTTGGACTATAAAGGAAGCTGAGTACCAAAGAACTGATGCTTTTGAACTGTGGTGTTGGAGAAGACTCTTGAGAGTCCCTTGGACTGCAAGGAGATCCAACCAGTCCATCCCAAAGGAAGTCAGTCCTGAATATTCATTGGTAGGACTGATGCTGAAGCTGAAACTCCAATACTTTGGCTACCTGATGCAAAGAGCTGACTCACTGGAAAAGACCCTAATGCTGTGAAAGATTAAAGGTGGGAGGAGAAAGGGACAACAGAGGATGAGAGGGTTGGATGGCATCACTGATGTGATGCACATGAGTTTGGGTAGGCTCTGGGAGTTGGTGATGGACAGGAAGGCCTGGGCATGCTGAAGTCCATGGGTTGCACAGAGTCGGACATGACTGAGCAACTGAACTGAACTGAATGGTTTAAAAAAAGTGAAAAACAGCTTAGGGTTACATGTAGGTGTTATTTGTGGAGAAAGGAATCAGTGAATTCTTTCAATCTTGATCTGGGTGGTTGTTATATGAATATGGAGATATGCACACACATTTATATTTATACACATACATATAAATATACACAAAAATATATGTGCACACATGATTATATGCACATATGCATATATGTAAAAAGTGATTCATCTGCACTTTTAAGATGTGTGCCTTTTATTGTGCATAAATTATAAATAAAAAAGAAAATTTGGTGGAAAAAAATGTAATGTTAAGAAAAGTAACTGTCCCCACGAAGGCTATTAATCCAAAAGACTTACTTCACTTCCCCAGCAGTGAAATTGCTCCCTGAAGAGGACAGAGGGAGAGTCTACAGGCAGCAGAGGAATGAGCACTGAGGACCAGATGACACGTTTCCGAGAAGAAATTTGGATCAATATCCAGTGTCAAGGTCTTTCCTCTAGCTGTATCATTTAATCAAATTGGCTATGAAATAGCAAGATTTCCTTTAGAAAATTATCCCTTCTCTCCTTTAGGAACTTGCCAATATAAGTCTGGAAAGAGCAGCTGAGTGTGAATGATGGAAAAAATGAATTCCTCACAAGACTGTTGTTAGACATTCAACTCTTTCATTGACTGGCCAGTGAAAAATCAGATTTCATCCAAGAATTTCAACAAAGTGACACAGTGGAGGATGTAAGGAGAAGGTGTAGGGGAGAGGCTGGAGAGTCAGCCGCTGGCCAGTTGAATGTTGAATAAACAGACAAGCCAGTCTTTCCATAGCTGTAAAATGGGGAAGACCTCTCAAAGAGAAAAAGAGACAAGTGCCTATGTGGACACAGGGTGATTGTGAGCGTAACTTTGGCTCTTGACTTTCCAGGGTTGGTCTTTTTGAGGGCTGGCTGTACTTAAGTTTCTTGGAAATATCTTTATAATAATCACCTCTATTATTTTGTTAATCCAGTTTGAATGGGTGAATTAAATACTGACTCTTTCTCCCGGATCCGCTCAGGCTACTGAGTATTAAAATGTTATGGTTGAAACTGGATTAAGACATTTCAAACTACAGAAGATGACTTAATGCCATATCACTCATTCTTTCCTCCTATACAATCAGATTAGTTATGAACCTTTTTAACATAAAACCTTTCTGCTGAGAATCCAGTTGCTAGAGAGGAAGCTAGCCTTATTCTTGAGCTCCATTGGGACATTTTGCTATCAGATCAGGTTTAGCTAGGTCTTGGGCTCTGCCACTCAGTAAATTGGATTCTAGCTTTTAAAACATCCACCCTTTGTGCTCATTTTGCTTCTCAAAACTGAGGCTACTCACCAAATCCTCCTGACAATGGGGTATTAGAGTTGTTAGTGTTTGCCTGACTCTGGGATGTCTAGTGTTTTTTAAAATTAAAAAAAATTTTTTTAATTTTGTTTTTTTTGACCATGCCATGTAGCATGTGAGATCTTAATTCCTTGACCAAGGATTGAACTCATGCATTCTACTTTGGAAACTCAGAGTCTTAACCACTGGACCACCAGAGAAGTCCCTGGTTTGTCCAATATTAGTCAATGCTCTCTTCTTCCAGGAATTTCTGAGGACTCAAGGTTAAGATATATGCTTGTGCCAGTAACTAGCTCACACAAAACCACGTTCTCCCAGCAGACTAGACACATGGTGACTATTTCAGGTTCCTGGTTGGCTAGCTCAAGTGGTGTAACATATGGGAAATTTAGGGACTTATTTGGGGAACTGTCCCAGGATTTTGTGAGTGGGTCGATGCCATTCATGGTCTCGAAAGAGTTAATACTGCTCCTGAATTCTTCTGTCTGTCCGTGTTCTGATCCATTCTCTCTGTCTTCTAAACCTTCCATAGTCTCTTCAAAGCCCCTTCAACATTCTCATTCTTCTTCATTCAATTCTCCTGACCTTTCTAAGCAGATTATTTTGCTTCATATTTCAGAGGGAAAACTTCAGTGATCTGCCACGAACTTCTTTGTTTCTACTTCTCTCACTTCAAAAAGAAGTCTACACACTCTGACTCCCTTTTCCCCCACCCATTTAATCCATAGGAATCTGACTCTGTTTCCACCATCCCACAAAGAAGTATTAGTGTTGTCTCATGCACTCTGCTTTCGAAACTCAGAGTCTTAACACTGGACCACCAGAGAAATCCCTGGTTTGTCCAGTATTAGTCAATGCTCTCTTCTGACAAATGTTGACAACTACTTTGACAGCAATCATCAATGGTCCTGGGCTTTTAAAAAGTTGGTTCCAGATGCCAAGAACATCATTTGAATCAAGATTTCTGGGAGAAAATATCAATAACCTCAGATATGCAGATGACACCACCCTTATGGCAGAAAGTGAAGAGGAACTCAAAAGTCTCTTGATGAAAGTGAAAGTGGAGAGTGAAAAAGTTGGCTTAAAGCTCAACATTCAGAAAATGAAGATCATGGCATCTGGTCCCATCCCTTCATGGGAAATAGATGGGGAAACAGTGTCAGATTTTATTTTTTGGGGCTCCAAAATCACTGCAGATGGTGATTGCAGCCATGAAATTAAAAGACGCTTACTCCTTGGAAGAAAAGTTATGACCAACCTAGATAGCATATTCAAAAGCAGAGACATTACTTTGCCGACTAAGGTCCGTTTAGTCAAGGCTATGGTTTTTCCTGTGGTCATGTATGGATGTGAGAGTTGGACTGTGAAGAAGGCTGAGCGCCGAAGAATTGATGCTTTTGAAGTGTGGTGTTGGAGAAGACTCTTGAGAGTCCCTTGGACTGCAAGGAGATCCAACCAGTCCATTCTGAAGATCAGCCCTGGGATTTCTTTGGAGGGAATGATGCTAAAGTTGAAACTCCAGTACTTTGGCCACCTCATGCGAAGAGTTGACTCATTGGAAAAGACTCTGATGCTGGGAGGGATTGGGGGCAGGAGGAGAAGGGGACGACAGAGGATGAGATGGCTGGATGGCATCACGGACTCGATGGATGTGAGTTTGAGTGAACTCCGGGAGTTGGTGATGGACAGGGAGGCCTGGCGTGCTGTGATTCATGGGGTTGCAAAGAGGCAGACACGACTGAGCGACTGAACTGAACTTGCCTGGTTTATCTCTATGCAGATTTCACGTCTCATTTCCTCAAGGAGGTCTTCCCTCCCCTGAAGCTGCCTTAAGGCCTTTAGCAATATGCTTCCATAGCACCCATGAGTCCACTTTCACCATATTTACTGGTTATGTGATTAGTATTCCGTGGTTATATTCCTCCTCCACTGATGTACCTGCGAGCTCATCGTGCATACCTGGTCTCCTGATCACTAGCACTGTGCCTACAGGGGACTCGATCAGACTGAGAGAGATCTGTTTCCATAACTGCAAAAGTTATCACTTTCCTACTTCTCAGGGATAATGTGATTATTAACAAGCAAATATTTCTCACTCTGTAGCATACTGACAGGACACCAAAGATACTGAATATCGAAAATGAGAGCTTTTCTGTAACCTTAATTAGACTAAAGTCAGTCAAATATTTAAATGCAGATTGGAAACATTTTGAGAGGAAGAATAGCATAGTGTTTAAAAGCACAGGATCCCTTAAGAGAACAGACTGTGTATGATTTCAGTACCTTTAGACCATGAAATTTTTGCATCCTGTTTTACACTCCTGGATATGTTCCAGTCTCTCCTGGTTTACAGACTATGGGAACTTGAATAAAATTTGTATTCTGCTGTTGTGTGAAAATTGTATAAATCATAATTATGTTGAATTTGTTCATAATGCTTTTCAGGTCCACCACCTCCTTCTGCTTTTCTGTCTATTATTCTATTAATTTTTGAGAGTTTGCTATTTTTAACTCCAACTAAAAATCTTAATTTATCTACTTAAAAAATAATTGTAATATGCAATGGAACTATATGTAACTTTGTTCTGCATTTTCCAAGTCACTTGTAAATGTTATCATACTTTCATAATTTTTAAAAACAGCATAGAATCCCTGAGCTCTATGACTTATATGAGCTCTGCCATTTAATAATTGTGTGACTACTGACAGCTTCCATAACTTAACTGACAGCTTCCTCCAAGTCTGCCTTTCCTTATTTGTTAAAATGGAGAAAATAATGCTACTTATTGGCTTGCTGTAGTGTCTAAAATAAGATATGTAAAGTGCTCAGACATGGATGTGAGAGTTGGACTTTAAAGAAAACTGAGCACTGAAGAATTGATGCTTTTGAACTGTGGTATTGGAAAAGACTCTTGAGAGTCCCTTGGACAGCAAGGAGATCCGGCCAGTCAATCCTAAAGGAGATCAACCTTGAATATTCATTGGAAGGACTGATGCTGAAACTGAAGCTATAATACTTTGGCCACCTGATGCGAAGTGCCAACTCATTGGAAAAGACCCTGATGCTGGGAAAGATTGAAGGTGGGAGGAGAAGGGGATGACAGAGGATGAGATGGTTGAATGGCATCACCAACTCAATGGACATGAGTTTGAGTAAACCCTGGGAGTTGGGGATGGACAAGCAGGCCTGTTGTGCTGCAGTCCATGGGTTGCAAAGAGCTGGACACCACTGAGCAACTGAACTGAACTGAACTGAGCTACTAGGTTATTGAACCTCCATGAAGATGAGGAGGACTGTTGACTCTACTGGTCATTGAAAGTGAAAGTGAAAGTCTCTCAGTTGTGTCTGACTCTTTGTGACCCCATGGACTATACAGTTCATGGAAATCTCCAGGCCAAAATACTGGAATGGGTATTATTTCCCTTCTCCTGGGGATCTTCCCAACCCAGGGATCAAACCTAGGTCTCCCACATTGCAGGCGGATTCTTTACCAGCTGAGTCACAAGGTGAGCCCAAGAATACTGGAATGGGTAGCCTTTCTATTCTCCAGCAGATCTTCCCAACCCAGGAATCGAAACAAGGTCTCCCGCATTGCAGGTGAATTCTTTACCAACTGTACTATCCAGGAAGGCCCTTTTGGTCATTGCTATAAACAGTCCTTCACTTAGTGTGAGTACTTATGCCCAGTACATAACAGATGAGTTGAGTGAGTGGCCAGGCAGGCAGGCGTGGATTGTATTAATGGATGTTGAGTTCATTTCTGTAGATTTTTGCAAGTCTAAGTGAATCTTTCATTCTAGTCTCAGAAAAAAATTAAAAAAAAATTTTTTTTTGGTTACATGGCATGTGGGATCTTATTTTCCGGGCCAGAAATCAGATCTATGTGCCCTGCAGTGGAAATGTGGAGTCTTACCACTGGACTGCCAAGGAAGTCCTGCCAAACCCATAAAATTTGCAAAAAAATTTACATTCAGAATTAGAGGATAATAAAATAACCAAGCCAAACTATTGCTGGAGTTTGGATATCAATTTTAAGTGGGTTTATTATAGTCTAGACATGAAATTCATAGTACGCCAACTAGTACTTTAAAGAAAGTAAGGATGAGATGACCTCTTTTTAGAAAATATAATTACCTGTAGTCTGTGGTTGTATGGGCAGACAATAGCTGTTTTGTAGTGAGCTACCCTGATTTTTAAGAGAAGTAAGCTTTATACTTGATGTATATGTATGCACTTCTTCTTTTATACATTCTCAGGCGCCTTCAGAGGCGAACCAAAAAGAAATATAAGCCCTGTGATTAACTTGCTCACAATAACTGCAACTTAATTCACTTCATAGACTCACAGAATGACTGGCTATTTTGGTCAAGTCCCTAATTTTACAGATAAAGACTTTGGAGCCCACTTCACACAAGTTCACACAGGCCTCTTTCAATCCTATGCTGTGAGTCTAGTCGACTCAACAGTGTACAGGTTACTGTGTTAGGAGCTGCGCCAAAGGCAGAGATGAAGAAACAGGGCCTATGGGGAGATGCTACAAACACATGGATCTATAATACAGAGCATAACGCAGTAAGTACCGTGGGCGATGTGCGAATTGCTGTAAGAATTCAAAAATGGCAGATAGAGGGAGTTTGCAATTTTAAAGCTTCATATCTTAAGAAAACTGTTGTGAAGGTAGTACCATAGTGACACTAAACGACATCATATGAAGCAGAATTATAATATCAGGTGAAAACAGGGGAGGGGCTAGCCACAGCTGCTGCCATGGAGATGAGAGAGGACGGTGTGAGTTTGGGGACTCACACGCGATCCTGTCTGGCAGAGCCAGGACAGGTATAAACAAGTGATGACCTGGAGCCAGGGCTGCCTGGAGAGAGTGAAGCTGCATCCGAAGAACTTTGAGGCCAGTCTGAGGGACAGTGGGGAAGAGGGAGCCCAAAACAGAAATCACATTTTAGCAGTGCTTAAAAAAAAGTGAATAAACCTCTAATTTCATTATAACTTATTTAGCTACATGTTTATAGGGTTTCCTGAAGAGTGGTTCACTTTCTGGAACCACCAGCTCCAATAGACCTGCTCCTCTCCACTCTGTTATGAGCTGTGGTGCATGGGCGCAGCGAACTGGTTGGGGGATGACTAGGGTCTCCTAGGGTCTGGCTGCACCCCTGCAAAGTTCCAGGGCCACATGAAAGGGGTGGAGGGCTCGGTATGACTCATGGGGCTCTCCTCCTTTTCTTGCCTGTCCCCAGGGTTTGCAAACCAATTCTCTGGCTCAGGCCACCTGGAAATTTTGTAGTGGGGGAAAAGGAAAGAGAAAGGAGCAGTGGAGAAATTGAATCTCATAGAATCTCAAAGCAAGAAGTCTAGGCTCACCTCCACAGCACCAGGACACAACTGACTGCTTTGGACACAATTTTAATCACAACTGTGATTAAAGCATTAACAAACAGAAAGTGAACACCCACCATGTGCAAATTACCACGTTATTGGGAAATCAAAGAGGT
Organism: Ovis aries; assembly: GCF_016772045.2. NCBI lineage: Eukaryota > Metazoa > Chordata > Mammalia > Artiodactyla > Bovidae > Ovis > Ovis aries. The sequence goes on along the minus strand of NC_056059.1, from coordinate 91,146,134 downwards.
GGACATTGCTGTAATTCATGGGGGATATTGTTAGCTCCACAACAATAGTAACTAGTATCCATATAGTGCTTGAAGCTTGAAGAGCTCTTCTTGCAGGATAGCTCATTTGGTCCTAACAACCCCCATAATAATGGATGTCATTCATGCTGTCACTTTACACAAGAGGAAATGCATTTCAGAGCAGTTAAGTGCATCTAAAGTTATATAGCTAAGACTGAGACTCAGACCAATATCTTCCGATGATAAAAATTCAGTGTCTTTCTCTTTAACCACACAGGCTGATGGAAGCTGACGTAAATATTCCCAGTTCATGGATATGCATAATCATGGAGCCAAATTCATTCTTTTTACACAGCTTATTAATTAGTGGACCCACAGGGGAATAAAAGCAAAACCCTTACCTTCTGCCACAGTTACCACCAACCAGCAGACCAATAGCCAGTAGGAGAAGCAGGGTCTGTGAGCCATGGCTTCTACCCTGAGCAGTCACTGCCTCGACCCCAACGTGGCTTTAAAGGGGGTGGGTGAGTCACCCACAGCTTGATTCAGGGAGTTGTATTTGCATAATGGACCACAGCCATCAGGGCCTGTGGTGTGAGGGTAAAAAGTCAGCAAGGAAATACCAGACAGTATTTATCAACCAGAGCCTCTTATAATGACAGCCAAACGCCATCTATCCACCCTTGACTGGAGTTGGATTATGGACAATCACACCCTCGCTATACTTCTAATTCCTTCAAATCTTTTTCTGTTAGTGTCTTCTCTTTACTTGTGTGCATAGGTCTCCTCAGCAAGAGAAAGGATCTGTCCAGGCAGTATTCCACACTCTTTCCTTCCATATAACTTACCTCACAAAGCCAAACAGGATGGGGAGGGGGTTATCCAAAGGCTCAGGGACTGAAGCGGTTTGACGAGGCTGTTCACAGGTTTCAGATCAGGGATTATGTTTTTTCTGCTTTGGTGCAGGAGGCAAGAGCAACAGTTGAAAAACATCTTCTCTAGTAGCCATCATGGTGGTTGTCTAAACAGACACGAAAATTTTGGGAGATTAACTTAGTGAGTTGTCCTTTCAGGACTCCTCTGATTCATCAAATTGCCCCAAAGATGCCCAGTTTGTTTCCTGTCAGCTCCTGGAGGAATGGGAGGGGATGGTCACAAGTGATTAAAAGCATGGACCCTCCCAAGCGATGATCATACTAAGTAAGTCAGAAAGACAAATATCATATGAAATCCACGTGGGATCTAAAATATGGCACAAATGAGCTTATCTATGAAACAGAACAGACTCACAAACACACAGAACACATCTGCGGTTGCCCAGGGGATGTGGGGCACTGGGGGAGAGATGGATTGGGAGCTTGGGATTAGCAGATACAAACTTATAAATAGAATGGATAAACAACAAGGTCCTACTGTGTAGCACAGGGAACTATGTTCAATATCCTGTGATAAACCATAATGGAAAAGAATATGAAAAATGATGTATATAGGTGTATAATTGAGTCACTTTGCTGTATAGTAGAAATTAACACGTTGTAAATAAACTATACTTAAATAAAATAAAGGTTAAAAAAAGGTATGGACTTCAGAGTCAGGAAAAACTGGCTCCAGCTCTGATTCCTTTTCTTACTAGGTGGGTGACTTGAAGCCTCAGGGATAAAATGGGGCTTGTAGTATTTCCCTCTGAGGATTGTTGTGATGAATAAAGAGGTAATTGACACAGCTCCAACCACAGTGTTTAATTGAAGGCCAATTGCTTAACAATATTGCGGTGGTTTTTGCCATACATTGACATGAATCAGCCACGGGTGTACATCCTGAACCGCTCTCCCACCTTCCTCCTCAGCTCATCCCAAATAAATAAATTAATTAGTTTAAAAATTACTTAATTATAAGGAAAGTTCAGCTGGCATAAAGAGGTTTGAGAACAAACAACACAGAACAGGTTTGGGGACCAAAACAACTCAGGTAGTTGGAGCAGACATACACGAAGGCGCTACAGAGAAGCTTCTGGTTTCAAATGTTCAACATGCTGCAGGCACCCACCAGACTGTTCTGTATAAAGACTGGAAGCTTCCATTAAGCTGTCTAAGAGAGCATCTTCTACTGTGCCAATATAGATATTGATAATGTTTACTGAGCATCTATTATGTGTCTAATAGGCACTGTGCTAAGCATGTAGCTTGCATTGTATAACTGAATGTCCATATACCACGAGGCAAATATTATCATCTTTACCTACACGGCAACCAAGGCCCAGAGAAGTACTCAAGCAATGTATCCAAAGTTGCACCACTGAGGGGCGGCAACCAAGGCCCAGAGAAGTACTCAAGCAATGTATCCAAAGTTGCACCACTGAGGGGTGGCAGAGCTGAGATTTTTAAGTTGGTGTGAATCCAAGGCCTGTTTCCTCTCTTCCTGCCCACAATGGCTCTGCAAACAAATATTAAATAAAAGGTGTAAACAGTGGCCACAGGACTGGAAAAGGTCACTTTTCATTCCAATCCCAAAGAAAGGCAATGCCAAAGAATGCTCAAACTACCGCACAATTGCATTCATCTCACACGCTAGTAAAGTAACCCTCAAAATTCTGCAAGCCAGACTTCAGCAGTACATGAACTGTGAACTTCCAGATGTTCAAGCTGTGTTTAGAAAAGGCAGAGGAACCAGGGATCAAATTGCCAACATCCACTGGATCATCAAAAAAGCAAGAGAGTTCCAGAAAAACATCTATTTCTGCTTTATTGACTATGCCAAAGCCTTTCTTCAAGAGATGGGAATACCAGACCACCTGACCTGGCTCTTGAGAAACCTATATGCAGGTCAGGAAGCAACAGTTAGAGCTGGACATGGAACAACAGACTGCTTCCAAATAGGAAAAGGAGTACATCAAGGCTGTATATGGTCATCCTGCTTATTTAACTTAGATGCAGAGTACATCATGAGAAATGCTGGGCTGGAAGAAGCACAAGCTGAAATCAAGATTGCTGGGAGAAATATTAATAACCTCAGATATGCAGATGACACCACTCTTATGGCAGAAAGTGAAGAGGAACTAAAAAGCCTCCTGATGAAAGTGAAAGAGGAGAGTGAAAAAGTTGGCTTAAAGCTCAACATTCAGAAAACTAAGATCATGGCATCTGGTCCCATCACTCCATGGGAAATAGATGGGGAAACAGTGGAAACAGTGTCAGACTTTATTTTTGGGGGCTCCAAAATCACTGCAGATGGTGACTGAAGCCATGAAATTAAAAGATGCTTACTCCTTGGAAGGAAAGTTATGACCAACCTAGATAGCATATTCAAAAGCAGAGACATTACTTTGCCAACAAAGGTCCATCTTGTGGTCATGTATGGATATGAGAGTTGGACTGTGAAGAAGGCTGAGCACCAAAGAATTGATGCTTTTGAAGTGTGGTGTTGGAGAAGATTCTTGAGAGTCCCTTGAACTGCAAGGAGATCCAACCAGTCCATCCTAAAGGAGATCAGTCCTGGGTGTTCATTGGATGGACTGATGCTGAAGCTGAAACTCCAGTACTTTGGCCACCTCATGCGAAGAGTTGACTCATTGGAAAAGACTCTGATGCTGGGAGGGGTTGGGGGCAGGAGGAGAAGGGGACGACCCAGGATGAGATGGCTGGATGGCATCACCAACTCGATGGACATCAGTTTGAGTGAACTCTGGGGGTTGATGACGGACAGGGAGGCCTGGCGTGCTGCAATTCATGGGGTCTCAAAGAGTCGGACATGACTGAGCTGAACTGAACTGAACTGAACAAGAATAAAAATACAAAAGTGAAAAAAAAAAAAAGAAAGGGAGCTGTTGTGGTTGCAGCTGAATTACAGTGACTTCAATTCTTTGTTCTCTTGGGAGCTTATACTTGCCAACTCATTCTATTGCTCAAAGACCTAATGGTTGAGCAGAACATTTGCAGAAAGAACAAAACAGAACACAGTCCCTGGCTTCAAAAGGCTGGAATCTAATGAGGGAGACTGTGCAAACTGAGAACCAAAGTGAATAAGAATGTAAACACTTACCAACTAGAAGAATGGTAAATTCCACAGACTTGATGATAAACCTAGGCAAAAATTCTAGAAATAGATGGTTCAGTCAACGATGCATCAGCAATTTGGAAAGGAAGCAGGGACAAGCTTAGTGCCTGAGATTCCACGGTTCAGTTCTGTTGACCACATGTCCTGTGCCACGTCTAGGGCTGGTATAGGTGCTCAGGCTAAAGATGGAGTTCCTGCTCTCATGGAGTGTCTAGTCTGGCAGGGACATTAAATACTAATTAAGGAGTGACAAGAAAGGGTTTGAGTGTTAAGATGAAAAAAGCATTGGGAGCTGCAAAGCAGAGACACTCATAACTTTACGCCAATGGGTGTGTATTACGTTTACTATTAGTACTTTGTATTCTGTATTAGAATCACATTGCCATGCGGATCTAATAAAATTAGATCCACATACTCTGTGTAACTACTGCCAGTGTTGTGTTTTATGGATTTACTGCAAACTATTTAGCCAAACATTTTGTATGATGGACATTTGTATTATTTCTTCAGCTCCTCTTTCTTTTTGTACTGAATTTCTGATGACCTTTCATTTGAAATGTTGATGAAAATAAGTAACAAAAGCAAAATGGTAATAGAACTTTTTTTTCTGTTTGCATTTGTTGTCCTGAAGTTTATGAAGTAAAGAAATAAAACTTCAAAAGGAACAAAAATGTTTAAAGTTTCATACAATTCTTTTTTCTTTTTTTGGCTGTACTGAGCAGCATGCAGGATCTTAGTTCCCTGACCAAGGATGGAACCCATGCCTCCTGCCTTGGAAGCATGGAGTCTTAACCACTGGACTGCCTGGGAAGTCCCTCATCGAATTTTTATTTGACAGAAAATCCTAACATATCTTTAAAAAAAACTTTTATTATTTATTTATTTGGCTGAGCGGGGTCTTTTAAAAAAAAGTATTTATTTTTGGCTGTGCTAGGTCTTCCTTGCTGCCTGTGGGCTTTTCTCTAGTTGTGGGGGTCTACTTTCTAGTTATGCTGGGCCGGTTTCTCATTGCAGTGGCTTCTCTTGTTGGCCACCACAGGCTCTAGGGTGCACAGGCTCCAGAATTTCTGGCTCCGGAGCTCTAGAGCACGGTAGTTGTGGCAGGCGGGCTTAGTTGCTTCATCGTATGTGGGATCTTCCAGGACCAGGGATCCAACCTGTGTCTCCTTCATTAGCAGGTGGATTCTTTTTCTCAGAGAGCTACCAGGGAAGCCTTACATTGGATTTTTTAAAAAAAATTTTTATTTTTACTTTATTTTACTTTACAATACTGTATTGGTTTTGCCATACATTGGCATGAATCCACTTAGTTGCGGCCTGTGGGAACTAGTTCCCTGACCAGGAATCTAACCCAGGTGGCCTGCATTGGGAGTGGGGAGTTTTTAGCAGCTGGACCAACCAGGAAGCCCCTGTAACATATCTTTACTGCTGGTCTTTATTTGCATGTCATTATTCAGACCATACAAGTTGAGAGCTGCTGGATGTCCGTCCGCGGCTTTGAGGGGCGCTCTGCAGAGCCCCCTATCACACGCTCAAGGACCCCAGCACGACTGCTTGAGGATGATCAGCAGCACCTAGCCTCACTCACCTCCGCAGTCCTGATGGGATGAAGTCCCTGTTTTGCTGCCAGGTCTTAGACAACCAAAGGCGTGACAGACGTCCAATAAGGCTGGTTTCTTGCTGCAGAAACCGCTGAAGCTGTCTGGGGGAGGCGTTCCCCTTACCTGGCCGTGTGAATAAGCCAGGAAGCTGCCATCAGGGCCGCCGTGAGTCAGGATTACGGATAACCTGGGGAGAGTGATGGGTACCGGCCTGCCCCCTGAGTCAGGCCGAGGGAGTAGCGGCTAGCGCTGCGAGGCTCATTTCCTGGAGGCTCGGGGGTGGATCAGCGTGTTGTGTCAGGAGCATTGAGGCACACACTCCTTCCGGGAATCTATGGGTTTCTGTGGTTGGCGCCAACGTGGAGCAGACTGTATGACTCTCCTGCTAGGCTTGCTAAAGGCGTCTTCTGCTGGGATTTCTCCTAAAAGGGATTGCAGGCACCAGAGACATATCTCCAACTCAACCGCTTTGCAGATCTGGAGACTGAGATGAGACCTGGAGAAGTTTCCTGAAGTCATCCCAGTGATTTAACAACAGAAAGGCAGTAACATCCTGGCCAGGGGTGGAGTGATGCCCACCATGTGAGGGCTCTCATTTACCAATGGTCTGAAGCAGTATCAAACCAGTGGGATAAATCAGGGTGCTAGTCTCTGCCTTGACACCCATTAGCTGTGAGACCCTGGACCTGTCAGCCTGACTGACTCAGTTTCATCTGTATAATATAGCATTTGCTGTGTCCTGTGCATCACTGTTCTAATTATTGTGCATACATCAAGCCATTTAATTCTCAAAATAACCCAGTGAGGAAGGTACTATTGTGAACCCCACTTAAAGATGAGAAAATTGAGGCACAGAGAGGTCAATTCATGCGACTACTAAGTGGCAGAGCCTTGGTATGAACACAGACAGTTAGGCTCTAGAATTCATGCTCTAATTGTTGCGCTAGGTGGACTCTGTCCCCCTGGTTGTCAGCTTATTGTTATAAAGGCTCTGTGAAAGTATCCTGAAAATTCAGGCATGCACTGTAGGACAAAAGTTGGTTGTTAACATAATTTTTTTTTTCAAGGCTTAAATAAATAAAAAGAGGTAGAGGGAGAACTTACAGATTAAAAGAGATTTAAGACACGTAAACAATGACAACATTTGGACCTTATTTGGGTCCTACTTCAAATAAACAAATTGTTAAAGAAAATACAACTAGGGAAATGTAAACACTGACTGGATATTTGATGATAATAAATAATTATTGTAAATATGATGGTGATAAATGATTTTAACAAAAAGATAAAGATGGATTCAGAGATAGTTGCTGAAATATTTACAGGTTATATGTTGTCTGGGATTTACTTCAAAATAATCAGAGGATGGGGAGTATAGATGAAGCAAGACTGTCCATGTTTAATAATGATTTAAGCTGGGTGAAGGGTGTGTTTGGGTTTATGTCAAAGCCCCATGGGCCTACTTTGCAGGGCTGGTGGGAAGAATGACAACTGATAGGGAGAGAGGGGGTTGGATGCTTTTTCGGAGATTCCCCTTCTAGGGTACCACTGATTTCAGGGTGACCCCAGTGCTTCCTACGTGGCAGACTCTTAGTGGATTCTTCTGGCTTGCATGAATGCGTGAGCATATGGATGAATGAGTGTGAATGAGTCCGGCCCACGATGAGTTGGAGAACCAGTCTGTCACAAGATCAGAAACAGAATCTAATTTCTAGGTCAAACAGAATGATGAAATGGATTCTGTATGTTTCCCAGTTAAGCGAATTGCACATTTAAAGGCATCTTTATCTATCACTATCATAAGGACCAAAATACTCCTACACCTTCCCGCCTTATCCTGGTAGACAGAGCATATGAGAAGATTTACTAAAACCTCCACTCTGAAGCCATATCCCCACTATTCACACCTCGCAGAGACAACACTGCTCTGAGTTCCCCTGCTGTTATCTTTTGCTTGCCCTGCCCAACATGTGTCCCAGTGCTCCTGATTAGCCAAAGTTCCCTGGCTTCAGGTCTGTCTGTATCCTACACTTGTAAATCACATTGCTTTTGTATGGCCACAGAAATTGGTTTAGGGTTGGGCATTTGACTCAAGCCAAATCAACTGAGGCCCAGTCAAAACCAATCCTGGAACTTTTGTATAAGTGACTGGAAAAGAGGTGCATAAATTTTGCCTTTGGACTTGAAGTTGGGAGAGACATACCTACAACAGAGAGTCTGCTCAATAAAACTGATTGGAGAGATAGCGGATTCAGACATCATTTGATCCCCTGGATCCAGCTATACCTGAGGCCATACCCAGTGCCCCGCATGCAGTGTGGTAAGACTGATTCTAAAGTATTACCAGCACAGTCACTATGGTAGCAAATCACATAGAGAATAAAGATTCTAGTCTAGTGTTGCTTGTTAAATAGAAAGAAGAGCTATTAATGTTTATATTCTTGTATTTGCCTACAAGCTATAGAAGTAGACAGGGAGTAGAAAACTATGCCAGTTCCAGTGGCTGGGTAAGGTAAGGCATTTGAAGAAATTAAGAGGATTCTTTTTATCATTCCATGCATTCTTCCTGAGAGCTGAGAGAAGCCGGTGACTAGACAGACTTCCCCGCAGGTGGAAGCTGTGGATACCTGAGTGTCTTGGCTACGAATGCGGTCAGGTGACTTCATCCTGTGTGCTCAGCCACCCTGTTTATGCCTGGCAGTAGCATCAGACAGATCCAGGTTGCGGTGATGAATCACTATGGGCTTTCCCCAGCTTCAGACGCAGGGTGCATACAAATTTTATCTTTCAACCTTAAACTGCCCCAGTTTGAGCTCCTGAATGAAATGAGTGAAGTCTGGCCTTTAGGTGTTTTCAATGAGCAATTCAGTATTTAGTGAATTGAAATCTCTGGGTTGTAGATTGGGGTTGATAACAATGTATCTCTTTGTAGAACTGAGGAGAATATGTATCAAGATACAAGCTGTAAGACCAAGGGGCAAGTTACCCAAGTTTAACTTCCTCCTCTATAAAATGAGAATAATAATAGTGCCTACCTCACAGGTTGTTGTGAGTTTAAATGAGTTAATGCCATTTAAACACTTTCAATGGAAATTGGGGCTATGTAAATATTAACTATAATTACTCTTGAAAAATAATAACTTTCTGTTTCAGACAAACGTTTCTTCTAGAACCTACATATCTGAAACAAAACTAAGAAAAGGCAGAACGTGAGGATTTATGAAAACTGTGACTTGTGAGCGTGTGTAATACCTCTCACACAGCAGTACTTTAAAGTCCTGTTTTTTAATTTTCTGAGGTATTGAGGCAGTTGGAAAGCTGAATGGGAAGGTTCTCAACAGGGAATGAAGGGGGTTTTCTTTAGGTTTCTGCTAGGTGGCTAGTCATAGGCAAGCTAATTAAAATCTTGTCATCATACTTACCCAGACAATGGTTTCTATAACTTGCAGTAGTTAAGCTGGCAGGGGTTTGAGAGAGTTCTTTGAAATATTCAGGAATTACAGGAAATGGTAATACTTTAAGACTTGTATCTAACATTCACCAATGTCTGCAGGAGATGATGAGGGTAATGGTAACAAGCAGCTACTAGTTTTTTCAGAAATGGTGTGGTTTTGATTTAAATTTGTAGAATGCTGTTAAAACTTGTTCTTTCCTTCCCTCTCCTCTCTCCCCTCCCCACACCTTCTTTCTCTTCCCACTCCCTCTACCCTACTTGAAGTATCTTCCTCCTTCTCTTTAGAACCAGCCACTTTAAACATTTTATTTACTTGTTTAGGCTGCATTGGGGCTTATTTGCGGCCTCAGGCTCTCCGCTGCAGTGTGCGGGCTTCTCTCTAGTTGCTGCATGTGGGATCTTAGTTCCCTGACCAGGGATGGAACTCATGTACCCTGCATTGGAAGGTGAATTCTTAACCACTGGACCACCAGGGAAGTCCAATAATTAACCACTTTTTAACAATTTGTCACATATCCTTCTATTCCTTTTTCTATGTATTTACACACACACACACACACTCAAAAATTGTTTTGCAGGTGGGTTTAAAAATTTTTTTATAAATGGGATATTTTGAGTTGCCTTCTAAATTATTTCTTTTTCTTTTCTTTTCTTCACATGCCAGTTCATATAGATGGATCTCTTTCTTTTGAATTGTTGCTTACTATTGCCTTGTATGGGTGGACCATAGTTTTATTTATCGATTCACTGCCTGATGGAATTTGAGTTCCTTTCCATTTTGTGCTCTTATAAACAATCCTCCCATAGGGCACCTGCTGAGTGCATTTGCCGTAAGGTACATTTAAAAGTAGCTTGCTGAAATTGTTTTTAGATTTAAATTGTAGAATTCATCTTCATTTCATTCTAGTTTTCTGGTCCCGATGGCACTTTGTGGGCTGGATCCTTTGGATAGCCACATTTTATAGCTGGCTAAAATCATTTCGTATCCTTTCAACAAGGATATATCCAGATAATGGTGAAGGCCACAGAAAGGTGAAACATACATCTCAATAAGGCATTCCCTGCTCTTAAGACCTACCCACAAGTGTCAGAGAGAGAGTGGCAGCCAAAACATTTTTTTAAAATGCTCAGGATTTCAGAGGTAGTTCCCTTCAGCTGTATAGGCTGGCAACGCTTTGTACCATTATAAAGTCTACCTCTTTTATAAGCACTGGTACCCTTTACTTCTAATTAAATTATATGTTGAGTACACTTTGCTGGCAAGTCTGCAGCTGGTGCCTGTCTCTACAAGGTGCTCATCTCCAGTATTTGTGGTTAGTGTCCTGCACTAACAGAGTATGCTTCACTATCTCTGTTTAATAAATCATGTCCGCTTTAAAAAGCACGAGACCTAGATTTGCCGAGGCAGATGTGATCTTCTGTATTTTTTTTCAACAGCATAAGCTCTACCACAAGGATCTGGGAAATTTATTATCTGACACAAATCTGTTGGAGACTCCTTGGCTGTCAGCTGACCACAAATCATGGAGCCAAGGTTAAGTTCAAAGTATCTATCTAGTACGTGACCGGATACTATGAGACAGTGCTAACTCTAATTAGCCAGTTCAGAGTGAGATGAGGTGCTCGACCTAGAATGTAGATCAACACGTAGCTTCAGTGGGACTTCCCTGGTGGTCCAGTGGTTAAGACTCCATGCTCCCAATGCAAGGGGTATGGGTCAATCCCTGGTTGGGGAACAAAGATCTCTCATGCTCTGGCCAAAAAATAAACAAGTATATCCTAAAAACACATTACTTTATTCATGGAGAAAATCTCACTATGAAAGTATGTTGACTAAATAGTGGGCTTGGCGATGTAGTTGACTTCTTTTCTTATGTGAACTCCTTTACTTGGACACTGGTCTCTGAGCCATATGATGAGTAGCCCTGTCTCAAGGGCTTTATGAAATGGAATGAATGAGTGAATGAGACAGATCTAAGATGGATTAAGTGATCTTTTCAGAGTTGACATGGGAGGGTGTGATTAAATAAAACTTTCCTGACTTTCAGTGGGACGATGTTCCTTGCTCGTCCTTGAGCTGCCACGGAGAGGGAAGGTTTGTTTAAGGCACAAACAGATTGCCTAGCTGCTGCTGCGTGTACTACTCTTATTCCCTATCAAGAGCATTTCTCCCCCCTTGTGCTCTGCCCTTCTTCCGGTTTTTATCTCCTTTCCCCATTATCCTGCCATAGGATTTAAAGAAAGAAAAACAACACATGGAAAGCTCATTGTATGGTCTGTGTTTTACAACCAGTTAAATATAATTCTCATCAATTATATTGATGAGGAAGGTATATTGTCTACTTTGTAAATGCTCATAGAGGTTCAGTAATTTGGCCCGGGTCCCACCTGTTGTAAAATGGCAGGCTTGAGACTTGAACCCGGGTCTCTTTGATTCTCCCCAGGTGGTTTGGTCCCCTACTCTTACATCTGAGGAGGCTGCTGATAGAGTCCCAGTCCTGCGACAGAAGTTTAAAAGTGTCTACATCGACACACTCGAGTTCCATGTTGGAGCTTGGAGGCTCCATACGTTTCATAGTCACCTACTTTAATCGTCACGGTCTGGCCACTTTGCTTACTTCTTTTGTATCATATATGTGTGCATCCCTGTAGGCTGCGTATGCCTTCACCTTGTCATCTTTGCATCCCTCACAATACTGTATGGGGCTTTGAAAGCAGCACACGCAATGGGTTATGATGTTAAATTGGCTAGTCTATAAGTTTCTTTATGTGCCTAAAAAGTGAAAGTGAAAGTCACTCAGTCATGTCTGACTCTGCGACCCCATGGACTACACAGTCCATGGAATTCACCAGGCCAGAATACTGAAGTGAGTAGACGTTCTATTCTCCAGGGGATCTTCCTGACCCAGGGATCCAACCCAGGTCTCCCGTGTTGCAGGCAGATTCTTTAGCAGCTGAGCCACCAGCTGAAGTAAATATTAAATGAAGGAGACCGAGACTCAAACACTTAAACTTTAAGACATTGTGGTATGAATTCTATTGCACATGTGCTTCTACTATTAATAATGAGGCAGTGAACAGTGAGGAGAAAGGCACCACGAAGCCCATTCTCCTGAACTGCACTCCTTGGCATTCTCAGATTACTGCTGTTGGAACTTCCTACTAGTTTCTAACCTTGAGGACAGGAACTGGTGTTTTCTCTGTTGGTTATCTAGAGCCTAGCATATTTTCTGGCATTCAGTTCCTGAAACTTGAAAAATATGCGTTGACTGTGCTAAGTTCTCAGCATTTCCTCTTATACTGCTATTACTGGTGCTTGTTATGGACCTCCATGCGGTTCTTATTGCAGGTTATATCTGGCTGCTGCTCCTGGGTTCCCTGGTTCTGATCCAATATTTTCTTTTGCCAGTTTCATCTCTTCCAGCCCCTGCTTTGCACAGAGTATACTTCTGTGATTGGAAGTACAGCTGGGAGGAAGGTAAGGGATGTGGGAGCATGGGCATCGTTGTTTCTCCTGAGTGTTAGAAGTGTGGTGAAATGAAGTTTGAGGAAGCAAAGTCTGGAGGTAATCAGGTGTAAGCCTCCAAGAGTCATTTCAGTGTAGCATGGAATTGTGATAACATGTATGAAACTCTGTCTACTAGGGAAGTTCATGAAAGATTCAGGTTTACTGGAGGCTGGTTATATAGGCACTCTTTGCCTAAAACATTGTCAAATTCCAGACTCCCAGAGGAAAGCAGATGTTCTTCACAAACCACATTGTGTCTACAAACTCTTAAGACACAGAGAGGCCTTCTTATCAGTTAAGGAATGATGGAAATCCTCCTGAAATCCAAATTCCCAAATGCTAGCCAAGAGTCAGTTCTACAATCAGGCCTTTCTAAGGATAGCAGTCTCAGGCTTGCTGTGTTAATCCCTTTTTTCAGACCCCTTAGCTTCTGACTTGTGGGTGGGGTTGGTAAAACCTTGGTAAAGCATCTGCCTGCAATGCAGGAGACCCGGGTTCAATTCCTGGGTCGGGAAGATCCCCTGGAGAAGGAAATGGCAATCCACTCCAGCACTCTTGCCTGGAAAATCCCATGGATGGAGGAGCCTGATAGGCTACAGTCCACGGGGTCGCAAAGAGTCGGACATGACTGAGTGACTTCACTTTCACTTTACAGATCTTACAGGATGAAGGAGGAGTGGCTCCCATCTTATCTCCATTTAATTCACCACCCTGGCTCCTGCAAAATTTAGACAGAGGCTGCAGGATGACAGAAGACTAAAGCAAATTCAACCAAGGAGTAGCCCTGACAATGGCCGAGTGCCAGCTGTGACATCTTGCTAGAGTCGATTAACATGGCTCTGGGTGCACGGTAGGTGACCCAGTGATCAGCTGGGTGCCTGCTTTACCATCCCTATTGAAAACAAACAAACAGGATCAGAAAACAGATCATATTAACATGGAACTAACAAAAAGCAACATTAACAGCCCAGGTTATAACTCTCTTGTTTCTGTTATAATTGAAAGAGACCTAGACCATGTAGATATTCTACAGAAATTCACTATATTGATAGATTATGTTAATCAAATGGGATGAGCAAGCTGTGACTAGTAAATCTGAAGCCTCGATAAAGTATGCTCTAGAGGGTGAGAAACTCATGAAATTCAGGGGTCTGCCACACCAGAAAACGTCTACTTCTGTCTTATTGACTTTGCCAAAGCCTTCGATTGTGTGGATCATGACAAACTGTGGAAAATTCTTAAAGAGATGGGAATACCAGATCACCTTACCTGCCTCCTGTGAAACCTGTCTGCAGGTCAAGAAGAAACAGTTAGGACTGGACATGGAACAAGGGACTGGTTCCAAATTGGGAAAAGAGTATGTCAAAACTGTATATTGTCACCCTGTTTATTTGACTTATATGCAGAGTACATCATGTGAAATGCAGGGCTGGATGAAGTACAACTCGGAATCAACATTGCCAGGAGAAAATGTTGGGTTGGATGAAGCACAAGCTGAAATCAACATTTCCAGGAGAAATATCAACCTCAGATATGCAGGTGATACCACCCTATGGCAGAAAGTGAAGGGGAACTAAATAGCCTCTTGATGAAAGTGAAAGAGGAGAGTGAAAAAGCTGGCTTAAAACTCAGCATTCAAAAAAAAAAAAAAACCAACAACAAAAAAACTCAGCATTCAGAAAACTAAGATCATGGCATCTAGTCCCATCACTTCATGGCAAATAGATGGGGAAACAGTGGAAACAGTGAGACTTTATTTTTGAGGGCTCCCAAATCACTGCAGATGGTGACTGCAGCCATGAAATTGACTCTTGCTCCTTGGAAGAAAAGCTATGACCAGCCTATATAGCATATTAAAAAGCAGAGAAATTACTTTACTGACAAAGGTCAGTACAGACAAAGCTATGGTTTTTCCAGTAGTCATGTATGGATGTGAGAGTCGGACCATAAAAAAAGCTGAGTGCCAAAGAATTGATGCTTTTGAACTGTGGTATTGGAGAAGACTCTTGAGTTCCTTCGACTGCAAGGATATCAAACCAGTCAATCCTAAAGGAAATCAGTCCTGGATATTCATTGGAAGGACTGATGCTGAATCTGAAGCTCCAATACTTTGGCCACCTGATGCTAAGAACTGACTTGTTGGAAAAGACCCTGATGCTGGGAAAGATTGAAGGCAGGAGGAGAAGGGGATGATTGAGGATGAGATGGTTGGATGGCATCACCGACTCGATGGACTTGAGTTTGAGCAAGCTCTGGGAGTTGGTGATGGACAGGGAAGCCTGGCATGCTGCAGTCCACGGCGTTGCAGAGTCAGACATGATTTAGTGGCTGAACTCAACCACACAAGGAAAATTTGAGGCGGGGGGTAGAGAGTCCAGTGACCAGGGGCACGCCTGACCATCCCCTCTGAATAAAAGAAAAATTAGTAGTACAACTTCTATCTCTCACTATGAATGTGAAGTGTGAATGTGAAAGTTGCTCAGTCGTGTCCAACTCTTTGCATCTCCATGGACTGTAGCCTGACAGGCTCCTCTGTCCATGGGATTCTCCAGGGAAGAATACTGGCTGTTCCCTTCTCCAGATCTTCCCAACCCAGGGATTGAACCCAGGTCTCCTGCATTGTGGGTGGATTCCTTAACAGCTGAGCCACCAGGGAAGTGAAGTGAAGTCACTCAGTCGTGTCCGACTCTGCGATCCCATGGACTATAGCCTACCAGATTTTCCCGTCCATGGGATTTTCCAGGCAAGAATACTGGAGTGGGTTGCCATTTCCTTCTCCAGGAGATCTTCCCAACCCAGGGATTGAACCCGGGTCTCCCACATTGTAGGCAGACGCTTTACCGTCTGAGCCACTAGAGAAGCCCCCCA
Organism: Ovis aries; assembly: GCF_016772045.2. NCBI lineage: Eukaryota > Metazoa > Chordata > Mammalia > Artiodactyla > Bovidae > Ovis > Ovis aries. Next base: position 91,130,650 of record NC_056059.1, on the reverse strand, counting down.
CTATGAATAAGGAAGCACGATGCTTAATAAGCATCTCTAGGTTCTGATGGTAGCACATTTCAAGTCTAAGAATACTGCCCTTGCCTATATACTGGTGACATAAGGCTGCCAGTTTTGAGTGAGGCTGAAAGGAGAGGGCTGAAAGGGGTCTATGGCAGATGCACACTGTGGTGGAAGCAGGCCTGCCACTTGGGTTACCTAATCGAGCGGACTCTAAAAGACAGCAGAGTTATTGGTGGAGGGAAAAAAAGGCAAAATTAAAGCAAAACCACTGTATATATACTCTTGATTTTTGTCTGCTCATTTTATTGAACAACTGAGTGAATAAAAACCACATAGAGCACATTACTAGAAAAAATATTTTATTTTTCAAATACATAATGGATTTTTATCAATTATTTCTTTTATATTCTTAAGACTAAATATATATAAATATTAATAATTTCATCTTTTCTCAAATTAATGACAATGGTATAATTGTGATTATCTTTTAGCAACCAAAGTCTATTTCCAGAGGTTTGAACTTGATATGAGAAAAACACTGTATCAAGTCCATTGTACCTGATTTGGTGCTGAGGTTGAACTGGTGTAATGGTTTGCTCCAGGATCCAGAGGCTATTGTAAGCTTGAAAGCAAAGTGAAACCCTTAGGTTGACCTTGGCTGCTTGAGGATCCTCTGGATGGGGGTGAAGGGTGCCTAGCTCTGTTTTGCACAGGACGGCTCATCCTCAGGCTAAGCTGGAATCTCTGGGAACAGTGTGTGTGTGTGTTAGTTGCTCAGTCGTGTCTGACTCTTCGCGATCTCATGGACTACAGCCCACCAGGCTCCTCTGTCCATGGGATTCTCTGGGCAAGAATACTGGAGTGGGTTGCCATTTCCTTCTCCAGGGGATCTTCGTGACCCAGGGATTGAACGCAGGTCTCCTGCACTGCAGGCAGATTCTTTACATCTGAGCTAGGGAACTGAGGTATGCGCACGTTCAGGCATTTGCCTGGATGGAAGGTGGGGAGGACTCTACTCATGTCACATTTCTACTGGCAATCCTTTCTCCATAAGGGCAAACGGGCAGCTCTGGATTCTTGACGATACCAATACTTTGCCCACAGCTCACTCTTCCTCAATGACACTAAGACCAATGAAAAAGAAGACAAAATCTTAGTTCACTGTGAACACAGAACACCAGTAATAAAAGTGACTGTGGTAACTGTGATGACAGTGGCAGAAACTGGGAACGGACTCTTGGAAAGGTCTTGGGCTTGATTTATTTTAAGCAGCCAGGAGAGATCTAGAATTTGGACATGCAGTGTTTGGATCTATCCTTTTATTTTTCTCCATTGCCCACTGACTTTAGAAACCTAAGATCATACCCAAGCTTCCATTAGCGTGTCCAGCATAAATAGAAAATTAAATAACTCAAATAAATAAAGGGTAGCTAAAGAACACTTTAAAGGTAGTAAAAACATAGCACCTCACTGGTTTCTTAGCATAATGCTAATCTTTCAAATGTGGGTAAAATTCCATTTAGTGGGAAGATTCGGAATCTTACATAAAAATACAACATGCATTATATATTTCTTGAATATAAAAAATTCAAGCAACTGTATCCTTACTGATATTAGTATAACATAAAATTATAATGAATGTTTTAACACAAAATGCAGTTCATTTCTAGTTAACATAGTGAAATAACTGATATTCAAATTCTAACTATTATAGCACAGACATATGAATGGAGCTTATGTATATACATATGCTTCAAAGTAGCATTTGCTTTGGGGCTAGTACTTTTTATTCTAATGCACAGTATTTATGACTCATTTCAGTTGTTTTTACTAAGAAATCAGGAGATAAATTTCTGACTCTTGGATCAGTCAGAAAATAACTAAAAGTTATTCATCTATAAATTCAGTAAGAAGTTATTCTAAAATTGTTACTTATCTATTTCTCTAAATGAAATCTCAAATAGCAATCTTGTCTCCTAATTAAAGGAAAATATTATAACCCTCTTTCTAATTCCTATTTTAACTAGAAGAGCCACATCATTATTTTAAATGGTTTCTTCTGTATTTTTTACTTTAAAAAATGTTAGTAATACTACTTTCTGTAAAATACAAAACAGCATTAAAAGTATCCAGTTACTACTGGCATTCAGATTTTGAAGATATACCTTTACGATGAAATAACAGTCATGAAACAAAATGTTCAGAAGAACTGTCAGTAACCTTTAAAAATCAGATTTATGATCCTCTTTAAAAATTTGTTAAAGCGATGCTGGTTTACATCAAAGTGCTCCTAGTGAGGAGAAATGATGTACCGTATTGAAAAAATAAGACCTCATCAGGGGTTTTAACTTGGCTCCGAACAACCTTAAGAGCCAAAAGATCTGCACCATATGTTGTTCTCAAGGTTACTACCATGGGATGCCTTGTAAAAACATCTTTTGGTATTACTGATAATAAAAGCACCTTGAATTGGATTCTAGATGGACATGTGTTATAAGCAAAGATACTCCTTTGAAGCCAAAAATCTGATGCTGCTGAAGTGTCCACTTTCGACTAAAAGCTTAATGTAGCTGATCTAAAATCATTTCCTTAGTCCTACAGAATTTTCTTGATCTCTTAACATTTTAAAATAGTGACCTGGCACTAGTTTAGGTCTCAAAGTGTTCATCATTTGGTAGTGTCTGACTCTTTGTGACCCTATGAACTGTAGCCCGCCAGGCTCTTCTGTCCGTGGAATTTTCTGGACAAGAATACTGGAGTGGGTTGCCATTTCCTTCTCCAGGGGATCTTCCTAACCCAGGGATTGAACCCAGGTCTCCTGCAATGTGGGTAGATTCTTCATCTCTGAGCCAGCAGGGAAGCCCATATAGTTTAGGCCTATAAAAACATAACTCTCACAAATTACTCCAAAACATGATAACTAGCACAAAATTTTTATGTATCTTTAAAAAAAAGCCTTTGGATAATAACTCTAATGCATCAGGCTGCAGAGGACCCAAAGGGCACTCTAAATGATGGAATGATGGACATTATTTAATGATGGTAAATGAGAATTATTTCCTTAAAAGCCAATATCAACTTTACCAATTTTAAGTAGAACATAACATGAGATTATTTCATGAAATATAGTTTTGTTCTATGCTCTCCTGACACCAGTCCCAACAGAAAGCTTCCAGTCTTTTTGCTGTTTCTTGACTGATGAGACATTCATCCTTTAATTCCCTGATTGTCTTCCTCAATGATTTTTGGAAACGTTTTTCTCGGTCTAGAACATTCTGCAGACTTTTCTTGGTATCCTCTAGCTCGCTGATCACATGATCTAATTTATGCTTAAGTTTCTTTGGGCTGTCCATCACACTGTAGCTATGTTCCTAAAAACATAAACACCAAGTTATTAAACCAGACAGACAAGCAGTTAGATAAAAAATTGTAACTAGGCCTCAGTTATTTCTCCAAATACTATGCTTAGAGAACATTTTTAAGTTGGTGATACGAAGAGGTTCAAAGACCACAGGGAGAGGACAGGGATATTTCAGGTGCCTAGAGTCCCCATCTTTGTCTAAGGTCTGGCATACACGAGGGCAGAATCCTGGGGGGAAGGCACTTCTCACCTGGAGGTAGGCATCTGCTTATGAACAAACAGCATGACACTCAAAACGACCATAACAGTTTTGGTCCCTAAGTGTGGGCCGCTAAGTTTAAGTTTTACCTATCAAAAAAACTTACGTTTTTAACCTTTTAACGGAATTGCTTTATTTGATGAATATTTCACTTTATAAGGGATGACAGGAAAGCACTGAAGCAGGTCCTCAGGCTGGGTGTGATGGATTTAGAGAGGACTCTGGTCTTGGATTTATAAAGAGATAATTTAAACACTCAGTACTTATTTTGGTTATGGTATGTTTGTTGGGTATTTTTTCATTCGAAAACACCACTGACATAATTTTGAAAAGCTGTTACTTAAAATTAGTGAAAATGACTTTGCTTTCAGCTTTGTGAAAATTAGTGAAAATGACTCTGCTTTCAGCCAAGATGAAATAAGAGACTGGATTGACAAAAGAAACCCAGGACTTCCCTGGTGGTAAAAGGCTATCTGCCTGCTAAGGCAGGAGACTGGGAAGACTTCACATGCTGTGGAGCAACTAAGCCCGTGTGTCATAACCACTGAGCCTGCACTCTAGGGCCTGCAAGCTGCAACTACTGAAGCCCAAGTGCCCTAGAGCCTGTGTTCTGCAACAAGAGAGAAGCCATCTCAGTGAGGCCAGTGCACTGCAATGAAGAGCAGCCCCTGCTCACTGCAACTAGAGAAGGCCTGTGTGTGGCGACGAAGATGCAGCAAGACCTCAACACACAGCCAAAAGGTATTAAAACAGTTTTGCACATAAGGACATCAGGCAAGGAAGGCAGAGACTGCAGAGAGATGGGAAACAAAGAGATGAGCCTTATGACTGCCCAACTTACTGCCTTGAGAGAGTTCTAGGCGTCAGTGCAAGGAGAGGAAACCCAGGCAGAGCAGGTTGGTCAGAGTTGAGGAGGTAGTGCAAAGTATTTGGGGAGACCAAGGTGGCTACAGTTTACAGAACAAAGTATCGATAGGAGAGAGGAGAACCTGGAGATCTTCAGAAGCTCCCTGTCAAGTATTGCCCTGAGTAAGATCAGAGTATGTGTGTAGGGAACTGCTCAAGGCTGAGGAAAGAGTGGCCAGAAAAGATCAGGAGTACCCTGAGCTCACAGATTTCACTCCCACCAGCCAGACCAGATTCATGGGGAACTGCGAAGAGTACACAGAAGAGTCTTGCCTCAGTGGTGGAGAACAAATAGCCTGAGAATTTCTGGTCCTGCCTAAAAAAAGCAAAACCTGAAAGGACCAAATTGTTTCCAAATAACTATACCTCATAACAATGCTCAAGCATACAGGACACAAAAATATCCAGCATCCAGTGAAGCAAAATCCACAGTAAGTGGCACACAAAATTTACCAGGCATGCAAAACAGCAGAAAATATGAGCCATAACAACAGAGAAACCAGTCCATAGAAACCAACCCAGAACTAGCAAATGTTAGAATCAGTAGATGAGGAAATTAATGAAGTTATTAAAACTGTATCATATACGTTAGAAAGTTAAGCAGAGACATGAAAGACATAAAAAAGAATCAAATAGGACACCTGGACTTAAAAATTACTATGTGTGAAGTGAAAAATATATTAAAGAGAACTAATGGCAAATTTGAAGAAGGCAATGGCACCCCACTCCAGTACTCTTGCCTGGAAAATCCCATGGACGGAGGAGCCTGGTGGGCTGCAGTCCATGGGGTCGCTGAGGGTCAGATACGACTGAGCGACTTCACTTTCACTTTTCACTTTCATGCATTGGAGAAGGAAATGGCAACCCACTCCAGTGTTCTTGCCTGGAGAATCCCAGGGACGGGGGAGCCTGGTGGGCTGCCGTCTATGGGGTCACATAGAGTCAGCACGACTGAAGCGACTTAGCAGTAGCAGCAATGGCAGATTAGAAATTTCAGAAGATTGGTGAAGGTGAAGATACAGCAATAGGAACTATCCAGAATGGACTACAGAGAGAAAAGGGAGTATTTAAAACACAAAAAAATGAACAGCATGAGTGAGAGGTGGCACAACTTCTGACAGCCCAATATACGTGTAATTAGACTCCCCAAAGGAAAAGGAAGAAAAGTTGAGGAAGAAAGAAATATCTGAAGAAATCATGACTGAAATTTTTCCTAGTTTGATAAAAGCTATAAACTCACAGATAAAGAAACAATAAATCCCAAGCATAAGAAACATAAACAAAGCTAAACTACGGTATAATCAAATTATTTAAAACCATTAGCAAAGAAAAATTTTTAGCAAAGGAAAAAGATAAGAATGATACATTTTTGATTAGCAAGCATGCATATGAGAATATAGTGGAGCAACATCTTAAGAAAACTAACAACAAACTCCCAAACTGTCAACCCAGAATTTGTCAATATCTTTCAAAAATGAAGACTAAATGATTGTTCAGAATTTTCCAAACTAAATAATGACTATTTAGAAGACTAAGTAATGATTTTATAAAAGCTGAAAGAATTTATCACCAGCATAGCTGCACTATAAGGAGTATTAAAGTTAAGTCCCTCAGGCAGAATGATACCTGATGGAAATATGGATTTACACAAAGGAATGAAAAGCCCTGCAGTGGCAACTATATGGGTAGCATTTACCTTTTTTTCTTATTATTTAAATCTTTTTAAAAGATAATTTACTGCTTAAACAAAAATAATATCAATGTAATATGTGGTTCATAGCATATGTATGACAGCTGTAGCAAAAAGGTTGGAGAAGAGAAATAAAAGTATACTATGGTAAGATAAGTATACTATACACTAAGTGGAATAATACCACTTATCATGTAGCCTGTGGTAAGTTAAACATGGATGTTATAGACCCAAAAGCAACTAACAGTTATGGCGAATGAATCAAAAAAAGGAGATAAGATGGAATTATAAAAAAATTTAATTAATTGAAAAGAAGACAAAAAAAAGAAAAAAATGAGAACAAAGACTAAATGGAATAGGAAATAAGTATGATGACAGACTTAAACCAAACCATATCCTATTAGATAATTTGATATAAGGTAACATGATAATCATATTATTATAATGATGCTAAAGCTGATGAAACTCCAGTACTTTGGCCACCTCATGTGAAAAGTTGACTCATTGGAAAAGACTCTGATGCTGGGAGGGATCGGGGGCAGGAGGAGAAGGGGACGACAGAGGGTGAGATGGCTGGATGGAATCACTGACTCGATGGACGTGAGTCTGAGTGAACTCCGGGAGTTGGTGATGGACAGGGAGGCCTGGCATGCTGTGATTCATGGGGTTGCGAAGAGTTGGACATGATTGAGCGACTGAACTGAATTGAATTGAGTTTAAATAATCCAAATAAAATGTAGAAATTATATATAGAAAAGATGAGTGATTATAAATAACCAAGTTATATTAAAAAAAATCAAGAACCAAAAGTACACGCCGCCAAGAAAAAACACATCTTAAAAACAAAAAGAAACAAATAGGTTGAAACTAAAGGTTTCAACTAGGATAACACTAATAACAGATAACTACGGTGGGTATGTTACTATCAGACAAAGTAGATTTCAGAGCAAAGAATATTACCAGGGATAAAGAAGGCCATTTCTTAGTAATAAAGGGGTCAATTTATTAAGACATAAGAATTTTCTTTTCCAATGGGTTTGAATAATTTGATTATGATGTAGCCTAGTTTAGTTTTCTTCATGTTTCCTGTGCTTGGGATTGCTGAGCTTTTTATCTGTGGGTTTATAGTTTTTATCAAACCTGGAAAAATTTTGGCCATGATTTCTTCAAATATTCCTTTCAACTTTTCTTCCTTTTCCTTTGGAGAGTCTAATTACATGTGCATTGGGCTGTCTGAAGTTGTGCCACTTCTCAATGATGCTCTGTTCATGTTTTTCAGTTTTAAAATATTCCTTTTTCTCTCTGTAGTCCATTCTGGATAGTTCCCATTGCTATATCTTCACCTTAACTAATCTTTTCTTCTGAAATATCTAACATGCCATTCAGTTCAGTTCAGTCACTCAGTTGTGTCCGACTCTCTGCGACCCATGGACTGCAGCATGCCAGGCCTCCCTGTCCATCGCCAACTCCCCAAATTTACTCAAATTCATGTCCATTGAGTTGGTGATGCCTTCCAACCATCTCATCCTCTGTTGTCCCCTTTTCCTCCTGCCTACAAACATGCCATTAATTCTCTCCAATATATTTTTCAATTCACACACTGTAAGTTTTTTCTAATTCTTAGTTTTGCTTATATGGATGATAGATGTTCATCTAAACTTACTTACATCATGAAGTGATGATCACTTCATGATGAATGTAAACTAAATCATTACTGTACACTTTAAACTTATACAGTGATGTATGTCAATTATAGCTCACTAAAACTGAAAGAATAAAACAGAAAGGTACTTCCTCAGTCTGATAAAGGGCAATTATGAAAAATCCACAGTTAACATCATATGAATATCTTCAATGGTGAAAGACTGATGCCTTCCTCCTAAAATCAGGAGCAAAGCATAAAGATCAGTTCTCAGTACTTCTACTTAGCATAACTTTGGAGGTTCAAGGTAGTGCAATAAAGCAAGAAAAAGAAATGAAAGGTATTTACATTGGAAAAGAAGAATTAAAACTGTTTTTAATGATAGACATCATGATTATCTTTGTAGAAAACCTGACAGCCTTTACAAAAAAGCTTTGATAATTAATGTGTGAGTTTAGCAAATTTGACAGATACAAGACTCATATACAAAGGTCAATTTATTTCCATATACTAACAGTAATTAAAACAATGCCATTTATAATAGCATCCAAACATACAAAGTACTTAGGGATAAACCTGACAAAAGAAATGAAAGACTGTACACTGAAAATGACAAAACCCTGCTAAGAAAATTTAAAAGTTTAAATATACGAAGTGATGGGCTGGAAGACTTAAAATAGTTTTATTAAGATGTCCATTCTTCCCAAATGGATCTGTAGGTTCAACAGAATCCCAGTCAAAACTCCAGCAAGAATTTTGTAGAAATTTATGAAAATGATTCTAAAATTTATATAAAAAGGCAAAGGACCAAGACTATCCAAAACAACTTTGAAAAAGAACAAAGTTGGAAGATTTAACACTGATAAACACTGCCTGATTTTAAGCATTATTATAAAACTATAGTAATTAAGATAGTAAAACAGATCTGGATTCTAGGCTTGATTCTAACATGAAAAAGCAATCAGATGAATAAATAAATGCAAGCTTCAATACTGTGTGTATGATAGTCCTTCAAGAAAACCTAAAGACATAGTTATTTTTAAAATTAGATATTTCCACATAGAACCTACAATACCAATAACTAAAGGGAAGAATTATTTATTGTATTTTATTGGTTGACATTACTTTGCTAACAAAGGTCCGTCTAGTCAAAGCTATGGTTTTTCCAGTAGTCATGTATGGATATGAGCTGAACCATAAAGAAAGCTAAGCACTGAAGAACTGATGCTTTTGAATTATGGTGTTGGAGAAGACTCTTGAGAGTCCCTTGGACTGCAAGGAAATCAAACCAGTCAACCCTAAAGGAAATCAGTCCTGAATATTCACTGGAAGGACTGATGTTGAAGCTGAAGCTCCAATACTTTGGCCACCTGATATGAAGAACTGACTCACTGGAAAAGACCCTGATGCTGGCAAAGACTGAAGGCAGGAGGAGAAGGGGACGACAGAGGATGAGACAGTTGGATGGCATCACTAACTTGATGGACATGAGTTTGAGCAAGCTCTGGGAGTTGGTGATGGACAGGTGTACTGGTATGCTGCAGTCCATGGGGTCACAAAGAGTCGGACACAACTCAGCAACTGGACTAAACTGAACTGACTGGTTGAAATATTTTTGTGAAAGCATTCTTTGAATTAAATATGTATATATAAATTATAATGGCCCTTGGAAGCAATATTACTTTTGGTTATTATATATTAAAAAAAAAATCTCAAAAACCTGTAAGTCCTAGTTTTTCAGTAAGATTTTAAAAAGCTTAATCCGAAGGGAGAGGGCAGTTCATCTTTAAAATATCAACTTTAGCCCAGTAATTTTACTTACAAAAATGAACTGAGACTGGAATTCTTCAACACACGAGGAAGCATCAACAAGCTTGTGATTGTGGTTTGTAACTGGAAGGGCTTTGAGGGTGAAGTTTTTCCTATAATGAAGCTTTTCTCTTTTCCCCTGTTAAGAATAGTTAACTGTTAATCAATCATTGTAGATATTTCTGTCCTTTTGTAAACTTTTAAATTTCTTTTTTTGTAGTAAAATTATTATATATATTTTTAGTGGAAATTGCTTTTAAAAGTCAGTAAAGTTTAAATTCACTGAGATTACTTTAAAGGAACTTCCCTAAAATAACTTTAAAGTTTACCTAACATGAATTTTCCTTAAAAAACAATGATAGTGAGGGGAGATACATCCTACAAGGTATTAAAAATATCCTACAAGGTAATGATATTTAAGATAGTGTACTATTCTTTTGGCTTCCCAGATGGTTCAGTAGTTAAGAATCTGCCTGCCAAGCAGGAGGCACAGGAGATATGGGTTCTAACCTTGGGTTAGGCGACTATTCTCTAAGAAAAATATGAGTAGATCATGTAGATAAGAGCCTTCAGGATAAAAAATGGCATTCTAAATAAGTAGAGAAAGGCTATAAATCATGAAAAATGAACTAATTATGAAAATGTTATATCCTTTATGTACAGTAAATCACAATGAACTTCTATATAATGAAAATTCATGTAAGAATGAAAACAATGAGGAAGTAGAAAAATACATGGGAAATATTTATAAAATCTTAAATCAGACAGCACAAGAGAAAATATAGGACTACTTAAAAAAATGTATTTCACACAAAACAAACCAACACCATAATTAGAACTAAAGACAAAGAACAAAAAGTAACTGCAACATAGTTAAATGATTCATACCCTCAATATCTATTGTTGTTACAAAACAGCTTAGAAAAACATAAAACTAGAAGACTTGAATAAGTTATTCACAAAAGAAGAAGTAAAACTGTCTAATGAACACAGGAAATAATGCATAAATGCACTAATATTCAAAGATGAATTAAAACAATAAGATGTCATCTATGCCTATCAATTTCAGCAAAGGTTAAAAACATAACTTACACTGAGGATTAGGATGGACACTTTAATGCATAACTATTAGTATGGCAGTAGACTGATACAAACTTTATGATGGGCTTTTGGGAGGCTTGTATCAAAAGCAAAAGACTTAAAAATGTGTGTAATTTTTGGTCTAGCTATTTTATTTCCAGGTAATTAGTTTGGGGAAATAAGGATATGTACATAGATTCAGCTACAATAACGTTCATTCTAATGCATTTTAAAACAGTGGAAGATGATAATCTATATACAATAGTAAGGATTGATTACATGAAGTATTTATTGTCCATACATTGGATCAACCACTATATGGTCATTAAAAATGTACTGTAAAGGTGACATCACTAAATATGAGAAAGGATATAGAATCATAGGAACTCTTATAAGTTGATGGTGGGGGTATAAGTTGGTAAAACCACTTTCGAAAACTATGGTGATATCTACTCAAGCTGATCCTAGGATTCAGCAATTCCACTTCTAACAGAAATGTACATATACTCTGTAGAAATGTGTATATTTAACTGCATCAAAAGGCATGGACAAAAATGTTTGTAGTTGCACCATTCATAATAGCTCCAAAGTGAAAATCCAAACATTCATCAACAGTAGAATAGAAATTATAGTTTATTTATACAATGTGCTGAAGAACTGATGTTTTTGAACTATGGTGCTAGAGAAGACTCTTGAGAGTCTCTTGGACTGCAAGGAGATCAAACTAGTCAATCCTAAAGGAAATCAACCCTGAATATTCATTGGAAGGATTGATGCCGAAGCTGAAATTCCAATACTTTGGCCACCTGATATGAAGAGCTGACTCACTGGAAAAGACCCTGATGCTGGGAAAGATTGAGGGTAGGAGGAGAAGGGAGCAGCAAAAGATGAGATGACTGGATGGCATTACTCACTCAATGGACATGAGTTTGAGCAAACTCTGGGAAATGGTGAAGGACAGGGAAGCCTGGTGCACTGAAGTTCATGAGGTCACATAAAGTTGGACATGACTTAGCACTGAACAACAAATACAATAGAATATTACAGTGCAAAGAAAATACACGGACTAGTACCACATGCTGCAATGTGGATGAATCACAAGAACAAAATGTTGAGTGAAAGCAGCCACAGAACAGAGTATGTACTATACGACTCCATTTACAATAACCGACAGTGATAAAAGTCAGGACAGTGCTAATTTCGAGGGTGTAGGGACTGAGAAAGAGCATGAGGGAAGCTTCTGGGGCACTGAAAATTTTCTCCATCTTGGTCTGAGAGGAGTTACATGAGTGTATTCACTTTGTGAAAGTCCAGTGGTCTATACACTTATGATGTGTGCAATTTGTTAGATGTAGGTTGCCTTCAGTATAAAGTTTAGTTAAAAAAATTGATGCTCCATATAGGATTCTCTTAAAAATGTGATCCATTGAGCTGCAACACAATCATGCAGGGTGCCTATTACAAAATGCAGATCCTAGACTCTGAATCAAATTTTTTGGGAGAGGTGGTTAGGATTCTGCATTTTAAGCCAAGCTCCCTGGATAATATTTAGGTAGACTAAATTTGAAAGCCATTGTTATAGAAAAATATTTAACATCATGGAAAATATTATAATAGTTAAGAGTGAACTTTGGAGCTATAATACCTGGGTGTAAATCTAGCCTCTGCCATTTAACAGCACTGTGACTTGGGGAATGTATTCCAGCTTTCTGGGTCTAAATTTTCTCAAGTAGTCAAATGAGAATAAGATTATTTAACTCTTATGGCAGTTTGGGGGACTAAAAGAGTCAAAATATATGTAAAGTGCTTAGATTAGTGCCTGGCACACAATAAGCACTGTATGAATGTTAAAAAAAGGACAAAGCAAATAATAAAAAGGATATACAATATAATCCTATTTTGTAGGAATATATAAATAGAGATGTATTTATATACAAACATACACATACAAATGACAGAAAAGATCCACATAGAGTGTTAACAGTGTTACTTCTGGATTCTGTGATTTCCTTGTTATTAGGAAATAACTTTTGGAAGTTAGTAATTTATTGTTATTTGACTTACTATGTCCATATTTTTTAAGGTCCGCTTAACATTACAGATGACACCATGGTATCGGAAACAAATCCTTTAGAGCAAATTGCAGAAGATACTGTACATTTATTAATATGGAAGAAACTGAGTCAGTTTCCACTTTATAACTCAAGTACTGAGATACGAACATCTGCAAATGTGGCCAAGACCCCTATGGGAGTAGACATCTTCTGAACTACTTCCTCTGTTTCCAGCTGTCAGGAAGGAGATACCTTTCAATAGGGGTTCATTCCTATTGGTGTGGGAACCACAGGCTCTCCCTGAATTTTCCACATTGGAATCAATCTCTAGAGTTTCTGAAAGTGAGTACGTGTTCAGGTATACAAAGTCAAGAGAGATACTGAGGGTGAAGCAGCTCATCCATGGCACTAAAATCACTGAGAAAAGCCACAGAATACAACTAGAGTTTCCTTAAACAATCCTTTTATTTTCTTTTTTTGACCTCTTCTTTCCTTCTCATCTTTTGGTTTTCTACCTTCCAGTTATACTTAGGTTTTAAGTGTGAATGTATGTGGCTCTCAAAGTATACTCTGTGTCTGTTGCGGCTCTGCTCTTGGCTTTTGCTCCAGTGTGAGGTGCACTGCCAGCCTGGAACTTCAGTTCAACTCTAACATTCCTCCAATTTTTAGACCCAAATCTTGAGCTATACTAACTCAAGTTTGCTTCACCAAATCTTAGTAAGGTACAGATATTAACATTTCTGAAGGGCTACTGGTAAAACACTCTTACTATTCATTAGAAAAGCTTACACAGCAGTTTACAAATCTAAAAAAAACTTAAGAGAATGGTTTTCAAATCAATAAGCAAACAGTAAAAAATGGTAGCAAGTGTGTGAAGGTTCTTAAATAGTCCATAAACAGTGAGTAATGATGGTAAGCAGCATCTGATAAACAAACCTGTAAGTGAGATACGGAATCAAAAATGGAAGGTACGACTCCAGGTTTCAGTTTAATATTTGGAGCACTTCTGTCAAAATCTGTCTTCTTAAAGTGTCTTGAACATAACACATCTCCTTTTTTAGGCTCCCAAATGCCTGCAGCATTCACATCAAGTCTTTTCATTGCTAATACCCATTTTCTTTTGATGTTTTCATCTGTAGGGAATCTAGAAAAAAATACATATTTATGTTTAATTTAACACATATACTTGAATTAAAAAGCTGTGCCGAAATTGATTCTTTAACTGGTTTGTTATTACTTTTGAAACTGGAATATTTAGGAAACCACTGCGATTTACGGTTTTATAACTTTCAGTTTTAACACTCAGATTTCTGTACCAAACATGCTGCAGGCAAATAGCCTTCATTTAATTCTTTCTCATATTATAAAGAAGAAAAGCTTACCAAGACATTTAATACCTTAGAGTAAAATTTACACCTGAAGGTTTTTCTTCATCTATAGATGATGAAGAACATCACTTGGGCCTTTTCCTATCTGATGAATTTATCCCAGATGAACAGAGACACTTGTAGTTCCATTCTTCTATCAGCATCAAAAAGTTGTTTAGTACAACATTTAATACAAAACAAGGAAAAAAAATACAAAACAAGGGTATAAATGCTTGGTGAATGAATGTAGAGAACACCTGCGGAGTTTGCAATTTTGGAGATCAGAATGATTTTGAGATCTGGAAGTTAGCCACATCTTTTCCAATTTTCCAAGCTGGTTCAAGTCTTTTTTGGAATAAAGTGGGGTACACATGTTCATTTTTGATTTCCTTATACTTAGCAAAGTAGCTGGCAGATCTTTCTCTGGCACATAGTACAGTGCCTGGTACAAAAGCAACAAAATAAAACTTCAGCAAATGAATAATTATTAAACCTTATTGCTCCTTCTTTCCTATGCTGTCAGAAGAATGACTAAAATACTAAATTAAGACCATCTTGATTTATCTGGGGAGGCCTTCCAAATAGCTGTGAAAAGAAGTGAAGCGAAAAGCAAAGGAGAAAAGGAAAGATATAAGCATCTGAATGCAGAGTTCCAAATAATAGCAAGAAGAGATAAGAAAGCCTTCCTCAGCAATCAGTGCAGAGAAATAGAGGAAAAGAACAGAATGGGAAAGACTAGAGATCTCTTCAAGAAAATTAGAGACACCAAGGGAAGATTTCATGCAAAGATGGGCTCGATAAAGGACAGAAATGGTATGGACCTAACAGAAGCAGAAGATATTAAGAAGAGGTGGCAAGAACACACAGAACTATACAAAAAAGATCTTCATGACTCAGATAATCACAAAGGTGTGTTCACTCATCTAGAGCCAGACACCCTGGAATGTGAAGTCAAGTGGCCTTTAGAAAGCATCACTATGAACAAAGCTAGTGGAGGTGATGGAATTCCAGTAGAGCTATTTCAAATCCTAAAAAATGATCCTAAAAAAGTGCTGCAATCAATATGCCAGCCAATTTGGAAAACTCAGCAGTGGCCACTGGAAAAGGTCCGTTTTTATTCCAATCCCAAAGAAAGGCAATGCCAAAGAATGCTCACACTACCACACAATTGCACCCATCTCACATGCTAGTAAAATAATGCTCAAAATTCTCCAAGCCAGGCTTCAGAAATACATGAACCATGAACTTCCAGATGTTCAAGCTGGTTTTAGAAAAGGCAGAGGAACCAGAGATCAAATTGCCAACAACTGCTGGATCATCAAAAAACCAAGAGAGTTCCAGAAAAACATCTATTTCTGCTTTATTGACTATGCCAAAGCCTTTGACTGTGTGGATCACAATAAACTGTGGAAAATTCTGAAAGAGACGGGAATACCAGACCACCTGACCTGCCTCTTGAGAAATCTGTATGCAGGTCAGGAAGCAACAGTTAGAACTGGACATGGAACAACAGATTGGTTCCAAATCAGGAAAAGGAGTACATCAAGGCTGTATATTGTCACCCTGCTTATTTAACTTCTATGCAGAGTACATCCCGAGAAACGCTGGGCTGGAAGAAGCACAAGCTGGAATCAAGATTGCCGGGAGAAATATCAATAACCTCAGATATGCAGATGACACCGCCCTTATGGCAGAAAGTGAAGAGGAACTAAAAGCCTCTTGATGAAAGTAAAAAAGGAGAGTGAAAAAGTTGGCTTAAAGCTCAACATTCAGAAAACTAAGATCATGGCCTCTGGTTCCATCACTTCATGGGAAATAGATGGGAAACAGCGGAAACAGTGTCAGACTTTTTTGGGCTCCAAAATCACTGCAGATGGTGACATTGCAGCTATGAAATTAAAAGATGTTTACTCCTTGGAAAGAAAGTTATGACCAACCTAGATAGCATATTCAAAAGCAGAGACGTTACTTTGCCAACAAAGGTCCGTCTAGTCAAGGCTATGGTTTTTCCAGTGGTCATGTATGGAAATGAAAGTTGGACTGTGAAGAAAGCTGAGCACCAAAGAATTGATGCTTTTGAACTGCGGTGTTGGAGAAGACTCTTGAGAGTCCCTTGAACTGCAAGGAGATCCAACCAGTCCATTCTAAAGGAGATCAGTCCTGGGTGTTCATTGGAGGGACTGATGCTAAAGCTGAAACTCCAATAGTTTGGCCACCTCATCCGAAGAGTTGACTCATTGGAAAAGACTCTGATGCTGGGAGGCATTGGGGGCAGGAGGAGGAGGGGACGACAGAGGATGAGATGGCTGGATGGCATTACTGACTCGATGGACATGAGTTTGAGCAAACTCCGGGAGTTGCTGATGGACAGGGAGGCCTGGCGTGCTGCAGTTCATGGGGTTGCAAAGAGTCGGACACGACTTAGCGACGAAACTGAACTGAATTATCTGCAGTACAGCTAAACTTGGTCTGAAGTTGTAATTTATACCTTTTTCTTTGTAACATAAGCTTGATCTATTTTTAAACATTAATATAAACATAAGCTCTATTTATTTCTCTGTAACATAAGCTTGATTTATTTCTAAAGGACAGAATATATTTGAGCAGAGATCCTTGATTTGGATTGTAAACTACAACAACACAATTTCTTTGAAGGTATGTTGAAATGCAAAACAGTAATATTAGCAAAAAGGTGTGATGATATTTTTGTTAACCTGTCTGTGATACCTTTGCAGGTATCTTAAGCTTCTGCACTAATTATAAAAATGTAAAACTGTTATTGTCACTTCAAATATAACTAAAAAGGTTATTAAAAAAGAAGTTGAGAACTAAAGTTCAAAATCAAAGTTCTAGGTGGCATAGCTCAGGGGAAGAGCAACTGGCTGCAAAATTGAAGATTTAAGTAGACCTGTCTTTAGCTTCTTTTAACAGTCAAAAGTACTTGGCTTAACTACAGCAGACTCTTACACGTGAAATGTCAGTCCTTTTAACTTGGAATTTGGTAAACAGCGAGAGGCACATCCAACGGCCGAGCAACATTTCACCATTGTCTCAGCAACTCATAGGAGAACTGAAAGAAAATTAAGGGGGCAAGCGTCAGCAACTTCAAAGCTAAGGGGTACATATTTACCTTTCCCAGTACATTCCACGTAACATTACATGAGGTTAGAAAGCCAAGGGCAAATATTTTCTTCTAAAACCCGCAGCTCTCCTCATAAAATTTTCTAGAGGTTTGGCTCTTTAACAAGGCAGGTCATATTCAGCTGGGCCTTATGTCAGTTTCAGGGGCGGGTACATTTCCCTCCCACCACTTCTAAGAGGCACGTGTTCCCTCATCACCAGATCCTGGCACACTGATGCCTCCTAGAAAGCTCATTCTGAGCTCTCAGCTCAAGCGTTGCTTCCTCAGGGAAACCTTCCTTGACACCGGATTAAGTCAGATTCCCTCTGGTACTAGCTCTCTTGGAACACACACTTCCCCTTCCTAGCACTTCTCCAAGCTGTAAACCTACATGTATTTCAGGGTGTCTGTGGACTCTCTTTCTCCTTCACCAGTCTGAGTTCCCAGAACCGTTTTTGGTCACTTTCGTTTCCATGGCGTAGCTGGTGACTGGCACATAGTAAATGTTAATATACTACTGAAGGAATGAAGAGGAAGTAATGAACAAGGGGACAAAAAGGCATTCGGGTCGCTGACCAGCGCCTGGCTGCTCGGCCGTGGCCGCAAGCGCGCCAGGATTCGCTGTCAGCCGGCAGGCCAGGCAAGAGCTCCGCCCATTTCTCGAGGCTACGGCCGCTGCCGGGAGAGGGAGGGGCCTCCGTGTCACAGGTGTCGCTGAGGCCGGAGAGCGGCCCTTCCCCAGGGGCCACCGGACGTTTCCGCGCTGCTGCGGTTCTCCTCGCCCCGAACCGCGCCCAGGGTGTGGGCGGGTAGCGATGGAGGGAAAAGGGGAGGCAACCTAAGAATTATTACCGTTAGCGGTGAAGGCAGCGACTAACGACGACAACGGAGACTGTGCCTCCTTTCGCTTCCGCCCCGTGGTCCCGGGCGCCGGAAATCCGGCTGCCCCGGGTCACGTGCCCTGCCGCCATCTTGGCTCCGGAGGCCGCTGCAGCCGGGACGGGGTGGGCTAGAGCGGCGCTGCTTTTCTGGGAGTAACTTTTGGCCTGGGGGAAGGGGTCGTGGAGTTTGAGGGGAGGTGGAGGCGATGGCTTCCTCGACGCTGGAAGATGGCGCCCGCGGGCAAGCCCAAAGGCGGCGGGGCTGCGAGCACTATGACAGGGGATGTCTCCTGAAGGTGACGATTTCACTGGGCTCTTAACAGCTTCCGCCGGGCTGGGGGTGGAGTGGGCCGGGACGTGAAGCTTGGGTTAAGTTTGTTGTCGGGCTAAGCTGTTGTCAGGAAAACTTCACCTCTGACTGGCTTCTTGCCGTAAAGAGCATGTTTTGTCAAGGCGACCACTGGCTCCACCTTTGTGTTGTAGTTTGCCAGCAAAGTTCTCGGTGGGCAAAAACCTGGCCTTGCCCATCGGTTACCTTATCAGGGGGTTCATTTATTTAGTGTTTTGGTGCTGGAAGTAGGCAGAGGTAGCCCCGGGCCTGTGCTGGCTTTTCCCAGGATCACTTTCAGGTGTGTGATGAAATAATGGAAGGCGGGTAAGCGAGTGGAGACTCGGAATACACTTTGATCTCCTGTAGTAAATAAGTTTTATAGCTTGCCAGCTTCATTTTAGTGTGAGTAGGCCTAAGTCTGCCAGGCAGAAAACGTAAGCGGAAGGAATGAACTATGTTACAGTAAGTCATGGCATAGGAAGTCTTCAGGAATGAGTGGATCTTAAAGTTCACAGTGTACTGGAAGGTATGATATAAGGTTAGCTTCTTGGCCTAGAGACTTTTTGAGGTACTAGTTAGGGTAAAGCTAAGTTGCTGTAACAAAAAGACCTAGTAGTGATGTGAGTTAAAGAATAAAAGTTTATTTCTCCTCACCTCACAATTCAAGGTGAGTGAATGATCTAGTTTGGTAATGAGGCTGTTTCACATGACCACTCCTTGGACAAATTTTCTCTATTGTGTTGCTAACTATGTTTTAGGGCATATAGTCATCAACTGGGCTGCTGCCATGTCCAGGTTTCATCTGGTGGAAAGGGAGAAGGGAGCGCGGGGGAAGAGACATGCCTAGCTTCTTAATACCTAGGCCCAGGAGAGGCACTGATTTTATTCTGTGTGTATTCTGTTGCTAAGAACTTAAGTCATTTGACCCACAAGTAACAGCAAGGAAACAGTAGTATAGCTGGGCAGTCATGTGTCCAGGAAGAAGGAGAGAGTCGACTTTCTTGTCTTGGACAACTGGAAGTCTTTGCCAATCTTGAAAACAAGGACGTCTTTTACGTTTATTGTGTCCTCCAAACTTTAAGACAGTTGATGTGTGGTAAACTTAAGTGGACTAATGCTTCAGCGTTAAAGTTGGTAAATGAATTTATCTGGAATGTCTTAAGTAGAAATTGCCTGCGTGCTACTTAATGCTGAGAATAAGTTTAGGGTATTGTGAGATTAACTTTTCAGTTTAGGGATGGCCGTCTTTTATAATTCTTGTTTTGAACTGCAGGGTTGTGTTCAACTTGGTAGAGACCCAGATGTTGATGGGAAAACAGTGAAATGTTATGTGTAGTTATCAGTTTACCAAATGATCCATTGGTTGTAATCTTTGATCTTGTTCCAGGAGGAGGAGAAAGAAATTTCTTTTTGCATTATTTCAAACTTGCCTTGTCTTGCTGCTTATGCCTTTTTTTTCTTTTTTCCCTCACCTGGGGATTAGGCACCTTGCTGTGACAAGCTTTATACTTGCCGATTGTGTCATGATAACAATGAAGATCATCAACTAGATCGCTTTAAAGTAAAGGAAGTGCAGTGCATAAACTGTGAAAAAATTCAGCGTGTAAGATTTTATTACATATTTCTATTTTTTTTAAACGTGTACTAATGTGGTTTTAAAAATTTAATAAAGAATATTGCAATAGCCCTTAAAATACGCAGTGTCTTGGGTTTAAATGTAGGAAAACATGTAAAGATAAAACTGCATGTACATTAAGAAAAAATCTGGACATTTAAATTAGTAATTCAAAATGTTTTGGCAAATTGTATATTTTTAGTTATTTTTTGTTTTTTAGGCACAACAGACTTGTGAGGAATGTAGCACATTGTTTGGAGAATATTATTGCAGTGTATGCCATCTGTTTGACAAAGACAAGAAACAGTATCATTGTGAAAACTGTGGAATTTGTAGGTACTGTATGTAAAATGTTCTTTTTAAATTATTTCTAATATATCTTAGGAATAATAATTTTTAAAATCACCTTATTGGAATATAATTATATCGGGGAATGGCTACTACCCACACCAGTATTCTTGCCTGAAGAATTCCATGGACAGAGAACTTTCAGAATTACATCTTATGGGATGCTTTAATGTTAAATGTTCAGTTCAGTAACTTTGACAAATATATCTCCTAACCCTAACCCTAACCATCATCACAAATCAAGGATAAAAAAAAATTTCCATTGCCCTAAAAATTTCTTCATGCCTTCATCATTTAGCCCATCAACAATTGTGTGTTTATTTAAATTTTAAATTTGGGGTAGAAATTATGCTTTTATATGAAGTGGCTTGTAGAAAGCTAAGGTAAAAAATTAGGGTAGATTTTTCCTTTTTGAAAATTAGTTTAAAAATTTATCAAAAGTTTTGATAAAATCAGTATAGGCTTAAGAATTGGATGATACAGGAAAGTAGAAAGAATGAAAATAAAATAGTCTTTAGTCCAGCCACCCACTGACAAGCTACTGTTGACTTGTTGGTGTATAGGAATTTTTTTCTTTCTAAAAATCCTAAAGTGTTACGTCCAGAAGCATATATGTAACAAATGTATGTTTTAAAGTATACTAATACATCAAACCACTGTTTTTAAGAATTAGAATGTTAACCAGTGTTGGAGCTCCAAGTGTCCTATGTCAGTCCTTTCTCCTTGTTTCTATTGGAGAATTTTAAATCACTTTCCATTTTTATGTAGTGTTTTGTTTTTTGGCTGTGCCATGTGAGATCTTAGCTCCCTGACCAGGAATTGAACTTGTGCCCCTTGTGTTGGAAGCTTGGAGTCTTAACGACTGGATCACCAGGGAGGTCCCTTAAGGTGTTTTTAAGGAAGGATAACAAATATACCAAAAGATGTGACAATCATAAGCAAACCCCCTTTTCTAGTTTTTATGTCTAGAAATTTGACTTGGGTCTTTTTAAAATTTTTTATATCTGTAGAAGGAAATGACAGCCCACTCCAGTATTCTTGCCTGGAGAATCCCATGGATGGAGGAGCTTGGTGGGCTACAGTCCACGGGTCGCAAAGAGTCGGAGGACATGACTAAGCGACTTCACTTTCACTTTCCTCTTTGCACACGTGGAATGTAGTAATAATAATTGGTTTCATGTTCTTCTCTGTTAATTCTAACCTCTGTGTCAGTTTGGATTGATTTTGATTGTTCAATTATTTTTTTAGTTGATTTTCTTGTCTTTTGGGTGACTGGTCATTGTTGGATACCAGACATTGTGATTTTTACCTTGTTGGGAACTTTTCATATTCCTGCTAATCTTCTTGAACTTTATTTTGGGATATAGTTAAGTTACTTTGAACAGTTTGATACTTCTGGGACTTGCTTTTATAATTTGTTAGATGGATCTGGAGGTGTGCTTATTCCAGGAGTAATTATTCCTTACCACTGAGGCAGTACCTTCCTGAGGAATCAGCCCAGTACCCAATGAATTCTAAGGTTTTCCAGTCCAGCTAAAGGGAGTAAACACTGATACTGACCGTATCTGAGTGCTGAACACTGTTCCTTCTAGTTCTCTTGAATGGTTCTCTCCCTGGCCTTGGGGGGTTTCTTCACATGCATGAGTTGTTGTGTATCCTGCTAAATACTTGAGGGGTTCCCCTGTGCAGCTCTGTCCTCTCTGGTGCTCTGTCCTGTGAGCTGCAACAGTCTTGGGTTGCTTCGACTCTCAGCTCATCTTCTCCATCAGCAAGTCTTTTTGGCTCTGCTTTTGTTCCTCCAACTTGTCCTACTGCCTGAAAGTGCTCTAGGCAGTAAACTAGGGCAGTTTTAGGGCTCCCCTAATTTGTTTTCTGTATCTCGAAGGTCACTGTCTTTCATTGCTTGGTGTTCAGTGAAACTTGTTTCATATGTTTTGTTTGGGTTGTGTGGTGGTAGTTTTAGGTAAGAGGGTAGATCCAGTCTCTTGTCTGTTATTCTGTCTTGGGCAGCAGTGGAGTCTCCTGCAGGGGTTTTACCTGTCGAATTGGACAGACTGATTGTAAATTTCATCTGAAAGAGAAAATATACAGAGCTGAGCAGATTTTGAAAAGGAAGAACAAGGGGATTGCCTTTCCACATAACCAAAACATGACAAAGTGAGTAATTTAAAAGGTATATTCTTTGTATAAGAATAGACAATAAAGGGAGAAACTCACATATTTAACATACGAATTTATAGCAAAAATGGCATTTCAGATCAGGAGAACAGGTACTAAGATAACTGATTATCCATTTGGGAAACAAAAAATTGATTACTAAAATTCTATGTATTCATTAGAATATGGTTTTAGCATGTTGTAACAGAATGCTAAATAACAAGTGGCTCAAAAAAGACATATATGTTTCTCAGGGAAAAGTCTGAACCGTGTAGTTAAACAGAAGCCCAGGTTTATCTTATTTTTGCCCTGCTATCCATAAGAATGGAGAAGGCAATGGCACCCCACTCCAGTAATCTGCCTGGAAAATCCCATGGACAGAGGAGCCTGGAAGGCTGCACTCCATGGGGTCGCTAAGAGTCAGACACGACTGAGCGACTTCACTTTCACTTTCACGCACTGGAGAGGGAAATGGCAACCCACTCAGGTGTCCTTGCCTGGAGAATCCCAGGGACAGGGGAGCCTGGTGGGCTGTTGTCTGTGGGGTCGCACAGAGTCGGACACGACTGAAGTGACTTAGCAGCAGCAGCATCCATAAGATGCTTCCTTGTCTACACAATTTAAAAGAACTCATATTCTTGTCAGTGGAAAGGGGGAAATAGGTGAAGGGAAGGTACACCCTTTTCTCCGAGGGGCACAAGACAGAATTTCATTTGTGTCTTCTGTTCACGTTTCCAGGGAAGTTGGGAAGTAGTTTTTATTCAGTATAGCCTTGTGCCCAGCTAATATTGTGCAGGAAGAGAATAAGAGAAATTTGGGGACAACTAGCAGTGTCACCTTTACTATACATAGTGGATTTCAAATCGATGAAAGAAAAATATAAAAATTATAAGCCATAGTATTAAAAGTATATAGGAGAGTATGTATATGAGCAATGGGTTTCAAAAATTTTTCAAAATAAGAGGCATATCCTGAGGAAACCAAAAATGAAAAAGACACATGTATCCCATTGTTCATTGCAGCACTATTTACAATAGCTAGAACATGGAAGCAACCTAGATGTCTGTCGACAGATGCATGGATAAGGAAGTTGTGGTACATATACACAGTGGAAAGTTCAGTTCAGTTCAGTCAGTCTGTCAGTCGTGTCCGACTCTTTGCGACCCCATGAATCGCAGCACGCCAGGCCTCCATGTCCATCACCAACTCCTGGAGTTTACTCAGACTCGGGTCCATCAAGTCAGTGATTCCATCCAGCCATCTCATCCTCTGTTGTCCCCTTTTCCTTCTGCCCCCAATCCCTCCCAGCATCAGAGTCTTTTCCAATGAGTCAGCTCTTCCCATGAGGTGGCCAAAGTACCGGAGCTTCAGCTTTAGCATCATTCCTTCCAAAGAAATCCCAGGGCTGATCTCCTTCAGAATGGACTGGTTGGATCTCCTTGCAGTCCAAGGGACTCTCAAGAGTCTTCTCCAACACCACACTTCAAAAGCATCAATTCTTCAGCGCTCAGCCTTCTTCAGTCCAACTCTCACATCCATACATGACCACTGGGAAAAACATAGCCTTGACTAGACGGACCTTAGTCGGCAAAGTAATGTCTCTGCTTTTGAATTTGCTATCTAGGTTGGTCATAACTTTCCTTCCAAGGCGTAAGTGTCTTTTAATTTCATGGCTCCAGTCACCATCTGCAGTGATTTTGGAGCCCCCAAAAATAAAGTCTGACACTGTTTCCACGGTTTCCCTATCTATTTCCCGTGAAGTGATGGGACCAGATGCCATGATCTTCGTTTTCTGAATGTTGAGCTTTAAGCCAACTTTTCACTCGCCACTTTCACTTTCATCAGGATGCTTTTTAGTTCCTCTTCACTTTCTGCCATCAGGGTGGTGTCATCTGCATATCTGAGGTTATTGATATTTCTCCCGGCAATCTTGATTCCAGTTTGTGCTTCTTCCAGCCCAGTGTTTCTCAGGATGTACTCTGCATAGAAGTTAAATAAGCAGGGTGACAATATACAGCCTTGGCGTACTCGTTCTCCTACTTGGAACCAGTCTGTTGTTCCATGTCCAGTTCTAACTGTTGCTTCCTGACCTGCATATAGGTTTCTCAAGAGGCAGGTCAGGTGGTCTGGTATTCCCATCTCTTTCAGAATTTTCCACAGTTTATTGTGATCCACACAGTCAAAGTTTTGGCATAGTTAATAAAGCAGAAATAGATGTTTTTCTGGAACTCTGTTGCTTTCTCGATGATCCAGCAGATGTTGGCAATTTGATCTCTGGTTCCTCTGCCTTTTCTAAAACCAGCTTGAACATCTGGAAGTTCACAGTTCACGTACTGCTGAAGTCTGGCTTGCAGAATTTTGAGCATTTCTTTACTAGCGTGTGAGATGAGTGCAATTGTGCGGTAGTTTGAGCATTCTTTGGCATTGCCTTTCTTTGGGATTGGAATGAAAACAGACCTTTTCCAGTCCTGTGGCCACTGCTGAGTTTTCCAAATTTGCTGGCATATTGAGTGCAGCACTTTCACAGCATCATCTTTCAGGATTTGGAATAGCTCAACTGGAATCCATCACCTCCACTAGCTTTGCTTGTAGTGATGCTTTCTAAGGGCCACTTGACTTCACATTCCAGGATGTCTGGCTCTAGGTGAGTGATCACACCATCGTGATTATCTTGGTCGTGAAGATCTTTTTTGTATGGTTCTTCCGTGTATTCTTGCCACCTCTTCTTAATATCTTCTGCTTCTGTTAGGTCCATACCATTTCTGTCCTTTATCGAGCCCATCTTTGCATGAAATGTTCCCTTGGTGTCTCTGATTTTCTTGAAGAGATCTCTAGTCTCTTCCATTCTGTTGTTTTCCTCTATTTCTTTGCACTGATCACTGAGGAAGGCTTTCTTATCTTTTCTTGCTATTCTTTGGAACTCTCCATTCAGATGCTTATATCTTTCCTTTTCTCCTTTGCTTTTTGCTTCTCTTCTTTTCACAGCTATTATTAAGGCCTCCTCAGACAGCTATTTTGCTTTTTTGCATTTCTTTTCCATGGGGATGGTCTTGATTCCTGTCTCCAGTACAATGTCACGAACCTCATTCCATAGTTCATCAGGCACTCTGTCTATCAGATCTAGGCCCTTAAATCTATTTCTAACTTCCACTGTATAATCATAAGGGATTTGATTTAGGTTATACCTGAATGGTGTAGCGGTTTTCCCTACTTTGTTCAATTTAAGTCTGAATTTGGCAATAAGGAGTTCATGAGCTGAGCCACAGTCAGCTCAGATAATGATAACGGAATATTACTCAGCCATAAAAGGAATGCATTTGAGTCCTAATGAGGTGGAGGAACCTAGAACCTATTACACAGAGTGAAGTGAGTCAGAAAGAGAAAATACCGTATTGCAATGCTTATATATGGAGTCTAGAAAAATGGTAATGAACAATTTATTTATAGGGCAACAGTGGAGAAATAGACATAGAGAGTAGACTTATGGACATGGGGAGAGGGTGAGATGTATGGAAAGAATAATGAAAACTTAATTACATATGTAAAATAGATAGCAATGGGAATTTGCTATATGGCTAAAGAAACTCAAATAGGGGCTCTGTATCAACCTAGAATGGTGGGATGGGGAAGGAGTTGGGATGGAGGTTCAAAAGGGAGGGTACGTATGTATACCTGTGGCTGATTCATGTTGAGGTTTGACAGAAAACAGCAAAATTCTATAAAGCAATTATCCTTCAAAAATAAATAAAAATATTAATTAAAAAAAGGGGCAGAAGCATAAGCCGTAAATGGAAATGTCATGTCTTTTATTACCTAGGAATTAAAATGAATATATGATAAAAGATATAAAAAAGATAGTTGACATACCAAAAAGTAATTTTAATATATACAACTGAAAAAGATTAATATCCAGGATGTATAAAAGTGTTGCTCTCATTTGTGTCTGACTCTGTGACCCCATGGACTGTAGCCCACACAGCTCCTGTGTCCATGGGATTCTCCAGGCAAGAATACTGGAGTGGGTTGCCATGCCCTCCTTTAGGGGATTTTCCTGACCCTGGGATCAAACCCAGGTCTCCTGCATTGCACGTGGATTCTTTACCATCTGAGCCACCAGGGAAGCCAGGATATATAAAGAACTCCTTTAATTAGGTTCCTCAAAAAACTAAAAGTAGAAGTACCATATGATACCATGGGTAGTTCCATTCTTGGGGTGCTATGTGTGTGTGTGCACTTGGTGCTCAGTCTTGTTTGACTCTGCAACCCCATGGACTCTAGCCTGCCAGGCTCCTCTGTCCATGGGATTTTCCAGGTAGGATGGGTTGCCATTTCCTTCTCCAGGGGATCTTCCTGACCCAGGGATTGAACACGAGTCTCTTGTGTCTTCTGCCTTGGCAGGCAGATTCTTTACTCCTGCGCCACCTGGGAAGCCCCCACTCTTGCATACATATCCAAAAAAAGTGAAAACACTAATTCAAAAAGGTACATTTGTTCAGGAGTTTATAATAGCATCATTTACAGTAGCCAATATATGGAAGCGAAGCAAGTGTTCACCAACAGATGAATAAAGAAGATGTGTACACACACACTGTCTTCTCTGTCACACACACTCTGGAATATTACTCAGCATAGTAAAGAATGAAATTCTGCCATTTTCAGTATTGTGGGTGGACCTAAAGAGTATTATGCTTAGTGAAGGAACTCACAGAGACAAATGCTGTATATTATCACTTATATGTGGGGTCTTTTTAAAAAAATTAATGAATATATATAACAAAATATGAACAGGCTTAGTTATAGAAAACAAACTAGTGGATGCTAGGGGGAGAGAGAAGCAGAGAGGGCAAGATATAGAGGTATGGGATTAAGAGATACCCGCTACTGTCTAGGAAATAGATAAGCTGCAAGAATATATTGTGCTTCCCAGGTGGTGCTAAGTGGTAAATAATCCTCTTGCCAGTGCAGGAGATGTGAGAGACGTGGGTTTGATCCCTGGGTTGGGAAGATCCTCTGAGTAGGAAATGGCAACCCTCTCCAGTATTTTCGCCTGGAAAATTCCGTGGGCAGAGGGCCTGGTGGGCTATAGTCCATGGGGTCACAAAAAATCGGACAGGACTGACTGTAGTGAGTTGCCATAAGGAAGCACAGCGTGCTTCCCAGGTGGTGCAGCACAGGGAAACAGTAGCCATTATTTTGCAATAATTTTAAATGGAATCTAATGTATAAAAATACTGAATCACTATGCTACATCCTTGAAACTAATATAATATTGTAAATCAAGCATATACTTGAGTTAAAGAGCTTCTTTAAAGTTATAAAAGACAAATACCCTATTAAGAAAAATGAACCGAGCACGTGAACAGACAATCCACAAGAGAAGTCCAAATAGCTCATAAATAGTAAAATATGCTCTGTGTATCATCATTTGAGAAATTCAAATTAAAGTGATGTTTTTATTTGTCATATAGGTAACCAGTGTTGGCTAGGGTGTGGGGAACATGGGTGCTGTTACACATTGGGGGGAGTATAAATCAGTACTGTCTTTGGAGGTCAGTTTGATAGCATCAGAACTGATGATGCACTGCCTTCTGACCCTACAGTTCCACTTCTAGGAATTTTGTGAAAAATCATCAATATGTAGTTGACTGATATCTGTAAGAGGTATTTATTGTATCATTGCAGTGGCTAAAGATAGTAAGTTTTATCAATAAAAGAATATTAAAAAATTAAGATATATCCATATCATTTAATATTATGTAACTTTGAAGAAGAATAAAGTGGTTCTGTATGTTCTTACATAGAATACTCTCCAAGGAATACTGTTAAGTGAAGAAGAAGTTGCAAAACAGGATAGAATCCATTTGTGTAAAAAATAAAACTCAAAGCGTGTGTATCTGTATGTATGTGTGTATGCAGTTTTATAGAAGAAAAAAATACTTGGAAAGATAGATACCATTCTGTTTGTAGTGCTTGCATTTGGGGAGTGATGTTGGGGAGGTAGGGATTCACCTCATATTCTTCAGTGTGGTTTGAACTTTGTTTATAGTGAATCTGAACTTATATATAATGAGTAACTATGTAATAAAAACATATGTAATCTTTTGTTTTCACATTATTTTTTTAGAATTGGTCCAAAGGAAGATTATTTCCACTGTTTGAAATGTAACTTATGCCTTGCAGTGAATCTCCAAGGGAAGCACAAGGTACGTACTTTAGTTTGTATGATTTAAAAAGTATTATATTTGAAAACAGCTAAAATCCTAATTTGTTTAAAAGCATGCTAACTTTCAGATGTTACTGAGTACTGTCATGTTGCTTTTTATTTTTAAGCAGTATTAAGTAAATGTTCTAAAGTACAGACCTTGGAATATTTGATGTACAGTTCCCTTTTCTTCTCTATAGTGTGTAAGAATACTTAACATCAGTTATTAGTATAACGTCGACAGCCTCTAAATTAGCCTGTGGATTCTTATCATTGGAACTGGTTTTGAGAATAGCTTTTAAAATGTATGGTACAGGAGAAATACAGAGCAGTGTAACCTTTTGTTAATATAGCATTCCTAGATAATCCAGTATTCCTTTTCAATAAAAATATTTTCAACTTGGATGTAGAATTTTGACCTATTGCTTGACCTATTTATATCATGGTCTTAGGTCTTTTAAAAATTATTTTTCATTATTTAGGAGAAAATCTAATAAGCTATCGCTTATAGTACTGATTCTATCCAAGAATTGAGAGAATGGAGAATCTGATGAGGGTGTTTTTAAAAAGATACTAGATAATGAAAAAGTGAAAATTAGTCACACAGTTGTGTCCTACTCTGTGTTCCCATGGACTGTTAGCCTGCCCAGCTCTGTCTGTGGGATTTCCCAGGCAAGAATACTGGAGTGGGTTGCCATTTCCTTCTCCAGGGGATCTTCTGACCCAGGAATCGAACCTGGGTCTCCTGCATTGCAGGCAGATTCTTTACCAGCTGAGCCACGAGAGAAGCCCTGCTAGATCCTAGCTAGCCTAAAATACTGAGGTAGGAAGAGAAACTGAGGTGAATAATGACAATAGGGAGTACAGTGACAAGTGTAAGGGAGAGAGAATGGGGGCTGAATGAAGATGACTCCTGAGGATTTTAGTCCTGGCTTTAAGTACTTTATCAATAGACTGTAGGAGATGGTAAAAGATTGGATCTGGTTTTACAGACTTGAGTTTAGGCTGATTAACTATGCTGTGTTGCCGTTAGATATGCTGTGTTGTCTTTAGAAAACTATATACTCAGTTTCTCTTATGGTATTTTTGTTTTGTTTCTCGGTTATTTTTTTATTGTCTCTGTTAGTAAGTGGTGGTATCATCTACTCAGGTGTTTGCTAAAAAGCCTGGGTATCATTTATGGCTTGATGCTTTCTCTTACCTCTTCACACCTAATCAGACCTTGTCTTGTCAAGTTAAGAACTCAGGAGCACACATATATTTCCATTTCTTGATAGCATGTAATTTAGCTTCTCCAGATCTCAAAGGGATTTCCCAGGTTGTGCAGTGGTAAAGAACCCGCCTGCCAGTGCTCGAGATGCGGGTTCAATCCCTG
Source organism: Ovis aries (assembly GCF_016772045.2). Classification (NCBI taxonomy): domain Eukaryota; kingdom Metazoa; phylum Chordata; class Mammalia; order Artiodactyla; family Bovidae; genus Ovis; species Ovis aries. The sequence goes on along the minus strand of NC_056059.1, from coordinate 91,100,449 downwards.
GGTCAGGAAGATCCCCTGGAGAAGGAAATGGCAACCTACTCCAGTATTCTTGCCTGGAAAATTTTATGGACAGAGGAGCCTGGTGGGCCACAGTCCATGGAGTTACAAAGCCTTGGACATGACTGAGCACACTTGAATGCATGCACAGGCCTCAAATACCTCATCTGTGAAATGGGGTAACTAATTGTATGTGTTTCAGTGTTGTGGAAATTAATTGAGAATAGCAGGTAATGAACTTGACATATGGCATGTAGTAAAATGTCTTTAATATGAACTATTACTATTTATCTGTAAAATGAAAATAATTTGAATAATTAAGATATATTAGGCAATTTCATTGTTTCAGGTAATGTGTAAAGCCTGAAATAGTTGTGAGAGTTAACTGTTCAGTTCTTGTCTGACATATAAGAAACATATTAATGTTCATTATTACATTTAGTAAGTTGGTATTGTTTCTTTTGTTTTTTGTTATTAATGCTGTGGTTATATAATTAACATCTAGTTAAGCTTTTGGTAATTTTAATTTTGCTTTTAAACAGTGTATTGAAAATGTTTCCCGGCAGGATTGTCCAATATGTTTGGAGGTGAGCTTAAAATATTTTTTGCTTTGGAAATAGCCCCTTTTGAATTTAAAATACTGGGTATTTATATTTTATTCATGTAATTAACCACCAACTTTATTTGCTTTTACAGGACATTCACACATCTCGTATTGTTGCTCGTGTCTTGCCATGTGGACATCTTTTACATAAGTAAAGTAACTTTGTTTTTTTTCCTCAAAAATGTTTGGAAATGGTGGAGATACTTTTTGCTTCATTAAAATAATGTTATATTTTCTTTCAGAACGTGTTATGAAGACATGTTGAAAGAGTAAGTGTTTGATGGGATTATAAAAAATTGTTACTGTAAGATGTCTGTTTTTGTTTTTTGTTTTTTTTGCAGGCGAGTGGGGAAGGGAATGGACAAGACTCCCAGTTACTTATACCATATTTGGATATGGTGGATATTTCCTTTGAGATGGGTAGGATAGATGAGTACTGTTAAATTGGGCAAAGCATGTTGGGAGAGAAACACTGGACTTTGCCTTAGTCCTCATGTTTCTATTATGTCATATCTCATTTGCAATTTGAGACAGATACCTTTCATTCCCTGGCTACTAATTGGGGAGCTTGGTGTCTGTTGAGATAGTCATACCATTGTAAAAATAAAAATGCTGAGACATGTTGCCCAAAATTATTAGCTGTTGTATTAGTCCACTATGATGAGCTGCAAAAAAAATCCAAAACTCATACCAAGATTTATCTAATGCTAATTTTGTTGTGGGGAAAGGATGCTAAAGTGAGATGCAGATAGTTAGAGGAAATTGTGTAAATGTATTTTGGTCCTGCAAACTGATGAGCAGAAATTTTAATTTAAGAGCCAGATAGAAGGGAACAGTTTCAGAATTTTTAGAAAGAAAATAACATGATCTGAATAAATTTTAAGGAATACAATCTCTTCTTTGCCTGAATATATTAAGAAATTGAGGCTGTTTAGCTAAAAAGCAGTTTAATTGGTTTTTAAAATATATTACGTATATTCTACAAAGAATATTAAATTCCTCTCCATTTTATAGAACTGAGGAAAAAGAAGTAGGTTTAAAAAATACCCTACGATACAGGATTTAAATGAAAAGGTTTGTGAGATGGTCTTGAAGTATAGAATAATGCTTGTTTTAGATGGGTTATATACCAGTTAGCCCGAGTTGATATACTCTCCATTTAATACTGGGAAAATAACTCTTTTATATCTCTCCTAGAGGCTACAGATGCCCATTGTGTATGCACTCTGCTTTAGATATGAGTAGGCACTGGAGACAACTGGATGATGAGGTAGCACAGACTCCTATGCCCTCAGAATATCAGAACATGACTGTGGATGTGAGTAGAATCAATGCCTAAAAAGACTTTTAAGGTTCCTTGTTGATGCTCATGTTTATTTTTGCCCTTTTGCTCAAATCTGTCTAAAAAGTACTATTTCAGCATAGATGTCACTGTGATGATTAATGGGAGGAACCATATAACCTTTAAATTTTAGTTATTCTGAACTCAGAGGAAAAAAGAAAATCTAAGAATATCTTTGTGCAGTACTTGCCAACACTAGATGGCAGGCAAAAGCTTCATTCTAAATTATTTACTTATTAGTTAACAGAGTCAATTGATAATAACTGAGTAGAGGTAGATTATTGGTCTGCTATTTTGTTTTGATTATGTTTTAATTATTTTAAATTTTATTTAAGGCAAACATGTTTACTTTTTTTTTGAAGATTGCTTTTTGGTTTTTAATGTTTGCTTTTTATTCTAAGACTTTTAAATTTGGTCTTAGCCTGCAGTCTAAAATGTAAGAAGTATTTCTGTGCCTTTAGTCTTACGGAGAATGATCATCTTTTCTCCATTAATTGAGATGTGCTGCTGTGTAGTCTCAGAATAGCATATTCATTTACAGATTAGAATTGGAAAGTAGATAGCTTTCTGGTGCTTTAATAATTTTTGGACATAAAAAATTTCAAAAATCTTTAGTTCAGATATTTCTACACAAAAAGATAAAAACCCCTTAACAAAGCCAAATAAAAATCACTTTCTGTGTAATTTACACTGGAGCATTTCATAATTTATGTGGATAATTGTTAGGTCGATGAAAGATTATTTTTGTAATACTGCTAGTTGTGTTATGTTTTACTAGAGGCTATAGTGTGCTATATTCTGTTTAGATCATTTTTTAAAGTAACAGCCTTATTGGGATATAATTCACATACCGTACAACTCGTCCATCTAAATTGGGCAGACAGTTCAGTGCCTTTTAGTGTATTGAAGATATAACCACCATCAATTTTAAAATATTTTCTCCACCCCGAAAAGAAACTCCAACCATTAGCAGTCATTCCTTAATCCTCTCAGTCTAGGCAGTGAGTACCTTCTCCATTTAGATCATATTCTTAATTAATTTTCAGGAGGATTTCCCAGGCAATCCAGTGGTTAAGACTTTGCCTTCCAGTGCAAGGGGTCGGGAAGAGTCAGACATGACTGAGTGACTTCACTTTCACTTTTCCGTGCATGCATTGGAGAAAGAAATGGCAACCTACTCCAGTACTCTCGCCTGGAAAATCGCATGGATAGAGGAGCCTGGTGGGCTGCCGTCTATGGGGTCACACAGAGTCGGACACGACTGAAGCGACTTAGCAGCAGTAGCAGCAGCACCAGGGGGTGCAGGTTCAGTCCCTGGTTGAGGAACTGAGATCCCATATTCCTCATGGCCAGAAAACCAAAACAAACAATATTGTAACAGATTCAATAAAGGCTTTAAAAATGGTCCAAAGAAAAATCTCTAAAGGAAAAAAAAAAGTTACTTTCCAAATTATAATTTAGAGAAAATTTGGATGTTTTCTACTTATTATGGTGTGGCTTTTCTAAAGTTAATACTTTTCTTACATAGTAATATATTGATTTATTTTCATGTTAACACCCTTTTTTATTTTTCAAGATCTCAGTATGAGAAGAGACTAATTCCTAAGTGGCATCTTACTGTCATTTTAGGGACGAACCAAAAGCTTTTCTTTGTTCAACTTTAGAAAGTACTCTTTTGAACTTTAATTCATTCTTGAGGCATCTAAGACCAGGAACTTAATATATTAACAAGCAAAAATATTATAAATATCTAAAAAATTGTTGACTAAGATTGTCAGTGAAAAATAATGAAATTTTTGTTTTTAAGTGTTGATCGGATTATTCCTATGCTAATTTTTGTACTAGTACTATTTATGCTATTTGGGAACTTTTAAAATAAGACTTAGTGCAAATCCACATTTTCATTTTCTAAATTTCAGTTCAGTTCAGTTCAGTTGCTCAGTCGTGTCTGACTTTTGTGACCCCATGAATTGCAGCACGCCAGGCCTCCCTGTCCATCACCAACTCCCAGAGTTCACTCAGACTCACATCCATTGAGTCGGTGATGCCATCCAGCCATCTCATCCTCTGTCGTCCCCTTCTCCTCCTGCCCCCGATCCCTCCCAGCATCAGAGTGTTTTCCAATGAGTCAACTCTTTGCATGAGGTGGCCAGAGTACTGGAGTTTCAGCTTCAGCATCATTCCTTCCAGAGAAATCCCAGGGTTGATATCCTTGCAGTCCAACGGACTCTCAAGAGTCTTCTCCAACACCACAGTTCAAAAGCATCAATTCTTTGGTGCTCAGCTTTCTTCACAGTCCAACTCTCACACCCATACATAACCACTGGAAAAACCACAGCCTTGACTAGACGAACCTTTGTTGGCAAAGTAATGTCTCTGCTTTTGAATATGCTGTCTAGGTTGGTCATAACTTTCCTTCCAAGGAGTAAACGTCTTTTAATTTTGTGGCTGCAGTCACCATCTGTAGTGATTTTGGAGCCCAGAAAAATAAAGTCTGACACTGTTTCCACTGTTTCCCCATCTATTTCCCATTTCTAAATTTAGAGCTACCTTAATAGCCTCTTAGAATTTCCAGTGAACAAATAAAAGGTATTCTATTTATGGAAATATTTAGACTTACATATGTATGTTTTCACATCTTCAGTATGGTTTTTTTAAATGATTTTTTGATGTGGACCCGTTTTAAGGTCTTCATTGAGTTGGTTACAACATTGCTTCTGTTTTACGTTTTGGTTTTACTTGGCTGTAAGGCATGTGGGATCTTAGTTCCTTGACCAGGGATCTAACCTGCACCCCCTGCATCGGAAGGCAAAATCTTAACCACTGGACTGCCAGGAAGATACCTCTTCAGTATGATTTTTGCAAAATTATTTTGAACAGACAGTACCACTTTCTGTTAATAAGGTTTAATTTACTTAATTCATCTCTTTTCAGATTCTCTGCAATGATTGCAATGGAAGATCTACAGTTCAGTTCCATATATTAGGCATGAAGTGTAATATTTGTGAATCCTACAATACCACTCAGGCTGGAAGATATAAAATTTCATTAGATCAGCAATGAACAGCCTATATTGCACTGCAAAAATAAGGATTTTCTGATAGAAAAAGGCTATCTTTTTGTCATAGTGCATCACAATCTATGCATTAGAGTTGATGTGTTTTGTATTAATGTCAGAGCAGAAAAGCATATTATAAGGCTTAAGGATTCAGGGTCTCTTTATAGAATTATCATTGCTCTACACTGAATGAAAGACACCATGCTTGTGTTTTGATTGGAACTTTCTTTGGTGTCAGTTGTTTGGAAGTCAATGATGTTTGCCACTGAAATTCACATCCATAGACTTCTTATACTTCCTTGGAACTTTGTTTTAAGTGACACTATGCATACAGAATTAATTTCTAGTTCTTGATAGAACTGTACTTAATTCTCAGTATTATCCTTGATTCTTTAAGGGCTGTGCTGTAATGAGGATATGTTCTATCTTACTGTTAAAATCTAATTACATATACACTAGAATTTTTAAGACAGTCCTTCGGATCCTGTAAATGTGCATTTTGATGTAATAACTGCTAATAAAAATATATTGAAACAGTATTTTATAGAAAGTTTTTTCCAATGCTATTTATTTTTGGTTCAGAGCATTATAGTCTAATGATGTAAAAGAAATCCACTTTTCTTTGTTTTGAGGTATTCTTCCATAAGAGTAATTGGGAAAAATGTAAAATAACAGAACTCTTCTAAGCCTTAAGATAACATTGAAAAAAATTGTTTTAGTTGCCGAAAATTATTTTTTCAAAGAATAATTTATTCATTCAGTCAGCAAGTATTTATTGAACACCTATTATGTGCTGAGTATGCTTCTAGACAATATAGAGACAACAGTGAACAATAGAGATGAAAGCTCCTGCCCTCAGATTCTAATGTTCCTCATACTCGACTAGCTTTTTCCTTGTTTTTCTTATGTATGCAGTGGTTACCTTTGTTGTGAATGGGATGGGTTCTTTCTTCTCAGTGCTTGAAAGTAGGTGTGGATGAGTCAAAGTGGCATAGAATGTAACTTTTTCAGGTACTCATGATGGAATTGAATATACCTCTTAATTCAGAAACATGGTACACAAAAATATTTGATCCTGAACTTTTTTTTTGCCTTTTCATACTGTTCGTGGGAAAAAAGTTGCAGAGTTAGACGCGGCTGAGCAACTGAAATAAACTTTTTTACACCAGTGTCCCAGTATCTACTTAGTCTTGTTTATAAAAAGGTTTAGACAGGAAGTAAAATGTGTATATATCAATTGACAGGTATTTTATTAAACACCAATTATGTTTCCAACTTTGATCTAGTTGAGTCTCCTATGTATAAGGAAAATGGTCTCTTAAAAATGCTAAGATTTCTCGTACATTTATTTCTTTTGTTGAAATCTCTTTGCCTGGCTAAGGCAGCAGCATTGATTTCTGGTTTGGGGCCCAGATCTTTATTCTATATTGTCTGCTTTTCTTGTCTTCTCTCCCTTGGTCCATTTCCTTGGCCTGGGCAGAGCATGAGTGCTGATCTTGATTTGAGGAAGGAATGGGATATATTTTTTTATTTTTCCTTTTTAAGGCACTAAGTGTTGGGTGATTTATTATACAGTGAAGGAGAGCAGAATACGCCATCACAGAATACGCCTTTTTGGCATAAAGATTATTTTGATTTGATTATTTTTGTGAAAGAGCTGTGTGGAAGCTCTGAAAACGATAGAAGGTAAGGTTTTTAAGGGAAAGTTAGATTTATAAAGGAAGTTTTCATTTGTAATGGTCTCCTCTGTACCATGAAGAGAAAGATAACTTGAAATCACAAGAGTATCTTGTCAGTGGAGAATGTGTCCGCTTAGACTTGTGTAACAAACCAGTAATGGGCTATCTTGTTAGGTATTACAAGTCAGTATACAGATAAGGAAAGATTAGTTTTCCAGTTGTGTTACTTTTTATTTCTGTTATCTAATCTGCTAAACTTCCTTAAATCATATGGATTTAAAAAATTTTTTTGGCTATACCTTGGAGCATATGAGACCTTAGTTCCCTGACGGGGGGTCAAACCTGTGCCCCCCTGCATTGGAAGATGGAGTCTTAACCCCTGCTGTTTGAGTAGCAGTGAGTATGTAATAGTAACAAAGCTCTGATTTGAACATCATCTGTTGACAAGTCTTATGCATTAGCATTAATCGTCATGGTAATTCTGTAGGGTACGTGTTGTCTTCATTCCATGGATGAGAAAGCTGAAGTTCAGAGATGAAAGGCTTGAGTTAGTGAAAGGTACTCAGTGTTAGAGCTGGGAATCAGGTCCAAGTCTATGACCTCAAACCCACTGTATCATGCTGCCTTTAATTCGAACTTCGATTTTGCTGAACTATTCTTGATAGCTAAGTCATGGAGGAACTCCTGAGTTGATAGACCTTTCATTTTTAGATGTCTTTTTTTAACTCTAAATCTGATTAGTTATATCTTCAGTTCAGAATCCAGATTTGTGTGAAATAATGCAGAATTGGTATGTAAAAGCTTGTTTATGACATCCAGTCATATGCATGAAGCAATTTTCAAATGCCTTTGGTTTCTTCAAGGGTTTGTCAATTCAGTGCTTAAAATCCTTCAATAGTTCTCATTGACAAGCAGAAATCCTTTAGTGTTCAGTATGTGATACTTAAAATGAAAAATCTTAAAAATATGTTTTGGCTTGTCCTGATTCAAAAATAGCTATATTGTAGGAAATTGTAGGAAAGAGGAAAAGAAGGTTAAAAAAAAAAATCAGAGATTACTACTGTTAATGTTTTCTAATGGATAACTTCATTCTTTTCTTGTTCATAGAGACTTCAGAAAGCTTGTAGGAATGAACGTTAAATGCTTAGTCTGATCTTGTGTATGGTAATATGGTAGAATTATTTGTTCTGAATATAAGAATACCATGCTGCAGAATTTGTATGTATTATATTAATTTAAATACCAATAACTCAATATGTTTATGAATTTCTTGGTGCATAGAAGCTTGTTGGCCCCTTTTGTCATTGATAAAATGTGTATCAAGTTGTTTACTTTTTACCTCTTGCAGTTTCTAGAGTCTTCTTAACTTGTATATGGATTTCTGTATGATATTAACTTTAGTTCATGTTTGTAGTAGTACTATTGTTTATGGTGTCATAGATTTTAATTTTGAACTCAGTTTTTTTTTTCTAAAACCTATTTTCATATTGTACACATATTTAATATTTTTTAATTAGAAAAATTTTGGTTGTAAACCAAAATAAATGCAAGTAGTAAAGAGCCAACATCCCATCTTGTAAGTTATTCAATCTTCAAGTTGTGTCCAACTCTTTGTGACCCAGTGGATTGCAGCATGCAGACTCTTCTGTCCTCCACTTTCTCCTGGAGTTTGCCCAGATTCATGTCCATTGAGTCAGTGATGCTGTCTAACCATTTCATCCTCTGCCACCTGTTTCTCCTTTTGCCTTCAATCTTTCCCAGCATCAGGGTCTTTTCCAATAAGTCAGCTCTTTGCATCAGATGGCCAAAGTACAGGAGCTTCAGCTTCAGCCCTTCCAATGAATATTCAGGACTGATTGCCTTTAGGATTGATTGGTTTGATCTTGTAGTCCAAGGGAGTCTCAAGAGGCTTCTCCAGCACTACAGTTCAAAAGCATCAATTCTTCAGCGCTCAGCCTTCTATTATGGTCCAACTCTCACATCCGTACATGACTATTGGGAAGACCATAGCTTTGACTCTCCATACCTTTGTTTACAAAGTGATAGCTCTGCTTTTTTATACACTGTCTAGGTTTGTTACAGCTTTCTTTCAAAGGAGCAGGTGTCTTTTAATTTCATGTCTGCAGTCACCATCCACAGTGATTTTGGAGCCCAAGAAAATGAAATGTCACTGCTTTTACTCTTTCCTTCTCTGTTTGCCATAAATTGGTGGGACCTGATGCCATATGAAAGTGAAAGTCTCTCAGTTGTGTCAGACTCTGCAACCCCATGAACTATACAGTCCATGGAATTCTCCAGGCCAGAATAATGGAGTGGGTAGCCCTTGTCCAGGGGTTCTTCCCAACCCAGGGAGCGAACCCAGGTCTCCTGCATTGCAGGTGGGTTTTTTACCAGCTGAGCCACCAGGGAAGCCCAAATCTTAGTTATTTCGAATGTTGTTTTAAGACAGCTTTTTAACTCTCCTCTTTCACCCTCATCAAGAAGCTCTTTAGTTCCTCTTTCTACTATTAGAGTGGGATCATCTACATAGCTGAGGTTATTGATATTTCTCCCTGCAATCTTGATTTCAGCCTGTGATTGACCTGGCCCAGCATTTCGTATAATGTACTTTGCCTACAAGTGAAATAAGCAGGCTGACAGCATATAGCTTTGTCTTACTCCTTTCCCAATTTTGAACCAGTCAGTTGTTCCTTGTCTGGTTCTGTTTATTCTTGATTTGCATACAGGTTTCTCAGGGGACAGGTAAGGTGGTCTGGTATTCCCATCTCTTTAATAAGAATTTTCCACAGTTTGTTGTGATCTATACAGCCAAAGGCTTTGGCACAGTCAATGAAGCAGAAGTAGATGTTTTTCTTAAACTCCCTTGCTTTCTCCATGATCCAGCAAATGTTGGCAATTTAATATCTGGTTCCTCTGCCTTTTCTAAACACAGCTTATACATCTGGAAGTTCTTGGTTCACATACTGCTGAGCCTAGCGTGAAGGATTTTGAGCATAACCTTGCTAGCTGGTAAAAAGAGAGCAATTGTATGATAGTTTGAACATTCTTTGGCATTTCCCCATTTGGCTTGGGAGGAAAACTGACCTTTTCCAGTCCTGTGACCACTGCTGAATTTTCCAAGTTTGCTAACATTGCATGCAGTACTGTAACAGCAGCATCTTTTAGGATTTTAAATAGCTTAGCTGGAATTCTGTCACTTCCACTAGCTTTGGTCATAGTAATGTTTCCTACAACAAGAGAAGACTCTACACATGGACATCACCAGATGGTCAACACCGAAATCAGATTGATTATATTCTTTGCAGCCAAAGATGGAGAAGCTCTATACAGTCAACAAAAACAAGACCAGGAGCTGACTGTGGCTCAGATCATGAACTCCTTATTACCAAATTCAGACTCAAATTAAAGAAAGTAGGGAGAACCGCGAGACCATTCAGGTATGACCTAAATCAAATCCCTTATGATTATAGAGTGGAAGTGAGAAATAGATTTAAGGGCCTAGATCTGATAGATAGAGTGCCTGATGAACTATGGAATGAGGTTTGTGACATTGTACAGGAGACAGGGATCAAGGCCATCCCCATGGAAAAGAAATGCAAAAAAGCAAAATGACTGTCTGGGGAGGCCTTACAAATAGCTGTGAAAAGAAGAGAAGTGAAAAGCAAAGGAGAAAAGGGAAGATACAAGCATCTGAATGTAGAGTTCCAAAGAAAAGCAAGAAGAGATAAGAAAGCCGCCTTCAGCGATCAATGCAAAGAAATAGAGGAACAGAATGGGAAAGATGAGATCTCTTCAAGAAAATTAGAGATAAATTAGGGAACATTTCACGCAAAGATGGGCTCGATAAAGGACAGAAATGATATGGACCTAACAGAAGCAGAAGATATTAAGAAGAGGTGGCAAGAATACACAGAAGAACTGTACAAAAAAGATCTTCATGACCCAGATAATCACAATGGTGTGATCACTCATCTAGAGCCAGATATCCTGGAATGTGAAGTCAAGTGGGCCTTAGAAAGCATCACTATGAACAAAGCTAGTGGAAGTGATGGAATTCCAGTTGAGCTATTTCAAATCCTGAAAGATGATGCTGTGAAAGTGCTGCACTCAATATGCCAGCCAATTTGGAAAACTCAGCAGTGGCCATAGCACTGGAAAAGGTAAGTTTTCATTCCAATCCCAAAGAAAGGCAATGCCAAAGAATGCTCAAACTACCACACAGTTGCACTCATCTCACATGCTAGTAAAGAATGCTCAAAATTCTCCAAGCCAGACTTCAACAATATGTGAACCGTGAACTTCCAGATGTTCAAGCTGGTTTTAGAAAAGGCAGAGGAACCAGAGATCAAATTGCCAACATCTGCTGGATCATCAAAAAACCAAGAGAGTTCCAGAAAAACATCTATTTCTGCTTTATTGACTATGTGAAAGCCTTTGACTGTGTGGATCACAATAAACTGTGGAAAATTCTGAAAGAGATGGGAATACCAGACCACTGACCTGCCTCTTGAGAAATCTGTATGCAGGTTAGGAAGCAGCAGTTAGAACTGAACATGGAACAACAGACTGGTTCCAGATAGGAAAAGGAGTACATCAAGGCTGTATATTGTCACCCTGCTTATTTAACTTCTATGCAGAGTACAGCCTGAGAAACGCTGGGCTGGAAGAAGCACAAGCTGAAATCAAGATTGCCGGGAGAAATATCAATAACCTCAGATATGCAGATGACACCACCTTTATGGCAGAAAGTGAAGAGGAACTCAAAAGCCTCTTGACAGTGAAAGTGGAGAGTGAAAAAGTTGGCTTAAAGCTCAACATTCAGAAAACGAAGATCATGGCATCTGGTCCCATCACTTCATGGAAAATAGATGTGGAAACAGTGTTAGACTTTATTTTTTGGGCTCCAAAATCACTGCAGATGGTGATTGCAGCCATGAAATTAAAAGACACTTACCCCTTGGAAGGAAAGTTATGACCAACCTAGATAGCATATTGAAAAGAAGAGACATTACTTTGCCGACTAAGGTCCGTCTAATCAAGGCTATGGTTTTTCCTGTGGTCATGTATGGATGTGAGAGTTGGACTATGAAGAAAGCTGAGCACCGAATAATTGATGCTTTTGAAGTGTGGTGTTGGGGAAGACTCTTGAGAGTCTCTTGGACTGCAAGGAGATCAGCCCTGGGATTTCTTTGGAAGGAATGATGCTAAAGCTGAAACTCCAGTACTTTGGCCACCTCATGTGAAGAGTTGACTCATTGGAAAAGACTCTGATGCTGGGAGGGATTGGGGGCAGGAGGAGAAGGGGACGACCGAGGATGAGATGGCTGGATGGCATCACTGACTCGATGGATGTGAGTCTGAGTGAACTCCGGGAGATGGTGATGGACAGGGAGGCGTGGCGTGCTGCGATTCATGGGATCTCAAAGAGTTGGACACGACTGAATGACTAAACTGAAACTGAACTGAATGCTTCCTAAGGTCTATTTGAACTACACTCCTTGATTTTTGGCTCTAGGTGAATGATCACACCATCATGGTTATCTGGGTCATTAAGACATTTTTTGCATAGTTCTATGTATTCTTATCACCTCTTTCTAATCTCGTCTGCTTCTTTTAAGTACTTTCTGTTTCTGTCCTTTATCATGCCTATCTTTGCATGAAATGTTCTGTTGGTATCTCCAGTTTTCTTGACGACATCTCTAGTCTTTCCCATTCTATTGTTTTCCTCTGTTTCTTTGCATTGTTCATTGAAAAAGGCCTTATCTCGCCTACCAATTCTCTGGAACTCTGCATTCAGTTTGGTGTATCTTTCCCTTTCTCCTTTGCCTTTTGCTTCTCTTCTTTACTTAGCTATTTGTAAAGTCTCAGAAAGCCACTTTGCCTTCTTACATTTGTCTTGTTGGGATATTTTTTGGTTACTGCCCCCTGTAAAATGTTACCAGCCTCTGTCTATAATTCTTCAGGCACTCTGTGTACTAGACTTAACCCCTGCATCTATTCATCACTGCGAGATACTGGAGTGGGTTGCCATTTTTTCTCCAGGGGACCACGTTTTATCAGAACTCTTCACTATGGACTTCAGTCCATCTTCAGTGGCCCTGGCACGGCATGGTTGGTAGCTTCATTAAGTTACATACACCCTTTCACAACAAGGCTGTGATCTATGAAGGAGGAACTTGTAGAGAATGAGATCAATAACCTCTTCCTCTTATGAAAAAGTGGAATTGAAAGCGTCGGTCACTCAGTTGTCCAATGGACTATACCTCTCTCCATGGGATTCTTCATGCCAGAATACTGGAGTGGGCAGCCATTTCCTCCACGGGATTTTCCTGACCCAGGGATCAAACCTGGGTTTCAGACATTGCAGGCAGAATCTTTACTGTCTGAGCCACCATTGGCCTGACCCCCAGGGATGCTGGGCTGTGATACCAGGCAAGACCTACCTTTCACTCTCATCTTGAGAGTGAAGCAGTGCTTACTACAGTATGTGTGTGCACTTTTTCATTTATTCAGTCAAATCATGTGGCTATTCTAGGCAAAGAACAGTACTGTTGAAATTAGTCTGTCTCCTCCTTTTGACTTTGTGAGTTTATGTACTTCTTGAGGCTATTTCATTGTGAAGATAAACGCCTTTCAAGAAAAAATTGTGAAATCATAGCCTTTATAGCTGGAAGAGTGTATAGTCCAGCCCACTCTTATTTTGCTTGATCAAACTGAAGGCCAGCAAACTTCAGTTTACTTGCCCAAGCTTTCCATGAAGGCCTGCAAAGAAGTTGGTTATTTTCTGCATCAGTATCTCTTCTGAGGCTATGTATAATGTACATCATTGGAGGCAGTAATAAATAGGGTTGTCCCCTTTGATAAACACCAACCCTAGACATATAGACCAGGAGAGATGATCTGGGTTGGGAGAAGGAAGACATGAGGAATATGGGAGAAGGACGGGAAACATGGAGGAATAAACAGCATCTTCTCTAAGCTGTGCTTAACCAGTGTCATAGTGGGCATTGCAGTCTAGGTATATTCAAACAACTCAGGCGAGTCTGAAGTTTCGGGGAGGGGGTCAGAAACAACCCTCGAGTTGTCTGATATCTTGAATTGTATGTTGTATGTTGCATGAGCAGCTGGATGGAAGAGAAATGGCTTGAACTTTGAAAGCAGAAACACAGAAGTTCACATTCTGTCAATCTAGCAGATACTTGCATGTGACCTTGGGTCAGTTCTTCCCAGACATACTACTCTCTGTGTAATAGGGATGGTAATGACAGCCTCATAGGGGTTGTGTGGTGAGGTTTAAATAAGATAAAAAGTCTAAAACACTAAGAACAGTTCCTGTGTGTACTGGGCCTTCAGTAGGCATCCAGGCCCATACCCTTCCTGTTTGCAGTATTGAGATGATTTCTAACATGTGCTCCCAGTGAACTGTAGTAATATCCCCACATCTCCTGTGACTAGAACCGAGTTGCTCTGTCCTCTCTGAGGGAGGGTTTTTTCCTCCTCTTCCCACCATACAGGTTTCACTTGCCAAGTAAACCATTCTTCAGATTTGGAACACTCAGTGACTGCTTAGCTGATTTATTGGTTGGTGCATGAAGCAGTCAGATTGTATGGGCCTTGAACTTGTTATAGGGGAAATCCATTCTCTTTGTAAGAGCAGCTGAATAATTTTAGTGAGGTTGTGATGAGGGGCATTACTTTTGGGGTCATTGTAATATATTCTGATTTGTCAAAAAAACAAAAAGTCCTAAATTTAGAAGGAAAGAATCTTCTAAACTTCAGAATGATTTTATTGTGGTTAGGAGATTTGGATTGCTTCCTAATTTCTCTGCTTAGCTTGGGACAAATAATTTTCCTGGCAATCAGTCTTCTCCTAGCTAAAAGCAATAATGAAAGTGAAAGTGTTAGTTGCTCAGTTGTGTCTGACTCTTTGCGACCTTATGGACTGTGGCCTGCCAGGATCCTCTGTCCATGGGATTCTCCAGGCAGGAATACTAGAGTGGGTTCCCATTGCCTTCCACAGGGGATCTTCCCAACCCAGGGATTGAACCTAGGTCTCCTGCATTACAGGCAGATTCTTTACTGACTTAGCTACCATCTAGTAATAATTCTGGATACATTTAAAGAAACAGCTCTTCCTGCCCTCCTTCCCCACAGTAGTCACAGTTATATCTTAGGCAGTAGAGCAGAGTGTTTAAGGACATAGACTGTGGAGACAGATGGCTTGGATTTGTATCCTGGCTCTGACATTTGTTTGCTGTGTGACCCTGGGCAGCTTGTTTAACCTCTGTTTCATGGGTTATTTGTGGAGAGTAACCTTACTTCCGTAAAGGGTTTAAACAAAGATTGACTATATGATGATGTCCTTGATACTGGCTACCTCTTGAGATTCTCTGCCTGGCTTCCTTTTCCCTTTCCTATTTATTACCATTCAGCTAGACACCCTGACTGGATTTTCATTCTTTACTACTTTGCACAAATTAAGCTGCATAATTTTCCTCCCCTCTCTGATTTATGCTTTCACATCTGCCTATGATGATTGGCAGCCTTGGTACAAAGATGCTGGAGAAGTCTGCAGGGAGAATTAGCCCAGTGTACTTTCAAGTTTGTTTCCTGACAGCAGAGGGTGCCACAATGTTTCTGGTGATAGAAATGTTTTGTGCCGAATGATTTTTCTTCTACCTGGTACTTAAAATAAGAGCTTTCTCAGGATACTGACATTGAGGCCTTTTTAAAATCTATTATATAATAATGACACAAACCAACATTAAGAGTGCACAATCTTGAATAGTTTTAAGGTTTAATTAAGCATGTCTATTACCACCATATTTCATATCTGTTTGTATTCCTTGGGCCAGGTTTGTACAGGTGGAATATTTTCAAGAGTGTACGGCCTGTGTTATCTGCAGCTGTGTCCCTATATGTTTTGGAAAGGGCAAGAGAGGAGGGAGGTGGAATGGTGAGCAATAAGGGGGTGGAGGTGGAAGTCTGGGAGCAGGTAACACCAGTGCTGGAATGATGTAGATTTTGGTGCCAAGGGAAATCTGCAAGCTGAGTAGGGCCAGATGGACAAGCCCTCTGAGTGGGAAAGTACCGTTTGGCTTGCTAATAATTGGGAACTGATCAGAGCCAGAGAAACAAATGTGCATGCCAAGGGGGACCTGAAGTACGGCAGATCGAATTTTCTAAGATGGCTGCAACAAAAATCTTCATTCCACACGCTCATTTCCCAATGTGATATTGACACTCCTCTCATCAAGACAAGGGACCTAGTTTTCTCCCCTTGAACGTATGTGACTAGTGACTATGGTTGAAGTGACGTTTCCTGAACTAGGTCAAAAAGCTGATAGACTTGCTCCCTGGGATATTATAGGGATGCTCGCTCTTGGAACCTCACCACCATGCTATGGGGAAGCCTGTGTGAGCCCATGAGAACCCACGTGTAGTTGTTCTGGCTGACAACCTCCCCAGACATCCCAGCCAACAGCCAGATTTAGGAATGAGGGAAACTTACTGTAACTATGTGACAGACTGTAAGTGAGAACAGCCAAGTTCAACCTGGTCAAACCCCAGAACCATGAGAGATGAGAAAATAATTGTTTAAATACAAGTTGTGAGGTGATTTGTTACCCAGCAAGGTCCTTCAGCCGGAGGATCTGGGATAAGAGAGTTGAGTCAAGGTTGAATATCCAAAGTGAAAGGTAAACAACGGAAAGGCGTGTGAGCATAGCAGAGGGATGAAGACGGAGGGAGGGTCGGGATGGGTAATGAGGGAGTCTAATGAGGCGTGATTGGGGAGGGGTCTGTGACCTGGCCGACTGCTTACCATCCTGCTCTTCTTGACAGTAAGCAGGTTGTAGCTGCCTGCACTCTCCTAACATCTTATTATGGAAAATGTAAAACGTGTACAAGTGAAGCAGTTGAACCCCATATTCATTGCCCAGTTTCACCATGACCAACTCGTGGCTGACTTTATATCCTGACTTACTTTCGCCTTCACATTATTTTGAAGCAAATCTCAGTCATGATAAACTGTGTATGTGTTAGTTACTCAGGCATGTCTGACTCTTGGTGACCCCATGGACTGTAGACCACCAAGCTCCTCTGTCCATGGGCTTTCCCAGGCAAGAATACTGGAGTGGATAGCCATTCCCTTTTCCAGGGGATCTTCCTGACCCAGGAATAGAAGCTGGGTCTCTTGCATTGTGGGCAGATTCTTTACCATCTGAGCCACCAGGGAAACTCAATATTATATTATCTCTACATATTTCAGATATAGCTCTAAAAGATAAGGACTATTTTAAAAACATAACTGTAATACTACTGTCATACCTAAAGCAATGAGAAAGGAACTGTGCTGTGCTTAATTGCTCAGTTGTGTCCAACTCTTTGTGACCCCATGCACTGTAGCCCTTCAGGTTCCTCTGTCCACGGGGATTCTCCAGGCAGGAATACTGGAGTGGGTTGCCATGCCCTCCTCCAGGGGATCTTCTCAACTCAGGGATCAAACCCAGGTCTCCTGCATTGCAGGTGGATTCTTCACTGTCTGAGCCACCAGGGAAGCCCAAAGAAATAAGCAGTTATTCTCTAAATATCTCTTTTAATATATCAGTTTTCGTGTTTTAACCAGAATCTAAATAATACCAATAATAACAGTGCATGGGTACATGCTAAGTTGCTTGATTTGTGTCCAACTCTGTGTGACCCTATGGACTGTAACCTGCCAGGCTTCTTTGTCCATGGGATTCTCCAGGCAAAAATACTGGAGTGGGTTGACATGCCCTCCTCCACGGGATCTTCCCAGCCCAGGGATCAAACTTGTGTCTCCTGCATTGGCAGGGGGGTTCTTTGCCACTAGCGCCACCTGTGAAGCCCCAATAATATCAGTACTGCCACAGAAATAAAATGCAATCTACATGTGAATTTTAAATTATGGTTAAACAAAAAGATTAGTAGGTTTTAGGCTTCTCTGGTGGCTCAGATGGTAAAGAATATGCCTGCAGTGCAGGAGACCTGGGTTTGATCCCTGGAGAAGGGAATGGCAACCCACTCTAGTATTCTTGCCTGGAGAATCACATGGACAGAGGAGCCTGGTGGGCTACACTCCATGGGGCCTCAAAGAGTTGAACATGACTGAGCAACTAACGCTTCATTTAATCTAGAAGCTTGATCAGATTTAAGTTAAATTTTTGTCAAGACTACTTGAACGTTATGTTGTGTTTTTCCATTAGGGGACACATAATAGACAGTTAATGTTATGTCTTAGATCCAGTATATATTAGGGCTTGAAGATTATTTTATTATTCATCTTTTGTTCAGTTCAGTTCAGTCGCTCAGTCGTGACCAACTCTTTGCGACTCCATGAACCACAGCACGCCAGGCCTCCCTGTCCATCACCAACTCCCGGAGTTTACCCAAATTCATGACCGTTGAGATGGTGATGTCATCCAGCCATCTCATCCTCTGTCATCCCCTTCTCCTCCTGCCTTCAATCTTTCCCAACATCAGGGTCTTTTCAAATGAGTTAGCTCTTCGCATCAGGTGGCCAAAATATTGGAGTTTGAGTTTCAACATCAGTCCTTCCAATGAACACCCAGGACTGATTTCCTTTAGGATGGACTGGTTGGACTCCTTGCAGTCCAAGAGACTCTCAAGAGTTCTCCAACACCACAGTTCAAAAGCATCAATTCTTCTGCACTCAGCTTTCATTATAGTCCATCTCTCACATCCATACATGACTACTGGAAAAACCATAGACTTGACTAGATGGATCTTTGTTGACAAAGTAGTAGAGAGTTCCAGAAAAACATCTATTTCTGCTTTATTGACTATGCCAAAGCCTTTGTGTGGATCACAATAAACTGGAAAATTCTAAAAGAGATGGGAATACCAGACCACCTGACCTGCCTCTTGAGAAACCTATATGCAGATCAGGAAGCAACAGTTAGAAATGGACATGGAAAAACAGACTGGTTCCAAATAGGAAAAGGAGTACGTCAAGGCTGTATATTGTCACCCTGCTTATTTAACTTATATGCAGGGTACATCATGGGAAGTGCTGGGCTGGAAGAAGCACAAGCTGGAATCAAGATTGCCAGGAGATATATCAATAACTTCAGATATGCAGATGACACCACCCTTATGGCAGAAAGTGAAGAGGAACTAAAGAGCCTCTTGAGGAGAGTGAAAAAGTTGGCTTAAAGCTCAACATTCAGAAAATGAAGATCATGGCATCTGGTCCCATCACTTCATGGGAAATAGATGGGAAACAGTGGAAACAGTGTCAGACATTATTTTTTTGGGCTCCATAATCACTGCAGATGGTGATTGCAGCCATGAAATTAAAAGATGCTTACTCCTTGGAAGGAAAGTTATGACCAACCTAGATAGTATATTTGAAAGCAGAGACATTACTTTGCCAACAAAGGTCCATCTAATCAAGGCTATTGTTTTTCCAGTGGTCATGTATGGATGTGAGAGTTGGACTATGAAGAAAGTTGAGCGCCGAAGAATTGATGCTTTTGAAGTGTGGTGTTGGAGAAGACTCTTGAGAGTCCCTTGGACTGCAAGGAGATCCAACCAGTCCATTCTAAGGGAGATCGGTCCTGGGTGTTCTTTGGAAGGATTGATGCTAAAGCTGAAACTCCAGTACTTTGGCCACCTCATGCGAAGAGTTGACTCATTGGAAAAGACCCTGATGCTGGGAGGGATTGGGGGCAGGAGGAGAAGGGGACGACAGAGGATGAGATGGCTGGATGGCATCACTGACTCGATGGACGCGAGTCTGAGTGAACTCCGGGAGTTGGTGATAGACAGGGAGGTTTGGCGTGCTGTGGTTCATGGAGTTGCAAAGAGTTGGTCACGACTGAGCGACTGAACTGAACTGAACTAATGTCTCTGCTTTTTAATATGCTGTCTAGGTTGGTTATAACTTTCCTTCCAAGGAGTAAGCATCTTTTAGTATCATGGCTGCAATCACCATCTACAGTGATTTTGGAGCCCAGATAAATAAAGTTAGCCACTGTTTCCACTGTTTCCCCATCTATTTCCCATGAAGTGATGGGAACGGATGCCATATCTTAGTTTTCTGAATGTTGAGCTCTAAGCAAACTTTTTCACTCTCCTCTTTCACTTTTGTCAAGAGGCTCTTTAGTTCCTCTTCACTTTCTGCCATAAGGGTGGTGTCATCTGCATATCTGAGGTTATTGATATTTCTCCCGGCAATCTTGAGGCCTGGCGTGCTGCGGTTTGTTTATTAGCCTGAACATAACTATAAGGAGAAAACTCCCCCTCAGTTTGGTAATGTAAATAACAATTGTGGGTTTTTCTGTTTTTAAGCTATTGTTTTAAAATTGTATAAAAATCAGTAAGAATGTCTCTTTTTCCATGGTGAGTTTTCTATTCAGATCAAAGTTTTCCTTAAAATTACTTTTGTTCCTTATTATAAGAATAACACATATTCATGTTAGAAAATATGTAATAGTGGAAAGAAGAAGAGAGGAAAACAGTGGCCTTGAATTATATCACCCAAAGGCAACCCTGTGTACATTTTGGTTTATTGCCTCACAGTCCATTTCTTTAGGCATTAAACACCCCTTTTTGTAACCATGTGTCATATATATTTGTGTCCTGCTCTTTTTCATGTAATGGAACAAACATGCTTGTAGTAGTATAGTCTCTCTATAAACATCGTTTAAAATTCTTGCATAATATTTGTTTATAGACATTAAGCATTTAGAGTGTTGCTGATATCTTTTCATTTTGTAAATGTGTGATGAAAAGTGATGTATTTCACTCTTCTGTATTTGAGACTGTCCTTTGGAAATGCAATTTATTTCAAAAAGCTATGAAAAAGTTTATGTGCAATGTAGCATAACAAAATCAAATAAGAACTCCACAATCTAACTGTTCATTCAATCACCAAATATTTATTGAATTTCTGCTATGTCTCTATTTCAGACACTGGGATACAGTGGTAAAAAAATAGACACAGTCTCTTCCTCTCAGGCGGCTAATACAAGTCAGCCCTCTGTATCCATGAATTCTGCATTCAACCAACCACAGATAAAAAATATTTGGGGAAAAAAATTCCAGCAAGTTCCAAAGGCAAAGTTGACTTTGTTGCACATCGGCAACTATTTACATAGCATTTACATTGAATTTACAGCTATTTATGTATCATTTGCTGGCTTCCCAGGTGGCTCAGTGGTAAAGAATCCGTCTGCCAATGTAGGACATGAGGATTCATTCCCTGGGTCGGGAAGAGCCCTTGAAGATGGCAACCCACTCTAGTATTCTTGCCTGGGAAATCCCATGCAAGGAGCCTGGCGGGCTACAGTACTTGGGCTCGCAAAAAAGAGTTGAACATGACTTAACAATTAAACAGCAACAACAATGTAGCATTTGCATCGCATTAGTTATTACAAATGATCTAGAGATAAGTTAAAGTATATGAGAGGATGTGTGTAGGTTATATACAAATACTATGCCACTTGATATAACGGACTTGAATGCCCATGAGTTTATGTATCCATGTAGTGGGGGTGGTGGTGGTGGTCTTGGAATCAACCCCTGCAGATACCAAGGGATGATCAACAGTTTCAGAGTGTGTATGGAAAGACAGACAATAAACAGGTAAATGTGATAATTTCAGACACTAATAAATATTGGGTTGGTTGAAAATGTCATTTGAGTTTTTGGCCAACCCAATACTGTGAAGAAAAGATAGCATAGAGGGGCTGCTCTAGAAGGAGTAGCTGTTTATGGGGGTCTGGCTAGAGACTAAGTTTGGAATAGTTGGAAGTATGTGGAACAATGATGAAGCAGAAAATAGGATACCAAAGTGTGCAAACATTCTATTGGTAGAAGAGAGAACAAATATTTTAGAATTAAAAGAAGTGATCTAGGACTTCCTTGGTGGCATAAGGTAAAGGTGAAGTCGCTCAATCGTGTCCGACTCTTTGCGACCCCGTGGACTGTAACCTACTAGGCTTCTCTGTCCATGGGATTCTCCAGGCAAGAATACTGGAGTGGATTGCCATTTCCTTCTCCAGGGATCTTCCCGATCCAGGGATCAAACCCAGGTCTCCCACATTGGAGGCAGATGCTTTAACCTCTGAACCACCAGGGAAGCCCTTTTCCTTGGTGGCATAGTGGATAGGAATCTGCCTGCCGGTGCAAGGGAGACGAGTTTGGTCTCCAGTCTGGGAAGATCCCACATGACACAAGGCAACAGCCTGTGCCCCACAACTACTGAAGCCCAAGTGCCTAGAGCCTTTGCTCTGCAACAAGAGAAGTCACCGTGATGAGAAGGCTGCTCTACAATGAAGAGTAGCCCATGAAGAATAGCCCCTGCTTGCCTCAACTAGAGAAAACCCACACAAAAGCAATGAAGATCCAGTGCAGCCAAAAATAAATAAATATATTAAAAAAAAGTTCCTAAAAGAGTCCTAAAGTGAGTCTGCTGGTTTAAATCTGCCAGCCATATAACAAGATTCTCAACATTCTAAGCCATCAGGAAAATGAGAATCAAAACCACAATGAGACACTACTTCACGCTGTGATCAAAAGGATAAGTGTTGGTGTGTATGTGAAGAATTTGGAACCCTCATACATTGATGGTGGGAATGTGATATGGTGCTACTGCTTTGGAAAACAGACTGGCAATTGCCTAAACGTTTGAACATAGGGCTTACCATATTACCCAGCAATTTCACTCCTAGCTGTGTACCCAAGAGAAATGAAAACGTGTTACACAAAAACTTGTATATGAATGTTCACGGTCGCTTTATGCATATTAGCCAAAGGTTGAAAACAACCTAAATTATATCATTTGGATAAACAAAATGTGGCATAGCCAGGTAATGGAATATTATGCAACCATCAAGTGGAATGAAGTACTGATCAGCCCTATAACATAGATGAACCTTGAAAACATTAAACTAGGTGGAAGAAGCCAAATCACAAAGGACCACATATAGCATGGTCCCATTTATATGAAATGTACAGAGTAGACAAATCCATAGAGATGGTAAGTAGATTGGTGATTGCAAGGGGCTGGGAATGTGTGGTATGGGAAGTGAGTCTTAGTGGCTATGGAACTTCTTTGTTTGCTTTGTCTTCGGCTGTGCTGTGGGCATGCTGGATTATATTTCCCTGACCAGGGATTGAATCTGTGCCCTCTGCAGTGGAAACATGGAGTCCTGTTTCCACTGGACTGCCAGGGAAATCCCCGAAACTTCTTTTGGGAGTGATAAAAATGTTCTAAAATTGATTGTGGTAAAAATCGTGCAACTTTGTGAACATATTAAAAACCATTGAGTCATACATTTAAAAGGGTAAATTTTATGAGTGAGTTCTATCTCATAAAATTTTATTATGTGAGTTCTATCTCATTAAAGCTGTTATTGAAAAAGATATGCTGATACCCAACTCAAAAATGTTTCCAGATGTTATGATATCTGGGATTTTCTTCAACATAATCCATTATTGAGGACTAAGGTTCTAGATGAAACAAGATTGGCCATAATTTGATAATTATTGGAGCTGAGTTGTGTGTTTGTTATACTACTGTCTCTGGGTTTTTATATATTTGATATTTTTCATAATTAGCATTAACAATGTATTTTTTATTTAAAGAACTGATTCTAGGGTAGTTATTTGCAGGTCATAACCATGAGAATCAGAATGGCTTGGTTAATAGCCAGGTCTCTGGAGGTAGTTTTGATATATATATATATTTAAATTTAATTTTATATTAGAGTATGCTGCTGCTACTGCTGCTAAGTCGCTTCAGTCGTGTCCTACTCTGTGTGACCCCATAGAGGGCAGCCCACTAGGCTCCTCTGTCTCTGGGATTCTCCAGGCAAAAACACTGGAGTGGGTTGCCATTTCCTTCTCCAATGCTTGAAAGTGAAAAGTCAAAGTGAAGTCGCTCAGTCGTGCCTGACTCTTAGCGACCCCATGGACTGCAGCCTACCAGGCTCCTCTGTCCATGGGATTTTCCAGGCAAGAGTACTGGAGTGGGGTGCCAGTGTCTTCTCCGATATTAGAGTATTGATTTAAAATGTTATGTTAGTTTCAGATATATAGTCAAGTGATTAATTTATACATATACATATATCCATTATTTTCCAGATTCTTTTCCTGTATATGTTATTTCAGAATACTGAATAGCATTCCCTGTGCTATACAGTAGGTGCTTGTTGATTATTTTATAAATAATAGTAGTATATATTTGTTAATCCTAAACTCCTGTCTTATCCCTCTTGCCATGTTTCCCCTTTGGTAACTGTAAGTTTATTTTCTAAGTCTGTCAGTCTGTTTCTATTTTGTAAATAAATTCATTTGTATCATTTTTTTTAGATTCCACATATAAGTGATATCATATGATATTCATTTTTCTCTGAGTTACTTCGCTTAGCATGATCATCTCTGGGTCCATCCATGTTGCTGAAAATGGTATTATTCATTCTTTTTTATGGCTGAGTAATATTCCATTGTATATATGTAGTGCGTCTTCTTTATCCATTCCTCTGTTGATGGTCATTTAGGTTGTGTCCATGTCTTGGTCATTGTAAATAGTGCCTGATGAACACTGGGATGCATATATCTTTTTGTACTGTGGTTTTTATGGATATTTGCCCAGGAGTGGGATTGCTGGTCATATAGTAGCTCTATTTTTGGTTTCTTAGTAAACCTCCATACAGACTTTTATTTTCTTGGACTCCAAAATCACTGCAGAAGCTGAGTGACTGTAGCCATGAAATTAGAAGGCACTTGCTCCTTGGAAGAAAAACTACAATCAACCTAGACAGCATATTAAAAAGCAGAGACATTACTTTGCCAACAAAGGTCCCTCTAGCCAAAGCTACGGTTTTTCCAGTAGTCATATATGGATATGAGAGTTGGACTATAAAGAAAGCTGAGCACTGAAGAATTGATGCTTTTGAACTGTGGTGTTGGAGAAGACTCTTGAGAGTCTCTTGGACTACAAGGACATCAAGCCAGTCAGTCCTAAAGGAAACCAGTCCTTCCAATGAATATTCAGCTGAAGCTGAAATTCCAATATTTTGGCCATCTGATGCAAAGAACTGACTTCTTAGAAAAGACCCTGATGTTGGGAAAGATTGAAGGCAGGAGGAGAAGGGGATGACAGAGGATGAGATGGTTGGATGGCATGACTGACTTGATGGACATGAGTTTGAGCAAGCTGCAGGAGTTGGTGATGGACAGGAGTTGGTGATGGACAGGGAAGCCTGGTATGCTGCAGTCCATGGGGTCTCAAAGAGTTGGACATGACTGGGTGACTGAACTGTTCTCCATAGTGGCTGAACCAATTTACACTCCCATGAACAGTGTAGGGGGGTTCCCTTTTCTCTACACCCTTTCTAGCATTTATTGTTTGTAGACTTTTTGATGGTGGCCATTCTGACTGGTGTGAGGTAATACATTAGAGTTTTGATTTGCATTTCTCTATTTATTAAAATGTCCAGTATCACTTAATGTGCTTTTTAGCCATCTGTATGTCTTTGGAGAAATGTCTATTTAGATCTGCCAATTTTTTAATTGGGTTGTTTGTTTGTTTAATATACAGCTTCATGAGCTGTTTGTATATTTTGAAGATTAACCCCTTGTCAGTTGCTCTGTT
Source organism: Ovis aries (assembly GCF_016772045.2). Taxonomy (NCBI): domain Eukaryota; kingdom Metazoa; phylum Chordata; class Mammalia; order Artiodactyla; family Bovidae; genus Ovis; species Ovis aries. The sequence goes on along the minus strand of NC_056059.1, from coordinate 91,075,123 downwards.
TGCAACTATTGTCTCCCAATCTTCATATTTTAGATCCTGGTTTTCCTCTCTTACTCTGGGAAAGCCATGTAACTTCTTTGTGCCTCAGTTTCACCATCTGTAAAATAGAGGCATAAAACACTCTCACCTAGGGATGTTGCAGGATTAAATGAGTTAATATTTACAAAGTGCTTGAAACACTAATACTTGGTAAGCATTATGTATATTTATCTTTTCATTAAAAAGAAGAAAGGGATATGCGTTGCAACCATCAAAAAGGGATATGGATTGCAACCCATTAAGTTTAATTTTATGACAAAGAGTTCAGTTTGGCAACATCATTGCCATCTTGGAACTTGGCTATCTCCTTCCAAAAACCCATTTTATTTGATTAAATTAATTAATTACTTAATTTTTGGCCATGCTACATGGCATGTGGTATCCTAGTTCCCCAACTAGGGGTTGAACCTATGTCCCTTGCATTAGAAACATGAAGTCTTAACTACTGGACTGCCAGGAAAGTTAGCCATTTCACTCTGTATTTCTGGTGTCTTGTGCAAAGGGATGGTGTTAGCACCTGTACCTCCATCCTCTTGCTTCCCTGAGTGCTGGCAAAGGAATGAAACACCAACACTGCAGAGTGGTTTGAATCTTTGTATTTTAACCCTTGCTTCTTACAGCTGCTTTATTTTATATCCCTTGCACAACAACCTACAGGGCAAGTTGCCAAGCACTATGATTCAGAGACTATTCAGTGTGCAAGCGCAGGGCGAGATAACCTTTACCTTGACTTATTTACTGCAGCTAAGACTTTGTTTTGGGGAACTTCCTTATCAACTTAGAATCCATTTTGTCCCTGGGTCTGTTCCTTTTGAGGAATCAGAGAAACATCCTTGTGTGCAAGAAATGTTCTTTTCCCATGGGAACAAACAGAGGATTCTTAGCTGAACATCTCGTTTGCAAGAATGTTCAGCCCTGGTTGAGAGTCTCATTTGCAAGCACTTCTCAACCTTCCTTATACCTTCCTTATACTTCCTTATATATGAGTGTGGGTGTCCCCAGCGAAATGAAATACGTTGGTATGGGGACAGGACCATTCACTCAAGTGAAACTCATTTTGATTGACCACGCCTAGTTGATCACAAACAAGATGAATTCTTTCCTCTTTTTAAAGAAAGAACTTTATCTCCCCTCCTCTCTCACTTTAAAATTGAGAATATGCTTTTGCTTTTGAAACTCATCTATGGGGAGACAAGTGCTGCTAACATGCCCCAAATGAAGTGCTGTTCAGATGCTAATACAGATCAGGAACTGATGGGAGGCTTGTCTTCCTTAGTCTGCTGTTCCCAGACACTTAGCATCATTTGTCAGATGCTCTGGGAATGTGTTTACACAGACTGTGTTGAAACAGGTCCCCTCTGGCTGCCCTTCACTGCTGCCTTACACATACAGTTGACCCTGGCAGCCATTTTCCTGTCTGCCATGGAGTGGGAGGAGAGAGGAGATAATTGTGCCGCTCAGCTTGTCATTATGTTAAGTGTTTTCTGCTTTGGTGCTTGAACATTCTCTCTTTGCCCTGAAAGTATGCAGTAGCTCCAGTTAGAGGGCCAGGTTCAAATTCCTCTTCTCTACATCAATAAGTACTTTTGGTGTCATACTGTTTTCTTGTCAGGAAAGATTTTCCACTGGCTTTTCTTTTGTGGCTGAAGTTGTGACTCTTGGTTCTGACTCTGGTCTTGGGTTGGGTCCATGAACGACCTCCATGGAGACGGTCTTTATTTTGCAGAAGGAGTCATCAACTTTTCCTTGCTATCCACAAAACCACCTCTCACCCAATTTCAACCCCTTGAACCCTAGACATGCATCCATTCCTTTAATTGTTCAGTAAGCATTATATCTACTACTGTGGGCAAGAATCCCTTAGAAGAAATGGAGTAGCCCTCATAATCAACAAAAGAGTCTGAAATGCAGTACTTGGGTGCAATCTCAAAACCAACAGAAGGATCTCTGTTCATTTCCAAGGCAAACCATTCAGAGTAACCCAAATCTATGTCCCAACCAGTAATGCTGAAGAAGCTGAAGTTGAAGAAGACCTGCAAGATCTTCTAGAACTAACACCCAGAAAACGATGTCCTTTTCATTATAGGAGACTGGAACGCAAAAGTAGGAGGTCAAGAGATACCTGGAGTAACAGGCAAGATTGGCCTTGCAGTATGATATGAAGCAGGGCAAAGGCTAACAGAGTTTTGCCAAGAGAACACACTGGTCATAACAAACACCCTCTTCCAACAACACAAGAGAAGACTACACATGGACATCAACAGATGGTCAATACCAAAATCAGATTGACTGTATTCTTTGCAAAGATGGAGAAGCTCTATCAGTACAGTTCAGTTCAGTTGCTCAGTCATGTCTGACTCTTTGCGACCCCATGAATTGCAGCACGCCAGGCCTCCCTGTCCATCATCAACTCCCGAGTTCACCCAAACTCATGTCTATCGAGTCGGTGATGCCATCCAACTATCTCATCCTCTGTTGTCCCCTTCTCCTCCTGCCCCCAATCCCTCCCAGCATCAGAGTCTTTTCCAGTGAGTCAACTCTTTGTATGAGGTGGACAAAGTATTGGAATTCAGCTTTAGTATCAGTCCTTCCAAAGAACACCCAGGACTGATCTCCTTTAGAATGGACTGGTTGGATCAGATTCTTCTCCAACATCACAGTTCAAAAGCATCAATTCTCTGGTGCTCAGCTTTCTTTACAGTCCAACTCTCACATCCATACATGACCACTGGAAAAACCATAGTCTTGACTAGACAGAATTTGTTGACAAAGAGATGTTTCTGCTTTTGAATATGCTATCTAGGTTGGTCATAACTTTCCTTCCAAGGAGTAAGCGTCTTTTAATTTCATGGCTGCAGTCACCATCTGCAGTGATTTTGGAGCCCCCCAAAATAATGTCTGACACTGTTTCCACTTTTTCCCCATCTATTTCCCATGAAGTGATGGGACCAGATGCCATGACTTCGTTTTCTGAATGTTGACTTTTAGCCCATTTTTTCACCCTTCTCTTTCACTTTCATCAAGAGCATTTTTAGTTCCTCTTCACTTTCTGCCATAAGGGTGGTGTCATCTACATATCTGAGGTTATTGATATTTTTCCCAGCAATCTTGATTCCAGCTTGTCCTTCTTCCAGCCCAGAATTTCTCATGATGTACTCTGCATATAAGTTAAATAAGCAGGGTGAAAAGATAGCATATTCAAAAGCAGAGACATTACTTTGCTGACTAAGGTCCATCTAGTCAAGGCTATAGTTTTCCAGTGGTCATGTATAGATGTGAGAGTTGGACTGTGAAGAAAGCTGAGTGCCGCAGAATTGATGCTTTTGAAGTGTGGTGTTGGAGAAGACTCTTGAGAGTCCCTTGGACTGCAAGGAGATCCAACCAGTCCATTCTGAAGGAAATCAACCCTGGGATTTCTTTGGAAGAAATGATGCTAAAGCTGAAACTCCAGTACTTTGGCCACCTCATCCAAAGAGTTGACTCATTGGAAAAGACTCTGATGCTGAGAAGGATTGGCGGCAGGAGGAGAAAGGGATGGCCGAGGATGAGATGGCCAGATGGCATCACTGACTCGATGGACGCGACTCTGAGTGAACTCCGGGAGTTGGTGATGGACAAGGAGGCCTGGCGTGCTGCGATTCATGGGGTTGCAAAATGTTGGACACAACTGAGCGACTGAACTGAACTGAACTGAATATACAGCCTTGACGTACTCCTTTTCCTATTTGGAAGCAGTCTGTTGTTCCATGTCCAGTTCTAACTGTTGCTTCCTGACCTGCATATAGGTTACTCAAGAGGCAGGTGAGGTGGTCTTGTATTCCCATCTCTTTCAGAATTTTCCACAGTTTATTGAGATCCATAGAGTCAAAGGCTTAGGCATAGTCAATAAAGCAGAAATAGATGTTTTTCTGGAACTCTCTTCCTTTTTCCATGATCCAGCAGATGTTGGCAGTTTTATCTCTGGTTCCTGTGCCTTTTTGAAAACCAGCTTGAACATCTGGAAATTCACGGTTCATATGTGGCTGATGCTTGGCTTGGAAAATTTTGAGCATTACTTTACTAGTGTGTGAGATGAGTGCAATTGTGCAGTAGTTTGAGCATTCTTTGGGACTGGAATGAAAACTGACTTTTTCTAGTCTTGTGGCCACTGCTGAATTTTCCAAATTTGCTGGAATATTGAGTGCAGCACTTTCACAGCATCATCTTTCAGGATTTGAAATAGCTCCACTGAAATTCTATCGCCTCCACTAGCTTTGTTCATAGTGATGCTTTCTAAGGCCCACTTGACTTCACATTCTAGGATGTCTGGCTCTAGGTGAGTGTTCACACCATCATGATTATCTTGGTCATCAAGATCTTTTTTGTACAGTTTTTCTGTGTATTCTTGCCACCTCTCTTAAGATCTTCTGCTTTTGTTAGGTCCGTACTATTTCTTTCCTTTATCAAGCCCATCTTTGCATGAAAAGTTCCCTTGGTATCTCTAATTTTCTTGAAGAGATCTCTAGTCTTTCCTATTCTGTTGTTTTCCTCTATTTCTTTGCATTGATCATGGAGGAAGGCTTTCTTATCTATACAGTCAGCAAACAGAAGACTGGGAACTGAGTGGCTCAGATCATGAACTCCTTATTGCCAAATTCAGACTTAAATTGAAGAAAGGAGGGAAAGCCATTAGGCCACTCAGGTATGACCTAAATAAAATCCCTTACAATTATACAGTGGAAGTGACAAATAGATTCAAGGGATTAGATCTGATAGAGTGCCTGAAGAACTATGGACAGAGGTTCATGACACTGCAGGAGATAGGGATCAAGACCATTCCCAAGAAAAAGAAATGAAAAAAAGAAAAATGGTTGTTGGAGGAGGGCTTACAAATAGCTGAGAAAAGAAGAGAGGCAAAAGGTAAAGGAGAAAAGTAAAGATATACTCATTTAATGCAGAGCTCCAAAGAATAGCAAGGAGCGATAAGAAAGCCTCCTTCAGTGATCACTGCAAAGAAATAGAGAAAAACAATAGAATGGGAAGACTAGAGATCTCTTCAAGAAAATTAGAGATACCAAGGGAACATTTCATGCAGAGATGGGCATAATAAAGGACAGAAATGGTATGGACCTAACAGAAGCAGAAGATATTAAGAAGAGGTGGCAAGAATACACAGAAGAACTGCACAAAAAAGATCTTCATGACCAAGATAATCACGATGGTGTGATCACTCACCTAGAGCCAGACGTCCTGGATTGTGAAGTCAAGTGGGCCTTAGAAAGCATCACTATGAATAAAGCTAGTGGAAATGATGGAATTCCAGTTGAGCTATTTCAAATCCTAAAAAGTGATGCTGTGAAAGTGCTGCACTCAATATGCCAGCAAATTTGGAAAACTCAGCAGTGGCCACAGGACTGGAAAAGGTCCGTTTTCATTCCAGTCCCAAAGAAGGGCAATGCCAAAGAATGCTCAAACTACCGCACAATTGCACTCATCTCACACACTAGTAAAATAATGCTCAAAATTCTCCAAGCCAGGCTTCAGCAATACGTGAACCATGAACTTCCAGATGTTCAAGCTGGTTTTCGAAAAGGCAGAGGAACCAGAGATCAAAGTGCCAACATCCGCTGGATCATGGAAAAAGCAAGAGAGTTCCAGAAAAACATCTATTTCTGCTTTATTGATTATGCCAAAGCCTTTGAGTGTGTGGATCACAACAAACTGGAAATTCTTAAAGAGATGGGAGTACCTAACCTCTTGACCTGCCTCCTGTGAAATCTGTATGCAGGTCAGGAAGCAACAGTTAGAACTGGACATGGAACAACAGACTGGTTCCAAATAGGAAAAGGAGTACATTAAGGCTGTATATTGTCACCCTGCTTATTTAACTTATACACAGAGTGTATCTTGCGAAATGCCAGACTGGATGAAGCACAAGCTGGAATCAAGATTGCTGGGAGAAATATCAATAACCTCAGATTGGCAACCCAGTCCAGTGTTCTTGCCTGGAGAACCCCAAGGACGGGGAAGCCTGGTGGGCTGCCGTGTATGGGGTCGCACAGAGTTGGACATGACTGAAGCGTCTTAGGAGCAGCAGCACACACATGACATCACCTTTATGGCAGAAAGCAAAGAAAAACCAAAGAGTCTCTTGATGAAAGTAAAGCGGAGAGTGAAAAATTTGCTTAAAACTTGATATTCAGGAAACTCAGATAATGGCATCCGGTCTCACTTCATGGCAAATAGATGGGGAAACATGCAAACAGCGGGAGACTTTTTTTTTTGTAGGGGTTCCAAAATCACTGCAGATGGTGTTGCAGCCACGAAATTAAAAGATGCTTGCTCCTTGGAAGAAAAGCTATGACCAACCTAGACAGCATATTAAAAAGCAGAGACATTACTTGCTAACAAAGGTCCATCTAGTCAAAGCTATGGTTTTTCGTGTATAGATGTGAGAATTGGACTATTAAGAAAGCTGTGCCCTGAAGAATTGACGCTTTTGTGGTGTTGGAGAAGACTCTTGAGAGTACCTTGGACTGCAAGGAGATCAACCGATAGTCAATCCTAAAGGAAATCAGTCCTGAACAGTCACTGGAAAGACTGATGCTGAAGGTGAAACTCCAATACTTTGGCCACCTGATGTGAAGAACTGACTCCTTATAAAAGACCCTGATGCTGGGACATATCGAAGGCAGGAGGAGAAGGGGATGAAATGATGGTTGGATGGCATCACTGACTTGACGGACATGAGTTTGGGCAAGCTTTGCGAGTTGGTGATGGACAGGGAAGCATGCTGCAGTCCATGGCGGTCGCAAAGAGTTGGACATGACTGAGTGACTGAACTGAAGGATTTATTGGTTTTCACTATGTGTGGAATGCTGCACTCACAGCTTTGGGGCCTCCACCAAAATGAAGGAAGGAAGAAAGGAGGAAAAGTGGTTCTGGTCTTTGTGGAAAATCAAATTTCTAGTTGGAGAGCTAAAGTGTATATGCAAAAGTTCTCACAGCAAATTAGCAATGTCTTTTTAGAAAATTGTCTTGCTTGCTTGTAACTCTTACATCTTCTATCAGGCATTGTAATTTTCCATGTATAATAGAAACTTCCCCTGTATTCTATTCTACTTCTTTTCTTTATTTGAATTCTCCTCTATAAGAAGCAAAGGACTTAATTTTGATCCTTTTGTATCCTTCACCCGCCCTGGCACACATGGCAAGTGTGTTTCCCTTCCATCTTTTCTTCCTTCCTTCCTCCTTCCCATTTCTCTCCCTCCCTCCCTCCTTTTCTTTCCTTCTGCCTTCCCTTTTTCCTTTCTTCCATCCTTCCTAGTATTTGGATTGTGATAAATATTTTATGTGAAGCATCAATATAGTTAGGGTTACTCTTTTCGGTTTATCTTCTTCATATTGACTCCCAGTTGCATCCTGGACAGCAGATGCAAAGGACTTGAAATGGAAACAAGTTTGGCATCTTCAGGGAGAGAGAAAGAGGGCAGAGTGGTTGGACCATGGTGACTAGAGTATGAGTAAAATGTATCTGAAGAGTTTTAGTGGTGGCAAGTTTATGTAGGGCTTTGAATACTGTGTTAAGAAGTGCAGATATTTTTCCTGGTTCAGTGGAAAATGTTGCAAAGTTTTAAGTATGATAGTTCATCTAATTTATACTATTAAAGAGTATTCTAATGGCTGCCCAGAGGATAGACAGTAGTGGAGCAAGTTGCATGGGGATCACTTACAAGACCGTTACAATTCAGGGATGAGATTAGAATGGCTTAATCAGGGTCATAGCAGAGGGTCACATGGTCAGTAAGTGGTGAATAGATACTCACTCATGTCTGATCCATTCCCCGACCAGCCTAGAGCAACAATTGAAGGCTGTGCAGGAACTCAGAGTGATGATGGAGAAGAGTAGTCTGCTGCTACAACTAGGAGAGAAGCTGCTGGGTTTGAGGCTGGCTCTCATTTTATTTCTCTGTTTTAACTCATGAGCATGCAGTTTCATTATGAAAAATTTGAAAAACCAGAGGGAATGTTTATTTCCAGAAAAATGTCAACAATCAAAATTGGATAAAGAAGAAATGGAAAATTACTATTGATGAGAGTAAAAAGATAATTCAAATGTATTGAAACGACCCAGGCACAGATGGTTTCAGAGCAATTATCTGATCTTTAAAGAATGAATAATTCCATTGTTTTTCAAGTGATTCCAGGTCACGTAAAAAGACAGACGTCTCTCCAAATGGTTTCATGAATCCATCAATAACTATAATACTGAAACCTATGAAAGTCAGGAAAAATAGACAAATCTCATTTATGAATATAGATACAAAAATTATAAGTAAAATATTAGCAAAAAATCTGGTATAAGTCAATGGAATAGTACATTTTGATCAAATATTTTAATTTTAGGAATTTAAGGATAATAAATAGCAAGAAATCTGACAACATAATTTTATTATATTAGCATATTGTGATTTTTTACTAGATATGGAAGAGTATTTTTTTAATAAAAGTTAACTTTCAGTCCCAATTAAACTAGAAGTAACATGGAAACAAATAATGGCTGACAACCATTATTTGTCCTATTATTAAAAAATTAATCTTTCTTATATTTGTGAAAAAATACAAATATTTTGAACTTACTAACCAAGTTCAGATTGCAAACACCTGGCCAGCTAACCAAATAAATTTCCAGAGAACTAGTTAGCCAGATAAGTTCTCCTTTTTAACTAACCACCAAACTCTTTTATGCTATAAAAAGCTCAAGACATTCTCCTAATTACTATGATACAACTGTGGGGTGTTAGTTGTTTGCCTGAGAACAGGACATCGTCTAGACAGAAGGTCAAGGGGATGAAGGCAGCCTAATTTGATGACTGACTTTCCCCTGTGTTCCTGAGTCTTTGTTTACACACTAGTTAACAGCGTGACTGGTTATTTCCAGGTTATTGCAGATATAATTAAAATATAACTATGCACCAAAACCTGATAACCCTAAAATAAAATCATAACAGCTATTTCTATTAAAGTTTGGAACCGATTAGAGATGTCCACTGTCACCATTATAATTGATGCTAGTGATGTGGTGAGACAATATGCACCTGCATACTCAGTCGTGTCAGACTCTATGCGACCCCATGAACTGTAGCCCACTGGGCTCCTCTGTCCATGGGATTCTCCAGGCAAGAATACTGCAGTGGATCGCCATGCCCTCCTCCAGGGCATCTTCCCAGCCCAGGGATCGAACCCATGTCTCCTGCATTGGCAGGTGGATTCTTTACCTCTGAGGCACCTGGGAAGCCAGTGAGGCAATAATATACAGTAACTGGTGTAAATTTGGGGGAAGAAAAGAGTGAAAACCATCACTAAAAAAACCATTTAATTTTATATCGAAGTACAGCTGATTAACAGTGTTGTGATCATTTCAGGTGGACAGCAAAGGTATTCAGCCATACATATACATGTATCCATTCTCCCCAAACTCCCCTTCCATCCAGGTTGCCATGTAATAGTGAACAGAGTTCCTTGTGCTGTACAATAGGTCCTTGTTGGTTGTCCATTTTTAATCTAGTAGTATGTACATGCTTATCCCAAACTTCCTATTTCTCCCCCCAGCAACCATAAGTTCATTCTCTAAATCTGTGAGCCTCTTTCTGGAGAACTATCACTTTTGCTGATGATACAGCTTTGTATGTAGAAGACCCATGATAACAGTAAGTAAAAACACACAAGAATTAATAAGAAAGTTTGGTTAGTTGACTGCTATAAGATTCTTATATAAGAATCAGTCATTTCCCCCATTTTAATAATAAGCACTGAGTAAGGAAAAATAGAAAAATAGCATCTGTACATAAGTGACAAAAACTACAAAATACTTAGGAATGAACTTTAAAGGAAAAGCATAGGAGTACTATGAAGAAAATTGTAAAATAATCTTATATTACCTAAAACAAGATATGAACAAATCGTTAAGACAAGGTTTTTTTTTTTTCTCCCCACCCCCCCAAGACAAGGTTTTTAAATGAGAAGGAAATGTAATACAAATGTCAATTTCCCCTAAAGTAGTATAAACTGATTAAATCTAGATTAGAATACCAAAGGGCACTAAAAGAAAAACTCTCTGGGACTGGACAAAATTATCTTAAAGTTTAGGAGTAAGAATAGATGCATGATAATAGAGACACATTTGAAAACAAAGACTAGCAAAGGAGGGACTTTAATCAGATGTTAGAACATCCTATAATGCCATTCAAGTCAAAACAATATGGCAATAGGAATAGGCAAATAGATAAAAATGGGTCGAAGAAAGAATACAAAAATATATCTTAGTGTATAAGAGAATTTAAAATGCAAGAAACCAGTATTTTACTATGTTGGGATAAGTTAGAATTACTTCAGTTTAGTTCAGTTCAGTCATTCAGTTGTGTCCGACTCTTTGCAACCTATTGAATTGCAGCACACAGGACTCCCTGTCCATCACCAGCTCCTGGAGTTCACCCAAACTCATGTCCATCGAGTCAGTGATGCCATCCAGCCTTCTCATCCTCTGTCTTCTCCTCCTGCCCCCAATCCCTCCCAGCATCAGAGTCTTTTCCAGTGAGTCAGCTCTTCTCATGAGGTGGCCAAAGTACTGGAGTTTCAGCTTTAGCATCATTCCTTCCAAAGAACACCCAGGGCTGATCTCCTTCAGAATGGACTGGTTGGATCTCCTTGCAGTCCAAGGGACTCTCAAGAGTCTTCTCCAACACCACAGTTCAGAAGCATCAATTCTTCGGTGCTCAGCTTTCTTCACAGTCCAACTCTCATATCCATACATGACCACAGGAAATACCATAGCCTTGACTAGACGGACCTTAGTCGGCAAAGTAATGTCTCTGCTTTTCAATATGCTATCTAGGTTGTTCATAATAGTAAATCTAGAAGAAGAGTAAGATTAGTAACCCTAGAAGAAAGATTTGACCCTTACATTATACCATGTACAAATATAATTAAAAATTTTTTTAGTATTGTAAATGAAGAAAAAAATACTGTAATGAAAATTCTGGGAATTTAAAAGGTGTACTGTATATGTATGTATTTTTTGCTTAAATATTTTTGACTGCATTTATATATATAATAAAACTACCTATTTTAAGAGCATCTTTTATTGATGGTTTCTTTTGCTGTGCAAAATTTTTTGAGTTTAATCAGGTCCCATTTGTTTATTTTTATTTTTATTTCCATTACTCTAGGAGACAGATACAAAAAAAAAGAACTGCTGCAGTTTATGTCAAAGAGTGTTGTGCTTATGTTTTCCTCTAGGACTTTTATAGTATCCAGCCTTACATTTATGTCTTTAATCCATTTTGAGTTTATCTTTGTATGTGATGTGAGAAAATGTTCTAATTTCATTCTTTTACTTGTAGTTTTCTACTTTTCCTAGCACCACTTACTGAAGAGACTATCTTTTCATCATTATGTATTCTTGCCTCCTTTCTTGTAGATTAATTGACATATGTGCATGGATTTATTCCTGGCCTCTTTATTCTGTTCCATTGATCTGTGTGTCTGTTTTTGTATCAGTCCATGCTATTTTGATTACTGTAGCTTTGTAGGATGGTCTGAAGTCATGGAATATGATACCTTTAGCTTTATTCTTTTTTCTCAAGATTGCTTTGGAAATTCTGGGTCTTTTGTGGTTCCATCTAAATTATTCATTCTAGTTTTCTGGGATTATTCTAATTCTTTGAAAAATGTCATGAATATTTTGATAGGCATTGCATTAAATCTGTAGATTGCTTTGGGTAGTACAGTCATTTTAATAAAATTCTTCTAATCCACGAACTTGAGATATCTTTCCAATACATGTATGAATTTCTGTATTTATAAATTATAGACCATGATTTTACACCAGTATATTCATTTCCAATCCAACATCACAGATGTAATCTAGTTTTTTTCCCTTTCCATCCTCATTTAAAAGTTTAATTGTTTAAATTCCTTTTATACATATTTTTCATGTGAATTTTAAATAATATATTTTCTAGTTTTCCCATTCACTTATTTGCCATCTTCAATCAGAGAGACTGGAAAGAAAATTTAAAATTAAATATTTATTGTTCAAAATGTACAAGCTTAATTAAGCACAGAGGAAATTTAAATGCTCAAATATTCAAATTGATTTTTTGTAAGTTTCTAGAATTCATGGTTCTAAAGTTATTAAAGCTTAAAATTTCATGAAGACTTCAGGAACATCCTTTTTTTATTTGATTAATCCTCCTTATGCACTCAATTTCTCATCTCTGCCATCATGCCCACTCCCATGTGATGCCCTGTTCCTTGGACCCATCATTCCTATGCCAGGCTGCTCTTCCACAGGGATGCCCTGCTCACCCTGCTGGGACTCTGACTTCCTGTGTCTCAAGGTGGAGGTGACCTCTTACCCTGCCTGTCCTTCTAATCTTCCTAAGATGGCAGCTCCATCCCCTGCGCTACTGTGCCCACCCTCTCCCTAGTCCCGAGGTGTTAATTCCTACATCTCTTAGAAGTGGACTCATCTAATACATTTAGAACTGAATTGTTCAGGAAAGGAAGACAGGGGGAAAAATGGAAGTGAAAGGAAGAGGAAGAAGAGAAATAATTTGTTTTTAGCCTTCTATCAGTTTGTTCAAAGATATAAATTTCCCTCTATGTACTATTTAGATGCATCTCATAGATTTTAATATATGATACTTTCATTGTCATTTAGTTATAAGTAGCTTCTAATGTTTTGTTTAACCCAAGCTTTATTAATTTATTTAAATAAGATGAGGCTTTCAATCAGGCTCTGTAAAATGAAAATCTAAAAGTCATTTTACTCTTTTTCCTTAGGAATGTTAAGTGCCAGTGATCCCCTTCTGGCTTAACAAAGAAAGTCAACAAGTATTTATATCTTTAAGATGCCATTTTAAATATTATCACCAGGGCAATCCATTATAAAATAACCCATCAGTGTTATAAGCCTCTTAGAGATGGGGAACTATTTCCCCAGGATATAACAACAGTTTCTGAAGTCTGGATGTCTTATAAATCTGTGTTAGATTAAAGGTGTCAGGTCAGTTTTATGATGCAGAGTATTCTGTGCTTCTCTGGCAGCTTCAGGGGGAAGTGGAAATATTTACTTCTTATTTTGCAAAAACTTTTCACCAGAGTTAAATGAGTCTCTAATTTTTCAAGGCTAAATGTTAAAAATATATGAAAAGAAAAAGAGACAGTTCTGAAAAGCACCCAAAGTCAGTTTGGAATGGGTTATATAAATTTCATATCTACTTTACTATTTTAATTTTAATCTGAGAATTAAGTGTTCTATACTTTTGTTCTTCTGTTTCCTACTTAAGCTATTAATTTCTGAAAATGATGACTTAAAAATTTCTAAGTAGACTAATTTATTTCATTGTTCTCTCAATTCTTGTTCTATATATTTTAAAGTTTAATTACTAAGTACATATATGTTCATGAGCATTATATCTTCTTGGGTCCTAGTTCCCTGATGCTAATATGTGCTACCCTTATGTATCCTATATGTTGTGTTTCATATTATAATGTTCTTTTTGTCTCATATTAAAATTGTTGTATTGAATTTCTTCTGGTTTATATCTTTTGTTTAAATCTCCTGGTTTATATCCTGTTTAGCTCTTATTAACTCTTTTAAAATATTAAAAAAAATTGATCCACCATCTGACTCAAGATCTAAAATAGTAATGATTAAATCTGCCTAGTAATTCTCTCAGAGAAGGCAATGGCAACCCACTCCAGTACTCTTGCCTGGAAAATCCCATGGGCAGAGGAGCCTGGTAGGCTGCAGTCCATGGGGTCGTGAAAAGTCGGACACAACTGAGTGACTTCACTTTCACTTTTCACTTTCATGCATTGGAGAAGGAAATGACAACCCACTCCAGCGTTCTTGCCTGGAGAATCCTAGGGGCGGGGGAGCCTGGTGGGCTGCTGTCTATGGGGTTGCACAGAGTCGGACACGACTGAAGTGACTTAGCAGCAGCAGCAGCAGCAGCAGCAGCAGCAGCAGCAGCAGTACTTCTCTTCCCCACCTTCCTATCCCATTCACCTATTTCCCTCAAAGATAGTAGCTATATCATTACCTTGTTTTAAAAAAATTATTTTATCACATGTACATAAACAAAATGTTTTTTATTATCTAATTTTGAACTTTAAAAAGAGTGTACATACTGCATGTCATCTTACGGGACTTGCTTTTATCATTCAGCATCATGCTACTCATATTCATCTGTATTCTGTGTTACTGCAGTTCATTAATGTTTACTGCTATAAAGTATTTCACCATTTGAATATATCATCCCATCAAAGGATTTTAACTTTTTTTTGCTGTTACAAGCAGTGCTGTCACAAACTCTTCCTGTGCAAGAATTTCTTTTGGGCATATATACTTAGGAGTGGTATTGCTAAAGCACAAGTTATGCAAATATTCAAGTTGGCAAGCTGATTTTATTTTGTCATCTATCATTTATCTGTGCTGCATACAAAATGCTGTATGTAATAATCACTTTATTTTCAATCTTTTCACATCATTTTGTTTTCAGTATGGCTCTTATAAGTAATAGTTGTTGGACTTTTTCCCCCACAATCTAAATCAAGAATTCAATTTATGTAACTTATTATTTAGAACTTCTTGCTGTTTTATTTTATGCTTTCAGTATTTTTTACTTTAGGCTTTCTGATGAGTATGCAGTATCTCATCATGGTTTTAGTTTAAATTTCCTAGTGGTTAATGATATTAAAGGGCTTCCCAGTTGGCTCTGGTGGCTCAGCTGGTAGACTCCATCTGCAATGCAGGAGACCTGGGTTTGATCCCTGGGTTGGGAAGATCCCCCTTGAGAAAGGAATGACTACCCACTCCCAGTATTTTGGCCTGGAGAATTCCATGGAGTTTATAGTCCATGGGGTTGCAAAGAGTTGGACATGACTGAGCAACTTTCAGGTGGCTCAGTGGTAAAGAATCCTTCTGCCAATGCAGGAGACTCAGGAGACACAGGTTTGATCCCTGGGTCAGGAAGATCCCCTGGAGAAGGAAACGGCAACCCATTCCATTATTCATGCCTAAAAAAATTCCATGGACAGAGGAGCCCAGAGGACTATAGTCTTTGGGATTGCAGAGTCGGACATGACTGAGTGACTGAACACAATGCTATTAAACATCTTTTTATCTGTTTATTTGCCTCCTGTGTGTCTTCTTTGGTGAAATGTCTTTTCATGTATTTTGCCCATGTTCTAACTAAATCTGGTCTGATCTGACTCGTGTGCTTCCTCATTCAGTCATGTCCAACTGTTTGTAACACCACGGACTATGTGTCCATGAAATTTTTCAGGCAAGAAATACTGGAGTGGGTTGCCATTTCTTTCTCCAGGGATCTTCCCAACCCAGGGATTGAACCTTGTCTTCTGAGTCTTCTGCATTGCAGACAGATTCTTTACCTGGTGACCCATCTGGGAAGTCTCTAACTGAATATTTTTTTTATTTTTGACGTTTGTGTTTTCTTTATATATCGTAGACACCTATTCTTTGTCAGACACATGATTTTCAAATATTTTCTTCTAATTTGTAGCTTACTTTTTCATCTTTTTAACTGTTTCTTTTATTTATTTAAAATAAACACTGGGTGCTTCACACAGCAGAAGTTTTTAAAATTTTAATGATGTACAATTTATCAATATTTTCCTTCGTGGATTGTGCTTTTGGCTTGAAGTCTAAAAACTTGTTGTCAGCTCTAGATTCCAAGGATTTCTTCAATTTTTTTTCCTAAAAGTTTTTGTAGTTTTATGTCTTATATTTAAGTCTGTGATTTATTTTGCTTAGTTTTTGTATAAGGTGTGAAAATTAGGCCATTATTTTGTCTGTGAATATCTAATTATTCCAGAACCATTTGATAAAACAACTGTCTTACCTCCATTGAGTGTTTTTGTACTTTTGTCAAAAATCCATTAGACATCTTTTTCTGCATCTATCGCTGGATTGTGTGCTCTGGTCCATTAGTGTATGTATCTTATCTATATATACAATAGATCTTGCTGAAATGTTTATAGGAATTGCATTAAGTTTATCTTTTTGGGGAAAATTGACATCTTTACGATGTCAAGTTTTCCAGCCCGTGAACATAGTATGTCTGTATATTTCTTGAGTTCTTCTTTGACTTCTTTCATTAGCGTTGTGTAGTTTATAGCATACAAGTCCCAGGCATGGTTTGCTAGAGTTATACCTGAATCTTTAAGTTTTTGAATGATTGTCAGTGTTATCATATTTTAAAATTTTGGTGTTTATATGGTTGTGCTAGTGTGTATAGAAATAAAACCAATTTTCAATATTCTGTACTCTGTGATCTTGCTGAATAACATATTAGTTCAAAGTCTTTTAAAAAAATTTTGTAGATTCCAATGAAGTTCTCTGAGTTCCTTTTCTTGCCTTATTGTAATGGTTAGAACTTCCAGCATTATGTTGAATAAAAATGGTCAGAGTGGACATTTTGGTGTTATTCCTGATGTTAGGTAAAAGCATTCAATCGATTACCATTAAGTTTAATGTTAGCTATGGGGTTTTGTTAGATGTTCTTTATTAATTTGTAGGTGTTCCCCTCTGTAGCTACTTGTCTAAGAGTTTTGATCATGTATGAGTGTTGAATTTCATCAAATATCTATTATGCATTGATTGATATGCTAATATGATTTTTCCTCTTAACCTGTTAATCTGCTGGTCTACACTGATTGATTTTTGAGTATTGAACCAGCCTGTTTACCTGGAGTAAAATCTACCTAAACATGTTGTATATGGGCTTCCCTGGTGGCTCAGATGGTAAAGAATCTGCCTGCAATGTGGGAGACTGGAGTTCAATCCCGTCATGAACTGTGACGGGACTGAACTGGGATCAGAAAAATCCCCTGGAAAAGGGAACCCACTCCAGTAATCTTGCCTGGAGAATTCCATGGACAGAGGAGCCTGATGGGCTCAGTCCATGGGGTCGCAAAGAGTTGGACACGATTGAGCAACTAACACACCTCCATACACACGCCCCCACACATCCACACACACACACACACACACACACACACACACACACATGTTTTATAAATCTTTTTTGCATGTTAATTAATTATAAATGCTAATATTTTGTTAAGGACTTTCATGTCTATATTCATGAGCAAAGTTTGTGTCTAGTATTTTTTTTTTTTTGTACTAACTTTGTCTGGTTTGGCATTAGGATAATTCTTGCTTCCTAAAACAAAGAGTTTTCTCTCCTGTATTCCAGAATAAATTGTATAGGTTTAGGGTAGAATTTTCTAAAAAATCTGGTGGAATTCTTCAGAAAACCCATCTGTTTTTTAAAATAGACTTTACTTTTAAGAGCAGTATTAAGTTCATTGTAATATTGTGCAGAAGTTCAGTTCAGTTCGGTTGCTCAGTCGTGTCCGACTCTGCAACCTCATGGACAGCAACACACCAGCAGCCATGTTCATCACTAACTCCTAGAGTCTACCCAAACTCATGTTCATTGAGTCGGTGATGCCATCCAACCATCTCATCCTCTGTTGTCCCCTTCTCCTCCTGCCTTCAATCTTTTCCAGCATCAGGGTCTTTTCCAATGAGTCAGCTCTTTGCATCATCAGCTGCTGCTGCTAAGTCACTTCAGTTGTGTCTGACTTTGTGTGACCCCATAGATGGCAGCCCACCAGGCTCCCCGTCCCTGGGATTCTGAAGGCAAGAATACTGGAGTGGGTTGCTATTTCCTTCTCCAATGCATGAAAGTGAAAAGTCAAAGTGAAGTTGCTCAGTTGTGTCCTAACTCTTAGTGACCTCATGGCTTGCAGCCCACCAGGCTCCTCTGTCCATGGGATTTTCCAGGCAAGAGTACTGGAGTGGGGTGCCATTGGCCAAATGATTGGCGTTTCAGCTTCAACATCAGTCCTTCCAATGAACATTCAGGACTGATCTGCTTTAGGATGGACTGGTTGGACCTCCTTGCAGTCCAAGGACTGCAAGACTCTCTCCAAGGACTCTCAAGAGTCTTCTCCAACACCACAGTTCAGAAGCATCAATTCTTCAGCGCTCAGCTTTCTTTATACTTCAACTCTCACATCCATACATGAGTACTGGAAAAATCATAGCCTTGCCTAGATGGACCTTTGTTGGCAAAGTAATGTCTCTGCTTTTTAAGATGCTATCTAGGTTGGTCATAACTTTCCTTCCAAGGAGTAAGCATCTTTTAATTTCATTGCTGCAGTCACCATCTGCAGTGATTTTGGAGCCCCCCAAAATAAAGTCAGCCACTGTTTCCACTGTTTCCCCATCTATTTGGCATGAAGTGGTGGGACCAGATGCCATGATCTTAGTTTTCTAAATGTTGAGCTTTAAGTCAATTTTTTCACTTTCCTCTTTCACTTTCATCAAGAGGCTCTTCAGTTCTTCTTCACTTTCTGCCATAAGGATGGTGTCATCTGCATATCTGAGGTTATTGATATTTCTCCTGGCAATCTTGATTCCAGCTTGGGCTTCTTCCAGCCCAGTGTTTCTCATGATATACTCTGCATATAAGTTAAGTAAGCAGGGTGACAATATATAGTCTTTTTTTTTTTTTTAACTTTTGTGATTTTTATGGTTCTATTTGTTCAGATGCCTTTTTAAAAAAATTTTATTTTATTTTTATTTATTTATTTTTAAATCTTTAATTCTTACATGCGTTCCCAAACATGAACCCCCCTCCCACCTCCCTCCCCATAACATCTCTGTGGGTCATCCCCATGCTCCAGCCCAAGGCATGCTGTATCCTGCGTCAGACATAGACTGGCGATTCGATTCTTACATGATAGTATACATGTTAGAATGCCATTCTCCCAAATCATCCCACCCTCTACCTCTCCCTCTGAGTCCAAAAGTCCGTTATACACATCTGTGTCTTTTTTCCTGTCTTGCATACAGGGTCGTCATTGCCATCTTTCTAAATTCCATATATATGTGTTAGTATACTGTATTGGTGTTTTTCTTTCTGGCTTACTTCACTCTGTATAATCGGCTCCAGTTTCATCCATCTCATCAGAACTGATTCAAATGAATTCTTTTTAACGGCTGAGTAATACTCCATTGTGTATATGTACCACAGCTTTCTTATCCATTCATCTGCTGATGGACATCTAGGTTGTTTCCATGTCCTGGCTATTATAAACAGTGCTGCGATGAACATTAGGGTACATGTGTCTCTTTCAATTCTGGTTTCCTCGGTGTGTATGCCCAGAAGTGGGATTGCTGGGTCATACGGTAGTTCTATTTGCAATTTTTAAAGGAATCTCCACACTGTTCTCCATAGTGGCTGTACTAGTTTGCATTCCCACCAACAGTGTAGGAGGGTTCCCTTTTCTCCACACCCTCTCCAGCATTTATTGCTTGCAGATTTTTGGATCGCAGCCATTCTGACTGGTGTGAAGTGGTACCTCATTGTGGTTTTGATTTGCATTTCTCTAATAATGAGTGATGTTGAGCATCTTTTCATGTGTTTGTTAGCCATCCGTATGTCTTCTTTGGAGAAATGTCTATTTAGTTCTTTGGCCCATTTTTTGATAGGGTCATTTATTTTTCTGGAACTGAGCTGCACAAGTTGCTTGTATATTTTTGAGATTAGTTGTTTGTCAGTTGCTTCATTTGCTATTATTTTTTCCCATTCAGAAGGCTGTCTTTTCACCTTGCTTATATTTTCCTTTGTTGTGCAGAAGCTTTTAATTTTAATTAGATCCCATTTGTTTATTTTTGCTTTTATTTCCAGAATTCTGGGAGGTGGATCATAGAGGATCCTGCTGTGATTTATGTCAGAGAGTGTTTTGCCTATGTTCTCCTCTAGGAGTTTTATAGTTTCTGGTCTTACATTTAGATCTTTAATCCATTTTGAGTTTATTTTTATGTGTGGTGTTAGAAAGTGATCTAGTTTCATTCTTTTACAAGTGGTTAACCAGTTTTCCCAGCACAATTTGTTAAAGAGATTGTCTTTACTCCATTGTATATTCTTGCCTCCTTTGTCAAAGATAAGGTGTCCATATGTGTGTGGATTTATCTCTGGGCTTTCTATTTTGTTCCATTGATCTATATGTCTGTCTTTGTGCCAGTACCATACTGTTTTGGTGACTGTGGCTTTGTAGTAGAGCCTGAAGTCAGGCAAGTTGATTCCTCCAGTTCCATTCTTATTTCTCAAGATTGCTTTGGCTATTCGAGGTTTTTTTGTATTTCCATACAAATCTTGAAATCATTTGTTCTAGTTCTGTGAAAAATATGGCTGGTAGCTTGATAGGGATTGCATTGAATTTGTAAATTGCTTTGGTAGTATACTCATTTTCACTATATTGATTCTTCCGATCCATGAACATGGTATATTTCTCCATCTATTAGTGTCCTCTTTGATTTCTTTCATCAGTGTTTTATAGTTTTCTATATATAGGTCTTTAGTTTCTTTAGGTAGACATATTCCTAAGTATTTTATTCTTTTCGTTGCAATGGTGAATGGAATTGTTTCCTTAATTTCTTTTTCTACTTTCTCATTATTAGTGTATAGGAATGCAAGGGATTTCTGTGTGTTGATTTTATATCCTGCAACTTTACTATATTCATTGATTAGCTCTAGTAATTTTCTGGTGGAGTCTTTAGGGTTTTCTATGTAGAGGATCATGTCATCTGCAAACAGTGAAAGTTTTACTTCTTCTTTTCCAACTTGGATTCCTTTTATTTCTTTTTCTGCTCTGATTGCTGTGGCCAAAACTTCCAGAACTATGTTGAGTAGTAGCGGTGAAAGTGGGCACCCTTGTCTTGTTCCTGACTTTAGGGGAAATGCTTTCAATTTTTCACCATTGAGGATAATGTTTGCTGTGGGTTTGTCATATATAGCTTTTATTATGTTGAGGTATGTTCCTTGTATTCCTGCTTTCTGGAGAGTTTTTATCATAAATGGATGTTGAATTTTGTCAAAGGCCTTCTCTGCATCTATTGAGATAATCATATGGTTTTTATTTTTCAACTTGTTAATGTGGTGAATTACATTGATTGATTTGCAGATATTGAAGAATCCTTGCATCCCTGGGATAAAGCCCACTTGATCATGGTGTATGATCTTTTGAATGTGTTGTTGGATTCTGACTGCTAGAATTTTGTTGAGGATTTTTGCATCTATGTTCATCAGTGATATTGGCCTGTAGTTTTCTTTTTTTTTGTGACATCTTTGTCAGGTTTTGGTATTAGGGTGATGATGGCCTCATAGAATGAGTTTGGAAGTTTACCTTCCTCTGCAATTTTCTGGAAGAGTTTGAGGAGGATAGGTGTTAGCTCTTCTCGAAATTTTTGGTAGAATTCAGCTGTGAAGCCGCCTGGACCTGGGCTTTTGTTTGCTGGAAGATTTCTGATTACAATTTCAATTTCCGTGCTTGTGATGGGTCTGTTAAGATTTTCCATTTCTTCCTGGTTCAGTTTTGGAAAATTGTACTTTTCTAAGAATTTGTCCATTTCTTCCACGTTGTCCATTTTATTGGCATACAACTGCTGATAGTAGTCTCTTATGATCCTTTGTATTTCTGTGTTGTCTGTTGTGATCTCTCCATTTTCATTTCTAATTTTATTGATTTGATTTTTCTCTCTTTGCTTCTTGATGAGTCTGGCTAATGGTTTGTCAATTTTATTTATCCTTTCAAAGAACCAGCTTTTGGCTTTGTTGATTTTTGCTATGGTCTCTTTTGTTTCTTTTGCATTTATTTCTGCCCTAATTTTTAAGATTTCTTTCCTTCTACTAACTCTGGGGTTCTCCAATTCTTCCTTTTCTATTGCTTTAGTTGTAGAGTTAGGTTATTTATTTGACTTTTTTCTTGTTTCTTGAGGTATGCCTGTATTGCTATGAACTTTCCCCTTAGCACTGCTTTTATAGTGTCCCACAGGTTTTGGGTTGTTGTGTTTTCATTTTCATTAGTTTCTATGCATATTTTGATTTCTTTTTTGATTTCTTCTGTGATTTGTTGGTTACTCAGAAGTGTGTTGTTCAGCCTCTATATGTTGGAATTTTTAATAGTTTTTCTCCTGTAATTGAGATCTAATCTTAATGCATTATGATCAGAAAAGATGCTTGGAATGATTTCGATTTTTTGAATTTATCAAGTTTAGATTTATGGCCCAGGATGTGATCTATCCTGGAGAAGGTTCCATGAGCACTTGAAAAAAAGGTGAAATTCATTGTTTTGGGGTGTAATGTCCTATAGATATCAATTAGGTCTAACTGATCTAATGTATCATTTAAAGTTTGTGTTTCTTTGTTAATTTTCTGTTTAGTTGATCTGTCCATAGGTGTGAGTGGGGTATTAAAGTCTCCCACTATTATTGTGTTATTGTTGATTTCCCCTTTCATACTTCTTAGCATTTGTCTTACATATTGCGGTGCTCCTATATTGGGTGCATATATATTTATAATTGTTATATCTTCTTCTTGGATTGATCCTTTGATCATTATGTAGTGGCCTTCTTTGTCTCTTTTCACAGCCTTTGTTTTAAAGTCTATTTTATCGAATATGAGTATTGCCACTCCTGCTTTCTTTTGGTCTCTATTTGCGTGGTATATCTTTTTCCAGCCCTTCACTTTCAGTCTGTATGTGTCTCTTGTTTTGAGGTGGGTCTCTTGTAAGCAGCATATAGAGGGGTCTTGTCTTTGTATCCATTCGGCCAGTCTTTGCCTTTTGGTTGGGGCATTCAACCCATTTACGTTTAAGGTAATTATTGATAAGTATGCTCCCGTTACCATTTACTTTATTGTTTTGGGTTCGGGTTTATACACCCTTTTGTGTTTCCTGTCTAGAGAATATCCTTTAGAATTTGTTGGAGAGCTGGTTTGGTGGTGCTGAATTCTCTCAGCTTTTGCTTGTCTGTAAAGCTTTTGATTTCTCCTTCGTATTTGAATGAGATCCTTGCTGGGTACAGTAATCTGGGCTGTAGGTTATTGTCTTTCATCACTTTAAGTATGTCTTGCCATTCCCTCCTGGCCTGAAGAGTTTCTATTGAAAGATCAGCTGTTATCCTTATGGGAATCCCCTTGTGTGTTATTTGTTGTTTTTCCCTTGCTGCTTTTAATATTTGTTCTTTGTGTTTGATCTTTGTTAATTTGATTAATATGTGTCTTGGGGTGTTTCGCCTTGGGTTTATCCTATTTGGAACTCTCTGTGTTTCTTGGACTTGGGTGATTATTTCCTTCCCCATTTTAGGGAAGTTCTCAACTATTATCTCCTCAAGGATTTTCTCATGATCTTTCTTTCTGTCTTCTTCTGGGACTCCTATAATTCGAATGTTGGAGCGTTTCATATTGTCCTGGAGGTCTCTGAGATTGTCCTCATTTCTTTTAATTTGTTTTTCTTGTTTCCTCTCTGATTCATTTATTTCTACCATTCTATCTTCTATTTCACTAATCCTATCTTCTGCCTCCGTTATTCTACTATTTGTTGCCTCCAGAGTGTTTCTGATCTCATTTATTGCGTTATTCATTATATTTTGACTCTTTTTTATTTCTTCTAGGTCCTTGTTAAACCTTTCTTGCATCTTCTCAATCCTTGTCTCTAGACTATTTATCTGTGATTCCATTTTGATTTCAAGATTTTGGATCATTTTCACTATCAATATTCGGAATTCCTTCTCAGGTAGATTCCCTACTTCTTCCTCTTTTGTTTGGTTTGGTGGGCAACTCTCCTGTTCCTTTACCTGCTGAGTATTCCTCTGTTTTTTCATCTTGGTTATATTGCTGCATTTGGGGTGGCCTTTTTATATTCTGGTAATTTGTGGAGTTCTCTTTATTATGGAGCTTCCTCACTTTGGGTGGGGTTCTATCAGTGGCTTGTCAAGGTTTCCTGGTTAGGGAGGCTTGTGTTGGAGTTCTGGTGGGTGGAGCTGGGTTTCTTCTCTCTGGAGTGCAGTGGAGTGACCAGTAATGGGTTATGAGACATCAAAGGTTTTGGAATAATTTTGAGCTGCCTGTATATTGAAGCTCAGGGGAGTGTTCCTGTGTTGCTGGAGAATTTGAGTGGTATGTCTTGTTTTGGAACTTGTTGGTCCTTGGGTGGAGCTTGGTTTCGGTGTAGGTGTGAACGTATTTGATGAGCTCCTATTGCTTAATGTTCCCTGAATTCAAGAGTTCTCTAATGTTTTCAGGCTTTGGGTTTAAGCCTCCTGCTTCTGGTTTTCAGTTTTATTTTTACAGTAGCCTCTAGACTTCTCCATCTATACAGCACCGATGATAAAACATCTAGGTTAAAGATGAAAAGTTTCTTCACATTGAGGGACACTCAGAGAGGTTCACTGAGTTACAAGGAGAAGAGAAGATGGAGGGGGTAGTTAGAGGTAACTGGAATGAGATGCAGTGAGATCAAAAGAGGAGAGAGCAAGCTAGCCAGTAGTCACTTCCTTATGTGCGCTCTATAGTCTGGACCGCTCAGAGGTATTTACGGAGTTATACAGGGAAGAGGTGAGGGAGGAAGTAGACAGAGGTGGCCAGGAGGATAAGAGAGAGGAATGAGAAGGAGACAGACAAATCCTGCCAGTAACCAGTTCCTTAGGTGTTCTCCACTGTCTGGAACACACAGAGATTCACAGAGTTGGATAGAGAAGAGATGGGGGAGAAAAGAGACAGAGGCCACCTGGTAGAGAAAAAGGAGAGTCCAAAGGAGGAGAGAGTGGTCAAGCCAGTAATCTCACTCTCAGGTAAACTTGGGTAGTGAAGTTTGGGTTTTTAAAAGTACAAAATTGACAACAAAAACCTAAGAGCAAAGATTAAAAATCTAGAGTAGAGGTTGGATTTTCAAAAATACAATATTAAAGAAAGAAGCAGAAGGAAAAAGGAAGAAAGAAAAAAAAAAACCACAAGAATTATTAAAAAAAAACAACAACAAAACCACCAACAACCATCCAAAGACTATATACGGTGTTTGCCTTAAAAAAAAAAAAAGTCTTTTTTTTTGGTTTTAAATAGTAATAGTAGGTTATAGAAATAAAAATTAGAGGAGAAATAGAAGACTTAACAATTAAAAGAAAGTAAGAGAAAAATAGAAAAAAAAAAAAGGAATGATTTTAAAAATAGTAAAAATATAACTGGCCCTTCTCTGATGTTGTAGGCAGTGTGGGATCACTTCCTAGGTGGTTCCCTCTGTTTAACTTCTTCTGTTTGCTGGTTTTTTAGGCTCACTAGTTCAGTCGCGCTGTGGGGAGGGGGGAGGCTGCAAACAAATAGCACTGTTGTGTGCACACAGTGTCTCAGCCCCACTTGACCTGTCCCTTCTTGCTGCGCACAAACCGCTCCGGCTCTACGATGCTCAGCCGGGAACCGTCTGGGGCCAGCCCTAGGCTGCATGCACTTCCCCGGTCCAAGCCGCTCAGGTTTGGCGCTCAGGCAGCCCTCAGAGGCACAGATTCTGCTGGGGCTGCGCTTTGTGCCCTTCCCAGGTCCGAGTAGCTCAGGAGTTTGGAGAGCGCGAGCGCTGTGACTTGTCACCTTTTCTGCCGCTGCTGCTCAGCTTTCTGGGTGGACTGCTGGCGCCCCCCAAGAGGCAGATGGTGACTGTCCAGCACCCCCAGAAGTTTAGCAAAGAAGCCTGCTTGCAGTTAGGTAAGTAAAGTCTCTTCGGGTCTGCAATTACCCCTTTCCAGTCCTTAGGGCTCTGGCTGCCTGTCCCTGGCGGGGGATGGTCTGCAGCTGGCTTATTCCGTTTCGTCCTTTGTTCTGTGCTCGGTCCTGGCGGTGTCTTATGTTCTAGCTTTTCGGGCGGTAACTATCCCACAGTCTGGTTTGCTAGCCCAAGTTAGATCATTCTGGTTGCGCGTGGGGCGTTCCTGCCCGATTCTTACAAAGCACTGCAGCCCGCGCCTCCCACGCGTCCCTGCCCTGCCCCCACTTCCCAATGGCGGATGCAGGCGTCTGTGCTGCTTTTCCGCTGGGGGAGTTACTGGTGGGCTTGTAATCTCTTGGTTTTAATTATTTCTTTATTTTTCCCTTCCTGTTATGTTGCCCTCTGTGTTTCCAAGGCTCGCCCCAGACTCGGCAGGGAGAGTGTTTCCTGGTGTTTGGAAACCTCTCTTCTTAAAATTCCCTTCCTGGGACGGGCTTCCCTTCCCGGGACAGAGCTCCCTCCCCACCTCCTTTGTCTCCTTTTTTGTCTTTTATATTTTTTCCTACCTGTTTTTGAAGACAATGGTCTGCTTTTCTGGTTGCCTGATGTCCTCTGCCAGCCTACAGAAGTTGTTTTGTGGAATTTGCTCGGCGTTGAAATGTTCTTTTGAGAAATTTGTGAGGGAGAAAGTGGTCTTCCCGTCCTATTCCTCCGCCATCTTTACAGTTCTCTCCCCAATATATAGTCTTGACCTATTCTTTTTCCTATCTGGAACCAGTCTGTTGGTCCATGTCCAGTTCTAACTGTTGCTTCCTGACCTGCATACAGATTTCTCAAGAGGCAGGTCAGGTGGTCTGGTATTTCCTTCTCTTTCAGAATTTTCCACAGCTTATTGTGATCCACACAGTCAAAGGCTTTGGCATAGTCAATAAAGCAGAAATAGATGTTTTTTCTGGAACTTTCTTGCTTTTTCCATGATCCAGCAGATGTTGGCAATTTGATCTCTGGTTCCTTTACCTTTTCTAAAACCAGCTTGAACATCTATATGTTCACAGTTCACGTATTGCTGAAGCCTGGCCTGGAGAATTTTGACCATTACTTTACTAGCATGTGAGATGAGTGCAATTGTGCAGTAATTTGAGCATTCTTTGGCATTGCCTTTCTTTGGGATTGGAATGAAAACTGACCTTCTTTTCAGGTCCTGTGGCCACTGCTGAGTTTTCCAAATTTGCTGGCATATTGAATGCAGCACTTTCACAGCATCATCTTTCAGGATTTGAAACAGCTCCACTGGAATTCCATCACCTCCACTAGCTTTGTTCATGGTGATGATTCCTAAGGCCCACTTGACTTCACATTCCAGGATGTCTGGCTCTAGGTGAGTGATCATACCATTTCTTGATTATCTGGGTCATGAAGATCTTTTTTTGTACAGTTCTTTTGTGTATTCTTGCCACCTCTTCTTAATATCTTCTGCTTCTGTTAGGTCCATACCATTTCTGTCCTTTATTGAGCCCATCTTTGCATGAAAAGTTCCCTGGTATCTCTAAGTTTCTTGAAGAGCTGTCTAGTCTTTCCCATTCTGTTGTTTTCCCTGTTTCTCTGCACTGATCACTGAAGAGGGCTTTCTTATTGCTCCTTGCTATTCTTTGGAACTCTGCATTCAAATGGATATATCTTTCCTTTTCTCCTTTGCTTTTCTTTTCTCTTCTTTTCACAGCTATTTGTAAGCCCTCCTCAGACAACCATTTTGCTTTTTTGCATTTCTTTTTCTTGGGGATGGTCTTGATCCCTGTCTCTTGCACAATGTCATGAACCTCCATCCATAGTTCATCAGGCACTTGTTTATCAGATCTAGTCCCTGAAATCTGTTTCTCACTTCCACTGTATTATCGTAAGGGATTTGATTTAGGTCATACCTGAATGGTCTAGTGGTTTTCTCTACTTTCTTCAATTTCAGTCTGAATTTGGCAACAGAATCCCATATACCCCCTGCCCTGTACATGTATAGCCTTCCCCATTATAACAATCTTCACCAAAGTAGTACATATGTTATAATTGACAAAGGTACATTGACACATCATTATCGCTCAGAGCCCATAGTTCGCATTAGGGTTCACTCATGTGTTGTACACTCTGTGGGTCTGGACAAATTAATAATGACATATACCCAAAACTATAGTTATCATTGCCCTAAAAATTTATATGACTCACCTCTTCATCCTTTCCTCCTCCTCAACTCCTGGAAATCTCTGATGTTTTTACTCTCTCCATAGTTTTACTTTTTCCAGGATGTCATATAGTTGAACTCATATAATATGTAGAATTTTCAGGCTGGGTTATTTCACTTAGTAATATGTATTTAAATTTCCTCCATGTCTTTTCATGGCTTATAGCTAATTTCTTTTTTAGCACTGAAAAATGTTCCATTGTCTAGATGTATCATTCAGTTTCTGATGGATATCTTGATATCTTCCAAGTTTTGGCAATTATGAATAAAGCTGTCACAAACATCTGTGTAGAGATTTTTGTGTGGATGTAAGTTATCAGTTCCTTTGGATAAATACCAAAGAGTGTGATTGTTGGATCCTGTGGTAAGAGTGTGTTTAGTTTTATTAGGAACCACCAAACTATTTCCCAAAGTAGTGATATTTCTTTTTTTTAAGTTTTGAAATTGTGAATTCAATTTCCTTAATAGTTATAGGGCTATTTAAATTATTTCTCTAATAGTGGATGAGTTGTGATTTCTTCTTTCTCTGACCCCTCCATTCTGCTATGAACCATTCACTGACTTTTTATTTTGGTTTTGTATTTTATAATTCTAAAATTTTCACTTTTTTATCTTCTAATTTTTCACCAAGTCATATTTTTGCATTTCTTTTAGTTGTGTTAATAAATCTTTGATGAAACATTTTTACAATGGTTGTTTTAAAATCCAACATCTCTGACACCTTATTTTTGGCATCTGCTGATTGATGTTTTTCATTCATTTTGAGATCTTTTTGGGTCTTGACATCATGAGCAATTTTCAATTGTAAGAAGACATTTTTGTGTTATGTCATGTGACTCAGGATCTTTTTCAAGCCTTCTGTTCTAGATGGTCTTTTTGACACTGCTGTGGATGCCACTGTATTGCTTCTAACTGGAGATGGGAGTCCAGTTCTCCATTTGGTCTCCATTGAGACCCAAGGTGCAGAGGAAGCTTCTCTTTACTGCTGGATGGTAGTGGGAGTTTTATCATCCTACATGGTCTCCACTGACACAATGGTGGGGTGTCTATATTATTAGTGGGTGATGAGGAAAGTTTTGACTCTCCACTGGGAGATACTGCTGATACTGGTCCCTATGGGGAAGATGGGCATACCTTGTTACTGCCAAGTGGATGTGGAAGGTCTGACTCACTCACTGGCACAGTGTGGGAGAGGGCTTGTTATTGCCTGGCTCTCTAGTTGGCTTTCTAGCCCTGGTGGTGATGTTGGGATGCTTCATTACAACCTTGCAGGGATGGAAGTCTAGACTTCCCACTTTACATCTGCTTACCTCTGCTAGCATGGATGGTGGTGGGGCCACAGTATTTTCTGTCACATTTGGCTGGACTAGAGTGTCATTGTCTAAAAGTTTTCTTTCTTGCTCGATTGCCTCTTTCCTGGTCCTTTGGTAGAAAGAGCAAACTTTTGTTTAATTTTTATTTACATATTTATCTGTTTTCATTGGTGTTTTCAGGTTGCTGTCATCTTTGACTCCAGATCTAGGGTATATGAGGCAAAAAGAAAACCCATGAAATTCACCACTGTGTCATTTTTTAGGTCATGAGGTCCCTCAAGGTAGCTGGTCTACCTTCTCTCCACATTTCAGTCATTTTATAAAATGTTCATTTTTTATCTAATATGCAGATTTTTAGTCATACTGACCGGAAAGAATAGAGAAAATGATGTCTACTCCATTCTCCCCAAAGTGGAGTCTAACATTTACATTTTACAGAGAAGTGAGCTGATATTGAAAGATGTTAATGAATAAATTTAAGGTCACACAGAAAGTGAGAGAGAGAGAGCAGGATCAGATTCAGGCTGTGAAATCCTGAATGTCAGATTTGAGGAGTCATCCTCTTCTAGTATCTTTTCTAATACTTGAATCCTCTCTCTAACGTCCCTGTCAAGTGACGTGAAGCATCAAGTGTCAAAAGACCATGGAAAAAAATTATGTAACTCCTAACTTCCTGCTGCTTGTACCAAAACATGGACTCTTGCTGGGCAGCATAAATCTGTTTATTGTATGGGATAATAAATCCTGTTATTTGATGTTTTCATAATTCCTACTCCTGTGAAAAGCACAATGTTGGTAATCAGTAGCTGCCAGTTGACCTTGGTGTTAAAGCCCAGTCTAGAGAGCTCTAGGCAAACACTGTCTGAGATGTATGAGAAAGCAAGTATGGTCAACCTCATCTTTTCTTCTGTATTTGTCTCTCCACAGTTCACTTGTCTTCTCCAGTGCAGAGGATATTGGTGGTACTCTGCTTAATTCCCTGAGGTACCATTTTACTGTTTTTGTGTGCCACCTGGGTTTCCTATGCTTTCCAAAGACGGTATTCATAGCCTTTCTCTGGACTCTCTGGCTCCCAGAGCCCAGTTTTCCTAAAAGGTATAAAGCTGAGAGTACATGGGAATTATATCTCCTGGGGTGACATTTAACTGATGACATTTTGGAGCAGAGAATTCTGTGGTGAATCTTATACTTTGACTTCCTCTCTGGGAGCAGGCTGAAGCTACTCTCTGCAGGATTGTGCCCAGGAGGACATTGCTGCTTGGGTCTCCTTCCCTTTCCCCTCCCATCCCCGCTTCCTTCCTGGTTTCCCTTGGGAGCACTTCTTTAATAAATCATACAAATCCTTTTCTCAGGGTCTGCATCTGGGGAGTCTGACCAAAACAACCATAGAAGAAGTTTCAAGGTGGACACTTGTCCATCTGTTGTGTGAGGATGGTCACTACTAGTTATTGTGGTCACTACTGAGGAAGAACAGGGAAGAGTCATGGCCAAGTTGCCTTGATCTTGTCGTTATGGAGACAAATGTGCCGGGCTTTGTCACAAGGCTGCTTTCTTCCAGGTATGATGTTGCTGTGGAAACACAGAGCCTGAAGCCTCCAAGAACACTCTGTGCTAATCCCAGCTGCTTTATCCATCTGCTTTGTGTCTCATTAGCAGACAGAGCCCAGAAAGACAGGAGGCTTTGACCATATCTCAGTTGAACACAGTTTTCTAGAGAAGGGCTCCACCCCTGGACATTTTCCTGGGCGAGTGAGCATCTTGGGGGTTATTTTAGGTAATATTCACTAAATTAGATGGAAGCAAAATCTTCCTGTGCTGTATGGTTTTCAAAATGATTACTGGGATTTGCACTTACCACATATTTGTTTCAGTCTACATTCAAGTGGGTCCATCTTAGATGCAGTCTTATTTTGAGCTTGTAGATTCTTTTAGTATTAACTTCCCTGTTCCCAGAAATCGGAATAACTGTCCTAACTCATGGTTAATGATTCCTGTGGTCAAGAAAGCAAAAATTTAAGCATATAGTTATGGGATATGTTGTCTCTACATGATGATGGCACTGAGGCTGGACTCTGACCACAGGTATCAATGTGGCCTGAGGCTGTCTCCCCGATGGGTGACAATCCTATCTTGAGGACTCTAATCTCATGACCTCATCTAAACCTAATTATCTCCCAAAGGCTTCATTTCTACATACCATCACATTGTGGATTAGGGCTTCAGTATGTAAATTTTGGGGGGACACAACATTCAGTTTGTAGCAGATAGCTTTAGGTTGACTCGAGTTAAGGACAGCATCATAAAAAAAGAGATCTCTTTAACTGTAAAAAGTTATTGACTTTGTCATTTAGAAATGGCAATGACTGTTACGTTCATTATTATTGTTTCTGTTGTTAAAGTCAAATTTTGCCAATGAATTAGATTCCCAGATAGCTCAGTTGGTAAAGAATCTGCATGCAATGCAGAAGACCCTGGTTTGATTCCTGGGTTGGGAAGATCTGCTGGAGAAGGGATAGTCTTCCCACTCTAGTACTCCTTTGTAGCTCAGCTGGTAAAGAATCCATCTGCAATGCCAGAAAGTAAGATCCCCTAGAGAAGGAAAAGGCTACCCACTCCAGTATTCTGGCCTGGAGAATTCCATGGATTGTATAGTTCATGGGGTTGCAAAGAGTCAGACAGGACTGAGTGACTTCCACTCCCACTTTCAAAGTTAATTCCTGACATTCTGTTGCCTACATTTCTTAGAGACATCAGCTAAATCTGAGAGTCCACATTAATTTTCAGAGAAATGAAGCAATATCAGTTAGGGTTCAGGTGGGAAAAGAAATCATTCTAGATATTTCAAACAGAGCAATATTTAATATGGGGAATAAGCTGCCTACAGAAATTGATGAGAGGAACAAAGACACCAAAGTCAAGAGGGCAATCACAGCTATGGTCCATCCAAAGGACCAAAGAGATTCTGATGCTTCCCAGTGGTCAGGAACTCATGGGAAACTACTGCTGGCCTCATAGTTTCTCTGTAGCCCTAAGGGGGTGAATTTCTAGGGAACATGGAAACTATTTATTAAAACCCCCTGTTTATGATGCCCACCATATCTGCTAAAGCTAGAAGAGGAAGAAGAGTAATTCTATCCCCATTCTGCCTTCTCTGGCTTGCTTGAGTGTTATAGACTAAACCATAGCCAGTACCCTGCTGGCAACTGAGTATGTGACATTTAGTTCCCAGTCTTTTAACCTTTGTGACTTAATGGAGAACAGAGAAGGGAATGCAGACTGTACAGAACCAATAGACAATATTTGGTGGTTGTTCATTTTATATGCCTAGTCTCCAACATCATAATTTTATTTCTTGGCACTTATAATTGTGAATGGGATTGTGATGTTTGTGAATTGGATGTTTCTAACTAGGGTTCTGTAATTATGCTTTTGCCCTTTTGTGGTTTTATATACTGAATACAGAAAATTCATATTTATAAGCACCATGGATTGTTTGATTTTAGGTCCACTGAAAGTCAGCATGTGTGTGTGCTGCATGATAAGTTGCTTCAGTTGTATCTGACTCTGTGTTACCCTGTGGACTGTAGTCCATCAGGTTCCTCTGTCCATGAAATTCTCCAGGCAAGAATACTAGAGTGGCTTGCCATGTCCTCTTCCAGGAGATCTTCCCAACCCAGGGATTGAACCCTGGGTCTCTTACAGTCTCCTGCATTGGCAGGTGGGTTCATTACCACTAGCACAACTGAGGAAGCTCCAAAGGCAGCACATAATTAAAGCTGAAGACCTGAGACTCAGAGATTACACTTGTCATTCACCATCTGGGATGGTAGAATAACAACAGCAGTAGTGATACTGATCGAGACTTTCCTGGTGGTCCAGTGGTGAAAACTTCATGCTTTCACCATAGGGGTACAAGTTTGATTGCACATGCCATGGGCATAGACAAAATGTAAAAAAAAAAAAAAAAAGTGTTGATGATAATTATAGCTACTTCTTGTTTTTACTTAAGAAAGGCAATGCCAAAGAATGTTCAAACTACCGCACAGTTGCACTCATCTCACATGCTAGTAAAGTAATGCTCAAAATTCTCCAAGCCAGGCTTTAGCAATATGTGAACCATGAACTTCCAGATGTTCAAGCTGGTTTTAGAAAAGGCAGAGGAACCAGAGATCAAATTGCCAACATCCGCTGGATCATCGAAAAGCAAGAGTTCCAGAAAAACATCTATTTCTGCTTTATTGACTATGCCAAAGCCTTTGACTGTGTGTATCACAATGAACTGTGGAAAATTCTGAAAGAGATGGGAATACAGACCACCTGACCTGCCTCTTGAGAAACTATATGCAGGTCAGGAAGCAACAGTTAGAACTGGACATGGAACAACAGACTGGCTCCAAATAGGAAAAGGAGTACATCAAGGCTATATTTTGTCACCGTCCTTATTTAACTTATATGCAGAGTACATAGTGAGAAACGCTGGTCTGGAAGAAGCACAAGCTGGAATCAAGATTGCCGGGAGAAATATCAATAACCTCAGATATGCAGATGACTTATGGCAGAAAGTGAAGAGGAGCTAAAAAGCCTCTTGAAGAAAGTGAAAGAGGAGAGTGAAAAAGTTGGCTTAAAGCTCAACATTCAGAAAACGAAGATCATGGCATCTGGTCCCATCACTTCATGGGAAATAGATGGGGAAACAATGGAAACAGTGTCAGACTTTATTTTTATGGGCTCCAAAATCACTGCAGATGGTGATTGCAGCCATGAAATTAAAAGACACTTACTCCTTGGAAGAAAAGTTATAATCAACCTAGATAGCATATTGAGAAACAGAGACATTACTTTTCCAACAAAGGTCTGTCTAGTCAAGACTATGGTTTTTCCAGTGGTCAAGTATGGATGTGAGAGTTGGACTGTGAAGAAGGCTGAGCACCGAAGAATTGATGCTTTTGCACTGTGGTGTTGGAGAAGACTCTTGAGAGTCCCTTGGACTGCAAGGAGATCCAACCAGTCCATTCTGAAGGAGATCAGCCCTGGGATTTCTTTGGAAGGAATGATGCTAAAGCTGAAACTCCAGTACTTTGGCCACCTCATGCGAAGAGTTGACTCACTGGAAAAGACTCTGATGCTGGGAGGGATTGGGGGCAGGAGGAGAAGGGGACGACAGAGAATGAGATGGCTGGATGGAATCACCAACTCGATGGATGTGAGTTTGAGTGAACTCTGGGAGTTGGTGATGGACAGGGAGGCGTGGCGTGCTGCGATTCATTGGGTCACAAAGAGCTGGACATGGCTGAGCAACTGAACTGAACTGAACTGAACTAGGTGCTTTACATCTACTAACTCACTGTCTCTCACCACAGTCATACACAGTACTATTCCCATCTTACAGAGGAAAACACTGAAATATCCAGAGGTAAAATAAATTTCCCAATTTCAAATAGCAGAACAGGATCTGAATCTGAAACTAGGTCTTAAGTTTTACAAAACACACAGAAATTCTGTTACACATGATTTTTATTCATTTTTTACTTATTCTAAATTATTTTATTGCAGTCTACCAAATTATGAGTTTTCTCTGACTCTCCCTTCTGTTCACCATTGTATTCTATGATAAAATTAGTGGTTAAAGTTTACTGAGAGCTTTCTATTCTTCAGACCATGCTAAAGGATTTGCAGGTAATATATCACTTAATACACAAGACAGCTTTATGAGACCTGGAGAGGTTAAATAATCAATTTAGCATCACACAGTAAGGAAGTGGCAGAGCCTGGATTCAACCTGTACAATTGCACTGACTGGCCAGTTCAGTAGCCAACAGCGAAATGTCATGACTGAGAACTTGAAGTATGGTAAGTCTGAATTATGATGTGCTTTAAATATAAAGTGCATACCAGATTTCAGAGACTGTACACTGTGGTGCATCTGGGAGATGCTGTGCTGTGAAATCAGACTCAAAACCTTGTTTCCAGCCTCAGTCTCTTCCTAGGAGTTCATCTAAGAGTTATTGAGGCTACTCAATAGAGACTGGAGAAGACTGAATGAAAGGGACTTGAGTTGGAGGTGGGGTGAGCTTGCGGGGGTGGGACACTGAAAAGAGAGAACGCACTGCATTTCTTAAAAATGCCAATGGCATTTTGGGATTTACAGAACAAATCAGTCTTGCTGGAAGGATGTGTTGTAGTTGATTATTATTTACCACAAATCACTCACTCTGACTTGCCAAAAGGGTAATTATGGAATGGATGCAAGACTGTTTCCTACAATGCAAGCAGATAGTACAGCTGGGTCTTAGAGGGGACTGAAACCAGGGCTCTGAAACCTACCAGGGACAAAGGAGGCCACTCTTTCTCTCTTGCCTCCTCTGGCAACTCAGTTTCTTTTTCTGCTTTGATGTCTTTTTTCTATGTTGACTGGCTTTTTCTGCCTCCCAGCATGTGATGGAAAACCCTTGATTGACTGGAGTTGCTGGGGCCCCATTCAAAATTAGCTAAGTAGGAATCTGATTTGTTGGGCTTTGCTCAAATATTCTCCTCTAGTCTGAACAATGAGTCAAAATAAGCAAATTAAATAATATGACTGCTACATAAATGACTGCCTCTGTACTTTTTACCTGCTGCTCTACCATACATGGGTAACTTTCTTCACTGTCCTGCCTCTCAAAATACTTTAAAGAATGCTTTTATTGCTTCATAATCATGTCATAGCTCTTAACCTAGTAAAGCAATATAGTTAACTATTTTATTTAAGGATGTTCCCAACACAGGTGTTCTGAGAAATTCTTTTGGGTTTGATCAATATAAATTCTGTTTATTGTTTCTATCTTTTATATATAAAACTCAATCAGACTCCATAGCTTTCTTCTATTTTCCCAGTATTCTTACATTCTGTTTACATATGAAGATGGTTTTAAGACATTTTATCAGTTTGTCTTTAGATAGCGTGCAGGAAGGCAAGGACTATGTTTTGCTCTGTACCTTCCTAATGCTGGTGCATAATTCACTTTCCATAAACATGTGTGAATAAAACAAAGAATGAATGGCATTGCATTTTTTTTTTCCAAAAAGACAAAGAGTTCGTGTTTTTGTATTCCCAGTGATCCTTTTCTAACCTACCAGTATTGATTTTTAAAATAACTTGTGCTTTGGTCTGTCTTTCTTAGGTGGAGAAAATATTCACCTAATTTTTAAATACTCAGAATTCATTCATGTAAATGATGAGACTTGGCAGTTTCATTGCACATTCCCTCTGGAAGGACTTTTCTCAGTGGGGATTACCCCTATAGCTATGATCTACAAATGGTTTCTCTGAAGGGAGCCTTTAAACTAGAGAACACTGATTCAATCCCCCTGTGGATCTCTGTCCTCGGAAAGGTTTCTGAACTGTATTATACAACCATCTGTTATGGTCTGGTCTGGCTACTCTAAGCCTTCTTCTCAGCCATGTTCCTGGGCACGATTATTCCCCAGAAAAATTCAGGACAGAGTGTCCAATTCAAAGTCTGCTGCCATAGGTTTAGCTACAGAAGTGGATGTTTTGACCTATTTTCTGACTTCAGGATCAGATTCTCTGGACAATAGCCAAATGTCTGCTCCATGTTATGCTATGGCTCAGAAACTTAAGAGTAATATGGCACTCTTGCCAATTTTGGAGCTCTGAAGCCTCAACAGTAATTATTAAAAACTATTAACAGTCCAAATTCTTTGACAGTTTAGTGCCACAAAAGTTAAGCTGAACCGCAGTTAATATCATCTCTTTTGCAAGCTTTGTGGTTAAAGAATGAGTTTAACTGCTTCACATATTATATGTAAATTAATAGGGTAGGAATTGCTATAGTATTACTATGAGAAATTGGCTTATTTTTTCCTCAAAGTAAGGAAATTTCCATCTAGACCAGTAAATTGAATTATTTTTCTGGTTTATACTAAACATACAATATTGATAATTGCCAGTGCTCATATACTGTTGAAAGAGGTGGCTCAATTGTTCAAAGAGTGAAAAGATGGATACAGGTAGCATGTATTGAATGCTTTCTATGAGCTAGGAATTCTACATACTTTATATTGATTAATATTCCAACATCTGACTACAAGATTTCCCCCATTTTACAGATGAAGAAACTGATATCCTCAAGGCCTGGCGTGCTGTAATTCATGGGGTTGCAAAGAGTCGGATACAACTGAGCGGCTGAACTGAACTGAACTGAACAGTCAGTAAGTAGCATGGCTGGTGTTTGAACCTTCATTTATGTGGTTTTAAAGCTTTTGCTCTAATTTCCTACATTACTTCCTTTGCCAGTTCTCCCCCTCTTTTTTATATTAAACTCCTCAAAAATTAAAATATAGAGATTATATATATATATATATATATATATATATATATATATATATAAAGAAGTCTAAGGGTAAGTTTTTGGATATGATGAAGATAATTGCATACTTACAAAATATAATTCAAGCTACAATGAAAGGAGCTTCCACTGGATTTATGGGCAAAGTCATAGTGTTCCCAAGCTAGTTATGCATGTCCTGGGAACAGAGAAGGGCACATGGGTTCTTCTGCCCCCAGCCCCTGCCGTGTCTCCATGCTGAGTCTCTTCTATGTCTCAAGGTCCCCCTCTCTTCACGTCAGGCCCTGATTTCGACATAGGAGACTGTTGAGACTGCACATTCAGTTTCCTCTGTAGCTCTGCTGCCCTTACAGTTAAATCCTATACCTGAATTTCAGCACAGACTGTAGGATTGCTCTCCCTTTAAATCTTCTTGTTCAATTCAGTTCAGTTCCTCAGTCGTGTCTGACTCTTTGTGACCCCATGGACTGCAGCATGCCAAGCTTCCCTGTCCATTACCAACTCCTGGAGCTTGCTGGTTTGATCTCTTTGTATTTTGGGGCCAGTTTTGGTAACAGCTATTGGTGTAGGCTTGATCCTTCCAAGATCCTTTGAGGAAATGTGTGAGATGTACCCTGGGATTATCTCCCTGAGGAACAGACAAGGGGAGAATTTATTTACTCCTTTTCGTTCCCAGTTGGCCAAGAATTGCTTTTTGATGTTAACTCCTTCCCACTTCCAGATGCCTGTGGGATCAGGAGGGCTGGTCTGCAGCATCTTACGTGGGCTGAGAGTAGCAGAGAAGCCTGGGGGCAGGAAGTGGGCAGTGTGTTTGGGACAGCTGCGTCTGCATGTAGTCAGATCGCATCTGAGCATGTTGATTACATCAGGAATGCCTGGAGTAAAAAGCGCACTGAGAGCATGTGATGTGCAGCACATGTGGTGTCAGAGGCAGATATGGTCTTGTTCTATGGCTCCAACATATCTGTCAAACAATGATATATTTCTAAAGTCTGAATTGGTGGTTGGTGGTTTAGTCACTAAGTCACATCTGACTGCCACCCCATAAACTGTAGCCCGCCAGGCTCCTCTGTCTATGAGATTTTCCAGGCAAGAATACTGGAGTGGGTAGCCATTTCCTTCTCCAGGTCCTCTTCCTCACCCAGGGATCAAACCTGGGTCTCTTGCATTACAGGCAGATTCTTTACCAATTGAGCCACCAGGATTAGTTGGCATCAAATCACACCGTGAATAGGCCTTTGTGATACCATCTTGGCTGGGGTACTCTAGCTCTTCCTCAGTTCCTCCCTTGGAGCATTCACCAGTGTGGTACAGTAAGTCCCCTACATACAAATGAGTTCTGTTCTGAGAGCATGTTTGCAAATCCAAAAAAGCTAGCCCAGGAACCCAACTAACATAATAGGCTGTATAGCACTGTACTGTAACAGGTTTATAATACTCTTCACACAAATAACACACAAAAAAACACAAAAATAAAGAAAATGTTGTTAATCTTACAGTTACAGTAGCTTGAAAAGTTTAGTAGTACCAGCTACATCACTGCTTTTGCAGTTACTTCCTGGACTTGAAATAAAGATATTGTACTACTGTCCTCTATGAGTTAGTGAGTGAGTGAGTGAGTGAAGTCACTCAGTTATGTCCAACTCTTTGCGACCCCATGGACTGTAGCCTACCAGGCTCCTCCATCCGTGGGATTTTCCAGGCAAGAATACTGGCGTGGGTTGCCATTTCCTTCTCCAAGAGATATTCCCAACCCAGGGATTGAACCCAGGTCTCCGCATTGTAGGCAGACGGTTTACCATCTGAGCACCAGGGAAGTCCTCTATACACAGCTGTAAGTACATAAAAGCACAACCACTTGCAGAGGACACATGCATGAGACAGTGCATGCCAGGCATGTGAACTAACAAGTGATCGGACATGCAAATATACTTTGCATCTTTGAAAGTTAGCAACTTGAAGTTTCATAGGGGACTTTCTGTACAGGTTCAAGGTCACGTCAAACACACAAATATTTGGTTTGGTTCAGTTCAGTTCAGTCCACTTCAGTTCAGTCACTCAGTCATGTCCGACTCTGCGACCCCACAAACTGCAGCATGCCAGGCTTTTCTGTTTATCACCAACTCCCACAGCTTGCTCAAATTCATGTCCATTGAGTTGGTGATGCCATCCAACCATCTCATCCTCTGTTATCCCCTTCTCCTCTTCCCTTCAGTCTTTCCCAGCATCAGGGTTGTTTCCAATGAGTCAGCTCTTTGCATCAGGAGGCCAAAGTATTGGAGTTTCAGCTTCAGCATCAGTCCTTCCAATGAACACCCAGGACTGATCTCCTTTAGGATGGACTGGTTGGATCTCCTTGCAGTCCAAGGGACTCTCAAGAGTCCTCTCCAACACCACAGTTCAAATGCATCAATTCTTCAGCACTCAGCTTGCTTTATAGTCCAAAAATATCCAGTGCTCTATCTAAACTAAGACTTATGTACATTCCTGTGGCTAATGCCATGTACTTGATTTTGACATAAAACTTATGTGGTTACTGATGCTTTCTGAGTAGTGGTATAAAGTGTGCTCCTCTCTGGGTCAGAAGAGGTAGACGTAGACTTAACTGAACTCCAAGTTGTGAGAGAACCCACAACAAAGATGTATGGCTCTAGTGATCGGGGTGACTTTCAGTCTGATCTACTTGGGGAACATTTTTTTGTTTGTTTGTTTATAGTATCATTCTCTTGGCAGAGATACATGGGAAGGGATCAAAGTGGGAGAGCAAGTGTTGCTTGTAGTTGCTTCATGGGTGATTCTGTAACACCCTACCCATTTTCCACTGAGAACACTGAAGTGAGTTAATTTGCCCAGTAGTTATCTTGCATTTCACAGGAGGGTTGGCATCTCTCACTGCTCCATCAGATGCCCACAACAATATCCAAGGCCAGGAGAGGCCACGTGGAATGAAGACGGCTGCAGAAAAGCTCACGGAACACGGAGTGGTGGATTTGGTTAGGAAGTGGGCAGGATGCTTGCACAGACTTACACATTAGTCAGTTGAAAAAACCCTCAACTGCCTTCGTGGCCTCTTGGGCACAAGGTCTCCCCAGTCCTCACCACTAAAAGAATGCTTTCCTAAAGCTGATCTTGAGGCTGGCGGCAGGCCATCGCTCCACCACAGACCATCTGCGTGCACTGGGAGTCCTGCCTGCCATGTACCCAGCTGGGGTGGCCTCCTGGGATGCTTCCCTTGGCAGGAGTATCTTACAGCTGAGCTGATTATTAGTGAGTTTCTGAATTATTTATGTCAGTGCTTCCTTTCATTAGTGTGAATTATCATGAATTGGATATAATCAGAATGATTTAGGTCTGAGGAACAATAGTGAGGTGCCACTTTTAGTTTAATATTAAACTTGGGCTTTGTTATTGCTCTTAAAGCTCCTACCAACATTGTTAGGAGAAGTCTTTTGGTGTGTTGGAAGACCCTAAACTTGGAATCTGGAGACCCTGGTTCCTGGACCTGCTCTCCTGCCCTGGACTCAGTCTGATAACACCTTGTGATCACCTGTTTAATGTCCTGATCCTTCAGTTGGGCTGAGGCCCAGGGAGCCTAGTGGTAGAACCCGAATGAAAAGCCGGGTGGCGGAGTTCCCTCTTTGTTCTTATCTAGGTGATCTCGTTGACATGTTGGGCATTTACTTGTCAGGTCATAAGCTAGAAGGCAGCTGTCTGCAAACTGGAAGAGAGTCCTCACCAGAAACCGACCATACTAGCACCCTGACTCAGACTTCAAAAGTGAAAGTAAAAATTGCTCAGTAGTGTCTGACTCTTTACGACTGTATGGTCTATACAGTCCATGGAATTCTTTAGGCCAGAATACTGGAGTGGATAGCCTTTCCCTTCTCCAGGGGATCTTCCCAACCCAGGGATCGAACCCAGGTCTCCAGCATTGCAGGTGGGTTCTTTACCAGCTAAGCCACAAGGGAAGACCAAGAATACTTGAGTGGGTAGCTTATTCCTTCTCCAGCAGATCTTCCTTCCCCAGGAATCAAACCGGGGTCTCCTGCATTGTAAAAACCAGGAGAAAATCAGTATCTGCTGTGAAAGCCACCCAGTCTATGGTATTCTGTTATGGCAGCCTGGATAGACTAATATAGGGGCTAGACTAGAAAGGATTGACTATCAGAAGTGCAAGGCAACTTGTCTTAGCTTGAATTCTTCCAAAAACATCCTGAGATAAGGATTAGAGTAAAAGCAGTTTGTTTGGGAGATGAGTCCAGAAAGCAATGCTGACAGTGTGGGGAAGTGAGACAGAGGAATATAGGAAAGCCAATATAGATTATTTCTATGGGCAACTGAACTTAGTACTCCTGGGTTCACTCTGAAAAACAACAACAATTCCAATGTCTTGGAATGTCCCTATTTAAAGCCAGGAAAATTGTGATGCTCACATACCAACTCACCATTCCCACAAAGACATCAAGTTCCCAGCACTTCTGGCTGGCCTGGCATGTGCCAGCCTGGCAGCAGGGGTCCTGGGTCAGAGAGAGACACCAGGGAAAGATGTGAAGCAAGACATGCATGGGAACTGACTCAGGTCACCTCCAGGGTGGACTGAAGGGATGAGAATGCAGCATAGATGACATCTGCTACAGCAGAACTCTCACACTTTTAAAGTGGACACTGAACATCTTGGGGGGGTCTTGTGAAAGTACAGAGTCTGTTTCCTAGGTCTAACTGGGACCTGAGGATCTGCATTTCTAAAAAGTTTCCCATGATGACAAAGTGGCAAATCCATGGATAAGATTTTGAGTAGAGAGTTACAGACTCTTTCATGAATTCAGTTCAGTTCAACATGTATTTGTTGCTCACCTGTTGAACTGGATTCTGGGGCTTCCTGTGCTTGTCATGGGGACTAGAGAGATCAGAATATGGTACCAGCAGGGCCCTGTGGGGCTCCTGGGCACAAAAGCCTTTCTTTGGCCCCCATTTCTTGATTACAGAAAATGGGCTTTATTTTGGCCTCCATGACCTTCCCTGAGTTGCAGCAAGCAGGTTCAAACAGTTGCTACTTAGGGAAGGGAGGGGCTACAGAGACAAGGGAGGAACAATCAAAAGAAACAGTAGTGCAGCCTTGGGACAGGGTCCTGGTTCTCCCTCAAGAAATATACATAATAGTATTTTTGAGCAATTTCCCAGATACTGGAACCTCCACCAGGTGGGAAAAGTTACTATGCCCCTCACAAGCATGCAGACCCCAGACCCATTGGAACTAGAAGGTTGATGATGCTGATTCCCACTGACCTCACCAACCAATCAGAAGAATGTCCCTGAGCTGATTACACCCTCTTTGAACCATTACTGTAAAACTCACTGCCCTTTCAAGTGAGGACACAGTTTTGCAGGCATTAGCCCTCTGTGGCCCCTTTGCCTCACAAAGCAATAAAGCTATTCTTTTCTATTTTACCCAAAACTCTATGTCTCCAAGATTTAATTTGGTGTTGGGTGCAGGGGCTGGATTTGGTTGCAGACAGAAGGGTCAAGTGTTGCATGCATTTTACAGTTTATCTATCCTGTTTCAGTTGTCCAGGATTGGAAGTGCCCCCTACATATTTGTATTAAGAAACAAGAGACAGTACAATTCCTGAACTCTTTCTGTCTCTTGGACAGAATTTTAGCCTATAAAAGTGGTAAAACCATTAGCATAGGTTTACCTTTAGGTATGCTCCCAGTGTCTTAGTAGCAGCCTCTCTGGAACCATGGGAGGGCTTTCATAAAGCCATTGCTCACTTTAATGTTTTAAAATTAAAAAAAAAAAATTTAGAGTTTTAACCAAAATAGCAACATTTTTGCGGTACTTTACAGCTGACAAAGTGCTTTCCACCACATTATCTCATTATGTCCTTTGAAGGCTTGAGAGAAATCATCTACAAATGGCATTTAAAAATAAATGCACATTAGGGCAGGTACATTACACAGCTGGGTACATGATATCCTAGATCCAAGATAATGAAAAATGACCATGAAGAAGCCTGCATATAAACATACACCATGTCCTAGGGCACTTAGGTAAACTGCACTAGCTGGGAAAAACAGTTCAGCCTGTTGTTGCCAGTTTCTCACTTAAATTTTCCATGAGAGTCTTATGAACATCTTTGTTCTCTGTGCTAATCTTCCAGCTTGACCACTTGGCTTTTCTTCCTATTGAGATGCTTTGGGCCATCTGTATGCCCCACTCCGAAGTGAAGCACCAAGAGTGTGGCTCATACACAATGGACGTGTCACCAGGCTGTCAATTTCTTTGGCTGGACAGTCAATGGATTCAGCCAGTCGGATAAGAAAATGAAAATGAGATGGTAAAGGCTTTCTTTAGGCATTGTAAAATGACCTGGGTATGAAGACCTTTCTAAATATTTAGCCTCATATACCCAAGAACTCTAATTATACCTATCAAATGTTATTAGTAGAAATTATGAAGTATATTTAATTTATAATTATACATAAATAAAATTGAAGATTCTATTTATTATAATATTCAATGAATTCATTTATAACAACTTCAATAACCTTGAAATATTGAGTGAAAAGGAAGCAAATTGATGTCATTCTTGAATATTTTATCAATTATAATGCTTTTTGCTATATGAAATGGAATATTTAGTCACACCTAAAAGTTAAGAGTTTATTGTTTATATAACCTGAATCTGGAAATAATGGTTCTGAGTTTTGTTAATTCAGCAGCCCAGTTGATGTGTGGGTTGTGGGTTCTGGGTCAGCTTCTCTGTGATACTTTTAATTTTAATTTCATGGTCACAAAATGGCTGCCACAGCTCTAAGCATCATGTCCCCCCACAGCTGAATCTAAACAGGAAGGAGAGTTCTTCCTTTATGCCTTTTCTTTTTTTTCAGTCAAGGAGAAAAATCCTTCTGAGAAGTCCCCAGTAAATTCCCCTCAGGCCCTTTTGACCAGAAGGGGTCATAGGCCCACTTGCACAACAATCACTGGTAAAGGAAGTGGGATTAGCATGACTAACTTGACTAATTATTCTTAATCTTCTAGGGCTAGAGTGGGGTCCAAACTTCCTGGAGCACACTGCTTCCTCAAATCT
The DNA here is from genome assembly GCF_016772045.2 of Ovis aries. Lineage (NCBI taxonomy): Eukaryota > Metazoa > Chordata > Mammalia > Artiodactyla > Bovidae > Ovis > Ovis aries. Next base: position 91,030,485 of record NC_056059.1, on the reverse strand, counting down.
GGACAAAATGAATGTCATTCATAAAGGGAAAATGGAATGGCTTTTGGGGAGGAAAGTAATATTGTCTGATACAAATATTTTCTATTATTTCTTTAGAATTTCTTTGGTTACCTATAATTCAGGGGTTAGAATCAAAGATCAAGATTGAAAATATTACCTCTTACTGAATTCTTAAGATGTATAAAAGTGTTTTGTAGTACAAGTTGAATTTCTTGTTAGTTTTGCTAGGGAAACCACTGTCTGAAACTGCCCACCCTGGCTAGGCTTGACGATAATCATTTGCAAGAGTTAGCTTATAATAGGAGGCCCTGGTAAGGAATGTGGAACTAATAAGCTACCACCAATGGCAAGAATTTGGGAAAGGTCAAAAGGAAAGAGGAGACATCAGTCCACATGTCTACCAGCCTCCCAGAATCCTTCTTGGTGGCATCCATCTTGGCTGAGTGATGAATGTGCCACCAGGAAGGGCCCTGAGTCAGAATGATTGGCCAGAGACAATCTGGAAACAAACCCCATCACTATAAAACTTGGCACATGGCAGAACAGTTCTCATGGGTTCCCTTACCCTGCTGCTCTCTGCCTGGGCACCATTTCCCAATAAAGTCTCTTGCTTTGTTAACTTGTGTGCCTCCTCCTGCTGCTGCTGCTGCTAAGTCACTTCAGTTGTGTCCGACTCTGTGTGACCCCATAGATGGCAGCCCACCAGGCCCCCCCATCCCTAGGATTCTCCAGGCAAGAACACTGGAATGGGTTGCCATTTCCTTCTCCAATGCATGAAAGTGAAAGTGAAGTCGTTCAGTCGTGTTAGACTCTTAGCGACCCCATTGACTGTAGCCCACCAGGCTCCTCTGTCCATGGGATCCTCCAGGCAAGAGTACTGGAGTGGGGTGCCATTGCCTTCTCCTAGGACAATTCCCTTCTGAGTGTTAGACAAGAGCTCACTCTTTAGCCTTGGAACAGGTCCCCTTTCCTGCAACACCTTGGGTTCCTTATGGAATAGAAACCTTCCTGTGCAGAGCTCAGCCTCCGTAGGGTGGCATGTGTCCTCATCATACTGCTACCTGCCTGGGGTCTTCAGAGGGATAGAGGGAGAAGTGGCATGAGGGCTAAAGCTACTGGAGGAGATCTTAGGAGGGAATTTTTGGGGAAATTTAGAGTTTGAGGGTGAGTAGAGCTGTGGGGAGGAAAGTAGACATGAGGGGAAGGAAGATTTGAACATGTGTGTTACTGTGAGCAGGTATCTACTCTCTTCATATACTTAAAACACACAGCTGAGAATGTGGGCTAACCTAGGATTGGTGTCTGTTTGGTAGCCTATGTCTCTACTCAACATTGCTCTGCAGATTGTGGCTTCAGTAGGGCACATTCTCAACATTGATAGTAAGGGGTAGGCATAGCATTTTCCCCACAGACACCATTCTCAACTGAAAGCCTATCTAGATCCATATAGGAGATTCTGTTGGATAGGATGTTGGTACCTCTATGCTCCAGGTCATCTCACATTCCAAGATGGCAGCTCAAGCTTTGGCCACTACCTTCACATTCCAACATGCAAGAGAGAAAAGGGAAGAAGTAGAAGAGGCCAAAGGCAGTGCTAATTGGTTTCTTAATGATGATTCTCAGGAACTTCCTCATGATATACATCTGCACACATTCCATTAATCAGAATTTAGTCTCATGGTCCATCTAGGCCTTTGGGAGTCTGGAAATGTAGACTTTAGTTTGATAAGCCATATACTTAGCTAAAGATTCTATTACTAAAGAAGAAAGGAAGAATGGATATTGGGGGAACAAGGAAAAGGAGTGTTCTCCAGACTGATATCCCTTTCTATGAATGGGAGATGGACTAGACTTTTACATGTTTACTTTTGTCCCTTATTTAGCATCAAATGTCCTCCCCCTCCCTTACATCTCATCTATCTCCCGAATTCCTTTGTTGTCTACTGAATTTTTTTGTGATCTTTAAGCTTAGCTCAGTGTCACTTCTTCAAAGGAGTCTTCCAGGACTCTACTAGTTAGAGCTAACTTCTGTCTTCCCTAGTTCCCCTTTCCTTCTTTCATTATAGCAAAGTGTTGATTCTGTTTCCAATTATCAGGAGCTGATTAAGTTTCTCTAGAGATAGCAAATTCCCTGAGGGCTCAGTTCAGTTCAGTTCAGTCGCTCAGTCGTGTCCGACTCTGCGACCCCATGAATCGCAGCACGCCACGCCTCCCTGTCCATCACCAACTCCCGGAGTTCACTCAGACTCAACGTCAATCAAGTCATTGATGCCATCCAGCCATCTCATCCTCTGTCGTCCCTTTCTCCTCCTGCCCGCAATCCCTCCCAGCATCAGAGTCTTTTCCAATGAGTCAACTCTTTGCATGAGGTGGCCAGAGTACTGGAGTTTCAGCTTTAGCATCATTCCTTCCAAAGAAATCCCAGGGCTGATCTCCTTCAGAATGGACTGGTTGGATCTCTTTGCAGTCCAAGGGACTCTCAAGAGTCTTCTCCAACACCACACTTCAAAAGCATCAATTCTTCAGTGCTCAGCCTTCATCACAGTCCAACTCTCACATCCATACATGACCACAGGAAAAACCATAGCCTTGATTAGACGGACCTTCATCGGCAAAGTAATGTCTCTGCTTTTGAATATGCTATCTAGGTTGGTCATAACTTTTCTTCCAAGAGTAAGTGTCTTTTAATTTCATGGCTGCAATCACCATCTGCAGTGATTTTGGAGCCCCCCAAAATAAAGTCTGACACTGTTTCCACTGTTTCCCCATCTATTTCCCATGAAGTGGTGGGACCAGATGCCATGATCTTCGTTTTCTGAATGTTGAGCTTTAAACCAACTTTTTCACTCTCCACTTTCACTTTTATCAAGAGGCTTTTGAGTTCCTCTTCACTTTCTGCCATAAGGGTTGTGTCATCTGCATATTTGAAGTTATTGATATTTCTCCCAGCAATCTTGATTCCAGCTTGTGTTTCTTCCAGTCCAGTGTTTCTCATGATGTACTCTGCATATAAGTTAAATAAGCAGGGTGACAATATACAGCCTTGACGTACTCCTTTTCCTCTTTGAAACCAGTCTGTTGTTCCATGTCTGGTTCTAACTGTTGCTTCCTGACCTGCATACAGATTTCTCAAGAGGCAGGTCAGGTGGTCTGGTATTCCCATCTCTTTCAGAATTTTCCACAGTTTATTGTGATCCACACAGTCAAAGGCTTTGGCATAGTCAATAAAGCAGAAATAGATGTCTTTCTGGAACTCTCTTGCTTTTTCCATGATCCAGTGGATGTTGGCAATTTGATCTCTGGTTCCTCTGCCTTTTCTAAAATCAGCTTGAACATCAGGAAGTTCACGGTTCACATATTGTTGAAGCCTGGCCTGGAGAATTTTGAGCATTACTTTACTAGCATGTGAGATGAGTGCAATTGTATGGTAGTTTGAACATTCTTTGGCATTGCCTTTCTTTGGGATTGGAATGAAAACAGACCTTTTCCAGTCCTGTGGCCACTGCTGAGTTTTCCAAATTTGCTGGCATACTGAGTGCAGCACTTTCACAGCATCATCTTTCAGGGTTTGAAGTAGCTCAACTGGAGTTCCCACACCTTCACTAGCTCTGTTCATAGTGATGCTTTCTAAGGCCTACTTGACTTCACATTTCAGGATGTCTGGTTCTAGATGAGTGATCACACCATCATGATTATCTGGGTCGTGAAGATCTTTTTTGTACAGTTCTTCTGTGTATTCCTGCCACCTCTTCTTAATATCTTCTGCTTCTGTTAGGTCCAGACCATTTCTGTCCTTTATCAAGCCCATCTTTGCATGAAATGTTCCCTTGGTATTTCTAATTTTCTTGAAGAGATCTCTAGTCTCTCCCATTCTGTTCTTTTCCTCTATTTCTTTGCATTGATAGCTGAAGAAGGCTTTCTTATCTCTTCTTGCTATTCTTTGGCACTCTGCATTCAGATGCTTATATCTTTCCTTTTCACCTCTCTTCTTTTCACAGCTATTTGTATGGCCTCTCCAGACAACCATTTTTCTTTTTTGCATTTCTTTTCCACAGGGATGGTCTTGATCCCTGTCTCCTGTACAATGTCACGAACCTCATTCCATAGCTCATCAGGCACTCTATCTATCAGATCTAGGCCCTTAAATCTATTTCTAACTTCCACTGTATGAACAGAATGAAAAGACAAAATGATAGGATGCTGAAGGAGGAACTCCCCAGGTCAGTAGGTGCCCAACATGCTACTGGAGATCAGTGGAGAAGTAACTGCAGAAAGAATGAAGGGATGGAGCCAAAGCAAAAACAATACCCAAGTGTGGATGTGACTGATGATAGAAGCAAGGTCCAGTGCTGGAAAGAGGAATATTGCATAGGAACTTGGAATGTCAGGTCCATGAATCAAGGCAAATTGGAAGTGGTCAAGCAAGAGATGGCAAGGGTGAATGTCGACATTCTAGGAATCAGTGAACTAAAATGGACTGGAATGGGTGAATTTAACTCAGATGGCCATTACATCTACTACTGCAGGCAGGAATCCCCCGGAAGAAATGGAGTAGCCATCATGGTCAGCAAAAGAGTCCAAAATGCAGTACTTGGATGCAGTCTCAAAAATGACAGAACGATCTCTGTCCATCTCCAAGGCAAACCATTCAATATCACAGTAATCCAATTCTATGCCCCAACCAGTAATGCTGAAGAAGCTGAAGTTGAACGGTTCTTTGAAGACCTACAAGACCTTTTAGAACTAACACCCCCCAAAAGAAGTCCTTTTCATTATAGGAGACTGGAATGCAAAAGTAGGAAGTCAAGAAACACCTGGAGTAACAGGCAAATTTGGCCTTGGAACGTGGAATGAAGCAGGGCAAAGACTAATAGAGTTTTGCCAAGAAAATGCACTAGTCATAGCAAACACCTCTTCCAACAACACAAGAGAAGACTCTACACATGGACATCACCAGATGGTCAACACTGAAATCAGACTGATTATATTCTCTGCAGCCAAAGATGGAGAAGCTCTATACAGTCATCAAAAACAAGACCAGGAGCTGACTGTGGCTCAGATCATGAACTCCTTATTACCAAATTCAGACTTAAATTGAAGAAAGTAGGGAAAACCACTAGACCATTCAGGTATGACATAAATAAAATCCTGAGGGCTAGATCCTGGATTTAGTCATCACCAAGATATGCAGATGATACTACCATTATGGCAGAAAGTGAAAAGGAACTAAAAAGCCTCTTGATGAAAGTGAAAGTGGAGAGTGAAAAGTTGGCTTAAACTCAACATTCAGAAAATGAAGATCATGGCATCCAGTCCCATCACTTCATGGGAAATAGATGGGGAAACAGTGGAAATAGTATCAGACCTTATTTTTTTGGGCTCCAAAATCACTGCAGATGGTGACTGCAGCCATGAAATTAAAAGACGCTTACTCCTTTAAAGAAAAGTTATGACCAACCTAGATAGCATATTCAAAAGAAGAGACATTACTTTGTCGACTAAGGTCCGTCTAGTCAAGGCTATGGTTTTCCTAGTGGTCATGTATCGATGTGAGAGTTGGACTGTGAAGAAGGCTGAGTGCCAAAGAATTGATGCTTTTGAACTGCGGTGTTGGAGAAGACTCTTGAGAGTCCCTTGGACTGCAAAGAGATCCAACCAGTCCATTCTGAAGGAGATCAGCCCTGGGATTTCTTTGGAAGGAACGATGCTAAAGCTGAAACTCCAGTACTCTGGCCACCTCATGAGAAGAGTTGACTGATTGGAAAAGACTCTGATGCTGGGAGGGATTGAGGGCAGGAGGAGAAGGTGACGACAGAGGATGAGATGGCTGGATGGCATCACTGACTCGATGGACTTGAGTCTGAGTGAACTCCAGGAGTTGGTGATGAACAGGAAGGCCTGGCTTGCTGCAATTCATGGGGTTGCAAGTAGTCGGACATGACTGAGTAACTGAACTGAACTGAACTGAAATCCATAGAGTGCATACATGAAAGAGAAGTAAACTCATGTCTTGTTTAAGCCAATGTAATTTTGTTCTTTTAATCATTCACAGCCAAGTATAATCCTAACTAATGTAAAATTCTTCTCCTTTGCCATTACAGAGTTGAAACCACTCTATTTCTGAACAGATGATTATACAGATACCATGTGAAAGGGCTAACACATTAAAGGAAGTTTATGAATGGAAGAAAATTGGGAAATAGTCTTAAACTGGTGCTGTGTTCTCAGTTTTCAGTGTTAGAAGGTTTTGTAAGGCGTGAAGGCAGGAAGAAGGCTGTGTAATTTGACTATCTGATTTCAAAACTTGCTTGAGTGACTTATAGATGTGTGACCTCAGGTAAGGAAATTATTCTCCCTAAGCCAGAGTTTTGAAATCTGTAAAATGGAAATGAAAGTATTTACTTTGCAGGGTTGTTTTGAGAATTAGGTAGAATGTCTGCAATGAGCCTGGTACTTAGAGGATACTCATTCCTGGGTGTTATTATAATCATCATACAGCAGATTTGGAATGATTAAGGAAAAGCTCTATGTTGCCCTGTCCCAGAGCCACAAAGCTGATTACATATGGGTCAGGGGTTCTTGGAAAGAGCTTTGCTACAGAAGGCAAGGAATGTTATTACTGGTAACAGAAATTGAGAGCATATCATTTATACCCCTGTAATTGAGATGAAATTTGGAATATCGATCAACAATATTCCTCCAACATCCATTTTAAAAGTCTCTAGATGAAAAACTTAGGCACAAAAGTAAAAGCATTCATTGATGCTGTTAATAGTCATAGCAACATGTAAGATAATAGTAAAAATGATGAAAGTGGCAATTCTACTGAAATGTGGGCTGAAGCATACCTATTAAATGGAATCCATAGTTAAAACAGCCTGGGTTTTTCATAGTTCTCTAAGGAAGAGCAGTTAAACCCCAGATTTTGTCTTTATTGACAGCAATATAGAAGTTATGCCTTTCACAGACCAAAAACAATCAGTGACACAGCTGTCAGAACTTCAAGGTCAGAATAAAAGAGTAGATACTATAATTTTAAGGAAAATTAGAGATGTTTATGTGATGACTTGGTTAAAAAAAATGGCTTGTGAACTCCTCAAAGCATATGAGTAAAATTTTGACTTTGTACTGTGTGAAATCTCCATGAAATTTTTGATACTTTGAGCCTAATACCTAGCATGTATTTCCAATTTGTTATATGCTTTGATACATCTTAACTAATTTAGTTATTGTATTCATTTCCCATTATTGTATAACAAATGACAAATGACTGTAAACTTGACTGATTATTCCCTCACAGTTTTCATGGGTCAGAAGTCTGGGCACAACTTAGCTGGGTTCTCTGCTTAGGGTCTCATAAGGGTGTAATTAAGGTGTCAGCTAGGCTATATTCCCATCTGGAGAATCAACTGGGAAAGAACCTGATTTCAAGCTCACCCAGGTTATTGGCAGAATTAATTTCATGTTGTTGTAGGACCGAGAGCCCTGGTTTCTTGTTGGGGCCTGAGCTACCAGACACTCAGCTCCTGGAGGCTGCCCATAGTTCCTTGGCACATGGGCTTTTCCAACTTGCCCACTGACTTCACCAAGTTGGCACGAAGAGTTTTAGGGAGGGTCTATTAGCAAGATGAAATCTAATATAACATATATATATGATCATGGAGTAACCTGTAATTTTCACCATATTCAACTGGTTAGAAGTAAGTCACATGTCCTGCCCACACTCAAAGGGAGGGGATTATAAACAAAGTCACGGACATTAGGAAGAAGGGATCGTAGTGGGTCACCTGGAGTGTGTCAGCCACAGTTATCAACACAGTCCTTTGATAAGGCTGAGTAAATGTTCTTACTTCCTTTACAAGAAAGAAGACATTGATGTTCAATTAGAGAGGTTAAATGAACTAATACTGAAGATAACACAGTTTCAAATAACAGGTGGTAATGTTAAACCCAGGATCCCTAGGTCTTAGTTCTACACTCTTGTCTACAAAAAAGATGCATGACGTGAGAATTACGTTTTATTTGGGGCAAAATGAGGACTGCAGCCCAGGAGACAGCACCTCAGAGAGCTCTGAGACACTGCTCTGAAGAGGCAGTAGGGGAAGGTCAATATATAAGACTGGGTGAAGGGAGAGTTCAAGCACTCATTTTTAAAAAAATATATAAATTTATTTATTTTAATTGGAGGCTAATTACTTTACAATATTGTATTGATTTTGCCATACATTGACATGAATCCGCCATGGGTGTACATGTGTTCCCCATCCTGAACCCCTCTCCCACCTCCCTCCCCATACCATCCCTCAGGGTCATCCCAGTGCACCAGCCCCAAGCATCCTGTATCGTGCATTGAACCTGGACTGGTGATTCGTTTCACATATGATAATATACATGTTTCAATGCCATTCTCCCAAATCATCCCACCGTCTCCCTCTCCCACAGAGTCCAAAAGACTATTATATACATCTGCGCCTCTTTTGCTGTTTCGCATACAAGGTTATTGTTACCATCTTTCTAAATTCCATATATATGTGTTATTATACTGTATTGGTGTTTTTCTTTCTGGCTTACTTCACCCTGTATAATAGGCTCCAGTTTCATCCACGTCATTAGAACTGATCCAAGTGTCACATGTACACCCGTGGTGGATTCATGTCAATGTATGGCAAAACTAACACAGTATTGTAAAGTAAAATAAAGCAAAAAAAAAAAAAAAAAAGAACTGATCCAAATTTATTCTTTTTAATGGCTGAATAATACTCCACTGTGTATATGTACCACAGCTTTCTTATCCATTCATCTGCTGATGGACATCTAGGTTGCTTCCATGTCCTGGCTATTATAAACAGTGCTGCGATGAACACTGGGGTACATGTGCCTCTTTCAGTTCTGGTTTCCTTGATGTGTATCCCCAGCAGCGGGATTGCTGGGTCATAAGGCAGTTCTATTTCCAGTTTTTTAAAGGAATCTCAACTGTTCTCCATAGTGGCTATACTAGTTTGCATTCCCACCAACAGTGTAAGAGGGTTCCCTTTTCTCCACACCCTCTCCAGCATTTATTGCTTGTAGACTTTTGGATCACAGCCATTCTGACTGGTGTGAAATGGCACCTCATTGTGGTTTTGATTTGCATTTCTCTGATAATGAGTAATGTTGAACATCTTTTCATGTGTTTGTTAGCCATCTGTATGTCTTCTTTGGAGAAATGTATATTTAGTTCTTTGGCCCATTTTTTGATTCAGCTCAGTACAGTTCAGTTGCTCAGTCGTGTCCAACTCTTTGCAACCCCATGAATCGCAGCACACCAGGCCTCCTTGTCCATCACCATCTCCTGGAGTTCACTCAGACTCACGTCCATCGAGTCAGTGATGCCATCCAGCCATCTCATCCTCTGTCATCCCCTTCTCCTCCTGCCCCTAATCCCTCCCAGCATCAGAGTCTTTTCCAATGAGTCAACTCTTCTCATGAGGTGGCCAAAGTACTGGAGTTTCAGCTTTAGCATCATTCCTTCCAAAGAAATCCCAGGGCTGATCTCCTTCAGAATGGACTGGTTGGATCTCCTTGCAGTCCAAGGGACTCTCAAGAGTCTTCTCCAACACTACACTTCAAAAGCATTAATTCTTCGGTGCTCAGCCTTCTTCACAGTCCAACTCTCACATCCATACATGACCACAGGAAAAACCATAGCCTTGACTAGATGGACCTTAGTCGGCAAAGTAATGTCTCTGCTTTTGAATATGCTATCTAGGTTGGTCATAACTTTTCTTCCAAGGAGTAAGCGTCTTTTAATTTCATGGCTGCAGTCACCATCTGCAGTGATTTTGGAGCCCCCCAAAATAAAATCTGACACTGTTTCCACTGTTTCCCCATCTATTTCCCATGAAGTGATGGGACCAGATGCCATGATCTTTGTTTTCTGAATGCTGAGCTTTAAGCCAACTTTTTCACTCTCCTCTTTCACTTTCATCAAGAGGCTTTTTGATTGGGTTGTTTTTTTTTCTGGAATTGAGCTGCAGGAGTTGCTTGTATATTTTTGAGATTAGTTGTTTGTCAGTTGCTTCATTTGCTATTATTTTCTCCCATTCTGAAGGCTGTCTTTTCACTTTGCTTATAGTTTCCCTTGTTGTGCAGAAGCTTTTAATTTTAACTAGGTCCCATTTGTTTATTTTTGCTTTTTTTCCCCCAATATTCTGGGCGGTGGGTCATAAAGGATCCTGCTGTGATTTATGTCAGAGAGTGTTTTCCCTATGTTCTCCTCTAGGAGTTTTATAGTTTCTGGTCTTACATTTAGATCTTTAATCCATTTGGAGTTTATTTTTGTGTATGGTATTAGAAAGTGATCTAGTTTCATTCTTTTACAAGTGGTTGACCAGTTTTCCCAGCACCATTGTTAAAGAGATTGTCTTTTCTCCATTGTATATTCTTTTTTTTTTATTTTTTTTTATTTTTTTTTTAAATTTTTATTTATTTATTTTTTTTAGTTTTTTATTTTTTAAATTTTAAAATCTTTAATTCTTACATGCATTCCCAAACATGAACCCCCCTCCCACCTCCCTCCCCATAACATCTTTCTGGGTCATCCCCATGCACCAGCCCCAAGCATGCTGCATCCTGCGTCAGACATAGACTGGCGATTCAATTCACATGGTAGTATACATGTTAGAATGTCATTCTCCCAAATCATCCCACCCTCTCCCTCTCCCTCTGTGTCCAAAAGTCCGTTATACACATCTGTGTCTCTTTCCCTGTCTTGCATACAGGGTCGTCATTGCCATCTTCCTAAATTCCATATATATGTGTTAGTATACTGTATTGGTGTTTTTCTTTCTGGCTTACTTCACTCTGTATAATCGGCTCCAGTTTCATCCATCTCATCAGAACTGATCCAAATGAATTCTTTTTAACGGCTGAGTAATACTCCATTGTGTATATGTACCACAGCTTTCTTATCCATTCATCTGCTGATGGACATCTAGGTTGTTTCCATGTCCTGGCTATTATAAACAGTGCTGCAATGAACATTGGGGTACATGTGTCTCTTTCAATTCTGGTTTCCTCGGTGTGTATGCCCAGAAGTGGGATTGCTGGGTCATAAGGTAGTTCTATTTGCAATTTTTTAAGGAATCTCCACACTGTTCTCCATAGTGGCTGTACTAGTTTGCATTCCCACCAACAGTGTAGGAGGGTTGCCTTTTCTCCACACCCTCTCCAGCATTTATTGCTTGCAGATTTTTGGATCGCAGCCATTCTGACTGGTGTGAAGTGGTACCTCATTGTGGTTTTGATTTGCATTTCTCTAATAATGAGTGATGTTGAGCATCTTTTCATGTGTTTGTTAGCCATCCGTATGTCTTCTTTGGAGAAATGTCTATTTAGTTCTTTGGCCCATTTTTTGATTGGGTCGTTTATTTTTCTGGAGTTGAGCTGCATAAGTTGCTTGTATATTTTTGAGATTAGTTGTTTGTCAGTTGCTTCATTTGCTATTATTTTCTCCCATTCAGAAGGCTGTCTTTTCACCTTGCTTATATTTTCCTTTGTTGTGCAGAAGCTTTTAATTTTAATTAGATCCCATTTGTTTATTTTTGCTTTTATTTCCAGCATTCTGGGAGGTGGATCATAGAGGATCCTGCTATGATTTATGTCTGAGAGTGTTTTGCCTATGTTCTCCTCTAGGAGTTTTATAGTTTCTGATCTTACATTTAGATCTTTAATCCATTTTGAGTTTATTTTTGTGTGCGGTGTTAGAAAGTGATCTAGTTTCATTCGTTTACAAGTGGTTGACCAGTTTTCCCAGCACCACTTGTTAAAGAGATTGTCTTTACTCCATTGTATATTCTTGCCTCCTTTGTCAAAGATAAGGTGTCCATATGTGTGTGGATTTATCTCTGGGCTTTCTATTTTGTTCCATTGATCTATATGTCTGTCTTTGTGCCAGTACCATACTGTCTTGATGACTGTGGCTTTGTAGTAGAGCCTGAAGTCAGGCAGGTTGATGCCTCCAGTTCCATCTTCTTTCTCAAGATTGCTTTGGCTATTTGAGTTTTTTTGTATTTCTGTACAAATTGTGAAATTATTTGTTCTAGCTCTGTGAAAAATATCATTGGTAGCTTGATAGGGAGTGCATTGAATCTATAGATTGCTTTGGGTAGTATACTCATTTTCACTATATTGATTCTTTCAATCCATGAACACAGTATATTTCTCCATCTATTAATGTCCTCTTTGATTTCTTTCACCAGTGTTTCATAGTTTTCTATATATAGGTCTTTTGTATCTTTAGGTAGATATATTCCTAAGTATTTTATTCTTTTTGTTGAAATGGTGAATGGAATTGTTTCCTTAATTTCACTTTCTATTTTCTCATTATTAGTGTACAGGAATGCAAAGGATTTCTGTGTGTTGATTTTATATCTTGCAACTTTACTATATTCATTGATTAGCTCTAATAATTTTCTGGTGGAGTCTTTAGGGTTTTCTATGTAGAGGATCATGTCATCTGCAAACAGTGAGAGTTTTACTTTTTCTTTTCCAATTTTGATTCCTTTTATTTCTTTTTCTGCTCTGATTGCTGTGGCCAAAACTTCCAGAACTATGTTGAATAGTAGTAGTGAAAGGGTGGTGGGCACCCTTGTCTTGTTCCTGACTGTAGGGGAAATGCTTTCATTTTTTCTCCATTGAGGATAATGTTTGCTATGGGTTTGTCATATGTAGCTTTAATTGTGTTGAGGTATGTTCCTTCTATTTCTGCTTTCTGGAGGGTTTTTATAAAAAATGAATGTTGAATTTTGTCAAAGGCTTTCTCTGCATCTATTGAGATAATCATATGGTTTTTACTTTTCAATTTGTTAATGTGGTGTATTACATTGATGGATTTGTGGATATTGAAGAATCCTTGCATCCCTGGGATAAAGCCCACTTGGTCACATTGTATGATCTTTTTAATGCAAGCATTCATTTTACGAAACGTTTTCTGTTAGTTGCAGGGAGCTGATGTCACCATGAAGTGATTTAGTGCTTTTATAGATATGAGGAGATGCAAGGATTTGGATCATGAAATCAGTTCCTGAAAACATCTAACTATCTAAAGACCAGTTTCACCAGTTTCCGTGAAGTCCAGAGTGCCTCACTCTCCACCCTGAACTCCCTCAGGATGTGTCAAAGGTCATCAGCTGAAGCAGCACAGGGTTCAGTCTCTGTAGAGGCAGATGGCAAATGGCAAGTGCCAATTTGTAGCTGACACTCTAACCATCAATATCTGTCTAAAGTATCTTTGTATCTACTCATCCATCCATTCATGCATCCAACCATCCTAGTCCAATGTTCTTTTTACTACATCATAATGCTTCTTGTATAAATGTGAGTAATCTCTTTGTCTCTTCAGTGGGGCTTCCCTGATGGTTCAGCTGTTAAAGAACTCGCCTGCCAATGCAGGAGACACAAGAGGCATGAGTTCAATCTCTGAGTTTGAACTCCAGGGAAGATCCCCTGGAGAATAAAGTAGCAACCCGCTCCAGTATTCTTGCCTGGAAAATTCCAGGGACAGAGAAGCCTGGTGGGCTGTAGACCATGGGGTCGCACAGAGTCAGACATGACTGCACACACACAGTCTTTATTAGACAGGTTAGGGTAGTATCTTCTGTGGTAAAAAAAAAAAAAAGGAAAAAAAAAAGAAAAAATAACTTCAAAATCTCAATTACTTAACACAAAAAGGGTTTATTTCTTGTTTGTATTATATATCCATTTCAGGTCAGTTGGGTTCTTTGTTCCACATTTTCTTTCTTGATGACCCCAGCTGATGTTGTAGTCACCTCGTGAATGCTGTCAATCCCTAATCTAGAGGAAAAAGAGGGCTCTGGTGAGTCTTGCAATGGCAAAGAAATGCAGTGACCTGGCAGGGACACATATCATATTTGCTTAACACTTAGTTCAGAACTGGTCAAATGTCTCTACCCAACCATAACAGGGCCAAGAATTCCAATTCAATGGACTTGATCACAATTTTTACATTCTATTCTTCAGTTCAATTCAGTTCAGTTCAGCTCAGTCACTCAGTCTTGTCCGACTCTTTGCGACCCCATGAATCACAGCACACCAGGCCTCCCTGTCCATCACCATCTCCCGGAGTTCACTCAGACTCATGTCCATTGAGTCAGTGATGCCATCCAGCCATCTCATCCTCTGTCGTCCCTCTCCTCCTGCCCCCAGTCCCTCCCAGCATCAGAGTCTTTTCCAATGAGTCAACTCTTCTCATGAGGTGGCCAAAGTACTGGAGTTTCAGCTTTAGCATCATTCCTTCCAAAGAAATCCCAGGGTTGATCTCCTTCAGAATGGACTGGTTGGATCTCCTTGCAGTCCAAGGGACTCTCAAGAGTCTTCTCCAACACCACAGTTCAAAAGCATCAATTCTTCGGCGCTCAGCTTTCTTCACAGTCCAACTCTCACATCCATACATGACCACTGGAAAAACCATAGCCTTGACTAGACAGACCTTAGTCGGCAAAGTAATGTCTCTGCTTTTGAATATGCTATCTAGGTTAGTCATAACTTTTCTTCCAAGGAGTAAGCGTCTTTTAATTTCATGGCTGCAATCACCATCTGCAGTGATTTTGGAGCACCAAAAAATAAAGTCTGACACTGTTTCCACTGTTTCCCCATCTATTTGCCATGAAGTGATGGGACCAGATGCGATGATCTTCATTTTCTGAATGTTGAGCTTTAAGCCAACATTCTATTCTTAATGATGTTATTTTCAGCCATTCTCAGTAAACCATTCACCAAAACTTGTTGCACTCTTGGGATCTTAAACCTAGACCCAGACTGTGTAAACTAATGCCTCTGTAAAGTAAAGCAAGTCATTGATAATACCATGATGAATGCCACCAGGGGAGAGCAGGGTGGGGAAATATGATTAGATCTTTGAGTATTCCCCTGGATGTCTTTCTTCAGAGATTCTGTAGGCACTGATCTAAATTCAATTAGCAATCATCACAAAAAAAGGAAACATTAATGGAAAAAATGGATCAAAGGATTAGACATGACTAAATCCAGCAGGGAAAGCAGAGCTGACCATTCTCAAGGTGAATAATTATCTGAAGAAAGGTGAACAACAGTGACACAACCCATCAGTTGCGCACCCATTTTGGCTCCATGTGAAAGCTGCAACAAGTGAGCTAAAATATTCATGCCACAGTAAGCCATCTCAGAAGAATACTGTGTTACTACAACATTCTCAGTGGGGAGCCTGCACTGTTGGAACAAGGTATTAAGGAACAAAGAAGCAGCTGGACTAAATACATGTTCACAGCAGAAGGAATATTTTTCATCCCACCACCATATTCTATTTCATTATTTCAGGCATTTCTGTCACCTTATGGACTAAATTGTAGTCAACTTTGTTATGTGTAAATTTCATCATCACTATATCACAGTAAAGAAACTTTCTTGAGAACAAGGACAGTGGTGAATTAGGAGAGGAAAATTCTGGGAATTATCTTCTTTATTAGTAAAATCCACAACCTCTAAGATTTAACCCCAAATAGAGTATGTGCTGGCCAGGAGGTGACTTGATCACGTAAGCCTCCTTCTGCTCCTGAGAAGTTTCACAATTCATATGCTTCTTGGGACCCTAGTTAGACTGTGCAACCCATGAGTTTCTGCAGCATTTCTGGTTCACCCTTTAGGATCTGATTCATACCTAAGCATGCCATGCAATCCACCCCTTTAAAATGTAAACAGTTTTTAGTATGTGGAAGTTGCACAGTTGTGTACGACCCTTTGTGACCCCATGGAAATCCATGGAATTCTCCAAACCAGAATACTGGAGTGGGTAGCTGTTCCCTTCTCCAGGGGATCTTTCCAACCCAGGGATCAAATCCAGGTCTCTGGCATTGCAAGCGGATTCTTTACCAGCTGAGCAGTAAGGGAAGTCTTCTGAATATTGGAGTGTGTAGCCTATCCCTTCTCCAGGGAATATAATTTTTTTTGGTATATTCACATATATATATGCAACCATCATAGTAAATTTTACTTATTTATTTTTGGTGCACTGTGCAGCTTGTTGGATCTTAGTTCCCTGACCAAGGATTGAACCTGGTCCCTCAGCAGTGAAAGCTCAGAGTCCTAACTACTGGTCTGCCAGGGAATTTCCACCATAGTCAATTTAGAACATTTAATCATCTCAAAAAGAGAGTCTGTACCCTTTAGATACCATTCCTTATCCCTAATCTTCCTTCCCCACCCTAAATAACATTCATACACAAGTGTTTGTGTGGACATATGTTTTCATTGCTCAGAAATATACACCCAGGAGTGGAATTGCTGGCTCATACGGTAATTCTATGTTGGATCATTTGAGGTACTACCATCTGGTTCATTTCCCAAATGGCCACATCATTTTACATTCCCATCTGCAGTATATGAAAGTCCCAATTTATCCATATCCTCACTAATACTCATTATTATGTGCCTTATTTGATTCCAGCCATCCTAGTGGATGTGAAGGGTATTGATTGTAGTTTTGATTTGCATTTTCCTAATGATTAGTGGTGTTGAGCCCCTTTTTTTAATGTGCTTACTGGCTATTTACTTCCTTAGAGAAATGTCTATTGAGATCCTTTCTCCATTATAAATTCGGGATTTTTAAAAAAATTATTAAGTTGTAAGAGTACTTTATATATTCTAGATATAATCACTTATCAGATATATGATTTACAACTATTTTCTCCCATTCTGTGGGTTGACCCTCTGATTAATGATGCCTTTTGTTTTTCACTTCCATAAATTAGCAGAATTAAGCAGAAGAGGCTCTAATATACTTTGTTTCTCTCTTTTTATGTATTTTTCCACCTCTGAAGTCTAGAGTCAGACAGAAGCCTTTTGATCAAAAAATACTTAATCATTTTTCTAACCCAGGGGAAGCATGAAACCTAAAAGACAAACTTTGGGATCAAAAGAGGCTTATTTTAGCCTGGTGCTCTGCATAGGCCTTCCTGGTTGGAAAGGGACACAGTAGGAGAAAAAAATAATTTCTCAGTATCCTTCAAATTTTATCTTCAGAACATGGATACAAATTTGTTTGGAAATTCCCAGACTATTCAAACCCCTTGTTTATTACATTATTGCCGGGGTCCAGCTCCGGTGGATCCAGGGAATTCGAAGTGGGGACGGAGTTGGCATCTAGAAAAGGACTATCTAATTAGAAATATAAAGAGAGATTAGGAAAGAATAGTGTAGTAGGAAAATTAGTGGAGAAAAGAGGCTGAATAACTTGGTTTACGCGGAGAACCAATAAAACTCCGAGACAAGGAGTTTGCACCGTCTACGTAGGCCACCGGCGCCTGCTTGAATAGCGGAGGGTGCCCTGCCTTGGGCTCCCTCTCGTGTGGGTCTTAGAAGCCAGGGCAAATAAGTAGACACAGTGAGCCTCCATGCTCCAAATGGGAATTCAGCCAGAAAACGGAGAAAAGAATGACATGGGGGAGCCAAGCATCGGTGCCAGACCCACAACTTTATTTTCAAAAGCAGCTTATATACCCCAAGTTGTACATAAAGAAGTAATGGAATATGCAGAGTTATGCAGGGGCAGCAGTCCTGACCCTTATTGAGACCAGGCTTTCCTTTTGCATACCTTCCCGTATACAAAAGGTCTTATATGGTTTTACATCATCTTCTGGCCAGGGGGCCTGTTAACATTTTTATGGCTCTTTTCCTAGATAAATGTCTATCAACCAGAAAACTCTTTTTCCCTTGGAGTGTTTTTTCTTTAATCTGCATCACTCTCAAAGTACTAAATAAAGTTACATTCCTGTAGAACAAAGGTGCAGTGGGTTATAACAAAGAAAATACTTAACTCAAAGATCTAATGTTGCTAATACCAGGGCTACTACCTGTTTTTTCTACATACCAACTATATCAACAAATAAAAGATATGAAAATTTGGCAGCAAGTATTGGCTCAACAAATGAAACCCTTAATCAGTCCTATTCTAATGATTTTGACTCCTCGGAAGCCCCTACATTCCTAGGATGTTTTAAGCTTCCCGTGCCTCTTGCAGTCGGGAGGCCACAAACAATCACATGCGCAGCTGTAAGTGTCCGGCAGGCAGGCAAGAAAGTCATCGGAGGGGTTTTTGGATTGAAACACTGTTATTATGCCCAGGAGACTTATTATCTAAAAGCTCTAAATTAACTTTTTGCAGAAAAAGGTGGTGGGGGGAAAGCCCCTTGTTAATGTCAGAAGAGTAGGTGGAAAGCATAACACAGTAAAGCAGGCAGACTCTGGTTTGGGGGCAGATGCATGAGCAGATCCAGCGAGGCTCCCTTAAGGCCTGACTTGCCTTTGCCTATTGGGCCCCTTAACCTCATGACCTTTACCACGGGCGGGACTCCTCGTGCTGGCTCCCAGCACACTATATTTGTGAAACTTCTGGATTGTGACCAGATTAGATTGATTAATCACCACTTGGTCGCATGAGCAGCAAGGAAGGGGAAAATAATAGACTTCAGAATAAAATCCCAGAACAAAGGAGGAATCCCAACAGCTCTGTCAAGTATATTTACACAATTCAACCATTTATACTGTAATTCAATAACCAGATTGTGAACAATGGGAAGTGAGAGGCTCTGTTGGCTGCTTTTGTGGAGATGCTGGGGTGGAATTGGGGAAGAACATGCAGGAAAGCCTTGGAGTCCACAGTTCATGACAAAGGAAGTGAGAAGAGAATGTAGCAGGGATAGAGAAGGGGAGAATGCATTCAGGGCAATAAAAGAGGCACAAGACACAGAGTCATAGGGATTGAAGAAATCCTAGATGAATGGGAACTCAGGAACAAGCTGAGGAAGTTCTGAAAAGCTGCAGCATATTAGCTGAGTCTTGAGATGGTGTTGGGATTCCAGAGGTGGAAATAGAGAGGGAGAGAGAGTACTGCCAACATGTGAAGAGTTTGAAGGAGAGGATTGTGGGTTGGTTCAGCTAGAATCCATGGTACCTGCATGGGAGAGGCTGGAGGTGAGGTTGGGAATCTGCCTGTCCTAGAACAAAAAGGGCTGTAAACATTAAAGAAAACTTGCCCCAAGTTTTTGAGGCCACAGGGAGCCACTGAGTGGTTAGCAAGGAGCATTTGGCACCTGGCTGCAGGATGAGTGGAGAGAGCCCTGATACAGGGTGGCATTGAAGACTTCTTTGAGGCCACTATGTGGGACCAGAGTGAGATCAGGCTTTGGTGAGAAAATACAGCCCTTGTGGAATGACAGGCTGCTGAAGCTTAGCAACTGAAACAGGACATACTCCTTGGCTGAAGTTGCCACCTTTGTTATCAGGAAGATGGCAGATACAGAAGAAAAGATGACGGCAGATGGAAGATAGGCAGCATCCATTGTCCCCGTGCTCAAAACTAATCAAGTGCATTAAGTCACATGGGAGCTTTACAATCAGTGCCATGGCTTTGAGAGTGCCAGTTGGCAGAGCACAACAGGTGATGGAATAAGATACTGCATGCAACTGGCTGTGCTGAAACAGTCACCTCCTGGGAGGACTTTCCCAGGGAAATGGGTGGTGGGGAGTGGAGGGGAGGAGAGGCAAGATGTCCCTCTGCCATCTGAGCTGCCTACACCTCACCTCGAAACTGCGGGAGTGAAATTCGGCAACTCCAGCAAACTGGATCTCTGTGAGAGGGCCACAAAGCAGACCCTTAGCTTCTTCACCTGTAAAATGGCAGGTATTTTGAGGACTAAATTAAATAATTCATGTGCAGTCCTTGGTAGGTGCTCTTGGAAAGTAGCACTGTTACCGTTCCCTAGAGCTGCTCCAGGGACAGCGTGCCTGCGGGGTTTGGGGGGACCCTTCATTTCAGAGCCCTGTTCTTCTGTCTCTGGAAGGTGTCAGGACACCTGGCTGTTTTGTGTTTGAGGCTGGAGTGCCAAGGCAGCCTTGTGAATTAATGTGATGCTAACTCAAGACTTTCATGCAAGTTGCTTTATCTACTGTGCAACCTTTCCTTGCCTTCCTCGATGTGGTCTGACTCTTGTGTTTCCTATTTCTTGGCTTTCCTCTCCCCAACATGGAGAAAGGCTGGCAAGGCTCAGGGATCTGGGAACCTAATCTGGGACCCAATCAGCATTTGGTTGCTAATTAGAGGGGAAGAAGAAAGTAGAAAACCTAACCACATTTTGGAGAGACACGCAAAGTCCAGGGGAACAGTAAAGCAGGTACTCAGTTTGTTGGGGGACCACACAGGGCATCTGGGCTGCTTGGGTACCAGGAGACTAGCCAGAATCCTTCTTTCCTTGTTTTGCTTCCCTCTATCCTAGCTTCTATAGGAGAAAGAACAAGACAGACCTTGCCTTGCAGCAAACTCTAAGAGGGAGAAAGGCATGCACACAAATGACCCCAATGGGGAGGGATGATTATCCCAGAAGAGACTCAGATGATTTGATCTGTAGTTCAGAGTGAGGGGCAATGCTGACTGGAAGGATTTCAGAAGGCTTCAAGGAGGAAGTTACAATGAGCTGGGTTCTGAAGGATTTGTAAGATTTAGAGGTTAAGTAAGTTAAAGTAAGTTAAGTAAGTTAAATTTGTAAGTTAAAGAGGAAGGTAACAACTCAAAAA
This sequence comes from Ovis aries, assembly GCF_016772045.2. Classification (NCBI taxonomy): domain Eukaryota; kingdom Metazoa; phylum Chordata; class Mammalia; order Artiodactyla; family Bovidae; genus Ovis; species Ovis aries. Next base: position 91,009,881 of record NC_056059.1, on the reverse strand, counting down.
AATATTGAAAGGAAAAAAATGATAGTTGTATAAAGGAATGAATCCTTTATTTTGGTCAAATTTCCAAGAGTGTGAAGGGAAGAAGGGGCCAGATTAGGGAGGAGTTTGGAAACTAGGGTGGGGATTTGGGGCTTTAGTCCATAGCGATAGGGAGCAGGAGTGCTATCAGCAGAATTGTTTGAGGAAGATGAATCCATTCATGTCAGGTAGAATGGGTGAGTAAGGGCAAGGGAGCAGGGATATGCCATGAAAGTATTGCGATGGTCCAAAAGAGCTAAGGCTATGAACTCAGTGCTGTTAAGGAGATGAAGGGTGTTAGAGATGAATGGGGTTGGTGCTATGGAGTTAGAATGAGTAGAAATGGGTAACTGATTGAATATAGGGCTTAAGCAGGAAAGGAAAAATCAAGAATGACTTTTCTGCCTTTTTGCCCCTGAGGTTGTCCAACTCCACTTGTTCCTTAAGCGTACTGGCTCCTCTTGGATGAACAAATAATTTTATAATCTTCCTCTTCTGTGGGCTCCATCCCACTTCCCTCTTCCATCCCCACTCACCACTTGTTCTGATGATAGTGTGAAAATCTATTCCATTCATCTTCATAGTCACATACAAGGAAGTGTTCTGTTTATGTAATGGACCAGGGCAATTTTACTGCCACTTTTCCTGAGGATTTTGCATCTGGAAAGGATTTCACAATGTCATTTACACTGTGGGAAAAGAATCAAGTTTTTATCAGTTTTGATGGTGGTACATGGGTTATTAGGTTGATAAGTTTGGTAGGGTGGAAAGCGGAGGGAATAGATGCGTGGGGGTATTGCTGACAATAGGCTTTGTGAGTGTGATGATTTTTCACTTGTTTGCTGTGATGCCTCTTTCAGAACCATGCTCAGTTACACCTGGGGCAGCAACTGCTTGTCTGAATTGACACACCTGCCCAGTTTGCACGGGAATACTGCCATTTTCTAACTCCACTTGGGGTCTTGTTTGCAGCCATTTGGTGACAAACAATAGGCCAAACATCTCTCTTCCTTTGAAATTTCTCATCAAACTTTTTTGGGGTGCTTCACAAAGGTGCATTCCTCAGTCTGAGTCATGGCCATGGCTCAGTGGTTGGCCCCACATGTCTTCTTCATTCTAAGACCTATGCAAAGAAGCTGCTGCAATCTTGGTCTCATAGCTGAGGGATGAAGAGCAACAAAGGATGGACCTATGCAATGGCTTTCAAGTTTCTGCTCAGAAATGGCACATCACTTAAAACAGTTTCTTACCACCTATCACCTTGTCTCAAAGATAATGCTACATAATATGTATTTTTTGTTCTTATAGCAAGAAGCCATTTCTCTATTTTTTAAAATATTTTTTATGTGGACCATTTAAAAATCTTTATTTAATTTGTTACAATATTGTTTCTGCTTTATGTTTTGTTTTTCTTTTTGGCCCCAAGGCACATGCCATCTTAGGTCTCCAATCAAGAATTGAACCCACACCCCTTAAACTGGAAGATGAAGTGTTTTTTCAAAAAATATATATACTTATTTGGCTGTGCCGGGTCTTTGGGTTTCCCTCGTAGCTCAGTTGATAAAGAATCCGCCTGCAATGCAGGAGACCCCGGTTCAATTCCTGGGTCGGGAAGATCTGCTGGAGAAGGGATAGGCTACCCACTCCAGTGTTCTTGGGCTTCTCTTGTGGAGCTGGGTCTTAGTTGTGGCACATGGGATCTTCAGCCTTCATTGCACCATGTGGGATCTTTCAGTTGTAGCAGGCAGGATCTTTCATTGAGGCATGCAGGATCTATTCCCTGACCAGGGATTGAAACCAGGCCCCCCTGCATTGGGAGCCTGGAATCTTAGTGATTGGACCACCAGGGAAGTCCCTGAAGGCGAAGTCTTAACCACTGGACTGCCAGGGAAGTCCCAACAACCCATTTATGTACATGTCAGCCTTTTTTAGGTTATACTGCAGTGGCAAAACCCTCATATCTTATGGATTTCAACAACAAAGTTATAATTCCTGCTACATGCTACACCAATCCACCAACTCTGGGTCAAAGCCAGCTCTTAGCTTGTGACTGTGCTCAATTTTCTTCTTCATTCTGGCTTCTGGGCTGAAGGAATAGCCCTCTCTTGGAAGAGTACTCTTTGTGTGTGGTGTGATAGAGCACAGTTTTCTTTTCCTTCTTCCCTCTTTCCTTATGATATTTCCATCCTGGAACATTGATCTGTACCAGTCTGGGATACTGGAAAAGGGAATTTACCCAAAGTGAAAAGATTTAGAATCTCTGTTGGCATGATAATGCCTTTCATTTTGCTACAAAAGTGAGGGATGTTAGGAGAACAAGGGTTCCTTGTGAATGTTTCAGTCTGAGTCTGGAAGCAGGAAGTTCTTTTCTCTCATCCCCTCCACCTCCAGAGGGACTAAATGTGTGGTGTCTCCACCCCTTAACTCTCCCCCCCCCTCACCCCGTAGTCCCACTTCTCCAGGAGTGAGGGGAAGAAGAATTTTAGAAGGAAGAAAGTGTGCTGAAGAGCTTTTTTCAACAGGGAAGGCAGAAGATGAGGGAAGGAGATGAGAGGCTGGGTTGTCTGATATCCATCTCTGATGAACTTAGAACCCAGGGGAATAGCTAAAAAGCGCTTCTGCCCAGTCCGCATTGCATGTGTGTGTGTGCGCGCGTGTGTGTGTGCGTGCGTGTGTGTGTGCGTGTGTGTGTGTGTGTGTGTGTGTATGATTATGAATAGTATGGCTTCTGTTTGCAGATGGTTGTATCTTGCTACCTTTCTTGCTTCCTTCGCTATGGGCATACATAATAAACCCAGTGCATCACACAGAATTAGAAGTAGGCTCCTCCTTTGGTGGCATGATGGAAGATGCTACCATCCCCTCACTCAGCCACCCTGCAGAATTCTGTAACTCTGAAAAATGTACACTGACTAGCTGAAAGATGAAGTCATAATCCTTTGGTCTAAGATCATAGAACCATCAAAAATGACTTCTAGAAAGAAATGCTAGAGTTTTTTTGTCATTGTGGTGGTGATGGTGACTGGATAATGAGGTACAATTATAACACCATCCCTTGGAGAACTGCAGAAAAGGGAGAACGTGTGTTAGAAGCCTAGGAATCTCTTCTATATAGTTTATGCTTTGATAAAGATAAGTAGGGCTTCCCTGCTGGCTCAGATGGTAAAGAATCTGCCTACAATGCAGGAGACCCAGGTTCGATCCCTGGGTTGAGAAGATCCCCTGGAGAATTGAATGGTTACACACTATAGTATTCTTGCTTGGGGGATTCCATCTACCACAAGAAGGTTTTTTATGTTTCTTTTTGGCCCATCAACAGGAGCTCTGGCCACTAAAGGGGTCTCATACACTCAGTGTGTTCAGAGAAGAAGCCATCTGTAGATGTGCTGGGTTTGGAAAAGAACCGTGAAGAGATCAGTTAGGAAACTGAATGGGGAGGAGAGAAACCACTCTTCTCAGGCTGAGGAAGGCTTCATGGTGGGCTTCAGCGAATGAAACCAGAACTGGAGGCTTGAGTTTGTTTTTGTGGACTTGTAGGTAGTGCGGATTTGTCCTGTTTTGTTGCAAGTGGATAACATGATGGGCCCTGTACTTTTGAAAGGGAACCAGTGTGCAACGGTATGGACTTGTAATCCTTTACTTCAACAATGTCCTGTGACGAGGTGTGTGGTCTGGGAAACACGGAACTGAGGCAAGGCAGCCTGGAGGATTGAAGAATTTCTTTTTCTTCCTGCCAGCTGCCAAGTCTGGGAAAACAGGACTTGTTCTTTCCCACTGAGTCTCCTTCAGAGAAACGTGTATTTCGTGGCTGTAGAGGGAAAAAAGAGAACATTCGTTTCTACCTCTTACTTCTGTGGAGACGTGTTAACTTGAGAGGAGGAGGAGGTGGCATCTTTTTCATGAGAATTATCCTGGCAGCTCGGGGGCAGCACATAATGAAGGGGATTTGCAGATTTGCTGTTGAAAGCTGTGGATATCTTTGCATACTGTTCCCAGCTGAGAGAAAGCTAGCGCTGGCTGCTACAAAGGTCAGTGCCAAATTTAAATTCATCTTTTTAAAAAAGATCATTTCCATAGCATTTTATTCACAAACATTGAATGACTTTCTGTTTCTTGGGGAAAATAGTCATTAACATTTTTATTTCTCTCTCATGGGTTTTAATTATGTTGTTATAAATATGGACACTTTAAAGAGATCCTGCTGAAGAAAAAATGGGCGTATTTTTGTGCCCATTGCGGAGAAAACAGGGGTGACTGATCTCACTCAGCTGTGATTTCAAATAACTGGCTTTGTAATGAGGTGGGTAGAAGAGTTTATGTCCATTTAGCTGGAGTTTTGAGCTATTAAAAAGAAAGTGTAGAGTTAAAAAGTTGAAGATAAGTGTCATAATTCAAATTGGTTATAATTATTTTTAGGCTTCCCAGGTGGAACTGGTGGTAAAGAACCTGCCTGCCAGTGCAGGAGATGTAAGAGACACGGATTTGATCCCTGGGTGGGGAAGATCCCCTGGAGGAGGAAATGGAAACACACTCCAGTATTCTCGCCTGGAGAATTCCATGGACAGAGGAGCCTGGCAGGCTATAGTCCATAGGGTCGCACAGAGTTGGACATGACTGAAGCGACTTAGCACATAATTTCTTACATGAAGATGTGTATGCAGTAGATTGGACACTTAAAAACATAGAGATGTTCCTTCAATAAAATCATATGGGAATAGCAAACATGCAAGGTCTATCAGAGAGCTGCTGTGGTGGAAGGGAGGCTGGATGCTTAGAGCCTATCTTTTATTAATATTATTATTATTATTTTTGGCCACATGACTTGTGAAATCTTAGTTTCTTGACCAGGGATCGAACCTGTCCCCTCTGCAATGGAAGGGCGGAGTCTTAACCACTGGATCCCACCAGGGAAGTCTGTAGAGCCCGTCTTGTTTGCCATCTTTCCTGAACTCTGGGGTGACCACTTGGGCAACTCTGTGGTAGCCCTGGAGTTCTGAGGATCCCAATGTGAATACACTGGGTCGAAGAGCAGGTTTTCTTTGAATCCCAATCCCATGGCATTTGGCCAATACCCTCCAGGTCCTGAGGGGTGACATGAATCATTTGGTGTCTGGGCACAGTCAGTGTGAGCCCTCCTGTCTGGTGTGTGTGGGAGTCCCAGAGTTCCAGCACAGACTGGGATTCTGGGGCTGAATGTGGGGGTGGAGAGGGGCTCAGCCAGAGCAACAGTGAGGAGTGAGGGGAACTGGAGACAACATCCTGTGTGCAGGGCAGCCCAAGGTCCATAGGAACTTGATACTGAATATTGCTCAGTACCATGTACACAGAAGGGTTGGCAGTGAGTCAAGGATAGAGTCTGAAATAAAGGGTCTACACTGGAAGTCAGGTAGGACTGGACTAGAGTCTGACAGCGAGGACAGGAGGCAGGAGGAAGATTTTGGAATACAGGGAGAATGCCCTTATGGGGTTCTGTGATCTTGCAGGGAGGGAGCTGAAAGGCCACAGGGGGTCTGGAGAGGGTCCTGGCTATGGGACGATGTGGGTGGGGCCTCCTTATCCTATGGTCAGCTGGGGCCTTGAACACACTGTGGCCAGCCCTGTGAGATGCCTGTCTCATGGGTCTGTCTCACCTTCCTCCTCTGTCTCACTGACTGAAGGTGGGGTCTGATCACAGATGGGCTTTAGAACTTATCTTTGACCAGAATTCAAAGTAATCCCCCTAAAGTTGAATATAATTTAGCAGTCCTGAATAGATCAAGCAAACACCAGTGCTGTCCATTTCTATAACATAGAAGCCTGTGTCACTGGGATTTTAGTCTTTTGGCAGCTTTTCTGGTGCTGTCCTATGGACTCTCTATGGTCCTGGAGCTGCAGCACCCATCTCATAGCCTAAAGTTTCGTGCACACATGCGAAGACTCTCCCAGGCCTGAGAGGGGGCGTGCCTGCTGGGAAACATGAAAGTGGGCACTGTCCATCCTGCTCTATGCCTGGGAGGGTCATCACCCAGGACAGCCAAAGAGGGGTGAGATGGTTGAATGCGGAGGAACAAAAGCTTATGAATCCTCTTTCTACTTTGGGTTTATGAATTATTTCATTTTGTGAATGTCTTTAAAAAAGCAGGATCCTCCACTAAGGCTCAACATGACAGACTCCAGGGTAGTTGAAAGCCTTGGTCTTTGAAATACAACCACTTGAGCCTCTGTGATGAGCTCAAGTTTCTCTTAATGAGTTCTTTATCCTTCTTGCTATCTATGGCTTACATAAAACTGGAGACAACCCTAAAAATCAAGAACTTGTTTAATCGTGAGATTAGAAAGCACTAAATAGAATTTTAAATTTAAAGGGACATTATAGATAGATCTGTTGGCAGTTTAAAGGATGAGGCCTCAAAGCCTGGAGCCTGATATTTCCTGTTTTTCAGGTCTGGGACCATATGCAGTAGCTATTTGAGGCTGCTGGGGTTATTTTCCAGAACCCTCTGGGACTAGGGGGGCTGAGGAGTATCTGAATAAGGAACAGATTCCTCGGACATTGGCTGTCTAGGAGGTTTGGCTGTTCTTTGACTAGTTGGGGTCGTATTTCCAAGACCCAAGTGCTGTAGGAAAGCTTGAATAGAGACCCCAAATCTCAGGGGCCCTCTGGAGTTGATTGACACAGGCTTGTCCAGAGGGAACCAAGTGTAATCTAAAATCAGTTAAGTTCCAGGAAACTCAGAAGGGACAGGAATGTCCAGATAACCTTGATGAGATCTGAATTCTGTTTCTCAGACCATAGGCTACAAAGAGATTTGGAATAGAGTTTTTAAAATCCATGTGGCAAATTGATGGCAGAGTCAGGTTTAGAGCTCCTGGCTCTTGACTGAGTCCTGGTTCCATCCTTTTTCATGTCTGTGATGCTACCTCCATCTTCACCTGGCTAGTATGTGCCCCGAGTTTGTCTTTGTAGGAACCATCTCCTCTCCCTCCTTCCCTCCCTTCCTCTGTCTCTCTCCTCCTTTCATCTTTCCTTCCTTCTACCTTCAAGCATTTGGCACTCACCATGTGTCTGGATCTATGTCATTTTTAGAAAGATGAAGATGAGTAATACACAGTTTTGCTATCTTAAAATCTTAACTTCAAAAGAAATCTTGTCAATAAAATAGAGAAATCTTTACCTAAGGACTTATGAGATCAAGGGTCTTCCTAACCATTATCCTATTATCCTAACCATTATTCCTATTATCATTTTCCAAAGGTTGCACCCAGGAGTCTAGAATCAAGTCTAGAACCAAATACATATATCTTTGTCTACAGGACAGTACTCATGATAGGGTCATAGCATGCATGCATGCATCCGTGCATGCATGACTGCATGCATGCATGTTCAGTTGTGTCTGACTATTTATGACCCCATGGACTGTAGCCCACCTGGCTCCTCTGTTCATAGAATGTTCTAGGCAAGAATACTGGAGTGGGTTGCCATTTCCTATTCCAGGGGATCTTCCTGACCCAGGGATTGAACTGGCATCTCTTGCATTTCCTGCATTGGTTGGCGGGTTCTTTACTGCTGTGCCACCTGGGAAGCCCCTGATAGAGTTGGCCAAGTCTAATTTCAGCTTGCTTCTAATTTTAGGAAATGTTTCAACAGGAACCCTGTGTTCCAGAAAGGAGGCTGGGTGAACTTACTTCTCCCTCACCTACCTAATCACCATGGCCCCAGCAGATAAATGACTGGAAGTGGCAAGGGACAGTTGGATGTTGGAAGGAGGGAGGTAAGGGTGAGAGGGAGGTGGGTAAAGGATTGGGCAGCTGTAGGTCAGAGAAGACAAGCCTGGAGCCAGGACAGAGTGTCATGGCAGACATTAGGGACACAGGGCAGAAAGTTCTGATAAGGTCTTAGCATAGATTCTAAGAGCCATGAAGAGTGAGTGGGAGCCAAGGTCAGGAGCCAAGGAGGGAGCAGAAGCTGATGGGCAAGACAAGCTTGGGTCAGAGTCAAGTGCGCAGCAGCCATGGTTGGCCCTGGGCCAGAGCTATGGTATCGAGGAAGACTGGCTTCAGGAAAGGTTCGTATTCCTGCCTGTGGCTCAGTCAGATACAGGATGTGAATCGTCTCAACGGAAAGCCATGGAGCTAAACAGCTCATGCAGGCTGCCCCCTAGCTTTGCTGGGCTCCCTGGAGGTTGTCATGGCTACTGACTTATTAAGAAGGAGATGGAGATGGGGGTCCAGGGAAGGCGTCAATTTCACGAAGTTGCTTTTGCCTTCCCCACAACTCATCTCATGACTGTAAAGAGAAAACTCTTCACGGGCATTTCATCAGAGAAGTCATTTCAATCCACGTACACAAGAAGGGCCAATGCATAGCATGGTGATAAGCCCGCAATTTGAGAGATCTGTTAAAAAAAAAAGAAAAAAGAGTCTACAGTGTTCTCCTCATCCAGTAAACAAAAATGTGTACAGGTGGATATGGTGAGGAGAAAAGCCCATCCGAGGAGAGCATTGAAGAAAGGCTTTTCTTAGAAAAGGCATTTCCTTAAGTTTGTAGCCATTATTCGGGAAAAAGTAAAAGAAGAGAGAAGCATGGCCCTTAAATTTCTGATTACAGTCATGACGATGCAGTTACTTAGGGAGGAATGATAAAATCCGTTTGATATTACGGGAGTAAAAGAACTGATTGGCGCAGTCGATAATGTTAGAAAATCTCCAGCATTTGTCTAGGCTTTGGGTAGACAGGTGTTTAAGCTTCATCTCCTTCCACAGCATCTCTCTTAATAAAATATAGCAGCTGTCTCATTCTGGGAGGAGACCTATTGTCTCCCACACAAAACCCATCATACTGATTCTAGATAGGGACCCTGCCCTCCAGCTGTGTCCTGAATCATGCAATCAGACAGACAAAATCAGATAAACAAGAAAAGCCTTGCTGGGGAGTTGCATGGTTAGATGGGATAAGCATGGCGGGTATTTTCTCTTCCTCGAGTTGGCCCATGTGCCTGCCATTTACCCGTTTTTCCTTGCTCTGCTCTATCACAGGGAATGATGTCTCTAGATAGGTTCAGCCGGTGGGAGATGCTAGCAGAAAATCGAAGGGCAAGAGAAGGGGAGGAATCAGTTGTTTCTTCTCTTGCTCTGTCCTGAGTGAGGTGCCTCTCCTGTGAAATAGCTTCCTTCATGATGCCCAGCTTCTGTATATGGGCCCTCACCCTGGCCCAAAGTCCTCCTGTGGCTTGTGTTTCTGGGCTCTGATGATACCATATTCTTATATAATTTCTCCTGCCCCAGGGTGGTAGTGGGCTTCCCAGATGGCTCAGTTGTGGAAAAAAATATCCGCCTGCCTTTGCAGGAACCATAGGAGAGATGGGTTTGATGCCTGGGTCGGGAAGATCCCCTGGAGAAGGAAATGGCAACCCACTCCAGTATACTTGCCTGAGAAATCCCAAGACAGAGGAACCTGGCAGGCTACAGTCCACCGAGTTGCAAAGAGTTGGACACAACTGAGCACAGATGCATTTACTATTTTTTTTTAAGGTGGTAGTGGACTCCTGGGCTTCCCTGGTGATGCTAATGGTAAAGAACCTGCCTAAAGTGCAGACTTGAGACTCAAGTTCGATCCCTGGGTCAGGAAGATCTGGAGAAGGGCATGGCAACCCACTCTGGTATTCTTAGAGAATCCCATGGGCAGAGGAGCTTTTTGAGCTACAGTTCATGGGGTCGCAGAGAGTCACATACGACTGAAGTAACTTAGCATGTAGTGGATTCCTGCTGTAAGATGGTAAGAAATGGTAAATGGTAAGAAATGCCTTACCATTTCTTCTTTACTTCCTGGGCTCTTCCATTACTTGTTTAATCAGTCCCCTCAATTAAATTTCCTCTGTTTCTAATATCCAGAGTAGTTTCCGGCTTCTTAAGAGGCACCTATCTGATGGTATATGTTTGGTCTGGCGGATACTGAGAACACAGACGTTTAGCCATCAGCTTACAAAGCCCTGCGTTTTCTGGCTCTGCTCTAGTGTCCTGACTTCCTCATTGTAACTTTCCGTCTTGCTCTCTCCTCATCTTCACATTATTCTCCTTTCTGTTCAGTGATAAGTCAAATTCATTCCTTACTCAGAGCATTTGCACCATTGTCTTCTCTGCCTAGAAATCATTGCCGAGATCTACATGAAAGGCTTTATTCTGGAATCAACCGGATGTCTAGCTTCACAGTTTCAACGGGTTTTCTCTGAGGGCTTCTCCACTGGTTTGGATAATCAAGACTTTCCCAAATTAACTGCTTTGCACATTTTGTTTCCTAAAGGAAAATCCACAAGGACTTGTTTTTGGAGAATCCACTAAATGTATTTGAGGTTCTGTTTTGTTTTTATGACTCTTCAATAGCATAGGACTTTGAAATTTGCATATCAGATGGAAGTGTCAAATTTCATGCATTAACTGACCTTGCAGTTGTGAAGAAAAAAAAATCTACATTTTGTTTTTAGCTTATGATATTTTCTGGATATATTGTGGAATGTCTTTGTTTTGATTAAAATACATTAGTTGGAGGGAGGGAAAGATGGCGGAGGAATAGGACGGGAAGATCACGTTCTCCCTCACAAATTCCTCAAAAGAACATTTCAACGCCGAGCAAACTCCACAAAACAACTTCTGTAGGCTGGCAGAGGACATCAGGCAACCAGAAAAGCAGACCATTGTCTTCAAAATCAGGTAGGAAAAAATATAAAAGACGAAAAAGGAGACAAAGGAGGTGGGGAGGGAGCTCCGTCCCGGGAAGGGAAGCCCGTCCTGGGAAGGGAATTTTAAGAAGAGAGGTTTCCAAACACCAGGAAACACTCTCCCTGCCGAGTCTGTGGCGAGCCTTGGAAACACAGAGGCAACATAACAGGAAGGAAAAATAGATAAATAATTAAAACCAAGAGATTACAAGCCCACCAGTAACTCCCCCAGCGGAAAAGCAGCACAGACGCCTGCATCCGCCATTGGGAAGTGGGGGCAGGGCAGGGACGCGCGGGAGGCGCGGGCTGCAGAGCTTTGTAAGAATCGGGCACGAACGCCCCACGTTCCACCAGAACGATCTAACTTGGGCTAGCAAACCAGACTGTGGGATAGCTACCACGCGAAAAGCTCGAACATAAGACACCGCCAGGACCCAGCACAGAACAAAGGACGGAACGGAAAAAGCCGGCTGCAGACCATTCCCCGCCGGGGACAGGCAGCCAGAGCCGTAAGGACTGGAAAGGGGCAATTGCAGACCCGGAGAGACTTTACTTACCTAACTGCAAGCAGGCTCCTTTGCTAAGACTTCTGGGGGTGCTGGACAGTCACAGTCTGCCTCATGGGGTGCGCCAGCGGTCCACCCAGAGAGCTGAGCGGCAGCGGCGGAAAAGGTGACAAGCCGCGGCGATTGCGCTCGCCAGACTCCTGAGCTACTCGGACCTGGGAAGGGCACAAAGCGCAGTCCCAGCCGCATTTGTGCCTCTGAGGGCTGCCTGAGGGCCGAACCTGAGCGGCTTGGACCGGGGAAGTGCACGCAGCCTAGGGCCGGCCCCAGACGGTTCCCGGCTGAGCATCGTAGAGCCGGAGCGGTTTGTGCGCCGCGAGGAAGGACAGGTCAAGCGGGGCAGAGATACTGTGTACACACGACAGTGCTATTTGTTTGCAGCATCCCCCTCCCCACAGCGCGACTGAACTAGTGAGCCTAAAAACCAGCAAACAGAAGAAGTTAAACAGAGGGAACCACCTTGGAAGTGAGCCCACACGGCCCATAACATCAGAGAAGAGCCAGATATATTTTTAATTTTTTAATATTTTTAAAATCATTCTTTTTTATTTTTTTTGCCTTTTCCTTTTTTTTCCTTTTTTTTCCGAGCCTTTTTTTAATTGTTAAATCTTCTATTTCTCCTCTAATTTTTATTTCTATAACCTAGTATTACTATTTTTTAAAAAAAAAAAGACTTTTTTTTTTTTTTTAAGGCAAACACCATATATACTCTTTGGATGGTTGTTGGTGTTTTGTTTTGTTTTTTTTTGTTTGTTTGTTTTTAATAATTCTTTTTTTCTTTCTTCCTTTTTCCTTCTGCTTTTCTTTAATATTGTATCTTTGAAAATCCAACCTCTACTTCAGATTTTTAATCTTTGTTGTCAATTTTGTACATTTAAAAACCCAAACTTCACTACCCAAGTTTACCTGAGAGCGAGATTACTGGCTTGTCCACTCTCTCCTCCTCTGGCCTCTCCTTTTTCTCCACCAGGTGGCCTCTGTCTCTTTTCTCCCCCATCTCTTCTCTATCCAACTCTGTGAATCTCTGTGTGTTCCAGACGGTGGAGAACACCTAAGGAACTGGTTACTGGCAGGATTTGTCTCTCTCCTACTCATTCCTCTCTCTTATCCTCCTGGTCACCTCTGTCTACTTCCTCCCTCTCCTCTTCCCCGTATAACTCCGTAAATACCTCTGAGCGGTCCAGACTATAGAGCGCACATAAGGAAGTGACTACTGGCTAGCTTGCTCTCTCCTCTCTTGATCTCACCTCATCTCATTCCAGTTACCTCTAACTACTCCCTCCATCTTCTCTTCTTGTAACTCAGTGAACCTCTCTGAGTGTCCCTCAAGGTGGAGAAACTTTTCATCTTTAACCTAGATGTTTTATCATCGGTGCTATATAGATGGAGAAGTCTAGAGGCTACTGTGAAAATAAAACTGAAAACCAGAAGCAGGAAGCTTAAAACCAAAGCCTGAAAACATTAGAGAACTCTTGAATTCAGGGAACATTAAGCAATAGGAGCTCATCAAAAGCCTTCATACCTACACTGAAACCAAGCTCCACCCAAGGGCCAACAAGTTCCAAAACAAGACATACCACGCAAATTCTCCAGCAACACAGGAACACTCCCCTGAGCCTCAATATACAGGCAGCTCAAAATTATCCCAAAACCTTTGATGTCTCATAACCCATTACGGGTCACTCCACTGCACTCCAGAGAGAAGAAATCCAGCTCCACCCACCAAAACTCCAACACAAGCCTCCCTAACCAGGAAACCTTGACAAGCCACTGATAGAACCCCACCCAAAGTGAGGAAGCTCCATAATAAAGAGAACTCCACAAATTATCAGAATATAAAAAGGCCACCCCAAACGCAGCAATATAACCAAGATGAAGAGACAGAGGAATACTCAGCAGGTAAAGGAACAGGAGAGTTGCCCACCAAATCAAACAAAAGAGGAAGAAGTAGGGAATCTACCGGAGAAGGAATTCCGAATATTGATAGTGAAAATGATCCAAAATCTTGAAATCAAAATGGAAACACAGATAAATAGCCTAGAGATAAGGATTGAGAAGATGCAAGAAAGGTTTAACAAGGACCTAGAAGAAATAAAAAAGAGTCAAAATATAATGAATAACACAATAAATGAGATCAGAAACACTCTGGAGGCAACAAATAGTAGAATAACGGAGGCAGAAGATAGGATTAGTGAAATAGAAGATAGAATGGTAGAAATAAATGAATCAGAGAGGAAACAAGAAAAACGAATTAAAAGAAACGAGGACAATCTCAGAGACCTCCAGGACAATATGAAACGCTCCAACATTCGAATTATAGGAGTCCCAGAAGAAGAAGACAGAAAGAAAGATCACGAGAAAATCCTTGAGGAGATAATAGTTGAAAACTTCCCTAAAATAGGGAAGGAAATAATCACCCAAGTCCAAGAAACACAGAGAGTCCCAAATAGGATAAACCCAAGGCGAAACACCCCAAGACACATATTAATCAAATTAACAAAGATCAAACACAAAGAACAAATATTAAAAGCAACAAGGGAAAAACAACAAATAACACACAAGGGGATTCCCATAAGGATAACAGCTGATCTGTCAATAGAAACTCTTCAGGCCAGGAGGGAATGGCAAGACATACTTAAAGTGATGAAAGACAATAACCTACAGCCCAGATTACTGTACCCAGCAAGGATCTCATTCAAATACGAAGGAGAAATCAAAAGCTTTACAGACAAGCAAAAGCTGAGAGAATTCAGCACCACCAAACCAGCTCTCCAACAAATTCTAAAGGATATCCTCTAGACAGGAAACACGAAAGGGTGTATAAACCCGAACCCAAAACAATAAAGTAAATGGCAACGGGATCATACTTATCAATAATTACCTTAAACGTAAATGGGTTGAACGCCCCAACCAAAAGACAAAGACTGGCCGAATGGATACAAAAACAAGACCCCACTATATGCTGCTTACAAGAGACCCACCTCAAAACAAGGGAAACATACAGACTGAAAGTGAAGGGCTGGAAAAAGTTATACCACGCGAATAGAGACCAAAAGAAAGCAGGAGTGGCAATACTCATATCCGATAAAATAGACTTTAAAACAAAGGCTGTGAAAAGAGACAAGGCCACTACATAATGATCAAAGGATCAATCCAAGAAGAAGATATAACAATTATAAATATATATGCACCCAATATAGGAGCACCTCAATATGTAAGACAAATGCTAACAAGTATGAAAGGGGAAATCAACAATAACACAATAATAGTGGGAGACTTTAATACCCCACTCACACCTATGGACAGATCAACTAAACAGAAAATTAACAAAGAAACGCAAACTTTAAATGATACATTAGATCAGTTAGACCTAATTGATATCTATAGGACATTTCACCCCAAAACAACGAATTTCACCTTTTTTTCAAGTGCTCATGGAACCTTCTCCAGGATAGCTCACATCCTGGGCCATAAATCTAAACTTGATAAATTCAAAAAATCGAAATCATTCCAAGCATCTTTTCTGACCATAATGCATTAAGATTAGATCTCAATTACAGGAGAAAAACTATTAAAAATTCCAACATATGGAGGTTGAACAACACACTTCTGAATAACCAACAAATCACAGAAGAAATAAAAAAAGAAATCAAAATATGCATAGAAACTAATGAAAATGAAAACACAACAACCCAAAACCTGTGGGACACTATAAAAGCAGTGCTAAGAGGAAAGTTCATAGCAATACAGGCATACCTCAAGAAACAAGAAAAAAGTCAAATAAATAACCTAACTCTACAACTAAAGCAACTAGAAAAGGAAGAGTTGGAGAACCCCAGAGTGAGTAGAAGGAAAGAAATCTTAAAAATTAGGGCAGAAATAAATGCAAAAGAAACAAAAGAGACCATAGCAAAAATCAACAAAGCCAAAAGCTGGTTCTTTGAAAGGATAAATAAAATTGACAAACCATTAGCCAGACTCATCAAGAAGCAAAGAGAGAAAAATCAAATCAATAAAATTAGAAATGAAAATGGAGAGATCACAACAGACAACACAGAAATACAAAGGATCATAAGAGACTACTATCAGCAGTTGTATGCCAATAAAATGGACAACGTGGAAGAAATGGACAAATTCTTAGAAAAGTACAATTTTCCAAAACTGAACCAGGAAGAAATCGAAAATCTTAACAGGCCCATCACAAGCACGGAAATTGATACTGTAATCAGAAATCTTCCAGCAAACAAAAGCCCAGGTCCAGATGGCTTCACAGCTGAATTCTACCAAAAATTTCGAGAAGAGCTAACACCTATCCTACTCAAACTCTTCCAGAAAATTGCAGAGGAAGGTAAACTTCCAAACTCATTCTATGAGGCCACCATCACCCTAATACCAAAACCTGACAAAGATGTCACAAAAAAAGAAAACTACAGGCCAATATCTCTGATGAACATAGATGCAAAAATCCTCAACAAAATTCTAGCAATCAGAATCCAACAACACATTAAAAAGATCATACACCATGACCAAGTGGGCTTTATCCCAGGGATGCAAGGATTCTTCAATATCCGCAAATCAATCAATGTAATTCACCACATTAACAAATTGAAAAATAAAAACCATATGATTATCTCAATAGATGCAGAGAAGGCCTTTGACAAAATTCAACATCCATTTATGATAAAAACTCTCCAGAAAGCAGGAATAGAAGGAACATATCTCAACATAATAAAAGCTATCTATGACAAACCCACAGCAAACATTATCCTCAATGGTGAAAAATTGAAAGCATTTCCCCTAAAGTCAGGAACAAGACAAGGGTGTCCACTTTCACCGCTACTATTCAACATACTTCTGGAAGTTTTGGCCACAGCAATCAGAGCAGAAAAAGAAATAAAAGGAATCCAAATTGGAAAAGAAGAAGTAAAACTCTCACTGTTTGCAGATGACATGATCCTCTACATGGAAAACCCTAAAGACTCCACCAGAAAATTACTAGAGCTAATCAATGAATATAGTAAAGTTGCAGGATATAAAATCAACACACAGAAATCCCTTGCATTCCTATACACGAATAATGAGAAAGTAGAAAAGAAATTAAGGAAACAATTCCATTCACCATTGCAACGAAAAGAATAAAATACTTAGGAATATATCTACCTAAAGAAACTAAAGACCTATATATAGAAAACTATAAAACACTGATGAAAGAAATCAAAGAGGACACTAATAGATGGAGAAATATACCATGTTCATGGATTGGAAGAATCAATATAGTGAAAATGAGTATACTACCCAAAGCAATTTACAAATTCAATGCAATCCCTATCAAGCTACCAGGCACATTTTTCACAGAACTAGAACAAATAATTTCAAGATTTGTATGGAAATACAAAAACCTCGAATAGCCAAAGCAATCTTGAGAAAGAAGAATGGAACTGGAGGAATCAACATGCCTGACTTCAGGCTCTACTACAAAGCCACAGTCATCAAGACAGTATGGTACTGGCACAAAGACAGACATATAGATCAATGGAACAAAATAGAAAGCCCAGAGATAAATCCACACACATATGGACACCTTATCTTTGACAAAGGAGGTAAGAATATACAATGGAGTAAAGACAATCTCTTTAACAAGTGGTGCTGGGAAAACTGGTCAACCACTTGTAAAAGAATGAAACTAGATCACTTTCTAACACCGCACACAAAAATAAACTCAAAATGGATTAAAGATCTAAATGTAAGATCAGAAACTATAAAACTCCTAGAGGAGAACATAGGCAAAACACTCTCAGACATAAATCACAGCAGGATCCTCTATGATCCACCTCCCAGAATGCTGGAAATAAAAGCAAAAATAAACAAATGGGATCTAATTAAAATTAAAAGCTTCTGCACAACAAAGGAAAATATAAGCAAGGTGAAAAGACAGCCTTCTGAATGGGAGAAAATAATAGCAAATGAAGCAACTGACAAAAAACTAATCTCAAAAATATACAAGCAACTTCTGCAGCTCAACTCCAGAAAAATAAACGACCCAATCAAAAAATGGGCCAAAGAACTAAATCGACATTTCTCCAAAGAAGACATACGGATGGCTAACAAACACATGAAAAGATGCTCAACATCACTCATTATTAGAGAAATGCAAATCAAAACCACAATGAGGTACCACTTCACACCAGTCAGAATGGCTGCGATCCAAAAATCTGCAAGCAATAAATGCTGGAGAGGGTGTGGAGAAAAGGGAACCCTCCTACACTGTTGGTGGGAATGCAAACTAGTACAGCCACTATGGAGAACAGTGTGGAGATTCCTTAAAAAATTGCAAATAGAACTACCTTATGACCCAGCAATCCCACTTCTGGGCATACACACCGAGGAAACCAGAATTGAAAGAGACACATGTACCCCAATGTTCATCTCAGCACTGTTTATAATAGCCAGGACATGGAAACAACCTAGATGTCCATCAGCAGATGAATGGATAAGAAAGCTGTGGCACATATACACAATGGAGTATTACTCAGCCGTTAAAAAGAATTCATTTGAATCAGTTCTGATGAGATGGATGAAACTGGAGCCGATTATACAGAGTGAAGTAAGCCAGAAAGAAAAACACCAATACAGTATACTAACACATATATATGGAATTTAGGAAGATGGCAATGACGACCCTGTATGCAAGACAGGGAAAGAGACACAGATGTGTATAACGGACTTTTGGACTCAGAGGGAGAGGGAGAGGGTGGGATGATTTGGGAGAATGCCATTCTAACATGTATACTATCATGTGAATTGAATCGCCAGTCTATGTCTGACGCAGGATGCAGCATGCTTGGGGCTGGTGCATGGGGATGACCCAGAAAGATGTTATGGGGAGGGAGGTGGGAGGGGGGTTCATGTTTGGGAATGCATGTAAGAATTAAAGATTTTAAAATTTAAAAAATAAAAAAAGTAACTTAATAAAAATAAATAAAAAAAAATACATTAGTTGGAGAGCAGCAAAAACATTTGACAAAACTTTATTTTTCAAGGATGTAGAGAAAGCTGAGGTCAGAGGAGACCAGAAAGGCTCCTCTGATGGAGCATATTCATTCTGAGGGTCCACTGTGAGATTTTCACACATCTGGAAGCAGTCGTACTTTCAAAATGCAACTGCCCTTTGGAGAGGGCCTATCAATTTTTCTCCTGGTTGCGGAATTAGTATTCATACAATTAACTGTCTTTCTGGCTTTTGAGTAGATAAGATTCTGAGGACACTAAGAGTTTAGAGGGAGGGGTAAAGGAAAGTAGGGCTGGTTTCTTAGAAACAGGGGCTTATCCAAAACAGGCTGACCAGGGCACGTTGGGGGTTGTGTGCACATGTGTGTATGTGTGTGTGTAAGGATGTGTATATCTGTGCACTTGCATGCCCTTTGAGTGAGTAGTGCCAAAAATGGTAGTGGGTAGAGACTAGGGTTTTTCTTTTACCATTTTGCCCAGGTCTGTCTCTAGAGGATGTTGTTTTCTCTAGAGTAGGGGTCCCCAACCTCTGGGCCACAGACCAGTACCTCCTGTCAGGTCAGCTGTGGCACTGGGTTAGAATAAAGTGCACACTAAATATCATATGCTTGAATCATCCTGAAACTATCCCTGACCTCTTCCACTCTCACCCTAGTCCATGGAAAAATAGTCTTTCATGAAATCAGTCCCTGGTACCAAAAAGGTTGGGGACCACTTCAGAGGACTAAACATTCTGGTCTACGGAGAATGTGTTTTATTTTATTACCTCTTGCCCTCCTCCCTGAAACAGAAATTCTGCATTGGAAATCCTTGAGTTTGATAAAGAGAAGAACATTCCTAGAATGAATAGAGCTAGGTTTCTCACTCTGTTTATACATCTCAGTGAACATTTATGTACATTAATATAATAATTTACTCAAGTGATTGAGTGTTAGTGAACATTAATAATAAATATGCAAATCTCATTCTTGAATCTACAGGTACTGGTGGAAAATAGTCAAGGGTTAACCTGGTTGTTTATGAAAAAACTTCTATTCTTGTATATTTGATATGCATAAATGAACTTAAGTGTACTGCTATCCATCCAGGGAAATCAAGATGAAATGCTATCAGCAAGCCCAAACTAGATGGCTATTTCAATATTCAACCTGTTTACTTTGGGGAAGAAACAGCTGTTCATAAAGCAATTTATATTCAACAGGTGCACTGTGGCTCTGACTAATGGACGTGAAAGGTATGGTGGAGATGATCTGTAGGCTGTCATTCTGCCATTTCCTCCTGGACCTTCCAAGATTTCTAAAGAAAATGTCATTTGCAAACTGTTTTAAAGATTTTTTTGTGTGTTTAATGGCTATTTGCTTGATTTTCTGGAACTAGGAGATGATTTACATCTATCTAGAAATCAAAACTGTATTTTTATTTTTATTACCACCTATGTAGTAACTGGATGGAGAGAGAACAATAGGCTTATTCATTTTTGGTTCTTTTCTCCTTGTTGAATTAATGCATTTCATGTAATTGTTTTTTCATATACTGAAGTTTAGGAAACTTATTTTAGCGAGTAAAGTGGGATGACAAATGGCAGTTTAGTTGAATATTGACATATACCCTGAAATTTGTAATTTGAAGAGACAAGCAGAAGGACAAAATGCCAACAGGCCAAGAATGGTGGACTAAAGGATAGATTGAGCCTGCAACCTTGCTATTGTTGAACCACTGTGCTGACCTGGACTGCATTTTCCCTGATTTCCTATTGCGGTAGCTAAATGTCTGTGGCGTGAACTCTGCTGTTTGAGGTTGTTTTTTGCAGACAAATGCATTCCTAACAGATCTAATTTCACAAACCAAATTCCTTCCTGCCCATCTCCTCTCCTATCTTGCCCCTCTTCTTATATTCCTTCAGTTAATGGCATTCACCAATTGCCCAATCTCAGGAATATTTCTCAATTTCTTTCACTTATGTACCTACTTCCTTGACAATAGAGACTATTTCTGGTTCTTCCTTTCTAATACAATGCCTCACACACAGAAGACACTCAGAATATATTTGTTGAGCTAAATTAAAGCAACTGGATAGTTGATTTCATGGATTAGTACACAGATGCTGAGTAAAGTGAAGAGTATAATCTTGGAAGATATTTTATTTAATAGGCTAGGGTGACTTTTGATAAGACAACCTTGCCTCTTATCCTAGAATAGTTTTCTATCAACTAAATTTTTTGCCTTTTTTTAATTACATTTTTCACATAGACAATGTTGGAGGAGTACTGTCATATTTTTCTTATTGGATCCTACTTAAAATTTTTCCATGTTGAAATTCCCCTCTCATGACATTTCTGCTTCATAAATCAGTGCCGTTGACTGTTACAACTAGTATTGGTCTTCCTACATTTACCCTGGCATTCTGCATCTTCATCAAGTCTTCTGCCAATGTCTGCCCTCTTTTCTTGCATTAATTGATTATATTAATCTTATTCGCAGGATCTTGGGTAAGTTCTCTGTCTTTTTATACATGGGATGAAGAGAAAATACATGAAGGGATTCACAATCTGGTGGGGAAATGGATAAAGACATCAGATTTGTAGTGGGAAAAAAGACTCCAGGGTTTATGTAGCAGCAGTTCCTGTATGTGTGATGTTAACGAAGTCAAGAAACTCAGTCAGTTTTATTTATTTACAATTTTTAAAAGTTGAAGTATAGTTGATTTACGATGTTGTGTTAATTTCAGGTGTGACACAAAGTGATTCAGTTATATATATCTATTTTTTTCAGATTCTTTTCCTTTAGACATTATTATAAAATATTGAGTATAATTACCTGCATTTTACATTAGATCCTTGCTGTTTATTTCATATATAGTAATGTTTATATTTAATCACAACGTCCTAATTTATCTCTCTCACATTTCCCCCTTTGGTAAACATAAGTTTGTTTTCTATGCCTGTGAGTCTATTTCTTTGTTGAAAATAAGTTCATTTGTATCATTTTCTAGATTCTACAGATAAGCAACAGAAGATGATATTTGTCTTTGTCTGACATTTCACTTTGTATGATAATCTCTATGTCCATTCATGTTGCTGCA
The DNA here is from genome assembly GCF_016772045.2 of Ovis aries. Taxonomy (NCBI): domain Eukaryota; kingdom Metazoa; phylum Chordata; class Mammalia; order Artiodactyla; family Bovidae; genus Ovis; species Ovis aries. The sequence goes on along the minus strand of NC_056059.1, from coordinate 90,988,513 downwards.
AATGACATTATTTCATTCTTTTTTATGGCTAAGTAATATTTCATTGTGTATATATACCACATCTTCTTTATCCGTTCCTCTGTCAATGGTCATCTAGGTTGTTTTCATGTCCTGGCTATTGTAAATAGTGCTGCAATGAACACTAGGGTGCATGTATCTTTTTGAGTAACTGTTTTCCCCAGATATATGCCCAGGAGTGAGATTTCTAGGTCATATGATAGCTCTTTTTTTAGTTTCTTTAAGGAACCTCCATGAAAAAGTTGGCTTCAAGCTCAACATTCAGAAAACTAAGATCATGGCATCTGGTCCCATCACTTTATGGCAACTAGATGGGGAAACAGTACAAAAAGTGGCTGACTTTACTTTCTTGGGCTCCAAAATCACTGCAGATGGTGACTACAGCCATGAAATTAAAAGATGCTTTCTCCTTGGAAGAAAAGTTATGACCAACCTAGATAGCATATTAAAAAGCAGAGACATTACTTTGCCAACAAAGTTCTGTCTAGTCAAAGTTATGGTTTTTCCAGTAGTCATGTATGGATGTGAGAGTTGGACTATAAAGAAAGCTGAGTGCCGAAGAATTGATGCTTCTGAACTGTGGTGTTGGAGAAAACTCTTGAGAATCCCTTGGATAGCAAGGAGATCCAACCAGTCCATCCTAAAGGAAATCTGTCCTGAGCGTTCATTGGGAGGACTGATGTCAAAGCTGAAACTCCAATACTTTGGCCACCTGATGTGAAGAGCTGACTCATTTGAAAAGACCCTGATGCTGGGAAAGATTGAAGGTGAGAGGAGAAGGGGACGACAGAGGATGAGATGGTTGGATGGCATGAGTTTGAGTAAACTCAGGGAGTTATTGATGGACAGAGAGACCTGGCATGCTGTGGTCCATTGGGTCGCAAAGAGTCGGACATGACTGAGCAACTGAACTAAACTGAACTGATACTGTTCTCTACAGTGGCTGCACCAATTTATATCCCCCAAAACAGTGTAAGAAAAACCCAATCAATTTTGTTTTCTTACCTTGGCATCACCGACTCAATGGACGTGAGTTTGAGGGACTTTGAGAAATGGTTAAGGACAGGGAAGCCTGGTGTGCTGCAATCCCTAGGGTCACAAAGAGTCAGACATGACTTAGCGATAGAACAGCAACAATATTTAAAAGAGGAATCAGAGTTACATCTGTCCTGTTCAGCTCACAAAACTGTTGTGAGAATCACGAGTCCTGCTTACATCATGTGTCTATTCTAGGATGTAGTGACTTGCACTTGAACCACAAAGATAGAGCAAGATTATCATAGAAGGAGAGAAGGAGCCACAGTGGGAGAAAAGTAGGAGAAATAATAAATAAATTTCCCAAAGAGCTAGCTTATAGAAACCAGCCATACCGAGATATCTCTTGTTCTTGAGAAGAGTGGCAAATTTATTCTTTTCTATATTATGTAATAGAAGTTACTAAAAGATGGAATGGGAGAATAAATTGCTTTCAGCAATTTGAAAACCCTTGATAAATTCCAAGTCTTGTTTAGTTTTTCTTGGGATGGCTACAGTTTAGCTCTTGACCTCAGAGTCCAAACCTCTGTAAACCTTTGTCCAACCTTTTCATGTTACAATAAAGAAACTGAGATTTAACAAAGGGAAATGACTTGCTTTAGATCTTAAGGCTAATCAGTGTATAGGGCTTCCCAGGTGGCACTAGCGGTAAAGAAAGTGAAAGTGAAAATGAAAGTGAAGGTCACTCAGTCGTGTCTGACTCTTTGAGATCCCATGGACCATACAGTTCATGGAATTCTCCAGGCCAGAATACTGGAGTGGGTAGCCTTTCCCTTCTCCAGGGGAATCTTCCCAACCCAGGGATTGAACCCAGGTCTCTCACATTGCAGGTGCATTCTTTACCAGCTGAGCCACAAGGGAAGCCCAAGGATACTGGAGTGGGTAGCCTATCCCTTCTCCAGGGGATCTTCCCGACCCAGGAATTGAACCAGGGTCTCCTGCATCGCAGGCGGATTCTTTACCAACTGAAATATGAGGGAAGCCCACTGGTAAAGAACTCACCTGCAAAAATGCAGGAGACTGCAAGAGACTTGGGTTTGATTCTTGGGTCGGGAAGATCCCCCGGAGGAGGGCATGAATAACTTGCTCCAATTTTCTTGCTTGGAAAATCCCATGGACAGAGGAGCCTGGAGGCTACAGTCCATAGGGCTGCAAAGAGTTGTACATGATTGAAGTGACTTAGTGTACTGGCACTCAGTGTATAATCAGGACCTAGAACTCAGGTCTCTTAGCTGCTGTGCTGAGAGACCCAACCATGTTACAATCATTTGTAATATATTTCCTAGTAATTCATGACTAGAAAGAGTTCAAGCACCAAGAAATTTTGAAAGACTTACTTTTTCATTTTAACAAAAATGAGAGAAAATTCTAGTTTATCCCTATAGTCATGCTCATACCCTTATTTACAGTCCATCATTTTGTGAAGAGAAGGAAGAGTGGTGGGGATGACATTCTGCTTTGGGTGCATCCATGAAAGTGTTTTGCCTGTGTGAGCATCAGTTGTGTCCCAACACAAAAAGTTTAAATATCACAATGTCAAATCATGTGATGTTAAGAGAGCCTCTGAGCATCTGCCTTTCTGTGATTTATTTTTCCTTTAAAGGGAAAAACATGACTTGATTTTCCCTGGACATAGTGTCGGATGGAAAAGGACACTATGCCCTAGAACACCCACTACTCAAGAGGCATCCAGGAGCCTTGGCTCTCATTGGATATTTCTGCTGCAAATTTCTGCATACTAGTTTATTAATTTCATTATACTTTCATTTCTTAAAAAATATTTCAGAGCTTATATGTGTCAGATACCAAGAGGTATAGGTAACCAAATAAAGAAGTAATTTGCTAGTGTTTATACTCCTATACCTTTAGTTTCCCAAAGTGAGTACAAAATGATTATTATTTTTTTTTTCAAAATACTGGAACAGTATTGAGACTCTAGTGTGCTATTATAATGATTAGCCTTCTTTGGCAAGCTGCGCTGTAGCACTTATTAGAACACACAATGAAGTCAAGTACATTTAAGTGGGCCTTTAATAACTATTGATAACGGTGCTGATGATGATAGTGATCACAGCGACAAGAATGACGTAACCATGGCACCTTGCAATTTGTGGTAAACAATGGAAATTACATAGCAACTTCTGTTGCTGTCATCTTCCACACAAGTGCCTGAAAACATTAATTAACTGGAGAGATTGCTGCAAAGTCTCTTGGTAGCAGACAGACTTTAATCCAGGTAAACAGTAGATATCAGTACTAATAGGATATCTGGAATAAACCATTAATTGTATGAATTACAGTGTTTCATGGTTATTATCAATCTCCAAAGAGGGACCTCTTGGGGGATAAACATCTCTGGAGGATTTCAGGGTGAGGTTAATGTGGTACGGAGAACGGGACAGGGTCAATGTGGACTCTAGTGTTTGATCCAGCATCCATTAAGCTGCATCTTTGATGAATTGTGATGGCACTGGATCCCAGTGGTCCAAAGGCTTTTGATGTCATTCGCTACTCTGAGGCTGTGGGCAACTGGTAAGACATGCATCAAGTGCAAAGGAAGAGTAGCTGCTCTAATTGTTTTACCAAAGAATTAGATCTGGATCTGTTGCGAAACCTGGGGCTTGTCTGTTCCCATCTCACATAATTATTTATTGGAGGGACAGATGAATGCTTGCTTCACAGATGACTACAGTAATAAGATCCTTGGCCAGCCCAACAGATTCAGATTTTATACACAAATCTGTAAAATCTTATTTAATATGTCCTGATGTGGCATTTTGGCCAATCACATTTTCTTTATACTCTGAATGATTTCACACAGGGGAGCTACTTCAAATCATATGTCAGGCAAAACAACATCACTTATGAATCTCTTCTCCCAAGTCTTGGGCAAGAACCCATTTTCCTCAAATTTGGGCCTTTGGATTATTTATTTCAAATTAAGACTTGAATAAAGAAGTGAAACAGTATCAATATTGTTTTGTTACTTGCCATATCTGTCGTCTGCAGGGATGGCCAGGGATGGTAAAAGTGAGGGGTGGAGACTGACAAAGCAGGAACTGATCAGTTTTGTTGGGGTTGGGGGAGTTGTGGGCTGAAGTCTGTGTTGGTGTGGAGTCAACTCACTGGCCTGAGAAGACAGTGTGAAGCGGTCCAGGTGTCTCTCAGTAGGGAAGGGAAGAACGTCTAGACATAAATTATAACACACCTTTTTTTTTCCCCAGAAAAAAATCATTTTATAATTACGCCATGTGTTCCCACAGCTCAGATGTCTAGGCCTCACCCAATCAGCTCCAACAGCTGCCTGGAGGAGGCAGCGAATCTTCATAACAACCATTGAATGTGGGGAGTTTTTACCCATTTTCAAAGATGAAAATACTAGAGAAGAGACTTTACAAGTGGTTTGCATGAGTGATGATGCTATTTAATCCTCCAAACACACCTGCGATGCAAATTGCATTCCTAGCTTCATTTTACATATGCGGAAACTGAAGCTTAGAGATGTTACATCAATTACCTGAGGTTTCACAGGCACTCCTCTTAGTTTTCCCTGAAAGCCTGTCCTGCTGGATCCTTGGTTGATCCAGATGAGGAAATGAGGCTCAGAGAGGTTCAGTGAATTATTCACGATCACACAGTATGTAGCAGAACTAGGACCAAGTTTAGGTGAAATATTTCCAAGTTCAATGCTAATGCAGTGGTGTTCTGTTTCTCTCATTCTTCCAAACTTGAAGGACATCACTTTGCAAAGTAGCCTCAATGATGGCACCCACATCATTTGAAACAACCCCCTGAGTCTGATATCTTTTTCAACCCATATTCCCTAAAACACAGAAAATTAGGCCAAGCTTAAAGACTAGAGTTTTATTGGGAAGGGTAACTACAGGATACTAAGCGGGGAAAAGGAAGGTGAGGCAGGAGGGATGTGTGGAATGAGAGAACACAGCCAGGCACTCACTCACGTGGCAGGTTTCCAACCAAACCATAAAGGACCACAGCACCTCAGACGAAGAAGGAAGAAGAATTCTTCTGACAGCTCTTTCCCATTTTCTGTCTCTTATGCCTACTGTTTACCCCATGAGACATTAACTAACTTCCCTGCCATTCTGGGTTTGTTACCTGGCTTCTTCAGGCAGCTGCTGGAGACATTAAAGCTTTTGCGGATCTGATCAGATTAGATCTGGGCACCTGAGCTGTTGCTTCTAGCTGAGTATGACCTTCACCTGGACAGAGGCCAAGATAGCCAACAAAGCTGGCAGGCGAAGTGGTCAGGGGTTCAGGAGATAGATGAGGCTGAACAGATCTGGGGAGAGATGTAGCTGTGTGTCAGACACTGTCAGGCTATCCTCTGGCTCTCAAACATAGCAGTGGGCCTTCTTGTAAGACCGAAGTACTCTCATTTTGTCCCTGAGAGAGGAGATAAAAACTCCATTGCTCACAGAATCCATGTCACTTGCAATCTTCTAAAAAGGCTAAAAGTGGGTTAGTCAACTAAGCTACTAGCTGTAGCTGATCCCAAGGACATAAGTGATACCCATCACCAGCCTCTTTAACCACCCAAGGCGATGGCACTCCACTCCAGTACTCTTGCCTGGAAAATCCCATGGATGGAGGAGCCTGGTGGGCTGCAGTCCATGGGGTCACGAAGAGTCGGATACGACTGAGTGACTTCACTTTCACTTTTCACTTTCATGCATTGGAGAAGGAAATGGCAACCCATTCCAGTGTTCTTGCCTGGAGAATCCCATGGATGGAGGAGCCTGGTGGGCTGCAGGCCATGGGGTCGCGAAGAGTCGGATACAACTTCGCTTTCACTTTCACTTTTCACTTTCATGCACTGGAGAAGGAAATGGCAACCCATTCCAGTGTTCTTGCCTGGAGAATCCTAGGGACGGGGGAGCCTGGTGGGCTGCTGTCTATGGGGTCTCACAGAGTCGGACACGACTGAAGCGACTTAGCAGCAGCAGCAGCAGGCAAGCACACTGGCTGGTCTCGGTTGCTAGTCTGGTAGGAATTCCAGCTCTTCCTCCCCAAGTGGCCTGAGTGCATCGGTACTTTGTGGTCTTTAGGAGTTACCATAACTGTCCATGAAGAGCTATTACTAAGCAATGTGAGTATTAAGAAATGACCTCCTGAATCCCCTGGGTTCAATAAATAATCCTTTCATCTTATTGTGTAGTTGTAAACTGGATGCCTTGCGGTAATCAGTGCTGATTACATTAGCAGGAACAGCAGTGGTGCCATATTGAGGGCTCAACGCTGGTCTCTACCTCTGGGGGATGAGGGCTCAGCAGTGGCAGTAGCTGGACTTGTCTTGGTGGGAGGGAACCTATGTTTCTAAACCCATGTGGAGCTGCCATCCCTGCCACCACAGACACTTAGTTCACTTCTGTTTCCTAGTCTTCTCTTCTATAACATGAAGAAAATAAACACATCCACAATGTAGGATTTTTTTGAGGATTAATAAATTAATGTGTGTAAAATACTTGGAAGAGTGCCTAGTATAGCCTAAGTGGTTTACAAGTGTTTGCTATCATGCCTGCTCCTTCTCCCCTCTCTTCTTCTTATCATTGTTATGTTAAAAGTCAATATGAGTGGGACAAATGGAGAGAGTAGCATGGAAACATATGCACTAACATACGTAAAATAGATAGCCAGTGGGAATTTGCTGTGTGACTCAAGGAACTCAAACTCGGGCTCTGTGACAACCTAGAGGGAGGGGATGGAGTGGGATGGGGGAGGGAGGGGACATATGTACACCTATAGCAGATGCATGTTGATGTATGGCAGAAACCAACACAATATTGTAATTATCCTTCAATTAAAAATAAATTTAAAAAGCCTGTGTGTTTCTTCTTTTTTTCCAGTTGTATTTCAAAAGATCCTCTTCTGTGATGGAACTAGGCCTTAGAAAGAGTATAGATATATACCATGCCCAAAACTGGGAGTGGAGGAGAGGAAACAAATTTTATCAATAAAAGAAGCATTGGCTATGTAAAGTAATAGGAAAGACTATGATACTTTGTTAGGCCCCGGAATGTATAGACATTAATTTGCTTAAAAGCACTAATGAATCTAGATAGTCAAGGGTAGAATTATAAAGGATTTTTTTCTGGTAAGCTTGATCATGAATGTATTAATCATTTGAATACTTTATGATTTATATGTTTGGAGAAAGACACTGGGAAGCTCCAGAATACTGTTAGCTTCTTCTCCAATTTTCATCATTATTTATTGTTTTTATTGTCAAGTGGAGGAAAAAGTCAAGGCACTCTTTTATTTTTAAAAATGATGTGATTGATATATTGCAATGTTTGGTTTAGTACATTGTGAAGAGGTTCATGACAAGTTAAAAAAATCATGAGATAAAACTTTATGCATTTAAGATGCACTTTATGCATTAAAAAACTAGAATTTTATTTCATAGTTTTATTTAGAGAGGAATTGAAATTCAAGAATAAGCTCAGCATGTTGCTGTAGATGGAAGAGATAGGATCAATTAGCTGAATTTGATGGCTTGTTAGTATGTGTATTCATGGAAGAAAGCAAAGAGGAACTGAAGAGCATCTTGATGAGGATGAAAGAGGAGGGTCAAAAAGCCGGCTTAAAACTCAACATTCAGAAAACTAAGTTCATGGCATCCGGTCCCATCCCTTCATGGCAAATAGATGGGGAAAAAATGGAAACAGTGGCAGATTTTATTTTCTTGGGCTCCAAAATCACTGCAAACAGTGACTATAGCCATGAAAATAAAAGATGCTTGCTCCTTGGAAGAAAAGCTATGACAAACATAGACAGCATATTAAAATGAAAGACATTGCTTTGCCGACAAAGGTCCGTATAGTTGAAGTTATGGTTTTTCCAGTAGTCATGTATGGATGTGAGAGTTGGACCATGAAGAAGGCTGAGTGCTGAAGAAATGATGCTTTTGAACTGTGGTGATGGAGAAGACTCTTGAGAATCCCTTGGACAGCAAGGAGATCTAATCAGTCAATCCTAAAGGAAATCAACACTGAATATTCATTGGAAGGACTGATGCTGAAGCTGAAGCTCCAATACTTTGGCCCCTTGATGTGAAGAGCTGACTCATAGGAAAAGATCCTGATGCTGGGAAAGAGTGAAGGCAAGAGAAGGGGACGACAGAGGATGGGATGGTTGGATGATATCACTGACTATCAATGAACATGAGTTTGAGCAAACTCTGGGAGATAGTGAAGGAAAGGGATTAGATTAAAGTTAAAATATATTGGCTTCCCTGGTGGCTCAGATGGTAAAGAGTCTGCCTGCAATGCAGGAGTCCTGGGTTCAACCCCTGGGTCAGGAAGATCCCCTGGAGAAGGAAATGGCAACCCACTTCAGTATTCTTGCTTGGGGAATCCCATGGACAGAGGAGTCTGGCAGGCTATAGTCCATGGGGTCACAAAGAGTCAGACACGACTAAGAGACTAACCCTAAGATATATTAAATTCATGTTGTGGTTTGGTTATATAAATGATTGCAATTCTTCTTTCCTGTATGCATGTGATTTTGCAAAGTGACTCATGGTTCTCCATCAAGAAGTAAAATCTATTCCCACTCCTTGAATATGAACCGGTCTTGTGATTTGTTTTAATAAAATGCACTGAACATGATGGTGTACCAGCTCCAAGCCTAGATGTTAAGAAACCTTTCTCACTCAGTCTCTTTGGAAACTTCTAACCACCATGTGAAAAGCTAAGCTAGCCCGGCGGGGAATAAGAGGCTTTCTAAATGCCACATGGTCCAGTGGCCATGGGGATAGGTAGCCAGTCACCAGATATGCCAATGGGACCATTCTGGATTAGGCAACCTGCAGAAGCAAAATTACCCAAATTTGACCTGCACCTGTTCGCAGCTGCAAGAGCAAGTCTGGCCAATATCAGAACTGACTTGCTGAGCTCAGGCCAAATTGTCTACTGCAGAACAGTGTGAGAAGTAAATGGTAGTTGGTATCAGTTTTGGAGCAAGAGCTAACATTCACTGATCACTTTCTCTGTGCCAGGTACCATTCCAAGAGCTGTGCATTTATTGGCTCACTTCATCCTTGTAACAACCCTGTGATGGGGTTCCAGATGAAGGAAGGAGCCTAGGCCCTCTGTTGGTCACAGGCAGAAGTAAAAATCTCAGCAAGACTCATTATCCTGTTCTCCTTCCCCCTGCTTGTTGATGATGAAGCAAAGGCCAAGCTGGACAAAGTCAAATATATTTACAGACCTTCTCATTGAGGTTTCTCTAAATGGGGTTGGCAAGTTTTTCCTATAAAGGGACAGATAGTAATTGTTTTAGGTTTTGCAGGCCTTTTCTGCCACAACTACTCAACTCTGCCTTTGTTGTGTGAAAGTAGCCACTGGCAGTATGTAAACAAGTGAGCCTGGGGTTCCAATTAAACAGGTGGTGGGCTGAATCTATGCCTGTGGGTCTTGGTGTATTGAGGCCTCCCCTCCCAGAAATTAAGCTTTAATGACATAAGGCATCTGTTGAATATAATAAATTAGCTTATCTTCTATGCATCTAGCATGTTCCCTAGGTATGAATCATCCTTGGGAAAATTGAGAAAAATTTCAGTAAGACTCAATTCTCTTGCAGAACCCCAGGAGAAGGAACCCCATGGTTGCTGGTTTTGTCTTGTGTCTGGCTCTTTTTGTGGCTGTGGGTTACTGGTAGAGCAATGGCTGGTATTTTCCATGTTTGCTTCCAATGGAAGGAAGGGATCCAGTCCCAGGAAAGTGAGGAGGGATTTTATTCCAGAAGCCCAGCAGATTTCTCTTGGTGTCTCAGCTCAAATATGTCACCTACTCATTCGAAGCCCAGCCCTAGCAAGAGGATGGGATTGCTCTGATTGGCTGGAACTAAGCAGGCTCTGTCCATGAAACTGCAGTTGGATCAAGTTACTTAATGGCCATCTGATACCATTTCTAATTTGCTCTCTCACTTGTATTATATAGTTTTCTGTACTTCTGAAATACCTTTTTTCCTCAGATGTTGAGCATATTGTGCCATTGTTTTCTTGCTTCCAGCAGTATTGATATGAAGTGTAATGTTAATCTAATTTGTGTTGTTCGAAAGTGTAATCTTTATTTTTTATTTTGGATGCTTAAAAATGTTGTTCTTATTGTCAGATTTTATTACAATTCGACAAGGAGTTGGTCTTTTTATTTTTCCTCCTACTTGGCACTCAATGGATTCTTTCTACATATAGACATATCATTTGGCTCAGGGAAATTTTCTTCCTTTTTTTATTTTTAAAAAATATTTCTATTCCTTAATTCTGTCCCTTCTCACCTTTTAGTATTTCTATGGCATGGATATGAAGGCTTCTCTTCTCTTATCTCCTTGTCTTAATTGCTGTTATGGATTGAATTGGGCCCCTCTCCTCAAATTCATATGTTAAAGTCTCAAACCCCAGTACTTCAGAATATGACCTTGTTTGGAAATAGTGTTATTGCAGGTACATTTAAAGATGAGATCATATCAGACTAGTGTTCTTATAAGAAAGGGGAATTTTGGACACAGATACATACATAGGAAGAATATCATGTGAATTTGAAGGCAGAGATTTGGGTGATGCCTCTATAGGCCAAGGAATACCAAAGGGCTTCCCAGAAGGCACAGTTGTAAGGAATCTGCCTGCCCATGCAGGGGATACAGCAGGTGTGGGTTCAATACCTGGGTCAGGAAGATCCCCTGGAGTAGGAAATGGCCAGCCACTCCAGCATGCTTTTTCCCCTCAACTCCAGTATTCTTGCCTGAAAAATTCCATGGACAGAGGAGCCTGGCGGGCTACAGTCTATGGAGTCACAAAAAGTCGGATGCAACTGAACACATACGCCTGCCTGTACCAAAGGTTGCCAGGAAACCAATAGAAGCTAGCAGAGAGACACAGAGCAGATTCTTCCTCATAACCCTTAGAAGGAGTAATGTTGCCAATAATTTGATCTTGGAAGTCTAATTTCCGGCACTGAGGATAAAATTTTTGTTGTTTAAGCCATCCAGACTGTGGTACATTATTACTTCACCTGAGAAAAATAATATAACTGTGTTGATAGTCTCCATTTCTTTTGCTGTTTCACTGTGATACAGAATTCCTCAGTCACCTCTCAGAACTCATTAATTTGTTCTACAGCAATGTCCATTCGGTCTGTTATTTGACCATTTACATTTTCATTTCAAGATCTGATTACAGATCATTTGTTCCTATTACATGGGTTACAACAAACACAGTTTTTCAAAGCTCTTTTCCTTTGAGATGTATTAGATAGGATGGTATTCAGTTTTAAGCAACAGAAACCACAATAAACTGTAATTTAAGCAAGTAATAGGTTTGTTTTCTCATGAATTAAAAAGTCCCTAAATGAGGATCCAGGGCTGTCATCCAGGGATTAGACTCCTTCAATTATTTTATCTTACAGTTTTGACTATGTGGACTTCATGCTTATGGAGGTAAGGGGTAGCTCTCGCACTCCACAGCATAGGGTATGCATTTCAGGCCATAAGGGAAAAAGATCTGTGTAATAAGAGGACAAGGAGAGGGAGTGAGTCACTTGAGATCCAGGTCTTCTGGAGGATGTGGTATTTGTGATGAGAAGTTTACCATCTCCAGGGGATTTTTCCTGACTCAGGGATCAAACCCAGGTCTCCTGTATTGTGGGCAGATTCTTTACCTTTGAGCCACCAGGAAAGTCCATATCACCTTATGACTGGGTGGGGTGAATAATAGTATTGATGCAGAGGTTAGTATTATTTTTCATTTGAAACCTGATTTTAGAAATATAGCTTTTTAAAACTCTTTCATGAGTTTTGGGTCTTTTTTTAGAAATTTAAAATGTGGATCCCTGGAAACATCTTCCCATGTGGTACCCGAAAATATAGTTTTATTTTCTACATTTATTTGTATTTTTAAAGAAGTTGCTCTTGATCAATTCTATTATTTTACTAATTCATTGATTTCTGCGTTTACAAATTTATTTCTTCTTATATTGATTTTTTTCTACATTGATTTAGCTTTTTCTTTGCTTCTTTAGTTCAATGCTTCTTTACTGTGAGCACTTTTTTTCTATATAAAAGTTTAGTGGTATAAATTTCCTTTAGGTAACAGCTATGGTTGCTTTCAGACATTTCAGAATTGTGGTGTTATTATTATTACTTAATATTAAACATAGGTGAGTATTGATTTTCCTCTTTGACCTAAGAATTACTTTGGAAAATGACATTTAATTAGTTTCTAAGTGGTTAAGTTTTCTCTCAGTTTCAAAACCTTAGCAATTTTTTTGCATTGTGAATAAAGAAGTTGTCTTAGATAGTTCTTACTCTTTGAAATTTATTTAATATAAAAACTTTCTTTGTAGTATATGTGACAAATTTTTATATTTTTTTCATAGGATTTGAAAAGTAAGTTTAAAGTTGAGGGTTAGTTACCAGCACTGAAATGAAACTTACTAATGACAGAATTTAAATCACTTTTATCATTATTTTTGCCCAGTTGGTTTATGGAGAATAAGAATGGTAAGTGAAATTGTTCTACTGTTATTAAATTTATGGGACTCTATTCTTGCCTTTTAAAATATATTTTTCTTTATATAAGGAAGATTAATGGAAATAATATCTTTAATTTGAGTGATAATCTTCATCAGTATAAAACATTTGATTTCCCTTGAGTTATTTAAAAACACTTATGCAGCAGCAATTTTATTATGATAAACATTTTTTGTAAAAACATGTATACTATCATGTGAATTGAATCGCCAGTCTATGTCTGACGCAGGATGCAGCATGCTTGGGGCTGGTGCATGGGGATGACCCAGAAAGATGTTATGGGGAGGGAGGTGGGAGGGGGGTTCATGTTTGGGAATGCATGTAAGAATTAAAGATTTTAAAATTTAAAAAATAAAAAACTAAAAATAAAAAAAAATAAAAAAAAATTTAAAATAATATAGATTTGCATAAGTGGAAGCCAAGATCTTCTTGTTGCTCCAAGAATTTTATTCCCCTGATATTCCATTATTAAAAGTCAGTTGTATAATCTTCCAGACTTTAAAAAGCCATATATCGGGTAGTTATTTTTTCATCTTATATAATCTATTTCTGAAATTCAATAATATGATATGAATAGTTGTATCATTCTTTAATGGCTACCCATTACTTAATTTTATAAATTTACCACGGTTTATTTAGCAATTCTTTGAATATCTTCAAGTTAGCAAATTTTTTTTGCTATTATAAACAACTTTAGATCTTGAATTCTGTTTTTGTCTGATAATAATTTTATGAAACTCTATTCTCTGTTTTCACGAGTCTGATATAGCTTTGCCATTCATTATAAAAATACTGCCTTTGAAAGCTTACAAATGTGCTTTTCTTAAGTTCTCTGTTCAAATGTCACCTTATCCATGAGGACTTCCCTAAGCATGCTTTAAGAGATAGCTTTCCCCTCCTCCCCTCCTCCACCTACTTAGGCTTCTTTTTCCATGTTTAATTTTCCGCATGATGTTTATCAACACTTGGCACTTGTTTATATATTTCTTGTTATTGTTTGTTCCTTATTACGCCCTCTAAACTAAACGGTAAGCTCCATGAGGAGTGGAACTTTAGGAGTACAGTACTTGAGAAAGCAGTTCCAAAACCTCTTGGACGTCATGGGGTCTACCTGCTGAGGAAGGATAGTAAGTTGCCCACAGGTGGCGCTAGTGGTAAAGAACCCCGCTGCCAATGCAGGAGGCGTAAAAGATGGGGGTTCAATCCCTGGGTCGGGAAGATCCCCCGGAGGACGGCGTGACAACCTATTCCAGTATTCTTGCCTAGAGAATATCATGGACAGAGGAGCCTGGTGGGCTACAGTCCATAGGGTCGCCAACATTTGGACATGACTGAAGAGACTTAGCACACACGCTTGCAGTTTACCGCCGGTAATCTTAAGATGTTTCCTTGTACTGTAATTCTTTTCTGAACACACCAGTGAAGGATGTGAACAAAGCATCCTATCTTCTAAGTGTTAAATCATTTATAACCTACATGGTGGGTTTTTTTTTTTTTTGGTAGTGTCAATGACAATACATGATGTTGCATTGAGGTTCATTTTTAAGAATATTTTTTTCAAGCAGATTTGCTATGTTGTCAACTATTTGAGATCCAAGCATCTCTCAACAAGCTAGTAAGCCAGAAATAGTCAGTTCAGGGATTCCAGAAATGACACTGGATTGGGTATCTGGTGGTTTGGTCTTCTCAAACTGAAAAGCAAAGCCACCGCTTACATGGCATATTTTGAGCTGAACAGTGAGACCAGCTCACCAGTAGTGAGATGGCTGGATGGCATCACCAATGCGATGCACATGAACTTGGGCAAATTTCAGGAGACGGGGAAGGACAGAGAGGCCTGGCATGCTGCAGTCCATGGGATTGCAAGGAGTTGGACATGGCTGGGCAACTGAACAACAACAACAGTGAGACCAACACTTAAACTTTACAAGCTTGATAGTTTTTAATTCAATAATTTCAAAAAAAAATAAAGAGAAAAGTTTTACAACTAAAGGGACTCATGTATTCATTCAACAAATTTTTTTTTTAATTGAAGACTTGCTGCATGCCAGGCATTATGTTGCTTCAGTCGTGTCTGACTGTGCAAATCTATGGATTGCAGCCCACCAGGCTCCTCTGTCCATGGGATTCTCTAGGCAAGAATACTGTGGTGGGTTGTCATGCCCTTCTCCAGGGCATCTTCCCAATCCAGGGATTGAAACCACATCTTTTATGTCTCCAGCATTGGCAGCAGGGCTCTTTACCACTAGCGCCACCTGTGGGCCACTTACTATCCTTCCTCAGCAGATGGACACCATGACATCCAAGAGGTTTGGAAATTCCTTTGTCAAGTACTGCACTCATCAAAAATAGTCAAATAAAATGGAGGAGCAGTTACTACATGTCTAAAAGTCTGCTGCTGCAGCTGCTAAGTCACTTCAGTCGTGTCTGACTCTGTGCGACCCCATAGACGGCAGCCCACCAGGCTCCCCGGTCCCTGGGATTCTCCAGGCAAGAACACTGGAGTGGGTTGCCATTTCCTTCTCCAATGCATGAAAGTGAAAAGTGGAAGTGAAGTCGCTCAGTCGTGTCCGACCCTCAGCGACTCCATGGACTGCAGTCTTCCAGGCTCCTCCGTCTACTCGAACACAAAATATCCCAACAAGCAGGACTTAGAATTAGTGGGTTTCCTGAAGGTAAAATAGTTCATTTTCTGATGAACTGCATTCTGTTGAAGAAGTAACCTAATGGATGAGCTTGATAGTACAGGTATTTCAGCATGATACCTACTGTAAGGATACATTTCTTATGCTGCTCCAAGGGAGACGCTGAAATGGCTGTGCATCCAATGAAAGCTAAGACTGCAAATAGAATTTCAGAGACTATTTTGAATATCAAATTCAGAGACTATCTTAAAAGTCAATTATGGTATTCTATTGCCACATTTTTAGATCCAAATTGAAGTAGTACGTTCATGCATAAAATATTAAAAATAAAAAATAGGAGAGAGCAAAAAAATTTCCTTTGCTTCTGAAAATGTTCAGAAAGCATCTCCTTCAAGCAATGCACAGAGATTCTGTTTACGAGGTGGCTTCAATGAAATTGCATAATTACTGTTAAAAAAAGCTTGAAGTCCTGAAGGTGCAGCAGAGACAAGACCACTTGAAACCAGTTGCTACTAGAGGGGAAGGGCAACATTATTAGGAGCAGTAGCCTATTCTGACTAGACGTGGCAGAAAATATCTTCCTTTTTTGCTAACGTATTTGATATTGTCAGTGTGTGGTACACTGACCACACATAGGAGCAATTCAGCAGTCAACAGAGCTAGGAAATGTTTATTTCTGCACTATACTGCCAACGTCACACATTTGAGAGGTAATCTTTTAAGCAATGAGACTGAAGTCATGATTCAGTGTATTTTGTGGACAAATTTTCAGGTGTATCTTTGTCTCAAGGATTTCATTCTGTGATGGTGACCGTATCACAAATGGTGATCCCACCATAGACGGTGACCCCAGCTTTGGTTTTGACTATATCTGAATATTAAGTTCAGACTTGACTCTTCAGTATTGGGCACACGTATGTATTTATTACATGTCTATTAACTTGTGAATAGATACAAAAGAGCAGTCAGAATTCAAGGACTATGTAGCACCTACCACCTGATTTGAGAAAAAGAACAGCACGTTATTAACAGTCAGTGCTTGCCTCATCCAGTCCCCTTTCCCAAAGGTATCCACTCTTCTGAATGTTGCATTTATCAGTTTCTTACGTGTCTTTACAGGTTTATGATATATGTTCACATCTCTGAACAATATAGTCCTAGGTTTGCGTGTTCTTACTTTATATAAGTAGAATTATATTTTTGTTTTTCTGTAACCAAAATTGTTAATATTGTATTTGAGATTAATCCATGTTTTGACCTTCATTTTCTTGGCACTATAGTATTTCATTGGATACACAGTCCATGTTTTATTTATTCATTTACTCTCTATGGACTTGTTTTGATTTTTAAAAATTTTGCTCTTACACACAGGGTTGCTATGAATATTCTTTGTTATGTGTCCAAACGCACAAATGCGAGAATGTTTCTTGTGCGTGTCTGGTGTGCAGACAATGAAGGATAAGAGGTTGGAAGTCAAGTTTTATTTTCTTCATATACATATCCAATTGTGTCAGCTGTCCTCTCCCCACTCCATGAGTGCCACATCTATAATGTACACGGTGCCATTTGTGAATGAGCCCATGTCTAGTGACTGCTCTGTTACATAGGTTTATTTGTGTCTTGGGGCATTGATACAATACTAAGTCTTCTAGTTCGTAAACATGGTATATCTCTCCATTTATTTAGATCTCCCTTCCTGTCTCTCAATGAAGCTTTATAAGTTTTCCTATCAGAAGTACTTACATTTTGTTCCTCCGGCTCTATGAAGATGCCAGAACCACCGTTAAGCCTCTCAGTTGAGTCTCAAAGATTGGCTGACACACATTTGGCAAAATGCCAGACACATATCATTGGCTGTCTATTTCTTTGTAGATCTTGGCTTGGTAATTCAACACTCTCTTTTTAGCTTTTTGATACTTCACAGATCATGATTTTTATATTTTGCAGAGTTATTTTAGTTTCCTTCAGCAAGAGAATTGGCCCAGATTACCCAGTCTGCCACCACTAGAGGAAGTCCCTAAATCGTTTGGTATCTGCATCCCCTAGGTCTTTCCATTTTATCTCCTTTTCTCTTCCCCTCACATTCATGATTTATCTCTTCTGCACCAAGCTTCACTTTATCGTTTGCTTTTTTCTTCCTGTTTGCTTAAATTTCTTTCAGCTTCTCTGATGGCTTTTCCTCTCCCCCCTTTCTTTGTATCTGAATTAAAATATAGCTTATTTCATGATCAAGCAAAACAGAAATGAGCGTGGTGGAAGCTAAGAACATTAGCACTTCCCTCAAAACAAAGCAATATAACCACAGTTCCGCCAGGCTTCAACTGTAAAGCAGGTTCACTTATCACATTCGTGATTCAGATAATAACTCAAAGTAGAAGATCAGGAGACAGTGTGCAAGTATTCAGAGAGCTTGGCTTCAGCTTAGGATAGTTGGACTTCTGTCTCTCCACCGTTTGTAGCTGTGGAAACATGGGCAGATCTAAGGACTGGGATTAATTAGTGTAAGCTGACTTCTCTTCCTCCTTTTTGTTGGTTAATAGATCTATGTTTTTGTCTATCTATGGTTATGTAACTGCCTGCTGCTCTTTGTATTCCACAATAGACAGAAGGGTTCCATTTTTTTAAGAAAAGAAAGATCACTGCATTTACTTTATCTGAAGTCCCAACTGCTAAATATTGTTGGCTGTCAGATGATTTGGGTCCTTTGAGTTATTTTGAAGTTTGAAATATCCAGTTTTGCTGGGTTTGCTGATGGCACTACATTACCTAATTAAGTAAATGTCTGTCCTTTGGTATTTCTTTGGTTGACACTAGGAAAAAGAGTTACGGTTTTGATGTAGGAGATTTCTGGGGGAGCTCACTGAAGATGAATTACCGAAGATTAAGGGTAGAGTGGAGGAGAGGACTTTTGAGAAATTAACATTTCAGGAACTGAGAATGATTACAGCTCTTGCCAGAGAGGTGTAACTTATACACAAAAGATCGAATTCTGAAAATTTATATATGCATTTAGTTTTAATAGGTATAATCACATTAGAATTCTCAAAGGATCCTAGCACATAAAGAAACCTGGTTGTAAATTTTTTTGCAAAGTGAAACGTTTCTTCTTTTCTTATTTTTAGAATATAAAATTCTATTAAAACAAATGTTGTATGGACTTGAAATGTTAGCTATTAAAAATATACTTGAAGTATAAACATATTATTCATTTACCAAGGAGCAGATTTTTCTAAAACAGACCAGGATAAAAAAGTAGCATATTGTTACCTATTTGAATTCTGGCATGTGTATTTTTCTAAGACATATATTTTAAGTCTAAATTTTAGCAGATCAAGAATTTAGGTTTTCTTTTCCTTCTCTCCCCCTGTCTCTCTTTCCTTAATTTAGCTCTTAGTTTTCAAAGCTAGGAACACCCACATTTTGATTCCTCTTTGTAGACAGCCTGTGTATGTAGTACCATGTACAGATAGCTACAGAAGAAGCATAGATGTCATCATAGTCTTATATAATATCTTATATATATTTTAAAATTAATTACTTCTTTCTTCCATTTCCCTAAGATTGCTGGGGAATTTGTACAATCTAGAGTAAGTAAACTAAGTACTTAAAGTATAGTTTTGTCATTTTAGGAAGCTTAATTCCAAATTCCAACTTGGCATCCCATGTCTTCTTTAGATGTATATGCCAGTCCAGCACCTTTTGTTCATGGCTAAATTGACAGTGGGTGTGCGTGCTAAATTGCTTCAGTTGTGCCTAACTCTGTGAGATGCTATGGACTATAGCCTGCCAGGCTCCTTTGTCCATGGAGTTTTCCAGGCAAGAATACTGGAGTGGGTTGCCATTCCTTTCTCCAAGGGATCTTTCAGATGCAGGGATTGAACCTGGGTCTCTTGCATTGCCAGCAGTTTCTTTATCAACTGAGCCACCTGGGAAGCCAAATTGACAAGAGGTATGCTTAAATAAATTACCATTCTCATTTCAACTAATATCTCAGCAAGGACATGTGATTATAAACTAGTGGAAATAGGAAAGTGGGAATTGGTGTGGGTAAAAGGATAGGGTATAGGAACATTTTATATCTTATTAAGATAGGAGTATTGACACTTCAGACTGAATGGAATCTTGCCTTTGAAGCCGGCCTTGAGAATTGGAAGCTCTCTGGGAAAGAAAATATAAGCTCTGGAATCCAACTGTGGTGAAATGAAAAGATAAAGGTTTGATCCACCCTGGTATTTACAAAGAACAGATATTCATGGCTAGTGGCAACTCTTTTTCAGAAGGTCACTTCTGAACTCTTCTGCCTCCTAGCAAGTGATATTTATTTTAGAGAAATTTCATCTCTACAGTACCCTGCCTTGTGCTGTGAGTGTGTCATATTGGGAGTTTTCCACTACAGAGAACTATCAAGAGAAAAAGACAAGGACGATCATGCAGCCAAGAAGAATGTTCATTTACTTCTTTTCTCCAGATCCCTAAAGTGCTACCTAAATAGGACAAATAAGAGAAAGAATGCTGATGATTCCTTCTTTAACTGCATTTAGTGGCAGACAACAGTTTTCTTTGGACCCCTTCAAGGCCAGAGTATGCAGCTTTATCACATCTGCTTGCATTACTTACATCAAATGGTATCATATAAGTTTATAGGCCTTGTAAACTCCCTTGTGGTATGGCCTAATGAAGGCAGCATGAAATGCCAGGGAAGATATTTCAACTCGTAATGAGGATCAGGACACACAGAAAGAATAGAGGTCCTGCCTTGAGATTAGTGAGGCTGACCTCTGAAGTCCTCACTCTCTCAGAAGTAAGTGCTCCTCTTGGATTTGATTCGTAGTGAGGGAGGGTGTTTGGGCCTAGGGGAAGATGTCTTTGATCCTCTCAGTGACTGGAGAGCGCCACTGAGATTTACAAGGTAAGGGCCAGTGATGCTGAAATTCCTGTGAAACATGAGGCAGTCCCACAAAGGAGGCATTGTTCTGCCTGAAGTACGAATTACATTCCTCTTGAGGAAAAGACAGCAAGAACTGCAGAAACACTTTGTTTTCACATTGTCTTAGCTACCAGTTCTGTGTGGTAAACAGTCAGTCCCCTACATGTGAACCTTCAAGTTGTGAACTTTCAAAGATGTGAACGTGTGTTCCGTCAATGTCAGGTGTGAGTGAAACTGCAGCCTGCCCTCCATCACCGGCTGCTGAAGAGCCTTCAGCTCTCCCATCTCCTACCTCCTCTCCTTCCTCCAGTCAGTAACTCTGCTTGCCTGTTCCTCAAGGCCAGCCCCTGTATGCCAGTCGTCGTACAGTACTACTGTACTTTTTAAGGTACTATACTGTAATATTTAAAATGTTTTCTTTATTTTTTGTGTTTGTTTTTTTTATGTATTATTTGCATGAAAACTATTACAAAGCTATTATAGTACAGTACTATACATAGCTAACTGTGTTAGTTGGGTGACTAGGCTAAATTGGTTGGACTTACAAACAAATTGGACTTATGAACGCACTTTCAGAATGGAACTTGTTCATATGTGTGTGTGGGGGTTATTGTACCTCGAAACCTAGTGGATTAAAACAGCAGTGTTTTATTATTTCTCATGATTCTGTGGGTTGATTGGGCTCAGCTGGGTTGCTCTTCTCCAGATGGTGCAGCTGAGGACATTCGTACAGCTGCATTGAGCTGGGAGCTCAACTGGGCTTGGAACATTCGAGATGGCTTCCCTCTGTCCAGAGTTTTCTCTAAGTGGCTTCTCCTTATTCTGTAGTCTAGCCTGAGCTTCTTTATGGCATGGTGGCTGGCTTCCAAGAGATTTTCCAGAAGTGCCCATACAGATGCTGCTGCTGCTGCTGCTGCTAAGTCGCTTCAGTCGTGTCCGACTCTGCAACCCCATAGACGGCAGCCCACCAGACTCCCCGTTCCTGGGATCCTTCAGGCAAGAACACTGGAGTGGGTTGCCATTTCCTTCTCCAATGCATGAAAGTGAAAAGTGAAAGTGAAGTTGCTCAGTCATGTCCGACTCTTCGCGACTCTATGGACTGCAGCCTACCAGGCTCCTCAGCCCATCTACAGGACCTCTTATAGGCTATGTGTGTTGGAAACCACACATCACTCTGTCTCATTCTACTGGTAAAAGCAATTCCTAGAGTCAGCCCAGGTTCAAAGGGATGGTAAACAGAAGAGAGGAGTGGCAATCTCATTGCAGCAGCCATGTGGATGGGAGGGTTTTTTCTAGCAACTTAAAAAGGATCCTTCCACATATGATCACATGTGATTCTCTATGAAGTAGGAATTACTATCAATCCCCTTTTGCAGAAGGTTAAACTGAGGCTTTCAGAGGTTAGTGACATGCTCAAGACTATACCACTGGTAAGTGGTCAGACTCAAAGCCTGGTTGCCTCATCCCAGATTCTTTTGGCTTCCTATTTTATTTTCTATTTTTTTCTAATTTAGAAGATATTTCTGATTTAGGCAAAATAAATGAGGCTTGTGCATGCTCCCTTATCAGTGGCTATTGAATATCTTCTGGACTTTGATCCTAAAATGTCTTGCAAATTGCCCATGGCCCCTGTGCTGTTGTGTCCTCTCTAAGTCCAACTTCCTTGGACTGTGTTTGAAGCTTTGAACACTCTCCTCTATTCAAATGATGACATTCTTTCCCCTATTCTGATCTTGGCTTAAAATTGAACCAGAAAGCAACTAATATAATCTGACTTGAGTGTTACCCAAGTATAGGGTAACAGTAGGCAGGTATTTCCTGCCTACTCGGCATCCATTTTTCCTCCTGGTAACAGAATCCCAGTTTTCTCTGGGGAATCCATTTCTCCCTTCCTTTTATTTCACGTGGCTCAAATGGCACCTGCTGCAGGAGTTGGCAGGTGCTGAGGGCTGGCTGATCAGAGGTTTGCATTTCTCTTGTTATAGTCATTGATTTATAGGTGAGCACATGACCTGGGCTAGGACAATGACAAGCCACTAAAATTAAATTCAGTCCAGAACTTTTGGAGGGAGATACAGAGAAGAAACATTTCTTTTCTACTAGAGTTTATGGGTAGAAGAGAAAGAAGTCCAGAGCTGCTGAGAGTGATCTTGTCCCTGCAATCTAAGAGCATGCAGGAGAATAAAGTCTGGAAACAGAGGGGAAATAATGATGAGGGTGAACCAGTCCAACAGCATCATTTGAGGCTCCGGAAAGGGTCAAAGCCAGATTTACCTCTGGATTTTTCAGGATGTTAGTAAAAAAAAAACCCCTCTTTTTCTTCAACTAGTTTAAACAGAGTTTTCTATCAGCTGCAGTGGTAAGAATCCCAATCGATAGATTATTTAGGGTGACCAAAAGGACTCTTAGAAAAACACCCCCACAATAAACATGACTAGGAAAAAGCAATAACAATTCAGGACTTCCATTGTGATTCAAATGATGGAGATTCTAAGGTAGTATAATGATAAAGCTCCAGGTTCAGTTCAGTTCAGTTCAGTCCAATTCTCATATCCATACATGACTGCTGGAAAAACCATTGCTTTGACTAGACAAACCTTTGTTGGCAAAGTAATGTCTCTGCTTTTCAATATGCTGTCTATGTTGGTCATAACTTTTCTTCCAAGGAGCATGTGTCTTTTAATTTCATGGCTGCAGTCATGATCTGTAGTGATTTTGGAGGAACCAGAAATCAAATTGCCAACATCCACTGTATCATCAAAAAAGCAAGAGAGTTCCAGAAAAACATCTACTTCTGCTTTATTGACTACACTGAAGCCTTTGAGTGGATCACAACAAACTGTGGAAAATTCTTAAAGAGATGGGAATACCAGACCACCTGACCTGCCTCTTGAGAAATCTGTATGCAGGTCAAGAAGCAACAGTTAGAACTGGACATGGAACAACAGATTGGTTCCAAATTGGGAAAGGAGTATGTCAAGGCTGTATATTGTCACCCTGCTTATTTAACTTATATGCAGAGTACATCATGAGAAATGCTGGACTGGATGAAGCTCAAACTGGAATCAAGATTGCCGGGAGAAATATCAATAACCTCAGATATGCACATGACACCACACTTATGGCAGAAAGTGAAGAACTAAAGAGCCTCTTGATGAAAGTGAAAGAGGAGACTGAAAAAGTTGGCTTAAAACTCAGCATTCAGAAAACTAAGATCATGGCATCTGATCCCATCACTTCATGGCAAATAGATGGAGAAACAACAGAAACAATGAAAAACTCCGGGTAAATACTGGCAAGTGTGACATGAGATCAGGAATTCTATTCAGAAGAAACGAAATAGCAGTAAGTGCTGGAATACTGTAGCCTACAACCAGCTGAGATTATGAATTGTACATTTTGTTTCTGAATTCAAGATTTCTAGTTCATTGCCTTGTACATAGTGATTGCTAAAGCAATAAGAGCAACAACCCACAACCCAAATACATGGATCATAGAGCCTTTCCTGAGGAGATGGAAAATGGGTTTTTCCACCACTTGCCAGCTCTGTTCATTACTACTGCCTCCCTGGGGCACAGGCTGGAGAAGACTTCTGAAGCTTGGTGTAGGCTGTGGGAAAGGGTGAAGAATATAGGTCAAACCTGTTGTTCAGTTGCTCAGTCGTGTCCAGCACTTTGCGACTCCATGGACTGCAGCACACCAGGCTTCCCTGTCCACCACATCTCCTGGAGCTTGCTCAAACTCATGACCATTGAGTCAGTGATGTCAGCCAGCCATCATGTCCTCTGTCATCCCCTTCTCCTCCTGCCTTCCATCTTTCCTTCATCACGGTCTTTTCCAATGAGTCTGCTCTTCACATCAGGTGACCAAAGTATTGGAGCTTGGTCAAATCTACCCAGCTGAAAAATGTTTTCTGCCATTGTATTTGGTTGGCTTGAGTCAAGTAGAGACTGAGTCTCAAGTAACCCTTGGAGGCCTGATGTACGTTTTCCAAATCCTTATCCTCTCTGCTGTGATCTTTAGAGAAGGCAAAGAGTCACACATCAATGTGAACTTGTGGGATGTACTCATGGTATTTGTCAGAAGCTCGTTGGAGTAGTTAAGATAACGCTCGCTACTCCAAGTCATCCATGTACTAATCCCTGGGACCTCAGAATATGTTATGTTACATGGAAAAAGGGAATTAAGGTTGGTTACAAATTGAATGAAGACTGCTGATCAAGACTGTAACATAGAGACACTATTCTGGTTTAGCTGGGTGGGTCCAATGTGATCACAGAGGTCCTTAAAGATGGAGGAGAGGCAGATGAGGAGGTTGGAGTGATGTGATGTGAGAGAGACTTGGCCTGCCATTTTGGCTTTGAAGACAGAGGAAGGGGACCATGAGCTAAGAGACTGGAAAAGACAAGGAGATAGTTTCTCTGCTAGAGCCGAAGAGGAGCCTACAAAGGAAGGCAGTCCTCCTGAAACCTTGATTTTAGCCATGTGAGACCCATGTCAGAGTTCTAATCTACAGAATGCTAACATAATACATTTATATTGTTTTAAGCCACTAATCATGTCCATCTATTTGTGACCCCATGGACTGTAGTCCACCAGGCTCTTCTGTCCATGGGATTACCCAGGCAAGAATAGGAGTGGGTAGCCATTCCCTTCTCCAGGGGATCTTCTTGATACAGGGATCAGACCTGGATCTCCTGTATTTCAGGAGATTCTTTGCCAAATGAGTCATCACAGGCCATTTTAACCAACTAATCTTGTGGTAATTTGTTATGGAAAATAGAAAACCAATAACAGATTTCCTTGCAATGAGAGAAAACTATAACATGGAGTTTGAGTCACAGGATCAGAGTTGAATGGGATCTTGGAAGGCTTTGCTGCTGCTGCTGCTAAGTTGCTTCAGTCATGTCCGACTCTGTGCGACCCCATAGACGGCAGCCCACCAGGCTCCCCCATCCCTGGGATTCTCTAGGCAAGAACACTGGAGTGGGTTGCCATTTCCTTCTCCAGTGCATGAAAGTGAAAAGGGAAAGTGAAGTCGCTCAGTCGTGTCCGACTCTTCGCGACCCCATGGACTGCAGCCCACCAGGCTCCTCTGTCCATGGGATTTTCCAGGCAAGAGTACTGAGTGGGGTGCCATTGCCTTCTCCGTTTTAGCCTGTTCTTAATTCCTCATACACAAGTCTCCTTTACCATATATTTGATAAGTGGTCTTCCAGGTTATGAGAACCTATTAGCAATGGGAATTGCCAATATCCAGAAGGTAATTTGTCCAATTTTTGAATGATTTGAACCATCAAAGTTCTTTCCCATATAGCAAAAGCAGAAATGAGCTTTCTTATAGCATCATTTTAGTTTTGGCCTTGTTTTCTAGAGCTGCACAGAAAATTTTCAAGTATCTTGTTTACAAAAGAGAGTCCTTTAAGTATTTGAAGATTTAAGCATAAGTCCTTAAAGTGTTCTCTTTTTCTGACTGAATATCCTCATGTTCTTCTTGCGGATTTGCTGGCACACATCCCCTGGTGACTAAAACTGCAATAAACACTGCAGATACAGTTTGATCAATAGAGTATTTGCAGAAGCTTCATTATCATCTTTGTAATGGACATCACACCTCCACATTGCATTTCCTGTCAGGAGCATCTCTATCATGTGCCCAGTGCTGTATAAATAGCTCTTTCTCCTGCTATGATGGAAACCTCTCTTTCCCTTCTCCAAAGCTCTGAATGCTCTTCTTTACATCTACTAGATTCCTGATATGTTTATTCTTGAAACATGCCCTGTTTTTCATATCATTCCTCTTCCTGGTCTCATTCTTTGTATGAGCTGTGCTTGGACATGAAGTAGAAAAGAAGCTGCAACTGATCCCATAATATAGAGGGAACAGCATGGGTTGTATAGTCAGAAACCTGGATTCAAATCCTGACTTTCTGTTCTCCTGGCTCTGAGCTGTGGGGCAAGTTTCTTAGTCTCTCATGAACTTCAGTTTTCTCATCTGGAAAAAGGTGAAGACTCATTCTTACCTGAGGCTCGTGCTGAGGATTAAATGAGATTGCCCATGAAATATGCAAATATAGTCCTTGGCATGACTTACTGCATCTTCTCTGCAGCTTTTCCCACTACCTCCTACTTTTTTCCTCCTTTGCTTCATACAATTAGAGAACAGTAAGAAATTGAGCCTCATGGGCTCAATCGAGAGAGTTTAGAATGATTATCATTGTGGGCTGGAGTAGTAGCAGACTTCTGGATGACGAGGACTGGACTCAACCTTGCAGGTTGAGGCGGGGGTGGGGGGCTGCTGAATACAGGGATGAGTAGGAAGGTTTGTTCTCTGACTTTGAAAGTGATGTTCATTGTTAAGCTTTCTGGAGATGAAGGCAAAGCTGCTAGCATTTTATGTAGGAAGGAACATTTCGTTTCTAACTCATTAGTTTTGAAATCTAGTTGAAAGGAGTTGGGACATGATTTGACTGCTGTGTTGAGACAAACATGAAACAAAACAAACCACAAACAGGCTAAGGCTTAAATTGCCTGGGTTCTGAGCAGGGACTCCACTGAGCATTTGTAAGCTAGAAGAGTTCATTTTCTGCTTCCTTAGGGAAACTTTTTTTTTTTTTTTAAACTTAGCAGGCCTGGTTTGGGTAATGAAGACCAGACCACTGATGCTACCAGGTCACCAGGGTGATAGAAAATCAGACTCAGGAGGGAACACTCAGAATGACCAGGAAAAATGGGTTCTGGGAAAGTTCTATGTTATTGAGACGAGCTAGACTCTATAAGCTTATCAATGTTTAGTTTTTAAGTTTTCCCAGAATTCATCTTTTTATATGGCTTGGCAAGCAATTATTTTATTTTTTTCGTATGAAACTATAATCTGGGACATCATTTTGAAAGGCTTGCCAGTAGCTATTCTTTGGTCTGTTCTGCCTCTGCTTGTTTTATTTTTAACCCTCTCTTGATTATTTCTAAACCCCTTAATCATAAAAGCTCATTTTCTTTTATTAGGAGGGATTTATTCACAAGGCTAACTCAGACATGCATGGCATCTTTTAATATACATTACTGAATGCTGACATGGTTCTGCAAGCATTCAGAAATGCTTTCTGATAACGATGCTCAAAATATATGGAAAAATAAAGAAGTGCATACCTAAGCTCATAATTTGTATCAATTTAGTTTTATGTATGCTGAAGAAATTCCCTTGACAATAACAATGAACTCAGCAGCCACGGGACTGACAACAATGACCTTTTACTAGGTACCAGGTGACAGGTTAAGTGTTAAAGATAAAACAAGAAACATGGTGGCTCAGTGGTAAAGAACTCCTCTGCTAATGCAAAAGACATGGGTTCAATCCCTGGGCTGGGAAGATCCTCTGGAGAAGGAAATGGCAATGCACTCCAGTATTCTTGACTGGAGAATCTGATGGACAGAGGAGCCTGGAGAGCTACAAAAGAGTTGATCACAACTGACCAACTAAACAAGTGCTAGGAGAGGCCTCTGTCCTCATAAAATTATGTTCCATTATGAAAGTTCATCTCCCTGATACCATTAGTGAAGAGAAAATAAATGAAGAAATTGCAAATTGTATAAATATTATGATGAAAGCAAAAATGAAGAATAGATAGAAACAAACAAATTCTGCTATGGACTGAGTGTTGGTTTGTCCTGTCCTTCCACCCCCACCAAACTCACAGGTTGAAACCTGATCACCAATGGAACGGTATCTGGAGATGGAGCCTTGGGAGGTGATTAGGCCATGAGGGCAGAGCACTCACAAATGGGATAAAGGCCCTTAAGAAAGAGACCCTGGTGAGCTCACTCTCAACAAGTGAGGACAAGCCAGCAGACAACCATCTGTGAGCCAGGGAGTGGGTTTTCATCAGCCGCCAAAGCTGGCATCTTGATCTTGGACTTCCCATCCTCCAGAAATGTGAGAAATAAATTTTGTTGTTCACAAGTTACCCAGTCTGTGGTACTTGGTTTTAGTAAGCCAAATAGACAGACAGGCTATGATGAGAGCACCTATTGGTAATAAAGTGGACAAGAAGAGCTTCACTGAAGATTAACATTTAAGCCAAAACTTACAGAGAAGAAGGAATTTATCTTTCAAGGCATGGGTAGAAGAATACTCAGGGCAGAGAAAATAGCATGTCTCAAGGCCTTGAGGCAGGAAAAAACTTGGCATAGTCAACAAACCGAGAAAAGTCCCAGGGGCCTGGAACACACTGAGCCAGGAAGGAAAAAGAAATTATGCTGGAGAGATTTCATCAGGTCAGTGATGTTTGAACTGATCCTACCTCAATAACAAATGCCGCTTCACTTTCTTCCCATCCATCTGGCACTTCCAAATTTTTCCCAACCCTTGCCAAGCCAGGGGAATGAAAGAATCAACCCACTGCAAACATTGTCAGCCTGTCTGACTTCTGTCTCTGCCACCCAGCGTTGAGGCTGTGGAACTTTCATCTATAAAAATTTCCTCTCAAAGCCTAAGAACAAACTTCCAGTAGCAGCATTTTAAGGAGCAATTGCTCAGGACACTGGGACACTCAGTCTCATAACTATCAATGTTCTAGTTCTGGTTTTGTGCCTGTTCTGATAAATAGCTTCTGCCTTTTCTTGAAGATCTGGTTCCAAACAATTTTAGTCAATGCATTCATTCATTCAATTCATTGAAAATTAGGTGTTTATTGAGGAGCCTAGTTTAGATAAGACACTGCCTTTGGCCCTGGGACTATAAGGATAAATCAGATGGCTCCTTCCCCTGGGTCCTGGCAGGGTAGAGGGGAGGCAAGTGATGCGGTGGGTGCACAGGTAGGGAGCATAGTCTGTGGGACTCAGGGAGGGCTTCCTTGAAGAGGGGCAAAGAAGTAAATTTAGCCAAGCATGGGGACTAGGTGAGATGAGCAGAGTAGAAGAGTGGAGCCTTCCCAGCAGAGAAGATGGTGGGAACCAAGAAGACAAGAAACAGCATAGTGTGGTGAACTCTCAGGGCAACAGACCCTTGCGACGTGTCTGTGACGCCAGGACTGGGACTTTCGCTGCTGCCCCCTGGAACCCAGTTGGGCACCTGATCTCAGGTCCACTGACCTGTGCAGACGGCCCCGGTGCAGACTTGGTGCCCTTCGTAACCTGCTCTGGGGCCTCCCGTGGTTATCTTCTGCCCACTTCTTGGGGTACAGGGGCCTGTCATCCTCTGTGCTTTGATCCTGCACTGCTCTCCCTCCCTGCACTTCCAAGGTGATTTCCTGACTCCTGGGATGTTCTGTCTTCTTCTTGCTATCAACAGGTCATCTAGGGGTTGAGTTAGAGGGGCTGTGACCCTTACTCCACCCCAGAGGATGCTTTTTTTGGATTCTGAGGGTGGGAAGAGCACAGCTTGTTGACAAAGGGTTTCCGCTGGTCTCTTGTGGTCTCTGCTCTGGGCAGGGTCCACTTCCTCTTAGAGTGATGAGGGTGAGAGGAGAGAAAGGCAACGAGGTCATGGGCAGTGTGACAGTAAGGGAGACCATCTCTGCCTTTAGAGCAAGAAAGGGTGATTATGAGAAGCTAAGGGAGGAAACCAAAAGACCAGGATTAAACTAACAGGGAAGCTCACTGGGTGTGCTCCCCACAAACACACAAACAAAATTACCCTTGGGGTTTGGCCGGTAGAGATGCAGAGGTTGGAAAACCCGAACACAACTCTGTAGCACTTGACTGGCACTTTTCCCTCACAGAAATGCCCAGGAAAGAGATCCTGGAGAGAAAGCTCTGGAGCAATCGAGGAAGTAGGACCTCTTCAGCAAAGTAGACTTTTGGGTAGATTTGAGTGATGACAGATGCTTTTGCCTTCCTCACCCATTCACTTGTTCTTTCATTTGCTCATTAGTCTGTTTATCAAGATCCATTCATTAGCTTTTGTGCCTAGCACTGTGCTAGGTTTGGGAACTATATCTGTTAGGGTAAGAGCCAGTCTCTATTTTTTTAAGTTTTGTTTATTTTTTCTTAATTAAAGTATAGTTACTGTACAATATTATATTGTACAGTATTGTACATATTGTAAAGATATTGTATATATTGTATAGATATATAATATGGTTATTCACAATTTTTAAAGTTTATAATCCTTTTATAGTTATAAAATACTGGCTATCATCCCCGTGTTGTACAATATATCTTTGTAGCTTATATTATGCCTAAGAGTTTGTACTTCTTATTCCCCTCCCCCTAGGTTGCCCCTTACCCCTCTTCTCTTTCCCCACTGGTAACCACTAGTTTGGGCTTCCCTGATGGCTCAGTGGTAAAGAATCCACCTGCTAATGCAGGAGGCGTGGGCTTAATCTCTGAGTCAGTAAGATTCCCTGGAGGAGGAAATGGCAAACCACTCCAGCATTCTTGCCTGGGAAATCGCATGGACAGAGGAGCCTGGCAGGCTACAGTCCATGCATGAGGTTGCAAGAGCAGGACACGATTTAGTAACTAAACAGCAACAAAGAAAACCGTTTGTTCTCTGTATTTATGAATCTGTAAGAGCAAATTTCTTGACCTCATAGCACTGATGGACTGAATGGGTGTACATGTGTTTGTGTATGTAAAATGTGATAAACAGCACAAACAAGCCATCCAGTGTTCCCTGGATGCACATAGCTTGGACAGCTGACCTCCCCTAGGGATCCAGGAAAGCTTTCTGGAACACATAATTATCAGGCTGAACTCAGAAGCACAGTAGGTGGGGAAGAACCAGCAGGGAGAGTGCTCTAAACACCAGCTGTAATGTGTGCAATGCACTACTCATGAAGGGGTGTGATTCTTCAAGGTCATCCAGGCACTATGGCTTCTCAGAAGGGAAATGATGTTCGGGTGTGGTTTACCACTTCTGAGGATTGAATGAGTAACAGATGCTGTGAGAGAGCCTCAGGTTGGTATAGGAAGCTCTCTGGTGCCCCCAGTGAAGCCCCTCAGATCTCACTGATTTTAGCTTGAGCAGGGAAACTGGTTCCACAGAGTGCATATCACTGGGGGTGAGAGGGTCTGAAATCCCACTTTGAGCTCTCAACCTGGGATTTTCTTCATCTTGCCCAGGTGCCCTCCAGCTGCAGCAGGATGCTGCTAAAGTAAGTGCCTCTGGGACCAAATTTCAGCTCATGAGACTGGAACAATGGATAAACCGCTCTGCCATCTTCCAGGTGGGCCCTTCTGGGAGGCAATCTGTACTCTTTCGCATCAGTGTTCCTGATGCAACCGAACCCCAGTTGCTCACAGCAGTGACCTCGGTAATGAACATTTGCATTGGCTTTCCCTCTTTTTCTATTTCTTCCCAACCCCTCTCCCCTGCTTCCTGGGATCACATGTCAAATAAGCCATCTGTGCTCAGCTCTGCCTCAGGGAGTGACCCTGGGGAAGCCCAAATTTACAGAGTTGGACACCTAAAGTCAAGTGAAACTTTCCTTAACATTTTTTGAAAAAAATATTTTTACAGCTGATTAACAAGGTCTTAATAGTTTCAGGTGGACAGCAAAGGGACTCAGTCATACATATACAGGTGTCCATTCTCCCCCACATGGACATCACCAGGTGCCCAACACTGAAATCAGATTGATTATATTCTTTGCAGCCAAAGATGGAGAAGCTCTATATAGTCAGCAAAAACAAGACCAGGAGTTGACTGTGGCTCAGATCATGAACTCCTTATTGCCAAATTCAGACTTAAATTGAAGAAAGTAGGGAAAACCACTAGACGATTCAGGTATGACCTAAATCAAACCCCTTATGATTATACAGTGGAAGTGAGAAATAGATTTAAGGGACTAGATCTGATAGACAAAGTGCCTGATGAACTATGGATGGAGGTTCGTGACAATATACAGGAGACAGGGATCAAGACCATCCCCAAGAAAAAGAAATGCAAAAAAGCTAAATGGCTGCCTGAGGAGGACTTACAAATAGCTGTGAAAAGAAGAGAAGAGAAAAACTAAGGAGAAAAGGAAAGATATATCCGTTTGAATGCAGAGCTCCAAAGAATAGCAAGGAGAGATAAGAAAGCCTTCCTCAGCGATCAATGCAAAGAAGTAGAGGAAAACAATAGATGGGAAAGACTAGAGATCTCTTCAAGAAAATTAGAGATACCAAGGGAACATTTCATGCAAAGATGGGCTCAATAAAGGACAGAAATAGTATGGATCTAACAGAAGCAGAAGATATTAAGAAGAGGTGGCAAGAATACACAGAACTTTACAAAAAAAATCTTCATGACCCAGATAATCACATGTGACACTCACCTACAGCCAGACATCTTGGAAAGTGAAGTCAAGTGGGCCTTAGGAAGCATCCATCACTACAAACAAAGCTAGCGGAGGTGATGAAATTCCAGGTGAGCTGTTTCAAATCCTGAAAGATGATGATGTGAAAGTGCTGCACTCAATATGCCAGCCAATTTGGAAAACTCAGCAGTGGCCACAGGACTGGAAAATGTCCGTTTTCATTCCAATCCCGAAGAAAGGTAATGCCAAAGAATGCTCAAACTACCCCACAATTGCACTCATCTCACATGCTAGTAAAGTAACGCTCAAAATTCTGCAGCCAGGCTTCAGCAGTTCATGAACCATGAACTTCCAGATGTTCAAGTTGGATTTAGAAAAGGCAGGAGAACCAGAGATCAAATTGCCAACATCCGTTGGATCATGGAAAAAGCAAGAGAGTTCCAGTAAAACATCGATTTCTGATTCATTGACTATGCTAAAGCCTTTGACAGTGTAGATCGCAACAAACTGTGGAAAATTCTGAAAGAGATGGGAATACCAGACCACCAACCTGCCTCTTGAGAAACCTGTATGCAGGTCAGGAAGCAACAGTTAGAACTAACATGGAACAACAGGCTGGTTCCACATAGGAAAAGGAGTATGTCAAGGCTCTGTATTGTCACCTTGCTTACTTAACTTACATGCAGAGTACATCATGAGAAACGCTGGGCTGGGTGAAGCACAAGCTGGAATCAAGATTGCCAGGAGAAATATCAATAACCTCAGATATGCAGATGACACCACCCTTATGGCAAAAGTGAGGAAGAACTAAAGAGACTCTTGATGAAAGTGAAAAAGAGTGAAAAAGTTGGCTTAAATCTCAACATTCAGAAAACTAAGATCATGGCATCCAGTCCTATCATTTCATGGCAGATAGGTGGGGAAATAGTGGAAACAGTGGCTGACTTTATATTTTTGGTCTCCAAAATCACTGCAGATGGTGACTGCAGCCATGAAATTAAAAGACGCATGCTCCTTGGAAGAAAAGCTATGACCAACCTAGACAGCATATTAAAAAACAGAGACATTACTTTGCCAACAAAGGTCCATCGAATCAAAGCTATGGTTTTTCCAGTAGTTATGTATGGATGTGAGAGTTGGACTATAAAGAAAGCTGAGTGCTGAAGAATTGATGCTTTTGAACTGTGGTGTTGGAGAAAACTTTTGAGAGTCCCTTGGACTGCAAGGAGATCCATCCTAAAGGAGATCAGTCCTGAGTATTCATTGGAAGGACTGATGTTGAAGCTGAAACTCCAATACTTTGGCCGCCTCATGCGAAGAGTTGACTCATTGGAAAAGACTCTGATGCTGGGAGGGATTGGGGGCAGGAGGAGAAGGGTACGACAGAGGATGAGATGGCTGGATGGCATCATCGACTCGATGGACATGAGTTTGAGTGAACTCTGGGAGTTGGTGATGGACAGGGAGGCCTGGCGTGCTGTGGTCCATGGGGTCGGAAAGAGTCAGACATGACTGAGTGGCTGAACTGAACTGAACTGATTCTCCCCCAACATCCCCTTCCCTCCAGACCTCCACACAGCATTGAGCAGAGTTCTCTGTGCTATACAGTAAATCATTGTTGGTTATCCATTTTAAATATAGCACTGTGTACATGTCCATCCCAAACTCTTTAACTGTCCTTAACTTTTCACTGGGTTCTTCTTTATCAAATGCTGTATCCTGTGTTCCTGAAGAACCTGTGGTGCCACCTAGTCAAAGGAATGTTCTGCCCATCCCCCTTCCCATTTTTGCAGGTGAGTGAAGCTAAGGCTTAGCCCATTTCATGTAAAACCCAGGATTAAAGCTCAGGATTTCTGATTTCAAATGAAATACCTTCTGGACTGCTCTCTTTGGGGATATCATGCTTCTTCTCAGGAGAGTGATCCACTCAGTGGACCCATTCCCTGGGTTTTATTCTCCTCCTTTTGTCAGATGTCATCCCCTCAAGGGAATAATACAGTCAAAGGTGAAGTTTTGAAAATGCTATCTGGTCCTCATTCATGATGTTTTAGAATTATCAGTGCATGAAAAGCCACACCATTGTTTTAGGAAGCTCAAAATGAGAATCCAGAAATCATTGTTTCAAATAGTCAGTTTCCACCCCCAAATTCCAGCTCCTGAGAATGTCATCCCATACTAAGACTCAGCATTGCAGTGATCTTTTTAACACACCTGCTCCAGTTTAGAGGGGTGCTCTAGATTTCAGATGGGGTCTTTCCGTTCATATTTTCCAGGAGAAGAGCAGCAGTTTCCACCATGCTGAAAACATGCTGAATTCCTTCCTGGACTGATTGCAACTGGATTTGAATGGTCCAGCTTCTTGTAAATTCTCATCAGCGATGTTACAATGAGGTATTCCAGGTCTGCTCTCTCCTTTTTCAAGTCTGCCTTAAATGCTTGATTTGCACTAAAGGAAAAGAAAATCCCCTGACCTAACTAGTATATCAGAAAGAAGAATGAAGTAGAAATTTTGGCTCTCGGGCCATTCTAGTTTGTCATTTTGTGAAATTAGAGACAGATGGGTGCTGTCTGTGTTGTGGGAAATTCTGTCCTACATTCCAGCCAATGCTGGGAGTTCTGGAAGAGGACAGAGAGGGGAAGGAGAAAGCTATTTGGACAGGGAAGAATATATGCTAATTCTGTGACAAAAATAGCATCAAATCTGCAAACATTAATTTTCAGCAACTCTCATTCTTAGCCTGTGTTTTTCCCTTTTCTGGATTTCACACTAGAAAGTGAATTTAAACTGCTTGGTAACGGAAGCAGATTCAGAGGTCATCTGGCTTGTCTCTTAGTGCAGAACATCAATTTATTATAGGCTCTAGGAGGCAGAGAGGACCACTGATGGTCAAATAACCAACCATATTGAAGGCAGATCCTAACTAATTTTGAGCTGATGAGATTGTTGCTCCAAAGACGCAGTTAAGTGGCAATATGTGGGAGATGGGCTGTTGTGTGGAAAGAGTTGAGGTTTGCAGAAGAATGGGGTCCACACTGCAGGGTTTCCATAACACAGTGGTGTGAAAGTGGAAGTGTTAGTCGCTTGGTTGTGTCCGACTCTGTGACCGCAGGGAGTGTAGCCTGCCAGGCTCCTCTGTCCATGGGATTTTCCAGACAAGAATACTGGAGTAGGCAGCCATTCCCTTCTCCAGGGAATCTTCCCAACCCAGGGATCAAACCCAGGTCTCCATAATTGCAGGCAGATTCTTTACTCTCTGAGCCACCAGGGAAACCAACATAGTGGATCTCTCTACAAACAATCCCATCCCTTCTAACAGGCATCCTGAGACTTCTGGGATCTTGTTCTGGGCTGAGGTGAAAGGGATCAGGTAGATTGCCCTGTTGGAGTGAGGAAAGATACAGTTAGTGAGCTGTTGTAGGGGGACGGGCAAGGTATTGAGGAAGCTCAAGGAGCATGGGTTTAGGTAGAACTCAAGCATTAAATGTCAAGGATCCAGGGGCCTTGATGTCACTGAGGCAGGGTCTGGAATGGTGCTGACATGGTCCCTGCCAGGTACAAGGCAGTTAGATTTATTTACAGAACAAGTGCTTAGTTGCTCAGTCGTGTCCAACTCTTTGCGACCCTATGGACTGTAGCCCACCAGGCTCCTCTGTCCATGGGGATTCTCCAGGCAAAAATACTGGAATGGATTGCCATTTCCTCCTCCTGGGATTTACAGAACAAGGGATGGGGATAAAAAAAAATCAAGAATTGAGGTGTCTTTGCCAGTATTGACTGAAAGAAGAAGAAGAGAAGCCTTCACAGGAAAAGACAGAGGGTCAGTTTAAGGTCCAGTTATAGGGAGAATGAATGTCTCCATGGAAGGCAAGTAGAAAGTTGCTATATGTCCTTGGTCCAATTTCTTTTGAGCCTCAGTTCCTCATTAGTGAAATAGACATAAAAATTCTTCCTGTATTCCATGTGTTTCTGTTTACTCAGTCATGTCCAGCTTTTTGCAACCCTTTGGACTGTAGGCTGCCAGGCTCCTGTGAATCCCTCTTAGGCACTTGGGTAAAGCCTGACCACTAGCAAGGAGCCACCATAAGTTGGGCTTCCCAGATGGCGCTAGTGGTAAAGAACCTGCCTGCCAATATAGGAGACGTGAGACGTAGGTTTGATCCCTGGGCTGGGAAGATCCCCTGGAGGAGGAAATGGCAACCCACTCTTGCCTGGAAAATCCCATGGACAGAGGAACCTGGTGGGCTACAGTCCATGGGGTCACAAAGAGTCAGGCATGACTGAAGTGACTTAGCACACACTCATGTACCATAAATCACACAACCTTGAATGACATTGGTGGTTCTTTGAAAAAGACTACTTATATGTGAAAAGAAGTCTTCCTTAGGGGACTTACTGGAAATAATAGCAGCATGTCATTCTTTCATGATGTCTCTCGAAATATTTCCCTGTCTTTAATTGAAGGATTTGCAGTAGAAAGCAGTAGAGAGAAAGGATTTGGTTTTGATCTATAATTTAGGCTCAAAAGGGGTCCTAATGATACCTGAAAAGCCATGTAAGTAGCTACGTCACATCTGCTCTTCCCGATTTCACCTACTCTCTATCAAATAATAGGCTTTCTGGAAATTGGTCATTAGAAATCAGAAAGTTCAAATACATCATAGCTCCTGTTATAGATCTGTTTTTCATTCACAACTCTTCTGACACCAAAAGTATGGGTTTTCCCCCATCATCCAATTCTCTCATTTTCTGCAGATACCAACAGGGTATCCAAAAATTTACTTTAATTCTGACACTAACTACTTAGAGTTAGCACAGACGTGGTAAATTAAGGGCTGTCACAGAAGACTGCTCTCCACTTCAGAGCCAGTCATAGGCCCCCAGGTCACTCAGACTTCTGTCCAACTTGGCTGAAAATTTGAGGTTTCCATGACCCCCTCCTCAGATTTGATAATTTGCTATCGTGCCTTATAGAATTCAGGGAAACACTTCACTTATTATTACTGGTCTGTTATAAAGATACAGTCCTTTCAATGAATATTCAGGGTTGATTTCCTTTAGGATTGACTAGTTTGATCTTGAAGTTAGGTGGTTGGATAGCATCACTGACTCAGTGGACACAAATCTGAGCAAACTCTGGGAGGCAGTGGAGGACAGAGGAGCCTGGAGTGCTACAGTCCATGGGGTTGCAAAGACCCAGACACGACTTAGCGACTGAACAGCAGCATAAAGATCCAGATGAACAGCCAGATGAAGAGGTATATAAAGAGAGGTCCAGAGGGTCCTGGGTTCAGGAGCCTCTGGCCCTATGCAGTTTGGGATGTACCACCCTCCGAGCTTTCTAGGAGGCACTAGTGGTAAAGAACCTGCTTGCCAATGCAGGAGAGGTAAGAGCCATGGGTTTGATGCCTGGGTCAGGAAGATCTCCTAGAGGAGGGCATGGTAACCCACTCTAGTACTCTTGCCAGGATAATCTTATGGACAGAGGAACCTGGTGGGTTGTAGTCCATAAGGTCACAAAGAGTAGGATATAACTGAAGTGACTAAGCACATAGGCACCCTTCCAGCACATGGATGTGTTCACCAACTCAAAAGCTCTCTGAAGCCTGCTATTTAGGGTTTTTATGGAGGTTTCAATATGGAGGCACAAATAATCAAATCATTGGCCATTGGTGATTAACTAAATCTCCAGCCCTTCTCCCTTTCCCAGAGGTTGTGTGTGGGGGAGTGTTGAACTGAAAGTTCCAATACTTTAACTGCATAGTTGGTTCATCTGGCAACCAGCCCTCATCCTTAAGTTATATACGGATCCATCATGAATTATCTCATTAGCGTAAATTCAGGTATGGTTGGAAGGAGCTTATTATAAATAACAACAGACACTCCTCTCATCCCTAAGGAAATTACAGAGTTTTAGGAGCTCTGTGCCAAATATATTGCTTATTAATATCTTATTTCCCTACTTAAAATTAATTTGTGTATAATTGTTAGTAAAGATATTGAAAATCTACACTAAATTTAATATATATTTTAGAAGGTAACATGCAATGGTACCTCACTCCAGTACTCTTGCCTGGAAAATCCCATGGACGGAGGAGCCTGGTAGGTTGCAGTCCATGGGATCGCGAAGAGTCAGACACAACTGAGCGACTTCACTTTACCACTGGGCTTCCCAGGTGGCGCTAGTGGTAAAGAACCCGCCTGCCAATGCAGGAGACATAAAAGATGTGGGTTTGATCCCTGGGTAGGGAAGATCCCCTAGAGGAGGGCATGGCAACCCACTCCAGTATCGTTGCCTGGAGAATCCCATGGACAGAGGAGCCTGGCAGTCCATGGGGTTGTATGAAGTCGGACACAACTGAAGCAACTTAGTACACATGCACGCAAGATATCACTAGTCATTAATATCTTATTAAGAATTATTTAGTTATATTGTCTTAGAAGGAAAAGAAACTTGAGAATTTGATGAGGCAGATTTCTGAGGAAATATTCTGAACTTAGCAGGAGACTTCATTGGATCTCCTGTTAAGTGAATTGGTGAAGAGACTTCATTGATCATTTGTTGATCAATATGCTAGTCACAGGGGAGGGGGGTGAGAGGATGAGGGTAGGATGCATGGGTATTAAGACAAATATGATATATTTTCTGACTTTAACAAGCTTGCACCCAGTAGGAGAGCTAAACAAATAAAACTATAACATTTAACTTTTATTTTAAACAGATAATTTGAATATAATATGATTTAGCAGGGAAACACACAGGCACCACGTGTTGTAGGAATCAAAGGGAAGTCACCTAACCCAATCTGTGTGTTTCATGGAGTCACAAGAGGCTTCTAGTATGGATGAACCTGACTCTGAGTTTTTGCTTATTTCTTTTTACAAAGCAAGGGTTATCAAGGTAGCATTTACACACAGTAAAAATTATATTTTTATGTATACAATTTTATGAATTTTTACAAATGCACATAGATACATATTCATTACCCCAATCAAGAGATAGAGTATTTCCATCCCCTTAAAATATTCCCTTAAACCTTGTTATAGTCAAACCCTTTCTTCCATATGCAGCCACTGGCAACTCCTGATCCAATTTCTATCCTTATAGTTTTGCCTTTTCCAGAATGTCCTATAAAGGGAATCATGGAGTATATAGCCTTTTGTGTCTAGCCTCTTTCATTCACCACAAATGCTTCTGAGACTTATCCATGTTGTTGCATGTGTCAGTAATTTGTTCCTTTTTACTGCTGCATAATATGTCCCATATTATGGGAGCCATCCCACGTTTAAGTTCAGGAACGGCGGCGGTAAGGAGATACCCCTCGTCCAAGGTAAGGAGCAGCTGCTGTGCTTTGCTGGAGCAGCTGTGAAGAGATACCCCACGCCCAAGGTAAGAGAAACCCAAGTAAGATGGTAGGTGTTGCAAGAGGGCATCAGAGGGCAGACACACTGAAACCATACTCACAGAAAACTAGTCAATCTAATCACACTAGGACCACAGCCTTGTCTAACTCAATGAAACCAAGCCATGCCTGCAGGGCACCAAAGAAGGGCGGGTCATGGTGGAGAGGTCTGACAGAATGTGGTCCACTGGAGAAGGGAATGGCAAGCCACTTCAGTATTCTTGCCTTGAGAACCCCATGAACAGTAGGAAAAGGCAAAATGATAGGATACTGAAAGAGGAACTCCTCAGGTCATTAGGTGCCCAATATGCTACTGGAGATCAGTGGAGCAATAACTCCAGAAAGAATGAAGGGATGGAGCCAAAGCAAAAACAATACCCAGTTGTGGATGTGATTGGTGATAGAAGCAAGGTCTGATGCTGTAAAGAGCAGTATTGCATAGGAACCTGGAATGTCAGGTCCATGAATCAAGGCAAATTGGAAGTGGTCAAACGAGATGGCAAGGGTGAACGTCGACATTCTAGGAATCAGCAAACTAAAATGGACTGGAATGGGTGAATTTAACTCAGATGACCATTATATCTACTACTGTGGGCAGGAATCCCTCAGAAGAAATGAAGTAGCCATCATGGTCAACAAAAGAGTCCGAAATGCAGTACTTGGATGCAATCTCAAAAACAACAGAATGATCTCTGTTCGTCTCCAAGGCAAACCATTCAATATCACAGTTATCCAAGTCTATGCCCCAACCAGTAATGCCGAAGAAGCTGAAGTTGAATGGTTTTATGAAGACCTACAAGACCTTTTAGAACTAACATCCAAAAAAGATGTCCTATTCATTATAGGGGACTGGAATGCAAAAGTAAGAAGTCAAGAAACACCTGGAGTAACAGGCAAATTTGGCCTTGGAATGCGGAATGAAGCAGAGCAAAGACTAATAGAGTTTTGCCAAGAAAATGCACTGGTCATAGCAAACACCCTCTTCCAACAACACAAGAGAAGACTCTACACATGGACATCACCAGATGGTCAACACTGAAATCAGATTGATTATATTCTTTGCAGCCAAAGATGGAGAAGCTCTATAGAGTCAACAAAAACAAGACCGGGAGCTGACTGTGGCTCAGATCATGAGCTCCTTTTTACCAAATTCAGACGTAAATTGAAGAAAGTAGGGAAAACCACTAGACCATTCAGGTATGACCTCAATCAAATCTCTTATGATTATACAGTGGAAGTGAGAAATAGATTTAAGAGCCTAGATCTGATAGATAGAGTGCCTGATGAACTATGGAATGAGGTTCGTGAAATTGTATAGGAGACAGGGATCAAGACCATCCCCATGGAAAAGAAATGCAAAAAAGCAAAATGGCTGTCTGAGGAGGCCTTACAAATAGCTGTGAAAAGAAGAGAGGCAAAAAGCAAAGGAGAAAAGGAAAGATAAAAGCATCTGAATGCAGAGTTCCAAAGAATAGCAAGAAGAGATAAGAAAGCCTTCTTCAGCGATCAATGCAAAGAAATAGAGGAAAACAACAGAATGGGAAAGACTAGAGATCTCTTCAAGAAAATTAGAAATACCAAAGGCACATTTCATGAAAAGGTGGGCTCGATAAAGGACAGAAATGGTATGGACCTAACAGAAGCAGAAGATATTAAGAAGAGGTGGCAAGAATACACAGAAGAACTGTACAAAAAAGATCTTCACGACCCAGATAACCATGATGATGTGATCAGTAATCTAGAGCCAGACATCCTGGAAAGTGAAGTCAAGTGGGCCTTAGGAAGCATCACTATGAACAAAGCTAGTGGAGGTGATGGAATTCCAGTTGAGCTATTTCAAATCCTGAAAGATGATGCTGTGAAAGTGCTGCACTCAATATACCAGCCAATTTGGAAAACTCAGCAGTGGCCACAGGACTGGAAAAGGTCAGTTTTCATTCCAATCCCAAAGAAAGGCAATGCAAAAGAATGCTCAAACTACTGCACAATTGCACTCATCTCACATGCTAGTAAAGTAATGCTCAAAATTCTCCAAGCCAGTCTTCAGCAAGACGTGAACCGTGAGCTCCCTGATGTTCAAGCTGGTTTTCTAAAAGGCGGAGGAACCAGAGATCAAATTGCCAACATCTGCTGGATCATGGAAATAGCAAGAGAGTTCCAGAAAGACATAGATTTCTGCTTTATTGACTATGCCAAAGCCTTTGACTGTGTGGATCACAATAAACTGTGGAAAATTTTGAAAGAGATGGGAATAACAGACCACCTCACCTGCCTCTTAAAAAATCTGTATGCAGGTCAGGAAGTAACAGTTAGAACCAGACATGGAACAACAGACTGGTTCCAAATAGGAAAAGGAGTATGTCAAGACTGTATATTGTCACCCTGCTTATTTAACTTCTATGCCGAGTACATCATGAGAAACACTGGACTGGGAGAAACACAAGCTGGAATCGAGATTGCTGGGAGAAATATCAATCACCTCAGATATGCAGATGACACCACCCTTATGGCAGAAAGTGAAGAGGAGCTAAAAAGCCTCTTGCTGAAAGTGAAAGAGGAGAGTGAAAAAGTTGGCTTAAAGCTCAACATTCAGAAAACGAAGATTATGGCATCCGGTCCCATCACCTCATGGGAAATAGATGGGGAAACAGTGTCAGACTTTATTTTCTTGGGCTCCAAAATCACTGCAGATGGTGACTGCAGCCATGAAATTAAAAGATGCTTACTCCTTGGAAGAAAAATTATGACCAACCTAGAGTGCATATTCAAAAGCAGAGACATTACTTTGCTGAATAAGATCCATCTAGTCAAGGCTATGGTTTTTCCTGTGGTCATGTATGGATGTTAGAGTTGGACTGTGAAGAAGGCTGAGTGCCGAAGAATTGATGCTTTTGAAGTGTGGTGTTGGAGAAGACTCTTGAGAGTCCCTTGGACTGCAAGGAGATCCAACCAGTCCATTCTGAAGGAGATCAGCCCTGGGATTTCTTTTGGAAGGAATGATGCTAAAGCTGAAACTCCAGTACTTTGGCCACCTCATGCGAAGAGTTGACTCATTGGAAAAGACTGATGCTGGGAGGGATTGGGGGCAGGAGGAGAAGGGGACGACTGAGGATGAGATGGCTGGATGGCATCACTGACTTGATGGACATGAGTCTGAGTGAACTCCAGGAGTTCACTGAACTGAACTGTACTGAATATGTCCCATTGTATGCACGTATCACAGTTTATTTATCCATTTAACAGTTGAAGGACTTTTGGATTGTCTCCAGTTTTGACAGTTATAAATAAAGCTGCTACAAACATTTGTGTCTTAGTCTTTCTGTGGACATACTTTCACTTCCCTTGGATAAATGCCTGGGAGTGAGATTGCTGGGTCATATAATAAGTATATGTTTTTAAGAAACTCCTTGTTTCTACCAGTGTGAGAGCCCCAGGGTATAACAAGAGGAGGTTATCATTCAGTTCAGTTCAGTCACTCAGTTGTGTCCAACTCTTTGCAACCCCATGAACTGCAGCAGGCCAGGCCTCCCTGTCCTTCACTAACTCACAGAGCTTGCTCAGACTCATGTCCATCGAGTCAGTGATGCCATCCAGTCATCTCATCCTCTGTCGTCCCCTTCTCCTTCTGCCTTCAATGTTTCTCAACACCAAGGTCTTTTCCAATGAGTCAGTTCTTTGCATCAGGTGGCCAAAGTATTGGAAGTTCTTCAGCTTCAGCATCAGTACTTGCAATGAGTAGTCAGGACTGATTTTCTTTAGGATGGACTGGTTGGGTCTCCTTGCAGTCCAAGGGACTCTCAAAAGTCTTCTCCAACACCATCAGTTCTTCAGTGCTCAGCTTTTTATGGTCCAACTCTCACATCCATCATGGTTACTGGGAAAACCATAGCTTTGACTAGACGGACCTTTGTTGGCAAAGGAATGTCTCTGCTTTTTAATATGCTGTCTAGGTTTGTCATAGCTTTTCTTCCAAGGAGCAAGCATCTTTTAATTTCACGGCTACAGTCACCATCTACAGTGATTTTGGAACCCAAGAAAATAAAGTCTGTCACTGTTTCCATTGTTTCCCCATTTATTTGCCATGAATGATGGGACTGGGTGCCATGATCTTCGTTTCTGAATGTTGAGCTTTAAGCCAACTTTTTCATTCTCTTCTTTCACTTTCATCAAGAGGCTCTTTAGTTCTTCACTTTCTGCCATAATGGTGGTGTCATCTGCATATCTGAAGTTATTGGTATTTCTCCCGGCAATCTTGATTCCAGCTGTGCTTCATCTAGTCCAGCATTTCGAATGATGTTCTCTGCATATAAGTTAAATAAGCAGAGTGACAATATGCAGCTTGACGTACTCCTTTCCCAGTTTGGAGCCAGTCTGTTGTTCCATGTCCAGTTCTAACTGTTGCTTCTTGACCTACATACAGATTTCTCAGGAGGCAGGTCAGGTGGTCTGGTATTCCCATCTCTTTCAGAATTTTCCACAGTTTGTTGTGATCCACACAGTCAAAGGCTTTGGCATAGC
This sequence comes from Ovis aries, assembly GCF_016772045.2. Classification (NCBI taxonomy): domain Eukaryota; kingdom Metazoa; phylum Chordata; class Mammalia; order Artiodactyla; family Bovidae; genus Ovis; species Ovis aries. The sequence goes on along the minus strand of NC_056059.1, from coordinate 90,944,177 downwards.
CAATAAAGCAGAAATAGATGTTTTTCTGGAACTCTCTTGCTTTTTCATTCTCTCTTGCTTTTCTGCTTTTTCTGCCTTTTCCAAACCCAACTTGAACATCTGGAAATTCTCAGTTCACGTACTGTTGAAGCCTGGCTTGGAGAATTTTGAGCATTACTTTGTTTGCATGTGAGATGAGTGCAGTTGTGCGGTAGTTTGAACATTCTTTGGCATTGCTTTTCTTTGGGATTGGAATGAAAACGGATATTTTCCAGCTTATCTTTATTGTGATGCAAAGAGAAGTAGAGAAGATGTCTTTGGCCTTGTGCCATTTAGGCTGAGATCTGAAAGAGACAAGGAGTTTTTCAGGCAAACAGGCAGGGGGAGAGCATTCCTGGCAGAAGGTTATGCATGCACAAAAGTCAGCAAAAAAGCTTTTAAAAGTAAGGATGCAAATTGTCCCTTGTATGTGTCATGATGAAGATTCTGAGTGGCATTTGCAGGAGTAGATTTAGTGGGGGTACTGTGGGTGGAAGCAAATTTGTCCATGTTTAAGACCAAATAGAACATGAAGAAGAGGAGGTAGATGTCTAGAACATCCTAAAAATGTTAGCCAAGAGTGAAAAGAGAGAGAGTATGGGATCTAGTGGTGGTGCTTGGGGTCCAGGAGAGTTTTTAAGGCTGGGAGAGACTGGAACAGGATGAGGAAGAGGTTATACATGCAGACCAGGGAGATGGCAAAGAAGGGACTTGGCTTAGAGGAGAGTGGAAGAAATAAAACCAGGGCAGCCTTTGACCTGGTTGTCTGACATTGCCTTCTTAGTACTGCAGGGGAGAAAGACAGGTGTGGAGACAGCAGGAAGCTGAGGTAGTCCTGTCTGACCTACCTCCTACTTATTATGAAAACCGAAGAAGACACAATAGAAAGGAGGGTGGATTCCAGATAAACAGTTTAGAAGTTCTGTCTAAGCGTCTTTTCAAAAGGCAGACTCATAGAACTATGCAATAGGTTTATATTAAAAACTTAGCACATGCTTTGGGTAAATATATATAAGTATAATAAAGTATGTAATAATCACTTACAACCCTAGAATGCATTATTGTATTTTGTTGGATTTCTTCCAATCATTTACTTATTCATACACTTTTCATGTAATTGAGATGATACTGTGTGGGGAGCTATATGTAAATATCTCATTTAGGACATTATTATCTTCGATTAATGTGTCACTTGTTACTTTATGCACATTAGACTGGAACTCCACGAGGCCAGTGACCATACTGTCTTGTTGACTAAGCATAGCTTCAAGTTAAGACTATGACTTGCGCATGTTAAATATGTCATATATATTTATTCAGTTAGCCTATATATTTGTTAATATTATTGTATAAGCATTTCTCTCATGTTCTTAATATTATTTAAAGGCATTTGAAATGATGTCACAGTGTTTCTTGGCATATACATACTGTCATTTATTTGATAATTTCTTGCTTGTCAGAGGTATAGTTAGCTCTTACAGTTGGTCTGATGATGTTAGCTATGGTAGTGATAGCTATTTTTTTACTGAATGCTTGCTGTAATAAGCACCATTACTGTTTTTTGAACACATTGTTTCATTTTATCTCTCCAGCATCCCAACTGAGTAGTATCATTATCCCCAATTTACAGCTAATGAAAATGATGTTGAGAGAGATTTAGTAACTTGCTTATAATCTTAAAGATAAGGAAAGTTATAAATGGATCTGATCAAGGGTCTGTTGACTCCAAGCCTGTGCTTCACAGTTCTTCTCTGCGGCCTCTGGGCAGAAGCTATCTTGTAATTGCTAAACATTTAACAAACACTTGTAACATGTGAAGCAATGTGTGGGCACAAGTGAGGTAAAGATAGAAGAGACAGGTGACAGTCTTGGACCGCCTTCTGGATATAGATGTTGGACCACCTTCTGGATATAGATGGACATATGTGTGAGGTGCACACCAGAAACAGAGAGAACAAAAATGGAACTCCTGCTCCCTAGGAGGTTCAAAAATCGGATTAGATTTAATTATGAAAAGTTTGGTAGGGTGGGAAGGAGGTCCAAGAAGGAGGGGGGATATATGCATACATATAGCTGATTCACTTCATCATATGCAGCCGCTAACACAACTGTGCGTTAGGTATGCTCAGTTGCTCAGTCATGTCCAACTCTTTGTGGCCTAATGGACTATAGCCCACCAGGCTCCTCTGCCCATAGAATTCTCCAGGCAAGAATACTGGAATGGGTTGCCATGCCCTTCTCCAGGGGATCTTCCTGACCCAGGGATGGAATTTGAGTCTTCCTGCATTGCAGGTGGATTCTTTATCATCAGTTTACTGGACATCATTTTTGTGCGGGGCTTTGTACCAGGCACTGGGGACATTGAGATAAACTGGTGCCCTGAACTCATGAAGTTCACAGACCAGGGGAGAATAGGGCTTTAAATCAACAAATCCACATGTAGGGAATATTCTAAAAGGGCACAAACCATGGACAAAGGGAGCATGTGGCAAAAATAATGAACCTCATCTCCAGGGTTGGGGAGAGTCTCCAAGAAGCAGTGTCATTTCAGAGGATATTTGGAGATAAGAGTTAGCCAGATGAGAGAGGAAAGAAAGACAGCATGGTGGGAGCACGTTGAGGGAAGGCTGAAACCTTCCAGGGAATAGAAACACGGGTAGGCAGACCGAGGGACAGCAATCAGTCCAACATGACCGGGACAGAGCGAAGACCGTGAACAGGGTGCAGGGAATGGAAGGGAAGGACAGTGGGGAGCAGGAGGGGGCAGGCGGTGCTGAGCTGGGAAAGTCATGCTTGAGTTTTTCTCTTTATCCTAAGAAGCAATGGGAATCCATAGCGGGTATCACAGGGGGGTCGGATGTGGTCAGATTTGTAGAGAGAGTGGTGAGCTGATTGGAGGGAAGAAGAGAGTGGGTGTGAGATGAAGAGGTTAGATCCTATGGGTTGAGGTAGGGCATGGGCTAGAGTGGATTGAGTGATTGTCTGAAGAATGGAATATGGGGAGAGGGGCTCATCCCTGACTCCTTGAGAAACAGAATGTGTCTGAGGTCATTTACTGAGATGCAGATGAAGGGAGGGTGGGCTTTCCTGGTGGCTCAGATGGTAAAGAATTTTTCTGCAATGCAGGAGACCGGGGTTCAGTCCCTGGGTCAAGAAAATCCCCTGGAGAAGGAAATGGCCAGTCCAGTATTCTTGCCCGGAGAATTCCATGGAGCCTAGTGGGCTACAGTCCATGGGGTTGCAAAGAGTTGGATACAACTGAGCGACTAACACTTTAACATTCACTTTAACATTTTTTCACATTCAAGGAGGTAAAAGTCCTGTACTCAGTTTTTCACTGAGATGGGGAAAAAGAAAGGGTTTGGAGGGGTGATTCAGTTCAGTTCAGTTGCTCAGTCATGTCTGACTCTTTGCGACTCCATGGACTGCAGCATGCCAGGCTTCCCTGTCCATCACCAACTCTCAGAGGTTGCTCAAACTCGTGTCCATGGAGTCAGTGATGCCATCCAACCATTTTATCCTCTCTCATCGCCTTTTCCTCTTGCCTTGATGCCATGATTTTAGTTTTCTAAATGTTGAAATTTAAGTCAACTTTTTCGCTCTCCTCTTTCACTTTCATCAAGAGGCTCTTTAGTTCTTCTTTGCTTTTTGCCATAAAGGTGGTGTCATCTACATATCTGAGGTTATTGACATTTCTCCCAGCAATCCTGAATCCAGCCTGTGCTTCATCCAGACTGGCATTTTGCATGATGTACTCTGCATAAAAGTTAAATAAGCAAGGTGACAATATACAGCCTTAACATACTCCTTTCCCAATTTGGAACCAGTCTGTTGTTCCATGTCCAGTTCTAACTGTTGCTTCTTGACCTACATACATATTTCTCAGGAGGCAGGTAAAGTGGTCTGGTATTCCCGTCTCTTTCAGAATTTTCCACAGTTTATTGTGATCCACACAGTCAAAAGCTTTGGCATAGTCAATAAAGCAGAAATAGATGTTTTCTGGAACTCTCCTGCTTTTTTGATGATCTAGCAGACGTTGGTAATTTGATCTCTGGTTCCTCTGCCTTTTCTAAAACCAGCTTGAACATCTGGAAGTTCTCAGTTCATGTACTGTTGAAGCCTGGCTTGGAGAATTTTGAGCATTACTTTACTAGCATATGAGATGAGTGCAGTTGTGTGATAGTTTGAGCATTCTTTGGCATTGCCTTTCTTTGGAATTGGAATGAAAATTGACCTTTTCCAGTCTGGTGGCCACTGCTGAGTTTTCCAAATTTGCTGGCATATTGAGTGCAGCACTTTCACAGCATCGTCGTTTAGGATTTGAAATAGCTCAACTGGAATTCCATCACCTCCACTAGCTTTGTTCATACTGATGCTTCCTAAGGCCCACTTGACTTCGCATTCCAGGATGTCTGGCTCTAGGTTAGTGATCACACCATCGTGTTTATCTGAGAGGTCATTCTCCTGAGAGGTCACCAAAAATAATGTTGAAAGGTTCCTGGTGGACTGCAGCTTCTAGGTCACTGGTAGCCTTGACAGAAGCAATGTTGGTGGTGGGGAGGCAAGAAGAGATCTGGACAGATGGGGTCCCAGTGCCCCTCCCCAGGAACCAGGGGAGGTGGGTCGTTAATGCATGCGGGCTGGCATGAGTTGTGGCAGCTGCAGTCCTGGAGGAGGGTTGTCATGAATTTTCCTGTTGGCCATTATAATTTTATGGGGGTAATTTGTTTTGCTTTGTGACTTTTTAAGAACTAGCACTAAAAGAAAAATGAGAGACTTTACAGGGACAGCTTCTTTGACAGCTCAGTGCACCACTCAGACCCTGAGAAAGTTAAGGCTTAAAGGGTATGAGAAAAACTTACAGGCAATTTATCAGTTGTGCTTCAAGCTGTGCACAGTGCAACAGACTAACGGTGTGTTAATGCCTTCCCGCAAGGCTGCCATTCACCTAGTCGTAGAAATGCGGGGATAAAAATGGTCTGTGAAGTGAGAAACTCAGTCAGGGTATACAGTAGGACTCTTAGAAGAAATGACCCTGGCACTCATGACAAGCTTCTGGCTTTTTATGAAGAATCATTCTTCAGAGAGGCCAGCTGTATTCTTAAAAAATCACTGTGAGCAATGCTGTGGGGCTGTGCATCAGAGTTTCACAGGGACCCTGTCTTGTTTCAACAAATGAGAATTGTTGACCTGGGTGGGTGTATTTATATAGTTGCTCCTAAAATTAGGAGAACTGAAAATCTCAGATTGATTTTTTTCTTGACTTTGGTATGCACCATAATTTTCCCCTTGAATGTTAGTTTTTCTAATTATGTTCCCTTTAGCCTAATAAAGGGAACATTCCTTCTATTGCTCCTTGGAAGAAAAGCAATGACAAACCTAGACAGCATATTAAAAAGCAGAGACGTTACTTTGCCTACAGAAGTCCATGTAGTCAAACCTTCGGTTTTTCTAGTAGTCACATATGGATGTGAGAGCTGGACAATAAACAGTGCTGAGCACTGAAGAATTGATGCCTTCAAACTGTGGTGTTAGAGAAGACTCTTAAGAGTTCCTTGGATTGCAAGGAGATCAAACCAGTCAATCCTAAAGGAAATCGGTCCTAAATATTTATTGAAGAACTGTTGCTGAAGTTGAAGCTCCAATACTTTGGCCACCTGATGTGAAGAGCTGACTCATTGGGAAAGACCCTGGTGCTGGGAAAGATTGGAGGCAGAAGGAGAAAGGGAAGACAGAGGATGGGATGATTGGATGAGATGATTGGACTCAGTGGACATAAGTTTGAGCAAGATGGTGTTGGACAGGGAAGCCTGGCATGCTGCGGTCCATGGGGTGGCAAAGAGTCAGATACAACTGAGCAACTGAAGAACAAATAGCCTAATATTGAAATGGGCTTCTTTGTCTAAACACAACTTTTTAGGCTGAGAAAAAGGCAACCCAAGAGCTCCCTGGATGATGAGGGGAAGTCAAATTTACTGAAGTTTAAATTTTTTTGTAGAGATTCCACATGTGGAAAAATTTATAGGCAGATGATCTAAACTTGACTGGGCAATGGGTGGGACCATCCAGGAGAGACCACAGAATATGTAGGAGAGGTGACAAAGATCTCAAGAACCAGGTACTGAGCTGATAGCTACTGTGCAAGAGTGTGCCCAGACTATGGTCCAACCAGTCAATTATTTTGAATGTCTTACTAGCAATGGGTTACCCAGGTGGCACTAGTGGTAAAGAATCCACTCTCCAACGCAGGGGACACAGAAGAAGCAGATTTCATTCCTGGGTCAAAAGGTCCCTTGGAGGAGGAAATGACAACCCACTCCAGTACTTGTCTGGAAAATTCCATGGACAGAGGAGGCTGGTGGGCTACAATCCATGTGCAAACAGTTGGACGCAACTTAATGACTGAGCACACTCGCTCTAGCAGTGAAGATGGTTGGTGATTAGTTTAGTCTCTAAATTCCTACGTAAGTTCTGTAGGCTCATTCATTGTCATTGGTTTCAAGTGGTTTGTTTAACTCTAGGTCTTCATATTATTTTAGCATCTGGGAGTATGAATTAATTTAAGACACACTGGATAGGGGAAGCAGAGGTCTCTGCTGGGACTGGAAAATCCAGCAAAGGTCACCAGACTGGAAAAGGTCAATCCTCATCCCAATTCCCAAGAAGGGAGGTACTAAAGAATGTTCAAACCCTTGGACAACTGCACTCATCTCCCATGCTAGTAAGGTTATGCTCAAAATCCTCCATGCTAGGCTTCAGTGTTACGTGAACTGAGAACTTTCAGATGTTCAATCTGGGTTTAGAAAAGGCAGAGGAATCAGAAATCAAATTTCCACCATTCTCTGGATCATAGAGAAAGCAAGGGAATTCCAGAAAAAAAAATCTACCTCTGTTTCATTGATTGCGCTAAAACCTTTGTCTGTGTGGATCATAACAAACTGTGAAAAACTCTAAGAGATGGGAATATCAGACCATCTTTCGTGTCTCCTGAGAAATCTGTTTGCAGTTAAGAAGCAACAGTTAGAACCCTATATGGAACAACTGACTGGTTTAGGATTGAAAAAGGAGTATGCAGAGTCTGCTTATTGTCACCCTGTTTATTTATTTATTTTTTAAAAAATAATTAATTAATTTTAATTGGAGGCTAATTACTTTACAATATTGTAGTGGTTTTTGCCATACATTGACATGAATCAGCTGTGGGTGTACACGTGTCTTGCATCCTGAACCCCCCTCCCACCTCCCTCCCCATCCCATCCCTCAGGGTCATCCCAGTGCACCAGCCCTGAGCACCCTGTCTCATGCATCGAACATGGACTGGCGATCTATTTCAAATATGGCAATATAGATGTTCCAATGTTATTCTCTCAGATCATCCCACCCTCGCCTTCTCCCACAGAGTCCAAAAGTCTGTTCTTTACATTTGTGTCTCTTTTGCTGTCTCGCGTATAGGGTCATTGTTTCCATCTTTCTAAATGCCTTATATATGTGTTGAAATACTCTATTGGTGTTTTTCTTTCTGACTTACTTCACTCTGTATAATAGGCTCCAGTTTCATCCATCTCATTGGAACTGATTCAAATGCATTCTTTTTAATAGCTGAGTAATATTCCATTGTGTATATGTACCACAGCTTTCTTATCCATTTGCTGATGGACATCTAGGTTGCTTCCATGTCCTGGCTATTGTAAACAGTGCTGCGATGAACACTGGGGTACATGTGTCTCTTTCAATTCTGGTTTTCTCAGTGTGTATGCCAAGCAGTGGGATTGCTGGTCACCCTGTTTATTTAACGTATACATAGAGCACACAATTCAAAATGCCAGGATGAATTACAAGCTGGAATCAAGATCACCAGGAGAAATATCAACAACCTTAGGTATGTGGATGATATCACTCTAATGGTAGAGAGCCAAAAGGAACTACAGAGTCTCTTGATGAAGATGAAGCAGGAGAGTGAAGAAAACTTGCTTAAAACTCAATATTAGAAAAACTAAGATCATGGCATCTGGTCCCGTCACATCATGGCAAATAGTAGAAAAGGTGGAAGAAGTGACAGATTTCCTCTTCTGGGCTCTAAAATCACTGTGGATGGTGACTGCAGCCATGAAATCAGAAGATGATTGCTTCTCGGCAGGAAAGCTATGAGAAACCCAGACAGTGTGTTGAAAAGCAAAGACATCACTTTGCTGGCAAAGGTCCATGTAGTCAAGGCTATGGTCTTCCCAGCAGTCATATATGGATGAGAGAACTGGACAGTACAGTGGGCATAGCACTGAGAAATTGATGGTTTTGAACTGCAATGTTGGGGAAAACTTTTGAGAGTCCTTGGGAAGAAGGGAGATCAAACCAATGAATCTTAAAGGAAAACAACCCTGAATACTCTTTGGAAGGACTGATGCTGAAGCTGAAGCTCCAACACTTTGGTCACCTGATGCGAACAGCTGACTCATTGGAAAAGACCCTGATGCTGGGAAAGATGGAAGACAGAAGGTGAAGAGGGCAACAGGGGATGAAATGGTTAGATGGCATCACTGATTCAATGGACATGAATTTGGGTAAACTCCAGGAGATGGTGAGGGACAGGGAAGTCTGGTGTACTGCAGTTCGTAGGGTATTGAACAGCGGGACATGACTTGGTGACTGAACAATGACGACAACAACAACAACTTGGGTGGAGTGGGAAAGATTGAGACTTCAGGGCCTGATTACTAGCAGTCTTAGCTATGAGGACAAGGCCCAACTCCCTAAAGTCTCTAAAATATTCTGTGGCTATGGAATTGAGGCGTAGGAGTGAACTAGAAACGTTTCCTTAAATGTGAGTCACTCCTGAATCTCAAAGTGAAAAACTGGATTTTATTCGAAAATACTATCTTCTTAAGTAACTTTCTAAATGATTATCTCTTTTAGAATTCTATTGAGCCCTGATATTTTGTTGTACTCAAAAAAACCTCCATGATGAAATTAGTTTCAGAACACAAACTTGAAATTGAGTCCTAGATTTCAAATGGGAAGAGGTTTAGCCACCTACGCCAGAATAGGAGACTTCACCCCACTGTTAACACTTTTTCTTCATAATCTTTCCTTTAAAGCCAAGCTCTTTAAGGAGAGGAATTTCCATACATTTGTCAAATGCCTTCAAATGGGAAAATCCTATCAGAATCCTAATGAAAGTGAAAATAACACCAGCTTTCAGGTTAAGCAGCTATCCCAAACTCTGAACTATAATTTTCATTGCCAGAAAATGACCTGATGCTCAGAACTCAATAGTTTTGGGAAACTAATAAACATCAAATGCTACCACTGGTTTATAGTTTGACTAACTTTGAAATCTGTCTTACAGTTGAATGATGAGATCTATTTTGTATCTAGTTGCATAAAAAATGTAATCCTCAAGAAGATTTATTCATTAAGAAGCTTATTCAGACCTACTTCAAAATTGAAAGTCTTACTGAGAAATGGGAATTGGGTTAAGCAAGAAGTTTAGACAAAAATTCTAAAATGCTTTTTATTTAAAAATTAAAAAAAGGTTTTTTGTGTCTACACACAAGCATACATGTAGATATATGGAGAGAGGGGAGGGGGACAAAGAGAGGACATGCAGATTAGAAAAGAAGTGAGCAAGCCAGCACCGCAGGTAGAGCGAGTTTGCAGGTGCCCATTTCATTGCCAGCTTTCCGAACTGTATCCTTTATTCCATCAAATCATTTGCGCAAACATTCCTTTAGTCCTTCTGGGTTCAGTGACATTAGGATGTATCTTGAGAACTTGCAGGAGACTAGCCTTGTCCCCAGTGGTCTCTGGGCTAATGACTTTGGATGATTTTCCTTAATCCTTCTCCATGGTGATTCTTGGAAAGTGCCATATTATGCCTCTTTGCTGACATTCTGCCTTCTCTTTGTAATTGCTTCCTGTTCTGTGCTCCTTTGTCAGACTCTGAAGCCGGATGAGGAATAGTAATTGTCACTAATCTCCTAACCTGTCCTCAGAGGACCAATGCTATAAACAGGCCTCATATTCCAAATACCACATTATGTATTTCTGGTGCCAAGTAATGTACTCAGGGTTTAAATATAATGCATACCTTTCCAAATGGTGGGAATTAAGGGAGAGTTTGATGTATTCAACAAACACATAGGCATTTTAAAAGTTGAACCGTTCAGGGGTACAGCAGATGTTGCTCAAAGAGGAAGAAATATAGGTGAAAAGAGAGCCATCACATTTCTTACTCTATTACAAGAGTCATTTTCTACCCAAGAATTGTAGAATCAGAGGGTTGCAGGCGGTACTTTTGAGAACACCTCTAAACTCACAATCAGTTCACCAGCACCCTGGTTTTTTTTTTTTTTTGAACAAGAATACTCCCTAGAAACAAAGGCTTAAAAAACAAAGACAAAAATGCCATATCTAAAAATCAGAAGTGACCGTTTAAAAAATGAAACCAGAAATCTGGCTTCCTGGAAAGATTGATCAGGAGCGTTATTCCAGAGAGATTTTGCAGGTAACTCTTGAAAAGAGAATTTCTTTTCCTACGGTCAATTCAGCAGTCATAAGTAATTGAATTTCTGTATTTTACCCTAGAAGCTGGATAATCTGAGAAAAACTTTAGCTATTTACACAGTCCTGATCTAGACCTATTGCTGTTCATAATTGCTGAATAGTAATTTTTTTTTACCTCCTCAATTGGGCATAATAAACTTGCCTTTATTGGTTTGAAATGCTACTTTGTCTCCATGAACTCATTTCATTTGATTTGTTTTCAAAGTTTAACGTTTTTATTTAAGAAATCAGTTGCTTTCTGAAAAATGTGAATGTAGTTAGATTTCCACTATCCAGTACTAGTTAAATCTTTTGGTTACTGAGATCAGATTGTGGATTTGATTGTAGATAGGGTTTAAGATGTCTCCCTTAAACATTTCCACTAAAGGAATGTGTCCATAATGAACCACGACTTAGCTGCTAAGTCGTGTCCGACTCTTGCAACCCCACAGACTGTAGCCCACCAGACTGTAGCTCATCTATCCATGGAATTCTCCAGGCAAGAATACTGGAGTGGGTTGCCAGTCCCTTCTCCAGGGTATCCTCCCGACCCAGGGATTGAACCCCAGTTTCCTGCATTGCAGGCAGATTCTTTACCAACTGAGCTACCAGGGAAGCCTGGATTATCTAATTAGCTTTGCATCTTCCATCCTGGTCTTCTGCCAGTCTCAGGCTACACCTGTATATACTGATACTCATGTACTCTTGAGCACAGTCCTCTGCTTTGTAGGTTAAAATTTGCTTTCATCTCCATTGCCTCCCATTGCTTTACATTCTTTGATTTATTTATAACCTGTACTACTCCACTTAACATCCCAAGAAAGATAATGCCATTCATGGGCACCGACCTACTGGAAACTCATCTCGGGATGTTATCAATACAACATATGCACTGATCATAAAGGAAAAGGGTAAACAAGATTTTCAACCTCAGCACTATTAACATTTTGGGCTGGATAATTCTTTGTCGTAGGAGATCATCATCCACTAGAAGCTAGTAACAAACCCCAGTCATACCAAACTGTTTTTGTTTGTTTTGCCCCCTGGAGGGCAAAATCAAGCTATAGTTGAAAAACACTGGGCTAAGAAAATATGAATGGTTTTAAGGAATGAATATTCTCTTCACCATGACATCTCTACCATCTAGAAGTGTTCCTGGTACATGATAATGTTCCGTGATAGTTATGGGCCTTATTGTACAGAGGACAGGATATGGTGTATCATGTGAGAGTGATAGAACCTACCAGCTTCTGTTTTTCTGGCTTACAGTGGATGCTCAATTAATATATTTATTTTTTCAGTGACTACATAATGGATGAATAACTGAGTGAGGGAATGATTGTTCCACCTGGGATTTTAGATCTTGAGGGGAGGAAAGATCTAAGCTGGGTGTTACTAGAATTTAGTGATTCTTCAAGTGGGAGTCAGCATCCTACTGTGTTTAGAAATCTGTAAATACTATAGTGAGATGTTTACTATGTCATAGCTATGGCTGCAGCAAGCAGGGTCTCAGTAGCCCTTAAATCTCTCCAGTTCTACACCAGATACTCACCCTCAGGCTCTCTCCACCCCTCCCCATATTAGTCCTCACACACAGATGAAGGCATTTTCTTCAACCGGAGGTCTGTGACCCGTTATTAAATTCTGAAATTTTGATTGGGTGGGTCTTGACCAGTATTAAAAAAAATACAGAACCAGGATAAAACAGAAGAGAAAATATTAGAGTATATTACATGTTGTCTTGGTAAGTACTGTCTCTTAAAATTTTTGTTCCAGTCATTTTGTGCTTCTCTAGGTCCTGGGTTGTGCAGTAAAAATATTGTTTTTGTGGGCCCCTTTCAGAAAAGTTTGAAAGTCACTTGCCGGTGGAATGTTCCAGGTACATGATTAACCAGAGTGGAAAACTCTCTCTTCCAACAGCTGGACTGATAAATTTAAGATAAGAGAATGATAAGAACTGTGGGGAGCAATATGGAAGAGACCCTCAGCTTTGTGGGCAGTGTCTGCCCTCATGATAACACGAGAGGGCACGGCTGTCTTTCGGATTGAAGCGGTGAATCATGATGGGAAGTAAAGTCAGATAACTCCATGTTTAAGCCTAGAATTCTGGTGAAAGCCATGTCTGTTCCTTTTGTGTGTTCTTTTTTAAAGTATAAAAAGAATACAGCTGTTCTGTGTGCAGAATTTCTTTTCTTGGCTCCATGAAAAATGATATCAGAGCATTTCATTGGTCTTCTATTTACCCAAGCTGAAGGAGTTCAGTGTTTTATTAGTGTGATCAAATGTCCCATGCAACAATATTGACTCAGATGATGGCGAATGAAGATATTTCCTCTAAGCTAAAATCCTGTCACTCATGACATTTAGAACAAGTATGAGCTAGCTGGAAATGCCTCTTTTAACATTGCTGACAAGAAGAACAAATGGGTTTGAAAAACATATGTGCTCTTGGTGGGTCTTTTTCCTATGTAAAAGACAATTTATTTCAAATTCAGAAAGTGATTGATTTTATAGACAATAAAGTGCTATGATTATATTACATAAAACCAAGTACTAGTATATTACTCACAAAAATCATGATAACCACATTTCCCTTTTTACTTTATTTTAAAAGCCAAAGGGAAAAAGAACTACCAAAAAACATACAGAATTAACAGCCAGGAACATTATAAAGGAGGTGTCTGGATTAAGCAAAGAGTACTAAAAAAGACATTTGCTAATTTGAATATGCTCTTCTGAAAGTGTCTACACAAAGCCAGTTTTTCTTTAAAAATGTGCTCAGTACTTTCAAGACTAACTGGATCCTTGATTTTGCATAAGTTTCCAAAACCATCATCGGTACCAGATAGACTTAGGCCTTGAACATCCTTGCCAGGACCACAGTTTAGCCCTGAGAAAACTTTTCCTGACCTATTTTTGGTTCCCTATCCTAACTTACTTCCAGACTCTCTGTCTTGTTTCTTTGGCACTCATCCTTTTCAATGCTATCTCATCTCAGTCCTAATCTACAGCACTTTGTCCTAACTATGATCCTAATTGTATTTTTTCCATTGTCTCATTTTTTCATTACCTCTTTTGGATTTTATTTTTTCCAAACCTAGCATATCTCCAGGGACTTTTCACATTTCGACAGTCTCCTTGTGGATGGCATTCCTGTAGGGCTCATTCTCTACTCTTGTTGCTACTGTTGGGGACAACTTAAACAGAGTAGGGGAGTAAGACTTTCCCTTCTCTTTTCCTAGATTCTTTGGCTGGTCTAACAATAGAAAAGACATAAGACAGGTTAACAGGAGAAAAACAAATTTAATTTTGTACATTTGGGAGCACCATAAAGATAATGAGACTCAAGGGCAAGTCGGGTAGTTAAGGATTATATGCTGTCCTAAGCTAAGGGGTGTCTGGAGCTTTAGAGGGGAAGAGAGTCATGACAAGAAGAGGAAATATTCAGTAATCAGATGTTTTCCCTGCCATGTAGATAGGTCTTTGAGATAAAAATTTACCTCTGGTGATGGCCCCTGTCTAAATTCTTTTAGGCAGTTAAGGGAGAGGAAAAGGTTTTCCTGAATCTGCTGGGTCTTGATTACTTTCAGTTCAAAAATAATCCATACACCAAAGGGACACATTTTGGGGTGGCATATTGTATATCCCTTCAATAGACAAATATAAGTATATTTACAGAAAGTTAAAGAGCACCAAGAGAAAGAAAATAAAGAATGTGTTGAAGGATAGGTTGTCAGATGATATAAGTGCTTATGGATAGAAAAGAAAGTGTGTGAACTCTTGGTTTTGACTCTGAAAGCACTCTGGGGTCAGAGAAAGATAAAAAAAATATGAACTCAAATAGACTATTAAAATAGAAAGAGATTTTCATAAATCATTTGTATACAAGACAAAGATGTAAAAATCAATGATCTTTCTCTCTTCTAGTAAAAAATCACCCCAAAATGGAAATGGGGAAAAATGCCCCATGTTTGACATAGCAACAAGATCTAAATAGTGTTTAGCAATAAAAGTAACAAAATAAAGGACCTATATAGGGAAAATCATAAAATTGTTATTGAAAGACATGAAGCAAGAGCTGAACAAATGGAAAGATACACCATGTTCTAAGACAAAAGGGCTTAAAATAACAAATATCAATTTTTATCAAATTTAATAGATAAATTTACTATGCTCAGTAAAATTCCAAAAGGGATTTTCTTTTTAGAGTTGGATAAAATGATCTTACAGTTTGTATGAAAGGATAAATACTCATGAATAGAGGAGAAATTTTGAAAAAGAAAACTAACCAAAGATTGTTGTCTTCTCAAGCATCAGGTCATACTATAATGCCACAGTAAGCAAATTAGTGATACTGGCAAAGGAATAGACTAATAGTTCAGAAGAGTTGAAAAGAGAAATAAGAGGTAGAACTGAGTACATATAAAAATATGCCACACTCATCTGAAAAGTATATTTATTGCATGCCTATTCTATAGCAAATTTTATTCTAAGCATGGAAAAATTAAGTATTGCTATTTAGAGAAGAAAGGATAGATTATTTAGAGCTCTCACAACTGATCATTCATGTAGAGGGAAATAAAATTAAATCTCTCTTGCATCATATACAAAAATACATTCAGCGTCAAAGCATAAAAAGTTAAAATGTGATACTCATATGACTATATATTGAATGCAATTCAAAGATTTATGTAACTTATGAGTGAGGGAGCCAGCAGAATGGTAAAACTGGTTCAAAAGCATTTGGAGAACAGAGATTTAAACAATTAGTCGAGAAAGGCAGGCTGGAACAAGCTTACTAAGTTAGGGACAAGAGTGATTAATGTCCTATAAGGAAATAAAATGGTGACTTGTTTTCTCTGTTGGACAAAAATAATTTGCACATCTGTTGGAGAAACACCTACACATTAACACGAAAAGTTGAAGAGTCTGGGTCTGAATCAATAGTAAATCACAAATCAAGAATGGCACATCTCCTCATCTCTAGGACCTGGAGAATTAAATAATCCTTAATGAGCCAATGCAAAGAGCCAACTCATTGGATAAGACCCTGATGCTGGGAAAGATGGAAGGCAAAAGGAGAAGAGGATGGCAGAGAATGAGATGGTTAGATAGCAACACTGATCAATGGACATAAACATGAGCAAACTCTGGGAGATGGTGGAGGACAGGGAAGCCTGGCATGCTGCAATCCATGGGGTCACAAAGAGTCAGACACGACTTAGCAACTGAACAACAAAATGAGTCCATTTGTGCCCTCATATGACAATAAAGGGACATGCAGTCATTCACTTGCTGTATTTCCAAGTTTTGGACAATTTTTCTTAATACCGTATGGATTGAAATTTTAAATGTAGGTAATAAAACAGTTAAAAAAATTACCTGCAAGAAAAACCAAGAAACACCAACATGCACATTTTATATATGAGAAGATTTTAAACAAGACTGGATGTTCTGAAGTTATAAAAAAGGATAAACTAAATAAAAGTGAAAAAAAACTGCTTTTGCATAGAAACAGATACTATAAACACAGTCAATAAATAAAAAATAGATTTGGAAAAATACTTGTAATATTAAGAATGAACAAAAAGTTAATGCAAAAAAGAACTCTTACAGATTGACAGAGGAACAGTTCATGGAAAAATGGACAAAGGATATTCAGAGGCAATTCAGGAAGGAATGAAGTTGCTCAAACTCACCAGAACCCAAGGAAATGCAAATTGAAGTAACAAGGTGATGGATAGCCTTATGCCTAACAGAATGTCAGAACTTTAAGTGTGACATCCACTCCTGTGGCAATTTGGAAAAAGAATATTCTCATACTTTGCTGATGGAAATGTAGATTGTTAGTTTTTTTTAAAAAAAAAAAACTAGAAATACATGTTGCAATTAAAAATGCATATATCCCTTGATCTTGCAAATCTTAATTCTGAGACTTTTCAAAGGAAATGCACTAGGGCTTAAGAATATGTGCTAAAGCATATTTCTAACAGCATTCAAAGAGTAAAAGCTGGAACAAAATGAATGTGTGTCACTAGGGCAATGGTGAATAAATTATAGAACATTCATCACATGTAATATAATGTTCCATTAAACAAAAAGGAATTAGACACATATCAGGTGATTGGAAAGGATTTCCATGAGTTATGGTTGCATTAAAAAAGCAAGGTTCAGAAAAGTCTGTAAAATATTATCTCATCCTTAAAAAGCAAAGATGCATTCCCTGCCATATGTTTATATAGAGAGATGTTTATATATACTTGTATAAGCATGTAGAGAAATGTAGAAAGGTAAGTATTCTAAGTTGCTATTATGGATAACAACGAGGGAAAGAGAGAAAACCAAGCAATATAGAGAAAGAAAAATGGAAAATATATTAGAAACAACTCTAATATGATCACATTGATGCATTTATAGAAAACCACACTTGAGCATATATAAAAGAAAAGTAAAAAGCTTCTGACTTTCATGAGAGAGAAAGATATTTACACAATAAGTATCCTTTTTATTCTTTTAAAATTGAAATATAATTGATTTACAGTGTTGGTTAGTTTCAGGTGTACAGCAAAGTGATTTAGTTATATATATATATATACATACACATACACACACACACATATGTATATATTCTTTTTAGATTCTTTTCCATTATAGGTTACACAATAAGTATCCTTAGAGGAAGAGTAAGAGCTGAAGAAAAGAAGAGATGTATAACTGCTCCTGGGACTGGGCACTCACAGTCAAGTTCCGGGGAGCCTCAGAAACACGTGGGAGAAGGACATCTCTTGGTTAACAATCAAATTAAGCCCCCTCAGGCTGTGAGTTAAAGCTGTGGCATTCTCCTGAATGTGTACCCTGTCTGCTCCTCCCCAGTAAGTGTTTAGACACCAGAGATGGAAGAGAGATGAATTCCTCTGCCTAAAGAAAGAGGTGGAGGGGCTTCCCTGGTGACTCAGTGGTAAAGAATCTGTCCATCGATGCAGGAGACACAAGTTTGATCCCTGATCTGAAAGGATCCCTCATGCCAAGGAACAACTAAGCCCATGTGAAGTTGCTCAGTCCGGTCCGACTCTTTGCGACCCCATGGACTGTAGCCCTCCAGCCTCCTCAGTCCATGGAATTTTCCAGGAAAGATTACTGGAGTGGGTTTCCATTTCCTTCTCCAGCAGATCTTCCCAAACCAGGAATCGAACCCGGGTCTCCTGCACGGCGGGCAGACGCTTTACCCTCTGAGCCAGCAGGGAGATCCAACTAAGCCCATGCACCACAACTATTAAGCCTGCGCTCTAGAGGCCGTGCTTCCTACACAAGAGAAGCCGCCTCAATGAGAAACCCATGTACTGCAAATGGAGAGTAGCCCTTGCTCTCTGCAACTAGAGAAAGCCGGCTTGCATCTTTCTCTAGTTCTTTCCTGCACCTTCTAGTTCGAAGACCCAGTGCAGCCAAAAATAAATAAGTAACTATTCTAAAAAATGAAGAAGTGGAAATTTGGGAGTGTAAGTTGGGTAGGGATTCTGAAAGGGGAGGGTCTTCAGTTCAGTTCAGTTCAGTCGCTCAGTCGTGTCCGACTCTTTGCGACCCCATGAATTGCAGCACGCCAGGCCTCCTTGTCCATCACCATCTCCTGGAGTTCACTCAGACTGACATCCACTGAGTCAGTGATGCCATCCAGCCATCTCATCCTCGGTCGTCCCCTTCTCATCCTGTCCCCAATCCCTCCCAGCATCAGAGTTTTCTCCAATGAGTCAACTCTTCGCATGAGGTGGCCAAAGTACCGGAGCTTCAGCTTTAGCATCATTCCTTCCAAAGAAATCCCAGGGCTGATCTCCTTCAGAATGGACTGGTTGGATCTCCTTGCAGTCCAAGGGACTTTCAAGAGTCTTCTCCAACACCACACTTCAAAAGCATCAATTCTTCGGCGCTCAGCCTTCCTCACAGTCCAACTCTCACATCCATACATGACCACAGGAAAAACCATAGCCTTGACTAGATGGACCTGCTTTTGAATATGCTATCTAGGTTGATCATAACTTTTCTTCCAAGGAGTAACCGTCTTTTGATTTCATGACTTCAGTCACCATCTGCAGTGATTTTGGAGCCCAAAACAATACAGTCTGACACTGTTTCCACTGTTTCCCCATCTATTTCCCATGAAGTGATGGGACCAGATGCCATGATCTTCATTTTCTGAATGTTGAGCTTTAAGCCAACTTTTTCACTCTCCTCTTTCACTTTCATCAAGAGCTTTTGAGTTCCTCTTCACTTTCTGACATAAGAGTGGTGTCATCTGCATATCTGAGGTGATTGATATTTCTCCTGGCAGTCTTGATTCCAGCTTGTGTTTCTTCCAGTCCAGCGTTTCTCATGATGTACTCTGCATATAAGTTAAATAAGCAGGGTGACAATATACAGCCTTGACGTACTCCTTTTCCTATTTGGAACCAGTCTGTTGTTCCATGTCCAGTTCTAACTGTTGCTTCCTGACCTGCATACAGATTTCTCAAGAGGCAGGTGAGGTGGTCTGGTATTCCCATCTCTTTCAGATTTTTCCACAGTTCATTGTGATACACACAGTCAAAGGCTTTGGCATAGTCAATAAAGCAGAAATTGATGTTTTTCTGGAACTCTCTTGCTTTTCCATGATCCAGCGGATGTTGGCAATTTGATCTCTGGTTCCTCTGCTTTTTCTAAAACCAGCTTGAACATCTGAAAGTTCACGGTTCACGTATTGCTGAAGACTGGCTTGGAGAATTTTGAGCATTACTTTACTAGCATTTGAGATGAGTGCAATTGTGCGGCAGTTTGAGCATTCTTTGGCATTGCCCTTCTTTGGAATTGGAATGAAAACTGACCTTTTTCAGTGCTGTGGCCACTGCTGAGTTTTCCAAATTTGCTGGCATATTGAGTGCAGCACTTTCACAGCATCATCTTTCAGGATTTGAAATAGCTCCACCGGAATTCCACCACCTCCACTAGCTTTGTTCGTAGTGATGCTTTCTAAGGCCTACTTGACTTCACATTCCAAGATATCTGGCTCTAGATTAGTGATCACATCATCATGATTATCTGAGTCATGGAGATCTTTTTTGTACAGTTCTTCTGTGTATTCTTGCCACCTCTTCTTAATATCTTCTGCTTCTGTTAGGTCCATACCATTTCTGTCCTTTATCGAGCCCATCTTTACATGAAATGTTCCCTTGGTGTCTCTAATTTTCTTGAAGAGATCTCTAGTCTTTCCCATTCTGTTGTTTTCCTCTATTTCTTTGTATTGATCGCTGAAGAAGGCTTTCTTATCTCTTCTTGCTATTCTTTGGAACTCTGCATTCAGATGCTTATATCTTTCCTTTTCTCCTTTGCTTTTGCCTCTCTTCTTTTCACAGCTATTTGTAAGGCCTCCTCAGACAGCCATTTTGCTCTTTTGCATTTCTTTTCCATGGGGATGGTCTTGATCCCTTGTCTCCTGTACAATGTCATGAACCTCATTCCATAGTTCATCAGGCACTCTGTCTATCAGATCTAGGCCCTTAAATCTATTTCTCACTTCCACTGTATACTCATAAGAGATTTGATTGAGGTCATACCTGAATGGTCTAGTGGTTTTCCCTACTTTCTTCAATTTCAGTCTGAATTTGGTACTAAGAAGTTCATGATCTGAGCCACAGTCAGCTCCCGGTCTTGTTTTCGTTGACTCTATAGAGCTTCTCCATCTTTGGCTGCAGAGAATATAATCAATCTGATTTTGGTGTTGACCATCTGGTGATGTCCATGTGTAGAGTCTTCTCTTGTGTTGTTGGAAGAGGGTGTTTGCTATGACTAGTACATTTTCTTGGCAAAACTCTATTAGTCTTTGCCCTGCTTCATTCCGCATTCCAAGGCCAAATTTGCCTGTTACTCCAGGTGTTTCTTGACTTCCTACTTTCACATTCCAGTCCCCTAGAATGAAAAGGACATCTTTTGGGGGTGTTAGTTCTAAAAGGTCTTGTAGATCTTCATAAAACCGTTCAACTTCAGCTTCTTCGGCATTACTGGTTGGGGCATAGACTTGGATAACTGTGATATTGAATGGTTTGCCTTGGAGATGAACAGAGATAAGGAAAGCAAATCTATGAGGATGGTTAAGCAACAGGCAGAACAGGAAAGGACTCAAATTTGAAATGCCTTGAGCTGATTGAAAATCACTTTGGTACAGTGCCCTGACAAAGGATGAGATGGTTGGATGGCATCACTGACTCAATGGACGTGAGTTTGAGTAAACTCTGGGAGTTGGTGATGGACAGGGAGGCCGACGGTGCTGCAGTCCATGGGATCGCAAAGAGTCAGACACAACTGAGCGACTGAACTGAACTGAACTGAACAGTGGCCCCCTGCTTCTGACACAGGTATATCTGTGTAGAGATAGAGCAGCACCAGAAGGTAGAAAGCGGCTGGATGGATAACAAGGTGGGGACATGGAGTAGAAGTGGTTGGTTGGTGTTACTGGTCCTTGCATTGTCTCAGAAGGTCTAGGAAATGTCTTAGAAAGTCAGGAACAGGACATAAAGCAACAGAAGCTAGAATTTCTTTGGGTGGAATAACCTTTTCTTGAGATTACTGTGTATGCACGCAACTTCTTTCCTCTGTTCCTCCTTCATCCCGCCTTCCTTCTTTTCTTTGCCAGATATTATGATATCACATCATGATAGTATATCAGTCCCATGGGATCCCATCAGCATGGGATACAGGAAATAAGACCCTGGGATTCCTGTCCTGGAGTTTACACCCTGTCAGAGGAGACAAGGATGTAAATAGTGGTTTATAACTGTGGTGAGTACTGTGGTGAAGTCTTTGAATTTATGATGGGGAAGGTGGAGGTCAAGGGCAGTACTCCTTGTCAGTCCTACTTGCCAGCCTTTTTACGGAGACTTTAAGAAAATAGGACAAAAGACCGGGAAGATGGGGAAGGACGGGGGAGAAAATAAACAGAGAAGTGTTTTGAGGTATCTGGATATAAGAATGAGAAAACAAAGTTGCAGTCTTGCCTAGGACTTCTCCCAAAGGGAATCAGAAGGGCCCATCAGATGCCAGCATTTACTTATGTCTCTGTAGTTGGATTTACTGGCCAAGCCCCCTGTGTCTGGGGAGGAAGGAGGAAAGGCATGGTTATTGTGCACCCATGGGGTGCCAAGCACTTCACTTAGGTTACCTGGTTTACCTGTCTGTGAGGAATACTCTGTAAGGTAGGCATCCTTACCACTTCTTACTTATGTGAAGGATTAAAGAAAAACTTGACTATGCATGCTTGACTATGCCTTTTTTGGGGTTTTGTTTTATGCTGATTGCTTGGTTAGCAGCTGGCCCTTTGTTGTGCTGATGGGTGAGAAGTAGAGGGAGGGTCAGAAGAGATGGGTGAGAAGTAGAGGGAGGGTCAGAAGAGGACACGTGGAGCTGAGTCGCACAATAAAGAACACAGATCTCAGGGGGTAAATATCAGAGGAAAACCTGGTCAGGGTGGAGGAAAGCCAGCTGGGGCGGGGATTTTTGAGGAGGAAACTCAACAAAAACAGTGAGGCAGAGGGCATCTGCCATGTGTTCTGCCAGTGGGATACGCCTTCTTGCTTTGCTCTCTATCCTGGAAGATCAACATCCTTCCTCAAGGCCTTGGAACTTGTGTCTCTTTACGATCCTGAGATGAACCTTAAGCTGGTACAATATGGCCAGTTTTATTCAGGATCCAGATGAGGAAACTAAGGCTCAGAAGACTTAAGCTATATTCCAAACATCATTTTGAGGCAGGAGGTAGATGGGCCTCCCACACTAGGGTAAAGCTATTGGAGATTTGTTGCAGGAAAGGGGACCCCTTCCAGGGCCCAAAACTGGGCTCTTGTCTAATACTCAGAAATGAATTGTCCAAGGAGACAAATGTGCTGACAAAGCAAGAGATTTTATTGGGAAAGGGCACCTGGGTGAAGAGCAGCAGAGAAAGGGAACCCAGGAGAACTGCCCTGCCACGTGGCTCGCAGTCTCAGGTTTTATGGTGGTGAGATTAGTTTCCGGGTTGTCTTTGGCCATTCATTGTGACTCAGAGTCCTTCCTGGCGGTGCATGCATCGCTTATTAGTTCCGTATTCCTTACCAGGATCTCCTGTCATAAAACAACTCATGCGAATGGTTACTAAAGGGCCTGACCAGGGTGGGCGGTTTCAGTCAGTGTGCTTCCCCTAACAGACTGATTCCCTAAGGATTGGTAACTCCAAGAAGAAATCAGTTCAGTTCAGTCACTCAGTTGTGGATGAGAATAGCAGAGCAATCAAGGCGAGGAGGCTAGGCCCTGCCCAGACCACATATTTCTCCTTCTTGAAGTCAGGAGACCTCCCTGACCACGCATGCGCAGAAAAGCCTCCTTGGACACCAAAGGGGAGTTATGCCAAGGGATGTTCTACCCAGATGCCTTTTCTAGAAAATCCATCTTAGCTAAGAGATGTGTGCACACATGGGAGGATCCTGAGATATACCAAATAGGGACTGTGAACCAGGCAATCATAATGATTGGCCAAAGGAAATCCCAAAGAAATACCCCATAAAAGTGATTCAAACTGCATGAGGGCAAGACTCAGCAACTCTCTCTCCCTGAGTCTGCCCGTGTGTCTATGCACAGGTACTGTACTCTTTTCCCTTCTAATAAATACTTTACTTGCCTCACTACTTTCCATCTTTGCGGGAATTCTTTTCTGCAAAGCCAAAGGACCAGCACCTTGTCACTGACTAGTGGCTAGGATCTGGTGTTCTCACTGCCATAACTCGACCTCAATCTCTGGTGGGAACCCAAGCCTGGCTCCAAGCTGTTGCAGGCCAAGGCTACCCTACCCTTTAGTTTCTTCCTGGAAAATGAGGCATGGAGTAGGCAGTCGCCACGACTTCTTTGAGGGAGAGCAAGCTGACTTCTTTTCTCACAGGCTAGGCTGTTAGCTTTGCATCAGTTAGTCCTCGTGCCTTTTGATTCCTCGCTTTCTTGTCAGTGGCTGTTGGAGGAGATGGAACTAGTCCTGAAACGCCAGCCTGGGAGATGCTCCCCCACAGGGGTCTTGGGAGGCCCAGTCCTGCCTCTGTTCTCTTAACATCAGAGGAGAACAGCTCTGAACAAGCTTTCTCCCCAGGAGCCCCTGCCTGCCAGGTGGCCTGGCAGGAGGAAGATACTGCACTTTACTATCCCCAGGGCCTCTCAGAAAAAAACTGCTGAATGCTGTCAAGAGAACACTCATTTCTTCATTTTACTTCTTTAGAGGGAACACTGCTTTTCTGATTTTAAAAATAGCACAGGTTGATGGTAGAATATTTTGAAATTCAGAAAAATACATTAAGGAAAAAACTAAAAATTTCTGCCATCTCACATTGAGAAATGATCCTTTTTAGCATTTGGCACATACAGTTTCTGTTAACAAGCATTATGTAATGCATAAATGCATGGTGCTCAGATGCTCAGTCGTATCTGACTCTTTGTGACATTATGGACTGTACCCCTCCAGGCTCCTCTGTCCATGGGATTCTCCAGGCAAGAATACTGGAGTAGGTTGCCATTTCCTCCTCCAGGGAATCTTCCCCACCCAGGGATCAAACCTGCATGTCTTATACCTCCTGCATTGGCAGGTGGATTCTTTACCACTAGTGCCACCTGGGAAGCCCATACAAATACACAGTGTCATTCAAACAATTGAACCAGGATGTATTGAGCATCTGTGATATGCCAGGCACTGTGTTCAGATAAAACTGTGAATAAGGTGAAGCGTCTGCCCTAATCAAGACTGTACCAAGCTTACATTTTTATAACATGCTTATCATATTATAGCTATATTTAGTATCCTGGGTTTTTTTTTTTTTTTTTTGGCTGTACCATGAGGCTTGCAGAATTCTTAGTTCCCAGACCAGGGATGGAACCTGAGCCCTGGCAGTGAAAGTGTGGAGTCCTAACCACTGGGGGCTCATCTGGGTGCATGGGCTTTCTCTAGTTGTGGCACAAAGACTTCTTATTGCAGTGCATGAGCTTTGTTACCCTGTGGCATATGGAATCTTAGTTCCCTGACCAGGGATTGAACCTGCATCCCCTGCATTGGAAGGTGAAGTCTTAACCACTGGACCATTAGGGAAGTCCCATATCTGCTATTTTAAATTGAACATGCTCACTCGAATGCTCCAGGATCTCCAGTCTTTATGAACGTCACATGTAAAGCCTACATCTATGGCCTCTTATGAAGGCTCTTTCCTTAGTCTAACCCCTTTGGTTGAATAGGTGGTTCTGTCTTCTTCCAGAGCTAGTTTTTGGCCACTGTTACTTTTTCCAGGGATGATCGTCTGAGTCAAGCTGGACCAAACAATGTCTCATTCCAGGAGTTTAGAACATTGCATTAGGGAGACTAACTAGCATTTCCAGTTTGGGAATGGAGATAGGGGACTTTTGAGAATTCAGCATTTAGTTCTCTTGCCAAGCTGAAGTAGGAGAAAATGTGATGACCTAGATGGGTGGGATGGGTGGGTAGGAGGGAGGCTCAAGAGGGAGGGGTTGTATGTATACATACAACTGATTCACATGGTTGTATAGCAGAAACTGACACAACGTTGTAAAGCAATAATGCTCAAATATATATAAAAAATAACCTAACAGGTAAAAGAACTTGGGAAAGAATAGGTATGTGTATATGCATAACTGAATTACTTTGCTGTACACTTGAAACTAATACAATATTCTTTATCAACTGTACTCCAATGTAAAATAAAAATTAAAAATAAAATAAAACAAAAAACACAGATAACCATAAAATGTGAGCTAACTCTGGGAGGTAGTGGAGGACAGGGGAGCCTGGCATGCTGCCATCTACGGGGTTGCAAAGAGTCAGACATGACTTAGCGATTGAAAAGCAACAACCATAAAAGACTACAGAATTCTTTGAAAGAAATTTAACCCCATGCAACTTAACTCATGTTAAATAACAGCAAGTTGCTGAAATTCTCACATAATTATTTCCCTAAAATCATAGTACATTAAAAAAACGAGAAAAGAGAAAGAAGGAATTATTATCACCCTCAAACAAAATAGTACAAACAAAATAGTGGTAGGAAATCAGTTCACCTTCATGGAGTCCGGTGGACTCTTGGCAGACCCACACTTGAGAGAAGAGGTTGAAGAACAGGATTTGAAAACCATGGTGCTACTGGATTTGGCTCTAATCAGAAATCAGCAGCTGTTGATTTCAGGGCCTTCATTCTTCCCCTGCTTTGCTGCCCATCTGCCTATATACAGAAAGAAATCAGAAAGAAATGTATTTTATATTTTGCAAGAGCAGACTTTATATGTACCAATCCCAGGTGCTCAGATCTTTGTCTCTGTCACAAATAAACAGCGGTATAAACCCCTCTGTCCCAAGTGTTCCCCTGGAAAGTTATCAGCAACCCCATAGATGTAAGGGGATCCAGGAAAGGCCATTTTCTTTGTGATCAACTCACTTCTTTAAAAATAAAATGTGTTGGAGACTATCAAATTACTTAATAAGTCACGCAATACATTGCTGCTGTTTAAAAGTCCCTTAATCATGCGGAGTTTTCTGATGCTGTGGAAGCGTAAGGGTGGGGGAAGAAAATCCCCACTGTTGGGAAAGGAAGAAAAAAAACGACAGCCCTGAAGGTTCTAGGCAGCCCGGGGAGAATTTGGCGTTTCTAACATGTAAGGGCTTGTGGAAGAGGATTAGGTGTCTGATCTTACTTTCTGAGCAAACACGCAGGAGCAGCTGTAGGAGGGCAGCATCAAAGGCACAGCGGCAGCCCTGTGACCAGGCCACACGGGGTATGTCACAGTCCTAATGAGTTCCATACCCTTCTACAGACACAGAGCAGCTTCTTCCGGAACTAGAGGATTTGATCCTTTTATCCCATCATCAGCAGACTGTGTTTTGGCCTGTGGGAAGGACACGGAGATTCCTACGCCAGGTGATGGGGCTGCGGAAGTTAGTTTGCAGGAGTCTCTGCATTTCCCACTTCCTGTCTTTTTGATGGCCTACAAGACCCTGATCTTTTGGTTTGTTGTTCTAGGCTTCTCAGAGCAATAGAGCCAGTGACCGGCCCATGTCCCTGGCCCTCAGATTGATGGACTCAATCTTGGGGGCAGAAGAGAAAGAATTCACCCTGCATGAACTCTCCAAATTCTGTATTTTAGGTCTGTAACTGGGCAATACCCTGTTGCCAGGTACCAGTAGCTCTATATGTTGAAATTTTTTCTGTTGAAAGTTCCAAACCTAGTTCGAACCATTGTAAGCAAAAGAGGGAATTTTTTGCTTTATTTAAGTGGAGGTCCACAGGTGGACTCTCAGTCAAGGCTAAATCCAAGAGTAAAAATCATGTCACTTAGGAGATATCACAGAAGGATCGGATGTAGGCCAGGCAAAAATAGTGGATGCTTATCAGTGTCTCTATGTGCTACAAAGCCCAGTGAATAAGACAGGCAGCAGTTTAGAGCATACAGGAGATCAACATAAGTGTGCAGTTGCAGTACGGCATGATAAATGTCAAGATGGAGAATTACAGCATGCTATGAGCACAAAGGAGGAGTAAGCAGCCCAGTATGGAATAAAGGACAAAGTATGTGTTAGAGTTAGATGAGAGGGGATTTTTGAAAGGGGTTGAGCGGAGTAGGTGACAAATATCTTCTATCTCTAATGAAAATGCCATCTAAGAATGCTGGTATTTTCTAAAAAAGAAATAAGGATGTTTTGTATGATAAGCACACTTAGCAAGAGAAGGACTGTGCCATTCAGGGTGTATAGTTACCATCTCCCTTCCCTCTCTTCTGCTATTAAAGAAATAAGCCGCCAATCTCATAAGT
This sequence comes from Ovis aries, assembly GCF_016772045.2. Lineage (NCBI taxonomy): Eukaryota > Metazoa > Chordata > Mammalia > Artiodactyla > Bovidae > Ovis > Ovis aries. The sequence continues at coordinate 90,916,775 of NC_056059.1, read as the reverse complement.
GAGTCCTACTGCCAGTGGTGGAAGAAACTAACAAAATTTGAGCACTAATCAGGTGACAGATGCTTTTCTGTTGAACCTCACTACCATCTCCAATTTATAGACCTAAATGAAACAGAAAGACAACAATCAAAACAACCTTAGCAAGCACAAACCATGAGAATTCAGAAATTTAAGCAACTTATTTAAAGTCACACAGTAAGCATAGGAGCCAGGAATCCAACCTAGGTGTGCCTGCTTCTGCATACACATTCCATTATTCTGCCCCCTTGTATATATTCTCAGTTTTGTTGGAGTCTTATAGAACTGATTCTCTCTGTAATCTTAGTTGTTTAACATGATATTCTACTAATAAAAATTTAAATTCCAGCAGACAGAGAGTCATTTTAATGTTTTGGGGAAAACCAGTCAGGAAGGTGTCCCCCGGCCTAGTTCAAATATGGTGAATAGTGTTGCTTGTCATAGATAGTCCCAATCTCTTACAGTAGGGATTCTCAACCTGTGTGCCACTGTTTTTCTCAGTGTGGTAGACTGAATTCTTTACTTCTCACTAACAGAATTATATATATCCATATTCTTGCCATGGCTTCATAATGCAGGAAGGATATTTCTTTCCCTTCACCTTGATTTTTGGGATTGACTGTATGACTTGTTTTGACCACTGAGATGTAGTCAGATGTGATATAAACAGATGCCTGAAATGTGCTTGAGTGGTGGGGCTTGCTCCTCTTGCATTCTGGTCATCTTTTACAAGAAAACATGCCCCTTTTTGGCTTCCCTGTTGGTGCAGTGGTTAAGAGTCTCCACTTCTAATGCACAGAGGGTGTGAGGTCTATCCCTGGTTGGGGAACTAAGATTTCACATGATGTGTGGCACAGTAAAAAAAAAAAAAAGCCCCTTTTATCTGGGCACTATAATATGACATGTAGTGTAGTTTTGCAACTCACAGCCTGGAGTCATGACTAGTTGATATGGGACATGAAGCAGTGCTGCTCAGCTGACCTCTAGACTTGTCAAACTGTAGCTGCTCTATCATCTCAGAGCAAGAGAACAGATGCTTGTTATTGTAATCTGCTGACTTCTGGGGTGTATTGTTACACAGCATTATTTTTTAAAAATTTATTTATTTTTAATTGGAGGATAACTGCTTTACAATGTTGTGTTGGTTTCTGCCATACATCAACACGAATCAGCCATAGGGATACATAGGGATACATAGGGATCCCCTCTCTCTTGAACCTCCCTCTGACATCCCACCCCTGTATGTAGTCACAGGGCACCAGGTTGAGCTTCTTGTATCATATGGCAGATTCCCACTGGCTTTCTATTTTACATATGATAATGTATATTTCAATGTTACTTTCTTATTTTGTCCCACTGTGTCCTTCCCCCACTTTCGTCTCACTTTCCTTCCCCCACTGTGTCCACAAGTCTGTTCTTTATGTCTGTCTCTATTGCTGCCCCACAAATAGGTTCATCAGTACCATGTTTCTAAATTCCATATATATGGGTTAATATATAATATTTGTTTTTCTCTTTCTGACTTACTTCACTCTGTATAACAGGCTTTATTTCATCCACCTCACTAGAACTCACTCAGATTCATTCCTTTTTATGGCAGAATAATATGTACCACAATTTTTTTATTCCCTTTCTTCAGTAGATGGACATCTAGGTTGATTCCATGTCCTAGCTATTGTAAATAGTGTTACAATGAACACCGGGGTACATATGTCTTCTAGAGTTGTGGTTTTCTTAGGGTTTATGCACAGGAGTGGGATTGCTGGATCATATGGTAGTTTTATTTCTAGTTTTTAAAGAAATCTCCATACTGTTCTCCATAGTAGCTCTATCAATTTGCATTCCAACTGTGTAAGAGAGTTCCCTTTTCTCCACATGTTTTCTAGAATTTATTGTTTGTAGATTTTTTTTAAAATAATTTTTTATATATTTTGTTTTTGGCTGCACTGGGTCTTCATTGCTGTGCAAGGTTTTCTCTAGCCGCGGGGGCCACTCTTTGTAGTGGTGTGTGGTCTTCTCATTGCAATGGCTTCTCTTATTGCAAAGAATGGGCTCCAAGGCATGCGGGCTTCAGCAGCTGTGGCATGTGGGCTCAGTAGTTGCAGCTCCTGGGCTCCAGAGCACAGGTTCAACAGTTGAGGCGAACGGGCTTAGTTGTTCCATGGTACATGGGGTCTTCCCAGACCAGGGATCAAACTCATGTCTCCTGCATTGTCAGACGTTTTCTTTACCACTGATCCACCAGGGAAGCCCTAGATTTTTTGATGGTGGCCATTCTGACCAGTGTGAGGTGATACCTCATTGTAGTTTTGATTTGCATTTCTCTAATAATGAGCAATGTTGAGTGTTTTTTCATGTGTTTATTAGCCATCTGTGTATCTTCTTTAGAGTAATGTTTGTTTAGGTCTTCTGCCCATGTTTGATTGGGTTGTTTGTTTTTCTGATATTAAGCTGCCTGAACTGCTTGTGTATTTTGGAGATTAATCCTTTGTCAGTAGCTTCATTTGCAATTATTGTCTCCCATTCTGAGGGTTGTTTTTTTATCTTGTTTATGGTTTCCTTTGCTTGTTACACAGCATCATTACAGAAGCAGCAGACTAAGGTAACCAGTGAATAATGTTTCCTTTTGCTTCTGACTTTCTGTCTTGAAGATACCTATGGGGTGTATTTTTGAACTGAGAAAGTTATGGGGTACATATACGGGGGAGGACAATTTACTATTAGTAAGAGGTCGATTACTTTATATTAGTAAAATGACATTGAAAAATCCATTGAATGCTAATTAGAATGTGTGAAAAGTTTATCTCATGAGTTTATAAGGGGTTATTAATGAATGAAGGGGCTTCCTTGATGGTTCAGATGTTAATGAATCTGCCTGCCAATGCAAGAGACTAGGGTTCAATTCCTGGGTCAGGAAGATCCCCTGGAGGAGGGAATGGCAACCACTCCATTATTCTTGCCTGGAGAATTCCATGGAGAGGAACCTGGCAGGCTACGGTCCATGAGGTCACGGAGAGTCAGACATGGCTGAATAACACACACACACATTAATAAATGCAAGGCAGTCAAGAATTCTCTGCTAAGACTGGGTAAATCATTGGATAAATAAGTGAATTTTTGTAAATCTTATGAGACAGTTTTCAATAATAATAATGATTATATTGCAATTGTTTATGGCTTACCTGTTGTTTTGAAGCTTTTAATTCTATCTTGAATGTGAACAAAAATTCTTGCACTTGTAAGTATATTTGGAAGACAAAAAGGTTGAGCACCACTCCTCTAGTGTAAGATTTAAAAAAGTTGTTGCAGTGCTCTTCTTAGTTGCTTTACTGATTAAAGAGAATTATCTGCTTCTTATTTTACTGAAAATAATACGATGACTGCAAAAGCACATCTTTTTTTGTTGCTCTGAAGTTAAATATGGAAGCTTTGGGGTGCTCAACTTTCTGTCCAGACACTGGACCTTTTTTGGATTATAAATATTCCAAGGATTGGTATTTCTTGTTAATTTGCTTCCCTGGTGGCCCAGATGGTAAATAATCTGCCTGCAATGCAGGAGACCTGGGTTCAATCCCAGGGTCAGGAAGATCCCCTGGAGAAGAGAATGGCAACCCGCTCCAGTATTCTTATTCAAAGAATTCTGTGGACAGAGGAGTCTGGTGGGCTATAGTACATGGGGTCACAAATAGTTGGACATGACTGAGTGACTAACACTACATTGGAATATGTTGATCAGATAGATCTCATTTTATTCATTCATTCAACAGATATATATTGAATGCTTTTCCTATATTGAGTACTGGGGTAGGTCCTAGGTATGCGATGGTGAACAAAATAGACACAACCCTTGCCTACAAAATGTTTTCAGTGGTTTTAATCCTGATGGCACATGGCAATAACCAAGACAGCATTAAAAATGTAGGTGCCATGTTCATGGATCGGAAGAATCAGTATAGTGAAAATGAGTATACTACCCAAAGCAATCTATAGATTCAGTGCAATCCCTATCAAGCTACCAATGCTATTTTTCAGAGAACTAGAACAAATAATTTTGCAATTTGTATGGAAACACAAAAAAACCTCAGATAGGCAAAGCAATCTTGAGAAAGAAGAATGGAACTGGAGGAATCAACCTGCCTGACTTCAGACTATACTACAAAGCTACAGTCATTAAGACAGTATGGTACTGGTACAAAGACAGAAATATAAATCAATGGAACAAAATAGAAAGCCCAGAGATAAATCCATGCACCTATGGATGCCTTATCTTTGACAAAGGAGACAAGAATATAAAATGGAGAAAAGACAATCTCTTTAACAAGTGGTGCAGGGAAAACTGGTCAACCACTTGTAAAATAATGAAATGAAAAGACTTTCTAACACCATACACAAAAATAAACTCAAAATGGATTAAAGATCTAAGTGTAAGACCAGAAACTAAAAAACTCTTAGAGGAAAACATAGGCAAAACACTCCCTGACAAATCACAGCAGGATCCTCTATGACCCACTTCCCAGAATATTAGAAATAAAGGCAAAAATAAATGGGACCTAATTAAACTTAAAAGCTTTTGCACAATGAAGGAAACTATAAGCAAGGTGAAAAGACAGCCTTCAGAATGGGAAAAAATAATAACAAATGAAGCAACTGACAAAGAATTAATCTCAAAAATATACAAGCAGCTCATGCAGGCCAACACCAGAAAAATAAATGGCCCAATCAAAAAATGGGCCAAAGAACTAAACAGGGATTTCTCCAAAGAAGATATACAGATGGCTAACAAACGCATGAAAAGATGCTCAACATCATTCATTATCAGAGAAATGCAAATCAAAACCACAATGAGGTACCATCTCACATCTGTCAGAATGGCTGCTATCAAAAAGTCTACAAACAATAAATGCTGGAGAAAGTGTGGAGAAAAAGGAACCCTCTTACATTGTTGGTGGGAATGCAAATTAGTACAGCTACTATGGAGAACAGTGTGGAGATTCCTTAAAAAACTGGAAATAGAACTGCCTTATGACCCAGCAATCCCACTGCTGGGCATACGCACTGAGGAAACCAGAATTGAAAGAGATATGTGTACCCCAATGTTCATTGCAGCACTGTTTACAATAGCCAGGACATGGAAGCAACCTAGATGTCCATCGGCAGACGAACGGATAAGAAAGCTGTGGCACATATACACAATGGAATATTACTCAGCTGTTAAAAAGAATGCATTTGAATCAGTTCTAATGAGGTGGATGAAACTGGAGCCTATTACACAGAGCGAAGTAAGTCAGAAAGAAAAACACCAATACAGTATACTAACACATATATATGGAATTTAGAAAGATGGTAATGGTGACCATATATGTGAGATAGCAAAGAGACACAGATGTAAAGAACAGACTTTTGGACTCTGTGGGAGAAGGCGAGGGTGGGATGATTTGAGAGAATAACATTGAAACGTGTATATTATCATATGTGAAATAGATCATCAGTCCAGTTTCAATGCATGAGACAGGGCACTCAGGGCTGGTGCACTGGGATGACTCTGAGGGATGGGATAGGGAGGGAGTTGGGAGGGGGTGTTCAGGATGGGGGACAAGTACATCCATGGCTGATTCATGTCAATGTATGGCAAAACCCACTACAATATTGTAAAGTAATTGGCCTCCAATTAAAATAAATAAATTAATTAAAGAAAAAAATAAAATCAATTATAGTGATGTTTCCACAACTCTGAATATACTAAAAACCACTGCATTGTGCACTTTAAATGTGTGAGCTGTAGGGTATGTGAATTACATCTCAATAAAGCAGTTTATTTTATTTTTTTAAAATGTAGGTGCCTATGCCCCAGCCCAGAAGATTCTGATTCCATTGGAATGAGAAGAAGCCTGGGTATCAGTGTTTGTAAAAGGTAACCCAGGTTCTAATATGTAGCTAGGTTGATAGCTCAGTTGGTAAATAATCTGCCTGCAATACAGGAGATCCAGGTTCAATTCCTGGGTCAGGAGGATTCCTTGGAGAAGAAAATGGCAACCCACTCCTGTATCCTTGCCTGGAGAATCCCATGGACAGAGGAGCCTGGCAGGCTACAGTTCACAGGGTCACAAGAGTTGGACACAATTTAGCGACGAAACCACCACCACCAACATTACTTGAATGTTATTCTGGACAAGACACTGCACTAGGACCTTTATATGCGTGAGTTTACTTTATCCTCACCGAGTGTGGAAGGGCTAAGTATGACAAGCCTCTTTACAGATGAGTAGTTAGATAGCTTTTGTAAATTACACAGTATATGACAGTCAGAATAAGAACACAGATCTGTTTTAACCACTATGCTGTACCACCTTTGAAATATAGTTCATGTGGAACATTTACAAAAAATTAAGAGTTTGTGTAATAAGAGCCTGTAGACATTGAAAACTAATTAGAAACCCAATACAGTGTTTTTTAATAATACAGTGATTTACTCAAATTTGGTTGATTTGTACTTACTTTTTTTGGAATTCAATCTACTACTTTGGAAGTATAAGTTTTCATGTGCAAACCTCTTTTCTCATCCTTCCCTTCTCTCTCTCTTTTCACTTTTTTCTTTCTTTCTGACAAACAGCCTATACTGGAGAGAACTGATGAGTCTAAGGTTGATATTTAGTGACTCTGCGTATGTGTGTGTGTGTGTGTGCTCATGTCCTCATTCACTTATCAGACCTAGTCATTGAAAAGCCACCTCCTCCATTCAACCTTGATCTGAGAAACTTGAGTCACCATATAAATTCTCAGTCTGAAATTTATAAATGTACTAAATCAAATTTAATATTACCTAACCCAATGTTTCCATTGTTTCCCCATCTATTTGCCATGAAGTGATGGACTGGATGCCATGATCTTCGTTTTTTGAATGCTGAGTTTTAAGCCAACTTTTTCACTCTCCTCTTTCACTTTCATCAAGAAGCTCTTTAGTTCTTCTTTTATTTTTGCCATGAGAGTGGTGTCATCTGTGTATCTGAGGTTATTGATACTTCTCCCAGCAATCCTGAATCTAGCTTGTGCTTTATCCAGACTGGCATTTTGCATGATGTACTCTGCATATAAGTTAAATAAGCAAGGTGACAATATACAGTCTTGACGTACTCCTTTTCCAATTTGGAACCAGTCTGTTGTTTCATGCCCGGTTCTAACTGTTGCTTCTTGACCTGCATACAGATTTCTCAGGAGGCAGATAAGGTGATCTGGTATTCCCATCTCTTGAAGAATTTTCCACAGTTTGTTGTGACCCATACAGTCAAAGTCTTTGGTATAGTCAATAAAGCAGTAGTAGATGTTTTATGAATGTGAGAGTTGGACTATAAAGAAAGCTGAGTGCCAAAGAATTGATATTTTTGAACTGTGGTTGGAGAAAACTCTTGAGAGTCCCTTGGATTGCAAGGAGATCAAACTAGTCAAGCCTATAGGAAATCAATCCTGAATATTCATTGGAAGGACTGATGCTGAAGCTGAAACTCTGATACTTTGACTACTTGATGCGAAGAACTGATTCATTGGAAAAGATCCTGATGCTGGGAAAGATTGAAGGCAGGAGGAGAAAGGGAAGACAGAGGACGAGATGGTTGGATGGCAGCACCGACTTGATGGAAATGAGTTTGAGCAAGCTCCGGGAATTGGTGATGGACAGGGAAGCCTGGTGTGCTACAGTCCATGGAGTCACAGAGTCAGACATGACTGAGCGACTGAACTGAACTGAACTTAACCCGATGTTAGGTAATATAGGCAAGAACACCAAGGGTCTAAATCTCCTTCCTTATATACTCCACTGTTCCAGAAACTGAGACTTGAGTGCCTAATTCAAATCCAAAAAGCCTTAAACCAAATGCAAAACATCAAAGTGCTGTGAAAAATGAGTGTGAAAACTTTTTCAAAGAGGTGTTTTTTTGTGGGATAGACAAAGTGAACCATGATCCTCCTTTAGTTCCCAGCCTCACACCCTGCCCCATCTGTTGAGTAGGATATGCCACTGGTACAGGAGACAAATGGACAAATGCTTACATGGTTACATTGAGCCAGAATCAAATTTTCACTCATATTCTTGTCACTAGGCCTGCCAGACTTACATTTGTAGACAAGAGTGTCAAATGTCCATCAAGCTTGCCATCTGAGATAGAATTGTGTATTACAAACCCTGCCGACAAATGTTTCTCCATCAGCTGCTGATTAAAAATGTTGTACCCATATGCGTATGTACAATCATGGGTGAACAGGATTCCCATGCTGTGTAAACCACATTGCAGGCACTCTGTGGTTATTGTGACCACCTAAAAGAGATTCTGAGTAATTTGAAATTCAACAGATCTGAATTATTGGCTTCTTGCATGTTTCCTTTCATAAGTGGTGGGTAATTTGTAGTTGTACCTTCTTTTTTAAACTGTGCAATTTCATTTGAGAAGAGCCAATCCTCTTACAAGAATTACTTTTCTTTTACCCTCACAGCAAAAAGTATACCTAATTTTTCTTTTCTCTAATACATGCAACAATATGGTTTTTTTCCTTGATTCTTTTTCTTTTTTCCTTCTTTGCTGTTCTCATGATGATGAATTGAATGGGTGTCATAGGAGTGGAATGGTTCCCCAGCAGAAGTCAACATCAGAAGCTTTCTACTCTAAAAATGCTATGATAGTGAGTTTAATCCTAGACAGGTCAAGGTTGCCACTTATTTCTGAAGAATGTTTTTAAGCAGCCACATATATTTCCTAGGATTGCATGTATGCTGGTGGCCGAGATTTTCATGAACATTCTCTGGGAAGAGTTGTTGTTCCTTATTTTTAACTTTGTTGTAGTTCACCAGTTTGTAGCCTTTACCAAAGTATAATCTCTCCCTCCTCATTAAATTTTTACCTTTTTATATGCCCACCTCTGTGTCATAAGAATTTAAGGCTGGATATACCTTGACTTTTCGTTAATAGTGTCTAGAACTTTTGGCATAGCAAGGCAGAAAGAAGAGCACCTAGAAAATACCTGGCAAAAAGTGAGTCACCAAACATTAAAAATTAGTCAATTCATTCATTAGGTTGAGGCATGAAATAGTTGTGAAAAGTACATCTGGTTTATGACCATAGTTGGTCAAGAAGGGTCGCTAATGAATACCCGGTCACACTCTTCAAAGCTCTTTTGGTGTTGCAATTTATGTAAATTTACTTTTCTTATTTTCTTAATTATGGAAGTTCATAACTAAGGTTATTGAACATGCTTATATTTAGCAATTCCTGTACCTGACTCCCGGATAAGGGGAGAGCATCGTTTTGGTTCTACTTTGTGCATGCTTTTGCTGCATCTTCATCCTCACAGTCACCCATACCACCATCAGTATTTTTGTGATTGCTACTCTTTATTGAGCAACTAGTATGTCCCAGGCATTACTAAAGCACTTAATAATATTTCATTTAATCCCCACCACAAGCTTTTGAGGTAGATAATATTATTTCTCTCCTACAAGCTAGAAAAATGAAGCCCTTATAAAGGCTAAGCCTTATGTCACAAGAAAACATCTAATAAATGGCAGAGCTGGAATTTGAACAACGTCAAAACATCCTCATGGCCAAGCAGCTGCATTAAAGGGGCAAAGTCTTGATGGCTGGTCCAAAGCACTCTATCAAGCTGTCATGATTCTGAGATATGTGAGCTGTGGGCAGGTGTTTTCTGTAAGTGCAAGGATGTCTCTGTGATGCTAATTAATTAAAAATTATATTTGCTACCAGAGAACTGACTTTTTAGAAGGAATTTAAGTATGTTACTTGAGATATAAGCTCAAAGAAAGCTCTGAAAGCTGAAGGTCCTTGCTATTTATGTGGATGTTTTTGCAAACTGGAACATTGAATACACTAAATCCTTTTAATGCTACAGCATTATTCACAACAGTATATAGAAGAAATGACTTATGCCTGTAATAGTCAAAGCAAACCTGGGTATGCATGCAGAGCTAATGGTGTCTTGTTTCAAATGCTGGGTTGGAAATTAATTTCACCAAACATTACACTTCAGCCAAATACTATGTAGTGTCACATTTCCTGATATATAAAATTGATGAATTAACTTTAAATGGACACTATTCCAAACTATTTCTTTTTCCTATTATTTTTGTTTATCAGGTGGCATTGGCCACTTTCTAAATAGTTCAATTTGCTTTTCAAAAGCACAGTTATTTGTCTTGTATTTTTGTAAGTATTGCAATGAAAAAAAGCTATAAAAACTTCTAAAAAGTATATATATATATACATTATTATAGAATTGTTTAAAGAAATATACACTAAGCTGAAATCACATTATTTTAGTCTTTACTAAATAGTATTTTCTATTTATCTAAAATAATTTGAATTTCCTTGAAATTAAGAAAACCTACTCCGTAATGATCTTTCAAAATAATTGAATAAAAAGATAACAACAGATTGGGAGAGACATTGGAGCTAATGTAAGTGTTAGAGCAAGAGTAGACATGATCTCAAAGTCTAGACATGTGCCCTTTCAACTTGAACTTACAACCTTATCTAAGGGGCTCAGCACCCATTTCTCTGCTTCTTGTCTTTCACTGGGATAGGTACCTAACTCATTGCCGAAAGTGCTTATTTAATCACTGTGTGCCTCATGTGTGCTAACTCATTCAGTTGTGTCCCATTCTTTGCAACTCCATGGGTTGTAGCCTACCAGGCTTCTCTGTCTATGAGATTCTCCAGGCAAGAATACTGGAGTGGGTTGCCATGCCCTGCTCCAGGGAATAGAGGTTGAAAATTTCAGTGCTTGTTTCCCCTGCCTCCTTGCAGCTTGAACTTAGCCCTGAGAACTATCCTTGTCAGCGGTCCCTGAGGGGAAGTTCTGGGAAAGCTTCCAAGGAGGCACATGTGGGAAAGATTATCCTCCTGGTAAAAAAGAGATGGGCAGGAGGAAGCAGCCTTCTTTTGCCTTTGGATGTGACTGTGATACTGTGGTCTTGAACCATGAAGCTTGGTTAGCTTTTAATTGATGTCCTTTCTGCTGTAGAGTTTTTAGAGGCTGGCCCCAGATGGCACTTGGCTGGTGCTGAAGGCTATCTAAACTAGGGTTTGGTTTAGCAGAACCTTTATTTTTACTTACCTTTCTACTCTCAGCTTTATCCGCAATAAAGGTAATATCTTGTTCTGTATCTTCTTGACTTTCTCCAAATTAGTTCAGAACTCAGCTGAGGAAGAGGGGCATATTACTTTCCTATTGCTTCTGTAACATACTAACACAAACTTAGTGGTGTAAGACAATACTAATTTATTATGGTACGATTCTGGAGATCAGCTCCCCAGGTGGCTAGTGGTAAAGAATCTGCCTGCCAAGCGGGAGGTGTGGATTTGATTCCAGGGTAGGGAAGACCCTCTGGAGGAGGAAATGGCAACCCCCTCCAGTATTCTTGCCTGGGAAATCCTATGGACAAAAGAGCCTGGTGGGCCACAGTCCATGGGGTCGCGGAGTCAGACATGACTATCACTACCTCTGAAGATCAGAAGCAGAAATTGCTCTCACTGGGCTAAAAATCAAGGAGTCATTGGCTTCATTCTTTCTGGAGGCTCTGGAAGCTTTGAGAATCCTTTTCTTTGCCTATTTCAACTTCTAGAGGCTACACATAGCCCCTTTCTCCATTTTCAAATCCAGCGCAGTAGCACCTTCCAATCTCTTAACTCTGACCTTCTTCCTTGTTCTGCCTTTTAAGGACTCTTGGAGTCAAATTGAGCCCACCTGGATATTCTAGGATAATCTGTCTACCCCAAGATTTTTAACAAAGTCTGTTTTGCCATGTAAGGAAGTGGGCATTTTTGGCAGGGGCATTATTTTGCCTACCACAAAGGGTATTACTGATTAATTACTCCTCAGCCTCCTGATTGTATTTACTTATTAAAACTGTGCCATCGTAAATGGACTCACATTATTAATGGCAGTGTAATCTAGACCCAAGGCTGAAGTCTGACCTCTATTTCTTGATTGTTATCTTGTTTGTAATTGTTTGTTTGAAGGTTCTCACTGCCATAGCACTGGGCCAGGTTACATGTACCAAATGAGGTAGAAAATTCACTATGACTCAGCAAAGTTAGTGATGCTTGGTGGAGTTGCTACCATGTATGCTGCAATTCAGACCATTGACTCCCTTATCCCCTTAATGACAATCTTTACTCAGTTTTCTCCTCTAGAAGCTATAGGCAGGAATAACATAAATAGAAAGTGGGTGTGTGTGCTCACGTGTCTGTGAATATGTATGATATTTGAAGTAAGGAGTTGACTTCACATATTTATCATGTGTTTATTTCCTGGGAGGAATATTTTATATTTCTCCTGTCCCTCCCCCTGGGGCTGGAATGTTCTGACTCATAATTGCAGTTGTGACTCAACAGCCCCTTCTTTCTTGCAGAGTCAGATAAGCTGGGGAGGTCCCAATGGAAAGGTCAACAATCAGTTTGTAAGAAGTGGGTCCAATGTAGCAGACTGACAGCTTTTCCATAGAGTTGTGAACAGTGATGGGCAGATAGGAGAGGTGGATAGCCAGAAAAGCAGTTCAGCTAAGAGTCTTATTCCAAGGCTGAGATGAGCTGGGAGGGCTGGCCACCTGGAATTAGCCAGTAGGGATGTCACTGCTGAAGATGATGTGAGAATGGGTTGCAAAGGTGAGGAGGCAGGAAGGTGGTTGAAAGGATATTCTTAGGATGAAAGAGGCAAAGAGGAACAGCATGTTATCAATTGGGGAACTTGAAAACTGAGTGACTCTAGACTTAGCCCACGAATGAAGGGTTTTGCTGCAGTCACTCCACTTTTATGGGGCCTGGTGCTTGTTTCAGAGGTGGAGATGATGCTGAAAGGAGTTATGGTAGAATGAATAGGCAGAATGAAAGCAATGAGCAGCCCTGGAAGGGAGCACAGAGAAGAGTCCTAGAGCAATGCTATCTGGTGTGGAATACTGTTACTTCCTATTTGATGGTGATAACTCTATTTTCCACAAAGCCTTGAGAAGTGAAGAAAGTGCTAAATCCATGTTTGAGAGAAATATGGCAGAGGGTGGCTTCCCTTGTGGCTCAGTGGTAAAGAATTTGCCTGCTAATGCAGGCGATGCAGGGTTGATCCTTGGGTTGGGAAGATTCCCTGGAGAAGGAAATGGCAATCCACTCCAGCATTCTTGCTTAGGAAATCCCATGAACAGATGAGCCTGGTGGGCTGTAGTCCATGGGGTCGCTAAAGAGTTGGACATTACTTAGCGACAGACTTTCCTTTCTATGGCAAAATACACAAATGGCATTGGATTGTCTGGAGGTGATGGGGAATTGGTTTGGCTGTAAAAGGAGATAGGTAATCAGAAGAGACCATTCCTCTTTATCACAGGCCCAAAACTTCGAAAATATTGGGGATGTTGCTGGATTTCCTACAGTATTGTGGGAAAAGAAGGAGTCTGGAAGGTTGGGTGCTTGGGGTTGGGTCGTATTTAGGTCATATTACCAATTCCTGACTGATTAAGGACTGGAGGTTAAAACCAATATTTTAACACAGTGTGGCTTCTTATTTGTAATGAATTATAATATGTAATAATGTAGCAAAATTATAAATTTTACTAGCTCCCCCCCAAGCAATTTATATAGCTGAAGTACCCACTACAGACAAATGGTGTTTACTCCAGTGATATAAAGCTTAATTAATATTTGAAAATCCATGAAGGTAATCCATCATATTAACAGAATTAAAAAAAATCACATTATAGTCATTATATCAATTGGTGCATATTTCAAGTAGAATTTCAAGGTCATATAGCGGATTTGTGATAGTGTTCACAGGTAGCAAAGGGCTCTCAAAGTTATAATGGGCCTGAGAGGGGAAGAAAGATCAAACTTGTGGTGCTGTCATGAAACTGTGGCCCCAAGGAAAAGTCAACCTTCATCCTTTCTGTAAAAGAGCAGGGCTTCTAAGAATTTTAAAGTCATTTTTCCAGAGTAGCCTCACAGGGAACCCAGTACAGAGAAAAGCCTGTTGATCCTATGTCTAATTGAGTGAACCCTAATAAAAAATCAGTTTTAACTAGCTGTAAGCTGGTTCCTCTGATCACATTTGTAAAGATATAACCATCACAATAATGGATTATAACATGTTAAGTTTTAAAAGAATTAAGTTCTATGGAAATTTTTAAGAATGGTGGTGGTGGTGGTGGTGTGTGTGGGCATGCTCAGCTGTGTCTGACTCTGTTACTTCATGGACTGTAGCCTGCCAGGCTCCTCTGTCCATGGAATTTTCCAGGCAAGAATACTGGAGGGAGTTGCTGTTTCCTACTCCAGGGGATCTTCCCGACCCAAGGGTTGAACTCATGTCTCTTGTGTCTCTGGCAGTGGCAGGTGGATTCTTTAGCACTGTCCCACTTGGGATGTCCTAGTGGTGGTGGTGGTGGTGGGGTGTAGTAAAAGCTCTTCTTTACAAAAGAATGGTAACTATACATGTGGAAGGAATGATTGCATTAGAAAATAATCATTTTGCCACCAACATTAGAATAACTAATACAGGCAAACATGCTCCTTGATATTTGTCCAAAAGAGCTGAAAACTTATGTCCTCACAAAATCCTGTAGACAGACATTATAATACCTTTATTCATATTGCCCACAACATGGAAGCAACGAAGCTGTCCTTTAGTAAGTGAAAAGTGAGTGAAGTCGCTCAGTCGTGTCTGGCACTTTGCGACCCATGGACTGTAGCCTACCAGGCTCCTCCCTCCATGGGATTCTCCGGGCAAGAGTACTGGAGTGGGGTGCCATTTTCCTTCTCCAAGGGATCTTCCAGAGCCAGGGATTGAATCTGGTCTCCTGCATTCCAAGCAGATGCTTTAACCTCTGAGCCACAGGAATGGATAAATAAACCATGAAATAAACAGATGATTTAATATCATTCAGCATTAAAATGAGCTGAGCTCTGCAACCTAAGTATTCATTGACAGGTGAGTGTATAAAGCTGTTGTGGTATGCTAGAATATTAGAACAAAATATTATTCAGCCATACCAGAATGAAATCTTGCCATTGGAACAACATGGATGGATATTAAGCTAAGTGAAATAAGTCAGACAGGGAAAGGTAAATACTGTATGATTTCACTTATATGTGGAATATAAAAAATAAAACAAATGAACAAATATAACAAAGCAGAAACAGATTATAGATACAGAGAACCAACTAGTGGTTGCCAGAGGGGAGAAAGGGTACCCAAATGGGCAAAATAGGTGAAGGGGATTAAGAGGTACAAATTACAGTTATAAAAATAGATGAGTCATGTACATTAGATGACTTATGGATATAATATATAGCACAGGGAATATTATTAATAATACTGTAATAACTTTATGTGGTATGTTACTCCAGGTAAGGATACTGGAGTGGGTAGCCATTCCCTTCCCTAGGGGATTTTCCCAGCCCTGGTATCAAATACGAGTCTCCCTCATTGCAGGCAGATTCTTTATCATCTGTGCCACAAGGGAAGCCCCATGCAATCTATACAAATATCAAATCACTATGTTGTACACCTGAAACTAATATGATATTACAAGTCAACTATAGCTCAATCTAAAAAAAAGGGAGGAATTTTAAATGCATATATTAAAGGAAGTAAGTCGATCTGGAAAGACTATATACTTTACGATTTCCCCTGTATGACATTCTGGAAAAGACAAAACTATGGGGACAATAAAAGAGCCACGGTTGCCATGGTGAGTGGAGAGAGAGGGATGACTAGGCAGCGCTCAGAGGAAGTTTAGGGCAGTGAGACTACTCCATATGGTATGGTAGTGGTGGGTTAATATCATTCTACAATTGTTCAAACCCATAGAATGTTAGCTATGGAAATTAACTGATAATGATATGTCACTGTAGAATCATCAGTTGTAATAAATGGACCCATCCATCTGGTGGGAGATGATAACGGGAAAGGTAATACATGTAAGGGGTGAGGGGCTGTATGGGAAACCTCTGTATCTTCTACTCAGTGTTGCTGTGAACCTCATACTGCTCTAAAATATGTCATGTTTCCATACATATATATATGTTAACATGCACACCATCTCAAAGTATTATTTATTGTTTTACACAATGAAAAAATATGGCAGACTCTTTAACCAGACAGCATCATGAATAATGAGATATTTTATGTCCCCTAATGTGATGTAATGGGGATGACACACAGCACTGACGTGTCGCCAAAATCTTCCACCAAATGTTCAACCTGAATTGAATCATAGGGAAATAAACAAGCAAATCCAGGTTGTGGAACACTGTCAAACAACTGACCTGTACTCTTCAAAAACACTAACATGATAAAAGACCTAAAAAAATTTGGGGGAGAGTGAGAAGTTTTCCACATGAAAGGAAACTAGAAAGATATGTTAACAAAATGCAATTCATCATCCTTTGAATTGGATCATGGATATGAAATAAGGAAAACATCTTTAAGGACTTTATCAGGTCCATTGGAAAAGTTTGGACATAGACTTAGATTTGATATTGTGTCAAATTTAAATACTTTCAGTATAATAATGATATTTTACTTATGTAGGAGAAGGTTATTATTGAGGGATAAGTGATGAAATACTTAGGGTTGAAGTATCAATAATTGCTGTCTGCAGTTTATTTTATAATAGTATTACACACACACACACACATACACACACACTCCAAGAGAGAATGAGAAAAAGCAAAGGTGACAAAATGTTTAAAATTGGTGAATCTAGAGGAAAGATAAATGGATGATCCTTATACTATTCCCTCAGTTTTTCTGTAGGTTTGAAAAATTTCAAAATAACACATTCAGTACTATCCAGAGTTGGACATCTGAAACCAGGTGGTTTTAATAAATTATCAACACCCAATGCTAGTATCCTGTCAAAACTCTTCCCGTGATTTTGCAAGAGTGTCCTGGCAGGTATTATATTACAGGCCAGTACCCCCAAAGGGGGAAGTGTAGCGAATGAATTAGTTAATGTCTGCTGAATGCTCGGTGGACACTCTGTTATGGCTGGTTTGCAAATGCCTGGATTAAAGAGTTTAGACAAGAAAATTCCACAAAAGTGAAACTTCATGAGCTTGACTTAGCAATTTTATTGACAGTCCCAGCTGCCAAAAGCCTAACCTTAATGAGACGTTGGGGATGCTGTGCTGGCAACTGTAGTTAGGGCACAAGCTCCTGTTTATGTCAGAGGGACAGTCTCATGTGAGGGAGTTGCATGGTACTTATGATAGAGAGGTAGAAAATGAGAGATAAATAGAAAGCTAATCAGTTGGAATAATCTTACTTATAATAAATTACTTTATACTAGCTGAGATCTATATTCTTTCCCTAATCTAGATCCCTAATAAAGGAAGTTCAGAGAGTTAGGTAGTTTTTGCTTCTTCACTGGGAAAGGTTTATTATGAATTGAAATTTTACATATACCATGAGATCCAGTAAAGAAAACAATGAGGGAATAAAATAGATGAGTGCCTTCTATGTTGACTGTTATAATCTTCTGTAATCAACTGTTGTATACCAACGTTCCATGAGATCTGATGTAATCCAGGTAAGTATCACTTACTGTCTTCCCCTGTGATTCACTGTGGGAAATCTGGCCTGTGAGCAAGACCAGCTGCATGTGATGGCCAGATGCTGACTCTGGTTTGGAGAGAAAAGATATGGTCCACATGCTGCTGCTTCTGGTCTCTCAAGTTTGTCCTTATTCGTAGGCTTAAGCCTTCTCATAAATTTCTCTCTGCAGGTCTGGGACTGTCCTTGTTCTGAGGGAATTCTGATGGTACCATGTGTTTGGTGGGGCTTGACATAACCCTGTTCAGCCAAGTTACAGTCTGCAGATTTGGCCTCAATTCCAGGGCTCCCAAGTGCCACACCCTCTATGGGTGGCCTTTTGGGGCCCACCAGTCATGGGGCTCTAGTGTACCGGGAGAGGGTCCTGGTGAGGCAGAATGTTTTGACATGGCTCTCCTTAAAGTCGTTCAATATGAAAAACATTATGCTGCTTTTATTTTTTATTTTATTATTTTTAATTATTTTATTTTTTATTGGACATAGGTGCTTTGTAATATTGTGTTAGTTTCTGCTGGGCAGCATATACACAGTGGAATTTTAACTGGCCATTAAAAGGAATGAAATTAGGTCGTTTTATAGAGATGTGAATGAACCTAGAGTCTGTCATACAGAGTGAAGTAAGTTAGAAAGAGAATAACAAATATTGTATATTAATGCATATATGTGGAAGCTAGCAAAATTATACCTGTTTGCAGGACATGAAGAGAGATGTGGGGAACAGACACGTGGATCGGGGCTGAGGGGGAAGGAGAAAGTGGGTTGAAGTGGGAGATTGGGGTTGACATACTGTTTTTTAAATTATCAAGTGATGTGGCTATGACACTCACAGTTCCAGTAAGAACATTTAACATGAGACTACTACTACTCCTCTTAATTTTTAAGTGTACAATACAATATTGTTGACTATAGGTACAACATTGTACAGCAGGAAGTGGAATAAAACTGACTTGACATTTCTCTCCCTCAGTTCTTGTCTTGTGACAACAAAAATTTGGAACAATGGACTAAAGGTTTTAAAACAACTGACAAATTTCAGTTCAGTTACCGCTTAAGAAGATAGATCTTTTATTAAATAGACACTCCCAAGACATTAGTTCAGGCCAAGCCCAAAGGAGTTGTTGTACCCATCCCTCTTGGCCTCCCCCTTTTTATACTTCCCATCTACTTCTTTTGGTTGTGCCCTGTGCAAAATAAAGCTTGTACCCACCACCAATCAAGAAGGGGAAGGCAAATGGGTGTATGCTCAAGGCCCATTGACAATTGCATGTTATATAACAGCAAGCTCTGTTGGATATGTCTTCCTATACCTCAATCAGTTATAATCAGATGTATACATGTGCAGAATATTTATGAACCCACAGTAGGCTCCTAACTGCCTAAGGTTACTTGAGGAAAGCCCTGTGGTTAGTTTGCATCCACTGCGTGCCTCTGGTGCATGTGCAGGAAAAGCCTCTGGTTATTTTTGTAGCATATCTGTGAGCTCTCCTGGGCGTGTCTGGGATGGGGTTTAGAGATTAGCTTGCATCCTTTTTGGCTTGGTTGCCCCTGTTTCTTCATGCTTAACTTCCTGCCTAACATTTGGGAATGCAGATGGCCTTACACAAATGAGAAGATGATAAACTCCCCTCATAATATAAATGAAATTTAATCCTCTGTTAAGATATAATTTTTTAAACTATTAGAATGGTGAAAGTCCAAAAGTTGGACCACACACTCTCTTGGCAATACTATGGGGGAATAGAAACCCCAGACACAGACATTGCTGGTAGGGGTGCATAATGGTAAACCTTTGTAGAGGGAAATTTGGCAATATTTATCAAAATTACAAATGCACTTATACTTTGAGTCAGCAATCTTGTTTCTGGGAGTTTTTTCTAAAAGCATATCTACACACATAAAAAATGACACATGAAGCACTGTTTACAATAGCAAAAAAATTGGGAATAAGTCAACTAAGCATCAATAGATATTGGTTAAAATAAACTGTGGTACATTCACACAATGGAAGTCTGGGCCACTGTAAAAAAGAATGGGAAAGCACTCCATGTACCCATGTGGATATTTTAGTAAGGGAAAAAAATCAAAGTGCAAAAGAATGCAGGTAGACACACACGGTGTATGGCAAGCATGCTACTATTTGTGTCAGAAAAAGAAATGATAAAAATATTTCTTTATGTTCATGATGTCTGCAAAAAGAAAAGCTGGGAGGATACATAAACTTGCAAAGTAGGTACCAAAAGGTTTGAGGGCCAGGGGGATTGGTACAAAGGGAAAGCAAAACTTCTGTGCATCCTTTTTTTTTTTTTTGGCTTTGAATTTAGGACAGTGTGAATGAGTTTGGAACATTAAATGTTATTTATGGTACTCTATTTTTCCAGGTGGCGCTAGTGGTAAAGAATCCACCTGCCAATGCAGGAGAAGCAAGAGACATGGGTTTGATTCCTGGGTTGGGAAGATCACCTAGAGGAGGAAATGGCAACCCGTTTCAGTATTCTTGCTTGGAAAATTCCATGAACAGTGGAGCCTGGTGGGCTACAGTCCATGGGGTCGCAAAGAGTTGGACATGACCAAGTATACACACACACACACACACACACGTACACACACACACACACTTTCCTAGGGAACCTGAATATAATAAGGCTCAGAGGCTACTCCTTGGGAAATAACAGATCAAATCAGTCTGCCAGCTCCATGAAATAAGCCCCGCACATCTCTACCACTGTGAGATGGTAGCCGCAGTGGCCATAGTAACGTCTAGTTTCTAGAGGCGTGGGGGCTGCGGGTCTAGTGGCAGCCTCCTGGGGCCCCTATTCAGTGTCAGTGTCAGAGACGCAGACAGGACATGCCACGGGCCTGCTTCCAGCACTGGCGTCTTCACTGAGCCACACAATTGCATGTCCTGGGCCACGATACTGTTCCTTTTAGTGCTCTAGATGATTTTGGATTGGAGCCATCAAGCTGGTTGTCTGTAGCAACCAACAGCCTCAATTATTTGCTCAGCCGTGTACTACACATAGTATATTTTTCCACTTATGCTTTCTTTTGAAGAAGTTTAAGAAGCAATGGATTAGAGAACAAGCTTTAGAAGAAAAGGCTGCCTTCCTACCTCCCCCTTCCACCCCCTGCCAGCTTGCTTCCAGAGAGGATAAGAAGTCACAAGGATCAAAGCACTCAGATTTGTTAAATAAAAGACATTCGTTTGTTCTGTTGTGCTGAGAGTGGATTTGCTGCTGTTGATGTTCAAGTATTCAAAGCTCTGTACTGGCAGCTGGTTTCCAAGGAATTGAAGGCTCCATTAAAGCTGCTTTCCACCAAAGCATTAGTGTGCTTACCTGAGAGTTGACAATTAGTGACAGTCTCCACCAGATGTACAGGGTAATTTTGGGGAGGTTGATATTTACTTCTATTTTCTCTTACTTAAAGGAACATTCTGAAAAAGTGTGTTTTGAAGCAGGGGGAGGAGGAAAGCCAGGGAGGTGGGGTAATGTGCCGCAGAGTGTCTTAGCTCAGTATTCTGTAAGTCCCTTGATGTTGTCCACACAGGTCAGCCTCATGGGGTGCTAAGTGGGATGGAGATGGGTGAGTATTTGATTGGGAGGGGCAAGTGGAAAACACCCTGTACCCCTCATAAAAATATAGGACAGTGTTAGTCTCAAACAGTTGTGTTAGTTTATTGAGTGAGGAATGCTATCGTTAACAATCTTCATTTGCCAATTTTGACTATTTTCTGCTCTCTCATCAATAGTGTCAAAGAATAGAGAAAGAGCAGGAAGTGGATTCCTCTGCCCTGACTCCAAGCCTATTTTCCTGTTCTTGATAAATCTTTTCTGGATTTCACTCATCTGTACCTCCCTCCATCCCTCCAACCAACTATCCACCTTTCCAAACATTCATACATTCAAGCATGTCTTTCAAGCACTGGCACAAATTATTTTGTACCAGGTTCTTAGCGTAGAATTAAGAGGGGTAATATAATTGCTTTCATGAATCTCGCAGACTTACGGGAAGACATAGACAAACAGTATAATGTGATAAGTGTTAATTACAGACATGGAATAAAAATTGTAGACGGAGGGAAGCCTGAACCTTCATGGTGGAGGAAAAGTAAGGCTGGAGCTTGGACTTATACTAGAGTATAAGCTTCCTTTATGGACCTTTTTAATGAAATAGAAAACCACTCTGAGTGGAAAAATAGGCAAAGGTGTCCTGTCCACCTGGACACAGTCTCGAGCTAGACACATGATTGGTGAGTGGAACTGAGTCCGATTTCTCCTTGCTGGCTAGGAGCCTCTGCACGTCTCTCACACTGTTTAAGGACCTTCTTGGTGGCCTCTCTGTTTTCTTGTCTGGAGAATTCTGTGGACAGAGAAGCCTGGTGAGTTACAGTCCATGGGGTTGCAAAGAGTTGGACATGACTGAGTGACTAACACTTTCACCTTTCACAGACTGTTTAACTTTATGGGGCAGTCCTGGCCCTCACATGTGATTTTCCAATCTTCCTACATCAGAGTCAGAGCTTCTCTTTCTTTGGGACCTGCCCAGAGAAGTGAATGTGTCTGTGGATGGGGGTGATCTAATTGTTATCAGCTCAATTTCCACCCTACATTACTTAAGAAGAAATACTTTAACCAAAAACTAGGAATCAAAAAATTTTTGGAGCCAGGTAGTATGGATCAGTGCTATAGTGTTATTCTTCCTGCTTTATGGGTGTGCTGGTAGACTATAAATGGCTGAACTCACTCCCTTTTTCTTTGTCTTCCTATTACTGAGGATACAATAAAGTACATTTGCAAATTTCCTATATAGTAACTATATGAATGAATTCATACCTCAGATTTTCTGGTGTTTCTTCTTATTTGCCCTTTGAGGACTCAGAATAATAGCTTCTCTAGCATGAAGCAAATTTGTATTCTTTATTGTCCATCAGCCACCGAAAGGACATAGTCTAAGGAAACTTACCATCAACAGGGTCTTGTTGGAAATTTGTGCTATAGATTAAAATCCAGACAAAAAGCAAGTCCTGTAGCTGTTTGTGACTGTCTGCAGTGAACTACAGCTTTCCATTATTTTATTTTGTAGGATGTTGGTGTCTGAGTATTCAAGAAGTGCTCAGCTTTCATAAATTAACAGCACCTTTTGTGATGGACTGGCCAGGGAACCAAAGCACTATCTGAAATTGTTTGCACCATTCTTACAGACTTCACCATCCTTGCAGCAATGAGAAACTGGGGCCCATGTTTAAAACTTATTTTCAGCATTATTAAATACATTTCTGATATGTTTTAATTTGGAAGACTGGCTTCTCTCTATACAATGACAATGATCATTGTTTTAAATTTTTTTTTCTAACTTATTTTTCTCCTAAAGAGCTCGAAGTAATCCAAATCACTTTTCAGGCCTAAAGAGTAGGAAGGGGCTGGCAAAGTGAGAACTGCAAGAACTCGGGAGGGAGTGAGGGGAGTGGAAGCAGCTGGAGGGCAGGGAAGATGGGGGAGGGCAGGGAGGCCAAGGAGTCAGAGACGTATGTGAAGATTCTTACTATAGGCTGCAGTGGCAACAAACAGCTTCCTTATATGGGGAAGTCACACAAGACGCTTGAGACTTAGCTGTCTGTGAAAATTATCTAAATTATGCTAGAATTCCTTGTTTTCTCACCATGGCTGGCTTGATGCCAGTGTCATGCAAGCTAAAGAAATATGTTTGTGGAAAGCAAGATAATAGTTAGCAAACAAATGGATTCAAAGCTGGAGCAATAGGATTCTGATTCTTATTTTAGAAGGTGCAATTTCATATGGCAGGCCTTGTGTGATTGGTGTTCATTCATAAAGTTTGATGGTCAATTAAGATCAATACTTCTTGTGTTCCTTTAGGGAGAATTTCCCTCCATACCTTATGACTCGCTCCACTGTATGAGGCAGGTTAATCATGTATTGGTCAATTGCTTGTTAATAACAAACAACAGCTTACATTGACCAGGTGAGAAGTCCTCAGTGACTAAATTAATTGGAAAACTTCAAGGCTCCGCTTACCTTGTGGCTGTCAGAAAATGTCTCTCATTGTTGGTGAGTGATTGGCCATCTTCAGCACCATGACCTTTATATTGCCTTCTCTGTTTACTTTTCTGCTCGCCGAAGCCTTGCATATCATTGTCGTTGCTGTTCAGTCGCTAAGTCGTGTCCAATTCTTTGTGACCCCATGGACTGCAGCATGGCAGGCTTCCCTGTCCTTTACTATAACCTAGAGTTTGCTCAGACTCACGTGCATTGAGTTGGTGATGCCATCCAACCATCTCGTCCTCTGTCACTCTCTTCTCCCGCCTTCAGTCTTTCCCAGCATCAGGGTCTTTTCCAATGAGTCGGTTCTTTGCATCAGGTGGCCAAAGTCTTGGAGCATCAGTCCTTTCAGTGAATATTTAGAGTTGATTTTCTTTAGAATTGACTGGTTTGATTTTCTTGCTGTGCAAGGGACACTCAGATATCTTCTCCAGCATTGCAATTTGAAAGCATCAGTGAGCAGAATTTGAGAAGAGTTAGCTGGGAAAGGAGAACAAGTTTTTTTTTTTTCTTTCATATTGTAATTTCTGATTTGATTTACAGTTGGCATGCTTTCTAAAAATTAATTAATTCAACAAATATGTATTGAGACCTACTCTATGTCAGGCACAAGAGGAAGCAGCAGTGAACTCTCAGACAAGCGCTCAGTTCTCATAAACCTTTCAATCTAGAGGAAGGAGACAGACAATAAACAATTATAATAAAATTAACAGTGCAACTCTAGATAGTGATAAATACCATAAAAAATGAAATAGGGCTGTACTGGTGGGAGGTTGGTTGCTTTGGGGCTGAGTGGTTAGGGAAAGGCTCTTGAAGGAGGCAATTTTTGCTTTCTTAAGCTGTGATTTATTGGATGCTTTCCATGCCAGGTCTGGTCTAAGCCTTTTATTTATGTTAATTCATTCAATTCACACAATAACCCTATGGGAAACCCTACGATTGTCTCCTCTCTACAAATAGGAAACTGAAAGATGGAGCCATTTGGAGACTGGTCCAGGACCACACAGATGGTAAATACACAGATGGACCACACACTGAAGGCAAGACGCTGTCTGTCCTCCTTAAGTTGAAACCCCAAAAATCCAAAGAAGCCAGCCTTGTAAAGAGTTGGAGAAGATGTGCTAGGTAGGCTTAGGGAACAGCAAGTGCAAAGTCCTCGAGTAGAAAGGAGGTCGTGTTGTCTGAGGAGCAGATCAGAGACCGCTGTAGCTGCAGCAGAGTGAACTGGGCTGGAGGGGAGAGTGACAGGCTCCGTGGGCAGAAACCTAGACCTTATAAGGAGGCCTCAGAGTAAGGACTTGTGGTCCTTGGCAAAGAGTTAGGTGAATGCTAAGGGAAACCTCTGAAGGGTTATAAGAAGGGAAGCAGTTCTGCCTTTAGACCATATAAGAGGATAAGACCATATAAAGCCTGGGCTCCATGCTTTAGTGGTTACAACATATGTCACACGCACACATGGTCATGATGTACAGACACACATATGCAAGAAACAGATTCTTCAGGTTCTAGGTATTGTGTTATGGTGAAAATAGTGACATAAATGGTAATAATTTATATGATAAAATTAAAATATTTCTAATGCTTTCTGCAATAAGAATAATTATTTATGCAGCCCCATTAAAATATTTGAACATGGTATTAAAATTTGAGGCTTATTTTTGTTTCTGTTTTTGTTTTTTTTTTTGAGGCTAATTTTTGAATCTAAGCTATGGTTTAAGGATTTTATTGACAATTCTGGTTTCTTTTTGGGTAAACTTCTCTCAGCTGAAATTAACTTAAAAAAATCTAAGAACTACATAGTAACCAAAGAAAGGGGATCTAATACAACATTACTATCAATCAGTTCAGTTCAGTTCAGTCACTCAGTCGTGTCCGACTCTTTGTGACCCCATGAGTCGCAGCACGCCAGGCCTCCTTGTCCATCACCAACTCCCAGAGTTCACTCAGATTCACATCCATCGAGTCTGTGATGCCATCCAGCCATCTCATCCTCTGTCGTCCCCTTCTCCTCCTGCCCCCAATCCCTCCCAGCATCAAAGTCTTTTCCAATGAGTCAACTCTTCGCATGAGGTGGCCAAAGTACTGGAGTGTCAGCTTTAGCATCATTCCTTCCAAAGAAATCCCAGGGCTGATCTCCTTCAGAATGGACTGGTTGAATCTCCTTGAAGTCCAAGGGACTCTCAAGAGTCTTCTCCAACACCACAGTTCAAAAGCATCAATTCTTCAGTGCTCAGCCTTCTTCACTGGTGGCTCAGAGGTTAAAATGTCTGCCTCCAATGCGGGAGACCCGGGTTCAATCCCTGGGTCAGGAAGATCCCCTGGAGAAGGAAATGGCAACCCACTCCAGTATTCTTGCCTGGAGAATCCCATGAACGGAGAAGCCTAGTAGGTTACAGTCCACGGAGTCACAAAGAGTCGGACACGACTGAGCGACTTCACCTTATCTTACCTCACCTTACAGCCTTCTTCACAGTCCTACTCTCACATCCATACATGAACACTGGAAAAACCATAGCCTTGACTAGACGGACCTTAGTCTGCAAAGTAATGTCTCTGCTTTTGAATACACTATCTAGGTTGGTCATAATTTTTCTTCCAAGGAGTAAGTGTCATTTAATTTCATGGCTGCAATCACCATCTGCAGTGATTTTGGAGCCCCAAAAAATAAAGTCTGACACTGTTTCCACTGTTTTCCCATCTATTTCCATGAAATGATAGGACCAGATGCCATGGTCTTCGTTTTCTGAATGTTGAGCTTTAAGCCAACTTTTTCACTCTCCTCTTTCACTTTCATCAAGAGGCTTTTTAGTTCCTCTTCACTTTCTGCCATAAGGCTGGTGTCATCTGCATATCTGAGGTGATTGATATTTCTCCCGGCAATCTTGATTCCAGCTTGTGTTTCTTCCAGTCCAGCGTTTCTCATGATGTACTCTGCACAGAAGTTAAATAAGCAGGGTGACAATATACAGCCTTGACGTACTCCTTTTCCTATTTGGAACCAGTCTGTTGTTCCATGTCCAGTTCTAACTGTTGCTTCCTGACCTGCATACAGATTTCTCAAGAGGCAGGTGAGGTGGTCCGGTATTCCCATCTCTTTCAGAATTTTCTACAGTTTATTGTGATCCACACAGTCAAAGGCTTTGGCATAGTCAATAAAGCAGAAATCGATGTTTTTCTGGAACTCTCTTGCTTTTTCCACGATCCAGCGGATGTTGGCAATTTGATCTCTGGTTCCTCTGCCTTTTCTAAAACCAGCTTGAACATCAGGGAGTTCATGGTTCATGTATTGCTGAAGCCTGGCTTGGAGAATTTTGAGCATTACTTTACTAGCATGTGAGATGAGTGAAATTGTGCGGTAGTTTGAGCATTCTTTGGTATTGCCTTTCTTTGGGATTGGAATGAAAACTGACTTTTTCCAGTCCTGTGGCCACTGCTGAGTTTTCCAAATTTGCTGGCATATTGAGTTCAGCTCTTTCACAGCATCATCTTTCAGGATTTGAAATAGCTCCACTGGAATTCCATCACCTCCACTAGAACACAAATTATGTGAAAAATCTTGAGTATAATAAATAATTACTGATTTTATAGGAATGAAGTCAAGAAAAATAAATTTTATTCTGAAAATAAATAATTTCTGAGCTATGTAAGTTTTTTTGTTACTTGCCCTTCAACAGAATACTGAGATGTGTGTAATAATAATTATATTCAGTTATATTTTGATATTTTGCCAACTTTTATTTTCCTTTTTTTACACTTTGTATTGAAAGATAGTTGATCTACAGTTTTGTGTTTGTTTCAGATATGCAATAAGGAGATTCAATTATATATATATATATATATATATATATATATAATATACAGATACACACATACATATTCTTTTATATTCTTTTTTTTTTACATTCTCTTCCATTATAAGTTATTGTAAGATGTTGAAGGTGTGTTATACAGTCCTTGTAGGCCTTGTAGTTTATCTATTTTATCTATAGTGGTGTGTATCTTTTAATCCCATACTCCTAATAGATCCTTCTCCCCCCTCCCTTTTGGTAACCATAAGTTTGTTTTCTATATCTGTGAGTCTATTTCTGTTTTGTAAATAAGTTCATTTGTATCCTTAAAAAAATTCCATATATAAGTGATATGATATGAAATATGTCTTTCTCTTTCTGGCTTACTTGATATAATAATTTCTAAGTCCATCCATGTTCCTGCAAATGGCATTCTTTCATTCATTTTTAATGGCTGAGTAATATTCCATTGTATACATGTTCCACTTCTTTATCCATTTATCTGTTGATGGACACTTAGGTTGCTTCATGTCTGGGCTACTGTAAATAGTGCTGCTGTGAACATTAGAGTGAATGAATTCTTTTGAATGAGAGATTTCTCTGAATATATACCAAGGTGTGGAATTGCTGGATCATACATAGTTCTATTTTTAGTCATTTAAGGAACCTCCGTATTGTTCTCCATAGTGGCTGCACCAATTTACATTCCCACCAACAGTGTAGGAGGATTCCCTTTTCTTCACACCCTCTCCAGCATTTATTATTTTTGAATTTTTGATGATGGCCATTCTGGTGTGAGGTGGTACCTCACTGTAGTTTTGATTTTCATTTCTCTAATAATAAGCCTGTTGAGTACCTGTCAAAGTAGGAGGATGGAGGATGGAGTATATTTTACTTAACAAGTTAGTAGTGTGATCTATCAATTTAAACATTTAAATAAATAGTATTTGGCTTCCATGTGTCCCTCTGCTAGGCCTTGCAAATGTAAGGAGTAGTTCTTTAGAGAAGTGACATGATCTGATTCATGTTTTTAAAGGAAGAGAAAAAAGCAGCAAAACTTTACTCACTTCTAAAGCTGATATTGTTGATTTATGTTTTTAAAAGATCAATGAAACTATATTCCTTTCTAAAACACAAAAATTAAAAAAGATCTTTTACTCATTGATTTTTTTTCTTGAATATTTAGCTTAGAGAAAATGTAGACATTTTATTATTGTATGGGAAAAAAGACACAGGTATCTTGGGTTAATCTTTGTCCCACAGCATGTTAAATATGAATTCTCGGATGCTGAAAAGCCTGTAACAACTCTCTTATGTTTCCTAGAGCAGTAGTTCTCCGTGCTGAACATTAGAAATACTGTACTTGGGATCTGTGCTTGTAGAGTTTGTAACACATCCATTTACTTGGGCCCCCACTGTAGAGATAGGCATTAATTGATGGGGCTGTTGAATTTATAAGAGCTCTAGGTGACTCTACGAAGAGATCAGGGTTGAGAATTATTTTTTCAAAGACTTCTTGCTGTCTTCTACTTTATTTGGTAAGTTGAGTGATTTCCTCCCCCTTTTCTTTTATCAATTTTCTGGTAGGTACTGTCTCTTTATTTCCCTGGCAATTTTCTTTCTTTTATTGGATACAGAGAAAATTAGTATCATTTTGTTGGGCTGTGATTGTTTGGAAAAATAAAGTCACATGTGGGTTAAAATTATAATTGACTTAATTGGGAGGCAATGTCACTGGGGTCTGGGCCCATAACCTTATGTACCAGCTTCAGGGAGATGGCATATGATATGATTAAAAATATTATTGGACAATATAAATATAGTGTGTGTGTGTGTGTGTGTGTGTGTGTGTGTGTGTGTGTGTGTATCTCCACAAATCTGATTTCATTACTCATGAGAGGCTGTTCACAGAATCCCAGGACTAAAATGTGGCCATCTGTGCCAAGGTTTCTCTGCATACGCTTCATACTGGACTCAGGGCTAAGTTCATTCCCAAGCCTTAGAGCAGACTGCATAACGACGCTATGATGAAGGGCAGAGC
Organism: Ovis aries; assembly: GCF_016772045.2. NCBI lineage: Eukaryota > Metazoa > Chordata > Mammalia > Artiodactyla > Bovidae > Ovis > Ovis aries. The sequence continues at coordinate 90,887,274 of NC_056059.1, read as the reverse complement.
ACCTGAGTTCATAAACAAGGTAACACAGGGGATATGGGGCTAGCTGGGAAGCACTTTCATGAGAGAGAATCGTAAAACTGCTTGCAAGAGGTCTCTGCTAAAAAATATGGCTGTTGCTAGCATGGTTGTTGAACACATTTCAGGTTGAGCAGCAGCCTTTATGATCTGAGGCAGTAAATTCCCTTTATTAACATAAACAAGTCTCCTGAAAGGACAGAGTCAAGGAAGCTTCAGAATACAAGAGGTCTCTAGGTTAAAGGTTCTCCCCTGGACCCCAGATCATTATTTCTGGGTTTGTGCTGACTTTTTGTTTATAGATCCTTCCTAGCAATTTACATTCTGCTTTATAATATTTTTTTTCTATTTCATTGAACGCTTTCACTGTGTGTTGGCTCTTCATGTATGTTATTTTGTTTTCTTTCTTTCCATCACTAAGTCATGTCTGACTCTTGCAACCCCATGGATTGTAGCCTACCAGGTTCCTCTGAACTTGGTAAATGGGATTCTTCAGGCAAGAACACTAGAGTGGGTTGCCATTTCCTTTTCCAGGGGATCTTCCCGACCCAGGAATCAAACCCGGGTCTCCTGCATTGCAGGCAGATTCTTTACTGATTGAGCTATGCGGGAAGCCCTTTCCATTCCTGCCACCACTATTGCAGTCCAAGCTACCAGCCCTGCCTGTATTACTATAAAAGCCTCCAACTGCTCTCCCTGCCTCTTGTCTTCGAACCCACTAGTTCATTCTCTACATTCCACATTCCTGATCTTTCTAAAGCTTAATTTGATTAGATTACTCCTCTGCTTAAAAGCTCAATTATTCTTCACTACTCTTAGGATAAAATTTAAATCCCCAAGGGGTCTTATGAAGCATGTCCTCCCCATCCTCACCTGCCTCTGCCACTTCCTCTTCTCTCTCCTGATCCCTACCCTCTACCCTCTACCTACCAGTTGAGAGTGATCCACTAACATCCTGCATCAGAACTACCTTGAGAGACTTGTTAAGAAATGCAGATCTCTGCATTCTAACTAGTACTGGTTTGACCAGAACTCCAGGGGACTCCCAAGGGGAGTCTTTTAAGTGCCATCTGGAGAAACATCAGCCAGGCCATTGAAATTCCTGAGAGAGATGAAATGCAAGGCACCTGGACTGCAATGAGTGAACCTGTTCATTACCCAGAGTAGCCATCAGAGGATGATTTCAGAAGTCAGAGGGGTCTGGTTGGACAGAGATATTGCTGGCTCTCTGTGGCTATTGTGTCTGATATCACCACACTTAGAAATCTGAAAATCCTTTGAATACCCTTGAAAAGTCTCCTTTTAAAATGCAAGCTGTCTTAGACATGTAACTTGCAAAAAGGTCTTAAGTTAGACCTTCAGAGATCTAGGTAGAGTACAACGCAGAGGATGTAACTTAGGGTCGGATAACCCATGTAAGGCTTGAAGCTGTCTTCACTTTTCTTTTAAACTTGGGCAAGTTGTTTTAATCTCCTGATTAAGTTATAGTTTCCTCATCTGTGGAATGGCACTAATGGTTTTGAGAGGTTTAAATGAAGTGAAGAAATGTTTTGTAAACTGCTGATTGCCATCACTCAAGTTTATAGTTATTCTTCCTCTGGCTTTGGGTTAAGAAGAAGGTGAGTAATAGGCCCCAAAATGGGATACTTGGGATTCAGAAAGTATTCTGAAGTGGCTTTCAATGACATCATGGTATATCAAAATTTGTGGAATACAGCTTAGAGAGAGATTTACAAAACTAATATTGAAAATGTTTGTTCTTCAAAAGTAAACTCTTATGAAAATGAAAACACAAGGCACAGAATGGGAGATAATATCTGTTAAACATTTATCTGACAAAAACTTATATCTAGAGTATATTAGTAACTAAATAATAGGATGACAAGTGACCTAGTTAAAATGGGGAGAATATTTGAACATTTAACCAAGAAAATATATGGATGACTAGTAACCACATGAAAAGATGCTCAGCATAATTAGTTATTATGGAAATGCTCCTGAAACCACAATTGATATTACTACATGTACATGCATAATCACTCAATTGTGACCAACTCTTTGTGACCCCATGGACTGTAGCCCACCAGGGAGGTCCATGGGATTATCCCAGCAGATAACTCGGGTAGGTTACCATCTCCTTTAGATACTACTGCATACTTAACCACTAGAATGGCAAACAAAGTTTGATCATATCAAGTGTTGGCAAAGATATGGGCCACCCAGAACTCTTATCCACTGCTGGTGGGAATGCAAAATATTAGTACAAACACTTAGAAAAAAAGCTTGGCAGTACGGGAACCCACTTGGAACCCCAGAGTTGGTATACAGATTATTTTAAACTGAAAACATTTGGGATTCAACAGATGCAGAAAGAAGCCTGCTGGGAACTTTCTTTATCTGACTAAAATGGACACTTCTGAGAAATGAAGATTGCCATAAATTTCCTCTTTGGGGCAGCTTCTATTTCCAGGAGGGAGCCCAAGAATAAACCTTTCACAAATCCTTCCCTGGAGGACAATTATGATAGCAACTGGGGACAAGTAATGCTGGCATGATTTAATTCACCGAATAAAACAGGAATCCATAAAGCCACACTGATATAAATAAGTAAATAAAGAGATCTAAATGGAAAGTTTGATTAAAATAAGATAGTTACATAGTTTCAAAGTACCTCCCCACAAAATGAATTACAGAGGGAAAGAGGATAACCTCAGGGTAGAAAAGTCTGGCACACAACCCTTATCAGACGATCTAAGGGAACATCACCAACACCAGGACAAATCAAAAGTATGGGACACTTGGTGTGATGGAAAGTATTTCTGTGATTTTCCTGCCACTGGTGAGTAATCTGAATCTAATCATGTGGAAACATTAGACAAAGCAAATAAAGGGATGTTCTTTAAAAGAAAAACAAAAAACTTGCTTATAATATTTGAAAGTATCAAGGTCATGAAGTTAAAGGAAGACTGAAAAATCATGCCAGATTGTTAGAAACTAAAGGGACATGAAAAATACATGCAACACACAACTCTGCATGGGATCTTTTCCTATAAATGACTTACTGGGAAAATGGTGGAACTTGAATAGGATCTATAGATTAGGTGGTAGCAATGTATCAATGTTAATCTCCTGATTTTTTTTTTTGCTGTCTATTCTTTTTATTTTATTTTTAATTGAAGTATAGTTGATTTACTAGGTTGCTTTACTTTCAGGTGTACAACAAAATGACTCAGTAATACACAAATATACACATATTCTTTTTAAGATTCTTTTCCCTTATAGGTTATTACAAAATACTGAATGTAGTTTCCTGTGCTGTTCAGTAAATTTCCTTGTTGTTTATCTATTACATATATGGTAGTGTGTATATTAATCTCCAACTCCTAATTTCCTGGTTTTGATAGGTGTATTTTGGTTATATAGGCTAATTCTCTTGTTTGTAGAAAATGTGGTATTCAAGGATGATAAGCATCATATTGACAATTTACTTTAAAATGGTTCAGAAAAGTAAAGTTCTTTGTACTACACTTGCAACTTAAAAAAAAATAAATTTGGGATTGTTCAAAACAAAAATTTGAAAAATTTTATACCAAAGAATCCAATGGAAAAAAAAGAAAAATTTTATACAAAAGAAATCATCTTGTAGAGTAGATTAGTATAGGGCAAGAGAAGTCAGGACACCAGGTATGATGTTTTGCAGTAAACAATATACAAAGGACAGTTGTTTCAAACAGGATGGTAGCAATAGAAATGGAAAGATGTGGGGATAGTTTTAATACGCTTAGGAGCAACTGATAGCAGGTGGAGCTTGAAAGAAAGAGGTAATTCAAGTATGATTTCTAGGTTTGGGGACTAGACATCAGAGTGATTAGTGATGCCATTTTCTGAGATGGGGAAGACTGGTTTGGGAATGAAGCTAAGAGTTCTCCTCTAGCTATGTTAAATTGGAGAGTTTCACAAGATGTCCAAGCGAAGATGCTGAGTAAGCAGTTGGAAATACATGTATGGCACTTAGGGGAGAGAGTCACCAACACACACAGCTTCAGCCGTAGAACTGAATGTAATCACTGTTTAAAATAAGGTTCTTGGCTGAAAACATCCTCCAGTATTGTGTTGGCAATTCTGGGTACTACTTCTCATTTTATTCCTCCTCTCCCCTCCCTCCCTCCCTCTCTCTCCCCTCCCCCCCTCCCCCCTTTTTTTCTTTCTGTCTTTAGAACAGTAGTTTTTCCTTCAATGATACCCTTAACCTCAACATTTGAGATTTACTTTTTCAAACACATCTTTGCATTTTGACAGAAGGAAATGGGGAGGCTATTTGTTCCTTACTTTTATGTTATTAATAAATCCACAAATATGAATTTCCTGTGACTTGTGATCCTGAGAACTTAGGACTCTTGAAAGGGGACCATGAAAAATCTGTTCTATTGGTGACATTTCCACCCTTCTCTTATTACTTAGAGGCTTCAGTATGAGAAGTATATTTTAGAAATTCGTCTGGAAAGTAGTTTTTTTATTCTGCAATTTTGCCTTCAAATGAAGCTACAGTTCTCCTGGGCTGACATCATAACCATTTCCTCACCCTTGGTTGTAAAGGCCTCTAGGAGAAAATTATGTGATTGTACGTGTAAATCAGGCCAAGGGAAAAGATTGGCTATTTAGATTAAAAAACAATGTTTGCCCAGTGACTGTATTGCTTGTCCTTCATTCTAAAGTGCTTTTAGGAAAAGTGACTGTTAGATTTTTCTCATGTTGTATTTGCCTTTACTTATGGTATCTTGATTTGACTTTTTGAATAAGAACTTCACCAAGCTATCTATACCTAAAATACTGCCAGTTCACCCTTGCAGTAAGGAAATGGTGAGAAACCCATTCTTACCCCCTTTTCCAGAAGAATCAGCATCTCAAATCTCAAGTATGTTTTGACTTTGGAGTTAGATTGTTAAGGTTTAAACCTTGTGCAAACTCAATTAAAAACCTGTGTGATCTTGGGTAATTCACCTAAGTCCAGGTTCCTCATTTGTTAAAAAGGTATATTGTGAGGATCGAATAAGTAACTCTTGGAAAATTCTTACACAGAGCTGATTCATGGTAGGTACTCTGTCCTTATTATTATTCACCATACTGTTCTAAAACCACCCTCTTTGAAGGGCCAGATTCTGACCATGTCATGGTTAGAACTTTTTCTAAGCTCCTGTAGCATCTTTTTTTAAAACGACTGAACCGACTTAGCAGCAGCAGCAGCAGCAGCAGCAGAAGCAGCATTTGGCCACACCAGGTCTTAATTGCAGCACAGGCAATCTTAGTTATGGCATGCGGACTTTGTGGCCTGTGGGATCTAGTCCCCTGATCAGGGATCAAACTTGGACCCCCTGCGATGGGAGAGCAGAGACTTAACCACTGAACTGCCAGGGAAGTCCCTCCCATAGCCTCTTCTCGAGACTTCTGCTATCATTCTTACCATGTGGTATTAGAGGCAGGGCTGGCCTGCAGCCAGGGTGCCTATGTGTACTGGCCAACATCTCTCTGACTGGTTAGTGTTGTAGTTAGTTGAAGTTAGTTATGTATTTTGACTATTTCCCTGATTATAGATGTTACATTTCTGTCTTCCCTGTTGACTGAGAGCTCCCAAGGGCAAGGTTTGGGCCTTATTGACTCCCAGTGCCTAAGAACATGCTTGGATTCTATATACTGCTACTGCTACTGCTACTGCTAAGCCACTTCAGTCATGTCCGACTCTGTGCGACCCCATAGACGGCAGCCCACCAGGCTCCCGCATCCCTGGGATTCTCCAGGCAAGAACACTGGAGTGGGTTGCCATTTCCTTCTCCAATGCATGAAAGTGAAAAGTGAAAGTGAAATAACTCTTTGTTAAATCAAAAGAACTGGTGGGACCTTGAGTTACCATAGTGGACTTGAGGTGTTATAGGAAAGCTAGGTACTCTGTGAGTGGGACCATCAAAACAAATAATGTGGAGGAGCCGCATCTAGGGAAGAACGTGGCCGTGAGCCCCATTTCAAGTCAGATCTGTTTGGAGTGCCCCCAGCCATGTCGTGCTCCAGCCTGTGGCATGTTCCCATCAGCTTTAGCCAGAGTCAGGACATTCACTCTCAGACGATTGGAGGGTCATTTGGGAAGCATTTACTGCTTGTCTCCACCGAGGTGTTTAGCAGCGCCAACTGGCCTCCAGCTGCTGCTGAGCAACCTGTGCCCTGTTGTCACATGCACTTTTCTTGCCTCTATTCCCACCTCCCTGCCTCTATCCACCTTCCACACGTCATGGCTAATTTAAGGGCTACCGACAGCATGCAGGCTCATCTTCTAACGTGCCAGCATAGCTGGAGGAGAGTAGAGATTCTGAGGTGGTTTTCAAAACATACATGAGGGAGACTTCCCTGGCAAACATCTGCCTTGCAATGCAGGGGACTTGGGTTCGATCCCTGGTCAGGGAACTAATAAGCTGCAGGGCAACGAAGCTCACGTGCCTCAACTACTGAGCTCTTATGCTCTGAAGCCCACGTGCCGCAACTGGAGCCTGTGTGCCACATGGAAAGATCTGGCTTGATGCAACGAAGACCTGATGCAGCCAAAATCAGTTAATCAATCAATCATAATTGAGGAAGGAATAAAAAGTTTCCAGCTTGTTCAACTAGTTGAAAAAATGTTCCATACAGTCTTTTAATACTGAGAGGCCTACACATATAATAAAATAATCTTTTCAATTCCACTGTTCTGTGGTTGGGGTTGTGTTGCATAGCTTCTAGGCCAGAAACATCTTAGCAGTGCTTTTCATTTTGAGGGTATGGAGGTGGGGTCTAAGCCCAAATCCAGTCATATGTATGATGAGGGTAGCTATAATTAGTAACCCCAAGAAGACACAGTAAAAACTGATTCATATCTGAAATGAAAGTGAAGGCTCCACTGATCATACAAACTAATAACAGGAGCCTGAGGGTGGGCACAGTGCCAGGAGGAGCTTTGTGAGTCTCCTCTGAACCCTAGGACTCACTTCAGAAAACAACAACATTATCACCATGATAATGAAAACACCTAAGACCACACAAATAAGGTGCAAAGCAAGACAAAATTTGTGTGTGTGTGTATAAAATAAACAGAGAAATGGAAAGAGGAAGAGACAAAGAGAAATATAAATCCTTAAAGTAATTTTTTCTCCCTGGGAAAGGACACTGAATGAATGGAAGGAAGTTTGGTCCAGAAATTAGGAGACTTGGGTTTGGGCCTGAGCCCGCAGCTTATCTGCCTGAACCCTGGCTCCATCAGCTGGGAAGACTCCACGGGGTGACTGTGAGGTGATAACTAACAGACGGTGATGTTGTAGGCCTCGACACACTGTCTTAGGCTGGCTGTCTACTCAAAGCTATTTCTATCATGACTAAAGCACATGCCAAGTCTCCTGGCTGCTGGATCATAACAAAAAGGTATAATCATGTTGCTAAGATTATACGCCAGTAATTATCTCTTAAAAGGAGATTGATAAGAGAATTAACTCAGCACTCTAAGAACAACCTGGGAACATTTTAGAAAATAAACACTGTAAGATGCCCCATGGTAAAAATTTAATAGTAGACATTAAAATTTACCTTTCCTCCCTCTCTCCCTTTTCCCCTTTCTTTCTTTCTCTTTCTTCCTTCCTCCCTCTAGTCCTTCCATCTCAGGTCACACTCTCTAACTCACCTCTTTAAACAACAATCAAATACCATCCCCATAAGATACATGCCAGGCTCTGGGAAGACTACCAAATAAATAGGAGTGATCCCTGTCCTCAAGAAGCTTACTGTCTACTCCAGGAAGCATTAAAACTGTCCCTCGGCAGTGTATTGGTAAGATAACATCAGAGCCAGGGCACAACATAATCATGCTTTGCCTATACTGCTCTTTCCCCGATAAATGCCATGCCCTTTCCTTATTAGATGGTGGATTCCTTACAGGTCAGCTTAAGCAGTCAGTCAGTCAGTTCAGTCAGTTCAGTCATTCAGTTGTGTCCAGCTCTTTGCGACCCCATGAATCGCAGCACACCAGGCCTCCCTGTCCATCACCAACTCCTGGAATTTACCCAAACTCATGTCCATCGAGTCGGTGATGCCATCCAGCCATCTCATTCTCTGTCGTCCCCTTCTCCTCCTGCCCCCAATCCCTCCCAGCATCAGAGTCTTTTCCAATGAGTCAGCTCTTCTCATGAGGTGGCCAAAGTACTGGAGTTTCAGCTTTAGCATCAATCCTTCCAATGAACACCCAGGACTGATCTCCTTTAGGATGGACTGGTTGGATCTCCTTGCAGTCCAAGGGACTCTCAAGAGTCTTCTCCAACACCACAGTTCAAAAGCATCAATTCTCTGGCTTTCTTCACAGTCCAACTCTCACATCCATACATGACCACAGGAAAAACCGTAGCCTTGACTAGACAGCTTTGTTGGCAAAGTAATGTCTCTGCTTTTGAATTTGCTATCTAGGTTGGTCATAACTTTCCTTCCAAGGAGTAAAGTGTCATTTAATTTCATGGCTGTAGTCACCATCTGCAGTGATTTTGGAGCCCCCCAAAATAAAGTCTTACACTGTTTCTACTGTTTTCCCATCTATTTGCCATGAACTGATGGGACCAGATGCCATGAACTGATGGGACCAGCTGCCATGATCTTCGTTTTCTGAATGTTGAGCTTTAAGCCAACTTTTTCACTCTCCTCTTTCACTTTCATCAAGAGGCTTTTGAGTTCCTCTTCACTTTCTGCCATAAGGGTGGTGTCACCTGCATATCTGAGGTTATTGATATTTCTCCTGGCAGTCTTGATTCCAGCTTGTGTTTCCTCCAGCCCAGTGTTTCTCATGATGTACTCTGCATAGAAATTAAATAAGCAGGGTGACAATATACAACCTTGATGTACTCCTTTTCCTATTTGGAACCAGTCTGTTGTTCCATGTCAGTTCTAACTGTTGCTTCCTGACCTGCATACAGGTTTCTCAAGAGGCAGGTCAGGTGGTCTGGTATTCCCATCTCTTTCAGAATTTTCCACAGTTTATTGTGATCCACACAGTCAAAGGCTTTGGCATAATCAATAAAGCAGAAATAGATGTTTTTCTGGAACTCTCTTGCTTTTCCCATGATCCAGCAGATGTTGGCAATTTGATCTCTGGTTCCTGTGCCTTTTCTAAAACCAGCTTGAACATCTGGAAATTCACGGTTCACTTATTGCTGAAGCCTGGCTTGGAGAATTTGGGGCATTACTTTACAGTGGTCTCTCTGAAATGTCTTCACGGCTCACCCAGAGTTAATTAGCAACCTCTTTCTCTTTATTTCTGTGGTACTTGGGGTCACAAAGATCCAGATTCAAATGTGGGCTTTGCCCTTTAGCAGCTATTTTACCTGTGTTTTGACCTTACATGGGTAAGTTACTTGACCTCTTGATCATCAGTTACATTATCTATAAAATGAAGGTAATAATACTCCCCTCCAGGTGGCGGCACTGTGAAGGTTAAATGAACTAATATAATGTGGACACCTAGAACCGTTGGTCATCCTTAAAACATGGGTTCAATGAATAAATGATAACATGTATAATTCACTCTGTTAAAAATATTTGTAAAGCTTGACTTCCACACTAGCTCAATGTCTTGCTTCCTACCTGCATCTCTGAAGCTTTGTGCATAGAACACTTTTCATAAATATTTGAGGAATAAACTAATGAAAGAATGGATGAAAGTGATCATAGTAGTCAAGTAAAAGAGATGACAGAGTTAACGTACCACTATGTTCATGATTAAATTATAGTCCTGTGAACTCATTAACAAAGCGGGAGTGTAACGGGAGCAAGTAATTGATTTTGTTAGAAAACATAAAGCAAATGTCTATGACCCAGCAATGCTGCTGATAGAGCAGCCTGATGTTTTTGACAGCTGGAGCGAGTTAGCTTCAAGCTGGGTATCTCATGGGCCTGTGCAGCTGCCACAGTATTTGGGTGAAGAAAGTAGTATTTCCAAAACATGACACCTTGTCATGTTGCCAGCTTGTTTTCTCTCCTAATGACAGAATATTTTAATGTTTCAGGATGAAAGTACTCCTCCTGTTATAATATGTTTATAATAGATTAAGATGATCTGTACAAATGTGCTCATCATAATTACAGTGACTTTGAGATTGTGATTTCCTCTATTAATTATTCTTTGGTGGTTTAGCAGGGCAAGAGTTCAAGACATCAAAGATTGCTTTGGTTTTATGTATTACCCCCCCCCCTTCTTTTTATATCCTAAGAGTAACCATTTATTAAATGGATATATACCAAGGTGAAAATACCCTCATTTTCAGAGCTAGCATTATATTAATAATTTCTCCCAGGGTGGGAACAACCTTTGATTAGGAAAAAAAAAAATCTTGATAAATCACCTGGGGGCAAAGTGAGATCCTGTAAGTATGGGATGGCAGGAGCTAAAGAAACAAAAAGACAGCAGGATTGGACAGGAATTGGCGAGAGAGACAAGAAAAGGGGTGCAGAAGGATGGAGAGAGGAGGGCTGAACAACAGGGCAGGAGGCTAGAGCCCAGGCTGTGGAAACTGCCCAGGGACTTACAGAAACAGAATTGTTTGAACTGCAAGCTGTTTTTACTACAGGGCTGTCAAGCCTATCTCTGGAAGCCTTCAAAAATTCTTGGGGTGGAAATCATGGGCAGTCGGAGTCCACTTCTGGGTTGATAAACCCAAACAGGGAGATGGTGAGCAGAAAATGAGAGCCAGAGGGAACTTGGCAGAGAAATGTCCCTGGCTCCCCCTGCCCTGTCCCACCACCTGGGTTTTACAGGAGTCCTGGAGAGAGGTTCAGACTTCCCACATTTCTCTGAACAGAAAATCTTATCTGGACTTTAAGGGAAGGGTGAGTAAAGAAGCAGCTAAGAGTGTGAGTTCAAATCTCTGTCACAGTTCTATATTACCTGAAGAAAGTTACTTAGTTTTTATGTCTCATTTGTAAAATGAGGCAAATCATGATAATAGCAGCTACTTCTCAGGGAGAATTAAATTAGGTAAAACTAGTAGAGTGCTGAGAACCACCCCTGGCACATAGCAAGTATTTCATAAACGTTAAGTAGTAGTTTAGTTATTGTATATGTGAAAACTATCCATTTGTGTTGTGTTTCTGGTCAAAATTATCCCTTCACTTAGAAGATTCAGGCAGTGAACCCTGCCAGGACTTAGCCCTTCCAAGGCAGTGATGGGCCTCAGTTTTCTCAGTTCTTGGCAGAGTCTTTGCACTTTACTATGTTTTCAGGGTGGCAACACACAGGCGTAATATGCAGAAAATGTCTTCCTTCCTAAGGCTAGTGGGTCTATGGCTTACCAACACATGGTTCCCAACATTAAAAAAAAATTTATTTATTTATCTGGCTGCACTGAGTCTTCACTGAGGCATGTGGGATATTTGTTGTGCCATGAGGGATCTTTCCTTGTGGTGCACCGACTTGCTAGTTGCAGATCACGTGCTCCAGAGGGCACAGGCTTGGTTAACTGCAGCGTGCAGGCTTTAGTTTCTTTGTGGCATGTGGGATCTTAGTTCCTTGACCAGGGATTGAACTATGTCCTGTGCACTGCAAGGCGATTTTTTTTTTCACTTTTTAGTCACATATACTTTAGTTTTTTCCCCATACTTTAGACATTTTATCTTGGGGTATAGCCGATTAACAATATTGTGGTAGTTTCAGGTGAAGAGTAAAGAGACTCAGCCATACACATACATTATCCATTCTCCCCCAACAACCCCTCCCATCCAGGCTGGAACTTAACATTGAGTGGAGTTCCGTGTGCTGTGCAATAGGTCCTTGTTGGCTATCCTTTTTAAATAGAGCAGTTTGTACCTGACCTTTCCAAAGTCCCTAACTATCCATCCCCCCCAGCAACCATAAGTTCATTTGCTAAGTCTGCAAATTTCTTCCAGGTTTGTAAGTAAGTTCATTTGTATCATTTCTTTTTAGATTCCACTTATAAGGGATGTTATACAATATTCTTCCTTCTCTGTCTGACTTCACCAGTATGACACTCTCTAGGTCCCTCCATACTGCTGCAAATGACGTTATTTCATTCTTTTTAATGGCTGAGTAATAGTCCATTGTATATATGTACCACATCTTTATCCATTCCTCTGTCAATGGACATGTAGCTTGCTCCCATGTCTTGGTTATTGTAAACAGTGCTGCAATGAACACTGGGGTGCATATATCCTTTTGGATCATGTTTTTTTTTCTGGATATATGCCCAGGAGTAGGACTGCAGGGTCATATGGTAGCTCTATTTTTAGTTTTTTAAGGACCCTCCATACTGTTATCCATAGTGGCTGCACCAGCTTACATTCCCATCTGTAAGGCAAATTCTTAACCATTGGACCACCACAGAAGTTCCAGTTCCCAAATTCTTAATGGTGACAATAATGTTTTGAAAATGTGCCTGGACCATCATAGTAATTTTAGAGGTTACAAAAGGCTATGCACACCAACCCTGTGAAAAAAGACACTCTTATCCTCATGTTGCAAATGAGAAACTGTGACTCAGAAAGGCAGGTAATTTACATCACCAGATTCAAGGTGGCTGCAAATTGGAGTCCAGGTGTTTGGACTTATTTTTCATTGATTTGGGGGACTATGAAGGGATGTTATTTATCATCTAAAGTGGCTCTAATATGTGCAAACTCCTTCCCAGAATGAGAAAAACAGGAGGATAGTTTTGAACTTATTTTACATATCAAAGGAGTAAGTTCTCCCTGTTTAAGATCAGAAGTTTATGCCTGAGTTAAATGCAAACTTCCAGTGCTGCTCTTATATTTCCTTCATTTGAATTCTCTTTGGAATTTGTGATTTGCTATAGTCAGTCAACTAATTTATGAAAAGAAAATCATAGACTCCATCCTTGAAGCAGTTCTAGCAGGGTTTCCTTTATGTACCAAAATACACAGTTCCCTAGAACTTTCCAACTCCCCTCTTCTCATAGCCCAAAATATCACCCCAACCCTTGTGCCAGAATGCATATTCTTTCCAGTTTAAAAGAGAGATGCTGCTGGCTGCTTCAGTGACTCTATGTCCTCTGCCGTCTATTTTTATCTTGTTTATGTGATCATGAGATAACAGACTATGATCTAAAATGCCTTAAAAGACAATATATTTGGGGAGGAAGGGCTGGTGTATGATAGGAAAGAAGGGCAGGCGAAGGAGAAAAGGGGCCCCAGTGAGGATACTAACTTTAGCTGGGGAAGAAGCCTGATTGGAGAAGAAACTAGAAACTCGCTTTATAAAATCTCACTTTAAGTATCTGTTAAGAAAACTGAAACTGAGACTTCAAAAACTCAAGTGGAGCTAGAAACTCAGGGCTAAAATAAGTGTCTGTTGGAATAATTGTCTAACACTTGTACAGTGTAGAGGAGAACGCTATGCTAGGGAGGATGGCTGTTCAGTAATTATAATGCCTTTTCCCTGGTGATCTGAGCAGGTTAGAACACCTTTGTTTGATATGTCTATGGATACCCCCGCTGTATGTTTTTTGTTTCAGTTTTTATGGAAGTTTTTCCATCACTTCACTTTCAATCTGTGTGTGTCTTTAGACCTGAGTCTCTTGCAGGTGGCATATGGATGGGTCTCATTTTTTTGGTCCATTTAGCCACTCTGCCTTTTGATTGTAACATGTATTTTATTTACAATAAAATTATTATTGATAGGTATTGACTGAATGATTCCCTCTATTTTGTCTTCCAGATTGCTGATCAGTTCTTCTGTATCATCTGATCTGCTGTTGATTCCCTCTAGTGTTCAGGTGATCTTAACAAGGAAAACAGTGGAAACAGTGTCAGACTTTATTTTGGGGGGCTCCAAAATCACTGCAGATGGTGACTGCAGCCATGAAATTAAATGACACTTACTCCTTGGAAGAAAAGTTATGACCAACCTAGATAGCATATTCAAAAGCAGAGACCTTACTTTGCCAACAAAGGTCTGTCTAGTCAAGGCTATAGTTTTCCCAGTGGTCATGTATGGATGTGAGAGTTGGACTGTGAAGAAGGCTGAGCGCCAAAGAATTGATGCTTTTGAACTGTGGTGTTGGAGAAGACTCTTGAGAGTCCCTTGGACTGCAAGGAGATCCAACCAGTCCATCCTAAAGGAGATCAGCCCTGGGATTTCTTTGGAAGGAATGATGCTAAAGCTGAAACTCCAGTACTTTGGCCACCTCATGAGAAGAGTTGACTCACTGGAAAAGACTCTGATGCTGGGAGGGATTGGGGGCAGAAGGAGAAGGGGACAGCAGAGGATGAGATGGCTGGATGGCATCACAGACTTTATGGACGTGAGTCTGAGTGACCTCTGGGAGTTGGTGATGGACAGGGAGGCCTGGTGTGCTGCGATTCATGGGGTCGCAAAGAGTCGGACACGACTGAGCGACTGAACTGAACTGAACTGAAGGTGGCATTTCCACACACTGGGGAGTCTGGAAACATACAGGCTTAAAGATAGTGAGGATGTGTGTGTGTGTGTGTGTGTGTGTGTGTGTGTGTGTGTGTGTGTGTGTGTGGTGGGCTGGTTCACAGAGGGAGTAGAGGTGGGAAAGTGTCAGAGAGTCCTGGTCAAGGGGAAGTTCTGGGAAGTGGGCAATCCCAGAGAGCATTTAACTTCTATGAAGGACAGGTTACTTAAAAAAATACATGTGTAAATTCACTTTGTGTTTTCATTTAACACCTTCCCTGGGTTTCTCTCCACATATTAATGTGGGGAAATGAGACACTAATGGATAGGTTTTCTTGTTGTTGTTGTGTAGCTATAAAAGATATATCTTCTACCTTTGACTTTGCAAACTGACTTTTATCACCCTGCTTTACTATCCCAACTGAAAGAGGGAGAAGAAAGAAGAATGACCCCAGAACAGAATGCTGTTCTCCCAACTCTTGATTTCAGCAGTGCAGAAATTGTTTAATGAATTAGGGTTTTTAGATTAAACTGAATCTATTTCCATCACTCTGAATATGTAACTAATGATGCCAATGCCTTTTGAACAAAGAAAGATGGCAATATCTAGTAATACTAATTAATAATGTATAGATTTCAAATGTGCTCTACTAAAGCTTTCAAATCAAGTCTAAAGGATGCTAAGGGTCTTCAAAAGCAATTAGGGGAAAAACATATCAAGTTGACCTTTGCCATCTTCATTAATGAATACTTATTGAATATCTACATATCTTGCTTGGTGTTGAAAAAGAAAAAGAATCTGGAATTTCATGATAGTTGATGAAATACTTGTGAGTTCAATGACAAGGTGAAAAAGGGATAAATGAAGCATTTGAAAAATTTTAGAATTTATTGAGGAGGTCTCATTAATAGCATTCTGAAAATATGTTCCTGGAACTATTGGATTATGCTTCTGAAGTATCAGTTTATTCCTTTAAAAAGAAAGACAGTTAAACCATGGCAGAATCTTTGGTTAGTATTTGAATGTCAGCAACTCTCTCTTCCTCTCACTACTCTCTATAACTCAATTCAATTCACTTTATTATATGTATCATGGGGTAAAGTCCAGTGCTAGACTTTGCTGGGGAGATAGAAATTAATAAGGTAAGGTCATTTACTCAAAGAAAAGATCTAGTGGTTAAGAGACTTGGATCCTGAGAAGTCTGACTCCTGGCCGGAAAAACCAATGTGTGTTTTTTGGGTCCAATCTTAAGGCAATCACCAAGGCTCTACCTGACAGGTTTCACCTGTGCACAGCCCGTGCGAAACAGTTTCTCTGAAGGGAGATGCTGTCAAAGCTTCAGTTCCCTCTGGCTGGTCATGTTCTTTGCATCTGTGCATTCCTGACCCAGGTACCTTCAGTCCAAGGTCTCTTTACTTGTGGACTTGGTCTGAGATCTTCTTCAGATGCCTCTGCGAAGGTCTCTTTATGGGTGGGGTAGGAGGAGGGAGAAACCTTGAAGACACTTTTCCCTTACTCTGACTCAGTACTCATTACGTCCATATCCCCAGCTCTTCCCACCTCTGCCCAGGCCCCAGGAGTCTTTTGTTTGGGGTCCCCGAACAGTAAGACCACCTCCAGATCTGTACTAATTTCCCTGACTCTTGAGCAGTGTGCCATTTCAGGGGAGGAGGAACAGGGGGCACTCTATGCTTTCTCTGGCTTGAGCCTCTTGTACTATTTGTGGTAGTGAGCAATTAAAGACTCACTGCCACTTCCATTCTTGCTTGATGGTTTAACTGGCCACTTTGACACCTGAAAGCTTCGCTGAGCTCCTGACATGTCCTGGTCCAGGTTCCATCACTTCCTAGTTGTGTAAGATTGGGCAAGTCACCAAACTTTCCCAACCTTCATTACATACTCTGTTTGTGCGCTCAATTGTGTCCAACTTTGCAGCTTCATGGACTATAGCCTGCCAGGCTCCTCTGTCCATGGAATTTTCCAGGCAAAAACACTGGAGTAGGTTGCCATTTCCTACTCCAGAGGATGTTCTCGGCCTAGGGTTGAACCTGAATCTCCTGCCTCTCCTGCATTGGCAGGCAAATTCTTTACCACTGCACCACCTGGGAAGCCTCCCAACTTTCATTACCCTGCTGCAAAATGAATGCAGTATTATAACAGTATGCTCCAGAGGGTTTTGGGGAAGATTGCATGAGATGATGCATGTGGTTTGCATTTAGTGAAGTTTTAAATAAATATTCTTGTAATATATGCTGCTATGTAATAATATATAATAATATTGACAGAAACTTGACAACTTTCTGAAAAGATTGACTGGTGAACAGTCATTCTTCACATGCCTTGCACCCCTGCTCTGTACCAAGCCCTGGTTCTAAAGAGACATAATGCACTGTGTCCTCTTGGCCCTCAAAGAAGCTTGGAATCTGGAGGAAAAGATAGATTTTCAGCCAATGGCAGTTGGAAATGAGGCACATACAAGATGATATAGGAGCTTGGGGATAAAGGTAGTTCATTGGTGAGGCTGGCTGTTTGGCTGAAAGAAATAGAAACTCAACTCAAATTGTCTTAAGTAATTTGAAAATTTATTGTACATGACTATGTTGAAAGACTGCTGCCCAAGGATGCCATCAACGACCCAGATTCTATCTTTCTGCTCTAACAGTGGTGGCTTAATTCTCACAGTGTTTAGTAAGGAGACACAATATCCCAGCACATCCAAATATGACAATGTATAGAAGAACAAGAAAAAATATTTCTTTCTTTGTTTTTTTTTTTCAGGAGCAAAGAATTTTTTTCTGGAAGTCCACTAGCTGACTTCTCTCATCTCATTGGCCAGACATGGGGTTATGTGCCTATCCTCTATAAATCACTGCCAAGAAGAATGAAATTACCCTTGGAATCTGGAGCAGGGATGCGATGAGCCTCTCTTGAAGTACGTGGATGTGTGGGAAAGTGTTATGCTAAAATGAAGGTTTTGTTAGAATTAGGGACAGGATGCACATTTGCAGGAACCAGCCATGCTCAGTTTTGTTGTTGTTCAGCCGCTCAGTCATGTCTGACTCTTTGTGATCCCATGGACTGCAGCACGCCAGGCTTCCCTGTCCTCTATCTCCCAGAGTTTGCTCAAACTCATGTCCATTGAGTCAGCGATGCCATCCAACCATCTCATCCTCTGTTGCCCCCTTCTCTCCTATAGGCACCCAAATGTGCATGAAAGAGTCAAGGAAAGCTTACATATGAGCCAGTGCCCTGAGCTGAGACCGAAAGATGTAAATTTTGACAGATGGATGACAAGAATGGGTGTTTTGGTGGTGGAGGGTATACCAAACAGAGGGAAGAGTAAGTGCAAAGACAAGGAACCATAAAACAGCATGGGTCTTTTACTTGCTTCCAAGATGGAATCACAGACACTAGATTTACTCTTCCACCTGGACCAACCAATAAAACTAGGGAAAATATATAGAACAACAGTTTTCAAGACACAGAACAAGGGGCAATAAAGGACAGTGATCCATGAGAGATGGGAAACTAACAAGTCAGTCATGCAATTGTTTCAGCTTACTGATATAAAAGTTTCCAGGTCAAGGTATAAGGAAGATGTGAGATTATAGAGAAAATATGTTTATGTTTCTACACAGTTAAGGATTTCTTAGCAAATTTTACTTAACTTGGAATATATTCTGAGAGCTAGTCTTAGAAGTTAATTTACAACTGTATAGAGAACTCCAGAGAGATTTACCTACTGCGAGAGATATGTGTTTACATTTCAAGAGGGGATGGAACTTAGAATTTGGATACATCTCTGAGTTGTAAATCTGGAGACATAGGGATTATTTTTTCCCTGGAGAGATTTATTTACATTCCAAAGGGTTAGAGCAAGACTTAGGAGATTCTCAGGTGTGGAAGGGGAGGCAGTTGCCTCTTTCTCTTGTATGCAAGAACAGGCAACTTGTTTTCTGCGTTCTTCACTTATGAGTTGAGCTTGTCATCCACATACCACAAATGTTTATATCTGGTTCTCATCAAGTTACTTTGGAGGCATGGGGGAGGGACATTGCACTATTACTCTACTGATTTTGCTGTGAATATAATAAGAAATCCATCTCTGATTCAAAAACATCAGTGTGCATGAAGGAAAAAATTAGTTAAAGTGAATATTAAAACCATCACTGACAGGGAACCCAGGCAGAGTTTGGCAGATTCCTAAACTGAAGAGATGGAGCTGTGAGCTTGGGGAGACCAAGGCAGCTAGAGTTTGCAAGACAAAATAATAGAAGGAATTGCTACACATAGGGAGAACCCTGGAGATTTGCAGAAGTTTTCTTTGAATAATCAGCAGATTAGTTATCAATGCATGTGTGTAAGAAAACTGCTCAAGGTGGGTGGGTGAAGTTGTTCAGTCACGTCCGACTTTGCGACCCCATGGACTGTAGCCTACCAGGTTCCACCATCCATGGAATTTTCCAGGCAAGAATAGTGGAGTGGGTTGCCATTTCCTTCTCCAGGAGATCTTCCTGACCCAGGGATTGAACCTGAGTCTCCTGCATTGTAGGCAGATGCTTTACCATCTGAACCAGGAGGGAAGTCTTAAGTCCCACTCAAGGTTGGTAGAGGAGGAAAATTTTTAAAAGGATTAGGAAATAGTCCCTGGCATTAACACAGTTCTAGAAATGTTTTTTATTCTCATAAGCCAAACTGGCAAGTTTATAGTTTATGGGTGATTGTGTAGAAAACTCAGTAGCAGGGATTAATTAACCCTAGATGGGACTACCAGTTGGGATCTGCATAGCAAATCATAAAAGCAACACTCAATGAAGACAAACTATTTCTGAGTCACTAAACTGCATCCTGGGCAAAATTCACAAATATTTATATGAGTACAAAAATACTCAGCACCCAGCAAGTTAAAATTCACAATGTCTGTCATTAAAACAAAGATTATCAGGCATACAAAGAAGCAGGAAAACATGACCTGTGACAAGGAAGATATTAATCAATCAAAACCAGTCTGCAACTGACACAGATGTTAGAATTAGCAAACAAGTACATTTAAATAGTTACAGTTATTCCGTATGTTCAAACAGTTAAAAAGAGAAATGGAAGACATAAGAAAGACCCAAACTGAACTTCTAGAGATCAAAACTATAAAGCTTGGGATAAAAATCACAGTGTATTTAATGGCAAATTATACATGAGAAAAGATAAGTAAACTTGAAGACGCAAAAATAGAAACTATCCAAAATGAAGCCAGATAGGAAAAAAAATGTTTTAAATGCAAAGAGCATCAGTAGCTACGAGAGAACTTCAAGTGGTTAATACACATGAAGTTGGAGTCTCACAGGAGAGAAGGGATTGGGGGATGGGGACAAAAATACTCATATTTGAAGAGATAGTTGCTGAAAAGTTCCCAAATTTAATAAAAACTGTAAATGAAATCTGAGTGCAAGAGATATGAAGAAAGCCACATGAAGGCACATCATCATCAAGCTGCTGGGGCTTCCCTTGTGGTTCAGTGGTTAAGACTCCCCACTTCCACTGCAGGGGGCAGAGGTTCGATCCCTGGTAGGGGAACTAAGATCCTGCAAGCCAGGATGTCCAGGAAAAAAAAAAATCAGATTGCTCAAACCAGTGATAAAGGCAAAATCTTGAAAGCAGACAGAGAAAAAGGACTTGTTAAATATAGAGGAACAAAGGTAAGAGTGGCAGCAGGTTACTTGTCAGAAACAATGAAGGAACATGGTATTAGTATACCTAGCGAATTACAACAACTGGTGTTGCTAGTGCTTAAGGCTGGAGAAGGCAATGGCACCCCACTCCAGTACTCTTGTCTGGAAAATCCCATGGGCGGAGGAGCCTGGTAGGCTGCAGTCCATGGGGTCGCTGAGAGTCGGACACGACTGAGTGAATTCACTTTCACTTTCATGCACTGGAGAAGGAAATGGCAACTCACTCCAGTGTTCTTGCCTGGAGAATCCCAGGGACAGGGGAGGCTGGTGGGCTGCCGTCTATGGGGTCGCACAGAGTCGGGCACGACTGAAGCGACTTAGCAGCAGCAGCAGCAGCAGCAGCAGCAGTGCTTAAGGCATGGGAGGGCATGAGGCAATGAGGAGGAGACTGTGGCAAGAGATATGTCTGCTTTGGTTTGCTGAGATCAGATGATAAAAAGTGTTAGCATGCCCTATTGCAGCTACTAGAATTTATCCTGGAGGTTATAGGGAGCCATTACAGAATTTTGGGCAGGAAAATGTCATCAGACTTGAATGTGAGATCACTCTTATGGCATCGATTGCATGGATGTATTAATAAATGGATGAATGAATGAAAGAAGATGGTTTGGAAGATTGAAAGACTGGAGGAAGGGAGTGCAACCACATGGAAGTTACTGTATTTGTTTCATTAATTCATTTGTTTAAGATGTATTTGTTAAGCCCTCCCATATCTCAGACTTTAAGCCAGCTCCTTAAGATACCAGAGCAAGCAAAGTAACTATCTATATAAAAGGCATACTACTCTGTATTAATATGTTGTAGACATCTTTTCATGTCAGTAAAAGTACAGTTGCCCCCTTATCTGTGGCTTCATTTTCCACAATTTCAATTACCCTTGGCCAACTGCAGTACAAAAATATTCAATAGCAGATTGCAGAAATAAGCAATGTATCAGTTTTAATTTGTGCACTGTTCTAATTAGTGTGTGATGAAATCTCTCATCATCTGGTTTTGTCCTGCCTGGGTCATGAATCATCCCTTTGTCCAGTGTATCCCACACAGTAGTCACTTAGTGGGTTATCAAGTCGACTGCCTTGGTATCAGAGTTCTTGTATTCAAGTCACTCTTATTTTACTTAGTAAAGATGGTAAAATCAGTGTTACTAAGAGTAGTAACACTGGCAATTTATATGAGCCAAAGAGTAGTCTTAATGTGTTTCCTGTAAGTGAAAAGGTGAAAGTTCTTGACTTAAAAAGTAAAGAAAAAAAATCATATACTGAATTTGCTATCATAGGAACAAATCAACCTTTGAAATTGTGAAGAAAGAAAAAGAAATTTGTGCTAGTTTTGCCATAGCACCTCAAGTTGCAAAAGTTGTGGCCACAGTGCAGGATAAGTGCTTAGTGAAGACGAAAAAGGCATTACATTTGTACAACAAGGTATTTTGAGACAGAAGGAGAGAGAGAAGGATCATATTCACAGAACTTTTATTACAGTATATTTTGTTGTTCTGTTTTATTGGTGTTGCTAATCTAGTGCTGTGTCTAACATAAATTAAACTTTATCATATGTATGTATATATAGAAAATACATAGTATACATATATGTATATGTATAGGGTATGGTTTGGGTTTGGTTTCAGGCATTGACTGGGATTGGAATTTATCCCTTGTGGAAAGCAGGGGACTGTCATAGACAGTTTTTGTTTTTTATAACAGCTGCATAGTATTCATTCATTCATTTGTCACATTTTACTGAGTGTCTTCTATGTGTTTGGTTTTTAGGCAAAGCATCTATATATAGGGTTTGGTTTCAGGAACTGACTGGGATTGGAATAGGGTTTGGTTTCAGGCATTGACTGGGATTGGAATTTATCCCTTGTGGAAAGCAGGGGACTATCATAGACAGTTTTTATTTTTATAACAGCTGCATAGTATTCATTCATTTATTTGTCAAATTTTACTGTCTTCTATGTGTTTGGTTTTTGGGCAAAGCATCTAAGATACAACAATGAATTTAAAAACTCAGTGCATTCATGAAGCTAATATCCTGGGTAGGGGTGAGAACACACACACATATATAGGAATGTCACAGAGATCATCCTTTGGTGTGCTGCCAAGATCTTTTTATCTTGGACTCTGCCTTCAAAGCCAGATAGCTGGACCTGCCTCACTGTCATTCTTGACATCTCTGAACTTTATGTGATCAACAACCTCATGGTTACCATCACGCATGGCCAGGAAAGCTAAGTAATTCAAGGAGGTATGAATTTCAGATTTATTATGGATATACAAATTCACTGTCAAATATCAGCAAGCACTTTTTTTGGAGGGAAAAATGTCACTATATGTTTTACATGCTGAAATTTTATCACTTGATTGAAGTATAAGGGTAAAATAATTAGTGATGGTGGTCAAAGTTGTTAATTTTATGTAAAAAAGCAAATAGTATTTTCAAGTGGTTTAATAAGAAAAAAGATTGACAACTAATAAAATTATGAGAGAATGTGCTATCTATATAATTTTAGGAAGAATATTATATATACTTCTACTAACATGTTTATAAAAATATTGACTATTACTAAGCTGATAAAACAGTTGAGTAGTATAATAGTAATAATGATGAGAATACTTAGCTATATAATTATAATCTTTGTAGTTTATATGCTCATATTCATAACAATAAACAAAATAATTTTTGAGATCTGTATTTAAGTTTTAAATATTTAAATATTTAATTTCATTTAGTCCATGGATGTTTCATAGAGATGGTTTATTTGGGATTTCTTCTCATCTTGTGAGGATGGATTAAAAGCAGAATGTTAATTTCAGCACCTCAAAATTTCATAGGGATGAAAGACTCTGTAATCATGCTCAACAACATCCATGAAAACTAATCTTGATTCAGTTCAGTTCAGTTCAGTTCATTTCAGTCGCTCAGTCATGTCCGACTCTTTGCGACCCCATGAATCGCAGCACGCCAGGCCTCCCTGTCCCTCACCATCTCCTGGAGATCTTGATTAAGACATGCTAAAAACTAGGAAGAAAATGAGTTAGAGAAAAATGAGGTACCTAAAACACGATTTGTTTATATGACAAGTCTAGAAACACAGACTTTGTTAGAATCCTTTTAGAAGATAATTCCTTAGACTTAGGAACTTGTGAAGCCTAAGCTTTTAAATAAAAGAATTGTGAAAATGACTGTTATAGCCTGTTGAGAATTTTCCATAGTCTATTTCAATTTTTGATAGAAGGATTTTTAAGGTATGCACATGAATCTTAGATTAAAGTTCATTCTACAAAACATACTACTGAAATTATCTTTTTCTGAATTATATCTGCTTTGAACACAAAGGCAGTAACATCATCATTAAGTGTACTACTTTGGTAAACCATACATCAGACATTTTGGCATTCAGAGACAGCCAGATGTCTTTTTCAAAGTTTGAGAGCCTGGTGGATTAATGATAAATTCAACTCTGTTTCTCTTTGGTAGTTTGCTGAAAAATGTTAAGTCTCTCAACAGCCAATAACATAGTGAGTCTCACTGAAGAAATATTTATTGAATAGAAAATAAGAAGAGAAATTGTCATGTCACGTGACTGTGGCACTAGAGAAGACTCTTTGAGAGTCCCTTGGACTGCAAGGAGATCAAACCAATCAGTCCTAAAGGAAACTAGACCTGAATATTCACTGGAAGGGTTGAAGCTGAAGCTGAAGCTCCAATACTTTGGCCACTTGATGCAAAGAACTGACTCATTGGAAAAGACCCTAATGCTCGGAAAGATTGAAGGCGAGAGGAGAAGGGGACAACAGAGGATGAGATAGTTGGATGGCATCATGGACTCAATGGACATGAGTTTGAGTAAACTCCAGGAAATAGTGATGGATAGGGAAACCTGGTGTGCTGCAGTCCATGAGGTTGCAAAGAGTTGGATAGGGCTTAGCAACTGAACAATAATGTGATTGTCAATGACAATGAAACTGACATGGTGAAGGCTGTGTGTGATCTGAGAATCACAATCAATATTTTGAATCACACCTTTTGGTGTGTGTTCAGAAAGTAATTACCACCTGGACAAATATAACAGGATTTCAAACCATCAGCAGACAGTAGGCACTGTCAAGATTTCTCTTCAGCCAAAGACAAGTTTCATGAGCTACAAGAAATCTTTGAACCTCATTGTCAAGAACTTACACAGTGTTCAAACAGGGTACTTAAGAGAAAGGTTTGATAATATTTGAAAGACAAAAATATCAACATGACAGGATTCACTCAGTCAAAGGGCTGTTTGAAGAGAAAGTAGTTTGTTTTTAGACCCCACTGAAGAAATGACCGATATGAAGTTTATTGATCTTGCAGAGATTTTACATGCTAGGTTACATGATTCTTCTAGCATTTGACTACAGAGAAGGTACTAATATGGGTGCTCATGAAACAAAAACTGATATATAGATGGAAAGTCAGAGCTCGTTGCATTGTCTCAAAGGAAATTATTCTGTTGCCATCCTTTTATTTTTTTATTTTTTATTTTTACTTTATTTTACTTTACAATACTGCATTGGTTTTGCCATACATTGACATGAATCCACCATGGGTGTATACAAGCTCCCAATCCTGAATCCCCCTCCCACCTCCCACCCCATACAGATTTTTAAAGTGATTGTGTGAAATGGCAAATACATGCAAAAATATTAGAAATATCAGATACCAGCAAGGGCGACAATCTTACAAAAAGCCTCTGAAGTTTGTCAGGAAGCATCTTCCTCAGGCAATGCCCAGGGTTTGTAGAATTTGTTGAGGGACAAGTGATCACTACCCTCAACCAAATCTTCAAATTCAGGAGTTAAGGAGGTAAGTCTTATGTGAGCTACTGTTAGAAAAGAAGGAAAGGACTTCCTTGGTAGTGCCGTGGATAAGAATCTGCCTGTCAATGCAGGGGACATGGGTTCGATCTCTGGTCTGGGAAGATTCCACCTGCTCTGGAGCAACTAAGCCTGTGTGCCACAATGACTGAGCCATGTGCTGCAAGTACTGAAGCCCAAGGGCCCTAGAGCCTGTGCTTTGCAACAAGCGAAGCCAACAGAATGAGAATCCTGTGCACTGCAACGAAGAGCAGCCCCCGCCTGCTACAACTAGAGAAAACCTGGGCAAAAGCAATGAAGACCCAGCACAGACAAAAATAAATAGATAAATAAAATTAAAAAAAAAAGATGTTACCTTGGTGATAGCATCACTATCAGCCATGTCCTAAAACAGAAAGAGTTTGCCTTCACATACCACCCTCATTTAAAAGTGATTTCATTTAAAATGTGTCCTATAGTAATAAGAAATTATACTATAATGTCAAGGTTTAAATATTTGAATACTTTTACCCTATCACCGACTTGGTGGACGTGAGTTTGAGTGAACTCTGGGAGTTGGTGATGGATAGGGAGGCCTGGCATGCTGCGATTCATGGGGTTGCAAAGAGTCGGACACAACTGAGCAACTGAACTGAACTGAACTGAAATAACAGAAAAAATATTTTTGAGATTGTTTAATATTTACTTTTTAGCCCAGGAGTTCAGTTTATGTGGGTTAGCCATTACTTTTAATGGATAAAATTAGTGATTTGAATAGATATGGCAGCATTGGGCAGAGTGAGAAGTGATTAGAGTTTGAGTACACTTTGAGTACAATCAACAATGTTTCTTCATAATTAGGTGTGGGATATGACAGAAAGAGGGAGTCTATATTGAATAGAATGTCTATACCCTGAGAAATAGAAGACTGCAAAGGGGTATTTTGGATTGGGTGTGAGAGGTGATGGATGCAGGGGTTACGGTTCTCTTGAACATGTTAAGCTTGATATTTTGAGCAGCCTTCTCAGCATCTCTCCTTGCCCATCTTGACATCTGCAATCAACATGTCCCAAATGGAATGATTCATCTTCTCCTTAAACGTATCTTGTGTGCCGTGTGCTCAGTTGCTTCAGTCGTGTCAGACTCTTTGTGATCCTAAGGACTGTAGCCCATCAGACTCCTCTGTCAATGGATTTTTCCAGGCAACAATGCTGGATTGGATTGCCACTGCCTACTCCAAGTGATTTTGTCTTACCTGCTGTCTTCTCTGTATCAGTTGATGGCAACTCCATCCTTTCAGTTGGCTCTGATCACAAACTTTGAGAGTCAACCTTGAATTCTTCCCTTCCCTCTCCCGTTCTCTCCTTCTCTCTTGCTTCCCTCTCTCCCTCTTGTTTTTTCTTCTTTCTTTCCTTCTGTCCCTCTTTTTCCTTCTTTCCTTTTCTTCCTTCCTTCGTCTCACACATCCAATCTGTCAAGACATCTTGTGGCCTTTACCTTTGTTACCAAACTCAGGTCTGGCTGCTCACTGCTCGATAGCCAGTTCTCGGGAGACAAGGGGAAAGAAAGGTAACTTTATTTTGGAGGTTGGCAACCAGGGGAGAAGGTGGACTTGTGTCTGCGAACCAGCTCCTGATTGCTGCTCAAGGAGCAGAAGTTTTTATAGTGGAGGTTCAAGGTTGTATGCGTGGAGGGAGGGAGCAGGGTGGCACAGTCAGCTCTGACAGTCATCTCAGAATCAGTGATGCGGCAGTCCGATGAGCATCGTCTTGGTTGCTTTGAGTACAGTTAATCTCTAGTTGCAGAGTGTGTTCCCGTTTCTTGGGGACAGTTCTCGGAATTGTGTGAAGTGGAGCAGTTCATGTCACAGCTTTTGTCTGGTCGTCGTGTAGTCATCCTCTCTTTACAGAGTCATCTTCTTCTGCCTGGTGAGGGGGCTTCAGTATCTGCAAAACAGCTCGCAGGATACGGCTCAGAGTATTTATCTATGACTCTTAAGGAGTAACTAAAGGTCTTTGGCTCTGCTGAATGACTAAACTATTTTGTTTTGTTTTATGTAAAGAATTAGAATGTGAGGTATAATTGAGTTTTAGGGTGAAGGTAGTGCTTATACCTTTAGGATTGCATCCATAATTTAATCAATTCTCACTGCCTCAATTGTCAAAACCCTGCTTGCTAGCCCAGGCTTCCCTGATAGCTCAGTTGGTAAAGAGTCCACCTGCAATGTGGGAGACCCTAGTTCGATTCCTGGGTCAGGAAGATCCGCTGGAGAAGGGATAGGCTACACACTCCAGTATTCTTGGGCTTCCCTTGCGGCTCAATTGGTAAAGAACCCGCCTGCAATGCTGGAAACCTGGGTTGGGAAGATTCCCTGGAGAAGGGAAAGGCTACCCACTCCAGTATTCTGGCCTGGAGAATGCCATGGACAGTCCATGGAGTCACAAAGAGTCAGGCATGACTGAGAGATTTTCACTGCTTCCTAGCCCCCAGCATCTCTCTCTGGTTGCAAAGGACTCCTAACCAGCAGTGTCCTTGCTTCTCTCTTCCTCCTCTATAGCTTATTTTCAACATGACTAGTAGAATTATATTTTTAAAACATAAATCAACCAGATCATATCAGTCATGTGCTTAAAATCCTCTAAGTCCTCCCTTATTCAGAGTAAAACTGAGTTCTTCTGTTGGTCTATAAGACGCTGTGTAGTCTGGTTCTTTGATCCTCAATCCCCCTGGCCCTGTGTAGTCTGGCTCCTTGATCTCCGATCCCCCTGCCCCTGCCTCTCTGACTTCATCCCCTCTTTGTTCCCTCTTCCTCCTCACTGTTCCTTAAGAGTGCTGGGCACTCTCTCACCATGAGGTCCACCCCTAGCTGTTTCCTCTGCAGGAAAATCCTTCCCTTGTCTTTGTCCAGGCTCACTCCTCACCTCTCACGAGCCTTTGTTCAGCGGGCACCTTCTCAAGGAGGTTGATCCAGATTGGCCCATGGAAAGCGCCATCCTGGACACATACCTAGCCTGTTACACACCCTATCCTCTCACTCTGTTCTCCTTTCTTTTCCTGTTGTAGCACTTTTTTTCTTCTTAACATACTTATAATTTATTTTAATGTATTTTAAATTTATTGTGTCTCCTTCCACCAAACTATAGTATGATTACTGAGGATAAGAAGTTTTGCCTGTTTGTTCACTGTGTTCCCTGGATCTGGGATAGTGCCCGGCATACAGCAGGTGCTCTATAAACACTCACTAAATATTAAAAGTTGAGGCTGACTCTCTTGAAGCACTCATGTCTTTAATCTGGATGACACTAAGACATGTGAGAAGCCCAGGCTGATGATTAGTTTGGTTCCCCTTTAAATAGATATTAAAAAATAACTTATTCATTCTGTTTGTTTAGAAGGGAGGCACAGTACAGTAGGGCTATTTGTGGGAAGCACTAAAACAGGAGTGGGGCTCAAACTTCCTTTTCTTATTCCAGGCAGTTCAGCTCTGGCCCCAAATATATCTGCTGCTGCTGCTAAGTCGCTTCAGTCGTGTCTGACTCTGCAACCCCATAGACAGCAGCCCACCAGGCTCCTCCGCCCATGGGATTCTCCAGGCAAGAATACTGGAGTGGGTTGCTGTGTCCTTCTCCAGCGCATGAAAGTGAAAAGTGAAAGTGAATTCACTCAGTCGTGTCCGACTCTTAGCGACCCCATGGACTGCAGCCCACCAGGCTCCTCCGCCCATGGGATTCTCCAGGCGAGAGTACTGGAGTGGGGTGCCACTGTAGAACAATTAAAAAACAGAGCCCTATAGTCACCCCCACCCTCCTTACACAGGTCAGTCACTCAATCACCTTTCGGGGGTCTCTCTGTACCCACTCCAAGTGGTATGCATATCCAGTACCCTTCCCAAGAGATCATCTGGCAGGTAGAGATTTTTCCATTTTGGAATAGTCTCCATGGAATTTAAATTGATGGCCCAGGGAGCTGGCTGTTTTTCTGAACTTAGCCCCAGGGGATCTCATTTTGCAGTGCATTTTGTTCAGTCTGATCATTTGAAAAGCCCTAATTTGCCTTTTTTGACATCCTGCTCTGAGACCTCCTGCTTTGGTTCTCTACAGGTCTCAGCAGAAAAGTAGTAATAGTTGCAAAAGGTGTCACTGTGTTTGAGAAAGATGGACACTCTATATACCCTAGGTTTTCCTCAGTGACAGAATGCTCTTATCAGTTTAACTCATCTTTTTGGAGATATAGAGTCTCCAAAGCTGGCAACTCCTTTTTCACTATTTTACATCAAATTTACTTCATTAATAACTTGTTGCTCCTAGCAAGGTCTGAGTAGAACCTAATGTTAACTAGAAGTTCTTTATTGTTTTTCCTTGTAAAAATGGGGAATTGTGAATAAAATTCAGGTCTGAACAGTGAAGCTCGTTTCATTTTATTCATTTGAAAAAAAAGGGTGAAATCTCATTTTCTACAGCTCAGAATTATTTTGAAGCTTACATGAGATGAATTAGTATATGGATCTAATTATAATCTTTTCCATTTTACTGAGGAGATTCTCTACTGAGCTAGAAAGTAATTAGTATAGGAATAGAATTAGAATTACTTGTTTAGTTACTAAGTCCTGTCTGACTCTTGTGACCCCATGGACTGTAGTCCACCAGGCTCCTCTGTCCACGGGATTTCCAGGCAAGAATACTGGGATGGGTTGCCATTTCTTTCTCCAGGGGATCTTCTCTACCCAGGGATCGTACCTGTGGGTCTCGTGTCTCCTGCGTTGGCAGGTGGATTTTTTATTTTTGAGCCATCAGAAATGGCTCAAAGGTAAAGAATCTGCCCATCAAAGCAGGAGAGTTGTGTTTGATCCCTGAATGGGAAGTCCATGGGTTTGCAAAGAGTCTTACCTGATTTAGCAACTAAAAAACAACAACATAGAATTACTTGTTCTAAACTGAGAAGTTGAGGAGAGAAATGGGGTGTGATTTAAACTTCTTTTGTTTCTAGGGAGATGCCTGTGTTGTTTTCCACTGAGTGTGAAATGGGGGTGCATAGGCTAGGAAATCTGTGTAAGATCAGGGTGGGAGAGGGTCTCTCGGACACCCTGGGGTTCCCATGGAAACCCTGTCCCACTGCTTCCGGCCACCTGCCCAACCCTCAGTCTCACCTCAGGCTGAGAAAGAGGGAAGCTGGTGAGGGGGGGCCAAGAAGGAAGCCCATAGGTTCCTCTGGAGTTTGAGTATCATTGTCAGCAGGAGAAAAAAAAAAAATATATATATATATATATACACACACACATATATTTGGCTTCAAAAAGCTTTATTGTTCCTATTTGGTCCAAGGCTTGAGAGTGGGCTCTCTAGGGTGTTAAAAAGCTGCCTAGTGGATGTAAAGAGGGGCTTCAGGCAGATGCCCTGATGTTAGAGGGCTCCTCAAAGGCCGCTGGGCTCCAGAGGCTCCTAGTCTTGCTTGAGGGTAAGACTTTCCAAGAGATACTCGCCCAACCCAGCCTGGGGGCCAGCCAACCTGCGGAGGTGTGTCAGGTGGTCACCCATCTTCTTGATGAGTTTCGCTTCCTCATCTAGGAAGTGGTTCTCCAGGAAGTCACAGATGTGGGGATCTGTGCGGGCAGAACCCAGGCTCTGCAGACCCCAAAGGGCCTGGTTCAGATTCTTCTCCATGAGAAGGGTGGCTTCCATAGCATCCTTGGTTTTACCTCCCTCATCTAGAGATGCTTCTGCATGTCTAGGAAGGGCATGTGGCCCCTGCATTGATTTTGCATTTTCAAGTGGTGCCCTGGGCCGTTGTGCTTCTCCTTGGCCAATTCGTGCAAAAAGTGGCCCACACCCTCCAGAGCCACATCATTGAGGTCGAAATAGAAGCCCTGAGAGAGGTAAGTGTAGGAGGCCTGCAGGTGCATGTTGACCAGGCAGTGGAGGGAAGTCTCCACCTAGGTGGAATAATTCTGATCAATCTGGAGTTTATGGTTGATAGGTAATAAGGAGTTAAGCTCAAAAAATGGTGGCTGTTTCCGGTGATTGTGGACAGCTGAGTGGCTGATTCTGAATGTTGTGACTAGAAAAAATGTTGGAGGGTGGTCAGAGGCTGGAGCAAGGGGCATCCCTGGGTCTGTTCCCTCCAAGCACTGTTGAAGCAAGAGACAGATACGTGGGACTGCTGAGCACACTTCCAGAAAAGAGATCCTTAACTGCCGGGGTCCAGCCCCGGTGGATCCAGGGAATTTGAAGGGGAGACGGAGTCGGTGTCCTAGGAAATAACTTATTTAATTACAGCTATAAAGAGAGATTAGGAAAGAATATTGTAGTAGGAAAAATCAGTGGAGAAAAGAGGCTGAATAACTTGGTTTACATGGAATACCACTAAAATCTCAAGACAAGAGGTTTGCACCACCTACATAGGCCGCAGGCGTCCTCCCATTCTCTCAAAGGAAAGGAGACACTAAGGCCTCCCCAGTCGGATCTTAGAAGCCCAGGCATAATTAGCAGGCTTGGCGGGCATCCACACTCCAGATGGGAATTCAGCCAGAAAATGAGAGAAAGAACGACATGAGGAGACCAGTCTTTCCAGGAACTGATCCGTTTTCTTTATTTTCCAGGTTTGCTTATATACTTTTTGTTATACAGAGAGATCGAATACAAAGTCATGCAGGGTCAGCAGACCTGACCTTTATCAAAATCAGGTGCTTCATATAAATGTATACAAAAGGTCTTAGGTGGCTTTACATCATCTTCTGGCCATGAGGCCTGCTGACATTTTATGGCCCTTTCTTTCTGATAATGGTCAGTCAACCAGAAAACCTATTTTTTCCAGGGGTGAATTTTCTTAAGCCAGGCGCCACCCTCCGAAGGCACCAGACAAAGTTGCATTCCTATAGGGTAAAGGTGCAGTGGGTTACAATCGAGAAAGGAATTTACTTAGCCTAAGGCTTAACATGATTAATCTTAAAGGTTAATACTTATTTCTCCTATATGCTAGTTGTATTCATTAATATGTATAAGGGCAGCGGATATGGAGACTTAGCAGCAAATATTGGCCCAACAAATGAAAAACCCTTCACCAATATAATTCCTAATCAACCCACTATACTATACTAATAATTTTTCTAACTTCTCAAAAGAATCTGTATTTAGGAAGTTTAAAGCATCTCATGCCTCTCACAGTTGGGAGGCTGTGAACAATCACATGTGGCTGGATGAGCCTGTCAGGCAGGCTAGAGAACTTTCAGAGGAGTTTGTGAACTGAAACACTCTTGTCACGCCCAGGAATTTTATTAGCTGGAGCCCTAAGCTAACTCCTTCTCCGAGAGAGGTGGTAGGGGACAGCCCCCCGTAAAGTCAGAGGTGTAGGTGAAAGCATAAAGCAGTAAAGTAGGCAGACTCTGGTTTTGGGGGTAGATGCTCGAGAACAGGGGGTCTCCTGAGGCTCGATCCCGCCGTTGCGTATGCCGAGTCTCCTTCCTCATGACCTTTGCCACGGGCGGAGTTCCTCACGCTGGCTCCCAGCACTTAACCCCTAATTATTTCTTCTCTCACCCCTCATATGTATCCAACCTCTTTTTTCTCACCAGTCTTAAGGCTTGTGTGTCTCTCACTCACTCTTTTCTCCTCATGAATCTTTGTGGGTGCACGCTAAGTCGCTTCAGTCGTGTCCGACTGTTTAGTCACACACCATAAACTGAAAGTAACAAAGGCTTGAGGCTGGTTAAAGTACTTCCAGTTACTTGTCTCTCAGGCGATGTCCTCCAGGGAAAGTTCTAGTAAACTCCTGTTTATCAACATTTTTCTGTCAATAATCACTCTACCTCCAACCAATGGATTCTTTTTAGAATCCATACTCCACTGGCTTTGGCTTAGTGCAGGTCATCAACCCGTGTGAATAAGGGAATCAATCACATGCCCTCTTGAGCTATAATCAACCACAGCCCATTGTCTGTCCTTTCTTTCTTCTTCTTTTTTGGCACCTTAGAGTTTAAGAACCCTATTCTTAGTGATTCATTCAGAGAACAGAATCTAGAATATCCTGTTTCGATGAGAGCCATAGTCATCCCACGGGATGAACTTGAGATGAAGCCAGGATATGAGTTAGGGAAAAGAGAAAAGAAAGAGAAATTTAGACCTTGGAGTTATTAGAAGTCAGGTTTATGATATGGGAGGTGTGTGAATATGTGTGTGTGTGTATGCTCGCGCACGTGCACACAAAATGAACAGCATCCCACTGGATTTAAGGTGCTAGAGGACAAACAAGGGAGAGAAAGAGACCCTCCTTCCCTACTCACTGAGAGCAGACAGCCGGTAAGGAAGCAACAAGAGAAATATGGAAAATTTTCCTGGAACTCCATCTGGGCCTGCTTTAGGAGAACAAAAACCATGTGTCTTTCTCTTCCATGTTACAGAGTTGCTGGGGAAGAGGTGACATGCTTTGTATTCTCTACCCCCTAAGCTGGGTAGGTCTTTCTCAAATGAGCTGAGGACGTTGCACTAAACCCGAGGTCTGGGTCTGAAAGGCTATTCTCCATTTTTCTTCCTTATGTTAAATCGAGACAATCAGCTTGTGGGTTTTGCAAGTCGTCATTGATCCCACCCCACGGCAGAGGGGTCAGCAACAGAGCCATCTTGAAAACCAGAGGCTTGAGAATAAGACCAAATAACACATCTGCTGGGTGAAGTTATGGAAAGGATTACATGATGTTAACTGCTGCATTTGGAAACTGTGGAATTTGGCACATTGCTTACATTTTTCATAAAATTACTTATTTAATAAGCAACAAATAAATGATTAGGTTTATGCCCATAAATATATGTATGTGGTACCAATTCCAACAGTACAAATGTGTTTCTGATGGAAGGCACGTTTCCCTCTCATTCCTATCCCTGCAATAATCTACTTTTCTCGTCTGATGCAACTATAGTTACCAAGAAAAGTAGTTTAAAAATATATGTGTGTGTGTGTTAAGTTGCTTCAGTCATGTTTGATTCTTTGAGAGCCTGTAGGCTAAGGCCAGTCAGACTGCTTTGTCCATGGGATTCTCCAGGCAAGAATATCGGCATGGGTTGCCATGCCCTTCTCTAGGGGATCTTTCTGACCCAGGGATTGAACCTGCATTTCTTATGTCTCTTGCATTGGCATGTGTGTTCTTTACCACTAGCGCCACCTGGGAAGCCCTTAAACTATATATAGAAGAAAATTATTCACTTTACAATAGCCAAGACACAGAAGCAACCTAAATGTCAGTTAACAATGGAAGTGGATAAAAGTGTGGTAGTAATAGAATATTCAGTTCAGTCCACTTCAGTGCTCAGTCGTGTCCGACTCTTTGCAACCCCATGAATCGCAGCACACCAGGCCTCCCTGTCCATCACCATCTCCCGGAGTTCACTCAGACTCATGTCCATCAGGTCTGTGATGCCATCCAGCCATCTCATCCTCTGTCGTCCCCTTCTCCTCCTGCCCCAAATCCCTCCCAGCATCAGAGTCTTTTCCAATGAGTCAACTCTTCTCATGAGGTGTCCAAAGTACTGGAGCTTCACCTTTAGAATCATTTTTTCCAAAGAAATCCCAGGGCTGATCTCTTTCAGAATGGACTGGTTAGATCTTGCAGTCCAAGGGACTCTCAAGAGTCTTCTCAAACACCACAGTGCAAAAGCATCAATTCTTCGGCACTCAGCCTTCTTCACAGTCCAACTCTCACATCCATACATGACCACAGGAAAAACCATAGCCTTGACTAGATGGACCTTAGTCGGCAAAGTAAGGTCTCTGCTTTTGAATATACTATCTAGGTTGCTCATAACTTTTCTTCCAAGGAGTAAGCGTCTTTGAATTTCATGGCTGCAATCACCATCTGCAGTGATTTTGGAGCTCAAAAAAATAAAGTCTGACACTGTTTCCACTGTTTCCCCATCTATTTCCCATGAAGTGATGGGACCAGATGCCATGATCTTTGTTTTCTGAATGTTGAGCTTTAAGCCAACTTTTTCACTCTCCTCTTTCACTTTCATCAAGAGGCTTTTTAGTTCCTCTTCACTTTCTGCCATAAAGGTGGTGTCATCTACATATCTGAGGTGATTGATATTTCTCCCGGCAATCTTGATTCCAGCTTGTGTTTCTTCCAGTCCAGCGTTTCTCATGATGTACTCTGCATAGAAGTTAAATAAGCAGGGTGACAATGTACAGCCTTGATGTATTCCTTTTCCTATTTGGAACCAGTCTGTTGTTCCATGTCCAGATCTAACTGTTGCTCCCTGACCTGCATACAGATTTCTCAAGAGGCAGGTTAGGTGGTCTGGTATTCCCATCTCTTTCAGAATTTTCCACAGTTTATTGTGATCCACACAGTCAAAGGTTTTGGCATAGTCAATAGAGCAGAAATAGATGTTTTTCTGGAACTCTCTTGCTTTTTCCATGATCCAGCAGATATTGGCAATTTGATCTCTGGTTCCTCTGCCTTTTCTAAAAGCAGCTTGAACATTAGGGAGTTCACAGTTCACATATTGCTGAAGCCTGGCTTGGAGAATTTTGAACATTACTTTACTAGCATGTGAGATGAGCGCAATTGTGCGGTAGTCTGAGCATTCTTTGGCATTGCCTTTCTTTGGAGTTGGAATGAAAACTGACCTTTTCCAGTCCTGTGGCCACTGCTGAGTTTTCCAAATTTGCTGGCATATTGAGTGCAGCACTTTCACAGCATCATCTTTCAGGGTTTGAAATAGCTCAACTGGAATTCCATCACCTCCACTAGCTTTGTTCGTAGTAATGCTTTCTAAGGCCCACTTGACTTCACATTCCAAGATGTCTGGCTCTAGATGAGTGATTACATCATCATGATTATCTGGGTCGTGAAGATGTTTTTTGTAGAGTTCTTCTGTGTATTCTTGCCACCTCTTCTTAATATCTTCTGCTTCTGTTAGGTCCAGACCGTTTCTGTCCTTTATCAAGCCCATCTTTGCATGAAATGTTCCCTTGGTATTTCTGATTTTCTTGAAGAGATCTCTAGTCTTTCCCATTCTGTTCTTTTCCTCTATTTCTTTGCATTGATCGCTGAAGAGGGCTTTCTTATCTCTTCTTGCTATTCTTTGGAACTTTGCATTCAGATGCCTATATTTTTCCTCTTCTCCTTTGCTTTTTGCCTCTCTTCTTTTCACAGCTATTTGTAAGACCTCCCCAGACAGCCATTTTGCTTTTCCATGGGGATGGTCTTGATCCCTGTCTCCTGTACAATGTCACGAACCTCATTCCATAGTTCATCAGGCACTCTATCTATCAGATCTAGACCCTTAAATCTATTTCTCACTTCCACTGTATAACCATAAGGGATTTGATTTAGGTCATACCTAAATGGTTTAGTGGTTTTCCCTACTTTCTTCAGTTTGAGTCTGAATTTGGTAATGAGGAGTTCATGATCTGAGCCACAGTCAGCTCCTGATCTTGTTTTTGTTTACTGTATAGAGCTTCTCCATCTTTGGCTGCAAAGAATATAATCAATCTGATTTCGGTGTTGACCATCTGGTGATGTCCATGTCTAGAGTCTTCTCTTGTATTGTTTAAAGAGGGTGTTTGCTATGACCTGTGCATTTTCTTGGCAAAACTCTATTAGTCTTTGCCCTGCTTCATTCTGCATTCCAAGGCCAAATTTGCCTGTTACTCCAGGTGTTTCTTAATTTCCTACTTTTGCATTCCAGTCCCCTATAATGAAAAGGACATCTTTTTTGTGTGTTAGTTCTAAAAGATATTGTAGGTCTTCATAAAACCGTTCAACTTCAGCTTCTTCAGCGTTACTGGTTGGGGCATAGACTTGGATAACTGTGATATTGAACGGGTTTGCCTTGGAAATGAACAGAGATCATTCTGTTGTTTTTGAGATTGCATCCAAGTACTGCATTTCGGACTCTTTTGTTGACCATGATGGCTACTCCATTTCTTCTGAGGGATTCCTGCCCACAGTAGTAGATGTAATGGTCATCTGAGTTAAATTCACCCATCCCAGTCCATTTTAGTTCGCTAATTCCTAGAATTTCGATGTTCACCCTTACCATCTCTTGTTTGACCACTTCCAATTTGCCTTGATTCATGGACCTGACATTCCAGGTTCCTAGGCAATATTGCTCTTTACAGCATCGGATCTTGCTTCTATCACCAGTCGCATCCACAGCTGGGTATTGTTTTTGCTTTGGCTCCATCCCTTCATTCTTTCTGTAGTTATTTCTCCACTGATCTCCAGTAGCATTTTGGGCACCTAATGACCTGGGGAGTTCCTCTTTGGTATCCTATCATTTTGCCTTTTCATACTGTTCATGTGGTTCTCAAGGCAAGAATACTGAAGTGGCTTGCCATTCCCTTCTCCAGTGGACCGCAGCTCTGTCAGGCCTCTCCACCATGACCCGCCCGTCTTGGGTTATCCCTCAGGCATGGCTTGGTTTCATTGAGTTAGACAAGGCTGTGGTCCTAGTGTGATAAAATTGACTAGTTTTCTGAGTATGGTTTCAGTGTGTCTGCCCTCTGATGCCCTCTTGCAACACTTACCATCTTACTTGGGTTTCTCTTACCTTGGGCGTGGGGTATCTCTTCACGGCTGCTCCAGCAAAGCACAGCAGCTGCTCCTTACCTTGGACGAGGATAGCTCCTCTAGGCCCTCCTGTGCTGTGCAGCCACCACTCCTCGGGTTGCTCCTCCCGGCCGCCGGCCCTAGCTCTGGCTCGGGGTGGCTTCTCAAGGTCACTGCCCCTGGCCTGGGCGCGAGGTGGCTTCTCCTGGCCGCCCCTGATGTCAGACGCGGGGTGTCTCCTCCTGGCCGCCACTGGCCTCGGACTCGGGGTAGCTCCTCCCGGCCACCGCCCCTGACCTCGGACGCAGGGTAGCTCCTCTCGGCCACACTTAGTGAGCCGGCTTGCAGCCGCCCATGCTTAGTATTACTCAGTAATAAAAAGGAATGAAATAATATCATTTGCAGCAATGTGGATGGACCTAGAGGTTGTCAAACAGAGTGAAGTAAGTCAGGCAAAGAAAGACAAATACCATATGATATAACTTATATGTGAAATCTAAAACACAATAATATAAATGAACTTATTTTAAAAACAGAAATAGAGTCACAGATGTAGAAAACAAACTTATGGTTACCAGGGGAGGAAGGGGGGAGAGAAATAAATTGAGATATTGGGACTGACATATACATACAACTGTATATAAAATAGGTAACTAATAAGGACCTACTGTACACCACAGGGAACTTATGCAATATTCTGTAGTAATCTACATGGGAAAAGAATCCCCCAAAGTGGATATATGTATATGTATAACTGATTCATTTTGCTGCACATCTGGAACTCACACAGCTTTGTAAATCAACTATACTCCAATTAAAATTACTAAAAAAGGAGAAAACTATTCACACCTTAGTTATTTGATTTAAAATTGGAAATAGCCTCTTCTCTCTTGAATGACAACTGCAGAAATGGTTTCTTGTTTGATTTAATCATTCCTTTGTGTTTGATATTCTCCACCCTATTTAATATAACTGTCTTTAACACAGCGTTCCTAGAGTTCAAAATTATCCCTATTCTGGGATAATCCCTAGAAATACCTTAAGGGTACTAAAGTGTCTCCTTCTAAAAAGTGAATCACCGGATTTTCTTTCAGACTTCAGTCTTATGGACAAAAACTTGAACTTCCTAATTCAGCCCAAGTACAAAGCAATTAAAGGATTAAAATGGATTAGAGTTTTGAAAATCACAGGAACCCAAACTAACTCTTGCTCTTAGCTAAAAATGTTTGAAATAGCTTCTTTCATTCTAATAGCAGTTCATAGGAATGTTTTCTCTCAGGTTAATTAGGTGTTTTACTGTCTTTTTTTCCTAGGGAAAGAGAGTGTGGTGACAGTATTTTATGAAGGGTGTTTTTTTG
Organism: Ovis aries; assembly: GCF_016772045.2. Taxonomy (NCBI): domain Eukaryota; kingdom Metazoa; phylum Chordata; class Mammalia; order Artiodactyla; family Bovidae; genus Ovis; species Ovis aries. The sequence goes on along the minus strand of NC_056059.1, from coordinate 90,848,364 downwards.
TTTGTTTTGTTTTAATCACAAAACACTCGTCAGACTTCCCAGTCTGTTCCCTGTGACCCTTGTACTGAGGTTGTTAAGGGAGGAAGTGATTACACTGAAGAGAGGAGACTAGGTTTGCTGCCCTGGGACCTCTGTCTAACTTGTGTCTAGTCATTGCAGTCCCAAAGAAGGGCAGTGCCAAAGAATGTTTGCACTACCATACAATTGTACTCATTTCACCTGCTAGAAAGGTTATGCTCAAAATCCTTCAAGGTAGGCTTCAGCAGTAATGTGAACTGAGAACTTCTAGATGTCCAAGCTGGGTTTTGAAATAGTAGAGGAACCAGAGATCAAGTTGCCAACATTTGTAGGATCATAGAGAAAGCAAGGAAATTGTGGAAATACATCTACTTCTGCTTCATTGACTATGCTAAAGCCTTTGACTGTGGATCACAACAAACTGTATAAAATTCTTAAAAAGATGGAATACCAGACCACCTTACCTGCCTCCTGAGAAATCTGTATGCATGTCAAGAAGCAACAGTTAGAACTGGACATGGAACAACTGACTGGTTCAAAACCTGGAAAGAAGTACGTCAAGGCTGTATATTGTCACCCTGCTTATTTAACTTATGTGCAGAGTAACTTATATGCGAAATGCTAGGCTGGATGAATCCTAAGCTGGAATCAAGATACCTGGGAGAAATAATCAACAACCACATATGGGCAGAAAGTGAAGATGAACTAAAAAGCCTCTTGGTGAGGGTGAAAGAGGAGAGTGAAAAGACTGGCTTAAAATACAGCATTCAAAAAAACTAAGATTACGGGTTCCTGTCACATCACTTCATGACAAATAGAAGGAGGGGAAAGTGGAAGCAATGACAGATTTTATTTTCTTGGTCTCCAAAATGACTGCTGATGGTGACTGCAGCCCCTTGAAATCAAAAGATGTTTACTCTTTGGAAGAAAAGCTATGACAAACCTAGGTAGCATATTAAAAAGCAGAGACATCACTTTGCCAACAAAGGTGCATATAGTCAAAGCTATGGTTTTTCCAGTAGTCATGTATGGATGTGAGAGTTGAACTATAAAGAAGGTTGAGTGCCAGAGAATTGATGCTTTTAAATTGTGTTGCTGGAGAAGACCTTAAAAGTCCCTTGGACTGCAAGGAGAACAAGCCAGTCAGTCCTGAAGGAAATCAATCCTGAATATTCATTGGAAGGACTGATGCTGAAACTGAAGCTGAAGCTCTTATACTTTGGCCACCTGATGTGAAGAACTGACTCATTGGAGAAGACTCTAAAGCTGGGAAACATTGAAGGGAAAGGAGAAGCGGGTGGCAGAGGATGATATGTTTAGATGACATCACTGACTCAATGGACATGAGTTTGAGCAAACTCCAAGAGATAGTGAAGGACAGAGGAGCCTAGTATGTTGCAGTCCATGGGGTTGCAAAGAATTGGATGTGACTTAGCAACTGAACAACAACTGCTGCCAGGGCACTGGAGTAGAGAATTAACATCCCTGAAACTGTGTGATTATGAGACAATAAAAGGTTTATGAAATTGGACTTCTGGCTTCCAATCCAGCATCAGGTGTGCAAGGAACTTGGAAGCTGTCACCCCCACTTTCACAACAACAACAATGAAAAAAGTGTGTGACACACTAAAAAATCAACAACTCATATCCTCCAGAGAATTGTGGTCATAGGGCAAACTGCTGCCTCCCAAACTGGAGAGAGGTGGATACACAGGATCATAATTTACCCAGAGCGGAAATCCATGAGCAGAAATGTCTGTGGGAACAAGTGCAGGGGTAGAAAAACTGCAGGTGGCATTAGTGAATTGCTGCAGGCTTGGTGTGGACAAGTTTGAGAGTAAAAACCCCACAGGGTTTAGGCTTAGTGAGTTTTATGTCTAGGAGTTCTACTACTTTCTCACAGCGAATAATTGGAATAGCCATTCTGAAACATGCCTAGAGTATTCTGTTCTTCACAATGCCTGCATCAGGGAAAACTATTTCATAAGAGCCCAACAGACTAAAGTTTTGTCAGAGTCTAACACTTCTGGTGTTGGAGAAGACTCCTGAGAGTCCCTTGGACTGCAAAGAGATCCAACCAATCCATTCTGAAGGAGATCAGTCCTGGGTGTTCTTTGGAAGGACTGATGCTAAAGCTGAAACTCCAGTACTTTGGCCACCTCACGTGAAGAGTTGACTCATTGGAAAAGACTCTGATGCTGGGAGGGATTGGGGGCAGGAGGAGAAAGGGACGACAGAGGATGAGATGGCTGGATGGCATCACCGACTTGATAGATGTGAGTTTGAGTGAACTCTGGGAGTTGGTGATGGACAGGGAGGCCTGGCGTGCTGTGATTCATGGGGTCACAAAGAGTCGGACACAACTGAGCGACTGAACTGAACTGAACTGAACCCTTCTGGAAGAAAGGAAATAGCCAATCCTGCCCTTTGTAACCTTGTATCACCTAGGGAGTAGAAAAACAAACTAAGAAGCCCTTGTGAAAGTCTTAACTCTGGGACACAGGCTTACTAACAGGCTAAGACCTCTTTGTAGGATTACCGAATGCTTTTTCTCCCTACGTACTTTACCACCATGTCAGTAGGACTCCTATAAAGTAACAAGGGGTTTCATCTCAAAGAACTGTATGTCTCAGATCTTATTTAAGAGGAAGTCTTTAGGGAAACTCAAAGACAACAGGGCTACAAAAACACGGATAAAAAAATTTTAGCCTCTGATACCTACTTTAGCTTCAGCAAACACTAAACACACCTAATTCCTAGCCAGATAAAGCACACAAAAGACCTATTTACTACATTTCCTTTTATGCAGTAAAGTTTTAATTACAAGGCATACTAACAGACTGGAAAAAACACCCCAAAACAACAATGCACACAGTATGACCTGATGGAGCAAGCATCAGAATCAGCCTCAGATATGGCAGAGATTTTGAAATGATCAGACCTAGAATTTAAGACACCTACACTTCCCAGGAGGCCCTACTGGTAAAGAATCCATCTGCCAATGCAGGAGACCCAGGTGTCATGGGTTTGATGCTGGGGTCGGTAAGATCCCCTGGAGTAGGAAATGGCAATCAACTCCAGTGTCTTGCTGGGGAAATTCTATGGGCAGAGGAGCCTGGTGGGCTACAGTCCATGGAGCCACAGAGTCCGTCAGACATGACTGAGTGACTGAGCATAGGTTTAATATGCTAAGGGGTCTAATGGAGAAAATGGACAATATGCAAGAATAGATGGGTACTAATAATGCCCAGGTCTTTTAGTTATACTTGGAGGAAGGGGTATGGAAAAGTATATCGGTTTCAGCTTCCTGAAAGTAGAACTCTTAACTATAACTTTAAAAAACCCCAAAAACTTCGTCTTGTTTTTCTTTATCATTTGTTTCCTCTGAGTTCCTATTTGTGTATTTCTTTCTTTCTTTTTTTTTTTAAATGCTAAAGACTTTCCTCAGAGGTATGGTGATCCTTGGCTGTCTACTCTTATTTAAGATTGAGTCCTATAAAACTGAAGCAACCTAAATGTCCATCAATGGACAATGGATAAAGAAAATGTGGTACCTATACGGAGTGGAATATTAGTCATTAGAAGGAATGAAACTGGGTCATTTGTAGAGATGTAGATGAACCTAGTCTGTCATACAGAGGGAAGTAAGAAAGAGAAAAACAAATATTGCATATTAACAGACATATGTGGAATCTAGAAGAATGGTACAGATGAACATATTAGCAGGCAGGAACAGAGATGCAGACAGAAACAATGGGTTTGTGGACACAGGGGGGAAATGAGAGGGAGGGATGAATTGGGAGAGTATCAGTGACATGTATACCCTACCATGTGTTACATAGATAGCCGGTGGGAAGCTGCATATATACCCTACCATGTGTTACATAGATAGCCGGTGGGAAGCTGCATATATACCCTACCATGTGTTACATAGATGGCTGGTGGGAAGCTGCTGCAGATCCTGGGGAGCTCAGCTTGGTGCTCTGTGATGACCTAGATTGGTGGGTTGGGGGTGGTGGTTGGGAGGAAGGCCCAAGAGGGAAGGGATATATGCATACATATAGCATATGTATGATTATAGCATATGATTCACTTTGTTGTACAGCAGAAGCTAACACAACACTGAAAAGCAATTATACTTCAGTAAAAAAAAAAAAAAAAAGAAGAAGACGAAAGAAAACTGATAAGACGTTACATCAGAGAGGTGTGGGACCTGCCCCTCATTGTAAGGTTATTGGACAGGGATCCAGCCATTTCTTAAGAGAATGTGTCAACTTATTAAATGCCAATTTCTAAAGGTTTTTTCTCTTAAGATTGTCTGTTATTTCCAGCAGTCATCCTCAAATATCCTGTCTGGGGTTGAGTCTGACATTCTAGTAGCTGAAGGAGGCAGAGAGTTAACTGTCCTACTGTACAGAATTCAGACTTTTATTTCATCTCTTTGTTTGGAGTGTAGCTCCTCACTCTGTTCTCCTCTCCAGGGTTGTGCTATAGTTCCCTCGGCTCATGGAGTGTAAAGGTGATGCTGGTAGAGGCTTTTTCTGGTCTTTGATCATCAGAGCACATACATCACAGCAGAGTCATCCCCTGTTCCTGTCTCCACAGTGTTGCGAGACAATTCTCTACCAATCACGGTTTCACGTATTCTACTGTCTTAGGGGCAGAGGCATAGATAGTTTATTCTGGATAATCTTTTCCTATACCAAGTAGCCTTGGATGATAGTGTCTGTCTCTGGAATAGAGAGAAGATTTGTTTGATTCTCAGTATAATAAAGATAATACCACTCTCCAGAATGAAGACCGGGCAGGTTTCCTTGTAGCCTCCTTAACATACTGAGGTTTACTAAAATGGAGCAGCTCAGCTGTGTGCTATGGGCAACATCCATTTGCGCTGTTCCATTAGTCCCTGTGGGACTGAGAAACAAGGTAAATCAATGTGAACATGGAGATAATGTTGCCTGCTGTGCTCAGAGTGATAACATCTTTAGCCTTTGTCCCTTGTGACTCGTGTTTTCTGCTGGCACGTGTGGAACTGTGGCCATTTAACTCATAAGCTCACAAGTAGAATAAAATCTCAGAGGCTCAATTCTATGGTGTTTTCTATTGCTACCATACCATGTATGGGGCTCAGGAATCTTTACGAGCCTGTCTCTCTTCTATCTTCCTTGATACCTCCTTTAGTTGTTGCAGTTCTGGCCTTTCTGACTCCTTTTGGACAACTAGACGACTGGGTTGAATCCTGATGCTCTGGGACCCACAATCTCTCTTTCCTTCTGCCAGCTTGGGAATATCTTTTTTCAATATAAGGGAAATCCTTGTCCTTTCATGTTTATTCAAGCTGCTCCTTCTACTCTCATACATTCACATATCCTAAAGATTTAGGTTTTGCAAAACAAAAGCCAAAAACATCTTCTGATAATTTTCTTCATCCAACCCTACCACTCAGCTCACTGGAGACAAAGAACAGCCTCTCTGATGTCTGGGTGTGGGACAAGAAAGGGAAATTCAGGGGAAAAAAAGGTTCCTTTGCATTACTATCTCAAAATGCCATTCAGTCACATTTATTTTGTGTTTAACAAGTGTCTCCAGTTCTCATGCATGCTCTTTTTCATATTACTAGAATCCAAGTAATTGGATATTACACCCACCCTCCTGCTGACTTTTCCATGGGAGTTTAGTAATTCTCTAACAACTTGCAGAGAGAACAGAGCCCTCTGTGCATGAACACATGCTCAGTTGCTCAGTTGTGTCTGACTGTTTACAACCCTGTCGACTGTAGCCCACCAGGCTCCTCTATCCATGGGATTCTATAGGCGAGAGTACTGGAGTGGGGTGCCATGCCCTCCTCCAGGGGATCTTCCTGACCCAGGGATGGAACCTCATCTCTCACATCTCCTGCACCAGCAGGCGGGTTCTTTACCATCAGCACCACCTAGGAAGCTGAGGATAAGAGTCCTCTGAGGATAAGACAAATCTTGAAAAAGGAAGCAATGAAAGGCTCTATGTTTTTCTGGGAAAACAAAGAATGAGATGAGGAATGGATGGGGTAGAGATATTTGGTTTCATCTGAAAGACTGAGGAGGGGTAAGCTGGGGATGCCATCCACTGGGTTTGAGCAGTATGGGACCAGGAGGGTTAAAGAGAAAAGTCATTCATCTACCCCTTGAGGAGATGGCCTTTGACCCCAATTCAGGAAAAAAATGGCAATAGGGAAATCATGCTTAATATTCGGCTGGAGCTAGAAAAATAAATGTGTAAATGAGAGTTGGGAGGAGGATGCTAAATGGCTTATAATTATGTCATTTTGTGTCCTGGACTGACCCAGTGACTTCTTTGAAGGAATTGTCCTGAGTTACCCTCTTTGACATTAGGTTTCAAAAAATAAGTTAATGTTTTCCCATTCATATTTCAAATTGAGCCATTTAGTAAATTCACTAAATTTATACATTTAGTGAAGAATGTCTTTGGATCTATGTTTTGAGAAAAGTTATCATCTCAGTCTTTTGACAGTTAAAATGAACGCTTAATTCATCCAGAGCCATTTAATCTGCTCTTCGATTTCCAGCTTGTCCTATGGCTGTTGGAGGATCATCTTCCCTTAGGGACTTCTGCACGTGGGGCAATCAGATTTCACCATCTTGAGATACATGACCTCAGACCTCTAACTCATGGACAGAAAACTGGGCCCCTTAATTGAATGCATCACCAACAGAGAAATGAAGGGACTAATACTCATACATGATTAAGCAGGTAAAATGAAATTCTTCCTGAGTCTAATCTAAAAGGCCTTTTTTTGACTAATATAGTTGATTACTTTTCACCTTTTTGATAGATTGTGGGAATATTTTTCAGGTTTGGTTGATGTCTATTTTGGTCTTTTATTAGTATGGGGCTTAGAAAGGAAAGAAGATGTAATTAAAATAGTAATCTGATTTCAGCTCCATCATTAAAATAAGGTTTCCTTGTGGTCTCCCAACTTCTGTGTTTCCTTGCCCTGACTCCTTACTCACTTGGTGCTGAGTCTCCTGCATGTACCCAGGTCTATGGTTCTCGCTCTGTTGTAGCATAATTTTCATGCAAGTTTATGTCAACAAAATATTTCCTTTCACTCTGTTTAAAAAATCCCATTCCCCACTAGCAATACAGAAAAGAACAAAGGAAATAAGTGATTGGGGGGAGAAAAATCCTGTTTTGCCCCTTTAGAATATCTGGATTTTGTTTATTTTTGTCCTAAGTGAGATACAAAGAACCTAAGGGAGAACCACATGCTGGTAGGTGGGAGAGGTGATGGCAGAGGCAGAAAAAAGCAGAAAGGAATCTTGTTTTGGGGGAGCTGGATTCATTTGCTGAGCTTCATAACAAAACACCAGAGAGTGGGTGGTTTAAAGAACAAAAATGTATTTCTTTACAGTTCTGGAGGCTGGAAGTCCAAGATCAAAGAGTTGACTGGTTTCATTCTGAGGCCTCTCTTGCCTTGTAGATACCCATCTTCTCTCTCTGTCTTCACATAGTCTTTTCTCTGGGTGTCCACAGGTCTGTGTCCTAATCCCTCCTCTTATAAGGACACCAGTCTTATTAGATTGGAACCCACCCATATGACCCCATTTCCCCTTAACTATCTCTTTTAAAATCCTCTTTCCAAATACAGTCACACTTTGCAGTGCTAGGAGTTAGGACTTCAATATATAATTTTGGGGAAACACAATATTCAGCCTGTGGCCTTCTCTGGTGGCTCAGACAGTGAAAAATCTGCCTGTAATGCAGGAGACCTGGGTTTGGTCCCTGGGTCAGGAAGATCCCCTGGAGAAGCGAATGGCAACCCACTCCAGTATTCTTGCCTGGAAAATTCCATTGACAGGGGAGTCTCGCAGGGGTTGCAAAGGGTTGGCTATGACTGAGTGGCTAAGAACACACACACACAGACACAACACACAGACAGCCTGTGACAAGGACCTGGAGGTGGGGGAGGATGAGGAGCTGGGAAGGTCATGTGGCTTCTTTTGTGTGTTGGTTGGAGGAGAGAAATTCACCTATCTGGGGCCTGAGGACATGATACAATTTCAAGTATATGGTCTCAGCCCTTCTTCTAGTACAGTTTAAGAGCTTGAGGGTTACAGATATTCTACTTATACCTTAAAAATTTACCAAAAATGATGGGAAGAAGTAAGGATGATTTGGGGTGAATTATTTTCTTACAGTGCTTTGCACATCTTTTTTTCTCCCATGCTTTAAAATGGAGGTGTTATAGGAAAGCAAAATGACTTTCACATTTTGGAGATGAGAGGAATTGTCATTTCAGTTGCTTTAAAATCAGTGATTCTTTCCACCATTAGGGAGTTTTACATTATTCCCTTGGGAATACCTGGAACTAGTGTTTTAAAAACTCTCCCCTGGTGATTCTCATGTGTAACTGTACTGAAAGGCCAACAAGTCATAGTCTCTTTGGTGTACTACTGTCTTCTCAGGAGAGAGCAACGTGGAGACTTCTAGAATCTGGAATGGGTGCAAATCCTTCCAGGAGAATTCCTATGGGGAGGGAGATCCACGTGTGCCCAGAGATAGTCCGTGTTTTCTTTCCTTTGCAATGCACATAATACTCACCTTGTACTCAAGAAACACACATTTGGTCTTCAAACAGATCAAGCACAGATTTGATTGGGCAAAAAATCATGGTAAGGATCATTGAGATTTGCAAACATAAAGCATGTTTTCTGTTTCTCCAATTAAACATGTAAAATGGCCTTTCCCACTTTGTACAAGTTTGTAGACATGTTTCTAATGTCATTTTGCTCACCTTTTTGAGGTAGACATTCTCTCCTGGTTCGTGTTTCCAGGCTGACCCCACCCTGGAGCAGAGAGAGATGGGTATGAGTGCCCCAGTCTTGTAGGGAGGGCCACAAGAGGAAGCTCTGGCTTCTCAACTATCATCCATGGTTTCTCGCCTTACAGCAGCATGTAGACCTTTAGTTTTAAGATCCAGAGGGACTGTAGAACCTTTCTTGAGGAGTGAACCAGGACCACATTCCAAAGACTGAGCCAAAGGACAGGTTGCCATTAGATATCAATTTTGAAAGAGTGTAACATTTTCTATAAACAGGCATAACAAGATACTCACTGGTATATTGGTGGGGGTGGGACGGAACAAAAGACAATGTCTTCCTCCATCTTTTTTCTAGAACAGGAAATTTCATAAATGCAGAGTCAAATAAAGTTCTTTTTGGATCCCCTCTTCTTTTTTTGACTTTAAAAAATAATCTCACTTCTGCACTCATTTTCTTTCCTCCCTAGTGATTTTAAAGACCAAAATGTCCTCTGTAACTTATCTAGTCTGAAAAGGCAGTTGTTTATAATTCCAGAAGTTAATTTACACTTTGAAATTAAAAGGCCTGATGTGCTGATCTTGACACATCCCTGAGCATCTCCACCTGAGGCTCTGCAAGCCTGCCCAAGCATGGCCTGGAGCAGGAAAAGGGCCGGGGAGGGCTCTGTCCCTGGGTCTGTGAGGTCTTTTCAGCCTGGACCGCCAGAGCATTGGAGAATTGGGATCTTCGAGAGACTGTGAGTGTAAAATGGTGATGACATGAATGTAATTTTGAAATTTTAAAATATTCTATTAGGGACTTCTCTGGCAGTCCAGTAGCTAAGACTTCTGCAGGGGATGTGGGTTTGATTTCTGATGGTGGGGTCTAATATCCCACATGCCTCAAGGTCAAAAGACCAGAGCATGAAACAGAAGCAATATTGTGACAAATTCAATAAAGGCTTAAAACAAACAAACAAACAATGTTCTGTAAGGAATCCAACTTTCATTCAGAATATTTGAAATGGTCCCTTCATCTCTGAATATGAATTTGGGATGTTTCGTAGGCAATCTTGTTGCCTATTTTGGGTTTGATGTTCTCTTTTGTCTCTGCTATCTCTTCCTGAAATGTTCTTGGGTTCTTAAGCTACCCACTTCCATTCTAGTGGGGCCTGAATAGTAGTGTTTCCCCCTCATAGGGACTGGCCCGGGGATTTTTCCTCCTGGTTTATGATAAAGAAAAATGTGATAAAATTATACTGACGTTGCTATCCCCTAATCTACAAAAGTAATCAGTCTCTTGCTTATATAGCCATTTGATAAAGCCCATAATAATATAATATAATATAATATAATATAATATTATAATATAATATATTAATATAATATATAATTATATAATATATAATATAATATAATTATATATTATATATAATTAATAATTAATATTATATTATAATATAATATAATGTCTCATAGCCCATGAGACATTTTAATTTGGCCTAAAACTATGCTGTTAAAAATTTAGCCTTTTTTTTTTTTTTAACCCCATCTGATAATCGTATTCAAATTCTAGGCCTTTTTATCCCTTCCTTTACTCTATCCTATTACTATGGGTATCATGAAGAAAAATTTGCATATAATGCTGGTTAATTAAAAAAAAGAAGTGTTTTAATAATTTGAGTTGGCTAGTGCCAAATTATCTTCACTAAGCATCCTGTTTCTACCCTTGCTATAAACTTCAGTCCCCACTAAGGTATGTACAGAGACATCTACCTGTATAACTGTCACCAGCATTTGAGTCTGTCTGAGATGCTCCGTAACAGCTGAATAACAGCTGTTATCAGCTCACAGATAACAGCTCATCAGCTGTCGAATGAGCAAGGGATCCTTTGATAGAGCGATGAATGTTGTGGGCAAGGAGTGAATGAGAGGAATCTTGATTCTGAATGATTGAAAATGGAGTTTGTTAGTGGTGGTGGTTGGAGAGGTGGAGGTAATGATAAGAGGAATTTGAAAGATTTATTTTCTCCATCCTCACCATTATTAGGGATTTGGGTGAGAATGATATCTACTATGGGATAGAAAGCACCTCTATTTCTTCATCAGAGAATCACCTCTGTTCTTGGACAGAAAAGTGGATCATTCATAGACCATGTTTATGTTATGAATCTGGTTTTGAAAGACATGCACTGTATTGTAAACCTTCCCTTGCTGTTTTAGGAGGAGAATCAGGGAAGAAAAGACTGAAGGAAATCTCCACTTTCTCTAGCTGGTGGGGCCTCCAGGGAGGGTGGAGGCTGGGCAGTGACATTTTGATCTCAAAAATTACAGCTTGCTTTTTTGTTTGTTTTTCAAATGAGGACACGAAATGAGTAAAAACAAATCACCAAAAGTGACTTTGGTTTTCACTGGGAGGAAATTTATTATTTCAAATGTTTTATAATGAAAAATCCAGCTTCACTCTTTTGTATTGTCTGTCCTAAATCTCTCCTTTCTAGACTTACCAAGTAAAGGGTACAGCTTTTAGCCTTTCATTACCAGCCATGGAAGAGAATCCTCCCTAAGGGACATCATTCCTATGGAGAGAAAAATGAATGACAGACAAGAGCTTCTGTACCCAGAGTAAATCCCATCTGTAACATATCCAAGCCTGACCCCTGACCCCTGAAAAGAAAAATGGGCTTTTAATAGAGCCCACACATAGAATAATGAGAGAGCTAATGTAAGCTCAAGATCAATGAAAGAAAATCAAAATTTAGGAAACCTAAGTTCTTTTTTTTTTTTCTAATTTTTTTTTCTAAGTTCTTCCCATTGCTGAAAACTTAAGAAAGAAACTTTTCCTCATCTTGAAGAGTAGAAAGAAGTTGACACCTTGTCTTCATGAATCACAAACAGAAGCCCTCATATAAAATGGTAATTTACAATCAGAACTTATCTACCATATTTCCTTTAGCTTTACCCTAAAATGGGAACAGTAGGATTCCCCCATCCATGTAGGGATTCTAACTTGGGTGAGGTTTAATATTAGACTAGTGGTATATGCACAGAAAAACTTCAAGATCAAGAATAAAGTGTGCTGGTGACCTCAGTGGAAAGGAGATCCAAAGAAGAAGGGATCCACATATACATATAGCAGTAAAGAGTCCATCTGCCATGCAGGAGACACAGGTTCAATCCTTGGGTTGGGGAGAACCCCTGGAGAAGGAAATGACAACCCACTCCAGTATTCTTGTGTGGGAAATCCCATGGACAGAGAAACCTGTCCTCTGTCCACCTGACTTACATGTCATATGGTCACAAAGAGCTGGACATGACTTAGTGACTAAATAACAATAGCTGATTCACTTTGCTGAATGGTAGAAACTAACACAACTTTGTAAACTAAATAAACTCTAATAAAATTAATTAAAAAAAGAATCAAGTGTGTTCTAGTCCTTTATTCTGGATTTTCATATTGAGACATTTCTTTTCCTTAAAGCAACAGTTATTATGGTGTATAAAATTAAAGAACTAAAACATATTCCACAACAATAATCATGACATTTGAAAAAATAGGACACAAAGAAAAAAAATCTCTCCAAGGAAATCTTCCTGAGAGCTCATCTTGAATATAAAACTGTTACAACCCAAGGTACCGACCGAGGGTAGAGGGCAGTGTGGAGGCAGAAGAAGCAGTGGGAGGGAACAATTCTGTTCTTGACATTGGAGTTGGTCAGGGTAGACCCTGGGGTTTTTCTCGTCTTTGAATAGAGGACATGGAATGTCATTTCCATGGTCCAGGAAGAATTGTGACCTAGGGAATAAGAGGGAATATATTCCATTTCTCACTTCCCTTCTATGTTGGCAAAATTGCAAGAATTTCAGCAACACACTGGGTTTCTGAAGGTGAAAGTCATGTGGAACACTGATTGAACTGAACTCAGATCTGGAAAACTAGGAAGTACTATAACTCTCTTGGGTATATAGACTTATTTTTGAAGTTATTACATAAATATGTAAATTATGTGTAATATAAAAGATATCTTTTAACCTAAAAGTGCAACATATACATTTATTTCTTTTTATTATCTTTCTAAAATGAAAAGATTTTCTGTGACAAAGATAAGATTGTTGTAAATATATAACTATATATACATATAACTAAAGATAGTTATATGTATATATATATCTATTTTTATATATATGGAGAGAGGAGAAATGTTCTGCCGATGAGATATTTAGTAAGGTTCAAGTTAACTCTCTGTGTACCATTCCTTCCAACTTTCCCTTCACTTCTCTACTTCCAGATCCATGAGATATCTCATGATTACATAGAAATCCTTTCCCTACAGTTCTTACCTCACCATTCTCAGAATGATTCCCTAAAGTCTCCCGTGATAGACCAAAGTCTGGCCTCTAACCTGTGAACAGAAAACTGAACTCCTTAATGTGATTTCTGCTTACAATATTCATTGGGCAACTCTAAATCCTTAAATATTGCATTATCTGTGTAGGAGACCCACTTATATCCCTTCTTATGTTTAGTGCATTTTAAATAGTCTCTTTTCTTCATTTTGTCTTTTATTATATAGCTAATTTTACTTTGTTTTCTTTTGCAATTACTCTCTGTCCTAAATGATATGACTTTAATGGTCTTGAGGATTAAGTCTTACAACTTCTAGGGTCTGATGGGTTTCTCTCTACTTTCCCAGTTTCCTGGGGTATGCATGATGCGTTTCACAAATGGAGAAGAGAGAAAGTCAATGTCTGTGTTAGTTACTTTTTTTTTTTTTCAGCCTCAAACTCCAGAATCTATAAAAAGAGCCCAGAAGCAAATTCTGTGCAAAGAGTCACTTCTAAGAATACCAGGATAAAAATTGGATGAAAGAAAGTTATATGAAGAAAAGGATAAGTGAGAGGAGGAAGTGTTGAAGAAAATTTCAAGTCAGAAGGAGCTAGAAATTCTAGTTTGGACAGGTGGTGGGGAGATGGAAGTCCCTCCAATGTATCTTGCCCTTAGGGTGGGGAAAAATGATACAACCCAGGAAGGAATGGTCCCTAGGAAGCCCAGTGACTGAGAAAAACCAATGGGACAGGTTGGGTGGAGACCCACCTGTTACCATGTTGATGAGACCGTTGGATGATTACTTATAGACTTTCCAAAGGCATCTGTCAGCTGAAATAGCTGTAGTTAGGAATGCTTGAAAAGGCTTCAGGGAACACTCGAGTAGCCATGAGAGCATGTAGGACCCAGATCTTGGCTTCTAAATATTATTCTCCACTGAAAGAACACAGGGCTCTTTTGAGAAGTGGCTAACTCAGAGTCTGGAACAGAAAAAGTGCAATGAGAACATGGAACATTTCTTGTGCCAAAATGCAGGGAAGTGCTCAGAGGAGGGGGGGGGGGCACGTGCAAAGGACAAAGGAGGAAGCTTGAAGGGGCTGCCACTGGCCAAATCTGGGACAATTCAAGCATCATAATGACTATAGTAATGGAGTATAGCCCAAAGAACAAAATAAAAATCCTTGAGTCTATGCTAACATAAGTCAATGAATAAACAAATAAGAGGGGGAGAAGAAATTTTTCTTCCTTATAGTAGAATTCCAATTAACAAAGTCAAAAAGATGATGGAGTTAGAAAAACCACCTCTTGGCAGCCACTACAATGATAATTGTTTCAGGCAAAAATCAACAATGACTCCTAAAACCAGAGGGTGAAAATATGATGAAGTATCTCCCCATGATACACTTACTAATTTCAAAGAAAGTAGGAGAAGGCAATGGCACCCCACTCCAGTTCTCTTGCCTGGACAATCGCATGGACGGAGGAGCCTGGTGGGTTGCAGTCCATGGGGGCGCGAAGAGTCAGACACGACTGAGAGACTTCCCTTTCACTTTTCACTTTCATGCACTGGAGAAGGAAATGGCAACCCACTCCAGCGTTCTTGCCAGGAGAATCCCAGGGACGGAGGAGCCTGGTGGGCTGCCATCTGTGGGGTCGCACAAAGTGGAACATGACTGAAGCGACTTAGCAGCAGCAGCAGCAGTGTGTTCACAGTGGAGAAAACTGACATACACCATTTTTTGAAGGATGTTTTATTTATTTGTTTTATTTTTGGCTGTGCTGGGTCTTCATTGCTGTGCAGGCTTTTCTCTAGTTGTGGCCAGCGGGGGCTACTCTCCAGTTGCCAATCACAGGCTTCTCACCGTGGTGGCTTCTCTTGATGCGGAGCATGGGCTCTCGGGTAAGAGGGCTTCAGTAGTTGCAGCTTGTGGTCTTGGTAGTTGCAGCTTCTGGGTTCTAGAGCTCAGGCTCAGTAGTTGAGACACACAGGCTCAGTTGCCCTGAGGCATGTGTGATCTTCCTAACTCAAGGATCAAACCCGGATCCCCAGGATTGGCAGGTGGATTCCTACCCACTGTGCTACCAGGGAAGCCTCTGCATAAATCATCTTAGAAATGGGACACATGGACACTGTGTGCCACCTGAGGCCACAACAACGTGTCTATAATGTTCTTGACAAAAGTACTTACTCTGAACCTAATCATCAGGAAATATCAGATAAACTCAATTAAGGAACAGTCTACAAAATAAGTAGCGTAAAATCTTCAAGCTATCAAAGTTATGAACTACAAAAATGAATGAATGGTTCTAGATTAAAGAAGATCGAAGAGGTATGACAACCAACTGTAACTGGTGATCCTGGATTTACTTCTGGACTATTTAAAGTGCATTAATGGGACAATTGGCAAACTCTGTTCAAGATCTGTCTACATTCATGTAACAACACTAGTATTATTAATAATGATAATGGTATTGCATCCATGTTAATTTCTTGATTTTGATGATTGCACTGTGATTATGTATGAAAATGGGCTTCCTTGGTAGCTCAGATGGTAAAGAATGCCTGCAATTCAGGAGGCCCAGGTTCAACCCCCGGGTTGGGAAGATCCTCCGGAGAAGGGAATGGCAACCCATTTCAGTTTTCTTGCCTGCAGAGTTCCATGGACAGAGAAGCCTGGCAGGTTATACAGTCCCTGGTGTTGCCAAAAGTCAGAGATGACTGAGGGACTAACACTTTATGCATGAAAATATCTTTATTTTTGGGAAATACAACCGAAGTATTTAAAGGTAAGGTGACATTCTGTCTAAATCTTACAAGTGTTTCAGAAGATAAATACTATCAATGGATATAAGAGAATGATAAAGCAAATGTGATAAAATAATAATATTTGAGGAATCTTGGTGTTGTGCAGTGGGAAGTCTTTGTCTTATTTTAAGAACTTCTCTCCCTGGAAGTATGCAATTATTTCAAAACTGTGACTCTATAAAGGCCTTAGGGCTTCCCTGGTAGCTCAGCTGATCAAGAATCTGCCTGCAATGCAGGAGACCCTGGTTGATTCCTGGGTTGGAAATATCCCCTAGAGAAGGGATAGGCTACCCACTCCAATATTCTTGAGCTTCCCTGGTGGCTCAGATGGTAAAGAAACTGCCTGCAATTCAGGAGACCTGGGTTCGATCCCTGGGTTGGGAAGATCCCCTGGAGGAGGGCAAGGCAACCTACTCCAGTGTTCTTGCCTGGAGAATCCCATGGACAGAGGAGCCAGGTGGGCTACCGTCCATGGGGTCACAAAGAGTCAGACACGACTGAGCGACTAAACACAGCATAGAACAACACATAAAGGCCTTAGCGAGGCAGTTTTAAAAGTGTCAGTTCTATAGTCATAGGTAATGTAGCTTTTTAAAAAATTTATTTTTAATTAGAGGATAATTATAATATTGTGATGGTTTCTGTCATACATAGACATAAGTTGGCCACAGGTATACATATGTCCTTCCCCTCTTGAATCCTCTTCCTACCTCCCTCTGTCCCCATCCCTCCAGGTTGTCACTGAGCATTGGCTTTGGGTTCCTTGTGTTACACATTCAACTCTCACTGGCCATCTATTTTACGTATGGTAATACATATGTTTCGATGCTAGTCTCTTAAGTTATCCCACCCTCTTCTTTCCCTACTGTTCTCTATGTCTGGGTCTCCTTTGCTTCCCTGAAAGTAAGATCTTCATTACTATCTTTCTAGATTCCATACATATGCATTAATATATGATATTTGTCTTTCTCTTTCTGACTTACTTCATTCTGTATAATAGCTTTATATAATGTTGGGCTAGAGATTCCAGGGATAAAAGGAGACAAGTTTAAAATTTAAAGACAGGGTTTCTGGACTCTGGGGAAGATTACATTTCTTTTATAATAAAAAACCAAATGATAAAAAAAATAGGGCAAAATATATTCTGCAAGTCTGAAGACAACAAAAATGTCAGGTTTAACAATAAGAATTGTGGATGAAAATGATCTAAAAATGTAAATACAGTTTGAAAGCGTATATTTGTTATAAATGTGCTCTAATAATAATGTTCAGAGGCACCCATCTCCTTACTGTCATTAGTACGATGTCTGGGGTCTGTCAAGTCAGAGAGAGATGAGAAATTTGCAGAATTCAATCAGATGCTACTTAAATATCTGTAAGATTTCTGTGGGAGCCCACAGAAAAATATGAAATGTGTTCAGAATGAAACCAGGCAGTAAATGGATTAGTGAAATCTAATCAGGCACGGAAACAATCTTGGTGGGGATTTGCAGACTCAAATCAGATTGAAGAAATAGAAAATGTGTAACTTGAATTCAGGGGACCATGGAGCTGACCCTATTTGGAGGGCATGGGCTCAGAATTCCTCTTGGCAGAGAGGCTCAATGAAAAAGGTCCCTTTGTCCTTCAATGGCCTGTGGAAATTCAGTTCTGGCCAAAGCCTTTGTCCAAAAAGCAGCCTCAGTACACTCAGACTGTCATGCAATTCACTTAAGATGGCATACTCTAACTCCATTTCTTTGTGTGTATACAAAATTCATTTCACCCAAGGGAAACATAATCTTAGAGATAATGTGTGCATGTGTGGGCGTCCCCATGGCTCAGTAGGTAAAAAACCCGCCTGCAATGCTTGGATGCAGGAGACTCAGGTTTGATCTAAAATCATAATAGTAATTTTTCCTGCTAATTAAGCTAGACTAGGTGCAGATTTGGATTTAAAGAAAATTGAATACATTATACACATCAGCCTTGTGATTCTTATTTAAAACATGTAATTCAGTAGCTGATTTAAACTTATGATTTTAAGTTAAAGAAATTGAATATTTTACTAAGTTTGTAAATATTATTGACTAACAGAGGTTAGAATTCCCTGTATTTTAAATTTGACATATTGAATTTTGCTAAATTTTTAAGGGCTTTGAAGATTTTCCTTATCAATTTAGTTCAGTTCAGTCCAGTCGCTCAGTCACGTCCGACTCTGCGACCCCATGAATTGCAGCACGCCAGGCCTCCCTGTCCATCACCAACTCCCGGAGTTCACTCAAACTCATATCCATTGAGTCGGTGATGCCATCCAGCCATCTCATCCTCTGTCATCCCCTTTTCCTCCTGCCTCCAATCCCTCCCAGCATCAGAGTCTTTTTCATTGAGTCAACTCTTAGCATGAGGTGGCCAAAGTACTGGAGTTTCAGCTTTAGCATCATTCCTTCCAAAGAACACCCAGAACTGATCTCCTTTAGAACGGACTGGTTGGATCTCCTTGCAGTCCAAGGGACTCTCAAGAGTCTTCTCCAACACCACAGTTCAAAAGCATCAATTCTTCGGCACTCAGCCTTCTTCACAGTCCAACTCTCACATCCATACATGACTACTGGAAAACCATAGCCTTGACTAGACACAGCTTTGTTGGCAAAGTAATGTCTCTGTTATTTAATATGCTATCTAGGTTGGTCATAACCCTCTATGAAGATGTACAAGGCCTTTTAGAACTAACACGCAAAAAAGATGTCCTTTTCATTACAGTGGCATGGAATGCAAAAGTAGGAAGTCAAGAAACCCCCAGAGTAACAGACAAATTTGGCCTTGGAATATGGAATGAAGCAGGGCAAAGGCTAAGAGAGTTTTGCCAAGAAAATGCACTGGTCATAGCAAACACCCTCTTCCAACAACACAAGAGAAGACTACACATGGATGTCACCAAATGGTCAACACCGAAATCAGATTGATTATATTCTTTGCAGCCAAAGATGGAGAAGCTCTATACAGTCAACAAAAACAAGATCAGGAGCTGACTGTGGCTCAGATCATGAACTCCTTATTGCCAAATTCAGACTTAAATTGAAGAAAGTAGGGGAAACCACTAGACCATTCAGGTATGACCTAAATCAAATCCCTTATGATTATACAGTTGAAGTGAGAAATAGATTTAAGGGACTAGATCTGATAGATAGAGTGCCTGATGAACTGTGGACGGAAGTTCATGACATTGTACAGGAGACAGGGATCAAGACCATCCTCATGGAAAAGAAATGCAAAAAAGCAAAATGGCTGTCTGGGGAGGCCTTACAAATAGCTGTGAAAAGGAGAAGCGAAAAGGAAAGGAGAAAAGGAAAGATATAAGCATCTGAATACAGAGTTCCAAAGAATAGCAAGGAGAGATAAGAAAGCCTTCCTTAGCAATCAATGCAAAGAAATAGAGGAAAACAACAGAATGGGAAAGACTAGAGATCTCTTCAAGAAAATTAGAGATACCAAGGGAACATTTCATGCAAAGATGGGCTTGATAAAGGACAGAAATGGTATGGACCTAACAGAAGCAGAAGATCTTAAGAAGAGGTGGCAAGAATACACAGAAGAACTGTGCAAAAAAGATCTTCACAACCCAGATAATCATGATGGTTTTCTTTATGGTAGCATTCAAAAGGTGCTTTGGAAATATGCGATTATATAAAATATGTAAATGTAGTAAAATGTTTGTGTATTAGTTGCTCAGTTGTGTCTGACTCTTTGCAACCCTATGGACTGAGCCCGCCAGGCTTCTCTGTCCCTGGGATTCTCCAGGCGAGAATACTGGAGTGGGTAGTCATTTCCTTTTCCAGGGGATCTTCCTGATCTAGGGATTGAACGCTGATCTCCCACATTGCAGGCAGATTCTTTACCCTCTGAGCCACCAGGGAAGCCCAATAAAATGTTTAAGGGATCTTAAATTTAAAACAGAACCTAAACACACTGAGCTGATCAAAGATTAATCAAATATTTGATTTGACTTCTTGGGAGTGACTGTTGAAATTATTTCATTCTTTAAATTTATTTTTTCTAGTTTTATTGAGATATAATTGACATATTATACTAGTTTAAGATGCACACCACAATGATTTGATGCCTGTATGTTGCAGAATGACTACCACAAACTGTTTAGCCAGTAGCCATCATCTCACATAGTCACATTTTTTTTCTTGTAGTGAGAACTTTAAGATCAATTCTAATGGCGATGTTCAAATACACAGTGACAAATTGTTGGCTGTAGTCAGCATGCTGTTTATTTTATCCCCAGAATTAATTTCTTGTATATCTGGGAGTTTGTACTTTTTAATCACCTTCACCCATTCACCTATCTTCCACCCCTGCCTCTGACAATCACCAATCTGGTCTATGTTTCTATGAATTTAGTTTTTTTAGATTCTGCATGTAAGTGAGATCATAGAGTGTTTGTTTTTCTTTGAATTAGTTCATTGAGCAAAATATCTTCAAGGTCCATCCATTTATAAATAGAATAAAACATAAAAACTGAAATTAAAAGCTCAGGGAAAATTATGTTTCTGACTTGGTTACTTTAATAAACTGAATAATAATTAGAAAAAAAAACCAAACATCCTGAGTTGTTGAAGTAGCAACTCAGAAAAACCACATTGACACCTACAATAAATCTCATGCAGACAAATTTAAGGAAATTTATCTTTGAAATGGAAAGTGAATTTATAAATAAAACATTAACAACGGTGAACTAAAATGCCCATTAAGATATTTAAAGATGTATAATGTATACCAAATGTTCAAATGAAACTTGTTATTGGTGAAATAAGCTACACAACACATGGAAAATATACATAACTACCTCTTTGCTTCTCCAAACCTAGATTTTATCCATAAGTAGTCATGTCATTGAAAATAGAAAAGGAATAAATAAACTAGAAACCAGATGTAATATGCTTCATTATCATTCATAAATGTGGAATTCTGGCATAGATAAACTATATGGAAATCAAGAAAATGGATGCCAGGTAGGTCCAAAGTCCTATATCAAATTAATATAGAACATCTGGGGAAAAGTTTTTTTTTTTTCAGTGAGGTCAATACTTTTATACGAAGTAACAAAACATAGGCTCAAGGTGAAACTTTTTACATACTATTGAGGGTGCACTTTATTTATTTAGCCACAAGGCTTATGGAATTTCAGTTCCCTGACCTGACTGAACCCAAGCCACAGCAGTGAAAGCCCAAAATTCTAACCACTAGGCCATCAGGGAACTCTCAAGTGTACACTTTAAAAAGGAAAACAAAAAAGGATTTAAATCAAAGTATTGTAGTAACAAAAATTGCAGAAGTCTTAATCTAAAATCAGGACAGAAATAAATTCCTTTAAAAAGAATACAAAATAGATGAGTGTACTGGTTAGGAGGCTGTTGGCGTTCAGTTGCTCAGGCGTGTCCAACTCTGCAACACCATGGACTGCAGCACGCCAGGCTTCCCTGTCCTCCACTGTCTCACAGAGTTTGCTCATACTCATGTCCATTGAGTCAGTAATGCCATCCGACCATCTCATCCTCTGCCTCCCATTCTCCTCCTGCCCTCAATCTTTCCCAGCAGCAGGTCTTTTCTAATGAGTTGGCTCTTTGCATCAGGTGGCAGAAGTATTGGAGCTTCAGCTTCAACATCAGTTTTCCCAATCAATATAGTTAGGAGGTAGATTCAGTTCAGTTCAGTCCCTCAGTCGTGTCCAACTCTTTGCAACCCCAGGAACCGCAGCATGCCAGGCCTCCCTGTCCATCACCAGCTCCCGGAGTTCACTCAGACTCACGTCCATCGAGTCAGTGATGCCATCCAGCCATCTCATCCTCTGTCGTCCCCTTCTCCTCCTGCCCCCAATTCCTCCCAGCGTCAGAGTCTTTTCCAATGAGTCAACTCATCGCATGAGGTGGCCGAATTACTGGAGTTTCAGCGTTAGCATCATTCCTTCCAAAGAAATCCCAGGGCTGATCTCCTTCAGAATGGATTGGTTGATTAAGTTCATGTAAAAGAGACCCCAAGTTACAGCGGATTGAACCATTTATGCTATTTTTTGATTGATATACAATCCCAAGGGAGGGGAGCCAGGGCTGCTACAGGAGCGCTGCTCTGTGAGATTCTCCAGAGAACCAAGCTCCCTCTGCCGCTTCTCTGTCTGAACATTGCTCTCAGCCACATGGTCTGAGTTATCTTGCCACCAAATCTACAGTCTAAGCTTCAGGTCAGAGGAGGACAGAAAGAGATGGTTCTCTTCTTAAGGATACAATCTAGAAGTGGTGTGGTGCGCATCACTTATATCCACACCCCATAGCCAGAACTCGGTGACATGGCGCTACCAAACTGGATGAGAGGCTGGGAAATGTTGTCTTTATTCTAGTGACTGAGTGAGCCCAGCTGGAATTCTATTGCACTGGGAGAGGGGAAGAACAGATTGTTGTTGTTTAGTCACCAAGTCAGGTCTGACTCTTTGCTACCCCTTAGACTGTAGCCCGCCAGGATCCTCTATCCATGGGATTCTCCAGGCAAGAATACTGGAGTGGGTTGCCATTTCCTTCTCCAGGGGGTCTTCCCACCCTAGGGATCAAACCCACATCTCCTGCATTGGCAGGTGGATTCTTTACCACTGAGCTACCAGGGAATAATGGATATTGGGGAACAATTAGCTGTATCTGTGACAGTGAACAACATACACCTAAAGAGAGAAAGTCCTTTGTCCCTTTGCATCACCACCACTGGGCTTTGAGGTTCATGTTGCCGCATTTCCCTGATAGTGCCTGAGAGTGGGGATGGGGATGTAAAAGGGATTTCTCAAGATATTTTGATCATGCACAGGTTCTTAGAGACAGATCTGGCTTGTGATTAGACTAACCAGTGTTACCAATATTGAGGGTTATTTATAGAAATTTAAAACTGTTTCTGTCTAGGGGAAAGTCTGATTTTTTGAGAGGCAAACTGCCTGTATATAAGATAGAGTTCAACACTATGCTGTCAGATTGGAGGGTGGTTTGGAGGAAGGGAGGAGAGGAAGAAGTAGTGGATGGTGAATTTTATTTGATTAGGACTTTCTGAAGGAGAGTGATAGGGAATAAGAATGTTTCAGTATTAAAAGAATCTTTCCTCTGAGAGTGAGGGAGGAGGATTGTTTGGAATAGTAGAAACAGCAAACATTTAATGTGTTTTAGGAACTGTTTAGAAGCTTCAATTGAATGCACTTGATTCTTACAATGACTGTGAATTAAGTACCATTATTATTAGCATTTTGCAAAGAGGATACATGGGGCATCAAGTTATTAATCAAGGACATACACATGGTTGAAACTAGAATTTGAACCTAAGCATTCTGGTTTCAGTATCTGCACATGTACCTGCTGTATTGCATTACTCAGCAACATTTTTTATTTTTGTCTTTTAATTTTATGTTGGGGTATAGCTGATAAACAATGTTGTGACAGTTTCAGGTGAAGAGTGAAGGGAACCAGCTATACATATACATGGATTCATTCTCCCCCAAACTCCCCTCCCATCTGGGCTGCCACAAAAACACTGAGCAGAATTCTCTGTGCTATATAGTAGGACCTTGTTTGTTATCTATTTTAAATATAGCAGTATATATATGTCCATCCCATGCTCTCTAACTATCCCTTTCCCCCCAGCCTTCCCCACAGGCAACCACGAGTTCTATCTCTGTGAGTCTGTTTCTATTTTGTAAACAAGTTCATGTGTATCATTTCTTTTTAGATTCTGCACATAAGGTTTGTCATACGATATTTCTCCTTCTCTGTCTGACTTATTTCACTCAGTATGACGATCTCTAAAACCAACCACGTTTCAGCAACCTTTTTTAAAGAAAGGAAATCATCTTATGTTTATCCCAGTCCAGACTGTGCATAACTCAATGTTGGGAAACATGGCTGTCGTGCTGAAAGCCTAGGCTAGGATAAAAACTGGATTGTGAGTTAACAGGAGGTGGGGCGTGAGAGTGAAGGAGTTCAGTGAAAAACAACCTTCAAGAAGATAAATCGTCTTTCCTGAAGCAAGGAGCGTCAAACCAGGGTTCACAGTCCTGGCCAATATCCCTGGATATTCTGGTCATTTTCTATTTCGTTAACTCGGGCAGTGCACTTAGCCTAGTGCTAGAAAACTTTCCTTTGGTAAACTTCCCTGTGCCTCAGTCTTTGCATCTATGAACTGGAAATACTTCTTATCCCCACAGGCATATTGTAATAGAAATAAATGCTGGACAGTCTTTGGAGATTTTGATCATAGCATTTAAAGCAGTCACTCCAAGTAGTCACATTAGTTCTATAAAGAATGGATTGCCTAACAAGCACACAAGTGTCTGATAAATGCCAGAGGTCCTGGCAAAAGCATAAAGCAGTGAAGAAGAGATGAGTGGAGAACTATAGAAAGATATAGTTTTAACTACAGGAACAGCTGGTTGTTTAGTGATGGAGGAATAAGGCTTAGAATGCGAGTGCTGGCTTCAGACTTTTCAAGTACATAATCAAGGTGGTTGATAATTTACTGGCCTTCTTCATAAGAGAACTAACATGAAGCTTCAACAACCCCTACCCAGGAGGACTCTGAATGTGATAGCGCCAATCCAAATTCTCTGGATTTCTTGATTCTGTTAGCACAGAAACATTTGGGAGGTGCTGGGTTTTGGGGTTGAGGCTGTTGTCCATTTTTAAGGGCAGCTTTCCTCTGTGCACAGATATTTAACTAATATGTGTAAAAGGTAACATCATCAAGCGGTGAGCAGGGATGTTTGGGATCATTCAGCTTTGATTTGATTTCTGGTCCCTCCCATCAGCCAAGTGACCTTGAATAAATGACTCATCCTCTCTACACTTCCCTGACTATAAAATGAAAATAAGAGGCCCTACCTCTTTAGATTGTTGGGAGGGTTATGAGTGGGCATGCTCAGTTGTGTCTGACTCTTTCCAACCCCATGGACTGTAGCCCACCAGGCTCCTCTGTCCATAAGATTCTCCAGGCAAGAATACTGGAGTGGGCTGCCATTTCCTCCTTCAGGAGATTTTCCCAACCCAGGGATCGAACCTATGTCTCCTATGTTGGCAGGCAGATGCTTTACCACTGAGCCACCTGGGAAGTCCCTGAGAGGGTTACAGGAACATGTAAAGTGCTTAACACTGTGATGGAGTGCTAAAATCATGTTAGATATTAATTTTAATACTATCACTTGCTGGAGAAAACTCTTGAGAGTCCTTTGGACAGCAAGGAGATCAAAACGGTCAATTCTAAAGAAAATCGACTCTGAATATTCATTGGAAGGACTGATATTGAAGCTCTAACACTTTGGCTACCTGATGTGACGATTGAGGGCAAGAGGAGAAGTGGGTGACAGACGATGAGATGGTTGGATGGCATCACTGACTCAATGGACATGAGCTGAGCAAACTCCAGGAGATAGTGAAGGAAACTTGGTTGCTGCAGTCTATGGGGTCACACAGAGTCTGATACGACTAAGCATGTGTCGTGAATGCTAACAATAACTCTTAGGAGAACAACACTCTTAGGAGACCACTCAGCAAGGGGCTACACAGAGCTTATGGGACTACCAGCTACCCATGTGTCTTCCATGAGCATCTGCAAAAGAGATGATTGATTACCCAAACTGTGGCAAAGTCCCTGTGTCTACAGCAAGACCTGGGGATAGGAATGTGAGTTAGCCAAAGCAATCTATAACAATTTTGAAGTTCCTGGCACATGTTGGAGCTACAGAGTATCTTGATGCTTATGGGAAAATCTTGCAACTGTTCTGCTATAATTATATGTAAATCGGAGACTTGGCACTGGCACATTTCCGTTTAGCAAATGTGTCTAAATAAATTGATCTGCCTCGTCTAAGACAGCATGGATATCTCCAACCATTAGTGTTTTTCTGCCACTGGGTTGAATTTTGTCTAGCCTGGTGTAATTCCAGGCAGCAGGCCATTGTCCCAAATGCATTTCTGATTGATTTTCTGCCTAACAACTGACAACTTAACTTTTCAGCAGGAGGTCTGAGCTCAGGCCTCCTTTTTAATGCTTCAGAATGTAATATGATCCTGATGGATGGTTCTGAAGAACAACTGGCTTTTATGATGGAAAAGAAAGTGTAAGACTTGGTTCCCAAACACACACTGACTTCTTCCATATGGACTACATTACTGTAAATTAGAGAAGAGTGGGGGTGGGGAAGAGGATGGTTGCTTTTAAGGGAAAGGTCAGGATTTAATTCTATCATTATCTTCTTGCTTATAATTTAAAGTCCTCTGCTCCCACTTGAAGTCAATGATTTATGAAAGTGCTTGGTGAAGGTGGTTGTGTAATATACTTGACTCCTTATAACTTTGCAAAAGGCATTTAGAATCCTATTTTTAAAACCTGATTTTAAGCAGTTATCAACAGTCATAAATTGTTTAGTAGTTAGTTTTGGTGCTTTATGATACAGCTTGTATTTTGTCTGAAATAAATGTGATTCTAGAGACTTGATTCTAATTAAACAGGCTGGTTCTTGAGGGTTTCTCCAACCAGCAGTTGCATTTGATATTTGCGTCCAAGTCATTCCTGCAGGATGGAAGCTTCTTGGACAAGCCTCCAAGTCAATCAAAAGGATTACCAGGATATTAATCCCTAATATTAAATCCCCAGCTGTTGGTAAACATATATGAGCTATGCTTCTAAATTATCACAGTTGAGTGACTCTTGAGTTTAAAGTTCCTTTTAAGTGGCAGATGGAATTCCATTTGGTTTAACTACTTTTAAGTCCGCAGGAGTCTGGGTTCTATTTAGGTGGTCAACCTAGAAAAATCTAATGGTAAATTCATATTAATCAGTACCAATGGATATAGAATGGGTTCAGTCCCTGGATTAGGAAGATATCCTGGAGAAGGAAGTGGCAACCCACTCCGCTATTCTTGCCTGTGAAACCCCGTGGACAGAGGAGCCTGGTGGGCTATAGTCTATGGGGTTGCAAAGGAGTCAGACATGACTTGGCGACTAAACAACAACAAAGCAGAAACATACCAAAACCTGATGTTCCGTTTTCCAAGCCTTTGTTTATGCTGCTTCTCAGTCCAGACAGTTTTCCTCCATTCTCGTCTCATATCTCAATCCTTCCAAATTCACTTCATAATCCACTGTGGAGTCCTGGTTACTTTGTCCCTATGACCTCTTCTGTTTTTCACCAGCTAATACATTTGTGGTCTGCACCATTCAACTCAGTTTATAATTATATTATGTCTCATGTGTCTCTCTTATTAATATTTGTACATTGGCTCTTCCTCTCTCAAATGCAGTTCCTTAATGGCAGGGATGTTATTTCATACTGTCCTTCTCTCCTTAAAGGTGTCCAGCTCAGTGTCAGCCAAACATCCACAAACCAAGCATTGATGTACAATTTAAAACATAACTATTGGGACTTCCTGGCACTCCAGTGGTTAGGTCTCCATGCTTCCATTGCAAAAGGCATGGCTTCCATCACGGATCAGGGAACTGAGATCCTGCATGCCACTCAGTACAGCCAAAAAAGAACAAAGAGAAACCCCCGAACTATAATTATTGGAAACTTTTGCAAAATGTCAAAAACTTGAGAGTTTTACATTTTAAGCACGTATCAGTTGATACCTTAATTGGAAATTAACACTTCTGCTGGGAGAAAGGATGGCACAAATAGGGCTATGCAGAAGGACAAGATGGGTTTCACCTACCTTATACTGTTGTCTTTATTTCCCCGGATCTTTTAGAGCAGACACAGTAGATCAGTCAGAGAAAGCATCTCCGTAGATATTTCACCAGAGAGAATTCAACACAAGAAACTGTTTAAACAACTGTTGGAAACTGGAAAAGCCAAAAGTGGACACTAGGGTATCACAGATATATTAATGGCAGGAAGTACTTCCACCCACCGTCCTGGGTGAACCAAGTGAAAAGATTATGGTGATGAGAACCTAGAAGCTAGGAGGAGAGTTCCAATAGAATTGCTAGCGGGGGCAAGGTGAGATGGTTCTGAGGATGACAAAAAAAGATACTGGAACCTGGGACCCACTGCCTTGCCAGGGCATAAAGCCTTTGCTGAGGGTACTGACTAAATAGCAAGCAAACACGGAGGAACAGGATCGGCTCCTCTTCCCTAGCCTTCCAGCCTCTGTTTAGTGCCCCCTCTTGATAAGAACCTATAGAAAGAGCTGGTAAAGGAAGAAAGGTTTCAGAACGCCAGCCACAGCAGAGGAGCAGAGGAGACCGAGATGAATTTGGAGATGAGAGTTAAGAGCTTTATAACTGACACAAACAATAATAGTACGTATTTCTTTCCTATCTCATGGGAGGTTGAAGAAATGATAAAGAGCATAGAAACACACCTGAAGCACAGGTAGGAGACTGACAGGCTCTCCAGGTGTTTGCCAGAGCTGAGAGATATGAGGAGGGGGCAGCAGTTCAGGGCCCTTTGCTGAGGGTGCAGCCTGCTCACACCCATCTCCAGAGGCAGCCCTGAGCGCCTTCCCATCTGCCTTCTTTCTGTCCCTCTAGTGACAGTGTCCTTCCATGGCTAATGTTTGGGGGTCTCACTGGCTTTAAGGGCTTCCCTGGTGGCTCAGATGGTAAAGAATCCGCCTGCAATGCAGGATACCCAGGTTTGATCCCCAGGTCAGGAAGATGCCCTGGAGAAGGG
The DNA here is from genome assembly GCF_016772045.2 of Ovis aries. NCBI lineage: Eukaryota > Metazoa > Chordata > Mammalia > Artiodactyla > Bovidae > Ovis > Ovis aries. Next base: position 90,819,731 of record NC_056059.1, on the reverse strand, counting down.
AATGGCTTACCCACTCCAGTACTCTTGCTTAGGAAATCCCATGGACAGAGGAACCTGGTGGGCTATAGTCCACTGGGTCACGAAAAAGTCAGACATGATTGACTGACTAAGCACATTGGCTTTAAAGAGTACATGAGCTGTCACCTCACTAATCTCCATGTTTGTGGAGCCTCCCCCACCTTCCCTAGAGAGAATATGATGGAAAAGAAAATAGTGTAAGAATATGTCTCACACTAATCTGGAGGAGCTCTGGTTGATTAAATCAAATGCTAGCATTCCCTGAAATTCAGCTCTGAAAGAGCCCTATTAATAGGTACTCAGAATTGACTCCAACAGGAAACACACTCCGAGAAGTGTGATTATTCCTTCGTTATGATTTACCTACTTCATATAGATGGTGGCACCTTTATTAGAGGGAGGAGCTTATTTTATATTAAAATAAGCTCACAGTAAAGAGAACATCTACTGTATTGTAAATGGGACTTCCCTGGTGGGCTCAGATGGTAAAGAATCTGTCCGCAAGCCAGGACACCAAGGTTCGATCCCTGGGTTAGAAGATCTCCTGGAGAAGAGACTGGCTACCCACTTGAGTATGGAGAATCCCATGGACAGAGGAGCCTGATGGGCTTTAGTCGATGGGTCACAAAGAGTCAAACGTGACTGAGTAACTAATACTTCAATAAATACTTTAACTTCAAATTGTGACTACTCAAATAAGATCAAACATGCCTCCAGGAGTTTCTGGATGGGAATTCTTAAAATAAACCGAAGTCTGGAGCTTCCATACTGTCACAGGGCCTAGCACATGTGGTTTAGTTACTAAGTTGTGTCCTACTCTTGGGATGCTGCGGGCTGTAGCCTGCCGGGCTCCTTTGTCCATGCTGCTGCTAAGTCGCGTCAGTCGTGTTCGACTCTGTGCGACCCCATAGATGGCAGCCCACCAGGCTCCGCTGTCCCTGAGATTCTCCAGGCAAGAGTACTGGAGTGGGTTGCCATTGCCTTTTCCATAGTGGGCTCTAAAATTAATCCACGTTCACAGGTGCATCTCATCTTCCTGAGCACACCGCTGAACTGTGGGCCCTCTTCCAGGCAATAAGCTGTAAACTAAGCCACTTTCTCAAGGAATCTTCATGGAGATTTCTTCATAGCAGAAGTGGTCTTGATTGTGAAAAACCACTCTGAATTTCTCTGTTTTCCAGGGTTGGAATTTTGGTATAATGGTCTTAACTTTGATTAAATGGTTGCTGTGTATAAAAGACATTACTTTGCCAACAAAGGTCTGTCTAGTCAAAGCTATGGTCTTTCCAATAGTCACGTATGGTTGTGAGAGCTGGACTATAAAGAAAGCTGAGTGCCAAAAAATCGATGGTTATAAACTGTGGTGTTTGATAAGACTCTTGAGAATCTGTTGGACTGCAGGGAGATCAAACCAGTCCATCCTAAAGGAAATCAGTCCTGAATATTCATTGGAAGGACTGATGCTGAAGCTGAAACTCCAATACTTTGGCCACCTGATGCAAAGAACTGACTCATTGGAAAAGACCCTGATACTGGGAAAGACTGAAGGCAGGAGGAGAAGGGGACAAGAGAGGATGAGACAGTTGGATGGCATCACTGACTCAATGGACCTGAGTTTGAGCAAGCTCCAGGAGTTGGTGATGGACAGGGAGGCCTGGCGTACTGCAGTCCATGGGGTCCTAAAGAGTCGGACACGACTGAGTGACTGAACTGAACTGAACTGAACTGTGTATAAGGAGCTGTTTTAAATTCCTTCCTGGATCAGGTCATTCAGTTCTTACAACTCTAAGAGAAAATGCTTTTACTAGCTTCCATTTGGCAGCTAAGAAAACTTAAGCAGAGAAGGATTAAACCAGGGGTCCCCAACCTCCAGGATCCAATGCCTAATGATCTGGGTGGCACTGATGTAATAATAATAGAAATAAAGTGCACAATAAATTTAATACACTTGGATCACCCAGAAAGCATCCTTCTGACCCACTCCATGGAAAAATTGTCTTCCAATAAGCCAGTCCCTGATGCATGAAAGATTGGAGATCTCTGGATTAAGCAACATTTCCTAGGTCAAGCAGCTGGTGGCAGTGGAGTCAGGATTCAAACCCATGTAGGATGGCCTGAGAGCCCAGAGTCTTCTACACTATACCCTGTACCACACTGCCTTCTGGGGCAACCAGGTTCCTATTGTTGGCAAAGAGGGAGCTATACCAATGGAGCTAGATGGGCAAAATTTACCTCTTAGTCATGGAGGAATGTCCAGTGTGTCCACATTTCAGAACACACTGGTACTCTCCAAGGTTATTAGCGTCTCTAAGGGAGAGGGGAAGAGAAATGAAACAATCAAGCACTTACTATGCAAGCAAGTCTGTGTTCAGCATTTTCACATATCCTACAAGTCAGATATTATCAGACCCATTTTTCAAATAACGGACTTGGGGGCTCAGAGACAGTAGGTAACTTGGCCAAATCACTGAGCCAGTAAGTGACAGAGCCCATGTGTAAGTCCATAGGTCTTGAACACTCATGTTCTAGCTGCTCTTAACACTTTGAGTTTCATTCAAGAATTGCTTAAACCTTCCACAGCACCCATACATCATATGATAAAGATCTTATAGGATAAGCAAGAGAAGGATCCTTTTTCTTCTTTCAGTTTTTAATTTAGCTTCTTATTCATATGAGCCTCACCACCTGTATCTGTCTCTGGCCTGAGCCCCCATCTCACTGCCTGGATATGCTTCTTCTAATTGGAACCCATAGAGGTCATTCTTTCGCTGTACCTATTAACTTCTGTTTAATTTACAACATTGCCCTATTAGAATTGTGAAGATTATTAACTTGGATTTTCAAATCAGATTTCCTGCAACTCTGCTCAAGGCAACCTTATTTTCCCAGTAGAACAATCATGTATTTTCAGTGAGTGGTCATAAATATCAAAGAGTTAGTTCCCAGCTAATTTAAAAGAATAGAGGATGAAACATCCTTCAAATTTCATTCTGATCTAATTTTGGTTGAATAAGCTGTTTGCAAAGGTCACATTTGAAAGCAATGTTATAAAGAGCACTAGGGAGGATATTTACAGGTTTGGTTCTGTGTGTTTGTATGTGTGTGTATGTGTGTGTGTTTGTATGTGTGTGTTTGAATGCATTTCTACATTTGTAAACAAAATGATAAATTAAGAAATGAGAGCATTAAAATAACTGGAGAGAATAAAATGCCAAATTCATATTTCATAGTACTAGATGGTGATCATTGATTATCCCACCAATCACCTGAGGCCCTGGAAGCGTCTGAGGATTTCTGAATTACCAAAGAAAGAATAAAATCTCTCCACTTGGTTTTCTGTTCAGTTATGTTTTCTTATGTTTACAAGTTCTGCAAGTTAGAGATGATAGAAATTTTATAGATACAATTCAATTCAGTTCAGTCACTCAGTTGTGTCCAACTCTTTGCGATCCCATGAATCGCAGCACGCCAGGCCTCCCTGTCCATCACCAACTCCCGGAGTTCCCTCAGACTCACGTCCATCGAGTCAGTGATGCCATCCAGCCATCTCATCCTCTTTCGATCCCTTCTCCTCCTGATAACTTTCCTTCCAAGGAGTAAGCGTCTTTTACTTTCATGGCTGCAGTCACCATCTGCAGTGATTTTGGAGCCCCCAAAAATAAAGTCATCCACTGTTTTCCCATCTATTTGCCATGAAGTGATGGGACTGGATGCCATGATCTTAGTTTTCTGAATGTTGAGCTTTAAGCCAACTTTTTCACTCTCCTCTTTCACTTTCATCAAGAGGCTTTTTAGTTCTGCTTCACTTTCTGCCATAAGGGTGGTGTCATCTGCATATCTGAGGTTATTGATATTTCTCCTGGCAATCTTGATTCCAGCTTGTGCTTCTTCCAGACCAGCGTTTCTCATGATGTACTCTGCATATGACAATATACAGCCTTGACGTACTCCTTTTCCTATTTGGAACCAGTCTGTTGTTCCATGTCCAGTTCTAACTGTTGCTTCCTGACCTGCATACAGGTTTCTCAAGAGGCAGGCCAGGTGGTCTGGTATTCCCATCTCTTTCCGAATTTTCCACAGTTTATTGTGATCCACACAGTCAAAGGCTTTGGCATAGTCAATAAAGCAGAATTAGATGTTTTTTTTTAGAACTCTCTTGCCTTTTCCATGATCCAACGCATGTTGGCAATTTGATCTCTAGTTCCTCTGCCTTTTCTAAAACCAGCTTGAACATCTGGAAGTTCATGGTTCACATATTGCTGAAGCCTGGCTTGGAGAATTTTGAGCATTACTTTACTAGCATGTGAGATGAGTGCAATTGTGCAATAGTTTGAGCATTCTTTGGCGTTGCCTTTCTTTGGAATTGGAATGAAAACTGACCTTTTCCAGTCCTGTGGCCACTGCTGAGTTTTCCAAATTTGCTAACATGTTGAGTGCAGTACTTTCACAGCATCATCTTTCAGGATTTGAAATAGCTCACCTGGAATTCCATCACCTCCACTAGCTTTGTTCATAGTGATGCTTCCTAAGGCCCACTTGACTTCACATTCCAGGACGTCTGGCTCTAGGTGAGTGTTCACACCATCGTGATTATCTGGGTCATGAAGATCTTTTTTGTACATACACTTCTTCCGTGTATTCTTGCCACCTCTTCTTAAGATCTTCTGCTTCTGTTAGGTCCATACAATTTCTGTCCTTCATTGAGCCCATCTTTGCATGAAATGTTCCCTTGATATCTCTAATTCTCTTGAAGAGATCTCTAGTCTTTCCCATTCTGTTGTTTTCCTCTATTTCTTTGCACTGATCGCTGAGAAAGGCTTTCTTATCTCTCCTTGCTATTCTTTGGAATCCTGCATTCAAATGGGTATATTTTTCCTTTTCTTTTCACTTCTCTTCTTTTCACAGCTATTTATAAGGCCTTCTCAGACAGCCACTTTGCTTTTTTGCATTTTGTTTTTCTTGGGGATGGTCTTGATCCCTTCTCCTGTACAATGTCATGAACCTCCATCCATAGTTCATCAGGCACTCTGTGATGCAGAACAGATTCAGAATATTATTGATACAGATATTTTAAAATCCAGGTGACCCCCAACATATAATTTTTTTGAATTAAATGAAGTTTACTAAACCATGATTGAGATAGTGTAATCTATCTCATATTTTAATATTCTAACTTATGTGTCTTTACCATATTGCCATGGAGCAGCTGTTTAAGGCCAATTTAAGTGTTTCTCCTATTTATCTTTTTCCCATTCCACTGCTGCCTACCTGGTGCAAGCACTTCTCTGTGCATATATGTTCATATGTGTGTGTTTTAATTGAAAATAAGCTTCTTCTTTTCCTTCCAACAAATGTTTAAAAATGTTTATTAAGCAGCTACAGTTCTGCAGGGAGCTTTGTTTATGTGGATGAATAAGACATTTTTTTCTGAAAAAACAGTTATATTCTTAGAGTGAAATGTTACTTGACAATAAAAAATAATAAAGTACTGAAAAAAAGAAAGAAAGAAGAAAGAAAACAAGCTTCCTGCTGGCATATGTAGTTTCTTAGCTGGCATTAGAAAAAGGTGCCCCCCTCTGGATAAATTAGAAAAAGTGGTTTTTCCTTCACTTCCTCTCTCAGGTGGGTCCCTTTCTGTAACACCTGTGCAACTCTGTGCATTTGACTATAAATTGTGACATATTTATAAGCCCTTGAAATTTATGCCTGACTTAGTAGATGACCTCATAATTGGTCTTCTTGCCTTCAGCCTTTTGCCTTTCCAATTTGTTTCATAACTGCTTCATTATCTTTCATCTTCAAAGAGCTTCTGCCATCTCATCTCCTCATGCATTACCTTCAGTGTCTCTTTATGCCTCATCTGATGCTCAGAACCCTCCAGAGTCTGGCTCCGTGACTTCCTTTTGTGACCTTAACTCTCATTCTTCCTTGGTGTGGATGCTACTCTCTTGTTAGACTGGTTTAAGTAGCATTTACTGAGCGTATTTTGTCATATTATATTATGAGTGAGTGAGTGAGTGAAGTCGCTCAGTCATGTCCGATTCTTTGTGACCCCGTGGACTGTAGCCTACCAGGCTCCTCTGTCCATGGGATTCTCTAGGCAAGAATACTGGAGTGGGTTGCCATTTCCTTCTCCAGGGGAATCTTCCCAACCCAGGGATCGAACCCAGGTCTCCTGCATTGCAGGCAGATGCTTTAACCTCTGAGCTACCAGGGAAGCCCATATTATATATTTGCCCCCAAAAAAACCATTTATCTCATCTGGAAGCTTCTCCCCATTTCTGATGTCTAGTTAATTTCAAGAACAAAAGATGGGGTGTCCTTCAAACTTAGGCAGTGCCCTGCATCCTGGCACCAAGTTTTCATCAATTTACTAAATTAATTTTCCTTGCAGCTAAGTATATATGTGATTCTGACAGTGTGAAAAATTCTGCTGAAACCAGCACATCCCTAAGTCAGTATCAAGGAAAGAGGACAAATTTAGCAAAAAGTTCAAGAAATTTACTTCCTGAGAACATGGTCAGGATGGTAAACAAGTCTCCTTTGGGAGGGATACCGTGCTGAGAAGTGAATGAGAAATAAGGAGATAATTGTAGAAGAACTTTGTAATTTAGAAAAATTGGCTTTAAATAAAAAATGATGTTAACTTTTTAGGACCTTCAGGTATGTTGGTGAAAAATGCCAGTTTTAGAAATGGAACAGTGAAGACAAGAGAGATTCACTACTTCTAACCTGGTGCAGACCTTTGTATCCTTAATGAACCAGATGATTCATGTCAATGTATGGCAAACACCACTACAATACTGTAAAGTAATTAGCCTCTAATTAAAATTAATTAAATAATTTAAAAAAGAAAGCCTACCTTGATTTCTTTTGCCCGTGACAATGTATCCTTCCCCCAAGCACCAATATCACAGATTGTCTTGCATCATTCTGTAGATGACACCAGCATGCTGCCCACACATCTCCACCTAACCCAGAAGTCACCTCTCCTATGCATCCATGGCTTCCTGCATCTCCCTGCCTGATGGTGTCCTCCTACCTTGGTGCATCTCTGGTCCCTGTGCAGTGTAGGTCAGAATGTTGGGAAATTAACATCTCAGGAGCTACCCTCAAAAAGCAGGAGATAGAGTTCACAAATACTGCATTTGCTCACCCTGAAGTGGGTTACTTGTATCCCATATAGTCTCTCAGAAGGTCTGCGGTAGCACTGAACCTGTAATCCACAGTGCTCACCTGCTCAGACTGCACATCCTACTTGATTCCCCACCCCATCTTGCTGTTCCACTTTCTCCCACCTCTTCCTGGAATCATCTTCCAAATAAGTTCTTTACACCCAGATTATTGTTCCAGATACCTTCATTAGTATTATGTCTCATTTCCTTCCTCCTCTTCTTCTTACATGTTTTGTGTCCTTGAGGATGATTTCAGTCCAAAACCACAACATACACCCCTCATACAGCACTGATGGTCATAGTAGCTAATGACACTGAATTTGCTGATCAAATCAACACTGGAACGAAGAAAGCCCTGGTGGGTTTTTCTGAGAATTGATTCTAATGGAATTTTGAATGTGCAGATATTTTATTTCTGAAGTACAGAATTCCTCTTACACTACTTTCCAAGAAAGGTTTTAAACATCAAGTGACTTGATAGATTTTTTTTTCTTACCTGACTGCATCCTTTGCAGCCTGTTGTTATCTGTATCAGTTGGATGCAAGGGCTGTTATTAACTCTCTTGCTGTTTGTATATTTCAGCCTGTCTCGGCCTCAGGCAGAAGCTGACAGAATTAATGGGGCCAAGGCATGGCGAGGGCTCCAGGTGGCTGACAGCCTAGAGATCCCTCAGGCAGGGAGCCAACTTGCTCTCTCTTCTAGAACAGCAGTATGCACAACACTACCGTGATTTCCTGGCAGCATCTAGAAAATCTGATTAGAGGCACATCCAAGGCAGGTATTTTTCCATCTTATTTCAAGTCTATCTCTTTTGTCATGGCAGAGACTTGTCCAGGAGAGGGGCAGGGAGGACAGTAGCTTAATTGCCATTTTAGAATGCAGGTGGGCACAATATCAAGGCAAAGACTGGCTTCTAGCTATTCTCAGTTTGTTCTCTTATGACTATTAGACCTTCAGGGCAATTTAAAAATTTGCATTTATATATGTTGTGTTCTTGTCACGAACTCTGGTAAAAGGGTGAAATACACAGGATTCTGTTACTATTCCTTGGGTGAAGCCATGCCAGTTAGCCCTAATCAGTCTCCCCGAGGCAATCTAATAGTGAGTTTCATATCTTACATTAGTTCAGTCTCGGGTACACTACAGCGTCATGGCCATCTACCATTTTTAGTGTGCTGGCGGTTCAGAGATATCAGATACGACATTGTACCCAACTCAGTGCTTCTGAGTGTGCATTTCCCTTTTTCTCTCCCCTCCACTCCCTTCCTTCTTCTTTTCTTCCCCTCTGCCTCCTATTTATTTTTAAGCTTCTTTAAGGGGTCAGCTTCCTTACAAGAGGATTGGTATCTTACTCCTAGGAATAAAATTTAAAATGTTTCTCGTTGATTTTGATTAGATTATTTCAACTACCCAGCACAATAATACTCACACATAGTTGGCTCTCAACAAATATCTGTCGAATAATTTGATCACATGAAGAATGGACCTTGGCAACCAAGTATAAGATGAGTATCTACAGGTACACAACTGTGCCTTCTATGATCACTTATCCTTTGAAGGCCATTGCTACCAGTGCATTTTGTGGGCTTCCCTGGTGCCTCAGCTGGTAAAGAATCCACCAGCTGGGAAACCTGGGTTCAGTCCCTGGGTTGGTAAGATCCCCTGGAGAATGGAAAGGCTACCCACTCCAGTACTGTGGCCTGGAGAATTCCATGGACTGTATGTATAGTCCATGGGGTCACTACGAGTCAGACACGACTGAGTGACTTTCACTTTCACCATTGCATTTACCAACAGAAATTGCAATGGTTAGTTACATCTGAATTTAGAAATCTGTGACATTCCATCTGAGTTTATGATCAGATAAGAAGGACCTAGAGCAACAGCTTGTTTTTATGCCCTAAGGAAAAACTGTGCCTTAAATAGAAGGCAAGAAAGCTGTACTCTAGTTCTGGTTCTGACACTAAATATCTATGATGATTTTGCTACAGGGACCTTATTTGCAAAATGAAGAGATTAGCAGCAATGACCTGTGTTGTCTTCCATCAAAGAATCAGTGACTTTATGATCTTCTGAAAGATTGAGCAGAGACAGGCTTTAAGAACTGCTCTTGTTTAAAATATCCAATCTTCTGAAAACAAAAAGTAAGTTACTAACATTTGGTAACCAGCATAGTTCTCAGCTGTTCTTTCACTTGACAGGAGGTTCTTTCAAGTCACCTGCTTTGAAAGAAAGCGGTCTCTCCCCTTAGATTGTTTGCTAATTGTATTGAATGGCTGGGTGGGAGAGAAGATCGGAAACTTTGTTTCCTGAAACATTTCTTAAGGGAAAAGAGGAGATTAATTTATTCTCCTGTTTTGTTGTCAGGAACACATTTAATTAATCCCTGCATCACACAGTATGATTACTCATTCTTTTTTTCAGCTCTGTAGTTCTGCTTCAGATACTCAACTGGAGTTTCCAGATGGTGCCTTCTGTAAGGTACGGTGCTTCTTTCCATAAGCAATCTTTACTCTTCTTCCCTCCCACGTACAATATGTTTCCTACATACTTGGCTTTCCAATTTTCTCTTTTACGTTTTAAAAATAATAGTTGATGGTTTTGATTTGTTCTTTAACTGATGCTTGACACGTGTGTGAGTGGTGTTTTGTTCCTCTATCCCAAGTGACATCACAGTCTCGGCGGAAATCTGCTTTAGAGGTTGATAGGGAATTCTTCCATCAGTCAGTGCTAGGTCAGTGACAGTGATAAATCCATCATACTTGCCCTTCATTTTGGTTTAGTTAAGACTGCACAGCATCTTTTGGCCCCTCCCCTTGTGTACAACCTGGGTTTGAAGGAGCAGAGACAACTGTGGCTTATGCTGTAAGCCAGGAATGGGCACATTTCATTTCACTGATTTATATTGCTTTACAGCCACAAAGCCAGCATATGCCATTTTTTTTTTAAGGTTTAAGGGAAGGGATTTGCTGGATATGGTGGGTGATGTTTATTATAGACCATCAAAAAGCATCTGCCATTGAAATGAAGGTAGGAAAATGGAGATAAGCATCACTGGCCTCACACTATGAGTCAGTTTCCTAGCAGGATTTATGCTGGCAGTCTTTGATTTTAAAGCCCATTCAAGTTTTCACTGTTGAGACCTAGAAGAATGGAATGGGAGAGGAGAGGGAGGCTCAAGAGGAAGGGGATATATATATATATATATATATATATGTATATGTATATGTATATATATGTATATATATACATCATGAGGATGAGATGGTTGGATGGCATCACTGACTCAACAGACATGAGTCTGAGAAAACTCTGGGAGATAATGAAGAACAGGGAAGCCTAGTGTATTGCAGTCGTCCAAAGAGTTGAACATGACTTAACAACTGAACAACAAACGACTGATTTGTGCTGTTGTATTTATGGCAAGATAAAGTAATTATTCTACAGTTAAAATAAACAGATAAAAATAAAAATGGATAAAACCCACTGATTGTTCCATAGACCCACAGTCCACCACCCTTACAATCACAGCCACCCCTACCAATGCTAGAACTTCCAGTTTTCAATCTGACAACCATTATTTTGGTGACAACATACTTACCATTCTCTCTTCACCCTACAATCCTGATGTCATTTTACTTCAGTTTTTAAAAAATCATCATGACCAATATTTTTTGATGAAACTGTCTAAAATAAAAATACGAATAATATTGATTGTGTTCATCTTGCTTTATATATGCTAACTCATTTAATCCTCACAACTTTATGAGTTGGGTAATATTATTAACTGCATTTGATAGATACAGAAATTGAGTCTGTAGAGTTAAATAACATACCCAGAGCCATACAGCTAGTAAGTGGTGGAAATTTGGCATCCGAGTATAAGGTAAATACATAACTGTGCCTTGGGTTTTAACTCAGGCTTAGAATCAGAATTTTTGTCCACTATGCTAAACAAAGATTTGTTCACTGGGAATACTTGGATTTGAAGTTTGAAGGGGTTTGTCACACACAACACACAGAAGCACTACTTTGGACAATACCTGGTAGACTTGCAAAGTGTGTTTCCCTTTGAATTTGTCAAGCTAGGGTAAACTATGTATCACGAACAAATGAACCCAGAACTATCAGTAGTGGCTAAGCATTACTGAGGTTTGTTTCTTGCTCCCAGAAAGCCCAACAGAGTGCCTGGTGCTCCAGGGCACTGCCCTCCCCTACAGTAGCCTGGAAATCCCAGTTGTCCATAAGGCTGCTGATGCAAGGGAAGAGAGCAGGGAAAACTCATATACTTTAAAAAATTTTATATTTACCTGCCTTCTGAACAGGTATGTGTTTATTTGGCTGTGTTGAATAGGTCTTAGTTGTGACACGTGGATTGCACAGGCTCAGTATCTCTGGCTGGTGTGCGGGCTCTCTAGTTGTGGTTCCTGCCCACAGCTTCAGTATTTGTGGCACAAAGGTTTAGTTGTTCCACGGCATGTGGGATCTTAGTTCTCCAACCAGGGATCATATCCTTGTCCTCTGAATTGCAAGGTGGATTCTTAACCACTGGGAAGTCCCCAAACTCATCTATTTTAAGGTCCTCAAGTGGAGAGCGACACACTCCTCATCTGGCCACATCCATTAGTCAGAAGCAGGAATAGGGTTCCAACCCAGCTACAGAGAGATTGGCACATGTAGAAGGGAAAAACACGTGCAATGTTTGAGAGTACTCTCATCTCTGTTGTATTGCTGGACAAAGAAAACATTCAAATAAGCAGCTCAGTCATAATTGAATGCTAGGAGACCCTGAACAATTCTAGTTTAGGAATCCAAGTTTCTCACTCATTAGCGACAATTCTTTTTTTATCTTAAAAATGTATGTGTGGACTCGATAAACTCTCATGGAATATTGTAGTACCCCAAGGCTTGGGCTGCTGCATCCCTAATTCGTGATTTATGCCGTTACCCATAAGGGGGAGGAAACAAGGTGTTCAATCTTTCTATCTTGCTTCATCATGTCAACTGCTACTCTTTGACATTTCTATATATTGGAGACTAGAGGCAATCCCATTTCTCAGAGCTCCACCTGAGAAAAGAAGAATTATAGCTAGATCTCACTATTGTTATTTTCATTTGGGTATAAGGGGGAAACATGCATCTAGCCTACAGGGAAAAAGAAACCAGGTTATGTCCACAGAGCTTGTTGAAGGGCAAACTTCTCTTTGTCCAACATTCCTTATCTAGTGGTGTGGTCTTCACTGTTTAGCCTTTGGGAATATATCAAGGAAAGAAACTTCACCAACAGAAAGCTGGAAAACTAGAACTAGAGATATTTGATTTCTATTTAATGTTACTTCCAGTAGAAAATAAAAAGCACTATGTTGTAAATCTCTCTAATATTCTGTTTATTATTCACTGCCTTAAACTAGAGCCTGGCAAAGAAGAAGGTGTTGACTCTAGTCTTTGGGTAAATAAAAGGCACCGGAAGTTCTCAGGATGCTTCCCAGTCTTTGTAGACTGCCACGGAGGGCCGAGCTGCTGCGCTTTATGCTCAGGCCATCTCAAGGTCAGGCTGCATTGGTTCCTGGTGTGACCCTCTAAGAAATCACCATGTTATTCTGTCCCACATCTCAGTCTTGGGTGCTCTGCTAAATGAAGAAGGCATGGACCTCCAGGCTTTGCCCCAGAGCTAGAACTACATCTCTTGGCTCAAACTTAGCAACCTTAAATACTGGCATCTCTCCAAAAAGAGATATAGTGTAACCTAGAGTAAATGTGTCTTGCTTATCTCTCTTCTGAAGGAGATCAGCCCTGGGATTTCTTTGGAAGGAATGATGCTAAAGCTGAAATTCTAGTACTTTGGCCACCACATGTGAAGAGTTGATTCATTGGAAAAGACTTTGATGTTGGGAGGGATTGGGGGCAGGAAGAGAAGGGGATGACAGAGGATGAGATGGCTGGATGGCATCACTGACTCAATGGACATGAGTCTGAGTGAACTCCAGGAGTTGGTGATGGACAGGGAGGCCTGGCGTGCTGTGATTCATGGGGTCGCAAAGAGTCAGACACGACTGAGTGACTGAACTGAACTATCTCTCAAATAGATAAGTAACTGATTGTACTGCCTGTAGGTTTTCTGCTGGAGTTTCCACCTTCTAAAGTTTCTTTCCTGGAGATGGACATTTGGAGAATGCATAGTTATTTCCTCATCATCCTTGCTCCTTGTGATTATCCTTGTTTGACTGTGACTAAGTCACAGAACTATTTTCTGTACTGTGAAAATATCTCATGGTACAAACTATTTTCAGGAAGATAAGTTACTCGTGAATGGTTTTGTAAACTAGCTTGCTGTCTTCATCTGCAGATGCTTCTCTTTAGCCTTTTCCAGTTACCCTGTGATAGCTATAATTTCTCTTTCACTATCAATCCCTCTTTCCCAGATGTGCGAGTCTCCAGTCCTCTGTCTTGTTTACTCCTGGCCCATCAAGTCAAGTTTATTTTCAGGAGAAGTGCTCTAACTATGGCAAACTCTTCTCTATGAAGTGCCTTAAAGACACTCACATGCATTTACAATGCAGAAACATTATGTTGTTAAATAATAGGCTTATTTCATCTGTTTTTATTGTGAGTCAATCTTTGGTTCTGTTTGTACATATGCTAGAACCACTTGAAACCTTTAAACAGTGTAAATGGAATCAGAGCAAATAGAAACAAACTCTGTCTTTGTCAAGGCAGACGTTCCTGTAAATATGAAACTAGGCAAATATTACGCAGAGATGAATGACCAAAGCTAGAAAGGAAGGTCTCGGAACTAAAACAAACAAAGAGAAGCATCTTTCTTTAATGTCCAGTGAAGCTGAAAGAGAAAAAAGTTTCTTTTTCTCCAGCTTCATTGAAGTAAAATTTACAAACAAAGTGTACAATGTGAAGATTTGATAATTGAACTCACAGCAACAAAGAGCATAAAAGTGGCTACTGGAGTCTAGAGAGTGGGGGAGATAGGGAGAGTTTAGCAAAAGGGCGCAGACTTTCAGTCACAAGATGAATAAGAGCTAGTGTATAACGTTAGACTACTATTGATAACACTATTGAATAATAGACATAATCATGATTCAGTTTCAGAATAAGAATGTGGGAAGACTAGTGATGAAAATAGGAGATATCTAAGGAGGTGAACTGAGAAAGATACAAGCATAGTTAAGATTGAGAAACAAAAGGAAATCTAATTTTAAAAGTTTAGCTGTGTCCAGCTAGTTTAAGTGCCAGAGTGGTTGCACAGTAGTAATGTTTTTGCAAATAAGTTAAATTTTTTGTTCTGTCTATTTTCCATCACTCTGTTTGCCTAATGTAAAGTTCAAGGATCAAATGAAAAAACAAAGGTTCTCATTATAAACCTCTGAGTGGACTTAGGAAGAAGTATCGAGCTTGTCTCTTACACATGACTAGGCTTAACCAAGGGTAGATGGGGCCAGACCATGTGTGCCATCAGCCAGTGAACCAGCCCCACTATAGCGTGACTGAGGCCATAGACATTCCTGGGATTCAGCCAGTAACAGAGCCAAGTGTTTAAACAGTGCAGCCCGTTTGTGAGAAAATTCCAGTTGGAGGATTCTTTAGTCACTGCTTTGCCATCATGCATGGGCTATATTATAAGTACTGTCAAATGTTTGTAGTTATTTAATTAATGCTTTTGTTGCCTTTCCGGTAGGCATTTTCACTGGATATGGTTTTGCATTCCTGTTGGCTATGGGGTAGTTCTAAGCTTCAAAAATTACTCTGGAAGAGAAGAACATTCTCCCTTTCCCCTTGTCATTTCATTTCTCTAAAGCTGGGATCTCTTAGTTTACTAACGAGGGATTCTTTTTCTGCAATGGGAAGACTGCTTAACAGACCCGGTCATATTTTCCCATAAATGGCAACATGAGCTGTCCTGAGATTTATTTTTAGATACTGAATTAGTCTTAGAATGTGAGTTCTGCACTGTGGGAAAGAATGACATGACCCTGCTAAGATGTGAACTCTGCTTTTTGTCGCCATGGTTACCATTTGATCATTCGAACTTGCATACTTGAAGTCCAAAGGAATAAATCTAAATAACATCCTCTACAGAAGACAGGAATCAAAAATACAAAACATGTTGTTCTTTGTACGAGTAAATATGAACGTGCATGGACTGCAGGACAAAAATACCTGCAGAACAAAAAAGAGCAGAAATATGTGTTGCCAGAAAATGCAAAATTTGGATGGGCCTTAACAACTTATTGTTTAGGAAATGTAGATTTCCGAACTGCTTAGTAAAAGTAAGAATATGCTGATAAATGCAACAGCCCAAATGTTTTATGGAGTGGGCCATATGAATATTTTTACCTGCATCTTGTTGCACTTTTAAAAATCATATACAGTGTCTAGCCCAATATCTTGTTATCTGAATGACTGCACTGGCATCATGCTTCCTTTGCTTTGCTTATTAAAAACATCAACCTGAAAATGGAATAAAAATAGGCTTTATTAAAAGTTATAAACATAATCTTAAGATATGCTGATTCTAAAACATCTGAAGCATGTCCACCATTCCATGATCATTCATTCAGTCCCTACCTTTTGTGAGCACAACTCAATGACATCAATGGCAAGGTTTTTATTCTCTCAAAGCTACTTTTCATGGAAACTAACTGAAAAAAAGAAATATACATACATATATATATATATGTATATACACACACACATATATAACTGAATCTGTATATCTGTATATCTGAAACTAACACAATACTATAAGTCAACTATACTTCAATTACAAAACAGAAATAAATGCAAAAAAGCATCCAACAGTGTATAGTACATAGTGAATATTCAATAAATAATAGTTATAATTATGAAAATCCCTACTTTTCAGTGACTAAATTTCATGAAAAGAAAATAATCATTAATACAAAGCCTCCCTTTCCCCAGTAGCTACTTACAAGGAAGCAGGCAAATTTATACCCATAGAATTTTAATGTTGAAGAGAAAATCACCTAACATTCTTATTTTACAAAGCAAACCTTACTCCTTTAGTGGCAATCATAACAAAGTTGCATATTTGAATATATTTTACAGTTTGGATTCTTCTTTGAACCTAGTACTCACTAGGCAAAAAGATATGTTTAGATTATGAATTCTGCTTTCCTGAGAGATGAACTTTTGGATTCCTCTGTGTTTCAGGGATTATGAAAGTTCTAGTCAGCAAACATTTTGAGTAAACTGGCTCTATTCTGCATCCCTTGTTTTCTGTGGCATTACCAGGAATTCATGCATGTCATGCTGTGCTCATGATGGAGTTTAAATGAGTAAGGACCTTGGTTTCTCTTGAAGGGAGTTCAGTCCTAGAACACATGTGGAAGGCTGATCCAGGATTTCATTTCATTGGGCTTAATGACTCATTCAGGAAGCAATGGTGCTGGACAGTTCCCTTCCAAACAAGCTGTGAGTGACCAGGACCATGTCCAGGATTTGGTGGATCAGGATAATTAAAAAGATGATGTTATTATGGTCTTGGGAAGTAACTTTCTCCTTTGATTTATTATCCATTTCCACATGAAGTGATGCTTTTTCACTTTTATCTGAAATGATCTATTTTTGTAATCTTGTTGAATAATAAAACATTTGAATGTTGAAGCTAGGACTTTGGAAATAGCACCAGCTGTTTCTGGAGTGGCCAGAAAATGAGATTTCTTAATTCAAGCTCAAGTTGTCCTAATGTCCAGAAAACGAGATTTTTAATTCAAGTTCAGGCTGTACACTTAGCCCTCATATACCACTAGTCTTCTCCAGGGCAGTGATTCCACCATTCCTTTGTGTTTGGCATAGTTGTTCCAGGACCACTGTGTGTATGTGTGTGTGTGTGTGTGTGTGTGTGTGTGTGTGTGAATGCACATGTGCACACACGTGCATCTAGAAATTTGAATTTTAACAAGCATATCAACTGTTTCCAATGCAGGTGATAACTGAGAAACCGTGACATTTAAAGAATGAGCTTCTATTTTGCATTTGTCTATTCTGTCAAGGAGGGTGTTCTAACTACTATTGCTGTGCAATGTGTGTGCTAAGTCACTTCAATTGTGTCTGACTCTTTGAGACCCTATGGATGGTAGCCCGCCAGGCTCCTCTGTCCATGGGATTCTCCAGGCAAGAATACTAGAGTGGGTTGCTGTGCCCTCCTCCAGGGGTCCTCCAGACCCAGGGATTGAACACTTGTCTCTTACCTCTCTTGCATTCACAGGCAGGTTCTTGACCACTAGTGCAACATAGGAAGAAAACCACTCTAAAATATAGTTGCATGAAACAGCCATTTTATTATGCTCCTGGATTCTGCAGTTCAGAAATTCAAACAAGGCCCAACAGGGACAACTTTTCTCTGTCTCATGATGTCTGAGGCCTCACTAGTGAGATTTGAAGGCTGAAGGTGACTCTACTGCTTTGGGATAAAATCCCTTGAGTCTTCTTTATTTACATTTCAGGTAGCTGGTGAAGGCTGTTGGCTATAATACCTTCACATGGCCACTCCAGGTTTCTCTTCATGGGACAGTTTGGGCTTCCTCACAGCATGGCAGGTGAATTCCAAGAGTGAATATCTCAAGAGAGAATAAGGTGGGCATGTCTGTTATTTTTACAGCCTAGCTTGGAAATCACATAATGTCACTTCTAGCGTACTCCACCAGGTTGAAGAAGTTGTAAAGATCCTTCCAGATTCATGGTCTGTCAAGGGGACATTATAAGAGACTACGTGGGATGGGAGTATTGTGGCTATCTTTGGAAGGTAAAATCAGCCACTGAGAACATTCATAAAACTTTTATTACTTCATTTTCAAATCACTGGTCTTCCCTGGTGGCTCAGACAGTAAAGAATCTGCCTGCAATGCAGGAGACCCAGGTTTGATCCCTGGGTTGGGAAGATCCCCTGGAGAAGGGAATGGCTACCCATTCCAGTATTCTTGCCTGGAGAACTCCATGGAGAGAGGATCCTGGTGGTCTATAGTCCATGGGGTTGCAAAGAGTCAGACATGACTGAGCGACTAACACGTTTCATTGAAAAGTTAGTAAAGGCAAATAGAAGCCTAGTATAGTTGAAAAACTTATAACGGAACATTTTTCTTGCTGTGAATGAGTTAAAAATCTCTTCGCCCAGACAAATGACATCCCATGGTACTGAGAAAACTCACAAATCATATCACTGAGACATTTCACCAATCTTGAAGAAATATGAAAGATAAGAAGCATTGGCACACCAGGAAGCTGGTATATATCATTCTGTCCACAGGAGGAAAGGTGGAAGCAATATATGGGAGGCCAAATAAGATTCTATAATCTAGTAAATTAAGAGCTAGATTTTAAAAATCCAGGCCAGGGATGACGTATAAATATGTTACAAAGGCGCTACCACTTTCTTACCTGGTATATCCATGGAAAGTGAAAGTGAAGTGAAGTCGCTCAGTCGTGTCTGACTCTTTGTGACCCCATGGACTGTAACCTACCAGGCTCCTCTGTCCGTGGGATTCTCCAGGCAAGAGTACTGGAGTGGGTTGCCATTTCCTTCTCCAGGAGATCTTCCCAACCCAGGGATCGAACCCGGGTCTCCCTCATTGCAGGCAGATGCTTTACCATCTGAGCCACCAGGGAAGACTCATCCATGGAAGATGTTGCTAAATAATCTGATCATGGCCTTGCTGACTGCTATGTTTGCAATGAGCCTAGAAACATTGTCAAAATTATGCTCTAGGCAACCACTGCCAATTAATTGTTATTGATACATGAATTAAAATCTGATTTTTATTTAGAAGCAAAAAGTGGAGTTCCTAGTCCTGATATCATTTCAATAAAAGTAAGTCATGTCATACTAATTTCATTTATTTTTTCTTTGTTAAAGTTGTCAGAGTAAATTACTGTGATAGACATGGTGTTCTTTGGCTTGTAGCAAGGATTCTGACACGTTCTTGCTCATCATGTTCTTACAGAAAAAAATGGAAAAACACTAGTTGAATGTAATGACAATGAGAGAAACCAGTTATTGGTAGGACAAACCTTCACTAAAGGTGATGACTTAAACTTGGAACATTCTGCTGTATTCAACATTTTGTAAGATCAAAGACTTGAACAAAATTTAAGGGTATCCAGATGGTGACTGCAGCCATGAAATTAAAAGATGCTCACTCCTTGGAAGAAAAGTTATGACCAACCTAGATAGCATATTCAAAAGCAGAGACATTACTTTGCCAACAAAGGTCTGTCTAATCAAGGCTATGGTTTTTCCAGTGGTCATGTATGGATGTGAGAGTTGGACTGTGAAGAAAGCTGAGTGCCGAAGAATTGATGCTTTTGAACTGTGGTGTTGGAGAAGACTCTTGAGAGCCTCTTGGACTGCAAGGAGATCCAACCAGTCCATTCTAAAGGAGATCAGCCCTGGGATTTCTTTGGAGGGAATGACGCTAAAGCTGAAACTCCAGTACTTTGGCCACCTCATGAGAAGAGTTGACTCACTGGAAAAGACGCTGATGCTGGGAGGGATTGGGGGCAGGAGGAGAAGGGGATGACCTAGGATGAGATGGCTGGATGGCATCACTGACTCGATGGACATGAGTCTGAGTGAACTCCGGGAGTTGGTGATGGACAGGGAGGCCTGGTGTGCTGTGATTCATGGGGTCGCAGAGTCGGACATGACTGAGTGACTGAACTGAACTGAACAGCATTTAGAGAGGATATGAGGTTGAAGGAGAGCAAGTAGTTTGGATGACAGAATAAGAATTCGAAAATATCTTGATATAGTATAGCCAAGAAGATGAAATTCAGCAGGATATTTAGTCTTGCAACTGTTTTTCCCCACAAAAGTATAGAACATATAGACTTGACTTTCAGCAGCATGTATAAGGAATATTTCAACTCAACCATGTGAAGTGATCGCCAAAACTCTCTTCTGTAATTTTAGACTTTGTTGAAGTTCTTTCTAGAACAAAGATGATAACAGTTCTGCTCTAGACCACAGCCGAAGAGTTCATTGAGTAGTGAACACCAATTTAAAGTGGTAAGAAAAATCAGTATTATTCAGGATTTGTGTCCCACGGAGAAGAGAAAGCTCAAGATTCAGTTCAGTTCAGTTGATCAGTCATGTCCGACTCTGCGACCCCATGAACCACAGCACGCCAGGCCTCCCTGTCTATCACCAACTCCCGGAGTTCACCCAAACCCATGTCCATCGAGTCTGTGATGCCATCCAACCATCTCATTCTCTGTCATCCCCTTCTCCTCCTGCCTTCAATCTTTCCCAACATCAGGGTCTTTTCAAATGAGTCAGCTGTTTGCATCAGGTGGCTAAGGTACTGGAGTTTCAGCTTTAACATCAGTCCTTCCAAATAACACCCAGGACCGATTTCCCTTAGGACGGACTGGTTGAATCTCCTTGCAGTCCAAGGGACTCTCAAGAGTCTTCTTCAACATCACAGTTCATAACCATCAATGCTTCAGCACTCAGCTTTCTTCACAGTCCAACTTTCACATCCATACATGACCATTGGAAAACCCATAGCCTTGACTAGATGGACCTTTGATGACAAAGTAATGTCTCTGCTCTTGAATATGCTATCTAGGTTGGTCATAACTTTCCTTCCAAGGAGTAAGCGTCTTTTAATTTCATGGTTGCAATCACCATCTGCAGTGATTTTGGAGCCCAAAAAACTAAAGTTAGCCACTGTTTCCACTGTTTCCCCATCTATTTGCCATGAAGTGATGGGACTGGATGCCATGATCTTAGTTTTCAGAATGTTGAGCTTTAAACCAACTTTTTCACTCTCCTCTTTCACTTTCATCAAGAGGGTTTTTAGTTCTTCACTTTCTGCCATAAGGGTGGTACAATTGCACTCATCTCACATGCTAGTAAAGTAATGCTCAAAATTCTCCAAGCCAGGCTTCAGCAATACGTGAACTCTGAACTTCCAGATGTTCAAGCTGGTTTTAGAAAAGGCAAAGGAACCAGAGATCAAATTGCCAATATTCCACTGGAGCATTGAAAAAGCAAGAGAGTTCCAGAAAGACATCTATTTCTGCTTTATTGACTATGCCAAAGTCTTTGACTGTGTGGATCACAATAAACTGTGGAAAATTCTGAAAGAGATGGGAATACTAGACCACCTGACCTGGTTCTTGAGAAACCTGTATGCAGGTCAGGAAGCAACAGTTAGAACTGGACATGGAACAACAGACTGGTTCCAAATAGGAAAAGGAGTACGTCAAGGCTGTATATTGTCACCCTGTTTATTTAACTTATATACAGAGTACATCATGAGAAATGCTGGGCTGGATGAAGCACAAGCTGGAATCAAAATCAAGCTCAAGATATTTCATCTAAATTTAAGTCACAACAGTAAAGCGTCTGCCTGCTATGTGGGAGACCCAGGTTATATCCCTGGGTTGGGAAGATCCCCTGGAGAAATAAATGGCAACCCACTCCAGTGCTCTTGCCTGGAAAATCCCATGGGCAGAGGAACCTGGTAGGTTACAGTCCATGGGGTGGCAAAGAGTCAGACACGACTGAGTGACTTCACTTTTGCTATAGGCAAATAGTTGCGTTAAAACTTTACTTTTAAAACTTTCATTAACCCTTACACTAATCCTGTGAGGTAGGTATTATTTTGGCCATTGTACAGATGAGAAAATGCAATCACAATATTTAAATAAGGTACATAGTTGTAAGGGCTTTCCAGGTGGCAGTAGTCATAAAAATCTCACCTGCCAATGCAGGAAATGTAAGAGACTTGGGTTAGATACCTGGGTGGGAAAGATCCCCTGGAGGAAGGCATGGTAACCCACTCCAGTATTCTCCCCTGGAGAATCCCATGGACAGAGGAGCCTGGAGGGCTATACTCTAGGTGCAAAGAATTGGGCAAGACCAATGTGACATGGCATGTACACAGCTATAAAGTGGAAGAGCCAGGATTTGGACAAAGTCTGTGTCCCCTAGAACCTTCAGAATGTCTGAGACTGTGGTTCACAAAATTCTATCACACCTATGATTTGTATGAGGATCTTATGAAAAATGCAAATTTTCAGGCCCAGATAGTATGAGTCAGAAAGCCTTGGATAATCTTTTTGAAAATACTTCAGCATAGACTCTGAGATATGAACATGTATGTCTTATTTAGTTTTAATCTAGACCCTTGTTGTGGTTAATTGTCTTAATCAGAACTATATACTCCAAAGTGATTAGCTGGCATTTATATATGGCAATTATATTCATCTCCAATGAATACTAGAAATTCTATTATTTGACAAATGAATATCAGAACTGGGTATTTCTTGATGGAATTTTTAGTTGTCATTATATGTGGATTTTCTGGCAGTATTGTAGAGACACTCACTGCCTTGCATAATGGGAAATAAAAATATAGCTGGTCCAGCAGTCTGCATCCTCAGAAATGGCACCCAGAGGTTGATTCCTTGATGGCCTTGAGAGAGTTGATTCCCAGGCAGGTTGAAAAGATGAGGAGGGAAAAGGGGTCTGGGGCTTTGGAAGAGGAGATAGGGGTCTGGAATTCTTAAGGAGGAAAAAAGGACAAACGTCTTTTTTTTTTTTTTTTCTTTCTTTCTCTGCATTCCTTAGTCTTAGTCACACAAAACTTTCTTTAAGCAGAACTGATGATAACACAACAAAACAACTCAGTTTAAACTCTGTACTAAGGATTATGAAACAACAATGTATCCTGCTTGAGGACAGTCTCTCCTTCTTGAAAACCTTACTAATCCTGTTATCTTAAAATGTAAATTGTGGGAGTGGGTCTGGTAAGATCTTTACAACTTTGAGACATTCTTTTGATTTAATAACCAATTGAAAAAGTATATAGCTCCCTTGCTAAGACTAGCAAGGGGGGCCAGTCTCTGTCCCCATCCTGATGCCTATGTCAGAAGCTTTCTCTGTCCCTTTTTCCCTTTAATAAAACTCTGCTACATAAAAGCTCTTGAGCGATCAAGCCTGGTCCCTGGTCCTGAAGCTATATCTTCTTTGGAGATCATGAATCCGACATCATTCACCATAAGCTATCATCATGGGGGCTCGTCCGGGGTCTTCAGGACAGGGTAAGAACACTCAGAGCTCTAGTCTCTCTGCTTTCTCAGTACACATGTTTTCTTCTTTACTAACTGTACAGTGTTCTTGTGTGAATGAATGACATGCCCTGTGGGAAGCAAGTGATGAGCCTGCTCTGTGGTTTTGCGGTGCCTCATAATGACTGAAGGCAGCCCCCAAGAGGGGAGCCTTGTTGGACGTTTATACCTACCTGCCAATGCCAGAGACACCCAACATTCCTGTGAGGGAAGCGGCCAGAAATGGGCAAAGCGTGTGGACTGAATTTTCCTTTCTCGGTCATCTTTTCCTGATCTTTTTGACCATTTCATAATTGTGTAGGGAATTAGAGCTTCTAACTTAATCTCTCGGATTATAGACTTTCAAGGGACTTGTGATCCATGCCATTACCGTGTACTTTTACTTAGACCCCAGGCTTGGTAGTCATGGGGAACCCAGACTTACTAGGAACACGTTTGGAGCAAGTGGAACTCTAGCTTCAGCAGTGTCTCTCTTTTGGCTGCTTTTAGGCCAGAGTCCTAAAAGTGGGGTCAGAGTCCCAAATGCAAGTCCTTGCCAAACTGTACTTCTGAACTGTATGGATGGAAGTGCTGCTAGGGAGCACGAGGTTTCTAAGAACGTAGGTGGAGAATCCCAGATTGGAAGTACAGTGGGCTTCTTCCTTCGATAGTGCTAACTGTTAGGGAATCAGAGGAGGCTCCCTGGTGGCTTTTGTCTCAACTCCTTAAATATTCCTTTTGTGGAATCTGTGGGAATGAACTGGAAGGATTGGCCTTAGTAGCTTGAACCACTCTTTCCTTGCTGGCCAACCCTCCACCACCTCTTTGGCTATACTGGTGTGGTGACACTCAGAAGGGACATCTTGGTTGTTGTGGATCCCTTTATGACTCACTGCTTCTACTGTGGTCAGGACCATACTTAGAAATGTGCACAGCCACATGTGAGATGGATGCTTCCCCTAGTAGTCCTAGTTTGGGAGGCATTCTGGAAGGCTACTCTGTTGCACCCTGGGCAGCATCAGAGGAGGAGCGAAAATCAAAGTCTTAACGGTGAGTAACTGGAAATCAATTTGGGATGCCATCAGGTCTACCCCTGGTGCATCTCCACCCTGCCGTGGTGGTAGGGAGGGACAAATAAGGTGCCTGCATTGGTAAGAAAAAGACTAAGTCTGACCAGAGAAGGAAGTTTTGGGGGGAAAGTCTGTCTACAACCCCATTTAGAGCAGGGAGGGACGTCTCTGGTGGAAAGAAGCCACGGCTAATGGATGCCGCTTTTTTCTCTCTTACAGATGGGAGCTAGCAGTTCCAGAACCACTCCTTTACAATATATTTTAAAGAAAACTGGGGCAAGTTTTATCCCCAGAATTTAAAAAAGACACGCCTGATCTTCTTCTGTGATACTGAATGGCCACAGTATTCTTTGGAAGATGGGGAATGCTGGCCAGTTGAAGGGTCTCAATTATAATGCTCTTTTATAACTAGACCAGTTCTATAGAAAACAAGAGAAATGGGTAAAAGTGCCATATGTGTTGCACTTTATCTCTCTGCAAGACATGCCAGACTTAGGTCCTAAGGGTACAGATTTGGGTGAGAAACCTTCAGCTCCTTCCTGTCCTCTTACTTTGCCCCTGTATCTGGGGCTCTCAACTCAACAGGCTGAGAATCAGGACACCCTTCCAGGAGGGGCTGCCTTAGTTTAGGTAGAATTTCAAACAATCCCAATTATGGTCGAGACTGTTTAGATCCAAAAAGTACATAGAAGCCTTTATAGGACTAATTTTATTTTATGAGCTTATTTGGTGAGATATAATGTATATCTTGGGATAGACGCTGACCTCTAACTCAGAAACTGGAGTTTTAGAGAAGCTCCTACTTTTGGAGATGAATAGCTTGAACATGAGACAAGGGGAAAGAGGGAACATGAAATGCCCTCCTCCCTACTGGGAGCCAAGCAGTTCCCATAACAGAGGCAGACTGGGACTATAACATGGCTAAAAGAAGGTGTTATCAGAGTCACTTTGTCAGATGTATTCTTAAAAGGCTCAAGTGAGTGCACACTAAGACTTTAAACTATGCTTAGTTGACTGACATAGTACAAGGAGAGAAGGAAACTCCTGGTAAATTTCTAGATAGACTATGGGAGGCTCTCCTCAAGTTTACTGACATTGATTCCAAAAGTTCAGAGAGAGAAATGACCTTAAAAGATAGATTTCTCATTCAGTCACTTCCAGATATCTGCCATAAGATACAAAAACAGGCATTTGGACCAAATCAATCTTTAAAAAACTGCTACAGCTGGCTCAGATGGCATATTATGGTAGAGAATATGGGGAGGAAAACAAGAGCCAGGCAAAAGACTGAAGCCCCAGCACGGCTGTTAGAGCCACTCTGAAACAGCCTGGGGAAAAATGCCCAGAGGGACCCAGGTGAAAAGGGAAGGACTTGTTATCACCGTGGAAAGGAGGGGTGTCTCAAGCTGGATCTAAGCTGCCCCTGGCTCCATGTTCAGTCTGCAGAGGACCACACTAGAGAAGAGACTGCCCTCTGAGGTGCAGGCCCCAGGGGTTGGACTCTCAAGGCAACTGGGACTGAGGGTGCCTGGGGGTCCCCACAGAAGCTCCCATCCTAATTACACTTGAGGAACCCCAGGTATTAATAACTGTGGAAGCCAATTAGTCAATTTTCTTTTAGACACTGGGGTAAATTTCTCTGTGCTCACTGAAGCCCCTGGTCCACTTTTTTTCCAATCCACTACTGTAATGCAACTGTCGGAGAAGGCAATGGCACCCCACTCCAGTACTCTTGCCTGGAAAATCCCATGGGCGGAGGAGCCTGGTGGGCTGCAGTCCATAAGGTCACTAAGAGTTGGACACGACTGAGTGACTTCACTTTCACTTTTCACTTTCATGCACTGGAGAAGGAAATGGCAACCCACTCCAGTGTTCTTGCCTGGAGAATCCCAGGGACAGAGGAGCCTGGTAGGAGGCCGTCTATGGGGTCGCACAGAGTTGGACACGACTAAAGTGACTTAGCAGCAGCAGCAGGATGAACCAAACACTATTATTTGTCATCCTTTAAGCTGCAACTGGGACTCTGTGCTGTTTTCTCATGAGTTTCTTGTCATGCTGGAGTCTCCACCCCTTCTGGGGAGGGATAAACTGAGCAAGGTCCAGGCCTCTGTTTTCATGAATATGGAGGCTACTCTTTCTCTCCCATTAATTGAACAAAATCCTAAATCCTAAAGTGTGGGCTCATGGAAAAACTGTGGGTCGAGCACAAAGTGCTGTTCTTGTTGTTATCAAGCTCAAAGATCCTCACCTATTTCCACATCAAAAGCAGTATCCACTAAAGCCTAAGGTTAAGAAAGGGTTAAAACCCATCATTGAAAATTAAAGGAACAGGGGCGATTAATTGCCTGTAATAGTCCATGCAACACTCCTATTTTGGGTGTAAAAAAGTCAAATGATAAATGGAGATTTGTTTTAGATATATGAATAAGTGCCTAATTCTTATACTGTATTGTCTGAAAATCCTGAACAAGCCAAATATTTTTCAGTCATTGATTTGAAGGATGCTTTCTAGCATTAAACCTATACTAAATCATCCTCTACCTATGACTTTAAGAAAATTAAGAGGATTCTTGGGCATTACAGGTTGTTGCCACATTCGGATTCTGGGTTATGGGGAACTTACCTGGCCTTTATATAAACTTATAACTGAGACTCAGCAGGCCCAACCAGCAAGCTGGTTTGGCATCCAGAGACTCAAAAGGCTTTAAAACTCTTCAAACAACTTTGAGCTTGCCCACAGGATCAGAGTTTAGTTTGTTTATTACTGGGGAAAAAATAAAAAAAGACTATGGCTACATTGTTTAAGAGTAATTGCTATTGTTATTTTGCTGTTGCCTAAGCTAATAATACTACTAATGGGCAAAATCTTACTGTGCTGACTTCTCATGGTGTGAGTGGGATCTCAAACTCTAAACAGTGCTCCACCTTTAAAGCTGCTGTAATTCAAGGGGTGTTGAAACCTCTAGGAATAGAATATCACTTACACTGTTCCTGGGGACCCCAATCTTCAGGGAAGGTAGAAAAAGCTAATGACATTATTAAGAGACATCTGCATAAATTAACTCAAGAGACTCAGGACAATCGGTTTAAAGTTCTATCCATAGCTTTCATGAGGGCTTGGACTGCCCCTGAAAAGGAAGGAGAGTTCAGTTCAGTCACTCAGTCATGTCCGACTCTTTGCGACCCCATGAACCACAGCACGCCAGGCCTCCCTGTCCATCACCAACTCCCGAAGTTCACCCAAACCCATGTGCATTGAGTCGGTGATGCCATCTAGCCATCTCATCCTCTGTCGTCCCCTTCTCCTTCTGCCCCCAATCCCTCCCAGCATCAGGGTCTTTTCCAATGAGTCAACTCTTTGCATGAGATGGCCAAAGTATTGGAGTTTCAGCTTCAGCATCAATCCTTCCAATGGACACCCAGGACTGATCTCCTTCAGAATGGACTGGTTGGCTCTCCTTGCAGTCCAAGGGACTCTCAAGGGTCTTCTCCAACACCACAGTTCAAAAGCATCAATTCTTCAGCGCTCAGCTTTCTTCACAGTCCAAGTCTCACATCCATACATGACCACAGGAAAAACCATAGCCTTGACTAGATGGACCTTAGTTGGCAAAGTAGTGTTTCTGCTTTTGAATATGCTATCTAGGTTGGTCATAACTTTTCTTCCAAGGAGTAACCATCTTTTAATTTCATGGCTGCAATTACTATCTGCAGTGATTTTGGAGCCCCAGAAATAAAGTCTGACACTGTTTCCACTGTTTCCCCATCTATTTGCCATGAACTGATGGGACCAGATGCCATGATCTTTGTTTTCTGAATGTTGAGCTTTAAGCCAACTTTTTCACTCTCCTCTTTCACTTTCATCAAGAGGCTTTTTAGTTCCTCTTCACTTTCTGCCATAAGGGTGGTGTCATCTGCATATATGAGGTTATTGATATTTTTCCCGGCAATCTTGACTCCAGCTTGTGCTTCATCCAGCCCAGCGTTTCTCATGATGTACTCTGCATATAAGTTTAATAAGTAGGGTGACAATATACAGCCTTGATGTATTCCTTTTCCAATTTGGAACCAGTTTGTTGTTCCATGTCCAGTTCTAACTGTTGCTTCCTGACCTCCTTGTAGGTTTCTCATGAAGCAGGTCAAGTGTTCTGGCATTCCCAACTCTTTTAGAATTTTCCACAGTTTCCTGTGATCCACACAGTCAAAGGCTTTGGCATAGTCAATAAAGCAGAAATAGATGTTTTTCTGGATCTCTCTTGCTTTTTCCATGATCCAGCGGATGTTGGCAATTTGATCTCTGGTTCCTCTGCCTTTTCGAAAACCAGCTTGAACATCTGGAAGTTCATGGTTCACATATTGCTGAAGCCTGGCTTGGAGAATTTTGAGCATTACTTTACTAGCGTATGAGATGAGTGAAATTGTGCGGTAGTTTGAGCATTCTTTGGCATTGCCTTTCTTTGGGATTGGAATGAAAACTGACCTTTTCCAGTCCTGTGGCCACTGCTGAGTTTTCCAAATTTGCTGGCATATTGAGCGCAGCACTTTCATAGCATCATCTTTCCAGATTTGAAATAGCTCAACTGGAATCCCATCACCTCCACTAGCTTTGTTCATAGTGATTCTTTCTAAGGCCGACTTGACTTCACATTCCAGGATGTCTGGCTCTAGGTGAGTGATCACACCATCGTGATTATCTGGATTGTGAAGATCTTTTTTTTTTTTTTACAGTTCTTCTGTGTATTTGTGCCACCTCTTCTTAAGATCTTCTGCTTCTGTTAGGTCCATACAATCTTTATCCTTTATCGAGCCCATCTTTGCATGAAATGTTCCCTTGGTGTCTCTAATTTTCTTAAAGAGATCTCTAGTCTTTCCCATTCTGTTGTTTTCCTCTATTTCTTTGCATTGATCGCTGAAGAGGGCTTTCTTATCTCTTCTTGCTATTCTTTGGAACTCTGCATTTAGATGCCTATAACTTTCCTTTTCTCCTTTGCTTTTCGCCTCTCTTCTCTTCACAGCTATTTGTAAGGCCTCCCCAGACAGCCATTTTGCTTTTTTGCATTTCTTTTCCATGGGGTTGGTCTTGATCCCTGTCTCCTGTACAATGTCATGAACCTCCGTCCACCGTTCATCAGGCACTCTGTCTATTGATCTAGTCCCTTAAATCTATTTCTCACTTCCACTGTATAATCATAAAGGATTTGATTTATGTCATACCTGAATGGTCTAGTGGTTTTCCCTACTTTCTTCAATTTAAGTCTGAATTTGGCAATAAGGAGTTCGTGATCTGAGCCACAATCAGTTCCCAGTCTTGTTTTTGCTGACTGTATAGAGCTTCTCCATCTTTGGCTGCAAAGAATATAATCAATCTGATTTCGGTGTTGACCATCTGGTGATGTCCATGTGTAGAGTCTTCTCTTGTGTTGTTGGAAGAGGGTGTTTGCTATGACAAACAATACACATAGGTGTATTCTATACTCCCTATGTATGCATTTTCTTGGCAAAACTCTATTAGCCTTTGTCCTGCTTCTTTCTGTATTCCAAGGCCAAATTTGCCTGTTACTCCAGGGGTTTCTTGATTTCCTACTTTAGCATTCCAGTCCCCTATAATGAAAAGGACATCTTTTTTGGGTGTTAGCTGTAAAAGGTCTTGTAGGTCTTCATAAAACTGTTCAATGTCAGCTTCCGCAGCATTACTGGTGGGGCATAGGTTGGATCACCGTGATATTGAATGGTTTGCCTTGGAAATGACCTGAGATCATTCTGTCGTTTTTGAGATTGCATCCAAGTACTGCATTTTGGACTCTTTTGTTGACCATGATGGCTACTCCATTTCTTCTAAGGGATTCCTGCCCACAGTCATAGATATAATGGTCATCTGAGTTCAATTCACCCATTCCAGTCCATTTTAGTTCGCTGATTCCTAGAATGTCGACGTTCACTCTTGCCATCTCCTGTTTGACCACTTCCAATTTGTCTTGATTCATGGACCTAACATTCCAGGTTCCTTTGCAATATTGCTCTTTACAGCATCGGACCTTGCTTCTATCACCAGTCACATCCACAGCTGGGTATTGGTTTTGCTTTGGCTCCATCCCTTCATTCTTTCTGGAGTTATTTCTCCATTGATCTCCTGTGGCATATTGGGCACCTACTGACCTGGGGAGTTCTTCTTTCAGTGTCCTATCATTTTGCCTTTTCATACTGTTCATGGGGTTCTCACAGGCCAGAATACTGGAGTCAGTAGCCTTTCCCTTCTCCAGGGGATCTCCCCAACCCAGGGATTGAACTCAGGTCTCCCACATTGCAGGTAGATTCTTTACCAGCTGAGCCACCAGGAAAGCCTGAAAAAGGAAGGACAGTCTCCCTCTGAATGTATCTATGGAAGACCCTTCTTACACACAGACATTGTTTAAGACCCTGAAGCCTTAGAATTAACTATGTGACTCAGCTTCAGCCTTTCGACAGACATTATGGAAACTCTGGGAGGTGACTCCTGACCTAGACTCTGAGTCAAATAAGCCACTGTTTGAGCCAGGCACCAAAGTCCTGATAAAGACATTGAGATCTGGAGGGCAATCTCTCAGCCTGTTTCAAGAACTAATTTGGAGACTTCTTGTTCTCCTGACTCTGACTAGGTAGTTGGGTGAATCCTGCTTTCTTTATCTCCAATGAACTGTCCACAGAAATTTCTATTGAGTTCTCAGAGGAATTGAAACATGGAACTCCATTGGCTTTTGCCAAACTGGTGGTGTGATTGTTGCTTGTTTGCTGGGGAATGCTGCTGTGTGTGTGCCAGGATTCAGTTTGAGACTTGCTTTCAGGAGGAATCCATAACTTTCACCCAGAACTAACTGTTGGTGTTTACCAAAGACCCTGTGAAAACTGTGCATAACCACAATTGTCTTAATCAGAAATTGGTCATATTAGAAGCAAGTTAGGTGATTCTGATTTGAGAAGTGCTGAATTATATTTCTTTCCCTTTTTAAATGGAGGACCAATGGCCATATGGTAGTGGGATGTGAGTGTTTCAAACGTTGGATAAGGGTCAGAGTTCTTTCTTTTTTAAAAATGTCCTTTATAATCTTGAGATTTAATCAACTGAAAAAGAGATTTAATAAAAAGTATTTGCTTTGGTTGGTAAAAAAAAAAAAGTTTTGTCATCCTCGTCTCCTTAAAGCCCCGTAACCAGATAAAGTTTTCTAAGTGCTTCAGACAGAACCACTGCAAAGAGGCCCCCCTCTATGATCCAATGAACTTTACAGAGTCCCTGTAATTTCACAAGTAGACACAATTAAGTGAGTCATAGGCTTTTTTTTCTTTTGAAAAATGGCTTTTCTGTCTTTAAATGATGTCAGGAAGCTAGATATATCTGGTGGAAAATAATGTTTCATTAAAATGCTGTGCTTATGATGCTATTATTATTGTTTGTGCTTGAAATTATGTTAAGTATGACATTTTAAGACTAGCCTAGGGGAAAAAAAAACATGGCCTATCATTTTTTTTTTTGCAAATTTCTCATGATGAAAAAGCATTGGAATGCTTTTTGGAATAAGTCTTATAGGAACAGATAACATCAATTCTTGAAATATTTAAGCCTATTCCTGCATACCCAGACAATAAATGCAATGAAAATAATATGCCTTACAAGTAACGGGAACTGTATTAATGTTTGTGGGCAAATTTTTTCATATAGAGGAAGTGAAGGAAATATTAAAGGTGGCAAAAGTTGAGCCAGCACATAGCAATGATATTACAAAACTAGTGTGTGAAGCCTCTGAATATTAAAGAATACAGAGGCTTCTGAATCTTGAGAGATTAATAACTAGGAGGAGAGAAGTAGAAGACAAAGTGATTTCAGTGTAGAAGACAAAATCATTAGGGAAGACACCCCTTCAACCTTCAATGGAAAAATGCCAGTAGCTGAAATCCAAGGAGGCCATTTTCTGCCTGAGAATTTGTATTGAAGAGAAAAAGGGAATCATTAAGCCAGCAGTGTTGGGGGTGGTTTCAAAATTTAAACTGATGCCCTTTATTTTCACAAGCTCAAATAGGTTCCATCAAATTCATCAAGCCCATTTGCATCTCAGCATTGTTCAGTAGCAAATGAGATCATGTTTATCAGAGATTGTGCAAAATTTTATTATGGCTACTCAGCCATCAAATGAGGATAAATTATATTGCACATAGTTTTAATAGGTGTAATGATAGAATATTTGAGTTATTTGAATAACAAAATACAGCATGGAATCTAGTTTCATGATAATCGATGAATCTGAACACTCCCTGGACTTCTCAAATCTTACCTACAGATGTTAGTGACTACACACTGTTTTGTTACTTTCTTCCTTCTGGTTTTCTTTAACAACACTTACTGCTCTTTGAAGAAATGTACATAGAAAAAGATATAGGTTTTTTTTTTTTTTTTCAGGGAAGAATAAAGGCTGCTGATTTGATGTAATAGATTACCCAGATTGTTGATGTTTTGACACTGATTATATGTTTGATGCCAAATAAACTACTCAATTTAGTTTATTGGATGATTAAAAGCAGGCTGGTTATTTGGTGATATGAAAGCAAGCAAAAATTTTACTAAAATTTTCATTTCTTAATCAGTTGCTTGGGTTTTTCCCCTTCTAAAACTGTAAGTTGTATTAAAGAACTTCCTGTTTTATCTGTTGCGGTTTCCCCAGAAAGCAGAACATTATGAACAAGAATAGTTTAACAATGAAAAGAGGCTGGCAAATGAGGGGGTGATGTAGGTGTACTATATCAAGATGGCAGAAATGCTGGCTCACTTTCTTTATTTACAGCTAACAAGATATACTGTTCAATCACACTGTCCTGTAGAATATTTCTTTAACCCATCATGACTTTAATGCTGAGATACTATTATCTTTAAAGTTTTCATCTTCCAAATTGTTTCTCTGTTCATCTCATAGCATGTCATATTTAATAGATGCTAGGTTTGTGTTTTGTTTTTTTTTTTTTTAACGGAGACTATATTTGTAAACCCCTTGACTCTGCTGTGGTAGCCTGATTCTTCAGATGGCCCCTGCTGTTTCAAAGGCTGTTATACACCAGGAGCCAGTCTGAAATCACTTGGCTGTTGAAGTCACAGGGACCTCAGAGATGGTCTTGTCCAACCCCATTGCACAGATGGTGAAACAGAATGAAAGAGGTTGGATGACTTGGCTTGTGCTTGTTATTGGCAAACCTTGAGCTAGAGCCTGGTTCTGTCAGTTTCAATCCAATGATTTCTTTTTTTCCCTCTCTTAAATTAAGCTTTTATTTTGATATTGTTGTATATTTGCATGCAGTTGTAAGAAACAGTAGCAATCCCTCATATCCTTCACCCAGTTCCCCCCAGTGGTAAAATCTTGCAAAGCTACAGTATTGGTACAATAATAATGCTATAATAGTACTACAATAGCACTGTCTACAACTGTAGACCTTGATGAAGTCAAGAAACAGAATTGTTCTGTCCCCACAAGGATCCCCCCATGTTGCTATTTTACAGCTATACCTACTTTCTTTCCACCCCTCTCCCAACTCACTCTCTTACTGTTGGCATCCATTCTTCTCCATTTCTCTAATTTTGTTATTTTAATAATTTTATATGATTGGAACCACAAGGTATATAACATTTTGAGACTCACCTTTTTCCACTCAGCATAATGCTCTGGGTATTTATCTGAATTGCCGTGTGTATCAGTTTGTTTTATTGCTGAGGAGTAGCGATGTACCACACCAAGGCTTTTTCTCCTGGATGATTTCTCTTCCAATCTTGGGAAATCTCAGCCATTTGCACTTTGGAGGTTAAGAAACACGTTGTACAGAAATAGTTCAGTTTTGATAATCTTCCTTTTGGGTTGGGGAGACTAAGGAAAAGTAATTGTGAAGACAGCAGAGATCCATAAGTTAGTATAAAGAATGTTTTGGTGGTGGCCCAGCTTCCTTGTTTTGTGGTGAGTTGTGGGGGGGACTTTGAGGAGGGCCTCCAAACTTCAGAAAGTGCTTCCTACAAGTATGATGAGAAGAGACCATGTCCATGTGAGACGGGTCCTCAGGGGGCAACATCTCAGCTATTAAACAGGGCAAAACAATTGCAGATCTCATTCGCATGTCAGAGGGGATTTTCGGGCGCCAGTCATCATTACTGCAAGTGGAGTGTGGCCAGAAGACATGATTTAGCACCTGTCCACTTTCCAATGTGCTGTGCATTTTAATGACCTGAAATTTGAGATTTGGCTCCTGTCTTAAACTCTAAAGATAGGTTCACTAGAAAGGCAAGATGCTCATAGGTGAAGAATGTGTTTTATTTCTCTTTAGATTTTTTTGATGTGGTCGATTTTTAAAGTCTTTAATGAATCTGTTACAATACCGCTTTGGCTTTTTGTATTTTGGTTTTTTGGCCACAAGGCATATGGGATCTTAGCTCCTCATCCCGGGATCAAACCCACATACCCCCTGCGCTGGAAAGCAAAGTCTCAACCACTGAACCACTAGGTAAGTCCCATGTTTTAATTCTTGAATTAAATTTTAGTTCAACTCACAGTGAGCTGCGTGACATTTGTTTCATGGACATTTGGAGGCATACTCAGTGGTCAGAAAAACTTCTAGAATTTCAGAACTGTCCATCAGGAGATGGGAAATCACAAAGCCATACCACAACCCTTCTCTCCTCAGTGTTTTTATGTGTTCTAACCATCTGTAGGTGACTTGAAGAGAGTCATGGAGGAGGAAGAGTGGTTTACAGAATACTAAGATTAAAGTATGGGGTTGGGGAAACACAGTTTTTTGAAGGACTACTAGACAAAAAACAAAGACTTTGGGAACATAAAACAAGTAAGGTGGGGCTATGATACAGCTTGCAAAAATCTGATAGACACCTACGAATCATTCATACTGATGTATGGCAGGAACCAAAACAACACTGTAAAGCAGTTATCCTCCAATTAAAAATAAATAAAATTTTAAAGTTTGATAGATAACTTTTAAGAAAATGTTTATTAGTGTAAAGTGAAGTATGCATGTGTTGTGGACTCTAGAAAGACTGGGGCTAAAGGGTGGGGTGGAGGGAGGATGGGAGAGGGCCACGTGTAGGTCATGAGAGACTCCCATGGCCAAGCAGAATAGATCTGAGGCACTAGAAGGGACTAGAAAGAACTAGAAGGAAAATACTGATTCATTTGGACTTTTATTTTCACATCAGCAGTTTTAATTTGAGGTTGCCTGTCTGAGACTCGGTAATTTAATGTCTTTTTAATGCCAGTAGATTTTCCTGCCAGTGCCGTGGAATTCGTTGTGAAGCTGAAGGGGTAATCAGGCTGATATTAAAAAATGAGCAGTTTGGAGAATCATCTCTGTAACTTCTGAGGTCAGAAACAGTTTATCATGCTTCAGAAAGCCATGTTGCTGGTATCCCCACTTGTTCTGATTTCAGCTGGCTGTCACTGGTGTGGGCTGGCTTTGAATTTTACTCATAAACACTTAAATATGATTTTTATATAACTTGTTCCTCTCTCTAGGATCTCTCACTCCCAGAAGGCTGTGCTCATCGAAGTTAATGCCAGTCTTCCTGGAGTACACAGTCACAACCTAAGAAGTCATCAAAACATCTGGGCTGCTGGTTGGTTGAGGTAGCTGGGTACGATGTTTCATGTGACATTATTACAAATTCCCTGGCACTTTCCACATTGAATGCTAAGTATGAAGAGTTCATTCAAGTGCCCTCTGGGAATCTGGCTGAAATCACTCTATTCTCAACGTCCCACAAGTCCAAGTGGGCCACTTCTGGGTCCGTTAGCTGGCTACTGTGGAATTGCTGCTGATTATTTACACAGCGGGGCTTCCCTGATGGCTCAGAAGGTAAAGAATCCTCCTGCAATGCAGGAGACACAGAAGGTATAGTTCAGTCCCTAGATCAGGAAGACTCCTTGAGGTAGGAAATGGCAACCCACTCCAGCATTCTTGTCTGAACAATCCCGTGGACAGAGGAGACTGGTGGGTTACAGTCCATGGGATCACAGAGTCTGATAAGACTAAGCACTATTATCTCTCTATTTACACAGTTCCTGTCTCCAGGCTTCAGATTTAATGGTGAAGCTTGTGGGTTTTGTAAAGCATCCTAGAGAAATTGGTGTTCTCCAGAGGTGATTCCTAGGGTCAGAGAGGGTAGGTAAATTCTCCGGATAATGGAGATGATGCAGAAGAGAATGGAAGGAAATGAATGGCTTCTTTGGGGCTGTGTTTAGCACCAGCTCCTGGCATTTTAGATCTAGAAAGGAATTGGTGTTAGTTTCCCAAAGAGGGAATTTGTATTTGCCCAGTAGGTAGGATGGGAACTCATGGCTAAAGGAATTTTGAATTGATAGATGCTATATGTACCTGAAAAACCAGTCCCTCTCCCACGTCTTCTGGCACTGGTTTTTCACTTTTCCTTGCTCTCAGTGTCTTTTCAAAGGGAAAAGGGGCATAAAAGAAGCAGTATAGAAATTAAGAGCATAAAATGTAATAAAGCAGACTCTTTGGGTTTGAAACCAAGCTTTACTATTTACATTGTGCACATGACCTGACCACTCAATGCCCTAGTTTTCCCACATCTATAAAGTAGGAATAATAATACCCAATTCATGAATTTTTATAAAGATTAAATAAGTTTATACATATATGCCATTGATCTATTATTATATAATAACTCCAGATTTATTGTGTTAAAGCAAGAACAGTTGTTTTACTTTGTTGCTCATGGTTCTAACATTTGATTGGGTTCAGCTTCATCTTTCCTGCTGAGGGTCTGTTTTGCAGTTGCAATCAGATGGTGTCTAGGGCTGGAGTCACTTTGACCTCAGCTAGGGCTGTTGGTTGGAACACTTCCATCTGGATTCCCCATGTGGCTTGGGCTCCCTTACAGCATGGAGGCTGGGTTCCAAGAGCTTATGTTCCAATAGACATACATGGAAGGTATATCATCCTCAATGAACTAGCCTCAGAACTCACATGGTGTCTCTTCTCCCATATACCTTTGAATGAAGTAGCCATAAAGTTCCATTCTGGTTCAATGGGAAAGGTCACAGATCTTACCATTGAATGGGATGAGTGTCAATATCACTCTGTAAGGAGAGTATACGAGTTGGGGTAGATTGTGGTATCCACCTCTTGAACAACCAATATGCCATAGAATGTAGACCACATAGAACAGTATCTGGCTCAGATGAATGCTCGGTAAGTATTAGTTACATATGTATTGGATTTCAAGCCTGCTGATCCTCAAATTGAATACCTACCATATCTTATCTCAACCTCATATCTGAGGAAGGTCTAGGGGACAGTTACTTTTGTTGCTGTTGTTGTTTCTGTCACTAAGTCATGTCTGACTCTTTTGTGACCCCATGGACTGTAGCCCACCAGGCTCCTCTGTCCTTGGGATTTCCCAGGCAAGAATACTGGAATGGGTTGCCATTTCCTTCTCCAGGGGATATTCTCAACTCAGGGATCAAATCTGTGTCTCCTTCATTGGCAGGTGGATTTTTTTTTTTTAACCACCACAAAGAAAGCTGAGCACCGAAGAATTGATGCTTTCAAACTGTGGTGTTGGAGAAGACTCTTGAGAGTCCCTTGGACTGTAAGAAGATTCAACCAGTCCATTCAGAAGGAGATCAGCCCTGGGATTTCTTTGGAAGGAATGATGCAAAAGCTGAAACTCCAGTACTTTGGCCACCTGATGCGAAGAGTTGACTCATTGGAAAAGACTCTGATGCTGGGAGGGATTGGGGGCAGGAGGAGAAGGGGACGACAGAGGATGAGATGGCTGGATGGCATAACCGACTCGATGGACATGAGTCTGAGTGAACTCCGGGAGTTGGTGATGGACAGGGAGGCCTGCTGTGCTGCGATTCATGGGGTCGCAAAGAGTCAGACACGACTGAGTGACTGAGCTTAACCGAACTGAGCCATCAGGGAAGTCACAGTTACTCTTAACCCCATGGTTTTAATAATGCTGAGACATACCCGTGTCTGTGGTTCTGTGAGAGGGAACTCTTGGGCCTGAGGCTACTGCATCCTTTGGCAGTGAACCTAGAGGTGAAGGAGAAGGAATAAGTTCAAGTCACCCCAGAAAATGTGCCTGGGTCATTTGGTCATAGCATGATGATGGTGATGCTATGGATGGTGATGTCCATTTCACTACAGCACAGGTCACCCATCACTCTCCAAGAGACCCATCATAATTAATTTCCAGAAGGAGCTGACCACAGTGCCTCACTCATGTCCACTGAGGCTTATAAGCTTAGGATACAGTTGAGTAAAATTTTCTTTGGCATTGTGCAGTATCCCTCTGAGTGTGAATGGCCCCCGAAGCCAATCCCTTGTGGATGTCCTAGGAATCGTTTGTTTGTCTTTGGGATGACCCTCATCTGAACCTTAATCTCAGAGGTGAATCGATTAGATCACTTAGTCATGGGAGCCCCAGTCCAAAGCCAGAGCTTTAGTGCTTCTGTTGCAAGCAAATGAAACTGAGGAAACAGCTTCTTACGGGCCATCTGCTTCTTTAAGGAACAAGTAGCGCCAACAATAAGCCTTGCCTCCCCAGAAAATGTTGGCAGATGGAAGCAGCTTTCCCCACATGTGTGTAGAGCCTCCACAACTTCTTTTCCTTTTCCTAATATAATACTTGCCAACTTAAAACAAAAAATTAAACAGTAGCCTTGTTCCTCTTTGCAGAGTAAGGAATCTATATGGTTGAACCAGAAAAGCAAGACAAGTAGAGACTTTCATCCTTATGTCCTTGTGTGCCTACTTAGTCATGTCCGACTCTTTGAGACCCCATGGACTGTAGCCCACAAGTCTCCTCTGTCCATGGCATGTTCCAGTCAAGAATACTGGAGTGGGTTGCCATTTCCTTCTCTAGGGGATCTTGCTGACCCAGGATTTGAAAATGTGTCTCCTGCATCTCCTGCATTGGCAGGTGGATTCTTAACCAACTGCACCATCTGAGGAGCAAAAACTTTAGAGGTGCCCTAAAAATATTCAAATGTGAAAATCAGCATTGTCTCTGTAAATAGCATTCAGCTGTGTGTAAATTTACCTAAGGTTTTTGTCACTTATGTATAACTCTTCTAAAGACCCTCATGGAGATTTTGGGACTAGAGTAAGTACCTGGTAAATTTGCTAGTAACTCAGTAGTTCATTGTTAAGTCCTTATGGATGGATTGTATTGGCTCAATATTAATATGGGGGAGAGAGTAAAAGTAAACAGCCCAGACCTCCAAAGGAGAGTCTTCCATTGGCTTGTTCCATCTACTGGTCACCTCAAAAGTCATCCTGTGAAGAACTGCCTTTCTGTGGACCAGCTGAAGGAGAAATGAAAGTGTCAGAGAAGGGCATGGGCTGCTGAATGATTCTTATTAACTCATGGTCATAGAGCAGAGGCCAATCAAGGATGAAGGGGATGTAAGGAATAGGAATTAAAAAATAATAAGAGAGCTTATTGTATGTGATGGCATTGCCATCTAAAGACTGATAATATCTGATTATTGTTCTATGCTAAAATTTCAGACTGAAATTCTTATTCCACACCAAGATGAAAATTTATATGTACTATTTTTACAGAATCTGCGTCTTGGCTTGATTTCACCCAAAAGCAACATTGAGAGAAGGACTTGGGTGCAAGTAGTTTATCTGAGAGGCAGTAAGCACATGTGAGGAAGTCAGGGAAAATCAATAAAAGTGTGTTAATGAGCTGTGGGCATTTAAGTCTCAGCCCTCCTGGGAACCCTTTAGGGAACCATGTATAGCACATCTCAGAACAGCCCCACATAGAGACAGGAGTCTGGGACATTTAATCTTTGATTCCAGTACCTGTTGGTTAAGGTTTGTCCCTGAGAATATTCAATTTACACCTTTCTTTCTTCCTTCCTCTTTTGTTTTCTTTCTTTCTTTCCATTGATGCATCCATCTATATACTTTAGACTTGTATATTAATTGACTAGACTCTAGTGATAATATAAAAACCATGCCCAGTTAAACTTTGATTGAATATATCTACATTGATGAACGAATAAACATCAATGGAACTAACTATTCAAAAAAGCACAGGTGACCTTTTCACACTTTATCATATGAAACAGTATTATCTCATCTGTCTGAAAGAAGGGGAGAAGATGTTTTACCCCTCTACTAATACCATCTGGTCTCCAGACAAAATCTCCAGAGTTCATTCAAAAGGATAAGCAGCCATTTATTCCCCTGCTCCATGGATTTTACTTTTGAAAGAGCCAATGTATTATACTTTCCAAAACACACTTCTGGATCCATCCAAAACCTGAAACTTCTAGGAAAGAACAAAGCATGATGCATTAAGGGACTGAGAGTATTGAGTCTTGAGAGATTTGGTCCCCTTGAATAAGACTAGGGAATTAGTCAGAGAGACCAGTCATTTTCAGTGTAATCAAGTAATTTGAAGTATCAAAGACTCTGGCAATAGGATTAGAGGATCATTTTAAAAGCTGAGTGCTGAAGACTTGATGCTTTTGAACTGTGGTGTTGGAGAAGACTCTTGAGAATCCCTTGGACTGCAAGGAGATCCAACCAATCCATTCTGAAGGAGATCAGCCCTGGGATTTCTTTGGAAGGAATGATGCTAACGCTGAAGCTCCAGTACTTTGGCCACCTCATGCAAAGAGCTGACTCATTGGAAAAGACTCTGATGCTGGGAGGGATTGGGGGCAGGAGGAGAAGGGGATGACAGAGGATGAGATGGTGGGATGGCATCACGGACTCTATGAACATGAGTCTGAGTGAACTCCAGGAGATGGTGATGGAGAGGGAGGCCTGGCATGCTGTGATTCATGGGGTCGCAAAGAGTTGGACACGACCGAGCGACTGAACTGAACTGAACTGAACTGAATAAAGCTGCATATGATGAAGACCTGTGCAACACAAGAGATGAGAAAGAGGGATTTTCTTATCAAAAATTTGGCTTTCCAAATGTTGATCTAAAAACCAGCATCAGGAAGATAGGTATTCTGGCAAACACAGAGGACTCTTTCCTCACTGGATAATGACTATGACAAGAGAAAAAACAAAAACAACAATATAGAATCTATGGAAAGGTGAGGAAAAGGAAATCTCCTGAATTTTCAAAGAAGGTATATAATTTCAAGAATGGAGATGGGAGGTCCAAGAAGGAGGGGACATACATATATCTATGGCTGATTCATGTTGGTATATGACAGAAACCAACACAATATTATAAAGCAATTATCCTTTAATTAAAAATAAGTAAATTAAAACAAAAGAATGGAAACAGCATATACCTAAGGATATGTAAGGATATTTATGTGTAAGAAACCAGAAGAAGTTTTAAAAATATTGGAGATTCTCAATATCATTCAAGAAGACTCAGACTATAGGGAGTAGAAATAAAAAAATCACAAAGAGAGGAAAGATCAAGATAGGAAGAAAATGCATGTATAGAAAAACAATGTAAACTCCTTTTTACAAAGGGAAAATATGAAATCAGAAATACATATCTTCTTTTTAAGAGAGAGTTTACTTTCAGTTCAGTTCAGTCGCTCAGTCGTGTCCGACTCTTTGCGACCCCATGAATCGCAGCACGCCAGGCCTCCCTGTCCATCACCAACTCCTGGAGTTCACTCAGATTCACCTTCATAGAGTCCGTGATGCCATCCAGCCATCTCATCCTTGGTCATCCCCTTCTCCTCCTGCCCCCAATCCCTCCCAGCATCAGAGTCTTTTCCAATGAGTCAACTCTTCTTATGAGGTGGCCAAAGTACGGGAGTTTCAGCTTTTGCATCAATCCTTCCAAAGAAATCCCAGGGCTGATCTCCTTCAGAATGGATTGGTTAGATCTCCTTGCAGTCCAAG
This sequence comes from Ovis aries, assembly GCF_016772045.2. Taxonomy (NCBI): domain Eukaryota; kingdom Metazoa; phylum Chordata; class Mammalia; order Artiodactyla; family Bovidae; genus Ovis; species Ovis aries. The sequence continues at coordinate 90,777,492 of NC_056059.1, read as the reverse complement.
GGACTCTCAAGAGTCTTCTCCAACACCACAGTTCAAAAGCATCAATTCTTCGACGCTCAGCCTTCTTCACAGTCCAACTCTCACATCCATACATGACCACTGGAAAAACCATAGCCTTGACTAGACGGACCTTAGTCAGCAAAGTAATGTCTCTGCTTCTGAATATACTGTCTAGGTTGCTCATAATTTTTCTTCCAAGAAGTAAGCGTCTTTTAATTTCATAGCTGCAGTCACCATCTGCAGTGATTTTGGAGCCCCCAAAAAATAAAGTCTGACACTGTTTCCACTGTTTCCCCATCTATTTCCCATGAAGTGATGGGACTGGATGCCATGATTTTCGTTTTCTGAATGTTGAGCTTTAAGTCAACTTTTTTTGCTCTCCTCTTCCACTTTCATCAAGAGGCTTTTTAGTTCCTCTTCACTTTCTGCCATAAGGGTGGAGTCATCTGCATATCTGAGGTTATTGATATTTCTCCCGGCAATCTTGATTCCAGCTTGTGTTTCTTCCAGTCCAGTGTTTCTCATGATGTACTCTGCATAGAAGTTAAATAAGCAAGGTGACAATATACAGCCTTGACGTACACCTTTTCCTATTTGGAACCAGTCTGTTGTTCCATGTCCAGTTCTAACTGTTGCTTCCTGACCTGCATACAGATTTCTCAAGAAGCAGGTTAGGTGGTCTGGTATTCCCATCTCTTTCCGAATTTTCCACAGTTTATTGTGATCCACACAGTCAAAGGCTTTGGCATAGTCAATAAAGCAGAAATAGATGTTTTTCTGGAACTGTCTTGCTTTTTCCATGATCCAGCGAATGTTGGCACTTTGATCTCTGGTTCCTCTAACTTTTCTAAAACCAGCTTGAACATCAGGGAGTTCATGGTCCACGTATTGCTGAAGCCTGGCTTGGAGAATTTTGAGCATTACTTTACTAGCATGTGAGATGAGTGCAAATGTGCGGTAGTTTGAGCATTCTTTGGCATTGCCTTTCTTTGGGATTGGAATGAAAACTGACCTTTTCCAGTCCTGTGGCCACTGCTGAGTTTTCCAAATTTGCTGGCATATTGAGTGCAGCACTTTCACAGCATCATCTTTCAGGATTTGAAACAGCTCAACTGGAATTCCGTCACCTCCACTAGCTTTGTTCGTAGTGATGCTTTCTAAGGCCCATTTGACTTCACATTCTAGGATGTCTGGCTCTAGATTAGAGATCACATCATCGTGATTGGGTTGTGAAGATCTTTTTTGTACAGTTCTTCTGTGTATTCTTGCCACCTGTTCTTAATATCTTCTGCTTCTGTTAGGTTCAGACCATTTCTGTCCTTTATCGAGCCCATCTTTGCATGACGAGTTTACTTTAAGGAATACTAAAAGGCAAAACATTTGAACCTAAAAACACTATGCTAATTTAGGTACTGTGCTGCAAGCTGTCTGCCCTGTTTAATAAGGGCACAGAGTTTATGAATTAGTAAACTATAAAAAAGCTTGTTAGTTGACTAATTAGCTAGAGGAAATGTTCTCTTTTACTTGAATTTGATTAGTATGTTTTCTTTATCATAAATGACAAAGTCTTCTATTGTATTTTCCTGTCATTCAAAGAAAATAGAAATGAATGCCCTTGTCAAATTATTTTGTTAGAGTTTGTATTTATCAGTATGAAATTTAAACATTATTGTTTTTATGAATATTATAGTTGGTGGTACAAATTTTATAAAATTGAAAAAAGATGTGGAAATTGGCTAGTATGAGAGATAGTAACAGTTACTTCATGATGACTGTGTAATTCATTTCATATGTAAGAAAATTACATTGAACTTACTGAATTTTTCTCCTTTCTCTTGTCCTGCTTCTTTCTATTTTTTCCCTCTATATAGATATACAGTGCAATTTGTGGAATTTGGGACAGTAGAGCACTCTTGTCTCTTCTCTAAAATGGTTTAAAAATAAAAGTGTTTCCATAAATGCCTAACCAAAAGAGATGGGAATACCAGACCACCTAACCTGCTTCTTGAGAAATCTGTATGCAGGTCAGGAAGCAACAGTTAGAACTGGACATGGAACAACAGACTGGTTCCAAATAGGAAAAGGTGTACGTCAAGGCTGTATATTGTCACCTTGCTTATTTAACTTCCATGCAGAGTACATCATGAGAAACACTGGACTGGAAGAAACACAAGCTGGAATCAAGATTGCCGGGAGAAATATCAATAACCTCAGATATGCAGATGACTCCACCCTTATGGCAGAAAGTGAAGAGGAGGAGCTAAAAAGCCTCTTGATGAAAGTGGAAGAGGAGAGTGAAAAAGTTGGCTTAAAGCTCAACATTCAGAAAACGAAAATCATGGCATCTGGTCCCGTCACTTCATGAGAAATAGATGGGAAACAGTGTCAGACTTTATTTTTTGGGGGCTCCAAAATCACTGCAGATGGTGACTGCAGCTATGAAATTAAAAGACGCTTACTTCTTGGAAGAAAAGTTATGACCAACCTAGACAGTATATTCAAAAGCAGAGACATTACTTTGCTGACTAAGGTCCGTCTAGTCAAGGCTATGGTTTTCCAGTGGTCATGTATGGATGTGAGAGTTGGACTGTGAAGAAGGCTGAGCGCCAAAGAATTGATGCTTTTGAACTGTGGTGTTGGAGAAGACTCTTGAGAGTCCCTTGGACTGCAAGGAGATCCAACCAGTCCATCGTAAAGGAGATCAGCCCTGGGATTTCTTTGGAAGGAATGACGCTAAAGCAGAAGCTCCAGTATTTTGGCCACCTCATGGGAAGAGTTGACTCATTGGAAAAGACTCTGATGCTGGGAGGGATTGGGGGCAGGAGGAGAAGGGGATGACCCAGGATGAGATGGCTGGATGGCATCATGGACTCGATGGACGTGGGTCTGAGTGAACTCTGGGAGATGGTGATGGACAGGGAGGCCTGACGTACTGCGATTCATGGGGTCGCAAAGAGTCGGACACGACTGAGTGACTGAACGGAACTGAACTGAACTGACATATATACATTGGTTTAGTTGCTAAGTTGTGTCTGACTCTTTGAGACTCTCTGTCCAAGGGGTTTCCCAGGCAAGAAAACTGAAGTAGGTTGCCATTTCCACCTCCAGGAGTCTTCCCGATCCAGGGATCGAGCCCTGTCTCCTGTGTTTCTTGCTTGGCGGGCAGATTCTTTAACCACTGAACCACCCGGAAAGCCTTACCTTGTGTAAGATTGCTAGTGTGCAACTGCTGTGTAGCACAGGGATGCTCTGTGATGACCTAGCAGGGTGGGATGGGGTGAGGAGTGTGGAACGGAGGCTTGAGGGAGAGGATATGTGTATACATACAGCTGATTCACTTTGTTGTACAACAGACTTGAACTTAACATTGTAAAGCAATTGTACTCCAAAAATAGGATAATAATAAAAAAAACCCCCAAAACAAAGATAGACATTTTGGCTGGTTCCATGTCTTGGGTGTTGTAACAGTGCTGCTGTGAACATTGGGGTGTGGTATATATATATATATATATATATATATATATAATTCTATCATATATATATGGATGGAATATACATATATACATATGGATGGAATGTTACTCAACCATAAAAAAATGAAATAATGCCATTTGCAGCAACATGGATGAATCTAGAGATTATCATACTAAGTGAAGCAAGTCTGACAAAGACAAGTATATTATTATATTTGGAATCTAAAAAAAAAGGTACAAATAAACTTAGTTGCAAAACGAAGATACAAATAAACAGTTGCAAAATGAGAGAGTCTCACAGACATAGAAAACAAACTCAGATTACTGAAGGGGAAGGATGCTGTACATCTAACATGATGGCTGTTTTTGTTGCACAGCTGCTGATTCATGTCCTACTCTGTGACCCTGTCTCAGAGTCTCTGTCCTTCCCTCTTTCCCAGAGTTTGCTCAGATTCATGTCCATTGAGTTGGGATGCTATCTAACCTTCTCTGCCTCTGCCACCCCCTTCTTCTTCTGCCTTCAATATTTTCCAGTGAGTCAGCTCCTTTGCATCAGGAGACCAAAGTATTGGAGCTTTAGCTTCAGCCTCAGTCTCTCCAGTGAATATTCAGGGTTGATATCCTTTAGGATTGACTGGCTTGATTTTGCTGTCCAAGGGACTCTCAAGAGTCTTCTCCAGCACCACAGCACGTACACCTAACATGATACTGCAAATCAACTATAATTTGAAAGAAAAATAAAACAGCCATTAAAAAATAAAACAAAGGTAGTAAATACTCAAAACATGACTCCATAAGTATTTTACTACATGTTACTATTATCCAAGCTCTAGAGATTATGTTTATTGTAACGCTATAGAGGAAATACTATGTAATAATACGCTGTCACTCATTTCTTCCTTACTCTGGGCTCAGTGATGTCACAGTGGTAATTCGAAATCAGTTATGGTCATTAATACCAGCAAAATCAATAAATGCTACAAATAACTAGTGTTCTGTGCTAGATGAAAGAGTTCTTAATGTTGTTTATTTATTTCACTTAAGTTGGAAACAATGTCCATTTTCACTTAAGTTTGAAAGACGGTCCCTTCATCTAGTTATGTTACAGTGAAAAAGAAATAGAAAAGAGGTTCTTCTTTCAAGAACTTGCCTTCTTTTGTTTATTGTCTAGACTGCAGAAAGTAGATGGAGAAGGCATTAATAATGGAGATTAAACTTAAAAATGTGCTGTGTCTCTAGTCATTATATTGTAAAACAGCACAAAAGAAATTGAAGAAACATTCTTCCAGTATTCAAAAATTATATAATGAATGAGAAAAGAATTAGTTCAAGTTTGACATAAGTTTTTATGGTTTCACTTTCTTCTTACTTATTAACATAAAAGAAACTATCAACCAAAATTCATGTTGATGGCAGTTTAGTCACTAAGTTGTGTCTGACTCTTTGTGACACCATGGACTATAAGCCAGGCTTCTCTGTCCATGGGATTTCCCAGGCAAGAATACTGGGGCTGTGTTGCATCCATGTTGGAACTACACTATTTCTTGATTGCAGTCATAGGAGATCTATATAACAAGTGTTCAGTAAGTGTTAAAAAAGTCATTCAGTAAGAACCAATTAGTTATATGGCCTTATAAACTTTATTAACATTTATTACTTATAATCCCCAAGAAAAATAAATGCAAAAAGGCAAAATGGTTGTCTGAGGAGGCCTTACAAATAGCTGTGAAAATAAGAGAAGCAAAAGGCAAAAGAGAAAAGGAAGGATATACCCATTTGAATGCAGAGTTCTGAAGAATAGAAGGGAGAGATAAGAAAGCCTTCCTTAGTGATCAATACAAAGAAATAGAAAACAAAAACAAAACATTAGAATGGGAAAGACTAGAGATCTCCTCAAGAAAATTGGATATACCAAGGGAACATTTCATGCAAAGATGGGCACAATAAAGGACAGAAATGGTATGGACCTAACAGAAGCAGAAGATATTAAGAAGAGATGGCAAGGATACACAGAAGAACTGTACAAAAAAGATAAAAAAAAAAAAAAAGATCTTCATGACGCAGATAATCATGATGGTGTGATCACTCATCAAGAGCCAGACATCCTGGAATGTGAAGTCAAGTGGGCCTTAGGAAGCATCACTATGAACAAAGCTAGTGGAGGTGATGGAATTCCAGTTGAGCTATTTCAAACCCTGAAAGATGATGCTGTGGAAGTGTTATACTCAATATGCCAGCCAATTTGGAAAACTCAGCAGTGGCCACAGGACTGGAAAAGGTCAGTTTTCATTCCAGTCCCAAAGAAAGGCAATGCCAAAGAATGCTCTAACTACTGCACAATTGTACTCATCTCACACGCTAGTAAAGTAATGCTCAATATTCTCCAAGCCAGGCTTCAACAATATGTGAACTGTGAACTTTCAGATGTTCAAGCTGGTTTTTGAAAAGGCAGAGGAACCAGAGATTAAATTGCCAACATCCACTGGACCTTCAAAAAAGCGAGAGAGTGCCAGAAAAACATCTACTTCTGCTTTATTGCCTATGCCAAAACCTTTGACTGTGTGGATCATAATAAACTGTGGAAAATTCTGAAAGAGATGGGAATACCAGATCACCTGACCTGCCTCCTGAGAAATCTGTATGCAGGTCAAGAGGCAACAGTTGTTCCAAGCATAGAACAACAGTCTGGTTCCAAATTGGGAAAGGGGTATGTCAAGGCGGTATATTATCACCCTGCTTATTTAACTTATAGGCAGAGTACATCATGAAAAATGCTGGACTGGATGAAGCACAAGCTGGAATCAAGATTGCCGGGAGAAATATCAATAACCTCAGATATGCAGATGACACCACCCTTATGGCAGAAAGTGAAGAAGAACTAAAAAGCCTCTTGATGAAAGTCAAAGGGGAAAGTGAAAAAGTTGGCTTAAAGCTCAACATTCAGAAAACTAAGATCAAGGCATCTGGTCCTATCATTTCATGGCAAATAGATGGGGAAACGATGGCTACAGCGGCAGACTTTATTTTTGGGGGGCTCCAAAATCACTGCAGATGGTGATTGCAGCCATGAAATTAAAAGACACTTGCTCCTTGGAAGAAAATTTATCATCAACCTAGACAGTATATTAAAAAGCAAAGGCATTACTTTGCCAATAAAGGTCCATCTAGTCAAAGCTTTGGTTTTTCCAGTAGTCATGTATGGATGTGAGAGTTGGACGGTGAAGAAAGCTGAGCGCTGAAGAATTGATGCTTTTGAACTGTGGTGTTGGAGAAGACTCTTGAGAGTCCCTTGGACTGCAAGGAGATCCAACCAGTCCATTCTAAAGGAGATCAGTCCTGGGTGTTCTTTGGAAGGAATGATGCTAAAGCTGAAGCTTGACTCATTGGAAAAGACTCTGATGCTGGGAGGGATTGGGGGCAGGAGGAGAAGGGGACGACCGAGGATGAGATGGCTGGATGGCATCAGTGTCTCACTGAACATGAGTTGAGCAAGGTCCGGGAGTTGGTGATGGACAGGGAGGCCTGGCATGCTGCAGTCCATGGGGTCACAAATAGCTGGACATGACTGAGTGACTGAACTGAACTGAATTGAATCATTTATAATGAGTATACTACTCATCCTATCATTAAATTTTACAACATGTAGTCAGGTTTATACACATTGTTCTTTGAGGAGCTTGTTTTTAAATATTTATAGGACATGGATTCGTGAATCTGAGTGAACTCAGGGAGTTGGTGATGGACAGGGAGGCTTGGTGTGCTGTGATTCACGGGGTCGCAAAGAGTCGGACACGACTGAGCCACTGTACTGAACTGAACTGAGGACATGGATTTGATCCCTGATCTTGGAAGATCCCACATATCGCAGAGCTTCTAAGCCTGTGCACCACAACTATTGAGCCTGTGCTCTAGAGCCTGGGAGCCACAACTACTTTGCCCACATGCTGCAACTGCTGAAGCTGGTGTGCCCTAGAGTCCCTGCTGGACAGCAAGAGGACCCCCTGCAATGAGAAGTCCATGCACTGCAACTAGAAAGTAGTCCCCACTCTCCACAACTAGAGAAAATAGCCCACGCGGCAACAAAGACCCAGCACAGCCAAAAATAAAGAAAGAAATAAAATGATTTTAAAATTGATCCTTTTTTTTTTCTGAGAAGTAAGAACTGAAAAGATGAAACATTGAAGATGAAGGAGTTAGAAAAAGCTAGAAGGGATCTCCTGATGATAGTCTGTATGCTATGATCTAAAGTGAAAGTGAAGTCGTTCAGTCGTGTCCGACTCTTGTGACCCCATGGACTGTAGCCCACCAGGCTCCTCCATCCATGGGATTCTCCAGGCAAGAATACTGGAGTGGGCTGCCATTTCCTTCTCCAGGAGATCTTCCCAACCCAGGGATCGAACCCAGGTCTCTCACATTGCAGGTAGACGCTTTAACCTCTGAGCCACCAGGAAAGCCAGTGGCTAAGTTGTCTCATGTTTACTTGGTTCATTACCCCTCCACTAAACCCACTATCGTCTGGTCCATATTTTACTATCAGAGCCATTCCCTCATATAAACGACTTTGTTGGCATGTGATGTTTTTACATCTCTTGTAGGGTCCCTTCGTTTCTCCTGAAAATTTCTATCGCTTCATCATTCAGTCTGAATTGCCTTGTATTCCTCTTAATGGGCTTCTCTCCAAAGGGTATTAGCTAGATACATCTTTGAATGTATGTGACATGCTTTCTTTATGTCCTTTTCTTATTTGCTTTTTCTGGGTTTATTTCAATCCAAGATTATTGGAGGCTCTTCAGATTTAACTTCCAACACTTCCCAGTTTGGGCTTGATTTTTTAAACCATCTTGACAGTCTCTAAGTGTACAGATCAGTGGTGTTAAGTTCATTCATGTTGCACAACTGATCTCCAGAAATCTTTCATCTTGTGAAACTGAAACTCTATACACATTAAATAACAACTTCCTCTTTCCTTTTTAGGTTTAATTTTACATTAAGGAATAGCAACATGTAACAAAACAAATCTCAAGGAAGGAAACAGCTCCCAATTCCTAGACTTTGTTTTATGTAAAGATGGAGATGTTCAGTTCAGTTCAGTCGCTCAGTCGTGTCTGACTCTGCGACCCCATGAATCGCAGCACACCAGGCCTCCCTGTCCATCACCACCTCCCGGAGTTCACCCAAACTCATGTCCATCGAGTCAGTGATGCCATCCAGCCATCTCATCCTCTGTCGTCCCCTTCTCCTCCTGCCCCCAATCCCTCCCAGCATCAGAGTCTTTTCCAATGAGTCAACTCTTCGCATGAGGTGGAGATGTTAGGATGGTTATTTTTAAATTATGGAGAAAAGGCAAAAGATTTATTTGATCTGAAGAGAAACCAGGATATTTTCTTTTTTTGAGGACATTTTATTGAAGTATAGTTGATTTACAATGTTGTATTAATTTGTACTGTACAGCAAACTGACTCAGTTATATATATATATATAATATATATCTATTCTTTCTCATAGGAATGTTGAATATATATATAATATATATCTATTCTTTCTCATAGGATGTTGAATATAGTTCTCTGTGCTATGCAGTAGGACTGTGTTGTTTATCTATTTCTATATAATGGTTTGCATCTGCTAATCCTAAACTCCCAATCCTTCCTTTTTCTACCCCCTACTCCCTTGCCAACTACAAATATGCTCTCTATATCTGTAAATATGTTATATTTTTGTGGATATGTTCATCTGTGTCATATTTTAGATTCCACATATAAGTTATATCATGTGGTAAATTACAGAGAAAAAGCTCATCTGTTAGAAATTCTAATCTCTTTGGATGTAACAGTCATCACATATTGAATTCAAAATCTATATCTGTGTGTGTGTGTTCAGTCACTCCGTTTTGTCAGATTTTTTGAGACCCATGGACAGTAACCTGTCAGGCTTCTCTGTCTATATAAATTTTTTTTTAGGCAAGAATACTGAAATGGTGTGCCATTTCCTTCTCCAGGGGTTCTTTCTGACTCAGGGATAGAACCCGCACCTCCTGCACTTCCTGCATTGGCAGGTGGATTCTTTACCACTGAGCCACCTTGGGAAGCCTCTATCTATATCTATGTCTATGTTTGTATCTAAGTCTATATCCTCTGTATCTCTACTGATTGAATGATACACGGCCTCTGAATCATCAATATTTTAAATAAAAGACCACGATAGCCATGAACGATGTGCAGCACACGGGACCCAGACCATTTTTGCAGGAATTCTAAACATATTTGCAGTCACAACACCCACTCCTCCTGGTGTTCTAACTTTATGTGATTTCTATCTATGAGACAGCCCTACATCCTTGCATTCCCAGAGGAAGCCTGCCATCTGTTCATCAAACTTAGAGTAGTTGGAGGGAGCAGCTGCAGTTTCTATCTGGATTTGAATGTGTGTGTGTTAGTCATTAAGAAAAAAATTTATGCTCATTTATGTTTTGAGCCATAGCTGTGCCATCAGTTGACTCCAACAAAACTATCAATGCCAGTCTCAAGCGAGCAAGCTCTGAATTCTGTAAGTTGACAAAACTTTCCTGGTAGACGTTGGGCAATTCATATCAAATTCTTTCTAGTTGTCTCCACCTAAGAATGGAGAGCTTTTTTTTTCACCTTTTTCTCTTGTGGAGAATAAAGAGGTAGCTCTTTGAACTGCAGCACATCAGGCTTCCCTGTCCTTCACTATCTCCTGGAGTTTGCTCAAACTCGCATCCGTTGAGTCAGTGATGCCATCCAATCTATTCTTTTTTGTGTGTGCTCTTTATTTATTTATTTATTTTTACTTTACAATACTGTATTGGTTTTGCCATACATTGACATGAATCCGCCATGGGTGTACATGAGTTCCCAATCCTGAAACCCCATCCCACTACCCTCCCCATATCATCTCTCTGGGTCATCCCAGTGCACCAGCCCCAAGCATCCTGTATCCTGTACCAAACCTAGACTGGCGATTCATTTCTTACATGATAGTATACATGTTTCAATGCCATTCTCCCAAATCATCTCACCTTCTCCCTCTCTTTTGGACAGAGTCCAAAAGTCAACCTATTCTTAAAATAAACATTAATGGATTGTGTTCCACCTAAAATTAGTGTCTCACTTATCATATTTTGGGAACCACTGATCTAAGCCAGCTCCATCAATCTGTACATGTGGAAACTGAGCTTCAGAAACTATAAGCGACTTAATAAATCCTTTAGCTAATTAGAATCCAGAGCTTCTGACTTCGGTTTCGTCAGGTGGGGAAAAGTAAATGGGAAAAGCACTCTGGGTGGCAAATCTATTTGGAATTAGGAGAATTTGGGGAGATTAGATAGCTGAGAAACATAGTTTGGGAAAATTGTGGAGGAACTTGGATGCTAGGTGTAGGAGTAGAAACTTCTCTTTGGTTTAAGACATCTTAACCCTGGGATCCAAGGAACGTCTAAGATCGTATGTGAAGTTTAGCGGGTTTATACACATGCGTATTTGAATGGTACAGGAAGAGTCCTCCATAAAAAGTTAACAACTACTTCTCTCTGCATCGGAAGCTATTTTGGTTGTCAAATAGGGGAGTATGCGTGTTTTAGAAAGATCACTCTGGTACAAATTGAGAAATAGAATGGGGTGAGGGTAGCCTGAAAGAGAGACGACAGGAGACAACTGAAGCCATTCCAGCCAAGGACGTTGTGAGTCATCCCTTTAGGTGGACTCAGGAGCACAGATGTACCAGTCCTCTCAGTGAACCAGAGAGGACTTACCTTTGTGTTCTGCCTCTTATTCTGAGGATCACCCAAGGAAACAAACTGAGTGAGAAAGTCACGTAGTGTAAATATCATCCAAACAACACTTGATGTTTTGTGTGTGTGATTAGGGGTGAAGGGTAGGGCAAAGAAGGGAGAGGGAAAGATGGGAAAAGGAGGAGCTTCTGCATTATGGGAAAGCTGCTTATTTCGCAAGTAATAGGGGCACATGGGGAGGGAAGTTTTCTGTTGCTTTTGCTTTAGGGTCAATAATTTTAAAGCAGCTGTTAACACCTACCCTTTGAGAGTGCTGTAGTGCCCTGAAGGTGCAACATTTAACAAAGTAGTCCCATGAGTCCCCTGCCATGCTGGGTGTTTCTGCAGCTTCTTGTACTTGGAAGGCACAGCTGAAAAAAATTATTTGTGTTGAAACATTGAGCAGTGCAGAATGAGGATTTTTTTTCATTCATTTACCAAATATTTTATGGAGCATCTATTATGCTCATGGCTCTGATGGGCACTAGAGCTGCAGAGAAAGAGAAGTCACAGTCTGTATCTTTAAGAAGCTTTCAATATATTAGGAGTAGCAAAACAAACGAATGCATTTATCTACATACACACATGGACACATTACATAGCAAGTTAAATTAAGAAATAAAGAGTCATACATCTGATGACTTATCATATATCGTCTTGTGATAGCTTTTCTCAGGAGGAGCACCGGTGCTTTTATCCTCCCCAGAGATCATTATCCTAATTTTTCATTGCAGTTTTATTGAAAAACTGAAAAAAACTAAAGCAAAAACAGACTGTATAAGGGATGATAGAGAAGAGTGCACATAGAAGGAGACAGTCACTTGGGGACTTACTGATTAATGACAGAGCCTTCAGTTTGAATAAATAGCTTTGCATCTTCCTCAGATTGTTACTGATGGAAAGCCACGAAATTATTATTTAATACGTTGGAGGTGACATCTATGTTCAAGAGACTGCTTCATAAATAACAGGCTCCCATAAATAATGAAAACCTAGTCTGCTTTAGAAAATTGCAACTGAAAGTCTTAAGTGGCTCAGAGTGAGAGAAGATAAAAGACAGGACTTTCAGTAAAGCCATTCGTGGCTGGGCTGACTGGACTTAGGAAATGATGATGAAGGAGGCCACGGTAACCAAAAGCTAAGATTGAAGGTGGGGAAATGTAGGCAAAAATTCAGGCTGGGAAAAATCTCAAATAGATTTTCTCCTCTTCAAATACAAGAGATCAAATATCGCAATGAGCTTTTTCGACTTCTTAGCAATACCTTTAATATCTTTCTCAAAGATGTTTGCAGCTGACCTTCTGTGTTACCATCCTCATGACTGCAGAAGGAAGTCTTCATAATGACATTGATATGAATAATGTCAAGCTCAGGATGTTGATAGTATCTGCATCTGTCAGCTATTGCTGCAAAACAAATACTCCAAAACTAAGTGGTCAGCAATGATAATCACTTAATATTATAGCTTTTATATCTACAGACTAGCTCTGGGTTTGGCAGGAGGTTAGATTTGGCTGGAGTGGCTCTACTGCATGTGATTCTCCTCCCCTTGGGAAATATCTAGATATGTACTTTTCATGGTGATGGCAGAGGTCCCACAACACAAGCAGAAAGTGCTCAAGGTCTCTGAGGACTTAGGAACATAATTACCTCCCCCTCATTCTATTGGCCACAGTAAGTCATATGGCCTTTGGACTTCAAGGAGATCAAACCAGTCAATCCTAAAGGAAATCAACCCTGAATATTCATTGGAAGGACTGAAGCTTAAGCTCCAATACTTTGGCCACCTGATGCAGGGAGGTAACTCATTGGAAAAGACTCTCTCTGACGCTGGGAAAGACTGAAGGCAAAAGGAGGAGGGGTGGCAGAGGATGAGATGGTTAAATAGCATCACCAAGTCAATGGGCATGAATATGAGCAAACTCTGGGAGATAGTGAAGGACAGGGGAGCCTGGCACGCTGCAGTCTATGAGTCACAAAGAGTCAGATATGGCTTAGTGACTGAACGACAACAACAACAAATCGAACGGCTAAACTCAAAGTGAAGGAGTGAAAAGATACACTTTATCTACATAACGGGAGGAAGTATGAAGTTATACGCAAAGGGTGTGTATATAGGGAAGTGAATATAGGGTGGTGAAGAATCAGAGGATATTTTTATGTCAAGATGGAAAGACTTGGACACAAATCTCAGCTCTATTGTCTATCACTAAATGCCTCAGAGAGGTTGCTTAATCTTTCTGAGTTTTTGTTTACTCATCTTTAAAACGAAATAATAAAATGTTCAGATTTTGTTTATAAAACTTCTGGAACTTAAAGTAAATGATCTTTTCTTCTTTTTCCTATTTTGTGTATAATGGCCATATGTCTGCTATCATCAGATTCTTGTAATGATGCTCATATCCATTCTTTTATGCTGCTCAGGACTGCCTCTATCAGCTTTCAAAGATATGTTACTGACAAAAAAAAACCAAAAAACAAAAAACAAAAAAACAAGGAAAAAAGGAGAAGGTGGAATAGTTCTCCAGGAATGTAATATCTAATGATCCTAACCTGGGGAGGTGAGGATATTCTCTTTTGGGCTTCAGGTGACTGTCAACATCATATAACAGGTCATGCTCCTACCTGGAAACCTGAAGGATTTGCTTTCTTGAATAATTAGTATGTTTCCAATATGTGTTCCAATGATTAATATCAGAACACTATTTGATATCAGCAATGACAATAATGTAAGCCCTACTTCCTTGCCCACTTCAATGTGAGGTCTTCTATGGAATGTATAACTTCTGGATGATTTTGTGAAGGTCTCCTAGGAAGACAGTAAAATTCAATTATTAGAAACTCTCATTAAGTTAAGTAGCTAACTGTGTCCTATGTTTTATCTTGTTTTCTTGTAGCTCAGTTGGTAAAGAATCTCCTGCAATGCAGGAGACCCAGGTTTGATTCCTGGGTCTAGAAGATCCCCTGGAGAAGGAAGTGGCAACACACTCCAGTATTCTTGCTTGGAAAATCCCACAGACAGAAGAGCCTGGGGGGCTTTAGTCCATGGAGTTGCAAGAGTCAGGCATGACATAGCAACAAAACCACCACCACCACCAATCCTCAAAACAGCTCTGGAAGGTACATACTTATTTTACAAATGCAGACTTTTAGGCTTAGAGAGGCTGGGTAACTAGCTCAAGGTCATATAATTAGTTATTTGTAGTAGCTAGTCTCACAGTTCAGTTCAGTTCAGTCGCTCATGTCCCGCTCTTTGCGGCTCCATGGACTGCAGCCCACCAGGCTTCCTTGTCCATTACCAACTCCCATGGACTGCAGCCCACCAGGCTTCCTTGTCCATTACCAACTCCCGGAGCTTACTCAAACTCATGTCCATTGAGTCGGTGATGCCATCCAACCATCTCATCCTCTGTCATCCCCTTTTCCTCCTGCCTTCAATCTTTCCCAGAATCAGAGTATTTTCCAATGAGTCAGCTCTTTGCACGAGGTGGCCAAAGTATTGGAGTTTCAGCTTCAGTAACAGTCCTTCCAATGAATATTCAGGACTGATTGCTTTAGGATTGACTTTTTGGATCTCTCTGAAGTCCAAGGGACTCTTAAGAGTCTTCTCCAACACCACAGTTCAAAAGCATCAATTCTTTGGCGCTTAACCTTCTTCAAAGTCCAACTCTCATATCCATACATGATTAGTGGAAAACCCATAGCTTTGACTAGATGGATCTTTGTTGGTAAAGTAATGTCTCTGCTTTTTAATATGCTGGCTAAGTTGGTCATAGCTTTTCTTCCAAGTAGCAAGCATCTTTTAATTTCATGGCTGCAGTCACCATCTGCAGTGGTTTTGGAGACCCTCAGTCTGTCACCGTTTCCATTGTTTCCCCATCTATTTGCCATGAAGTGATAGGACCAGATGCCTTGATCTTAGTTTTCTGAATGTTGAGTTTTAAGCCAATTTTTTTACTCTCCTCTTTGACTTTCATCAAGAGGCTCTTCAGTTCTTCTCTTTCTGCCATAAGGGTGGTGTCATCTGCATATCTGAGGTTATTGATATTTCTCCCGGCAATCTTGATTCCAGCTTGTGCTTCATCCAGCCCAGCATTTCGCATGATGTACACTGCATATGTTAAACAAGCAGGGTGACAATATACAACCTTGATGTACTTCTTTCCGAATTTTGAATCAATCTGTTTTGCCATGTCCAGTTCTAACTGTTGTTTCTTGACCTGCATACAGATTTCTCAGGAGGTAGGTCAGGTGGTCTGGTATTCCCATCTATTTAACAATTTTCCACAGTTTGTTGTGATCCACACAGTCAAAGGCTTTGGTATAGTCAATAAAGCAGTAGATGTTTCAGATGTGAGCTAGCCTCACATACAGATCCAATTCTAAAGTCTGTTATTAAGTGCTTAAGAACAAAAATTTGGAGTTGAATTCTCTGGTAGCTCTGGCAGTAAAGAATCTGCCTACAATGCAGGAGACTCAAGTTTGATCCAGGGTGGGAAAGATCTCCTAGAGGGGGAAATGGCAACCCACTCCAGTATTCTTGCCTGTGGAATCCCATGGACAGAGGAGCCTGGTGGGCCACAATTGATGGGGTCGCAGAGTTGGACATGACTGAGTGACTAGCGCTTTCACTTTTCAAATCACAGATATTATCTTTAATGTCAAAAAGGAAAAATACAAGCTATCACCAAACGCTAAATACAATGAGTGTCACAAACATTCAAGCCACAGTAATTTTGCTTGTCTGTAAAACAATTTTAAGGCCCATTTGGAAATGATTTGAATGATCCAGTTCACTTTTTAAATCAGAGGGAATCCTGAACTTATACTTTCCTCTTTTCTTTGTGAATTTCCCTGAGGCAGTAGAAGCCCTCTAAATTATTTGGTATCTTAGGCTATATGCCAAATTGAGATAATTCTTTTCCAAAATGGCCATTTAGCAAGGAAAGATTTGAAAGCATGGCTAAAGATTTTTAAGATGATAATCTGGTAGAAGAGGCATCTCTCTAAAGTATTTCTCTGTTTCTCTCTCTTTCTCTTTTTCTTTGTCTTTTAATCTTTGCTTTCCAACATCTCTCTTTTAGTTTGTTTCTTGCACCAACTCCTCATTCAAGGAAATTACAAAGTTAAAATTGGGAGTCTGAGTACGGAAGTGATTTGAAGTAATGTGCTTTGTCTTGGGCCAACTGGTAGACCTCCTGGTGTCTTATCTTTGCTTTCTTGAGCAAATGTCCAACACAACTTGTGTGGTTTGAACCCAGTGGGGGAAGGAGCAAGAAAAAAAAGTTAGTGAAATGTGAAGATTTATAGGAGAGCAGAGGGTGGAGAAGTGTTTGTATCCAGATGTGGGGTGCTGCTGCTACTGCTAAGTCGTGTCAGTTGTGTCCAACTCTGTGCTACCCCATAGATGGCAGCCCACCAGGCTTCCCCGTCCCTGGGATTCTCCAGGCAAGAACCCTGGAGTGGGTTGCCATTTCCTTCTCCAATGCATGAAAGTGGAAAGGGAAGGTGAAGTTGCTCAGTCGTGCCCGACTCTTAGCGACCCCATGGACTGTAGCTTACGAGGCTCCTCCGTCCATGGGATTTCCCAGGCAAGAGTACTGGAGTGGGGTGCCATTGCCTTCTCTGATGTGGGGTGAGTGTACGCCAAATGTGGGGTGAATGAGCTCCGACTGCTGAGAACCAGATCTAGTTCTAAAAGCAAATACTGAACAAATTGTTTTCTTCTTGGATTTTATGGCATTACAGTTATGGTTCTACTCTTTGTCTCCCTTTCAGTCCTGTACCTTCTTTTCAGTTCACTTTACACTTATTTTGTTTAGAAATCTTATCTCCTAACAAAGTTTTGCATATAATTTATGATCCAACAACGTAACGTCTTTTTCTGTTTCTACCTTGGATCTTTCTTCTAAACATCAGCTCCCCATATACAACTGCCAAACTGATCACCCCACCCAGGTACCTCACAGGCATGTTAAATGCTGCATGTTTGGAACTTGCTTATCCTCTTTCATCTGCCCGTTTTGGCCTGTGATGTCTTAATAAATGCTAACTCTATCTACCTGGTTGCTCATGTCAGAAATCCAGGAGTCATTCTTCCCCTTATTTTCTCTTTTAAAACAGCAATTTGAAGTTTATTCCAGCTATAATACAGGTTTCTCTGGCATGCTTCAGAGCCCATTATCAAGACATTCTGTTGTACTTTTCTGTCTGATTTATGCATCTGTGCAATTTCTGGCACCAGGGCATCATCTGAGTTTGGACCAGACAGTGGTGATAAAATGAGTGGCATAACTTTAAAAATAGTTAAAGCAAGAGACCACTGTGTTTCTAAGACAAATGCTCTCATTATTACTTCAGATTTGGGTGATAAATTAGGATCATTACCACTTAAAATTTTAAATATTATTTAAAGTTTAATATTATGTTAATATTCAGATGACAGATTCTTGCTGTAAGTGCAACTGTCAGAAAGAACATGCATTGATAAGGGCTGTCATTAGGGCCCATAACTGTGGCTTGGAAATCAGTCATAGGTCAAATGGCTATTCCTTATTAATGGTTTTAGTGCCATGGTCTGTGTTTTTCTCTAGTTTCCCACTCCCTTCATATGGATGTTTCAACTCCAGAGTGGTGGATAGATGTGCTTATGCCTCAAGCCAGCTTTGCTTAACTCAAGTGCTAAATGGATGGTAGGTTGGTGGGGGAATGGGTTGAGAGTCGGCTCAGGGCTGAGGGCAAAGAAGGGAACGTGGAGACCTTCCTATAGTGGGAGTCATCTCCGACACTTCCCACCCCAGCCCCACCCACTCTTCACATCCAGCCCATCACTTGACCTGGCAAAATCAAGGCCCAATCCACCAGTCTTCCCTAGCCCACCAGCCACCATGATTTCCCTGGACCACTGTAGTACTTCAGCAGCTATCTGGTGGGGGAAGGGGAGTTCTTCCCTCTTTCATTCTTGTCCACCTTGATCCGTTCCTTAAATGGTAGCCAAAGTGGGCATTTAAAAAACATAAATCAAACTGTTTGCTTCCTTCTTCAAATCATTTCATGGTTCCCCACTGAACTTATGATAGAATCCAAAATTCTTACTGTGTCCTCCAAGGCCCTTTATCATCTCACTGATTCCCAGAATCCCTTACCAAGAGCCCTCCCTTTTCCTCTTTACACTCAAGCTATGTTTTCTTCGATACACCCAAGGCTTCTCACCTCCAGTGAGGGGCGTGCTGCTCTTTGTCAGGATGCACTTCTCCTGTTCTCTGTAGAACTAATTAACTCCCACTCCTTGGGGCTAAGCTTAAATGTCACTTCCTCAGAGGGACAGTTCCTAAATTTATCGATCTAAATTATCACCCTCTGTTGTAGTCTCACACAATACTTTTCTTGATAATGCTTAGCAAAACTTATAACTTCATACTTACTTATGCAGTAATTGTCTCCCCTACCAGCCAGTGACTCTAGAGGGCAGAAGCAGGATCCACTTGGCTATCATTAGCACATGTGTAGCATGTGGTACATTGGCAATACACGTTAGTTGAACTAAAGGTAGTATAATTTTTATTATAAATTGAAATATACATTTTTTTGTACTGAAAAATCTAACTTTTAGGGGGAATCTTTAAAGAATTTATCCTGTAAGTTTTCATATAAAAGAAATTTTTAGGTAGTGCAACCAATAATATATGCAGTTAGATTTATAAGAAATGTGGAAATATTCATTAAATTGAGGTTAAAATTGAATGTTGGCTCTTTAAAAAAATATTTATTAAAAAAAATATTTATTTATTTTTTAAGGCCTGCATCAGGCCTTAATTGTGTCATTCAGAATCTTTTGTTGTGGCTCCAGAGCACATGGGCTCAGTAATTGTAGTTTGAGGGCTTGGCTGCTCCTGCAGCAGGGAGGATCTTATTCATAGTTTCCCAACCAAGGATGGAACCTGTGTCTCCTGCATTGCAAAGCAGATTCATAATGACTGGACCACCAGGAAAGTCTCTTTTGGCTGTGTTTTGATCACAGAAAGAAATACTTGTGTAATTAGTACCTTGAAGAACAAGGCTCTTGGGATATATTCAAAAAGTGTATTTTTTGTCTGTTTCAAATATATTCAGTGGAGCAAGTGTTTCCCTGCCCTGGTTTACTTTTACATACTAACAATAAACCATAATTGTACAATCACAATTTGTTTCAATTCAGAAATTAAGATATCCAGTTCCAAGTTATGATCCAATCCTGAACTTGATTTAAAGATAAAATGTTTTCACTTCCCTGGCTGGTAATTTTCTTCAGAGGGGAAGGGGAGGTTTCACCCTTGTCTCTTCTTTCCCAGCTCTCCTTTCTCCAACCCTCTCTCTTCCCTTTTTGAGAATTCTTGGATGCATGTCCTGTGAGGTTGGCAATGAAAACATATATATGGAGAGGGGGAGAGAGAGAGAGAGAGAGGCGGGGAGAAGGGGAGGGAGAGAAGAGGAAAACAGAGAGAGAGAGAGAAAGTTATTTTAAGGAATTGGCTTGTGCTATCATGGGAGCTGGCAAGTGCTTGCTAGTTGTTATCTCCTGTCATTTTGATGATAGTCATTCTAACAGTGTGAGGTAATATCTCATTGTGGTTTTTATTTACATTTCTCTGATAATTATTGATGCTGGGTCCCTTATTGTGTACATGTATGTCTTCTTTGGGAAAGTGTCTACTCAGTGCCATTATCCATTTTTTAACCAGATTGTTTTGGTATTTCTATTGAGTTGTAAGAATTATTTATGTATTTTGGATTTTAACCTCTTATCAGATGTATGATTTGCAATATTTTCTCCTATTCCATAGGTTGCTTTTTATTTGGTTGATTTTTTTTCTTTTCCTATGCAGAAATGTTATAGCTTGATGTGGTTCAGTTCAGTTCAATCACTCAGTTGTGTCCGACTCTTTGCGATCCTATGAATCGCAGCACGCCAGGCCTCCCTGTCCATCACCATCTCCCGGAGTTCACTCAGACTCACGTCCATCGAGTCATTGATGTCATCCAGCCATCTCATCTTCGGTCATCCCCTTCTCCTTCTGCCCCCAATCCCTCCCAGCATCAGAGTCTTTTCCAATGAGTCAACTCTTCGCATGAGGTGGCCAAAGTACTGGAGTTTCAGCTTTAGCATCAGTCCTTCCAAAGAAATCCCAGGGTTGATCTCCTTCACAATGGACTAGTTGGATCTCCTTGCAGTCCAAGGGACTCTCAAGAGTCTTCTCCAACACCACACTTCAAAAGCACCAATTCTTCGGCGCTCAGCCTTCTTCACAGTCCAACTCTCACATTCATACATGACCACAGGAAAAACCATAGCCTTGAAAGACGGACCTTAGTTGGCAAAGTAATGTCTCTGCTTTTGAATATACTGTCTAGGTTGCTCATAACTTTTCTTCCAAGAAGTAAGCGTCTTTTAATTTCATGGCTGCAGTCACCATCTGCAGTGATTTTGGAGCCCCAAAAAATAAAGTCTGACACTGTTTCCACTGTTTCCCCATCTATTGCCCATGAAGGGATGGGACCAGATGCCATGATCTTCGTTTTCTGAATGTTGAGCTTTAAGCCAACTTTTTTTCACTCTCCTCTTTCATTTTCATCAAGAGGCTTTTTAGCTCCTCTTCACTTTCTGCCATAAGGGTGGTGTCATCTGAATATCTGAGGTTATTGTTATTTCTCCTGGCAATCCTGATTCCAGCTTGTGTTTCTTCCAGTCCAGCGTTTCTCATGATGTATTCTGCATAGAAGTTAAATAAGCAGGGTGACAATATACAGCCTTGATGTACTCCTTTTCCTATTTGGAACCAGTCTGTTGTTCCATGTCCAGTTCTAACTGTTGCTCCCTGACCTGCATACAGATTTCTCTAGAGGCAGGTTAGGTGGTCTGGTATTCCCATCTCTCTCAGAATTTTACACAGTTTATTGTGTTCCACACAGTCAAAGGCTTTGGCATAGTCAATAAAGCAGAATTGTTTATTTTTGCTTTTGCTTTTTGGTGTCCAAAAAATCATTGAGAAGACCAATGTCAAGGAGCTGACCTCCTATGTTTTCTTCAAGGAGTTTTATGCTTTTGGATATTAAATTTAAGTCCATTTTGAGTTGATTTTTTTGTGTGTGGTGTAAGATAGTAGCACAGTTTCATTCTTTTCATGTGACTATCTAGTTTCTTCAATATCATTTATTGAAAAGACTATCGTTTTCTCACTATATAGAATGGATTCTTTGTCATGAATTAATTGACTATATATTCATGGGTTTATTTCTGGGCTCTTTATTCTGTTCCACTGATCTATGTGTCTGGTTTTATTCCAGTACCATACTGTATTAGTTACTATAACTTTGTTATATTTTGAAATTAGGAAATGTGATATCTCTAGCTTTGTTCTTCTTTTAAAAGATTGTTTTGGCTATTGTGGGTCTTTTGTGGTTCCATATAAATTTTAGGATTGTTTGTTCTAGTTCCATGAAAAAGACAGTTGGAATTTTGATAGAGATTGCATTAAATCTGTAGATTGCTTTGGGTACTATGGACATTTTAACAATGTATGTTCTTTCAACCCATCAGCGCAGACTTTATTTATTTATGTGTTTTTCAATTTCTTTCATTAGTGACTTGTAGTTTTCAGTGTACAGATCTTTTACCTCCTTGGTTAATTTATTGCTAAGTAGTTTATTCTTTTTGATGCAATTATAAATGGAATCGTTTTCTTAATTTCTCTTTCTGTTAATTTGCTATAATTTACACATGTCAAAATCCAGTCAAAGATTGAAGTTATATGAATGGGGGTTATAGACTCTAAGGTAACTTGAATATTAATAATAATATGAGCAAATTTATGAGGTGTAGGTTATGTGGCCTTCTTCTTTAAATTTTGGCACTGTCAAAACTTTGATTATAAGTGGGGCCCTTCCTATCAGTATAAGAAGACAAAGATTTAGTCTTATCCAAGGCTGATGTTCTCTGATTGCTAAGAAACTTCAGCAAACTAAGGAACAATAAATGCCCTTTCCCTCCAGTTGTTTGGAAGGAGACATTTGCTTCCTTACTGGAAATGCTGGATTATTCTCTTATTCTCTGTTTACTCCTAAGATTCATTCTTCTCTTAGCAACTTTCCTTTGTGTGCTAGGAGGTTGACGTGTATCAGCTGGACCAACCAGGCTCCTTTCCTTCCTGAAGTACAGACAGTGCCAGAGGAGACACAGGCAAAGTGTTTTTTTTTTTTTTTTCTCCTGTATCTTCCCCCCTGCCAGGCTTCAGGTTGGTAGTGGCTGGGTTCCCCTTCCCAGACCACAGGTCATATCAGGTGATTGTCCAATAACTACAGGTCTTACTGCATTTTGTTAACCACTTCATTTCTTAAGACCTAGGTCTGATATTCAGCCTGTCTTGCTAACTCTGTGGCTCTTTACCATTCTTGTAGGTTACCACCATGCTTTTGTCAATAGTGCCTTATCTAAACTCTTCTTCATTATCCTGTTTGACTGTGCCATCTGTATCCTGCCAGCACCGTAATGGATTACATAATTGGTATCAGGAGGGGCGCCTGTAATGAGCTTTTAAAATGAGTTTCTTGGATTGAGAGTCTGACTTATTCGATGAATATAGGAATAAATGTTTTTCTTGCTGGGGGGAATGGGACATTGGTGACGTAGCAGCATATAATGGAGCACAAATTGAGGGCAAGGTCCTGGGAGGAAAAGGTATCCAATTCTTCCAACACAATTTATTGAATATCTTTCTTTACTGATTAAAAACATCTTCTTTACCATAAACTAAATTCTTTTGTATACTAAGGTAGGTTCCTGGGCTGTTTATTTTGTTCCACTTATTTAAGTAAGTCTCACACAATCCCCTTATTTTATTGACCCTCTATGTAAGCCAAGGACAGAGCACTGATTCATAATCATAACAGTCTCCACTTCGAGGGTGGTACAGACACTGTTCTACGTGCTTGAGGTACGTTAACTCATTTCATCGTCACAAAACCCCTATAAATAGAAGCTGTTATTATCTATGTTCCAGGCCAGATCCTGCAGACTGAAAGCAGAGGAGCTGAGATCTGAGCCTAGGAGGTCTGGATTCTGAGTTTGCACTCCTAACCACTATGTGATACTACCTCTAACCATGAATGAGAGCATCTCTTTGGGGGACTACAAAGATAAAGTCCAGGTGCACTGCTCCTGATGACTGAAATTAATCAGATAGAACTTAGCAACCTAGAAAAACTGAGATTTATGATTCTCCTAAGACTGTCTCTTTCAATTATCTGTTTCTCAAGTAACCTTCTAGTTACTGTCGGACTTCATCTGCATCAGACCAGCAAATCAAGTCTCAAACATTTTCTACCTGCCCATCTTCCCTGCTGCTCATATCACTGAGTTAGCCAAATAAATTCAGTTTTTTTTTCTGCTACAGTTTTCTCACAAATTGTGACTGGCATCTGTATATTTATGAAGGTTCTATTATGTTACTAGATTTTCATTGTATGATTATAGTAGGTCACAGATTGCATTGATAAATGCCGTGATGAGAGACATAATAAACATCATCCATTTGATGGGGTAAAGTTCTCTTCCATTTTCCTGGTCCATAATACAAGGATTAGAACACTGACTCACAGTGTTGGGGTGAATATTAGATCATGCTTGTGAATGGAATGAGTAGTGCCTGGCATATGGTAGGTATTCAAGCCGTGTTGGTAGAGTCTGAATCATTATAGGCTATGGTTATTATAGAGCTCAGACTAAAAAGAGGGAGGAGACATGGAGCTATATATATTTATTGAGCATTTTCCATAGTTCAGGCACTGTGCTTGGTGATTTATATGCATATAGTTTGATATAGTCGGATTTGTTGTTCAGTCACTCAGTAGTGTCTGACTCTTGCAACCCCATGAACTGCAGCACACCAGTCTTTTCTGTTCTTCACCATCTCCCAGAACTTGCTTAAACTCATGTCCATTGAATCAGTTATGTCGTCCAACCGTCTTGTCCTCTGTTGTCCCTGTCCTCTTGCCTTCAATCTTTCCCAGCATCAGGGTCTTTTATAATGGAGCTTCAGTTTCAGTATTAGTCCTTCTAATGAATATTCAGGATTGATTTCCTTTAGGATTTACTGGTTTGATCTCGTTGCAGTCCAAGGGACTCTCAAGAGTCCAAGGTGACTTTATAAGGTGATTTTCCCATGCAGTACAAAATCACGGTCCAAATATGTGCTGCTTTGACATCTGGTGAAATGAAGGCAAGGGGGGCACCTTGAATATCCTAACAACAAGTTCCCCTCCCACTCTACTCCTCAGGTAAGCTTCCTAAGCCAAGTAACCCTTCTTATTAGCTACAGGACCCACTACACTTCCCATTTATCCCCAAGTAGCAGGCTGCATTTCCTGGCCAGCTCACACAGTTATTCAAACCAGCCAATCTTTCAATGGGAAACAACGGGTGTGTTACCCTCTGGACACTACAAAGGTTAATTCCAGCAGTACTTGTTTGTTCAGTCTGTCACTGAATATAGTCCCCATATGGCCTGTGAGGCATGTGATGTTCTCCCTCCATCTGAGCTCTGAGTATCTGTGATTAATAAACTGCTATGATTCATTTGTCCTGTGTTGGGAGTTAGCCATCCCCATAGCCTGAAGACTGGAATTCCTCTTCCACAAACACAGGGAATACGAGGTAGTCCAAAACCCTAGAAGAAACTGAACTGAATGAGTCCCACTGATTACCCCAGATCATTGCTTCTCAGTCTTTAATATGAAAACAATGACCTGGAGATCTTAAAATGTCTGTTCTGATTTAGTAGGTCTGGAGAAGGTCTTGAGTGGAGCCCGAGATTTTGCCTTTGTAAAAAGCTCCAAGGTGATGCCGCCGCTCCTCAGGTCATCCAGTGAATAACGAAGCCCCAAGGAAAATAGAATCCAGACCAGGGAGACCTGGAATGTTCGCTGCATCGCTCATCAATGACCTTCCGAGTATCTGGGAATCTGGCACGTCAAGGGACAACTGATAGTGCCTTCTATTAATTGGGACATTCAGTCCAAGGGATTGGAAACTGACTAGGATCTGTGTAAGATGAAACAATTCACTGGAACCAGAAGAAAGATACTACTTAGAAGTCACATAGCAAGGAGACCTGCATGTAGCTGGGAGGAAAGGGACTCACCAGTCTCTGCCTTGCTCTAGCCACTCTGTGATCCAATACTATTGCTATTTTAAAGAAGGAAATATTGGTCTCCATAAAGCTTATCACTGGGCTTCTAGGATTAAAGAACTTCACTTATTTCTATTAGCTTTTTGTAAGGTTCATTGGGAAAATGTTGCATTCAGGGAGAGGGGAAAAGAAATCAAAGGATTTGTTGCAAAGGGCCCTAATAACAAGTAAGCCAGATACTTCTCACTGTGAAAGACAGGAGGAGAAGGAGAGAAGGAAGGAGAAGGGCTGGATGAAATCAAATCATGTTTTCTCTTGGAAGTTGACCTCAGTGAAAATCCAAAAGCAGAGACTCCCAAGGAGTCCTTCTGCTCCCAGGAGACAGTGCAGATTAGATTGGCCTTATGCTTAGCATACAGGCCTTGATGCTAATTTCTCTTGGCCTTCTCATGTGATTCTTGTCAGCCTGGCCCTCATTTGTTAAGCGTGGTTTAATTATGTGCATAATGGCTCATTATTTTTTATAAAGGAAATAATTATGCAAATGAATGAGGTTTGTTGTTCACTGTGGAGTTGTGGGCTAATTGGACACTGGTACGAAAAACACCACTGCCAAACACAGTGCCAGAAAGAATCCCTCTAATCTCTACCTCTGAGATCTCTTTCAGCACATCAGTACCTACAAGCTAAACTTAATGTCTAAGAACAAAGATAAAATGCCAGAAAAACTCACCTAGTGTAGACAGATAGGTTAGCAGGTCCCCAGGAAAAGAGAACCAGGCACGGTTTTCCCGACACAAGAGAAGTCGTTTTGGCCTAGGCCATTTTTGGACCTAAGCCTGATATTTCAAATATCTGGGAATTTGGCACATCAAGGAATGACTGACAGCGCCTTCTAGGAATTGGGACATTCAACCTGAGGGATTGGAAACTGAGTATTCTGTGTGTAAGAGGGAATAGTCCGCTGAAACCAGAAGAAAGAAACTGCTTAGAGATCACACGGCAAGGAGATGCACATGTAGCTGGGAGAAAAAGGACTTACCAGTCTCTGCCATGCTCTAGCCACTTTGTGATCCAATACTCAGTTCAGTTCAATTCAGTTGCTCAGTCATGTCTGACTCTTTGAGACCCCATGAATCGCAGCAGGCCTCCCTGTCCATCACCAACTCCCGGAGTTCACTCAAACCCAAGTCCAATACTACTGCTATTTTAAAGAAGGAAATATTGCTAAAAAAGCTAAGAGGAATAAGCAAATTCTTTAATCCTAATGCCTGTCCTTGAACAGGTCTCAGTAATTAATGGTCTCAGGGAACAAAGGAGTTACAGGAACAGAGAAAAGGCAGTCAAACAGCAATGCCGTGATAAAGCAGAGGCCTAGTTCTTCTTCAAAAGATGATGACGTTGATCCTCCTGACTTCAGTCAACTAAAGTTTGGACTCTGTGAACCTTTGTCTCAATTCTGTGCTGAATTCTCCTCTGCTCAATATGCATGTTCCCTTAGCTTAAACTTCCCCAATTAGTGTTTCAAGAAACACTACTTTGGGAAAGCTCTCTGGTATCTTAATTGCTGCAAGTAGTAAATTCTTTCGTTTCCCGATCTTTGGCTTCGTTGTCTATTGGCTTGACACCCATCAAGAGGCAAACCCAGTTTTGGGGTAACACTAGGATAGAGCTTTGATCAGAACAGCTACTCTTCCTTGCTAAAGCTGAAGCCTGACCACACTGCCCAGGATCACGCTTCTTCAAGCAGCATCTCCTTTTGGCTTAGTCTTCGATTTCTGTCAAACAGGAAAGATTTGTGTGTTTGGACCTAGTGTTCTTTGATCTCTGCTTTGGAAAGTCTCATTCACTCACTCACTCATTCATTCAATCATTTGCCTCTTTTAATTCCATCTATTGATAGTTAACTGACTCGTGGAATTTGGCTCCTTCGTGTCTCAACCAGTGTCACCTCCTGTTGACATAGCTCATATGTCACAGGTGGCCTTCTTTCAGCCTTAAATATTCCAACCTTCTTTGATTTTTGGCCTTTTACCTACAGTTGATTAATTCCCCCCACCTCCCATGTAACCCCTAATTCTGATTTATTAGATTTAATCAGGAATAGATATATGCTTCCATGTTACCCTGTATTTCTCCCTTAGGGCATTTATAACATTTGAAATTAATTAGTGTTGTAAAACAACCTAGGCTCATTTGGCCATTTATAATTATTATATCTTCTCCAGAACTCACAAAAAGCAGGGATATTACATTGAAGGCAGATCTAATGGTTTCTGCACAACAAATATGATCAGGCAGGCACAAAACTCATCACACAGCCTGTTCTGTAAGCTCAACAAAATCCTAACACTCGGTCTTTTCATGAACCCAGACCAGCTCTTAATTAAAGGGTTCATTTGAGGCAAATGTGAAAATATTCTAGCAGCAGGGTTCAGCTAAATTTGAATCAGTATCAAACACTGCCTAAATGGTAGAATATGCAACCAGAAGAGATACCAAGCCCTAAGGCGTCATTTCAAATGATAGAAAGCTACCAGATTTGCTAGATTCCTACACTTTTTAATGTGATGGTGGTAGAGTTTCTACAACATTCTTAGTCATTTCCTAAAACTGGAAGATCATTTATTTGACAAAAGAAAAATTATCTCCAATATTGATTATACCAAGTAACACATTTTCTGCTGTTGATCAAGTATTAATGTAACTGATACTTTATGATAGCTATCCCTGGAGGGTGGATTTTGATTAGAGTTTTTCAAGTACCATGCCTGGAGTGTGTGTTTCTGATTAGAGTTGTTTGGATATTAACCAGCCACTCCCAGGATATAAATTAAAATGTTACAGTATTGGAGGGAATGCAAACTAGTACAGCCACTATGGAGAACAGTGTGGACATTCATTAAAAAACTGGAACTCAAACTGCCTTATGACCCAGCAATCCCACTGCTGGGCATACACACTGAGGAAACCAGAATTGAAACAGACACACGTACCCCAATGTACATCAGAGCACTGTTTATAATAGCCAGGACATGGAAGCAACCTAGATGTCCATCAGCAGATGAATGGATAAGAAAGCTGTGGTACATATGCACAATGGAGTATTACTCAGCCATTAAAAAGAATACATTTGAATCAGTTCTAATGAGGCAGATGAAACTGGAGCCTATTATTCAGAGTGAAGTAACCCAGAAAGAAAAACACCAATACAGTATACTTCAGCAATATGTGAACCGTGAACTTCCAGATGTTCAAGCTGGTTTTAGAAAAGGCACACGAACCAGAGATCAAATTGCCAACATCCTCTGGATCATGGAAAAGCAAGAGAGATCCAGAAAAACATCGATTTCTGCTTTATTGACTATGCCAAAGCCTTTGACTGTGTGGATCACAATAAACTGTGGAAAATTCTGAAAGAGATGGGAATACCAGACCACCTAACCTGCCTCTTGAGAAATCTGTATGCAAGCCAGGAAGCAACAGTTAGAACTGGACATGGAACAACAGATTGGTTCCAAATAGGAAAAGGATTCTGTCAAGGCTGTATATTGTCACCCTGCTTATTTAACTTATATGCAGAGTACATCATGAAAAATGCTGGACTGGAAGAAACACAAGCTGGAATCAAGATTGCCAGGAGAAATATCAATCACCTCAGATATGCAGATGACACCACCCTTATGGCAGAAAGTGAAGAGGAGCTAAAAAGCCTCTTGATGAAAGTGAAAGAGGAGAGTGAAAAAGTTGGCTTCAAGCTCAACATTCAGAAAACTAAGATCATGGCATCTGGTCCCATCACTCCATGGGAAATAGATGGGGAAACAGTGGAAACAGTGCCAGACTTTATTTTGGGGGGCTCCAAAATCACTGCAGATGGTGATTGCAGCCATGAAATTAAAAGACGCTTACTCCCTGGAAGAAAAGTTATGACGAACCTAGACAGTATATTGAAAAGCAGAGACATTACTTTGCCGACTAAGGTCCATCTAGTCAAGGCTATGGTTTTTCCAGTGGTCATGTATGGATGTGAGAGTTGGACTGTGAAGAAGGCTGAGCACTGAAGAATTGATGCTTTTGAAGTGTGGTGTTGGAGAAGACTCTTGAGAGTCCCTTGGACTGCAAGGAGATCCAACCAGTCCATTGTGAAGGAGATCAACCCTGGGATTTCTTTGGAAGGACTGATGCTAAAGCTGAAACTCCAGTACTTTGGCCACCTCATGGGAAGAGTTGACTCATTGGAAGAGACTTTGATGCTGGGAGGGATTGGGGGCAGAAGGAGAAGGGGACGACCGAGGATGAGATGGCTGGATGGCATCACAGACTCAATG
Organism: Ovis aries; assembly: GCF_016772045.2. Taxonomy (NCBI): domain Eukaryota; kingdom Metazoa; phylum Chordata; class Mammalia; order Artiodactyla; family Bovidae; genus Ovis; species Ovis aries. The sequence goes on along the minus strand of NC_056059.1, from coordinate 90,747,737 downwards.
GACGCGAGTCTGAGTGAACTCCAGGAGTTGGTGATGGACAGGGAGGCCTGGTGTGTTGCAATTCATGGGGTCGCAAAGAGTCGGACATGACTGAGCGACTGAAATGAACTGAACTGAACTGAACTGAATGCATATATATGGAATTTAGAAAGATGGTAATGATAACCCTGTATGCGAGACAGCAAAAGAGACACAGGTGTATAGAATGAACTTTTGGACTCTGTGGGAGAGGGCGAGGGTGGGATGATTTGGGAGAATGGCATTGAAACATGTATAATATCATATATGAAATGAATCGCCAGTCCAGGTTTGATGCATGATACTGGATGCTTGGGGCTGGTGCACTGAGATGACCCAGAGGGATGGTATGGGGAGGGAGGAGGGAGGGGGGTTTCAGGATGGCGAACACGTGTATACCTGTGACAGATTCATGTTGATGTATGGCAAAACCAATACAATATTGTAAAGTAATTAACCTTCAATTAAAATAAATAAATTTATATTTAAAAAGAAAAAAAATAAAATGTCCATCTATATATCACACAGTATAAGCAATTGAAAGTAAATTGCAGACAATAGAGCAGTTGTTAAATTTGCAGGTTCACATCTGGTTTGCTTATTGGAATATAAACTCCACAGAGCAGCTCAGCTCAGTTCAGTTCAGTTCCTCAGTCATGTTCAACTGTTTGTGAATCCATGGACTGTAGCTTGCCAGGCTTCTCTGTCCATCACCAACTCATAGAATTTGCTCAAACATGTTCATTGATTCAGTGATGCCATCCAACAATCTCATCCTCTGTTGTCCCCTTCTTCTGCTTTCCATCTTGCCCAGCATCAGAGTCTTTTCTAATGAATCAGTTTTTTGCATCAGGTGGCCAAAGTACTGGAGCTTCAGCTTCAGCATCAGTTCTTCCAATAAATATTCAGGGTTGATTTCCTTTAGGATTGATTGGTTTGCTCTTTTTGCAATCCAAGGGACTCTCAAGAGTCTTCTCCAACATCACAGTTCAAAAGCCATCAATTCTTTGGCACTCAGCTTTCTTTATGGTCCAACTCTCACATCTATAGATAGCTACTGGGGTGACTTATTCATACATATACCCAGAGTCTTTGCAGTTTCAGACCCATAGCAGGTGACCAAGAAATGGCGGTTGGACTAAATGGGGTCATCTGCCAACCTCTCCCCCTTCCTTCCCAATTATGCTTCCTTACTTCCCATTTGCTTCTATCATTTTCTTTCTTCCCTTCCTTCCTTCCTTCCTCTCCCTCCCACCTTCCGTCCCCCTTTTTAAAAATCTCTCTCCTTTTCTTTCTTCTTCTTCTCTCCTCTCTCTTTCTTTTTTCCTCATTTGTGTTTCTGTTCTATCATTTCCCTCTCCTTTTCTCATTTTGTATGGGAAAGTTATGTGACAGAATTCTGATTAAATATTCTGCCATTGAAGAACTAGAGTGTTTGAAGACTTGCTTCTGCTTGATTTAGTTGCTTTGAGGCTTTGTATCTTCTTTGTTTCCTGATCGTAAAAGGAGAATAGTAGTGATGCCTTGGTCAGGGGGCTGTTGTGAGAACTGGAGTATTGCCAGCATGCTTAATTCTCCATGCCCCCCCTCCAACCTGCCTCTAATTTAGCCCTAGTCCCTATTTCATTTATTATTAGCTTACCTTAATTTCCTCAGCCATGATGTCATTCATTTCTTTCTCCAAATGGTCTTGAAAATATGAAATTGTAGAATCTTCTTTGCTGGTTATGTTTGTGTGTGTGTGTGTGAGATGTGTGGGCGGGGGCTGGCAGTCAAGGAGAATTGCTTTGCTACACTCTTCTTTCCTTCCAAGCTGAGTTCTCTTAGACAAGTCAGTTAACCCCTTTCAGGTTTTGTTTTCCTACCTGTGAGAGAGAGTTCTCACATAGGTGTCGTGAGGATGGAATGAGAATAATATTTGAAGACAACTGGTCCAGATAGATGCTCAACAAAGGTGAATGGAATTGGAAACAATCTTTTCCTAACCAACTGTAACATCAGGGTTCAGCCAGGAAGCTGAGCTTTCTGAGCTATGGATAAGGAATAATTACAAAAGGTGGACCTTATAAAATTGTAGGAAGCTGGGAAAGTACAGGTATGAAGGCTGAGTTGGAAGATTGCAGAAGACATCAACCAGTCAACCTGAAAGCCAGGCATAGCCAGCTGCCAAAGTGAGACTGAAAGGGGAGCTGATGGGAAGGATGTGGGGAACTATTTGCCTGTCTGGATCCAAAACCACATGTCTGCTGAGGCACCTGGGATCTCTGTTAAACAGTAGGATGAGCAGTCATGTCCAAGAGCTTAACTTTGACAAGAGGAGAGTGACGATTACATGGAGCTCACTGGCACCTCCATCTGTCTGTCACTCATGTCTAAACTTGAGGACCTTAGAACTAATGGCTGATACTCCATTTCCCTCTTCCAAATCTCATGCAAATTCCAATTCTCATGCCAACTCTAACTCTGTATAATCCCCAGAATTCTGGGAAAGGTAGTTTCAGCTTTATCATGTTGACTTGGAAAAACCACCACACCAATCTTTTTCATTTTACAGCTAACTACTTTTGGCTTTGATTTAAAATTTTTTTTCAGTGAATGCTAAAAATGCTCCTTAAGCATGATCTTAAGTTTATTGAGCTACATAAAATAATTTTCTAACTGGGTCAGGCTCTCTGCTTTGCACTTGAAATGCAATGTCACATAAGAGAAGGGTTTTTAGTGCAACGTATGTTAGCTTCCTTACAAATGGGAAAGGGAGGTTTTTATTGAGTATAATTTGGGTTTAGATTTCAAACATACACAAGCAATGAACATATCTAGGTTCTGAATAGTTTATTCATTTGCTTGTTATTTATCTCCACTGCTAGATTTTTTTTTGGCCTTAATGCATACCTTATGAAATCTCAGTTCCCTGACCAGGGATAGAACCCAGGGCTCCTACAGTGAAAGCATGGAGTCCTAACCACTGGACCACCAGAAAATTCCCTACTAGATTTTAAGTTTCATTGTCTATCTTGCCATCTCTTCTCTGAGCCTCTTGCGGCTGTGACATGAGAAACCTGGGCCCTTTCAAACCTGTTCTTTTATATTGCCAGTGGGCCCAGAACACTTATATGTAAAAACTAAAATAGTAAGTGCCATCTCCAATTTTCAGAGGAGAAATAATTGTTAAGGATCTTAAGCGCTTAAGGTTAGGTCCTTAAATTTTTCTTAATGTAAATTTCCTCCCTTACTTGAGGTTACTAGCACACCTGTGAGGTTGCTTACTTCAGGAGTTCCATGTAGGTTAAAGCATTAATCATCCTCCTTGTTAAGCCATGGAGAATGGAAAGATGAATAAGATGCTGTCTCAGGGGAGTTAAAATCTAGTGTGTTTGGGTGGAGGGGGAGCAGAAATGATAAGGTAACTTTAGGAGAGAGGTGCTCTGTGGGAAAACATGGCCAGTACTTAAAGAGGAGAGGGCAGAGATCAGGAGCAGCAAACCAGTTGTCACCCCTCTAAGATTTCACCAAGCAAGAAGCACGTTACAGAAAGCAGGCAGAGTGTTTATTCCCAGCAGAGGAAACTCAAGGAGAGCTGCACACTTAATTAATCTTTTAACAGCCCTGGTTGAGTGAACTGAGAAGTTTCATTCTTAATTTCACAAATTAAAGTCTGACAAGAATGGATATACTAGGGGAGAGAGAGCAAGCAAAATAGAATGAGTTTGTGACCGCAAAGGTAAATAGTTAAGGGGATGAAGTTTATTTCTAGCATCACTGTTTATTCTCTGGGGCCCCCTAATCCCCTTGACCTGGGGTCTCGGTGACCTTTTGCTATCTCTGGTCACTCCCCTGGCTTTGATGACATTTGTGACTCATCAGGACTCTTTCCTCCATTAATCCTTACCTGTTTTTGTCATATTCTTTTGAACTCCTGTTTATTAAAATACCTCTTTACCAGGTACTCACTATCAGCATTCAAATACCTGACATACGTAGAGTTCCTCAAAGTTTGCTAAGTATTTTTAAGTACCTCATATACTTAATCAACTTATTTAAATGGATGAATATATTAATAAATTAGTCTCTCTAGGTAACATATTAGTCTCTCTAGGTAATGAGGCTACTAGAAAGAGTACCAGACTCCCTTATGTCCCCTAGCTTTTTATAGCTAGCTTTTTTTTTTTATACCTAGCTTTGCATAGCTTTTTATGCTTTGTAAAGTGTTTATCTATCCTTGAAAAGACTCTAGAGTAGTAGGAAGTGGGTATTGGGGATATTGGAAGGGAAGGTATCTTAAGACAGAAGGTCATTTGGGGCCAGAGCCACCACTTTGCACAACTCCAGAGGATGCCATTGACACTGTTGACCTTGGAAATGACACCCTTGTCACTGTGCAGGACACTACCTGTGAGTAGCCAGACACAGTAGCTCTGATTGTGGCCTTTGATTCCCCTGGTGTGCATGCCCAAGAAAATGGCCTACACCTACTAACCGGGAATGACTGGGAAGGGGCTGGATGAAGGGACTCTTAACCCTATACTTCCCAGGATGGAATAACTAAAGCCCCCACAGTAACCCTTCTTCCCCAAGCCCAGGGGCAGTCATAAAATGACACTTGGCAGAGACATTTTTCTCTCAGTGCTTATAGTAAATATTCTTGAAGTTACGATTAGAGCAGACGTCAGAGATATAAATCCATATGAAGCACAGTAGGATTTTTTTCTTTTTCTTTTAATGTACCATTCTTTCTAGGCAGCTGTCATCTACAGCTCAGTTACTATGCTCATGTTGCCAAGGACCTGCACACAGGCTGCTGTGATTTTCAGTTTTCCTGATGAATTCAGAAGGTTTCCTAGTTTTAGAACTAGCTTGAGTGCTATGCTCTGGCTGTCAGAGACCCTTCTTATCAATCTTTTACCCCTAAGTAGTATTTTCAGGGCTTTGTGGTGCTTCTGCTATCAAGTCACTCATGGTGACATTCCTGCTTCAGAAGGCTGGGAGGTCTGAATGGGCTCCCCAGACCCCTGGCTGTCCCAGCAGTTTATTAAGAAGTCCGCAGAAAGTGTGATAACTTTCAGGAAAAAACATTTTGTCCACATCTATTTCATGTGTTTGCAATGTAAGATTAATTACAGGCTTCAGAGAAATCCTGTTATGTTCCTGCTGCTGCTGCTGCTGCTAAGTTGCTTCAGTCGTGTCCGACTCTGTGCGACCCCTTAGATGGCAGCCTACCAGGCTCTTCCGTCCATGGGAGTTTCCAGGCAAGAGTACTGGAGTGGGTTGCCATTGCCTTCTCCAGTTATATTCCTAGCAAACCAAAATATTCTGAAAGCCTTGGTTGTGTCAGAAGGCCATGTGAGTCAGCTGTCTCTGCTTACATTTCATTCATCTTCATTACTGTGCTTGTGTGTGAATTTCAAAAAGTTTGCAATTACTTCTCCACCTGCAGAGAGATTTTGTCCCGGACTACATAGGGGCCAAAAATATATGACAGAGGCAAGAGTTCTTTAGAATCCTCTCTCTTTGCCCAGGTCAGGGATGCAGAGGCATGAGACCTTTTCATATTCTTGGCTGGGAGCACAGAAACCCACAGAGAGAACATGATACAGCCAGGAGGGGCTGTATCGTATTATAGCATTCATTTGTTATAAGCCAAATGAATCCAGCAGATGCTCCTCACAAATACTTGAGAGGAAGGTCCATAGAGCAGCTTGATATGAGGCTGTTTTTGAAAGTTTGAAAGGAGAAGGGCTTGGGGGGCTATAGAAGCCTGATCTGTAGTCTCAGCTGCCATAGCCTTGATTAGAACAGAGATTCCTTCTTTTTGTAACTGTTTACGACTGTTTTCTTTAAACATTGCTCTAACATTCACAAGCCCTCTACCTACCTCACACCTAAACTGGGCCCAGGTGGCTCAGTTGTAAAGAACCCACCTGCCAAGCAGGAGACACATGTCTGATCCTTGGGTTGGGAAATCCCCTGGAGAAGGAACTGGCAACCCACTCTAGGATTCTTGCCTAGGAAATTCCAGAGGAGTCTGGTGGACTACAGACCATGGGATCACAGAAGTGCCAGACATGACTTGGTGACTAAACAATAACAAACTGGATGAGAGTCCATTACGATGTACTGGGCATAGAAAATTTGGCAAATGGAATGCTTTTCCCCAGCTGTTCTTTACAATTGCATTTTATTTGGCGTTTTTGTTCAGGTTTGTTATTTTTGATTTCGGCTGCTGCATGATATCTTGATTTTATCAAAATTATTCAAAGGCTTAAGAGGATTTATCAAAGTATAATGGTAACAATCCTGGAGGAGGGAATGGCTACCCACTCCAGTATTCTTGCCTGGAAAATGAACAAAGGAGCCTGGCGGGCTACAGTCCATGGGGTTGCACAAAGGCAGACACGACTTAGCAACTGAACAACAACAATGATGACAATAGTCACATCGATACTGTAACTCAGGATGTATGAACAGACTTCTTAATAGAGAATGTGCATATGATGAACATACATTGTGAATTTTCATCAACCAGGTCAAGAAAATCCATGGAAAAGATGATTTTTCACACATAGAGAAAGGTATTGTTAGAAAGCATAACACTAATTATCTGAAATTCGAGTGTTACTGGACTGATAACTTAGTTTACCCTAGTATTTAGTGTATTATACATTGAAAAACATCAAACAGAGGCATGAAGACATGGTAGCTTTTGCATCTTTTAAAAACAAGTATAAAAATATATTCCCTAGGAATCATTTCAATTGCATTTAAGAAATTAACCCCTAAGTAACAGTGACTTGAATGGAGAGAGATTGATTTCTCTTTCTTGAAGAAGTCTGGGAGCAGGCAGTCTAGGGTTGATAGAGCAAATACAGGGGTCACCAGAGCCCCAGGCTCTTTTCCCTTTATGCTACCATCTTAATACCTAGCTTCTGTTCTTAGAGTTACCTCATGGTCAAAGATGGCTGCTGGAGCTCCAGACATTACAATCCTACTCCAGTCAGTAAAAAGAAGTAGAGATAGGTACACCCATTCCTTTTCAAGATTTCCCAAAGTCCTACAAAAACACCTCTATTTATATTTCACTGACTGGAACTTAGGCACACGACCATCCTAACTGTAAGGAAAGTAGTCAGATATTCCTCCATCTGAGCAACTTAGCAGCCACCTGAAATGTAAGGTTCTGATACTAAAGAGGAAGGGGAGAATGGGCATAATATAGCAATTTTTTCCACAAATGACTTCTAAAGCAAACTGATGCATTTTCCAAGGATAAGCTGCAATGATGCTTTCTAGTAGAATACCAATAAATTTTATTGCTAAAGGCAAAGAAAAGACCAAAAAGAAAGAAGAATCTTTAAAGTAGTACTACTTATTACAAAAATGAGCATTTATTGTACAAATCACAAGAATTTGTAAAACTAGTCACAAAGTTAATAAATATCATGTTGGAGGATTATTGGTAAAACTCCCTTATGACATGGTTCTGTTGTGTATTGCTCAGTATCAGTGAAATGTAATGTGAAGGGGTAATTACTACCACAAGTGTATAATAATAGTAAATATTTTGCTTGCAGTTCTATAAAATCATTGATTTCAGAGTTTTAAAAAGCCCCTGACAAGTGTAATATTAAGGGACAAGTGAGGAAAAATTGTTTGACAATTTTTTTTTCTTTTCATTCCTAAAAACCCATGATGTAGAAGGATTTGGTTTCATTAGTTAATAATAACTTTGTAAGTCATTGAGATAAGTGCTGAAGGAGGACCAGCCATGTTTACAGTGAGTAAAAAAGATTTCACTGAAACGTGAAATTGCTTACTGTTTTATTCACATGGAATAGGTGGCCGTGAAGGAGGCCACAGGTTTTCATTATGGAGTGAAATTTATAAATACAAATAGTGGCTACTTAGTGCATTAAGTGGAGAAGGCAATGGCACCCCACTCCAGTACTCTTGCCTGGAAAATCTGACGGGTGGATGAGCCTGGTGGGCTGCAGTCCATGGGGTCACTAAGAGTCAGACACGACTGAGCGTCTTCCCTTTCACTTTTCACTTTCATGCATTGGAGCAGGAAATGGCAACCCACTCCAGTGTTCTTGCCTGGAGAATCCCAAGGACGGGGAAGCCTGGTGGCTGCCGTTACACAGAGTCGGACATGGCTGAAGCAACTTAGCAGCAGCAGCAGTAGCAGTGTATTAAGTTAAATGTATTCAACTTATGCAAGAAAAATTGGGTATCTAGTAAAATCTGCTGATAGTGTGCAGAATACAGAGCCTGTGCCCATGGTGGCAGTGGTATAGCTGTTCAACTTGTTCACAGTGGTGAAGTGGGACATCGTGTAGCTGACACCATGCCTTGGCCTTGTGAGACCTCAAGCAGAGAACTGAGTTGTATCTGCCTAGTCTTCTGACCTATAGAACTGGGTGTTGCTTTAAGCTGTTAAGTTTGTGGTGATTTTTTGCAACAATGGAAAGCAAATGCAAATGAATATGATTTGTTCCAGAGAATAAGAAATAAACCCTAACAAGAGTCAGGGGTCCACAGCACCGATGTAATTAGAGCACTCTGGAACATTCTTTCCAGTTATGGGCAGTTGATTGCATCTTGAACTTCCCACCACCAGGAAAGAACACAGTGACTGATATGTGCCTCTGATTTCAGGGGGCAGCACCCTAGGAATATTAAATCAACCCATTTACAGGGTAACGTGGAAGATCGCCAGTTCTGTGTGGGTCTCAGAGTAGAAAAGGGATCTGTGGTAGGTCCAGCTGATGGACACTTCCACACTGGGTTTGGAACCTATTTCAAATATGAGTTTGCCTTTTCTGCTTGCGTAGCCTCAGCCAGCATTGCTAACCAAGGGGTTAGACAGTGCTCGATCCATAAACATTGGATCCCACATAAAGTTACATTGGATCAAGAGACCTACATCATGTAACAAAGCAGGTGAGCAGTGTGCTCGTGACCATGGAGTCTATAGTCCTGTCATATACCCAAGCCCCACAGGCTGCTGGATTGACAGAACGTGGGTGCCATGCCCTTTTGGAGAGAACACTCTGTGCAGATGAAACGCTATCCTCAAAGATGGAGCGGACACCTCAAATCATCACATGATATGGTGCTGGGTTTGCAACATGTGGAAGGCATGGATCCTGGAAGCAAAAGGTGAAAGTAATAGTGACCCCACTTATCATCAGCCCTCGTGCCCCCTTTAGGGGATCTGTGTTTTCCTTCTCTGCAACTTTGAATGCTAACATTTCATAGTGTTGGTTTTGAAAACCCACCCACCCTTGGTGGGTTGAATGGGCCCACCAAGGAACACAGCAAAATCCTATTTAGGTTATTAGTAGGATTAAGCTCATGCTTGATTATGTCAAAGATCTTGTCCCAAGAGTCCAGCAGGTATAGCGAGTAGTCACCATACTGGCAGGAGTAATTGACCCAACCACCAGGCAGAGGAAGGGCAGCTCTTAACACATAATGAGCAGGAAGAATATATCTGACGCTCAGGTGATCCCAGTGTAGATAATAAATGTAGCCGAAAACACAGTCTGGGAACATCATGGTGATCAGAGGCCCACGGCCACTCTTATTCAAAGATGTGTCTGGGTCAGCTCCACATCTAGCCACCTAGATCAGCAGAGGTGTTCACTAATGGCAAAGAGACTCTAGAATAGATGCTGGTCATCAGTCAGGATAAGTGTCTGTTACTTTCTGTTCAATGGCAGGGATGGTAGTTTTCCTCACTAACCTTCCTTTTGTAAGATTCTTCCAGGAAAAGTAATCAAACAGAATACTGGAGGAGCTTCTCCCAATATTAGTTATATAAAGCAAGTGGGTCCCAAAGAAGTGATGAGCTGCCAACAGAGGGTGCCACACCGTGGCAGATCCCCCTCCAACTTGTTGCATCATTCCCCCAGCTGGTGAGAGTGTTGGTGGCAGATAACTCTCGACTGAATTCCCTTTCTGGAACTTTCTTGAGGATGGAGAGAGCTGCCTTCCAGAGAGGAGCCTGCAATTAACACCTCAGTTTGAGGCAAATTTGAAGGATGACTTCAGCGCCAGTTTCCTGTGGGATTGACTAAGAGCTTTGTGGAGATGGCATTACATTTCCAATTCACCCTTTCCCCATTCCCAAATCATTCCCCAATAAACCTCCTGCGATCTCTATGTTGAGGTATGATTCTTGGATTTCTGACCTGTGACAGAAGGTTTGTGCCAAATTATATCCCAGTAGAAATACATGAAATGACAGTTTCATCACAGAATTTCTGATATTGAATAGCTTGCTTTTTTATAGTTAGGGATTTTCCCCCCTTGTTGCTATCTATATTTATGGTGCAAAATGGTGCCCTAGTTTTACTTGGAATTTTAAAAATTACTAACAAGGTTGAAAAGACCATACAAGTTCATTTATGGAATATCTGTAGGCATGACTGTGGCTGGATCTGGCCTTCATATATCATCCGAGTTGACAGCTATTTCTTTGTCATTTTTCATACTTCACATGGTCCACAGTAGAAGATTTGAAGTATGCTGGTCTTGTTTACCATCATATAAGACACTACTCTGTCCTCCAGTTTCCCAAATTCCTAGAAGGGCCAATTCATGAAATTGGTTGGGAATATGCTCAATATAAATACAATTTTTGTTAGAGGATTGTAAACATACCTCATAGCTTCTCTGTTTGTTTAAGCTTTTCAAGCTTGTGACTTCAGCTTTTCCAAGGCCAGGTTATTTTCTCTGGATGCAGGGCCACATATTTTAGGACTAAATGTGCAGACATATCACTCAGCAGCCATGGTTCTGTACTAGAACCCCCTTCAGATGGATAAAATCTTCAACTTTTATCTAACTTCATTAGGAAAGATTAAACAATTTAGGCTATTTAGAAGCCTTTACAAAAGTCAGAAATACTTTTATAACTCTCAAAACTGCTACTGACATTTGAAAAACTTGATTATGCAAAGAACTGCGTCTCTGGGACGTGGAATTACCCACTGCCAAAAATAACTCAGTTGAGACCTGGGATCTTTTCCCTAGCTCCCAGAGAAGCCCTGCTAGTAGGATTAGTTAACAGACCTGAATCCCCATTTTGAGCAAAGACATCACATGTGATTAATGAAATATTTGGAAACAGACGCCACCTGACTTAGGATGGCTTAACTTGAGAAGTTCAAATCTTTATAGGCTTATCATAAATAGCACTTGAACTGTAATGAAAAACCTTGTATTTATGAATTCCTAATAGCTGAAGCTGATGTGCTTTTCTCATAGACTTAAGGCAATGCAAATAATTAGTGACAAGACAATGTGGTGTGTTGATTTGAAAGGTGAAAAAAACTTGATTATATGAATTCATGATTGGTGAAACAGCAGTCACACTCTGAATTAAGCTATAAATCCTTAGCTTATCAGTAAGGCATTGATTGTCACTTTTAAAAAAGACTTAATTATTTATTTATGGCTGGGTCTTCATTGTGCACGGGCTTCTCATTACAGTGGCTTCTCTTATTTCAGAGCACAGGCTCTCGGTATGCCAGCTCAGTAATTGTGACCCATGGCTTAGTTGAGGCTTCCCTGGTGGCTCAGATGGTAAAGAATGCATCTGCGATGTGGAAGACCGGGGTTCAGTCTCTGGGTTGGGAAGATGTCCTGGAGAAGGGAACGGCCACCCACTCCAGTATTCTGGCCTGGAGAATGCCATGGACAGAGGAGCCTGGCAGGCTACAGTCCATGGAGTCACAAAGAGTTGGACACTACTGAGCGACTTTCATTTCACTTCACATGGCTTAGTTGTCCTGCAGCATGCCGGATCTTCCCACACCAGGGATCAAACCCATGTCCTCTGCATTGGCAGGCGGATTCTTAGCCATTGGACTACCAGAGAAATCCTGATTGTCACTTTTTAAAACTCCAATGAACAGAGCTAATGACCATCAAGAAAAAGTGCTAAGTGGAGTAAAGCATGGGTTAGTCATTTAGAAAGATATGGCTGGCAAATTTCAGATTTCAGGGGGAGCGGAATGATATAAAGACAGGGAAGGCTTCTCTGGAGAAGATGAAGGCTACTGTTAAAATGAGTGCTTCATGCTTTTGAAAAGGGAGCAGGTGTTCACTGTAAGAGAAATCACACTTGAAACTCCTCCCTTAGAACTGACCATTCACACTCATTCACTCAGCAATGGAAACAATTTCCCCATGTGAACCAAATACTGACCATTTCCAATGTCCCCAGAGCAATGAAAACTGCTAGTTCTGATTACTAAGAAATCTACCAGGAAAAGATAGTGTCTTCAGTCCAGTTTTCAGGAACCAAACAGCCTATGCCCACTCCCACTTCTGAAATATTTTAAAATACAGATTTATATTATGCTCTTGTTTTCACATATTAAACATATGCTTGTTAAAGTATGTATCCAAAGCGAGAGTTTTCCCCCCATGATTATTTGATATTTTAATTATATGGAATGGATGTTATGGAATGAAACTCCAATTCAAGAGTTGACTCTGGGACTTAGCTGTCACCCAGAAACTTGATTGTAAGCAATGTGTGAATAATATCTTCATTTCTTTCTCTTTTCTCATGTTTTATTTTTTAAAACTTTTAATTTTGTAGTGGGGTAAAAGTGAAAGTGATAGTTGTTCACTAATGTCTGACTCTTTGCAACCCCATGGACTGTAGCTCACCAGGCTCTGTCCATGAAATTCTCCAGCCAAGAATACTGAAGTGGTTCACCATTCCCTTCTCCAGGGGATCTTCCCATCCCAGGGATCAAACCTAAGGGTCTCCTGCATTGCACATGGATTCTTTAGGTGAAGAGTAAAGGGACTCAGCCATATAAAATATCTGCATCTCTATTTGTCATCCTTCTGAGGCACAGAGAAAGGAAAAGAGATGAGGATTAACAATCATCGAGCAGCGCTTAATATGCAGACAGACTATGGATAAAGGATCTCATTTAGTCTTTATAAGCACCTTGCCAGGTAAGTATTATCGTCTACATTTTTTGGGTGAGGAATCTGAGGCTGAGGGAGACTAAGTAGTATGTCCAAGGTCGTCAGTTAGTAATTGGCAGGACTGAGACCTAACTGTGGGTTTATTTTTTGTGCTGGTTTTTTACCAATAATCTGTTGTTATTGTTTAGTCGCTAAGTTGTGTCCGGCTCTTTTTTGACCCTATGGACTGTAGCCCACCAGGCTCCTCTGTCCATGGGATTTTCCAGGCAAGAATACTGGAGTGGGTTGCCATTTCCTACTCCAGGGACCTTCTCAACCCAGGGATCAAACCTGAGTCTCCTTCATTGTCAGGTGAGTTCTTTATCACTGAGCGACCGATGAAGCCCAACCAGATACGTATCTAAGGGTAAGTCAGTTTATTCGTATGGCAAAGTGGGGCTAATAATACCTGTCTTTTAGAGTGATTGTAAGGACGGATTCTGCTGATGCCACCAAATCACTTAAAATAGTGTCTGGTACATAGTAAGTTCTCAGTGAATATTAGTTTTCATTATGGTTGATCAGATAGGTTCTTCCAGATTGTAGGTGCCTGAACTTGAGTAAACCTTAGTTTTCTCATCTTTAAAATATGGAAAAATAATTCATCTTGCATGGCTATTTTATTTAACAAGCAGAGACTTTGTCTGGGTTCTGCAGGTATTACTTGATTTAACTTTCATAGCAGCCTGATGAGGCAGGTACCCTTCTGCTACCCATTTTATGGATGAAGAAATTGAGGAACTCAGACTGTAAATTTTTTTCAGGGTAATACTGCTGGTAATTAGCTGAACTGAGATTCAAACCCAGACACTCCAGCTCAGAGTTTGTAATGACTTGAGTTTCTAATGATTACTCCGTGCTACAGATGCAATGAAATAATATTTGTAAAGCATCTGTCCAGTTTCTGACACATTGCAGCAGCTTAGTAGATATCAGCTCCTTTCCCATCTTCTGAATAAAATACCTTTTAAAATTCTGGTGGAATGCAGAATGATGTGAATTCATCAGCTGGCCTGCTTGCTTTCCTAAAATATCCAAGTTTGTGTGACAGCCACATCCCTGTGCTCTTTGAGGGCGCCCGGAAGAGGTGAATATACCCCTCTCTGATTAGGCCCACCTTGGATCATCTTTCCTGTTGACGTGTTGGAGTTCTAGAAGCGGCATCAACTCTCTTGCACTCGTGCGTGTGCCCTGATATCCCAGAGAGCAGCTGTCACTAATGACAGTTCTGAGCAGAACAGCTGGAGGGCACAGCTGATGCTTCTAATGACCGAGAACTAGTAAATGGAGATAAGACAGGCAAGGAGACGGTGCCTGACAGCAGTGCACACCACCCGACGCTGCTGTTGGGAGTTCTCTGGTGAGGAAGCTATGAGAATTTCAGGTGGGACGATTCTGTGCTGGGGAGGACTGCCCTTAGAAAATCAGCCTGGATTGTTTCACATGTGGTCGGATTTTTATTAATAGCATCCTTGACTGTGGGATACGAAATGCCGGTAATTCCATTGTCATAGCAATGACTAAAAATCAAAGTAACCTATGCTGCCACACATTGCTGCCCTGGGGTCAAGAGGTGGTGTATCACCTCTGTGGGGAACTGCTTCTGATAAAACCCATGGGGTTTACCAGGGATGATGAGAAGGCTTCATTTCCCAGGGCCTTGCAGCTCCAGCCTTGCTGGAGCTCTTAGCATCAGCCCTGCCTGGGAGCTTAATTCAAATACAGAATTTAGGCCCTGCCCCTAAACTCCAAATCTGCATTTTAACAAGATCCCCTGTGATCTGAATGCACATTAAAGTTAGAGCAAGCCTTATCATACCGAAGAGACAATGGACTTTGAAATAAGTTCCGGGTGGAAATCAAGACTGTCTCTTACTAGCTCTGTTACCATAGGAGGGTCACTTAATCTTTCTGAGCCCCAGTTTCCTGGTCTCTGCTGCTAGCTGATAAGTTGCTTGTCGTGTCCGACTCTGTGCGACCCCATAGATGGCAGCCCACTAGGCTCCACCGTCCCTGGGATTCTCCAGGCAAGAACACTGGACTGGGTTGCCATTTCCTTCTCCAGTGCAAGGAAGTGAAAGTGAAGTGGCTCAGTCGTGTCCGACTCTTTGCGACCCCATGGACTGCAGCCTACCAGGCTCCTCAATCCATGGGATTTTCCAGGCAAGAGTACTGAAGTGGGCTGCCATTGCCTTCCTGGTCTCTAAACAGATCTTAATACCTCCCTCATGGTGCAGGCACATTCCCCTTCTCCCGTCTCCTTTCCTTCCGAGCACACAGTCAGGAGAAGCAGTTTGGTTCTTTGGCGATCATCAGAAAAGTGTGGCAAGATGAAGAAATGAGGATTTTTTCCCCTTCCCCCCCACCCACTTGTCTCATCTTTCATTTCTCTTCTCTCTCCTGCATTCTTCCACAGTTATAGACATAGTTCTAACCAGGTTCCAGCTGGGGCATTGCTGGGAGGTGACAAACCCCCTGGAACAGAGGGCCTGTCTGGCTGTGATCTGGATTGGGAGAGGCCAGGACTTCTGGTACAAATGGTCAGGGGTCAGGTAAGAGGACAAAGTAATTTTCCAAATAAAATTTGGGAATGACAGCAAAGAATGGATCTGTAGAGAAAGAGCCCCCGGGGGCAAGTTCAGGTTCAGGGAATTGGTTAGGCAGACATGGGTGTGGGAGTGAGGGTGGAGGGAAAGGGGAATGGGGAACAGGAAAATATCTGGGAATAAAGAAGTTGAAAATAAACTTGTCAGGACACTTTCAGTCCTTTTGCTTCATTCTCTTCTGTGCTCCCACTGTCCCCTGCACATTATACTACCAAGGTACCCACTGCTTTGAATGGAATCACAGGATTGACTCTTTGATTAGACTAAAAGCATTCTGGGGATGAATACTATCCTAGGGATCGTGCTTTATTTCACTGGTTTCTATATCCAGAATGTATAAGCAAATACTCTGTTCAATGGTAAATGAATGAATGAAATTTTTGCTTCCAACACTACAACTCCGTCACAGTCTAATCCTTAGGGCAATCATGGTGCCTTTAACAAGGCACTCGGGAGGCTCTCTGTTGGTCTCCAATCCTGTATGACTCCGTCAGGTAGCAGCCTGGATTCCCCAAGGCGCCTTTCTTTTTACAGCTGATGTCTGAAGTGTGGAGAAGGACCAATGGGGAAAGGATGGTGAGTGGGCAGAATCTCTAGTTTTCTGGTTTTTGTTTCCTTGTGGTTTTGACTATGGTTAGATTGACAGTCTGTTACTTTCCAGGGAACCAGCTACCAAGCTCAGAGAGACTTAGAATGATGGTGCCAAGCTCAGAGAGACTTAGAAAGAATGATGATGCCTTTCTTTACTGAAGAGCCATCTGTCAGCTCCCTGACTCAAAAGGCCAGTCCCTGAGACACCAGCTCAGGGATGTACCTGAACTGTGATGGGGACATTGAAACTGGCCTGTGAGAGATGGACAGAAAATGGACAGCCTCTCCATTCTTGGGGAGAAGAAGGCCAACAGCCAGGTGATGCTGAGAACCCTTGGAAGGTGACAAAAGTCTCAAGGCTGTGGCCCATGAGGAAGGCTGCTTGGTGAGCTCGGCTACTTCCCTGAAATGGATGTCAGGAGCAGAGAGCTCAATCATTCCAACAGCCCCTGGGCCTCAGAACCTGAGACTAATTGCCACTGGGGGCTACTCAACCTATATTTCATTCCATAGCATATCACTCCAGAGCTTGTTTTTGTGGCTCAGCAAACTTGGACTGTAAAGAAAGCTGAGCACTGAAGAATTGATGCTGTTGAACTGTGGTGTTGGAGAAGACTCTTGAGAGTCCCTTGGACTGCAAGGAGACCCAATCAGTCCATCCTAAAGGAGATCAGTCCTGAGTGTTCATTGGAAGGACTGATGTTGAAGCGGAAACTCCAATACTTTGGCCACCTGATGCGAAGAGATATCTCATCTGAAAAGACCCTGATGCTGGGAAAGATTGAGGGCAGAAGGAGAAGGGGATAACAGAGGATGAGATGGTTGGGTGGTATCACTGACTCAATGGACATGGGTTTGAGTGGACTCCAGGAATTGGTGATGGGCAGGGAGGCCTGGCGTGCTGCGATTCATGGGGTCGCAGAGTCGGACACGACTGAGCGACTGAACTGAACTGAACTGAACTGAAACCCATCTACTGGGCTTCCCAGGTGACACAGTGGTAAAGAATTTGCCTGTCAATGCAGGAGATGCAGGTTCAATCCCTGGGTCCAGAAGATCCCCTGGAGAAGGAAATGGCGACCCACTCCAGAATTTTTGACTGGAGAATTCCATGGACAGAGGAGTCCGGTGGGCTATAGTCTATGGGGTATCAAAGAATTGTCCATGATTGACTGAGCACCCAAACCCATCTACAGCCTGGAGTTTCTTTCGCAGAGGGAGGGCGACTGGTGGGAGAGGGAGGGCGGTATGGCTGTTGGAACTTCCATGCTGAAAGTGAATCAATGAAAGGAAACCCTGTGTTTCCTCTCCCCTGCTCATCCCAGCAGGGCTTTTATCATGCTCCAGCTTTCTGAAACCTTCATCCTTTTCAGAAGACTCCAGACAGAGGTGGGGAGCTGGGAGTCACTGGTGGGAAGGTGGATGGGGGTAGGGATGACCACGGCTCTGCCTGCAGCAGGCAAAGTACTGAAAGGGATTTTTCTCTATTTTCTCCCCCCACTTTTTTTTTTTTTTTCCTATTTATTGGGATGGATGAGGTGGGTTGGAGGGCTGGGCAGAAGAGAGAGGGAAAGGCAATGAAAGTAGGGAGAGGAGAGTATTTGGCACATTATATGCAGTGTGAACTGTCTCCCCTCCCCCCATTCATTTAAAAGTTAGGTCAAATTTGGGACGTCCCTGGTGGTCCAGTTCTTCCAAAGCAGGAGCCATGGGTTTGATCCCCAGTTGGGGAACTAAGATATCACATAATGTGCAGGTCAAAAAATTAGGTCAAACTAAAAATATACGTATTTTGTGGTTTCATAAAACCTCACTTATTATCTTTATAAAGAAAATAGAAGTAACAGCTATATATATATATATATATATATATATATATATACACATATATATATAAATTTAATGACTATGAGCAAGACAAAGCAGTAGCATTATAAAAACAGTGTCCAGTCCAGGAGCTCCTTTATTTTTTCCAGTCCCAAGTTGTACTCACGTTTTGACAGAACATTTGCATCATCCTGCCACGGAAAGAACCACAACCAGAGGAGGTGTTGATTGAGGACAAAAAGAGCCTATGGTGGTAAGTGGGAGAAGAAAGCTACAGATAGCAATGTGCCACGTGACTAGATGTGGAGAGGAAGTGTTTCATAACTATGCATATTCTCCTCCTAGACTTGATAGGTGTATATACATTATTCAGTCCCTTTTCTCTCCTTCCTCACCCCCCTCTATCTACTATAAAGCAGTTAACCCTGTAATTTGGCATTTAACTCACAGAAGAGCAATCATTGTACCTGAACTAGGAGGAAATATTTTGGGAGGTTAAGTGACATATGGGAGGTGGTGTCTTTCTTTTTCAGGGGCTAGTGAGTGTATCCTTAGTTGTGTAAGGGACAGTGGCATCACGTTAGGAATAACATGATGTTATGTCTTTTGGGGAAATTCTAACCTGGGGTAAAGGGATGGGCCCTGCTCTCTATATTCAGCTCAGAATCATTACCATGCTGTCCTCTGAAATACAGAGAAGGCAGGAACCATGTGTTTTGCAATCTCCTTTCCTGCGGGCGTCTGGCTAGAGCTTGTCCACGAGTAGTTCTCAGGTACGATATGGACAAGGCAAGCCATTCTCCAGAAACTGTTGCTGTCAAGATGTGTAGGCAGCTTCGCTTCTCCATGAGCTCCCAAGAACCATCTGCCTCATAGCCGCAGCCTGAGATGTCACAGCCTCTCAGAGACCCAAGAACGTCAGCAGTTACCCGGCACGGCTTGCCTAACCTTTTTTCTTCCTGCTCTTGCAAAGCTTGTGTAAGATTCTCATTTCTTTCCTTTCTGTGGCTAACATTTCATTGTATATATGTTCTACATCTTCCTTATCTGTTCCTCTGTTGATGGATATTTAGGTTGCTTCTATGTTCTGGCTATTGTAAACAGTGCTGCAATGAACTTTGGGGTGCACATATCTTTTTAAATTATGGTTTTCTCTGGCTATATGCCCAGGAGTGGGATTGCTGGGTCATATCAGAGGTCTGTTTTGAGTTTTTGTAAAGCAACTATACTTCAATAAAAATTTTAAAAAGACTCCATTTCTATCTGAAATCCTTAACTTCAGATTAAGATTTAAATAAACATCCCAGAAATTCAAGGAAAAGTGTTTTTTTTTTTTTTTTTTCTCTCTCTCTCTGATGAACCCGTGACAATGCTGAATGTCCTGGCACAAGGGCTGAGTGTGGTCATGTGACTCTCATACCACCTGGCAACTCCTGGCCTCGGACTGACTGGAACTTTTCAACACTCTGCCCAGCAGTGTTTGTTGCAGGGACGTCTGTCTGAGTGCCAAGGGAGATGTGGTCAGTGGGAGAACAAGATGGTGGTCTGGACTGTCTCACCGTAGCGGCTGTGTGGTCTGGTGACAGAGAAGGGTCACCCTGGAGTCCTTGCTGTTGATTACAATGGTTGGGCGACTTTGGTAGGTGACCTTGGTTGAATCTACATAGAGGCCAGAATCTACATAGAGGCAGCTCAGAATCTGGTCAGCCGGATGCCCTAACAGTGGGTCCCTCTGGCTATTCTAGAAACCTTCCTAGAGGCAGGAATCTTGCCCAGCTTTGACCTCACAGCGTCGGACACGACTGAAGCGACTTAGCAGCAGCAGCAGCAGTCCCATTGGGTTCACTGAGATGGCTGGCCCAGCATCTGTGGCAGGAATCTCTGGCACCGAGTCAGGGTTCTGTGGAAGTGGCCAAGCGCATGGGATCTGGAGGTCCACTGGTGACAGTAGAATCCTGCCACACCACTTACCAACTGCATGACCTAGGGCAATCTGTTAATAGCCCCATTATACAGATGAAGAAACTAAGGTCTGTAGTATAAGTATCTGTATAATGGGGCTATTAGCAGTATCTACCCCATGGGATGTTAATCCATGTAAAATGCTTAGAACAGTATTTTTCTCATACTAAGTGCTATGTGAAAATAAGCATTGTTACAACGACACTGAGGAAAGACAGGTTAGCGTGGTGATGGAGGCTTCAGACAAGTGGGGTCAGTGATGCCGAGGGCAGCACCCCCAAGCCCAGGCTGCTGTGGACTTATGCTAGACTCCTGGGAGAGCGACGAGGCTGCAAGAGGACAATAAGAGTGAGGTTTTCACTAAAACCCTGGGCAATGGCAGTGCCCTAGCAGATCGGGCATGAGGTGAGGCAGTCTTCTCCTTAGCAGAGAACATAACCTGGCGGGCCAGCAGGAGTTGGCAGAAAGGTGACAGCGCCTGGCAGGGGGACATGTGCTTGGGAGCTGACTGGGCTTGCTCTGGGCTGCATGCCAGGCACTCTTGAGATCGCCTGAAATAGCTGATGGGGGACTTTGCAAGGGATGTGACAGTCTTAAGACCTGGATTATATTTACATCAGATACCAGTCCCTTGGGTGGAAAGAGGCCTGGTGACAGATAGACCTGGTTTGAATCCCACCTCTGCTACTTACTAAACTGTAAATACATGGAGAGCAGAGGCCATCTTTTTCATTATGGAGCAGACAGAAGGATTCAGTCCATGCATGAATGAATTTGATATCCTGGAACCTCAGCTTCCCTATCTGTAAGACAAGAGTGTGAAAACCACTAGAGGTGATGCAAGGAATACATTAGACAGTTGTCCACAGGCCCCTGAAGTTCCTCATGAATATGCATTACTTCTTTTTTTAATAGTAAATATTCAGTGTCTTGCTTAAATAGAAACACCATATATTTGTTGACTAGAGCTGATGAATACTGTTTTGGTCCAGAAAACAAGGTACATTCTACACACACCAGAGACTACATCCTTTAAGAGATCCTATAGGTGTTTTTCCCAGTTTGATCAGAGCTGTCTTTTTTTGATTATTTATTTATTTGGCTGTGTCTGCTCTTAGTTGTGGCATGTGGGATGTTTAGTTGCAGCATATGAAGTCTAGTTCCCTGACCAGAGATTTAACCTGGGCCTTCTGCTTTGGGAGTGCAGAGTCCTAGCGACTGGACCACCAGGAAAGTCCCTTGATCAGTGTTTTTAATTGTCACTTACGACTCACTCCTTTCTGACAAAAATCAAAATATAGCTACTAGCTATTGGGGCACACTGTTGAATTTTAGGAGAGTAAAAGATTGGAGATAGGTTACTCAACCATTGAAACAGATTATGACTTGACTTGGAAAAGCTATGCTACAGGGGAAAAAATTGATCTGACCCAGTAATTCAAAAGATGTAAACACTACAAATTATTATTAGGCTTTTCCTTTCTATGCACACTTAATGTGCCTTCTGACCAAACCTGTGTGGGCAAGCTTGGAATAATGGAGTTATTACTTGTTGTTAGGGCCATGGCAGGTCCTCTGAATGATCAGTGGGGAAGGGCTTGTTTCATGTCTTGTCCTCTTGGTCCATCTTGACTCCTCCCCATCAGTCCTCCACGTTGTGGCACTGGAAGGCAGGTATCTAAACGTATTAAGTCTGACCTTAAGTTTAAATCCATCATCAAATCAACCTGCTCTAGTTTGCAACAGTATCCCTTTCTTTCCTATGTTGTGAGATGCCTGGGCTTTGCTATTGCCATTTTATTCAGAATTAGAATAGTCTTCGGTTGGCTTCTGGGGGTGGAAATAATATTCTGGATGATTAAAACTGCCTACTATTTCACTGTCAGATAGGATGCGTATGCTGAGTGTTTCTGAAGGAGAACAAAGCAGGTATCAAATGTATTGCTACCACCTTAATATAACTTATTATATGTAACTATCAAATCAAAGTGTTTCTTTTTACAACTATTTTATAAGGCATGGTATATAGTTAAGAGTAAAATCACTGCTTGGAAAGTTTCTTCATTTCTGACATCCTTCAATTCTGTTTCAAGATCAGAGAGAACTTCCCACTCTGCAGAAAGTATTATTTATTGATATGGGATAAATTTTTTCTAAGATGGAGCCATGGCTGCTTAATGTAAGCAGTACCAAGCACAGCAACCAAATGGCTTGAATAACAAAAAAAAATCAAAATGTGAATCACCACTGTCAGATGCAGGCTTTTAAGAACTTTAATTGATATAATTATCATTAGTATGCAATATGTCTTACAACAAATGTAGATACAATGACATCAAATAGCAAAGAAGTCGCACGTCTTTCCATCTTTAAATGGTGTGAGCTTACCCCAAGAAAGCAATCTGGCATTGGTCTCTTGGTTAGCACTATTACCAATATCAATTAGCACTTTCAAATCAAAGTTGAAATGGTACATTCATTTGCCAAAAGAGGTAAAAGGCAAAGAAGGTGAATCAACGTGCAAATTAGCATCTGGCCCAGTTGCAAAATTCATTTCCCAGATGCGAAGGATTGAACCATGCACCTCTGCAAGCAAGACAAAGGGCAAACAGATGATGGTAAACCCAAATCAACTCCACAAAGAACTCAGACTTTGGGATGGTAAAGGCCAGGTCCACGGCTGTTAGCACTCAGATATCCACACGTGTTACCCTAACTCAACAGTCTGTGAGACCTGCATCCTGGGCCATTCTTTCATTCCGGGATGGAAACCATCCTTTGTGGTCCCAGGAAGTCAGGCAGTGGCATTGGGGCACAGCTCAGATTTCCAACAGCTGTCTGTATGCAGCTACTATACAGGTGTCATTTTATACATTTAAGTAAAACAACGCACCAAACAAGAAACCAAGATCACTTATACATCTATGTAATACTTAAAATGTCTATAAATATTTTTCTCCAGAAACTAAAAACACTGTAGACATGACTTCATTAATCCTCACAACAGATTTGTGAGGTAGCATGGGGTGAGATCCATAGGACACCATCACGCCTGCCTAAGAAATGAAGACACAGACGTCCAGGGAGGGCCGGAGCCTTCATCGGGGCCACAAGAAAACAAGGTTGAAGCCCATTCTGTCAGCATTTGTAACCTATATTCTAGAAGGGGCTTCTTCTAGTGTGAGTGACATTCTCTCTAACACTTTCTGACTAGTCCAGTGCCTGGATGGTATGTGGTTGTTGTAGACCCACTGGAGTCATTTCCCTTGTGTAGACCTTGAACAGACTTGCTCCCTGAGATAAAGGACGTCACTTATTGGTATATGTTTTGTATGTGTGTGTGTATTGAATGCAGTTGTTAACATTTTTGGCCAACTCAAAAACAGAAAAATGCACTTGGCAAAATAAGGGTCATAGGTGTTTTCTACTAGCATAACAAGGAGTTCTCGAGTGTTTAGGGGAAGCTGTCACCTTGCAGAATGCATGTGCTGCAGGTCCAGAGCCCTCTCTTTATCACAAAGATCCAGAAGTTCATAAGAGCAACCAACCTATCAAAGGCTCTTGTACAACAGCAGTCTTGGTGAGGAAAGCTGCTTGCTGACCCAGTGATTTGTAACTGGTCAGGATTCCCTGGGAAGAGGCTGGTCCCTCTCACCCAGGGTTTTTGACCGAGGCAACATCCAAAAGACCACCTCTCCAAAGGGGCTTCATAGACATTTTGTCAACATATCTGCGTCCGAGTGAAAAGAAAACATATGGAATGTCCTTTGTTTTTGTTGAAGTGTCCTTTGCCAAACCGAAAGCCTATGGTGGGAAGGCTGTGGGTGGGAAAGAGGGACAGTTATTCAGGCCAACCATTGCTAAAAGGGGGCACATTTGGTCATTCCTGGCCACTTTCCTGAGAAAGTCCACTTTTTAAAAATTTTCATAATCAGAGATATGAGAATTCCTGGAAGCCTACTTCTCATTCCCTCCTTCTGTTATAAAATACTTCTGGGGGTTGCTCACTCTCCTTTGGTACCTAGGGAGTTTAGGATTAATTTCTTTCAGAGCTGGGGGTTGGCAGGCTGTGGAAAGTAGCACAGCTCTAATGTTTCTGACACCAGAGAGGTTTAGAACTGGTCGTTTTCATGCCAGTACTTCGTTGGGTCATAGCAAGTGACAGGATGAGTCCAAGGTCAAGTTTCTGGAAACTAAACAGAGTTGTGGCAGCAGGTCCATGTTTAGAAATAAAAAATGCAGTTTTACGTTCTGTATGATAGCGTCGGACAAGAGAACACATTTTGAAACAGAACTTAATGTATATTTTGTACTCCATGAAATCAAACATAAGATGCCAGTTGCTATTACCAGGTGTTTCAGGAGGACAGGGTTAGAGCCATGAAATAAAGCTATCTAGAAAACACAGAGAAATAAAAAGGCAATCATGCTCAAAAGCGACTCATCAAACTAAATACTTTAAATACAATGCCAACGAACTAAATACTTTTTCAGATAAAAATTTAACGAATCATTTCATTTAGGTAAAAGTAAAAACTATCACTAACCTGGAACGTCTTGTTTTGTCACAATGAGCATTGCAATAAATTAGGGTTTCTCACACTTGGCACTATTGACATTTGCAGCGGATAACTCTCAGTTGGGGTGGGCTATCTTCTGCATTGTGGGATGGTGACCACATCCATGGCCTCTTACCCACTGGTAGCACCCCTTAGGGGATGACACTCAAAAATTATACCAGGTATTTTCAAATGTTCCCAATGGGGCAGTGGGGTGAAATTACCTGCTGTTGAGAACACGGCTGGAAATGGATGACCGCAAAGACAATCAGTTCTTTCTCAAACTTTGTGATATAGGATTTTAAAACTGTGTACCCAGGGGTGTTCATTTATTAAACGGCAGAATTAGCAAGGTAAGCATTTGAGAAAAATAAATGGATTAATCATGGTGTCTATTTCCGATGGAAAAGGCTCACTGAGTAATTGCAGAAAAACAAGAGACTTTAAAAAATTGAAACAAAACAAAAAGTTTACAGCCATTATCCAACAGACAGTAAGGCAGTGAACCAGTTGCTTTGTGGGTAGAAAGCAAGGATTCTACAGGTTCCTCCATGCAGCGGATGCCTCTGACAGTCACTGGGGGCTGATCCTACCTTCCTTAGTGAGGTATTGAATGCGTCTTGCCCCCACTTCCCTCCTCCCCTCCTCCACGCACCTTCCCCCTCCTCAACTCTACACTCACTCCACACGCCTCTCCCTTTAAACTCTGCACAGCCTTCTCCTGCGGAACCACAACTCCACTGAAAGCTTGTGGGCTGGGGTCCCATCTGCGGCTGGCTAGATAACCGGGCATCCTTAGCAGACACAGATGGCCTGGAGGGGTGGCCGGGGGGCTGGCACGCTGAGATCCGACAGCAGTTTGCTGCTCTGGAGTAGTACTCGGCTGGCTGGTCCCCTCCAGGGCACCTTCTTGCTTCCTCTCTCCCTAATTAGGCAGCTAAGAAGCTGGCCTCCAGCTTGCAGAGCCAAGCAGGTATCCGATCAGACACAACCAGATAAACAAAGATTAAAAAGGAATCTGAGAAACCCCTGCTTCCTTACCTGTAGGGCAAACTCCTCCTAGCACTCATGGCCTTTCCCCTCATCAAGATTTAATGTAATTTCATAAAGAAAAGTTTAAGAAATACCACACACAGAAAGTTCCCCTAAAAGTAACCCCTGACGACACAACTTGATCCATCTCTCTTCCTGGTTCTTCTCTCGGTGGGACCCCCGCTAGGTACAGACGTCACCACCGTGGCGTCCAGCCTGGATGGCTCAGGGTTGGCCCATGTCCGCTGCATATCAGACTCCACTCACTTTTAAATAATTTTGTTTTTTTGGTTTTTGGTACCAGAAAGGAGAAGTTGTAGCCAGAGGAGAGGGAGGAAGAAAACAAAACAACCAGACCAACAAAACAGGATTGTCGCTCAAGGCGCCTCAGGTACGTGTTATTAATTCTACTGGATAAGCACTGATAAATAAAGACAGTTACTCCTCATCCCGGCCACGTTCTTTTGTTAGGAGTCATCATACAGAGGGTTGTTGTAGTTTCCCCAGGACCCGTAGTCGTGGTCGTCCAAGAGTCTTCCGTAGGAGGAATGCCTGGTGGGAAGGAGAAGAGGCTGTGGTTATTTGGAGAAGTTGCCCACGTTGCGGACAGCCCCGTGCCCTGGGGCCCGAAGGGGAAGGGAAGATGTGATTCTTCACAGGACAAACTCTTGGCAGCAGATCCATCCAGCAGGGAGGCCCCAGTCTGCAAACTCCCTGTAAGTTATGACTGATCCACTGGGAACCCTACTGGCACCTTCTGTTGAGATCTGCTGGGCTCTCGTCTCTCTCATTGACCTCTGGTGCTGGAGAAGGAAGAGGCTCCGTTTCCAAGGCTACTTAATAAGAAGTAAGGGGAAAGCAAATGTTGCTTTCCTGGCATTTGGGCTTAGGTTCTGGACTTCATTTTCCCTGAAATGATAATGACAGAACCAGACCCACTGATACTCTCACCACCCCCCTGAACTTCATATAATGTTTTATCATCATCTATAGTTTTTCTATGTTCCATGGTCACGTGAGCCTCAAAATAAAGCCATGGTCCAGTATTGCTTATCCTTACTTCTTCGATGAGGAAAATAGGGCTTAGAGATGTTAACGGACACACCTAAAGTCACCCAACTGAGCTATGAGTTGAGCCCCTACCTCTGGGATCTGAGCCCAGTGCTCTGAGCTCAGTTTCTTAGAGTTTGATTAGCACCTGAGTTCAATGGCAATATGCACTGATCAGGCTTTGCTGGGTCATCCCAGGAAACTGTTCCACAATTATTATTTCTAAAAGACCCTGAAATCAGATTGTTATCATTCTTCCATTTGAAACCATTGAGCAGCCCCTCATTCCACACAGAGTAAAAGCCAAAGTCACCATGATAGTTTGCAAAGCCCTACAGGGTCTGGCTCCAGTTATTACCTCTCCGAGCACGTCAGGTACTTGCCAGTGCCTCTTTCTCTTTCTGCTCATGCCTGACACATCCTGCTTCAGGGCCTTTGCACTTACTGTTCCCTCATCTTGGAACATTTTTCCTCCAGATTTCCACACAGTTCTTTTCATTTCCTTCAAGTCTGCACAAATGTTACCTTCTCAAGGCAGCCTTCCTTAGAAAATCTATTTAAGCTTGCAACTCCCATCCCACAGGACTCCCTGCTTAATTTTACTCATAGAACTCATCACCTTCTAACATACCCTATAATTTACTTATTTATACTGTTATTGCCTCTCTCCTGTAATTAAACTTCATGTATGGATTATTTGCCTGATTTATTTGTTCTTAACTCTCATTCCAGCACCTAGAAGAGTAAATCCTCAACAAATAGTAAGTCCTCAATAAATGTTTATGGAAGAAACAGTGATTGGAAAAAAAAAAATCCTGAAAATTGAATCTGTTCACAAGATGGGAGCTTCCTGGGAAGGATTATGGCATTTTAAGACTAAAACTAATGAAAGGACTCAGAGAATATTACAAAATGAGACTCTGGTGCCTCTGAGATTCAGGCTAGCTTGTGAATTTTTACACCTTGCCACTGGAAATCAGGAATGCTATATATATAGTACAGACAAACATACCCCCCTAATTTCTTTCTCACCTAAATATGAAAATTAAACAAAATGAAAATACAACACGAGAGGCACAAAAAGCATCTGTTATATACTTCTTTCTGTTGCTAAAATAATTGCTGTCACTCTTCTAAACTTACTTATATCTGTCAGGTATTTGAGAAGAGATGATCTTGAAAAGAACCAGATTGTTGATGTGTTGGCTTCAGTCTCTTAGCTTTCAAGATTCTGATTTCTGTCCTGAAGGCTGGCTCAGTGGACCCAGTCTATATACCTGAAAACTTCCACAGTGTACTTCGTTTTCCCTAAAGGTGCATGCTCACCCAGCCTATATACCTGAAAACGTCCACAGTGTACTTTGTTTTTCCCTAAAGGTGCGTGCTCATCTCTGGGGTGTGAGAAGGAAAGAGATCACAAATAACACACCACTGATCTATTGATTGGCAGGAATAGGGGAGGTTAGTGTTGAACACTCCATCCACACTTAACACCTTCAATTCCAATCAAAGCCTTTAACTGGATGGTTGAGAAATGGAAGCTATAGAATGAATAAGTAGAAACCTAGGGATTACAAGACTGGTGCATCCTGATTCTTTGTGCTTTCAAGGACAGTAGCCTGCCCACCTGACTCCTCTGTCAATGAGATGTCTCCGGCAAGAACACTGGAGTGGGTTGCCATTTCCTCCTCCAGGGGATCTTCCTGACCCAGGGATTCAGCCTGCATCTCCTACACTGGCAGGTGGATTCTTTACCACTGAGTCACCAGGGAGCCCTTATAAGATTGGCGCTGGGCCTAAATTTCAGCATGATTTACTGTGGCAAGCCTGGCCAACAAGTACCCAATAAACACATTCTCTTATTGATAGAATTCTCCTGCCTCACCTTTGCATGGTAATGTAACTTCTCACAGCATTTTTAGATCGATCATATAATTTTATTCTCATAAAATATCAGTTGGACCTATAGATGTACATCCTAGACTATATTTTTAACCCCATATTTCTTCATCTATAAAATGGAGAAACAAAAAAAAATGCATTAGAATTTTTGGGTGGATTAAATGAGGTAATGCATATAAAAGACCTGGCACATAGTAAAGGCACAATAAATGTTGGCCAATGTTGCTTTTCAATTTTTATTATAATGAAACATATAGGAACTCATGGTAGGTGTGCAAAGAATAAAAAAGTTTACTGAGTGAAAATTGAACCTCCTTCACTTTCACCAGGAACTCCTGAAACTATGCCCCAGGCATGGTTATAAAACCAGCTTCTTATATTATAATTAAATGAAATTATTACCATGCTGGAGTTGGGTTAGAGGATTAAAAAAATCTTCTGGGCATCAGGTCTTACTGCTTGTGGTTATTTCAGGCAAGACTATTTGATCAGAGCTATACCTGAATCTCTTGTGTTGTAAGAGATGTCTACTACTACTACTACTACTACTACACACACACACACACACACACACACACACACACTAGTAAAATAAAGGGAAAAGACGGAGCTTTCATTTTTCTTTGTCTTCTCGTTTGAATGAACTGTGACTTGAACAAATTACTGATAAATGAGGAAAGCAACGTGGGAGATAGAGATAAAATGGATTTGGGAATGTACTGAACCTATAGCAGTGTAGCTGCTCAGTTGTATCTGACTCTTGAGACCCTGTGGACTGTAGCCTGTCAGGTTCCTCTGTCCATAGGACTCTCCAGGCAAGAATGCTGGCGTGGGTATCTATGTCCTTCTCTAGGGGATCTTCCTGACCCATGGATCAAACCCAGGTCTCCTGCATTGCAGACAGATACTCTACCATCTGAGCCACCAGAGAAGCCCCACCAAACCCAAAGGGCATGTTTTATTATGAGCCTAAACAAGAGGAATTGGGTGAGCTGGAATTCAAGCCAGGTTTGGGTAAATTCTGTACTGCTGCAGCAAGAGGAAGGCACACACATCGTTGTGTGTGTGTGTTTGTGTGTGTGTACATGGCTGTGAGATAAGTAGAGAATCATTAATGATCACTTTCAACTAGCTCTCCAGGTGAGAGCCTCTTAAATCATGACATGTTTTAGATGGAAATGGGGGACTTTTCCAGACTGGCATTTGTGGAGTCTGAAGTGGTGAAAAAGCTCCCACTCTCAAGATTAGGAAGATGGGGCTTAGCTTCAGGGATCTGAAAGGCTGTTTTTATGATGTCATGGGAGGGCTGCTACTAAAACTAAGGTCAGTTGGCTCTGTACTGCAAGGTGGCTGATCTAATTTCAATCTGAAGAGCCCTCTGTATGAATGACATCATCGTCAGGTCAAGGCAGTTTTGTTTACTCCATTGCTTCATAAAGACCGGCAGGCGGCCAGCACAGCTAAGGCTTCCCTTTGCCGTGCATTGGCTGCCTTAGATGTAGACCTCCCGGGGGGCAGATTATGACCTACTTTGCTTCTAATTTTCTGAATGTCTGATATGTTGCTCTTAACACAATGATACTTTTATAAATACTTAATGATCACTGCTTAGATCCAGTGTAGCATATAAACAGGACACAGAGAAAATACAGTTTCCTTGGTCAATACCAGCAGGGATTAGTATGTGCCCAGTCACTTAGTCGCATCCAACTCTGCAACTGTAGCCTGCCAGGCTCTTCTGTCCATGGAATTTTCCTGGCAAGAATACTAGAGTGGGTTGCCATTTCCTCCTCCAGGGGATCTTCCTGACCCAGAGATTGAACCCTCATTTCCCGTGTCTCCTGCATTGAGGGTGATTCTTTACTACTGGGATTAGTATGGCCTGTGGCAATTCGCACATATACGGAATCTAGAAAAATGGTACTGATGAACCTATTTTAGCAGGGCAGGAATAGAGACTTTAGCAGGTGCAGACATAGAGACTTGTGGACACAGAGGTGGGGGGGAGGGCATGGGGAGGAGAGGGGTATCGAACTGAGACAGTAGAATTGACATATATCATATCCCATTTTGTCCCCTTGGGTTCTGTTTTTAGCTAACGAAACCATCTGATACAGTAGAACAACAGTGACAAGAAGGATAGTGTCATTGATTTACAGGGGCTGTGAGCTCATGCTGAATGCTTTAAGGCCATGTCATTGCATAGGAGAAATTCTAATTTTCTTTCCTCTTTACACACTATTGTGTGTAAAGCAGAAAGCTAGTGGGAAGCTCCTGTATAGCATAGGGAGCTCAGCTCGGTGCTCTGTGATGACTTAGAGGGATGGGATGGGGGGCAGGGTGAGAGGGAGGCTCAAGAGGAAGGGGGTGTATGTATGCATATAGCTGATTCCCTTTGTTGTGCAGCAGAAATCAATACAACATTGTAAAGCAATTATACGACAAAAAAAAAAAAAAAAAAGGAACACAGAGGGCCAAAGCTACAGTTTTGACCTTAAAGATTAGAAGAGGAAAGAAAATTAGAATTTCTCTTATGCAATGACATGGCTTTAAAGCATTCAGCATGAGCTCACAGCCCCTGTAAATCAATGACACTATGCTTCTTCTCACTGTTGTTCTACTGTCTCAGATGGTTTCGTTAGCTAAAAACAGAACCCAAGGGGACAAAATGGGATATGATTTATGTGAAGCTCTTGCCTCATCGCTTTCTTCTCAAGTGGGTTTGCTCTAACAAAGCAGCAGTCCCCACTCCCTCTCCCCTCACCCCAACTGGTCAGTGATGCCTTCTTGGTGACAACTGGTAAATGTAGTGGTGATGCTTGTGGTTTGAAGCCTTTCCCGCAACTGTGAAAACATACCTATTTTAAGATAGCTATAGCATCAATACTTAATGGAACTCAACAGTCTTTGAAAATGAATGAAGTGTTTACCTTTATTCTTTGTCGAGACAAACATATTTTAGAAAACACCTTCTCCTTTATAAGGGTCAGCTCCAGCTCTCCAACAAGCCTACAACTTTGCTTATTACTATTCCTCCTAAGGTCCTCTTGTCCCTAGTTAAGTGTATCTTGTCATTCAATCATTGGGGCTTATTACATGCTAAAAAGGAGAGTTATAAATATGAATAAGATATGGCTTAGTGCTGGGAAAACAAAACTGAACTTGCAGCTCATTAGTCATTAGCCATTAAGCCTTAGACTCGCATCATCCATTAGCAAAGCCAGTTTTGTGTAGCTGTCACTGTCTCCTTTGTTTATGTCTGTGGCTTTTTTTTTTTTTTTTTTCTCCTGATTCTCATTTCCCTGCCTGGCTTCTTTCACTTATTCATTGAAAAGTTACCATTGATCAGGCCTTATTCTGGGGCCTTATTCCGGGCTATTCTAGTGAACTAAGAGACAGAAATTCCTGTCCTAAGGGAGCTTACATTCCAGTGGGAGCATCCCTTAGAAGAAATGAAGTAACTCTCATCGTTAACAAAAGAGTCCAAAATGCAGTACTTGAGTGCAATCTCAAAAATTATAGAATGATCTTGGTTCCTTTCCAAGGCAAACCATTCAACATCACAATAATCCAAGTCTTTGTCCCAGCCACTGATTCTGAAGAAGCTGAAGTTGACTAGTTCTATGAAGACCTACAAAACCTTCTAGAACTAACACCAAAAATGATGTCCTTTTCATCATAAGGGATTGGAATGCAAAAGTAGGAAGTCAAGAGACAGCTGGAAAAACAGGAAAGTTTGGCCTTGCAGTACAAAATGAAGCAGGGCAAAGGCTAACAGAGATTCATCAAGATAACATGCTGGGCATAGAAAACACTCTCTTCCAAAAACATAAGTGATGACTCTACACACAGACATCGCCAAATGGTCAATACAGAAATCAAATTAATTATATTTGTAGCTGAAGATAGAGAAATTCTATACAGTCAGCAAAAATAGGACTGGGAGCTGAGTGCCACATTGTTTTGCTACACAAAACTGGCTCAGATCATGAACTCCTTGTTGTGAAAGTCAGACTTAAATTGAAGAAAGGAGGAAAAACCACTAGGCCATTCAAGTATGACTTAAATCAAATCCTTATGATTATACAATGGAGGTGATGAACAGATTTAAGGGATTACATCTGATAGACTGAGAGCCTGAAGAACCATGGACAGATGGTCATAACATTGCACAGGAGGCAGTGACCAGGAGCATCCCAAAGAAAAAGGAATGCAAGAAAGCAAAGTCGTTGTCTGAGGAGGCTTGCAAATAGCTGAGGAAAGAAGAGAAGTAAAGAGCAAGGAAGAAAGGGAAGAATATACAAAACTGAATTGCAGAGTTCAGTTCCAGAATATAGCAA
The DNA here is from genome assembly GCF_016772045.2 of Ovis aries. NCBI lineage: Eukaryota > Metazoa > Chordata > Mammalia > Artiodactyla > Bovidae > Ovis > Ovis aries. The sequence goes on along the minus strand of NC_056059.1, from coordinate 90,714,860 downwards.
GGAGAGATAAGAAAGTCTTCTGAAATGAACAATACAAAGAAATAGAGGAAAACAACAGAATGGGAAAGACTAGAGATCTTTTCGAGAAAATTGGAGAGATCAAGGGAATGTTTCATGCAAAGATCCTTTATTGGATAGAAATAGTATGGACCTAACAGAAGCAGAAGAAATTAAGAACAGGTGGCAAGTATACACAGAATAACTGCACAAAAAAGATCTTAATGACCTGCAAAATCATGATAATGTGATCACTCACCTAAAGCCAGACATTCTGGACCTTAGGAAGTGGGCCTTAGGAAGCACTACTAGGAACAAAGCTAGTGGAGGTGATGGAATTCCAACTGAGCTATTTAAAATCCTAAAAGATGATGCAGTTAAACTGCTCCACTCAATATGTTAGCACATTTGGAAAACTCAGTAGTTGCCACAGGACTGGAAAAGGTCAGTTTTCATTCTAATCCCATAGAAGGGCAATGCCAAAGAATGTTCAAACTACTGTGCAGTTGTGCTCATTCCACATGCTAGCCAGGTTTTGCTAAAAATCCTTCTAGGTAGGCTTCAGTAGTGTGTGAACTGAGAAATTCCAGATATACAAGCTGGGTTTAGAAAAGGCAGAGTAACCAGAGATCAAATTGCCAACATTCACCAGGTCATTGAGAAAGCAAGGGAATTCCAGAAAAACATCCACTTCTTTATTGACTATGCTAAAGCTTTTGACTGTGTGGATTGAAGCAAACTGTAGAAAATTCTTAAAGAGATGGAAATACCAGATCACCTTACTGTCTCCTGGAAACCTGTATGTTGGTCAAGAAGCAACAGTTAGAACTGGACATAGAACAACTGACTGATTCAAAATTGGGGAAGGAGTATGACAAGGCTGTAGATTGTCACCCTTTTTATTTAGCTTCTATGTAGAATACATAATGCAAAATGCCAGGCTGGATGACTCACAAGCTAGAATAAAGACTGCTGGGATAAATATCAACAACCTCAGATAAGCAGATGATACCACTCTAATGGTAGAAAGTAAAGAGGAACTAAACAGCCTCTTGATGAAAGTGAAAGAGGAGAGTGAAAAAGTTGGCTTGAAACTCAACATTATAAAAACTACAATCATGGCATCCTGTCCCATCACTTCATGGCAAATAGATGGAGAAAAAATGGAAACAGTGGCAGATTTTACTTTATTGGGCTCCAAAATCACTGTGGAGGAGTCTGCAGCCATGAAATTAAATGATATTTGCTCCTTGGAAGGAAAGCTATGACAAACCTAGACAGCATTTTAAAACACAGAGACATTACTTTGCCAACAAAGGTCCATATACTCAGTTCAATCACTCCGTCATGTCCGACTCATTGTGACCCCATGGACTGCAGCACACCAGGTGTCTCTGTCCATTACCAACTCCTGGAGTTTACTCAAACTCATGTCCACTGAGTCGGTGATGCCATCCAACCATCTCATCCTGTTATCCCCTTCTCCTCCTGCCTTCAATCTTTCTCAGCATCAGGGCCTTTTCAAATGAGTCAGCTCTTCACATTAGGTGGCCAAAGTATTGGAGTTTCAGCTTCAATATCATTCTTTCCAATGAACATTCAGGACTGATTTCCTTTAGGATGGACTGGTTGGATCTCCTTGCAGGCCAAGGGACTCTCAAGAGTCTTCTCCAATAACACAGTTCAAAAGCATCAATTCTTTGGCACTCAGCTTTCTTTATAGTCCAACTCTCACATCCATACATGACTACTGGAAAGACCATAGCCTTGACTAGATGGACCTTTGTTGGCAAAGTAATGTCTCTGCTTTTAAATATGCTATCTAGGTTTGCCATAGCTTTCCTTCCAAGGAACAAGCATCTTTTAATTTCATGGCTTCAGTCACCATCTGCAGTGAGTTTGGAGTCCCCCCAAAATAGTCTGTCACTGTTTGCATTGTTTCCCCATCTATCTGCCATGAAGTGATGGGACCGGATGTCATGATCTTAATTTTCTGAATGTTGAGTTTCAAGCCAACTTTTTCACTCTCTTCTTTCATTTTCATCAAGAGGTTCTTTAGTTCTTCACTTTCTCCCAGCATTTCTCATGATGTACTCTGCATAGAAGTTAAATAAGCAGGGTGGCAATATACAGCCTTAATGTACTCCTTTCCTGATTTGGAACCAGTCTGTTGTTCCATGTCCAGTTCTAACTGTTGCTTCCTGACCTGCATACAAATTTCTCAGGAGGGATGTCAGGTGGTCCGGTATTCTCATCTCTTTCAATATTTTCAGTATTTGTTGTGATCCACACAGTCAAACACTTTGACATAGTCAATAAAGCAAAAGTAGATGTTTTTCTGGAATTCTCTTGCTTTTTTGATGATCCAACGGATGTTGGCAATTTGATCTCTGGTTTCTCTACTTTTCTTAACCCAGCTTGAACATCTGGAAGTTCATGGTTCACGTACTGTTGAAGACTAGCTTGGAGAATTTTGAGCATTACTTTGCTAGTGTGTGAGATGAGTGCAATTATGCAATAGTTTGAGCATTCTTTGGCATTGCCTTTCTTTGGGATTAGAATGAAAACTGACCTTTTCCAGTCCTGTGGCCACTGCTGAGTTTTCCAAATTTGCTGGTATATTGAGTGCTGCACTTTCACAGCATCATCATTTGAAATAGCTCAACTGGAATTCTATCACCTCCACTAGCTTTTTGTTCATAGTGATGTTTCCTAGGGCCCGTTTGACTTTGCCTTCCAGGATGTCTGGCTCTAGGTGAGTGATCACACCATCATGATTATCTGAGCCATGAAGATCTTTTTTGTATAGTTCTTCTGTGTATTCTTGCCACGTCTTCTGAATATCTTCTGCTTCTGTTAGGTCAATACCATTTCTGTCCTTTATTGTGCCCATCTTAGCATGAAATGCTCCCTTGGTGTCTCTAATTTTCTTAAAGAGATCTCTAGTCTTCCCCATTCTATTGTTTTCCTCTGTTTGTTTGCATTGGTCACTGAGGAAGGCTTTCTTATCTCTCATTGCTATTCTTTGGAACTCTGCATTCAAATGTGTATATCTTTCCTTTTCTCCTTTGTCTTTCACTTCTCTTCTTTTCACAACTATTTGTAAGGCCTCCTCAGACAACCATATATACACTACCATGTGCTAAATGATAGCTAGTGGGGAGCTACTGTAAAGAACAGGGATCTCTGCTCCATGGTCTGTGATGACCCAGAGGGGTGGGGGTGGGTGTCCAAGAGAGAGGGGAGATATGTATACATATAGCTGGTTCACTTAGTTGTATAGCAGAAACTAACACAGCATTGTAAGGCAATTATGCTCGAATTAAAAACAAAAGTGAACCAAACGCCTCTAGTCATGGATCAGCATGTTCAAAAACACAAAGGCATGAAACAATAGAAGATTATACCCGGGAAACTTTAGAGCCCAGTGTTTTTAGAGTGTTGGGAGGTGAAAGTAGAATATGGTTACTTAAAGTCTCATCCTTGGACCAGCAGCTTTGGCATCGTCCGTGAACTGTTGAGAGCTGCCAGTGTACGGGCCCCACTCTGACACACAGAGTCAGAACCTAAGGGGCTGAGACCCAGGAAACTGTTTTCAATAAGCTTGCCCATTGGCTCTCATGCAAGTTGAAATTTGAGAATCAAGTCAACTAGACCTACAGAACGCCAAAAGCTGGTCTGAAAAGACCAGTGTGTGGCAAACAAACCCCAGAAGATCTTAGACATCATGACTGGCTCCTTGTGGGCCTGCTTTTTAAACCTAATAACAGCCAGGAGGAATCCAGTTGTAGAAAATGTCATCACCAGAAGACTTAAAGTAAAACAGGTTACTTCTAACCAGATGTCTTAGAAGCCAGGTCCTGTTGCGTCTACAAATCAAGATCACAGTTATTTTTGTGACAGGAACAGCCCATGTTGTCTGTCTGGGTTACCAGCACACCTAATTACAGCAGCATCCGCAGTACTATAACAGATACAGTCTCCTGCCTGGGAGATTATCCCGTGGCTAAACAGTTTTGAGCCAATTTAAACAAAAACAAAACCGACTTACCTCATTCTTCAATCATCACTAATTAAAGACACCCTTCTGCTAGAGGCAGGCAGGGCTTTTGCTTTCTTTTAAGGTTGCAAACAAGCCCTGGAATAAAGACTTTGCAGAGATAGTTTCTACTAATGAATGCAGCACAAGGGTGTCACTTCACAGGCGTTTAGACAAAGCACAACTGAAATTGCCAGGATGGAACATGGACGTCTGCACATCAACATGTAATTAGAAAACTGAGCTGCTGTGTCATCTTCCTCCTCCTCTCCTCTCTGCTCTGCTTTGAATCCCTAATGCCTAGAGAATGGGGCTGTTGGTGGCTACCATTTCACTTAGCGACTAAGCAGGAAGCACGTGATGATAATTACAACGATGACAGTATCGACCCTACCATGGCCCTCACTTCAACCCTGGGACCTGAATGTTTATCTGTATCATAATTTAATCCTCATAACAAGCCTGAGTTAGGTATTCATGTTCTAGTCCCATTTCATAAGGGAAGAAACTGAGCACAGAGTGATTAGTAAATTTGCCTTAGAGTCCGTGTTCTTAACCACCATGTAATACAGTCTTTCCAGGTTGCCTACATTCATTCCTTCATTTCCTCTGCAAGACAACCTTGAAAGATAGGTGTTATCAGCTCTATTTTTTCAGGTGAAGAAATGAAGGGTCAGGGAGATTATAATTTGCCCAAGGCCACCTAAATAGTAAGTAGAAGGGTCAGGATTGAACCTGATTGCAAAGCTCATGTTCCTCCCTCCATGCCATACTCCTGCCAGCTACAATGCATGGGCGGATACTAGTAAAGACTGTTGGAAGGTTCTGGGCTGTTCATTTTTATTAGCTGCATCTAAACCTGGGTTAGGTTACAGAGAGATGAGGTCCTCCAGACAGGAGATAAGGTGACAAAATTAGGGGTCATGGATCCCTAAAGAGCGGAGTGTGAAAACGGATGGCTGATCAGTTTACCCAACATCTTCAGAAGGAGTTAGAATTTGGCAAAGAGGTGAAACTCTCAAGCCACCGTTTCGCAGAGCTCTCCAGGAGGAGGAAGCCCTTTTTCTGGTGATGAGGCTGCCCTTTCAAACAGACTCTTCTTCCGCATTGGCCTGGACATTGGCTGGGCCAGGCTATAGCCCAGGCCAGATGCTAATGGCTCCCTCAAGGGCTGTGATTTCAGTCACTTGCTGCTCTGGCCAAGTGAGCTGAAAAACCACAGACAACATACCTCTTGTCATTTTACTGTTCTCAGAAATCTGGGACAATAGGAATGGAAGAAATTTCCAGCCAAGGCCAAAATAATCTTAGCTACGCATACACATAAACACACACATGTATGTATGCACATTTGACAACTGAGCCAAATGTATTTTGATCAATGATTAGCGTGTGCTAAGTTGCTTCAGTTGTGTCCAACCCTTTGTGACCCTATGGACAGTGGCCCACAGGGCTCCTCTATCTGTGGGATTCTCCAGACAAGAATACTGGAGTGGGTTGCCATTTCCTGCTCCAGGGGTTCTTCCTGGCCTAGTGATCGAACCTGTGTCTCCCGCATTGACAGGCAGGTTCTTTACCACTAGTGCCACCTAAGCCTCTTAATGATTAGTGGGGCTTTCCAAGAATCTGGCAGAGTAACACTTGAAGGGGTTTTAGCACAACCTTAAGATTTATGAGTGCTATTAACCTCCTTATGTTATCCTTTTTCCAAAATAATTAACATAGCAGCACAAAGGGGTTTTCCTTAGGGGGTTTCCAAACAGGGGTCTGATCACTTTATCCATCCTTAAGTTTGTAGTGCCAAAAATAATGAACAGTCTTATACTCATACCACTGGGGGCCTTTCTACAGTAAGAGGAAGATCTACATTATGGGGAAGAGAAACAACGACTAGTTCATTTCAGTCATTCACTGAATTTATTATGTGGAGAAAGCCTGGAGAAAAGTTATACAATTTTAATCAGCACTCATTAGAACCAATTTTAATGGCCCGCTAACTAACTTTTCCAAGCCCACTAAGTTCTGAGACGGCAGAACTGTGTCTTATCACTGATATGACCCCAGGGTTTAAAAGAGTGTCTGGCACATGGCTAATGCTCAGTAACTATCTATGGAGCAGCCATCTTACTGGGGTTCCTTCCAGCTGACCACTTTGATGATGATGACAATGATGGCGGTGGTGGTATGAGAACTATGCACTTGGGAGGCAGTGTCCAACTTCCTCCAAATGATGCCATCAAAGAGTTAAAGCTACTGTCCTCATCTTCAAGGGGCTTCCCTGGTGGCTCAGTTGGTAAAGAATCTGCCTGCAGTGCAGGAGACCCAGGTATGATCCCTGGGTTGGGAAGATCCCCTGGGGAAGGGAACGGCTACCCACTCCAGTATTCTTGCCTAGAGAATCCCACAAACAGAGGAGCCTGGCAGGCTACAGTCCATGGGGTTGCAAGAGTCAGATATGACTTAGTGACTAAACCAGCACATCCTCTTAAAGGGGAGGGACGTCAAGGTTAGTGAATCTCTGTTACATGCCACGGTGATGGTATTAATAGAACCTGCTAGAAAATGTGAGGGCTGGGACAGAAACTGACAGCCTCCTGATCCCCAGTGGATCTCAATTCTTAGTCACTGTTTTAGTCTGCCTGTCTGTGGTCACGGGGAGGCTTCAGGTGGTGAACTTGAATTCTTGCCTGGGGTCAAGAGCAACAGTCCTGAAGTTATTTCAACATTATTCTTGTGTGGAGAGAGGGAAGTGTTTCTATTTTATACCACAGTCCGTGTGGGTGTTCCTTTTGGTGACACAGCCCTTTGGAACTCACCATTGGTGATTCCAAAATGACTCCAAAATTTCTCTGTAAGTTCCTTTTTTTGAATCCCACCCGGAATCTCCCAAACGCAAAGAGAAGCTCTGTTACAAAGTAGGAATGAGGTACCCAGAAAGGTTCATAAAAGCCAACGTAACTCGTAATTAAAATGCAGTGTTTCTACAGTGATAAACTAGTAATTCGGAGAAGGCAATGGCACCCCACTCCAGTACTCTTGCCTGGAAAATCCCATGGACGGAGGAGCCTGGTAGGCTGCAGTCCATGGGGTCGCTAAGAGTCGGGCACGACTGAGCGACTTCACTTTCACTTTTCACTTTCATGGATTGGAGAAGGACATGGCAACCCACTCCAGTATTCTTGCCAGGAGAATCCTAGAGACAGAGGAGCCTCGTGGGCTGCCGTCTAAGGGGTCTCATAGAATCGGACACGACTGAAGCGACTTAGCAGCAGCAGCAGCAGCAGCAGCAGCAAACTAGTAATTAAGCCAGATGGAAAAGGGTAGCATTGAGTAAGATATCATTCATAAAACTGTTTGATGCTCAAGGAAATACAGTCTTAATGAAGAGAAAGGTAATTTTTTAAAAAATCTGAAGACCCCTGAAACCCTTCATAAGACCTTTAGACACAGATAATGCTGACATTTTAATTCCAGTTTCTCTTTGAAACATTTCTTTCCTGTTCTTTGTACCTGAGATAAGGTGATATTACAAGGCACTCTGATACTTGCCACCATCATTAGATTGATTTGGTTCATGTGCAGAACAAAAGATAGAGGGAGATAACAGGGGAGTGTTGGGGAGGGCTTCCCTGTGGGCCCTGGGCTGGGCTGGGGTGACTGGAAGAGATGAGAGGTAGCAGAGGGGAGGTGTGGTTAGAGATGAGACACTAAATATATGAGCTCCGTGTGGAGAGCCAGACATGCTCCTTGAGAAAGAAGCACAGCAGTGATGAAAAACAACAACAACAACAACAACAAACCAGAGCACGCCTGTGTGCACTACCCTGCCTGTGCACTTGTGTGTTCTTACATTGGGTTGTTCATTTATTCAGTGTATGAAGCATCTTCTTTGGGCCAGCAAAATGCTCACAGATAAAGTCAGGATCCTCATGCAGCTTACAGTTTTGTGGGGAAAAGAGACAATAGACACGTGAACAAATATATATAAAAAAAATGAAATCACAGATAGTGATTATCGCCCGGATGAAATTAATTGAGACGCTAGGAGAAGAAATAATAAGGGCACCAAACCAAGAGGAGGAACCTCTCCTAGAGGATGTCGCTTGAAAGCCATATATGTGGAAGAACTAGAAGAAAAGCATTTCAGGGAGAGGGTCCAACAAGACAAACGCTCCTGATGAACCTATTTGCCGGGCAGGAATAGACGGAGATGAGAAGAGTGGACATGTGGGCACAGGCAGGGAAGGAGAGGATGGGACGAACTGAGAAAGTAGCACTGACGTGTATATACACTAGCGTGTGTAAAAAGAGATAACCGCTGGGAAGCTGCTATATAACACAAGGAGCTCAGCCCAGAGCTCTGTGATGCCCTAGAGGGGTGGGATGGCAGTGGGGTGGGAGAGGCTCCAGAGGGAGGGACTATATGTATACATAGGCTGAGCACCTAAGAATTGATGCTTTCGGAGTGGAGCTGGAGGAGACTCTCCAGAGTCCCTTGGACTGAAAGGAGATCAAACCAGTCAATCCTAAAGGAAATTAACCCTGAATATTCACTGGAAGGACTGATGGCTGAAGCCTAAGCTCCAATACTTTGGCCACCTGATGCGAAGCGCCGACTCACTGGAAAAGACCCTGATGCTGGGAAAGATTGAAGGCTGGAGGAGAAGGGGATGACAGAGGATGAGATGGTTGGATGGCATCACTGACTCAATGGACATGAGTTTGAGTAAGCTCCAGGAGTTGGTGATGAACAGGGCTGCCTGGCGTGCTGCAGGCCATGGGGTCGCAAAGAGTTGGATATGACTTAGAGACTGAAGAATAATAGCTAATTCATGTTGCCACAGAGCAGAAGCTGACTCAAAAGTGTAAAGCGATTATACTCCAATAAAACAGCCAGTCAATCTCTCTCTCTCTCTCTCTCTCTCTCTCTCTCTCTCTCTCTCTCTCTCTCACACACACACACACACACACTCACACACACACACACAAGAACCAAGGACCTGGAGAGACAAGGAACCTAGCATGTCCTAAATATTGGATAGAAGGCCAGTGTGACTGCAGCTCACCAGTTAGCAGGGAGAGAAATGTGTGATGAGCAAGAAGGCATGGGCAGGGTGGGTCCAGGACAAGCTGAAGAGCCAACTGAATTCTAAGGGTGGGGGGAGGCCGCTGGGGGTGTCTGAGGGAGGGAGTGGCAGGTCGGAGGAGATTCTGACCTGATTCTGACCTGATTCTAACCAGGCCCCGGCTGTTGGGAGGATAATGTGTTGGGGGTCAGGGACCAGCTGTGCTTATCACAGTGGCATGCATCCTCCTGTCCCGGTTATAGGCACTGCACAGTCTGGGGAACCAGAGCGCTGCTTGCCTTTTGGCATTTAACAGCTGGCAGGACACTCAGTGTGAAGAATGTGGTCTTCGAGAGTTTGGGATTTTACAGACAACCAAAGGGGCTTCCGAGGTGGTGCTAGTGGTAAAGAACTTGCCTGCCAATGTAGGAGGCATAAGAGATGTGGGTTTAATCCCTGGGTCGGGAAGATCCCCTCGAAGAGAAAATGGCAATTCTCTCCAGTATTCTTGCCTGTAGAAGATGAGAGGATGAGATTGTTGGATGGCATCACTGACTCAATGGACATGAGTTTGAGTAAACTCCGGGAGTTGGTGATGGACAGGGCTGCCTGGCAGGCTACAGTCCATGGGGTCGCAAAGAGTCGGACACGACTGAAGTGCCTTAACACTTCTACAGACAACAAAAGTGGGAGATCCACGGAGTACTACAACTTTCTCTTCGGTTTTTGTCGTTGTTTAGTTGCTAAGTCTGTCCTACTCTTTGTGACCCTATGGACTGTAGCCCACCAGGCTCCTCAGTCCATGGGATTTCCTAGGCAAGAATACTGGAGTGTGTTTCCATTTCCTTCTCCAGGGGATCTTCTCGGACTGGGGATCAAAGCCATGTCTCCTGCTTTGGCAGGCAGATTCTTTACCACTGAGTGACTCTTTTCATAAGAGACAGGCTATTTTAAAACCCAAAATATAAGAATAAAATCTAAGGGGGAAAAAAAACTAATTTTGTAGGAAACACTATACCATCCTTGTATTTTCAACATTTTGATTTAGAAGCAGTGAGAACCTCCTTTCAGGCTGGGTACACACCTTCACAGCAGTGTTCAGAGCATCAATTTTTAGGAACCATCAAGCCCCCCCCCCCCACCTTCTCCCCCATTTCACAGGTAAGACAAGGTGGGTTCAGGAGGCATGTGACTTTCTCAGGATGATGATGTGATTTAAGGGCAGAGGACCAAGGCCCCAGTCTCCTGACTCTGGGTTCATTCTCCTTCCATGACATCATCATGCTGTATATTCTTGCTGGTTTCTTCTGCTTTGCCAGCTTTCAGATACCGTCCCACCTATTCCTGTCCAGGGTGCAAGCCGCTGGCCATTTTCACTTCCCTGCCAAGATTTCTGAGAGCTAAGACACTTACCAAGAAACAAGTACTCAGCAAAACAGCGCTCAGCCTGGAGCCTGACAAAATGGAATTCCATTCTTTATGAAGAAGAAGAAGAAGGTGTGTCTTACCTGATCTTCAGATACGCGGCAACTCCAAACACCAGTAACACCACAGAAATGACCGTCACCGTGATGGCGGCGATGCTGCCTGGGAAAGAGCAAAGCACAGCAAGAAGGTGAAGGAAGGGTGTGCATTTCAGATCGTTCTGCAACAGACCCCAGGGGATTCATTCTGTTATCAAAACACTTCTCAGGTTAGGCTAAGTTGTGTAAATGGCCACTATTTATTAAGACCTTCTGGGTGACCTGGAGTTCAGAAAACAGGCCACAGTAATATTTGATTATCTTTTTAAGAATACCACCAATCTGTTGCCACTGCTGCTGCTATTTGTGGGCAAAGTGGATTTAAAACCTCCTGAAGTCCCATTTTCTCCTTTAGTACATTTTAGCTTGTCTTTCTAGCACTCGTAAGATATTGGAAGAGCTAGGATGCTTAATCAAAGATCATGACAAGATGATGTAATTGATGTTTTAATAAACCAGAGCCGCACAGCTACGTCAGTGTCCAGTTCAAAAGGGTCATCTTGGTAGGAAATGTGCTAATTTTAATGATGCCATCAAATCAAAGCATTAAAAAAAAAAAAACAAACTCCACAGCTTTCATTCTTGGTAAATCTGATTTTGTAGAGGTTAAAGTCAAGTTTGATATATAAAATAAGGTCAAGTCTGTTAGGTAACAAATATTTTTTGTTTGTAGAAATAACCAGGTACAATTATAAAGTAACATGAATGTTTTATTTTGTAGTTTAGAATCTGGCTCCAAAGGCAACTATTAGGGCAATTAAAACAAAACAAAACAAAACAAAACCCTTTGAGCATGTAACCTTATGAGAATAACCACATTGCTTCCACAGATGACTACTTTGGAGCACAGCATGCTTTTTGTGTAAGCTGGTGACTAATAATGCATATATTTCAGATTTATTTCACCCCAGAAATGCAAGAATCAATTGGGCTCTTGTCTCTTAGTTAAAGTGACTTTTTGTTAAAAGTGACTAAAATTGTTATTAGGGGCCCCATTTACTATTTCAGGCCACTGAGAAATTATTTTCTACTTGAACAAATGAATGGGACTCTTACACACATTGGGAAGAGCTTCAGACCTAGAAGATGTAGATTCAAGTGTGGTTCTGTCATTATTAGCTGTCTGAATGCGGGCTATTAACCCTGCTCACTCATACACTGCTCACCTGCTATATACAACTTCATACACAGAAAGAAGAGCTGTTCTACTCGTCTGCATAATTTTAAGAAAATTAAATGAGATGCCCTATGTACCAAGCTGGTGCTAGTGGTAAAGAGCCCACCTGCCAATGCAAGAGATTCAAGAGACGTGGGTTCGATCCTTGGGTCAGGAAGATCCCCTGGAGGAGGGCATGGCAACCCATTCCAGTATTCTTGCCTGGGGAATTCCATGGACAGAGAAGCCTGGTGGGCTACAGTCCATGGGGTAGCAAAGAGCTGGACACAACTGCATGTATCTATATGCACCAAGCTAAAGCCCTATCCAGACATGACTTCCTGGACCAGTGCCCATTTTTTATGGATCCATCAAGGTGATGGATCTGCCCCACATTTTTGGAGATATACTATTTGTAGATTATTTTGCCGCTTCTCCTTCTATTTTTCCCTCTATGAATGGCTTTTGTGTATTGTGCTTCTCATTAGTCATTCCACCAAAGGAATTAGAACAGAGCTAAGAAGCAAATCAGTCTACCCGTGAACTCTTTAGTAACTCCCCCAAGGTTTGGATGAAAGAAGGCTGCAGCAGACATCCATGCCCCCACTGGTTATAACTTCTAAAAGGCCAAGGAGGAATTGTTAACATCGAGACCAAGACCAGACCTTGACTTGTCTACACAGACTGACATTGTGCACCATTTCAGAGCTCCCACACCCTGAACACTCACACACCCATCTCTTTGCTACTAGAGTCATTTAGAGCCAGACTGGCATAATTATCAATATATTTCTCACTCCCCATTTACTACTATCAAAATATGATTATGGCACCAAACATTCAAATATGCAGACTGGATCAAGCAGAGAAAATTCAAGATCAGATCCCTTTATGGAAAACCTCTACTCCTATTTTGAAAGGTGGCACTTAGGTTCCCGGTCTTCAAACTGTGCTGAAATTAGAACAATTCAAAAGTTCACTGAAGCCTCTTAACAGCTGTTTTAAGAGCTTGAGAAATGAGGATTATTACTGCACAATAAAATAATGGGCGTATTTCAGAATTTAAAAAGATACACTGATTGCAATTAGGAGCAGTTTTGAAAACTGACCTTTGAATTTCATCTCCTCCTTTCAAAAAATGGGAGAAGAGAAAGAATATAGTTGATTTCTCTGTCAGACCCTTCTTTCTTGCCCCAGGATACGTTTAATATAGGAAACCATAGGTTTGACCTTTCCCAAAGTTTCTTTCCTAACTCTAGGCTGTTGGATCTTCTCCAGCTCTGTGATTTACTAGATTTTTTTTTTATATATATACCACCTCTTATTGAAGATAAAACAGGCAGTTCCCACTGTACAGCAAAATGAATCAGCCACACATAAATGTATATGCCCTCCCTTTTGGACTTCCCGTTCCGGTCACCACAGTACATTAAGCAGAGCTCCCTGTGTTATACAGTGCGTTCTCATTAGCTGTCTATTGTATACATAGTATCAATAGCGCATATACATCAGTCCCAGTCTCCCAATTCATGCCACCCCTTGCCCCTTTCTTCCTTGGTATCCATATATTTGTTCTCTACATTGTAAAGCAACCACACTCCAATAAAAAGTAATTTAAAACAACTTAATGGAGATTTCACAAAGCTTTGGTTTATGTGAATTATATTTATTGTATTTGTCATAATAGAAGTTCAAACTGAATTTTTCATTTAAAATACTAAACCTTAAAAAAAAAAACAAAACCAGCAGTTCCCCAACTCATGTCGCTATTGTTTTTTTTTTAATACAGCGAGTGGTACAATGACTCACTTCTCTGACTGGTGGCTATCTGGCCCTTTAGACAAGTCTTCGAATAAGGCTCTTCAGGGCCACCCTTCTTGGTCATAAAGGACAGCTCATGTGACCAAAGCTGGAATCAACAGGTGATGTCCTCTTATGAGCCCTTGAGGGCAGCTGAACAAAAGGGCATTTCTGAGGGTTCTTCCTGCCCCAAAGGAGAAGGAAACATGTGAGGTAAAATAGACTACACTTAAATATTTGGGCCACTTTATTGACTATTCTGCCACCCAGCTCGTCTCAGAGGGCGTCACTGTGGGGGCAAGGGTCTTCTGGAACTGGAAGGCTTTCATCAGGCCCCTGTCCTGGGACGTCTCATGTCCTGAGCTTGCTCTCACCTCCACGGCAGCTGCCGCCACCAGAAGCTGCTGAGAAGCCCCTCCTGGGAAGTTCCACACCTCAGGACATTGCGGTCTGAGCATCTGAGGGGGTTGCTGAGCCAAAATGAGCCCAACCATATATAGTAACTGAAAAGGCTGGATTTCCTCCTTGCGAAAACAAATGCCATTTCCCCCTGAGTTCTGGTTAAAGTAAGCTGGAATTTCCCTTCACTTGCTGCTGTTTCTTCTTTTGAGGTGGAGGGGCAGGGCGAGAAAAAAACGAGGAGGGTGTGATGGAGCAGAAGCAGCTCTGGAGGCATCTCTGAAGGCTGAGGCTTTTCAGAGGGGTTTCGTATTTCCCCCACTTTGGTAACAACACAGGATAAAAAACCAGAACAGGCTAAAGAATAATCTATTCTATACTTGCAGTGGTTACTTCGGTCTGGGCCGAGAACCTTACAGCTCACATCTCATTTAATTCTCTTTATGAGGTGAGGAGAAGGAGCCCCATTTGATAGATGAGCAGTCAAGGCTCTGAGAGATTTAAGAACTTGAGTCAGATTTTACAAGCTGGCAAATCATTAAGCTAACGTTTGAACCCAGGACGATTTCCTGGGGTTTGCCTGTTTAATCATTAATATACTGGTTACATGTCCACCCTTTTTTTTCAGCTTGGCCAACTCCTACGCTTTCCTTATGACAGCTAAACGTCAGCGCTTCTGGGAAGCTTTCCTGACACCCCCGAGCAAGTTGAAGTGCTGTTGTATGTCCTCAGTTCTTTGTATCTGCTTCTCCTAAACACTCTGTGTTGTGTTTACGACTTTACCCAGACAGATTCTGCACATTCATCCTGCATCTCCTCTGCCCCCTCCCTGAATTCTCAGCACCAGGCAGTTTCTAGCCCGCTGTGGGTGTTTAATTAATTTTTTTAAAATGTTGAATAATTAAGCGTAATATTGACAAAGAAAAAAAGATAACTGGCAGTTTTTGAGCCCAGTCACTGTGCTGAGAAAGTTCCTGAGCAGCAGTCTCCCCGCCCATCCATCTTGGAACCTTGTGCTCCAGGTCTCTCCTGAGAGCTTACTCCTATGACTCTACAGCTGTGGTCCAACCACCCCAGCATGTATTTGTGAGTCCCCATGATGACTGAGCAGGAGGAGTTATTTTAGAAATATCTGCCTGAATAGAATCTGATTATATCCTTGAAATAGCCAAAGCAAAATCCCAGAAAGCCACACTCCTGGTCAGACTTAGAGCAGACTACCGAAGGACAGGGCTTTCCTGAAGGGCATCACTTGCCTTATTTGACTCTGTCCTGTGCCTCTGAAGTCCTGGAATAAACTATGGCATCATTTTAAGGGCTCTCTCTCCCAACACCTGCCTCTTTTTTTATTATAATCCAGCTAGGGAGAAGGCAATGGCACCCAACTCCAGTACTCTTGCCTGGAGAATCCCATGGACGGAGGAGCCTCGTGGGCTGCAGCCATGGGGTCGCGAAGACTCGGACACGACTGGGTGACTTCACTTTGACTTTTCACTTTCATGCATTGGAGAAGGAAATGGCAACCCACTCCAGTGTTCTTGCCTGGAGAATCCCAGGGACGGGGAGCCTGGTGGGCTGCCATCTATGGGGTCACACAGAGTCCAACACGACTGAAGCGACTTAGCAGCAGTCCTTCACAGACACAGGGAGTCCTGCACACTCAGAAGGAGCTCTGTCCAGCCTACTTCCTTGTCACTTGTGCTAAAGGTGCTCTCCTGTCTTCCTGGGCTTGGGAATATTCCCAAACCTCAGATGTCCTCATCTGAGGGGGCTCTTCTCATTGAAGGGGTTTCTTTATTTCCCCCATTTTAAACATGAAAGAAACAGTTCATCTGACCTCTTGGCAGGGTACCTGCAAATCATATCCAGAAATGAGAATATTAGGATGTGATGGCATGAACTCAAATGACCTCTGAAAGAAAGAGCTTTCCTAGGTTCCTCCAAAAAGTTGCAATTGCTCTGAGAGTGCCAGGGGGGCAAAGGAGATGACAGTGGGATGCTTCTAGTGTGACAAAAGGTGTGTCTTGCTGCTATTGGTGGATGACTCCAGAACTACGTTCTCCTTGGAAATTCATCAGTTAACTTGTTTAGAATGCATGTACGTGTAAGTGCTTTGCTCAGGATCTTGGGTATGAGTGTGTGTGTCTGATCTATTCTGAGAAGTCTTTAACAAACCTCTTGACTGTTTTTCAGTGTTCTTGATCTTTTCTTTCCTTTTCCTGGTCTAGAGAATAGGTAAGAAATGAACAAGAGGAGCGGGTGGCCACTTCAGAGTGTGTGGTGGCTCCTTCAGTTAAAGCCACCAAGAGGAAAGGAACATTCTGTCTCAGATGAATTCTTCTTGAAATGAACATGTCTGCCCACTAGCTGGAGGATGAAAGCTGGCCGCTGGTTAAGGAAAGGAACTGGAGGGCTGACCTCTGGGTGTGCCCAAATCTTCCTTTATTTATTGCACTAGGGAAGGGCTCTCCCCTCTTTACAGTAAAGTCTCACGTCACAACTCCTTCCTCCAAACAACAAGGGTAAGAGTAATAAACAACAAGAATACAAATTACGACAACCAACACTTACTCCGTGCTAGGATTGCTCTATAAGCATCACATATTTCGATTCAAGCAATCCTCACGAGAACTCTGTGAGGTGGATCCTCTTGTTATCTCCAGGAAACTGAGGCACAGAGAAGTTAAGGGCCCAGAGCCCAGGGTTGGTAATTAGAGGGACTGGGATACAGGGTCTGGTTCCCGAGTCCACACTATTACCTGCTGGGTTCTCCTGCCATCTGGACCCTAGTATCAGATCCCAAAGTGAAATAGAAAGTGTTAGTTACTCAGTCAAGTCTGAATGTTTGTGACCCCATGGACCGTAGCCCCCCAGCCTCCTCTGCCTATGAGATTTCCCAAGAAAGAATACTGGAGTGGATTGCCATTTCCTCGTCCAGAGGATATTCCCAACCCAGCGATCCAACTCAAGTCTCTTGCATTGCAGGAGAAGCACATTAGATCCAAGTCCACTTGCAAATAAAATCTGCTGCTCTGGCCCATTCTCTGTCTACCTTCTGTTGGCTCTCTAGGAATCAGGGCCCAACTCTGGGCCATGTGGGAGTTTGGGTCCTCATATGGGTCCTGGTGGAGATGAACTGAAGCTCAATGATTCTGGTTAATGGGGAGAAGGACCAGTCAGGAGCAGACACCAGTTAGAACAGCAGCCCAAGAAGGGCCAGGTCATTAGTTTCTAGTGTGTGCTGTGGTCCAGAACTCTACTGGGAGTGTCATCTAAAGCTTACACTGCAGAATAGGCAACACCACAGGGTAGGTGGGGGCTGCGATTTGCTTTGGTAGTGTGCCTCTGGGTGTGTGCATGCGTGCGTGTGCGTGTAGGTTGTGATATGGGGGAGAAAATGTGGAAAAGAAAATCTCTACTTTTGGACACTGTCATCTAGCTGGATCCTAATTTTACATTATTGAAGGTTGCTTTGACTTCTAGCCTTGAATTCTGCTAGGATTTTACCCCTGTGTTTCTCCCCACTCTATCCCATACTAGAGGAAATGAAGCTTATCTCCCTCTGACCTCAAATCAATCCCACAAGCTACAAACCAATCTCCTGACGGAGCTCCCCGGGCTTCTCTTGGGCTATGATGGTGCCAATGGAAAGATGCAACAGGCAGGGATCTGAGGTTTCACCGCCCAGTGGTGGAGACAAGAGTCCGGGGACCTCATCGGGGAGTGCAGCATGGGATGGACAAACAGGTGGGTACTTAAAGTGGGAAGTGGGTGGCAGCAAACTCTGTATTTCTGCCTCTGACTTGGGGGAGGATGTGTGTCTCTAACAGCAGGCGTAGGGCAGAGGTGGGAGTGAAACTGTTCTCTAAAGAGAGGGCGGGACTGGGACAGACAGTATTGAAGGTTTGAGGCAAGAACCAGCTGGATGGAGACAGACACCTAATATTTCAGGTCTGAAGGATTAGCACTGAGTTTGGAGACAGAGGGCTTCCCTGGTGGCTCAGATGGTAAAGAATCTGCCTGCAATGAGGGAGAGCTGGGTTGGGAAGATCCCCTGGAGAAGGAATGGCAACTCACTCCAGGATTCTTGCCTGGAGAATTCCATGGACACAGGTACCTGGTGGGCTACAGTCCATGAGGTTGCAAAGAGTTGGACACAACTGAGTGACTACACTTTTAGTTTGAAGATAGAAGCACCTCAACTGGTGTCCTCACCTGAAAACTGGGATAATCCCTGTCCTTTCCACTTCATGGGGCTGTTGGTAGGGTCACATGGGAGGATGTGCTTTGCACAGGAGCTTGAATGAAGGGGACTGTTGTGAGCCTGGTCCCTTCACATTATGGGTTAGGAGACTGATATATTGAGGGAATGGAGGAGAGAGGTATCTTACCCAAGGTCACACAACTTAAAGAGGTGATAAAACTAAGGCTGCAGTCAGCATAAGCGGATGTGATGGACATGAAAAGGGACCATGGAATGGCTAGGTACTCAGGGCCAGACGGCGGAGATTTCTGAAAGCCAGATGTGCTGTTTAGACTTGACAGCGGAGAGGGTGGGAAGCATGGGAGTGCTCTGGCCAGAGGCAGGATTCTCAAGAATCTTTCCAACTTTGTCTTGCAAATCACCCCCAGTGATGTCTGCTCATCTTGAACCCTCCTTTTCTAGACGTATGATCTTTCCCTTTGTATGGCACAAGTCCACGAACTTATTTTAGTCTGTAACTAATGGTGACCGGTGTAGCTGTGGGTAGGTATGCTTATATATCTGAGATAAAGACGTGTGAAATACACTGTTAGACTCATAGCTTTCCGTGAACATGTTCTGCAAACTCTCTGCACTGAAAGTCCCTTAAAAGCTAAGGATACCAAGTGTACTTCTTTATTTGTTTAGACCCAAATTAAGTAACTCATAAAAGAACTGATTCTTCTAAAGTGTAGTTATTTGTTAAACTGAACTTTGTAAGTAGTTATGATACAAAATTAAAACTCCCTTATAAGGCATAGAGCTTGCATGCAAATATGCCACAGAATTGTTTTTAATTAGCACAATCTAAGTTTGTCTCAGTGCTCTCCGCTGCACCGTTCCTCTTGCAGCTTTAAATCATTAAATAACTGCTCAGTCAATTCGTCACACAGTGGCAGAAGTGAACTTTATCAGAATCGGTCAAATATTACCACAATTGGAATCATTTACTTCACGTTTACACACTCTCCTAAAAGCTAGTTCGTTTGCAGAAATGGTCAGTGGACAGACTTGGGATTCAAACTTTGGGGCAGGATCCCTAATCCCTGTATTTTTCTACTTCCTGTAATCAGAAGCCCTGGTTTAGGGACTGGCTTTATTTTTGTCTAAAATATACACTACCGTGTGTAAAATAAATAGCTAGTGGGAAGCTGCTATATAGCACGGGGAGCTCAGCTTGGGGCTCCGTGGTGACCCAGAGGGGTGGAATGCAGGGGTGAGAGGGAGGCCCAAGAGGGAGGGTGGATATGTATACATAAGGCGGATTCACGTAGTTTACAGCAGAAACTAACACAACCTTGGAAAACAACTATATCCCAGTTTTAAACAGTATCTTACCTCCTTGGATAGCATATAGTTACAAAAATGTATACAAGAAACACGGCTCTCTGTTGAGATAATATAAGATTTGCATTTGCCCAAGCAAGTGTGTGTTCCTTTTTCCTTCATTTCTCTCTCCTGCAGGCATGGCAGCTGTGCTTGAAGGATGCAGGGAGTGCAGGTTTGTAATTAATACCAGCAGGGGCACACAAGTCAGCACAGGTCCTGGTTACCATAGTTTTAAAGTTTCCTCATTTCACTTGCAATTACAATTTTTCTCAACACAAATGAAGCGTCTCTGTTATAACTACCTGATTAGGTCGCCTGACCCCAGCTCGCCTTTGACACCTGTCATACGAACTAGGCTGGGTTTCTAAGAAGAGCAAACAGTGGTCCTAGTCCTCTTTCCCCACAGCATCAGGGAAAGCTGATCACCACACAGCAGCTTGCCTGAGTATTATGTCAGGGAGCATTCCTCTCACTTGGTGCTTCCCAGACCAAAAGGAGCCCACAAGGAGGGAGCCTTCTTCCCGAAACAGGGGCGACCCCTCCATCTGAATGTTACTAACAGTCTCTCCTTAAAGGCTGAATTCAGTCTTGACTTCACAACGGTTCTCAGGGGACATCTCTAGCATTGTGCCCAAAGCAGTAAACAAAAGCATTAAGAAAACCAATTGCAGTCACAGAAGTCATGGCAGGCACCGCTTCCTCTCCTGCTACCCTGTGCCGGGCACTGAGCTGGACAGAGACGTGTAGACATTTCCACTTAGGAGTTTAGCAAAAGCAGTTAATAAAAACCTATTCATCTGGTGCAGAAATGGAATTCTACCCTTGAGGCTGGATTTCCCAAACTTATTTCTGTGACCAGAAGACCTGGGTTGGAAGACTGGCTTTATACACCCGCTAGCTGAAGAGTCAGGAGCAAGTTGGTTCATGGCTCCCTGCCTCCAGAGCATGCATGTGGCCTTGTCTCTCCCTGTAAAGTGGCAATTCATTCAATCATTCACACAGCTGATGTTTACTGTGTGCCCAGCTTTGATGAATCACTCGCTTTGCTCTCAGAGCACTTTTACAAATTAGTGTATTTAAAATGCTTTGTCCATCATGAAGTACAGTACAAAGGTCTCAATCTCTGGGCGTCTCTTACCCATTAACAACCCTGAAGCCAGGAACCCTGACGTCTATCCTTAAACGTGTCAGTCCCTGCTTCTCGTTCTCTCCTGCAGGACAGATTCTCAGTGACTGCCTAAGTTCCTGAGTCGTGTCCGACTCTTTGCGACCCTATAGACTATAGCCTGAAAGGCTCCTCTGTCCATGCGGATTCTCCAGGCAAGAATACTGGAGTGGGTTGTCATGCCCTCCTCCAGGAGATCTTCCTGACCCAGGGATTGAACCCGCATCTCTTACATTGGTGTGCAGATTCTTTACCACTAGCACCGCCTGGGAAGCCTTTTATAAGCCTATCATTACTCTTTTAAAATTACTTGATATACTAAAGATAATTCAGCTTGAGCTGAATTATAGCTTCTACTGGGCTGAGAGAACCATACCTTGACATGATTGGGGATCTTGGCTCTGAGTCATCTTTGAGGGACTGGGATGGGAGAGATTTCTGGAGATTAATTTTTTAAAAAAAGATCAGAGAGTCCCCTTTATTGTTTGTCATGGATGAGGAGAAGTTTCCTTTCCTTCTTGTGAAAATTCTGATCTGTAGTGTAAGCAAGCGAGCTGTGTCATGTTGGGTCATCAAGTTTCTTGACGGAAGGAACAAGATATTTCTACTGAGGAGTCATGTTAGAAAGAGGTAAATAGATCCTGATATCTCTCTGCTATCTGCTATCTTTTATGCAATCAGCCTTGAGAGTATCAAAGAGAAACTGGGAACCCTGAAAACTTGGGAGTTTTCCATCTGGGGACCACTAGCTGCAAGGCAGCGGCAGGCTGAGAAGTTAGCTGTGGCCTCTGACTTCCAATTTAGGGGGCCAAGTTGAGATTCTCCACTCTGAAGTCACCCTTTTACAGATGCCCCACATAGAGGGGCAAATCATGTGCTGCAGGTGCCATTTATCTCCATGAAGACTGAAAAATGTTGCTTTGGTTGTTCTATCTCTTTAGCATTCCAGTGATGAACATGAGACATGACCACAGATAAAACAATGGTGGTAGTGGTGTAGTTGCTAAGTCCTGTCTGACTCTTGCGACCCATGGAGTAAAGGCTCCCCTGTCCATAAGATTCTCCATGGAAGAATACTGGAGTGGGTTGCCATTTCCTTCTCTAGATAAAACAATACTGAAGAGAAAAATAAGCCAGAAAATTTGTATATGCCCTTTTTGAGAGTCATCTAGTCTGTAGGTGAAGGCTCAGATCCCTTTGAGACTCCCTAGCCTTGGCAAATAAGATTTTCCACACTGACATTTTCTTGGTTCCAAGGATGCATCAAGAAGGAAGGAAGGAGCTTCTCAGGGCCCAAGACAGAGCTCTAACTCTGTTTGCCAAATAGTAAGCCAGTCTATCATGGAAAAATGACTCTTGGCTGGGAAGCAGAGAGTCAGTTTCAGGTCACCTGTCTCAACACCTTGACCAAGGGCAGTGACA
Organism: Ovis aries; assembly: GCF_016772045.2. Taxonomy (NCBI): domain Eukaryota; kingdom Metazoa; phylum Chordata; class Mammalia; order Artiodactyla; family Bovidae; genus Ovis; species Ovis aries. Next base: position 90,692,721 of record NC_056059.1, on the reverse strand, counting down.
TCAGTATAGTTACTGCAGCCCAAGAACTTAAGGATCTCTCTGGAACCATTAGTTAATTTAGCTTTGCCTCCATGTAATTAATCACTAAGGTCAGGTAGGAACCTGCTTTTGGAGATTGTATTTTACCAAGTTTTAATTTCTCCCAAACTCAGACTGCCAAGAAAGTAATTTCCAAACTTGGATGCCAGTTAAGAAAGAAGGCATGCTCTAGTCTTAATCTTCTACCATCAGGTACAAGTGGAGCCTGGGCAAAATCCTTCAAGCTCAGCTTCTGTGTCCTTTCTTCTCCATGATTTACTTTCTCCCAGCTAGAAATCTCTAGTTGTTTGCACTCTTTACCTCTTTACTTTGGATTTTCCAAGTTTCATGAAAGAACTGCTAATTTCCAGTGTGAACATAGTTACTTTTCTCTTTCACACTTTGTGGATTATCCTTTTCTGAACTGTGTTATAAACAGGTGCTTAAATGGATCTTGACTACCTAATATCTATAGTAATAATCCTCTTGGGAAATCTCAAGGTGTTTTTACAAACATTTATTTTTTCAAGTTAAAAAAAGTCAAAGTCTAGAAGAGTCAAACTCTTGTTGGTATCCACACTGAAAATTAGACCCCCAACTGTAATAATAATAATAGCTAACATTGATTTAGTGTTCACTATGTAAGAGACTTTTTGTATACTTGTCTCATTTAATCCTAAAAAGAATCCTATAAAGTAAGTGCTATTATTACCTTCCATTTATAGATGAGGAAAACATGATACTCAGTGATGAATACACTTCAGGTCTTCCATCTAGCCAATGGCATTGGTGAGATCTGAACAAGGCAGTCTGATGCCAAAGTTTGTACTATGAGTAACATTTTTACGCTTCTAGAGCTTGGCTTGGAAATGACCCCATAATTTCACTAAACAGAAGTATGGCAAAATGTTTTTGATGGCCCACTTCCATGGACTTACTGAGATTTATGACTTTAACCTAAGTTCACCTTAAGTTTTGGAGCCTGCATTCTATCCCTGAAGGCTGTGGGTCTGATGACAAAAGCAAGATACTGTAAAATAAAATGTTGTCTCTTGCTGGCCAGTGTTTTTCTTTCCCAGGACCTGAGAAGCAAGGCATGCTGAGGACAACGTCAACTTAGCATCCATCATGTGTCCTCCGAATGCAATATTCCTGACTCAACACACCGAGGTGGGAATTGTGGAATGTTTTCTGATGAAGATGGCGGGTTAATGCTGATCTAGTCTCATGTTCCTGTTCGCATTCTGCAACCAAAAAATACGCTCCTTTGATTCAGAAGATTACAGTAAGAGTTCAGTCTGGATATGGAATCAGGTATATTCCAACAGGTTTTCCCAAGGAGCCAACAAGCCATAGATTCATTTCTGATATCAGCTGTGCTTATAAGTTAAATCCCAGGTCCTCAGTGAAGCATTTCCAAAATCACTTAGTCATTTAGTCATATGTGACTGATGAACATATTTGAAGCAGAAAGAAAGAAAGTATTCCAATGGAGACTAACTTCCAAATGTAATGAAAGGTGATACTGAGACAATTAAAATATATGATGGGGTTACATTGCTACTAGATAACGACATTGGTGGTAACTAGCTGATTTTATTACCTTGCCATAGATTTTTCAAAGGATGTTTTATAAATATTTTAAAGCCAAATTAAGATTTAGGTAGTAAAAGTAAACAAAGGATGCTGGGGGGTTAGGGAAGGGATAGTTAGGGACTTTGGGAAGGTCATGTACACAGTGCTATATTTAAAATGGATAACCAACAAAGACCTACTGTATAGACCATGGAACTCTGCTCAGTGTTATGTTGTAGCCTGGATGGGAGAGGGGGTTGGGAGGAGAATGGATACATGTATATGTATAACTGAGTCCCTTTGCTGTTCACCTAAAATTCCCACAACATTGTTAATTGATTGTACCCCATACAAAATGTTTTGGGGGTTAAAAAATAAAAATTAAAAAGTAAACCAAAGGAGAAATAAAAGTAGTAGAATTCAGAATATTTTTAAATCTAAAATATTATCTGAGTTGGAGCTCCTTATGGGAGTGTATGAGCATTAGCAAGCTTAGGGGTTTACCTTAAGTGTGAAGAATCGGGTACAAAAGAAAAAAATGTGAGTGAGGGCTTATACTAATTCATACTGTTGTTAGCCTTGCAGTCCATGGGGACCAAAGATAGGAGCCAGCATCATGGGAAAGAGAAGCATGGTAGGAATGGGGTGGGTAGAACCCCATATGGAGGCAGACAGCCCTTCAGACGTCTAAAATGATAGTTATAGCTTTCTTTCCAAGGAGCAAGTGTCTTTTAATTTCATGGCTGCAGTCACCTTCCACAGTGATTTTGGAGACCAAAAAAATATATGACAAACCTTGACAATGTATTAAAAGGCAAGAGATATCACTTTGCCAACAAAAGTTCATATAGTCAAAGCTGTGGTTTTTCTAGTAGTTATGTACAGATGTGAGAGTTGGAGCAAAAAGAAGGCTGAGCACTGAAGAACTGATGCTTTTGAACTGTGTGTAGAGAAGACTCTTGAGAGTCCCTTGGACTGCAGGAAGATCAAACCAGTTAATCCTAAATGAAATTGACTCTGAATATTCATTGGAAGGATTGATGTTGAAGCTGAAGCTTCAATACTTTGGCCACCTGATGCGAAGAGCCAACTCATTGGAAAAGACCCTGATGCTGGGAAAGATTGAAGGAAAAAGGAGAAGGGGACAACATAAGATGAAATGGTTAGATACCATCACTGACTCAATGGACACGAATTTGAGCAAACTGCAGGATATAGTGGAGGACAGAGGAGCTTGGTGGGGTACAGTTCATGGGGCCAGAGTCGAACGTGACTTAGTGACTGAACAACAACAATGATGATGGTGTATTAGAGGGCTGTGCACAGGTCTTCAGGATCCCAAAATTTATATGTACCCCCCAAATTTATATGTGACAGTGCTAACCTGCAATGTGATGGTATTAAGAGGCGAGGCCTTTGGGAGGTTCTTATGTCATGAGGGTGGAGCCCTTGTGAAAAGGATTAGTGTCCTTATGAAACAGACCTCAGAGAGTGCCCTCACCCCTTTTGTGGTGGGATAACATAGCAGTAAGTCACCAGCTCTGAACTAGGAATGCTGGTGCTTTGGTCTTGAACTTCCTAGCCTCTATAATGTGAGAAATAAATATTTGTGGTTAAATCACCCAGTTTATGGCATTTTTGTCATAGTAGACAAAACAGATTAAGATAATGTAAAAATGTTTAATTTCTCTTCATTTTCAATTCAAAGTTTAGAATTTATGAGGTGAAGTGAATACACATCTTTATTGTCTAAAGCTTGGTATTTAGTCATTAAAAGCCATTAATTTAGTCATTCATCAAACATTTATTGTGCATCTGCACTGAGCCAGGCACTATTAGGTGCTGGGGATATATCTGTGAGCCCAAACAGACAACACCCATCCCATCATGTACCTGAAAAAGCAGTGTAAGCTGTGAACAAAGAGCCACACAAATAAATATATAAGCACACTGCAAAGAACTGAATTGTGAGTTTGTAACAACTGAATTTGTAACAGTCCAGAGCTGGACTGGGGGCCCCAGCAGAGACTTCCTGAACAGGTGATGTTTGAGCCTTGAATTCACTGGGTGAAGTGATGACATGTTGTGGGAAGGTTCCAGGTAGAAGCATCCAGGCTAAGAAAGGCCCTGTGACAAGAGGGAGAGTCACAGGTACATGGAACCAGGAGAGAGGTGGCATGGGAGACGGAGAGATGGAGGGGTAGGCATTGCGATGAGGCAGGCTTGGGGGGCAGAGCTCCTAGTGAGCTTATACATGTTTTGATCAGATTTGTGTTTAATTATCATTCTGGCTTCTGTGTGGAGAACCAGAAAGATGGTAGATTGGTTCAGGAGAGGACATGAACGGACCAGTCAGGGGCTATCACAGGGGGATTATGGGAGCTTTGACATGAAAATGAGAGTGAGAGAAGTGGATGAATTTGGGACCTATTAAGAGTTCAAACCAACAGGATTTGGTGATGGAGGATTGAAGTAAAAGATGTTGGTGCCATTCACCAGGCCTGGGCATTTACCATGATTTAATATGTGTAAAACTGAGCCTAAGTTAGCTACAATACTTTTTTAGGATCATTGCTCCCTGATGCATTCTGAGCAATCTGAAAGAATCTGATCAATAAATGTTTAATGTTATTTTACGTTTGTTTGTTAAATCATCATTCCTCCCTTATATATTTTGAATATATCATCTAAATACACTGGTCATTAATTTACTATAAGATATATTTTTTACCCCTAGAATCTTTCCATGTATACTTTAAAAATGATTCTTCCCCCTTTTCTAGGAGTTAATTCGTTTTTCAAATCTGTTTTCATCCTAAGAGTTAGCCTGGAATAAGGAGGTGTTTTGACAGCTGAAAGTCCTACATAGGTATAGATGCAGAGAGGATTAGATGTCTGTGCCTGCCTGGTGCCCTTTCTTTCAGGGTATTTATTAGCACAGTTCGTAATGAATAGATACAGGGTCAGACCAGCAATTTAAAGTTCAAAGGCCTTCACCAATTTTCACACTTAGGAGTCCTTCTCTTTGTAATGGAAAGCTTAGGACGGACTAAGACCAGTGGACACCTGGATTATACAGACAAAAGAGAATATCCAGTCTGCAGCAAGCACAGTGAGTATAATTTGAAATTTTGCATTTGCAGGAATTAGGGACAATTTGAGTGTAATTTTGTGTGCGATATCCGTTTGCCTCTCAAGCTGTTGCATGGCACCACTCAATCTAGTTCAGGACATCACAAACTTATCACAGGCCCAGTCTTCACCCTTGAAGAACTCTGATTTAATAACACAGGATGACCCATACGTAACACACCACATTTCTCTTTTCCTTCAAAAGCCAAATAAAAACTGAAAGACAAAACTGAAAACTCGTTCTGTCTGCACAGCTGCTTTGGGATGGCTGCAAGCTGCCATGGGCTTCTCCTCCCATCTGGCGGCCCTGCCCCTCAGGCCCAGCTGGCAGCACCGGGCATTTGACATCTCATGTGGCTCATTTTCACAGCAGGTCTGGAGGCCATGGATCCTTACAATCTTTTCATTTCTATGAATTCAAGTAGGATGGGTATGGTGGAAGGAAGACTTAGGGTCCCTCAGAAGAATTCATTTGAATCCTGGCCAAGTCACTCAAGTCAAAACTTAAGTCATTTAACCTCTCTGAGCCAATTTAATCACATATAGAACAGATACCAGGCTTCCCTGGTGGTCCAGTGATTAAGAATCCTCTTTGCAATGCAAGTGACACCAGTTTGATCCCTGGTCTGGGAAGATCCCACATGTGGTGGAGCAACAAGGCCTGTGTGCCACAGCTACTGAATCAGTGCTCTAGAGCCTGTGCTTTCCAACAAGAGAAGCCACTGCAATGAGAAGCCCTCGCAATGCAACTAGAGAGTAGCCCCTGCCTGCTGTGTGCAACAACAAAGACCAACCACAGCCAACAAATAAACAAATAAATCTTGAAAAAAAAGAACAGATACCATCCAGCTCACTTCACTGGAATGTTCTGAGGATAAGATGAAGATTCTGAATGTTCTGAAGATAATCTGTGTGAATCACTAGCCCATTTTTGGAATATGTAAATTCTCAATAAACTTCATATGAATGTGAATCTCATTTCCTCTTCTTGGATGATCCTAATAAACAATTTTTATGGTACGGTAAGCCAAAAAGAAAAAAGAAGAAGAAGAAAAAAAAAACACCCCACACACATACACACACACAACCCCTGAAAGACTGTCTCTCTTGTATTCACTTTATAGTGAAGAGCCCTTAAAGTCAGAGTAGTGAGTAATATGGTCTGTCAGTGTTAATGGCAAACCAGAAACCAGGTATAAACTGGTCTACAAGTTTCCAGTCCTGAACTCCCTGCAATCTACATATATGTACTCCTACCAGTTGGATACTCTTTTTTAAAAAAAAATTTATTTTAATTGGAGGCTAATTATTTTATAATATTGTATTGGTTTTGCCATACATCGACATGAATCCGCCATGGGTGCACACGTGTTCCCCATCCTGAACCCCCCTCCCACCTCCCTCCCCATACCATCCCTCTGAGTCATCCAAGTGCACCAGCCCCAAGCATCCTGTATCGTGCATTGAACCTGGACTGGTGATCCATTTCACATATGATATACATGTTTCAATGCCATTCTCCCAAATCATCCCACCCTCTCCCTCTCCCACAGAGTCCAAAAGACTTCTATACATCTGTGCCTCTTTTACTGTCCCACATACAGGGTTGTCATTACCATCTTTCTAAATTCCATATATATGCGTTAGTATACTGTATTGGTGTTTTTCTTTCTGGCTTACTTCACTCTGATTAATAGGCTCCAGTTTCATCCACCTCATCAGAACTGATTCAAATGTATTCTTTTTAATGACTGGGTAATACTCCATTGTGTATATGTACCACAGCTTTCTTATCCATTTGTCTGCTGATGGACATCTAGGTTGCTTCCATGTCCTGGCTATTATAAACAGTGCTTCAGTGAACACTGGGGTACACGTGTCTCTTTTGATTCTGGTTTCCTTGGTGTGTATGCTCAGCAGTGGGCTTGTTGGGTCATATGGCAGTTCTATTTCCAGTTTTTTAAGGAATCTCCACACTGTTCTCCACGATGGCTGTACTAGTTTGCATTCCCACCAACAGTGTGAGAGGACTGTTAAAGTATAATGCTCAACATTTTCTTCCCCTGATCCAAAGCCTTTGGTGACCATCAGTGGCTCATTAAGTAAAGTCAGTTGTCTCATCCTGCTACAGTGGTCCTAAAATCTTCCTTCCTCTTCTTCTGCAGTGTCTTCCTCCACACATCCTAGGATCGACCAGACTTAGGCTACTTGCCATGCCGTGTACATACAACACTGTAAACTCCACAAGACGGGTGACTGTTTTATTCACCACCAAATTCCCACTGCCTAGCCAGAGGCCTGATTCCCAGTGAAAGTTCAATAAGACTTTGTTGAAGATAATATCATTCTTCATTATGATAAAGACAGTAGCAATGAAAATAGTAATCACAACAGCAGAATAATAACAATAATCATGCTGTTGATAGTGGTAAATAATAGTAAAATAACAAGCACAGGCATCAACTGAGCCATTGCTCAACAGCCACTATGCTGTATATTTCCTGTCTCAACTAAAGTTTTAAATAACCTCATCACTTGGAGACTATGTTTATTCCATTTATTGATGAGAAACCAAGGCTCAGAGAGATTAAATTGCTTCTCTGGTACGGGCTGATTGACTCATTCATTTATTCAGCAAATGTTATTGTGGGTCTATCACCCGTCAGGCTCTGTTTCAGGGATTGAGGAGTGAAACTGGTTTGGGGAGTGTAACTTACAATGGTTGGGGATGTTCCTCTTTGTGAACAACATCCTTGTTTTCAGAAAACAGACCCCTACCCGCCAAATAAATGAGATAACGTCAGAAAGTGGTAAGTGATCAAAAGGCAAGTAGGGTAAAGGGATCCATGTTGATGCGATTACTACTCCAGACAGGGTATGAAGTATCAAGAGGTATCTGCCTCTTGAGCAGATGACAGCTAAACAAAGTTCTTCCTGATGAAAAGGAGGGAGCCTTTAAAGACTTGACAGGAGAATGTAAGTGCAAAGGCCTGGGGGCAATAGTGTCTGCAGTTTGTTCAAGAAGCGGTAAGATTGCCAGTGTACTTGCTGATGAAAGTAGAAGCAGGTGAGGGCAGAGAGACAAGGGCAGGCTCAGGGCATTTTGAGCACTACAGGCATGATACAGACCTCGGGCTTTACTCTGATTTAAAAGTGCAAGCATCCCCAGCAACATGGAATGTAAACTGGTACAGCCACTATGGAGAACAGTATGAAGGTTCCTTAAAAAGCTAAATATAGAGCTACCATATGACCCTGCAGTCCCACTCTTGATCACATATCTGCGGAAAACATGGTCTGAAAGGATACATGCAGCTCCATGTTCATTGCAGCACTGTTTACGATAGCCAAGGCATGACACAACCTAAATGTCCGTTGATGGAGGAATGGATAAAGAAGATATGTTACATCTGTACTATGGAATTTTGTGCGTGTGTGTGTGTGTGTGTTAGTTGCTCAGTCGTATCCAACTCTTTGTGACCCCATGGACTGTAGACTGCCAGGCTCCTCTGTCCATGGAATTCTTCAGGCAAGAATACTGGAGTGGGTTGCCATTCCCTTCTCCAGGGGATCTTCCCGACCCAGGGATCGAACCCAGGTCTCCTGCACTCCAGGTAGATTCTTTACCATCTAAGCCACCGCAGAAGCCCAAAGAATGAAATAATGCCATTTGAATATGGATGGACCTAGAAATGGTTAAACTGAGTGAAGTAAGTCAGAGAAGGAAAAATATTGTATGACTTCCCTTATATGCAGAATCTAAAAATATATGACAAAGATGAATTTACTTACAAAACAGAAACAGATTCACAGACTTAGAGGATGGATTTATGGTTACCAACTGGGAAGGGTAGGGGGAAGGGATAGTTAGGGAGTTCGGGATGGGCAGGTACACATTGCTATAAACAGTTCCCTATTGTATAGCATAGGGAACTCTGCTTGATGTCACGTGACAGCCTGGATGGGAGGGAGTTTGGGGAGAATGGATACATGTATCTGTGTGGCTGAGTCACTCTGCCGTGCACCTGAAATGACCACAACACTGTTAATCAACCATGCCGCCGCTAAGTCGCTTCAGTCGTGTCTGACTCTGTGCGACCCCACAGAAGCTAGCCTACCAGGCTCCTCCGTCCATGGGAGTTTCCAAGCAAGAGTACTGGAGTGGGTTGCATACGCCAATATAAAATTAAAAGGTGAAAAGTAAAGCACAAGCAAACAGAGCGTTAAAGCCAAGGAGGACAGGATCTGTCCTGGGTCTTGAAAGGCATCTCTCTGGTGAAGATGTGGTGAGCAGAGATCAGTTACAGGGTGCTCAAGCCCCACATGTGAGAGAGGACAGCGGTGTGCGGGGAAATTCTGAGAGACCGGACGCAGCGTCTATGAGGAAAGAGTCTAGGATTAGCCCGTGGTTTCTGAGAGAGGAGCAGACGGAGGGGTGAGAAAATCAGCAGCTCACCTGATCCATATGACATCTGAACCACCCAAGAGCCACCCAAGTGGAGACCATGAGTTCATCGACAGCTGGGTGTTGACAGGTCTTTAGTTCAACGAAACAAAACAGGGATAGAGTTTCACATCTCTGGGTTATCAGCATGTGGATGGCATTTCAGTCAGGAGGCAGGATGAGGTCACAGTGTGGGGAATGTGGGGAGAAAAGGAGTGTGGAGAGGCTGGGGGGATAGGAAGACAGGGTTGGCCTGGGGGTGATCCAGTGTAGAAAGGTGAGGGGGCAAAGTAAGGACATAGGCACTGGAAAGGAGCAGCCGGCCAGGCAGGTGACGAACCAAGAGAGAGGCGTCTCAGAGGTCAAGTGGAAACAGTGCTTCAGAAAGGCCAGTGGCCATCCATGTCCAGTGCTAGGTTGGGTTATACCAGGACTGAGAATTAACCCCCAGAGGTGGCAGTGTGGAGGGGACTGGAGACCTCGACGAGAGCAAGTTCTGTGCTTGCATCTGTGGAACCCAGGTGTGTGCAGCACACAAGCACCTCAGTCTACCCTGCCCTGTCTTCTCCTTGGGTCCCAATTCCCTTCCTCTCCCACAGCTCATGAACAGTATGCAACAGTAAGAAAAAGCAAAAAGATATGACACTGAGACCACCAGGTCAGTAGGTGTCCAATAAGGAGAAGAATGGAGAAACAGCTCCAGAAGGAAAGAAGAGGCTAAACCAAAGAGGAAATGATGCCCAGCTGTGGATGTGTCTGGTGGTGAAAGTAAAGTCTGATGCTGTAAAGAACAATATTGCATAGGAACCTGGAATGTCAGGTCCATGAATCACGGTAAACTGGAAGTGGTTAAACAGGAGATGGCAAGAGTGAACATCGACATTTTAGGAATCAGTGAACTAAAATGAATGAGGATGGGAGAATTTAAGTCGGATGACCATTTGTATCTATTACTGTGGGCAAGGATCCCGTAGAAGAAATGAAGTAGCCATCATAGACAACAAATGAGTCAGAAATGCAGTCACTTAGCCTCATTGCGCTTCCTGCACTGGAGTAAATAAAATAAGGATAATTAACCACGCTTCAAATGAAAGGTGCTCTAAATAAATGGCATTATATTAAAAAAAAAAAAGAAACAAAGGAATGGTGTTAAGCGTTACTTGTGTTCTTTCTTTTAACTTAAACTATAAAACCAGTCAATCCTAAAGGAAATCAACCCTGAATATTCATTGGAAGGACTGATGCTGAAGCTGAAGCTCCAATATTTTGGCCACCTGATGCGAAGAGCTGATTCAATGGAAAAGACCCCGGTGCTGGGAAAGAATGAGAGCAGGAAGAGAAGGGGGCATCAGAAGATGAGATGGTTGGATGGCATTATTGACTCAGTGGACATGAGTCTGAGTAAACTCTGGGAAATAGTGAAGGACAGGGAAGCCGGCTGTGCAGCAGTCCATGGAGTTACAAAGAGTCAGACACGACTTGGTGATCGAAGAGCTATAAAATCTCAGAGGACAAGTCTTCTGCTTATTAGTACTTCTTTGCATCAAGCATAGGGTCCTGGTGGATGCAAAATGAATATTCTTTGATTTAATAGGTCATAAGGGATAAACCACGCTGGGTTTAGGAAATGTATACTGGCCGTGCTCAGGGATTTTCCTCTTACCTGTCACACCTTCTCCTCCAGGCATTCAATCATTCCTTCATTCATTCACTCTGCAGTCCCTACTGGGGGCCCTATTCCCTAAAACTATAACTTTCTGGTGCATGACCCAGCTCTGTCACTGATTTTTGTCTCTTAGCTTTGTTGGCTGTGAGTTGAGGAAATCAAGATACATGGTCTAAAATACAAGCCAGAACAGTGGAACAGGTCTGTCTTAGATAATCTTCCCTATAAAAACAAGGGACTTGAATAAAGTAGTAGGTTGTGTCAGATTAGGGAGATTCTTGCATGCCAAGCTCAGAGTAGGTACTCAGAATATTGGTCCAGCACATCCATGGTACCCTGAAGAGGGCAGAACAGGAGAGAGTGGAGGGTGGAGAACGGGAGACTAGTTAGAAAGCTGAAGACGCAATGCCGTGCTGGAGGTGATGAGGTCTGGATTAAGAAAGAGAAGAGACAGGACCACAGGTGGCAAGCCTGCCCTTGGATGGCACCTTTGTTAGGGACTGAGTCAACATCCACTCTGATCCAGATGCCAAGTCCAGGCTCGAAACGTTCATGGCAGCTGAGAGCATGGAAAGCATGACAGAAAGTGGGGATGCCGCAGAAAGCAAAGACAGAAATGTGCGTGCATGCTCAGTCACTTCAGTTCGCTCTTTGTGACTCCATGGACTGTAGCCTGCCAGGCTCCTCCATCTATGGGATTCTCCAGGCAAGAATACTGGAGTGGGTTGCCATTTCCTTCTCCAGGGGATCTTCCCGACCCAGGGATTGAACCCACATCTCTTATGTCTCCTGCACTGGCAGATGAATTCTTGAAAGGACACATCTAAGTGCAATGTGCCAAGTGCTAGCTGCGGTACACATAGGATGATAATGGGGACAGAGGAAGCAATGTTTGAACTGTGAGTTCCTCCTTTCACCTTTCCAGATCCACTCTCCACCTTTCTCCACTTTGCTCTCTGACCTGCCCTCCAGGAGGCTGAACTATATGGACCACAGTGGGCTTCTCGTCCTTGGCATCTGGCTGTACATCAAAGGGCAAGGGGAGAGAGAGGGCAGAGCATTGATCCCCTTCACTTCCAGAAGTTAACCTTGAGTTAGCTTTGTCCCTCGTCTGAGTCACTGCCCCTCCCAAGGTGGTCTGTTCTACAGGATTCACCTTCTGGGTTCTGGTTTACCCTTCTCTCCTCCAAGGCCTGACTTATGACAGCTCTGCAATTACGATCCCCTGTGATTTTCTTATGCCCCAGCTGTAACTCTGTAATTTATTCCTTTATCACAGTTTGATTATATTAATATCTCTTGCTCTTGTTGGGACTCTCACTGATATATGCTGGACCTTTGAAATAAGAATTTGCAATTCTTTTGGACTTTTTCCCTTAGTAAACTATGAGCTCTTCTATGAGAAGTTATGTCTTGTCAAGCTTAGTTCTGTTTCTCCCCACCTGCACTGTTTACCAGGATTTCCATTCACAGTGGTTGCTCATTGTTTGTTAGAAGATGTTAATTTCTCCTCGGTCACAACCATTTCTTTGACCCTAGCTGGTCCTGTTTGGCTCAGTCACAAATATTCCCCTCTGAGTTTATGTCCCTGGCAAGATGACCAAGGCAAGGAGCTAAAGCTTCATTTTCTCTTTCACCTTCTGGCTGTTCTTAATTCACTGTTTCTTAATCAAGAAGCTAAATGTTCCCACTAAAGCCTTTTCCTGCCCGATACCCCAAAGGGTACAGATTTCACTTCAATGTCAGATGCATGTGACCTCAGAAAAGACCCTAAATCTCTGTCATAATTTCCAAGATTGCAAAATCAAGATAAAACTAATACCAACTTTATGAGTGGCTGGAAGAATAAAAACAAATGTGATGTTTCATAGAATTTACTGTCTTTCTCATGAAATATATCAGTGACTTGAAATAACAAGCATTCTCTCCACCCCCGCTCTACTTTCTTTGACTGTTTTCATGAGGTAAATACGGCATTAAAACATAGAGCACAATCATAATAACAGCTGACATTTCCTGAGCACTTACTCCCTGCCAGGAACTATTCTAAGCACTTATATATGTCATTTCATTTAATCTCCACAAGAACCATGTATGATAGTGTCTTCTTTATCTCAATTTTACAGATGAGGAAAAACAAGGCACAAAGAGATGAAGTGACTTGCTCAAGGTCAGGAGCTGGAATTGAAAGCTAGGAAGCTCCATCCAAAGGCAGTATGCTGTTAACCCTTAGCTTACCCAGTCTCACTCATTTACGTTCCCTGTGACATTTGTGAAGACAAATCCTATAGACTGGCCAGCGTTAATGAACTATCATGGGGAAATTATTAAGGGACTGAGAGTAAAGTTTGCGCTTGTGGAAATTCTTGCGATTATACTTCAGCTCAGGCGTTGCACTCCAAAATTCAAATTCAATCCATTGTGTCTGGTTAACTGAACAGCATTCTTAGTATCTCAGTGTTGTCAAGGACACGTGTTCTAGCCAGAGACTCACCTGAACTTAGCGCATGCTCCACCTCTTGCATGATCACCCCAGGGGAGGTGGTGGTGGTCTCCATGTCTATCAGTACACAGGTCACTTTGGGGGGCACAGTTGCTTGAGGCGTGGCCTCCGTGGGCACTGACTCAGCCGAGGCATGTGAAGTGGGTGTGAGAGTAGAGCTGTGCTCCCCCGTGTGGGACTCCGGTATGGTTGGGGCTCCTGTGGGCTCGGTGCTGGTCTCAGCAGAGCTGTGGCTGGTGCTGATGGAGGCAGATGGGACCTCAGGTGGTGAGGTTGATGGGGGTGAGGGCGATGAGGCTGGCGCTTGAGGGGAGGTGAGTGTGGGAGACTCAGCAGGGGGCTGCGATCCTGTAGTGGGCACGCCGGCCTCCGGAGTGTCTGAGCTGTGTTCCTCAGGCGTGGGTGTTAAGTGGGCCCCACCACTTGTTGGTGAAGGGTCTGTGCCCTCCCAGTTGGAGGCAGAGCTGGTGGACTGCTCTTCTCTGGGCTCTGTGGACATGTTCTTTGTGGGTGGAGATGTGGCGACCAGTGTTGGATCTAGGAGGACTGAGCTGTTGGGCGGACCACCGGTAGGGGAGGCAGGAGGACTTTGTGGAGAGCTGGTCCAGGTGGCTGTCGGTGGGGAGGTCTCTGCCAGAAGAGAATCAGTAGAGGGGATGGATGCAGACACACTCTGTAGCCTCAGCCCTGTGGAAGAGCCAGGACAAAAGTGGTTAATCTGTGAAAAAGTGCATGGCAAGGCTGTGTTACAGTATTTTCACAGGGCTTTCTCATTTTACACTGTGCCTCTGTAATTGTGAAGGTGACTTTAAAAATATTTTCATCCCACTAATTGCTCTCTCCTCCCTTGGTGACTATCAGTAGGAACCAGCCTGTAAGCTCAGCAGGAGCAATTAGTGGGTCAGTATGCACAATTTCAGCCAATACATGGCGTGAACTAGCCTTGTCTCTGCTTGCTTAAAGCCATGCCCTTAAATACTGAGACACTCTGCCGAAGTGACTATGAGAATTTGTCTGGACTGTTAAAGGTGTTGTTCTACAAGGCCTGCGGGGATGCCTAGCCTATGTGATGGGTTTGGGGAAGTGCAAAGCTGGTGGAGCTCACTGATTGGCTCTTCCTTGCCATGGGAGCTCACTGATTGGTTGCTCACTGCTTCAGGGTTCTGAGCTCTGCAACCTGGCTGCTGCTGCTGCTTGCTAAGTCACTTCAGTCGTGTCCAACTCTGTGCGATCCCATAGACGGAAGCCCACCCGGCTCCCCCGTCCCTGGGGTTCTCCAGGCAAGAACACTGGAGTGGGTTGCCATTTCCTTCTCCAATGCACGAAAGTGAAAAGTTAAAGTGAAGTCGCTCAGTCGTGTCCGACCCTCAGCCACCCCATGGACTGCAGCCTACCAGGCTTCTCCATACATGGGATTTTCCAGGCAAGAGTACTGGAGTGGGGTGCCATTGCCTTCTCCGTGCAACCTGGCACAGGGATGCAAGGGTTATGGGCTTGCCCACTTGGGCAAATAAAGGTGTGAGCACATTTCCTGTGAAAGAAGAAATGGGGAGGTCCCCGATTAAAAGCTGAGAAGAGGAAGGAATCTGAAGTTTGGAAATATTTTCTGAGTCTAGGACCTGGTTCTCCCAAATTTGAGCCTGGGGCCTTTACCTTCATGTTGTTTTGCCATTTTTTTTCATATTCTGTAAAATTTTGGAATTAGTTTCCTTTCTTCTGTCCTCCCTCCCTCCATTTACCCCATTCAGTTTCATTCATTTACTCAAGTATTTAATAAATGGCTTCTATGTACTTGTACGACGCTAGACACTGAATTTATGATTTCACTTTTTATGTAGCACAATCTCTTGATTGCCCCTCCACACCCTTTACCATTTCCCAACAGGCTTTTCCCCTGGTCATTTCCATCTCAGTGGATGGCAAGGCCTTTCGATCAGTTACTCAGTTAAAAATCCAAATATCATCCTTAATGTGTCTCTTTCCCTCACTGCCCCTCCTCCATCCAACCATCAGCAAATCATGATGACTGCACCTAGAAAACAGATCTGAATCCAGTCACTCCTTGCCACCTCCCTTATCATCTCAACATCACCGGAGGCACCAGTCACTTGTCTAGACAACTGCCACCATCTCTTAATTGGTCTGCTAGCTTCCAGATTTCCTCCTTTCAGCCTAGTTTTCACATAGCAGCCAGTGTAATATTTTAAAGTGATAAATCAAACTGATTTAAACTGATCAAAACCCTTCAAAGGTTATGCTTAGAAGAAAATCCAAAACTATTCCTTTTCATCATTCCATGTTCTCATCATTCTGGTTAATCTCTATTCAAATGTTAATCTCCTCCTTAGACGAATCTTCCCAGACAGTCCTAGCCAGAGTCATTCCTATTTCAGCCCCTTGCTGATTTTTCCCAAGGTTTAAAAAAATTATTTTAGTGTTAAAATATACATTTAATGTTTTAACCATTTTTGAAGTGTATAGTTCATTGGCCCCAAGTATATTTTCATTATTGTTCAACAATCACAATCATCCATCTCCAGAACTTTTTCATCTTCCCAAACTGTACCCATGAAAAAATAACTCTCTATTTTCCCCTTCCTGCAGTCCCTGGAAACCACTATTTTACTTTATATCTCTTGAATTTGACTGCTTTAAGTACTTCATATAAATAGAATCATATAATACTTGTCCTTTTGTTTCTGACTTATTTCACTTACTAGCAAAATATCGTCAAAGTTCATCCGTGTTACAGCATGTGCCAGAATGTCCTTCCTTCTGAAGGCTAAATAATATCCCATTGTATACACCACCTTTTGTTTATTCATTCATCCAGTGATGGCCACTCGGGCTGCCTCCACCTTTTGGTTATTGTGAACAGTGTACACTCATATGTGTACAAATATCTGTTTGGGACCATGCTTTCAATTGTTTGGGTTCTGTGCCCCCAAATGGAATTTTATCTATTAGGTCAGCAGTAAAGAATTCACCTGTCAAACAGGAGACACAGGTTCGATACCGGGGTTGGGAAGATCCTCTGGAGAAGGAAAGGGCAACTCACTCTAATATTCTTGCCTGGCAAATCCTAAGGACAGAGGAGTCTGGTGTGTTACAGTCCATGGAGTTGCAAGAGTTAGACATGACTTAGTGACTAAATCCCCACACATAGTAATTCTATGTTTAATGTTTTGAGGAACCACCACATCTTTTGCCCTTTTTTTGTTTTTCATAAAGTTAATAAAATAAAATCGTTTCTTCCTGAAACTGCATATTATTTATCTGCCTATTATATCTCTCTTCCACCAGAAGGTAAGCTCCACGATGGTGTGGGGACCTGGTCTTACTCACTGTTGTTTCCTCTAGGACTAGAAGAGTGCCTAGGTCAGTGTAATTGCTCAGTAAGTACTTGCGGGAAGGAGAAAGGAAAGAAATAAGGAAGGGAGGGAAGGAGGGAAAAAAGGAGGGAGGGAAAGAAAGAGAGTGTAGAAAGGAGCTAACTTAAGAACTTTATTTTTTAAAATACCCAACATTTCTCTACTGCTTTCTACGCATCACTGGGTATGGCCACATCCACCACGGCTGTGTGGGTCTAGCTGCCTACCTGCTGTTATTTGAAGGTAGGAACCTTGCTGAAAATGTCAGCCTCTGTCCTCTGCCATGCATACATGGATGCCTAGTGTCTTGTTAGTGCGTGCAGGCTCAGTCACTCAGTTGTGTCTGAGTGACTCCTTTGTGACTCCATGGCCTATAGCCTGCCAGGCTTTTCCATCCGTGGAATTTTCCAGGCAAGAATACTGGAGTGGGTTACCATGACCCCTCCAGGGGATCTTCCTCACCCGGGGATTGAACCCTCATCTCTTACATCTCCTGCATTGGCAGGCGGGTTCTTCACCACTACACCCCCTGGGAAGCCTAATGTCTTGTTAGGCCTGCAACTATTTAATTCTCTAAACTCTGAGGTGACTTCCTTGGGGGTAGCATTAGGCAACAGCCAAACATGATCAAGATGCATAAGGAAAAAAACATGGGCTAGATTTTAGCACAGAAGAAGGGAGAAAAGAGGGATGCCGAGGGACGTAGGCATTCAGCTGCGTGACGAGCTCAGTAGCTGATGGAAAGTTGTGCTACAGAATCTAACCCAAAAACACAATTTTCTCAATATTTAAGTGAATTGAACACTTTGATTGTTGTCAAAATAATTTGTTTTATTTTATTTAAAAGGAGTTGGTGAAGACCATAAACTATAGGAGAGTTACTCTTTTAGTAAACAGGGATATAGACCTCCCAAATTAGTCCATGTTACAGTGATGGACTTTTGGCAGCTGTGAAGTCTCAACAATTTCAGAATGAATGCAGGTCATGAGGTCTTTGAAACAGGGACAAAACAATACTTGGGACAAACATTATGAAAACATTGAATCTTCCTATGTGACCTTAGAACTTACTGGCTCTGCATCTTCGTAGCTCCTGTGACTCATTAACGATTCTGAGGCCAAAATAAATGGACAACATTTAACTACTATTTAGTATCATATAATAGATGTGCAGATGGAGGTAGACAGAGACTTTGTCTGGCAGCTAAGTCAGTCTTGAAAATCTGCGATGAATGAGCAATGGCATCTATTATATACAAAGGAGCACAGCTTCATTCAATCATTCAAGCTTTTATTGAGTAGTTTCTATGTCCCTGACCTCGCCCTCAGAGAATTCACTATTTATCAGGACAGAAAGGACACCCAGCTCTGTGTAATATGATATGATCAGCACATCATAGAAGTAAAAGCAAGTTGCAATGGAAGACAGAAGGAAAGATGAATAGATTCCGTATGGGGACCGTGGAATGCAAAAATATAAAGTCATTTTCAAATGACATTTAGAAAAGTCACCGAAGAGATGACTTTTGAGTTGGTTCAGAAAGGATGAGAACACACAAGATGCTGTTAAAGTATATGATGTTCAGGCTGACAGCTGCATTGTCATTTCCAGGGGAGCTAAAAGCTGTGCTATGGCACTCATCATAGTGCTGAAAAGGACATGTTCCAGGAATAAGTGGGGTGGCTGGAGACACCCATTTTCTTGTTTAACCCTGACTAGTATACTTTCATAACTCCTGCCCTTTCTGCTTCCAGAGAGGAATGTGGTGGCTGTTCATTTCCCAAGACTACCTACTTAGCACTTAAAGTATTTTATGGTCTAGTTCAGATGATTCTTACCCCTAACAAACAACAATGCATAGAAGTTGTGGGCCAACACTGGTCATCTTCATGTGAACAAGGCGTTAAAGCCTCTGATTTGCCTAATTTGGTGGTACATTCCATATTACTAGGAGCTTCCCTGGTGGCTCAGAGGTTAAAGCGTCTGCCTCCAATGCGGGAGACTGGGTTCGATCCCTGGGTTGGGAAGATCCCTTGGAGAAGGAAATGGCAATCCACTCCAGTATTCTTGCCTGGAGAATCCCATGGACAGGGAAGCCTAGTAGGTTACAGTCCATGGGGTCGCAAAGAGTCGGACACGACTGAGTGACTTCACCTTCACCTTCACCTTCACCTTCCATAATACTCTGAGTACATGAGGGTGGGTCTTCTTTCAGGTTGAAGATATCCAAAGCTCAGGTGCCATGACTACCCTGGAGAATGTTTGCTGTCCTAGTTGGCTCAGGCTGCCAGAACAAAAATATCATAGACTAAGTGGCTTTAACAATAGCAATTTACTTCTCACAGTTTGGAGGCTGAGAAGCCCGATTAAGGTGTGGGCCAGTTCAGGTTCCAGCAAGAGCGCTGCATCTGAGCTTGTGAGTGGCAACGTTCTAGCTGTGTCTTCACATGGCCCTTCCTCACTCTCTGCTGGGAAGTGTGGAGAAAGCTCTCTGGTGTCTTTTCTTATAAGGACACTAATCCCATGATGAGGGCTCCATCTTCGTCTAATCCTAATTACTTCCCCAAAGCTCCATCTTCAACTGCTATCACACTGGCTTTAACACTGAGAATCACTGAGACAGTCTAAGAAAACAACACTTCTGCTTTCTCATATGTAGGACTTTTGTTTTCACAGGAAGATCAAATTAATTAAGTCAAACAGCTAAGGATGTATCCCAGGATTTCAAAACTATTTTTAGTGCTAAAGAAAAGGTCTAGGTGACACATGATGATGACCCCTCCTTGGATAAATGAGGGAACAGCCAGGGAGAGGAGGTGATGTAATTGACCTTACACATCTAAGAGGAGATGCTGGGCAGGGCTGCCTGAAGAAAATCATGTAGAGACAGGCTCAGAATGAGAGTTCCCCACTGCCACTCTGTGCCTAGTCTCAGAAAGACCCGAAAAAGGCCTGTAGAACTTACTTTAGCAACTATCATTACAGAGCAAGCAAGCAGGAGCCCCTGTTAAAATAAGCCAATAAGTTAAAATAATGTGCCAACAAGGGCCTATTAGCACAGGGATCTATACTCAATATTTTGTAATAATCTATATTTTAGATTAGGAATCTATCTTTTCCTTTAGATAAGGAAAAGAATCTGAAAAAGAATAGATATATGTATAACTGAATCACTTAACTGTATATTTGAAACTACCACGACATTATACATCAACTATACTTCAGAAGAAGTCATTAAAATGGAAAAAAGCAAAAAAAAAACAAAAGCAAACATCCCCTCAAAATAATGTAGTGCCCCATAAATTTTCCCACCCAAAGTAGAGCCACTTTCCTCTGAAGAAAAGAATTAGTTCCAATATTTTCTTGGGAAAATGGCAGAGAAAATAGGATGAAGACACTGCCTCTATTATTCTCTAAATTAGAGGTGACTTTGCCACACACCATGGCCCTGCCCAGGCAGTGACAGGCTGCTCACATGTCTGAAAGGGAGAGACACAAGGAAGGAAATCTCTTATACTTGGCTCAAGTGAGAGATCCAGGGGCACGATGGCTAGACGTATGACTTAATCTGAAATTCTTCCTTGTAAACGTACAAATGGAAGTCCTTCCTAAAGTTTGGTCGGGTTAAAAGTTTTTTGTTGCAAGAATAGCCAGTAGTGCTCGTCTCTCGATTTGTCCCACTCTCTTCTTCCCCTTCCGTGTCCACAGATCAGTTCTCTATGTCTGAGTCTCTATTCTTGTCCTGCAAATAGGTTCGTCAACATCATTTTTCTAGACTCCATACATATGTGTTAATATACGATATTCGTTGTTCTCTTTCTGACTTACTGACAGACCATTGTATAACACAGGGAACTCCGCTTGGTGCTCTGTAATGACCTGGAGGGGTGGGATAGGGGATGGGGTGGGAGGGAGGCTCAAAAGGAGGGGATATATGTATACATATAGCAAATTCAGTTTGTTGTACAACAGAAACTAATACAACATTGTAAAGCAATTATACTCCAATTAAAAAAAATTTAAAAATTTTAAAAAGCAAAAAAAAAAAAAAAAAATTAGCTGACAGATTGTTGCTCAGAAGAAAAGCAGACACTTGTTGTTTCCACTGTATATTGTCCTTTAATGTGTGAAAACAAACAAACAAAAAAACCACGTCTGACTTGAGCTGGGATTTCCTGCGTTGCTAGGAGGAGAGATTGGCGGCTGATGGCTGGGACACGTAGGCAAGTCTCCCGGTACTGAAGGGAATTACAAGATGCTCCAGGGTAGAGTCTGCATTCCGCGCATGCGCTCTTGCCTCCTGCCCGCCTGGGTGTCAAGAACATAGGGCGGCAACATTGGCAGCCGGTGGACAAGGAGTGCCCTTAACTGTCACCTCTTCCTGGGTCTTGTGAGCAGCAAACTCGGCCAGTGCTAAAGTCCCAGGTGGCCCGACTGCCTGTGTTGCTCACCTGTTCTCTACCCCCCACCCTCCTATATCCTGTCCTCTCCTGCCCTTGGCTTGTTAAGTAGCTGAGAAAACATGTGACGAAGCTTTGGCAAATTCGGTGAAATTTGATCAAAATACAGTCAAGCCCTCTCCTGGGCTGCCAAGTCAGCCTGAGGGGTGCCTTTGCCCGCGGTCTCGGGGGATCGTGCCAGGCCTGCCTGGCAGAGGTCCCAGCCCTGCTGAAGGTCTGCTTGCTAAGGAACTGCTAACAGTCAAGGCCAACTGGACTAGGTCACTCCCCTCGCAGGGCTGAGGGGAGGAAAGGAAGCCTGCATAGGAGATAAAACTCCAAGACCCCACTGAGATCTAGAAGGCTCTTTGGGATCCAAGCACAGTCTGCCTCTTCAGCATTGCTCCCCATCAGGCCTGAACACATCAGACTTTTCACTGTACTCTATTCCTTCGGCCCAAACAGCTCTCCCTCTCATGCCTGCCTGAGAATCTCCTGTTCACCCTGCCAGTGCTAGCTTAAGAGCCTTTGCTGATTCTCCTGCTAAATCCAATCCCCATGCCCCCATCTCCGGCCTCAAGCCCTTACGTGCTCAGAGTATCTTGTATTGTAATGTCACAGCACTGAAATTGTCATGTAACTACATACTTGCTTACGGGAAGCTTTGTGACTCCCCTTTAGAATCTAAGATTCACATGGAACAGGGGCTGTAGTGGATTTGCTCCTCACATATCCTTATTATCTGATTCATAATAGGAGTTCAACTATAAACATTTAAATGAATGACAGAATGAGCTGAGGACACTATGAAGGGTACTGTGCTGACCATTTCACATGCATCACCCCATTCAATCATAATATCCATTGTTATCTCGGTTTCACAGATGACAAAACAGAAGATCAGAAAAGTTATGTATCTACCCTAAGGTCACGCAGCTAGAACATGGCATGGCTGGAGCTTGAACCTGAAACTGTCTGGCTCCAGGCTGATCTTATAACCATCCACTGTACTGTACTGGGACATGCAAAGATGTCTTTGAAGCCTGGGCCCCATGTTTGTAAAGGCAAACAAACACCAGTTTTCCTCTATCTCCCCTAATACATTCTCTAGTGTGGGTCACTAGAGAGGGCTTTAAAAAAAAATTACATGACCATGTGACCCTTTTTTCCCCCTTTTATCCTGCGTAGGCTCTCTAATGGCCTCAGGATAAATTGTGAACTCCTTGGCACAGCACATAACACCTTTGATGATCTCCCAACCCCACTCTTGGTGAGCCTTGTGATTGCAGTAATCTGAATCAGTGTGCATTTCTGAAACATTGGCTGTCTTCCTCTTCCCAGCCTTTGAGTTTGCACTTCTTCCCACCGTGGCTTCCCCCGCCCTACCCCAGTCTTGAAAACTCTGGAGCTTTACCTCCTCTATGAAGATTCCCCAACCTGAATGAGCCCTTCTCCTCTGTGTGGCTAATCATAGCACACATTATACTGAGTCGTTTCTCCCAATGCTTGTCTCCCATCAGACTAGGAACCCTAATAACAGGGACCACAGCATGCTGTTCGTGTTCCCGGCAGAGAAAGTGCTCTATAAATATTCAGTAAAACCCTGGATTTTCTACCCTTTGAAAAATGAAAATGTTCTCTGGCTTATCTGTTGGGCCTTGATAGCAGAAATGCATCTTCCTTTTGATTTGCCTTTAAGCTCCATAAAAACTACCAGCTCTCAGGAAATTTTGGATGGCTCTCTAAACATACTTTTTGCTTCCTTGTTTTCACTTTGGAAATAGCAGGGATGTCTTCATTTTGTGCATGATATAGACCAGAGTTACCAGCTTTTGAAATGCTGGCCTGTCAATCAACTGGCCCAAACACACGTGGGCCTCACCATCCTGGCACTGAATGGACTAAAGTTTAGCAAGTGTTTTGAGTGAGAAAGAGTACAAAAGAATCTTAAAACAATATGTATAGTTTAATATATAAGCTAGGCCTTAATGGTGCTTAGGTTGAGCAAAGCTATTGTTTGGATTCCTCACACTGACAAAAATTCCCCATGGTGTGTTTGGTTGGGTTGGTAAGGGTACCCAACACTCCAGAAGGTTAATCTAACATCTGCAAAACCATTACTAATCCGTCTGGTCCAACCATATGGTATCTGAGAGCTCTCATATGTCTAGATAAAATGTATATGCCCCAAAGCCATCAAACTGTGTTAAAGAAGACGCTTGTTTGAAGGAGAAGCGCCACATCCTCCTGAGAGTTTCAGTGGTGGAAATGAGATCCAGTTCTAGTCCCAAAAGAGGAAGAGCCCTTCTGTTTTCCAGCCACTGAATCGGAACCCGCAGACATGGAGTATGACTCAGCTTCTCTGTCTGGACTCTTGTTATCACCAAGCTCCATGTGGGGGCTGTGCATGCTAATTGACAGAATAACATTTGTGAAGAAAGTTGTGCTTTCTGGGGAAGAAAAAAAATATAGTACATCATTTTTAAAAAATTTTCTTCTCACCGGAAGCAGCAGCTATCTTTGTCAGTCAAATGCTCCCCCAAAGTCATTACCTTTAAGTTGGGGGTAGACTGTGGTGGTCGGCCTCAGGAGGAGGCGGTGCTGAGCACAGATGCCAAGAGACACCCAAAATTCTGGACTAGCCATATTGGGGTGTCTCAGGGTGGTGAGCTGGAGAGAGAGAGATGATGTAGGGAGGGCAAGTGCCTTGTCTTCAGCTGCTTTGTGGTTAAGGTGGGTATGGGGTGGGTAGCGGGATGGGAGAGGAAAGTGACTTGATGCCTCCTTCAGGTCACGGGGGATCTTCTGAACAACAGCGTTGCCTTCTGCAGTGGGCCTATTTCCAACACGTGTGGAGCCCAGGGTAAGAGTGCACACAGAGGCCCACACAGAGAATGTGTCCCTGTTACAGACTGAGCTTCACCCGGACCCTGCAGCCTTCTGCGGGGTATCCCTCTGGTGACCGGACACTAGGGGGACCAAGATGTGCTGGGGCAGCGCCGGCCGAAGCTGGACCTGGGTTCAACTGAACCAAGGATGGAGACTGACCCGGACTCGTTTCTCAGGCAGCCTTGGTGGGCAGGCTTTGTTCCTCCAGGCCTTGGTTTTCTGAAGGGATTTTCAGGCATTCTTAAGGCAGGGGGGAGGAAGGGAGTGTGCAGGGAGCATCTTGAGTGATCCGTGGTGATTGGCTTTAAACAAAGACAGCCCCTCCTCTGGTGACCCATAGCGGAGGCTGTGAGTCTCTCCTCCCCACGCCCACTGCGAGCCACACCCTGTGATCCAGGGGCCCAATCCAGCTCCCCATCACTCTCCTGTTTGCTCAGCAGGTTCCTGAAATTTCCAAAAAAATTTCTCCTGTGAAATTGAAAAGGAAAAAAAAAAGTCTTTGTGTTCAGGTGTCACAAAATGCGGTGGTTTCTTGTCTGGTCAAAGTCACACCCTTTCATTTGCCTTCCCCTACCCACCTCTGCCCCCAGGTCCAAATCACAATCAAGACATTTCTCATACTCTGCAGCCACTAGGAAGTATCAGAACTTAAGAAAGTCTGTAGTATCGGTCTGCTTTGATTCTGAACCGTTTCCTTCAGAGGACCGTTGGGAAGCTAGGAATTACTCAAAAGAGCTGGGGCCACCCTGGCACTTTCACAGCCTAAATGTCCTTGACCACTTCTCCCCACCACTTTGTCTCCAGCTCAGTAGGTGCCCCATCCATGCCTTCTTGGAAATCTGCCCTTGACAGGACAGTCCTGGTTGGTGGGAGGGATTCCAAGTTGACCCATACAGGCATTCTGACTGGCGAATCTGTAGGCAACCTGACTACTCACAGGGAAATACCCGTGAAATGCATTCCCATTTGTCTCACCACCAAAGCTGACCACTGATCACCTAGGAGTCAGGCAAGAGGGCAGGGATGGCTCTAGTTGCAGATGCATCTCCCAGACTCAGAGCCATATGACTCAGAGCAAGTTTCCTGGGCTGTGGGAGAGGGTGGTGGGAGCCTTCTCAGAGAAGACGAATGACCCATGATATTGGTGGGCCTCCTTTCTCTTCCTGCCAACATTTTTCTTCTAAGGGTTTTCAGCAAAGATGCCAGTCAGCACAAACGGTTATGATTCCTAGTTTCTTTAAAAAAAAAAAATTCATGTCCTTTAAAAATATTGAATAGAAATATAACGTATGTATAATAAAATGCATACATCTTAAGTGCATAATCAGTGAATTTTTACACACACACATATATATACCTGCATAAGCACCACTGAGATCAAGATACAGAAACTTTCCAGCACCTGGAAAGTTCCCTCATACTTTCTCACAGACATAATCCTCTGAAGAAAACTTGTTCTGACTTTCATCACTAGAGATTAGCTTTCCCTGTTTTTGAACTTCACATCAATGGAGGCATGCGGTGTGTCCTCTTTCCTGTCTGGATTCTTTCACTCACCATGAGACTCTCTGATGTTGCTGTGTTTTAACAACTAATCATTTCTCATTGCTAATAGCATTCAATCTCATGAATATACCACAATTTATTACCAAATTTATAGTGACTCAGTGGTAATGAACCTGCCTGCCAATGCAGGAGATTCAGGTTTGATCCCTGGATCAGGAAGATCCCCTGCAGAAGGGAATGGCTATACACTCCAGGATTCTTGCCTGGAAAATTCCATGGACAGAGAAGCCTGGCAGTCTACAGTGACTGAGCAACTCAGCACAGTCCAACACAGCACAGCAGCACCACGATTTATTAATCCATTTTACCAATGGTGCACAGGTGGGCTATTTCCAGTTTAGGGTTATTATAAATGAAGATGCTTGCTTCACAGCTTCTTAGTTAACATTTCTCTAATGCGTATTAAAAGGCATTAATATTGTAATACTTTTAATACCTATAATACTTTTCAAGTATTAAGTCACTTAATCCTTGCAATAAACCTAGGATAATTATTATTACCCACCTTTGACAAGTGAGAAAACTGAGGCAGAAGGAGGTTAAATAACTTCCCAGTATATAGAACTGGAAAGTAGAACTGGGATTCAAACCCTAGAAGGTAGTCTAACTCAATAACCTGTCTTCTTAACCATCTAGCTAATATTAACTGCTGCTGCTGCTGCTGCTAAGTCGCTTCAGTCATGTCTGACTCTGTGTGACCCCACAGATGGCAGCCCACCAGGGTCCCCTGTCCCTGGGATTCTCCAGGCAAGAACACTGGAGTGGGTTGCCATTTCCTTCTCCAATATTAGCTAGACCACTTATACTTTCTGCATGACCTTGGGCAAGCCTGTTAATTATTATCTCCTCATTTGCCAACTTGGGATAATAACAGTACCTCCATTCACAGAGTTATTGTAATATAAGGGCTTCCCTGGTGGCTCAGATGGTAAAGAAATTGACTGCAATGCAGGAGACCAGGGTTCAATCCCTGGGTCGGGAAGATTCCCTGGAGAAGGGGGATCACCTCGTTTGCCAACTTAGGATAATACCAGTACTTCCATTCACAGAGTTATTGTGAGGGTTAAATAAATAATCTATATAAGGCAGCCACTGTTGATTAACTAACCCAATAGTCATTCCCAATCCCCTTCTGCTAGCCTCCCTACTGAAACTATAAAAGCGAAATGCTCCCTTCCTAGCCTTCCTTGTACCCAGAAATGTCTATGTGCCCCAGTTCCACAGAATGAGGTTGATAAGATATAGGCTAAGGGGCTTCTGGAGAAATTTCACTTCCTCATAAAAAGAATATGTAAGAAAGAGAAATTCTCTTGGTGTCTACTTGTCCCTCCCACTTCTTCCCTTTAATGTAGATGTGATGTCTGGCACAGTGGCAACTATCCTGTGAAGCCAAGGATGAAAGTCAACCCACTGGGGAAGATGGAAGTGAAAGAGAGAAAGAATCTTTTTCCTTGATGATACTATTGATCTTGCCATGACAAGACTAGAATGTCAAACTTCAGACTTCCTATTAAATAAACAACACGTGCCTTTGGGGATTAAGGTATTGTGTAGATTTTCCATTATTAGCAGTATAGATGACAGACCCTGTAAAATGCTTATCACAATGCCAGGCACAAAGTAAGAGCTCAATAAATACTAGGCTATTATGTGGGTCTGTTTAATTGGAACCTGGGTCCAAATGCCTTTGCCTTCTTTAATCTGCTAATGATTTTCAATAGGCATCCTTAAAGAGACACTATTCCTCCTCCTGGCATCAGCTATAAGCTGCAGGAATGGAGCACCCCTGACATTCTTCAACAGAGCAATGAGCAACTGGACCTGTCAGCGTTCCCAGAGGTATTCTCTAGGCTAATGCCTATGAAAGCTGAGCTGCCTCAAAAACTCACAGAACGCATCAGAAAAAAAAAAAAAAAAGCTAATAGTGATTTAGCTATGATTTAGCTAAAGAAACAGTTCAGAAAGTTTGTGGGACAATTGTCAGCATCCCTTTTTTTTTTTCAAATGGGAGGATAATTAGTTTATAATGTTGTGTTAGTTTCTGTTGTACAACAACATGTTATCAGCTATATTCTTGAGCCTCCCTCCCAGTCTCCTCATCCTTCCCCTCTAGGTCATCACAGAGCCCTGGGCTGAGCACCCTGTGCTATATAGCAGCTTCCCACTAGCTGTCTGTTTTACACATGGCCACTTTCTCAAATGGTCCCACCCTCTCCTTCCCCCGCTGTGTCCGTACGTCTGTTCTCTATGTCTGGGTCTCTGTTCCTGCCCTGCAAACAGGTTCATCAGTACATTTTTCTAGATTCCATATATGTGGTTAATATGTGATTTTTGTTTTTCTTTTTCTGACTTACTTCACTCTGTATGACTGACTCTAGGTTCATCCGCCTCCCTGCAGGTGACCCCAGTTCATTCTTTTTTACGGCCAAGTAATATTCCGTGGTGTGTATGTACCACCACTTCTTTATCCATTAATTGGTTGATGGACATCTCGGTCGCTTCCATGACCTGGCAATTGTAAACAGTGCTTCAATGAACATTGGGTACATGTGTCTTTTCGAATTATGGTTTTCTCAAGTATATGCCCAGTAGCGGGATTGCTGGATCATATGGTAGTTTTATTCCTGGTTTCTGAAGGAATCTCCATACTATTCTCCATAGTGGCTGTATCAATTTACATTCCCACCAACAGTGCAAGAACACAGTCTTGATAAGAATACGCTTGTGACTAGGAGACTGCAGCAGGCTGAGGAAGTAGAACAAAGACCCCTCAACAACAATCAGGGACCTCGGACTTGTTACTGTTACACGCGCTGGCCCACGTTGGTCAGGGCCATGAGCTGTAAGTTAGACACGCTCAGCAGAATGGCAGCCTACTCTTGATTTTAAATTTTCAGCATCACTTAGCAATTTATCTTTTAAAAATTCAGTTAGACTTTTGTGTGTCTAGGTCCAATTCAACAAATAAGTATTGAGTGCCTGCTCTGACCAAGGCACCCAGGTATCTAGGCTATATGGATGAAGCAAACAGGAAGAGAGAGAAATTTATTTTATATTTTATATAGGCTTTCTTTTGACAGCTGCAATTTGACTCTATTTGCCCCTCATGCATGTTAATGCTTGTGGGCCTGCCTTTATGTTTGTGTGTCTGTGGTGTGTGTGGTGTGTGTGTGTGTGGTGTGTGTGTGTGTGGTGTGTATGTGTGGTGTGTGTGTGTGGTGTGTATGTGTGTGGGGTGTGTGTGTGTGTGGGGTGTGTGTGTGTGTGTGGTGTGTGTGGTGTGTGTGTATGTGTGGTGTGTGTGTGTGTGTTTTGTGTGGTGTGTGTGTGTGCGTGTATGCTCAGTCCTGTCTGACTCTTTGCAACCCCACGGACTGTACCCACCAGCCTCTTCTGTCCATGGGATTTTGCAGGCAAGAATACTGGAGTTGGTTGCTATTCTTCTCCAAGAGATTTTCCTGACCCAGGAATCAAACTCCAGTCTCCTGCACTGCAGGCAGATTCTTTGCTGTCTGAGCCACTCCTATTCATTAATTATCATTTCTAGCCTTTAATCCTGTTTCTGCCTTTCAAGCTATCTCCTAAATGGCAAAAACTACACTAAAACTGCAAGCTTAAAAACTTATGGCATCAGAGCAGATTTCCTAGAGTCTAAGGATCTCTGTCCTCTATAGACATGGAAATGAGAATGAAGCTGCTCCTCACTCAAGTCAAGTTCTAGGCTGGATGTGCAGAGGTAGAATCTGCAGCCCTGAAGTCGACCTGGTTTCATGGGAGTCGAGGCCATCATTCCTTGGATGCACAGTTCTCCTCTTTGAGAACCACTTTCCTATTGTGGCATTATTAACCCATTTCCCCATAAGGGACCCTCAATGCTGTGCTTAGCCTCTCTGCTGAGAGAGCTCATTTTCAGAACTAGGCCTGGATGGAATATGACAATTGTGGATGGAACCATGTGCAGCAAGGCCCTACTCATCACCAGAGACTCCAGGAGTGGATCTGGTGTTTTACTGTCTCCTGGAATGTGGCCCAAACTCTGATATGCACTCAAAGATAGATGGACCATCTCCGGGGATTGGGAACTGGGTGCCCCTTTGCTCCCAAATAAAGAGAAGGGGCCGGAAGAACAGGAATCTGTCATTAGGAAGTTCCAGGTACGTGTGCAAGCTAAGAGCTCACACGATGATATGAAAAGCACAAGCTAAGGGTGGACACAACCTTGTTTCTGGTTGTGTGTGACGAGGGTAATCTATTCACTCTGCAGGGGTGAATCTTCTCTGCAGAAATATGCCTCCTAATGAACAAAATCCACTGAAATTGATATGAGGAACCATGCTTTATGTAAGAGATGTTGTGGGTAATGAATTTTAATCAAGTACATTAAGCAATGAGGGGAACAGGCTGTTTGAAGGAATTCCGTGGTGAATCCTTATTTAATGCAATTAATTACCACCTAATTTGTCACCTGTGTAAAGCATGCTGACTTTAATTTGCCTAAAAGTCCAGATCTTCTCATGCTCTTGTTCCCTAAGATATTCATGACTCCAGAAGGCAGCAGGTTACTCTCCTTACAGAATTCGAACCTCAGCTGAAAATAACATAAATCACTACTCGAGTACACACAGCCACATAAACATCATTTTCAGAGTTGGTTTCATTTGTTAACCAATGTCCAATTGCTGTTACCCTCAGTATCTCTTAAACGCCTGCAGGATCACATTCTCTGCTAGGAAAAGCATCAGCAATGCCAACTGGAGAGGCACCACTGGCACCATTACTGAAGTACAGCATCTTCTGATGAAAGTCTTCGGGATCCATTAAAAGGCTACTCGACAGCCACTGCTGATAGATGCAATTAAACATGTTAGTCTGGAAGGACAGACTCTGGCTTCATAAGCTAACTTGGGTGAACTGAGCAAGATGGATAAAAATTTGCTCTGCTGATAGCTCAACGTGAAGAATGATCTTGCTTTGGGTATACTTATTTAGAATACATTTATAAGTGTTGCTGCTTGGAAGAGAATTATTCAAAAACTAACACTGCCTATCCTGTACCTCATGAAACACTTCTTTCATCTATTCCTGGGTTCCCTCTGGCGATGCTGGGGTTAGAAAGGGTCCCTCTATATGCACACAGGCTGAACTGGAGGCAGAGGCAGTTCTACCTCATGGCTTTATTTCAACAGTAATTCCCAGGTATAAATAACCAGGCTGGCATTCTTCCCTGTGTTCCAGTCCTCTAATTCCAGCCTTTTGAGTTTTGCCCTCAAAGTCAGTAAGTGTATCAACTGTGTTTCCTTCCCCATCCAACCAGCTCCTCTGGGTTTATTTTTGTCATCATCCTTCCCCTTATCTGAGCTTCCCTTGTGGCTCAGCTGGTAAAGAATCTGTCTGCAATGCGGGGGACCTGGGTTCGATCCCTGAGTTGGGAAGATTCCCTGGAGAAGGGAAAGGCTACCCACTCCAGTATTCTGGCCTGGAGAATTCCACGGACTGTAGAGGCACGGGCTTGCAAAGAGTTGGACACGACTGAGCGACTTTCAGTTTCACTTTCCCCTTATCCAAGTTATTTTTATTTCTTTCTTTACAACACTATTTACGATAGCCAGGACATGAAAGCAGCCTAAATATTCTTCAACAGGATATTGAATAGATAAAGAAGATGTGATGCATATACACAATGGACTATTACCCAGCCACAAAGAAGGAATGAAACTGGGTCATTTGTAGTGATGTGGATGAACCTAGAGTCTGCCATACAGAGTGAAGTAAGTCAGAAAGAGAAAAACAAATATCATATATAAACCATATGTATGGAATCTAGGAAGGCTGTACTGATGAACCTATTTGCAGGGCGGGAACAGAGACACAAACATAGAGAACAGGCAAGTGGACTTTTGAGGAGGGTAAGGAGAGATAGGACAAAATGAGAGAGCAGCCCTGACAGATATACATTAGTGTGCGTAAAATGGATAACTAGTGGGAAGCTGCTGTATAGCACTGGGAGCTCAGCTCGATGTTCTGTGATGACCTAGAGGGGTGGGAGGGAGGTCTAAGAGGGAAGGGATATAGGTATACATATAGCTGATTCACATTATTGTACAGCAAAAATTAACACAAAATTGTAAAGCAATTATATTCCTATAAAATAAATTAGAATTGCATATATTTAAGGTATGGAACATGATGATTAGATAGACATACACAATGACATGATTACTATGGTCAGGCAAACTAACATATCATCTTCTCATATAGTTACCATATTTGGTGTGGGATGAGAACACCTGAAGTCTACACTCTTAGCAAATTTCCAGAATTCAATACAGTGTTATTAACTATAGTTGTCATGCTGAACATGAGCTGTTTAGACTTATTCATCCTATAGAACTGGATCCTCCAGAACTTTGTACCTGTTGATCAGTGTCTTTCCGTTGCCCCTACTTCCCCACCTCTGGTAACCACCAGAGTGGTGGTAATCACGCTGTTCTCTACTATTGCTTTTTTAGATTCCACATATAATTGAGCTTCAGTTCAGTTCAGTTCAGTTGCTCAGTCGTGTCCGACTCTTTGCGACCCTATGAATCGCAGCACGCCAGGCCTCCCTGTCCATCACCATCTCCCGGAGTTCACTCAGACTCACATCCATCGAGTCGGTGATGCCATCCAGCCATCTCATCCTCTGTCGTCCCCTTTTCCTCCTGCCCCCAATCCCTCCCAGCATCAGAGTCTTTTCCAATGAGTCAGCTCTTCGCATGAAGTGGCCAAAGTACTGGAGTTTCAGCTTTAGCACCAGTCCTTCCAGAGAAATCCCAGGGCTAATCTCCTTTAGGATGGACTGGTTGGATCTCCTTGCAGTCCAAGGGACTCTCAAGAGTCTTCTCTAACACCATAGTTTAAAAGCACCAATTCTTCGGCGCTCAGCTTTCTTCACAGTCCAACTCTCACATCCATACATGACCACAGGAAAAACCATAGCCTTGACTAGACGGACCTTTGTTGGAAAAGTAATGTCTCTGCTTTTGAATATACTATCTAGGTTGGTCATAATTTTCCTTCCAAAGAGTAAGTGTCTTTTAATTTCATGGCTGCAGTCACCATCTGCAGTGATTTTGGAGCCCCCCAAAATAAAATCTGACACTGTTTCCACTGTTTCTCCATCTATTTCCCATGAAGGGATGGGACCAGATGCCATGATCTTCGTTTTCTGAATGTTGAGCTTTAAACCAACTTTTTCACTCTCCTCTTTCAGTTTTCTCAAGAGGCTTTTTAGTTCCTCTTCACTTTCTGCCATAAGGGTGGTGTCATCTGGATATCTGAGGTTATTGATATTTCTCCTGGCAATCTTGATCCCACCTTGTGCTTCTTCCAGCCCAGCATTTTGCATGATATACTCTGCATATAAGTTAAATAAGCAGGGTGACAATATACAGCCTTGATGTACTCCTTTTCCTATTTGGAACAAGTTTTTTGTTCCATGTCCAGTTCTAACTGTTGCTTCCTGACCTAATGCCGTTTTTTTTTTTTTTTTTTTTTAATGTCTGGCTTATTTAACTTAGCATATGTCCTTTAGGTTCATCCACGTTGGGGCAAATGGCATCTTTTTAATCCATTCATCCAAAGTCACAGCTCACATGAAGCAAACTTAGTGTTTTGGTCCAGATATGTCTTTGGAGAAGGAAATGGCAACCCACTCCAGTGTTCTTGCCTGGGAGAATCCCAGGGACTGGGGAGCCTGGTGGGCTGTCATCTCTGGGGTCGCACAGAGACGGACATGACTAAAGCAACTTAGCAGCAGCAGCAGCAGCAGCAGCATGTCTTTCTAGGAATCCTTTGGGTCTTTTTGTAAGAAGGATCTTATCCCTGTAAATACGGAGGCTACTAAAGGAAGCACTTTGTTTGCATTGTGGTGAAACATTAAGCTACACAATAACACACATAGAGAGAGAGACACACACACCCTTCTAAATGATCCATTGGAAAGGAAGAATTTTTTCTGCCTAGCCAAACATACAAATTCCTCCTGTCTCTAGCCAGAAGAAAATGAGTGGGTCATTTCTTAGTCTGTAGGACAGATGTCTTCACGTCCTTTGGCAGGGGCTATCTGCCAGCCAGACTATGAGGTCTGTCTCTCTATCTGAGGCTGCTTTTAGCAGACAGATTCACATCTCATCCTAAGAGCATTTATCAACTGTTTGATCTCTGAGGGCTAGAGCACAAGCACTTCTCCTTGGTAAGGCTACGGGGCTATAATTGCATTCACAAGTCTTCATCTAGAAAAAAATCTACTTTTTACTAAGTTCTTATCAAATAATAATATATGGAAAAGCCAAAATTATCCTTCACAGGCTCAGGAATAGCATTTTCATTCACTGTGTAATTGAATCCAGAGCATTTCAGCTTTGGCTTCTCCTCTCTGAAATCCTCCCTTTCATTCACAACCTAAGCAAACAACAGCAGAATAGAAAAAGATACAAGCAAGCTTTCTGAATCATATAGAGAAGATTAATTTTCCTTCCTATGGACGATTGTATACACAACCTAAAGAGGAATATACCAGGCATTAATTTTGATTTATGTTTCACTGTAAGAAAGCCATAGTCAGTCTAGGTAAATACTACTGAGCAAAGAAAGGAAAGTAAAATTATCTTTTAAAAAGAATAGAATTAGCAAGTCTGAATCTTCAGCCTCACAGATGAGCCCTGATTCTATCATTTCAGCTGCACACAGGTCATTTCTTTTTGGATAACATCTTCTCACCAAATTCAACAAGTCCCTATCTAAACTGAGCAATTCCAAAATAATTCTCTTAAATGCCTGCTTGATGCTGCCAATGGCGCCAGTTAGGTATGATGGTTTAGAAGGCAGTTTGATGTAGTAGGTACAGGGAACAGAATGGTGGTTACCAGAGGTAAAGGAGTGGGGATGGGTGGCTGGATGGAATGGGTAAAGGGGATCAACTGTGTAGTGAGAGATGGAAACTAAATTTCTGGCAGTGAGCATGTTGTAGGGTATATGGAAGTAGAAGTGTGATGTTGTACACGTGAAACTTGTGTAATGCTATAAATCAATGTTACCTCAAAAAATAAATTAAAAAAGTTTGCTTTCTTATTTTTATTTTTCATATCCTATCAAACTCAGTCCTTATTTATCCTTCAATTTAAAAAGTTATCTAGAGTCTGTTATATATTTGATAGGACTTCCCTGTAGCTCAAGTGGTAAAGAATTTGCCTGCGATGCAGGAGACCAGGGTTCAATCCCTTGGTTGGGAAGATCCTCTAGAGAAGGGAATGGCAATCCACTCCATTATTCTTGCCTGGAGAATGCCATGGACAAAGAAGCCTGGCTCCAGTGTTTGTGACTAGAGAATTCCATGGACAGAGAGGCTGATGGGCTACAGTTCATGGGGTCGCAAACAGTCGGACACAACTGAGTGACTAATACAACTGAGTGACTAACTCCCCCCACACATGTATTTGATACCATGCTAAGTGTTGGGGAGAAAAGGATGAACAAGGTCACTGACCTCACAGAACTTAACATTCAGTAGAGTGAGCCAGTAACTAAGCATGATGTTAAAGTGCTGTCTAATGAGTGATGGTGCAGGGCACTGTCCAGACACATCAGAGGAGGCCGGAGGCACACTTGGGTCAGGAGCACTTCTGGGGCAAGTGACCTCTCAGATTGGATGTGAGGGGTGAGTAGGGAAAGGATAGGGAACATTTTAAAGGGCAAGAACATCATCCACAGTATCCCAGAATGAGAGAGCACGGTCTTATGTCTGGAACCTAGAAGGCAAAATGACCTGGGGCCGAATCCTGTAGGCCTTATAAGACACATAAGACTTCCAGACTTCATCCCAATGATTTTGAACAGAAGAGTGACACAATCAACTTTAGGCTTTTGGTAGATTGCCCTGGTGAAGGTAGAGAATTGACTGGAGGCTGGCAAGTGTGGAGCCAGGAAAAGCAGCAGAAGCTGTTTCATGGAGATAGAGAGAAGGCAGGGACTCCGGTTCTGTGTTGGACTGGGCTTGACTGTCACTCTCGGTACCATCATAGGACCTGTGCAGAGTCAGTGCTTGAGAAACAGCAGAGCATACACAGAAATCTGGAGACCACTCTGTTCAGGCCCTAACTCTGCTCCTCATTAGCTTTGTGACAATGGGTAAGTTATTTGACCTCTTGGGGCCTGAAATGTAAAATAGGGATAATATTCTTATATATTCCACAGCAAATAAACATTAAATGCATACACGTTAATACACGTAAGGATTTAGAATGGTGCTGGGAACATATGAAGCACTCAACAACGTTAATTATTATTATTATTATTGTTAACGTGTTTGGTACTGTATTGTCATTTCCTTTGTTTGCAGTGTCATCAGACTTTACCAAGTCTACTCCAAAACGGCTCTAAAATAGCCTTCCCATCCTGTTCTTCCTTACCTAATTCTACTCTGTACATGACTTTTAGGTTAATCTTTAAGACATTTTTCACCATGTCACCCCCCATTTCCAGATTTTATAAACCTCCCTGCTGCTGCTGCTAAGTCGCTTCAGTCGTGTCTGACTCTGCGTGACCCCACAGATGGCAGCCCACCAGGCTCCTCTGTCCCTGGGATTCTCCACTCAAGAATACTGGACTGGGTTGCCATTTCTTTCTCCATTGCATGAAAGTGAAAAGTGAAAGTGAAGTTGCTCAGTTGTGCCTGACTCTTAGCGACCCCATGGACTGCAGCCTACCAGGCTTCTCCGTCCATGGGATTTTCCAGGCAAGAGTACTGCCAAATCCTTAATCTCACGATTAAACCTGTTTCTTAACTTGATTTTACTTATTCTTTTCTAACCTTATTTCCCAGTTTAGTAATACTCCTGTGTGTGCCCTTTTGGTTTACAGGGATCTAAATTTGCAAGAGATTTCATGTAAACTCTGCTTTGGCTTGTGATGATGTATTTATTCACATTTAAGAGAACTACTTTGGATAGTATGCCCAAGTAGCTGAACACCAGGAAACAAGAGACCCTATGAAGTCATCTCCACAATGGTGAAGTATTCCCAGTATTTTTGGTTTGCAATCTATAGTAGTGACAATCTTATACACCATTTGCATCGTTTTTGCTGATTTATTTTGTCTTTTGTGGGCCAAAAAAGGATAGTAAAGGTTTAAGTGTATGGTATGGAATAGTGTGGATCACAATAAACTGTGGAAAATTCTGAAAGAGATGGGAATACCAGACCACTTGACCTGCCTCTTGAGAAATCTGTATGCAGGTCAGGAAGCAACAGTTAGAACTGGACATGGAACAACAGACTGGCTCCAAATAGGAAAAGGAGTACGTCAAGGCTATATATTGTCACCCTGCTTATTTAACTTATATGCAGAGTACATCATGCAAAATGCTGGGCTGGAAGAAGCACAAGCTGGGATCAAGATTTCTGGGAGAAATATCAATAACCTCAGATATGCAGATGACACCACCCTTATGGCAGAAAGTGAAGAAGAACTAAAAAGCCTCTTGAGAAAAGTGAAAGAGGAGAGTGAAAAAGTTGGTTTAAAGCTCAACATTCAGCAAATGAAGATCATGACATCTGGTCCCATCCATTCATGGGAAATAGATGGGAAAACAGTGGAAACAGTGTCAGACTTTATTTTTGGGGGCTCCAAAATCACTGCAGATGGTGATTGCAGCCATGAAATTAAAAGACACTTACTCCTTGGAAGGAAAGTTATGACCAACTTAGATAGCATTTTCAAAAGCAGAGACATTACTTTTCCAACAAAGGTCCATCTAGTCAAGGCTATGGTTTTTCCAGTGGTCATATATGGATGTGAGAGTTGGACTGTGAAGAAAGCTGAGCACCGAAGAATTGGTGCTTTTAAACTATGGTGTTGGAGAAGATTCTTGAGAGTCCCTTGGACTGCAAGGAGATCCAACCAGTCCATTCTGAAGGAGATCAGCCCTGGGATTTCTCTGGAAGGACTGATGCTAAAGCTGAAACTCCAGTACTTTGGCCACCTCATGCGAAGAGCTGACTCATTGGAAAAGACTCTGATGTTGGGAGGGATTAGGGGCAGGAAGAAAAGGGGATGACAGAGGATGAGATGGCTGGATGGCATCACCAACTCGATGGACATGAGTTTGCGTGAACTCTGAGAGATGGTGATGGACAGGGAGGCTTGGTGTGCTGCGATTCATGGGGTCGCGAAGAGTTGGACACAATTGAGTGACTGAACTGAACTTAACTGAATAAAGGCATTCCGTCTTTATTCAGACTTAGTAAAGGGAACTTGCCTTGGGAGGCCATGCCATGACAAGTAATGTCATCTACTGAAGTGAGAATGTTCATTTTAAGGGGATTTGGTGTTGTTTTAATATAAGTGGCTGCATTTCAGGGCTCAGGAAGTATCAATAGCGCTTGAAATTAGCAGTAATTATTTTTTAGATTTTATAGGAATATGCCGTATGAACATTTTCCAGAAGAAATTACCCTGGAAAGATGGAAGAAGACTGTTTTCTTCAAAAGGCATACTCTGCTTAATGTCGGGCATTGACTTCTTCCCCTCCACACAAGTTACCAGTTGCTGCTTCCTGGCCCTGCTGGTTCTCTGTCCTCTGCCTCAGCTCCTCCTTATCTTTGTTTTACCATTTTACCAAAGCCCGACGCACTAGGTCCTCTGTTCTCTGTGAATTCTCTTGGAATAAAGACAGTTCTCACTGAGGTTTCTCTTCCCTAAGCTTCTATTGTCTGTTTGTATACTTTTATTTATATATTCCTCTAGTATAGAAATAATGTATAATGAATGTACCATAAATAGCTTATATTTAGAGTATACAAAACTGATGAGATCTGACGTATGTATGTCTATGAAACCATCACTACAAATCAAGATAAGGAACACACCCATCACCCCACAAGGTTGCCTCATACCCTCCTGTAAGCACACCCTTCTTCATACCCAGCCCTGACCCCAGTCCACCAAAAATATAAAATTGCCATACATTTAATTTTTAAAAAATTTGTAATAAAATCACATTCCATTATTGCTATTCTTGCCTTAAACACTCAATTATCTTGTAAAGATATGTAAAAAACAATAAGGGGAAAAGTACTTTATATTTATCCCCATATATAGTCCATTTCCTCTCTCCTGGTATATCAGCTACAGATCACTGCTTAACAAACCACTTCCAAACCAAGCAGCTTAAAAAAAACATGCATTATTTTCTGTGGGTCAGAAATTAGGGTGCAGCTTAGCTAGGTGCTCTGGGCTGGGGTCTCTCACAAAGCTACAAGCAGGATGTCCAGGTCATCAGTCAAAAAAAGGCTCAATTGGGGAGGGTCTCCTCCATTCAGGCATGTGGTGGTTGGCATGATTCTGGTGAACTTTTGGACTGAAGACCTCAATTTCTTCATGGCTGTTGGCCAGAGGCTGTCTTCAGTTGTTCACCACATGGGTTTCTCTATAGTGTAGCAGACACCATAAGAGACTGTATCATCTGGTGAGCCAGAAGAAATAGAGGAAGGGTGTGAGGAAGGTGGAAATCACAGTCGTTTACATTCCATACCTTGGAAGTGGTGTCTCAGCACTCTTGTTGCAATGCATTCATTAGAAGCAAGTCTCCAGGTCCATCTCATGCACAGGAAAGAGAGATTATACCAGAAAGTGGGGATCACTAGGAACTGACTAGTGATCACGTGAATTTCCCTTTCAAGTTTCAACAGCTCTTCACCGTCTACAAAGCCAGGCCCAAATGAATCCTCCAACACTAAAGGCCCTTTCCTCAGTGATTTTGGCTTATATTACCTTTGTAAGCTTGGCCATTGTACGCCTTCCCACTGCTGTCAACTCCAGTCCAATTGGACTTGTAACTTCTCTTGAAATCCTCTCAGGCCCACCGATGCCTGTTTAAATCCATGAATGTAAACGTCAAGGTTCAGCACACATGCCAACTCCTTCATGTCCTTTTCTCAAAGTTTTCTAGCCAGAAGGAATAGCAATGTGTTGATGCTCAGAACAGTGTCTGGTGCACAGTGGGCACGCAAGTATTTATTTGAAGAGTGAACCACCTTTTCTCTTTTATACTTTCATAACATTTCATACTTGCCTAGTAGCACTTTCATCACCCTGCCTTGATGCACCGACTAGTTCTTTCATTCAAACAGAAATGACTGAGTGTGCAAGGTTCCACACTACAGAACTAACTGAAGAATGGTGGTCTCACAGCAGTGTGAGCTGTATGCATAGGCATCACTCTCAAGGCGATGTGAGTGTGTCCACTGTGTGGATGGCCTCCTCTCCCACAGTGAGGTCCCCAAGGGAAGACCACATCCTACTCCTCATAGCTTCACACACAGACCCTAGCACTGGACCGCGTATAACACAAAATAAAGGCTTAATGGAACAGAAACAAATTATCTTCTGAATTAACAAAATAAACACAGCTCAAACAAGAGTCAGGATACTGACAATCTGTTTATGTCCCAAACAACTGAAAGGAGGACAAAGATCATTTAATTTCCTAGGGGGAAGTAGGTGCTGACTTGCTTCTTTGTATTGGACTTTAATTCCTTTCAAAACAGAACAGTCTGTCTTTAGTGATCAGTCTTAAAGAGAAAACCACAAACAACACAAATTCTGTCAAGTTCAGTTTCTTCAAAAGGTGATCAAGCTAAATGAGTAGCAGCTTTAAAACTTCACCATTTCATCTCCTGATCTTGACAGCCTGGTTAGATAACACCTCAAGTATTTTAATTTTTAATATACAAAATGAATATTCAGTGTAGCTATTATTTCAAAATTCTAGAAAGTCTTTACAAATAATTTTAGTGCATGAACTTTGTTCATACTATTTAAGATAAGGTTTGATTTACATACTTGTCTTTAATATAATTCCTGGTTGTAGATAGGACTATGTGAGAGTTGGACTATGAAGAAGGCTGAGCACCAAAGAATTGATGCTTTTGACCTGGGTGTTGGAGAAGATTCTTGAGAGTCCCTTGGACTGCAAGGAGATCCAACCAATCCATTCTGAAGGAGATCAGCCCTGGGATTTCTTTGGAAGGACTGATGCTAAAGCTGAAACTCCAATACTTTGGCCACCTCATGAGAAGAGTTGACTCATTGGAAAAGACTTTGATGCTGGGAGGGATTGGGGGCAGGAGGAGAAGGGGACGACAGAGGATGAGAGGGCTGGATGGCATCACTGACTCGATGGACGTGAGTCTGAGTGAACTCCGGGAGTTGGTGATGGACAGGGAGGCCTGCCGTGCTGCGATTCATAGGGTCTCAAAGAGTCAAACAAGACTGAGCGACGGAACTGAACTGAACTGAAAGTATAACATTCACTGTCTCTCACTGATAACTATCCATATTTATAGTGGATGTGCAAATATTATGAAAATGCTATGTTTCTTCTGAGAACAAATCCACCCCCTGCAACCAAAGGAATGGCCCTTGTGGTTGTACACAAACACCTTGGTCCTGTTCTCCAATCATGGCTGACCTGATGGAGGGCAGACACTTGACTCAAGCCAGACCAATGAGATTCCACCCTTCAAGAAATTGTACTGGGGTGGCCAAAAAGTTTGGGTTTTTCCATAATGAACTTTTTAGCCAACCCAATATTTGGGACTGAGCCATTAGGTGGTCTACCAGAATTACTGTTTAAATTGGGAGGGCATCTTCCCATGTACATGAATAAGAAGGAGAAGCCAATTTGCAAATGAAAAGTAATGAGGCAAACATGAAAGAGAAACACAAATGACACTGAGCCTTTAGTATGTGTCAGGCACTCTGGGAGCTAGTGAAGGACAGGGAGGCGTGGCGTGCTGCAGCCCACAGGGCCACAAAGAGCTGGACATGACCTAGGGACTGAACAACAACAAGGTACTATCTTATCTAATTCTCACAGAACTGAACGAAACTCAAGCGTTTACAGTCAAGGAAACTGAGGCAAAGAGAGATAACAGGAAGTGACATAGCCGGGAGGTGAACCCAGGAATCTGACTTCAAGGCCCAGCTGGTGAACATGATATTCTCCTATCCTGGAGCAGCTGAGAGAATGAGGGACCCCGGGACTCCAGAGAGGACGAGGGACCCCGGGATTCCAGAGAGGACGAGGGACCCCAGGACTCCAGAGAGGATGAGGGACCCCAGGACTCCAGAGAGGATGAGGGACCCCGGGACTCCAGAGAGGATGAGGGACCCCGGGACTCCAAAGAGCAGAGCCAGCTGGCTTCCTTATCTAGATTTACTGGTCTTGCCTGAGACTTGTCTAAATTGCCTACCTTTGGGTACTGGGAGGACCAATTTCTTTCATTAAGCTCTCTCTCTTTGCTTGAAAGATTTGAGAGGTTTCAGTTACCTGTAATCCCAAAGGCACTTACGACAGCCCTGCCCCCTCGCTTTACACTGTGTGCCATGCTAAGTCACTTCCTTGTGTCCGACTCTGTGCGACCCCAAGGACTGTAGCCCATGAGGCTCCTCTGTCCATGGGATTCTCCGGGCAAGAATACTGGCATAGGTTGCCATGCTCTCCTCCAGAGATCTCCCTGACCCAGGGATCGAACCCACTTCTCTTGTTTCCTGCTTTGGCAGGCATGTTCTTTACACGAGCTCCACATGAGAGCCAGCACTGTCACCGAAGTTCATGTGCAAATGCTCACATTCCCATTTCCAGCAACCTTCTCTGCTGTTTGAGTTCCTTTTCCACACACAGGCACGCACACACAGCACGTCTTTGCACCTGCTTCTCTGCTCTATGTAAAATGATTATTTGCCTGTGGAGTTGCAGGGAGAATGATGCAAAGGATCAGGAAGATGTCGGAGACTTCGTTTAATTGATGGACCTCGAGAAATTATGAGGGAATATTTTATAGTGAGCTGCTGTTTGTAATATTTGCAATTAATGCTTTTAGTCTAATTAGGCAGTTTGAACATTAGCAAGAGAAGGATAATTAAATCTGTGTTTGTCTTTCCCATCTCAAAGGAAACCTTTCAAAACAACTGGGAAAGGTAAAACCTAGCCAAATCCATTTTTTACCAGGAAAGTTTCTGGCAAACTTTTGCTGGCATCTAAACATATGTAAATCTTCAAATGGGTTGTGCATTGCTGGCCCCATACACTGTAAAAATACCAAATTTCAGCAGTATTGGTTTCAAAGGAAGAAAGCAAAACAATGAATTACTTTATCAGGTCTGTGATTTCAGTCTAGGCCTTGTGGTTCTTGGCTTCCTGCCCAATGAAATGAGGCAGCTGTATGTTGTTGAGGCTCTGCCTCTGGACAGATCAGAGTTAAGTCAGGGTTAAATCACTTCTCACCACCTATGAGCTGTGCAACCTTGCGCCAGTCACTTTTGACCTTGGGCAAACTCATTTGTTACTTTCTTTTCTCTGAGCCTCAATTTCTTCATCTGCAAAATGGGATGAGTTCTGTCTTCTTCACAGGATTGCAGTGAGGATGAAAGGGACAGTCCATTGTTAGAAAAGCAGCTTGCCAAAGGTGTAGACACCTGTATACTTCTTTCCCGTGTGTGCCAAACTACAAGCTCTCATGGCCCTTTGACCCTGAGCCATTTCTGCAGCTACTCTCATAGCCAATTAAGTCAGTCAAAGTGACACAGGGTGACTACCATCTGAGTGGGGCTTCCCTGGTGGCTCAGTGGTAAAGAATCTGCCTGCCAGTGTAGGAGTGGGGAAGCAAACGGCAACCCACTCTTGTATCCTTGCCTGGAAAATCCCATTGACAGAGGAGTCTGGCGGGCTACAGGCCATGGGGTTGCCAAGAGTTAGACACAGCGGGAGCGACTTAGCACGCACGGCAGTGTAGGAGATGTGGGTTCTATCCCTGGGTCAGGAAGATCTCCTGGGGAAGGAAATGGTAACCCACTCCAGTGTTCTTGCCTGGGAAATCCCATGGACAGAGGAGCCTGGTGGGCTACAGTTCATGGGGTTGCAAAAGGGTCAGACACGACTTAGTGACTAAACAACGACTACCATCTAACTACTGGCTCCCTTGGCTTGTTCACTGCTCCCTGTAAGAGGTGAGCCATGGATTCTGGACTGCTCAGCTGCACCAAAACTGCCTGCCCTGGCACCATCTGGGCCCATCGTGTCCTGTGGGCTTTAGTGGCAGAGAAACACACCATGTGATGTTCCTGCTGTTTGTTGCATTGTAAATAAAAACTGTCTTGTTCTTATCTGCTGAGTCTCATTGTCGACTTTCAGCCACTGTGCAGTGGTGAGCCAGTCTTCTTTCTGCTCACCCATGTCCTTGGCATCTCTTTTGGAGACCTGTTACCCTTTGCCAACCTCTCTGAGAGAAGTCGGAAAACTTTCTATAGGGACTAGACAATAAATTTTTAGGCTTTGGAGCTACAGTCATGTCTACTGTGTATTTTTCTTTGTGTACTTCTTTAATAATCTTTTAAAAACCATTGTAATTCATAGATTGAACAAAAATAGGCTGAGAGCAGGTTATAACCCCA
Organism: Ovis aries; assembly: GCF_016772045.2. Classification (NCBI taxonomy): domain Eukaryota; kingdom Metazoa; phylum Chordata; class Mammalia; order Artiodactyla; family Bovidae; genus Ovis; species Ovis aries. Next base: position 90,648,624 of record NC_056059.1, on the reverse strand, counting down.
CTCTCATGAAGCCTAGCTTCTTCCCTGATAGCCATACAAAGCATTTAAAACAGCGTGTTCTAGACTAGTGAAAAGTCAATAAATGTCAGCTATCTTTGAATTAATACTTACTGTTTGTTCATTTCTAAACTTGGAGAAGGAAATGGTGACCTACTCCATGAATCTTGCCCGGGAAATCCCAGGGACAGCGGAGCCTGGTGAGCTATAGTCCACGTCTGAGTGACTAAACAACAGCTTTACGGGCTTCACAGCTGGTGCAGTGGTAAAGAATCCACCTGCCAATGGAGGAGACACAGGGCATGCAGCTTCGATCCCAGGTCAGGGAGATCTCCTGGAGTAGGAAACAGCAACCCACTCCAGTATTCTTGCCTGAAAACTGCCAAGGACAGAGGAGCCTGGGGGCTACAGTCCAGGGGGTCACTAAGAGTCAGACATGACTAAGCACATATGCACACACATAAAGCACAATTGCTAGTTTTTCCCATTCCTACAAGTGAGTTCTGCTTCTTTGGTAACAGGACGGCTCTTTATATCAGGCTTCCCAAAGGGGTACTAAGAGTAGGTTACAGGTGTTTATGTAGACACTGAATCCCTCAACCTTCAGGGCAGCAGGGCGACTGGCCCTGGACACTCCACTCTTCCTCTGGTTTATCCTAATGTGTTGTGCAAACGTTATCATTCTCTATGTGCACCCAAGGCCTGCCGAAAGTTATTAAGTCCTGCTACTAGTCACAGGCTGGAATCAAGATTGCTGGGAGAAATATCAATAACTTCAGATATTCAGATGACACCACCCTTATGGCAGAAAGTGAAGAGGAACTAAAAAGCCTCTTGAGGAAAGTGAAAGAGGAGAGTGAAAAAGTTGGCTTAAAGCTCAACATTCAGAAAACGAAGGTCATGGCATCTGGTCCCATCCCTTCATGGCAAATAGAAGGGGAAACAGTGGAAACAGTGTCAGACTTTATTTTGGGGGGCTCCAAAATCACTACAGATGGTGACTGCAGCCATGAAATTAAAAGACACTTACTCCTTGGAAGGAACGTTATAACCAACTTAGATAGCATTTTCAAAAGCAGAGGCATTACTTTTCCAACAAAGGTCCGTCTGGTCAAGGCTGTGGTTTTTCCAGTGGTCATGTATGGATGTGAGAGTTGAACTGTGAAGAAAGCTGAGCACTGAAGAATTGGTGCTTTTGAACTGTGGTGTTGGAGAAGACTCTTGAGAGTCCCTTGGACTGCAAGGAGATCCAACCAGTCCATCCTAAAGGAGATCAGTCCTGGGTGTTCTTTGGAAGGACTGATGCTAAAGCTGAAACTCCAGTACTTTGGCCACCTCATGTGAAGAGTTGACTCATTGGAAAAGACTCTCATGCAGGGAGGGAGTGAAGGCAGGAGGAGAAGGGGACGACAGAGGATGAGATGGCTGGATGGCATCACCTACTCGATGGACATGAGTTTGAGTGAACTCTGGGAGTTGGTGATGGACAGGGAGGCCTGGTGTGCTGCAGTTCATGGGGCTGCAAAAAGTCGGACATGGCTGAGTGACTGAACTGAACTGAACTGAACTAGTCACTAAGTTATTGTTCCACAAAGTACAGCTTTGGTGCATAACAGAAGGAGGTTTTACATTTTCTGAGCACTACTTTCAACCAGAGTGTGAGAGGCACGGCATTCGGAGGGGCTCATGGACTACTTTATGGATCCCAGGTGATTGCAGAATGGTCTTTCAACTGGACAAGTGGTAAAAATAAGTCACACGAACTGACTAACTGTTGATAGTCCAGAGAGCCACCTAGGAGAAAGATGAACAAAAAACAGCCAGGAAGAGTAAAGGTAACAAGATAGGTCTTGAAGGCTTGTGGGACTGGAAGGTAAAGGCTCCAGGGGAAACCACAGCCAAAGGAAAGCAACAGTTGAGCTAACTTGCAGGCACTGGTTCTGATTACAAAGCCAAACTCTCCAGATGCCAAACCTAAAACAAAGGAAGAGAAGCAAAGCAGTGGAAGAAAGAAGTAACAGGAAGGGAGGAGGGCAGGAAGCTAAAGGTAAGGGGCCACGGGCTGCACAGGGGGTAGAGACCCTGCCAGGGTGGCACAGGTCAGGGCCAGTCATGGCTCCCAGGAGAGCCAGGCTTCAGGACGGGAGGGTGAATAATGGCTGAACCACGCCAGCATCCCAAGGCATCAGTGCATCACTGAGGTTCTGTAACAATGACCTTGAGTCACCCAGAGCTGCAAGGCTCATGCACAACCTGCTTTCTTTTCTGAGTCAGGAAAGTATAACATTTCAGGAAGATATGTGTCAAAAAAGAGTCATAAGATAAGATTTCAAAAACTCCCTCCTTAAAGGAAAGAGATGTTAGCTTTCTGAAACAAAACAAAACAATAAACACTCATTTCCAGACCATATTCAGTAAGGAAAGCCATACTCTACTATGAACCTCATGATGTATAAGGGGTAGTGCAGGTCAGTGCTTTTACTGAGCCTTTTCATAGTCCTGAACTGTAGTTGGTTCCTCTAGATTTCCCTCTGACTGAGTATAAGATTCTGAATTATCCTTGCACATACATGACAGTATCTGATCCCTGGAACAATTATTTTTATGATGTTGGGGGGTGAGGTAGGGCAGTGAAAATCTGATTTTTTGGGGGGGGGGGTCTGTTCAAGTGTTAATGGAAAAGTAGGGAAAGATGCATGAGGCTAACAAGCAGGTTTTATGAGGTCAGACACCAGAATCCTCTGAATACTGAGCTGATTGTCTCAAGGGGTGATAATGACTTCCCATATAAAAGAATTAGAATGAAAAAACTATACATGTCTTAGAATAAAGGCAATTTAATTCAGACACATCTCTGGGATCTTGCTTCACAAATTTTCTCTTTTAAAGCTTGACTGCACTTCTCAGGAAATGTTCCTGAAGGAAGTGTGCCTGAAAGTTGTCCCAGAAATGGAGGGCCATTGCCTCTGGAGTAGGTCCACGTTTACCAGTGGTGGCAGTGCTTCAGGCCTTGTTCCCAGGCATCAATAACTTTCTTTGAAAAAATACACTCATGTGCTAAGGCTGAACAGTGGTGATTTTTGAGCAGTTAGAAAAGAAAGCTGTTATATATTTAAGTTTGCTTCTGGAATTTTCAAGTTTCCTACAGTACATATATATCAAAACTGTAATAATGCAAAGCTCATTATAAAAAGAACTATGTCCAAGCCATTGGGATACAGTTCATCACACAGAGGTTGGTGTACAATTTGCTTGTTGTTGTTCAGTCACTAAGTCGTGTCCAACTCTTTGTAACCCAATGGACTGCAGCATGCCAGGCTTCTCTGTTCATCATCAACTCCTGGAGCTTGCTTAAACTCACATCCATCCAGTTAGTGATGCCATCCAACCATCTCATTCTCTGTTGCCTACTTCTCCTCTTGCCCTCAGTTTTTCCCAGCATCAGGGTCTTTCCCAATGAGTCAGCTCTTCACATCAGGTGGCCAAAGTATTGGAGCTTCAACTTCAGCATCAGATCTTTTAGGACTGACTGGTTTGATCTCCTTGATGTCCAGGGGGCTGTCAAGAGTCTTCTCTAGCACCACAAGTTGAAAGCATCAATTCTTCAGTGCTCAGCCTTCTTTATGGTCCAACTCACATCCACACATGACTACTAGAAAAACCATAGCCTTGACTATATGGAGCTTTGTCAGCAAAGTGATGTCTCTGCTTTTAAAAACACTGTCTAGATTTGACATAGCTATTCTTCCAAGGAGCAAGAGTCTTTTAATTTCATGGCTGCAGTCACTGTCTACATTTATTTTAGAGCCCAGGAAAATGAAATCTGATACTGTTTCCACATTTTCCCCATCTATTTGCCATGAAGTGATGGCACTGGATGTCATGATCTCAGATTTTTGAATGCTGAGTTTTAAGCCAACTTTTTCACTTTCATCTTCATCAAGAGGCTTAGTTCCTCTTCACTTTCTGCCATTTAAGTGGTGTCATCTGCATACCTGTGGTTATTGATATCTCTCCCAGAGATCTTGATTCCAGTTTGTGCTTCATCAAGCCCAGTATTTCGCCTGATATCCTCTGCATATAAGTTAAGTAAGCAAGGTGACAATATACAGCCTTGACGTAGTCCTTTCTCAGTTTTGAACCAGTCTGTTGTTCCGTGTCTGGTTCTAACTGTTGCTTCTTGTCCTACATATTGGTTTCTCAGGGGGCAGGTAAGGTGGTCTGATATTCCCATCTCTTTAAGAATATTCCACAGTTTGCTGTGATCTACACGTCAAAGACTTTAGCATAGTCAATGACATCAAAGTAGATGCTGTTTTGGAAGGTGCTTGCTTGCTTACAATTTGCTTGCTTCTCCTAATTAATACAATGAGTTGAATCAAAGGTGATGTAATACCAGGTTTTCACAAGCTTCTCTGGTATGTTGATGCCTCTAAAATGTCTGGGAAATGTCCAACTCTAGTAAGGGATATCCATTCTCTTGAATTCACAGACACATTTCTGTCTTTCATCTGTTTCAAAGTTTATAAAGTGGATCCAGGAACCAGAGATCACTAAACCATTGCTGGCTGGTTTAGTCCTATGGTATTGTTTTATTTTGTTTTGCTTTCCAGAAACAAAACCAAAATCACAAACTAGCATGACTGAGAAATCCCAGACTCTCATTAACTATATTGTCTGGTTATGTCTAATTAAGCTTTCTTGGTGGCTCAGCTGGTAAACACTCTGCCTCTAGTGTGGGAGACCTCGGTTTGATCCCTGGGTTGGAATGATCCCTATGTCTACTTAGAGCTCATTTAATGTTAAAACTAGGCTAAAGATCAGGCTTCCCAGGTGGCTTAGTGATAAAGAATCTGCCTGCAATGCAGGTGACACAAGAGATGTGGGTTCGATTCCTGAGTTGGGAAGCTTTCCTGGAGAAGAAAACTGGCAACCCACTCCAGTATTCTTGCCTGAAAAATTCCATGGACAGAGGAGCCTGGTGGGCTACAGTCCATGGAGTTGCAAAGAGTTGGACATAATGACTAAACAACAACAGAAGCTAAAGATCCTTTTCATTTTTGAAAAATGTAAAGGATATTAATTTATTTAGTTAATATATTTTCTTTTGGTTGCACTGCATGGCATGTGGGATCTTAATTCCCCAACTAGGGATCGAATCTGCACCCCCTGTTTTGGAAGCCTGAGTCTTAACCAGGGAAGTCCCTTAAGGATGTGTTTTAAAACAGTTATACATCAGACTGGTTCCAAATTAGGAAAGGAGCACGTCAAGGCTGAATACTGTCAGCCTGCTTATTTAACTTATATGCAGAGTACATCGTGTGAAATGTTGGGCTGGATGAAGCACAAGCTGGAATCAAGAGACACCACCCATACAGCGGACAGCAAAGAAGAACTAAGGAGCCTCTTGATGAAAGTAAAAGAGGAGAGTGAAAAAGTTGGCTTAAAACTCAACATTCAGAAAAATAATACGGTATCCAGTCCCATCACTTCGTGGTAAATAGATGGGGAAACAATGGAAACAGTGAGATACTTTATTTTGAGGGGGCTCAAAAATCACTGCAGATGGTGACTGCAGCCATGAAATTAAAAGATGCTTCCTCCTTGGAAGAATAGTTCTGACCAACTAGACAGCATATTAAAAAGCAGAGACATCACTTTGTCAATAAAGGTCCATCTAGTCAAAGCTATGGTTTTTCCAGTAGTCATGTTTGGGTGTGAAAACTGAACAACAAAGAAGCTGAGCGCTGAAAATTGATGCTTTTGAACTGTGGTGTTGGAGAAGATTCTTGAGTCCCTTGGACTGCAAGGAGATCCAACCAGTCCATCTTAAAGGAAATCAGTTCTGAATATTCATTGGAAGGACTGATGCTGAAGCTGAAACTCCAATACTTTGGCCACCTGATGAGAAGAGCTGACTCATTGGAAAGATTGATGGTGGAAGGAGAAGGGGACGACAGAGGATGAGATGGCTGGATGGCATCACTGACTCGATGGCATGAGTTTGAGTAAGCTCCGGGAGTTGGTGATAGACAGGGAAGCCTGGTGTGCTGCAGTCCATGGGGTCGCAAAGAGTCGGACAAGACTGAGTGACTGAACTGACTGACTGAATAGAGGCTGAAATGTTTCAAAAGTTGGATGCCATGATCTATCTGTCTTAGTTTTTAGAGACTGCACTGACATTTAAAGGCTGGGGCTGGGAATGGGGAAGAGAAATGTGCAAATTATCTCTTGAGGGATATGTGATGGTAGCTTCAGCTTTCAGAGCGGAGCGGGGTGGGGCTGGGCACAGTCTGATTGTCACAGTAGAATGGACAGGAGGGTGGCTGCATTGTCCAGTGCTGCCCTTGAGAGTCACTTCCTCAAATTGTAAATGGACACAATAATGTTTGTCTCTGCATTCACCTTCCTCTACTGCGGTTGCAACCACTTCCACATTCTTTGTTAATAAACCAGAATGCGGAATGGAAATATTCTGGCAGGCTAGCATGGCCAATAAAAGACTTCCACGTCTCCATGTGTCCTGACCTTGAATGAGGAGATCTAGATTGGAAGAGACTGCCTCTGGAAACCAGCTCATCATGTGTGACTATGTTCTGTTGTCCCCTGTCTCAGGGGCAGCTACTGCAGACAGCTTATTTATGGTCAACTTAGGAAAAGTTAAAGCAGGAGCCAGATGCCTTTCCTGTGATCTTTTAAATTCTTCAATGTAACTACATTTCTCTGTATGATGTTATTACTTCTATGGGCTCTTACAGAACCAAAGATGATTCATAAATATGTATAAGTGAGAGCTGCTCATTAAAGGATCTTTATTAAAATTATCCTTTTGTAAGAATACTGTCATTGCTAAAATAAGTGAGATTCAAAACTGCAAAAAAGAAAAAAAGAACCAGGGAAGTTGGTAACATACTGATATTAAGTCACCTTTGACTCCATCCATTGTCTTAACCAGATTAATCTGGTTAGGAGAGGCAAGCCACTTGGATACTATCCTCCATGTTAATGAACTCTCCCACAATGGCTTGGGTATAGTTTTCTTTTTTAAAAAAATGAACTTTGTATTATTATGGTTGCGACCCCATGGAATTTTCCAGGCAAGAATACTGGAGTGGGTTGCCATTTCCTTCTACAAGGGATCTTTCCCACCCAGGGATCGAATCCCAGTCCTCCACATTGCAGGCAGACACTTTACCATCTGAGCCACAAGGGAAGCCTCCCTATTATGATTGCAATATATATGTATTATAGAAAATTAGAAAATTCAGACAAGTAAACTTAAAAAAAAAAACTTCTTAAATAAATATGGAAGTCTAAAAAATCTGAACAAATCTTCTTGGTAGGATTCAACACTTCACAACAGCCAACCTCCCAGCATGTCTTTGTGAGGTCAGGACAGAGCTGTGGGTCTCACTGTCCTGAAATCTGAGGGAGGCAGCCTGGGTTCTCTTGGCCAACACCTTAGGAACTTGTGTTGGGAAGGAAGAGACAGCCAGAATCTTTAGTGTATGGACAGCACAGGCTTTTTACATTGGAAAAATGCATATATAAAATGCATATCTTACACGCCTCGACTAGAACCCAGTGCAGCCAACCTAGGTTTTAGTCAAGGCATGTGGGATCTAGTTCCCTGACCAGGGATCGAACCTACTCCCCTGCATTGGGAGCATGGAGTCTTAGCCACTGGACCAGGAAAGTCCCTGAAAAATGTATATTTAAATTAATGGCCAGCTAGAGCCTTGTGCCAGTGAAAGAGGGTCTGGGCGGAGAATCTGAGGTGACCCAGACCTTCAGGGCAGGATTTGGCTTTCACCTTCCACTCCCTTCCAGAATTCTGATGCAGTCGAGGAGACCTGACTTTCCAGCGGTCTGGAAGAGACTACGTCCCCAGCTCTACCCTGGGAGGATGATTTAGTCCTGGGAGATGCCATAGAAGCATTATATGGACTTCCCAGGTGGCTCAGTAACGAATCCACCTGCCAATTCAGGAGACCCAGGTTCAATCCCTGGGTCATGAAGCTCCCCTAGAGAAAGAAATGGAGCAGGGAATGGCAACCCACTCCAGTATTCTTGCCCGGAGAATTCCATGGACAGAGGAGTCTGGCGGACTACATTCCATGGGGTCACAAAGAGTTGGATACCACTGAGGCAACTGAGCACGCACACACGAGAAGCATTTTATATGCTGAAGCCATTTATTCTTTTAGACTCTTTAAAGTCTGTTCATAGTTACTGGGAAAAAATGTTACTCTCTTCCACATAACATTTTTTCCAGCCTTGTCTAAGTCACAGATTTTGCTCATTTTTCTCTCTCAAGTTTACACTGCATACAATGTGTACCATGAAAACTGCCGTAAAAACACCCAGGTTTTACACTTTGCTGACTGAAAAACAAAAATAAAATCAAAATTCAAACCAACAAAGTCATAAACAAGGCTTCTAAAAGCAACGGGGAAGTGAGAGGAAGGGGTAAGTTCAAATACTACTGCTTGATGGGGACTGTAGTAGGCACATTCGTATATAAGATTGTTTAATCTTCAGAATAACACTGTGAGGTACTATGGTCTCCTCATTTACAAGTGAGGAGAATGAAGCTCAGAGAAAGAAAGGTCACAGAAAATAAGGTCTGCTAGACAAGGGACAGGGCCAACGTTTTCAACTGCCACCTGCTTGAAATCCAAGCTCATGCCTTCTCCTCGGTGCTACACCAGTTTCCAGATGTCTTCAACCCTCCTGTACCAAAATTGTACATTTTCATTTCTTCTCACTGCCTGGAAACAAGGGGCATCATCAAGATGGCATTGTCAGGGACTTCCCACTGGAAATAAAATTCAGAGACCAGAAAGAATCAGCTGTTAGCAAGCTCAGACCAATCTATTGTTTTCTTAGGGTCTCTGCCAATCAGAATAAGAAACCATGGAGTACTACTTTGTGTATTTACCAGAAGAGGTTTCACAAGGGTGTGAAAGTAGAAGACGACGAGTCCCCCAAATAGAGCTCTTGAATCGAGAAGCTATTTCCAGCAGAATGTCAGAGCTCACATGATTTGACTGGAAAACTGCGTCAAAAACATGTTGAGAAAACATTCAAGTTCCGCTAGGGATGTTTACAAAGGCAGAGAGTTCAGAAAGGTTTTCTCTTAGATTTGTGCTTCTTTCTGAAGTTATCTTGTTGTTATGAAACACCCACATGCAACTTGATAGTAAACTGACTAAATGGAGCATTCTGAAAGAAACAGAGAGGCTTCAAAATCAAGTAAGCAAATGTGGTTGAAAGGTAAGTGCTGTTGTAGGCTTTAAAAGTAATTTTTTATATATATACTGTGAAAGAAGAAGCAAAACAAACCCAATGTTTAGGGCAGGAAAGCAGGGATCCTAATGGTGGAATGAGGTAGGTCTTACAGACGATGGGGAGGTTCTAGGGCCATGTGGTCCTGCCTCCAGCTCCTTCTCTCTCCATCTCTGAAGATGCTCAGGGAGCTCCTTGGGTGTGATTCAGGATCTTCAGGGTTTCTACCCTGTGTCCTGCTCAGAACCAGGGAGATGCATGTAATCATTGCCCTGACTCACCTGTGCACAGTCCCAGCCATGTCCCCACTGCCAGTCACATCAAGGAGCTGTATGTGAATAAAGAAGCATTTTGGACATCAAATTCTTATGCTCATGACCAGTCTCTGACCCTGGGGGGGACTGGCACCATCTCATTAATCGTCACTGCATAAAGAATGTGTCCCTACTTCTTAGACATCTCAGGAAACTTCAGAACTTTCTCCAAGAGAGAATAAACTAGACCAGGCAAGGAAAAGGTGGGATAAGGTCACTAAAAGGTTAAGTCAGGTCCTCATTAACCCCACCAGTGGGGGAAGGCCCCAGAGTGGACCATTCAGAGCTCCAGCTGCTTCATTTTCAGATGAGCACACCCAGCTCAGAAGCACACGCACAAAGGAAGTAGTTCTCAGATGCACCACTATCTCATGCACCATTAAAATTCAGTCATTGATTGTGAGATGCATCCAAGTTTCAGAGATGGTAAACATAAAGGAAAAAAAGTGGGTGCCTTAGAATGGGTGAGACACACCAAGTCACTTACCCTCAAATGCTCAGAGCTCAGTTCTTAGGATTTTTTTCCCCCTCCACTACACTCTGTAGCGCCATTCATGGACAGAAAATCCAAAGCTGAGAGCCTAGGTGACTTACTCAAAATCACTGAGCTAATAAGGAGAGAGGCAGGACTCCAGCTAGACCCAGGACCCCTTCAAGATGGTGCCCATGACTCTCTTGGACTCTTGCTCCAAGCTATTGATCTCTGGCTCTGGAAAACTAAACTGAATTCCTCTGCAGAAGATGTGCCTCTTGACTAGGTTTTACTTATGATAATATGAAAATTAATAAACTGCTGCCTTGAATACTTGCAGAGAGGTTGGCAGTAACTGGGGTGGGCATTTGCCAGTGGGGAGGACATTGCCTCTGGATTTACAGTATGCTCAGGAAAATCTACCAAGTAGGTAATCCACAGGCCTGGGGATTAAAGAGCTACTTCTTGCAGCTAGATCTGATGTTTTATTAGGTCATACTGGAATATGGGAGAGGGCTGAGAACAATTCTGTTTTTCATGAGCCTGATCTTTTCCTCCACCCCAAAGTTAGCGTGCTAAGATTCCTCCATAACTCCTGTGCCAATGAATAAATGGTGAAAGCTTAGCCTGCTTGTCACTACAAGCTCCAGGGACTGACGTGGGAACTCTTCAGCCCCAGGTGGCCCTCAACCCCCTCAGACTTGAGAAGAGGGACAAGGCCACACAAGAGGACAGCACTCCTTACAGGGCCTTTTCTGCCCAGGCTGGCATCCAGGCATAAATTAGACTTGGAAGAGAAAGATCTGGAATGTCTCATCTGGCTGGTGCTCCAGGAATCCCAGACACTGTGTACTTCCCGTTCACACACTGTCACTTTGAAGTTTAACTTAGGGAAGCAGAGCCTCTAATTCCTCACATGGGGACAAGCTTCCTTTAACTCAAAGTGTTCCAACATCTGGGTTACAGGTGAACCTAGCCCAGTGGCTGGTGTATGCAGCCTCACTTGGCTGGCCCCTGTAAGGTGCCCTGGGAACTCAGCCCACAGATCATCTCATGAGGAGGGTGCAGTGCACTGTGATCTCAAAAACAGTGGGAAACCCAACCTGTGGCTCCCTGGCCACTTTGCTGCCGGCAGCCTGTTGGCAAGGGGTTGGGGAGTGCCCGAAGAGATGGAGCCAAGGGCAGGAATAAAGGCCTGGCCTTCTCGGCAGGTATTCGGTTCCATCACTCCACTGCCTGATCTTCTGGCCTTAATTGTCTTTGCCTTCTCTGACCTTATGAAGAAAGGCAACACTCTCAGAGCTGTGCCTTCAAACAAGTTGCTGGAGAGAACATATCACTGCCCTTGAGATGCTGTTCTGACCACCAATATGGGCACTTTAGCTCTTGTGATGACACGGGAGGCTGCCTGCCCTCTCGCCCTCATCTGGCTCTGAAGGAGCCCTGTGTGGGTCTGGAAGGCAAGACCCGGGTGCTGGCGCTGGATAAGATGGAGTGGCCGCTGCCTGCAGATGTGGTGTCTGCTTTATCCAGCTTTATCTGCCTATTATCCAGCAACCTAAATAATACAGCCTTCTCTGTGCTGGACTGTATTCCCTGCCCTCCTCAGGGGTCCCTGCTGGTCTGTATGTTGAGCAAGAGTTATGGTTTGTGCTTTCCCCCAAATGCCTGCAAACCCTCTTTAAGCGACCTGACACAGCTGGGAAGGTGCCCCGGACCCCCCAACGTGAGCCCCAGGGTCCGTGGGCTTGGCTTCTCTGGGCACTGCTGGAAGTGAGATGGAGTGGCAGAAGGACGTCAGATGCCCCCCATCGCCCTACCCTCTTCCTTGCCAGGAGAAGCCCTGTGTTCACATACGGTGGTGACCTTGACAACAGCCACCTGCAAGGAGAGACCTGCAGTCAAAACACAGCTTAATGCGTGTCTGTACGCAGTTGAGTCTGGGTCTCTGTCTAGAATGTTATTTCTATTTTTGAACATGAACGGCTTTGCAAACAAGCTCATCCTAGTCTATAATTGGCTTACACAGCATTTCTTTTTCTGTTTTCTTTCTTTCTTTCCTCTCTCCCTCCTTTCCTCTTTTTTTTCTTTTGTTCTCTCTTTCTTTCCCTTTACAAAGAAATATTTTTACAAGCGTGGCTTTCACTCCTGAGCTGTACATTAAAATCATGCAGTGATGTTATAATATTACCAACATTCAAGCTCATCCCCAGTTTCGGGTTAAGTGCTCTGAGATGGGGTGATAACACTGAAATGACAGTGTCAAAGCTCAACACACTGATTGTGCAGTTGGAGGCATTCTCAGTTCCTCACAGCCTTTCTTAAACATGGGAAAGCACCATGACTCTCGGTATGAGTGGAAACCAACAGTCCTACAGATTTGCCTGTATTTCTAGAAGACAATTTTGACACCTTCCCAAACTCAAGCTGGGTTTGACTCTGCCCAATGAAATTACACCATGTACTTTGCTACCTTTGAGTACTGAGGAGACAGAAGTACATGATCAAAAGGAAAAGTTCCTTCTTTTGTACTAGAGAAAAAAAAAAGAAAACTGGCAACAGGTAACATAAGAGACAATTGATCCTAAAGAGCCTTTTCTCTCTGTAGTCAGAGGGACCATGGCAGGGGGTGGAGGCTGGCTCCACAATTAAATATTGTTTCAGTTAATTTAAGTGTCAGTATCATTTTCCCGTCCTTTTCTTCTTCCATGTACACTGACAAACAATCAGGGTATGACAAGTGAAACTTTCAAAACTCATTTGACGTTGAGGTGGTATAGAATTCAGGAAGCACAGAAGTCTTATTACAGAAAACAGTACCCACACAGAAGATGAGGCATAAAACCAGAATAAATCGACTTTCTCATTCCTGACCTGTACAAACTTAATTATCCAGACCTGATATTTTAGTAATCTGATTTCCAAATGATGCAATGTTCTTTCCCTTAATTTTTCTTGAGACCAATGCTCTAATTTTATTTGTAGTATTTGGGGGAAAGTAAAGTTCAATGTCTAATTTTTTTCAGATCTATTTAGGGCTATTTTCCTCTGCTTTCTAGGAGACAAAATAGAGAAACAGAAATGGGATCAAATTTTATAAATAAATTATGACTGGCTTGTCCTTAAATATTATAAACTGCTGAAAAGAAATGAAGTCATAGACATATATTAATTTTATTTTGAAAGCTGGCTAAGAGGTGGCATTAAAATTAAAGAACTTTGCAAGAAGGAAAATGAAAAGAGGGTGAAAAAAACCCTGTGAAGACTTCAGAAATAATGAAACGTTTATACATTTTTTGCCTGCCTCTTCCAAGACATAAGGCTCCTGTGTTTGCTGCTTTATTCACTGGTGGGATACTTAAAAAACCACCAATGTTAGGGTAAAAGCTGACAACTTGTCACCGTGTTGCTTAATAATGGTTACATTTTGCCCAATATGCTAGCCACCGTTTCACCTTCTCCATATATTAAAATATCCCCTAAGGGAAAAAACACAATTTCAGTAACAGCAGAACAAGAGGACCTTACAGGTAGACATAGATTTTCTTGGATTTTATGACCTTCTTTTATGTCCTTTCAGAATTTATTTAAGAGTTGGGAGAGTCAGAATGTGTTAGTTTATGAAGTTTTTTTTGGAACTGAAACCAAAAAAACACAAAAAAACAACAACTTTGAACTTAAGTTTTCAACAGCTCGGTCCATGTGCCAATGCCAACCTCCATCAACCCTTCCCCCAAGCTCTCCCCATGACACAGTCTATCTCTCTGCAGATGGAGCTCTAAGCTGCCCCACAGCCAAAGCCAGGTGGAGAAATGGGGCTATTGTGAAGATAATTTTAGGCCAGAATACAGGCCAAAAACCGAAACTGGTTCTGCTTGATATTGCCTGGCTGTCCTCATTTCGTCACTTGGCTTTATGCGGAAGCACACTGATCCAAAACTTGCCCAAATGACAAGTAGCCATGACATTTTACACCGAGAGTAATGCAAATGGGGACTGAGCTTATTGATTTTTGCAAAGCCCTGCAGACCTGGACATGTTAGTGCAAATGAATGTGCTGGGCCAGCCCAGAGGGAAATAAAGCCCTCCTGGCCCTTGACCTCAACCATCAGATGATGGGATTCGTGTTTGCTCCGTAAGTAAAGTCCTTACATCTGCGTAAGGATCTTTTGACTGGAACAATGACTTCTGCTCTGGGAGAGAACTGCCTGATGGATTCTAGGTACCAAACCATCTGTAAAATTACAGGCCAGATTCTCAAAGCCTGTTGTCTCTAGACCCACAATCCAATCAATTTGGGAGGAAACTGGCTCATATAACACCAACCCAGAAAAGCCAATGGCCAAGATCCAGATGGTGAATGTGAAATCACAGGTGAAATCTGCTCCCAGGCCACACTATGCCAAGACTATGACAGAAAGTGAAAGTGAAAGGCATTCAGTTGTGTCTGACTCTTTTTGACCCCATGGGCTTTATAGTCCCTGGAATTCTCCAGGCCAGAATACTGGAGTGGGTAGCCTTTCCCTTCTCCAGGGGATCTTCCCAGCACAGGGATCAAACCCAGGTCTCCGGCAATGCAGGTGGATTCTTTACCAGCTGAGCTATCAGGGAAGCCCCCCAAGACTATGGACGTGACTGTGGATGCAACCAAATCACCTGGATAGCAATCAAGCAGGGTAAACGCTCATAATATAGCATCACTCAAATGGGAATCACATGGTGCTGGCATGACTGATGATGACAAAGCCCCTCTCAACCTAAGTCCGGAGAAGGCAGTGGCACCCCACTCCGGTACTCTTGCCTGGAGAATCCCATGGATGGAGGAGCCTGGTGGGCTGCAGTCCATGGGGTCACGAAGAGGCAGACACGACTAAGCGACTTCATTTTCACTTTTCACTTTCATGCTTTGGAGAAGGAAATGGCAACCCACTCCAGTGTTCTTGCCTGGAGAATCCCAGGGACGGGGGAGCCTGGTGGGCTGCCGTCTGTGGGGTCGCACAGAGTCGGACACGACTAAAGCGACTTAGCAGCAGCAGCAGCCTAAGGCAGGTTCCTCTGAACCCTCTTCTTGTCTTGACCTCAACCTTGGGGCCCCTCTGTGCCCTTCCTCATCCTGTCTGTGGCCTGCCTAGCCCAGTCTGGTAAAAGGAGAAGCGGGTGGCAGAGGATGAGATGGTTAGTTAGTACCATTGATTCAGTGAACATGAATCTGAGCAAAATCTAGGAGGTAGCTGAGGAGAGAGGAGCCTGGCGTGCTGCAGTCCATGGAGTCACAGAGTCGGACATGACTTGGTGACTGAACAACAACAACTAGCCTAGTCTGAGCCAGAATCCTGCTAAGTCAGTTTGATGAACTACCCCTGCCCCCTTGATTTTTCATCACCTTGGATATCTGACCAAGTTCCTCATCCCTCACCTTTGGTGTACTTGGCCTGCTTTCAGCAAGATTCCTGCTAAGTTGGTTTAGTGAGAAGCCCCCTCTCCTTGATATCTCTTCTTAGTGATTTTCCGTCCATTGACCCTCTCACCCTGCTCCTTGGCTATAAATCCCCATTTGAAATTGTTATATTCAGAGATAAGCCCCATCTCTCTCCCCTGTTTCTATAGACTTGACTCCTATTTCAATGGTTTTGAATAAAGTCTTCCTCATCATTTCGACAAGTGTCAGAATAATTTTTTTTTCCCTTTAGCAGTGATGACCGTGCTGCATGAGGGAGCCAAAACCTTGACCTTTGGCAACAGGGACACTGACAACAAATGTCACTGTCTGCTTAGCAAGGAGTTTTCCTTTTCGTGATTACTTTGTTTAAATAAACTAAAAATAAACAAAAACAAAAAACTTTAGTAATTTATTTTACTTCCTTCCCCTACTAGTTTAACCAAGAGCCAACATTGACTATTTTAGTTTTGAGGTTTTATCTTTAAATAAACTGCTTATTTTGGAATAATTTTAGATTTACAGAAAGCAGTCACTATTTTAGTCATGAGGCTTTACCTTTAAATAAACTGTTTGTTCTGGAGGAATTTCAGATTTACAGAAAAGTTGCAGGAGTGTTGCAGACAACTGCCCCTTACCCCTCATCCAGTTTCGTCACTGTTAACATCCTACTTTTGTCAAAACAAAGAAATTATCATTGATATATGCCTATTAAACTTTTAATTAAAACCAATATTAACTGGACTTTATTTGGATTTCATCCTTTTTCCATTCATGTCCTCTTTCTGTTCCAGGTACCACATTACAGTCAGTTTTGCTGTCTCCCTAGTCTCGTCTTGTCTGTGATGGTTTTCTAGTTCTTTCCTTTTTCATTACCTTGACAGTCCTCAGGAACACTGGTCAGGTGTCCAGGAGAAAGGGATTTCCAGGTGGTGCTAGTGGTAAAGAACCTGCCTGCCAATACAGGAGGCAGAAGAGATGTTGGTTTGATCCCTGGGCTGGGAAGCTCTCTGATAGGAGGGCATGGTGACCCACTCCAGTATTTTTGCCTGGAGAATCCCATGGACAGAGGAGCCTGGCGGGCTACAGTCCATGGGGTCGCAAAGAGTTGGACACGGCTGAAGGGACTTAGCACACATGCACATCCAGGAGAATATCTCCCAATTCTGTTGGTGTGATGTTTTTCTCATTAGACAGAGGCTATGGGTTTTTGGAAAGAATATCACAGAAGTGTCCTTTTCATTACACGATCATGTTTTTCGTGATTGTTCTGAGTATTGCAACCGTGGCAGCTTTTGCTAGTTAACCTTTAAGTAAGACTCTTCAAATTCCACACCTATCCAAAGGGAAACCTACCACCCAAGGCATCAGTGAGGAATTTTGCTGAAGATTTTTCACGGTGGAAGGTGGAGGACGGTAAGGAGAAAGTGACATGGCATATAACAGAGCAAAAGTTAATGAAAATCACCACTAATAGCAGTGTTTCCCCTTTTTGCCCAGGAAATTCAACCCACGTGGCCTCTGCTTGCCTGGAATCCCCTAGCTCCAGCCCATCTACAGCCCAAACCTTGTCAGCTCCCATCTCATGCACGTGTACACCCATCATCCTGTTCAGCAAAGGCCCTTCTGAAGACCCATCTGCACAGAAGGAACCTGGAGACAGTAGACAAGAAATAATTATTTTTTCAATCACAAATAGCTGTTGTTCTTTTCCACAAAAGAAAGTTAAAAACAAGTTTTTTTGTACCTACAATCTGTCAGACAAGAAATGACTTCCACACAATATCCACTCATTCACAATGAAATGGAGAGTTGAGCAAACTGTCTTGGCCCTGGTTTCGGGGTAGGCGGGGGTGGGTGGGGGTGCGGTGTAGAGGTGGGAGGGGGTGGGATGAGTGAGTAGGAGCTTTCGTTTTCCTAAATATTCAATATTGGCTTTTTTCACAGTCACGTTTACAAGGCAACCACAAATTCACTCATTACTTTGCTTTTGTTGTTTGTCAGTCACTCTCAGCTATGTCCCAGCTAGTCCTCAGGCAATATCACCCCTAAACCATCCACTGAAGGAGAAGCTACATAGAAATCTCAGTAGGACTCACTCAACAATTATTCCTTGTTTTTAGTTGCTAAACCAGTTGGTAGCTAACTGGTATGCTGCTTTTATTTCATTTATGTTGTAATTCAATAGATATTTTCTAAGCTCCAACACAGTGCCTGGGACTGGACTAAAGCTTCACAATAAAACAGAAACAATCCCTACCCTCATAGAATCTACAGTCTGAGGAGATCGATATTAAACAAATAATCATGAAATGATGTGTCATTTCAAACTATGAGCAGATGACAAGAATCATAAAGAAAATATCAAATAAAGATGCAATGAGATCTACTTTGTGTGTGTGTGTGAGAGAAGAGAGAGAGAGGGTGTGTGTATGTGTGAGAGAGAGAAAGTGTGTGAGAAAGAATATGTGTGTGTGTGAGAGAGAGAGAGTGTGTGTGTGTGTGTGTGTGAGAAAGAAGTTATGTGTGTGAGAGTGTGAGAAAGAGTGTGTGTGTGAGAGAGAGAGTGTGTGTATGGGAAACAGTGTGTGTGTGTGTGAAACAGTGTGTGTGAGAGAGAGAGTGTGTGTGTGTGTGAGAGAGAGAGTTTGTGAGAGAGATTTTCAGGGAGTGGGGAGATGCTAGTTTGCTTTTTGAGGGTGGAGGTCAGGGAATGTTTATCTGAGGAGTAGCTTTTGCAGGAGATCCTAGTGGCTCAGATGGTAAAGAATCTGCCTGCAGTGTGGAAGACCCAGGTTCGATCCCTGGGTCGGGAAGACCCCCCTGGAGAAGGGAATGGCAACCCCTGCTAGTATTCTTGCCTGGAGAACTCCAAGCACAGAGGAGCCTGGCGGGCCACAGTCCATAGGGTCACAAAGAGTCAGGCACGACTGAACGACTAACACTTTCATTTTCAAGGAGTGAGTAAGAATGAGCTAAACTGACTGAAAATCACAGTTCAGGCTGAAAGGGGAGCCTGAAGGAATTCTAGAACCGCAGACAACAGTGTGTTTGGAGCACAGAGTTCAGCAATCCTGCAGGCCAAGAGAAGACTGAGTTCAAGATTGTGAACGCCCTTCTGCATGCAGGGCGTGATGGCAAGTACTCAGGATGCCAAGAGTTAAGGACCTCTTCCACTTCACAGTAGAGCACTGTGAGACCTAAGAATAAGTCAGTGCTAGTGACGCAGCAGCAGCAGCAGCAGCAGCAGCTGACCTGCCCATGCCTCCCTCAGCTATGCACCCTGCCCCTCCTTGACCTGCCCAAGGCTCAGGAAGGAAGAGAACCAGGCTGCAAACCTTCAGGTCAGCTCCCGGACACCACATGCCACTCCTCACCAGGGTCTGCAACAGAGAAGGGCTGAAGCTTCTGTCCACAGAGGAAAGAAAGAGCTATATTTGTAGACCACGTACCACAAGAGGCCCCCAGCAGATCTGCCTCTGAGTTTAAGGATGACTATACCGGTTGTTGCAAGGACTTCTGTCTGTACCTGATCATCTCTCTTCAACCAATGACTTGCTAAGTGAGTTGTTCAATCACCTTAGTGTTCCAAGGATAAAGAATTTAGGCTCATATTTTATAAATACTAAAAGACGGTCTTTGTTGACACTTTGTTTTAACCACCAGGCAAAGTGACAACAACGACATCAATGATACTCCAGTACAACTACAACAAAAAGGTACTAGTTATGAAAACAGTGGTCTGGGCATTTTGTTCTAAATGAGCTGTTGCCAATACATAGAGTTTCCCATTAGCATGTGTCAAAATCAGGGACTAAGACATCTGTCAGTGAGTTATGGATTATTGGGGATCTAATGGGTACAGCATGTGTATGAGGAAAAAAGGAGCAGAAATGTACATGGTGGGGAAAAGAGGGGTGGCTGATGATGACACCAGAAACCAGGAAGCTTAGGCAACAGACATTATACTTTCTTAAGTGGAGAGAACAATCTGACCAAACTTCAGGATGATAAGAGCCTGGCCCGAGGAGGCCAGAAGACCTGCTGGGTTCTACTGCTAAGTCTTTTTAGCTGTGTGACCCTGGGAAAGTCAGTTTTCCTCTCTGAGCCTCCATTTCCATATTTGAAAAATGGTAGTGGTGGGGGTGGGGGTGGGGGGTGGGGGAAGAACGAGGAAAGTTTATATCAATCTCTAGAGTTCCTTGCACATTAAACATTCTATGATTTCATGACTCTGCACCTTTGCTGTCTTACACAGTAGTATTTGAAGTTAATAAAATCAAACAAAAAGCTCAGTTTCTCAGCTACACTGGTCACATTCGAATGCTCAAGAGCCAGATGCAGCTAATGGCTAATGAACTGGCTGGTGCAGAAGGAGACTTTTTCCATTTTCACAGAGAGTTTTACTGGACAGCCCAATAAAACTCTTTTTTTGAAAGACACTTGAGAAGTCTAATACGAACACTATTCACATTTTCAGTTATTGATTTTATTGTAAAATTAATGATTGCTATGATGGCTACAGCTACTAAAAGTAGACATTTACTGAGCCCTACTACTGCTGGAATTGTAGCAATTAGGCTATTTTTATTTCAACCCCACAACTCTCTGAGATAGGTACTGTTAGTTTCTTCATTTTATAAATGAGGAAAACAAGATTCAGAGTGGTAATGTGCGTTGTTCGGAGCCACATCTGAGAAGTGGCAGACCTAGGCCTGAGTCTTTTGTCTGTTGTCATCCAGACCCCTGACGTTTCACCCTGGCCCCAGTTTTGATCTCTGGTCTTGCTGTTTTATGGCCAGGCCTCATGGATTCCTCACAACTCCCCTGTTGTGGATACAGGGCCTTTGCACATGCTTTGTCTAGCATGCTCTCCATCTCCTCCTTTCCTTTGTTTATAAATTTCCTATTTATCTTTTAAAAATATCTAGATATTATTGCTACTTTTTTATCTGGCAAAAGTTACCCTGTCTGCTTTGTTTACATTACACTCCATTCATACCTCAAACATGGAACCCACCATACTGTATTATAGTATCTGTTTGAAAGTCTGGTCTTCCACCAGATGGTTAGTGCATTCAAGATGAAGTGCGTGCCCAGTACTTTCAGTTTAAAAAAAGGTGTTGAGTCAATGCTTGCTAAATGAAAATGTCAAAATCTCTAAGATTGAATCACCACTTCTCTCAACTGCTTCCGCTTACCCTGATTCATTCCACTTTCCCTGGCACTTGCGGTTTAGATGCATTCCCTATCTGTATGCAGAGGGCTCCAGGGCCTTCAGCCAGGGAGCAAAGATAAATACGAATATACACACATATATAGTCATCTTGCAGACAAGTAATTCTTCCCAAGTCTCTCTGTAAACAGATTGTCACCTACCAGCAAGGAAATACTGACACTTCCCACCAGTTCTGGCGAAATTTTGTCCACATGTTCCACCACACACCAGGCCTGGGCAGTGCCCTGGGCAACCTGCTTATGGCAACAGAGGCCATTCAGAAATACTGCAGGCCAACGTGGTGCAGCTTGACTGTTGTCTTGTTTCAACCCTTCCCCAAAGCAACAGGACGTCAGCAGCATTATAAAGTGAAATTAAAAGTATTTACAAGGGTCTTGTTCAGTTACTAAGTCTTGTCCGACTCTTTTTGACTCCCATGGACTGCAGCACGCCAGGCTTCCCTGTCCTCCTCTATCTCCTGGAATTTGTTCAAACTCATGTCCGTTGAGTCGGTGATGCCATCCAACCATCTTGTCTTCAGTCGTCCCCTTTCTCCCCTCTCCTCAATCTTTCCCAACATCAGGGTCTTGATGCACAGATAAAAAGACACCTGGCCACCCCACACCTTCTCCCTGGGACCGGAACAGCACCACCCTACTCCCTGCCCTGAAGCTACTCACACCAGACAGAAAATGGAAGAAAGTTACTCCTGTCTTCCTTGTCCTCTAAAATCATACTGGCACCTATATTGACAGTCATCTTTTTGCTTCTACATTTTAAAAAGACCTGAGTTAGGTCAAAATCTAAAGTTAAAAAATCTAAATCTAAAAAAAAAAAAGAAGAAGAAGAAATAAAACCCCCTAATTGATTTACTAAACTAAGAATTGTTATCAGAACAAAGTGTAGGAAGAGAAAAATTATTTAATGAAGACCTCCTGTATATCTGTATTGTTCTGGGTAAATTAATCTTATAAGTCAACAATTCTAAAAGATAGGTTTTGTTAAGTGAAAGTCACTCAGTTTTGTCTGACTCTTTGTGACCCCATGAATAGTCCCATGGAATTCTCCAGGCCAGAATACTGGAGTGGGTTGTGGTTTCCTTCCCCAGGGGATCTTCCCAATCCAGGGATCAAACCCAGGTCTTCGCATTGCAGGCAGATTCTTTACAAACTGAGCTACCAGGGAAGCCCTAAAAGATATGTTTAGTGATCATGTTTTACAGCTGGAAACATGGAAACCCAGGAAAGAAGCTGCTGAATAATCCAAAAGAGTATGGGTTTAATAGCCAAGAGATCTGGGTTCAAATTTGGAATCCATTATCTCTGTGGCTCTGGAGGAATGATTGGACCTCCTCAAGCCTCTGTTTTCTCATTCAGAAGTAGAAACCAATAGCACCAACCTTCCAAGGCTGTTGTCGAGTTGGATAAGAAAATGTGTATAAGGTGCCTAAATATGATGGCAAGCATCTTACTGAGTTTCATGTTAGTTTCCCGTCCTCTTGGCTTGTCGCCAAAACAGCAGGGCTGGAGTTCAAAAGCGGGATCACAGGACCCAAACCAAGCTCTTTGCATGTCTATAATGAGAACATTTTGGAGTTGCTGATCTACCTCTGCAGTGACAAAATCAAACTAGTTGAAGTTGAGCCATTCTTACCTTTGTACTGGCAAAACACTCTATTGTTTTATATATCTATGTCCAGATGTAAATCTTTCAAAAGTCAAAATCGAAACAAATAAATCATGCATTTCTCCAGTGTATTATAATGTGCCTTCAGTACAGCCTGATCACAAAAATACCTCTTCCAGCCACTTAACATCATATAACTATTTAGGAAAAAGGTTTAAAATTGGCAGAAGATAATAGAACAATTATTGGGTTTCAGTGCCTATTGAATTTGCAAAAGGTAAGTAACACATAAGGAGAAATAACAGCCTTTCTTGTCCTAAATCTCTCTCATAGTCTCCCTGTTTTGAAGTAGGCTCTGTTTGCTTTTAGAAAAAAAAAATGTAAGTCCACAAAAAAAGTTCTTGCAAAAAGGTGTTGGCTGCGTTTAGAACTGGGGAGGAGTTTAATCTTGCTATTTTCTTGCTGGTTAGAGATATATTTGTCCTTTGCTTGGTATGCAGAAAGATTCTGAACTTCTAGAAACATTCTTCAAATCTACACTCCAGGGAACACTCTGCTTATTTTACCATAGAATTTATTTTGCAGACAGCTTCTCCAGTGCTTAAGTCTATGAAAATGGTCTGACCTGATGACATATGTCCCAGCAAGTGTACCCATCGCTTCCATCCAATGCCATGAGAATATTGTAGAAACAGCTGTGCTACCACGAACAGGTGCAGAGTTGGAGTTCTGAGATCAGCACTGCTTTCTGGCTCTGCCCCTTTCTCCGTGGCTTTGGACGTGTCGTCTCACTTCTATGAGTTTTGATTTTGCTCGTCTATATAATGGGGGTACTGGCTGACTTCCACGAACTTGTGAAGACTGGGCAGCATTTTGTACCTGAAAGCTCTGTGGAATCCACAAGATGGATGTTTTTGTTTGAATTAAGGAGCAGGAGCCTAAAGAGCTGTATGCTAAGGGCAGGATTTTCCATTTTTAGACTGAAATTCATATTAGCCACTAGTCTAATTCATTCTGGATCCATTTTTGAGGGAGAGGTGGGCAGCTAGAGTTTGGAGACCGTAAGTAACCTAAATGGCTTCTGAAATACTGAGCCGCATGCATTAAAATGTAGCTTTTATGACAGTCTACATAACACACTGTAACGGAAAGAACACCAGCCTAGGAAGTCAAAACACCCAAGGTTCACTCCCCAGGCTCTCACTGAGCATCTCAATGACACATCTCTAAGCCATACTGTTTTCTCCACCTGACATCTTTAGCCTTAATTTGAAAGGACAGTCTCCACCTTTGTGGGTGACCCAAGGTGAGGTGAATGCATGCAATAATAATCTGTACTGAGGAAGTCACAGTCCAAATAAACATGAGCCAATGCTACCAACAGTCATGTAAGGATACCCTTAAACACCAGACCACCCCTAGGAACCTTATGAACTGTCAAAGAAAGAATAAAGCTTTAAGGGCTAATTGAATCACAGACTGAAAATTAGACCCTCTTAAATCTATTGGAGAGCCAGAGTTCAAGTACGGGATACAATCTCTGGATTGTCTCCCAACAAAAAAAAGGCATGTAAGTTCATCCATGCAGTGTTGGATATGATGTTTTGTGACTTTCCTGGAACTCATTTATGGATCATCTAAGTTTGATAGATCTCAGGTTTAAAATCTGTTTTAGATCATAAAGAAAAGATACTAAAACTCATCTCATTTAATCCTCTTATTTATCAGTGGCCTTATCATAAATATTAGACATGGTTTAAAATATGTTATGTTGCTTTTTTCTGATTTTAAAAATCAACATTAGGGTATAGAGAAAGCTCAGTTATTTGGACTGTTTTATTTAACAGAATATTTCATTTGTCATCCCTGTTAAATCAAGGCCAGCTTATGCATATCTTATCCATTTTCCATACCATAAATTGAATTTATACCTTGAAATGATGTTGTGTAGTAAGGAAGCACAGATTGAATTAATCCAATGTCCCATTGAAAGCCAAACTGCTAATGCTTTCAGAAGGATATTTTATCCACTTGGACTTATACCTAAATTCTGAGATGAATTTTGATCTAACTGCTAATCAGGTTTCCCAAATTGACACAGCTCCTAGCTAATTGCCTATGTTCTGCCAGATTCCTCATCAAAAATAAAAATCAAGTGTTGCTGAGGTCTGATGCTAAGAAAAGTGCATTTTTATAAAAATAAAATCAAGAAAACGTGTGAACAATATAATCTGCATGTTTCGGAGTCCGGGTAATGAGACCAACGTTCCAATTGCAGATGGGGAGTTGGTGCCTATTTTTTATTCTGCGCAGCCAGCAGAAATGGTTCTTTTGCAGGTGCAGTGGATTGGTTATGTTTTCTGAACACGATGCTAGAACAGGCTATCAGCGTCACAAATGAAAAGAAAATGGGCAGGTAGAACGGCTGCATTTACAGCAAGTCCTGATCGACACATTGCTTGCTGTGTGATTTCTACATAGCAGTTTTTTGTTGTTGTTGTTGGACGTTATGAGTCAAACAAGGTCAAATTTGGGTTGTTAGAAACCTGGCACTAAGTGCTCAGCAAAGAACATAGGTGCCCTTCCATATCCAAGCTGTTACTGTCAATAAAGTTTGATCAGAATAGTTTGGCACAGCTCTATAGAAGATAAATGATGTCATTTTGGCTAGACTTGACGAAGTACAACTGGCACATACCAAGGAACCTGTGTCCCTAATTCAAGTTTTATGTGCCTTCCTAGAAACCCAGCTCTAACTAAGTCCAAGAGAATTGGATGTTTTCCTAGAATTTCTGTCCCTTCATACATCATCGTAGAAGGCTTTGGGGTTTTCCTGGGTAGTTCTCGTTTTGTTTTATTTTTTTAGTTGAAGCATAGTTGATTTACAATGTTATGTTAGTTACTGCTGTACAAAAAAGTGATTCAGGTACACACATACATACATATATATACTATATTTTTAAAATATTCTTTTTCATTAAGGTTTATCATAGAGGACTGAATATAGTTCTCTGTGCTCTACTAGGACCTTGTGGCTTATCCATTCCATGTATAAAAGCTTACATCTGCTAACCTGAACCTCCCACTCCATCTCTCCCTCAACCCCTCCCCCTTGGCAGTCTATTCTCTGTGTGGGTAATTTTGTTTCATAGATATATTCACTTGTGTTATATTTTAGATTCCACATATAGGTGATATCACGGGCTTCCCAGGTGGCTCAGTGGTAAGGAATCTGCCTGCCAATGCACGAAGACGCAGGAGATGTAGGTTTGATCCCTGGGTGGGGAAAATCCCCTGGAGGAGGAAATGGCAACCCACTCAGTATCCTTGCTTGGGAAATCCCATGGACAGAGGAGCCTGGTGGGTTGAAGTTCATGAGGTCACAGAGTCGGACATCAATGAGCATGCACACACACGCACGCACACACCAAATGCCATATGGTATTTGTCTTTCTGACTTGTTTTACTTAGTATGATAATCTCTAGCTGCATCCATGTGGCTGCAAATGGCATTATTTTATTCTTTTTTATGGCTGAGTAGTATTCCTGGGTAGTTCTTACTTACACAGTGAATGATCTCTTTCTACTAATTCAAGAAGAATTTATGGTGGATATTGAGCCTTAGCACTTCAGAAGATATATTCCAGAGCCCCTCCCAGTTTCGGTCATGTATTCTCATGCAGCAGCCATACCACCTTCAGGGAGGAGGTTTCGAGGTGGCCAGTTACTATATAGTTGCTTGTGTGCATGCTAAGTCGCTTCAGTCAAATATGACTCTTTGAAACCCTATGGACTGTAGCCCACCAGGCTCCTCTGTCCATGGGATTCTCCAGGAAGAATACTGTAGTGTGTTGCCATTTCCTTCTCCAGGGGAATCTTCCCTATCCGCCATTGTTGGCCTCCAAATCAGCCAGCCTGACTTGCTAAGGGAGGCAAGCTGTTTCATTAGACGTGACCCACTTTCCTTCCTTCTCCTATCAGGGCCAGAGGTTTGAGTTCTATCAGGGTTTGAGTCCCAGATGGCTCATCTGCTTCTTTCAGTCAGCTGTCTCTGGAGGGACCAGGATGCTTTCAGATGTCAGTGCAGTGGGGATCACTTTTCAAACTTTCATGTTTCTTGCCATTTCTTTCACTCTGGAAGAATTATCCTGAAGTCCAATCTTCCACGGAAAAGTGTGGTCACTCCAAACATGCACCCCAAACCAGATACATGAGCTGGTTGACTGGCTCACCCCTTATATAACCTCAGATTTCCTGATTAACTCCTTTAATCTTAATTGTTTTAGAAAAAATTCAAAACTTGTAAAGCTCTTTACTCCTAGTCTCTTGGGCACTGACACTGGGTCCCAGGCTGTCTGACCACACTGCTTTGGCACAACAATGGCTCTCCCTGGGATTTTAAAAATATAATGAGACTGTTCTTTTGCTTTGTAACTTTTTATCTCAGCATGAACTCAGCTCTCATCAAGGAGCTCTGTTTATAGTGTCAGAACTTTAAAAAGTTATTTTTTATCCCTTTAAGAATAAACCAAATCAATAAAGGCTTTAAACAGTAGACTCTTAATTTTCTTAGACTACTTCTCTTGCCTATATAAGCAAAACTATCTAAGTAATTAAATCTCCTATAAGTAATATTATGTTTCTTCCCAGAGGAAAAAGTTCCCAATGTGGATTTTCACTTTGATTTACAAGGAAAGCTATGATTTAAAAAAACATTGAATAGGCAGCCACAGAACCAAATAAATGTCCATGGAATTCTCCAGGCAAGAATACTGGAGTGGGTAGCCATTCTCTTCTCCAGGGGATCTTCCCAATGAAGGGATCACACCCCGGTCACCACATTCCAGGCAGATTCCTTACAGTCTGAGCCACCAGGGAAGCCAATAAATGTCCGTGTTTTACCAACTAATATCCTAGTTACTAATCAGAAGACATGGATGTACATAATTAGGGTCTTGGGGTGGTGGTTGTTTAGTTGCTAAGTTGTATCTCACTCTTGCAACCCCATGAACTATATAGCTGGCCAGGCTCCTCTGCCCATGGGAATTTCCACAAGAATACTGGAATGGGTTGCCATGCCTTCTCCAAGGAATCTTCCTGATCCAGGAACTGAACCTGTGTCTCCTGAATTAAAGGCAGATTCTTTATTGCTGAGCCATCAGGGATGCCTGTGACTGTTGAATGTATAGGATAATTTGCTATTTTATGGAGACAAAGTGTTGAATTTTAGATACTACAGAAAAAAAATGAACCCGCTGAACATTAATTTTCCCTGAAAAAGACATTCTTTCTATGCTAATTGGTCTCTTCCTTTTAAAATTCTTCTAACTATTTTAGACAGGAAGGAAGCAAGCAAGAAAGGAGGGAAGCACACATCCTACCCACAAATACACACATTATACACACATACACAGACACGTACACACTCTTCATGCTGAGAGACAGAAATCCACTGTTCTACAGTGTCACAATTTCCACATTTTCCCATGAAAGAGTCCAGTGACCTCCTATGTCCTACATCCAATAATATGGTGGTCGCCAACCCTTTTGGCACCAAAGACTGGTTTTATGGAAGACATTTTTTTTCCATGGACCATGTTGGGAGTGTTGGTTTGGGGATGATTCAGGAGCATTACATTTATTGTGCACTTTATTTCTGTTATTATTCCATCAACTCCACCTCAGATGATCAGACATTAGATCCTGGGGGCTGGGGAATCCCTGAAATAATACATTACTTAGAACTGAGGAAAAGAGCCTTTTTAGGGACAGAGGAGCCTGGCCGACTACAGTTCATGGGGTCGCAAGAGTCAGACACAACTTAATGACTAAACCGCCACCACCACAACAGCCCTAATTATGTACATCCATGTCTTCTGATTAGTAACTAGGATATTCATTGGAAGAACTTGGACATTTATTGGGCTTCCCTGGTGGCTCAGATTGTAAGGAATCTGCCTGGAATATGGTGACTGGGATTTGATCCCTGCTTCGGGAAGATCCCCTGGAGAAGAGAATAGCTACCCATTTCAGTATTCTTGGGGATTTTTAGGGAGTGGATCTTACCCTCTCTGCACAGAGGAAAGGTGTCATATCTCTGAGCAGTGAGCTTCACCACAAAAAAGCAGAATCTATTCTCATCTCCTGCAACCTTTTGCTCTTTCTCTTCTCTTCCTGACTCTACCCCAGTCACAGTGCTGCAAATAATACCGTATAAAACATGGCAGAAAAGAAGGGAAACAGTGCCCTCAAGATCCACCGCATACCTCTCAAATAGTACACAGGCATGCATGCGTGCATGTATAGTCGCTAAGACACGTCTGACTCTTTGCAACGCCATGGACTGTAGCCTGCTAGGCTCCTCTAGCCATGCGACTGCCCAGGCAAGAATACTGGAGTGGGTTGCCATTTCCTTCTCCAGGGGATCTTCCTGACACAGGGATTGAACCTGTCCGTGTCCCCTGAATCTCCTGCATTGGCAGGTAGAGTCTTTATTGCCTGACTTATCAGGGAAGCAAATATTACACATGCCCTATGAGCCAAATCAGAATGTTCCTGAAGCATCTAGAGTCCTCTCACAGCCAGCAGACTGGCTGAGTAAGTTCTGAGTAAGCAGAAGTCTGATTGCTAAGAACAACCCATTTTGTGTAGGCTCTAAGGAGAGTTGTTAAAAATCTCATTAAAGTAGACCTTTGGTTTTCAATGAGCCTGTTAAGTTTAGAAATATGTGAAGGCATTTCCTCCCTCCTTCCTTTCTTCCCTTCATTAAAAAAAATATTTTTCTTTTATTCTGCTTGTCACTGCCTGTGGGGTACTATTGTTATTTAGTAGTCAGGGCTGAGGGAGGCTGTCCCCATAGTATATCCCCCTTCAAATGCACAGAGCAATCTGGTTGAAAATGGCTGATTCAAATAGTCTCAACCTACCTTCTACCATCTAGGGTAATAAATAAATAAGTAGGTAAACAAGTAACTGAAAAATACAAGGTGATAGCAGTTGCTATCTTGAATAAAAGTGTGTGCCTAGTTGCTCAGTTGTGTCCGACCGTTTGCAACTCTTTGAACTGTAGCCCATCAGGCTCCTCTATCCCTGGGACTCTCCCTGCAAGAATACTGGAGTGGGTTGCCATGCCTTCCTCCAGGGGATCTTCCTGACCCAGGGATTGAAACTGCATTTCCCGTGTCTCCTGAATTGCACATGGATTACTCTACCTGCTGAGCCGTCGGGGAAGTCAGACTTGTATTAATAATTGATAAAGTTTTAACTGCTTCTTTTATCAGTGGAGGAGGGTCTTTCATGAACATGGCTTAGATGTGAAAATACTTCAGTTGGAATGGATTAAATTGTGTCCCTGCAAAAAGATATGTTAAATCCCTAACTAAGGGTTATCTAGTAACTATGAATGTGACATTAGTTGGAAATCTGGTCTTGGCAGATGTACTTGAGTTAAGATGGGGCATAATGAATTAGGGTGGGCCCTAATCCAATCAAGACTGGATGACTAACGTCTTTAAGAGAAGGGAATCTGAACCCAGATTCACTTAGAGGGAAAAAGGTCACAGATCAGAGTTAATACTTTCAGAAGCCAATGAAAACCTGAAATGGGCAGAAAGCCATTTCAAGGGGTTACCAGAAACTGGCAGAAGCAAGTAAGGATCCTCCCCTCGAGGCTTTGAAGGAAGCATGACCTGCTGAAACCTTGATGGCAAACTTCTAGTTTCCAAAACAGTGAGAGAAGCAATTTCTGTTGTTTTAAGCCGTCCAAGTTTGTGGTAATTTGTTATGGCAACCCTAAGACAATAGCTAATCTATATTTGTCCCAAGCGTGGTAGGTTGGCAGGCCTCCCAAGTAGCTCAATGGTAAAAGAATCTGCCTGCCAATGCAGAAGACACTGGTTTGATCCCTGGGTTGGGAAGATCCCCTGGAGAAGGGAATGGCAACCCACTCCAGTATTCCCACCTGGCAAATCCCATGGGCAAAAGAGCCTGGTGGAATACAGTCTAGGAGGCCACAAACAGTTGGACATGACTGAGTGATGAAGCATGCATGCACATGTGGTAGGCTGGCAAAGTTCAAGGAAGCAAGGCATTTGCAGTAGATTAGGGGGAATGACAATACACAGCCTTGACGTACTCCTTTTCCTATTCGGAACCAGTCTGTTTTCCATGTCCAGTTCTAACTGTTGCTTCCTGACCTGCAAACAGATTTCGGAAGAGTCAGGTCAACTGGTCTGGTATTCCCATCTCTTTCAGAATTTTCCACAGTTTATTTTGATCCACACAGTGAAAGGCTTTGCCATAGTCAATAAAGAATAAATAGATGTTTTCCTGGAACTCTCTTGCTTTTTCAATGATCCAGGAGGTGTTGGCAATTTGATCTCTGGTTCCTCTAACTTTTCTAAAACCAGCTTGAACATCTGGAAGTTCACAGTTCACGTATTGCTGAAACCTGACTTGGAGAATTTTGAGCATTACTTTGCTAGCATGTGAGATGAGGGAAACTGTGTGGTAGTTCGAACATTCTTTGGCATTGCCTTTCTTTGGGACTGGAATGAAAACTGACCTTTTCCAGTCCTGTGGCCACTGCTGAGTTTTCCAAATTTGCTGGCATATTGAGTGCAGCATTTTCACAGCATCATCTTTTAGGATTTGAAATAACTGGAATTCCATCACCTCCACTAGCTTTATTTGTAGTGATGCTTCCTACTTGACTTCACATTCCAGGATGTCTGGCTCTAGGTGAGTGATCACACCATTGTGGTTATCTGGATCATGAAGATCTTCTTTGTACAGTTCTTCTGTGTATTCTTGCCACCTTTTTAAAATATCTTCTACTTCTGTTAGGTTCATACCATTTCTGTCCTTTATCGTGCCCATCTTTTCATGAAATGTTACCTTGGTATCTCTAATTTTTTTTGAAGAGATCTCTAGTCTTTCCCATTCTGTTGTTTTCCCCTATTTCTTTGCACTGATCACTGAGGAAGGCTTTCTTATCTCTCCTTGCTATTCTTTGGAACTCTGCATTCAAATGGGTGTATCTTTCCTTTTCTCCTTTGCTTTTCACTTCTTTTCAGGCTTCCCTGGTAGCTCAGAGGTTAAAGCGTCTGCCTGCAATGTGGGAGGCCTGGGTTTGATCCCTGGGTTGGGAAGATTCCCCTGGAGAAGGAAATGGCAACCTACTCCAGTATTCTTGCCTGGAGAATCCCATGGACAGAGGAGCCTGGTGGGCTATAGCCCACAGGGTTGCGAAGAGTTGGACATGACTGAGTGACTTCACTTTCACTTTCTCTTCTTTTCATGGCTATTTGTAAAGCCTCCTCAGACAGCCATTTTGCTGTTTTGTATTTCTTTTTCTTGGGGATGATCTTGATACCTGTCTCTCGTACAATGTCACGAACCTCTGTCTATAGTTCATCAGGTACTCTGTCTATCAGATCTAGTCCGTTAAATCTACTTCTCACTTCCACTGTATAATTGTAAGGGATTTGATTTAGGTCATGCCTGAATGGTCTAGCAGTTTTCCCTACTTTCTTCAATTTAAGTCTGAATTTGGCAATAAGGAGTTCATGATCTGAGCCATAGTCAGCTCCCAGTCTTGTTTTTGCTGACTGTATAGAGTGTCTCCCCATCTTTGGCTGCAAAGAATATAATCAATCTGATTTTGGTGTTGGATGTCCAGTGATGTCCATGTGTAGAGTCTTCTCTTGTGTTGTTGGAAGAGGGTGTTTGTTATGACCAGTGCATTCTCTTGGCAAAACTCTATTAGCCTTTGCCCTGTTTCTTTCTGTATTCCAAGGCCAAATTTGCCTGTTACTTCAGGTGTTTCTTGACTTCCTACTTTTTTGGGTGTTAGTTCTAAAAGGTCTTGTAGGTCTTCATATGACCATTCACCTTCAGCTTCTTCAGCATCACTGGTTGGGGCATAGACTTAGATTACTGTGATATTGAATGGTTTGCCTTGGAAACGAACAGAGATCATTCTGTCGTTTTTGAGATTGCATCCAAGTACTGCATTTCGGACTCTTTTGTTGACTATGATGGCTACTCCATTTCTTCTAAGAGATTCTTGCCCACAGTAGTATATTAATGGTCATCTGAATTAAATTCACCCATTCCAGTCCATTTTAGTTCACTGATTCCTAAAATGTTGACATTCACTCTTGCCATCTCCAGTTTGACCACTTCTAATGCCTTGATTCGTGGAGCTAACATTCCAGGTTCCTATGCAATATTGCTCTTTACAGCATCGGAACTTGCTTCTATCACCAGTCACGTCCACAGCTAGGTGCTGTTTTTGCTTTGGCTCTGTCTCTTCATTCTTTCTGGAGTTATTTCTTCACCAATCTCCAGTAGCATATTGGGCACGTACTGACCTGGGAAGTTCATCTTTCAGTGTCCTATGTTTTTGCCTTTTCATACTGTTCATGGGGTTCTCAAGGCAAGAATACTGTAGTGGTTTGCCATTGCCTTCTCCAGTGGACCACATTGTGTCAGAACTTTCCACCATGACCCGCCCGTCTTGGGTGGCCCCACATGGAGCCACTTGGGATAGATGAAGCACAGGCTGGAATCAAGATGTCCGGGAGAGATATCAATAACCTCAGATATGCAGATGATACCACCCTTACGGCAGAAAGTGGAGAAGAACTAACGAGTCTCTTGTTGAAAGTGAAAGGGGAGAGTGAAAATGTTGTCTTAAAGTTCAACATTCAGAAAACTAAGATCGTGGCATCTGGTCCCATTATTTCATGGCAAATAGATGGGGAAACAGTGGCAGACTTTATTTTTGGGGGGCTCCAAAGTCACTGCAGATGGTGACTGCAGCCATGAAATTAAAATACACTTGCTCCTTGGAAGAAAAGCTATGACCAACATCAACAACATATTAAAAAGCAGAGACTTTGTTAACAAAGGTCTGTCTAGTCAAAGCTATGGTTTTTCCAGTAGTCATGTATGGATATGAGAGTTGGACCATAAAGAAAGCTGAGCGCCAAAGAATTGATGCTTTTGAACTGTGGTGTTGGAGAAGACTCTTGAGAGTCCCTTGGACTGCAAGGAGATCCAAGCAGTCCATCCTAAGGGAAACCAGTCCTGAATATTCATTGGAAGGACTAATGCTGAAGCTAAAACTCCAATACTATGGCCACCTGATGTGAAGAACTGACTCATTTGAAAAGACCCTGATGCTGGGAAAGATTGAAGATGGGAGGAGAAGGGACAACAGATGATGAGATGGTTGGATGGCATTACCTACTTGATGGACATGAGCCTGAGTAAGCTCTGCGGGTTGATGATGGACAGGGAAGCCTGGCATGCTGCAGTCCGTTGGGTCTCAAAGAGTCAGACATGACTGAGTGTCTGAACTGAACTGAGGGGGAATAAGGTTTGGGGACAGACATTCACTTAACTAGCAACCTCCACCGGGTAACGGAGAGTCAGGAAAAGGTTTTCCTTTCTATCCAGGAGAGCACACTTCTGTTTAAATTCCTCTACCTTGTGGACTATTTAAAGACAAACTTCACTGCATTCACTCAGCCAGAATGAAAACTTACTTCATAAAGATGTGCAGCGTGGTTGCACAAAGATAGCAAGCCTGGCTGGAAGTCGGTTCTAATTCCTTCCAGAGTTCCTGTGCTGACATGTAATGACATGAAGTAGGCTAACTGGATCCCCTCTCCTGTCTGTGCTTCCTCTGGGGCCTTTTGGTGTTCAGCGCATTCACAATGACTTGAACTATACAACTCCTTATCTGGGTGGTGGCCCAGATTTTCTCCACTATCACAGGTAGCTGTCCTCAGGGCACTTCCTCAAGCTCAGTTCTCATCTATACACTAGGGTGTGGCAATATGGTGATCTTCTACTTCTATCATGCTGTCTCAAGTTATTAGCTGGAATACTTGTAAGAAGACAGTTATTGTATCATCTAATGTTTGGTCACCCAGTGAACACCTAATTGAAATGAGTAAGATCGAGTGATCAATCAATCAAGAAAATTATTTAATCTATTATTTTTCAAAATGATGTGTTTGTTTATTACAGTTCAGTTCAGTCACTCAATCATGTTCGATTCTTTGCGACCCCATGAATCCCAGCACGCCAGGCCTCCCTGTCCATCACCAACTCCCGGAATTCACTCAGACTCACGTCCATCGAGTCAGCGATGCCATCCAGCCATCTCATCCTCGGTCGTCCCCTTCTCCTCCTGCCCCCAATCCCTCCCAGCATCAGAGTCTTTTCCAATGAGTCAACTCTTCGCATGAGGTGGCCAAAGTACTGGAGTTTCAGCTTTAGCATCATTCCTTTCAAAGAAATCCCAGGGTTGATCTCCTTTAGGATGGACTGGTTGGATCTCCTTGCAGTCCAAGGGACTCTCAAGAGTCTTCTCCAACACCACAGTTCAAAAGCATCAATTCTTCGGCGCTCAGCCTTCTTCACAGTCCAACTCTCACATCCATATATGACCACTGGAAAAACCATAGCCTTGACTAGATGGACCTTAGTCAGCAAAGTAATGTCTCTGCTTTTGAATATACTATCTAGGTTGGTCATAACTTTTCTTCCAAGGAGTAAGCATCTTTTAATTTCATGGCTGCAGTCACCATCTGCAGTGATTTTGGAGCCCCCAAAATATAGTTTGACACTGTTTCCACTGTTTCTTCATCTATTTCCCATGGAGTGATGGGACCGGATGCCATGATCTTCATTTTCTGAATGTTGAGTTTTAAGCCAACTTTTTCACTCTCCTCTTTCACTTTCCTCAAGAGGCTTTTTAGTTCCTCTTCACTTTCTGCCATAAGGGTGGTGTCATCTGCATATCTGAGGTTATTGATATTTCTCCCGGCAATCTTGATTCCAGCTTGTGTTTCTTCCAGTCCAGCGTTTCTCATGATGTACTCTGCATATAAGTTAAATAAGCAGGGTGACAACATACAGTCTTGATGTACTCCTTTTCCTATTTGGAACCAGTCTGTTGTTCCATATCCAGTTCTAACTGTTGCTTCCTGACCTGCATACAAATTTCTCAAGAGGCAAGTCAGGTGGTCTGATATTCCCATCTCTTTCAGAATTTTCCACAGTTTATTGTGATCTACACAGTCAAAGGCTTTGGCATAGTCAATAAAGCAGAAATAGATGTTTTTCTGGAACTCTCTTGTTTTTCAGTGATCCAGCGGATGTTGGCAATTTGATCTATGGTTCCTCTGCCTTTTCTAAAACCAGCTTGAACATCAGGAATTTCATGGTTCATGTATTGCTGAAGCCTGGCCTGGAGAATTTTGAGCATTACTTTACTAGCATGTGAGATGAGTGCAATTGTGCGGTAGTTTGAGCATTCTTTTGTATTGCCTTTCTTTGGGATTGGAATGAAAACTGACCTTTTCCAGTCCTGTGGCCACTGCTGAGTGTTCCAAATTTGCTGGCATATTGAGTGCAGCACTTTCACAGCATCATCTTTCAGGATTTGAAACAGCTCAACTGGAATTCCATCACCTCCACTGGCTTTGTTCATAGTGATGCTTTCTAAGGCCCACTTGACTTCACATTCTAGGATGGCTCTAGATTAGTGATCACATCATCATGATTATCTGGGTCATGAAGATCTTTTTTGTACAGTTCTTCTGTGTATTCTTGCCACCTCTTCTTAATATCTTCTGCTTCTGTTAGGTCCAGACCATTTCTGTCCTTTATTGAGCCCATTTTGCATGAAATGTTCCCTTGGTATCTCTAATTTTCTTGAAGAGATCTCTGGTCTTTCCCATTCTGTTCTTTTCCTCTATTTCTTTGCATTGATCACTGAAGAAGGCTTTCTTATCTCTTCTTGCTATTCTTTGGAACTCTGCATTCAGATGCTTACATCTTTCCTTTTCTCTTTTGCTTTTCACCTCTCTTTTCACAGCTATTTGTAAGTCCTCCCCAGACAGCCATTTTGCTTTTTTGCATTTCTTTTCCATGGGGATGGTCTTGATCCCTGTCTCTTGTACAATGTCACGAACCTCATTCCATAGTTCATCAGGCACTCTATCTATCAGATCTAGGCCCTTAAATCTATTTCTCACGTCCACTGTATAATCATAAGCATCTTCCAATGGAGACCAGTGAAGTCTTCCGCAGTCATTGTTTCGTTTTAGGTACCATTGCTGCTAAGTTACTTTAGTCGTGTCTGACTCTGTGCGACCCCAGAGACGGCAGCCACCGGGCTCCCCCGTCCCTGGGATTCTCCAGGCAAGAACACTGGAGTGGGTTGCCATTGCCTTCTCCAATGCATGAAATTGAAAAGTGAAAGTGAAGTTGCTCAGCTTTGTCTGACTCTTCACAACCCCCTGGACTGCAGCCTACCAGGCTTCTCCATCCATGGGATTTTCAAGGCAAGAGTACTGGAGTGGGGTGCCATTGCCTTTTCCGATTATGAACTCATAGAACTTCTCTGGTGGGTAAAGAATCTGCCTGTTAATGCAGGAGATCCCCTGGAGAAGGAAATGGCAACCTACTCCGGTATTCTTGCCTGGAGAATTCCATGAACAGAGGAGCCCAGATGGCTACAGTCCACGGGGTCACAAAGAGTTGGACGCAATTTAGCAACTAAACCATAACAACAATGAACTCATAAGCTTAAAGAAGGTGATCAATTATCCTTACTGATGCTCAGATTGTTCTATCTCTGGCCAGTAGAGCCTCATTACATGGTTCTGAGTCCTTTGGACAGGAGGCTGGTAGTCTTTGAGAGCATCCTTGCTATGTGGTATAACAAGATCATCCAGGCTCATCTTATATATTTCCTAACCCGTATCACGTCAAGATCTGTCTAGTCAAAGCTATGGTTTTTCCAGTAGTCATGTATGGATGTGAGAGAAGGACCATAAAGAAAGCTGAGTGCCAAAGAATTGATGCTTTTGAACTGTGGTGTTGGAGAAGACTCTTGCGAGTCCCTTGGATTGCAAGGAGATCCAACCAGTCCATCCTAAAGGAAATCAGTCTTGAATATTCATTGGAAGGACTGATGCTGAAGCTGAAACTCTAATACTTTGGCCACCTGATGAGAACTGACTCACTGGAAAGGACCCTGATGCTGGGAAAGATTGAAGTCAGGAGGAGAAGGGGATGACAAAGGATGACATGGTTGGATGGCATCACTGACTCTATGGACATGAGTTTCAGCAAGCTCCGGGAGTTGGTGATGGAGAAGGAGACTTGCTATGCTGCAGTCCATGGTGTTGCAAAGAGTCAGACATGACTGAGTGACTGAACTGAACCCAGACCTGGAATTAGCCATTTCTCCAGAAGCCTTCATTCCTCGTATTGGAAATGGGATGTAGGAATGATAGTCTGGAACCTGGATGACTGAGGCATATCTGGGCCTGCTTCTCCTTTTTCAGAGGGGAGTAGCCAGTTGGGCCTGGGCTGAAAGAGTTTCATGAGAGAGGCAAGAGATTGTGAGAAGAGAAAGGGTGACCAGTGATTACTGAGGAGTTACTGTAATAGTCTAGGGTGAGATGATAGATTTTTAGCCAAGGCTGTTGCTGTGGGGATGGTGAAGAGGATCAGAGTTGGGAGAGATTCTAGAGACTAAATTTACACAAGAGGATTTATCAAGTTCAAGGCAGGAGGGGCCAAGAAGGGTAAAAGACAGCAGTGGTGGGTTCTAAGTCTAATTCTGTCACTTACAGACTGAGGGATCTGCATCTCATTACTCAACTTTTAAGACTCAGGAAACTGAATTGCAAAATGAGAACAGACTTCCTGTCTCTTGGGGTGATTGAGAGGATTAGATGAAGTTGTGGATGAAATGAACATAGTTAAACATGTGAAAAATCTAGACCTGTTGGGAAGAGGGGAAATTCACATGGGGTTGGCCCAGATCACACGAAAGCCCAGTCTCCTCCCAGTCCCCTTTCCCAATTAACACTTGCATTGGTCTCACTTAACTCCATGGAGTATTAATAATGGATCCCCCAGCATTTACCTAAACCACATTTTATTATTTTATTGAAAAGATGATATAATAAGTTTAACGTTGCCAAAAGAACAATAGATCACATATTCTTCTGAGGGCTGTTTTTTCTTATTTGACATCAAAGTTGACAAATTTCATTTTAGAAAAATTTAGAGTGATGTTTTAATTTAAAATTGCCTCCATAAGTGACCAATGCTGAAGATATTAAAAACTAAGAAAGTAGCTTAAACACAGTTAGCTCAGAGCCTTTTAAAATACTTTCCAAGATGGTTGTCCTGATCAATGATTTATGCAGCGCTCTGGCGTTAGAAAATACAGCATTACTTTAAGTCAGTTCCTTCCCAGAACCTCCCCTGCCCATTAAGTCAGTGATATCTTGTAAACCTTTTTGAAGTTATTGCTTTCCTAAGATGTTATTTTTGAGGACTCCACTGGAGTGATATTTGAATCAACATTTTGAGGATAGAAGTAACCATCTAGTAGTTATTGTAGTCACAGTAAGTACTGATAAGAAGAGAATAAAATATTGATAATATCTTTACTTTTCAAATTGCGAAGACAAAACAACCCATTAAAATAAATTTCAGGCAAAACAAAAGAGTGTATAAAAAATAAAAAGTGCAACTGACCCAAAATTCATTTGCCAGAAATAACCACTGTATCCTTCTAAACTCTTTCCTCCACAGGCATACGCATGACATTTTAAATATTTTATCACAAAATTCATTTTATTCCTTAGCCTGCTCTTTCAATATATTGTAAAATATAAAGTTGCTAATAGTAATTCAATATATTGCCACCATTTCTACCTGTCAGGACATAAATGAGTCACTTCACTGTTTTAAACAGCTGCTGAATAGTGCCCAGTTGAATAAACATGGAACTCTTTATTGTGATCTGACTGATACTTCATAGTGACTTATCTTCATCGCTCTGAATTGATTAATATTTTTTAAAGCTCTTAACCAAAACAAACAAATAAGGCTGAATCAGGTCTGGACAGAGGTTAAATACATTCTTGTCAATTTCTGTGTATGTTTACAGTTTCCATAATAAAAAATAAAAAACAAATCAGTGCTTGAGTGCAGTTTTGAAAAACTGTTACAGAACAAGCGACAACTTACCAATATTGCATTTTTTAAAAGAAAAACTTGACTGTAAATTCCTGAATCTCAACAACCACATCTCCCCTAGTTCTGATAATATTCCAACCTGAAACCCTATTCTCAGTGACGCAGTAATTTTCAGTGTTTCAGCAGCCACCTTTGGCTTTGAGATTTCTGAGTGTCATATGCCTGTTCCTTTTTCTTCCAGTGAAAACTTAGGCCTTATTTTTTATTTCAGTCAGGGAATATGGTACCTCCCATGGAGGGAAGGTGGGGCATCATGGTCCCCTGTCCTCCCGGGTCATACCCACAACCCTAGACACAGTACCCAGTGGGTTCTGCAGCACAGGGCCTGGGCTCCCCTCCTTGTCCTTCCTCTGTTCACAGTCCACGCTGCTCTCAAGATGGTGGAGCATCTTCCCACCTAAGAAATGAACCAGAGACCTCACTGAACAAGCAAGGAGCATGTTTTTCATATAGAGGATCATCTTTTCCCTTCTTTGGTTTGTTTATAAGGCACCCTTCAACTTGATACAATCTTTTTTCTTTTAAAACAGATATTTTTATGTTTATTATTTTTTTTACCCTGAAGTTTTTTACTTTATATTATTTTTTATTGGAGTATGGGCTTCCCTCATAGCTCAGTCAGTAAAGAATCTGCCTGCAATGCAGGAGACCTGGGGTTCAATTCCTGGGTCAGGAAGATCCCCTGGAGAAGGAAATGTCAACCCATTCCAGTATTCTTGCCTGGAAAATCCCATGGACAGAGGAGCCCAGGAGGCTACAGTCCATGGTGTTGCAAGAGTCGGACATGATTGAATGACTAAACAACCTCCATTTTTTATTAGAGTATAGTTGTTTCACAACATTGTGTTAATTTCTGCTGCACGATGAATTAAATCAGTTATATAACTAATTATATAACTGTATATATTATATATATATATGTATGTATATCTATATAGGACCTCCTTTTCATCCCCTCCCCCCACCATCTGACCCCACCAAGAACACTGAGCAGAGTTCCCTGTGCTATACACCAAGATCCCACTAGTTATCCAGGATATAACCTTAAATTTTGCTATTATCCCTTAGGCTTCAAGATCAGTATCTTGTTCTTTTCCAAGATCATGCTCTTTTTGGCAGCTGCTAAATGAGTAGGTGTTTTTATTTCAGCCAGAAAGTACTATGAGTCTTTGCCGGTGGATGCAGCTGGGGGACGTGCCAGCCTGGGTGGCGCTAGCCACGTCAAGGGGTGTCAGTCCTGCAGGGTGAAGACCAAGTGCTCGTGAGATGCCACTCTGATTTTAGTCAGGGTTTCACATCACTTATACCTATTGCTTATGCTTCAAACACAATTCATAGTTCAGAATCACGGATGAAGCGAGAATGCAGAGTCGGTAAGGAAAACTCCCATTCTGTTACACTTCAGCTTATTTGTGACTAATTACACCCTCAGCATTCAACATTTGAATTGACTTAAGTCTCTTGGACACCACTGGGAAATTGCCAGTCATGCTTCCCTTAGGCTCAAATCATTTTCATCATCAGGCTCTTTTTAGCTATTCAGAAAATTTTCAAAGATGTTCAAATAGTGGAAGTATCTTTATCTTCTCTAGCTTAGCTCAAAGGTGACATTTCCTTAATTGGCCAGAGACTAAGAAATTTCAACTATCTTCAAATGATATCCATGGCAAAAAAAAAAAAAGTCTTGCCTTAAAAAAAAAAGTGTTTTGTATATGCATAGCTTTAAAAAAGCTGATTTTCAAGTTCAGCTTCTGTAACCCTCAATGAAAATGAATAGACTGACTCATTTTTTTTTTTAAGCTATTTGGAAAAAATAGACACGAGCACTTGATAGTAATTCAGTCTGCCCATGTCTCCTTTTGAGGGGATAGAAGGTAAAATTTAAGTCTTCATTTTGCCCGCCCTCAAAAATATATTTGAATCATTCAGTTCTACAAATATATTCTGAGTATCCCCTTAGTGCCACACAGCACTGGGGATACCACAGCACTGGGGATACCCACAGCACTGGGGATACCACAGCACTGGGGATATCACAGTAAAAGACAAAAATCCCAGGGGGGTAAGGGACTAGGGATGAAAGGAGAGAGACTTTAAGGAAAAAGCAGAGGTGTGGGGAATATGATGTCGGCAAGGTGGAACAGACTGCTCAGCTCATTGTTCTGTGATGACCTAGAGAATTTGGGATGGAGGGATGTCCAAGAGGGAGGGAATATGTGTATACATCTAGCTGATTCATTTCACTGGACAGCAGAAACTATCACAACATTGTAAAGCAATTATACTCCAATTAAAAAATTGTTGATCAGGATCAAGTCTCACTGAGAAGGTGACATTTGAGCAAAGGTTTTAGGGAGGTGAAGAAATTAACCGTGTGGATATCTGGAGAATATCCACATGGATATTCCAGAGACAGGAACCAGCCATGGTATGTGATAAGGAAACCAGTGTGACAGGTGCCAGGGGACCAGAGGAGAGGTAGAAATCTGAGTCCAAGGATGAACAAAGAGCAGCTCAGGAAGATCTGGATGGCAGCTCTAAGGACGTGGGCTGGAATTTTACTCTGTTGCAACAGGAAGCTGTGGCAGAGCTGTGAACAGAGCAATGGTATCATTTGATACATTTCCTCTGGATTGACCACTGCTCTGCAGAAACCAGACCTTGTGGGGTAAAGGGTTAAAGTTGCAAGGCCTGAGAGGAGGCCCCTGCAGAATTCCAAGAGAAAGAGTATGGGGGAATCACACCACAGACACTAATGAAGGTGTCAGAAAGAGTCGGACTTCTGTATGAACATTAAAGGTAGGGTGAACAGAAGCCTTTGAAGCATGGGATGAGGGGTGTTGAGAGAAAAAGAGACTCAAAGATGACTCATTATAAGAAGATGTAGTACATATATAGAATGGAGTATTACTCAGCCATTAAAAATGATAAAATAATGATATTTGCAGCAACATAGATGGATGTAGAGATTGTCATACTGAATGAAGTAAATCAGAAAGAGAAGGAGAAATACTTGTACATCCCTTATAGGTGGAATCTAAAAAGAAATGATACAAATCAACTTACCTACAAAATAGAAAGAAACTCACAGACTTAGAAGATGAACTTATGGTTGCTGAGGGAGATGGATGGGGGAAGGGATAGTTTGGGATGGACATGTACACATTGCCAGATTTAAAATGGATAACTAACAAGGACCTACTATATAGGACATGGACCTCTGCTCAATTTTATGTGGCAGCCTGGATGGGAGGGGAGTTTGGGGGAGAACGGATATAGGTATATGTATGGCTGAGTCCCTTAGCTGTTCACCTGAAACCATCACAACATTGTTAATTGGCTATACTCCAATACAAAATAAAAAGTTTAAAAGGAAAAAAAAAAAGATGACTCAAGATTTTCAACATGAGCAATTCAAAAGGTGGGGTTGCCACTAACAGGGGTGAGGAAGGCCTCCCCTGGGGCCTGTGTAAGGAGAAAAGTCCATGAGTACACGTAACAGAGTCCAAGCTTGCTCAGCTCACTGCAGGATAGGCCAATAAATCTGAGATGGGGTGTTGAGGCAAGGAAGATAACTTTATTTGGAAAGCTGGTTGGCAGAGAAGATGGCAGATCAGGGCCTCAAAGTAACCATCTTGTTGGGGCCTGGATGCCAGGTTCTTTTATGGATCAGAGATTAGGGGAGGTGAGGAAACAAAGTAAGAAGACCATTTAATTCATGCAAATATCTTCTAGAATGACAAGCCTCAGCAGGGGCATATGTTAGTTTCACTTCCTTACAGCCCTTAACAGGTGGACAGGATCAGGCTATCTCCCTATGAGCCAAACAATGGCACCCTAGCCCAAGGGTCAAGCAGAGGTGGGTGGGTAGCACTCCCGAGGCAGGCCATTATGTATGCCTATAATAACAAAAATGGCAAAGTAAGAATTAAAGTCACAGAAGCAGATCCAGTATGGATTCAAAATTAACCCTTATGGCTGCATTCAGATTTCAAGATTTTGACGTGATGGATTTGAGATGACTGTGAAACAGTCAACTATTGACCAAGTCAGAATTCATCATCTTCAAAGAATGTAAGTTCTCTGAGGGTAATCTTCCATCTCTTCTGTTCATTGCCGTATCTCCAAAGCCTTAGACAGACATGTAGGTTCTCTATTAAAAATTAATTAAACAAATATTTGGTAGGCACTCATTCCATGTCTTGCTCTGTTCTCCAAGCTTGGGAGGACAGCAGAGACAAAACAGCTAAAATTCCCATGCACCTGACATTCTAGGAGTGAGAGGCAGATAAACAAATGAAATAAAAGAAATCTTCTATCTGTTGGTATACCTGTTTAATAAACCTTCGCTGGATGTTTACCTACATGACGCTCAGTGTTTGTGATAATAAACATATTGTCATGACTCTACCAGGAGGAAATCAAGACCCTGGAGCTGGCATCCCACCAGCCTGTCTTCCTCCAAAGCTCCTTTCACCATATCATGCTGCCTCTCAGAGGAAGTAACACAAATCCTATCCTTACCAGGTAAATACCAGGGCTGTGTTTCTCTTCATATAAGCATTGAAAGAAAAATCTGCTCAAAAATAGGACTCTTTGGGAAGTGCAGTCCAGGAGGACTGCCTGGAAGTGGGCAAGTCCCAGTCACTCAGCTCCACTCAGTCCTCCTTCATGGAACAAAACCATGCAGCTGAATTTCTCTTGAAATCTCAGGGCATTTAAGGCACAATGATTCCTCTGAAAGGCTCAATTTGCAACCTTTCACAAAACTAGAAAGGTGGATTAAAAGGCACTTGATATGCATATAAATTTTGAGGGAAAATTGTTTATCCCCCTTGCCTAAAAGTGAAACTGGATTAATTTTCCATTCCCAGCAGCATCATCAAGGAGATGCTTTGGACTTTAGCAGCCCCAATAATTTCAGTGCTCACTTCTCAGCCTCACTTAGCCATCTGACATTCTCAGCCATCTGACAGTCTCACCATGTCATGCAGCAGACCACCCCCAGCCTCTTCCACGTATTCTCCACAGAAATTCTGAAACAGCCATGGCCTCTGCCCTCTGTCCATTTCTTATCCACTTTCCATATATACAATAATCTGATATCACACTTCCTTTACCATCTACATCTCCTGGAAGATAAACCTTATTGCTTCCCTGGTGGCTCAGTGGTAAAGAATCTACCTGCCAATGCAGGAGATGTGGGTACAATCCCTGGGTTGGGCAGATCCCCTGGAGAAAGAAATGGCAACCCATTCCATATTTTTGCCTGGGAAATCTGATGGACAGAGGAGCCTGGTGGACTATAGTTTATGGGTTCACAAAAGAGTCAGACATGACTTAATGTCTAAACAACAACAAACTTTAAATGATTATTTATCCTCAAAAATTTGTAATTCTTTCTCCTACTCAGAACTGTCTGTGCAGTTCTTCAGAAAATTCAGTTCTAGAGATTTCTCTTCTGGATTGCCATCTCTGACAACACTGCAGTTTTTAAGATAAAACATGCTGAGTTCCCATCAGTTG
This sequence comes from Ovis aries, assembly GCF_016772045.2. Classification (NCBI taxonomy): domain Eukaryota; kingdom Metazoa; phylum Chordata; class Mammalia; order Artiodactyla; family Bovidae; genus Ovis; species Ovis aries. Next base: position 90,603,664 of record NC_056059.1, on the reverse strand, counting down.
GGTGATGGCCATATTCAGCTTGATGTTATCCCTCATCCAGCTGGTCCAACAACAGAGAGAATTTCCATGACCAGTAGTATGTGATCCACCAATAACCTACTTTTCCCAAACCAAGAAAGAGGTGTTCAGACCACCAGATTCCTTAGCACCTTCTGATGGACAAATGGGCTTCGAGACACCCTCATGTTGTAATTCTGAGATGGACTGAGTCCTCTCCTAATGTGGCACATTACTTTAACTCAAGAGAATGACTGGGATCTTAAACATTTCCCTAAAAAAATCGAGGGCAGGATGAGATGATTGATGGTATCACTGACTCAGTGGACAGAAGTTTGAGCAAACTCAGGGAGACAGTGAAGGACAGGGAAGCCTGGCGTGCCGCAGCCCATGGGGTTGCAGAGTCGGATATGACTGAGCCGCTGAGCGAGAAACAACAAAACACATGCAGCTTTTTGCATGGTGAATAAAGAGGGCATCTTTTTATCCTCACAATAATTTTTATTGTTCTTTCTAAAGACTCCAAATTACAGTCCAAATTACAAAGCAAGAATCATGCAATATAGAGGGTTTAATGGTGAAATAACTGTTCAGTGCCAGTATAATGGTATCTGTCTGCTGTCTATCTGTAGGATCACAAAAGCTTTTCCAATGGAAAATGAAAAGGTTTCATAAAGGGCAGACAGCGCCGGTAACAACTCTTCCTGGATACAAGAGTGGTGAATAAACCCTCTCAGTAATGAGGTTATGCTTCTGTACTACACAAATCTGGCAAGAATATCCTAATTTTAAAGGTAATGTATATTTTAATGTGTTCTAATCAGCAGGAAGCCTGAATGGTAGCTTTAAGTTCACAACCATGACCAAAAAAATGAAAAATCAAATAAAATCCCCTCTCTCCCAATTCTTTTCATGTGCAACACCTGCCCTAAAATCTCTGTCCTTATTTCCTCCTTGATAGAAAAGAAAATCAAGTGTCAGAATTTGGACTGCAAGTGTAAGATATTATCAAAGTTGTATTCTATCATCCATCTTCTTTTGTATTGAATAGACGTATTTTCTAAATATCACACCTGGTAACTTTCCACAATTTTTTGGCCTTAGGTATAAAGGTACAAATTTCCGGCACAGCCTAGTTGCTTCAAGGATTTTTTTCCTCCCCAATCTGCCTTGAAATTCTGTCTAATGTGCTGCTTTAGGCTTCATAAAGCCACAGCTTTCAAGTGATACGTATAGACCTTTCCTGTAGGAATTATGCAAACCTTATGTAATATTTGTGAGATGTGTTAAAATCCTGGCACAGAAGAGAACTTTGAAATCCAAAGCTGTTCTATAACTTTCTTTTTTAATCAGCTGCCAGCTGGATTCTGCAAAGCTACTAGTTCCAGTTCCTATGCAAGAACACTGCTACCATTTTAAACAATATACTTTTTTTTTTTTTCTGTTGTTGAAGGAAAGGTCACAAGGAGGGGTAAAGTAATGTAGCCTCGGGGAGGCTAAAGAAATCCCACCACTTGTTCAGAAACCCACCACAGCGCACAGTGAATGGATATGCAATCCAATTCAAAATGCTCCACTGCAGATCTCCCTTTGAATCCTAACCTTGTAAGTTGTTTCCAGAGACAGAGCTGCTTTGAAATCTCGGTGTCTTCTTCCCATGAACAGATTGTGATGAATGAATGAAGTGGTGTAGGGCAGCTAAAGCTGGGTGAGGCACAGTTCAAAATAAAGCCAGTTCTATGTCAAACACATTGCTCTGATGAACCACATATGGAAGGCCAAAGGTAGCGCCGCTACACAAAATACAGGGTGCCTCATTACATCGGAATTCAAGACAAACAAGGAAGAATTAGTTAGCTTAAGTGTGTCCCAAGCACTAAGTGGGATAGACTCAGAATTCATATTTACTTAAATTCAAATTGGACTGGACAACCTGTACTTTTCATTGCTAAACCTGGCAATACTTACCCAAGGAAAATTAAAATAGTTTATTTTCAATCAATATTATACTATCTTGCACCAATGAAAAACACAGATGGAAACAATTATATAATCATTTATTTTGCTTTAATGGTTTCTATTACCTTATAAATGGCAAAAATCTCAACAATATTAGAACAGGTAAAAGAAATGAGCTAAGCTGCTGTAAAGGATCATGAAGACTATTTAAAGATCCACACATCAGAAAATCTGATGTCACATCAATCCCCATCACTGAAATAATTTAAGCTGTGACTACGAAATGTAATGCCATGAGCTACGTACACAAATGAGTCTTATTTTATAGTAACCCTTTGTGTGTGCTAAGTCCCTTCAGTCATGTCTGACTCTGTGCAACCCTAAAGACTGTAGCCTGTCAGGCTCCTCTGTCCATGGGATTCACCCTATTTGTACATTAACTGGATGATAACCTATTAACCTTGTACTTCCAAGTAAAAGTGGTTAATAGGTTAGAGCTTCCCTGGTGGCTCAGACGGTAAAGAATCTGCCTGCAATACAGGAGACCCAGGTTCAATCCGTGGGCTGGGAAGATCCCCTGGAAAAGGAAATGGCAACGCACTCCAATATTCTTGCCTGGGAGAATCCCATGGACAGAGGAGCTTGGCGGGCTACAGTTCAAGGGGTCACAAAGAGTCAGACACAACTGAGCAACTAACACTCCAAGTAAAAAGCAATCATTGCATTATGCAGGTACCCATTGTTGGCCTACCTTTTTTCATGACCACTGATATATCCTAAATGAAGAATTAATTTTTTCTAGGCAACTGTTTTATTCAATATATTGCTAGCAAAGCAAATACAGTCAGATTTCCATATCCATGGGGTCCGCATTTATGGAGTCAACCAACCTCAGACTGAAAATATTGGGAAAAAAATTCCAGAAAGTTCCAAAAGACAAAACTTGAACTTGCTGCATGCCTGAAACAACTGACATAGCATTTCCATTTCATTGGGTATTTTAAGCAACCTTGCCATTGTTGTTGTTCAGTTGCTAAGTCGTGTCTGACTTTTTGCAACCCCATGGACTGCAGCACGCCAGACTTCCCTGTTCTTCACCATCTCCCGGAGTTTGCTCAAACTCATGTCCATTGAGTTGATGATGCCATCCAACCATCTCATTCTCTGTCAACCCCTTTTCCTCCTGCCCTCAATCCTTCCCAGCTCCAGTGTCTTTTCCAATGAGTCAGCTCTTCACATCAGGTGGCCAAAGTATTGGCGCTTCAGCTTCAGTCTTTCCAATGAATATTCAGAGTTGATTTCCTTTAGGATTGACTGATTTGATCTCCTTACAGTCCAAGGGATTCTCAAGAGTCTTCTCCAACACCACAGTTGATTTAAAGTATTCAAAAGGACATGTGTAGGTTATATGCAAATACTATATACATTTTATATAAGAAACTTGAGCATCTGAGGATTTTTTATGGTGAGGGCAGGCTGTGGATACTGAGGGATGACTCTATTTGTTTCCTAAACTAACATATACAATCTCAGTAAACAGATATTTCAAAAAGGGAGAAAACTATTGTAAATGCTATAGCAAGATTCCTTTCATTTGGGTGTTAAAAAACAGCCAATCCCTTTTGAAACTATGTTTAACATCCCTCTTCCTTGTTTCCAGTGAATGCTGTACCCCCTACCCCTGCCCCCTGCAAAATTATTGTTTAAGAAAATCTGCTCAAGCAGTGTAAACATTTGCCCAATATTTTTCTTAGGAAAACATAAGCACTACTAAATTAGGCCCAAATGATCAGGTTAAATTAGAGATCTGGCCATTACTGATGATTTTGGATTCTGGAGAGAGCCATGCTGGGTCATTCATACACCACGAAATGCCTTTTCCTAAGTTGTTTGATCTCAATTATCCAAAATTTGTGGATCTGGGCACCTGACATTTTTTTTTAATTTTATTTGTTCATTTATTTATTTTTGGCTATGCTGAGTCTTTGTTGTTGCACAGGCTTTTCTCTAGGTGTGGTGAGTGGAGTCCACTCTTCATTGCAGTGTAGTGAGTCTCATTGGAGCTTCTCATTGTAGTGGCTTCTCTTGTTGTGGGGCATGGACTCTATGGTGTGGGCTTCAGTAGCTGTGCATGACCTTAGAGCGGTTCCCAGGTTCTTAGAACACAGACTCAATAGTCGTGGTGTGACACGTGGGATGTTTAAGGCCCAGGAATCAAACCCATGTCTCCTGCATTGGCAGGCAAATTCTTTACCCCTGAGACACCAGGGAAGCCTTATTTGACCTTAAGGTTTAGCCGAGTTGGACTCTTGAAACAGATCAGTTTGCAAAAGACTTTGTGGAAGAAATAAAGTCTTCGGTGACACTTCTGTTTGTTACTGAGTGTTTTTTGGACTGTTGTGCTAAATTTGAGCTGGCACATTATTAACCTTTTCAAATTAGGCATTTAGTAGGCTCAGCTGAATCTTTTCTTAATTTGCACATGAAGATTTGCCAGAACAGCTGGCACTGTGCTGGAATATTAGTTGATATCTTCAATTTACACAGGCCAAGCAGAAACACATACACTTCATAGAGGATGACCTAACTGGTGCTGAACACAGTCACCTTTATAAATCAGAATAATAGCAATAACTACTGCTAATACTTACTGAGTGCTTACTATGTCCCAGGCATTATAGGTATGAACAGTCATTTACCACTTTCAACAACCTAATAAGGTTTTAGTCCCTCCATTTTGTAGATAAGAAAAGTCAAGAATGGTTAGATTAAGTTCCTAGATTATCCAATTTAGTGGCAATAATTTTGCTTTGTACAAGGCAATCTAACTGCAGAATTCGAGTGCTCACCACTTTGCAACACTGTGTCAACAAATGTATCCCATAGTAATAGAAAACTTCTACCTCCTCAGGTAGGTTTCCCAGTGAAGGATGTGTGCCTTTGTGACGCAGACTTCAGGGGAATAGGAGGTAACCAGGCTAAAGAGATGCATGCCACCCTTCACCTCCACTCTCAACCAACCATAGGCAACCCAGCTGTTGCCTTAAATGTGCGTGCATTTTTTGGGTTTATTTTTAACACGTTTATGGTAAGATTTATGATACTCCTTTAATATGCTTATGATAAGGCCCTTCCATATATTGGGATCTATAGTGAGAACACAGCCATAAATGTGGAGGGTGGGGTCTTCCAGGAAGGACATTTGAGATGTTAGTTACCTGAAGAATGATGTTACAGGCGCAAAACACAAATAGGCTCTCGAGATGGGTGGCAGACTGGAATCTAGCCCTGCTGGTCTTGATCACCAAGCTTGGATAATGGGGCAGAATGCTGCATTCTCCCCGGGGTTGGGTGGGGAGACCAGGGGCATACAGGGCAGAACCCACATCAGAAAACATGGAGTCAAGGGTTTTTGTGTCTTTCTTCTCTATGCTTGTTTCTCCTTTGAACTACTTGAATGTTTGGAAAAGGACTTTGGAAAGTTCCAGTAAATCTCAGATGTCTCAGTGAGGGAATTTTTAAACATATTGCGCCATAGAGCACTGGAGGGTGGCAACAATGGTGGTGGGAATGACAGAATTGAATCCAGTGGAGAAACAGAGAGGGATGAAGATGGAGACTTCCTGTGGCCCTTCATTCTCCCTTCCCGCTTGGTTCTGATGCCAAACCTCGGAGGTTCTGGCTTGTAATTTAGAGATAGTGTTTCTGTATGCCTGAGTACTGGCCTTAGAGGTGTTTGGGAATGGTTTGTAAAATAGCCACGCTCGTTTTCTACCACAATCGCCTCTGGAAGAACTGAAGACAGCCCAAGATTTCTCTCTCTTCCTTCTTTTTAAAATACAACTAAGTGTAGAGGTCTACTTTTGCTGTGTTGTTGACAATGCAGATATTTACAACTGCCCATTATACAGGTTGGAAGAAATGCTAAGTATTTATAATGAGTAGATTTATTAGGCTAAAAAAAAAAAGTTCCCTGCTATGCCCCATTCCTGACTCAAGAAGTATCATTGAGAGTTTTACAGAAAATTTCCTGAAGCCACTAAAGTTGGAGGGATTAAAAAAGAAACAAAAGAAAAGAAAAAGCAACTGCCTGGTGAAACTAGCTAGAGCTTTGCCAAGGGAGCCAGAACGATCCACTGAAACACGCATGCCACTTTCATCTTAAGAACCCTAGTCCCTCTCTCCTTTACCAACTTTTTCTAGAAAAGTTGTATTTTAGTTTCTGAAAGCACCCTACTTGGGGATGTAGAGAAGCTCATAAGGTATTTATACATATTTTTATATGATTTTCCTGATAACTTACTGTAGGTAGATCTAACACACTGATCCCTAAAGAGACTTCTTCCTGGGCACAAACTCAGAGGAAAGGATGAAGCTTCCGCAGGCTCTGTTTGGGAGATGGACCCAGCAACAGAACTATGTCTTCCGGGGGGTCAGGGGAGCCCTGGAGGTCGGAGGCTGTGATCTTCTGGACGTTGACCTCAACACAGGTGCTTTAGGATGAGAATGAGGCTACTCAGTTAGTCCCTGAGCTACCAGCCGCCTCACTCTGTGCAGGAACAAGGGCAAGATTTCAGCTGGAAAAAAACAGCAGAGCTAACCTCTAAAACTGGCCAAGGAGGGAGAAAAAATCGTGAGTTCCTTGCGCGGGGGCCGGGGCGAGGGGTGGGGGTGGGGGTTGGGCCACAATACACTGCCTAATCCCAGCGTTGCCAACTGCTAGAGTTGTTTAAGAAAAAAAAAAAAAAAAAAAAACAGGAAGAAATTAAAAAGAAGCCACTAAATAAAATTAGCCAACAAACCTACCTACCAGCTCTACTGGCTAACTGACGGTTTTCTGAGCCCCGAGCCTCATGAAAAGGTTTCTATCCTGGAGAATGGAAGGCACCTTCCCTGTCATTTCATAAACGTTTCTTGGCAATGCCGGGACCCTCGCTGTCACACTTGCCTGGATCCGTGCGCTCCCAGCCTGGCCAAGGCTGAGGACGCTCCGAACCGTGCAGACACCAGAGAAAAGACAGCTTTCCGAGGCGCTCAGCAAGTAGAGGAAGAAGACTCTCTCTAGCCTCAAGTTGGGAAACTTTTCCTCAAAACTGCATTATCCTTTGTTGAGCTGCCAGGAAATCCTTAGTCTCTTTTTATGGGATTGTGATGACCTGTGTCCACGATTACAGGAACCCAAGCAATTCAGGACGAAAAATATATATACACGTTCTACAAGCGTGAGTCAAATGATTTGTGTATGGACGTGGCTTTGGGACATTCTTATCTTTAAACACGCCGGCGTCCACGCACACGACGGCTTTTTCCGCCTATGCCTGTCCCTTGTCGGCCTGCATTTTCTAGAAAAACTGGGTACCCCAACCTCTGACTCAAAGCGCCTTTCTGTATCTCCCCACCAAGCCAAGCTCAATCCTCCGGCTCCTCTCTCCCCAGTCCTCTGCTTAGAGGCCGCTGCCGTCCGTGGTCCAGAGAAATACGCGCGTGGGGAAGCCGAGCCGGCCGGAGGGGCAGGGATGGAACCAGGAGAATGCTAGTGTTTGCCAAGTTAACAGTTTCAGCCAGGGGCACGGATTCTGGGGAGCCCAGGGGCCACAAGGTAGAAGTGGTAACTCCCCAGCGGTGATCGGAAGCTCGAGCCGGGTGGGAGCGGGGCTGTCGGTGCCGCACCGTCCTCAAGCGTAAATAGGAAAGCACGCGGAGACAGAGCCCACCAAAACTCGGGGAACGCAAACCAGCCCGGCCGGGTGCGCAGCCAAGACTTCACGCTTTCCCAGATGCTATTCCCCCCCTGCTTCTCTTTCTCATCCCTCTCTGGGTGCAATCGCGTCAGGAAGTCTGATGCCCAGCTCTGGCATGGTGTGCTCGGAGACCCGAGAAACCCCAGCGTCGCCAAGCCTGGCTTCAGCCGCGTCGGGCAGCCACCTGTTTCACAAAGCCCGGAGTTTGTTGCGGGGGCGAGCTGCGGCGGGAAGAACCCTGTCAATCCCGCTGTCCGCCTCGGCACAGAATCTCCAAAAACGCGCATCACCCCAAAACCAAGTGCGCTCGTACCTTTGCGCAACCCGAGAGGCTCGCACCACTCCCGCCAACCGCGCGCGGCGACTTACTTCCCGATCCCCCGGCTTCAGCTCCCAACCCAGCGCTGGCCTCGGGTCCCATACCGCTCCCGACCCCTCCGCCAGGGACAGCGCCCCAAAATACCTGCCGTGAAGATGCAGAGAGCGAAGAGGGTCTTGCAGACCATGGTACCTTGGTACTCGTGCCGAGCCCGGCGCGGACGGCGGGAGAGTTTGCCGGGACTGACCGAGCGCCCCCGAGCGCGGGCAGCTTCTCCTCGGCCCGCTGGCTGCGGCGGGAGCCGGGCGGCCCGGGCGGCGGCAGGGGAAGCGAGGCGAGCGCCGCGCGGCTCCGTCAGCTGCTCGTCCTCCCGCGCCCGGCGCGCTTCTGCTCCATCCCAGCCGCCGGAGCCCGGGGCCGCCTCCGCCGCCGCGACAGCCGCCGCCAAACCCCTCCCACCCGGGCCCCGCGGCGATGACAAGGCCACCCCTGGCCTTTCCTCTCCCGGCGCTCGAGTCCCGAGAGTCCCGGCCCAGGGCGGCCTCTGCTGGACAGTCAGGGCGCGAGACCCGAGTACTGACCCGGTTCAGCAAATGTTTGGGGCCGTTAGCACTGTGCTGGGAACTAAGGGAATGCAAAGGAGTGAGAGCAGATCTCTGTTCTCAGGAATTTATCTCAGGTTTCTTACATGAGTTACAACCTTGGTGACCATGTGCCATCTTAGGTGTCACCTCGAAGGGCCAAGACCCCACCGTTCTAAGCACGTAGACACTTTTTTCCAAATATGAGAGCCTTTTTCGTTTTTTCATTTCCCTAAATATTCTGCGTGTACATTTAAACCCTCACGCCCATTCAGCCCCACTGCATTTCCTGGTGCCTGAGCCAAAACGTCTGCTATCCTATTCAGCTTCTTACTGTTAACAGAAGAAATAGTACTAATGTCAGATAATGTCAGTGATCGTGGGATAACTATGAGCGAGGAACCCTACTAGGTGTATCATGGTGCCTTCTAACAGCCCTATGACATAAGAATTATTACTCCATTTTACAGATGAGAAAGCTAAGGCACAGAGAAGGTAAGTAATGTGCCCAGGGACACAGAACTGGTAAGGACTGCATTCCACAGTCACGAGCTTGTGTCCCAGGGCATAATAGCAAAGGTTGTCATTTCCTGAGAAATGCTGTGTGTTAGACAACTGTGCTGTACATGTATTAACCAAATCAAGTTTTCAGAACAATCCTTTTAGGTGACACTGTTATATCTTCATTTTCAGGGGAGAAAAGGAAAGTACTGAAAGGTTTAAGTACTTGCTTGTGTTCATATAACTAGATAATGGTAGAGATAAGATGCCTGCCTAGGGACCCCAGGTCACCCTGGTACTCTCTCCAAAGCCCAGAGTTTCTGTTATGTTCACACCGGTCAACGCTGACCTTTCACTTATCCTCCCACCACCTTAGACCTGCTTATTTCTACATTTCTATAAGACCAGATGCCAGATCACCTCCCAATATCTATGTTATTATGAGCCTGGTGGTCCCCTAGGCTGGCTTCTTCAAAGGCTCAGTGGTAAAGAATCTGCCTGCAATGCAGGAGACGCAGGTTTGATCCCTGGGTCAGGAAGATCCCCGAGGAGGGCATGGCTACCCATTCCAGTATTCTTGCCAGGAAAATCCCATGAAGTCTCAAAGAGTTGGAATGACCGAAGTGACTGAGCGTGGTCCCCTGGACACTAGAGCTGGGATGCTGCAGAAATTGAGTGTTCTAAAGAACTGATTTGCTCAGAACCATGAGTAGTGCTGGAGGGCAACTTTTTTTTTTTTTTTTCTGTGACTTCTTTCTCATTTACCAGACAGAGCCTTAGGTTTCATTTTCTCATTCTCTTGGACCTCATGACTTTTTCTATGATGACATCAGTTCCTCTGCCTGACCCTACCATTACCACGGATACAGCTTGTCATGCTTCCCCAACCAGATTAAACTGAGGTCATGGTTTTTCTTTTGTCTTGGTAAATGTATTGATTCTTGCTGAAATAAATAACCAAATGCCCATCCCCCTTTCCTCCTCCGTGACCAGAGAAACTGCAAACTCAATTTATTAAACAAGTTGTCTTAATGTTTTTGACCTTCAGGTCCTTCTGGTTTCTAGTGTAATCTATGTGATTATGAAGAATTTCTGCATCTGTGTGGTGACTGGTGGGGAGGCAGGGACCACACACAGAGTTCTGCAAGCATGTTCTAAAGGCACTGGTGCCTTTAGATAGGGTCATTTAAGTAAGAGGCTCTGTGACAGAAATATTTTTCAAAAACACTTCATAGAAAAAAATATTCAATTGAAATTCAATAAAACTTTAATGGAGTCCCTTAGTAGTGCAAAGCATGTGTGACAGGCTTTGATATCTAAGATGCTGGTTTGATACCCAGCATGGTAATCCACTCCAGTATTCTTGGCTGGAGAATCCCATGAACAGAGGAGCCTGGTGGGTTACAGTCCATAGGGCTGCAAAGAGTCAGACATGACTGAAGTCACTTAGCAACAGCAGATTATGATCCTCACGTGTGAATTAGTTAAAATTTCCAAAGCTTTTCATTGTATACAGAATAGAGTTGAAAATAATTTAACTAAAATAAGTCTTTATCAACCATTAAAGCTTTGGATTTATTAACTTAGTAAAAATATATTTGATTACTTACTGGGTGGTAGACCTTATAGTAGGTTGTGGGAATGAAATGTGTTGTGATAGTCGATGTAGGTAGGTTATGCTGCTGTAATATACCACCCCATTATTACTTATTGCTCAGAGGCTTAAACAATAGAGGTTTACTTCTCTCTGATCATCATCGGCTGTGGATCCAGCTACTCCCCAGAGCAGATGTCTTCTACATCAGGATTCAGTGTTGTACTCCCTGTCTTCTACACTCAGGAAAGACTGTGGAGGAGAACTGAGTGCAGCATTTATGTTTTCCACCCAGAAGTGATTGTTCTGCTCATAATTTATTGATGATGTGCTCAGTCGCTCAGGCATGTCTGACTCTTTGTGACCCCACGGACTGTAGCCTGCCAGGCTCCTCTGTCCATGGAATTTTCCTGGCAAGAATAATGGACTGGGTTGCCATTTTATTCTCCAGGAGTTGAACCCACATCTCCTGCATCTCCTGCATTGCAGGTGGTTCTTCACCACCAGGAAGCACATTCTTCATGATTGTGATTGTGCCACAGTGGTTAATTGTCCCTGCCACCAGGAAGCTTATATTCTAGAAGTGAGGAGCCAAGCATTGAATGATCTCCAAAGTATATGTGGTAATTTGTTATGTTAAAGTGAAAGGGGATGGGAGAAATGAGTGAATTGTTTTATAGTTGTTGTTTATTGAACTGAATAAAAAAGAACTCAAAATATATGCAATACTTTATTATGTGAAATACTATAAATAATAAATGCCCACTAACATTTATTGAGTCTCTCCTCTATGTTATGTTAGGAATTGTTTCAAGCATTTTGAGTAATCTGTCTAAACTTTACACTGTATAACGTTACCCAGATTTTACAAATAAAGAGACTGAGATATACTTTATGAAAGTTTAAGTATGAAGGAAACCAAAAGATGCTAAGATATTAAAGCAGGGAGACTTGCAGTCCTCACAGCGGGATCAGGGATGGAATTTGCATGTAACCTCTTGGTCACATCTTTATAGCAAAAGCCAGTTTCTTCATAGATTTCCTGGTTCTTTCATAATGTTCCTCTGGGATAAAATCTAAGATAAGCCTGCCTTTGACTGACTTCCACTCTTTTTTGATCACTGTTAAAATGAATTTCTGGGATTGTAGACTTTCGATATAAAAAAAAATTTGCCCTTGGCTGACTTAGTCTTCAACATCCTGAATTTATCATAATGTATAGATAAAGTCAGATAATGCATATTAGGTAGTACGGAAGTGTAAGCTCTTGACTCTTGATTCATCATAGCCAAGTCGAGACAGAATAACTCGGTTGAGAGAGGTGGTGTGGTAGTTACAGGCTGAATTCTGATGTCTAGCCCATGATCCCTGAAGGCTGAGTTCTAATCCCTGCCATTCCATGTACTAACTGACATTACTTGATATGCCTGTTTCCTTGGTTTCTTTCTGACATGGCGAAGATTAAATGGATTACATATGTGAAATGCTTGGCATGTTATAGGCACCAATAAATGTAAGTTATTATTAAAGAAGAAACTTTGTTGTTGTTCAGTCGCTAAATCATGTCCAACTTTTTGTGACCCTAGGAACTGCAGCATATCAGACTTCCCTGTCCTTCACTATCTCCAGGAGTTTGCTCAAACTCATATCCATTGAGTCAGTGATGCTATCTAACCATCTCATCCTTTGCTGCCCCCTTCTCTTGCCCTCAGTCTTTCCCAGCATCAGGATCCTTTCCAATGAGTCAGTTCTTCATATCAGTTGGCCAAAGTATTGAGGTACATTTAAAAATCATTTTGGGATCTAAAGTACAGCGAGAAAATATTAATATTGCTGTGACTATTTTTTCATATGCACAGTTATGAAACTTGAACTGTGCCTTGGGCAGTTCTACTCCTGCTACATCTGAGCTGCAGGGGGAAGTCCTAAATGGTCTCTGACAGCTCCTCCCCCAATCCCCTCTCTCCCAAAGGCAGGAATGCAGCAGCCTTAAGACCCCGATATTTAGGGTTGGCCAAAAAGTTCGTTCGGTTTCAACATAAGATGTACTGTTCCTGAACGAAGCTTTTGGCCAACTCATTTTCTTTCTTTCTTTTTTTGTCTTGATTTCATTTCTCTTCCCAAGTTGCATTGCAAAAATACCTCTGTGGGTTCTGCTATGTATTTCATTACATAACTTTGCTTCTCTCTTTTTAATTCCAATTTCCTTTTTAAAATATTAATGATAAAAAGATTAAAGGCAATGATGCAATATGGGAAACAGACCTTGGAACTTTGCCAAAAAAATACTTGTTTGAACAAAGGCAGTTTTAAAAGAGCCTGATGGAGGTTCAAGGGGGAGGGGACATATGTATACCTATGGCTGATTCATGTTGATGTTTGGCTGAAACCAACAAAATTCTGTAAAGCAATTATCCTTCCATTAAAAAATAAATTAAAAAAATGAAAAAACAAACAAAACCAGAACAAAACAGAAAAAGGGCTTGATGAAACATGATTATTTCCCTGATTTAAATAAACTTGTTTGAAGCTGTGTGAGCTCTTTAAGGATACCAAACCACTTGTCACTAATTTTTTATTTTAATTAAGAAAGAAACCCTTAAAATATCCCAGGAAGGAAGAAACTGGCCTTTTGGAGGTGATACACACAATGAAACCTCTTATTTAAACAAGTCTAAAACCTGATTGGGTTTATACTGCATCGTCCAATACAAATCACAAATGTAATTTTTAAATTTCTTGAAGTCATATTTTGAAAAAGGAGAAAGAAGCAAATGAATTTAATTTTAACACTATTCTTTATTTAACCTGATGCGTCCAAATAAAATATTATTCAACATGTAATGAAAGCAAAATATTAATAGGATATTTTATATTATTTTTCTCATTCTAAAGCTTCTCAATACAATGTTTATTCTATACTTCTATAATATCTCAATTCAGACTAGACACATTTTAAAACTGTCCGTTTTATTTATTTATTTGGCTGCACTGAATCTTAGTTGTTATAAGCAGGATTTTTTTTTTAGTTGTGGCATGAAAACTGTTAGTTGGGGTATGTGGGATCTAGTTCCCTGACCAGGGATCCAACTTGGCCTCCTGCATTGGGAGTGTGGAATCCTAGCCACTGGACCACCAAGGAAGTCCCCAGACTAGGCATATGTTGAATTTTAAATAACCAAACATGACTGTTGTTGTTGTTGTTGTTTAGTAGCTAAGTTGTGTCCGACACTTTGCAACCCCGTCACTGCAGCATGCCAGGTTCCTCTGTCCTCCACTATTTCCCAGAGTTTGCTCAAATTCATGTCTACTGAGTTGGTGCCTCTGTCTAACCATTTCATCCTCTGCCACCCCTTCTCCTTTGGCCTTCAATCTTTCCCAGCATCAAATTCTTTTCCAATGAGTCAGCTTTTGGCATCAGTTAGCCAAAATAGTGAAGCTTCAGCTTCAGCAACAGACCTTACAATTACTAGACAGGGTTGATTTCCTTTAGGATTGACTGGTTTGATCTTCTTGCAGTCCAAGGGACTCTCAAACATTTTCTCCAGCACCACAATTAGAAAGCATCAATTCTTTGGCTCTCAACCTTCTTTATGGTCCAATTCTCACATCTGCGCATGGCTACTGAGAAAACCATAGCTTTGACTATGCAGACCTTTGTTGGCAAAGTGATGTCTCTGCTTTTAATATGCTGTCTAGTTTTCTCATAGCTTTCCTTTCAAGGAGCAAACGTCTTTTAATTTCATGACTGTAGTCGCCATCTGCAGTGATTTTGGAGCCCAAGAAAATAAAATTTGTCACTGCTTCCACTTTTCCCCTATCTATTTGCCATAGTCTTAGTTTTTTGAATGTTGAATCTCCACCCAGCTTTTTCACTCTCCTCTTACATTCTCATCAAGAGGCTCTTTAGTTCCTCGAGCAGCTGTCATAATGGGCAGTGTGTGTGTAGAACACTGGGCCCGGTCTCTTGCCTTGCCTCATGCATATGTTCTGCAGAAGTGCAGAGCATTATTGGTGGGACTTTCTTAATGATAGTGGAGTAGTTGGGAGCCGCACACTTGCTGATTGCATGACCTCTAACCCTCATTAGCCTCTCTAGATCTCAGTTTTCCCTTCTATGAAGTGAACATGATAATAATGACACCTTTCTTATAAGGATCATTGTGAAGACTTATAATCCTTATATTATTAAGGAATGCATCAAAAACATTTAGAACAGACCCTAGTCAGGGCAGAGCCTTAGTAATAATTCTTGTTATATTTGGTATGAATGGTTATGATGATGATAAAAAAAAGAATATTCACAGTAAAATCTTCCCAATTGTCCACGTATTTTAAAATATTCATTTATTTGTTATTTGGCTGTGCCAGGTCTTTGTTGCAACATGCAGGATCTTTAATTGCAGCATTCGAGCTCTTAGCTGCAGCATGTGGGATATAGTTTCTTGACCAGGGATCAAACCTGGGTCTCTTGCATTGGGAGAACAGGGGCTTAGCCACTGAACCATAATGGACGTTCCCCAATTGTCAGTGTAATACTGGTGATTCCTTACCACTTGGAGGCATTGACAATATAGCTTGTCCCTAAAATTCTACTTGTACACAGAGCATCATTTATCAAAGATTTTGGTCTCAGGATCCCTTTGCACTCCTGAAATTAAGAACTCTGAAAACTGTTTAAAGGTCTTTTCAGAAATTATGGTTTTATTCTTTTGTACTGCACCCAAACTCAAAAATTAGTAATTTCCTAAAAGTTAGCAGCAAGGTGGAATCTGAAAGCATCTCAATAAAATTTTCATATTCTGTTACATTAAAATCCATCGGTTTATCTTGTACTTTGAATGTATCTTTTACCCATGGGTGATTTTGTAATATCATGCACTGTTCATATAGAAAATATTGGTTCACTGAACTATGCAGACACCCACTCCAGTATTCTTGGGCTTCTGTTGTGGCTCAGCTGGTAAAGAATCCGCTTGCAATGTGGGAGACCTGGGTTCAATCCCTGGTTTGGAAAGATCCCCTAGAGAAGGGAAAGGCTATCCAGTCCAGTATTCTGGCCTGGAGAATTCCATGGACTATACAGTCCATGGGATTGCAGAGTCCGACATGACTGAGCAACTTTCACTTTCACTTTCAAATTGACACGCTTCTTTATGCAACATCAAAAATTGTATTTGTTAATAGCTCCACTTCCATCATGAAAAAAAAAGTCTTTAAATATTGGGAAGCTGTCATTAGTGGTGAAAGATACAAGTTTGGCAGAATTCTAATTTTCACTGGAAAGCTTGAACCTTACCATTTGCACCAAATACTATAGTTTTCCTTGAAGTGACATTTAAACATCATGGAAATAATGCGGTGCAAATATCCAAGTCTGAATAACCATAGTTTGTCAATTGTTCTTTCAAGTAAAAATTATCTTCCACAGAAAAGTGGTTAGCTCAGCTTGTGACTCAAATAATCACACAATCGAATTTCCTGGAGACAGTCACTCCCCTCTGCCATGCAGCAAATAGGCCTTATGCACACTTGCCATTTATTTACATAAATATGAAAAATATACATATTCAAATCAAGACTGAACAAAATTAATAATTTTTACCCTTCTTGAAGGGAGTTCTTAAATGAAACGCTTTTTGACCTTTATTATTTATAAATAATATTTACTTATTTGACTGGGTTTTCACTGTGGCATGAGGGATATTTGATCTTTGTTGAGGCATGAGGGATCTTTACTTGTGACATGTGAACTCTTAGTTGCGGCATGTGGGATTTAATTCCCTGATCAGGGATCAAAATTGAGAGAGTGGAGTCTTAGCCAATGGACCACCAGGGAAGTTCCTGAGAACTTTCTCATATCCATTTTTCTACTTGAGTATAGAATCATACCTCAGTTGACTGAGACAATGAATACAGATGTAGAGAACTAACCCTTGCTTCTATCTTCTACCATTTCTAGTCCTCCACAAAGTTGTCTTGACAGCTCTGTTTACGCTTGAACTGAGGAACATTTTGAAATGGATGAAAGAGATTACTGAATAAACTTTAGTTGGAGGTGCCCCAGAATGTACACTTTCATCTTGACTATTTTGCAACTTTGTAGAACTGTAAAAATATGTAGCAAACTCAAATAATAGAAAAAAATTTTAGTCTACAGAAATGCGAATTATGTCCAGTGGTATGAAATTGACTATCACTTTGTGGATATTGACCAGTTTTACCAAGTTTGCATCCGTTTATAAATTCATCTCGTTGTTTCTTATCTGTTTTAAATGTATGATATTTCAAATTCTTTGAATTAGTTGTAGCATCTTACTGGTTTTCTCATTTAATAAAGAGATTAAAAAAAGAGATAAATAAAATCTTTGATATACATTTTATGTAATGATGTTTCTAAAATTATTTTAACAGATTAATCATAATGCATGATGTTTCATATCTTCAGTCTAAATTCTTCTTGAGTAATAAAATAGTTATGATAGTGATTTATATAATTAACACAGTTAATAGTTATAGTGGAGTCGGGAAAAACCTTGGAGATATTGTCTACTCTCTGCATGTCACAGGTGAGGAATCTATAGAAGTTAAGTGCTATGTCCCAAACTGCAGTTAATTGGGTTCAGAGAGAAACTTAAACTTAGTTCAAACAGCTTCGAATTTGGTACTCTCTTCATTCCGCCCTTTAATTGAATATAATTTCTCCTGCCTTTGTGCATACAGGCAATTCCTGAGAAAGTCATAGACCAGTTGTTTCAGGAGAATAAATATAAGCTCTAACTGTTTTATATGATGACAGGAAAAAATCATGGATTTGGAAAGCAAAGGAGAAATTTGAGGCTGAGAAAAAAGACTTGATCCAATAATTATTTGTATTATGTAGGATGCAAATAATACATTTTCATTGTATGTAACACTGTTAAATTAACATGGCTAACACAATTGGTTTGGAAACTAACGTCCTAATGTCTCTCCCTTTACCATCCATCCTTATGGATTCTGTCAATGTAATTTAGGAGGAGTTGTTTTGAGTATGAAAATACGACTATATTTATCAAAGTTACAAATGCTGAAATTTTTGTACTCAGCTTACAAATTTTATTCTATCATTAATTAGTCAAATTTTATATGTTATTTTTAAAGTTTGAGTAATAGCCTTCTATACAAAGCGAGTTAAAATCTTAATATATTTTAAACTGCAATTATAAATGTGATATTTTTCTTTTTCTTTTAGTTGTTTCTGTTGTCAGGCTTAATGAACAAAACCTCTGTGAGTTCTTGAACATTCTTTTAAATCTAATAAATTAAATTTGCGAATACAGTGATTCTTAAGTTCTTTTAAATATTCTGATAATACAAAAACTAAAACATTTTCTATTTAAAATCACCAGTCTAAATTACATATTGATGTATTTTAAAATAGAATTATGAAATGAATGATACTAATAGGCCAAATTCTCTGAAACAATAGTAGCACACAAAATACAAACTATGTAGAGATTCCTAAGCCACGATTATTATTATAATGGGTTTGTTTTATATATCATTCTCTGAAATATTTAAAACTCAATTTTAAATCTTTCTAGGTTTATGTTTACCTACTACATAAGTGTGTGTTTGTGTGAAAGTTGCTCAGTCATGTTTGACTCTTTGTGACCCCATGGACTATATAGTCCATGGAATTCTCCAAGCCAGAATACTGGAGTGGGTAGCCATTCCCTTCTACAGGGGATCTTCCTAACTCAGGAATCGAACCCAAGTCTCCCACATTGCAGGTGGATTCTTTACCAACTGAGCCACCAGGAAAGCCCACATGCTACATAAACATTTGCCAAATCCTAAGGCACCTTAGGGATATTTTCTCTCGTATAGTAGCAGCCAAGGTTATTAGTAGAGGCGATGACTGGAGTCTGGTTTGCAATATCAATTATTGGAAGGACTTCATAATGTAAAGAGTTTTGTCTGCTAATCTATGTAGTCATTTCCCTACCCTGCTTATGGAAATCTTCATTTCCATCTGTGTGGCTTTGGCATTTCTTAGGCTGTTAACATAGTTATAAATCCTTTGAACTTGACAGACCTTCTTTCATCTGTGTCTACTTGGTAGAACCCTTCAACTCTTAAAGATGTAAAAATGATACCCAAAATTCTAGTCAAATCCTAGAAAAATCTTGTCTTTGGATGTCTATTTGATCACAAATTTTAGTCTTTGTATTGTCAGGTTCAATTGATTCTAGATAATTTAGGCAAAAAAGTGAGTTTATTTGAAGGGTATAGGTAGTTCAAAATAAAAGGAAAATTTCAACATCAGGCTTTCAGAATCAGCGATCCCCTCAAGTTGCAGGGACTAAAGAACTCTGTTTCTCTAGCCAGCACCCCCACCCCAAGAGGTTCAACAAGAATGATTTCTAACCATTTTTAGTTGTTAAAGACCTTATACAAGACCCTTAGGTGAATGAGTCAAATTCTACCGCTTGGCTTAGGAAGTCCCCCAGGAAAACAGATGCTACTGCCTGAGAAGTGAAAAAACTAAAACTAAGAAGGCTAATGAAGATGACTCTACAGTGTTTGGGGATAGAAATTATTTGGATGGTTCTGAATCCTTTCAAGCCAATGAAAATAGACCCTTTGGGTAATCACTGGAATGTCAGTAGTGTTGAAAACCTGCTGTCATCATTTAACCAGTTTTTATATCATTGCCATCCTAAATAGCTCATGCTAGAAAACTTACGGCACTGTAACTTCTCTACTGAAATTGACTCTCATGTTACTGGATCCTTACATTAGTAACAAATCACTTGTCTGGAAGGAAAATAAGACCACACAAATTATAAGGTCAACCCAATTTCCTTTCGTTGAAAAGCACTGATAAATCTACTCTGTGAGGCATTTACCGTGTGATCAACAGGGGTGACATGAACAACTACCTCTATGCTGCAATATGAGAGCATATCGATTACTCAGGAGAGCTGAATTAGTCACTATAGTAGCGACCATCATACAATCAGCATCACCTACTTTTGATGGTAAGCACTGCACCCTCTTCTTAACTCAATGGGACTTCACAGGAATATTATTCTATAAAAATATGATTGTATTGACAAGGATCTGTTTTCCAATATGATATCCAAATAAAACTATGGTCCTCAATAAATTTGTTTTGACTATAACTTGCAATATTTTTTTCTGTTTATTCCTCTTGACATTGGGCATATATTTGCTAATATTTTAATGTTTTGTGCTTATAAAACATCCAAAGTGATTAGCTAGTAATTTTCATCTTTAGATACGACAAGAGTTCGCTGAAAATGAGAGATCCTTGTATTATTTCTTCTCCTTGATGCTAATAAAACACACACCCCCAGGTGTAGTTTAAACCACTCCAGGATTCTTGCCTAGAGAATCTCATGGACAGAGGAGCCGGGCAGGCTGCAGTCCACAGGGTTGCAAAGAGTTGGACACAAATACACCATTAGAAGAGACAGTGAAGGCAACGTTGAAACATGCTAGTCATTTGTACTATATGTCAACATATTAAAGCTACAACAGTAACACAATAAAGCCACAAAAGCTTTGCAAAAACTAAAGAGAAATTTGTGGAGTTTACTCAATAATTTAAAATATCAGTATAAGGAAAGTCTTAATAGAACCATGATTTCACACTGGAAATGAAGTAGGTTGTATAATTAGAGCAGTTCAGACCAAAGAATTTGGGCTTCTAGATTTTGGCAGGGAGGGTTGTTTTAGCTTGAATTATTCATACTGGCTAATTATATGTTTGTGGTGGCTTATATGTTATTAATAAGTGCATACATGCTCAGTTGTGTCTGACGCTTTTTGATGCCACGGACTGTAGTCCACCAGGCTCCTCTGTCCATGGAATTTTCCAGGCAAGAACAATGGAGTGGGTTGCCATTTCCTCCTCCAGGGGATCTTCCTGACCCAGGGATTGGTTGCTTACTAAAAAACTGAGCTCTTTTTCATGTGTGGTGTTGGCTTTCAGAAGTGCAAATGATTAGTCCTCTTGAATGGAATGTGGCCAGGAGTGTCTGTGCCCCTTCCAGTCTGGGACTTTATTTTGTTTTGCTTTATTTTCTTTTCCTTCCAGTTTTATTGAGCTAGAATCGACATATAGTGCTGTATAAGTTTAAAGTGCACAGGCTAACAATTTGATTTACAAACATCATGAAATGATTATCGTTGTAAGCGCAGTGAACATTCATCATCTTATACAGATACACAATTAAAGAAATAAGAAAAAAACAAAGACCACATCATATGTGAAATCCCTTGACTTAGAAAAGTAAAGCACATTTGGTAACCAAAAGAAGATGATGGCTAATATATCACTTTATTTATGTTGTTCTTTGGTAGAGGGGCTTCCCAGGTGGCTCAGTGGGAGAGAATCTGCCTGGCAGTGTAGGAGATGCAGGAGACTCTAGTTAGATCCCTAGGGTCGGAAAGATCCCCTGGAGTAGAAAATAACCAGCCACTCCAATATTCTTGCCTGGAAAATTCCATGGACAGAGAAGCCTGGTGGGCTACAGTCCATGGGGTCACAAAGAGTCAGACACGACTCAGCAACTGAGCACGCACGCATTCTTTAGTAGGGAAACAAATTAAAGTACTAATATTTTCAGAGTTGTTTGAAATGATGGTTCTTTCAAGTCAAACACTGGTTTCAGCACTACCTGGAATGTGAAGCTAATGAGGATAGTTCCCATGACCTGATTAGCTCTGTCTTTCTTTTGCAAGCTGTCCTGTTGTTGTGTCAGACTAAGAACAAGCCTAATTATGAACAGACTTTCAGCGGCTGTCCTTTACTGGTATGGGCAATGATGCATCTCAGATTCTATGGCAGATTCTGGTTTAAATATTTTGTCCTATTATTTTTTCACATAGATGCACCTCTAAATCAGAACCAAAACTAGTAGGGTCATTTTGATCCCGCTTTATTCTTTTCCCCCGTTTCCTTTTCCTTCTCTTCATTCCCCTTCTGGAAGACAGTTTTTAGATTTATTAGGGTAAAAATTACTATAGGCAAAGAATATTTTTAATTACTGTATTGTAAGAAGAGGTGGCAAGAATACACAGAAGAACTGTACAAAAAAGATCTTCATGACCCAGATAATCACAATGGTGTGATCACTCACCTAGAGCCAGACATCCTGGAATGCGAAGTCAGTGGGCCTCAGGAAGCATCATTACAAACAAAGCTAGTGGAGGTGATGGAATTCCAGCTGAGCTATTTCGAATCCTAAAAGATGATGCTATGAAAGTGCTGTACTCAGTATGCCAGTAAATTTGGAAAACTCAGCAGTGGCCACAGGACTGGAAAAGATCAGTTTTCATTCCAATCCCAAAGAAAGGCAATGCCAAAGAATGCTCAAACTACCGCACAATTGCACTCATCTCACACACTAGTAAAGTAATGCTTAAAATTCTCCAAGCCAGACTTCAGCAGTATGTGAACCGTGAACTTCCAGATGTTCAAGCTGGTTTTAGAAAAGGCAGAGGAACCAGAGATCAAATTGCCAACATGTGCTGGATCACTTAAAAAGCAAGAGAGTTCCAGGTAAACATCTATTTCTGCTTTATTAACTATGCCAAAGCCTTTGACTGTGTGGATCACAATAAACTGTGGAAAATTCTCAAAGAGATGGGAATACCAGACCACCTGACCTGCCCTTGAGAAACCTGTATGCAGGTCAGGAAGCAAGAGTTAGAACTGGACACGGAACAACAGACTGGTTCCAAATAGGAAAAGGAGTACATCAAGGCTGTATATTGTCACTCTGCTTATTTGACTTATATGCAGAGTACATCATGAGAAACACTGGGCTGGAGGAAGCACAAGCTGGAATCAAGATCACTGGAAGAAATACCAATAACCTCAGATATGCAGATGACACAACCCTTATGGCAAAAAGTGAAGAAGAACTAAAGGGCCTCTTGATGAAAGTGAAGGAGGAGAGTGAAAAAGTTGGCCTAAAGCTCAACATTCAGAAAACTAAGATCATGACCAACCTAGACAGCATATTAAAAAGCAGAGACATTACTTTGCCAACAAAGGTCCGTCTAGTCAAGGCTATGGTTTTTCAAGTAGTCATGTATGGATGTGAGAGTTGGACTATAATGAAAGCTGAGTGCCGAAGAATTGATCTTTTGAACTGTGGTGTTGGAGAAGTCCCTTGGACTGCAAGGAGATCCAATGAGTCCATCCTAAAGGAGGTCAGTCCTGGAAGATCATTGGAAGGACTGATGTTGAAGCTGAAACTCCAATATTTTGGCCACTTGATGCAAAGAGCTGACTCATTTGAAAAGACCCTGATGCTGGGAAAGATTGAGGGCAGGAGGAGAAGGGGATGACAGAGGATGAGATGGTTGGATGGCATTACTGACTTAACGGACATGGGTTTGGGTGGGCCCCGGGAATTGGTGATGGACAGGGAGGCCTGGCGTGCTGCGATTCATGGGGTCGCAAAGAGTCGGACTCAAGTGAGTGACTGAACTGAACTGAACTGAACAGGCTTCCCAAGAAGATCCCACCTGTCAATCCTAAAGGAGATCAGTCCTGAATATTCATTAGAAAGACTGATGCTGAAGCTGAAACTCCAATGCTTTGGCCACCTGATGCGAAGAAGTAACTCATTGGAAAAGACCCTGATGCTGGGAAAGATTGAGGGCAGGAGGAGAAGGGAAATGACAAAGGATGAGATGGTTGGATGGCACCATTGACTCGAAGGACATGAGTTTGACTATGCCCTGGAGTTGGTGACGGACAGGGAGGCCTGGCGTGCTGCAGTCCATTGGGTTGCAAAGAGTTGGACACGACTGAGTGACTGAACTGATTGACTGATGGACTTCCCAGGTGG
Source organism: Ovis aries (assembly GCF_016772045.2). Lineage (NCBI taxonomy): Eukaryota > Metazoa > Chordata > Mammalia > Artiodactyla > Bovidae > Ovis > Ovis aries. The sequence continues at coordinate 90,580,097 of NC_056059.1, read as the reverse complement.
CACAGTGGTAAAGAATCTGCCTGCCAATGTAGGAGACGCAAGAGATGTGTGTTGGATCCCTGCATCAGGAAGATCTCCAGGAGTAGGAAATGGCAACCCACTCCAGTATTCTTGCTTGTCTGTCCCATGGACAGAGGAGTCTGGCAGGGTGAAGTCCATGGGGTCACAAAGAGTTGGACATGACTGATAGACTGAGTGTGGGCGCTCCATATTGTACATCTCTAGGAGTTCATGAAGAATGAACACCAGTTAACAATGAATCATGGGAGCCCCTATGTCACCTGGCATCTAGGAGCCTTGGATACTTGGGTACTTTGAAATATTTATCATATCAAAAATATTCCTTGAGGTCTCCCTTCCCCCACTCTCTTCTGGCCGTTGAGTTCCTCATGTATAACACAGACACAGAACTCAAGGAAAAGCAAAACAATTTTGTGCTGAATCACACTATACTTTTGCAGCCTCTGAAAGCACAAAGCAGCTATAATACTTCTCTAAAAAAAGAGTTGAGAAAAGTTTCATTAGAACTGGATTGCTGCTGCTGCTGCTAAGTCGCCTCAGTCATGTCTGACTCTGTGCGACCCCATAGACGGCAGCCCATCACGCTCCTCTGTCCCTGGGATTCTCCAGGCAAGAATACTGGAATGGGTTGCCATTTTTTCTCCAGTGCATGAAAGTGAAACGTGAAAGTGAAGTTGCTCAGTCATGTCCGACTCTTAGTGACCCCATAGACTGCAGCCTACCAGGCTCCTCTGTCCATGGGATTTCCCAGGCAAGAGGACTGAAGTGGGGTGCTATTGCCTTCTCTGCATTAGAACTGGATTTAGTTCAGTTCAGTTCGGTTGCTTAGTCGTGTCCGACTCTTTGCGACCCCGTAAATCGCAGCATCCAGGCCTCCCTGTCCATCACTATCTCCCGGAATTCACTCAGACTCACATCCATCGAGTCAGTGATGCCATCCAGCCATCTCATCCTCTGTCATTCCCTTCTCCTCCTACCTCCAATCCCTCCCGGCATCAGAGTCTTTTCCAATGAATCAACTCTTCACATGAGGTGGCCAAAATACTGGAGTTTCAGCTTCAGCATCATTCCCTCCAAAGAAATCCCAGGACTGACCTCCTTCAGAATGGACTGGTTGGATCTCCTTGCAGTCCAAGGGACTCTCAAGAGTCTTCTCCAACACCACAGTTCAAAAGCATCAATTCTTCAGCGCTCAGCTTTCTTCACAGTCCAACTCTCACATCCATATATGACCACTGGAAAAACCATAGCCTTGACTAGACGGACCTTTGTTGGCAAAGTAATGTCTCTGCTTTTGAATATGCTGTCTAGGTTGGTCATAACTTTTCTTCCAAGGAGTAAGCGTCTTTTAATTTCATGGCTGCGATCACCAACTGCAGACTGGATTAGGTATAGTTAATTAGGAGAAACCAGCTGAACACCTATCAGCCCAAGACAGAATTACTCACTAGAGAGGTCTTCTTTATTTCCCCTGGTCCATTGTGTATAACAAAAGCAATGGTTATAATTGCTACTAGTGATTACATTCCTATTATGTTCCAGGGTTTGTAAATTTGTTTTCTTGGACAAAGCAGATTGTTTTGGTTGTAACGTTTTGCTCCAGTCCTAGTCAGGGATAGGTTGAAGGTCAGTGACTGGATGAGATTTGTTGATCTAACTTCTACTTTCTGACAAGGTGATTATTTTATATCAGATGAAAAATAGCCCATTTGGTTTTACTATTTCCATTTTGTGAGATGAAGAAACTAAAGCTCAGACAAGCTAAAAGGCTTTCCCCAATGTCACACATCAACCAAGTGACAGAGCCCAGACTGTTCCTAAGCCCTAGTCTTTTCTTCGGCAGCACTATTTCCTAAGTATTAGTCGCTCAGTCATGTCTGTCTCTTTGTGACCCCATGGACTGTAGCCCGCCAGGCTCCTCTGTCCATGGAATTCTCCAGGCAAGAATACTAAAGTGGGTAGCCATTCTCTTCTCCAGGGTATCTTCCTGGCCCAGGGATCAAACCTGAGTCTCCTGCACAGTAGGTGAATTCTTTACCATCTGAACCACCAGAGAAGCCATGACACTGCCTTTTATTTTTCCAGAATCTTACTTGTTACTTTTAAAAAGAGAGTAATAGAGCCCCTCTACCAGATTATTTTAAGGATTGAAAAGGTAGTAACTGGATCCAGCACACAGTAGACCCTCAGTAAGCATTACTAATAGAATCACATTACAGAAATTTCCTTTATAAAATGCTTAGAACTGTGTCTGGCACATAGTAAACTTCACATGAAGGTGAGCTATTTCATCAAGCTATGGAAGCAACTTAGCAGCAGCATGGGGGTAAAAGAGACCTTTGAAGCCACCAGGTTCAACTCTGTGTTACTATACTGAGAAATATTCTTTAATTTAAATCTAACTACACCCAGATACCAAGTCTACTGGTGCTTTAATTTGAACTTCCCAGCCTCTGGAACTCTGAGAAAGAAATTCCTGCTGTGTATAAGCCCCCTGTCTATGGCATTCTGTTGTAACAGACTGAACAGATGAAGATACTGTATAACGATACCTTTTTTAATGAAAGAAAAATAGATACTTTGGCTCCAAGAGACCAGATGAACAATGGCCAGAACATATGTGACAAGAGAACTCTGACCCACAGCCTCTGCAGCAATCCATCCAGAATGGTCAAGACTTTGTCAATTACTGCCAGTTTCCCTATTTTTATCTTTGTTTCCAACTCAGGACCAACCAAAGAAGGCCAGCAAGCTCCCCAAATCAATCATACTAGATGCCTTGCTTTTAGGTAGCCTCTTTCCAGTTTTCCCATCTAGTAACTTCCAAGCATATCATACCTGAAGCTCTCCATCCCCACTCCCCCATAAAATTTTTGTATCCTTTTGCGCATCTTTCCGTCTCTCCCAAACACAAGTGGTAGTGTTGACTCCCTTGCTATAGCAAATTTGAATAATCTGTGATTGTTCTTATTTGGGTGGTTTTTGTTTACTCATGTTTTCTTTGAGGTCCCACCAAGATACAGCGTGCACTGCTCAGTGCTGTGGACTCCAGCCTTCAGCTCGGTGTGGTATATCCATAGAGGCCCTTATGCGCATTGCTCATGGCCTGTCAGGTTCATGCCAACATGGTAAGTCAGCACCTGATTTGACTCCTCTGCTTGCACTCTTTGCATTCCTCAGCTATCCATTTGCAGTTTAAGATGCAGATTTGTTCTTGTCATCCACTTGTCATCCTTGGTAGAAAACAGCCATCCTTTTTCATCCCATCCTGCTCTCTTTGAGCTTCTGTTTGCAACCCTGTGGACTGTAGCCCACCAGGCTCCTCCATCCATGGGATTCTCCAGGCAAGAATACTGGAGTGGGTTGCCATTTCCTTCTCCAGGGGATCTTCCTGACCCAGGGATCGAACCCAGGTCTCCCACATTGCAGACAGACACTTTAACCTCTGAGCCACCAGGGAAGAAGAAGGAGAGGCAAAGGGTGGATAAATGAACTTAAACAAATCAGCCTATAGTAATTGATTTTTTTTTTCTTGAAGAGAGGGACACAGCAAAGTCACAATCTACTGATGATAACCAAAATTATTCTAAATTTGATCTCAATAACCTATAATGAATGGCATCACTAACTCAATGGACATAAATCTGAGCAAACTCCAGGAGACAGTGAAGGACAGACAGGAAAGCCTGGAGTGTTGCAGTCCATGGAATCATAGAGTTGGACATGACTTAGCAACTGAACGACAACCTATGAAGGGTGGTGGACCAAACACTTGCTACCTGCACGAGATGAACAGATTACAGCTACTGACATAACCAATGTAAGGTCTTGGTTCTGACCTTCTGCAGTGAACTACTCTTTTCCTGGCTGGCTGTATGCCCCTACCAGATGGCACTTCCTTGGCATCCAGAATGCCTGGGCCTGTTTGCCTCAGACCAAAACCTCATAAACATTAGGAGTAGTACCCTGGGTTGGTGGCTCAGATGGTAAAGCATCTGTCTACAATGTGGGAGACCCAGGTTCAGTCCTGGGATTGGGAAGATCCCCTGGAGAAGGAAATGGAAATCCACTCCAGTACTACTGCCTGGAAAAACCCATGGACAGAGGAGCCTGGTAGGCTACAGTCCACGGGGTCGCAAAGAGTCTGACACGACTGCATGACTTCACTCACTCACTTCACTCTGAGACTTGTCTGTACAATTCTATAAATCCTCAAGGCTGAAAATTCTGATTCAGACACAAACTCCAAAACAATGCAACCCTTGATTATTCAGGTATTCTACCTCAGGGAATTACTGACTCATTGTTTATGCAAACAATCAGAGCAGTGTTCCTACCAGTGGGAATCATACAAATTGAAAAGGCTGTTAGAAACTTATCACCAGCTTTGACAGAGGTATTAATGATACCATCTCTGCTTTAGATGGAATACAGATGAGTCTCAACACATTCACATGAATAGAGGTGCACAGTCATATTGCTCTGATTTCTTGTTGGCTGGTCATGGTGGTTTTATTTTATTTTATTTTTTGCTGTTGCTAATTCTTGCTCTACTTGTATCAGTGACAGAATGTGGGTGAACAGGTTATACATCACCATAATGAAAAAGATACTTTTTTCTCTAAGGTCAGTTCTCACGGTTTATGAAATTTGTTCGCGGCCTGGGTTGAGTCATTGGAATTCTTGGTTCAAGAATTTCATGGGAACTATTAATTTTTCTTGTTTCTCTCATGGCTGTCATTAAGTTGGTCCATTGCTTTCTGCCTTGAATAGCCACTTTCTCATCATACGATCACCATGATTATGTAATAGAAAGGTTAAGACAGTCTTGCTATGCAGCTAATTATGAAAGTGACCAAACAATTCCTGAGAAATGGAAGTTGGATCTTTAACCTTCCATAAATCAGTTGCCCTTTCGCAAGATATTTTCCACATAGGGAGAAGAGAGACTGCATATACAACATTGGCCAAACCATATTCATATATGACAGTAGAATCTCTGCAACAACCATTGCAGAAAGTCAAACTACAACCTCTCCAACCTCTCCAAACAACTGTACAAGAGTGGGAAGGGCATGGTTAGTCGCTGTCAACTCCTATATTTTCTGCCTCTGCCTCCAGTTCAAGACCAACCAGAAAAAGTCAAATATGCTCCCCAATCTAAAGACATTTGACACCCTGCTTTTGTTTTATTTTATTTTATTTTAATGATGGGCATACACTTGTTGTTATCACTGGAAAATCTGAGCAATGACAACAGCCATAGATTTTCCCCTGTGGTATAAAATACAGAGAAGACTTTTATAATATTATCCCTTTATGACTGAAATGCATGATGGCTGAAATTCTCTATGGGGCTCCATGAGGTTGGGACTGTGCTTCTCGTCCTCTTGTGACACTCTGCTTTCAGTTTTCCCTTCTTCAGCTTCCCAATGCCAGCAATCTCCAACAAGATCATACCTGAAGCTTTGATCCCTTCCCACTGCACCCCACCTGGAGCCTCCACTATCAAGCTTTCTCACTTCCCTCCAACTGTCCATCTTTGCTGCTGCTAAGTCGCTTCAGTCGTGTCTGACTCTGTGCAACCCCATAGACAGCAGTTCACCAGGCTCCCCCGTCCCTGGGATTCTCCAGGCAGGAAAGCTGGAGTGGGTGGCCATTTCCTTCTCCAATGCATGAAGGTGAAAAGTGAAAGTGAAAGTGAATTGAAGTGAAGTGAAGTCGCTCAGTCGTCCATCTTTGAGTTTGTGCTAATTGAAAGTGATAGTGGCTGACTTCCTTGCCATTATACACTGTGAATAAGTAGCCTCGTCTGTCCTGATTTCAGCAGTCTTCATTTATTTCTGTACTTTCTGGCCAATGACTCAGCTTTGTTTCAGGATCTCAGTAACAATGGGCCTAAGGGCTGGAAAGTTATAGTCAGTCACAGACAGGAAACGGAACCGTGAGGGGATAGTGAGGGAAGGTTCTTTCCTTAAAATGAAGGAAAAGAAGTTTCTGAAAAATTGCCTAGAAATCTTCTGGGAAATATGAAGGGGAAGAAAATAAGTGATTTGGCTGGCTTTGTAAAATGACTTGATGGGCTGAATGAAGTTCTTATTTTTTTACAACAAGAAAAGAAAGGGAAAAAAATGTTCAGTGCTTTGTGACTCAGAACAGTCTTATCCAAATTCTAAAAGCACTTTGCAAAAATCATCTGGTGTCAAGTGTTAGAAATCGTCTTTCAAAAAGAAGAAATGAGAGTGCTGTGGACTTTTCCAGGAGAGGAGAATAAAGATTTTGTACTTTCCCACTAAATAGTCTAATAATTATTTCAGGACCATATTATTCCATAAACTAGCCTGTAGGGCAGGCTTTTATATTTTTATACATTATGTATGCTAGGTTAACTCCTAATAATACAACAAGACAACAGCTTTTGGCTTTTAAATCTAGTCTGTTTCTCTCTAGCATGTAAAGAAAGCCTGCACTAGTGTTACATATTTATGTGGAGTGATTTTATGGCTTCAGGTAATCCTCACACCTCAATTCTGCTCCATTCACAATACTTTCTATCATCTTGAATTTACTCTCCTTGCCTTGATTCTATAAATAAATAAAGAAAAAACTCTTGCCTTAATCTTCATTTTTCTGATTTAGCTTGTAAAGTACTTTAATAAGATAAATATGGCTGTAAATCTAATTCTTTGAAGCAAGGCTTATTGCTTTAGACTCAAATCACAATGTTATGAAAAAAATGATTTAGGTGTCTGAAATTCTAAGCTTCTATACAATATTTTAAAATCATAATTTACTTCTAATATAGTGATTCTTAATTTCCTAGAATGTTATCTGAAATTTTCCAAAAAGCAACTGTTAAAAACAACAGTAAGTATGTGCCAGATGTGTGTCTTTCTGCAGTGAGATGGGTAGTGAAATGGAATGCCATCAAGGCTCTAGAATTCTGGGAAGGTTGGTGGAGGATCTTCACAGTGGTCTTTCCTTTGTGCTCTTGTTTTTTTGTTTTTTGTTTTTTCCCACAGTCAGTGTCAGAGTAGGAAACTGGGCTTGGACCTTATCACTGACTTGTGTGGAATGTTCTAGACCAGCACAATTTTGTGTGTATACCTCTGGTCTGTTGTTGTACAGGTGTTGCTGCTGTCTGCCCTACTGAGATGATAGGAAAATACACAACACACTGTACTGTCAAGGCTAAGGTTCTCAACCTGGTTATTATTTCTTTCTGATAGTCTTTGCTCATCCTTCTATTCTTTCATAAGGATTTCATTTCTCCTTATGTTTTACCTTCTCTCAATAACTGCTTGTTATCTGCAGCTTTATCATTCATATTTTTAAGGGTAGTATATGACATGTAAATATATGAGTCACTTTCCTGTTATCAGTTTTTGAACATGTAATTTGTGTTTTCCTGCCTTTTGATGCTTTCTCACACCATCAAGAAATGATCTGATCTTCTTGCCCTAATAAAATAGAGTTGTTTTTTTCATCCATATGTTATATTTTCGTCCATAATCAAGATTGCCAGGAGAAATATCAATAACTTCAGATATGCAGATGACACCACACTTATGGCAGAAAGTGAAGAGAAACTAAAGAGCCTCTTGATGAAAGTGAAAGAGGAGAGTGAAAAAGCTGGCTTAAAGCTCAACATTCAGAAAACTAAGATCATGGCATCCGGTCCCATCACTTCATGGGAAATAGATGGGGAAACAGTGGAAACAGTGTCAGACTTCATTTTTTGGGGCTCCCAAATCACTTCAGATGGTGACTGCAACCAGGAAATTAAAAGACGCTTACTTCTTGGAAGAAAAGTTATGACCAACCTAGACAGCATATTAAAATGCAGAGACATTACTTTACCAACAAAGGTCCATCTAGTCAAGGCTATGGTTTTTCCAGTCGTCATGTATGGATGTGAGAGTTGGACTATAAGGAAAGCTGAGTGCCGAAGAATTGATGCTTTTGAACTGTGGTGTTGGAGAAGACTTTTGAGAGTCCCTGGGACTGCAAGGAGATCCAACCAGTCCATCCTAAAGGAAATGAGTCCTGGGTGTTCATTGGAAGGACTGATGTTGAAGCTGAAATTCCAATATTTTGGCCACCTGATGCAAAGAGCTGACTCATTTGAAAAGACCCTGATATTGGGAAAGATTGAAAGCAGGAGGAGAAGGGGACGACAGAGGATGAGATCGTTAGGTGGCATCACCGACTCAATGGACATGGGTTTGGGTAAACTCTGAGAATTGGTGATGGACAGGGAGGTCTGGTGTGCTGCAGTTCATGGGGTCACAAAGAGTCGGACATGACTGAGTGACTGAACTGAACTGATATATATATAAAACAAATACTTCTTGACCAGTTACTCTATGTCAAAAGTAGAATGTACATATAATCATGAAAGTGTCCCAGATGGAAACTGGGATCCTCTTTCCTCAGATATTTAGGAAAAAATGCTCAAACACTTACTGAACATCCCAGAGGAAGCCTGTCACCCTTGTAAAGTTTTGTTGTTGTTGTTTTAGATTCCATGGGCTTATATTGTCATGCTCACCTCACTCTAATTTTCTGATGACTCCAGTAATTTGATTTTTTGGTATCCTTTCTTCCACGGCTATTCTATTTTTCATCCATGAACAGGCCCAGATATGCAGTTCAGCACTTTTTTTCTTAATTTCCTGAAAAACAAGGCATTCTTGCATGCAGTAGACTTTATTAAATGTTTGGAGTGATGTAGTGACTGAGGACCAAATAGTAAATAACTGAGTGGTGAGTATTACCCTACTCTCTTTTTAGAATCTCTTAGGCCACCTTCATAGCTGCTGTTCTTGTTCAGTCACTCAGTCGTGTCTGACTCTTTGAGACCCCATAGACTATAGCATGCAGAAAAGCCATGACCAACCTAGACAGCATTTTAAAAGGCAGAGACATTATTTTTCCAACAAAGTCCGTCTAGTCAAAGCTATGGTTTTTCCAGTAGTCATGTATGGCTGTGAGAGTTGGACCATAAAGAAAGCTGAGTGCCAAAGAATTGATGCTTTTGAACTATGGTGTTGGAGAAGACTCTTGAGAGTCCCTTGGACTGCAAGGAGATCCAGCCAGTCCATCCTAAAGGAAATCAGTCTTGAATATTCATTGAAAGTTCTGATGCTGAAGCTGAAGCTCCAATACTTTGGCCACCTGATTAGAAGAACTGACTCATTGGAAAAGACCCTGAAGCTGGGAAAAATTGAAGGCAGGAGGAAAAGGGGATGACAGAGGATGAGACAGCTGGATGGTGTCACTGACTTGATGGATATGAGTTTGAACAAGCTCTGGGAGCTGATGATGGACAGGGAAGCCTGGTGTGCTGCAGTCCATGGGGTTGCAAAGAGTTGGACATGACTGAGTGACTGAACTGAACTGAACTGAGACTGTAGCATGCCAGGCTTCCCTGTCCTTCACTACTGAGAATAGGACAATTTCATTCCACCATCCCCTATTTATGGAGGCAGCTTGTTCCTTTGCTCTCTCTGTAATCTTCTTGCATTTTCCTCTTGTTTGCCTCCAATGTCCTCAAATTTCTGCTTATTTAAAATGCAAAGCCGTTTCATTTTCTCTTAGTTTCATTGGATCCTTCCAAATCATACTTTGGAGATCACAGCCATAATGAATTGTGAACTTATTTTGCTTAAATAGAGGACCCTCTAAAGAGAAAATCTGCCACTCCCTTAGGGGCACAAATGGCTGTCGGCAGTTTTGGTTTTAAAAAGCAACGTAATTTAGAAAGATGGTAATGATGACCCTATCTGCGAGACAGCAAAAGAGTCACAGATGTAAAGAACAGACTTTTGGACTCTGTGGGAGAAGGCAAGGGTGGGATGATTTGAGAGAATAGCATTGAAACATGTATATTATCATATGTGAAACAGATCACCAGTCCAGGTTCGATGCATGAGATAGGGTGCTCAGGGCTGGTGCACTGGGATGACCCTGAGGGATGGAATGGAGAGGGGGGTGGGAGGGAGGGTCAGGATGAGGAACACATGTACACCCATGGCTGATTCATGTCAATGTATGGCAAAAACCACCACAATATTGTAAAGTAATTAGCCTCCAATTAAAATAAAAAACAAAAAAACAAAACACAAAATCAATGCAGTTGTCCCTTCCTTGTCTTGCTTAAAAACATCCTGTGAGCAGAATAGATGTGGAGATAGAGGCAGAATGTGGTATGATGGTCCAGAAGAGGGGCTTGGGAAAGGCAGGGAAGCTTCCTAGAGATTTGAACTGGTTTTGAAAGTAAGAATGAATGTACCAGTCAGAAAATGGGGGAAAGGACAAGAGAAGCACTTATTCCAGGTTACTGTATAAATGGTAGCACAACTAGGGGAGTGTATTACTTGTAATTCGTTTAAGTGTGCTATCACTTTTTCACCCCACTTATTTAAATTATGTTGGTATTCTTTGTCAGTTCACCCTCTTATTATTTAACCTTTTTGAATTCCTCACTCTCACTGAGTCCACTATTTATTTCAACCTCTGCTCCTTCCCTTCTACTGGTCTTTGGATTGTTTTCCATCCTGACCTGCATTTCCCGCCCCCTCATGATTAATTATTTCAGCTATATTCCCTTTAACAGGCTTGACTACATGACCTCCCTCATTAGGATCTTATACAGCTTGTCAGTTCTCAGCTCTGGATAATACCGTACTTCACATTTACTCCTGTTCTCTTCTTGCTATTTCCAGAGAAAATTAGGAAATGAGAGCTGAAACCAAAACAATTTCTTGTCTCTGAGCTAAATAATATCTGGGTAGACTTTCCTGTCCCTATGTTGAATAATACTGAGAACAAGCACAAAATAACTTAGTCTCCTGCTCCAGGAACTATTTGCTCCTGAGAAATAAGACCAACAGGGTGATCATCAAGATTCCCTTCAAAACCCTTGCCTCCCCGTGCACGTCATTCTAAAGTTCAGTTCAGTTCAGTCGCTCAGTCGTGTCCGACTCTTTGCGACCCCGTGAATCGCAGCACGCTAGGCCTCCCTGTCCATCACCAACTCCCGGAGTTCACTCAACCCACGTCCATCGAGTCAGTGATGCCATCCTAAAGTTATGGTGTCATAACCCCACATAATCTCAACCAGTTCCCTGCTTTCCAAGACCTACCTAAAAATCATCCAGGCAAGTTCTAAATCCTTCAAATACACTCCTCTGACTTGACTTCCCTCTCCCAACACGCTACTAAGGCTTTATCAAGGTGCTTTTCTTTCTTACCGAAATCTAATAAACATAGCTTTGCTTGATAAAGACATTTTCCTGGTGACTTTTAGGAGAGTCAGTAAGAAGCATTCTCATTTGATGTCCTATAGTGGGCTTCCCTGGTGGCTCAGTGGTAAAGAATCTGCCTGCAATGCAGGAGATGTGGGTTTGATTCCTAGGTCGGGAAGATCCCCTGGAGAAGGAAACGGCAACCCACTCCAGTATTCTAGCCTGGAGAATTCCACGGACAGAGGAGCCTGGTGGGCTCTAGTCTATGAGGTCTCAAAGAGTCAGACACAACTTAGCAACTTAACAAAAACAACAGCTTCATGCTATAACTGCTGCTCCATCCTACCCACTGTCCAGCAATTCTTTCATTCCTCTATTACCTTTTTAAAAACTTTTTCCACCCTAGATGTTCACAGCAACACTGTCTCTCAGTTTCAGCACATGACCTGATTTCATCTTCTTTGTCCCTAAGAAGACAGGAAATGCACTCTAAGGACAGTTGCAATGTGGTTTTCTCTCTCCAAACTGTCTTCTCCACTGGTTTCTCTAGCTGCTCTTTATTCTCTTTCTAACTCATCCTTTGCCATTTACCTCTTAAATGAAAGTGTCCCACAAAGTCTTCTTTGCGACCAATCTCATTTAGTTTCGTAGCTTCACAGTGATCTTAATGCAGATAGTGTTACTAATCAGCTTTCTTATCTCTAACCTCTTCTCTGAACTTCAAGCATAAAGCTGTGAGGAGAGCAAACCTCAGTTTCAACACAACTCTTCCTCTTGTTCCACATCTGCTCTTTCTTCTTGCATTTCCTATTTCGGTTTGTGACCATCTTCATGATCATCCTGATGGCCATTCTCTGACTAGGAGAGTATCAGGGCACTAGGTGGGCCCTCGAGCCGAGTGAGAACATTTGTGCATTTCAACAGATGGAGCAGGAAGAGGCAGAGATTGTTGACTAGAAGCATCCTTATCCCAGCTTCTCAGCTCTTTCTCCACTGGCCTCTTTCTTCTGGTTTTCAGAGAACTAACTGCACATGTTCAGCCCAGGGTTCATTCTTTCGAACTATGGCTGGAAAAGATTCTTGAGAGTCCCTTGGATTACAGGGAGATCAAAGCAGTCAATCCTGAAGGAAATCAACCCTGTATATTCATTGGAATGACTGTTGCTGAAGCTGAAGCGCCAATATTTTGGCCACCTGCTGTGAAGAGCCAACACTTTGGAAAAGACTCTAATGCTGGGAGAAGGGGGCAACAAAGGATGAGATGGTTAGTTGGTATCATCGACTTAACGGACATGAGTTTGAGCAAACTCTGGAAGATAGTGAAAGACAGGGAAGTCTAGAGTGCTGCAGTTTATGGGCTTGGGTCTCAAAGAGTCAGACATGATTTAGTGACTAAACAACAACACCAGTTTCTCGCAGTCACTCTGGACACAGTTCAGTTCAGTTCAGTCGCTCAGTTGTGTCCAGCTCGTTGCGACCCCATGAATCGCAGCACACCAGGCCTCCCTGTCCATCACCATCTCCCGGAGTTCACTCAGACTCACGTCCATCGAGTCCGTGATGCCATCCTGCCATCTCTTCCTCTGTCGTCCCCTTCTCCTCCTGCCCCCAATCCCTCCCAGCATCAGAGTCTTTTCCAATGAGTCAACTCTTCTCATGAGGTGGCCAAAATACTGGAGTTTCAGCTTTAGCATCATTCCTTCCAAAGAACACTCAGGACTGATCTCCTTTAGAATGGACTGGTTGGATCTCCTTGCAGTCCAAGGAACTCTTAAGAGCCTTCTCCAACACCACAGTTCAAAAGCATCAATTCTTTGGCACTCAGCTTTCTTCACAGTCCAACTTTCGCATCCATACATGACCACTGGAAAACCATAGCTTTGACTAGATGGACCTTTGTTGAAAAAGTAATGTCTCTCCTTTTGAATATGCTATCTAGGTTGGTCATAACTTTTCTTCCAAGGAGTAAGTGTCTTTCAATTTCATGGCCACAATCACCATCTGCAGTGATTTTGGAGCCCCAAAAAATAAAGTCAGCCACTGTTTCCACTGTTTCTCCATCTATTTCCCATGAAGTAATGGGACAAGATACCATGATCTTAGTTTTCTGAATGTTGAGCTTTAAGCCAACTTTTTCACTCTCCTCTTTCACTGTCATCAAGAGGCTTTTAGTTCCTCTTCACTTTCTGCCATAAGGGTGGTGTCATCTGCATATCTGAGGTTATTGACATTGACCCAGGGTGTAAAGAAAGGTACAAAACAGCTTGTGCTCTGCTGTCACTGTTTACCTCCCTAGAATATTGCATTTCTTCAGGAGTCTAAGTAGTGGAATAAAATTTAATCATTTGTTGCCCTCTGCATCTAATAAACCCACTTTGTTCTGTTCAGGTAGTTTTCTGGACATCTCTAACAGACCCTCCAATTTTTGGCTGGAAAGCAATCTCAGCTCTCCTGTCCTGTCCTGTTCCCTGAGACTGGAGGTATGAGCTGGCACTGACATTTGGGTTCCTCGAAAGTGATGCTGCCAAAATCATCAGTGGAATTTAGGGAATCTGCCAGGCTCTGAAGCCTTTTCTGCTGGACAGTATGGCCAATTACATGTTTGTCACGTCATCTATCATTGGGTACCTGGCAACACAGTTTTGGGATTTTAGAAATGTGGTTGTCTCCCAAATAGGAGTCAAAAGGCCCTGCTGGCAGGCTGCCAGATTTCATTATAAAAATATGGTCTATGTACCTTGTGATGTGGTGATGGGAATGGAGTGCTAATGGAATGCACTGTTTTCGGTTATTACCAGATGTATCTTAGTCTAAATCTCACTATCAACTTAATAACATATTTTTAGAAAGGAAAAAAAAAAAGGTTACACTGTTTCCATAATGTTGTTGTTCAGTAACTCAGTCATGTCTGACTCTGCCACCCCATCTTTGTGACCTCGTGGACTGCAGCACACCACGCTTCCCTGTCCTTCACCATCTCCTGGAGTTGGTTCAAATGCATGTTCATTGAGTCAGTGATGCCTTCCAACACATTAATTTCAAAGTGTATCCTGATTTCAGAAGCATTAAACTGACAGGGAACACCTTTATTTAATAATCAAGGCAGTATAGAGATTTCATAGATATGTAATGATTGCATTAGCCAAGCTGAACTCATGGAGTGTGACTGAGAAAACTAATTCATTTATTATCCATACAGCTCATCCAAGCCCATTTTGAAGTTTTTAGGGGTAGCTCTTTCCCATCCACACTTTTGTCCCCACCTGCAATCTCAGTTCAGGACTGAATAGGTCCAAACCAAGCGAGGAGAGAGAAGAACTGTGAATTTCCATTAACTACGATCTGTCACCTGACCTCTGTTTGGCACAAGAGAAAGTGACTGGTCCATCTGATTGCTCTGACTCCCTCCCTCACCCCTACAGACTTAGTAGGACCCTTCTAAATTCTTTCTCCTTAAGTTACCTTGAACCTTCAGATAGTCCTCTTCTTTCTTCTTTTTTAAACATACAGTTTATTTTTTTTTTAATTTTTTTAAATATATATTTATTTGGCTGTCTGGGTCTTAGTTGCAGCATGTAGAATCTTTTTTTTTTTTTCTGTTTAATATTTGTTTCTTTATTTATTTGTCTGTGTTAATTCTTAGCTGAGGCTCTAAGGATCTTCGCTGTGGCATGTGGGACTCATCAGGGATCCAACCCATGTCTCACCTTGCAAAGTTGATTCTTAACCACTGGACCACCAGGAAGTCCTTATAATGTTTTTAGATTTTTTAAAGTGTAAAATCTCATATTCTTTATCTCTCATAGTTTATTAGATGGTTAGAATATTAGATGGTTTTCTGTGTCATTTGTTCAAAGGTTTTAACTTCTGAATGAAATTATTGATTGGTCCTTATCAATAGAAAATTTCCATTATTCATTTTTATTTTCCTATTGATTTTTTAAAACGACATTTTAAATTGGAGGATAATTGCTTTACAGAATTTTGTGGTTTTCTGTCATACATCAGCAAGAATCAGCCACAGGTACACCCGTGTCCCTTCCCTACTGGACCTCCCTCCTGCCTCCCTCCCCATCCAACCCTTCAGCCTTTCGCAGAGCCCCTGTTTGAGTTCCCTGAGTCATACAGCAAATTCCCATTGGCCATCTGTTTTACTATGTTACTTCATTCATCTCCCCTTCCCCCTCCTCTTCTCCCACTGTGTCCATAGGTCAGTTCTCTATGTCTGTTTCTCCATTGTTGCAGCATGTAAGATCTTTAGTTGGGACATTCGAATTCTCAGTTGCAGCATGTGGGATCTAGATCCTTGACCAGGGATCGAACCTAGGCCCCCTCTGTTGGAAGCATAGAATCTTAGCCGCTGGGCCACCAGGAAGTCCCTCAAATCTCTTTTTTATAGATTAGAGTTAATGGTCAGCTGAGGGTCACAGAATGGTTTTTCAAATAGCCTTTTTTTTTTTTTTAATTGTAAAAATGTTACACTGTGACTGTGGTACATAGCATTCATCATTTTGGGGACCTTGGCTGAAATTAAGACTAAACAGTTCTATTTTAACATGTAATTCTTCATTTCCCAGGTCTCATCAAACTGCTTATTCAAACTGGTATCAAGCTGTATTTTCCTGGCTATAGCACTTGTCATTATTTTTCACCACTGTGAATAGAAACCTACCTCACATTGGCTTGCCAAATTATGGAATATATTAGCTCAAAGGATGGTACAGTTCACAAACAGGAGTAGGAGGATCCAGGTCCTGTTTGAAGTAGTCAGGACTTGTTTTCTGTAACCTTTTTTCCTCTTCATCATTAGTGTTAAATTCAAATTTTTGAAAAAGTAAAATTATGACTCTTTGGAAAATACAAAATTAACCCATGCCAAAGATTTTATCGAATTCATTAACAAAAGAACCAAAGATATAAAATGGGTCCAAAAACACTAGAGGAGTTAAGCATTTGTGTTATTGTTGTTTCATTGCCAAGTTGTCTCTGACTCTGAGACCCCATGGATGGCAGACCCCCATGGACGGCATCATGCCACCTGGAGTTTGCCCAAGTTCATGTCCATTGAATCAGTCATGCCATCCAACCATCTAATCCTCTGTCACCCTCTTCTCCTTCTGCCTTCAATCTTTCCCAGCATCAGGGTCTTTTCCAATGAGTCAGCTGTTCACATCAGGTGGCCAAAGTATTGGAGCTTCAGCATCAGTCCTTCCAAAGAGTATTCAGGGTCGATTTCCTTTAAGATTGACTGGTTTGATCTCTTTGCTCTCCAACAGACTATAGGCATTTATGCTGCTGCTGCTGCTGCTAAGTCGCTTCAGTCATGTCAGACTCTGTGCGAACCCATAGACGGCAGCCCACCAGGCTCCACCATCCCTGGGATTCTCCAGGTAAGAGCACTGGAGTGGGTTGCCATTTCCTTCTCCAATGCATGAAAGTGAAAAGTGAAAGTGAAGTCACTGAGTCATGTCCAACTCTCATCGACCTCATGGACTGCAGCCTACCAGGCTCCTCCGTCCATGGGAGTTTCCAGGCAAGATTACTGGAGTGGGGTGCCATTGCCTTCTCCATAAGCATTTATAGGCAACATAAAAAGGCATGCTAACATAAGATTGCTAGATGGAGATATAAATGCATTAGTAGCCAAAAGGGCAATAGACTGTAGCCTTTAGGATGATGTGTTCCATTGGACAGACATTATTTGCATCTCTACGAGACAAATATTTACCAGTTAATGTAGGATTTCACTATCTCTGGATCTTTAATCAATAGTGAAAAGTGACTCAAACAAGTTCATTTCCCTTAATTAATCCCTGGGAATCCTTTATCTCTGAAAGGATGTGTTGCCTTATTTTTTTGCCTTATCCCAAAATTTTGTGTAGTTTTTCATATCACTTGGGTCTGCTTCCTCCTGTATTTGTTTCTTTCTCAGGTAAGCTTTAGCCATGTGTCAATCTTCTAGAATCTTCAGTTCTAGACATCAATTTTCCTTATTGTGCACAATATCAGTGGGAAAAAAAATTTCTTTTCCAAAAATTCCATAAAAGCCCTGAACTTTCATTTCATGGCCTGACTTTGGTTGTGTTCCAGCCCATGATACAATCACAATGGCCAAAAAGACGGAATATATCAATTGACCTTTCCTGTGGCTCAGGCTTACCCATGGAGCTGGGAAATAGGTCAGTTGCATTTAAACTACAAAAACTAAGAGTGAGGTAAGGGTGGCTTCCTGAAGCAAAATAGACACTAAATCTGGCTTTTTTACCCTGACCTGAATTAACTCTTGAAGATAGAGTTTGGGGTGAAGTAGAAAAGAATAGCTTTATTGCTTTGACAGACAAAGGGGACCACAGTGGGGCCCTCAAAATTGTGTGTTTCAACCTGCAGGGGTAGTGAGGAGACTTATCATAGGGTCCAAAGAAGAGGGCCTGACATTTAGTTAGTGGATATTTTTCTGATTGGTTGGTGGTGAGGTAAGTGGGAGTAGCCCTTATCAACCTTTCCGTTCTTACTAGTTTTTGAGGTCTAGTGATAGTGGCAGCTACCATTAATTTCTTTCACCTGATGGGGGTTTTAGTGCTTTCAAAACAGCTAAAAGGTATTGTTATATATATCCCTTGAGGGTAGCCAGGACCCTGCCCCACGCCTGAACTATTTTTCTTGACTGCCCCTCCCTTGTCTCCATAGCCCCTCCATTCTTTAATTAGCAACTGTTCCAACCTGTCCTTTGGAACTCAGTACTCAAAAGATGGGGAACACAGAAAGGCTTTTGTGCTTAGGAAACACACAGGGTCCTGCTGGGTTCCAAAATTAGGGTTCTCTTACTTGAAGAAGGACAAATGTGTGTTCTATAGTCTATCACTGGACTTGAAAGTGAAAGTGAAAGTAGCTCAGCCATCTCCAACTCTTTGCCACCCCAATGGACTATACAGTTCAGTTCAGTTCAGTTGCTCAGTCGTGTCCGACTCTTTGCGACCCCATGAATCGCAGCACGCCAGGCCTCCCTGTCCATCACCATCTCCCGGAGTTCACTCAGACTCACGTCCATCGAGTCCTTGATGCCATCCAGCCATCTCATCCTCTGTCGTCCCCTTCTCCTCCTGCCCCCAATCCCTCCCAGCATCAGAGTCTTTTCCAATGAGTCAATTCTTCGCATGAGGTGGCCAAAGTACTGGAGATTCAGCTTTAAGCAGCTTTAGCATCATTCCTTCCAAAGAAATCCCAGGGTTGATCTCCTTCACAATGGACTGGTTGGATCTCCTTGTAGTCCAAGGGACCCTCAAGGGTCTTCTCCAACACTACAGTTCAAAAGCATCAATTCTTCAGCGCTCAGCTTTCTTCACAGTCCAACTCTCACATCCATACATGACCACAGGAAAAACCATAGCCTTGACTAGATGGACCTTAGTCGGCAAAGTAATGTCTCTGCTTTTGAATATGCTATCTAGGTTGGTCATAACTTTTCTTCCATGAAGTAAGCGTCTTTTAATTTCATGGCTGCGGTCACCATCTGCAGTGATTTTGGAGCCCAAAAACATAAAGTCTGACACTGTTTCCACTGTTTCTCCATCTATTTCCCATGGAGTGATGGGACCGGATGCCATGATCTTAGTTTTCTGAATGTTGACCTTTAAGCCAACTTTTTCACTCTCCTCTTTCACTGTCATCAAGAGGCTTTTCAGTTCCTCTTCACTTTCTGCCATAAGGGTGGTGTCATCTGCATATCTGAGGTTCTTGATATTTCTCCTGGCAATCTTGATTCCAGCTTGTGTTTCTTCCAGTCCAGCGTTTCTCATGATGTACTCTGCATATAAGTTAAATAAGCAGGATGACAATATACAGCCTTGACATACTCCTTTTCCTATTTGGAACCAGTCTGTTGTTCCATGTCCAGTTCTAACTGTTGCTTCATGACCTGCATACAGATTACTCAAGAGGCAGGCCAGGTGGTCTGGTATTCCCATCTCTTTCAGAATTCTCCACAGTTTATTGTGATCTACACAGTCAAAGGCTTTGGCATAGTCAATAAAGCAGAAATAGATGTTTTTCTGGAACTCTCTTGCTTTTTCCATGATCCAGCGGGTGTTGGCAATTTGATCTCTGGTTCCTCTGCCTTTTCTAAAACCAGCTTGAACATCTGGAACTTCACGGTTCACGTATCGCTGAAGCCTGGCTTGGAGAATTTTGAGCATTACTTTACTAGCGTGTGAGATGAGCGCAATTGTGCGGTAGTTTGAGCATTCTTTGGCATTGCCTTTCTTTGGAATTGGAATGAAAACTGACCTTTTCCAGTCCTGTGGCCACTGCTGAGTTTTCCAAACTTGCTGGCATATTGAGTGCAGCACTTTCACAGCATCCTCTTTCAGGATTTGAAACAGCTCAACTGGAATTCCATCATAGTGATGGAATAGTTCATAGTGATGCTTTCTAAGGCCCACTTGACTTCCTTCACATTCCAAGATGTCTGGCTCTAGATTAGTGATCACATCATCATGATTATCTGGGTCGTTAAGATCTTTTTTGTACAATTCTTCCATGTATTCTTGCCACCTCTTCTTAATATCTTCTGCTTCTGTTAGGTCCATACCATTTCTGTCTTTTATCAAGCCCATCTTTGCATAAAGTGTTCCCTTGGTATCTCTAATTTTCTTGAAGAGATCTCTAGTCTTTCCCATTCTGTTGTTTTCCTCTATTTCTTTGCATTGATCGCTGAAGAAGGCCTTCTTATGTCTTCTTGCTATTCTTTGGAACTCTGCATTCAGTTGCTTATATCTTTCCTTTTCTCCTTTGCTTTTCGCCTCTCTTCTTTTCACAGCTATTTGTAAGGCCTCCCCAGATAGCCATTTTGCTTTTTTGCATTTCTTTTCCATGGGGATGGTCTTGATCCCTGTCTCCTGTACAATGTCACGAACCTTATTCCATAGTTCATCAGGCACTCTATCTATCAGATCTAGGCCCTTAAATCTATTTCTCACTTCCACTGTATAATCATAAGGGATTTGATTTAGGTCATACCTGAATGGTCTAGTGGTTTTCCCTACTTTCTTCAATTTAAGTCTAGTCCATGGAATTCTCCAGGCCAGAATACTGGAGTGGGTAGCCTTTCCCTTCTCCAGGGGATCTTCCCAACCCAGAGATCGAACCCAGGTCTCCCACATTGCAGGTGGATTCTTTACCAGCTGAGCCACAAGTAAAGCCCAAGAGTACTGGAGTGGGTAGCCTATCCCTTCTGCAGCAGATCTTCCCAACCCAGGAATCGAACTGGGGTCTCCTGCATTGCAGGTGGATTCTTTACCAACTGAGCTATGGGGGAAACCCATCAATGGACATGAACTTGGGCAAATTCCGGGAGATGGTGAGGGATAGGTAGGCCTGCCATGCT
The DNA here is from genome assembly GCF_016772045.2 of Ovis aries. Lineage (NCBI taxonomy): Eukaryota > Metazoa > Chordata > Mammalia > Artiodactyla > Bovidae > Ovis > Ovis aries. Next base: position 90,559,445 of record NC_056059.1, on the reverse strand, counting down.
GCAGTCCATGGGGTCTCGAAGAGTTGGACATGACTGGGCAACTGAACAACAACAACACAGTCTATCAAAAGCAGTATTTGTGTGTTATATTTGTGCTCACTCAGGTCCCCCAGCTTTTGTCCAAGTCTCTCAGAAGTTAATGGAAATCCTTGGAGATAACTCATAACAACTTATGAACCACTGGCTATTCATGCCAGGAACTGCCAAGTTCTGGGTAATGCTGGGAGGTTATACCATTGCCCTGTGGGCATCCCAGCCTCTCTGTGTGCAGCTGGGTCTCCACAATGCAACATCAGTGGAGGCTTCTAGGTGCCAGAATTCTACCTTGGCTTTGACTTTGTGAAGAAATGCTCATTTCCTTTGTGACAGTTTGTTAGATGGGTCACAAAACACTGTGTTTCAAAGCCATACTTTTAAGGGAACCCAGTCTTTCAGTTTTTACCAATTTATTATTAATTAATTATTTAGCTCTCCACTTGGGCTTCCCTGGTGGCTCAGATGGTAAAGTATCAGCCTGCTATGCAGGAGACCCATGTTCGATCCCGGGGTCTGGAAGATCCCCTGGAGAAGGAAATGGCAACCCACTCCAGTATTCTTGCCTGGAGAATCCCATGGACAGAGGATCCTGGAGAATCCCAGGGGCAGAGGAACCTGGAGAATCCCATGGACAGAGGAGACTGGAGGGCTACAGTCCATGGGATCACAAAGAGTCAGACCTGACTGAGTAACTAATACTTTCACTTTTTACTTTACTTTCCACTGAATTTAGACATGAAGCTAGGAGACAAGTAATAATAAACATGGCTACACATTGAAAATAACCAGTTTTCTGCCAACTAAAGCTTTGTTTCCTGTCAGGCTCCTGGAGACTGGCATTTTCTTCTGTAGGGATGAGTTCTCACAGCCGGATCTGAGTCCTGCAATGGCTAGCAAGCTGGTGTCTACAGAAGTCTGCTGAACATGCCCAGACATGTCCACACATTCTTTGGCCTCAAGCTGGGATGCCCAGCTTCCAGTAATGCAGCCTTCAAGTATCATAACAAAAAACAAAAGTTTACATATTCACATCTCATTTGGCATATGTAGCAGCCAAGGCTGAGAGAGGAAAAGCAATTGGGCTGAGATCATCCAGTTTGTTAGTGACAAAATGAAGACTATTTCAGACCTCCTGACATCGTGACAAGTACTCTTTCCACTTCAGATGTCCTTAGCAGGTGGTGATACACTGAAATTACATGGAAAAGATGATATGTTCAGAAAACTGTGAGTAACGTTATATACCTCATACCTACATCCACAGAATTGAATTCAGAATCCTATATATATGGAATGTCTGCCAGTCCTAGATGGTAATATAGCCAGTTGGAAAAAATCGCATAAGAGAAGAAAATATTTGCTCTGTTTTCCTCCTTTTTGTTGTTTTCTCATGTTCTTGTTCATATGGGCTTTCTCCATGGTTCTCTCCAGATCTGAAGTTAAAGGTTGGCAGATTCGGAATGATTATTTCCTTCATTATTAGTCCCCATGAGCGGAAACCCTTGGTGAATTATGGAGTTTTTCTGAATACAAGGGACAGCTACAGCTTTCAAAAAATAGCCAAAGACAATGCTAGAATAACAATGACTCTGTCAGATGTCTGGGTGGAGGATACTGAAGGCATTCCCACAGGGTTCTTCTTGGACACTCTAATATAATGTGGGAATGCAGAGTGGAGTCCCTGAGCCACTAAGAAGGTACAGAGCCGGCTGATCAGGAAAGACATTGGCAGTGAAATTGGAAAGATAATGGATGAGTGGACAGAGAATGAGGGCCTCCGCAGCAAATGCTAAGAGGACAGGGATGGAAGTCCAGAACTAGAGTGATTTGGGCTTCCCAGGACTTTGACAAGGACTACAAAAGCTCCCTCCATGACCCAAACATTACTCTGGCTTCTTTGAGCCCACTTTTCTGTGTGTTTTTTTTTTTTTTGAAGGATCACATGTTTGACTGGTACTTAATTTTTTTTTAATTAATTAATTTATTTTACTTTACAATATTGTATTGGTTTTGCCTTACATTGACTTGAATCCGCCATGAGTGTACATGTGTTCCTCATCCTGAACCCCCCTCTGCTTTTCAAGTTGGCCTCAACCTTGATTCTGTCCTGTACCTGCCCAACCCAGTCTTAGCAAAGAGTTCTACTAAATCATGTCCCATCTATGACATCTGATCAAGTTCCTCATCCTGCACTTTTATGGGTAAATCCTTGGCCCATCCTTAGCAAGACTCTGATTAGGTCAGTTTGAGAAGCATTTGCCTCCCCTTGGTATCTTCTCTGAATAATTTTCTACCCACTGACCCCCCTCATTCTGCACACTCCCCTTTCTCTTTTTCTTTTGCAAGTCTCTACTTCAACAGTCTTGAATAAAACCTTCCTTGACATTTTAACAAGTGTCAGAATCTGTTATTTTTTGTGTCTGTTTAATAGAAAAGAGGTAAGTGCACAGACTCAGTGCACCTCATCTATCCACCAACTAGTGATGGGTAGATAGATGCTACATCAATTTCCCTAACTCCAGATGAAACTGGGAGTAAGGGAGGGAGTAAACCCTCCCTTTGAATTGAAGAGAAATGAACCCAAAGAGCCTAAGCTGTGAGCCCTAAGAATTAAATTGAAATAGTACCATCAGGTATTTCTATTTGCAATAAAAAATTGGGGCTGTTAAGCCAAGTGGAAGTATGGAAAAGCAAAGAAAGATGTATAGCCTTGTATCAATATATCCTAGGAGCTTCATTTCATTTAAGAACCACAGGTTTTTGAAAATATTGTCTCTAGGAATAATTTAATTTTTTGACCCCAGAGAATATAAAATGAATTTTTTGTAGCAACTAATTCCTGTCTGTGAACAGAGCTGTTTGCCTTCTCACCTTAACTTTCTGTACTTCAAGGGGAGTCAGGGGGCCTTCTAAACTTAGTTATTTCTGGGAATCCTTTACAGTGAGCATTTCTCACTTATTAAAAATTGAGACATTTACAGCCTCAGGTATGCTATGCTTTTCCATCATATAATTTACATGTGCTTAATCAGTACTTATTCTTCATTCTTCACAAATCCAATCCAAACGCATACCTGTGTTTATGAGCTCTCTAACTAATAGCCAGAGAGGTCTGTCTCACAGTCTGGCTCTCCACAAAGTTTCCAGAGCTGATATTTATCAGGCGGTAAATGTCAGCCTGACAAATTGCTAAATCTAGAGAGGCCTCTCCTCCCAGCAGTAAGCACTCTTCAGATCGTTTTGCTTTTTTTCCCCCTTTGTTTTTAATAGAAGAGGGAAAGTGGAGAAAAGATAGTAATGTACTTTGCTCAGACTGATTTAGTTATAAGTCAATAGCTTTCTCTGATGCTAAGAGAACATTATTCCCTTCATGGCTCTGGGTCTGGTAAATTTCCGAAAGGTCAGGGAAGAAGCACATCAAGGAATTACACCTCACTTTGGAGGTGTAATTTTAGTATTTCAAAAATCTAAAAAGTGAAGTGACATGTATTAAACATATCTATGTAACTATGTAGTAAACCTATTTAGCATATTGGGCTTCACTTGTGACTCAGATGGTAAAAAATCCACCTGCAATGCAGGAGACCTGAGTTCTATCCCTGGGTTGGGAAGATCCCCTGGAGAGAGAAATGGCAACCCACTCCAGTATTCTTGCCTGGAGAATTCCATGCACAGAGGAGCCTGGGGGGCTACATACAGTCCATGGAGTCGCAAAGAGTCAGACACGACTGACTAATGCTTTCACTTTCAAACATATTTATTAGTATCTTTTGCAGACGGTGGGATGCTAGTGCTCTGATGTTCTAACCTATTTTCTGAGGCTTTCAGGATGCAATTTGTCAGTGTATATTTATAGTTACAAGTGCTTTTTCTTTGGGAAAAAGCCCCTTTGTTCTGGAATCTAAAGGAGAAAAGAGTTTAAATTGGGTGTATTTAAAAATAATCTGCTGAATCAACATATTTAGAACAATGTGTTACCAAATATTCTTTCTATTCTCTCATATTCAGGCACATGAATGTGCTTAGTCGCTCAGTTGTGTCCGACTCTTTGCGACCCCATGGACTATAGCCAGGCAAGAATCCTGGAGTGGATTTCCATGCCCTCCTCCAGGGGATCCTGCTGACCTAGGGATCGAACCCAGGTCTCCTGCATCACAGGTGAATTCTTTACCGTCAGGCACATACTCAAGGCCGACTGTGAGGCCAGGGATATACCTCCAGCTTGAGGTGAGGATGAGAACCCTTACACTGTTATGAGATTGAACTAAACACCTATAAAAATCACTTCCAAGTCTGAAACTCGATTACTCAGATCGTTTAAGCTCTTATATTTTATTTGGCAGTAATTATTTGAGTAATTCAGGTGATAACATTTTAAGGTATATGTATCATCCAAGTTCAATCTCATGTTTTATTTGTAGCTTTCTTGTGCTGGGTGAATACTATTTCACATATTTCATTGGCAGTGGAGTCTGAAGATGATGCTGGAATTCTACCAGTTATCAGGCTATCATAACTCTTTCTAAACCATTAATTTTCATCTTCCCAGAAAAATCTATTCCCTTCTTGACCTTCCTAGCATCAGATTTTATCACCTTCCTTGGTTTCATTCAAGTCTGCTTAACTCTTGGTCTTTCTTCATGGTCTCTGTCTTTCTGTGTTATCTCTTCAAGTCACATAATGAATGACTTTAGCATCCCTGGCGTCATTAATAACCCACCAACCTGGCTTCACAGTTCCTAGTATCCTTACCTTGAATAATTACCATCTAGACTGATAAATCTATCAATATATCCATGGGCACACTTATGATCTTATTTCATACAACTGTTCCGCTTTTGGAATTCTAAAGTCCATTTTTACTCTAACCTCCAAACACATACTCTCTCTTTGACCTCATTGAAATTTATTTATTTATTTTTACAGTAGGCCCTTGTTGTCTATCTGTTTTAAGTATAGCAGTGTGTACACGTCAATCCCAAACTCTCAATCTATTCCTCCACCCCCTACTCTTCATGTGGTATCCATAAGTTCATTCTCTAAGTCTGTGAAGCTGTTTGTCTTTTGTAAGTAAGTTCATTTGAGTCATTTCTTTTAGAGTCCCCATATAAGCGATATAATACATTTATCTTTCTCTGTCTGATTTTCTTCACTTAGTATGATAATCTTTAGGTCCATCCATGTTGCTGCAAATGGCACTGTTTCATCCTTTTTTATGACTGAGTAATAATCCATTGTATATAAGTATCACATCTTCTTTATCCATCCATCTTCAGTGGATATTTAGGTTGCTTCCATGTCTTGGCTATGGTAAAAGGTACCACTGTTCCACAGTGCCTCTCTGAGAAATCTTGTCTACTCCCACATTTTCAAAATGACTCAAATCTCTACCCATCCCTCCTTTTTTTTTTTTTTCCCATCCCTCCTTTAAGTTCTGGTTTTTATGTCAAACCACCCCCTGGAAGTTGATTACTATTATTGCATTTCACAGGCATTTTAAATATCAGCTTGTTCAAAATTAAATTTATCACCTGCTTTTCCTCCTTACGTTTCTGCCTTAATGAAAATTGGTCCTGTGTCATCCCAGCTACTATTCTTTTTCTTCTCAATGCAGAAGGCTTGCCACATTTTAAGGGGTTCTTATAACTGAATTTCCTTCCTTTTATCCACTATTCAGGTCATTATCTTTTGCCTCCTCTAGAGAAACAGGCCTAACTAACATAGTTTCCTCCTGTCTCGCAGCCCAGTGACTGCTTTTATGTGCATGCTAAGTCACTTCAGTCATGGCCGACTCTGGCGACCCAATGGACTATAGGCCACCAGGCTCCTCTGTCCATGGGATTCTATAGGCAACAATACTGGAGTGTGTTGTCATACCCTCCTCCAGAGGACCTTTCCAACCCAGGGATTGAACCTGTATCTCTCATGTCTGCTGCGCTGGCAGGCAGTTCTCTACCACTAGCTCCAACTGGGAAGCCTACCCACTGTTATAAGTTAAGTCACTTGCTCAGTCGTGTCCGACTCTTTGTGACCCCGTGGACTGTTTCCCACCAGGCTCCTCTGTCCATGGGATTCTCCAGGCAAGAGTACTGGAGTGGGTTGCCATTTCCTTCTCCAGGGGATCTTCCCGGACCAGGGATCAAACCCAGGTCTCCCGCCTTGCAGGCAGACGCTTTAACCTCTGAGCCACCTGGGAAGCCCTGTTATAGTACCCACTGTTATAGTACCTATCAATTCAAACTATGCTGATGCTTGGAATAATGCCTATCAACAGGACGCAGTCTGCAATTTTTTCTTTGCTGTGAAGGCTCTACGTAGTCAAGTCCTAGGCTCCTTCTTAGGTCATACCTCTTGCTGTCCCTCCTATCTCTACATACTCTATGCTCTCAGTTCAGTTCAGTTCAGTCGCTTAGTTGTGTCCAACTCTTTGCGACCCCATGAACTGCAACGTGCCAGGCCTCCCTGTCCATCACCAACTCCCAGAGCCTACCAAAACTCATGTCCATCGAGTTGGTGATGCCATCCAACCGTCTCATCCTCTGCCGTCCCCTTCTTCTCCTGCCTTCAATCTTTCCCAGCATCAAGGTCTTTTCCAATGAGTCATCTCTTTGCGTCAGGTGGCCAAAGTATTGAAGTTTCAGCTTCAACATCTGTCCATGGGATCCTGTCCAATGAACACCCAGGACTGTTCTCCTTTAGGATGGACGGGTTGGATCTCCTTGCAGTCCAAGGGACTCTCAAGAGTCTTCTCCAACACCATAGTTCAAAAGCATCAATTCTTCGGTGCTCAGCTTTCTTTACAGTCCAACTCTCACATCCACACATGACTACTGGAAAAACCATAGCCTTGACTAGATGGATCTTTGTTGGCAAAGTAATGTCTCTGCATTTTAATGTGCTGTCTAGGTTGGTCATAACTTTCCTTCCAAGGAGTAAGCATCTTTTAGTTTCATGGCTACAATCACCATCTGGAGTGATTTTGGAGCCCCAAAAATAAAGTCAGCCACTGTTTCCACTGTTTCCCCATCTGCTTGCCATGAAGTGATGGGACGAGATGCCATGATCTTAATTTTCTGAATGTTGAGCTTTAAGCCAACTTTTTCACTCTCCTCTTTCACTTTCATCAAGAGGCTTTTTAGTTCTTCTTCACTTTATGCCATAAGGGTGGTGTCACCTGTATATCTGAGGTTATTGATATTTCTCCCAGCAATCTTGACTCCAGCTGGTGCTTCTTCCAGCCCAGCGTTTCTCATGATGTGCTCCACATATAAGTTAAATAAGCAGGGTGACAATATACAGCCTCTGTGCTCTAGGTGTTACAGATTATTTACAGTCTTCAGTAAAAGAATATTCAATCTGTTTCACACATGTATACCTTTGGTAATATAGCCCCTTGGCCAGAAATAACCCATGTAATCATTTGATGATTATCTATTCATCTGAAGCTCTTTCTTTTTATGAAAACTTTCTTCACCCCTTCACCATTCTTCAGGTTCTTCAGGGAGAAATACCTACTGTCTTTGGTGCTCCCTGTGTCCTTCATGTCAAAACTTCTTGACACTAGGTTACACTTTCTTGTTTACATATCTACCTTTCCCTTCTAGATGCTAATGAAATTGAGGGCAGAGATGACCCTTGTGCATCTGTGTGTCCACAGCACCTACGAAGCCTGGCATGCAGTTGTAGGAATGCATGAATGAACAACTGTTTAGTGGAGTAGAAAACCACACCGAGTTTAAAATTTAAAACCTGAGGCTCATGTATGGACTATGCTAATTATCATCTGTGTGACTTTAGGCAAGTTATTTAAATTTTCTGACTCTCCATTTTTGTTCCATTTTTAAAATAAGGTTTCGTTATTTAAAAACTTTTATTGGAGTATAGTTGATTTACAATGCTGTATTAGTTTTGGGTATACAGCAAAGTGAATAACACAGCACGCTGAATCTTCATTTCCCAACTGGGTATTGAACCTGTACCTCCTGTATTAGAAGTGCAGAGTCTTAGCCACTGGACCACCAGGGAAGTTCCTCTGACCCTCAGCTTTATATTTTTGAGCCTTTATCTTGTGCTAATCTGTACACATAAACTGCAGAGTTTTCCCCACTTATTTTGAGCTTTTACAGACAAAATGTATGTGAAAGCACCTTGTAGGCTATTAAGATTTATTCTAACATCAGGTAGTATAATTGTTGTGATCAATGCTTAGATACTAGCAAACATTTATGAAAATAAGAGCACCGAAGAGTAACTTTTGGACAGAAATAGGCATTTGCTACTAGTGAGAATAATGGCATGCATTTATTTTCATTAGTTGCGTAGTGTTTGTAATTCAAGTTTAATAAATATAAGAACTTGTTTTTGTTTATGCCTGAGCAGGCAGGCATATTTGAATTAGTTTTCTTTTCAGAGTATCAATTGATTCAAAGAGGTGAGAAATATCCCTGAAACATGAAATTACATTTATTTGTCTGCCTATTTATTATAGTTAGTGTTCACTTACATTTTTATTTTCTCTGAAAGTGTGCAAAATTCTCCTTTCTGTCTTAACTCATTTCTGCAGATGTACTTCATCAAAGTCAGTTTGACTTTGACACTGACCATGAACAGATGTATTTATATATTTCGTATGGTATTTTATGTTTCATTTCTCAGGCTAATGGCCTAACATTCTGTCTGACCCTTGTGCTGTGATCTCCTCCTGGTAGGAGAAGTTGCTTCCTTGCATGTTTTATGCTCCCTGTATGCTTTCTGTTCTATGATTTCATTTGCCCATGAGATTGTGCTTTGATTTCTTCAAACCCTTTTCTGTAATTGATGGTAGAAACTATTCATGCTTGAATAAATTCTTTTTAGCAAATTAGTGAGGTAGGCAGTATTTACCTGAAGTCTACTTATCTCCGTTTCTCCTACTGTCCATGTTTTCTCCTCTTCTGATTTGCCTCCACTCATCCTCTGCCTTCAGTGTGTGCTCTTTATCTGGATTCAAACTCCTCCCCAACCAATACAAAACCATTTCCAATAGAGGGGACAGAGCAAAAGTCATTGTTATGAGCTCAACTATGTTTCCCCCAAATCCATATGTTGAAGCCGCAACCTCCAGTGCCTCAGAATGTGACTGTATTTGGAGGTAAGGCATTTAGAGGGACTGAGTTAAAGTGAGGCCATTAGGGTGAGTCCTGATCTAGTCCCTGGAGTCTTTATAGGAGGAGAAAATCGGGACAAACAGAAACACCAGTGACATGCACAGAGAACGCTGTGTGAGCACACAGAGGAGATGGCCGTCTGTCAGCCTAGGAGACAGGCCTCAGGACAAACCAACCTTGCCGACGCCTTGGTCTTGGACTTCTAGCCTCCACAACTGTAAGTTCTGTTATTTGAATCATCCTGTCTGTGGCACTTTGTTATAGCAGCCCCAGTAGGCTAATATAGCAAGGAAGTAGGACACACCTGGCCTCACATGTGGTTGGAGAGTGAGAGCTGAGGAAGCTGGAGAAGAAGTTAAGAGTCCGGGCATATGGGCCCTTGTTCAGCACTTTAAACTGTGAGTTATGAGGAATGGGGAGCCACTCTCAGAGTCAACAGGGAGCTAGTTTGACCAGATTCATGCTTTAAAATGATCATTTAGGCTTTAATGGATTGGATAGAGCTGGGTAAATATATGAGGAGACCAGCTGGGGGCTGGGTTTACTGCTATCTTGGTGGAGACTGTGGTTTGACCTAGAAAAAAAGGATAAATTTGAGATGTACGAGGGAGATAGACCATGTTTTGCTTTATAGCCAATTGCCGCCCAAACTTAGTAACTTAAAGTGGTAAACATTTCTTATCTCATAGTTTTTGTGGGGCAGAAATTCCTGAGCTGCTTGGTCAGATGGGTCTAGTTCAGAGTCACTCATGAGGTTGCAGTCAAAATGTTGACTGGGGCCACAGTCACCTAAAAGAGGTGCCCTACCCCTGGGACCTAACGCCTGATGCTCTGAGGTGGAACTTATGGAATAATAATAGAAACAAAATACACAACAATAGAAATGAAGTACACACATAAAGGGACAGAGAGGCCTGGTGTGCTGCAGTCTACGGGGTCTCAAAGAGTCAGACATGACTTGGTGACTGAACAACAGCAACAAAATACACAATCCTGAAACCACCCCCCAACCCCAGTCCTTGGAAAAATTGTCTCCCACGAAACTGGCCCCTGGTGCCAAAAACGCTGAGGACCTTGGTCCTGAAAACTTGACTGGAGCTGGAGGATCCATTTTCAAGAAGACTCACTGGGTCTCTTTCAAGAGCTTTCAGGTCCTTGCCAACTACTTACCAGAGGCCTTGGTTCCGTGTCTCATAAACCATGGGATCAGCTTGAGGGTTTCCATGGCATGGTGATTCACCTCCTCTCGAGTCAGGCATCCAGGAGATAGCATTACTAAAGAATAAGGATGACTTAATGACCTGGTCACACACTCACTGCCACTGTTTTCTATTCGACAGAAATGAGACTGCCACTGAGTCCAGTCTACACTGGAAAGCAGTAGAATTGGGTTCCATTTTTTGAAGGAAGAAATGTGAAGAATTTATGGACACACTATATCCCCATCACAGACAGGATGCTGTTGCTATAGTCCAGGCTAGAAGCAATGAAGCTGGGGAGAGTACAGAGGCTGGAGGTACCCACCCGAGGCACTGTTATCAGGAAGTCCTTTCTCAGCTGTTCATATGGTGGGGGCGGGGCTGGCATCTTTGTGTGAAGATTAAAGTGAACTGAGTGAGACGGTGGCACCCACCTCTTTCTCTCAATCAACATCTGTACAGAGTACATACAATACAGAGCTATGAGCCCTGGTTTTGTCTCCAAATCAATCTCCCTGTGACTTTCACACATTGATTCTAGTTCTGTGAACTTGAGAGGATGAGCTAAATTCCATTGTCCTTTTTTTGACAGTCATTCGATATTTGAAGAGAGCCATCACATTGTCACCTTGGACTTCTCTTCAAGGAAACTTTCATTCTTCGTTGAAAGGACATGGGTTTGAGACTGACTGTGTTATCTCCCCTGAAAATGGAATCTGGTTTGTTATCTCCCCTCTGATCTGAGCAAACACTCCATGTGTATTCCAGTTAGTGAGGCAGACATTTCCTTTAACAACACAGCCACTGCATCTCTATGAATGTAGGCCAAGAGATGGTGCATTTATTTTTTTCCTGTGGGTTGCACTACCCAATTGTCATCTAAAATACTCAGGCTTAATACACAGCTCATTTTGTACAATTTACTTTTTTGAATATAGATTCAGGACTTTTCCTTTATCCCTGCTTTTTTTTTAAATACCACTTTTGCTTGTAGGAAGTGTTTGTTATTCAACAGATATTAGCATTCTTATTTTCAAATAGTGGGCCAACTATTCTTTGTGCATATTTTAAATGATTTTATGATTAAAGCACCATATTGATAATAAATCCTTTTAACTTTTTTCACATAATTTAGAGTAAAGCCTCTGTATATACTTTTTAAATGTTTGTATATTTTTGGCTGTGCTGGGTCTCACTGCAGTGCAAACTTTTCTCTAGTTGCGGTGAGCAGGGCTGTTCTCTAGTTGCAGTGCAGGAGCTTTGTATTGCGGTGGCTTCTTTTGTTATGAGCTTAGGTTCTAGGCACACAGGCTTCAGTATTTGCAGCACATGAGCTCAGTAAGCTTTAGAGCACAGGCTCAGAAGTTAATGGGCTTAGTTGCCCCATGGTATGTGGGATTCTCCCAGACCATGAATCAAACTGTACCGGTGTCTCCTGCATTAGCAAGTGGATTCTTCACCACTGAGCCACCACGAAGCCCCTTGGTTCATTATTATAGTGTGAGCACTCTGTGAGGCACTCTTGTGTTTTTGCTTTTTTAATGCATCTTTTGCTCAGCTGCACTCACCCAGCCACTAGAACTTCCCACTGCATTTGGCGGGTGATGGTGGTGGCATCAGTGTGTCAGCTGCAGCACAGCTTTTTGCACTAACAGAGCATCTTGAGAAGAGCTTTCCCATATCTTTGGAAACTGCTAATGCATTACTCTGTGGTGCATCCTTTTCTCAGAGACAGGAAAAAGAAGCATCCTTTGAAATGGATGTCCAGAGTCCACGTGGAGGGGTATCTCATAGCGGCCACTCTACCTTGCTTGATGACACTCCCTGTTTAGCGACAAAACAGAAAAACTCAAAAACATCTCATTAAAGCATTTCATTTTACCCCAGGAGACATGTCTTATTGAGAACTAGTGAACGAGTTGATGGGTTGGCATGAAATGTTTGACAGCTTCCAAGGAAACTAATACCAAACTAATATTGAGACTAATACTAAACGATGCTGCTGCTGTTTGGTTACCGAGTTGCGCCCCACTCCTTTGTGATCCCATGAACTGCCAGCCGCCAGGCTCCTGGGTCCCTGGGATTTCCCAGCCAAGCATACTGGAGTGGGTTGTCATTTCCTCCTCCAGAGGAGCTTCCTGACCAAGGGATTGAACCCACGTCTCCTGTGTCTCCTGCATTGGCAGGCTGATTCTTTACCACTGAACCACCTGATAATAAACTAACACTGAAAAGATTCAGCTTGAGACCAGTGTGTGAAGAGAGTTTTAGGGAAATACAAAACAAGCCAAATAAGTGCCTCTAAACCTGAATTCCATTGAAAGGTATCTGCTCCTTCAGTGTCTTTTTGCTTGATCTAATGGATGATATTCATTATTTTTGCTTGTTTATTTGACTAAGTCCAGTCTCCCTAGCAAGGTAGTCAAGTACTTCAGGCCAACAGTGGATTCCCCTTTCCCCGGTCAGTCTAGATTCAGTTTGCCCTGTTTTAGACTGACATCTGGTGGTCATAAAGGATCAACCAATCACCCTTTCAGTAAAGAATTCTGTCCAAGCAAAGGCATGACCATTTTGTGGTCTGCTCCAACCGGATGGACGTGAGTGTGAGTGAACTCCGGGACAGGGAGGCCTGGTGTGCTGGTGTGCTGCGATTCATGGGGTCGCAAAGAGTCGGACACAACTGAGCGACTCAACTGAACTGACTTGCCAGGAAATAACTCCACAGGATTATTTATTCTCATTTTCTCTTGTACATAAATCAGAGGGACTGTCTGAATTTGACGACACTGATCAAACTCTTTAAAAAGGCTTATTTTGACCACCACTTTAAAAAATATATCTCAAAGAAAGGCATGCAGACAGATTTATGTATAAGCATGTTCTCCAAAGTCAAAGTGTAATTTATAATAGCAAATTTGGAATCAACCCAAATGTTCAAAAATAAGGATTGTTAAAATTAGAGTGTTCCAGTACATGGTGTGCTCATACTTTAGAGGAATATCTAATGACATGGGAAAATGTTTATGATGTATTACAAAGTGAGCAAAACCAATTAAAATAACAAGGAAAGCTCTATGATCCTGCTTTTGGTTTTCTGTATATTTCTTCCTTTCAAAGACCTGAATGTGTTAATGTTTTTGGAAGTAGAAGGCAAAAATAAAATCCCAACATCATAAATATGCAAATATGGGTATACTTGACTTTTTTCAAAGTAACAAGTCCTTTAAGATATCTCTTCTGAAACTTTGTTCAGTAAACACATTCCTATAGAATATCGGTGCAAAAGGTCATGAACAATTGCTCCACTGTTCTCAGGATCAGTAATAATCAGGAAGCTTGAGCATGCAGCTGCCACTCTAAGTCTGCTAATGGGTCTTGTGGCTGAGACAAAAAGCAAGTTATTTCTTGCGTGACCCTAAAGACTCATTAATTTGTTCCAAGGCTTATATTTTGCTTCTAAGAGTTGGTAGTGGGGCTGTGGAAGAAGATGCAATTTAAATCACTGTGAAGTATGTACCATAACCAGGGCTTTATTTTATAATTGGACACAGTCCATTTCTTAAAGCATTTTTAAAGACATAGTTTTGAGATTTTTCTTTGAACACCAAACAGGTATAAATAGACTGCTTTGCTTGTTTCACTGGTTGATTTTCCCAGGAAGAGAAGGTTAAAGCGATCTCCTGTGTGCATGCCTGCTAAGTTGCTTCAGTCCTATCTGACTCTATGCGACCCTATGAACTGTAGCCTCCCAGGCTCCTTTGTCAATGGGGTTCTCCAGGCAAGAATACTGAAGCGGGTTGCCATTTCCTCCTCCAGCTGGATCTTCTGAACCCAGGAATAGAACCCGTATCTCCTGTGTCTCCTGCATTGGCAGGTGGATTCTTTACCACTGTGCCACCCGGGAAGGCTTTACATATCATAGTTGTTTTCTTTATAAATTTGGACGCAATTTCCAAATACATGGCTAACATGCCACTTTTGTCTACTCTGAGGGCACCAGGTGGCAGCTCTAAGAAGAGGAAAATCATTTCCAGAGCTCTTGCTGGCTCAATCAACACTTTTCAGTTCTAAGGAGACAGCTAACCTCTTCTTTCATTTAACCGTTTGGTCAACAAAACTTTGATGGCTGTTACAGGAGTTTATGATTTTCACTAATACAAATATTAACACCGTGGCTGTTAGATTGACAAACAGGAATTCAACTAATCCTCCACTTCTAGTTGGAAATATATTCCCTTACGGATCTTTTGGGCTTCCCTGGTAGCTCAAATGGTAAAGAATCTTCCTGCAATGTGAGAGACCCAGGTTCAATCCCTGGGTCAGGAAGATCCCCTAGAGAAGGAAATGGTTATCCACTCCAGTGTTCTTGCCTGGAGAATTCCATGGACAGAGGAGCCTGGCAGGCTACAGTTGCTGGGGTGGCAAAGAGTTGACACGACTGAACGATTAACACACACATGTATCTTTTACTGCATTGACCATGTGACCATGTGAAGTTGCTCAGTCATGTCTGACTCTTTTGTGATCCCATGGACTGTAACCTACCAGGCTCCTCTGTCCATGGGATTTTACAGGCAAGAGTACCAGAGTGGGTTGCCATTTCCTTCTCCAGGGGATATTCCTGACCCAGGGATCAAACCTGGGTCTCCCACATTGCAAGGAAGATGCTTTACAGTCTGAGCCATCAGGGAAGCCCTTTTACTGCATTAATTTTGCTAAATTCCTCTCTGAGGCATAAACAATGTTGCTACTTAGTCATTTTCAAAGAAATAGAAATAAAATATGACTGGCATATATTAACCTGTGTGTACTTCTTAAACACATGTGCAACGACTAATTGATTTATTCATCTATTACCTTACCTGCCGTTACATATGAAAATGTACCACTGACTATAGTTAAGTGAATATTAATTTTTAAATTAACTATTTAAGGAGAGCTTTCTTCCTCTCCTGTTGGTCATTTTTTAAGATGGAATATAATAAATACTCATTGGCTGTATTTATGTATTTGCGCTATTTTAATCTCAGTAAAACATTCTCAAAACAACATTCACTAGGAGATAGGATTCAATGCACAAATAGTTAACTTTATACATAGCCTTTTGTATATAAAACAAGGTCATGTTCTATTGCCCTAAAGATCTTTAAGATGTGGTGGATGAAGGATTTAGTGATAGATTACAGGAAACCAAGGACAGAGAATTTGCTTTTCAAAGTTAGACTTTTCTAAAGTCTCATGTGTTCTAACTTCAAATAAA
Source organism: Ovis aries (assembly GCF_016772045.2). Lineage (NCBI taxonomy): Eukaryota > Metazoa > Chordata > Mammalia > Artiodactyla > Bovidae > Ovis > Ovis aries. The sequence goes on along the minus strand of NC_056059.1, from coordinate 90,543,804 downwards.
ATTTCAACCTTTAAGAAATTGTCCCCACTATTCTTTCTGCTTAATGCACTTGACTGTTTTCTCTTTTTGATCAAGGAAGCTATGCAGAAAAGAAGAATATGATCCTTTACTTCAGTGTGCTGCTGAGCCTGAACAGTTAGCTTAGAATTCCAGGTTATTAGAAATCCATGATTAGAAGTAAAGAGCAAACTATATTTATTATTATGATTTTTAAAATTTTATTTATTTATTTGGCTGTGCTGGGTCTTTGTTGTTGCACCTAGGCTTTCTCTCATTGCCACGAATGGGGGCTACTCCCTAGTGCTGAACAGGCTTCTCAGCTGTGATGGCTTCTCTTGTTGTAGAGCACAGGCTGTAAGGCATGCAGGCTTCAGTTGTGGTGTGCCTGGCTCAGCTGCCCTGGGGATGTGGGATCTTCCTGGCGTAGGGATTGAACTTGTGTCCCCTGCTTCGGCAGGCAATTCCCAACCACTGGACCCCCAAGGAAGTCCCCAAACTACAGTTAAATAAGTTGATTCCTAGACTTTATAAGTTGAGGAATAAATAGATACAAAGCCATGAAATAAGGTAATATGGTTAGATGGCATCATTGACTCAATGGACATGAGTTTGAGCAGACTTCAGGAGACAATGAAGATCAGAGAAGCCTGGGTTGCAGCAGTCCATGGGGTCACAAAGAGTCGGACATGACTGAGCAACTGAACAACAACAACAGATTAATTCTAATTTATGGAGTCGGTGCTACAGTTTGTTTTTCTCATCTCAAGGTCATTCACATATACTTATGGCATTCAGTAGTCATGTATAGATGTGACAGTTGGAACCATAAAGAAGGCTGGGCACTAAAGAATTGATGCTTTTGAACTGTGGTGTTGGAAAAGACCTTTGAGAGTTCCTTGGACTGCAGGGAGATCAAACCAGTCAATCCTAGAGGAAATCAATCCTAAATATTCATTGGAAGGACTGATGCTGAAGCTGAAACTCCAATACTTTGGCCACCTGATGCGAAGAACTGACTCCTTGGAAAAGACCCTGAGGATGAGATGGTTGGATGGCATCACCGATTCAATGGACATGAGTTTGAGCAAGCTTCAACTGATGGTTTTGAGGGACAGGGAAGCCTGGTGAGCTGCAGTTCATGGGGTCACAAAGAATCGGACACAACTGAGCGACTAAATAACAATGGCATCTAAAGAGCTCCCTTGCTCTAACTTCTCCTTATCACTCTAGTTCACAATGCTTTTAAATAGAACTTTCTGTTATGATGTTGGAATTCTATATCTGAGCTGTCCAGTATGGTAGCCGCTAACTTTATATGACTTTGGAGGACTTGAAATGTGGTTGCTGTGATCAAGAAACAGAATTTTTAGTTTTATTTCATTTTAACCCATTTCAATTTGAATAACCACATGTGATTACTATATCTGATAGCACAGCTCTAGTCCAAAACTAGTTTTGTCATCCTCATAGTACATCTTTTTTTAAAAAAAAATTTATTTTTAGTTGGAGGATAATTGCTTTACAATGCTGTGTTGGTTTCTGCCATACATCAGCATGAATCAGCCATAGGTATATATGTATGTCCCCTGCTTCTTGAACATCCCTCCCAACTCCCCTGCCCATCCCACCCCTCTAGGTTATCACAGAGCAGTGGAAATTTGCTGTATGATGCAGGGAGCAATTATCTTTTTATATTTTATTTCCTTGCTAGTCATCTATCTTCTCTTCACTAGGTTGTAAGCTCCCTAAGAGATGCGGTCTGTCTCTTTCTCAGCTGTATCTTTATTGCCAAGAATAGACTGTGGTATGTAGTAAGCACTCAAATTATTTACTAAAAATGTTCAAGGATGTTATTTCCTGTGCACAGTCTACAGATGGTCAGGAGCAAAGGGGGAACATACCTTGTGAAAGGAGGCAGGGATTTGAGCTCTGGACTCTCTGACTCAACTTCAGAATCCTTCCCTTTCACTAACTGATGAATCATGATAGACAAGCCCCAAGCAAGGAAACTGTTTTGGTTGAAACACAAAAAGCTGGGTGAGTGGTTCATCATCTGCTTTGCTTGTTGGTATTCTGGCTAAGAATCTATCAGGCATTCAGGTTAAGGCACTGTGCCAGAAGTAGAATCTTAGCACTCCTTAAGTTGTTATGAATTACTCTATTGTGTGTGTGTACGGGGGCAGAGGTTCTGGAAATGCTTTTTTCCTAAAATGTATTTGCAATATATATGTAAGAGAGAAATAAAATTCATTTTTCACAGCTGCACTTATTGTTTTGAGATAATCTGCTTAAGAATAAAATGAGTCAAAAGTCCTTAAGAAGCCACATGTAGGAACCCAAGAGGCTGGTCTGCACACTGATACACACTAAAGACTTCCTACAAATATCTTCAGAGTAACCCATAAGGCTGTCAATGTACTGCTTACTGTCTGTGTTGTCTGATATGGTAAACTCACAGCAACACATTTTTGGTATGATTTTGTTTACTTTTTGTTAAACACTCATACTACACAAAATTTTTATGTATTCTTATATGTCTGTGTCTGGAAGAAAGAAGCTTTAACTAAAGAGCATTTAAACTGATTTAAATACACAAATCAACTCTTGCAAAGAAAGTGAACCATCGTAGCCTCCTCATCCTGAACAATCAAGAAGCATATTTTTCAAGATGAAATAAAGACTTTCAATGGCCAAATGTGAGCCCACTTGAATACTGAGAAAGTCTCAGTTTTATGTTCTTAGCTTTCCTACCATATGTCTATGCAAAACAAGATTTTCATAGGATCTTATAATGGAAACAAAGGAATAAACTTAAGACTACCTCTGATACACACTCTGACAAGGCAGCAACAAACCTAATACAAAGCAATACCAGACACTAAATACTATTTTCTGTTACAAATATGACAAAATGTAAAGTTCATGATATTTTAACTTCACAATACTGTGTTTTTTTGTTAAGAGAATCAGTACCACTTACTATATATATTGGGCTTCCCTTGTGGCTCAGCTGGTAAAGAATCTGCCTGCAACTCGGGAGACCTGGGTTCAGTCCCTGGGTTGAGAAGATCACCTGGAGAAGGGAAAGGCTACTCACTCCAGTATTCTGGCCTGGAGAATTCCATGGACTGTATAGCCCATGGAGTAGCAAAGAGTCGGAGATGACTGAGCAACCTTCACATACTGTCTTTTTTTGCTAAGAGAATCAGTACCACTTATTATATATATTTCACGGGTGTCATTTGTTCTGTTACAAAGTGTAAGGAAATGCACATGAACTAATTTTACTTATTACCCAAGGGAGATAATGAGTTCTTTTGACCATTGTTTGCCAGTCGTTTAAAATTTAGTTTACATTATGTCTTACAAACTCCTTTGGGTGTTTACATATTAAAAGTTTTAAAGTGCCTTATAGTTCAATACATTTAAGAAACTACTTTAGCCCTTTTGTTGTTGTTCAGTTGCTCAGTTGTGTCTGACTCTGTGACCCCATGGACTGCAGCACACCAGGCTTCCCCGTCCATCACCAACTCCCGAAGCTTGCTCAAATTCATGTTCATCAAGTTGGTGATGCCATCCAACCATCTCATCCTCTGTCATTCCCTTCTCCTGCCTTCATTCTTTCCCAGCATCAGGGGCTTTTCTAATGTCAGCTCTTTGCACCAGGTGGCCGAAATATTGGAGTTTCAGCTTCAGCATCAGGCCTGCCAACGAATATTCAAGACTGATTTCCTTTAAGATTGACTGGTTTGATCTCCTTGCAGTCCAAGGGACTCTCAAGAGTCTTCTCCAACACCACAGTTCAAAAGCATCAGTTCATCGGTGCTTAGCTTTCTTTGTGGTCCAGCTCTCACATTCATACATGACTACTGGAAAATCCATAGCTTTGACTATAAAGACCTTTGTTAGCAAAGTAATGTCTCTGCTTTTTCATATGCTGTTTAGGTTGGTCATAGCTTTTCTTTCAAGGAGCAAGTGTCTTAGCCGCAGTCACTATCTGCAGTGATTTTGGAGTCCAGGAAAATAAAGTCTGTCACTGTTTCCATTGTTTTCCCATCTGTCATGAAGTAATGGGACCAAATGTCATGATCTTAGTTTTGTGAATGTTGAGTTTTAAGTCAGCTTTTTCACTCTCTTCTTCCACTTTCATCAAGAGGCTCTTTAGTTCCTCTTCACTTTCTGCCATAAGAGTGGTGTCATCTGCATTTCTGAAGTTATTGATATTTCTCCCTGCAATCTTGATTCCAGCTTGTGCTTCATCCAGCCAGGCATTTCACACGATGTACCCTGCATATAAGTTGAATAAGCACAGTGACAATATACAGCCTTGACATACTCCTTTCTCAATTTTGAATCAGTCTATTGTTCCATGTCTGATTCTAACTTTAGTCCTTTAACTCCTGGAAATTCAGCAACCCAGATTAGTATTTCAGCTAGCTTTAACTTTTCAGAGACCATGACTCTACACACCAGGATGAATCTATTTGTAGTGAGAGTCAGAGGAAATTGACTTGTAAGTTCTGATAAGAGGGAATTCGCCTTGGGGACGTTTCCCAGTGGGGTCCTGGGATCCTAGGGGGCAGCATGAGGGTGCTTGGAGAAGAGTTAGAAAGAGAAGTTTGGCCCGGCTTATGTCTTAAACCCCCTTATGAAGCTGCAGGGACCAGATCCAGGCTTGGGGTCCTTGGGTTCTAAAGTGGAGTATATTGTCCATAGTCATCAGGAATGTCTTTACAGCTGGAGACTGACTGCCAGTCAAAGTTCTTAGAGTGTGTAATGGGTCAAGTAAGAAAAACCAAGAAAATTTGATAAGAACAAAGGCAAGAGCAGACCGCCAAATTAGAGAAAACCAAAAGTGTGAGGTAATTCAATGTAATGAGAGCAAGGAATAATGCAGCTTGGGACTTCCTTGGTGGTCCAGTGGTTAAAATCTGATTTGCAATGCAGGGGGTGGGTTTTATCTCTGATCAAGAAATAAGATCCTACCTGATGCAGGGCATCTAAGCCTGCTCACTGCAACTAGAGAGCGCACAAGCCCCAACAAAGATACAGTGTTACTACAACCAAGGCCCAACACAACAAAATAAATAAATAAATGTTTAAAGAAATAAAGCCTCTTGAAGCTCATTGGGTAACTGGGTGGGCTTGGAGTGTCTTATTTTACTTTGAACTCAATAGGTAGAAGGTGGCAGTACTGGAATTTGAACCAACCTCAGAATCTGAATTCTTCCTTCTTGTCATAAAACAGGGCTCAAATCCTTTCTCTTTTTTCTCACTAAAGGAACTTCATTTGGCCTCACTCTCCTTTTGTTTATAATGCTGCTCATCTATATCTCATGGTATGGCCGCACATAACGCTGCTAGTTTATAGCTCATGTGATGACTGAAAAGATTAAATGATTATAATGTCCTAAATCATTTAGATGCACGTCTCTTACAGGTCAGTGCTTTGTAAATATGGGCTGTTATTACTGGGTCAAAGAAGGCCTTAGGTTGTGATCATGAATGGAGCTAAATAAGGATAGGATGCTATAGAATGTAGTTATATTTGTGCTTTGGAATCAGACAGGTCTTTGGCAAGTTATTCAAGCCCTCTCTTCATTAGTGGAACAGAGATAATAACTATCAATACCTCACTGGTTGGTGTGAGGTAAAGTTAAATAGTGTATATTGCCGGGAGCCAGCATGAGGAACCCCGCCTGTGGCAAAGGTCATGAGGAAGGAGGCTCGGCATACGCAAAGGCGGGATCTAGCCTCAGGGGTCCCCCTGGAAGTTCTCGAGCATCTACCCCCAAAACCAGAGTCTGCCTACCTTACTGCATTATGCTTTCACCAACTCCTCTGACATTAACAGAGGGCTGTCCCCCCATCACCTTTTTCTGGAAAAAGTTAATTTAGAGCTTTTAGATAATAAGTCTCCTGGGCATAATAAGAGTGTTTCAATCCAAAACCCCCTCTGATGGCTTTCTAGGCTTCCTGACAGGTTTGTCTGGACTGTTACAGCTGCACATGTGACTGTTTGTGGCCTCCTGACAGTGAGAGGCACAGGAAGCTTAAAACATCCTAGGAATGTAGGGGCTTCCAAGGAGTCAAAATCATTAGAATAGGACTGATTAAGGGTTTCATTTGTTGAGCCAATACTTGCTGCCAAGTTTTCATATCTTTTATTTGTAGATATAGTTGGCATGTAGAAAAAACAGGTAGCAGCCCTGGTATTAGCAACATTAGATCTTTGAGTTAAGTACTTTCTTTGTTATAACCCACTGCACCTTTGTTCTACAGGAATGTAACTTTATTTAGTACTTTGATGCAGAGTAAAGAAAAAACGCTTCAAGGGAAAAAGAGTTTTCTGGTTGATAGACATTTATCTAGGAAAAGAGCCATAAAAATGTTAACAGGCCCCCTGGCCAGAAGATAATGTAAAACACCTGAGACCTTTTGTATATGGGAAGGTATGCAAAAAGAAAGCCTGGTCTCAATAAGGTTCAGGACTGCTGCCCCTGCATAATTCTGCATATTCCATTATTTCTTTATGTACAACTTGGGGTATATAAGCTGCTTTTGAAAATAAAGTTGTGGGTCTGGCACCGATGCTTGGCTCCCCCATGTCGTTCTTTTCTCCCTTTTCTGGCTGAATTCCCATCTGGAGCATGGAGGCTCACCATGTCTACTTATTTGCCCTGGCTTCTAAGACCCACGAGAGAGGGAGCCCAAGGTGGGGCACCCTCCGCTATTCAAGCAGGAGCCAGTGGCCTACGTAGATGGTGCAAGTTCCTTGTCTTGGAACTTTATTGGTTTTCCACGTAAACCAAGTTATTCAGCCTCTTTTCTCCACTAATTCTCCTACTACACTATTCTTTCCTAATCTCTCTTTATATTTCTAAATAAATAAGTTTTTCCTCACCAACTCCATCCCTGCTTTAAATTCCCTGGATCCACCGTGGCTGGACCCCAGCAGTATATGAAGTGCTTAGCACTTGGCTTCCTGTCAAGAGGTTGGTTGCATGCTTGTGTGCTAAATTACTTCAGCTGTGTCCCACTCTTAGCAACACTATGGACTGTAGCCTACCAGGCTCCTCCATTCATAGGGATTCTCCAGGCAAGAACACTGGAGTAGGTTGCCATGCCCTCCTCCAGGGGATCCTCCAGACCCAGGGATCAAACCTGTGTTTCCTATGACATCTGCATTGCAGGTGGATTCTTTATGGCTGAGCCACTGGGGAAGCTTCTGTTATAAGGTTAATGATATGTAAATAAAGGACCTGGAGCCTGATTTCATTGGCTATTGGCCATAGAATGGACTGGAGTAAATGTAAAGGATTAGATCAACATTTACAACTTTGGTTAAAGGCCAACACTGTGTTGACCCATGGCTTGGAAACTCTGATTTTCAAAGTTCTTTATACCCATATGTCAGTGCCATACAAATGTATCAGATACTTATGATCGCTGAGGATGCAATTGCCTCTCGTTATTAGGCTTGTATTTTTTACTGCCCCACCTTGAGTCAGTCTTCAGGCTTACTTGGGCTGCATAAAAACAATAATGACAGCAACACGTTCTATCAAGGGCAGAATTTAGGGAGGCTTTACAGAAGTGTCATTATTTTAAGTTCTACAAAAGGCTGATTTTTTATTTTAAAAAACAGTTGGTAGAGACATAGAGTCTCTTTGTTTTGGATATAGGATCTTTTCACTTATTTCAGGCAGTTCATGACTTAAAAAGGCAGAATTAGTGGGAAAGGAATCATGTAAAAATGTGATGAGCAGTTTATGGAGATAAAAGTCTTGGTGATGAATAGGTAAAAGACATGTCAGAGGGGAAACTTTAGAAATTCTGCATTGGTGGAAGATCACAGAACCGCGCCTCTGAGTAAGCAAGATGTGGAAAGTTATAAAGAGTGTGTCAACCCCTTAGCTGATCCTTCAGAGGTTTTCAAATATCCAGCCTTCGTATCATTGCTGGTTTTTTTTTTTTTTTTTTTTTTTGCCTATTTACCTAAATCATTGCTTTGAATGTTACCAGTGTCATGACAGCCTTAAACTGTAGTCAAAAGGTATAGACTTCCAGTCACAGTATAAATAATTACTATGTATGCCATGTACAACTTGATACACATGACAGGATTAACATGGCTATATGCTGGATATGAAAGCTGTGAAGACTGTAAATCCTAAGAGTTCTCATCACAAGGAAAAAAAATTTTTTCCTTTATTTTGCATCACTATGAAACTGTAGATATTCACTGAGCTTGAGGTAATCACTTCATGATGAGTTGAAGTCAAATCATTAGGTTGAACACCTTAAGCCTGTACAGTGCTGTATATAAACTAGCTTATTATATCAAGAAGCAGAGAATGACTTATTTCTCATTCGTGTGACATAGTTTACTGATTTAGATTTATTTCTTCTAAAAATAAAAAAAAATCTTTAATTAAGTAACTTAAGCATCCCTCTTGAAGGAGATCAGCCCTGGGATTTCTTTGGAGGGAATGATGCTGAAGCTGAAACTCCAGTACTTTGGCCACCTCATGCGAAGAGTTGACTCATTGGAAAAGACTTTGATGCTGGGAGGGATTGGGGGCAGGAGGAGAAGGGGACGGCAGAGGATGAGATGGCTGGATGGCATCACTGACTTGATGGACGTGAGTCTGAGTGAACTCCGGGAGTTGGTGATGGACGGGGAGGCCTGGCGTGCTGCAAATCATGGGGTCGCAAAGAGTAAGACACGACTGTGCGACTGAACTGAACTGAACTGAACTGAACTGAACTGAAGCATCCCTCTCTCCCCTCCCCCTGCCAAAATATTTTTTTAAAAAACAATATAAATTAAAGAACTTTGATGACTTTCTAACCTATCGACTTGACTAGGCTGAACTGCATTTCCCACAATCTGCTTTTGTTTCGCATTCTAGTACTCTGCTTCTCCTACTGAGGCCTGACTGATTCCTTCATACCCATCCTAGGCTTCCCTGAAGAGACACCCACTGTTGCTAATGCAACGCCATAACCTAGAGTTTTTCTGCATATGTACCGAGACATCACTGATCACACCCAGCATGTTTCTCACTGTGCCAGCAGTTTCCATGTGATTTAGAAAGAAGAATGGAGGCTCAGACCACTTATGCCATTGCTCTTGAAGTGTCCTTTTATTGCTATCAAGCTAGATTTCTATCTCCCAGTTTCACTTGTGAGCTTACAGTGATCATTCTCCTTCTTGTTAGCAATTAATCTAATTAAGGGTTTCTGTTCATAACTTAAAGTTTCCCTTCCATTGCTTGAGTGATGGAGTTATTTTTGCAACATAGGTCATGTAGACTCAGAATAAGGATGAAAAAAGTCATCCATCCACCTGTTATTCTCTTTTTGCTTAGTGATTTATAGAACCTTTTAAGGTCAAGGGTGAGCATTCACAATTTTAGACCAGCAAAAAAACATTCATATATTTCTCAGTTTGATTTATATTGTTTCCAGTTCTGTCAGCCGCCATGGAGTTCTGTGGTTTGGATGCAAAATAAATTAAAATAAAATGATTGAAAATCTGAATTATGTATGGCACAGTAATTGGTATTGTGGGGGAAAATGTAAGAAACTGTAAGAAATAACCTCTATTTTCTAGTTTATCATCTGTTTAGGAACATAGGCATAAATATGTAAAAACCTAATTCATAACAAAAGACTTAAATTACAGCTCAAAAAATTGATGAGCTGTCACAGAATACTATATAGTGAATTGCCACATGAGAGCAGAAGATTCAGAGAACCATCTTTACCTGGTGTTGGGATGGCGGCTGGAGACAGAGGGTGAGAATAAGCTGAGAAGCATCTTCCAAACTCTTCATCCACCCACCCTCTTCCTCAGCCTAACCAAGAAGCTCTGCTTGAAAGAAGAGCACATCAAATATTCCCCTCCCCCCGGCTTTTTAAAACTGAAATCAAATTACTCTTCCTGAATGAAGCCTTATCACTCCTCCCCATCCCTCCACAACCTCCCCCTACACCCTTTTTCTTTTCCCAACTGTCCAAACCCCAAGACCATGTTTCAAAATCATGTTTATTTACATTCAGCAACAGAATACCAAGTGACTTTCTTCTAACGTATTTTCTTCTTTGTGATGATTTTTAAACTTACTTTTCACACTTAAAATGAGTATCTGCTCCAATTTTGATTTAATTATTTCTGATGGATGGCGATGACCTTAATCACAAGTTCCTCGGTGACACTTCTGTATAGGCGGGCTTGAGAGCCATGGTGCTAAGTGTGCTTTGAGAAAAGCTAGCCTGACTCTTACCCTATTCCCCAGTTAGATGGCAAGCTTGCAAGCTTGTTGAAAGAGGAATTCAAGTCTGGCTCATCTTTGTGATTCATGCGTGTCCTTTGGGAAATGAAGCTCCTTGATGAACCCAGGTCTACAATGTATTACCCATGATTTCAAAATCTCAAAGCTCCACAAATGGAAAAATGTTTCTTAACTCATTTGGGAACAAAATCTGACCTCAACTAACATAAATATATTTATAGTCTATTTATGGATGTTTATTTGTTCCACTGCAGAATGTTAATGTATTTGATTATGGGGTGCTGCCCTAGACTCCTGAGGGCATTTCATATTTTACTACATTGCCGTGCGTGTGCGCACGCACACACACACACACACACACACCCACACACACACACCCACTGGGTATCCAAAAATAACTCTGAATTGGGAAACACCTCTGACCCCAGGGTTTCAGGGAAGATATCATAGAGCAGTATTTATTGCTGTTTCACTTGAGATTTAAGAAAACTGAGATTTTGAGGGATTAGATAGCTTTTAGAGTTTAGGCCAGTGGTCCTCAAGACTGATAGAATCACCTGTAGAGTTTTTAAAACCTAGCAGTGCCCGGGTGCTGCCTCCAGAGATTCTGATTCAGTTGATCTGGGTTCAGGCCTGGGCATCAGATTTTTTTTTTAAGACTTTCTAGGTTTTATTACCAGTTTCCCTGGTGGCTCAGAGGGTAAAGCGTCTGCCTGCAATGTTTTACTACTGACGACTGAGCGACTTCACTTGTACTTTTCACTTTCATGCATTGGAGAAGGAAATGGCAACCCACTCCAGTGTTCTTGCCTGGAGAATCCCAGGGACGGGGGAGCCTGGTGGGCTGCCGTCTATGGGGTTGCACAGAGTCGGACATGACTGAAGCGACTTAGCAGCAGCAGCAGCAGCAGCCAAAGAGAACCAATGACATAGGCTAACAATTCTCAGTCGGGAGGTGGCATACCCCTTCCTTTAATCTGAGCAATGTTTTCAAATGGCCAGTGGTTCTTTGGAGACATGTCTCCATTGCTTCACATAGTTAATGGGAGCCGTCATCATCCACCAGGAGTGGGTGGAGGCCCTAGGTGTATCTGTATAGGAAAAACTGAGAAGCACTGATTGCAAGGACAGATAGGAAAGAGGAGTGCTAGGTGCTCAGCTTGGAGAAAGAAGCAAAGTCTGGGGCTCAAAGGGGCCTAAGGAAAATAGAAAATAGCTTGGACTGACTGAAGAGTAAGCTTGGTGAGGAAGTTTTAGGACTTCGGATGCTTTTTTTTTTGGTCACTAGAATACTTTCCTTTGTTTATTTACATACTTTAAACTGGTCTTTTCTACATTTCTGTTCTTCTGCCTTCTGGCAGTAAAGAGATTCCAGTTTTCAAAGTTGGAACTTTGCAGCTCTTTCTGTTTCCATGGTGGTCTCACTGTCAGCCTCTCTGGCTCCAGGTGTGGGTTCTTGATGAAATGCTGTGAAAATTCGTAACAGACGACGGTGAATTACCCACTGGTAGGGGAGGTGTCTGTCTTGGGAAATAAGCTTATGGCATGCCAAGGAACACACGAAGTTATCATACATAAGGTTGTAACATGTCACTCACCCTGGCTGCTTTCCACCTTGGAGAATATGTGCTTCATGGGTGGAACGTCATTTCTGTGAGCTATATTGGACACCCACCCTGTTTTAATTTATAGTGGCATGTCAGAGCCATAAATTATAAGCTTAAAACACCAGTCTCAATAATGACAAATGAATCAGGTCATGTAATGTGTCTTATTACCATGTTCAGGCTGTGTCTGTCTCCTGATGGTGTGCAAAGAAACCTATACAGGTGATTTTATCTCCCTTTTATAGAATCTTAAAACAATAAGTGAATGCTTATAAAATGTAACAAAAGTGCTTGGTTTAGAATAAGTGTTCAAAAATGTTAATAACTCTCATTGTTCATGGTATTGTTGTTGCCATTTATGCAGGTGTTGAGAGGTTGGTGGCCTGGACTATAGTAGCACTTGATGCCTTGGGAGTCCAACAAAGCACACCTCAAATGGGACAACAATTACCCCAACCTGTCTTTGTTTAAGTTTGCCATGCCATTCCCATCAATCTCTGAATTGCCACCAAATATGAGATCAGGCCTAGCTTAGGCAGTAATGCTTGAAAATTTAAACTTGAGTCTGTTGCTCTTGGTTATTGAAGAAGAATGAATCTGTAAGAGCACCTTGGTTTAGAGGGAAGGTCCTAGGTTAGGAATTTCAAGAACCAAATTCTTGCTTCGGTGCTGCTACAGACTAGAGCTGAAGGCGTGAACAGGTTATTTCATAGTTCCGGGCCATTTCCTTGTGCACAAATGGAAAAATCACACTAGCTAATTGCTACCATCCTAAGGGTATTTGATTATGAATTTACTAAAAACCAATATTAAATCGAACTGGTAGACTTTAAAGTTTTGCTGCCTGACAGCTTATATCTGGGATTAGCATGGCTGAAGATCCAATTCAGATTGCCACCTGTTTTTGTGTGATATGTGAGTTGAGAAGGATTTTTTTTTTTTAAGAACTTCAGATTATATTTTAAATGGTTATATAAGTGCCTACATAATCTCCTCAATTTCACCTCTTGTTTGCAAAGCCTAGAATACCTGCTATCTGGCCCATTACAGTTAAAGTTTGCCAACTCCTGTATTATTCGCATCCTACATAGAAAGTTAAAATGGAAATCCTTGTGGTGATCTTTAATTACCAAAGAAAGGTTTACTCCATCCTTCTTTTCAAGGTGGATTATGATCTTACATTTTCCCATGAGTAAAATTAATTGTTCCTTTAGCTTTTTAATTAGCACTCCAAAAAGCTCTCAATTGTTACTTTATCAGAAGACCAGTAATCATTTTTGTGCGTGATTATCAAAATTTGAAGTCATACAATTTCTGTTTGATTACTTAGATTGGTGATGATCTCAGCCTTTTCTATTCCTTTTTGGCCACCTGAGAACATATTTTTTTCTTTTATTCATGATTCAGACAGCATAGCTCTTTTTTTCTTGGAAAAGCCAGCATAATTGGTTGTGTCCTGGGATTTTCAGTTCTGGAGCTGGGTAACTGGCTTTTCTTTTCTGACCATGAAGATAGAAAGATATGAGTGCTGGTGCTGTCACTGGTCCATAGGTCTCCAGGTTTACAAAGAAGTGTAGAGAATGAAGCTGGCCTAGGGGTACCAGAATAAATGTGTAACAAAGAGGGAGAAACAAGTTGGTAGTGTCGAGACTGCTTCTGGCCCTTTCTGCTTGCATGAGCCCTGTTTCCCCCTTTTCTTAGATTAGCTGAAATGGGTTGCAGCCAGAGGTTTTTGGCTAGGAAGATGATTCATTTTTCTCTGAGTATGAACCATAGAACTTTGGGATGTGACATTGTTTGTCAATAGGGCCTTTACAAATGTGATTCATTAAGAATCTGAAGGGGCTTCCCTGGTGGCTCAGTGGTAAAGAATCTGCAGAATGCAGGAGACGCAGGTTTGATCCCTGGTCCAGGAAGATCCCATACGCCACAGAACAGCTATTCACCACAACTATCGAGTCTGTGCCCTAGAGCCTGGGGACTGCAACTACTGAGCCCACATACCCTAGAGTCAGTGCTCTGCCACAAGAGAAGCCACTGCAATGAGAAGTCCGTGTACCACAACTAGAGTAGCCCCATCCCTTGCTGCAACTAGGGAGAAGCCTGTGTGGCAACCCAGACCCAGAACAGGCAATAAACCAATAAAATTACATTTAGAAAAAAGAATCTGGAGAAGAAATCATCCAGGATTTTGAGTGGGCTCTAAACCCAATGACTGCTGTATTTATAAGATGTCTTCTCCTTGGAGGACACAGACAGACACACATAGAGGGCTGTGTGAAGATGGAGGCAGAGACTGCAGTCCTGCTGCCACAAGCCAGGGAATTCAGAAGCTACCAGAAGCTGGAGGAAGCAAGGAAGGATGTGTGGGGCCTTTGGCAGCCCTGCTTACACCTTGATTTCAGACTTCTGGCCTCCTGAACTAGAGGGAAAGAATTCCTGCTTTTTTAAGCCACCCAGTTGGTGGTAATTTATGATGAGAGTCCTCAGAAGTTAATGACTCATCTAGTATCTGGTCAAAGACAACAAAAGCAACTCTTGCTTTTTGAGTACCTAAGGGAGGTCATGGTGGTTCACAGTAAAGAAGCCGCCTGCAGCTCTCGGCCTTAGCGCCATCTTTTGAGAAACCTCTGCACCATGAAAGCGAAGTGGAGGAAGAAGCGAATGCACAGGCTGAAGCGCAAAAGAAGAAAGATGAGGCAGAGGTCCAAGTAAACTTGTACACTTATGGAAGCCACAGAAGCAGAAAAGAGGGAAACCAGAGGCCAGGGACGCAGGTACAAAGTGTGGACTGCATGCCTACTATCTAGAACTTCTCAATGGATCTATAGCATCTATGGCCATTCTGATCGCCTTGACCACCTTTGAGAGACCTATCTTGCTCATATCAAAGCCGTCCCTTTTGGTCCATTGCCCTGGACCTGTGATAACTATGGACTAGTTCTCTTCTCACTTGTGGCTGAATGTAACATGTACAATAAATCATCTCTTTTGCTGTCTTAGCTGAAGAAAAAAAAAAGAAGAAGCTGCCTGCAATGCAGGAGACCTGAGTTTAATCCCTGGGCCAGGAAGATCCCCTGGAGAAGGAAATAGCTACCCACTATAGTATTCTTACCTAGGAAATCCCATGGATGGCGGAGCGTGGTGGAATACAGTTCATGGGGTCGCAAAGATTTGGTCACAATTAAGAAATTAACAAGAGGGAGGCTGTAGCACTTCACCTGGATTATAGCCGTCATCACACTGCTCTGTAGTGATAAGCTCACATATCCCTTTTCAGTTTTTTTTTTAACAGCAAAAATCTTTCTTTATATCTCCCGCCACCCCCAGCCTTCTTCATTCCTAAGCCCTGGAGCTGCTGGGAGGGTGGCATTGGCAGAGGGGCTGCCTCAGGCACGGCAGTGTGCTGTATTTCTATTGTTCCTGCCTGTGGAGCCTGCCAGTGTGGCCTGAAAGGCCCAGTTCACTCTCCGAAGTGGATGACACAGCCGGTCACTTAGTAGATGCCATAGGTGGGCTCGTGACTGTGTCTGTACCTGTCCAGGTAGGAAGCACAGGGGCTGCCGTGGGGAAAGTCCTTCTGCTTAGATGACAAGGGGACAGCCGCACAATAAGCAGGATCTTTATAACACGTGGGATCTTTGCAGCACGCAGGATCTTAGTTTCCTGACCAGGGATGAACCCACGCCCTCTGCAGTGGAAGCATGGCGTCTTAACCACTGGACCACCAGGGAAATCCACATCTTGCTCATTTCTACGCGAGGGTGTCTCCTCAAGGGTAGAGATCCTGGTGGTCCTCATAATCTGTCCCCTCTCCCAGCACAGTGCCTGGTCCATCACTGATGTCCAACAAAAATTTGCAGTATCAATGAATGAATGAAGGAATGAAGATGTCCAACACTGTGCTAATCAGTGAAGGGCAAGAATAAAACCATGGGGCTTCTCCAGGAGCTTAAAAGCCTGGATGGGGAGGGAAGACAAACCCGGAGCAGATATCTTGCCACAATGCTGATGAGAACCAGTCTAAGTATGACTCAAAGAGATGCTGAGAATATATTTAATTCATTAAGCTCCCTACACCTGTCCCCTCTTTCTGGCATCCAGAGCACAGCATCTGCTGTGGAACCAGATTGGCTGGCTCCATCAGCCTGGTTCTGCTCCCCACAAAGCTGAGTGACTCTCTCAGCCAGTTTCCTCACTGGAATCTGGTTTTTAAGGGTTGGGTCAAATAAGATAATACATGCAAAGTGCTTAGACAGTGCCCAGCAACCAGTAAGTGCCCAGTGTTAGTGGGTGATTATTATTATTCCAGTCTTTTCTCTCCAGGCACTGCTACTCATTTCCACTCTGCTGTCACCTTGAACATGACACTTCTAAAACCCAACATGTCCTCCCTCCGCAAACTGGCCTCTCTCTCTCTCTTCCTCAGAGTGCAGCTTTTCCCAGCCACCTTACTTAAAACTTTAAAGCCATGCTTAACTTCCGGCTCATCTGAATATATCAGCAAATTCCCTGTAAGTCTTTCCCACTGGTCCTTTCCTTTTAGTTTCTGCTACTACGCAACCTAATTCAAATTAGAATGTCACTGGCAATTCACACAGAACTCAGAGTGTCTGTCCTCCTTAAGGTCATTATAAATCATGATTAAAATCCTGCATGTGTGTGTGAACGTGGATGTGTGAATATAGGCATACAATCTGTGTGTGTACTGTATATATAAACAGTGCTATTTCTGATGCAACTTGTTCCTGGAAATCTTCAATATGTATTATAAGATTTTAATTTTCTTTTGTCCTAAAGCAAAGGCTACTTAAAGTTAAAAATTACACAATATTTTATAAGGTTTCAATAGATGGGAAGTATGTCTTATGTTTCTTGTTTCCTATGGAGCACACCGCAGTACTGGGAATATTTTAGGGTGTTACTCATGTCCAAACTCTAGGGAATCAATTACCCTCCAGGTCTCTGGACCAGCAACCCCACCTCCAAAACACAACAAGTTCTGCCAGCTCACCCTTCAGAGATGTGTCAATGTCTCTGCTCTGCACTGTCGTTCTGATGTTCAGTTGCTAAGTTGTGTCCGACTCTTTGAGACCCCATGAACTGCAGCACAACAGCTTCTCTGTCCTTCACTATATCCCAGAGTTTGCTCAGATTCATGTCTGTTGAGTTGGTGGTGCCATTCAACCATCTCATCCTCTGTTGCCCCCTCCTCCTGCCTTCAATCTTTCCCAGCATCCCCGGGGCTTTTCCAGTGAGTCAGCTCTTTGCACCAGATGGCCAAAGTCTTAGAGCTTCAGCTTCAGCATCAGTCCTTTCAATGAATATTCAGGGTTGATTCCCTTTAGAATCGACTGGTTTGAGCTCCCTGCTGTCCAAGGGACTTTGAAGAGTCATCTCCAACACCACAATTCGAAAGCCTCAGTTCTTCAGCACTCAGCCTTCTTTATGGTCCAACTCTCACATGCATACATGGCTACTGGAAAAATCATAGATTTGATTAGATGGACCTTTGTCAGCAAAGTGATGTCTCTGCTTTTGAATATGTCTAGGTTTGTCATAGCTTTTCTTCCTAGGAGCAAGCATCTTGATATCCTGGCTGCAGTGACAGTGAGTAGTGATTTTGAAGCCCAAGAAAATAAAATCTCACTGTTTCCTCACCTATTTGCCATGAAGTGATGAGACCAGATGCCATGATCTTATTTTTTTTTAATGCTGTACTCAGGGCTTCCCCGGTGGCTCAACTGGTAAATAATCTGCCTGTGATGAGGGAGACCTGGGTTCGATCCCTGGGTTGGGAAGATTCCCTGGAGAAGGGAAAGGCTACCCATTCCAGTATTCTGGCCTGGAGAATTCCATGGACTGTCCATGGGGTGGCAAAGAGTCGGACATGACTGAGCAACTTTCACTTTCACTCAGGGTCTAACCACCGCTGTCTCTTGCCTAGATGACTTGAAACATCTCTTCTCAGCAGCACTCTCCACTTTTGTCACCTTTCATTCTATTCTTCACAGCTTTCCAGAAAGATCTGTTAAAAACATAAGCCTTAAAGTCCTAACTATCATACTTAGAGGACATTTCAAACTTGAACCCTTTCGAGTGGCCTGTTTTCTAAGTTAAAATTTTTTCTTTTTTGAAAACAGGGAATATTAGTATAAATGAGCAGTCCTGGGGGTTGGAAGGGCCCCATGGCCTTCTATAATTTGACACCTTTTAAAACACTTTCCTTTCTCACCTTGTGTCCAAGTATTCTCCCTGCCCTGTATTCTACTCCAGCTATTCTTGCGTTTCCTTATTCCATCAATATTCAAGGTCCTTTCTGTTGCATCAATCATATTTCTGCTGCAATTCTGCTGTTTAGTATCCACCCCCAATCTTAGTGGCTTAAAATGAAAACTTTTCTCTTGCTCATGGCTATATGGGCACTATGGGGACACCTCTGCTTCAGCTTGGGGTTAGGTGGAGGTGTGCCCCACTGGTCTCTTATCCTGCAGGCTGTGGCCACTGAGGCATGTGCTTAGGATGACAGATGTCAGGAAGACTGGTGACCGAGCAAAACCACATGAAAACACTCAAAACTTTAGGGCAGGTGTGACTTTATGACACCCCTCACCCCATATCGCTGGACCCAAAGCACCACTCACACCTAAGCCTGAGGTTGGTAAGGGGAGGAACTGCACAGGGGCCATGGTGGGTCTGGGTGGGAAAGAGACAGGTAACATGCAATACTCTCTACCTGCTGGCCTCAGGGCCTTTGCACTGCTGTTGTTATTTCTGTCCAGGCTGCTTTTCCATCAGATTTCATTTCTTCACTTTGTCCAGGTCCTTGTTCAATGGTTACATCATCAGGGGGAGTTTTCTTGTTTTCCCCTGCGATAGAGACCCAAAAATCCAGTCACACTCTAACACTTATCTTGCTTTGCTTTCGTTCTTAGCACTCATCTCTCCTTGAAATGATAAACTATATTATGCATTTCCTGTGTACTTGCCCTTCTCCATGAAGGTGGGAGCCTTGTCCAGCTCCATCTCTGTTTGCCCAATGGGTGGACCAATGCAGGAGCTGTCAGCGCTTGTTAGTGGTTAGATTAAGCAAATTACATAATAATAGTAGTGACTGCTTTTCTTTTCTTGGAAGGAAGATTAATCAAATGGATAAAATTACAATCAGAACTTGTCACACCAGGAAGATTATATATATTTTTTGTTATGTTTAAGGCATATGTTTATGTGTGTGTGTGTGTGTGTGTGTGAGCATGTGTTTGTTTTCTCCTTTTATTGGAAGGTTTCTTTAGTGCATTTTATATAGACTTAAACATTTTATCTCTGTGTGCATGAGTGTGTGCTCAGTCACATCTGACTCTTTGCAACCCCATGGACTTATACCTCACCAGGCTCCGCTCTCCATGGGGTTCTCCAGGCAAGAATACTGGAGTGGGTTGCCATTTCCTCCTCCAGGAGATCTTCTGACCCAGGGATTGAACCCACGTCTCCTGAGCCTCCTGCATTGGCAGGTGGATTCTTTACCACTGAGCCACCTAGGAAGTCCCTCCTCAGCTCTGCTGCTGCTGCTGCTAAGTCGCTTCAGTCATGTCTGACTCTGTGCGACCCCATAGACGGCAGCCCACCAGGCTCCCCCATCCCTGGGATTCTCCAGGCAAGAATACTGGAGTGGGTTGCCATTTCCTTCTCCAATGCATGAAAGTGAAAAGTGAAAATGAAGTCACTCAATTGTGCCTGACTCTTGCGACCCCATGAACTGCAGCCCACCAGGCTCCTCTGTCCATGGGATTTTCCAGGCAAGAGTACTGGAGTGGGGTGCCATTGCCTTCTCTGCTCCTCAGCTCTAGACATGCCTAATTAATAGAACATTTACAGTTATGCAAGTTCTAAAGATATTTTACAATCTTTGTCCTCAAAATCAGCCTATGCTGTTGATTTCCTTATTTTCCTTGAGTGAGACCTATTCTATTACACTTAGACCTCAAGAATTACATTTGACATTTAATTTTCTCTTTTCCTCCTCGTTTAGTTAATTCCTCATTGCCCTGGTATCTCCCACACAGTTTCCTTATTTTCTATTTGTATTTCCGCCTCTAAGCTTTAGACCTCACTCCCTCCCTGAACAGCAAGATCTTGACTGATTTTACTGATCTCCATCTGTCGTATATATTACATGCTAGAACTCTC
Source organism: Ovis aries (assembly GCF_016772045.2). NCBI lineage: Eukaryota > Metazoa > Chordata > Mammalia > Artiodactyla > Bovidae > Ovis > Ovis aries. Next base: position 90,523,709 of record NC_056059.1, on the reverse strand, counting down.
ATCCTGAAGTGAAGTTCTGATTCTCTGATGCCCATGTTTAAAAACATTCAGTTTCTTCTAGTCGCAGGCTATATTAAGAAAAAATTCTAAGATGAACATGTAAGTTTCTTGCTGCTTTAAAATATGTCATTCCTTTTTCCCCTAAATGACTTTAAAAAATTGTTTGCTTTGGATTAAAACAAAAATAAGTTGTAACATTTCAAAAAAAGCTACAGATTACTTATTATTTGTCTACAATTCAAATTTAACTGGGTTTGTCCTGTAATTTTTTGTTTGTAATATCTGGCAGCTCTATCTTGAAGGCCAGAGTGGGAAACCCTTTAAGAATTTGCAAATAAATAAATAAAAAGCAAACACACTAGAATAACAAAAGAATCCATTCAAATCTCTCATAAAAATCCCACCCCTGAGGGCCCAAGATTATTTGATTTCTGAATTATCTATCATGGCTTTCACATTTACCCAATGGAATTACATACCTAGCAAATTTTGGTTGCTATACTTCCGAGTAACATACTATGGAAATATGGTGGTTGCACTGTCAGCACTGTCAGCTTTGTAGAATGGCATCAGATTTAGTAATGCATGCTCAGTCACTCAGTCATGTCTGGCTCTTTGTGACTCCATGGACTGTGGCCCATCAGGTTCCTCTGTCCATGAAATCTTCCAGGCAAGAATGCTGGGGTTGATTGCCATTTCTTTCTCCAGGGGATCTTCCTGACCCAGGGATTGAACCCGCATCTCTTGCATCTCCTGCATTGGAAGAGGGTTCTTTGCCACTGTGCCACCTGGGAAACCCTTAATTCCAAGAATAAGTAAAATAAGTAAAGTGTCCTAATGCCATCACATGGAACATTCACATAAATCATTCCTATTCTGCATGTGGCAGAGGGCCCAGGGTGTCAACACAGACGTTTGGCCTAAGCTATGCCCGCAGAAGCTTCCAAGCACATTGCTTCAGGGACTGTGTAAAGGGTACCTTTCAAAGCATAAAGTGAGTGTGTGCTCAGAAGGGCATGGGTGACAATGACAGTGATGACAAAGCCTTACGCTTCTATGTTGCTGACAAACATGATCTCATTTGATCCTCATAAAATGTTTGTGAGGTAGGCATTACTTCCTTTTTACAGGGGAGGGAATTGAAATCAAAATGGGAGAAATGCAGTTAAAAAGTCACTGGAATAAAAGCCTACATTATTTTGCAAGGCAAGGCAATTAAGTGACGAATATTAATTTCCTTAAAGTTGATGTAACCTTTCCCCTGTAGAATGCTAGTGACAGCTTCAGTGCCTAGAGGGAAGATGTCCAACTTTTAAATTTGCCAATGAGGAGTAACTGAAAAAATTATACTGACCTAATTTTTTAGCAGTATGGACATTCAGATGGAAGTAAATTTTTGGGGTGCTCTCCTACTTGTCCAGTAATGGCATTGGTACCCATTTTTTGAGCACTTTCTTGTGCTAGATGCGGCTGGGTGCTTTATAAGGAATAATCAGAGTAAGTCTAAAGGACAGGTAATACTTATCACTGTCCCATTAAATGCTAGGTACTTTAGCCAGTATGGTCATTTCACCAGCTTCATAGAAATAATAAATAAATTGTCTCCTATTTCCCAAATTAATCACTGTAGCACCCAGGCATTAAGAAGCTCACTTTTGCTCCTTTTATACTCTGTCCCCATGGCGCTGTTCTCTATTCCCACTCCTCCTTACAACTGTTCCAGAATCCCGAGGGCTGATTTAAGTGAAAAAGGCCAGTCCAGTCATAATAATGAAACCAAGCAGGACTCTATGGGGCCTTTCTGGAAGAGACCACCCCCCTCCAACATGTCCTCCCCTGTCTCTTGTCTGTAGAGAAAACTATAACCTCCTAAGACTTTCTTGAGTTCCAAAGAGTACATTTAATCAAAGAAGTGAGAAAACGCATAAAGAAAGGAAAACAGTCAAGCAAGAGAAAATAGTAATAATTTAACCACTAAACAAAGCCAAGGACCTTTAGTTCCTCCTCGAGGGCTATAGATGATATTCTGAGCCACATGTTTTGAGCTATTTTGCAGATACTGAAACCTCCACCAGGTGGAAAAAGTTAACTGTATGAGGCCCACTAGCACGCAGACACCAAGATCCTCGGGACCAGAAGACTGAGGATGTTAACTCCCGATCATCAACAACCAGTCAGAAGACTGTCTACAAGCTGATCACACACCTCACAACTCCCCTCCCTTTCCCTGTCTTTAAAAACCTTTCCCTGAAAGCCATGGGGAGTTCAGGGTCTTTTAACCACTAGCTGCCCTGGACTCCTTGCTTGATGCCCTGCAGTAAATGCTGCACTTTCCTTCATCACAACCTCATATCAGTATATTGGCTTAACTGTGTGTGGGCAAGTGGACCCAAGTTTGGCTCGGTAACAATAGGTCAAGCAGAAAGAGGAAACTGCCAAGGCTTGTTTTCATTCAAACCCTGTGGTGCCTACCTTGTTGACCATAGGCTTTGGGTGGGCGCACGCATAGGCATCCATCCTGTGGCCAAGCTCTTGTTGACTCAGAGTATGGTCAGCCTGTGGTCTTGCCCACGCTTGGTCTAGAGGGCTCTGCCCACACTCACATAGTTGGTGAGTGTGTTCTTTAGGTTAACAGCACCATGCCAGGAAGGCTAGATTTGGAGAGGCATCCTGAACCAGCCACATGCCGTGCTAGAGGCAGCCCCTGCCACAAAGCCTTAGGGTCTTTTGTTGATGCTGGATCACCAGGTCGGACTCGCCCCTCCATCCTGACAAGCTCTCCACACATCTCGCTGGATCTCCAGCTACCAGGAGGCCTTGGTCAGGGTCACTCTTTGCCACATGACAGATTTTTCCTGACTTGAATTCTCGGGTAGCGGGGTTCTTTCCCTCATGTGTTCTTTCATCCAGGCAATAGGTATTTATTGTGCCCCTACTTTGTGCTTAGTGCTGTTCTTATCAATGAAAAAAAGAAAGTCTCTGTCTTCATTGACTTATGTTTTGAAACAAAAGTGGAAACTAAATGGAATAATAGATTGAATGCACAGAATGTCAGATTGTCATAATTCTATGGAGAATAATAAGGTGGTAATGGAACAAGAGATGGGGGTGTTGAGGTAATTGTTGTTTTAAATAGAGTTGTCAGTGCAGGACTTGTTGAGGACATAATTTGTGAAAAGCCTAAGGGGTGAAGGAAGTTAGTATTGCAATTTCTGGGGAAAGGGCATTCCAGACAGAGCGGAACAGAGGAAATATTTGCCTTGTGATGTGAATGTGCTTTGTGTGATCTGGGAAGAGCAAGGAGGCTGGGTGGCTGGAACAGAGTGAGAATAGGGGTGGGAAGTGGGAGAGGAAAGAGGGAGGTCCTAGGGAGCCAGGCTGTAGGACTGTGTAAGCACAGAAGGATTTTAGATTTTACTTACAGTGAATGGGGAAGTCACTGGAGGAATATGAGCACAGAAAAAAATATAATTTGTCTTAAATTTCAACAAGATCACAATAGACTGTAAAAGGATTTTATATATATATATATATATATAAATTCTCTTTACTGCTAATGCCACCTGCACCCCAGGTGGCACTAGTGGTGAAGAACCCACCTACCTGTGCAGGAGACAGGAGTAAACTCATGCTTTCTTCTGGGAGTGAAGAAAGCATGATTGAACCCATGGGTTCAATCCCTGGGTCGGGAAGATTCCCTGGAGGAGGGCATGGCATCCCACTCCAGTATTCTTGCCTGGGGAATCCCATGGACAGAGGAGCCTGGAGAGTTACAGCCCAAAAGATCACAAAGAGTTGGACACGACTGAAGCGACTTAGCATGCACGCACACATGTATATGTGTGTGTGTGTGTACATATATATGTAGATATATATGTATATATATATATATATATGACTTCTCTTTAAACCCAGTGGGTTGAATATGTGCATTTATCTCATATTTCTCCTAAAATTCAACTAAAATTGCAGTATATAAGTAAAACAATTTTAAATTCATAAAGAAAGAGAGAGAAAAGGAGAGAAACCATTTCAGCAGTCTATATATGTGTGTGTGTGTGTGTGTGTGTGTGTGTGTGTGTGTGTGTAGAGATCTACAGTGCTGCCAGGCTTTGTTCTTTAAAGTGAACACAGCAGAGTTCCTGCTTTCATCAACTTATACTTTGATGAAAGCTGGAAAATAAATTTTTAAAGTGATCTTTTAAAGATATTGCAACTTAATACAGATCTTGAAATGTATCATCTGGTTGAGGAGGATAAATACTAGGAAGCCTGCTCACTCTACAGAACCCCAGAGGGGCTCACAAGTTGGAGGGACCAGTTACTTCAGAAGGTTATGGAAAGGAAGGTTGAAAAGACTGGACGCTGCCTGAAAGACTATATGGAGCAGGTGGATGCCTGCACCCTTTCTTCACTCCCAGAAGAAAGCATGGGTTTACTCCTTAGAGAAACTATACATGAAAGAGACTAAAGACGCTGGACACAACAGAAAGCAGAAATGAAAACTGGAAATTAAATGAATATCTACATGGTAAAGGGTGAATCCCATAATATTCTTTATCCAGCCTTGCTCCTGAAAAGCTGCAGTCAGAGGTATATCCCCAACATGAAGCGTGAAGGATTAGTACCAGGAAGAACCTCCACTGTCCAAGAAAGAGACCTATAAATAGTGTTGCTGGAGGGTTCTGACAAACAAGCTGGCCCACTGTCTAAATCTAGAGTGAAGTGAGTGGTCATGAAGCCCTGCCTGCACCGTGAGTTTCTACCTGGCGTGCACTTAGTGGCTTTACTGCATAGGCAGGAACAAAGAGGACCAGGGCCATGAGGAATGACTTCATGCAAATGTTTATCCTTGAACTGAATTACCAAGGAGAGCCAATATCTCCATAACCAATAATAGAGGGTGTTTCAGGGAGAGGGGACTATATATTTGAAAAGGTGTGCATTTGGGACAGCGAGGAGACTAGTTAGTCTTGCTGTGAAGACTGCATCCCCTAGGAAGGTGTGGGGAGAGGAAAACTTTGCATAGATTTGATGACCAAATAATGGAAAGCCCTATAGTCCATCTGAAGAATTTATACTTGATGCAATTTAGAGTTCAGCAGACATATCTGGAGCAGGCAATATATAGATATTGGGGAGAAAAAAATGGGTCAGCCATGTTCCCTCTTATAAGAAGCTCAAACTCCAGGGAGACAGGCTCATAAATGGCTGAGGAAGGTTCAACACAACATAAGTGTGGTGAGAGGACAAGGCATCCCGGCCACTCTGAGCAGGGCTTACTGGGAGGTCTGAGAAGGATCCTGAGGTGGGAGGTGGAGCCTGTGCTCTGTTCTGAAGGACAGTGTCCTAGGTGGTGGGCAGAGGGAACAGTGTGAACAAAGAGCAGAAAACATGATAAAATTTGAAGACTCTTTACATGTTTGGTACTTGTGTTTCCCTTCTGTTATGGAGATTGGTCATGAGATGTGGCTCCAGAAACTGTGGGGGTCAAATCAAGGAGACCCAATCAATTCAGTCAGTTCAGTTGCTCAGTCATGTCCCACTCTCTGCAACCCCATGGACGCCATTTCCAGAGTGAAAAGAAGCCCCTGGAAGGGTTTGGGAAGAAGAACAACACGGTCAGATTTTAAGAGACTGGCTTTAATCTAGGTGAATCCTAGATGATACATTTCAGTTGGGCAAAATGAGGAGCAGAGATGGGTTGGGAGAAATTACCTGGATGAGAGTCTGAGCAAAAGCAGAGATCAGACCGTGAGGAGAACTTGCTGACTCCCTGCATGTGAAGAGCAGTACTGTGACAGTGTGTGGTGGACTTGGTTTCAAATCCTGGCTCTGCTGCTTACTACCTGGGTCTATGCAGTCTTAGGCAATTAACTTACCTTTATACTTCTCTGCTGCTGCTGCTGCTAAGTCACTTCAGTCGTGTCCGACTCTGTGTGACCCCATAGAAGGCAGCCCACCAGGCTCCTCTGTCCTTGGGATTCTCCAGGCAAGAGTACTGGAGTGGGGTGCCATCGCCTTCTCCGTTATACTTCTCTATGGAGTGTCATTTCCTTGTTTCCTTTCCTGGTCTTTACCAGCCCTGATCTGCATTCCTGATGCTGTTCGTACAAGCTCTTGCTATTGTTCCATATTCTCCCCCATCCTGGCCACCCATCACACCTCTCCTTTATTTAAATCAAGACTCACTGACATGCTGTCAGTTATGTGGGTTTATTACGAAGCTTTCCCTTTCTTTCTTCATAAGGATTCTTTGTAATTATTTATTGTAACAAATCCTCAGAACTGCATTGTTAAGCTTCCTTTCTGATGCTGCACTCTAGAATATCTGGTCTCTGTTCTTTCATTTTTTTGATCTCGTTGATATGTGCGCTCTAGAATCCCAGAAGCCTACGGTCCTGGCTGCATGCACATATTCCCACTCTCTGGAATGCTCATGTGTCCCTCCCTGGACATTGGTAGGCACTAGCAGCTTGCTCGGAGAAAGCAATGGCACCCCACTCCAGTACTATTGCCTGGAAAATCCTATGGATGGCTGAGCCTGGTGGGCTGCAGTCCATGGGGTTGTGAAGAGTCAGACATAACTGAGTGACTTCCCTTTCACTTTCATGCATTGGAGAAGGAAATGGCAACCCACTCCAGTGTTCTTGCCTGGAGAACCCCAGGGACGAGGGAGCCTGGTGGGCTGCCGTCTGTGGGGTCACCCAAAGTCAGACATGACTGAAGCGACTCAGCAGCAGCAGCAGGTTGCTTGCTTCTTCTTCACCACAGGTGAGATGGCTAGGTCAGGTCGGGATGGTGTGTGGTAGGGGACAAAGTCTCTGAGAGCAGTGGGCAAGACGGACAAGAAACGTGACCTCAGGGAATATCCAAATGTGACTTTAGGGAATATCCTCATGGTAGGGCACAGCTGTGCACATATATGTGTGATGATGGGTGTGTACATGCAAATGTAATAGAGCAGAGCAAATATAATTCCACATTTGATCTGTTTTATTTTAACCTTTGTATTCTCTTGCTTTTGCTACAGGTTAATCACTAAAGGTATGTTGTCTATAGCTTAAAGTATACATAATGGCTCATTTCTGGGAGCCCTGCTTTCCATGTCTGAGTGTTAAGCTAAAATACCTTTGTTTGCTGCTGCTAAGTCACTTCAGTCGTGTCTGACCCTGTGTAACCCCAGAGACGGCAGCCCACCAGGCTCCGCCATCCCTGGGATTCTCCAGGCAAGAATACTGGAGTGGGTTGCCATTTCCTTCTCCAGTGCAGGAAAGTGAAAAGTGAAAGAAGTCACTCAGTCGTGTTCGACTCTTTGCAACCCCATGGACTGCAGCCTACCAGGCTCCTCCATCCATGGGATTTTCCAGGCAAGAGTACTGGAGTGGGGTGCCATTGCCTTTGTTTAGCTCACAGGAAACATCTGACCAGGTTCACTTGTGAACAGCTGCAGGAAAGAAGAAATTAACACATCCCCTCTGGGGTCTGGTTAGCACCAGGAAACATTTGCAACAACTTATATCTTTTTCTACTTTACCTCCTCACTCCTCCCCCTCCGCCTTGTTCTATAAAAGAAACCAGCATACAAACCTGGACAAGACGGTTCTTTGGGACATAAGTCCACCATCTTCTTGGTCTGCTGGCTTTCTGAATGAAGTCAATATTCCTTGTCCCAACAACTCATCTCTCAGTGTTGTTCAGTGAGTAGTGCAATCTTGGACTGGGTAACCCATGCTTTTCCAAGTGTATGCACGACCATGGGTTCCATTGTGGGTTTATGTGGATGGGGGTCTTGATAGGCTGGATCTCTACATTGACCCATGTGCTCTCAAATATGTGTACATAATGTGAACCGTGGCCCCTTGGATGAGTCATAATTGTGTAGCACACAGACTAAACATGAAGACTGGAAGGAGTGGCTGGTTTTTCAACACATTCAGCCAGGGCTCTTAACAAGTAAGCCTTTGCATACACTAGGCCTGATGCTTAGAGGGCCATACTTGAGAAATAAAAACTTACATACCATCTATCTCCTTAGTGACAGCAGATCATTGGTGGATTAGATCTGGCAGCCTGTGAAAAGCATATCTGAGGTTCTTTTCCCCCACCTGGATATCTTTATACTGCAGATCTCCTAGCTGTGTTTAGACATTTTCAGAACTTGACAATCCCAGAGATATTTACCCAGGCACCTGAGGAATAGTCTATTCTTAACTGAAGTCACAGCAATCAGAAAAGACCTATAGCCCTTACAAGACAGTGTGTTTGGGGATCCAGTACCACAGAGCTTTGTCCAGCCTCATTGACTGAGATAACTCAGTCTGGGACACCATTTCTGAGTGCATTTTTCTCTGAGCCACTCAGAGGGGCCACACCTTTCAGGTGCAGTCAGCTGTCTTCTGAAACGACTGTCACCCTAGAACTGTAAAATAGCTAATGACATACTGTTATCCCATATGTTACTCAAGTCAGTGTGACTTTAATTATTTCTCCTGGGATGAGCTCAAGGACTCAGAGAGGCTCAGAAATCTTGGAATGAGGCTGTGACTTAATATGCAGCCAGACAGGGTGTGATGGATCCCCAGTAGGCCTTAGCAGCTGTGGCCCATCCACATGGAAGCAGTGATGTACACAGATGTTGCTATGGTGACCTCCATAACTCAGAGGGTGTGGGAATTTAGGGATTCTCAGGGGAACTCTGCAGTTCCTTTCACCAGGCCCTTGTAACCTGGCATTCACAGGCTTTTGAATACAAGTTGTACTAATTAAGATCTCTAAAAGTCTTGTCCCCAGTATATACATGCAACAACCATGTGAACTTTAATGGGAGAGCTTTTGCAGGTATGCGTACAAAGGCATATATCTGTGTGTTATAAAAATGTGATAGAACTTTTATAATATTTGCATTAATGTCTCACAAGGCAGAACATAACCCATGCATTCTATCTCATCTACATTTCCTAGAGTCATAACAGTTTCCTTGGTATCCAGTTAATTATTGAAAGTCCAAAGTGTTTTCTTTTTTTGCTCTGTTGTTATGTCCTTGCAACAATCTTAACTTTAGTGTCCAGATTTTAATTATAATTTAATTGGCTTGCTTAATAGAATTATTAGATACTCTGTGTACAGAGTTTTGCTTTTTGGTTGAATCTTATATATCAAAAAATGAAATAGAAGAAGAAAAAGTAATTTTGACCAAAGCTATGATATTTAGTGTTTCCTTATATGGTTTCATCATTTAAAATCCCTACCTTGAAAAATCAGAGTCTGATTTAGTAATGTGGTAATATTCTAAGTAATATTTAGTAATGTGGATATGTCAATTTATAAAGTCTTCAAATGAAGAAAATTCTTTCTCTGGTTGACAATAAATCAGTTCTTAGTTACAGATAGTCAGCTAATCAGAAACCTCATTCATTCATTCAATCTATATTTATTGAATATATGCTTTGGGCAAGGTGCAGGTCCTGGGTTTGCTGTGATGGAATGAAACAATTTGTTGTTGCTGTTCAGTCATTCAGTCATTCACTCATGTCCGACTCTTTGTCACCCCATGGACTGCAGCACACCAGGCTTTGCCGTCCTTCACCATCTCCCAGAGTTTGCTCAAACTCACATCCATTGTGTCGGTGGATGCCATACAACCATCTTATCCTTTGTCATCCCCTTCTCCTCCTGCCTTCAATCTTTCCCAGCAACAGGATCTTTTCCAATGAGTAGGCTCTTAGCACCAGGTGGCCAAAGTATTGGAGCTTCAGCTTCAGCATCAGTCCTTCCAATGAATAGTCAAGATTGATTTCCTTTAGAATTGACTGGTTTGATCTTCTTGCTGTCCAAAGGACTCTGAAGAACCTTCTCCAGCACCATAGTTTGAAGGCATCAATTCTTCGGCCCTTAGATTTCTTTTCATAGTCCAGCTCTCACAGCTGTACGTGACTACTGGAGAAACCATAGCTTTGATTATATGGACCTTTATAGGCAAAGTAATGTCCCTGATTTTTAATATACTGTCTAGGTTTGTCATAACTTTTCTTCCAAGAAGCTGGTGTCTTTTAATTTCATGGCTTCAGTCACCATCTGCAGTGATTTTGGAGCCCAAGAAAATAAAATCTGTCACTGTTTCCACTTTTTACCCTTCAATTTGCCATGAAGTGATGGGACCGGATGCCATGATCTTAGTTTCTTGAGTTTTAAGCCAGCTTTTTCACTCTCCTCTTTCACCTTCATCAAGAGGCTCTTTAGTTTCTCTTCACTTTCTGCTATGTTTTGTCAGAACTCTCCACTATGACCTGTCCAATTTGGGTGGCCCTGCATGGCATGGCTCATAGCTTCATTGAATTATGCAAGCCCCTTTTCAATGACAAGACTGTAATCCATGAAGAGAGAAAGGATCATAAGAGACTACTACAAATAACTATATGCCAATAAAATGGACTGTCTAGAAGAAAAGGACAAATTGTTAGAAAGGTATAACCTTCCAAAACTGAGCCAGGAAGAAATGGAAAATACCATTTTATTTAAGTGAAGATTATCTCTCTTTTGTCTCATGGTTGAGCCTGATAAACACAGTGAACTGTTTAAAAATTGCTAAGGGGACACTTCATCAAAAATAATCAGGAGTTTCCAATAAATTTAAAAACTATTTGATAATATTAAATATGGATTACTATTCATATAAAAGCAAGTTTGAGAAGTTAGAAGTTTCTATAAAATGTTAAACATGAGGACTGATTTAAAAGTTAAATATTTTCCTGTCTCTTCTGTATACTATATACACTATATCCTTGTGGATTTTTGCTTTAAAATGAAGGTGATCTTTGGCTATGATCTCAAAATAGAGTCAGGTACTAAGACATATAAGACACTAATATTTCACTTAGGAGTACAGAATTTTCTACTAAGTTTCAAAAATAAAAAGCCCGTGAAAGTTAGGAAACTTCATCAAGAAGAACCTTGAAAGAACTTTATCTTGGTACATGTGATTGTTTCAGCTGTCAGCAGCATTAATGGACTGAAAATCCAAAGATATTAAAAATGCCTGCTACAACACAGTGTGTGATGCGTGAGAATAATATTTAACAGGCTGTTTCTGAAGAAATCCCATGGGTTGTTAAGTGTTGATACGATTAACAGTATCCAAACCAGGTACTTAGCTTTTCATGTTTAGACACAGAATTTCTACCTGGTATGCAGAAGTGATGGGTCTAATGTGTACTGATGCTTCTTAACAAAAGTGAGTGGCTTGAGAGGACCTGAGTTCTGCTTCATTCCATCATTCTAGGATTACAGGCAGATGAGTTAACCTTACTGTGGGCTGGTTTCCTTATCTGTAAAATCAAGAAGTGGGCCAGTAGCCGTGCTGTTTTGATAGTCTGTGCATTCATTTTAATGGGTAACTTCTCTTCCCAGTAGTTATCATACTTTGAGCTGGCTTTCTCAATTACTTCTTTCCCGGGATTGGAATACCTACTAATCCAAGTGGCTGAATGCTGCTTGATGAGCATGAACCCAAGACTAAAGAAAAGAATGTACTTGGAGATATTTCACCTTGGCTTCAGCAGATCTTGAGGAAGAGCCCCCACTTCTTAATCAAATGTACATCCTGTGATAGCCATGGAGATGGACCACTCTGACCTCTCTTCGGGAAAGAATTTGCCTTCCAGCTGCAGGAGGGTAATTAGATGACAACCTCTAGCTGAAGCCCCCTCAGCACCTACCAAAGCTTGCAAGCTAAAGCCAGGCTCTTTCTGGGTAACTCCCAGTCAGCAAGTGGGCAGGCTGGGATTCCTAGGGCCTTATCATTTGTACCCAATGGGCTTGGAATGACTCACTGAGTTGGCAGAGGCCTGTTAGAGCCACATTGCAGCTGGAGGCATTCCCTGTCCAATCTGCTTCCTTCTCCTTTTCCTTGTACAGGTGACAAGTCAACCTTGTGGTTGAAAGGCTCTTCCTGCCCAACCGGTATCTTCTTTCCTCTTTGTCTTTTGTAGTGTGTAATCAGAAAAGGAGGGGAGGGGGAGAATGCCATTGACTTCTCCTCAACCTCCACAACTGTGAGAAAGACATTTCTGTTTTTAATAAGCCAGCCAGTTTATAGTGTTTTTGCTATTGCAGCCCTAGTGGACTAAGACATCTTTCCAATAAACCTCTTGCATATCTACGTCTGTCTCAGAGTCGGCTGACATTCCTTTCTAGTTACTAACTGGCACATCTACTGGATTTCATGTCTCTCTCCACAGTTCCATGCTGCCTCAGCACCATCACCTAAAACAAGCACAAAAAAAACAGCTGAAACAACCAAAAACAAACTCAAGTGCTTTCCCCATTTGGTTCCATCTTGTTCTGTACTTTATTTCTGCAATTGTCTTGACAACATTATCTTCATTTTAATATAGTTTTATAATAAGTGACAATTCTCAAAATTATGTGTATTTTACTTATAGTTTTGCATTGCCTTTTTCCAATTCATCTTGCTCTCTTGTTAATACTATCAATGACTTGTGAATCACTCCAGGAAGGAGGAGAGGGAAGTAGCGTTGTGGTCCTGGCAGTGGGGCAGTCGTGAGTTCTGATCCCAGCTTTATCACCTCGCATTGGAGAGTTACTTACATCTTTGAGCCTCCGTTTCCATCATCTGTAAAATGAGGGTAATATAATTTATAATGTTGAGAGATTTAAAAAGTAATATATATGTCTATTACTAATCTGCCTGTAATGCAGGAGTCACAGGAATTATCAAGTGTAGTTTTTTGGTGAAAATTGAACCAACACTCACCAGATTAAATATAGATTTGGTTTATAATCAATGAAAACTAGAGAAATGTCCTATAGAGAAATAGATCCTCATTCTAAGAGATATATTTTCAAGAATTATATCCTGTTACCAAGAAGCTGCTTCAGAGTGAGAAAAAAGAAACATTGCCCCAGTATTGAGGAAAGGTCTAGAACTCACAACTAGGCTTTGGTGTTCTCCTGCTGGATAATTTCATAGCACACCAGCATCAGACAAGGTCACTCTGTGATATGATGGACTGAGACAACCAGTTGTTTTTCAGTTGCTAAGTCGTGTCTGACTCTTTGCAACTCCATGAACTGCAGCACACCAGGCCTCCCTGCCCCTCACTATCTCCCGGAGTTTGCTCAAGTTCGTGTGCCTTGAGTCGGTGATGCTATCCAACCATGTCATTGATTGAAAGCAAAAGGAGAAGAGGGAGGCAAAGGGTGAGAAGACAACCAGACCATTCCATTATCATGTCTGAACACTCTCAAAATCATGAACATTGTCCAAACCACAACAGCACCTAACTTCTTGCTCTCCTGCCTAAAATAAGTGGCTGCTAACTCTTTATCAAGTACAGCATTAAGCTCACTCTTGTTTGTCCTCTCTCTAGAGAAGATTTATGAAAAGACCCAATCATAGATTTAAATCTACTTCATGACTATACTCAATCAAGATCAAGCCTTGTTTCCCTTAAACCCTCTCCCCAAAGTCTCTTAACAGGAATCCTGAATCCAGTAAGTCTTTTTTAACAGTCTCACTGAGATGCCCTATAGTTACCCATGGTGTAATTTCTTCCTGGCTGTGACAATAATAAATTTAATTTGTTCAACTACAAGTGTGTCTTTAGCTAGAGGACATTGATCTGGTACTTCAGCAAATAACTTACCAGGAACTTGCAATTACTGTGTATCCTGTGTTTGTTCATTGGCTGACTTATTTATTCTACAAACATTTTTTGAACACCTACTTTGTGCTGGGCCTCTGCTGGGCACCACAGGGTTTGAGGTGGACTGTGTGCTTCTGGCTGTGAAAGTGCTTGTGGTGAAATGAGAACCAGCTTGTGTCGCATGCTGACTCTGTGTCAGGCACTGTACTAACTGCTTTACATAGATTGCCTCTCGACCTTAATCACAGTCTCCTGAGGTAAGGATTATTATTGAAGTTCTATAGATGAGAAAACTCAGGCTCAGAGATGTTAAATAAACATAGCTGGAGAGCATCAAAAGGATGACTCCATAGCTACAAAGTCCGCATACTCTCTTTTTGATGAGCTATAAAAAGAGAGTATACTTGGTACAGGGGGCTTCCCTGGTGGCTCAGTGGTAAAGAATCTGCCTGCAATGCAGGAGACCTGTGTTTCATTCCTGGGTTGGGAAGATCCCCTGGAGGAGGGCATGGCAACCCACTCCAGTATTCTTGCCTGGAGAATTCCATGGACAGAGGCCTGGCGGGCTACAAGCCATAGGGTCAAACAGAGTTGGACACGACTGAAGCAACTAAGCAGCAGTGGCAGCAGCATACTTGGTACAACAAAAATAAAAATGTTAGTTAAATCTATTAGTTTAAGATAGGAATTCCCAGAAAAAAATGTTTTGGATAGGATTTTATTGTATTTTAAATTTATAAAATTGTTATAATGGCCTTGTAGAAAGATCACCTATACATCCTAACTCAAAACCTACTGTTGCCTTTGTAAATTAACTATTGGTCTTTTTTTTTTTTAATATGCATATGTAGAGCTCTGATCACAGAAACAGGTGTTATTAGAGCAAAAAGAAGGTGTTTGACCAGGGCCAGCCTGGAGATCAGGGCCAGGAATGAACATGTGGTAATTCTGCATCATTCAGGTAGAGAAACACTTTCCTTGAGTGAGGTGTCTGCTGTAGTGGACAGGGGGAGGGTTCATGGCATCAGGTCTCATGGTTTGGACCAAATACCATGGACTCTTCAGCCCCCTTGTTCTGATCCCAGCTAAGTAAGTAACTTCCTAATTTCTTCCCTGATTCCAAGGACACTGAAGGATGGTGATGTATTTCTACTATTTTGGATCTGCCACCTTGTGTACACAACATAAGGGCAAGCCCCTTATCCATTCTCCGTGACACTTGTTTCTCCAACAAAAGTAATGGTATTTCACATGTCTGCTGTGAGAATCAGATGTGAAAATGGAAACATCTGGTCATGCCTCTAAATATGTTACGTTTTTTTAATTATTATTATTCCTTGAAAATGGCCCAGTTAAAAATGCCTATTTTCCTGATGTTCCTTAAGAGTGAGCCTAAAGGGTTGAGAATTTCAGGCGCTATGTCAAAGCTGGAGGAAAGGCTGAGATTTCAGAAATCATGCCATGCATGTTACTGCCTCATTTTACTCCAAATGAGGTTGGCTTGCCAACAAAGGTCCGTCTAGTCAAGGCTATGGTTTTCCAGTGGTCATGTATGGATGTGAGAGTTGGACTGTGAAGAAAGCTGAGCACCGAAGAATTGATGCTTTTGAACTGTGGTGTTGGAGAAGACTCTTGAGAGTCCCTTGGACTGTAAGAAGATACAACCAGTCCATTCTAAAGGAGACCAGTCCTGGGTGTTCACTGGAAGGACTGATGCTGAATCTGAAACTCCAGTACTTTGGCCACCTCACATGAAGAGTTGATTCATTGGAAAAGACCCTGATGCTTGGAGAGATTGAGGGCAGGAGGAGAAGGGGATGACAGAGGATGAGATAGTTGGATGGCATCACTGACTTGATGGACATGAGTTTGGGTGGACTCCAGAAGTTAGTGATGGACAGGGAGGCCTGGCGTGCTGCAATTCATGGGGTTGCAAAGAGTCAGACACGACTGAGTGACTGAACTGACTGACTGACTGACATGCGAAATATAACAAAAATGCTATCACAACTTTATTGCTGAAAGCTATCCTTTTTATTGAGAGAGGATGTACATATATGTCCAGGACTATGAATCTTGTGATATAACTTATTGCTACACATTCCCTTTCTGTTTAGTAAATAATGATTTCATAATACACCAGTCAGCTTGAGCTGCCTTAACAAAATATCACAGACTGCAAGGCTTACACAGCAGAAATTCATTTTCTTACAGTCCTAGAGAAAGTTCAAGGTGAAGATCTGGCTGATTTGGTAGATTCGCTAGAGAAAGAAATGGCAACCCACTCCAGTTTTCTTGCCTGAGAAATCCCATGGACTGAGGAGCCTGGCAAGGCTATAGTCTGTGGGGACACAAAAGTGTTGGTTACGACTTAGTGGCTAAACAACAACAACAACAGCAAGAGCTCTTCCTGGTTATGTCCTCACATGTGAGAGAGAGAGGAAAAGAGAAAAAGGTAGAGAGAAGGAGATGGAGAGGTTTTGTGTCTCTTCTTAAAAGGGCACTAATTCCATCACGAGTGGTTATTCTCATGATCTCATCTAACCTTAAATACCTCCAAAGCCCCATTTCCAAATACTATCACAGTGCAGGTTAGAAGCGTGAGAGATTGTGGACTGGTTTATGTATAGCACGCATTCACCGGGGTATTGGCAGGAAAAGCTCTGTGAGTTCTCTCTTCCTAAATCCATGGCACACAAACTTCCATGGGCCGTGATGACTGCTGGGCAGCAGGTGATGGCATCACTGTCTGACTCAATTCCATCTTTATTAATGGAATCAGGGCAGGTTCTAGCAGCTACAAAGAAAGCAAAAGGCAAATAAAATGCTTTCTGAATCCCTCCTACAAAAGTGAAACAGAAAGAAAGTTGCTCAGTTGTGTCCGACTCTTTGTGACCCCATGGACTGTAGCCTGCTAGGCTCCTCTGTTCATGGGATTCTCCAGGCAAGAACACTGGAGTGAGTAACCATTCCATTTTTCAGGGGGTCTTGCCAATCCAAGGATCAAACCCAGGTCTCCTGCCTTGCAGGAAGATTCTTTACCAGCTGAGCCACTAGGGAAGCTCAAGAATGCTGAAGTGGGTAGCCAATCCCTTCTCCAGGGCATCATCCTGATCCAGAAATCGAACCGGGGTCTCCTGCATTGCGGGAAGATTCTTTACCAGCTGAGCTACGATGGAAGCCCAATGATATAATTATTCTGGTCAAACTATAAATCCTATAACTCCTACTTACAAAACTCACAAATTAAACTTATGTTAGATTTTCTTTTTAAAAAAATTAAAATTAATTGTTAAATACACATGAGCACTGCTGCCTGCTGCAAGGCTTCATTTCAGAGGGCTGAGACTCAAGAGGATTGTGTTGGGGCCACTGTGTATGTGTGTGTGTTTGTATGTGTGTGTTTGTGTTGGGATGGATGAGTGTGCAAAAAATGGTAGGAATAAAGAAAGGAAAATGAAGAGAGATATCTTGAAGGAATAAGTGGAAATAAGATAAACAGTTGTTCCCATGGTTGCTGTTCAGTTGCTCAGTCATGTCCGACTCTTTGTGACCCTACAGGATGGAGCACACTGGGCTTCCCTGTCCTTCACCACCTCCTGGAGTTTGCTCAGACTCATGGCCATTGATTTGGTGGTGCCATCCAACTATCTCATTCTCTGTCACCCTCTTCTCCTCCTGCCCTCAGTATTTCCCAGCATCAGGGTCTTTTCCAACAAGTCGGCTCTTCACATCAGATGGCCAAAGTATTGGAGCTTTAGCTTCAGCATCAGTCCTTCCAATGAATAGTCAGGGTTGGTTTCCTTTAGGATGGACTGGTTTAATCTCCTTGCTGCCCAAGGGATTCATGTTCTTGTTCTTGTCAGTTGCTAAGTCATGTCTGAATCTTTGTTACCCCATAAATGACAATTGATGGGTATTGATCTTAAAATTTCAACGAGAGACAAATGATGGTGGGTATAGTGTTCTGAGGATAATAAAAGAGAACCATCTGTTCCTCAATAGTTGTGGGAAGTTCACTTTGAAAACTGCAGATGCTCAGAGTCAGAATTTCTTTAACTTAAAGGGCAAATGTGAGCCAATTAACTTCAATGGACAAATCAGCATTTTACTTATTTTTTTAGCCAAAGCTTAGTCAGATTCATTATGAGGATTTTTCACTGCTTTATGAAACTCTGATCGCATTTGGCTCTCTCTTCTGTCTACTTCAGGCTAACCTTCCTGATGAGGTGAAACCCTCTAGATCAATTGGTCAAGCTAGCTTTGGCCTCATGAGGTCTGAATGTCCTTTGGTAACTGCTAACAGGCAGTTCTGGGAAATGGCTCAAGTGTTCAGAAATGTATCAATAGGAATGAAAGGCAGTTAAAAATAAAAGGAAATCTCTATGCTGTCTCCTTAATAAATGCAGTCCTGTTTACTTCATAAGAAGCAATAGGCAGGAGGGAGATAAAGTAAGGTAAGATAAAGAGTTCAGGAGAATAACAGCATCAGGAAATGAACTACAAAGCAGAGGGTTGGGAAAGCCTCATAGTCCCCCTGCTGCTGCTGCTGCTGCTGCTAAGTCGCTTCAGTCATGTCTGACTCTGTGCGAACCCATAGATGGCAGCCCACCAGGCTCCCCCGTCCCTGAGATTCTCCAGGCAAGAACATTGGAGTGGGTTGCCATTTCCTTCTCCAAGGCATGAAAGTGAAAAGTGAAAGTGAAGTCGCTCAGTCGTGTCTGCCTCTTCGTGACCCCATGGACTGCAGCCCACCAGGCTCCTCTGTCCATGGGATTTTCCAGGCAAGAGTACTGGAGTGGGGTGCCATTGCCTTCTCCAACATTGTCCCCCTAGAGGTGGTGATTCTGGTGAAGGGCCATTTGGAACACAAGGGGAGACCATTCCTGAGTCTGGAGAAAATGTAATAGGATGATTGTACTACAAGGCATAATAAAATCATAATTTGCAGTTCCTGGCTAGGAAAGAAGAAGATGAGAGTGAATTAAAATCTTTTCGCCTAAGATGATCTGAAAATCAAACACTCGTATTAGAATCATGTGGTTGCTTGTCATATCCTTGATTCCTGGATCTCACCTGAAATTTACTAAAGGAGAAGCTCTGAGGTTAGAGCTTGAGGATACACATTTAAAAAGAAAAAAAAAAAACAGAAAGAAAAACTTCACAAGAGGTTCATATACACAATGAGGTTTGAGACTCACTGGCTTAGAGGCTGAGAAGATCTTTTCTCTTTATCCATTTTCTTAACTTGTGTTTTGACTGATGGGAAGTGAAGTGACCCTGCAAAATTCCAGGGCCAACTCAGAAAATATCTGTAAAACAGAAGCTTGCTTTCTTTGTGTGTCACTGAATGAGCCAGCTGCCAGTGTGGAGGGTTGGTTCAACATGTGGACTGACATCATCTTACCTAATTTGGAATTTGAACAATTATGTAATCAGGTGAGCCCACTGCTGATAGTAAACGCGATTGGTTCTGTATCTCTGGAGAAGCCAGACACTGACAATTTTATTCTGATCACCTTTTTCTCTTATATTTCCTTGGTTGTAGGTATGTCTTTGTTTTAGCACATCAGATGCTAGGATGTGGGAGTATCTCCGTGGGAATAGTTATCACTCTCAGGAAAGTGATAGTTTTTCTAACAGACAAGTCAGGTACAGAGATTACAGATAGGTATGTATAGCTAGGGTAGAGTTAAGGCATGGAGTCTTGGGTCAGTTGGTTTGATTTGAATGCTTCAGGGCATTAGCGGAGAAAAGATATTTTAATTAGATGTGTTATTACTTATATATTTACTTTATCTCTTCCTTCACTGTATTCTAAGTGGAGTTAAAATTATACTGCCTAATGTTGCAAATTTAAATATATATGTAGTTTTAAACCATTTACCAAAACGGTATTTAAATTTCTGGGTATCCACCTGGTCATTTGGATTTCCCTGATAGCTCAGTTGGTTCTTTACCCAATATTGGGTAGAGATAAAAAATTGGATTCTTTATCAACCTGCAATGCAGGAGACCCTGGTTCAGTTTCCGAGTCAGGAAGATACACTGGGGAAGGGATAGGCTAACCTCTCCAGTATTCTTGGGCTTCCTTTGTAACTCAGCTGGTAAAGAATCTGCCCGAAATTCAGAAGACCTGAGTTTGATCCCTGGTTTGGGAAGATGCCCTGGAGAAGGGAAGGAATACTCACTCCAGTATTCTGGCCTAGAGAATTCTATGGACTGTATAGTCCATGGAATCACAAAGAGTCAAACATGACTGAGTGACTTTCACTTACTTACTTACCTGGTCATTTACGTGTAAATCATTGTCTTAGAATACAATATAACGAAACATTTTTCAAAGCACTTTTTAAAAAAGTAGCCTTTAAAAAATTTTTGTTTATTTGTTTATTTTTGGCTGCGCTGGGTCTTGGTTACTGTGTGTGGACTTTAGTCTCAGAACTGAAGTATACAAACTGAAGTCGCTCAGTTGTGTCCTACTCTTTGCGACCCCATGGACTGCAACCTACCAGGCTCCTCTGTCCATGGGATTTCCCAGGCAAGAGTACTGGAATGGGTTGCCATTGCCTTCTCCAGAGGATCTTTCCCACCCAGGGATCGAACCTGGGTCCCCCACATTGCAGGCAGACACTTTACTGTCTGAGCCCCCCAGGGAAGCGAAGTCTTAACCACTGGACCACAAGGGAAGTCCCAGAGAGTGGGGACTATTCTCCAGTTGTGGTGCATGAGCTTCTCATTGCCGTGACTTCCCTTGACACTGAGCACAGGCTTTAGGTGTGCTGGCTTCAGTAGTTGCGGCACAGCGGCTCATTAATTGTGGCTCTCAGGCCCTAGAGCGTGCAGACTTAATTTCTCCACAGCATGGGGAACTTTCCCGGACGAGCAGTCGAAACTCTCTCCCCTGCACTGGAAGGTAGATTCTTATTCACTGAGCCACCTGGCAAGTCCTTCAATACACTTTTAAAAGCCTTTTAAAATTATTTTTTGTGGGGAAGGATGCTTAAAATTATAAATGCTTCAGGGTATGTGTCTGGGGTAAAATCAGGGCTTGGCCCTTTATTAATCAATTGGACAAATTACTTAACCTCTCCATCTTGCATTTTTCTCACCTACTAATAATAGCATCTGCCTTTATGGGATTGTTTGACTTAATAAGTGAATGAATTAACTACATGAATTAATACATGAAAAGTAATGTGCAGCCAACACACAGTAAAAATTCAATAAATTTCAGCAACTATTATTACTCTTGTTATTGTCAACGTTACTTGATTTATCATACTTTACAACAACTTTTGATTTGGTTTTCTGTTCTTTAATTGCACTGCACATACCGGAAGCATAGACTAGTCTTACGGGATCTGATATGCCTTAAGGCTTTCAATGTACCTAACACAGAGTGGGGCTTCTCCCCTGATTATTAAATGAATGAATTGAATGGATGTAAGTGTGAAGGAGGTATTTTGGGAAGAGATGACAGAGACCCTCTGGCCTCTTTATGCCATAGATGTGGGAAGTGAAGTGAAAGTCACTCAGTCGTGTGCGATTCTTTGCCGCTCTATGGACTATACAGTCCGTGGAATTCTCCAAGGCAGAATACTGGAGTGGGTAGCCTGTTCCCTTCTCCAGGGGATCTTCCCAACCTAGGGATCAAACACAGGTTTCCCACATTGTAAGAGGATTTTTTGCCTGCTGATTCTTTAGCAGCCACTAGGGAAACCATAGATGCGTATCCTGCTGAAAAGTTTGTGGAGGAAACGGAGCTGAGCCCAGGCTGTGTCATGATATTTCCAGAGGACTGAGGACACAGCTGTACATCTGGGGACAACTTTCAGCATTAGTATGGCAGGCTTTTTTTATTCCTCGTGTCTTGGCCTACAATTTGAAGTTCAACTGACCTTCATGCACAAAATCTTAGTAATGAATTCAACTCATTTTTGAACAGAAGGTGATAAAAATAATACTGCGCATCAGGAAAGTGGATGAATTAATGAAGTAATTAACCTTAGTCAGCATGCTATGTGACCCTGCCCCAAAGAACTGATAACAAAACAAGGAAAAATGCCTGGCCCGAGAAGCAGGTTTCTGATCAGTGGGAAAAGGAGAGGATACTTGAAAGCCGTGCTTCAAGGACAGTGATAAATAAAAGCTTTATGAGACTGATCCTCAGGGACTATCCCCATAGAAGGGATGTGGGCTGAAATTTGGGCTAATGACAAACAGGGCATTGCAAGGACTATTTTGTTGGAGAAAGAAGTGGCAATTTCTTTTTCTCTTTCTTCCCTCCTTCCTTCCTTCTCTCTTTCTCCTTCATCTTCGTCTCTTCAGTTTCTCTGCTTGTTCCTGCCTCAACACTTTATTACCTTCCATTACTGGAGTCTCCTTGGAGTCATCATCCGGTGTGTGGTTGCCTTCCCCTGGTCTCCACACCTCAGTAGAGTCTCCCTTAGAGTTAATGTCATTTAGGAAAGATCCAGAGATCCAGGTAGTCCAGGTAGGACCCTCCCTTGACAGAGATGCCTCCACCAATACATGTGAAGACAGAACCCCAGATCTCTGTGTGCTTGTGGTCAGACCTCTGCCCTTTCCCCATGTTCAGCAGTCCCTGTTTCACCTCTGGTATCTTCCTTAATGGCATCAGCATGTGTCTTGAGTTCCTTTGAATGATGAGGGCAGAATCTTTGACCTGGAGATTTACTGTCTAACGTAGCCACTGGTGTTAGAATCGGAACTAGCTGAATCCGCTTGACATGTTTCACTCATTCCTGTGAACATGCAACAATATATATTGAGCTTCTGTGACCCACATGGCCTAGTTGGTACTGTGTAAGATGCTGGGTATCTGAATAGGGTCTCTTCCCTCAGGAGGCCTATGATGTGGTCGAAGAAGACAGGTATGGGAAAAAAAGAAAGCCATTATGGTGACTTTCCTGCTGAGCTAAAACTCTCTTCAGGTTATACTAGGGGCACAAAAGAGAGGCAGATATATTCTACCAGGGACAGGAAGGTAAAAAAAGAGCCTCACAGTCAAGGTTGACATCCTGAAAAGCGAAGAGGATTCTCCAGGTAGATAAGAAAGCACAGACATTCAGATAAGCAAAAGATATTCAGCTTGTCCACCACAAATTGGCACTTGCCATGGATGCTTGCCATCTACCTCTGCAAGGATTAATGTGCTGCTGAAGCTGCTGACCTCCAACACCCTCTGAAGAAGTTCAATGTGGAGAGCAGCACAGAGGTGCTGTGTGCTCTGAGAAACTGGCAGGACAGGTCTTTAGATAGTTAGATATTCTCAGGAGCTGATTTTAGAGCCCAATTCCTGTATCTTCTCACATCTTGAAAAACACTAACATCCTTCATGATGATGATTGTTTCTTGTGACTAGCAGAAGCTTCATGGGAACAGAAGAAATTTTCTACGGAAAAAAATATGTGCTTGATTGCATGTGCTCCCTCTTTATCAAAATCACATATATACTTCCCTTCCCTACTACCTCTTTGGAGCAGTCTCTCGGAGCTATCTGAAGTGCTGTCTTCTGGGCTGCAATCCTCATATTGCCCCCAATAAAACTTAACTTGCAACTCTCACATTGTGCTTTTTTTTTTTTTTTTAAGTTGACAAGCTTTTGGCCAGGAAGCTGCATTTATTCAAATACTTCATTGGGACTGTAGCATGAGGAGGCACTCTTCAGAGAGCAGGGTTGAAAGAATAAGAAGAGGCCAGACAGTCAGATGGCCAGCTATTTATATGCTGGCTGAGGAGTCTGGACTGACCCCTAGCCATGGGGAAGTATTGAAGGGTATCCAGCAGGGTGGCAACACATTTATCCATGTGTTCAGTCTATGCTTCCCTGGTGCGGGAGACCTGGGTTTGATCCCTGGGTTGGAGAGATTCCCTGGAGAAAGGAATGGTAACCACTCCAGTTTTCTGGCCTGGAGAATTCCATGGATTGTACAGTCCATGGAGTCGCAAAGAGTTGGACACGACTGAGCGACTTTCACTTTTACCGAATAAGGTATTTCATGCCAGGCATACTTCCAGGAATTAAGGTCATATCAGGCTATGGTTTTTCCAGTAGTCATGTATGGATGTGAGAGTTGGACAATGAAGAAAGCTGAGTGCTGAAGAATTGATTCTTTTGAACTATGGTGTTGGAGAAGGCTCTTGAGAGTCCCTTGGACTGCAAGAAGATCCAACCAGTCCATCCTCAAGGAGATCAGCCCTGGGTGTTCATTGGAAGGACTGATGCTGAAGCTGAAACTCCAATACTTTGGCCACCTCATGCGAAGAGTTGACTCATTGGAAAAGACCCTAATGCTGGGAAAGATTGAGGGCAAGAGGGGAAGGGGATGACAGAGGATGAGATGGCTGGATGGCATCACCGACTCGATGGACATGGGTTTGGGTAGGCTCCAGGAGTTGGTAATGGACAGGGAGGCCTGGCGTGCTGCAATTCATAGGGTCGCAAAGAGTTGAACACGACTGACTGAACTGAACCAAACAATGTACAGGAGATACAAATCTTTGTCCTGGACTTTCTTGGTAATGCAGTGGATAGGAATCTACTTGCCAATGCAGGGGACATGGGTTCGATCCCTGGTACAGAAAGATTCCACATGCTGCAGAGTAACTAAGCCAGTGTGCCACAACTTCTGAGCCTGCGTGCAGCAGCTACTGAGCCTACATGCCCTAGAGCCCGTGCTCCACAAGAGAAGTCACCCCAGTTAGAAGCCCTTGCACTGAAGCAAAGAGTAGCCCCCACTTACTGCAACCTGAGAAAGACCTCAAAGCAACAAAGACCGAGTGCAACCAACAATTAATTAATTTGAAAAAAAAAAAAAATGGCTGGACTCTTAAAACAAAAACAACCCAACTAGAATTTACTTTCCACTGATGGGAAACAATATATATTAATATATATTATCATTAAGTTACTCAATATAGTATGTTGATAGGCCAAATGTGCTAGGTAAAAGTATAGTGCAGATTAAGGGTGGCCTTGGGAGGAGGAGGAAGAGATACAATTTGAAAGAGGGTGCTCAGAGCTATTTCTGCTTTATTGACTATGCCAAAGCCTTTGACTGTGTGGATCACAATAAACTGTGGAAAATTCTGAGAGAGATGGGAATACCAGACCACCTGACCTGCCTCTTGAGAAATCTGTATGCAGGTCAGGAAGCAACAGTTAGAACTGGACATGGAATGACAGACTGGTTCCAAATAGGAAAAGGAGTACGTCAAGGCTGTAGATTGCCACCCTGATTATTTAACTTCTATGCAGAGTACATCATGAGAAACGCTGGACTGGAAGAAACACAAGCTGGAATCAAGATTGCCAGGAGAAATATCAATCACCTCAGATATGCAGATGACACCACCCTTATGGCAGAAAGTGAAGAGGAACTAAAAAGCCTCTTGATGAAAGTGAAAGAGGAGAGTGAAAAAGTTGGCTTAAAGGTCAACATTCAGAAAACTAAGATCATGGCATCCAGTCCCATCACTTCATGGGAAATAGATGGGGAAACAGTAGAAACAGTGTCAGACTTTAGTTTTGGGGGCTCCAAAATCACTGCAGATGGTGACTGCAGCCATGAAATTAAAAGATGCTTACTCCTTGGAAGAAAAGTTATGATCAACCTAGATAGCACATTCAAAAGCAGAGACATTACTTTGCCGACTAAGGTCCGTCTAGTCAAGGCTATGGTTTTTCCTGTGGTCATGTATGGATGTGAGAGTTAGACTGTGAAGAAGGCTGAGTGCCGAAGAATTGATGCTTTTGAACTGTGGTGTTGAAGACTCTTGAGAGTCCCTTGGACTGCAAGGAGATCCAACCAGTCCATTCTGAAAGAGATCAGCCCTGGGATTTCTTTGGAAGGAATGATGGTAAAGCTGAAACTCCAGTACTTTGGCCACCTCATGCGAAGAGTTGACTCATTGGAAAAGACTCTGCTGCTGGGAGGGATTGGGGGCAGGAGGAGAAGGGGACGACCGAGGATGAGATGGCTGGATGGCATCACTGACTCGATGGACGTGAGCCTGAGTGAATTCTGGGAGTTGGTGATGGACAGGGAGGTCTGGCGTGCTGCGATTCATGGTGTCACAAAGAGTCAGACACAACTGAGCGACTGAACTGAACTGTACTGATCAGAGATCTGAAGGAGCCAAGGAGTGAATAACGCATTGTGTGGGGAGAAGGAAGATGCCTCAGGCAGAAGGAAGCTCTGGTCTGAAGACCAGAAGGTGGGAGCAGACAAGGTCAGTATGCAGAATCTGGAAGAGGCCTGAGGGCTGGAGTTAAATCAAGTAGGAGGACTGGATGAGGTCAAGAAAGTAATGGAAAGGGGACTTGGGGCTGAGCAGGACTCTACAGACCTTTTAAGGACTTTGGTTTATATTGTAGAGAGATGAACGGCCATTAGGGAGAGAGAGATAAAGAGAGAGAAACAGAGGAGTAATAAATCTGACACATCGCTTTAAAAACAGTCATTCAGCTACTGGGCTCAGCACAGCCTCTCCAGAGCAGAAGCAGAAAAGCCAGTGAGGAGGCTCTTGCAATAATCTAAGCAAGAAATGATGGTGGTTTGAACCAGAGTGGTAGCAATCGAATAAATGAGAAACATAGATTCTGGATATATTCAGATTTTCATTGTGGAATTACCAGTCTTGCCGCATAGAGGGTAAATTTTTACTTAACATTTACTGAGTGCTTAACTGTGTGCCAGGTAGTAGTCCAAACACTTTCTATGTATCTGCTCATTTATTCGGAGAAGGCAATGGCACCCCACTCCAGTACTCTTGCCTGGAAATTCCCATGGATGGAGGAGCCTGGCTGCAGTCCATGGGGTCACGAAGAGTCGGACATGACTGAGTGACTTCACTTTCACTTTCATGCATTGGAGAAGGAAATGGCAACCCACTCCAGTGTTCTTGCCTGAAGAATCCCAGGGACAGGGGAGCCTGGTGGGCTGCCATCTATGGGGTCACACAGAGTCGGACATGACTGAAGTGACGCAGCAGCAGCAGCAGCAGTACTCATTTATTTCCCACAACAATCCAATTGAAAGAGGAATCATTATTATTCTCCACTTTACACATGAGGGAACTGAAGCAGAGAAATAATATTGGAGTTGGGAAAATCAGAAGCTTATTCCAGGCATGAGACGATAAGGGTCCGAGTTAATGCAATAGTATTGGAAATGAAGCAGAAAATCAGGCGGTGAAGTGGCAGGGCAGAGAAGATAATATTTTCCATCTTTAGTTATTTTATTTCCTTCTTTCTGAGCTGGGCACTGCATAAATGGCCATTAAGATGGTGCAGGGAGCTTGAGTCTCTTCTCTAGGCAGAAGTGTTTTTGATAACGTTTTCTTTATAAAGCTCCAAGAGACACTGTTTTTTTTTTTTTTTCAGAGCTATCATTTTGATTCATGGAGGAAAGTCTTTCAGATGATAATAAAGGATATAGTTGAAAATAACTGCCATGAAAATATATCCTTAAACCAAGAGAGATGGTGAAAACATAAAAGTTGAGAGGGTTGAGGGAGGGTTTGTATAATAAATGTTTTAGCTTCTTTGCCTCACCATCTTCTGCTAGGTAAATTTCTAAAGTAGGGGCATAATTTCGATCTTACCTGTGGGATGACAGGCAATGACATTTGCAAGTTTGAAATTACTTGAACTAGGTTTTATTAATGAAGTTGTCAGCATTAGGGTGGCAGAAGGATCCAGTGTACTAAGTTATCTATTGGATTCAGTTGTAAAAGACCTTGATTCTAGTTCTAATGCTGAAGCTTGCTTTATAAAACTTCTTTATATCTTATTTATAAACAAAGGCTATAAGAGACAGCTTAGAATGGATGCTTCCAAGGCGTTTTGAGGATGAAGGAGG
This sequence comes from Ovis aries, assembly GCF_016772045.2. Taxonomy (NCBI): domain Eukaryota; kingdom Metazoa; phylum Chordata; class Mammalia; order Artiodactyla; family Bovidae; genus Ovis; species Ovis aries. Next base: position 90,496,153 of record NC_056059.1, on the reverse strand, counting down.
TACATGATGAAAGACAGTTCATAAAAATCTAAAATCTTAAATTAGGAACATTTGAAGGGAGAAAGTTAAGGTTATTTACTCACTCTAGGGAATTTTTCTTTTGAATTTGCCATTTTGACACTTTGCCGAAAGAAAGGGATACAGCAGTTATAAGTTATTATGATTTACAAATGTCATTTGTCATCACAGCTGGAAGTCTCCATAACAGCTTTTCAGTCTAGACTACATTGCAAGTCTTAGATTTCATCTTCTTGGGCATCAACTGTAGTTAAAAAGAATCTTTCCTTTAGATTTCTTTGTTCATTGGAATATTTACTCTATTTAAATGCAATTTTATGTTATACCCCTAAATTAAATCTCCATTTTGTGCCTCTGGGAGTACAATAAAAAAATATAGTCTAGATAGCTTAAAGATGGTGATCTGAACTGTGTCAAAATGTAACCTTCTGCAACTTACATTTAAATTATTTGATAATTGACATCGTCCTGTACTTGTTGATAGGCTAAGAAAGCAGAAATTGTTAAACTGTATCATCTGTGAGACCAATCAACCATGATTTGTAATAAGTACATTTTACTACTTATTTTTTATTTCTTTGGCAGCTGGTGATCACATAAATATTATGGGCCATAAACTAAAAGTACTAGTTTTACATTAAACTTTAAATTAAGTTGCAATTTAAATTTAGAAGATAGTCCAGCATAAGTAGAATTCATAGCCATTTGTATGTTAATTAGTTTTCAAAATTAGTTTTTAAGTGTCTAGTTTCATGGCAGATTTGAGCAGAAATGGTTTCTTAGTGTCCATCTGGTCACTTTAAAAGAGTATTGATGGAAGAAAACTTACAACGTTGTATTAGCACTTTATGGTTGAAAAGCCCCATTTAAAGTCATCTAGCCTTAGCATCTGAGCATCTCCAGGTTAGGAATGAGATGAGATTATTTGAATTGCCTCTATGGTTCATAGTATGTGTATTTCCAATGCCAAGGAACTTATTACTTCCTGAGGAAATCTATTCTCTCTTTAGGATTTTAGACAGATATTCTTTACACTGAATCCAAATTCATCTCCTTCTAACCCTTAGGTCCTTGTTGCAACCCCTGGGACTAAGCCGTATGAATAGAATTCATTTTCCATGTGACAACTCTTCAAATATTTGAAAAAATCTATCATGCAAGCCACCTTCCCACCCTCCCTTCTTGCCTCTGTCCTCTCTGCTTAAAGCTGAACAACCCAGAAAGAACTGTTATTTGTGAAAGAGAGGCAAGAACCCTCACCAGTATCATTGAGGAGATACACATTCTTCCCTTTGAGGAACACTAAAAATATATTTCCTTATCTTCATTCTTTTGGAATTGATTTCACTTGGAATTCTAATAGCTCCTCTTCCTCTCCAGTGTCTTGGAATATAACTCATATGAATCAAAACACTTGAATTCATCAAAGGATTTGCAAACTCTCTCAAAATGTCTACATTCATCTTGGGCTTCTTATTTTTATATTATTATGTCCATGGTCCGGTTTTCCAAGACTGAGAGAATAAGATGCTCACAGCAATGCATAAGCACAAAGGGGTTTTATTTCTAGCTCGACCTAGGGCTCAAGTCTCATCCAGCGCAGTGGAGTCTTGAAGAGAGCCCCGAGCTCTGAATCACATCTACTTTTATTTATTTATTTATTTTTAAAAAATCTTTAATTCTTACATGCGTTCCTAAACATGAACCCCCCCTCCCACCTCCCTCCCCATAACATCTCTCTGGGTCATCCCCATGCACCAGCCCCAAGCATGCTGTATCCTGCGTCAGACATAGACTGGCGATTCAATTCTTACGTGATAGTATACATGTTACTTTTATACAGACGGTTCTTTGTAACAGCATAGCTGATTGGTTAAACCGTACGTGCACATGGGACTTTTAAACCTCACATCCCTATCCTGATTGGCTCAGGTCTGGCACGGGCTGGGGGTCAGGCTATGGGGATTTTTTCTGATTGGTCGAGCTACACTGCCTGCGGGAGTTCCCAGTGCCTCAGCTTTCCTAGAGACTAAACCTCAGGCCTAGCCTGCCCCTTAGAGCCTGTCCTGCCTTCAGTTTGGTCCTAATAATATTTTGTTTTATTGTAGTAAGAATGCAACTTAAAATCCAGCCTCATCTTAACACAATTGTTAGTGTCCATGATGTTATTGTTGATTATGGGTTCAATGGACAGCAGGTCTGTAGCATTTATTCATCTCGTTTAACTGACACTTCATGCCAGTTGATTAGTAACTCCTCTTTTCTCTGTCTGCCCAGCTCCTGGAAACCACTGCTCCACACTTTGACTCTATGAATCTGACTACTTTAGGCACCTTATGTAAATGAAATCATGCAATATTTTTCCTCCTGGGACTGGCTTATTTCACTTAGTATAATGTCTTCCAGATTCATCCCTGGTGAGGTATGTTGCAGGATTCACCTGCTAAATGGCTGTTATAACAAAAAAGATAACAGTTTTTGTGGGGATGAGGAGAGATTAGAACTTCTTGCTCATTGCTAATGGGAATGTAAAATAGGGCAGTTACTATGGAAGGCAATGCAAAGTTTCTTCAAAAAGTTAAGAATAGAACTACAATATGAATTAGCAATCCTGCTTTAGGTATTTATCTCCCAAAACTGAAATCAGGATCTTGAAGAGACATTGGCACTCCTATCATGTTCATTGCTTAACTATTCACAGTAGCCGAGATGTGGAAGCAACCTAAATGTCCATACACAAATGGATGGATAAAGAAAATGTGGTGTGTACATACAACAAAATACTGCTGCTGCTGCTGCTAAGTCGCTTCAGTCATGCCCGACTCTGTGCGACCCCATAGACAGCAGTCCACCAGTCTCCCCCGTCCCTGGGATTCTCCAGGCAAGAATACTGGAGTGGGTTGCCATTTCCTTCTCCAATGCATGAAAGTAAAAAGCGAAAGTGAAGTCACTCAGTCATGCCCGACTCTTAGTCATCCCATGGACTGCCATTCACCAGGCTCCTCTGTCCATGGGATTTTCCAGGCAAGAGTACTGGAGTAAGGTGCCATTGCCTTCTCCAACAACAAAATACTAGTCAGCCTCAAAAAAGAAAAAGAAAATTGTGAATGCTGATATCTCTTCAGATGCTCTTTTAAAAAAAATCTGCTTGGCAGAAGAAAATTAAATCCCAAAAGAAGTGAAAAAAAAAAAACCAAAACCCATGTGTATGTATATGCATACACACATGTGTGAGAGATTCATGTATGTTGCACCATATTGTACAGTTGGCCATGCCCTTCTTTGAAATTTTCATTATGAACATAATGAGAGCTCTGTGGTCCCAAGTCACTTTCACACATCTCAGCCTCTTCAGAGGCTATTTTCATAGCTCTATGACAATCACTTTTGTCTGCACATGAATATGTGCTTTCCCCTCCAGGTTTTAGATTAATTTTAACTGAAATTGTTAATAATTACATAAGGAATCGCTTTTTTGAGAGCTTTTAACTCTGTTGAAACATTCGTCCTTTTTAGCTTCTCAAGCCCTCTTCCCATGACTGTTTTCCTCTGGGTTACATTTGGAAGTCTGCCTTCTTTCAATGGATGTCATGTAGCTGATACTAGTCTTCGCTTAAGTGGCCATAACTAATTCTAGGGTTGCATAGTCATTTTTCTCCTATGTTTTATTTTGCTCTTAATTTTACAGCCAATCTTACCTTGTGAGTTAGAATTATATCCAATTCAGCAAATTCCCCATCTTTTTGTCTATATTTTGAAAAGATGCAGTTTTTCAGGAAGTCAAGTGAAGAACTCATCAGACACACTGGTTTTCCCAAATGAGGCTTCCAGCAGGTAGCTAGAGGATTGACCTCACTCTCCACGAGTATTTGAGCTACTCAAAGTCAGAGGCAATGATTTACTACTACTAGGTCACTGGGTGTGAAGAGTGTATTCAGGATTCAGATTGTGAGCTTATACAGCATAGCTCTGCCTTATATCAGCTTCGTGACTTTGGGCAACTTATTTAACTTTGGTGTTTTAATGTTCTTACTGTGAAATTAGAATAATAAAAGTACATAATTCACAGTATATTTGATGAGCATTTGAAAAGCTGTTGTTCAGTCACTCAGTCATGTCGAGCTCTTTGCAACCCCCTGGACTGCAACACTCCAGGCTTCCCTGTCCTCTATCTCTTGGAGTTTGATCAAACTCTTGTCCATTGAGTCGATAATGCCATCTAACTCCCTCATCCTCTGTAGCCCTCTTTTCCTCCTGCCTTCAATCTTTCCCAGCATCAGGGTCTTTTTCAATGAGTTGACTCTTCCCATCAGGTGGCCAAAGTATTGGAGCTTCAGCATCAGCCCTTCCAAGGTATATTCAGGGTTGATTTCCTTTAGAATTGATTGGTTTGATCTCCTTGCTGTCCAAGAGACTCTCAGGAATCTTTTCTAGTACTGCAATTTAAAAGCGTCAGCTCTTCGGCACCCTTCCTTCTTTATCATTCAACTCTCGCATCTGTACATGACTACTGGAAAAACCATAGCTTTGACTATATGGACATTTGTCGACAAAGTGATGTTTCTGCTTTTTAATACCCTGTCTAACTTTGTCATAACTTTTCTTCCAAGGAGCAAGTGTCTTTGGATTTCATGGCTGCAGTCACTATCCACAATCACTTCGGAGCCCAAGAAAAGAAAATACTGCTTCTACTTTTCCCCCTTCTATTTGCCATGAAGTGATGGGATAGGATGTAATGATTTTAGTTTTTTGAATGTTGAATTTTAAGCCAGCTTTTTCACTTCCCTCTTTCAACCTCATCAAAGAAGTTCTTTAGTTCCTCTCTGCTTTCTTCTATTAGAGTTGTGTGTTAGTCTCTCAGTCATGTCTGACTCATGACCCATGGACTGTAGCCAGGCTCCTCTGTCCATGGAATTCTCCAGGCAAGAATATTGGGGTTGCCATTCCCTTCTCCAAATTAGAGTGGCATCATCTGCATACCAGAGAAGGCAATGGCACCACACTCCAGTACACTTGCCTGGAAAATCCCATGGATGGAGGAGCCTGGAAGGCTGTATTCCATGGGGTTGCTGAGGGTTGGACATGACTGAGTGACTTCACTTTCACTTTTCACTTTCATGCATTGGAGAAGGAAATGGCAACCCACTCCAGTGTTCTTGCCTGGAAAATCCCAGGGAAGGGGGAGCCTGCTGGGCTGCTGTCTATGGGGTCGCACAGAGTCGGACATGACTGAAGTGACTTAGCAGCAGCAGCAGCAGCATCTGCATAGCTGACGTTTTTGATATTTCTCCCGGCAATCTTGATTCCAGTTTGTGATTCATCTAGTCTAGCATTTTGCATGATGTACTCTGAATATAAGTTAAATAAACAGGGTGACAATATACAGTCTTGACACACTCCTTCACCTATTTTGGTACCCTATGGATTGTAGCCCACCAGGCTCCTCTGTCCATGGGATTATCTAGGCAAGAATACTGGAATGGGTTGCCATGCCCTCCTCTAAGACATATTCCTGACCCAGGGATCAAACCCATGTTTATTATGCCTCTTGCATTGGCAGGTACTTTCTTTACCACTAGACAACCTCACCTGTCATTTAAAAAGTTGGTGCATGTAAAGTGCTGAAAATAGTACCTGCCACACAATAAGCATCAATAAGTGTTTTTTGTTATTATTAATTACTCTGGCAGTGGGTTGATAAACTCATGCAAACTTAGCTGAAAAAATTCCTCCCCTCCCTGTGAGGGGGACTTATAGCAGGGAGGATTTAGGAATATTCACTTTGTCCACAATGAGTGTGTCCACAATAGGGTGAAATGTGCTACAAGAAAAATGTCCTCACATTAGTTGTGTTCATTTGGGTAATATCAGCACCTTCTAATACAATGCATGGTGCAAGGTAAGGTATTCAATGTTTGATGAACTAGAAGATAGGAACAAGAGTGGAAAAAAATTGTGTGTGTGTAGGGGGACAGTTCTGCCACTGTATGGGTCAGGAGAATGTTCTCTATCTGGCCAGGTGTTTGCAAGCTTTCCCACAATAATGTAACTTCTATTTCTTTATCCCACTTCTTTTTTACCCCTAATACTTTCCACTATGCCCCGTGATGTCTGCCTTTAGGACTTGAGATTCCCACAGATGTGTTTCCACATTCTCTCCTAATAACTCTGCTTCTAACATTCTGTTCCAATGATTGCTACGATGGCACCAAATCCTGGGGTAAGTTTGAAGCTACCAAATGAAAGAAGGTCAGAGGGGACTAAGGGAGTTCCAGAGGCACAAATAATCTCCCAATTCATGGGATTTTAGGCTCACTGTTACTTTCCTAGTGAGTAATTTTAGGCTCAGTGCTCTTTCCTCCCCTCTGCTAGGACTATGTAAGAGAGGGTTAGTGAAGGAAGCCAGTTCTTACTTTTCTCCCCTTTGTAACCAATACATAGATTGCAAAATAACATAACTCTAATAACTGAATAATTTCTAATATGCCAGATTTTTGCCTTAGAGATATATATCATTGTGACCTCATAAAAAATATGTCAATCATTACCATCACATTTTATATAGATTGCAAAACTTCAAATGAGTAATCTGTGATCCAGGCATTCAATGACAGACTCCCATATGAACAGACTAAACAAACTCCAAAACCAATTGTACAGAGTATTCCACTCTTTTGTCCCACATAGAGGAGTGTCGACCCTAACGGGAAAATGTAACTGTGTAGGAAGGGATGAAGCCACTGTGCCAGGTGTACTAGGGAGGGTTGTTTAAGACCTGGCCATATTACAGCATTAAAATTATGCCTCTTAGGTGCTTGCCTACTTAGTCTACAACTAGGGCCTGTACAAAAGCATAGATTTTTTTTTTAAGCAGAAGTATATTTTTCAAGTGTTTATGAATATGGTCAGAGGAAAAGGTCGTAACAGAGAGCTGAAACTGATATCACAGAGACGATTATATTTGAGATTTATGTGATGTTGGAGAAGGCTCTTGAGAGTCCCTTGGACTGCAAGGAGTTCCAACCAGTCCATCCTAAAGGAGATCAGTCCTGGGTGTTCATTGGAAGGACTGATGTTGAAGCTGAAACTCCAGTACTTTGGCCACCTGATGAGAAGAACTGACTCTTTGGAAAAGACCCTGATGTTGGGAAAGATTAAAGGCAGGAGGAGAAGGGGAAGATAGAAGATGAGATGGTTGGATGGCATGCTGCAGTCTATGGGGTCGCAAAGAGTCGGACACAACTGACAGACTGAACTGAACTGAAACTTCCATTAAGTTGCCATTTTAAAAAGAGAGCAAGTCAGACTGAGACATACATGTAAAAACTGAATGCCTGAAGGACTGAAGAAGAAGGTATGAGAAAATAGAAAAAAAAAAGAATCATAGAAAATCGAAAATAATAGAAAAAAAGTAATAATCTCCTTTCCCCAGAAAAAAACTAGATTGTAAAACAAGATCACCTGAAGAGAGCTTTTAGGCATGATTTTTCACTGGTTTTCCTTAGAGACTTATTCAATAGTTTCAAGAATATTTGAAAACAAGTTAATGGTAAAGAACCTGCCTGCCATTGCAGGAGTCTAAGAGACACAGATTTGTTCCCTGGGTCAGGAAGATCCCCTGGAGAAATGGTAACCCACTCCAGTATTCTTACCTGGAGAATCCCATGGACAGAGGAGCCTGGCAGGCTATGGCCCATAGGATCACAAACAGTCAGACACGACTGAAGCGACTTAGCACTAGCACACTGATAGTGGTAGTGGTAAAGAATCCACCTGCTAATGCAGGAGATGTAGCTTCTATTTCTGGGTCAGGAAGATCCCCTGAAAGAGGAAATGGTAACCCACTCCAGTATTTCTTGCCAGGGAAGCCGTGGACAGAGGAGCCTGGTGGAATACAGTCCATAGGTTTACAAAGAGTTGAACACAACTGAGCACATAGATTATACTACTAATTTTTAATAATCTACAATGCATAATATTTATCATTACTATAAAAACATTATATTCACCATTAATATATTTTTTATTTACCTACTCTTATTGAGTTAAACAATGTTAATGACCACTAGGAAATCTTCCTATACCTTGGATACCTTAAAGTTATAATTTGGAGGATATATGCTGATCTTGAATGGATATATTCCAGAATTTTCCTGTCAACCACCACTGCTGTGTCTGTTTAGGTGTTGTGTCCCATAATAACCACAATAACCACAAATGCCCAAAATAACTACAAGCTTAGTTTGTACTGTCCAGAGGAGAGAGAGGAGTGTCCCCGCTGGAGGCCACTCTGTGTGGGAAGAGAAAAATTGATGCTTAAAGAAATTCAAACGCACCCAGCTAAGATTCCAGAGGGCTGGTTAGACCAGCTTAAAGCTGGCAGAGGAAAGACACCTTTCAAGAAATCCCTGGCTTGAGGATTCTGAGGACACAAGTTCTACCTTATAACTCTGTTGTTCTTCTGAAAGGTTGTTGGTGAACTACAAAAAGACACTGAGATTCTTGGCCTCCGAAGAAGAAGAATTCAATCCGGGGCCAGACGAGAGGCTTGATCACTGAGCTTTTGTGTAATAAAGTTTTATTAAAGTATAAAGGAGCTAGAGAAAGCTTCTGACATAGGCATCAGAAGGGGGCAGAAAGAATACTCCCCTACTAATTTTTAGCTGGATGTTATATAGTCACTATATGGGACTCCCTTGTAGCTCAGTTGGTAAAGAATCTGCCTGCAGTGCAGGAAACCCAGGATCGATCCCTGGGTTGGGAAGACCCCCTGGAGAAGGAAATGGCAACCCATTCCAGTATCATTGCCTGGAAAATCTCATGGACAGAGGAGCCTGGTGGGCTGCAGTCCATGGAGTTGCAGAGTCGGTACGACTGAGAAACTAACAGACTTACTTACACTATATAGTCACTAGCAGTTTGTTAATGAAAGAAAGGAATGTCTTAAAACTCAGAATGGCACCGGACCCCCGATCCAAAAGATGCATTTTGGGGTAATCTTGGCACCAGAGGATTCATCCTGGGCCATAAAACGATTGGCTTGAATCTTGTAGAAAGGCAGATTACCATACAAATAGTTTCGTTTACACAGATTAGGGGAACAATGTCTGAGTATAACATACTGGTTTGCCAAGTCGGTTCTGAGCCATACCGACTTGAAGACAGAGTCTGGGGTAAATGCATAGTACATTAACATAGCTTAAGACAAATATTTCCATAAGAAGAATGCATTGGTTAACTCAAGGTTTGAGAATAGTTACCTTCAGGCGAATCAGGTGTCATTACGGCAATACAGTATTTTAAGAGAAACCTCCTTTTAAATTGGTATAGAGAAGGGAAAGAAAAAAAGATGTATCACTAGTTTGTTTCCTCCTGCCGCTTAGATAAAAAATGTTTGACACGTTTGACAGCAGCCTATTTCCTCCGTTTGGAGTCCCCTGGCCTGCCTGTTAGCCTCTCACTTCTCTTAGTCACAGCTCAGTTTATAGTCTAAAGCATTGAGACACACCTCAGTTACACAAATGAGGCCTCACGAAGGTCAATTCCTATCTCCTCCTCTTCCAAAGTTAGTGGTTGGAACCCAGATTTACCTTCCCCCATGGCGGGTGAATTGAGAGAGAGAAAAAGAAGGAGGAAGAGGAAAGGAAAGAGAAGGGGAAAGAGGAAGGGAAGAAGGGAGAGAAAGGAGGAAGGAAGTCCAAAAGGAAGGCAGGCAAGAGGAACGAAAAGAAAGAGAAAGTTCCTTGATCTTGGAGAGACTGAATCTTTGGTGCCAGGAAATTTGGAAGGCCTACTCTCCGGAGTACTTATTTTACTTCTGGCAGTAAATAAAGCCCTTAGGAAAGGTTGTTAGTTTATCTGGTCTAGTTAATATACTAAAGTATGCTATTTCATACTCCACTGGCCTGAAAAGTTAATTTCATACCATCTGAATGGCATGAATGGTGACCATCTATGCAAAATCTTGGCACTTTACAACAGTCGACAAACATTTGGTATTTTTTGCTTAGGTTTGTTTTATTTTTTATTAGTATCTATGGAGAAGGAAAATAAAACAGTAAGGTTCGGTTGAGGACACCATGACAATTGTTGGCTAAGGTGCCATCTCGGACTGAAAGGTCCCTTAATCTAGGGTCTTGACCAGAGGGAAGGAGAGAATATTAGATAGGAAAAGGGAAGGATGGAGACAAAAAGAAGGGAGATGATGTGAACCCTGAGCTTCCCGTGCTCTTGCCTTTTTGATCTGGGGTGCAGTAACCGTCTGTCTCACAACCTTGAATTTTCTGAACCTCATGCCTGTCCTCCCAAAGATGCTTTATGAGCTGTTGTGTGGGGGCTAGAATGGGATTCTGGAAATGAACAACTGATTTTTATTCCTCTGGATATATTGGTAGCCTGCTGCACTAAAACAACGTGAATTGGTTTTGAAATGAGCTGTCACTTATGGAAGAAAAGCACATAATAATTTATTAAATTTAAACAGTGGGGAAGAAGGGGAAGATATCTGAACTGCATATTTTATGTAAATGAATGTTTATTGGACTTTTGGATGCTATAGAAATAAACTTCTGTATTGAAGGGGCATGATGACACATATTGATTTTACAGGAGGAGCATAGATCAGTATGAAAACTGCTGTACCCTTTAGTTATTTTGGAGATGAACGTATTTATCATGTAAGGTAAAACTGAACGCTGCCTTTGTCTTTGAAAGCTGTGAGGGTGCCTTTGTGTTCCAGAAGATGCTTGATGCTGAGTCATCAAATCCCACCTCTCCTTCAAGAATAGGGGTGTTGAGATAGAGATAGTGCTTGGCAAGCCGGAGGCTTTCTCCTTATTCTAACAGATCCATTTTGTTGTTGTTTGTTGATCAGCCACTAAGTAGTGTTGGACTCTTTTGCAACTCCCATGAACTCCAGTTCATGGAGCTTGCCAGGTTCCTCTGTCCATGGGATTTCCCAGGCAAGAATACCTGAGTGGGTAGCCATTTCCTTCTCCAGGGGATCGTCCAGATCCAGGGATCCAGGAGAGTTCGTGAATTAAATAAATAAATGAAAATGCAATGAATAGACGAGTAAATGGAGATATTAAAAATATATATGTAGCATTCTTAAAGTAGCTCCTGGTGAGGCCAAACTCCCAGATATTCAACTAATTATATACGGAAAAGAGAAGCTTGTAAATTGGGAAATGCCTGAGGTTAACCACAGTGAGCTTTGGCTCTGGTCTGTCCAAGACTCCAACAATCGGCTGAAATAAGAGAACCTGGAATTCCAGAGCGGTCCGGAGCTCTGATTCTCGCCCCGTGGGCTCCAAGAGTTTAGAGCCGGCCTCCCCCTGGGCCGCCCGCAGGCCCCATATCTCGGACCTCTCCAGGTGCCCTCCCAACCTCCTCGACTTCCCCGGGGGAGGGAAATGAACCGCCAGGTGCGACCCAGTAGGGGGAGTGGGTGAGCCGGCCCCAGGGCAGCCCGAAAGTGTCCCGGAGTGTGGGTGTGGGTGTGGGGTAACTTGGGTGGGAACGGCGTGGAGGTCACCGCAGCGGAGTCCTGCGCCCGGTCGGTGGGGTGTGTGCCACGGGAGTGAGGATAAATAGGAGGCTCCCTCCTCCCGGCGACACTCGCCGAACCTCCCGGCCGCCTGCCCTGGGTATTTGCCCGCGCGGTAGCCCGGGTGCCAGCCTGGGGAGTAGTTTCGCTTCCTGCTGGCTCCGGGCATTCGTTTCCAGGCACCCGGTCGGGCGCTCGCGGCTCGGGAAGGGGGCGCAGGAGGAGGCGGGAGGCTCGTCTAGGGGCTGCGCGGCCCCGCAGCACGGTTGATGGCCCGGGCCGCCCCGGGTAGCGGCGCCAGCCCCCTGCCCCTGCTCCCGGCCCTCGCCTTGGGTAAGTGGCCGCACTGGGCACTGGAGACCCGGGAGGAGAGTCTCGGGTGGAGTCGCAAGGAGGGCAAATCTTCCGCGCTGGCGTTTGGACTCCGAGAGCGCCCTGCGGCTGGCAGGGGCGGGTCGAAGAACTTGCAGGATTTTGGGTAGCTGGAGGATCCAGCAATTGGACACCTGGGGCTGCACCTGCTGCAGCGGCCCTGGGCCCAGGGGGCGGCCCGAGGGCGGCAAGGATCCTGCTGGCAGGGGCCAAGCGGAGGGCAGGGGCGCATATGCCCGCGAGCGAGGAGTGGTGGCAGGGAAATCCACTAAAGTGGGAGCCTGGGAGACTAGACCTAGAAGACATCCCGGGGAGGAGGAGGAAAAGGAACTCCTTGGCTGGCGATGCAGGCCTTGGGGAGTGTGGAGCCTGGTGGAGAGCTATTTGCCTGTGTGTGCGCCCTGGGCGGGTACTAGAGGTAGGAGGGGGAGGACCTGGGAGGCAGAGGGAGCTGAAGAGGGCCCGGGGAAGAATTATTACACTCCCTTGTTGCTGGCCAAGTTAGGGGGAACAGGAGAAGGGGAGGAAAAAAGACTCAACTTTTGAGATCCTCTGGGTCTTCTGCTGCGGATAGGAAAGTAAAGAAAAAGGAGATGAGGTATTTCACTGAGGGCTAGTACTACTGATGAAACACATAGATGCTCCACTTAGAATATATGATTTCCTATTTTAAGGAGAAATTGCAGAGAGAAGACTTTTCTTCACCTCGAAGGTGAAACCTGAGTGGGTAGGTTAGGGACTACTGGGTGTGGTCACCTGTTAGGGAAGAGTGGTTAATGGAAGCAGTGGCAGGGTGCCTGGGATTCCCTGGAGGCTCTCCTCACCTCCTTGGGAGTCAGGGCTGGCAGAGAGAGAGCTGCAGCTTCGGATGCTGGCGACTTTATAGAGCTGGAAGCAAGGCTCCCCTCGCCCTCCAGTATGGGAAAGTAGCAGGAAGATACTCAGGTGGGAAGATCCTACTACTTCAAGGTGTCCCCTCTGCGTCCTGATCATTGGAGGTAGGGGGTGCGGGCAGAGGGATGGGCAACTGGCAGTATTCTGTAGTCCTGGCTGGGACGAGCGGGAGGGACGTCTGGACTTGGAGCACCAGTGTGACAGCTGAAGTGTCTGTGTGAAGGGGACACTATCTTCCAGTCTGGAAAGGACTGGGCTTTCTCTTATGGAGGAAAAGAGGTGAGGTCTAAATGAAAACTTCCATTTGGCTGTGTTCTTGGAGTCAGATTGATGCCTAAAAGGTGTCATGGCCTTGGTTGGAAGTAGATCAGACTTAGACCATGGTTAGAGAGAAAGAACTGATTTACAGAGCCTGCAGAGGGAGAAGTCAGAAATAATTTAGAGATGGAGTGATGTGGAGCCTGAAGAAGGGCAGTGAGCCTGAGAGGTAGGGCTAGAGACAGTACTATGCTTTTACCAGCATCACTTGGGTGAAACTAGCATTTTCTTCCTCTGTTTTATCTGCTTTGTCCTACTGTCAAAGTGTTCACTGAGAATCTGCTACAGTGAGCAAGAGGCTAGAGCATATTAGGATGGGGGTGGGAAGAGGGCTCAAGAGAGTCTTAAAACATGATTCTTGACCTAAAAGATAGGTGTTAAATTTAGAAACGCAGGACTAACAGATATGAAACAATAGGAGAAAATGTCATGAAACCAGAGAAAGGAGAACTCAATAGAGAGGAATGGAACAGTGGGGACGCTGCATGGAGGACTTGAGTGGGTTGGATTGGAGCTTGGCTGGGTTTGAAATAGTTAAGAGAGAGGGAGGGCCTCCTGATGGCTCAGCTGGTGAAGGATCCACCTGCCAGTGCAGGAGACCCAAGAGACACAGGTTTGGTCCTTGGGTCGGGAGGATCCCCTGAAGAAGGAAATGGCAACCTGCCCCAGTATTCTTGCCTGGAAAATCCCATGGACAGAGGAGCCTGGTGGGTTACAGTTCATGGGGTTGCAAAGAGTTGGACACAACTGAGCGTGTGTGCACACATACACAGACAGATTCACACATACACACACACATACAATTTGAAATAGTGGAGAGAGGGGCAGGAGAAGGGGGAAAAGTATTTACCAAAGTGTTGGTGATGGGAATGAGATCAATTTCCTGGAGTCTGCTTGCCAGAAAGTAGAATTGATGAGAGGCAGACAGATTATGAAGAGCCAAAAGAAGCCAGATTAAAATATTTTGATGAATCAGTAAACAATTAAACATACACCATCATAAGTCTTGAATGCAGAGTGATATAATGCAAACAATGATTTAAGGAGACAAGCCTGGCAGTGAAGTGCAGTGTGAAAGGAGAGGGGGCCAGAGTACATGATTGTCTCATAGATATAATCCAGGCAAGAGCTGATTTGGGACAAAGATTAGGGTGATGTGCCTGCAGAAATGGCTATAGTAGAAATAACTATTCCAGGTTGATGGGCATTCTTTCCTATTAACTATCACATGGTGCTTTTTAATTTTTTCTCAAAACTTGTCAAAAGGCAGAAATGAAAAAGCAAAACCAAACAGAGCTCTGATCCAGTGCTCTTGTAACTGAGGGTAAGCTAAGTGTGCAACTGCCTTGTTGAATGTTTGGCTTAGTGAATTGAATTCAGTCTTGAGATTCCCTAAGAGGCTCCACTCCTTGCAAAATGCCAAAGGATGTAATTTGTTGACCTCAGTGTTTCCATTAAGTGGTTCTATTTCTCTCACACATACTTAATTTTTAAGTCTCATTCCTAATTTAAGTCACATGTTATTTTATTTACTTCTTGAAAAGAATGTGAGCAATGGCTTGTGTGATATTCTAGTGTGTGTGTGTGTGTGTGTGTGTGTGTGTGTGTGTGTGTGTCTCATAGCAAAAGTGCCTTGAGAGCTGGCAGTGAACAGACATGAGACCTGGTTCCAGCTCTGCCATTCCATGACTCTGAGATGTCTGTAAATTGCAATTTTCTGGGCATTGTTTTTCTCATTCTGTAAAGTAAAGAGGTTACTTTAGATGAGACTAAGGTCCTTATCAACTTGACACTTTGCTGATCTTTTAAAAAAATATTTATTTATTTGGCTGCCCTGGGTCTTAGCTGCAGCATTTGGGATCTTTGATCTTTGTTAGACTTGTAGGCTCTTTAGCCGTGGCATGTGGACTCTTCTTAGTTGAGGCATGTGGGATCTAGTTCCCTGACTAGGGTTCAAACCTGGGCCTCCTGCAATGGGAGTGTGAAATCTTAGCCACTGGACCACCAGGGATGTTCCAACACTCTCCTGATCTTTAACCAACATTTCTCCTGGGAATTTAAGAGCAAAATCTTTCTACAATAACATTTAATTTCCAGTTACTTGTAATGGATTCTGTTTCCTATAAACTTTATCTTTACAAAAAAGAATCATACATGCTCCTTTCTTTAATAAATATAGTAAAAGGGCAATAACTTTGTTTAAAGTTTTTTTTTAATTTTGAAGAAGTTGGATTCCTTATAAATTTCTCCTTCTCATCCATTGCTATAACAGGCTAAAGCTAAAATCCTAACCAGTGAAAAAGGGAAAAAATGCTTTATAAAAAACAATGAATGAGTTTTAAGATCAAAAATATGTTCTGCTCCTTATAAACATCTGCACCATTAATATATGTAAGTTGTTTTTTTCTTCTTGAAGATATGAATGTATTCATGATGTAATATCTGACTCAAGTTGTAAAGCAGGTAGGTGGCAGCAAGTAAAATTCTCATTATAGAAAGGAAGTAGCTGAAGGCCCACACAGTGAGGATTTTAGGGTTTGCCTCTTCAGTTATGCTTTTTTGGCTTAGAAAAGCCTTGGAGTTTTTTCTTTCCTTTTCAAAAATTCCAGGTTTCATAGGCCACACTTGCATATTAACAAGTGTTACAAATCGAATTTTGCTATTGCTCCAGTCTCAGTTGTTGTGTGGAAATTCCCAAATAATTCTGCAAGAAAGACCCCAGTACTGCAGACAGGCTTTGTTGTGCCCACTGAAAATGGCTCCGCCAACTTGGCCTGCAAATATCTGTGCTAAAGTCAAAGGTGCCCAGGAAAGAGAGTGCCTGTGTCTGTCCACACCCTGGGCATTGTTCCATCTCTGCTGAGACTGCTCGCCCCAGTTCCGTGTACTCTTGAAATCTGTGGAGAGCCCGGTGGGAAAGCCTCCTCTTGTTTTCTCTCACTCTTCCTGTAGCTCAGATGGTAAAGAATCTGCCTGCAATGCAGGAGATGGGGTTTCAATCCCTGGGTCAGGAAGATCCCCTGGAAAAGGAAATGGCAACCCACTCCAGTATTCTTGCCTGAAGAATTCCCATGGACAGAGGAGCCTGGTGGGTTACAGTCATGGGATTGCAAAGAGTTGGGCATAACTAAGCGACTAACACACATACTAATAGAAGTCAGCTCATGTCAGGACACAGGCATGAATACTACTAGGAGCCTAGGTTAGAGGTGAGTCAGTGAAACAGGTACCAAACTGAAGCCTGAGGCACCCATCTAAACCATGATTATCAGCTTTGGCACAGTGGTAAGGAATCTGCCTGCTAGTGCAGGAGACTCAAGAGACACAGGTTCAACTCCTGGACTGGGAAGATCCCCTGGAATAGGAAATGGCAACCCACTCCAGTATTCTTGCCTGGAAAATTCCATGGACAGAGGAGCCTGGCTGGGCTACAGTCCATGGGATCCCAGAGAGTCAGACTTGATTGAGCAAAGGGTATAGCACGCTGTTACAATTAGTGTCTTCCTAGGGTAGTCCAAATAGATTATCCAGAATCTGAGCTGCAGGCAGTTTAGGCTTAATCCATAATCCTGATACACTTCCAAATTTGTAGACAACCCTTGGATCCACAAAGAATCCATATTCTAGTTGGTCAAGAGTCTCCCAAAATAAAATTTAAGAGGAAAGCAATCTGATTAAAATGGCTATACTTTTTGCTGCTAATGATTGCTAACTTGCTCAGGCATATTTGTATCTTAAAAAAAGGAATCTTGGTAGCTCACATGAATCTGTACTTGCTATATTTTTTTACAAAAGATTTTTTAGATGGTTGGAGAGAGATGGGGTATTCCATCTTAACTAGTATCAGTTAGGCAGTAACCTACATTGATTATCAGCAACACCAAGTCAAATAGCCAAGAAGTACTTTTATGCATTCTTTATGTTTGTTTTTAAAGGATATGTACTATAGCATTTGGGCTTCCCCAGTGGCTCAGTGGTAAAAAATCCATCTGCAATACAAGAGCTGAAGGAAATGCTGGTTCAATCCCTGGGTGCAGAAGATCCCCTTGAGGAAGGCATGGAAAGCCACTCCAATATTCTTGCCTGGAGAATCCCATGGACAGAGGAGCTGGGTGGGCGATAGTCATTAGGGCCACAAAGAGTTGTACACGATTGAAGCGACTGAGCACACACAGTATAGTATTTACCTGACCTCCAGACCAGAATCGCTGATTCCAAAACAGTGACAGAAAGTATGACAGTGTTTGTGTCCAGGCTTCTTATTTCAAAGCGCCCCAATTGGTTGTATAATAGGATGAGTTACTGATATAGCGTTTCTCTTTGCAAAGAGCTTCCCCAGTGGGTCAGTGGTGAAGAATCTGCCTACAATGCAAGAGATGCAGGTTCAATTCCTGAGCCAAAAATATCCCCCGGAGAAGGACATGGCAACTCACTCCCGTATTCTTGCCTGGGAAAGCCCATGGACAGAGGAACCTGGTGGGCTGCAGGCCATGGGGTCCCAAAGGAATCGGACATGACTTTGTGACTAAACCACAGCTCTGCAAAATCGTGGATTTATTCATTAATTTAGCCTTATCTTTGAGATGTATAAAAAGTGCATGGCACATAGTAGGAGCTGAAAACATGCTAGTTTTTGGTGAATGAATGAATGAGTGCAAGTGGCTGTTGGTGACAGTGCCCAGGCATGAAGGGAAGAATAGTTTCAGTAAAGAAAACAGCTGTTTCTTGTTGCCAAAACATGCTCACAACTCAGAGATGATGTAGAAGGACACATTTCTTCATCTCTTCTTACTTGGAACTCGCCTCCGGTGGTGCTAGAGATGCCTTCACAAAGGGACTTTATTTGGCAAATAGTAAGTTTACTTGTGTTTTAGGTTCAGAACTGCTACTTGTGTCTCACACGTTTGGTTGAAGGGCAGATCTCATCAGTCAAAATACAGGCTTTTAGAGCAGGTGTTTAAAGCAGGGAGGGAAATGCATTGGACTCAGGGCATTCTCCATTGGTTCATTAAAGAAAATGCCCTTTGGATTTTGTGAGGTGTGAGGTGACTTGCTCTCTTATATGATTAGAACTGTTCCTAACACATGTGTGTTTCATTAGCTGGGAGTAACGACTTGGTTATTTATGGGTTTCTGCTTAGTATTAAATATATGAAAACCTTTGATGGTTCCCATAGAAGTTGAGACAGATTTGCTGTGGAGGCTGAATGCAGTCTGACTTGTTAGTATTGAGGGAGTCTCTGACTTATCTAATATTATGTCAAAGTATTTCATAACTATCCACTATATGGATTCCTTGATGGTTAGATGTTAGCATTGTGAGCCAATGGCTCAGGCCTGTCCAGAGTAGGAGAAGAAGGTTTATTTCTTCCTCTAATGCAAACAGCCTAGTAGAAAGGACAGGGAATTCTCATCAGAGCTTAAATGAGGCCATTTGAGGAGACCCAGACTTGACTTGGGGGTTCCCAGGTGGTGCTAGTGATAAAGAACCTGCCTGTCAATGCAGGAGATATAAGAGACACTGGTTCAGTCCCTGGCTTGGGAAGATTCCCTGGAGAAGGGAATGGCAACCTACTCCTGTATTCTTGCCTGGAGAATCCCATGGACAGAGGAGACTGGTGGGCTATAGTCCATAGGGTCACAAAGAGTCAGAAATGACTGAAGTGACCTAGCAAGACTTGACTTGTTCATGACCACCTTCCTACTGGGTTTCTGGCATTTTCTGGCATTTGACTAGTCTAATCTCCTAGAGTGACTGACCCAAGACATTGCTATGTACTCAGATAACTGCTTAACCTTGGGTATGAAACCTCAGCATAATAACTCTTTACACTCTGGAGAACTTCACAATTGATAAAGTGTTTCCATATTAATACCATTACCTCACTGATCTTTACACCAAAAATAATAGCAGAGCAATTATGTAGTATGCATGTTGGGCACTATTCTAAATGTGTAATATCTGGTTTCATCCATGTAACACTATTCCCTGAACACACAAGCTAGACATAATGATGATTCCCATTTACGCTGAAGGATATGAGGCATAGAGGTGTTAAGTAACTTGTTCTGGCTTTATGAGCCTGAACAATGATGATGAAGTGGCAATGCCTGGATCACAGTAGCTAAGTATCTGTGGCTGAATGAGAAGGACAGCAGAGGATAAACACTAAAGCGCAATATGTATCACTGTATTTAAGAGGAACATAGTTCTTCTTATTTAAAAAGCATTTAAGTTTATTTTCCTACCGTCTTTGCTTTCCCTGCTGCCTACCCGCACATCTGTGGCATCCTTGGCTTGGGCTACGCCTCAGGTTCTTGGACTCTTGGCTCTTCCTCCCAGCCAGGAAACCTGCCCACTCATGTCCCAGGCCCAGGCCATTCCAGCTGGTAGTGAACAGTTGGCATTGATCAGGCCAGGTGTTTTCCTTTGGTCTGTGCCTAAAATCACTTTGACCATCCTAGTCTGATCCTGTCCTTAAACAAATGTGAACCTGTTGGGTGACTCCTGCACTTTCCTGGAATGCTTGCAACACTGTGACACTTAGGGAACGCTCCTTAGTGCAGATGGAGAGGGGTAATCTCGCTTTAGATTCCTCCTGATTGCATCTGTAGGCCTATTACTGAGAAGGAGTAAAAAGAGCATATTCTGAGTCAATGTGATGCTGTGGGCAAAAGAATAGATTCTGAGCTGGACCATCTAGGCATGACTCCCCTGGCGCTGTGGTTTAACAACTTCATCTTGGACAAATCTCTTAAACCCTCTTGGCATCAGTTTCTTCATCTGTAAAAGCTGACAGCAACAGAACTGAGATTGTTATGTGGACTGAGTGAGTTACTGCATAAGGCACTTAAGCTGTGCCTGCAATATAGTTAGTTCTAGATTAACACGGGCTGTTATAATGGATAATTGAAAAGCATAGATGAAAGTATTAATTTTAAAAATTGTAGATATTTTGATTCTGGGTATTTCTAAAATACAATCAGCACCTACCAACCTGTGGGAAAACTTTCCCTTGCCTTTATTTCTCAAATTCCTCTTCCCACTAGTTATGAAACAGGCAATAGATACAAATTCTCAAAAAGAGTTCTATTTTGGCTGGTTTTGATAGGAAGGAACAAATGTAAGAAATGGTGCTGCAAAATGCTTATCTGCTTTCTAAAAATAAAAAGTCTCAGTGGATTCTTCTTCAACTGCCAATTTTGATCCTAGTTTTGTGCAATGAAAAGCTTTCCAGCACTTGCCTGACATTGACCCCCAAACCCAGCATCTTAAGGTGAATCAGATAAAAAGTCATTCTTCACTAGCAGAGAAAAATAAAATATTTACAAGATAATTTTGATACTTTTAATCTCATCAAAATTAGGTTGTCTCATTTGTTAGGAGTTATGAAAATAATTACCTTATATAAAGAGAATAAACTGTCATTTTTGAAGAATGAATGATGATGCAATGTCAAAATTCATTTCTAAATGTCAGACAAATGGAAAATAACCTGGTTGTTTTAGAAAAGTTTTCTTTTGGCAGAATAACTTCTTCAGATGTTAAAGAGCCAAGAGCCCTGCATAAATATTAAGTTGTTCCATAATAATTGTCTTATAAGGTTGAGAAAGTTACTTAGTCTCTCTGTGCTACATTTTCTTATCTATAGAATGACAATGATGATAGTAGTACTTATCATCTAGAGACATGGGAGTGTATTGAGGATAAAATAGGATAATGCAGGAAAAGATTTTAGCAGATAATTGGCTAAAAATTGCTCAAAATTTATTAATATTCTTAACTTTATGAATATGTAGATAACTTTTAAATTATTTCATAGATGTGTCTAAAAAGGAAAAATAGAATCATTGTGTTCATTAAGCCTATTGGAGTGTTGTTTGTACTTTGATCAAAGGAAATTGCTATCATATTCACCACTGGAAGCATGCAAAGGAAAAAAATGAAGCAGAAATCTGCCTCATTATAACCATGTTTTCAACAGTTCCATTAGAATGTAAATGGGACTCATGATGTCAGGGGTTTTTATTTGATTTGTCACAGCTATATTCCCAGTACAGAGGAATATAGAATTGAGGATTCTTGTACATAGTAGATACTCTTACCTTAATTTAGGAAAATTTCTCCCAGTAGGGCTCTGAAAAAAATAGAATCAACTGCCTTGGGATGTGGTGAGCTTCGAGAGCCTGGATATGTCTGTGGTTTGGGTGGCATTTAGGAAGGTTGTATAGAGGTGATTCCCAGGTGAGGTAGGAGTTGGACCAAATGACCACCGAGGGTTCTTATGTCTCTGTGAATGATGGATGTTACTATGATGCCACTTCACTTTGGGGATACTTTGGAGGTTGGTAGATAGAGTTTCAAACTAAGAAACTGACGGCTGACTTCCCTGAGAGGAGAAGAGGTGGGACATTTGGAGGCCTTGGGGGCCAATGGTAAAGAATTCGAACAAGAAAATCACTTGTTCCCTCCCTCTCCCTGCCCCAAACTGTATTCAGTAACCATGTCTTTCCACAGCTATAATTATCAAGGTTAACACAACCAACAATGCCAATACAGCATCATGTACCCCTCATACGATGTGATGAAAGTATATCCTGGGATATAGTATCAACCCCATGCCATAGACTCAGTTTTTGCCTTAAAGACTCTGGACTCTATATTTTACCATTTGTTGGGATAATAATTATCACCTGGGATCCTATTGCAAAGGGAAAAAACCCTGACATAACTATAATTGATAAATTCTGTTGACTAAAATTTCAAATGTTATTATTTCAGGAGACACATTTATAAAATTGCCATCCTGTGATAGGAAACTTCCATGAGAAGATTCTCTACTCACTTTTAAATAAATGAAAATTACCCTGTAAGAGAGGGCAAGAAGGACAAAAATGTGACTTAGATGCCAGATGAAATGAATACACTTTTCATTGGCCCTGACAGAAGCATAACAAAATGCACTCTGTTCTTTCTTACTGATTTCTACCCAACAGCATCCACCCCTATTAAATACTTCTTGAGTGGTTTTCTAGATCAGTCAGATGCTTTATTCAGGATGTGGTGAACAGAGGTTGCAAAGTTTCAATTAGAAATACGAGGTGTGACTGTTTCTTAATGAGTCTTATTTTCATAGGTCACACAAGAAAATCAATTGAATTATTTCACAGTCACACCACACACATCAAGAAGGCCCTTGTTTCTTTAATAGTTCTGTGTATAATTCTTCACTCTGATTGGACATCTTTACGCATTGTCCCCCAGAGCATACTCAGCTCCTTTCTATGTCATTACCTTTGCTTCAGTTTGGTTCCAACTTCTTTTGTGAAACTTTTCCCAGTGATTTCTTCAGCTCAACACCTTGCCTCTTTTTGGAACGCTATTAGAATTTATTTTCTTTATAGTTATTTACCGTTAGTCACTCGGTTGTGTCCAGCTGCTTGTGACAACGTGGACTGTCGTCTACCAGTCTCTTCAGTCCATGGAATTCTCCAGGCAAGTCTCCTGGAAAAGGTATCCATTCCCTTCTCCAAGAGATCTTCTTGACCCAGGGATCGAACCCAGGACTCCTGCATTGCAGGCAGATTCTTTACCATCTGAGCCAATCAGGGGAGCCCTGGCACTTATAAATATACTGTCTGATATTGACTGACTGATATTTCTGGTCTCTGCGAATGGTTTGATCAATAAAGATAATAATGGGTTAATGTTAAGTTGGGTTAACTTACCATAACTTATTTTAAGGGCCTAAATGCTGGGACTTTTTTAGGTTGGGTAAGCATTTACTCTAAAACCCTATGTTCTTTTCTTTACCATTATTAAAGTTTGATGACTGTTTCCTCATGGGTCAGAGGCTGTGTTATCGCTTGATCGAGAGACCAACTTCGCTATTCCTCCTCACTTTGCACTCAGATAATCCTCCTTGATAACACATTTTTCTTTTTCCTTGGTTCCTTTTGCTTCCTCTGTTGAACTATTATGGGAACTCAGTGAGCCCAGAGCTTTTCAATTAAAATGCTACAATGTCTGACTGTCTTGTCTGGCCTTAGCATAAAGGAATAGGATTCAAAAAGTCAAGTTTTGACAACTGATGATTTCTAAGAAACTAACTCGAGGTTACTATAGGGTTCTTATTCAATTTAGTCATTGTTGTCACTGATTTAATAATGGTCAATGGCCAAAATAGAAAGGTTAATTTACTGCAAAGGCATTGTGTTGACAGTTTTCAGATATATGAGTTAGTTTATATATGACAGGTTGTTACAATGCTTCCCTTTCTGAGCTTTAAAAATATTATAGTGGGGTTCTTTTATGAGTTAAATATACACAATCCATCATTCTAAGTCCTTCTTAAACACTGAGATACTGTTTCTACCATTTTGAATAAAATTTTGTGTTGAAGGAGGAAGGAGTTCGTATTCTACTTTCCTTATTTTGAATGGATATAACTGTGAAGACTCTCATTTTTTTCTCTACCCTTTTCTAGGCCTCCTCTCCTAGCCCTGAAAATCTGGAACTTGTCCTTTAATTTTTTAAGAATACATAGTCCTTCCGGTGGTGTGATTTGAGAGATATTAGAAAAATCTCTCCTTGTCCTGGAACAAGGCTCCCTCTAAGGTGTTCTGATGCCACCAAATACTCCACTATATTGGGACACAAAGTCAGGCATTTCTTAAGGGCCCTTCAACTACCTCCCTTGTCCCTTGATCTACTCTCTATTCATACCAGGTTGCCCCTCTTTCGGGACTAGATACAAGGCCATGTCCCAGGGCAGGCATTCCAGCCTCTCATTCACCAAGGAGTCAAAGAGAGGGGCAGGCAGCACCCAGTGGGGTAAATTTCATCCAGTGGGAAATGGGTGATGGAAGTGACTGGGGAAGAGAAATTCCTCCCGCCTTCTTTCTCCCGTTGTGCTACTTCAAGATGCAGTTCCTTTACAGACTTTTTACATAGACCATGGATGAGCGAACGTGTCACTCGTTTCTGTCTTTGTGACTCGCTGTGGAGCTGCACCCAGACTGATGGGTACACTCACGACATTGCGTTGTCTCTTTCCTTTCCTCTTTTCTCATTCTCATGACCCAGAGTTTGTACATCCCCAACAAAGTGATAATCCCTTAATCTGTACCTCAGGCTCTCAGAAGACCCAGTTGAGGCACTTGGTTCTAGAATATTTCTGTTGAGTTAAACAATTTCTTTCTTTGCAGGTATGCTTTGAAAGCAAAGGCATCTAGAAAGGGAAATCTAGGAAGAAATTATGTTCTATTAGGGGAACTGTTAAAGCAACAGGAGGATACTCGTTTATAGGAGGGGAAAAGACAACAAGGAAAAAGGATAGGAAAGGAGTCACCGAAAGATGGAGGAGAACATCAATGTCAAACTTAATCTATTTCAGAGTGGTTTACTCAGCCACCCACAAGCTCAATGTTAAAAAGGATTTCTACCCCTGAATATTTTTTTCAAATCCATTTTAGATATGTCCTCTTTTTGGATGTAGAAAATACTTTTTGTGTATAGTATGCATACTTAGGATTCTGTTTTTCTTTTTAACAATAGAGATACATTGGGGAAATTTCCCAGCTGCCTAAATTCTAACATTGATTTAAATTTTAAAATTTTATTAATTTTACTTTTCAGAAATGAAAAATTAGATATAGAATACATTTGATTGCTAAATAGTATCATCTAAGATATGAATTTATCTGTTATATTTGTATCAATGACTTATTTAACAAACCAACTGAATCAGTAGCACCCATCTGACATAAACAGCATGCTGAGTTGCTGACAGACTGTACTGAAAATATAAAGAAACAGAAATGCATAAGATGATGTATTTCTATTAATTGGTTGAAGTGTATTCACATTAATTATTTTTTAAAAAACACTGGAGAAAAACAGCATGTGAAAAGACCAACATACAGGTTTTTCTCACTGAACATATTTCATCTTGCACTTTAGAAGTGTAATAGGTATATGTACATTTATTTATCTTTTGTAGTTTGTTTCATAGGAATACTTTATACACGAGGCAAATCACATCATAAATGTAGAAATGTCAGTATCCATTAATGAGAATGAGAATCTATATTTTACTAGAGTAGTAAGAATTTTTTTGCTTTTGGTCCCATAGCTGCTATTCTGTTGAGTCCTATATTGTGACAGGTATTGTCAAGGTTAATGATGATAATTTACTTTTTCCAGTTTCTTTAAGCAGCTAGCTAAATTGTTACCTTGTAAGTCATGTATTATGGGCCTCCATTTGTAGATGGACACCCTGTAGTTCCATGTTGAGTAACTTAATCATATCACAAAGCTGGTAAATTAAAAGGTACATTCAGGATTCAAATACAGCTCCATTTGACTCCAAACATATCCTTTTCTTATTAATTCCTCTAATATAAATGAACTTTTGGGAATTTGACTATGAAATATTGTTCTGATTTCTGCTTGTATTTGTAAATTGATATATTCTCTGTTGATTTACAGTTGGATTGCCTAGTGGGACATGGTGTGTGATTTGAATCCTAAAATAAGGTTGATATGATATCACAGGAAATCACTGGATTTAGTAGACACAAGTAGATGTCCTAAATTATCAGAATATAGACATACGAACATTTTGTGATACTGTTATATTTATTTTAAAAATATAAAATGCACTTGGGTCTAAAAATGGAAAGTTCAGCTCCAAGATGAGGCAAATACAACATATGTGACTGTTTGGCTTGGTCACATTTGATCTTTTTAAATAGTTGACCCAGCTGGTATTTGACTTACCTCAGCATTAGCAGTAGCTTTGAGATGACGGGTCATGCTCCTTGTCAAACTGTGTCTCTTTGAATGCTTGTATTGTTCCCAATGACTTCATTCTCTATGCTGGCTGACGGGGATAATACTTCTAATAAATTCCATAATTTTTAATTTGAGAATCTCAAAGTGCAGAAAAGTAAATGGAGCTTTGACTCACTAAAGTAGAATTAAGTTTCTTTTCCTTTTTGTCTTTATGAGTAGATTCGCCATTTAAAAACCAACCCCAGAAATACAGACTCAATGTCTAGTCACTTAGTAAGTGCAGCTAATTTAACTTTTTTGTGTGTTATTTTGTTTTTATTGCTTGAATGCATCTGAGAATTCTGCAGGTCATGTGCAGCAGGGAGACATGGATAATAGATTGAATGAAAGAATAAGAAAACAAAGAGATTGTGAAATATTTGGATGACAGCTAAAATTTAATGCAATATAAAGGGACAAGTGCAAATTCATGTTTAGGTGAAAATTGAAACAAAACAGAACAAAGGAACAAAAAATCCATCAGTACACTGCCTTCTAGCATATAAGAAATTTAGGAGTTTCTTTTTATTCTAAGCAGCATAAAACCCCTGAAATTAATGGAATAATTTAAAAGGGCTGATATGCTATGGGGCTGCTTATGGTGCCTTTAGTGTGGTGGCTGAGAGCCCCACTCTGTCTTTGCTGAAGCATATAAAATAGTGCTTTATTTTAACCCTGTGTTTAAGGAGGATGTAAGGTTTATGAGAGGTCTTGGTGACTTCAGGTAAAATATGATTGAAGTCACCAGGATGTTTAACCTGAGGAAGAGAAATTCTTTCAGGAAGGCTTGATTTCTGGCTTCAAATATGTGAGGATCTGTCATGAGAGAGATGAGACTTATTCTATGTGAATCCAATTAGCAGAGTAAAATTATAGGAAGGAAAAAACTAGTTCAATATCAGGAAGCATTTATAGAGGTTTAGAAAGAGATGGTTAATATTTATTTTGAATGAATGACTGTGATCAAAAGAATGGATGAATGGTCTCATTGAAATGGGATGCCTTAGAAGTCTCTGTGCCAAAATTTTAAAGGTGAGCTTAATGAACTCTCTCAGGGGATGTTTTATAGAGAAGCTGAGAGTTGGTTGGGGGCTTTCCAGGATCTAGTGGGAACTCACCTGCCAGTGCAGGAGACGTAAGAGACACGGGTTCAATCCCTGGATTGGGAAGATCCCAGAGAGGAGGCCATGGTAACCCACTCCAGTATTCCTGCCTGGAGTATTGCCTGTCTCTCTCATGGACAGGGAAGCCTGGCAGGCTACAGTCCATAAAGTTGCAAGAGTCACACATGACTGAGACAATTTAGCCATGAGAGTTGTTTGGCAGGAGATTTGAATACCTCTGAGGTTCTTACTAATTCTGAAATTTAATATAATTTGTGACTCTTAAATGAAAATCTTATGTTTTCCACATCTAGGATCATACTTTCTTTCATTTTTCTCTAAAATAAAATCCATAAGTTCTCTGATAATTTTAATAATGTATCTTCTTTTAAAAATTCTTTTGTTAAATTATTTCACTTGATTTTTGTGAACTAGATCATGGGATAGGCAGAGAGCCTTTGATTGTACTTTTTCTTTGGGAAAAAGGTCAGGATAGTGTGTTAATTAACTCAAGGTCAAGTGGTGAATTAATGACTGAATCTGGTGATCTTTCCATAAGATAATGGCATTTTCCCTAAGAAATTTTTTAAGTCAAAATTTGAGCCTTTGAAGCTATGCAGTTGAATTAGATTAAAGGAATGTATTTAAAAAAAGAGAGCTATGTTTTGGATACAAAAAAACATTAAAATGGTTTGAAGAGAATTTCAGTGGTTCTCAACCAATGTAATTTCTCACCCAAGGAAACATTTGGCAAGGTCTGGAGCTAGTTTTGATTGTGACATTTAGGGTTGGATGGAGGAAGAAAGGGGGGAGACACTGGCATTTTGTGGGCAAAGGCCAGGTATACTGCTAGTCATAGTACAGTGCATAGCGTCCCCAAACAGAGTTATCCAGCTCCAAAATGCTAGTAGTGTGAAAGTGGAGAAACCCATTAGATATTTCCCACTCATTTTAACCAGAACGTGTGTTTCTTTGATCAGTGAGGTAAGATATATTGAATATAAGATATCTTTAAGCTTTTATTCACCAAGGACTTTTCATTTACTTGAAATAAGGTTATACCTGCCAGAACTGCTAACTTTGATGGCAAAGGACTACCTTGCAATTGCAGTGGCCCTGCCTTTTGGGCTACACTTTCCAAATTCTCTGCCTCTGTTATTAACTCATCCTTTGCCTCTCCCCGGTACCTTTGGCATCTTCCTGTCAATTATCTTTCATAATAAAGATGAAAGCAAAGTAATTCTCTCTTCTGTACATATTGACTAAAGGTACCCTTCTCTTTCTAATCTTTGAAGAGTAATCTGCAGTTATTTGCACACATTTCATGCCGTTTCCATCTAGCAAGATATTGTTAGTGCTTTTTGTTTTTCAAATCTAATGCATATACTTCAGTTTTTATTTTTAATTCTCCATCAGCCTTTATCCCTGCTTTTGCTCAGTCATGTCCAACTCTTTGCAACCCTAGGGACTATAGTCTGCCAGGCTCCTCTGTCCATGGGATTTTTAAGGCAAGAATACTGGAGTAGGTCACCATTTCCTCCTCTAGGGAATCTTCCCGACCCAGGGATCCAACCAAAGTCTCCTGTACTGCAGGTGGTTCTTTACTGCTGAGTCACCATGTACAGTTGATCAAATTCTTCTAGGAAACTTCTCTTCTTAGTTCTGTGGCTGTTCCTTCTTGATCCCTTGAGAGCTCGTCTCTTTCTGCTCCTCTGTGATACTGGTTTTTTTTTTTTTTTTTTTTTTTGCAGGATTGTATGCTTAGTCAGCTTTTTTTCTTTTCATACAGTTCTAACAGATCCATATCAATGCCATTAAATACCAGTTTATTTTTCATGACTCCAAAATTCAGAACCTGTAGATTTGACTGCACTCCAGGGTTCCAGATCTAATATCTATCTACTATTTGTAAATGAGACACAGTCATGTCGGATTCAGAATGTCTAAAAATGAATTTTTCTCCATGCCTAGTTTATTCAGTTTGGGCTGCTATAATAAAATAACATAGACTTGGTGGCTTCTAAACAACAAACATTTGTTTTTCAAAGTTCTGGAGGGTGTTAAGCCCCAGATGAAGATCTCTAGCAGATTCAGTGTCTGGAGAGAGCCTGCTTCCTGGTTGATAGCCAGCCATCTTTCTACTGTGTCCTCACATGGCAGAAGGAGCAAGGGAGCTCTGGGAGGTGTCTCTCATAAGGTCCGATCCCAAACATGAGGGCTCCACCCTCACGACCTAGTCATATCACATTCGAGATTAGGTTTCAACAAAACAGTCTATAGCAATCCTCAACCTGTTTGTTTTCTTGTATACCTTATACCTGTGGTTGGTACCACAATCCAACCAGTAACTCTAGTCACAAACTCTGGAGTCATCCTAGACTCCTTTTACCCCACCTCCTACTCTAGCTTGTTAGTCACCAAGTCTTTTTTTGTTTATACTTCACTTTGTGAATATCTCTCATGTTCATTTCTTCTTCTCCGTATGATTATGTTGCCACCACCTTCATTTAGGTGTGTCTGAATCACCTGTACTGGTATTAAAGGAACTTTTTCAAAGTGGAAAAACAGATGATCACAATGGTTCTCACTTAAAACTTTTCGATGACCCCATTTTAACTACATGAAAGTGAAAGTGTTAGTTGCTCAGCCATGTCCAACCCTTTGTGACTTCTTGGACTGTAGCCCTCCAGGCTCTTCAGTCCATGGGATTTTCCAGGCAAGAACACTGGAATGGGTTGCCATTTTCTTCTCCATGGGATCTTCCTGACCCAGGGATGGAATCTGGGTCTCCCACATTGCAGGCAGATTTTTTTACTGTCTGAGCCACCAGGGAAGCAGATCCAAAGTAATTAACATGGCTGTTAGCCATTTGTGACCTACAGGCCCTCCAATCTTTTCTTCCATCACAATCCCCACCCACCCTCCAAAGAACTGGACAAGTTGTATTATTCATGCCATGCCTTTTTATAAGTTGTCTCTTTCATTTAGAATGCCCTGGTTAGTTACAATTTTAGTTGTCTTTTTCTTAAAAATTAATTTTGTTTTTAATAAAGTAATACGCATACACAGATTTTAAAAAATCAAATAGTGCTGAAAAGATCATAATATTGACTAGCAGATCTTTGTTCCTGCCTTCCTGGCTCTTCACCTTGCTAGAATCAACCGCTTTTGACTCTTTAAGGTGCTGCTTCTGTATTTACCTCTGTATTGCTAAACCATTTGCTTGTAATACTATTTCTTGAGTTGTCAAGTTTAGACTTGTTGAGTTTCTCTTCTCATTCCAGTATAGTGACTATAAGGGTAATACTCTAAACACTTAATGATGAGCACTGCATAGATAACAGTTAATCATAACTAGTTACTCTACATGGTCTATGTTGGCTAATCACTGGTCTTGATTTTATGACACATTTGATAGCCCAGTTGGTAAGGAATCTACCTGCAATGCAGGAGACCATGGTTTGATTCCTGGGTCAGGAGGATCCTCTGGAGAAGGGATAGGCTACTTACTCCAGTATTCTTGGGCTTCCCTTGTGGTTCAGCTGGTAAGGAATCTGTCTGCAATGCAGGAGACCTGGGTTCAATCTCTGGGTACCCTGGAGAAGGGAAAGACTACCCAGTCTAGTATTCTGGACTGGAGAATTCCATGGACTATATAGTCCATGGGGTTGCAAAGAGTCGGATATGACTGAGTGACTTTCACTTTCATCAGTATTTACACTATCATTACCACATAAATATTGTCAACTGCTGAAGCAATATAATATAATCATGTTATCTTGATAACTCAGTATTTGTTTTCTAGAAGTTATTGATGTTTTAAAAAAAGCATTTATTACCTATTAAAAAGTCACTGTAATTCTCACCTTCTCTGTGAAGGTTTTGCTGGTATGCAAATTGATTCTCCACCCTGTGTTATTCCCATGTTACCTCTGTTCTGCTTATCACATTATATCTTATAGATTTGCGTGTTGATCTTCCTTATGAGAATATGAGTTCCTTGAAGGTAGTGATAATATTTGTTGTCTTTGAACACTCAGTGTCTTGCATCAGTGCCAAACCCAAAATGTTTAATAAATATCTGTTGAATTATGGATGAAACAGGAGCATCCTTTCTCTTTGAAGTAGCCTTCAATATTGAGTAGATGCTTTTGTGAGCACTTCTCTGATTTCTGAGACTCTCCATATGGATCACACACTCAGATTCCTGTCAGGGTCTAGGAAGTTAAAATGAATGAACTCAGCAAGCCTGGTGGAGTCTGTGGCATTTAAAGAGGTCACATGCTACTAGGTTCCAGCTAGTTGTTGCTATGAAGGTGTTTCAGACTTCCACTTTTAAAATAGAAGCAGAAAAATCCAGGCTTGATATGAACCATCATGATTCAGTTTTAAAAAACTATGCAGACCAAGTAAATTGTTCTTCAAAATCAAGCTTGATTTGGTTCATGACCACTAGCTGATGAAGTTTATTGCATGGGAGTAGGAGGAACTGTGTACCTCGTCCCAGAGCCTTGAACTTGGTGTCTGATTAGCCCGAGAATGCCTAACCCAAGGGATCCTTCCAGGGGCTCTCCTTAGTGGAATTTCTTTGCCAACTGATGCCAGCATGTGGAGTGAGCCTTAACAGAAGACAGCCTGGGCACAGCCTGCCAGAGTGTTCGGAGGCCCCGGCAGGATTTCCATGGAATCAGGACTCCTCTGTCATGTGGGAATAAAGAATGTTATGTTAAATTATAAAGTGATAAGGGAAGGAGCTCAAGAAGACTAAAAGTTGTACACTATCTGCCGAGCCATGTGTGTATCTTTTCTTATGTTAATTTACATTTTACAATACTCCTAAGAGGAAGATATTGCCATCCTTAGTTTGCAGATGTTAAATCTCTATCAGATTTAGTTTTTTTTTTTTTCAATTTCCATCATCAGAACAGATTAACTGAAGAATTAATGCCTCTGATTCTACCCATGAAGAAAGCCCATATATGGGGTTTTAAAAATGATTTAAACCTGTTTTATAATTAAAAAAGGATAAAATTTTCCACTGGACATTGACATTGGGATCTTTGAACTTAATGTTTGTTTTGTATGTTCATAGATTAATCTAAGATTGCTCATCTGTCAACATTTGTTGAAGATCCCTTGTGCTCTGTGTTAAATAACAGGATTTCAGAGCTGGGAAATATACAATTCCTGTACTTGAGAAGTCTTAAATGACTGTTTCTGATTTGTTCTAAGTGTGAAAGGAGAAGCTAGGTAATAGGGTTAAAGGCAGAAAAATATATAGAAATTTGGTATCCAAGTTGTGCCAAATTGTGTTTTGTTTTTTAATTTGAGCTGCTCCTTTTTTCTTGTTTCAACAAACAGAATAGTCAAGTAGAAAAATTAGAAAGTGCAAATTAGGATAATTAAGGAAAAATTCTTCTAACCATGTGGGCAACTCTATCTATTTACTTACCCATCTTTTTTTAAACTATTTATCTATGTGGATATTTTTATATTTATCACAAGCACATGCAGGAAAAAACACTCAGATCTCACTAATTACTATTCTATAAACTGCTTCTCTTACTGAGGGATATTTTTAAATGTTTGAAACAGATTTTTATGACTGAAGAGCATTTTATTACATGGAAGTATTTCCTATATATTTAATCAGTTCTCTATTGTTAGATATTTAGGCCAATTTCTAATTTTTTTTATAAGCCATCACATGTAGAAATTTTGTAGTGAAATCTTTTTATGTATTTTAATTTATTTCCTTGGGAAAAATTGCTAGGAATGAGACTACTGGATTTAAACACTTGTACAATTTTTAAGCTTTTAGCTAAAAGCTAAGAGTCCTGATAAATTGTCCTGTGGAAGAGTAGTAATAATTTGTCTGTTATCAATGGATATGAGTTTCTTTTTCTCTTCACTGTTTCCAATGCTAAGTACCATCTCTTTTTTAAAAAAAAAATTTTTCCCCCCAATTCAATAGAGATAGAAAAAACTCTCTGTTTTGAAAAAACTGTTTTTGAAACTCTTCCAGCCTTTGAACTTTCTAGATTCTATTGTTATCTGGTATAATACTATCGCTTTGTGTTTTGATTACTTGGTTGGCTGATTACCTGCCTTAGCAGCGTTGGAAGAGTTTGAGAATAGGGCATTTCCTGTCCACAGGTGTGTTTTAGGGGTGCTTGTGGATGTTTGTTGAGCTTAATTGTACTTGAAGGGCACGTGGAGTTTAGAACCTTGTCAACACAACCAGTGGGCAAGTTACTCTGTTCTTGCAAGTTACTCTGTTCCTACTAGTTGCATAATAATGAGTACTGAGTACTGATTTAATAATTTAACTGAGTACTGATTAAGTGTTAGCACTGCATTAAGTGCTTTGCATACTTAGCTGGTTTGAGCCTCACGACAGCACTCTGAAGAAGGGATAATAATTATCTCCATCTTGCCGATGAGGGAACCGAGAGGTTATGAAACTTGCCCATGGTACAGGGCTGTAAAGTGGCAAAAACAGATTATGAACTCAGGATCATCCAGCTCCCAAGCAGTTTTATCATTCCTCCTCTGCCCTCTCCTCTCCAGCTTCTTATTATAGATATTTTAAAGTACATGTAAAAGTAGAGACAACAGCAGAGTGAACCTTGACATACATACCACCCAGCTTCAACAATGATCAATATGTGGGCAATCTTGTTTCATCTATGTCTTTCCCTCACTGCCACACACCTGTCTTCTCTTGTTGGATTATTTTAAAGCAAATCAGAGATACATTAATTTCTTTAATAAGTATTTAAATACATATCTCTAAGAGATATAGATTCTGTTTTTAAAATCTAAACCACAATATCATTATCACACTTGCTGCTGCTGCTGCTGCTAAGTCGCTTCAGTCATGTTTGACTCTGTGCGATCCCATAGATGGCAGCCCACCAGGCTCTTCAATCCCTGGGATTCTCCAGGCAAGAATACTGGAGTGGGTTGCCACTTCCTTCTCTAATGCATGCATGCATGCTAAGTCGCTTCTGTCGTGTCTGAGTCTATGCGACCCTATGGACAGGAGCCCACCAGGCTCCTCTGTACACAGGATTCTCTAGGCAAGAATACTGGAGTGGTTGCCATTTCCTTCTCCTATCATGCTTGACACTCTAATAATTTCTTAAGATTGTCAGATTCCCCTGATTATCTTTACTGTGATTTTTACTGTTGGTTTGTTTGAATCAGAATCCCTGCAAGGACTACCCTTGGTATTCTAAACTTTCCTAATCTCAGCACAGTGTTCCTTTCCTCCCCCTGCTTTTCCATGAGGCCTGTCCTTCTCAGAGACAGAGTTACTAAGCTGGAGGGACTTCAAATTTTAAAATAGTTCCTATGAATTGAATATCTAGTCTGCATCTCCCCAGAAGGAAGCACACTGAGTAGTTAAAACTTGAGAAGCACTGGGTGTGTGAAGACCAGTGGAGAAAACACATTGCCACATGGGTTCATTATCCCTCCTCCCTGAAGCTCACCAGTGCATATTCATCAGGTGGCTGAGAACTCCCGTTGTTCTGCTTATAGGATAAGGCTCCATCACAGCTATGGCTAAGTCTTCTCACTTATAGGGCCAAGTCTCATCAGATATAAGTGATGTGTGTGTTGTTTGTTTAGTCGTGTCTGACTCTTTGCAACCCCATGGACTATAGCCCTCCAGGCTCCTCTGTCTATGGGATTTCCCAGGCAAGAATACTGGAGTGGGTTGCCATTCCCTTCTCCAGGAAATCTTCCCAAACCCAGGGATTGAACCCAGGTCTCCCACGTTGTGGGCAGATTCTTTAATGTCTGAGCCACTAGGGAAACCCAGAAAGTGATACTGGCTTGAAAATTCTGTCTTGAGCCTTTAGCTTAAAAAATGAGACATGCTGGCCTGGGTGCCCCTTCCATGATGCAAGAGAATAACTTGGAAATGGGAGCCACAGGCTTGTTATTTTCGTAAATGGTCGAGACTTTGATAGAATCTTTTGTCTTGAGCACATTTTCAAGGTTTCATGTTTGTTTTGGTTCTGTTTTGAACTTGAAGGTCTAGTGATCCTCCACTGTGTTCTGGCAGATGGGAATTCAACCAGAAGTCCTGAAAATGATGGCCTTCTCTGTGGAGATCATGCAGAAAACTGCCCAGGTAATGCATGACTAGTGATGTCTTTGTGTTTCATCAGCTTTGTATTCAATCTCAGAAAGCTGACTTCCCTAAATTTTAAGTTGTTGATAATACAGTAATCATAAAACCATATAGTTTTTTGAGCACTTGCTAATGTACCAGGCACTGGGCTTTACATACAGTAATGCATTCACTCCTTGCAAGAACTCTATGAGCTAGTAACACTTTTTACTTTTTTCAAGGTGAAGCTAGAAAGAATATGTAATTGCCAAAGGTCACACCACTGGTATACTACAGTTTTGGGATTGACACTCAGGTCTTTCTCATTCCATCATAGACGTGACTTCCAGCCTCTAGCATCATGTGATATCTTAGACTAGATTCATAGAAAGTTGGCACATTCTATTAAAATTTTATTTTCTATTTTATAACTTAAAACAAGGGAAGAAGTCATCAATTTTTAGAACATATTTTACCTTACAGATGCTTGAATTAGTATTCTCAAAGTTATTAGTCTGAGGCGGAGTTCAGCTTTAGTAGAGTCAGATAGTAAAAACTGAAGTTTTGTGGGGCTTATGGTCTTTTTTGTAACTACTCTGCTCTACCACTGAAAGCAGCCATCAGTTCAGTTCAGTTCAGTTCAGTCACTCAGTCATGTCCGACTCTTTGCGACCCCATGAATCATAGCACGCCAGGCCTCCCTGTCCATCACCATCTCCTGGAGTTCACTCAAACTCATGTCCATTGAGTCAGGGATGCCATCCAGCCATCTCATCCTCTGTCATCCTCTCTTCCTCCTGCCCCCAATCCCTCCCAACATCAGAGTCTTTTCCAATGAGTCAACTCTTCCCATGAGGTGGCCAAAGTACT
This sequence comes from Ovis aries, assembly GCF_016772045.2. Classification (NCBI taxonomy): domain Eukaryota; kingdom Metazoa; phylum Chordata; class Mammalia; order Artiodactyla; family Bovidae; genus Ovis; species Ovis aries. The sequence goes on along the minus strand of NC_056059.1, from coordinate 90,460,073 downwards.
GGAGTTTCAGCTTCAGCATCGTTCCTTCCAAAGAACATCCAGGACTGATCTCCTTTAGAATGGACTGGTTGAATCTCCTTGCAGTCCAAGGGACTCTCAAGAGTCTTCTTCAACACCACAGTTCAAAAGCATCCATTCTTCGGTGCTCAGCTTTCTTCACAGTCCAACTCTCAGCCATAGACAGTATGCAAATGAATGGCTTTGGATGTCTTCCAATAAAACTTTTTTTTAGAGGAACAAGCTGTGAACCAGATTTGGTTTTTGGGTCACAGTTGACTGACTTCTGGTCTAAGGTCTGTCTGTCATTTACACATTGTATGGGCTGATCTTCTACAGGGGCCATTTCTTATTTCAAAAGAAAACACAACACAACATAGGCCAATTCTGAAAGTAGGGCAGAGTGGAGAAGAATCTCTGGAAACTTCTCTGAGCTGCAGTATGGTGACCTGGTGCAAGTACTCCTTTCCTAGTGTCCTGGGGATGTTGTAACTGAGCCAGGAACACGCTGAGCAAGTCGTCCTGATGTGAGTCATCCGTTCCAGCCCAACTTTCCTCTTTCCTCCCTCCCATTAGTGGGTGGTCTGGAGAGTGCCCATGGGCTGTGGAGTCCATGGCTGTCTTAGATCATGACAGTGTGGGTCTTGTCACCTGTGTAGTGAGGAGGACAAAGCCTACTTTATGTGTGTGCTTTCCTTCAGTCTGGTTTCATATGTCTTAAATGACACTTTCATATTTCCTTTGGGAGATTATTCTGTAATCTGATGATTGACAGGGTTAAAAAATATTACTTATCCTCCTAAATGTATTTTTAAATTTTGTTATTATCATGAGAACTTTTAACAACATTTTTAGTGCACAATACAATATTACTGGGGCTTCCTGGAACCCTCCTGCCAATGTGGGAGACTAAGAGGCCTGGGTTTGATTCCTGAGTCGGGGAGATCCCCTGGAGGCGGGCATGGCAACCCACTCCAGTATTCTTGCCTGGGAAATCCTATGGACAGAGGAACCTAGCAGGCTACAGTCCATAGGGCTGTAGAGTCAAAGACGACTGAAGTGACTTAGCATATATTATTAACTATAGCCTCTGATGTTGGATAGTAGATCTCTAGAAATTATTTATCTTACAGAACTGAAGTTTATAGCCCTTGAACAACAAACAAGGCCTCTCTCCATGACCCCTGGCAACCACCATTCTACTTGGTTTCTGTGGATTTGGCTATTTAGATGCTCATATAAGTTGAATCATGTATTACTTGTCCTTTGGTGACTGGTTTATTTCTCTTAGCATAATGCCTTCCAGGTTCATCCATGTTGCTGCATATTGCAAAATTTTCTTCTTGTTTAAGACTGATTAATATTCCATTGTCTGTATATACTGTATTTCCTTTATCAGTTCATCTCTTGATAAATATTTTCACTGTTTCCACATCTTGGCTATTGTGAAAATGCTACAATTAACATGGGAGTGCAGCTTCTTTTTTGAGATCCTGATTTTTGGATAAATATCCAGGAGTGGTATTGTTGGATCATACGGCTGTTCCACTTAAAATTTTTGAACAAATTCCTTGCTGTTTTCTATAGAGGCTGTAGATTGCCCTTTCAGTCTATAAATTGTTGGTTTCCTAGTTTGTTTAAGATCACAGGTAAGCAGAGTAGCCTGACATGAACTTGGAAAGACTGGCTCTAGAATGTGTATTGTTAATTCCCATGGTAATAGTCTAGAATCACTTTAGAAGACCAGAATGCTCAATACAGGAGAAAAATTATGAAAAAAAAAACAATTGCTTGAAAGTGCAAATGGCAGTAGTTTCTTGAGAGAGAAATTAACGTAAAACAGGAGCAGATTGTCTCTGTTGAGTAACTATGTGACCTTGAGCACATTGCTTAAGCTTTCAAAGACTTAGTTTGGAACCTGTAAAATAAAGAAGTGACTTTCAGTGGTCCCCAACCTTTTTGGCACTAGGGATGGATTTCATAGAAGACAATTTTTCCACAGACTGGGATGGGGGTGTTGTTTGGGGATGATTCAATTGCATTACTTGTATTGTGCACTTTGAAAGTGAAAAAGTGAAAGTATTAGGAAGTCAGTCCTGTCTGACTCTTGTGACCCTATGGACTGTAGCCTGCCAGAGTCCTCTGTCCTTGAAATTCTCCAGGCAAGAATACTGGAGTGGGTTGCCATTCCCTTTTCCAAGGGATCTTCCCAGGGAGAGAACTCAAGTCTCCAGCACTGTAGGCAGATTCTTTACTCTGAGCCGCCAGGGAAGTCCATTGTGCACTTTATTTCTATTCAAATGCTGCTGATCTGACAGGAAGTACCGGTCTACACCCTGGAGGTTGGGGACCCCTGAATTAAATGATTTTTAAGAGTCCTTGTTTCTAAATGATTTCAGGATTTTACTTGCCAACAGCCCCAGTCTTTAAGCATTCCATTTTTAGTCCGTCATTTAAGACCTTGAATGAAACATTTATTCAGTTTGTCAGTACTTATGAGCTACCTACTATACAGGAGGCCCCATTCCAAGTGCCCAGGATGCAGCAGTGAACAAAATGGTCAAAGATGAGGTCACAAAGATACTAGGAAAAAAGAGGTAGAGGCTATTTACTGAGATGAGGAAGGACAAGATTTGAGGGGGTGGAAATTCTAGGTTCCATTTTGGAAGTGTTAAGTTGAAATGCCAGTTAGACATGTTAATGAGGCAGTTAGCATGGGAGGAAGAGATCTGGGATGGAAACAAATTTGGGCATTGTTATCATTAAGCTGTTTGAAGCCAGGAAACCCCCAGAGAGGAAGAGGAGCAAGGAGAAAAGCTGAAAAAGTGTTGCACCTCCATGCATTGCAAAATTTAGGAGCTGAGGGAGTTGAAGTCAAACCAGCCAGGGAGAATGAGCAAAGGAGGCATCACATGCACTCTTGAAAAACAAAAAGAATACAGTTTTTTTCCTGTTCATTCTTATTTACCTCCTAGCCAAGAATAATATTACATATATGAAATACACTCAAATCTCAACACTGAATTCTTTCTTCTTCCTTTAAAAGGGCTAGAATGAAAAGTGCAGCTATAAGTGAATGTCCACTCCTGTAAGCTCACAAATGGTTGACACAGTCCTTCTGGGTAAAAGACTTGCTGATGAGGCCTGATGGCCCTCTGTATAAGCATATCCTAGAAGCTCAGGAGAGTAACAAGTACGTCTGTGAGATTTATTTTTCTTTTCCTGGAGAAATAGACCAATTCACATTTTGACAAAAAACAGCATTGAACGTAAGACAAATGGGAATCCTCAATTACAATACATTTTCTGATGTTGCACTTTTTCAAGAACATCCTGAATTTACACTCCCCTGTCCCATGGAGATAGTTATCAAGATAAGAAGAAAAATTAACTTAAAAAAAAATAAAACCTTCTTCCTCCCCTCTTGGTTTAAGAAGCTTGTAAAATGAAGAAGTCCCTACTGGGAAGATGTCTAAAATATTAAAGTCTCAGGCTGTACTTCATAGTCTAAGAGGAAACTTTTCTCCAGATTCTGCTGTGACCATTTGAACTGTTCAGTGCACTGATTGCTTCCCCCTCTTTTTAGGTCAGATATCTGTGTAGGAAGGTCAATTTATAACGATTTTTTTTCCTTCCTCTCTCGCTTTGTTAATACTTGTGGGACTTCTATCTCAAAATATAAAAAGTTGAGAAGTTTAAAGTGTTAGTTGCTCAACTGGGTTCGACTCTTTGCAACTCCATGGACTTTGGCTTGCTAGGGTTCTTGGTCCGTGGATTTCTTCAGACAAGAATACGGGAGTAGGTAGCCATTCTCTTCTCCAGGATATCTTCCTGACCCAGTGATCGAATCTGGGTCCCCTGCATTGCAGGCAGATTCTTTACCATCTGAGCCACCAGGGAAGCCTGAATTTAGTTCCTCTCTTTTAAATCTCTTACATAGAGATTTAACTATGTATTTAACTAAAGGTTTAGAGATACAAGAGGTTATAAATACTGTAATGAGATTTACCAAAAAAGCATTATCCCAGTAATTGATTTCAGAAGAGTTGCTGATATTGATATCATTTGCAAAATCATTAAATAGATTTTTCATGAGCCTTATCAGAATAGGTAAGGGATGATTTTATGAAAATAAGCCTAATGTATTAATTGTGAAGAGTTTTAATCACAAAGGCATGACAAAGCCTGCTTGGCTGGAGAATAAGAATCAAGTACAGAAAGACTAGGGCTTCCCAGGAGGGGTTAGTAGAAAAGAACCTGCCTGCCAGTGCAGGAGACGTAAGAGACATGGGTTTGATCCCTGGGTTTGGAAGATCCCCTGGAGAAGGGCATGGCAACCCATTCTGGTATTCTTGACTGAAGAATTCCATGGACAGAGGATTCTGGGGGGCTACAGTCCATAGTGTTACAAGGAGTTAGACACGACTGAAGCAACTTAGCACATACACACAGAAAGACTAAAGAACCATACTGTTTGATCAAAGCATCCATCAAAATGAGGAAAATTCTATATTTAAACTAGGTTATCTGGGTGTCTGCTGTATTCCTCCACTTTAGTTTGGCCCAAGAAAATCCATCACATCTCTTCTAATGATTCTTATGACCCCCAGAATGTGACCACTTCCTATCTACCTGCCCATACTATCAAAGAAAGATATTCTTACTTCTGATCCCTCTACTAACTCTTGGAATCACATTTTGACGTCATTGACCTCCAGTATCCCTGGTGGTTTCTTATTTAATTGGCTGTAGAATCTTTGGAATACTGTTTCTCATGAAGAGTTTGTGATATGTTACCTGCCGTGCCCATTCACTTAAAAGATTGTGCTGTGATCTGGTTCATGCAAGTTTCCCATGTAATTGTGTGGAACAAACTCATTCCCAGAGAAATGCTTTGGTTTGGGGAGTGTGAGTTGGAAAAGAGCAAGTAGGAGGGAAAAAGAGCAATTAAGTTCCACCACCCCTACTATTTGGAATAGGAAATGGCACCCCACTCCAGTATTCTTGCCTGGGAAATCCCATGGACAGAGGAGCCTGGCAGGCTGCAGTCCATGGAGTTAAAAAAGAATCAGACACAACTTAGTGACTAAATAACAGCAAACAAACCTCAGTATCAGAGAAATCTTCATGGCTGTTACATTTTTAAGACCATGCCATTCACTTGTCAGTAGAGAAACACAATACGTAGGACTAGTCATTCTTTTGTCGTAAGATTAACTTTTCCTTTTTCTTGATAAATATCTCTGGAATGGAAGGACAGACTTTACTGTCCCCTTCCCTATGTCATCAGGTCTCATGATAGACAGAAAATGGTGGATTTCACAGCTGTTCAATTTTCAGAAAATGTGACCTTGACGAATATTAGATGAAAGCAACTGGAATTTTAGGTGCATTTCAAAGGAGGAAATGCTGATAAAGCCTTCTCATTTCCATGCAAGAGAGAGAGAGAGAGAGAGAGAGGCTCCCATTTAGCTTTTTCGCAGGGGAGTGGGGAGTGGGGAGGGCAATATGTATGATTAATTTTTCTTCCAGGTTTTAAAGTTCCATAGAGAAATCATAGCACGTTTTCTGCTTGGTGACATGGAAGGGTTTTTAAATCCAAATAATGCTGGGAATATTTAAGGGCATGCTTATTTGGCAAAGGAGAGAACTCTGTGAGCAATCAAAACAGGACTTGGCAACCCTTTCCCTGGCATGGATTTGTGTTGCTTGGATGAACCGAGGCTGATCAAATCACTGCATCCAGCAGCTGCTGGTTAAGGCGCTCTCTGGTATCTTGCTCTGTATGGTGTTTATTAAAAAGGCTGGCTATGTTTAGCAGGGCATGGCAGCCAGAGGAATTAGTGGAGTTCAGGATACAGAGCCATACAGCTTATATAAGTCAGGTGTGCTTTACAAAGTAGAAAAGACCTTTCTGGAGCCCAGCAGATCCGTCAGTAAGTCTCACTGCTTCTTTATTGGCGTGTAGTTGATTTACAGTGCTGTGTTAGTTTTAGTTGTACAGCAAAGGGATGAAGTTATACATATACATATTCTTTTTCAGATTCATTTCTCATATAGGTTATTATGCAGTACTGAGTAGAGTTCCCTGAGCTATACAGTAGGTCCTTGTTCTTAACCTGTTCTTTTATTTTATTGTATTAATCATGTTTTAAATTTTCTGTATTTTATGATGGAAATGGTACTGATGATTCTCTATTCTTTTATTCATCTCCTTGCCCTCCATTCCCCTGCCCCAAGCCTGTATCATGTATGTCTGTGTGGCTCAGATATGCCTTAGTTTCCTCCTTTCCCCCTTGGCATCTTCTTACTTTAATCCATTCTGTGCTTTATTGTCTAATACATTGGCAAAATGCTTCACAGTTTAGTTTTCACACATACCATTTAATTTAACCTGTAAGAACCTTCTTCAACTCTCTCCCACCTCATTCAAGGGTAAAACTTCAGCCTGCTGACGTTTGAGGTCTCTGACTTCCATTCACAGCCATCCTTGTCTGCTCTCCTTCAGGTCTCTTCCATGTCTATTAAATCTGCCTCCCTTCTCCTGCATAAGGCTGGCATATTCCTGAAGGCTAAATTTTCACTCTTGAAATTCTCCACAACTCTGTTGCGTGCTCACCATTTCCTAAAAGTGTTTCCCAGGTGGCTCAATGGTAAAGAATCTGCCTGCCAATGCAGGAGATGCAGGAGACGCTGGCTCAATCCCTGGGTCAGGAAGAGGCCCTTGAGGAGGAAATGGCAACCCACTCCAGTAGTCTTGCCTGGAGAATCCCATGGGCAGAGGAGCCTGGCTGTAGCCCATGGGTCACAAAAAGTCCGACATGACTGAGCATGCATGCTTGCATCTCTTAAAAAAATCTGCATTGTCCAGAATTTATTTTTTAATTAGATAAGCCTTCTTTGTACTGCTGCAAGACTTCTCTTAGAATTGTCAAGATTTTAAAGATTCTAGAATCAACTCATTTACCAAGGACTTTATTGTCCCATGCACTTTGCTAGGAATTTGCACATGAAGCGAAGTGAAAGTTGCTCAGTCCTGTCTGACTCTTTGCAACCCCATGAACTGGAGCCCACAAGCCTCCTCTGTCCATGGAATTCTCCAAGCAAGAATACTGGAGTGGGTTGTCATTTCCTTCTCCAGGGGATCTTCCCAAGCCAGGGATCAAACCTGGGTCTCCTGCATTGCAGGCAGCTTCTTTACCAATAGCGCCACCTGGGAAGTTAAAAATTTCCACATGTATTTTTTCACTTGAGCCTCTCAACAGCCCTTTAAGGTAGATGTTATCATCTTCAATTTCCAGATGATGGAACTGAGGCTCAGACAGCTTAATTAGCTTGCCTGGACCCATATGGCTCTTGTAAAGCAGAGCTGAAAATGAAACACTGATTTCCTTCCTTTTAAGCCAGTGTTTTTTCCACTGATTCCAGTGTATCACACTGTTTATGTGGTTACTATGGTTGTTTTTACTGGTTTGTTGCTTATTATTGAATTAAATTCGTTCTATCATGCCAATGTAGCTAGTTAGATAGGGTATCTCTTATTTCTTTGAAGTTTTCTAATGCTTACTATAGGCCTCTGGAAAGAGGAAATACTCAGTGAATGGAAGTTGATTTTCAGTCAATCAATTTATTTGCCAAAATATACAGATCTTGCCTTTGAGACATTTTGCAGTTATTTATGGGAGAGTCCCATTGACTGGCAGGCATGGGAGCAAATGTCTGGCACGTACAAGCAGTCAGCACGACTGGTAATCAAGTCACCGACCAAAACCAGGTCAGCCAGTTCCTCTGCAACGTTCTTCCACCCTCTGAAACTCTGTGACCTGGCATCCCAGAATTCCCTCTGTATCGATCATCCAGAGTTCTTTGCGAGTGTCCTTTGTGGTGACCCTGGGCAGCTATATATTTACTCATTTCATAGTATTAATTAAAAGTTCAGTGGTCATTGCTATCTCTAAGCTATATATTTACTCATTTCACAATATTAATTAAAAGTTTAGTGGTCATTGCTATCTCTAAAAGGATCGTTTAACGTCATTGGGTGCCAGTGCCCTACCAAACCTAGTGTGAAGTGGTCTTCCGAGGTGACTACTGTGGGCTTTCTGATTTCACAGGTGTCTGAGTCCTGCAAGCTGTTGGTCATACCATGACAATGGAAAGTCCGACTCTGGGTCAGCTGGCTAGTTAGCTGTTTTCTCTGGGTGTGGGTAGGTGTTTATTATGAATCAACCCATGAAACAGCTAGTTAGCATTTTTTTTTTTTTTTTAGTGTTTCTCTTGACAGCCCTTGTTTATTGAAACTTTTTACAGGTAAATGATGGAGAAATTGCTCCATATTATCCCCCCATTCCGCTAATTGAAAAATTAGGCAATTAAGATTCTAAAAGGTAAGAAAAAAGTCAGTATAGGGAACGAAATCCTGGATATGAAGTTCCAGTCTTTTCGTTCAGAGTAGGAAAAGCCCTCCAGGGATCCAATGAGTAGGGTAATCTTCAATTCAGAGGAGCAGGATTTGTGGGTGCCTCAGGCAGGGAGCAGCTACCTGCCTAACAGAGTGGAGCAGTCAAATGCACGGACTGCCTGGGTCTGCATCCCAGCTCTGCCACATGCGAGCTGCGGGATGTGGGAAAGTAACTTATCCTCGACGTGTTGTGCTTTGTTCTTGTTCAGTCACTGCAGCACTCCAGGCCTCGCTGTCCTTCACCATCTCCTGGAGCTTGCTCAAACTCATGTCCATTGAGTCGGTGATGCCATCCAACCGTCTTGTCCTGTTGTCCCCTCTCCTCCTGCCTTCAGTCTTTCCCAGTGTTGTGCTGTGCTCATCCATAAGTAGGAGTTAGAATGGTGCTTCACTCACAAGGCTGTTATGAGTATTAAATGAGCTAATACAGCCCTCTCTCCCAATCTGTGGGTTCCAGTTAGCAACCTCAGATTCAAGCAACCAAAGATCCAACCAAGCAATACCAAAGGCTGACTGTAAACGCCATTTATATAAGGGTCCTCAGCATCTGTGGATTTTGGTATCAGCTGGGGTCCTGGAATCAGTCTCCTCAGATATTGAGGGGTGACTCTCTAAATAAAGCATAGTGACCAGCATCTGGCATTTAATAAGTACTGTGTTTAAGTTTTAAAAAAGGAGAAGAAAGCAAAAACAAATGAACCAACAAACAAAAACCCTCTTCTCTTTTCAATGCCATCAGCCCCACACCTCTGACAATCTTCCCAATCTTCTCTTTTATTACAATTATATTTACCCTTTAAACAGCGTTGATGTTTCTGAGAGGTCATTTAAACAGAAATCTTAGTTAAAATCTGAAACGTTCCTATCACATTCCCCAATAGCCAATCTCTAGGGCCAGTTTCTGGTCCCTAAAGTCTGACGTATCAGTGTGGAGAGAAGAAGCAATGAGAAATTGGAGTATATTCTATAGAAACACTGGCAACACCGGTAGGAATATAATTCTATTATATTTACAAATGTGCATTTAAAGTGAGTTGATTTACTGAGTCATTTCTCCTTCTTCAGTTAGCACCACACAACCAAAGCGAAGAGGCCACTTCTCTCGGTGCCCCAAGCAGTACAAGCATTACTGCATTAAAGGGAGATGTCGCTTCGTGGTGGCCGAGCAGACGCCCTCCTGCGTGTAAGTGGAGCACGGAGCCTACAAGCCAAGGGGTACAGACTGGTGCTGGCTTGGGGTAGGGGGGGTGGTGACAGGAGTGGAAAGTCTGAGCTCACCCAGCCATCTGTCGGGTGCAGTTTTTCCTGGTCCTACCCACCCCAACCCCCCACAACTTGTTTAGGGGCAGTGACTTATGGAGAAACTGACGCACACTTTCTTGCTGAAATCTGAGCGTGCGAGAGTCCAGATCGCCTTGGGGGCGGGGAGGGGGCATGTTCCTCTGCTGTCTTGAGCAAGCAAAACTGTTTCTGTCTAGTGTTAAGGATGCTTTTCAGCTCAAATAAACTCTGATGTGGTTCAAACTCGAACACATTCTTCTGGCATTTGTTAGGTAGTTCATTGCGAATGTAAATATGAAGGAAATTTCTGCCAAATTCAAAGCTACTTTTGCAGGTGTCAATTAAGTGCACGGAAATCAGTCCTATTTTTAGAGATTCATAAAGCCTGTTTAGTGCAGCAGGGAACTGGGAGGAGAGTTCTCGTTCCAACTCTTGGTAGATTGAGTCCAAGTTTAATTTTACTCAGGCACAAACAAATTTTTTGCATATCTTAAATATTTATTTTCTGCTAAAGATGTCTTGCTAAAGTGCTGAGACCTTACCTCATAGTCATTTTTTAAAAACATAATTTTAATCTAAAGTTCATAGAATATTTATGTTCTTCTGTGTAGTCACCCCAGTATTCTTCTCCCCACCCCCACCTCCCCCACAAGTATCTCAGGACAGTGATTGCAAGCCCTGATATAGTGGAAAATTGAAGCGTTGAGGACTTCTTCAAAGTTAGATTATAATTTAATTTAATTAAAAAAACAATATAAATAGGTAATACTTAGAGGGGAATAAGAAAAAAGCCTAATGTAAGGAAATAAGGAAAATGTGGTTACATTTGTTGGGAAAGAGCTGATTTTTAAAAATTTCATTTAATTGCTTACTGGCTTGGGAGAATATAATGAATCTTTAAAAGATTAATGCCTCTTAACCCAGTACATTTCTCTTACTGGTCCCTATGTCTGTGCATGTATTGTTCTTTAATATCGATGCCCTCGAGAATGAAAACCACAGCTGTAATCTACCTGCCTGGTCTTCCCAGGTGGCTCAGTGGTATAGAATTTACCTGCAGTGCAGGAGACAAGGGTTCAATCCCTGGGTTGGGAAGATCCCCTAGAGGAGGAAACGGCAACCCATTCCAGTATTCTTGCCTGGAAAATTCCATGGACAGCGGAGCCTGGCAGCCTATGGGTTACAAAGAGTTGGACATGGCTTAGCAACTAAACGACAACAAAATTACCCAGCCTGTCTCCCTCAGTCAGAGGTTAAAACCCATTTCCTCCAGAGCTCCTCTGATGCTGCCTTGACTTTCTTTTTCAGTTGTTTTATTTTGTTTTTCTTTTATTAGGATTATATTGCATTTACAAACTAATTCAGGGAGAGCTGACATCTCTATATGTAAAGGAAGTCACGGTCATACTTTGAACCATAAATGTCTCTTCTTACTTGTTTCCAGAATAATCATAGCTTCTCAGCAGATCTGATTTCCAGTCTCCTCTCTAATATCAGCCTGAGTCACTCCTCTCACTGACCTTTTTGGTTTTATATATATATATGTTTTCACTGAAGTATAGTTGAATGGCTTGACTTTCCAGCCATTTCTCTCACCACATTCTCAAATGTCCTTATGAAATCCTACATTCTTTTGCAAGGTTTATTAGACAAGCTATTCTCATAGTCTGGGAAGTTTATTCTTATTGAAGCTTTAAGATACAGCTCAAACATCATCTCGCCCTGGATCCCTGCACTGACTTGAGTTGGATGTCTTTCCTCAGTGATCTAATCACATTTCAATGAAAAGCTCTTTCCTCCTGGAATATCACTGTTGGTTTCTCTGAACCTCCTTTCTGTGACTGTGAGCTCCTAGAAGGCAGGGATGATGGCTTATTCATTCTCATATTCCAGTGCCAAGCACAGTGCCTAGAATTTACTAGGTGCTCAAGAAATGTCTGAAGAATAAATGAACAAGTCCCTCTGTCACAGTTCATCTAGTGCTGTGCCTGCATGCATGCTAAGTTACTTCAGTTGTGTCCCACTCTGTGAGACCCTATAGACTGCAGTCTGCCAGGCTCTTCTGTCCATGGGATTCTCCCAGCAAGAATACTGAGTGGGGTTGCCATTTCCTCTTCCAGGGGATCTTCCAGACCCAGGGATCAAAATGGTGTCTCTTACATCTCCTGCAATGCAAAAGGCAATGCTCAAACTACTGCACAATTGCACTCATCTCACATGCTAGTAATGCTCAAAATTCTCCAAGCCAGGCTTCAGCAATACGTGAACTGCGAACTCCTTGATGTTCAAGCTGGTTTTAGAAAAGGCAGAGGAACCAGAGATTAAATTGCCAACATCTGCTGGATCATGGAAAAAGCAAGAGGGTTCCAGAAAAACATCTATTTCTGCTTTATTGACTATGCCAAAGCCTTTGACTGTGTAGATCACAATAAACTGTGGAAAATTCTCAAAGAGATGGGAATACCAGACCACCTGACCTGCCTCTTGAGAAATCTGTATGCAGGTCAGGAAGCAACAGTTAGAACTGGACATGGAACAACAGACAGGTTCCAAATAGGAAAAGGAGTACGTCAAGGCTGTAGATTGTCACCCTGCTTATTTAACTTCTATGCAGAGTACATCATGAGAAACGCTGGACTGGGAGAAACACAAGTTGGAATCAAGATTGCCGGGAGAAATATCAATAACCTCAGATATGCAGATGACACCACCCTTATGGCAGAAAGTGAGGAGGAACTAAAAAGCCTCTTGATGGAAGTGAAAGTGGAGAGTGAAAAAGTTGGCCTAGAGCTCAACATTCAGAAAACGAGATCATGGCATCCGGTCCCATCACTTCATGGGAAATAGATGGAGAAACAGTGGAAACAGTGTCAGACTTTATTTTTTTGGGCTCCAAAATCACTGCAGATGGTGACTGCAGCCATGATATTAAAAGACGCTTACTCCTTGAAAGAAAAGTTATGACCAACCTAGATAGTATATTCAAAAGCAGAGACATTACTTTGCCGACTAAGGTCCGTCTAGTCAAGGCTATGGTTTTTCTTGTGGTCATGTATGGATGTGAGAGTTGGACTGTGAATAAGGCTGAGCGCCGAAGAATTGATGCTTTTGAAGTGTGGTGTTGGAGAAGACTCTTGAGAGTTCCTTGGTCTGCAAGGAGATCCAACCAGTCCATTCTGAAGGAGATAAAACCCTGGGATTTCTTTGGAAGGAATGATGCTAAAGCTGAAGCTCCAGTACTTTGGCCACCTCATGCGAAGAATTGACTCATTGGAAAAGACTCTGCTGCTGGGAGGGATTGGGGGCAGGAGGAGAAGGGAACGACAGGGGATGAGATGGCTGGATGGCATCACGGACTCGATGGACGTGAGCCTGAGTAAACTCCGGGAGATGGTGATGGACAGGGAGGCCTGGCATGCTGCGATTCATGGGGTCGCAAAGATTCGGACACGACTGAGCGACTGAACTGAATTGAAATGAACATCTCCTGCATTGGCAGACGGATTCTTTACCACTGGGGGCTTCCCTGGTGGCTCAGACAATAAAGAAGTAAAGAATTTGCCTGCAAAGCAAGAGATCCGGGTTTGATCTAGTGCTGTGCTAAATGTCAAATCCAAGGCTTTAATCTGAACCAGGAACACCTTCTTAGTGGTGATATGGTACAAGACCAAGGAGGGCAGTGGGGTGATGGGGAGGAAGAACACTGGAGTCTTTGGAGTAAAATATACCTAAGATTTTGGTTCAACCAACTATGAGCAGCGTTAACAATGAGTTGGTTACCTTTCCTGGGTGTTTAATTATCTCTAAAAGGAGATAATAATATCCTTCTGTCAAGTGTTGAAAATTAAGCAAAATAATACATCAAGCAAAAATATTTATTGTGGTACCCAGCACAGAGTAAATATTCCATAAATGTACTATTGAACTGAATGGGAGCTATTCAACTAGGCTTCACATTTTAGGTGATTTGGTGTAGCACAGATTCAGGCAAAACTGTCTTGCCATGGGCGATTATGCCATTTTGGGAAACCAGAAATTTCTCCTTTTGCTTGGAATCATAGGAGTTTGTGGACTCCTGACTTTGTATAAAAAACCAAAATGTGTGTTTCGAATAACTCAATCCCTTCTTAATCTTCTCAGTATTTATTTATTTTTTTTTTTTTTTGGAGGGGGTTGCCGGGAATGGGGATGATTTGTTTCCAGATACATAACATTTATTTTAGATGGCACAGCTCACTTGTTATTGTTTAGTCATTAAGTCATGTCCAATTCTTTGCCACCCCATGGACTGTAGCCAGCCAGGCTCCTCTGTCCATGGGATTTCCTAGATAAGAACACTGGAGTGGATTGCCATTTCCTTCTCTAGGGGATCTTCCCAACCCTGGGACTGAACCCTCGAACCCAAGTCTCTTGCAGGAGACAGGTGAATCCTGTATCCCTGAGCTACCTTGGAAGCCCAATAGCTCATCTGGTAAAGAATCTGCCTGCCAGGCAGGAGCCTCAGGAAATGAGGGTTTGATCCCTGGGCAGTGTTACATGTGATTGGACAACTTGGGAGCCAGACTTCCTGCATTTGAGTCCTAGCCCTCACTCACCTACTTTCTCTATATCTCAGTTTCTCCATCTTCCAAAAGGGGTCAATAATACTACTTCAAAGGTTGTTATAAGGATCAATTAGTTAATACTTATAAAGTTCTTACAATAGTGCCTGGTGATTATTTCAGAACTAAGATCCCAAAGTCCTCAAGGGTCATAGCATCTTTAAATGTTATTTTTAACTTATGAGATGTTTATTAAATAAAAACTCATTCATTTGCTCAGCATTTATTAAACATTTGCTAGCATCTTTCACCCTTTCCTCTTCCTTTCCCACTGAAATGACCATTAGCTGATACGTTATTACTTAGATGAGCAGTGAAATAACATGAGTCATTGTAACTAGCTGTGTAAGGGTTTGACCTTCTACATAGCTTCACTGGGTTATAACTAATAGGAAGGACTGCTTACTGAGAAATTCATTTAAAGCATGGGTGAGTAACTGAAACCAGAGTTTATAATTAGGAAAAACATTCTAAAAGAGTAGCAAGTAATTACCATGTACTTTATGGGCAAAGTTATTGTTTAAAAATGAAGTATTTAGTAAATTTGTTAGAGAAACATTCCAGCTAATTAGAAGAGACTATATTTGTAGATTTTAATTATAACCTTTAAAAAAACCCATATAAGCCTCCCTCCCACACTTGCAATTAAAAGTAATTCTCCCCCCATTTCCAGTTCTATGTGCAAGAGATTTTTTGATATTTCAGATATTTCTAAGCTCTCTTCCTGTTATTTTGACCTTGCAATGAAGAGTCTAGCTATCTTGCAGGAAGCAATTTTCCCTCATACATCCTGGGGTCATTTTGCAATAGATGGCCTTAGGTGGTTTTTTTCTCCTTTGCTTGCATAGAGCCTCATCTTTCAACTGATGGCTGTGACTGAGCTAGTTTTTCTTTTTTTTTTTTTATTTTTTAAATTTTAAAATCTTTAATTCTTACATGCATTCCCAAACATGAACCCCCCTCCCACCTCCCTCCCCATAACATCTTTCTGGGTCATCCCCATGCACCAGCCCCAAGCATGCTGCATCCTGCGTCAGACATAGACTGGCGATTCAATTCACATGATAGTATACATGTTAGAATGTCATTCTCCCAAATCATCCCACCCTCTCCCTCTCCCTCTGAGTCCAAAAGTCCGTTATACACATCTGTGTCTCTTTCCCTGTCTTGCATACAGGGTCGTCATTGCCATCTTCCTAAATTCCATATATATGTGTTAGTATACTGTATTGGTGTTTTTCTTTCTGGCTTACTTCACTCAGTATAATCGGCTCCAGTTTCATCCATCTCATCAGAACTGATTCAAATGAATTCTTTTTAACGGCTGAGTAATACTCCATTGTGTATATGTACCACAGCTTTCTTATCCATTCATCTGCTGATGGACATCTAGGTTGTTTCCATGTCCTGGCTATTATAAACAGTGCTGCGATGAACATTGGGGTACATGTGTCTCTTTCAATTCTGGTTTCCTCGGTGTGTATGCCCAGAAGTGGGATTGCTGGGTCATAAGGTAGTTCTATTTGCAATTTTTTAAGGAATCTCCACACTGTTCTCCATAGTGGCTGTACTAGTTTGCATTCCCACCAACAGTGTAGGAGGGTTCCCTTTTCTCCACACCCTCTCCAGCATTTATTGCTTGCAGATTTTTGGATCGCAGCCATTCTGACTGGTGTGAAGTGGTACCTCATCTTTTTTTAAAATCATTGTAGCAGCTACAATATCATCAGTCAGGCACCTCCTTACTTGAGAAATAAGGCTTTGTGGGAACTAACTGCCTTGGCTTTTTGTCAGACATAGACTCTAGAATGGCCTGGCAATAGATATCTTCTTAAACAAACAATAGCAACAAAACATGAAATTACACAGTCGTCTTTCTAAGAAGCAGAGCTTCATCTTTCTGAGATTTAAATAATTATGTATATGACCAGTATCTCTTTGTGTTTGGCATGAGTCTGAGGAGAAAAAAAAAAAGATATTTTTTAGCCAAAAGTAGTGATGTTACAACATATCATTTTGGTTTTCAAATATCTTCAGACAAACTTTTTATGTATCCTTTAGGCATCTGACACAAGTCAGGGACTGCAATGGACAGTCCCCAGATTACTGAATTTTAGGTGGTTGAGTGCTGCTTGGTCAAATGGCTCTGTAACTTCAGACAGGGGGCATCTGCTAAGTTGAGGTCAACTCAGGACTGTATTGATGAAGTGGATGAGAGGATGAGAGGGGAACTGGGGCATTTGGGGAGCTTGCTGATTTCTGATTACTTCACTTTGCCATGGCCATGCAGCAAAGGGGCCTTCAGAGAGCAGAGGGATAAGTGGGGCTTCCCAATGACTCAGAGGGTAAAGAATCTCCCTGCAATGCAGTAGGCACAGGTTTGATCCTTGGGTGGGGAAGATCCCCTGGAGGAGGAAATGGCAGCCCATACCAGTATTCTTGCCTGAAAAATCCTGTGGACAGAGGAGCCTGATGGGCTACAGTCCATGGTGTCCCCAAAGAGTCAAACACGACCAAGCTAATAAACACACAGGGGATGGTGCACAGATCTGAAACTGTGGCTTTAGAGGATCAGATAAAGGAACTGGACAGGACATCTTTTGTGTTTTGAGGGGATGCAGTTGGGGAGGTGGTGAATGGAAGAGGCTTACCTAATCTGTGACTCCTGCAAGCATTAGAACCAGAACTGATGTGTGGAAGATCAAAAGAGAGGCCAGGGGGTGGGGGAAGGTGTGTGGAGAGGAATCCCATAAAATAACATTTACAGAGCTTTGTGTACGTTCCATGTTTGATCATATAAAACCATATACTTTAAATCTAATTTCTAATAGAAGAACTCAGGCACACTGAAACTCTTTGTATCGCCCTCTGATGAAATGGGAAATCCTGGGGATTTTTGAATTCCCTGTCTGGGGATATTTAAACACTTGAGAGTGCTGTATAGGGGATTTTATCACCCCCTCCCTTTCAAACTCAGAATCTAAAATTTCAAGGTAGATTTTAGTGTTACCCTCCCCGTTTATTTATCTTAGACATATTGTTAATGATGTTCAAAGGATGACAGGTTTTTAAGCAAAGAATGAAATTTCTCATAAACACAGTGATTGTACAGCTTAAACACATTTTGTTTAAAGGAATTGTATCCTTTGTTAATTCCAAGTAATGAAAAAAGTGTTAATTTCTTCAGCAAAGAAATAGTAGAGATTCTTAAAAGTCTTTTACTTTTTGAACTTGTTTCCTTGTTTTTGTTCTATTTTTATAGCTGTGATGAAGGCTATGCTGGGGCCAGATGTGAGAGAGTTGACTTGTTTTACCTAAGAGGAGACAGAGGGCAGATTTTGGTGATTTGTTTGATAGCAGTTATGGTAATTTTTATCATTTTGGTGGTCAGTATCTGCACATGCTGTCAGTAAGTATTTTTAAATTTAATTTTTAGGAAGTCTAAAAACTTTTATCTTTCCTTTCCTATCTTCTTTCCTTCCTTCCCTCCTTCCTGCCTTTTCTCTTCCCCCCTTTTTCAATTTAAATTACTTTTTACAGTCCACCATCATTTATTCTGAAGCACACATGACATGATTTTTGTCATTTTTCTAAGCACAATTATTATAATTAAAATAAAATTTATATAAATACTCTGAGAAAGAGGAAGTGGGCAAAATGGATGAAGGCGACCCAAATATATAAACTTCTAGTTATAAGATAAACAGGTCATGGGATATAATGTACACATAGTGATTACAGTTAATAATACAGTCTGGAATATTTGAAAGTTTCTTAGAGAGGAGATCTGGAAAGTTCTCATCACAAGAATGAAAAATTTTGCCAGTGTAGAGATAGATATTAAATACTAAACTTAGTGTGGTGATCATTTTCAATATAAACAAATATCAAATCATACCTGAAATGAATAAAATGTTATACATCAATTATATATCAATTTAAAAAGTCAGTTTTGTTGTTCAGTTGTTAAGTCGTGTCCAACTCTCTGCAACCCCGTGAACTGCAGCACACCAGGCCTCCTGGACCTTCACTGTCTCCTTGAGTTTGAGCTGTCGTCCCCTTCTCCTCCTTCCTTCAATCTTTTCCAGCATCAGGGTCTTTTCCAGTGAATCAGCTTTTCACATCAGGTGGCCAAAGGATTGAAGCTTCAGCTTCAGCATCAGTCCTTCCAATGAATATTCAGGATTGATTTCCTTTAGGATTGACAGGTTTAATCCCCTTGTAGTCCAAGGAAATAAAAAAAAAAGTCAATTAGTTAGCCCTAGAGTTCATCACATTTTATTTAAGTTTGTTAATAGTTTAAACAATACTTTTCTTAAACTATACTACACAAAAACTTTGAAAGATAGAAACAAAAGTATTTTTTATTCGTCACATTAAAATAATGAATTTTATTTACAAAAGATGCCTGCACTGTCTTTATTTATCATTATATACCTCAACTTTATTAATCAAGAAAATCCTTGTTTTTTCTCTGAGACAGAATGGCTTAGTACAATGCTTTAGTTTTGGAAACTCACCAAGTTTTTTATCAGGCCAGGACTCCCACACAGCGTGCTAAAAAAGCATTTTTTTAAAATGCTACCTTCATGTCTTGAGAAGCCTCCTAAACTGTACTTTAGACTGTGTTTCTCATTACAGGAAGGTGTTACATGATTCCTTTCGTTACAGCATTCTTGGTAGAAAAGCGTTAACACAGCTACCAGCTGTTTAGAGAGATTTTTGTCCCAGCTGTGCCATCAAACACATTTGAGAACTTGGACAAACTTCTTAATCTCTTTAAACTTTAATTTTATTTTCTGTAAAATGAGAAGATTAAACTCTCATTTACAAATAATCTGTAGGATTCCTTCTAGCTATAAAATTGATAGATATTTATAACATTTTACTTCCTTTATGGCAAAAAGGAATTTTAGAATGCCAAGTTTGGAGCAGAGCTGGGAAATGCTCTATTTTACTACATTCATTTTGTATCATATTTTAAGAAAACTGGACTGCACTACAGAATATCTAATACATTTCTTACTTAATTTATCTAGAAACTTAATTAACATATTCAGAGATTACCCTCATTCTCTTAGTTTTATGTCAGTTTCCATTTTGTGCTATCTTTTATTTACATACTAAATAATGCTTATCAGTCTATTTTGTAAAATGTCTTGACCTGAAAAGTTTTCCTGTGCTTAACAAGCTCTAAACACAATCAAGTTCTATATTCCTCCTATGTAGCTATAACTACATTCTCTCTGTGCTTTTCTATTGTAGCTGTTTGAGCCTAGAGAAAGGGATGGGTTAAGACAGACCCAAAAAATTTTTTTTAATGAACCTGTACATTTTTACCAGTCTGGAAATAAGATCATAGGCTTCCTTGATGTATAATTTTGTGACTGCATTAACTAAAAAGACCACTCTAATTTCTAACACTTTGTTTTCCAAGTCCTCTTCGGAAACGTCGGAAAAGAAGAAAGAAGGAAGAAGAAATGGAAACTCTGGGTAAAGATATAACTCCTATAAATGATGATATTCAAGAGACTAGTATTGCTTAATGGTAAGTATGATAAACTTAGTAGATGGGGAGCTCTTCAGGTGACATTTGCCTGGTGAAGTGGGGTTTAATTGCATCCAGTAAATCATTGATTGGAATTTGATTATGTTTAAAAAATCTAAAAATAAATTGACAATTTTTCCATTGAATCTGAAGCCAGATAAAAGACTTTATCATATCTTTCTTTTGCATGGTACCAGCGATAGAATATAGACTTTTACACAGTTTTTCTGATGCACTTAGATCAGTCTGGTTTCTAGTTCTGTGTGGTTGTGGTGGCTATTTTATATTCTTATAAAATATTATAAGATATTTGATATATTTTTCACTTGGGGACACAAATAAGAAAGATTTTAGTTTAGACATCTCACATTGAAAGGAAATAGCAAAAGCAGTGTTTTGATAATAACCACGTTTGTGGAGCATTTACCACATCCCAAGCACTGTTCGAGGCTCTTTTAAATGTTCCATCATTTGAGATCCGAGCAGGAATCACAAATTCTCTCAGATGATCCAACAAAGACATTTTGATGAAGGGGCTGGGAGGGCAGGGTTGAGGGGACTTATAGGAATATTGAGGCTCCCAGAGTCTAGCAACTGCTGGAGGCTGTCCCCCACCTGTGCCTGAAAGAGCAGAAAAACACTTACCTTGCCACTGAGAAGCTGGCTGTGCTCTAGGGCCCACCAGGCAGAAGCTGTAGCTATGGATGGGAATAGTCAAGGTCAGCACCTGAACAAGGAAGGAGGCAGGAGCGGGAGAAGAATATCCCCAGACCTCTTCAGCAGGTACCTTTCACTAGCCAAACCCAACAGGAACTCAGGGGGCAGGGGAGCCCATGTGAAGCAGTCCATAGGTCAGGCTGCAATCTGGGCTCCCCCTGGCGTGCTGAGCAGAGGAAGGCTCCAGGGGACAGACGAAGCATAGCTGGCTGAATCAGGCAGGGCAATTTGGTCTATAATGGCATCAAACTCCATCAAGCTGGTTTAAAATAAAGGAAATGTGCCTCACAAGCACTGGCAGTCCAGAGGAAAGAGACCAGTCTGCTTGTACCAGAGTTCCTGTGCAGAGAACTATTATTTCTGCCTTTCTGCTTACCACTCCAAGAGTTGACTTCATCCTTGGCTAAGTCCTCTTAGGTCATAGAAGAAGCTAGCAGCAATCATGGCCACACACTGCCTTGTTCATCCAGCAGGAGAAAGTGGTGGCTTTCCATAGCTTGCCCAACAAAATCTCAGCGTTTCCAGAAACGCTCAACTGAACAATAGAATACAGTAAATGGTTATCAAGAAATTATAATATTCTTCTAGCTTATTATCAGAATGACATGAATGAATTGAAAACAAAAATGCTGACTCTGGAGGTTTTTGTTTTTGGTGTGTGTGTGTGTGTTTTATGAGATTGCAAGGAGAATACGTGGCTCATGTCCTAAAAAACTTGGAGCTCCTCAAGGGTTTTGGCAAAGCCTTTTTAAAGGGCAGGTGGGAGGTGGGATGGCTGGGTACATGATCAGCTTGTGCACAGTCCTCTGAGTGGCAGATGATGAGGCAGCATGGTGGTGTCATAGGGATTAACATTATCAGTTTTTAGGCCCCAGGAGAAACTTGGGGCTACGTGTTCAGGGTCATCAGGTAGGTGACTTCTTCCACTTGGTGGGAGGTTTTCCCATTGGCAGAATAAGTCAGGAAATTTGCGTCAAATACTATTAATTAGGTACTTGAGAGAGTACATAAAGCAGAGGATATGGGTGAAGGCAGGTCTCAGGAATGCCCCCATAGGGTCTTGCTCGGTTACAATTCCCCCCTTTTCTTATATATTCCTCAATCTTGAGGAGAACGAGTTTTGAAGAAGAAAAGGAATAAAGGTTCAGATAGAGAGGTTAATAATAAACTTGACAGAGGTACCCACAGAGTACCCACAGTTTCCTGCTTGGGTTTTGGGTGTGTGGTTTTTTTTTTTTGGTAATTATATAATAAGTTTCTTTTTAATGGCTTGCTCTTTTCATTTTTTTTCTTTTTTTCCTTTTTCCTATAGTCTATGAAGATTACTCCAGGTTGATGGCAAGTTACAAAGTATCTTCTTACTCATTTGAAAATGGACAGAATGGGTCTCAGGAAACAGCTAGCAAAATGAATTTTAAATAATGTATTTACTTTTTGTCCATAATGTTAATTTGTGTTATTTACTATTGTTTTTATAATAATAATAAATAATTTTATTATTATATAGTATTTGGGAAAAGCACCCAGTTAAGCAGGGACATTTTAATAAACTTTCAGTTAAGTTTTGTCACCAAAATTACTAGTCAAACAAAAAAGAAGAGTAGAAAGGAGTTTAGATCTTAGGAATTGCATTAATAATAAAACTACCATTTATCCAACACTTACTATGTGCTAAGAGTTTGAAATACATTATTTCCTTTAATTCTTTCAAAAACCTATGATTCTCATTTCTCATGTATAGAAACAGGCCCTAAGAAACTAAAGGACATTCCCTGGTGGCTCAGATGGTAAAGAATCTGCCTGCAATGCAGGAGACCTGGATTTGATCCCTGGGTCTTGAAGATATCCTGGAGAAGGGAATGGCAACCCACTCCAGTATTATTTACCTGGAGAATCCCATGGACAGAAAAGCCTAGCAGGCTACAGTCCATGGGGTCGCAAAGAGGTGGACACAACGCAAGAAGTTAAATAATATAACCAGATTTTGAGAGTTAGGAGTAGGTGGAGCTGAAATTGGAACCAATATTTAGCCAAGTTCAAAGTTTGCTCTTAACCATCATTTTTGTTCACTGGAGTTGTTGCAACCTAATGCACAATATAACCCAAGACTTTACACTAAGCTGTGTTTGTAATGACCGAGGCACTGGTACATTTTCCTGAAGAAACTCAGATTGCAGAGTCCTGGATATATGTTAACTGTTCCATCATGCTTTCTATAGGCTTGACTTTAATTATGTTTCTTTGCTCCTTTGTAAATTCTCAGTGATATACATGCATTCTTACATTTCTAAAGCAAACAGCTTTGTCCCACAGTTAGGAAAATGACAGAGATGGAAAGTAATTGCATGATCATCTTTAAGCTCCAGATAAATGTTTATGCTTGCTAAAGGATAGATAAAGCACTGGAAGAGGCTATTTATCCTGGGGTAAATGGTCAGGGACAGCACAGCAGAGCCCAGGCAGGATGTATAAGGCATATATCCTCATTTTTGTTCTTCTGGGGTTTCCCAGGTGGCGCTAGTGGTAAGAACCCACCTGCTAATGCAGGTACTTAAGAGACACAAGTTCAATCCCTGGGTTGGGAAGATGCCCTGGAGAAGGGCATGGCAACCTATTCTAGCACTCTTGCCTAGAGAGTCCCATGGACAGAGGAGCCTTGTGGGCTATGGTCCATAGTGTCACAAAGAGTCAGACATAACTGAAGTGACTTAGGACACAAGAAAACAGTACCTGTGATTGCTCTCAGATGAATTTTAGTGCAATCAGATTATGACCATAGTCACCTGTTACTTGGGACCATCTTGCTAGTGCTCCTCCAACTCCATATTACATTTAATGAAGATTCTTTTTAAATCTGAAAAAGTAGAATGCACATTTAGCCAAAATTCCATAAAATATGGAATTTCCTACCTTGGCTAGGTGGATCATTTATAAAAACTGATGGCAGATGTCCTCAAATTACTACAGTTTGGCTGTTGTGCCTATCAGCAAAGCAGCTTTTCCAGAGTCTTTGCAAATTCTAATTTGCAGTGTAGACTCCATGCCTGAAATGAAGCAGAGAATTCAGAGAAAAGGTGAAGTTGTGTATTGCTTTTTAATCACACACCATATTTCAAGTGAGGATGAGGCTATGCTTAAGTATAACACAGAAACATCTCAAGTATTAGTAAGAACTAAGTCAAACAATGACCATCCTTGAAATAGAGTCAATTTCACCTGATTCATGTTGTATACACTCTTTGCAAAAGCTTCCTCTGAGTTTCTTCATGCTTTCTCTCAGTCTTTACTGATACTAAGAGTGCTTGAAACAAACGTTCATTAGAGCATTTAAAATTTTAAAAATGCTATAAATGTTTCTTCTTTCCTTAACCAAGGTTGGTTGACCAATGGAATCTCTCAAGGCAATTCAAGCTTGGAAATTTTGTTTTGATGCTAAAATGTGTCTCTTGAAATTTGGTAGATCTGAACTACGAAGAAAGAGCTTCAAAGATTTTCCTATATTTTTAAAATGTATTTTATAATTTTTTTGCCTATACTGAATGACCTCATTTATGTAAACTGTCAGTATTATCATGTAATAAAATAAATTTATTTTTAAAACAAAGCAAATATCTATTTGCTTAGGAATTTTCTATTGTTACCACACATTATTAATAGAAATAAATTTGAACATTATTGCCTTACAAAACCTTGTGTTTTATAGCAACTATCATGAATACCTTTGAAATAGTTCACTCTGACCATACGTTTTCCTTGGAAACTAAATAATTTGAAAATGTGGTAGACACTTATGAGACTGGCTACTCAGCAGCCTGGCCTTATTTTTTAACCTCACTCCGTGGTGCTAGTGGTAAAGAACCCTCCTGCCAATTCAGGAGACACAAGAGATGTGGGTTTGATTCCTGGTTTGGGAAATCCCCTGGAAAAGGGAATGGCAACCCATTCCAGTACCCTTGCCTGGAGAATCTCATGGACAGGGCAGCCTGGTGGGCTACAGTCCATGGGGTTGCAAAGAGTTGGCCACAGCTGAGCATGAGCACCAGCTGTAATTGGTTGGTCTAAGGTGGGCAATTAATGAAATTGGGCCAATTGGAGTCATTTCCTGGGAACTTGGGAACTTGAAATAAAGTTATCCTTCTTTGGGTTCTTGGAGTATACAGATGTGCAGTTCAAAGCTATTGACAGTCATGTTTTGTTCCATGAGGACCAGTAAAGCTAAGAAACTGGTGAATGGGGAACCAAGGTGAGAGATGAATTTCCTGACAGTCTGAATTCCTGTCCCATGAAATCTCAGAGTTTAGCTTCATTCAGTTCCTGTGTGTAGCCTCCATGAGACCTGTCAGTATCTTTATAATGAATTCCTCCTTCGGCTTAAGCTAGTTCTATTTGAATTTCTATGACTTGGAACCAAGATCTTGATTAACTCCAGTGTATTGTGAGATCGTGGATGACAGTTTCTTAAAGCAGACCTGACGTCCTTTATAAAACAGTACTATCAAATAATGCCTTCAATTAGAGGAGCATTTCTAGCAATGATATTCCATTTATCACCGTATAGTCATTCAGGATAATGATTGCAGGGGAGCGTGGAGACTGAGTAGACAGTCCAGCAAGCACTGATTGGGCATCTCCTGTAATTCTAGGCACTGTACCACCCACTGCGACAAATGCTAAGAAGGAATAGGACCTGGTCCCTTGGACAGTCTGCAATTAACTGGGAGGATATAGCTACTCAGTGATAATTTCAATACAGTTTGGCGGTCTAAGGTATTATGGGATTTGGCTCAGGTATTATGGGATCAGAGAGGAGGATGACTTAGCCAGTTGAGAAGGAATCATGGAAGATTCTGGAGGGAAATTACATCTGAACTAATGCCTGGCTCTGAGAATAAAGGTCTTTACCCCATATCCCAGGTAAGGCCAGATAGTTCTTGGATCCTTAACAAATTCTACAGAATTTCTTGGAAAGCCTTAGCAGTGGAGGGACTAGTGGGTGTTACTATGAGAGAATATGAGAAGAGAAAGAATGAAGGCTTGATGCCTTGTTTCAGGATGTCCTGTAAATGACAGGGTAAAGTATATGGGCATGTGAGCTAAGATGTTTCTGCTTCCAATACTGTTATAGCAATGAGCTGAGATAGAGAGCTTTTGATTTGCTTCCTGAAGTGGATTATTTCCGCTCTATATTATTGCCCATGGTGTTACATAGAGAGTAGAGTAAAATGCTCTGGGTCAAATAACCTATTATTTGGAAAAGGCCAAGGTTTGTGCCAAATTTTATGGAGGAAGTCTAGGACACATTTTAGTGCCCATGGTTTTAAGACCAAGCTATTGCCTTAATGAAACCTTCATTTTAATATAGTCTGCATACACTACATTATGAGAACCTAAATATATTGGGGCATTGCTGTCATTCATTCACTCAAAAATATTCGTTAAGTACCTACTAAGTGCCAAGTACCTTGGGTCCTGGGACCTCATCAGTGGACAAACAGTGACCTCAGGGTCACGAGCTTATGTTGTAGTGGATATAATCCTTCACAGCACTGAGTTTAAAACAGGGCTTTTCCAAGAAGTTATGTTATCCAGAGGACACTGTCAGACTTTCAACCTATACCACTGTCTTGGAGCATGAAACTCAAGATGAGCATTCCCAGAACTCAGTATATGGTGAGAGAAACAGTTTTCTTTCCACCCCCAAGTAATTTACGTATTTTAATAATAACTATCGAGCAAAAGAAAAAAAAGTTTATGTTTTTTCAGTGCAAGAATCTTGGTTTATACAATATTTTTGTTATGATTGATGAATATGGATCCTACATTCGGTCATCTGTTCTTCAAAGACTCTTCTATGCCTCAAAGTATTTTTCTGCAAAGAAACCTGTTCCCATGTGACCTGCTTTGGCATTTGAGCACCGACACTGGAACATAACTTGCGAATAGTCTATTCCTGTCTCTTTGCTAATGTGACTGGATCCTGAGAGTGTGTATCTTATAATAACATCTAGTTTGCACTTTTGCAAGTCCATTCAACCTTGCGACTGTCAGCTTTTGGTGTCTGAAGTAGTCTGAAATTCTGTATTAGCTAAATAAATGATATAACTCTAAAAACAAAATCAGCAATTATTTTTCAAGAGATAAATTATGTTTGCACTATTGGAAATTTCAAAATGTGGGTATCTAGGAACATTTATACAACAATTACAGCCAGTACTTGCATTACAAAGGAAATGTTAGTTCAATGTGTTTCTGAGGACATTTTCTTCCACTTTTTCTTATTCTTACTTGACTTTCAGTTACCAGGAAAAAAGTGCAACAGAAGTACTTCAGTAGGTGTTTTCCCTCTTCTCCTTTTTCAGCTTATTTAAGTAAAAAACAAAACAAAAAAAAAAAAAACAGAACTTCACAGATACAGAACTCAGTGTTACTTGCTGCAGAAAGTGTAATTATTCTTGTATGGTGTGTGCAGAATATAAAATATTTTGAAGCTCTGTGATCCAAGCTGGATGAAAACCTTTTCATATGCTGGTTTTAGAAAGAAGTGAGAGAGAACCTTTTTCTGACTTGCTCTATAAAGCCGTTTTTATATTACTGCCATGTGTAAACTAATTTTAATAAAGCTGTTTCTAGCATATTCTTTTTTTAATACCCTGGGAACATTTGTTTACTCAATGATCCAGAACTAGCAACTCTAAAAAAATAATTTGCACAGTGCTTTTTGTTTGTTGGTTGGTCTTGTTTTACTCCTGAAGATAACCTGGTCTTGCATTGTGTACAGTCCCCCTCTGTCTCATAGCTTCAACTGCACACCAAAGTATCTGAACTCTAATCAACCAGTGGTCCTGATCATTCTGTAAATGGCATAGGGTTGGGAGAAACTTGCTTCTGAACTATTATAACATAAAGGTTCTGAGCACAAGATCATAATTCAGACAGATTTGGGCTTCAATTCCAGGTAAATTACTATGAACCCCTGGGCAAGTTACTTAACCTTACTAATGTTTTCATCAGCAAAGTGAAAAAAAAAATATGGTGGGCTGAGAGAATTAGATGAGACCATGCCAGTAACATGCTTAGCCTAGCACTTGGAATATTTTTAGTATTCTCTAGGTAAAGGTTCAAGTAATATTAGTTATTATTAGAAAGATCAATAATACTAAGGATGATGGTGGTGATGATACTGATGTTCTCTGATCACCCTTATGGAAAACAAGGAATTCTTTTCTGAACTTAAATTGCTGCACTGATAAAGTAAAAGCTCTCTGTATTTTTAAGAGTTCATGATCCCCAGGAATGTCAGTCTACTCTTGTCTGAACAAGCCATGTTTAGGTAAAGATTCCAACTCAGTGACTGGCCCTATGCAACTGCTCATTTCTCTCCCTGTATTCTTCCTCTCTCCCTTCCCTGTTTCTTCCTTGAAAGTACCCAATGAGAAGAATTAAGGAAGAATTATTACAATGCTATTGAAAGTAATGAAAGGGCCAATAATTTTTAAACTATGTTGAGTTAAGCTTGTTATTTTTGGAACTGGGGTTGAACTTTAACCACTTATAAGCTCAACATTACTTGAATTGAGTAAAGTTTGAGCCCGGGCCTGGGAATAACCTCTTCTATTGATTATCCACCATGTTCTTGCACAGTAAGAATTATCATGCACATTTATACAAGTATGAACTTAAGGCTCAGGAAGCTTTAGTCCCCTGTCAGACCACATTGCTAGTAAATCATTGTCACTTGCTTCTTAGGTATATTCCTTGCTTTCCATAAGAGTGCTCAGAAAACACCAGAATCATCACCACGATAATCCTTAATATTATTGATCTTTCTAATAATAACTAATATTACTTGAAATTTTACCTGCATGTATGTGTGCTAAATTGCTTCAGTTGTGTCCAACTCTTGAGACTCTATGGACTATAGCCTGACAGGCTCCTCTGTCCATGAAATTCTCCAGGCAAGAATACTGAAGTGGGTTGCCATGCCCTCCTCCAGGGGATCTTCCCAATCCAGTTACTGAACCCATGCCTTCTATGGCTCCTGCCTTGCAGGAGGGTTCTTTATCACCGAGCCACCAGGGAAACCTGAACCTTTACCTAGAGAATGCTTAAAATATTCCAGTCTCTAGACTAAACATTTTGCTGGCACTATCTTGGTATCTCAGACTCTGCAATAAAAGTACAACTGAAATTATCTACCTTCCAAAAGGAAAGAAATAGAAATTTGTTCTAGAGTCTGCCAATTAGCTCAATAAATTCCCCCTAAGACTATGTGGCTGACAAAACTTTGAGACATTTTAAAAAGTGAAAACTGAACAGGAATAAAATAAGAGGGTTCTTCAACAACCAGCTGAATATGTTTATTTATTTTTAAAATTCAGCATCTCAGCCAGGTTGAATAGGCTTAGCTGACTTTTCTTAAACCTGTTAAAATATCTGGAAATAAGAAAGGACATTGACTAAAACACAGATAGGTTGAGCAACAGGGCATGCATACTAACTCAAGGCATGCACATAACACTCTTACTGGAGAGTACTTAATTTGATAGGATAAAATAATTCTTTGAGTCAGAAAAGATATGAGGAAATAAGGAGCCTGTAAAGTATTTGCCTATTCCAGAAGCTTTTGCAAATAATGAAGTATAATACAAACAGTTTTAATTTAAAAACATTTTTCGGATACCCCAAATTGACTCCACATTGCTCAAGTGCTTTGAATCAATGGAACTTAATTAATTTAAACCTCACCCGTCTAGAATTTGTCACTGATTAGGCATGGACTAGGCAGATATTTACCTTCATGAAAATGAAGAAACAGTTATTTCAAAACAACATTCAGTAGATGTCAATGTTATAAACCCTTCTAGTACATTGAAAATGTTATTTCAGCAGCAAAACTTTTTTTCATAGTGATATCATCACCTCACGTGACATCAGTACATGTTTAAAATCAAACTTGTCATTTTTATAAACTACCTTCAGATCCTAATCCAACTGGTTAAATATTACCAGAAGCGGACAACAGGAATGTGCATAAAGTATTGTTAAGTGCAGGGAGAGTAGAAAGGAGAACAACATACAGTGTATTTCTTTCAAACAGGAGAAAAGACATATTCACAAAGTTATAATAAAAAGCCAAATAAGTTCTATTTATTCATCTAGTGAATATTCAGCACAGTTATATGCATAGCATGGTGCCAAGAGATCAGGATAAAAGAATGAATTAGACTTAGCCTCGTCCTACAGAATTTTACTCTCTAGCAGCCAAGAGGAAAGTTTTATACCTACAAAAAAACGCCTTGCCAGTAAGGACTAGGGATTTAGGGATTAGGGAAGACTTCTCAGAAGAGGTGGTATTTATCTAGGGCTGGAAGAATGAGTGGGATGCAGAAGACAGAAATTTGAGTGCCTGGCTTAGTGCAGATGACAGCGTCAGGGAATCCATGATTGATTAAGGAGGGGAGAATATGCTTCTTTAAATGCTCTGACATAATGTTTGTATGGATGATGGTGATGAACAGGACAAGTGTACTTCCAACCAAAAGGAATATCTGCTTCCAAATGGAATGTATGCTTCCCAATGGGCCAAATGTTCTTTAGGATGTCTATGGTCAATGGGTGTGTGGTACCCATTTCATACCATATGGAGTATACCACAAATCAAAGGCACTGTGTCCATTGTCAAGAGTACAATGAGTTTTCAGCAGTGATATACTAGATTATTTGACAGTGGCATATTGAGTGAGTGAGTGAAGTCGCTCAGTCATGTCCAACTCTTTGCGACCCCGTGGACTGCAGCCCACCAGGCTCCTCCGTCCATGGGATTCTCCAGGCAAGAACACTGGAGTGGGTGACATATTGAGGCCTGGGGCAAAAGGAAAAATGTGAGTCCTTATATACACTTATCAAAACATCCTCTTACATTTTGAATCAAGAAAAAAAAGTATAATGAAAACTCTGTAATAACAAAGCATGACTATACATGTGAATATACATGACTAATCGATAAAGATCTGCATTGCACGCTCTGTTCACAGCCTCTCCTCAGTGCTCATGAACTTGTCCTGCTGGGGACCTGATGGCAGCAGGCCTGGAACTGCAGGCTGACTGAAGGCAGAGTGTTTCTGTTGCATAATAATGCAAGGTTGTAAAATAAATAACCATTGTTTGTTGGTTTTTAATTGTAATTTAAATAGTTTATTCATTGTGGATTTTTTTGCGTGAATTTTGATTTAAAAAAATCACATTGCACATTATTTATCTTCATCGTCTGTTCATTAGCACCTCCTTTAATTTTGGTCTAGAGCAAGTGCCAGGCTCGCTCCCCTCATGCTAATGCCAGAGCTGGTTATTGACAAAAGGAAGAAGAAACTAAACGCAGCAGTTCTCCATGCAGCTTTTCATAAAAAAAGACTACAAATCTCCTCTACAACTTAGTGAATTTTACATTTCATTATTCCCAGTATCACTCTAGAGATTTAACAGATCTTTAGATTGAGTTTAAATGTGAACTATTCCTTGCTAGTGAAAGGTCTTTGGACAGTTCAGTTGAGTTGCTCAGTCGTGTCCGGCTCTTTGCGACCCCATGAATCGCAGCACGCCAGGCCTCCCTGTCCATCACCATCTCCCGGAGTTCACTCAGACTCACATCCATTGAGTCCGTGATGCCATTCAGCCATTTCATCCTGGGTCGTCCCCTTCTCCTGCCCCCAATCCCTCCCAGCATCAGAGTCTTTTCCAATGAGTCAACTCTTCGCACAAGTTGGACAAAGTACTGGAGCTTCAGCTTTAGCATCATTTCTTCCAAAGAAATCCCAGGGTTGATCTCCTTCAGAATGGACTGGCTGGATCTCCTTGCAGTCCAAGGGACTCTCAAGAGTCTTCTCCAACACCACAGTTCAAAAGCATCAATTCTTCGTCGCTCAGCCTTCACAGTCCAACTCTCACATCCATACATGACCACAGGAAAAACCATAGCCTTGACTAGACGGACCTTTGTTGGCAAAGTAATGTCTCTGTTTTTGAATATACTATCTAATTTGCAAATCATATACATTCCTTGGGCTTCCTGGGTGGCTCAGTAGTAAAGAATATACTTGCAATGCAGGAGACATAGGAAACCCAGGTTCAATCCCCAGGTTGGGGAAGATCCGCTGGAGGAGAAAATGGAAACTCACTCCAGTATTCATGTCTGGGAAATCCTATGGGCAGAGGAGCCTAGTGGGCTGCAGTCCATAGGGTTGCAAAGAGTCAGACACGGCTGAGCAACTGAGCATGCATGCTCACACAGTTCTTAATCTGTAAATTTGATACAGTGATACCCGTTACACCACATGTTGGTGGCAAGCATAATTGAAACACTGTTCATGAAAACTTCTGGCCAGAGCTGCCTTTATGGGCATTTGACCTGTGCAACACACTGGACCTTGTTCTAAGAATGGCTCCACACAAGTGCTTGGTACTTTCATTGGGCACCAGAACCCACAAATTATGTAGCTGGTCATAGTAATGGCAAAGTATCCATTCATCCACCGTGATGGATCTTGTTATATTGCAGTTGATTTGTGGACACGTGTGTGTGTGTGTGCTCAGTCGTGTCCGACCTTTTGCCACCCCACAGATTGTAGCCTGCCAGGCTCCCCTGTCTATGGGATTTCCCAGGCAAGAATACTGGAGTGAATTGCCATTTCCTCCTCCAGGGTATCTTCTCTACCCAGGTATTGAACCTCCCTACCTCCTGCATTGCATGAGGATTCTTTTCCTACTGAGCCATCAGGGAAGCCCTGATTTGTGCACACGTGCATATTTAGTGATTCTTGCCCTGTGCTTAGCCCATGAGGATATGTCGGTTTAAAGAAAAAACTTTGTTAGTTATGGCCTATATCTCCTGTTTAGGAAAACCAGAATGGAATGGAAAGATACCAGAGACAACTGGGAGGTGACTTTAAATATAATTGTACTTTGGAGAAAACAAACTTCCTTCCCTCTTTTTGAATTGTCCCAACACTGGAGATATACCCAGTCAAGGAAGGAGGTCCCCAGTCCCTCAGAGTTATGTTACCATCCATTAGAAGCAGGGTCTTCCCTGCCCACGTTAAACTGGTCGGCTCTAAGGCAAGTATCTCCTTCAGCACCTGCATGCCTCAGTCAGGGACAACCTTCTGTAGCTCTCAGATCATGTCCTGTCCGTAAGGCATCCATTCGTCAGCATCTTCTGGAGTATCTGAATCACCAAGGGGGTCATGTTTCACAATTAGCCCCTCTTCCATGAACATATCCCAGCAACTGGGCTGCTTTCACCATTTCAACACCTTAATATGAAAGGTCTGTTTCTTTTTAAATTTTTATTAAGCAATAAAATTGAATGGAATCAAGATGCAAAGTCTGGCTGATGATTTCATTGGTCTGATCCCTCCTTCCTCTAGCAACTTTTTTCAGTGGTCAAACAAAAGCTGATAATCTTCTGACCCAAAAAACCCAAAGGTTTAGGATCACAAAGTCCTGCCTATTCCTGAGAGGGAAGAGAAATATATTTGAGCAATTTCTAGCAGCACACTCATTCACTCTGGGTTAACAATGTGATTTTACTTCCCAGTGGATCACCCAATGCCATCCTCAGTAAGTCATTCTTCCCCATAGATGAAGCAGAGGGCATTAAGTACAGTGTAAAGAGCTATTACGTGGAAGGTTTTTAAAATGATTTATCTGTATATTGCAAAAGGATTACCACAATAAGTTAACATCTATCATCTCACGTAGTTACAAAAACATTTTTCTTGTGATTAGAACTTTTAAATTCTACTGTCTTAGCAATTTTCAAAAATATAATACAATATTATTAACTATAGTCACCTTGGTAAATATTACATTCCCAGGACTTATTCATTTTATAATTGGAAGTTTCTACCTGTGACCACCTTTAGCCATTTCTTATTTTCTAATATTTTTATATCTTTGGAGTGTGTCTTTAGCTTCCTATTGAAAGGTTCAGGCTGAGATCAAACTAACCCTTTTCCTTCTGGGTCGTTGTCTGTGTGGAGATGCTCTGGAATGACCTCAGTAGTCCACCCTGAAGAGGAGACCAGTCAGCCTGTGACCAGAAAACACAGGGTTACTCATTCTCTCCCTGTTCCAAGTGCTGCCTCACACACTTTTCCTCAAAGCAGTCTGTGTTGAACACCCTCTATGGTGCACCCATTTCATCTCTGAAGAGATTTCTGTGATTATTCGGAAACTATCCAGTTTAAGAACAGGTAGTAAGGAATTTGGACCCAATCAGTGTCATGCTGGGCCTTCAGAGGAACTCCTATTCCCTAATTCTTCCTTTCCACTCCTCCTCCACCCACCTCACAGTATTCTTCTTTCAAGTACTCTCTCTCTTCCCCATTTTCTAGGATATAATTCCTCTTTCCTAATCAAAGCCCAGGGCAATTTACAAAATCATTGTAATTCTTTTCAAAGTAGCAAGGGCATTTCTCAACAAACTAGAGCAAATGATTTTAAAATTTGTATAGAGGCACAAAGGACCCTGAATAACCAAGGCAGTTTTGAGAAAGAAGAACAGAACTTTAGGAGTCATTGTCCCTGATTTTGGACTATGCTACAAAGATATAGTAATCAAAACAGCAAGGTTCTGGCAGAAAAACAGACCCATAGATCAATGAAACAGAATAGAGAGCCCAGAAATAAACCCATGC
This sequence comes from Ovis aries, assembly GCF_016772045.2. NCBI lineage: Eukaryota > Metazoa > Chordata > Mammalia > Artiodactyla > Bovidae > Ovis > Ovis aries. The sequence continues at coordinate 90,425,774 of NC_056059.1, read as the reverse complement.
ATTTATGGTCAATTAATCTATGACAAGGGAGGCGAGAATATACAATGGAGAAAAGTCAGTCTCTTTAATAAGTGATGCTGGGAAAACGGGGTAGCTACATGTAAAAGGATGAAGTTGAAACATTCTCTGCTGCTAAGTCACTTCAGTTGTGTCCGACTCTGTGTGATCCCATAGATGGCAGCCCACCAGGCTCCCCTGTCCCTGGGATTCTCCAGGCAAGAACACTAGAGTGGGTTGCCATTTCCTTCTCCAATGCATGAAAGTGAAAAGTGAAAGGGAAGTTGCTCAGTCGTGTCCAGCTCTTCGTGACCCCATGACTATAGCCTACAAGGCTCCTCTGTTCATGGGATTTTCCAGGCAAGAGTACTGGAGTGGGGTGTCATTGCCTTCTCCAGAAACATTCTCTAACCACATACAAATATGAACTAAAAAATGGATTAAAGACCTAGATGTAAAACTGGAAATCATAAAATTCTTGGAAGAAAACATAGGCAGAATTATCTTTGACATTAATCATAGCAGTGACTTTTTTGATTTGGGTCCAAAGGAAATAAAAGTAAAAATAAACAAATGAGTCCTAATTAAACTTAAACTTTTCACAACAAAGGGAACCATAGAAAAAACAGACAAACTGCTGAATGGGAGAAAATACTTATAAATAATATGCCTGATAAAGGGTTAATATACAAAATTTATAAGTGACTCATACAGCTCAACATCAAGAAAACAAACAATTCAATTAAAACATGGGCAGAAGACCTGAAGAGACAGTTTTCCAAAGAAGAAATGCAGAAGTAGGTATGGGAAAAGATGCTCAACATCATTAATAATCAGAGAAATGCAAATTTAAACCACAATGAGATATCACTTCACACCTGTTAGAGTAGTAATCATCAAAAAGAACACAAATAACAAATGTTGATGAGAATGTAACTTGGTGCAGCCACTGTGGGAAAGAGTATAAAAGTTTCTCAGAAACTAAGAATGGAACTGCCATGTGACCCAGTGGTTCAACTCCAGGGAATATATGCAAGGAAAATGAGAATGCTAATTTGAGAGGATACATATATCCCAATGTTCATAGCAACACTATTTACAATAGGCAAGATATGGGAACAATGTGTGTCCATCAACAGATGAATTGATAAAGACAATGTGATGTATAATATATAATGGAATTCTACTCAGCTATAAAGGACTTCCCTGGTGGCTCAGTGGTAAAGAATCCACCTGCCAATGCAGGAGATGTGGGTTTGATCCCCTGGAGAAGGAAATGGCAACTCACTCCAATATTCTTGCCCAGGAAATCCCATGGACAGAGGATCCTGGTGCACTATATAGTCCATGGGGCCACAAAGAGTCAGACACAACTGAGCAACTGAACATGGACACACTCAGCTATAAAAAAGAATGAAATTTTGCCACTTGCAGCAACATGGTTAGACTGGGAAGGCAGTATGCTGGGTGCAATGGGTCAGACAGAGAAAGACAAATGCTGTGGGATATCTCTTATATGTGGACTCTAAAGGGTAAATCAAAATGGTGAATATATCAAAAGAGAAACAGACTCACCAATGTGGAGAGCACACTAGTGGTTGCCAAGATGGGGAAGGAAGAAGGGAGGAGCAGGAAAGAGGGAATTGGGAGGGGCAGACTATTATATATGGAATAAATAAGCTACAGGGATGTGTTTTGCAGCACGGGATGTATAACCAACATTTTGTGGTCATTGTATGTGGAATGTAACCTTTGAAAGTTGTGAATTGTTGTGATGTACACCTGGAATTTACATAGTCTTGTGCATCAACTATACATCAAAAAAAAAAAAAAAAGACCAAAAAGTCCCATTTATGCATTTAACAAAACAAAAATCCAACAAACAAAATAAGTCTCCTCAGGTCCCTCTGTGGTCTGGCAAGTTTAGCAGTATTATCCACTGAATACCTGTGTCTTTTCACAAAAAAAAAAAAAAAAAAATTCTGGGCTTTGTCTCAGCGTCTGTTGGCTTCTTTCCTGCCCCCTCCCTAGACAAGGAGGAGAAATATGAAGGGCTTCCAACATTCCCCTGTTAAACATCTAGCAAAGCAGACCTTACCAGTAGAAGCAATGCCCCTTCGCCAGGCCCCTCCAAGACAGTATCCCTTTTATCAATAAGTTTATCACTCCATTTCTTGAAGACTCGTAACGTGGCATTATTTTGCTGAGCAAACATTTCTGCCTCCCATTCCCATCCCCTTAGTTATATCACCAAGCATTTTCTCTTAAATAAAGAGCATCTAGGGAAAGGGGCTGGGGAGGTAGAGCCCACTTCACTACAGGGCTTTAGGTAAGGTTCATATTTCAGGGGGCATATTTCATGGATGGAAGATCAACATGTGAGAGGGAAAGGGGAAGGATTGCTCTTGAAGGCGACAACAATTACAAATAAGATCACATAGATAAATGTGGTGCACAATTGGCAAAGGCTATGTGCACAAGGTTGCCAGATAAGAGAAAGACATTCAGTCAAATGTGAGTTTCAGATAATCACCAAATAGCATTTTCATATCACTATGTTCCAAACATTGCCATTTAACTGAGCATCCTGTATTTTTTCTTTTCTAAATCTGGCCACCCTCGAATGAAGAGTGGATCGTGGGGTGTTGAGGGAAATATACTTGAAGATGAGGCTGTCAGGTAGGGGAAGGGCAAGATCACAGTGGCTTGATATGTCATGCTAAGTATTATTGGATTTCGCTGGATGGGAAAGACAAAAGGCTTTGAGCAGACAAGTGGCATGGAAATACATATCATTTAGAGAGAGAGTTCTGTAGGCTTGTGAGCAATAAATTGGAAACCTGAGCGACATAAGGCCGAAGAAATGACAGGAACTAGAAATGGAAGGCATAAATATAAAGTCTGTGAAATACTTAGGACATTTTGGTGAGAGAATGAACATGACCTTTGTGACCTGTTGAATTTGGAATGTGTAAGAGTAGAGAGTGAGAAAGAAGACTGACATCATAGCTCTTCACTGATGACCTGGCAGGTCTTGGTATGATTGGGATATGGATCGGAGGAGGAGGGGCAAGGCGTGGGGGAGGTTTGGTGAGGTAGTAAACATAATGAACTCAGTTTCCAAAAATGGGATTTTGAGGACTCTGGCAGCATCTTTGCAGAGAACTCAGCAAGCAATTGGGAATGTAGAGCTGGAGGTCAAGGAAAGTCTAGGTCAAGAAAAAGACGAGCCTTGAGCAGGGGAAAGACATAAGGAAGTCATAGCCTCATGAAGAAGCATCTATAAGTACTGGAGATGGACAAAGAAGCACAGATGTGGAGGTCATAAGGGGAAGCTGGGAGAATCTGCAGCATATTAATGTGCAGTAATAACATGCACGTGGAAATGGAGCAACAAGGGGTAAAACTGAGATCATACTTCAAAAGAAAACAATTGGGACCTGACATTAAATACAGTTGGGAACAAATGAGAAAGAAAAGGAGGAGACAGGTGCAGCTGATGCTGTGAACAAGGGAGATTAGAACACAAACATGCCGAGTGCATGACAGCAAGAGCCAGGCGAGATGGGAGCTGACTTTAGGGAGAGAAGGCAAGTTCTGCTGTACATTGATTGGGTTGCAAGCTGTCTATAGAACATCCGAGTTAAGATGTCTTGCTAGTGGTTGCAATGTCTAAATCATACACAGGAGCTGAAAATAAAGATTTTGCAAGGGGGTGAAAGTGCTGTAAGTGGATGGTATTTCACCATAAATGTAGAGCAAGCGTCTTAGCCCTCAGAGATATTATGAAATCTTTGAAAAGAAATGAAAATTTGTGTTACAGTACAAAAAAAAAATGCAATTCACACTCCAAATTGGCTGTTCCAGGAAAAAAAAAAAATCTCACAAATTAATTCAGTCCATTACTGATGATTTTTTTTCTCTTGAGTGCTCATATGCTAGGAAGTGGGAAAACAAGCTAATGAAACATCCAATCTGGTTTAAACTCAGTCCAATTGTATAATGTAAACAGTTTCTTCCAGAAACTTTCTGCATCGCTTGGAATACAAAACAGGCTTTCAGAGAACTGCCATCTCTTCTTGTTTCCTTCACAAAGTTGGTGTGCAGTGGGCAAGGAAAGGGACTTTGGCCCCACATAGATCCTTGGGTTGTTCTGGCAGAAATACCCAGGGCTGTTGGGGGGATGTCCCTTGGCCTGACTGTGATATATTCTACCAGCCTTGGATGCTGTATTCCTATGAAGGCGACCACATGTTCCTATCTGATGGCCCTGTTATGATCCCAGGGAGCAGCAACCATCCTGTTCATGATGATTTGACTTCTCATATCTCTTGCTTCTACCCCTCACCCTCCACCTGGCCTCTGATCGGATGGTCCATCACAGTCTCCATAAAGTTACCTACTCTACTGCAGCAGGCCACATGGCTCAGTGACTAGCTCTCAACTCAGCATCCAGACCACAAGGAAACTGATGCCTGCAGGGAAACTGAGATTCCTGGTTGGCAGTAGCTGACTATCATGGACAGGGAAGACGGGGCAGGCTGGTGTCCTCAGTGAGGCAAAAAGAGAGAAGTAAAATGAATACCCCTCCCCCATACATACTCACATGCATTTTCCTATATTGGAGGTCTTTAGGTTTATCAGACCCTCAAAGTGATCTACTACACCATCAAGTATTAACAACTTTCATAGAAATGAAGGTGGAAAAGTTTGGGTAAAGTCTTAAAACCAATTGAGAAGAAAAAAGGTCCAGCCTTGGAACAGAAAGAAAGGCCAGAGTTGGGAAGAGAACAAAGAAAGTGCCTTGGGAAGAAACCCAAAGGGAAAGAGGAAGGAAATAAACAGGAGCACGTGATCTGTGGTGGCATACGCTTAAGGATGAAACCAAGGAAAAGTCAGAGGTTTTGATCTGTTTTCTAGATAATATAGAAAGTTGTAATTTTTACCCTTTTGCAGACAAGACCTTTTGGAGTAAAGCTCTTAGTGTGTGTATTTAGTCATTCAGTCATGTCCGACTCTTTGTGACCTTATGGACTGTAGCTGACCAGGCTCCTCTGTCCATGGGATTCTCCAAGCAAGAATACTGGAGTGGGTTGCCATGCCCTCCTCCAGGGGATCTTCCTGACCTAGAGACTGAACCTGTGTCTCTTATGTCTCCTGCATTGGCAGGTGGCCTTTTTACCGCTAGCACCACCTGTGAAGCCCAGTGGGACAGTGACGACCCCCAAAAGCATCAACTTCCTTTTGCTTTAGTTATTGAAATCAATAGAATTGAATTATTAATACTGTTTCCCGGAAAGTTAATGCCAAGACAGGAATACCTTGGTGTTTTATTTTCCCTTCACCTAAAAACAGACTTTAAGATGAGCACTTGGCCACAACTGTTTATTTGGGAACTATTAATAGTTCTAGGATATACAAGTGAGAAAGTGGGAAAAAAATGAGGTAGAGAAATGAAAGAAGCTTCAGAAGGGCATGTTGGTGAGAGAATTTCTGTTGTGGACAGTGAGATTAATCCCATTTGGATCTATGAAGGAACCATGTGGAGTGCCCCTCAGAAGTGTCCCATGAAGACTTGGGTTGAGATGGAGTTTCTGTCTACGGACATCTTTGTTACTTGGTTGAGGGTTAAATCCCTTGTACTTTGGGGTGGTCCTGCTCACAGGTAGAGAAATCTCCAGTGCTGCTGGAGAAAGCCTTCAGGCAGAGAAGCAGATACTTGGAGGCATGTGATGTGGGAAGGTAGTGTTTCTATGTCTGTGGAAATGTTGTTCAGGTGGTGGTGGCTTGGGTACATGACTTTCCAGCAATCCTGCCAGCCTCTCTTATGTTTCACTGCAGTGACAGGGGTAGAAGTCAGGGGACAGAAGGATGAGAGAGAGGGAGAGAGGAGTGGATGGAAACAAGACACCCTGAGTATGAAGACAAGCAGTGGAAGTGGCTAGAAATGAGCTAGGGTCCTTGGAGAAGATCCCCACACCATTCTTGTGTTTATTCTCTCCTTTTTCCCTGCCACCCTCCTGCTCATCTTCTCTCCTTCTCCCACTTCTTCCGTTTCTTCTTATAATTGATTTGAACTTAGCTCATCTTTCAGATAATGCCTACCACAAAGTTGAAACACTTAAACATCAGCTATTTTTAAAGACTTTAGCTTAAAGTATTCCCACACACACAAAAAAAGATTCTTTCTTTAAAATGACCTCTCTCTAGACTTTCCTGCCCTCCAGGCTGAGCAAAAGCAATCATCTGGCTTTAGCAAATACACACGGAGAATTGCCCAATAAATACAGGTTGGCATGGAAACCAAACCAAAGGAGAATAGAGAGATAAGGCTGAATATTAAGGATTTGGTTGGCCTACATGACATTTCTTTCTTTCTTTCTTTTTTCAATTATCTGGGCTATGAATATGGGAACTACAGTTCACAGTTCCCTTTCAGAGATATACCAGGTGAATCCTAAAGCCATCCCTAACCTTGGTTTCTGTGCAATTTAGTTCTTTTACACCAGCCCTTCCTCTACCTCCTTTTCTCAGGGGCAAGTAGAAGAGCAATTGCAAAAGACCTCTGCTGGCAGCATGTGTTGGTGGGAGTGGTACCACGGATTTGGAGTCAGACAGACTTGGGCATGCATCTCAACATTGTGGCAATATTATTCCATCAGCATTTTGACACTGGAGACTCTTACTACCTAAGGGTATCTTGACAATTTATTCTTCAAGTTGAAATGCTCTCATTTTGTTTTAAAAATATGAAGAGTCTTTCAAGGACCAGTGCATTTTTCTCTGCACATCTTATTTCTCATACTCAAATCTGAGACTTCTTTCCTGTTAATAAGCATAATTTGCTTAGTGCTATGGTTAAAATATTCTGCACAAAGTAATTCAGAGTGCCTAGAATTCTCACCTATTTCTCCACAGCTCAGAAACTTCTCAGGAAAATCTTCACTGAAAGGACCAACGGACAATATTATCAATGGTAATATTATTATCTCGATTAGCCCAAGGCTGTTTCTTGAGGTTCTAAGAAGGCAGTTCTTACTGGAGTTTAGGGAAGCATCATGGAGCAAGGCTGGAACCAGAAATTATGTTTTTGGATTTCAAACCATGGAATTTTTTTAGCTAAATGAACTTGGGCATGTACTTAACACTTTTCTAGTCTCAACTTTCTTATAAATCATAGAATAATTTCTAAATACCTAATTGGACTCTTTCAGGGTTTCTTTATTTCTAATATAAGCTAACATTCATATAATGCATATCATATGTCAGAAATTGTTCTAATGCTTCATCTAAAAATCATGGAATTCTCCCAGCATTCCTATGTGCAAGTACTTAAGTGTTTTCCTGCAGAGGAGGCTGAAGAACACAAGGTGAATGTCTTGCCCAGGATCACACAACTAGTTAAGCAGTAAATTCAGGATCTCATGCAGGAGGTCAGGCTCCAGACTGTTATCATCCCTGAAAAATAGTTGTGAAGTACTTACTAGTAATTTCCTACGTGTAGTATCAAGCCCTTTACAAATAAAATCTAATTTATTTCTATTTGTTCTTACAGCTTTGAGAACTCTATGTTTAGGTACTATTGCCTAGGTGTGGAGAAAGAATTGGGCTTCCCAGGTGGCTCAGTGGTAAAGAATCTGCCTGCCAGTGAAGGAGCCACAGGACATGTGGGTTTGATCCCTGGGTTGGGAAGATCCCCTGAAAGAGGGCATGGCAACCCACTCCAGTATTCTTGCTGGGATAATCCCATGGACATAGGAGCCTAGCAACCAACAGTCCCCGGGGTTGCAGAGTCAGACAGGACTGAAGCAACTGAACATGCGCACATGTAGAAGGAATTAGGTTCCGAATCTGAGCTCAAGGAACTTGCCTGTGGTCTTTTGACTCATTGTTGTTGCTATTCAGTCGCTCAGTCATGTCTGACTCTTTGCGACTCCAAGCTCTGCAGCACACCAGGCTTCACTGTCCTTCACTACCTCCCAGAGCTTGCTCAAACTCATGTCAGCTGAGTCTGTGAAGCCGTCCAACCATCTCATCCTCTGTTGTCCCCTTCTCCTCCTGCCTTCAATCTTTCCAAGCATCAGGGTCTTTTCCAGTGAGTCGGCTCTTCAGGTAATGTGGCCAAAGTATTGGAGCTTCAGCATCAATCCTTCTAATGAATATTCAGGATTGATTTCCTTTAGAATTGACTGGCTTGATCTGCTTGCAATCCAAGGGACTCTCAAGGGTCTTCTCCAACACCAGTTCAAAACCATGGTTCATATTCAGAAACTATTTCTTTTGCTTATAATATTCTCCTTTTACTGCTCACTCTTTTCTGTGCCAAGTATAATTGTCCTCATCCTTCAAGTCTCAATTTAAACATCGCTTCTTCAAGTAGTCTGTGCTGAAACCTTACACTAGGTGAAGAGACGATAGTTTGAAATTAAAATAAAAATTAGCTAAGTTCCCAAATTTTTATAAGTAGGAAGGAAGCAGTCTGAGAAAGTTACTTAGTTGCAAATATCTAATTTCATATGGAAAATGAAGGGCATTTCAGATGACTAGGGGAATGTGTAGGGAGTGGAAACAAGAGACATAAACAGTGGACAAAGCAACCACCACTCCCTGGTAAAAGAGTTGCCTTCTAGGCAGGGATCATTCCTTTTCCCCATAGGAGGGAAATCTGACAATATATTCTTAGATGGATTTCAGAATTGCTCCGGAAAAGTGGCTGATGTGTTGTTGTGTTCCTTCTGCTTTTAAATGAGAATACCTGTTATGGTTATTTTGTCCCTGTTTTTTCATTGCATGCTAGGTGTTTCAAAGGCAGTTATCTTTTCATAAGTTTAAAGGTCTCTGAATGAAGAAAATGTGCACTGAAGATGCTACATTTGAGGATTTCATCCACATTTGAACAGGATACCAAATTGGATCAGATTTGGGGGGAACTTATGGGGAGGTCAGTGTAGCTTGCATTGGGAATGGACTGTGGTGGATGGAAACCAAGTGGCCATAACATTTAGCAGTTTCTTTTATAAAGAGGTGGAATTTTTTCACCACCCTTGAATGTAGATTTACCTATGGGACTTGCTTTGGCCAATGGGGTGCTAGGAAATGTTATGCAGAGATTTGAAAAATTCTTATGTATTGGGATTTACTTCTTCTCAAAATTACTGGATTACCTTCCTTTAGGATAAAATTTGATGCAAAGAAAGTCCTCCTTAATCTCTGACAACCCATAGAATCACAAGCAAAACGAAATGGTTTCTGAATTAAACCATTAGGTTGAGATGGTCTGTTATGCAGTAGAAACTCATTGATGTTGGTTGGATGTGCATGAATTGATGGAGTTCCATTTCTATCTTCATAAATAGCATTAAATGAGTAGCAGTTGTAAGACAGTGTGGGGAAATTCATGTGCTGTAGCAGCTTTTCTCTCCACCTTCTGAATTTAACCAACACACACAGAGACACTCACACAAACAACTACACAAATCCAGAATGAACAGAGATCTGTCTCTGCAATAATCAGGCATCCCAGAGAGGATTAGTATTATGCTGTGAATTGATGCATTTAGAAGAAATCTAAGCTAACAAACCAACTGTTGATTACACCCATGGGATAGTCAAGGGACAAACTTAGTGTGCTGAATGAGCAGTAAGAAATAACTTCATTCATGCAGTCAATATTTTACTAGATGCTTACTGTGTGCCGTAACTGGGCAAAGGAAAACAATATATAATTCTACTAGTGGATTATAATTGCAATTTAATAATTTACTTTTTCAGGCATTTGTTATATTTGGAAGCTCTGATTAAAAGCTCAATAATCAAGAAACAACTCAATAAGATCAAAAGTTGAATCTGGACAATAATTTCACAGTAAATTTGGTTTAATTAAAAATTTCACATGAGTCACTTTCAGTTGACACTCTAACACTGAACTCTTTGGAAGACAGATGTCAAAGAAATAAATGCTATGCCTTTCTATTTTTAAGTGCACTTGCAACATGGCATCTACTATAGAGGAATACTTTCATATGGTTTTTGCAACTTACTATTCTTTTCTGTTTTTGAGATTCAAGAGGTATTATAGTCATTCTTAAGTTCTTTTATTTTCCCTTTTGATGCAGAATTCTTGCTTTATTCCTATTGAAAGAGTTCTTTAAGTATTCAGTTCAGTCCAGTTCAGTTGCTCAGGCGTGTCCGACTCTTTGCGACTCCATGAATTGCAGCACGCCAGGCCTCCCTCTCCATCATCAACTCCCGGAGTTCACTCAGACTCATGTCCATCGAGTCAGTGATGCCATCCAGCCATCTCATCCTCTGTCATCCCCTTCTCCTCCTGCCCCCAATCCCTCCCAGCATCAGAGTCTTTTCCAATGAGTCAACTCTTCTCATGAGGTGGCCAAAGTACTGGAGTTTCAGCTTTCACATCATTCCTTCCAAACAAATCCCAGGACTGATCTCCTTTAGAATGGACTGGTTGGATCTCCTTGTAGTCCAAGGGACTCTCAAGAGTCTTCTTCAACACCGCAGTTCAAAAGCATCACTTCTTTGGCCCTCAGCTTTCTTCATAGTCCAACTCTCACATCCATTCATGACTACTGGAAAACCATAGCCTTAACTAGACGTACCTTTGTTGGCAAAGTAATGTCTCTGCTTCTGAATATGCTGTCTAGGTTGGTCATAACTTTCCTTCTAAGGAGCTTTAAGTATTATGTAAAAATTAATAAGTTAAAATGTTCTTAAAATTTCTTCACATTTATGGTCTGATTTATTTAAATCACTTTTAAAAATAAACTTTTTTTAGAATGAAATAAAGATTCACAAAGAAGTTGTGAAGATGGTGCAGAGAATTCTCATGTTATTCCTCATAGTTAATTAACATAGTAATATGATACAATTATTATAAGCAATGAACCAATATTAATATATTACTGTAACTAACATCCATATTTGATTCAAATTTCCTTAGCCTTTGCTTAGTGTCCTTTGGCTTCTCTGTTCTAATTTCCTGTCCAGGATACCACGTTATATCGTATCATCAAGTTTCCTTAGGCTTCTCTGGCTGTCAGGTTTTCAGCCTTTCTTTGTTTTTGATCAACTGGGAAGTCTTGAGGAGCAAGGTATTTTGTAATAGAGTGTCCCTCAGTTGGGATATGTCTGACATTTTTCTCATTATTAGACTAGTATCATGTGTTATCAGAGGAAAAAAACAGAAGTAAAGTACCATTTGCCTGGTACATTTCATGGTACATTCAGTAGTGTACACTATCAACATGACTTATCACGGCTGATGTTGACCTTGGTTATCTGGCTGAGATAATAATTCCCAGGTGCTTCATGGTAAAGTTACTTCTCTTTTCGCATTTTCCATACCACACTCTTGGAAGGAAGTCCTTATGTGTATTCTACATGTAATGGGTGAGAAGTTATGCTCCATTGACTTGAGGGTGGAGTAACTACATAAATTATTTGAAATTCTTCTACATGGAATATTTGTTCTATTCTCCCCTTATTAATTAATTATTTTTAAATTATTTAATTATTTACTTATATTATGGGAGAGTTGGACCATAAAGAAAACTTTCAAATTATGGGGCTAGAGAAGACTCTGGAGAGTTCCTTAGAATGCAAGGAGATCAAACCAGTCAACCCCAAAGGAAATCAACTCTGAATATTCATCGAAAGGACTGTTGCTGAAGCCGCAGCTCCAATACTTTGGCCAACTCAAATGCAAAGAGCCAACTCATTGAAAAAAACACTATGCTGGGAAATACTGAAGTCAAAAGGAGAAGGGGGCAGCAGAGGATGAGATGGTTAGACAACTGATTCAATGGACATGAATTTGAGCAAACTGCCGGGGATAGTGACTGACAGATTACTCGTTATTGTGGAGGTTCCTCACTGTGGGTGGGGTTGGACGAGTGGCTTGTCAAGGTTTCCTGGTTAGGGAAGCTTGTGTTGGTGTTCTGGTGGGTGGAGCTGGATTTCTTCTCTCTGGAGTGCAATGAAGTGTCCAGTATTGAGTTTTGAGATGTCAGCGGGTTTGGTGTGACTTTGGGCAGCCTGTAAACTGAAGCTCAGGGCTATGTTCCTATGTTGCTGGATAATTAGTGTGGTATGCTTTGCTCTGGAACTTGTTGGCCCTTGGGTGGTGCTTGGTTTCAGTGTAGGTATGGAGGCATTTGATGAGCTCCTATTGATTAATGTTCCCTGGATTCAGGAGTTCTCAGGTGTTCTCAGGGTTTGGACTTAAGCCTCCTCCCTCTGGTTTTCAGTCTTATTCTTACAGTAGCCTCAAGACTTCTCCATCTATACTGCACTGATGATAAAACATCTAGGTTAATGATGAAAAGTTGCTCCGCAGCGGGGGACACCCAGAGAGGCACACAGAGTTACATGGAGAAGATAAGATGAAGGAGGGATATAGAGGTGACCAGGAGGAGAAGAGAGGGAATCAAAAGGGGAGAGAGCAAGCTAGCCAGTAATCACCTCCCTATGTGCTCTCCACAGTCTGTACCCCTCAGAGATGTTCACAGAGTTACACAGAGAAGAGAAGAGGGAGGAAGGAGAGAGAGGTGGCCAGGAGGATAAAGGGGGGAATCAAAAGGAGAGAGACAGATCCAGCCAGCAATCAGTTCCCTAAGTGTTCTCCACAGTTCAGAACACACAAAGAGATTCACAGAGTTGGGTAGAGAAGAAAAGGGGGAAGGGGGAGATAAAGGCGACCTGGTGGAGAAAAAGGAGAGTCAAAAGGGGGAGACAGCAATCAGGCCAGTGATCTCACTCCCAAGTAAAAATGGGTACTGAAGATTGGGTTCTTAAAGGTACAAAGTTGATAACAAATATCAAAAAGTAAAGATTAAAAATCTAGAGTAGAGGTTAGATTCTCAAAAATACAATATTAAAAAAAGAAGAAAACAAAGTCATAAAAATTACAAAATATATATGTATGAAGTTTGCTTTAAAAATAGGGTCTTTTTTTTGCAAGGTAATAGGGGTTATAAAAGTGAAAATTAAAGGAGTAATAGGGGACTTAAAAATAAAAATATGTATTTTTAATTTAAAAAATGATAATAATAAGAATATATATAGGACTTTCTGTGGAACTGTTGCAGATAGTGTGAGGTCAATTCATTTTCAGATAGTTCCTTGGTCCAGCTTGTACTTCTCAAGGTCTATAGGTCCCTTCCTATGTAGTCTGTGCTAACTACAGGGTTTTAATCTATTGCACCTGTCATTTCCAAAGTGGTTCCCTCTATTTACTTCAGCTTTTTCTGTTTGCTGGTCTCTTCAGTGTCTAATGTCCGCCCTGACACAAGGGGGGCGGTGGTGGTCACTGTTTTTAGGCTCACTTGTTCAGTTGTGCTGTGGGGAGGGAGGAACACTGCAAACAAATATCACTGGCATGTGCCCACAGTGATTCAGCCACGCTGGGTTTGCCCCGCTCACACTGTGTGTGCTTTCCCAGTCTACACTGCTCAGGCTCTAGGTTGTTCTCCTGGGAACTGTCTGATGCTGGCCCTGGGTTGCATGCACTCCCCGGGTCTAAGCTGCTTAGGTTTAGGTTCTCGGGTACTCCACAAAGGCGCAGACTTGGTTGGGCCTGCATTTTGTGCCCGTCCCAGGCCCGAGCAGCTCAGGTGACGAGGTGCTTGGCAAGCGCTGTTGCCCCCAGTTGAAGGCTGCGACTTATTGCCTCCCCCTTCCCAGCCACTCGGTTTTCTGGGCGCCTTCTCAGGTGAGCTGTGTGTCTCTTCTGGGGAGCTGATCTCTGGCTGCAACCCTCCCGGCAGATGTCAACTGTTGAGAATCCCAAGAAGTCTTGGTTAGCAATGAAGTCTGCTTGCAGTTTGGTATAGGATCCCTCTCTGGGGCCGCCATTGCCCCCTTCCAGCTCTGGCTGCCCTCACCTGCCTGTCTCTGGCAGGGGATGGGCCAGTCCATGGCTGGCTAGCTCTGCCCAATCCTTTGTTCTGTGAGCGGGCCTGGCGATGTCCTAGGTTAGGGCTTTTCGCGGGATAGATATCCCACAGCCTGGGTTGCTATCTCAAGCTAGTTCCCTCAGATTGCCCTTGGGGCATTCAGGCCTGGTCCTTACCCTAAGCAATGCAGCCTGTGTCTCCCTGTCCAGCCCCTGCTTGCTAGTGGGGGATGCAAGTGTCTGGGCTGCTGCTCCATTGGGAGTTGCTGTTAGGCATGTAATCTGTGGGTTTTAATTATTTATTTATGTTTCCTCCCAGTTATTTTGCCCTCTGAGATTCCAAGGCTCACCACAGACCTGCCAGAGAGAGTGTTTCCTGGTGTTTGGAAACTTGTCTCTTTTTTAAGACTCTGTTCTTGGGACGGATCTCTGTCCCTACCTCTTTGTCTCTCTTTTTATTTTCTATATTTTGTCCTACCTCCTTTCGAAGACAATGAGCTGCCTTTCTGGGTGCCTGATGTCTTCTGCCAGCATTCAGAAGTTGTTTTGTGGAATCTGTTCGGTGTTCAGATGTTCTTACAATGAATTTGTGGGGGAGAAATTGGTCTCCCCGTCCTATTCCTCTGCCATCTTAGGATTGCCTGATAGTGATGGACAGGGAAGCCTGATGTACTGCAGTCCATGGGGTCGCAAAGAGTCAGACACAACTTAGAGACAACAATATTAGTATGGATTCATGGATATTTATTTCATACTTTGGGTTGTAATCCAACATTATTGCTTATTTTGTTGCTTAGATTGTTCTAGCTTTGGCTGTGGGAGCTCTTTCATTTGACACCTGTGACCCTTTGACATATCCTCATCATTGTGGGTCTTTAGTTAGTTCATAAGTTTTTGAATAACAAGCACTATATAAATCTCATTTTAACTTGGAATGTTCTCTATTTCTGTCCTGTCTTTGCCTCTCTCTCTCTCTTTCTTTTTTCCTTCATCTACTCATTATAATCTCTAAAGAAGGAAGGATATATGATCTCAAATTTTGCTGTTTGACAAGAAGTTAATTCTTCTTGATGTCTAGCCAGTAGTTCTCAAATGTTATTGTGCTAAAGAATAATCTGGAGAGTTTGTTAAAACTGCAGACTCTTCCTCTGCTATGAACTGAACTTAATTATGTCTTCTACAAATTCATACGTTGAAGTCTTAACTTCCACTGTGACTCTATTTGGAGATAGAGCGTTTAGGAGATAACTAATTATGGGTAAATGCAGTCATAAGATGCGTTCCTGATCTGATCAAATTGGTAGTTTTATAAAAAGAGGAAAAGAGAGAGAGATCTACCTGCACACATGGAGGAAAGGCCATGTGAGGACATAGTCAGAAGGGAGTCATCTACAAGCCAGGAAGAGAGCTTGTACCAGAAACCAAATTGGCAAGCGCTTTGATCCTGGGCTTCCCAGCCTTCAGAATTGTGAGGAAATAACTTTCTATTCCATAATCCACCTGGTATGTGGTATTTTACTGTGGCAACTTGAATATCTTCAGTTGTGTACAACTCTTTGTGACCCTATAGGCTGTGGCCCACCAGACTCCTCTGTCCATGGGATACTCCAGGAAGATCACTGGACTGGGTTGCTGTGCCCTCCTCCAGGGAATCTTCCTAACTCAGGGATCAAACCTGAGTCTCTTGTGTCTCCTGCATTAGCAGGCAGGTTCTTACCACTAGTGCCACCTGGGAAGCCTAGCTAACAGAGCCTCCCCCACTCCCACTACAGCCACCATTTTAATTTTTAGGTGAAGGAAAGGGCAAGTAAGGATTCTGCATGTTAATGAGAACTTCAGGAGATACTGATGGAGTCCTTTGAGGGCTTTGCCTTGAAAAGAAGTGAACCTAACAGTGGACAAATGCCAGGAGCCAGCAAGAGGAATTCCACCCGTGACAAGGTCATGCGGCAAGAGCTCTGATGGCAAGGCTAATCAGACCTCAGGTTTTCCCCCTGGAATTTCCTGAGCTTCCACCCCCCAAAAAATATAAGAATCTGCCTGCTTTTCCACTCTTCTGATATTCTCTGGAAAAAGTCAAATCAGGGCTTTAGCCTTCTGCATTTGAAAGGGATGTTTCAGTTAAAACCCCTCTGATAGCTCTCTAGCTTGCCTAACAGGTTCCCCCGGACCTCTTACAGCTTGTGAATTGCTTACAGCCCCCCAACCTTGAGAGGCACAAAGCTTGAAAGCATCTTAAAGATACAGAGCCTTTTCTAAAGAGTTAAAAATTATATTGGTAGAGGGTTTTCACTGTTGACTCAATGACTGCTGCCAGACCTCCATATTCTTTATCTTTTAGGCACCTGGAAGGATGTTACTCAATGTAAGCAGGATGTAGAAAAAGATACATAGTAGTTTTGATGTTAGCAACACTAGACTTTTGAGTTAATTGCTTCTCTTTTGCTGTAAATCACTGTACTCCCTCTACTTGTTATAAGTTGCTGTATCTTTGCTGTGTAAGAATGTAACTTTATTTAGTGCTTTCTGCTAGTGGCACCAGACCTTGGGAAGATCAACACAAATAAGTCTTCTGGTTGACAAACCCTTATCAGAAAAAAGGCTGTAAAATGTTAATTGGCCCTTTTGGCTGGAAGATGATGTAAATTACCTAAGACTTGTGTATACTATTAGGTATGCAGAGAGAAAAGCCTGGTTTTGATGAGTCTGGACTGCTAACGCTGCATAACTTTGTGTTACCCATTGATCTCCATGTTTTATCAAAAGTATAAAAGGCCTTCTGAACAATAGAGGACGGAGCTAGTTGCTGGACTGGTTTCCCCTGTGTGTCTCTCTCTCTTTCTTCTCCTCTTCACTCTAATTTCAGGCTGAATTCCCATCTGGGGCACAGAGGCTCACCAAGTCTACTTACTTGCCCTGGCTGTTAAGACCCGTGTGAAAGGGAGCCTAAGGTGAGGCACCCTTAGATATTCAAGAGAGCACCGGCGGCCCAACGTAGATGGTGCAAATTCCTTGTCTAGAATTTTATTGGTCTTTCGCGTAATCCAAGTTATTCAGCCCTCTTCCTCCACTTAATTTTCCTACTACACTATTGTTTCTTAATCTAATCTTATATCAATCAATAAATAAGTTTTTCTCACGCCAACGCCATCCACCCTTCGAATTCCCTGGATCCGCTGGGGCTGGACCCCGGCAGACAAAGAACACTTGTTATATTCTTTCCTGAGGGCAAATAGCTGTTCTGATACAGCCATTATTTTTTGTTTTCTGGTAGCTTATACTATTTGAACACATATGAAGTGAAAACATATTGCCTACTGTTTGGGTTTCCCAGGTGGTGCTGGTGGTAAAGAACCCACCTGCCAATGCAGATGTAAATGACGTGGGTTCGATCCCTGAGTCAGGAAGATCCCTTGGAGGAGAGCAAGGCAACTGACTCTAGTATTCATGCCTGGAGAATCCCATAGACAGAAGAACCTGTTGGGCTACAGCCCATATGTTGCAAAGAGCCAGACACAACAGAAGTGACAGCACAGACACACTGATTGGGATTGAAGGGGTATAGATCTCAGGAATTTACAACACAAAAACTACTTTTTCATAGAACAAACCCTCATATAGTCTGGATTTATGCTCAGAGTTAGGTGTCACATTTTAGCATTTGAGTACATATGCTCTCTCACTTTTTTTCCCCTGAGCTTAGCATTTTAGGGCTAGAAGGGAACTGAGGGATGATCAACTCTAGTTCTCTTTTTTCTTCATGTACAGAAAGGAAAGTGGGAACCATAGAGGATTGAATTGCCCCAATTCACATGATTATTGGTGATGGGGTTAGGTCTAAAAATTGTCATCTTAGTTAGATTGTTCCATTAAGACAGACATGATTTAACATAGTCGGTTTAAGTAGATTTTAGTGAAAGAGACAATTTTGGATTACTCTTTCTGTTTTCAAATTTTTATATCAGGTACAATTGCATCTGACTTTCAAGATTATAGCTTTTGTTGGTTACAAAAGTAGATGCTATATAAAATGACTGTTGTTTAAACTACATTTAAATTGACTATTAAAAATATTGTTTCCCAGGTGACTCAGTGGTTAAGAATCCACCTGCCGATGTAGGAGACACGAGAGATGTAGGTTTGGTCCCTGGGTGAGGAAGATCTCTTGGAGTAGAAATAGCAATCCACACCATTATTCTTGCCTGGGAAATCCCACAGACAGAGGAGCCTGGCAGGTTATCGTTTCTGGGTTGCAAAGCATCGGACACAACTGAGCAACTGAGCACACACATTAAAAATATTAAAGCTAACACCTAGCTCTTGGCTTAGCCAAGCTGAATCTGAGTACAGTTAGTAAAATCAGCCTCTACTATGATACAGGCACTTAGAAGGATCCAGACTTGGAAAGTGAAGGGGGTGGGCAAGCTCCCATGATAGGTATGTTCCTGGGGAAATTTTTTGTTTAATTAATTGTAGGCAATATTTCCTATGACACATAATAAAGAGATTATATCCTTTTTAGGATGCTTCATACAATGCAACCGACTATCAGAAGAAAGACTGCCTAGCTTGAATGTGTCACAGGACTGAATGTGACACTAATTCTAGATGAACCTGGAGATGCAACGTAACATTTTGTGGTTGTTAAAAGATCACTGGATAAGGTTTGTTTCTAGGCTTTCTCCTGACTAGAGTTGTGACCTAAGGAAGGCACTTTACCTCTCTGGTCTTTAGTTTCCTTATCTGTAAGTTGAGGGGACTGGTCTCAGTATTGTTAATAACACTTTCAAATTTGAAGATGCTGCAATGATAGATCTGTTATGCTGGACCATCTCCAACAAATAGGAGAGATTAATCCAAAACAGATTAATTTATCATAAAAAAATTCTTTACATTCTGGAACTTTGATGTGGCTTTCAGAATTCTTTGATGTTAGAACAGGAGAAGAGTTTCAGGCCATTCACATTTTAACTATTATTTTATTTTATGGAAGTCATTTCATAAATGAACTAGTCAGCACTGCAGAGCTGACTGATAATACCCTAAAGCTGGAAAAGAGATGGCATCTCAGGCTGCTTGGTGACTGAACCACACACTCAACTAATGGCTCCGTAAGTATCATGATAGCTGTAGTTCTTTGCAAGGAGAACCAAAAGGCCCACTGAGGAAAGCATTGAGGAGACCCTTGGAAGTGACCACTTTGCTCCTGGAAGTCAGCATGGAAGCTCTTGATAAGACATTGAAAAGGCTGGAGTTGTACTATGGGGCACAGATGAGAAACCCCTCAAGAACAGGGCATGCCTTGACTTTGATTGCTGCTGCATATCCAGTGCCTGCTCCACAGAAGGCTTGAAAGAATGAACTCAAGTTGAGGAAATACGAGAGTCTGTGTGTGCAGGGTCGTCTTAGGTCACTGATTCACCCTTAGTGAGGGGAGTTAATCTAAGGACTGGTTCTCTGCATCCTAAGTTTCCTGAGAAAGAAACAGTAAATACATGAAGAATTTAGAACTGAGAAAAATATTGAAACTATGTGGGAAAGTAGAAGCACTGGTCACGGAGGCAGCTTCCTTGTAATTCACTCAACTAGAGCTTGTCATCATCTGAATAAAAGAGGAGGAGGCGGAGTGTGTGTTGTTGTTGATCTCCTCTGTAAAAAGGCAGAACTTCCCTGGTGGCTCAGAGGGTAAAGAATATGCCTACAAAGCAGGAGGCCGGGGTTTGATCCCTGAGTTGGGAAGATCCCCTAGAGAAGGGAGGAGGAAGTATGTGTAGCTGTTGATCTCATCTGTAAGAAGGAAATAACATTGTCTCCCCAGCAGAGTTGTTGTGAGGACTAGAAGTAATGAATGTTGAAATAAAGTCTCGATAGGGCAACAGTTTATACAATATATACAATATACTTTATTATTAAAGCAATCTCATTTTAGTCTCATTTGAGATTAACCAGTCTCATTTTCCATTTTTTTTTTAAACAAACAATAATCTCGTGCCCCAAATCCTATGTCTCTAGCAAAATCTTATGCGGGTGAATGCATATACCAATTAAAAACTGGGGGGTGGGGAACCCAGGCTGTTCCTAAGGCCCATGCTTGGAACCCTCCAAACTCCTCCAAGTGCATCATGGAATTCACCGAGCTGGTCCAAGGCCCCTTTTACAGCTGCAGGACTGGGTACCAGTCATGATTTACTGAGAAACCCAGTTCTCTTCTTAAGCATCTCTCTTAAGTCAGTGAAGCTGGTTTTTCTCAGAGCAGGGTGAAAAACCATTGTTATGTGATTGAGATCTCTCTGATCCCAAGAAAAATACTTAACCTGTCTTTTTGTCCCCCCCCCCTTTTCCCCCTCACTTCCCTCAATTATCTATTCTCGTCCTGTCTTACTTCCTTTACTAATTAGCTCTGGAAGGAGATAACTCACATAGTGAAAAAATTTAGAAGCTCAAATTAAAAAAAAAAAAAATTCAAGCCATCATGGATATGTGTGATTCACAGTTGCTTTAAAACCACAGAAATTTGTTTGCACAAATTAATAACAACTTTTAATAAACAGACTTTACTGTCCACAGCTAAAAATATTCCAGTCATGCTTTAGTTGAAAAGAAAGCTATGATAAGAATCTATCTCCATGGCAACAGTACTTTTTGGAGGACAATGATCTGTGACAGATTTTGAAGATATTTTGGGGGGGGAGTGCATTGTTTTTCACAACTAGCTAGCGAGGTGAGAGGAAAGAACTAGAAAGGACACAAGGCTGAATTTGTGGATTTTGAATTATCTGCTGGGTGAGCCTCACCTTAATTATATTCCGTGGTAAACATAAGGGTGCTTGGCATGATAAAACTGAAAGACTTTAGAGAGGTAAGTGCCATTTCACCATATGTAAGCTTCCAAACTGTGTGGATTAGTCTCTGCCTGAATAGGAGGGCACGTGCAAGGGCTTGATAAGAATAATAAAGATTTATAGTTATTTAGAATTCATCCTGAGCCAAAACAAGGTTCCTTGGGTCATCTCGCAAGCCAAAGGGAGACTACGAATTAAATTAGTCTTGGCTAAAAAGATGCTGCTGTATAAATGGCAGGTTACATTAGAAATTGTCTTGCTCAGCTTCACTGTTACAGAGACCTTAATAAGTCATAACGCAAGGTGCCCTTTGCAGCCCTCAGGACTTCAGAGAGGAGTCATGCAGAGTTAAAGGAACTAACTTTATGCCACCAAGCTCTTTACCAGCAAACCTTGGACGAAGTCTGGGACTCAAAGTAAAGGAGGAATCTTTGATGATAAGTAGGCACTGAAGAGAAGAAACCAGGGCCCAGATTTTCATTTTAGAACACAAATACAAATTGAATGCAATTTAAGTCACCCCCTTTATTCTTACTGTTTTCTGATTTTGAAAGGGAAGACTCCTCATTGTCAAAAATTTCAAGATGTACAAAAAAGTATAAGATGGAAAAATCACCCATTATCAGCAGTCAGAAGGGGTGTCAAACTGATTTTGACACTTTTCTGAGGAGTCAGAGTCAGGTTTTACAGAAGGACAAAAGGTCAAGCCGCCAGCCCTTTGATTTCCAGGTGAGGGTGGTGTTCAGGCGGATGAGTCTGTGCTGAGTCCACAGAGTCAAGTGCATCCAAGTTTACAGCCTGCTCATCCAGAATATTCTGCCCAAATCACTCAGCTTGGAATAGAAGCACACAGAGAACAGACTTATGGACACTGGGTGAGGGAAAGGGAGGGTGGGACCAACGGAGAGAGGAGCACTGACATATATACTCTACTATGTGTAAAGCAGCGTCTAGTGGAAAGCTGCTGCATAGCACAAGGAGCTCAGCTCGGTACTCTGTGATGACTTAGATGGGTGGGATGCGGGGGTGGGAGGGTGGCCCAAGAGTGGGGATATGTGTACACAAACAGCTGATTCAGTATGTGAACAGTATGAAAAGGCAAAAAGACATGGCACTGAAATATAAACTCCCCAGGTCAGTGAGTACCCAATATGCTACTGGAGAAGAGTGGAGAAATATCTCCAGGAAGAATGAAGAGATGGAGCCAAAGTGAAAACAATGCTCAGTTGTGGATGTGACTAGCAATGGAAGTAAAGTCCGATGCTGTAAAGAGCAATATTGCTTAGGAATCTGGAATGTTAGGTCCAAGAATCAAGGTAAATTCAGATCAGTTCAGTTCAGTCACTCAGTTGTGTCCAACTCTTTGCAACCCCATGAATCACAGCACTCCAGGCCTCCCAGTCCATCACCAGCTCCTGGAGTCCACCCATACCCATGTCCATTGAGTGGGTGATGCCATCCAAACATCTCATACTCTTTTGTCCCCTTCTCCTCATGCCTTCAATCTTTCCAAGCATCAGGGTCTTTTCAATTGAGTCAGCTCTTCCCATCAGGTGCCCAGAGTATTGGAGTTTAAGCTTCAACATCAGTCCTTCCAATGAACACCCAGGACTAATCTCCCTTAGGATGGACTGGTTGGATCTCCTTGCAGTCCAAGGGACTCTCAAGAGTCTTCTCCAACACCACAGTTCAAAAGCATCAATTCTTCGGTGCTCAGCCTTCTTCACAGTCCAACTCTCACATCCATACATGACCACAGGAAAAACCATAGCCTTGACTAGACAGACCTTTCTTGGCAAAGTAATACTTCTGCTTTTGAATATGCTGTCTAGGTTGGTCATAACTTTCCTTCCAAGGAGTAAGGGTCTTTTAATTTCATGGCTGCAGTCACCATCTGCAGTGATTTTGGAGCCCCCCAAAATAAAGTCAGTCATTATTTCCATTGTTTCCCCATCTATTTCCCATGAAGTGATGGGACTGGATGCCATGATCTTTGTTTTCTGAATGTTGAGCTTTAAGCCAACTTTTTCACTCTGCTCTTTCACTTTCATCGGGAGGCTCTTTAGTTGTTCTTCACTTTCTGCCATAAGGGTGGTGTCATCTGCATATCTGAGGTTATTGATATTTCTCCTGGCAATCTTGATTCCAGCTTGTGCTGCTTCCAGCCCTGTGTTTCTCATGATGTACTCTGCATATAAGTTAAATAAGCAGGATGACAATATACAGCCTTGACGTACTCCTTTTCCTATTTGGAACCTGTCTGTTGTTCCATGTCCAGTTCTAACTGTTGCTTCCTGACCTGCATACAGGTTTCTCAAAAGGCAGGTCAAGTAGTCTGGTATTGCCATCTCTTTCAGAATTTTCCACAGTTTATTGTGATCCACACAGTCAAAGGCTTTGGCATAGTCAATAAAGCAGAAATTAAAAATCATCAGACAGGAGATGGCAAGAGTGAACATCAACATTTTAGGGATCAGTGAACCAAAATGGACTAGAATGGGTGAATTTAATTCAAATGACCATTAAATCTACTACTCTGGGCAAGAATCCCTTAGAAGAAATGGAGTAGCCATCATAGTTAACAAAAGAGTCTGGAATACAGTGCTTAGATGCAATCTTAAAAATGACAGAATGATCTCTGTTCATTTCCAAGACAAACCATTCAATATCACAGTAATCCGAGTCTATGCTCCAACCAGTAATGCTGAAGAAGCTGAAGTTGAATGGTTCTATGAAGACCTACAAGACCTTCTAGAACTAACATGCCAAAAAGATGTCCTTTTCATCATAGAGGACTGGAATGCAAAAGTAGGGAGTCAAGAGATATCTGGAGTAACAGGCAAATTTGGCCTTGGAGTACAAAATGAATCAGGGCAAAGGCTAACTGAGTATTGCCAAGAGAATGCACTGGTCATAGCACACACCCTCTTCCAACAGCACAAGAGAAGACCCTACACATGGACATCACCAAAAGGTCAATACCAAGATTAGATTGATTATATTCTATACAGCCAAAGATGGAGAAGCTCTATACAGTCAGCAAAAATTAGGCTGGGAACTGACTGTGGCTCACATCATGAACTCCTTATTGCCGAATTCAGACTTAAATTGAAGAAAGTAGGAAAAACCACTAGACCATTCAGGTATGACCTAAATCAGATCCCTTATGATTATACAGTGGAAGCGAGAAATAGATTCAGGGGATTAGATCTGATAGACAAAGTGCTTGAAAAACTATGAACGGAGGTTTATGACACTGTACAGGAGGCAATGATCAACACCATCCCCAAGAAAAACAAATAAAAAAGACAAAATGGTTGTCAGAGCAGGCCTTACAGCAGCTGAGAAAAGAAGAGAAGCTAAATGCAAATGAGAAAAGGAAAGATATACCCATCTGAATGCAGAGTTCCAAAGAATAACAAGGAGAGATAAGAAAGCATTCTTCAGTGATCAATGCAAAAAAAATAGTGGAAAGCAATGGAATGGGAAAGACTAGAGATCTCTTCAAGAAAGTTAGAGATACCAAGGGAACATTTCATGCAAAGATGGGCTCAATAAAGGACAGAAATGGTATGGACCTAACAAAAGCAGAAGATATTAAGAAGAGGTGGCAAGAGTACACAGAAGAACAATACAAAAAAGATCTTCACAACCCAGATAATCGCAATGGTGTAATCACTGACCTAGAGGCAGACATCCTGGAATGCGAAGTGAAGTGGGCCTTAGGAATCATCACTACGGACAAAACTAGTGGAGGTGATGGAATTCCAGTTGAGCTATTACAAATCTTAAAAGATGATGCTGTGAAAGTGCTGCACTCAACATGCCAGCAAATCTGGAAAACACAGCAATGGCCACAGGACTGGAAAAGGTCAGTTTTCATTCCATCCCAAGGAAAGGCAGTGCCAAAGAATATTCAAGTTACCACACAATTGTACTCATCTCATACACGAGCAAAGTAATGCTCAAAATTCTCCAAGACAGGTCTCAACAGTACTCAAACCATGAAATTCCAGATTTTCAAGCTGGATTTAGAAAAAGCAGAGGAACCAGATATCAAGTTGCCAACATCTGTTGGATCATCAAAAAAGCAAGAGAGTTCTAAAAAAACATCTACTTCTACTTTATTGACTATACCAATATTCAGCTTTGACTGTGTGGATCACAACCACCTGTGGATAATTCCTTAAGACATTAGAATACCAGACCAGCTGACCTGCCTCCTGAGAAATCTGTATGCAGGTCAAGAAGCAACAGTTAGAACCAGACATGGAACAATGGACGGGTTGAAAATTGGGAAAGGAGTACATCAAGACTATATATTGTCACCCTGCTTATTTACCTTATACGCAGGGTATGTCATGTGAAATGCCGGGCTGGATGAAGCACAAGCTGGAATCAAGATTGCAGGGAGAAATAACCTCAGATACATAAATGACACCACCCTTATGGCAGAAAGTGAAGAAGAACTAAAGAGTCTCTTGATGAAAGTGAAAGACAAGAGTGAAAAAGTTGACTCAAAACTCAACATACAGAAAATGAAGATCATGGCATCCAGTCCCTTTACTTCATGGGAAATAGATGGGGAAACAATGGAAACAGTGTCAGACTTTATTTTTTGGGGCTCCAAACTCACTGCAGATGGTGACTGCAGCCATGAAATTAAAAGACACTTGCTCCTTGGAAGAAAAATCTATGACCAACCTAGGCAGCATATTAAAAAGTTTTTTTTTTATTTACTTTAATATTTGCATTACTTTGCCAACAAAGGTCCATCTAGTCACAACTATGGTTTTTCCAGTAGTCATATATGGATGTGACAGTTGAAGTATAAAGAAAGCTGAGCACTGAAGAATTGATGCTTTAAACTGTGGTGTTGGAGAAGACTCTTGAGAGTCCCTTGGACAGCAAGGAGATCCAACCAGTCAATCTTAAAGAAGATCAGTCCTGGATGTTCATTGGAAGGACCGATGCTGAAGCTGAAACTCCAATACTTCGGCCACCTGATGCAAAGGACCAACTCATTGGAAAAGATTCTGATGCTGGGAAAGATTGAAGATGGGAGGAGAAGGGAACAACAGAGGATGAAATGGTTGGATGGCATCACCGACTTGATGGACATGAGTTTGAGTAGATTCCAGGAGCTGGTGATGGACAAGGAAGCCTGATGTGCTGCAGTCCATGGGGTCTCAAAGAGTTGGACGTGACTGAATGACTGAACTGAACTGAGAGCTGATTCACGTTGTTGCACAGAAACTAATACAACATTATAAAGCAATTAACTCTAATTTTAAAAAAATCGTTCTGCCTTTTGTGTTCAATTATTTTATTTTCTAACCATTCAGAGAAACCATTAAATCCTCCAGTCCTCAAGATTTCTCAGAGAGCAACAGCTTATGTAAAGGAAACACACATTCTGAGTTACAGACAAAGCCCAGATTGCTTTAGTGGTAATGACCAAAACGCATCTTATAACTTGGACAGTCTTTATAAAAATGTTAATTAACAATAAGCCTGGGAAAGAAGAGCTATTCTCATCAAAATTACTTTAACTTCTTTTCCTCTAGCTATGTGCGTTTGATCTCCCTATTTTCATATTTGAGTGGGAGGAACAGTAAATTGGACTTTAATCCCAATTACTTATCTTGGAAGATGCCACTAGAGCATCTCGGAGTAATTAGGGCACATCTCAAGACCCATAAACCCAGGGACATTTTCAGATGCTCACATTCTTAATAACTCATTTTTGGAAGTTCCATTCTTTGCCATACCAAATATATTAAAATATATTCACTTTGCAAATGATGTGTTTGGGGCTATAAAACTGATTTCAAAAGTTTTCATAAAGTTGAGTGTTATTAAGAATTTATGGTCTTATGATGTAAACTTTATACTGTTTATAGGAGAGTGAGGTGTGTATGACATGTTGGCCTATGAATGGGTTTCTTTGAGTTGCCATAGCAAATTAGATGGCTTGAGATATTAGAAATACATTATCTCGTAGTTACTGAGGCCAGAAGTTCAAAATGTGTTTCATTGGGTCAAAATCAAAGTGCTGGCAAGGTCATGCTCCCTTTGTGAGACTCTAGGGAAACGTCCATTCTTTGCTGCTTGCAGCTTCTGTAGGCTGCCAGCATTCCTCGGCTTGTGGGTGCGTCACTCTAATCACTACCCTCACTTTCACTTTATTTTCTTCTATGGGTGTACACTTTTTTTTTACATTTTTTAATTTTTTTGGTGTGGAAAACTTAAAATCTTTATTGAATTTGTTGCAATACTACTTCTCTGTTTTGTTTTGTTTCTGGCTTTGAGACATGTGGGATCTTGGATGGTGAAGTCTTAACCATTGGACCACCAAGAAAGTCCCTGGGTATATACTCTTCTATCTCTTTCTTAGAAGGACAACAGTGATGGCATTTAAGGCCCACTCAGATAATATAGGAATACACCTGCATCTCAAAACCCTTAACTTTTATCAACAAAGATCCTTTTTTGAAATAAGCTAACATCTGTAGACTTCGATAGAGTAGGATCTAATGTGTTGGAGGCCACTATTCAACCCACTACAGTACAGTATTAAGTTCTGTGGTTATTCAACTGAATTTTGTCAATTTTGATTTGGTAAGATTTTTATTTCTCTGTGTTGGTACCAATGTATTTTTCCTGGTCTCAAAACTTCTTGTGGACCCCTCAGAAGCTTCTAGTTCTGGTCACATTGCTCATCATGGATGAAAGTTCAGGAGGGAGACTTTGTCTTATCTATAGCCGGATTGACGGGACTCCTCTCATTGCCTCTGTAATTGGAGCAAGCATTTTTCTAAAAGGCATTTTAGACTTGAAAAGGTCAGTTTTCATCCAATCTCAAAGAAGGGCAATGCTAAAGAATATTCACACTGCAGCACAATTGCACTAATTTCACATGCTATCAAGGTTATGCTCAAAATCGTTCAAGATAGGCTTCAGCAGTACGTGAATAGAGAAATTCCAGATATACAAACTGGGTTTTGAAGAGGCAGAGGAACCAAAGGTCAAATTGCCAGCATTCGTTGGATCATAGAGAAAGCAAGGGAGTTCCAGAAAAATATCTGCTTCTGTTTTTATTGACAACACTAAAGCATTTGACTGCACAGGTCACAACAAACTGTGGAAAATTCTTAAAGAGATGGCAGTATCAGACCACCTAACTTGCCCCCTGAGAAACCTATATGAAAATCAAGAAGCAACAGTTAGAACTGGACACGGAACAACAGACTGGTTCAAAATTGGGAAATGAGCACGACAAGGCTGTATATTGTCACCCTGTTTATGTAACTTATATGCAAAGCACATCAGTGTGAAATGCCAGGCTGGATGAATCACAAGCTGGAGTCAAGATTGCTGGGAGAAATATCAACAACCTCAGATATGTAGATGATACCACTCTAATGGCAGAAATTAAAGAGGAACTAAAGAACCTCTTGATGAGGGTGAAAGAGAAAATGAAAAAGCTGGTTTGAAATTCAGCATAAAAAAAAAATAAGGTCATGGCATCCAGTCACATCACTTCATGGCAAATATAAGGGGGAAAAGTGGAAACAGTGACAGATTTTATTTTCTTGTGTTCCAAAATCACTATGGTTGGTACCTGTAGCCATGAAATTAAAAGGTGCTTGCTCCTTGGAAGGAAAGCTATGGCAAACCTAGACAGTGTATTAAAAAGCAGAGATATCACTTTGCGATGAAGATCCATATAGTCAAAGCTATGGTTTTCCCAGGAGTCATGTATGGATGTGAGAGCTGGACCATAAGGAAGGTTGAATGCTGAAGAATTAATTGTTTTGAATTGTGGTGTTGGAGAAGACAATCTTGAGAGTCCCTTGAACATCAAGAAGATCAAACCAGTCAATCCTAAAGGAAACAACCCTTAATATTCATCATGAAATTAAATGACACTTACTCCTTGGAAGAAAAGTTATGACCAACGTAGACAGCATATTCAAAAACAGAGACAGTACTTTGCCGACTAAGGTCCGTCTAGTCAAGGCTATGGTTTTCCAGTAGTCATGTATGGATGTGAGAGTTGGACTGTGAAGAAGGCTGAGCGCCGAAGAATTGATGTTTTTGAACTGTGGTGTTGGAGAAGACTCTTGAGAGTCCCTTGGACTGCAAGGAGATCCAACCAGTCCATTCTGAAGGAGATCAGCCCTGGGATTTCTTTGTAAGGAATGATGCTAAAGCTGAAACTCCAGTACTTTGGCCACCTCATGCAAAGAGTTGACTCATTGGAAAAGACTCTGATGCTGGGAGGGATTGGGGGGCAGGAGGAGAAGGGGACGACCGAGGATGAGATGGCTGGATGGCATCACTGACTCAATGAACGCGAGTCTCAGTGAACTCCAGGAGTTGGTGATGGACAGGGAGGCCTGGCGTGCTGTGATTCATGGGGTCGCAAAGAGTCGGACACGACTGAGCGACTGAACCGAACTGATGTTGAGGGTGAAGCTCCAATACTTCGGCCGCTTGATGAGAGGAGCTGACTCATTGGAAAAGACCCTGATGCTGGGAAAGACTGAAGACAAAAGGAGAAGGGAGCAGCAGAAGATGAGATGGTTACATAGCATCACCGACTCAATGGACATGAAATTGAGCAAACTCCAGGAGACAGTGGAGGACAGAGTAGCCTGACGTGTGTCAGTCCATGACGTTGCAAAGTATTGGACACAACTTAGCTACTGAACAACAACAATTTTTCTGGGAAGTATTGGCAAAGGAGGAGACACCTTTCTACAGGGTCCTTGGATGTCATGTTTCTGCAGCAGCAAGTATGAAACCTATAAGGAGTGAAACACTTGGTGTCATGTGAAGTCCAGGCAGAGAGGCAACATAAGTTTAACATGTAAACGTTGAGCAATTGGCTGCATTTGCCAGCTCTCAAGGACTTAATGCTGCTAGGCCCATTTCAAGAATTAGTTCTAGCATCTCTTCAAATGACCTTCACTTATAGATGAGAAAATAAGTCACAGAGAGGCTGAGTAATTTGCTGAGGTTATCTGGCAAGCGGTTACTACAGTCAGAATTTGAGCCTAAGTCTGTTTAGCTGTGAAGTTCTATTTCTAGAAGGAAAAAGAGTACATAAAACCTATGATAAAGAAGTAAAAAGTATAGCCTTAAGAACTTTGGGTTTAGAACCAGGGCAGGGACTTGATGCCTGTTACTCCAAATTAATCTTTATTTCCATTCTGGCATGTACTTGAACTTCTATGTGTTGTGAGAAAGAGAGAGAATAGTGTGTGTATTTTTATTTGCTGTTAACTAATCATATAGTGAGGGTGCTAGTCTTTTCAAATAAACTATTTTTGGTGATATTTAGTCCTTGAATGTCTGGAATTACAAGAACTTCTTCAGATAGTGTCATTGCCCAGCATTGATGGATTCAATTAATATCGTCCTTATATACAGATGGCTAATAGGTACATGAAAAGATGTTCAACAAAGCAAATTATTAGAGAAATGTGAATCAAAATTAACATGAAGTATCACCTCACACCTAACAGAAAGATCATCATCAAAAAGTCTACAAATAAATGTTGGAGAGGGTGTGGAGGAAATATAAACCTCCTATGCTGTTGGTGGGAATGTAAATTGGTACAGCCACTATGGAGAACGGTATGGTGGTTCCTTAAAAAAATAAAAAAAAAATAGAACTTCCAAATGATCCTGAAATCTCACTCCTTGGCATATATCTGGAAAAAAATAATAATTTGAAAAGATTCAAGCACCCACATGTTCATAATAGCACTATTTACAGCATGGAAAACATGGAAACAGCCCGAATGTCCAACAACAGTTAGTGGATAAAGAAGATGAGGTATATATACACGATGGAACACTACTCAGCCATAAAAAGAATTAAACAATGCCATTTGCAGCAACATGGATAGACCGAGAGATTAACATATTAAGCAACACAAGTCGGACAGAGAGACAAATATCACATGATATCACTTGCATGTGAAATCTAAAATAGGAACTTTTTTATAAAATAAAAACAAACTTGCAGACATAGAAAACAAATTTATTGTTACCAATGGGGGAAGTGGATAAAGGATAAATTAGGAATTTGGGATTAGCAGATATAAACTACTATATATAAAATAAAAAGCAAAGTCCTACATTATAGCACAGGGAACCAGATTCAATATCTTATAATAAACCATCTTGGAAAAGAATATAAATATATATAAACTGAATCACTTCAGTGTATATCACAAACTAACATAACATTGTACTTCAATTTTTTTTTTTAAATCAAGGGTCATGTGCCCAGAGTGGATAGACCAGGAAACTCAAAAGACGTAAAGAATTATTTCCTAAATGTTGATAATTTGTTAATAATTCTACTTCTGTCTGTACTATTTGTAGATTCATTTATTCAATATTAGTATTGGCATTTTAATATTTGCATTTTGAATTTATGTTCTTTTTAAAACGGACTTCTATCACATCATTGGAAAATCAGTATCACCTACTAGAAGCAGAAGGTAAACAACAAATACTAATGTAGTGAAAAGGAAATATGTCTAACTTCTGACTAGACAGTGTTAGATGACCAGGGGACCAGAATGGCGCTTGCTTCATTCTTGTTGGAAAGAGAAATTAACAAGTGTTCGAGGGATGTAAACACACATTCGCATTAACCCCAGACTTTCTCCTTGACAATCTGAGGATTGAACGAGACTTGGAAAGGCAGTAACTTTTTCACCAGGTGATTCAGTGTGATTATGTGAATTCCCTGAGCCCACCTTACTACCTACCATGACTGCCTTCTCTTCTTGTGGTCTAAGGTCTGGAACTCAGATTTCGTGTTTGTGCTGCGTTGGCATATGAAACTGGGAGGCACTGGATGGTCTAACCACATGCCCTGCCCTCCTGCTCCTTGGAAAATGTCCCCTGACCAAACAACCCTCCTAATTACAGAGACAAGGCACAGAGCCTACTTACGCCTCCCTGGCAGGCTTCAGCCTTTAGAATTGTTAAAACGAGCCAGTCACATCTTTTACAGGAACCAGGGGTCACCTTATCCTCTTTCTCCCACTGAGGCTGCCCCCACAAGCACTGCTTGTTCATTCTGTTCCCAAGTAAGATGCTATGGGAGGCTGAGGTCTCCTCTCCAGTCTTAGATGCCGTGTGTCCGACCATCCCCATATTCCTAGGGAGGAAATCCTTCTCTCACCGCTGGGATGAAGAGGAGATGATCACAGCACAGCACTCCTCACTTCAGGCAATACTGACATCATATAGAATGGTACCCAGACAGATTCTCTTCCTAATCATGGGAGCCCCCTCATTCCTGAAAGAATCCCCAGAGCATCCCAGAACAGATTGAACTGTTGCAGAGTCTTTCAGGTAGTAAGCCCTTGAGATGAGAGAAGCTATCTTTTGTCTCCTAAAGAATTTTCATTTAACCTCATGGAGATGACAGCGGGCTTATCTGACACATAACTGATAGGTTCTTGTCTTCAAGGTCTGATGTGTAGACTTTTTTACACCCAGTTCTTTTCCCTGATGGTTCTGACACAGCATCTTTAACTCCTGTGATTATACCACTTAGCATTCAAGGCTCTTATTTTCCAAAGGTGGCAGATGAAATACTAAAAGTTGTGTAATGTGGTGGCTGAGAACATAGAGTCTGGATGCTCAAAAATCAGACTACCGAGGTTCAAATACTGACCACTCCTTACTAACAGTACCTTCCTATGGGACTGCAGTGAGTCTTAAGTGAGTCTCATATAAAGAACTTAGAATAGGACCTGGTCCATAGTAAATGTTGAATCAATGTTGGCTGTTACCATTAGAAAAGAAGCAACTTACTATCCCTTCAACACTTGGTCTCAAACTAACCTTTTGAAGTCTTTCAGGAAGTAAGAACCTGAGGAACAAGGACACTGACACACACATTTTGATGGGAATATGGACACGGGGTACCTTTGCAAATGAGGCTTATGGCAGAACACTGACTCTGGGTAGCTGGTGTGGGAAGAAAGATTATGAAACAGGGAGGAGAGAGGAGTGAAAATAAGCTTCTCGGTTACTTTTTGGGAGGATGGTTGTGATTCCGCAGTTGTGGGTGCTCCGGAAACACCGTGGTTGCCAGTGTGAGAGGCTGGTAGGGCAGAGTGCCTTCCCCGAGGCGCTAGTGCATCCTCCCTTGCCGTGTAGAGTTCCTTCTGCACAAATCTTTTCCCATCAGGTTTTAAGCTTCTTTAAGGTGGGAAGGTTCTTTGGAGGAATAGCTTGTACTCATGCTTTGCTTACCAACACTTGGCTACATGATCTGCACCTAGATGGGAGAAGTCCACCCATGGTTAGGTTTTTGCTCAGCCAATACTCAGGAATTGAAAAGGAAAAGGGGATAGGGTGCTATTGGGAGACAATTTAGCAGTCATTGAACATTCAGTTAATTCTGGAATGTTTCCTTGACACCTCTGTGTACTTGAGTGCTTCTTATTTTTCACTGAAGTATGGTTGATGTGGTTGATGTATGCAGTAATAATATATGTTACAGGTATACAATATAGTGATTCACAATTTTTAAAAGTTATACTCTATTTATGGTGGTGGTGGTGGTGGTGGCTCAGTTGTGTCTGATTCTTTGTGATCCCATGGACGGTAGCCCACCAGACTCCTCTGTCCATGGAATTGTCCAGATAAGAATACTGGAGGGGGTTGCCGTTTCCTTCTCCAGGGGACCTGCCTGACCCAGGGATCAAACCTGCCTCTCTTGTGTCCCCTGCATCGGCAGGTGGATTCTTTATCACTGTGCCACCTGGGAAGTCCTGATGTTGTTTAGTCTCAAAGTCCTGTCCAACTCTTTTGCAACACCATGGACTGTAGCCTGCCAGGCTTCTCTGTCTATGGAATTTTCCAGGCAAGAATAATATTAGCTACACTCCCCAAGTTGTACAATAAATCTTACAGCATATTTTATGCCTAGAGTTTGTACCTGTTGATCTGCTATCCACATACCCCCCCATCCCCTCTTCCCTCTTCCCAATGGTAACCAGTAGTTTGTTCTTCATATCTGTGAGTCTCTTTCTTCTTTATGATGAAGATCAGGTGAGGAGGGAGAAGATAAGAACCTCAGGGATGCTCTGTGTGCCTGGCTTTTTGAACCAGGTCTTTTGTGAGGGGTCCTCATTTTCCTAGGAAGCCACAGGTCTTTGGGAGATTTTTGGCCACAGACCAAATAGTTTGAGAGCATATTTTTTCCCCTATGGAAGAAAAATGCAAAGGGAAGAGGGAGCTAGAATTACATGTAAAGCATGGTATGTTTTCTTAAAATTAAATGGGCATATTTTGGTTTCTGATGCAGTTCTGCCAAATATAGAAAGCATTTCAGAATTCTCTGTGAGCAATCTTAGCTTGGAATGTTAATGCCGACTTGAGAAATCATTTACAGCACCAATAGGCACATAAATGCAAACGAGGCTTTCTAATTCAGGAGTTTTCCATTTTTGAGTCATGAAAAGTTTTTTTTAATTAAGCAATTTGGAAGCATTAATCAAGTGATAAAACTTTTCCTGTTGTGAATGTTCACAATAAGTAGCAATAAAACCAATAGTCCACATTTGTGGACAATTCACGACAGACAGGGTAGGTAGTTGGAGGTTTTAGAGTTGGAATCACTTCTTTCTTTTTCTCCTTGCTTCTTCCATGGGTCATGGCGGTTCAGGGGTAATGCAGTCTGCCTGTGTGCTGCCACAAGGACTTCATTTGCACCTTTCTTAGCAATTTCATCACACTTGGGTATGATTGCCCTAATATAGTCTTTAAATGGGAGTGTAATGTTTGAGTTAGGAGAACAGGAAACAGCCGGTTTCACAAGTAATATTCTCATAAAATAGCATATGAAAAAAAATCCAGTCTTACACACACACACATACACACACAGCACTAAACTGGCTTTAAAAATATCCCCAACATTTCAAGTGTTTTTCTTCCATGATTGAACACAAATAGTTTTTAATTGACAGCACTCTTTAGTCAGTGTTTTTTGATATCTTGATGTGTCAGTGTATTTTGAGTTTTATATTCTTCACTAATGTCAATGATTTTTGCCAAATTAACAGTGGATTTAGTTACTCACTTCTCTTCATTAAGTGAATGATCAAATATGCTGGGTTAAATTTATCTTTTTGTTTTAATAAATTGCTGCTCTAAGTATAACCTGGAAAAGTGCCACTATTCATTTCTCAGTATCAAAATAATTTCTATTGATTTTCATTGTTAAGATAATAGTCCCAAGAAGCCTAGGAGGATGCCTTAGCTGAGTCTCTTCTATTTGACTTAGAGGGTGGGGTACAGAAAATAGAGTGCATTCATTCATGCTGGTGGGATTTCTCCACTGTCCACCTCAAGAGCGGGGCTCAAGGGGTGTGATGGTTTATTTCATATGTCAATATGAGTGGGCCCTTGAGTGCCCAGATTAAACATTTTGTCTGGATGTGTCTGTGAGGGGTTTCCACATGGGATTAGCATCTGAATTGGTGAACTCAGTAGACTGCAGCCGCCCCTCTCCCCACAACTGTCTGCTGATGGGTGGGGCTGTGCTCCCTCCCAGTCCTAAGTCTATAAGCTCTATGTTAGGGCTAAGGGTGACCTCGAAAAGAAATTATGCCAACAGGCGCCTCCCAGGACTGCTGCTTCCAGTGTCCCTGTCCCCAAAGCAAGATACTGCTGACCCACACCTTTAAATATTCAATGGAAGGACCGATGTTGAAGCTGAAGCTTCAATATTATGGCCTCCTGATGTGAAGAGCTGACTCATTGGAAAAGACCTTGGTGCTGAAAGATTGAAGGCAGGAGAAGAAGCAGATGAAAGAGAATGAAATGGTTGGATGACATCGCCTACTCAGTGGATTTGAGTTTGAGCAAACTTTGGGAGATGGTGAAGGAAAGGGAAGCCTGGTGTGCTGCAGTCTATGGGGTCACAAAGAGTCAGACATGGCCAGCAACTGAACAATAACAACAACCCTCTACCCCCATGTGGGTGAGCCTCATTGATTTCCTGGAGGAACGGAATAGAATAAAAGGTGGAGGAAGGAGAAATTTGCCTCTTTTTTCCTGCCTCATGGTTGAGGTGGGACATCTCATCTTGGACTCGGATTTATATCATTAGCTTCCTTGATTCTCCTTCAGACTCAGACTGAATTACATCACTGCTTTCCTGGGTCTTCAGCTTGCAGATGGTAGACTGTGGAACTGCTTTACCTCTGTAATTAACTGAGCCGATTCCTCATAACAAACCACCTTTTATACATAGGTTCTGTTTTTCTGGAGAACCCTGACTAATACAAGCGAATTGTGTTTTAAAACCTGTGAGATCACAGGGCACCAACAGAAAGCTGTCCCTTGGTAAGCATGGTCGTATTTCCACAAAACCATCTTGCCCCTCGGAAGACAGTCTTTGGTGCCTGACAATGGAGGAGGTTTCTGTCCAGATCTTAGCAGGGGTACTTCACAGCACTGAGGCTTCAGCTCTGCTCAGAGAAGTCTCCTATGATTCCCTTAACCTAAAGTCCCTCTATGCCATAGCCCAGTTTCTCTGTGACATCAGCATGTGATGGTCCTCTCTGTCTCAGCTTCCATTAGACTGAACTCTGTGACAGCAGGAACTGTATCTCTAGGTCACAGCTCTGTCTCCTGTGCCTAGAACTGTGCCTGGAACCTGCCAGGGACACCATAACTGTCAGCTGGATGAATGGATGGTCCTCGATTGCGCTTCATACCTTGACACATTTATTTATACCCCACTAAATCTTCAAAATGGGAAGTGTAACTTATGTAAATAGTAAATTTGCTATTCAAAGGTTCAGATAATGAAACACTGGCTCAAAGAGTTTAGCTGGTGTTCCCAAGGTCACATAGCTTGGATGTATGGAGCTGTAATCACAGCGCACATCATCCCTGGTCTAGGGCCTGTTCTTTTCAACTCCTCCAAGCTGCCTTCCAATCTGATGAAAACCCTATGATATAAGATACGTGAAAATATTTTGGAAAATATAAAGGAAATATAAACATATTTTAAAAGTATAAAAATAAAAGTAGCAATCTTCACTATTTTTTTGAGTATACAGTATCTTCATTGATGAGAATAGTTATTTAGATAGTAAAGTATTTTTAGCCTCCAAGAAATACTGATGCTGTCAAGGTGCTCACTAGAAAGAACTATATTGAGGGAACGAAAGAAAGATATTCCATGCAAATGGAAATCAGAAGAAAACTGGAGTGGCAATACTCATACCAGACAAAATAGACTTTGAAATAGAGGAAGAACTGTATTTCGAGGATGCCTTTCCAAAGTAATGTACAGGAAAGGGTCAAAGAGTGAAAAGTGAAATTTAGCATGTTTGTTTCTTTTACCATTTTAAAAAAATACATATTTTACATTTTGAAATTGTCGCAAGCTGACAGAAAAGTTGCAAGGGCAATACTTTTCGGAGAAAAAAGAACTTTTTTTTCACTGAATCTTTTGAGAGAAAGTTTTCAAATCAATGCCCTGTCATTCCCAAATATGTTAATGTCTAGTTCCTATGATCATGCTAAGTCACTTCAGTTGTAGTCCAACTCTGTGTGACTCTAAGGACTGTAGCCCACGAGCCTCCTCTGTCCACAGGATCCTCCAGTCGAGAATACGGGAGTGGGTTGCCATGCTCTTCTCCAGGGGATCTTCCAGAACCAGCGATGGAACGTGTGTCTCTTATGTCTCCTGCATTGGCAGGTGCGTTCTTTACCGTTAGTGCCACCTGAGAAGCCCTAAGAAGGACATTTCCTATGTTATTACGAGACAACTATCAAAAGGAGGGAGTTGAAATTGATATACATACAATGGGTGCTGTGTGCTTAGTCATTCAGTTGTGTCCGACTCTTTGTGACCCCATGGACTGCAGTCTGCTAGACTCCTCTGTCCATGGGGATTCTCCAGGCAAGAATACTGGAGTGGGTTGCCATTCCCTCCTCTAGAGGATCTTCCCAACCTAGGGGTCAAACCCAGGTCTGCCGCACTGCAGTCAGATTCTTCACCGGCTGAGCCACCAGTAATTCTTGGATCCCATTTCAATTTTTAATGGCTCCCATACCAAAATGATTTGATAATTGATAATTGTATTCTTTTTGGACCTGTACCCCCCTCAAAAAGAAACAGAAAAACCATTTATCCAAATAAATTACAAATACCTGCTATTTTTGTGGCAGGATATTTTTTAATTAATTCCTATGGTTAAATACATGCAGAAGGAATAAGGTATTGATGATTTTAGTTTTGTTTAATTCCTTCTTTAATATATGTTTACTATTTTGACAGAACTGAAAGCATCTGTACTCACTAGGAGCTTATCCAATTGGTACTCCTGTGAGAACCTTGTTTAGATTATCTTTATGGGGACTTCCCTCATGGTGCAATGGTAAAGACTCTGCCTTCCAATGCAGGGGGTGCAGGTTCGATCCCTAGTTGGGGAGCTAAGTCCCATATGCTTCTCAGCCAAAAAAACTGAAACACAAAATTGAAGGAACATTTCAACAGATTCAATAAAGACTATTAAAAATTCTTTTTGTTTAATTAGAAAAAAAAGGTTATCCTTAAACTGAAGAGTTTCCATCTTCTCAGAAGGCTTCTGTTGATGCCATAAAATAGTCTGACCTGGGCCTTACCCCTTAAATTCCTTACTTTCCCGTCTCCCTGACTGGTCATGTGCTCAGTCAGCAGGTTTTTAAGCAAACAGACTATTTTGCTGAGCTGTGAGGCAATAGAATAGCCATGCTATCCAGGTGGGCAAATTGCAGGAATGCAGATCTGTTACTTATTACGATATTTAAGAGTTTAACATCCTTCCACTCATTCCATACAAGTAAACAGAATGCTACTGGGAAAAAATATTAATTGTGGTTTTCTAATTATAGAAATAATGTGTAGTAGTTGTAATTTACTTATAGAGTTAGGAAAAGGAAAACAGGTAGATCAATAGTTAAAATAACTCATTAGACTTAACCTTAGTGAAAAGAAATACATTTGATCTATAAATTGCTTTTTTCCATTTAGCAATGTCATTAGCCATTTCCTGTATTATTAATACTTTATGTAATAGAATTTCCCAAAGTTTATTCTAGGAAAATTAGTGGATTAAAACAGACAATGAAATGGTACCCTGTGGTTAGTTTGGTAAAAGCAGTATGTTGTACAGTATGTTGTATCTACTTGGTTAAAGCAAGCTGTTTAATTAGGTTTACCTTGATGTTTCCCAGACCATTTGATCACAGGTTTTTTTTTTTAAATTAAAAATCTATTAGCACTTTGATAAGCATTCTTCTTTCTATAGCTTTATGGCTATAGGGCATTTCCTCACATTATTTAGGTTAGGAATTTATTCAAATCAGAATGGTAGAAAATTCAGTCACAGTAGTTTCACCAGATGAAAGTTTGTTTCTCTCGTACAAGATGTGTGGATCTGGAACAGCTGTTCATTGATGTCACAGGAGCTCCTTGTATCTTTCTCTTCCACCATTTTAAAATTCCATCTTCATTGTTTAAAAATGGCTGCTGTGATTCCGGGCAGTTAGTGTTCAGTCGCTCAGTCATATCTAACTCATGGACTGTAGCACGCCAGGCTTCCCTCTTCTTCACTATCTTCCAGAGTTTGCTCAAACTCATGTCCATTGAGTCAATGATGCCATCCAACCATCTCATCCTCTGTCACTCCATTCTCCTGCCTCCGGGTATTGCACATCTAATTTAGACAAGAAGAAAAAAAAGGGGGGTCAGCTAAAAAGGAAGAAGGGCTAAAGAGAATGGCAGCCAAATCCATTCCTTAAAAATCAATCATATTTTCTAGAAGTCTCAATGAGTAACTTCCACTTATGTCTCACTGGCCAATGCCAGATCATTCAGTCACCCCAAGCTGCAAGCATGTCTTGCTGCTATGTCGCTTCAGTCGTGTCCGACTCTGTGCGACCCCATAGACGGTAGCCTACCAGGCTCCCCTGTCCCTGGGATTCTCCAGGCAAGAACACTCTTGGAGGTAGTAATTTCACTTTTCAGCCTTAGTGTTAGAGAAGGTCAAGGAGAAGCATGTGCTGAATAGCCTTTAGGTAGAGCATCTTTAAAATATTTGCCTCTGCCCATTCTTTGGCTACCCAATATCCAGAGAGCCTTTCCCCCTCATCATTGAACAAATTCTCCCTCTTCCAGTAGTGACCACACCACTGTCTCCTCTAGTTACCAAATCAAGCTCCAGGTTCAGGACTCTTGTGGGATATACTGTCCTCTCCATCAAATCTGAATGTAGCTCATGCTCTGGTGACCCATAAACCAGAAGACACAAGATCTGTCTTAATATACAAAAGATGTGAATATGGAGATGGCAAACAGAGAGCCATCTCTGACCCACAGGAAGTACCGCAGCCTACTGGTAAAGAATTGCAAAGCCTATGTGAACCAGAAGGGACTCTAATTTTTGGTTAGCCCAACTGGCAGCCCCTCTATCTTTCCCAGTGAGAATCCTCATTATTCATTGTCCTTTTTCCCTGATGACTCAGATGGTAAAGAATTGGCCTGCAGTGCAGAAAACCTGGGTTTGATCCCTAGGTCAGGAAGATCCCCTGGAGAATGGAATGGCAACCCACTACAGTATTCCAGCCTGGAAAAATCCCATGGATAGAGGAGCTTGGCAGTCTACAGTCCATGGAGATGCAGAGTTGGATGGAACTGAGCACACACACACACTATTTTCTCTGGGTAAATTCCATGTGTGAAAAATCACAACCAAAGAGCTAGTTCCCAGTAGTAGACATCTGTCCATCCTCCTCCTTTAGCTAATATAGCTTTTGCCTTAATACAGTAGGGGAAATGGTCTCTGCTGCTGTGCCTGGCATTTTCCATGTGTTCCTGCAGGTCCACAATCTGTCTTCATAACTTTGTGAGTAAATATTTTCCTTGCTCAAGCTCACGGCCCTCCCCTTTACCCCATATTTACCCCATATCCTGGGCACACCTTGGTTAAAATATCCCCTTACTGTTTCTGCACATTTTATTCTTTGCTTTCATGTATGTGCCCATGTCCAGTCTTAATAATAACAGCAAATGTAACCAGCTTATTAAGTGTGCTGAAGTCAGTGAGCTCACAGACAGAAAGTGGTTTTAGTTTGCCCTGACCACTTCCTTCAGACATTCTGTTTCTGATCTCCCTTCATACTTTAGATGACATTTTTGACAACTCCCACAAGTTGACTTCAGCACTTAAAAAATGGTCATTTGGGGTGACTTTGACGTTCAGACCTTAACAATGCAGTGCAATCAAAACTTCAATCTCATATCCAATTAAAATCTTCCCCGCTCCCCCATAATTGAGTAATGACCTTTAGTTTGGGGATTTCTGTGGGAAAGACGGACATGGTCTCTTTTTTTCTACCCTTTATTCCCTGCACACTTTCTTACTTCTCCAGAGTGAATGTAAAGAAAGAAAGAATTAGACAAAAAAAAAAAAAAAAAAAAGAAGAAGAAGAAGGTGCAGAGTCATACCTGCCCAGAGCTGTAGTGATAGGATTGCTGGTGTTTTCTGTCACTCCCTGTTGCAGGAAGTGTTCACCGAGATGACTATTGTGACCCCTCAGGTTTACCCCCGATGCCCTAGTATACCTCCCACATTCCCATTCTGGCACTTCGGTGTGAGGCTCATGTATAGCAGCTCATGACTATTTTCTGTCTTCAATACACATGGCATACAACGGTGGAGACGACAAACAAAGAGCCATTGTCTCTGACCCACTGCTTGCATGCATGCTCAGTTGCTCAGTTGTGTCCAACTCTTCGCCTGTCCATGGGATTTCTCAGGAAAGAATACTGGAGTGGGTTGCCATTTCTTTCTCCAGGGGATCTTCTCAACCCAGAGATTGAAGCCTCATCTTTTGTGTCTCCTGCTTTGGCAGGTAGATTCTTTATCACGGAACAACCTAATTCCAGCCACTCTGACACACAGGAAATACCAGATTCCACTGGTGAAGAATTGCAAAGACTGTCTGAACCAGAAGGGACTCCACTTCTTGGTTAACAAAGAGCATAGTAACATTTCTCTTCCAGAACTGAGATGAAAACTACAGTCGACCTTTAAGGAATATGGAGGTTAGGGGCACTGACCCCCACATAGTAAAAAATCCATGTATAACTTTACAACTGGCCATCCATATCCTCGGTTTTATATTCATACATTCAACCAGCCAGGGTCATGTAGCACTGTACTAATTACTATTGAAAAAATACCTGTGTTTGTAGACCCATGCAGTCCAAACCCACGTTGTTCAAGTGTCCACTGTCTGTGGATTATCCAAAGAACTTGACACAGTTTCCGCTGGAAGTAAATTCTAATTGGCAGTTATTTTTGTGATGGCTTTAATTATCATTAATAAGATACAGATGAGGGCACTCTCCTCATGAGATTTTATGAGACCTGGCCTTGCTGGGGGCAATTTACCTGCCTTTATGCACAGATTTCCTTCAGAGGCTTCTTACCACTTAGTCTCACAGATAGCTCCCTCCACTCCTCATCACTGAAGCTCAGCTTCTGCCCTGAAATGCAGGTTACTGGAAAACAGTTTTAGAATTGACTGATTAGGTCATGATATCTCACCCCAACCTGATATTGTAGTTTGTATTTCTCAAAAGAGGATTTGGCCTCTTTTCCTTAACTGCTACTCTCAATTCAGCCAAAGACTGGAGCACAGATCAGCCGTCACTCAGTTTACTGACATCCATGAGCAGGAACTGTGAAACTTCACCTACTTATACATCTCAGCTCTTTCAACCTAGGGAAGGTATGTTCTGGCTGAAACCTAAAGTCATGTGTCTTGTATGTGGACACATTTGGAGGGGAAGGGTGACCTTTAGACAGAGAGAATCCAGCACTGACAGCTCATATGCTAGCTAAGTGCAATGCAAGTGAAATGCTGAAGTTCATTTAAAAGCTGCAGGTTTGAAATATTTGGAGACAAAAATTATGCTGCTTAGCAAAATGCATTCTAACATATTCAAGTTATGAAAGTTGATC
The DNA here is from genome assembly GCF_016772045.2 of Ovis aries. Taxonomy (NCBI): domain Eukaryota; kingdom Metazoa; phylum Chordata; class Mammalia; order Artiodactyla; family Bovidae; genus Ovis; species Ovis aries. The sequence continues at coordinate 90,382,950 of NC_056059.1, read as the reverse complement.
TCTCTTGGTCCTTCATAAGAAAAACAACACAGATTGAAGTGTTGGAGGCTGGCAACCTTCTTGACACCAGGAAGAAAGTCAGGACACTGTGGAAATGGGCAGGGGATGATGAAGCTTAGATTTATTGGTGTGTGTACTTTCTAAGGCCCAATATCTAATTTTGTATTCATAATTTTGTAATGCTTGTCTTAAAAAGGGTCCTTGAGACAGTGTAAGCTTCAGGTTCCTGACAACCTAGTTCTTTCCCAGGAAATGGTGAGGTGTAGAGGAAGAGGAGAGGAAAGAATGGTTGCTAGTGGCAAGAATGCAGAAGACATGTTTGAGAAAGAATGAGGCTAATGTGGGCTTCCCTGGGGACTCAGAGGGTAAAGAATCTGCCTGCAATGCAGGAGATATGGGTTTGATTCCTGGTTTGGGAAGATCCCCTAGAGAAGGGAATGGCAACCAACTCCATATTCTTGCCTTGGAAATCCCATGGGCAGAGGAGCCTGGTGGGTTACAGTCCACAGAGTCACCAAAGAGTCAGACATGACTGAAACTATTTAACATGCATGCATGAGGTTAATGTGGACATAGGCTGATGGCTAAAACTGCTACATGGAGATGTAGATTCCTTTGGTACGCACACTTTGGGTGGTACTTGGAGAACTTTAAGAAGCAGAGAAATGTCTGTGAGTAAACAGGTGAGGGAAAGGGTGTATGGACAGAAGATGGGATGCTGGGGTGGGGGGGTAGGGTGGGAGTGGGACGGGGTGTCAAGGCTTCAGTGGCAGATGGGCACAAAAGGTGACTGGGACTGGGGAACATTTCAGTCCCTTTCTCTTTCTGAACTTTGGAGACACTAGATTTTTTGCCATGTATGAAATAGGTGTTCTTCTTCCTTTATTTATTTCTTAAAGAAGAAGATGATTCTTGCAAAGTGGAGTCCTTTGCAGCCATCTGACACTTGGGATGCATCTTTCAGAACAACAGAGGAGGGATGATGAAAATCCACATTTGCATTCATCAGAGGAGTAGCCGCGGGAGAAACGGTCTGGTTAGATCAACTGAGCCGTGATAAATGGAGAACATTCTTGGTATTAGTCTCTTCAATAGGAGAGGTAACTGGTCCTAGTAGATGGGAATTTACAAGAGATAAGCTGGGAATGAAAGATGAGGACAATTCAAGAAGGACATAAAGTCCTAAAGTTTTCTGCAAAAGAAAACAGTATTTAAAAAAAAAAAAAAGGAAAACAGTATTTAAAAGACAGCTTAAAAAAAAAAAGAAAGACAGCTTTATTTGACAACCCTCTCAAAGCCCATCCCCTGTAGAATTAACTATGCCTTCTGCTTTGCTATTATAATATGCAAATGTGTTTTTCTATTATGTATGCAAATGTATATTATTACAAATTGTTCATATGTAAATCCCCTGTTCCAGAGAAAGAAGACTGCATCTGTGTGTGATGCTCAAAGGCTCGGTCGCGTCCCACTCTTTTTGATCCCACAGACTGTAGCCCGCCAGGCTCCTCTGTCCATGGGATTTCCCAGGCAATAAAACTGGAGTGGGTTGCCATTTCCTCCTCCAGGGCATCTTCCCAACCCAGGGATTGAACCTGCATCTCCTGAATCTCCTGCATTAGCAGGTGGATTCTTTACCACTGACCCACCTGGGAAGCCCCCCAAAAGTTACTGAAAGAGTGTGATGCATGTGATAAGCATTTAATACTGAAAAACACTGGAAGGATGGATGACTAGAGGTTTATCCACTGCAGGTCTTTGAAGTTCCTAGATCTTCCAGGTCTATTGACGTTTCTCTCCTGTTTCTTACTATGTGTAAGTCAGTACCCTAAAAACCCTGCCGTTCCACCTGGTAAAGTGAGCGCTCTGGATGTAAAATGCTTCTGAAATTGCCCACAAAGCTTCTTCTATTTTTGAAGAAGAGATGGTGAAGAGATTTCAATAGCATTTTCAGTGAAAGTCATTCAGTCGTGTCTGACTCTTTGAAACCCCATGGACTATACAGTTCATGGAATTCTCCAGGCCCGAATTCTGGAGTGGGTAGCCTTTTCCTCCTCCAGGGGATCTTCCTAACCCAGGGATCGAACCCAGGTCTCCTGCATTGCAGGAGGATTCTTTACCAGCTGAGCCAAAAAAGCATTTTTTTTAATTGTTGAGGAAATCTTTGTCTGGGCTGATTTCCAAGCCTCCTTCCTGTCTTCTTGACTCCCTGGAGCTCTGCCCTGCCTGGTCAGACTTTTCCCTGGAGGGGTTACAGGGTTTCTGGCATTCCTCGGAAGACAAAGATGGATAAGGTGTGCAGGTTTGTTGATGTTCACTTGGTATTTTTAGTCCATGGTTAGCAAAAGGAGAGACAGCAGCAGAATGGCTTTTGTTGAATATGAAATCTCACATCTCTCCTGTAAAAGTCCCTTTTTTTTGGTAGAATCCTTTTTAACTGGCTGCCCCTGCCGCCAGGATTGCTGCCTGAATCCTGGGCCTCACTGTTGCCAGGAAACTTTCTACTCCCTAAAAGGTTTGGTGTGTAGTCTGTCATAAGAATGGGCCTTAAAGACTGTCACGATAAATAATTTAGCTACACGTGTCTCTAAAGGGTGTGGATTTTTGTCCATCTTAGGAAGTCTCTGCTAGAGGACTTCTTAGGTCTGTTTCTTCCCTGGTAGGTTCACAGTCCAGTGTAGAAAGAAAACTCACCTCCCAAGTCCATCTGCATCCTCATGCAAATAACATGTGGCTGCAAAATTGGTTTAAAGTCTCCTTGGCTAGAGTGAAAAAAAAAAAAAAAGGGAAAAACTGAATAGTTACAATTGCAAAAGAATCAGATTGGACTAGTTTCTCACACTATATACAGAGATAAACTCAAATGGACTAAAGACTTAAATGTAACATCTGAAAACGTAGCATTCCTAGTAAAAAACATTGAAAGATGCTCTTTGACATTATTCTTAACTGTATATCCTTGGCTATGTCTCCTTAGGCAAGGTAAACAAAAGCTCGAATAAACAAAACACTATATCAAACTAAAAATCTTCTGCTCAACAAAGGAAGATATCATAAAAACAAAAGATCACCTACCGAATGGGAGAAGTTATTTATAAATAATATATCTGATAAGGAGTTCATATCCAAAATATACAAAGAACTTATGCAACTTAACATTAGAAATCCAAACAGCCTGATTAAAAAATACTCAGAAAACCAGAAAAGACATTTTTTCCAAAGAAGACATATAGACGTCCAACAAGCTTATTTAAAAGATGCTCAATATCACTTGTCATCAGAGAAATGCAAAACACAACCAGACATCTGCCACAGTGACTACTGTCAAAAGACAACAAATAACTAGTGTTGGCAAGGATGTGGAGAAAAGGGAGCCCTCACGCACTGCTGGTGTGAATGTAAATTGGTGCAGCCACTATGGAAAGCAGTATGGAAGTTCCTCAAAAAATTAAAAATAAAACTACTTTTTGATCCAGCAATTCCAATCCTGGGTATTTATCTGAAGAAAGTGAAAACACTAATTTGAAAAGATGTATGTACCCCTATGCTCACTGCAGCATTATTTATAATTGCTAAGATATGGTGGCAACTGAAGAGCCCATCAACAGATGAATGGATAAAGAAGAAGTGGTATGTATATACAATGGAGTATTACTCGGCCACAAAAAATGAGATCATGCTATTTTGACAACCTGGATGGACCTAGAGATTATTATGATGAGTGAAATAATTCAGACAGAGAAAGATAAATACTGTGTGATTTCACTTGTATGTGGAATCTAAAGAACAAAACAAATGAACAGCCATAACAAAATAGGAACAGAGTCATAAATACAGGGAACAAACAGGTGGTTGCTAGAGAGAAGGGTGGTGGGAGAATGAGAAAAATAGGTGAGGGAGATTAAGAAGTACAAAACTCCAGTTACAAAATAAATTAGTCACAGGCATAAAATGTTCAGTGTGGAAAATATAGTCAATAATAATGTAATATTTTTGAATGGTGACAGACGATAACTAGAGTACTGTGGTGATCATTTGGTCATGTGTAGAAATACCAGTAGGAGAAGGCAATGGCAACCCACTCCAGCACTCTTGCCTGGGAAATCCCATGGACAGAGGAGCCTGGTGGGCTGCAGTCCATGGGGTCGCAAAGAGTCGGGCATGACTGAGTGACTTCACTTTCCCTTTTCACTTTCATGCATTGGAGAAGGAAATGGCAATCCATTCCAGTGTTCTTGCCTGGAGAATCCTAGGGACGGGGGAGCCTGGTGGGCTGCCATCTATGGGGTCACACAGAGTCGGACACGACTGAAGCGACTTAGCAGCAGCAGCAGCAGCAGCAGCAGCAGAAATACCAGTATACTGAGTGCCAGGAATTGATATAGTGTTGTAGTCATCTATGCTTCAAAGGCAAACAAACAAACTCTTAGACAAAGTGATCAAATTTGTGGTCACCAGAGGTGTGGGCCAGGGAGAAGGAGAATTCGTGGAAAATGGTCAAAGGATGCAAATTTTCAGCTATAAAATAAATAAGCACTAAGGGTAAAATATACAACACGATTAATTCAATTAACATTGCTCTATATTATATACGAAATTTGTTAAGAGGGTAAATCCTAAAAGTTTCACCACACAGAAAAGTTTTCCTTTTTCTTTAATTTTGTATTTATATTAGATGATGAATATTCACTTACTGCGGTCATCATTTCATGATATATGTAAGTCAAAGTAGTATGCTTTATGCCGTAAACTTATACGGTATTGTATGTCAATTATATCTCAATAAAACTGGAAGAATAAATAAACAAAATCAAGATCTATGTTCTCTGTTTTTTCTTAACTATGAACAGGTTTCAGAAAATTATTCTCCAATTGTTTGCAGAAACTCTCTAAAGTTACACCTTTTAATGGGGGGGTTAAAATCAGGGACGGGGACTGAATTTGCTTGGAAGACTAGCAATGAGATATAATAGATGAAAATAAAAACAACCAGGAGAAAATACATCAGTTGAAATCCTCACAGATTTAGATGAATACACTTGGTTTGGGGGCATTTGAGATAGAGGAGCCTGGTAGGCTGCAGTCCATGGGGTTGCTAGGAGTTGGACACGACTGAAGTGACTTAGCAGAAGCAGCAGAGTTGCTTCTACTTTCGGTATTGTGATTAAGGTACACATATATCTGTCTCAGTTCCTGCTTTCAATCCTTCTCGGTACATATCCCTAAGTGGAATTTCTAGGTCATATGGTAAATGTATTTTTAAATTTTTGAGGAACTTACATATTGTTTTCCATAGTGGTTGCACCATTTTACAGTCCCATCTTGTGCCAACAGTGTATGAGCCTTCCAAATTCTCCACTTAATTGCCAAAGCTTAAAAAAAGAAAAACTATACTAATGAATGTGAAATGGCATCTCCCTGTGGTTTTGCTTTGTATTTCCCTAATAATTAGTGAAGCTGGGCATCTTTTTTTGTGCTTGTTGGTTATTTTTATATCTTCTTTGGAGAAATGTTTATTCATGTCTTTTCGGCTATTTTTAAAATCAGACGTTTGTTTTTTGTTTTCTATTGAGTTGTAGGAGTTCTTTACATATTCTGGGAACTAACCTCTTATCAGATATAGAAGTATTTTTTTTTCCATTCCCTGGGTTGCCTTTTCACTCTGTTGATTGTGTCCTGCCCAGCTGATTTTGACAAAGGTGCAAAATTCAATGGGGGGAAGGATAGCCTTTTCAACAGGTAGTACTGGAGTAATTTGACATTCAGAAGCCAAAGAAAATGAATCTCAATGTAAGATCTTATACAAAACTTAATTCAAAGTGGATCACAGGTTTAAATGTATAAAATAAAACTATAGGGAAAAAAAACAAGAGGAGTTATTTAGAATCTAGGACTAGGCAAAGAACTCTTAGACTTGATACCAAAACCATGATCCATCAAAGGCAGAACTGATCAATTTGACTTCCTCAAAATTTAAAACTTTTTCTCTGTGAAGACCACATTTAAAAACTTAAAAGCAAGCTATAGACTGAGAGAAAATATTTACAAACCATATCTTTGACAGAGGGCTGGTATCTAGAATACGTAAACTCTCAAAACTCAATAGATAAAAACAAGCCAATTAGGAAATGTGCCAAAGACATGATAAGACAATTTTGAAGGGGATAATGGCAAATAATCACATGGAAAGGATATTTGACACTGATAGCCATCAGCTCATTGTCAATTTAAACCACAATGTGATATTAATATCCACCTATCAGAATAACTAAAATAATAGCAACAATGCTGCCACTCATGTGCAGAAATTGGATGGCTCAGAAACTGTTTGTGGGAGTGTGTGATAATATAGCTACTTTGGAGAACAGTTTGGTAGCTTCTTAAAAAGCTTAGCATGTATCTACCATACAACTCAGCAATTGCACTCCTGGGCATTTGTCCAAAAGAAGTAACAACTTTTTGTTTGTACTTAGATGTTTATAGCAGCTTTATTTTTGATCGCTCCAAAGTGGAAAAACCAGGGGTCCTTCATTCAGTAAATGGATGAGGAAAGTGTGGTCCAGTCGTTCTATGGGATATTACGTAGCAATGAAAAAGAACAAACCGGTGTACACAACAGTCTGAATGATTCCGCAGATCATTATGATATGTGGTAAATGGCTAAATCCAGATTACATATGGTATGGTTCCATTCATCCAATCACATTCTTGCAATAGCAAAAGTACAGAAATACAGAAAAGGTTAGTGACTTCCAGAAGTGGATGAGGGCAGGAGGGCAAAGCATATGGCCACGGAAGGGTAAACTGAGGTGCCTTCCTAGCGATAAGAACTTCCTGTATCTTTACTGCAGTAATCTCAGTAACTTGGTTGTGTTATTATTCCACAGTTTTGTAAGATGTTACTATTGGCAGAAACTGAGTAAAGAGTCGGACACAACTGAGCGACTGAACTGAACTGAACTGAGTAAGGAGTACACAGTTCCTCTCTGTATTATTTCTTATAAGAGAGATCGCAAGAAATTATAAATTGTGTGTTTACAATTATAAATTGCATGTTAATTTACAATGATCTCAAAATAAAACTTTCAATTAAGAAAGGTAAAGCAGTTAGTGAAAATGGAGTTAACTTACTTTTACTGTCTTAGTGCCAGCAAAAGAGAGGAACTGCACGTGTGTTTAATGGCTTTGGAATTGAGATGAGAGCTTAACATGAATTTCAAAAGAAATGTTTCAAGGTAAAAACTACATGAAGCATAGAGATTTAAAGTCATTGAAAGCACTCATGTTACTCAAGTTTAGACTAATCATGAAGAAAGTAGGCCCAAATACCCTCTGTGAGAGTGCGTGCTAAGTCGCTTCAGTCATGTCCGACTTTGAGCATCCCTATGGACTGCACCTGGCCAGGCTCTTCTGTCCATAGGATTGGCCAGGCTCTTCTGTCCATAGGATTCTCCAGGCAAGAATACTGGAGTGGGTTGCTGTGCCCTCCTCCAGAGGATCTTCCCCACCCAGGGATCAAATCCCTGTTTCTTATGTCTATGTGCATTAGCAGGTGGGTTCTTTACCCCTAGCATCACCTAAAAGTGAAAGTCTCTCAGTTGTGGTGGTGACTGTTTGTGGACCCCTATACAGTCCATGATTTCTCCAGGCCAAAATACTGGAGTGGGTAGCCTATCCTTTCTCCAGAGGATCTTTCCAACGCAGGAATCGAACCGGGGTCTTCTGCATTGCAGCCGGATTCTTTTTCAACTGAGCTACCAGGGAAGCCCACTAGCACCACCTGCAAAGCCCCAGACACCCTCTAGGAGTAAAACACAGGTGGGAAATTGTCCCTTAGTGGGAGAGCAATCTTCCACTTTGCAGGACTTGGACTTCACCAGAAGAGGGTGCAATTATTCAAGCTATTACATGGGCAAAAGGGAACAGATAGACAGGACCCTAAAACAAACAAAAAAATACATAAATAGGAATGATGCTCTTCTACAAAACCCCTTTTAAACCAAATGTTTACACTGGGGGATATATTTATGGTAAATTCCCTGGTAGCTCAGCTGGTAAAGAATCCGGCTACAATGCAGGAGACCCCAGTTAGATTCCTGGGTCTAGAAGATCCTCTGGAGAAAGGATAGGCTACCTACTCCAATATTCCTGGGCTTCCCTGGTGGCTCAGATGGTAAAGAATCTGCCTGAACTGAGGGAAACCTGGGTTCTATCCCAAGGTTGGGAAGATCCTCTGGAGCAGGCAACAGCTACCCAGTCCAGTATTCTGGCCTGGAAATCCCCATGGACCGAGGAACCTGGTGGGCCATAGTTCAGGGAGTCACAAATAGTCGGACACAACTGAGCGACTAAGCGGAAGGTTTTCAAGTTCTGTAAACCAGCTGATGAAAATTGGTAACTGCTGGGCAAGCCAGGGAAAGGGAAGCAGATCATAAAAGAGGCAGGATGAATGATAGTTCCGATTGGGAGGCAGCCTCTGAAAATCAGACCCGGACTATCAGACCCACTCTGTCTCTTGCTTCCGGTGGAGATGTTCCTGCTACAGCAGCTCACAGGCAACTCACACATACACAGGTACGTCCCTGCAACGAGGTACCAGTTGGGTGTGAGGCTAACTTCCCATGCTTTATATGCATATTTACAAAGAAAACAATCTCAAAAAGAAGCTATTCAACACTTTTGCCATGTATGTTAAACAAGGGTTATAAAAAGGAGTCAGAGATGAGAGGAGGTGTTGGCGAGGGCTTGCGGCTATGAGATTGGTAAAGGTAATTCCTTTTTGAATGTATGGCCCTGCTGTGAATCCCCATCCTGGAGTTTCTATCATCCAAACTTTAGTCTAGGAATGGACTTCAGGGGGCCAATCAGAAAACTATGAAATAGGTCCCTAGAGGACAAGTACCCAACCTTCACCTGGAATGCTGAAAGGGGACTCTGGCCTGAGCTTGACTCCCTCCCACCAGGAAATCCAAAGAGAGAAAGAGGTTGGTTACTGGATGCTCAAGGGCTGAGGAAGGAAGCATTTGCCTTGGTCCAGGGAAATGTAAGAAGCGTTTGAAGATGGTCCCTTGAGAGAGACAGTCCTGGCTTCCTGTCTCCTAGACTCTGAAGTTTCTCAGCCAAGTGTGAGTCTCTCCATCTTCTTACATCCCCCTACCTTCCCCTGTCCCATCCCTTGTGCTGAGCAAAAGAGTAGCCAGAACTGAGCTGGGGAATGGGAGGGCATTTAAAAGTTAGTTCAGCTGACAAAATTCTAATGGACAACCTAATGACTTCATGCAGATCAATAGGGATTAGTTACATGGGACTGAATGAACCGATGAATATGACTAATACCTTTATGACTTTGGGGGCAATATACTAACTTTAATCTTTGTTTTCCAGAAAAAAAACCTTTCCTCTTGTGCTTTGACTTACAGCAAGCTGATGAAGTATACCTTTGTAAACAAAGATGAAGCATTAAATCTTCTTCTTACTACCTGATCGTTCTAAAATTTGGCTTCTCCAGCTGGCTCTCCTGTGGACTCCACTTATTACAACTGGATTACAACTAATTATACTAATCATTGTTTTAATTTGGTTTTTGTTTTCGAGTTGTTTATGATTTGTGTCTGCCTGCTACACTGTGATTTTGCCAGTCTTACTAGTTACATTAATTTTACCTTATTTTGTAAGATTGTTGTCTCTTACAGCAACCAAGGTGTAACCAGGCCTCCAACAAAAATCTTTATTGTGGTCTCCAAGACTTCCTCTGACCTGACTGGTGCCAGAATCACTCGACATTACGCTTTGCTTCCATCTTCGATGACTTTCTTGCAGCCACACTAAGATCATTCACATCTCAGGGCCTTTACTTATATTTTCCCTTCTATCTTTTCATGGTGTGCTTCCTAATCATTTAAAATAGAATTTCATTGTACATTCAAATATCATCTCCTCAGAGAAGCTTTTTATTACCAGCTCATCTAAAAAATGTAGTCACTAGCTATCCTTTCATATTGCTTTATTTTTCTTCTTAACAGTTATTATGTGACATTTTATTCTTTGTGTTGGTATGTCCTCTGTCTACCCCATGAGAACAGGGATCCTGATTGCTTTGTTCTTTGAGCACCTGCAACAATCCTGATACTTAGTAAGCATTCAATCAATGTTTTAAAAACTTAATTAGTTAGTTCATATACCAATTAAGTTTAAGGAAGTAAATAGGGAATATAACAAAAACAGCCCTGGAGCTGGAGTTTCGGATTCCTGATATAATTTGTTCACTACTTACTTGTGTGGATTTTGATGAATAACTTTAACTTCCAGTCCCTCTCTTTCTTTCCTTAAAGATAATCCTAAGGAAACCCGGTACCCTGAGAGGATGTGCAAAGCGCAGAGTCATCGCTGATATATGTAATACTTCTATTTTTCTGCATTAAATATGCAGACATTGTAAATAAATTAATTCACATGCTTTTCCTGGATATATTTCAATATCTGTCAGACTTTACTTCTCTCCCTGCCTCTTTCTTTTTTAATTAAAGTTTATGGGTCACTTTCTATGTTCCAAGCACTATGCCAGGGACTTGTAAACAAAGATAAATCAGACATTTTCTCTGCTTGCAAAAAGCTCATAATCTAAAAAGGAAGGCAGAAATATAAACAACTGAATTAGAATATAACTTGAAAGTGCATAAGCAGAAATCTGTTCAAGATACAAGGGGAGACACTCTATCTGGGAGCTCACAGTGGAATGAGACAGATAATGTGATGTGCCTTTTCTGAATGAGGCACTATAAGAGGGAAGATACCAGGGGTAGGTGTGGAGGGTGAGGACGAGAAAGATAAAGGATGATCAGTGAATCCACTGGCCTATTGGTTAGGAAGTCTTTGATGATGCTTATCATTGTTTTGGTGGATGGAAGGTATAAAACTAGGATGGTGTGAATTGAGGGGTAGCTGGGAGGAGGGGCGAGGAGATCTGTTGTGTGAGTTTCTATTTGGGAACGTTTGAGAAGGAGAGGAAAGAAATAGGTAAGGGAAAGGGTCAAAGAGAAACTTTGAGAATGAGAGGAGCCTAGGTATGGTTGAGGAATGAGCCAGTAGAGCTCAAAGAGCTGGGATGATGATCAGGAGGCTGTGTGAAAGCTTCCCGCTCTTCATAACGAGGGAGGGGACCCAGAGGACCTGGGGGATCCAGGGGATCCGGGGTTAGGAGACCCAGAGCATAGCTCAGCCAGAGAAGGGAGCTCATTTTCCTGCGAGACAAAAGGGAAGAGGGAAAGGGGACGGCCACCCTCAGGGGCGTTCACGGATCACAGCTGATGAGGAAATTCTTGCCTCAAAGAAGGTATGTGTTGAGTTTCATGTGTTGAGCTGAAGTGACCAAGGTTGGGTAGGAGATTCTAGGCAGTGAGGCATTGGAATTTATTCTTATATTCCTTACACTTCAAGGGTATAGCTGGAGCTCATTGGCTGACTAACGCCTGGCCAATGAGGAGATAGTGGTTCTGTTGACAATCATATTCCCAGCCTAATGGGTTACTTATTTTTGATGATTCCTGTCTTCATTATAAGCTATTAGGAAATTGTGCTTGAGCCTGCTCTTATTCCCAAGGCTAATTACTGTTAATACTGTTTTGCTGGTTTAACCTCTTAATAAGGAAGCCAAATAAACAATCTTGCTGAGAAAGCACAAAGTCTCCCATTTGAGAAGCTGTGGATGCATGCTAGTCAGCTGTCAGGCAGGCAGGTGTGCTCATCTCCACTTTGAAGTTTCATCTTAAAAGAACAGATAGGCATGTGTATCCAACCATCCATTCATTCATTCAGTAAACATTTATGTACCAACTTCTCTATGTCAGGTAACCTGGCAGTCACTGAGGAGTCAGCAACAGAGAATCCCTGTGAATGTGGAGCCAGGGATGTATCCAGTATATCTAGATCTAGATCTTTTGGTCATTCAATCATGTCTGACTCTTTGTGACCCCATGGACAGTAGCCCACCAGGCTCCTCTGTCCGTAGGATTTCCCAGGCAAGACTACTGGAATGGGTTGTCATTTCCTCCTCCAGGGATCTCCCCCCACCTGGGGATTAAACCCATGTCTCTTGCATGGGTTTGATCTTTACCACTGTGCTACCTACCCAATATAGCTATTGAATTTCTAATATTAAAGTTAAATATTACATCTGTACTACAGAACACATATGGAATAATTTTGTTTTATTTAGGTTTTTGTAATATCTTTTGTGCAGCTGCTCAATTGCAAACACTAAGATTGCATTTTCTGTTACTAAACTGCCTTTAGCATCCTAGAAGTGAACAAGTAACATAAAAGAAGTCTCTCCTATGTTTCTTCGGGCTGCCCAGGTGGCAATGAGGGAGACATAAGAGACACAGGTTTGATCCCTGGGTGGAGAAGATCCCCTGGAGGAGGAAATGGCAACCCATTCCAGTATTCTTGCTTGGAGAATCTCAAGGACAAAGGAGTCTGTTGGGCTGCAATCCATAGGGTCACAAGGAGTTGGACACGCACACCACTGCTGCTTTATTCCCTACCCTCTGCCCCGAGCATTCAAATTTCCATTCTGTGCACATACCTGTGTTTTCTCTTGGTCATTCCCCAGGACCTCCCTGAGCACTCTGCCAACAGGAAGGAAATCTTGGCTGCTTCCCAAGCTGTTGATGCCTTTGGCCTCTAGGAGGCATTGTTGCCCTTTCTTGTCCATTGATGTCTGTAATAAATTATTTGGAGGAAATTAAAGGTAATTTATATGCAACAATAAAAGAATCCTTGTAAGAAATGTCAACTTTATTATATCCCTAAGGATCTGAGGTAATGTATTTCCCATTGAGTCTTCATTTTTAATCAGTAGTGGACTTCCCTGGTGGCTCAGATGGTAAAACATCTCTCTACAATGCAGGAGACCCGGGTTCGATCCCTGAATTGGGAAGATCCCCTGGAGAAGGAATCCACTCCAGGACTATTGCCTGGAAAATCCCATGGACAGAGTAGCCTGGTAGGCTACAGCCCATGCGGTCGCAGAGTTGGACACGACTGAGCGGGTTCACTTCATAGTCATTTTGCATCATACTTGAGGTTGGAGAGGGTTGTATTGACGATAATCTCCAAATTTCTAGTTTCTTTCCTTCTTGATTTGCTTCCTTTTCCCCTAGTCTTCTTTCTTGACTCCTCCCCTCCACTTCCTCTCTCCCTCCCTTTCTTCCTTCTTTCCTTCTTTTATTCATTCATTCCACACATATTTCCTGACCACTTACTCTACATTAGGGTCTGAAGCTATAAACTAAAGTAAGAAGCCGGCTTTGTGTTCAGGGACCTTACAATCTCGACAGAGACAGGCAATACCAGCGATGAGTGTACTTCAGTGTGTTTAAGGCTGTGACAGCAGTGGACACTATGGGGAAAAAGAACTTAGAAGAGAGGCTTCCAAGTCATCAAGGAGGTCAGGTAAGGCTTCCTTTGATCTGAGTCATAGAAGTTGCGCAGGAGTTAGCCATGTGAAGCTGGGTAGAGAGAAGGGAAAGACTGTGACTCCAAACTTAGAACTTTTAGTTTCGATCCTTGGTATAGAGGAATTTGGGTCTCCTTGGTGGTTCAGTAGTAAAGAATCACCTGTCAATGCAGGAGCCGTAGTTTGGCCCCTGAGTCAGGAAGATCTCCTGGAGAAGGAAATGACAACTCACTCCAGTGTTCTTGCCTGCAGAATCCCACGGATAGAGAATTCTAGCAGACTACAGTCCAAGGGGTCTCAAAGAGTTGGACACAACTTAGCGACTAAACCACAATAGTGAAGTGAAGTGAAGTCGCTCAGACTCTTTGTGACCCCGTGAACTAAAGCCCACCAGGCTCCTCCATCCTTGGGATTCTCCAGGCAAGGATACTGGAATGGGTTGCCATTTCCTTCTCCAGGGGAACTTCCCAACCCAGGGATCGAACCCAGGTCTCCTGCATTGCATGCAGATGCTTTAACTTCTGAGCCACCAGGGAAGCCCAAACCACAATAGAGGAAATTAATCAAAAAAAAAGGGGAATCAAGAAAGAACGCATTTCTTTCCTGTATTTCTCCGAAATATTGACTGCCTGTCCCATCTGTCAGTTTCTATCTGAGTTGAAACATTATTGGAATACTACATACCACATTTACTTGGTAAACTTGTCATGAGAAGATGTGAGACTTAATTCTTTCCACCCTGCTGTAGTTCACTGCTTCTGCTCTGGTATGGTCTTCTTGTAAGTGAGAACACAGAAGTATATTCCATAATCTTTCCAATCAATAAACAGGGGTAAATCCCTTCACTTCATTTAGCCCTCCAGTGTGGGTGAAATTTTGTTCTCACTTCCATGAAGTAATTTCTCAGTTCTACTCACACACTGGAATTTTTCAAAGATGTCTAAAAAAGCATAAGTGCCCCTGCTTTTTCCCAGGAAGTACTGATTTGGTACATCTACAGTAGTACTTAGACATCTCTGCATTAAGATCATCCCCTAATGGTTTCCATCTTGAACCAACGTTGAGGAGTAGTCTTTGACTATACTTGAGTAGTATCTCATGATGGACAAGTTTAAACATTTGGAGTCATACAAATTCGACTATGATTTCAGATTCTGTCACATACTAACTGTGTGACTTTGGCCAAGCTACCAAACTTCTCTGATCTGCAGACTCCTCATCTGTGAAGTGGCACCAACAACATTTACTCTTAGGATGTGTGTGCCCAGTTGTGTCTTACTCTCTGTGGCCCCAAGGACTAGGGCCTGCCAGGCTCCTCTGTCCATGGAATTTTCCAGGCAAGAATACTGGAGTAGGTTGCCATTTCCTTCTCCAGGGCATCTTCCTGACCTGGGGATTGAACCCGAGTCTCTCGTGCCTCCTGCATTGGCAGGAGGATTCTTTATCACTAGCACCACCTGGCAAGCCCCTGCCCTTAGGATGGTTGTGCTCAGTAGAGACTGGAATCTTTTCCTGTAAAAGACATAGGGGATTCTTTATATATCAGGCTTGTAATAAAAGTGGAATCTTAGGAACCGTTTTTTTTTCAACTGAGCTAGTGAAACAACCGAAACACTGATAATCTTTCACATTTATCTGTTCTTCCTGAGAATAAGTTGACATTTAAAGTGAGAGGGTAAGGGTCAAAAGGGAACTGTGATACTCAGTGTCATATTGGTGGTCCAGTTTTTTAATGAAAAATTATTCATTTTATTTTGGGGCTGCACTGGGTCTTTGCTGTTGCACAAGGGCTTTCTCTCATTGTGGTGTGAGTGGACCACTCCCTAGCTGTGGCTTCTCATTGCGGCGACTCCTCTTGTGTAGAGCACAGGCTCTAGGCTCTGGGGCTTCATTAGCTGTGGGGCATGGGCTTAGCTGTTCCATGGCAGGTGGGATCTTCCAGGACCAGGGATCGAACCCACGTTCCTTGCCTTGGCAGATCCATTTTAACCACTGGACCAAAGCCCTGGTGGTTCATTATTTGAGAGAAGATTTGTTGAACATCTATGTTTCCACAGTCATATTTATTTTTTTCTCTTAAACATCCACAAATCTCCACCCTCATTTACTGTCATCACTTAGTCTCTCATTGGCTCTCACTGTGGGAACAGATGCCTAGCTGTTCATCCTGGCTTAACTCTTGCTTGCCTCCAGTATGTGTAATCATGCTGCTACTGCTGCTGCTAAATTGCTTCAGTCGTGTCCGACTCTGTGCGACCCCATAGACAGCAGCCCACCAGGCTCCTCCATCCCTGGGATTCTCCAGGGAAGAACACTGGAGTGGGTTGCCATTTCCTTCTCCAAAGCATGAAAGTGAAAAGTGAAAGGGAAGTTGCTCAGTCATGTCCGATTCTTAGCGACTTCGTGGACTGCAGCCCACCAGGCTCCTCCGTCCATGGGATTTTCCAGGCAAGAGTACTGGAGTGGGGTGCCATCGCCTTCTCTGAATCATATTTCTGTCCTGCTTAAACCTTTCTCCTGCAGATCACATCTAAGGTCTCCAACAGGGAAAACAAAGCCCTTAAGATTTGCCTGTTTTTTCGTTTTTATCTTTGTACCATCTTTCTGTTGATCAAGGACTATAATGAAGCATTTATGGTTTTGAACAAAATGTCTTAGTACCTTTTACAAAGGGCCTCAGCCTGAAGAACACTTTCCCCCTTTTCTGTCTAATGAAAGACAACCTTTTTAACTTCTATTTGTTGTGTGCTTACTTTGTGTGGGCCACTGTGAAGAAATTTAGTTTATTTCTCAGCCTCTCATATGTTACATTCTGTTACTTCCATTTAACCAAAAAGGAAACTGAGGTCCAGAGAGTTTAAGGTTTTATAGGACTTTCTTTCCCCATCCTCTTGGATCCTTGTGTCCATTGTCTTGTAACTGTCTTTTTATTAATTTCTTTTAAAATTATGAAAGTATGATAAAACACATTTACGGGAGACTTGGAAAATGCAGAGCAAAGTTATGTGTCATTCCACTATATATTGCAATTATTTCTAAGTAGATAAATTAACATTTTTAGTTGGAGTTTCAAGATCAAAGTCTCAGAAATTAATATGATAAATCGAGAGTAAATTAGGATACTGTAGACCCAAAAAGCATGATGAACCAATTCAAACATAATTAAGATTTATACAGTGCTCACACAACAGCAGGGTACAAATTCTATGCAAGTTCCTATAGACTATAAACCAGGAGACACTGGAATGTAGATGCCTTTCTAGTATGCAAAGTGAAGGGAGAGAGGGAAGGAGGGAGAGAATAAACAGTAGATTTCAGGGCGTCCTTGGTAGTCCAGTGGTTAAGACTGTGCTTCCAATACAGGGAGAACAGGTTTGATCCCTGGTTAGGGAACTAAGATCCCATGTGCCATGTGGTACTACCAAAAAATGAAAACAAACAAACAAACAAACAAAAACCATAGATTTAAATACATTGTAAAAGCAGGAATTTGGACTCTATTATCTTTGAATTCTCCTTTTGTGGTGCAGTGCTGGCTTATAGTAGTTACTACTATGTATTGTAGTAGTGAATAATGTGAATAAGTGAATAAATGTTTGACTTTATTTGTACATGTTTTTAAAAAAATAGTAACGTCCATTCCTTTACATCAAACGCTATGATCAACATCTAAGTAATTGCAGATTTAGTTCAACCATCCTGTTCAACAACTGTGAAAAAAGAGTATCCTGAATTTTCATTTAGTCTATACAACTTCTCTAACAATCCTACATTTGTTGTTTAAACAATGTTCCCCCATCCATTGCCACCTCTACCACTTTCATCCTTCACAGCCCCCACTTCTACCCTATATCCTCATGAAGACAGACGAGGTGTGAGATAAACAAACAAAGCCAAAGACAACCAAAAAGCAACTTTGGTGAAAAACGCATTAACAGAAATTCATTTTGAACAAGATAAGTATTTTTGCTTTTACAAAAGGAGCTGACACTTAGAGGAACCACACCCTGTCCCCAAATGGTGTCCCCCGTTAAATACATTTTGCTCAAAGTTAATTATGCTTCTTTCCAAACAAACCTGGGGACCTCTGTTTCTTTGAAGATGGTTTTGTGTTTCGAAGTCCATGGAATGTTACACGATATTGAATCATGTATCATCATTCATAAATGTCCATGATTCGCTAGACAAACATTCCTTGCTTAATAAAACAAAAGAAGTGTTTCAACAAAAAGGGTGCAGCTATATCAGTAGGGCTTGCTGTTAGCATATCTCAGTTTTGTGGTGATAAAACAGTCATTAAAACATGCAATCTCTTTAAAATTACAGCTGCCAGGCCAGATGAATTTTACCTGAACAGAGATTAAATGTGAGGGTATTCACCTTACATTCCAGGACAATCTCTGGGAACACAGCTATAAAAATAAAAGGGAGAGAGGGCAGAGTCAAGGGGGTGTGGCTTTGAGGGGAGGTAGTTCTTGAATCTTGCCTAGGACATAGTGGGGTGAAGGCAGAATGCCCTCTGAAAGAAGAGTAAAAGGCCTCTCAAGTCAGAGAAATATCACACTAAAAACATAATGTTTTCATTTCATTAAAATATGAGATCCAATACAATTTCTAATGTACTTCTTGTCAGTTAGTATTTCTCACCAACAAGGCGTTCTCTTGTCTTTTCAGAACCACTTTCTAATCAAGAACGGCAACAGAAAAGTAGAAATGGGAACTCGAGTTTTAAGAGGAAATACGTTACCTGAAGTTACCAAAACACCCCTGAACCTACATGATTGAGAAATGAAAACTTGCTGTCCTGTACTTAGCTTGATGCCACTTTTTCCCCTGTATATAAATTGTACTTTGTGACATGTTGTTAGTCAATAGGTCATGTCTGACTCTTTGTGACCCCATGGACTGTAGCCCACCAGGCTCCTCTTTCCATGGGATTTCCCAGCAAGAATACTGGAGTGGATTGCCCTTTCCTTCTCCAGGGGGAGATCTTCCTGACCCAGGAATTGAACCCTTGTCTCCTTCATTGCAGGCAGATTCTTTAACACTAAGCCACCAGGGAAGCCCCACTTTATGAAATAGCAAGATATTGACTCAGTATATGCAAAGTTTCTAGAGGTCAAAGAAAAAAAATCTTAAGTTTTCTTAACTTTTCTAGGAACTAGATGGATACATGGTAAACAGGACCAAAAAAAAAAAAAAAAAAAAAAAAAACGTGAAAAGAAGTATTCAACCTCCTTAACAATGACCAGAGTGCGATATAGAAGAACAGTGAGACACGACTAGTAAAGATCATTAAAAGCGCAGCCACTTGGCCTGAGTGGTGGTAAAGCAGAAGGTAGTCTTGTAACCGAGTTGGTTTGAGACAGAGTCAAGGAGAAGAAGCTTTTCAAGGAAGCTTTGGCAGTTCTTACACAGAATCTGTAATGGGTCATACCCTTGGAAACAATTGTTCTGCTCGGAGAATCTCTTTCAGTGAATGATTAAAACAAACACTTTGACACACAGACATACTTATTATAGCATCACTTAAATAGCCACTAACTTGAAACAAGCTGGAGATCTGACAGTAGCGGACTAGTTAAGAAAATATGATATTTCATTCAAATGATATTGACAAAGATGGGCGACGTTAATAATACCCTTTTATATGCTGCATGTCATCAACAAACAAAGATTCTCCTCCTTCTCCTACTAAGGATGCTCTTCCTTCTCCTCTTATTTGCTAATAAAGCCAAAACGTATTGAGTCTTTGCTATGTGCCAGGAACTCTGCCAAGCCATTAACATGTATTAATTTAATTCTTACAGCAACCTGTAAGGTAATTTTTACTATGCCCACTTTACAGGTGAGGAAACTGAGGGGTGCAGAAATGAAATTACTTGTCCCAACATACACAGCTAGAAAGTAGCAGGGTTAAGGTTATATTTTTAAAGATTTATTGAGATGTAATTCATATATTATTGACGCTTTCCTGGTGGCTCGGATGGTAAAGAATCTCTCTGCAATGCGGGAGACCCAGCTTCCATCCCTGCATTGGGAAGATCCCCTGGAGAAGGAAATGGCAACCCTCTCCAGTATTCTGGCCTGGAGAATCCCATGGACAGAGGAGCCTGGTGGGCTACAGTTGCAAAGGGTCGGACATGACTGAGTGACTAACACTAATTCACATATTATAAGATTTAGTCTCTTTTGGAAAAATTTTTAAAAGTTTTTTTCCATGTGGACCATTTTAAAAGTCTTTTTGAATTTGTTACAATACTGCTTCTGTCCCAGGGGACATGTGGGAATCTTAGCTCCCTGATCAGGGATCTGACTCACACTTCTTGCACCGGAAGGCGAAGTCTTAACCACTAAACTGCCAGGACAGTCCCAAGATTTACTCTTTTAAAGTGTATGTAATTCATAGGATGAAGTTGAGTAGACACTGGCTAAAGATAGCATCTTTCAAGTAGGAGGGACTAGAGCACGGAGTTTTCTGGAATCCAGGTAATTTTCTTGCACATAATGCTTGAAGACAAGGAACTTCTCTTTCCTCCTCTTGGTATCCCAGGGCCTAGAAGAGTGACTGGGCCCTAGTGGAAATATTTGTGTGTGTGTGTGAATGAATAAATGAGCTCTAGTGACCTGATGACTAATCCTCAATGCCAATAGCACCAGGCCGGCTAATCCTGTGTTTGAGTTCCCACTGCCTCTCTGACCTTTGGCCAAGGTTGAGCTTCTGATTTCTGAACTGCTCGCTTGGTTTGACCCACTGCCTTGTCTGACCGTAGGTGCCTTGACCCACCTACCTGTGCACTGTGACCCAGACTGGCAGTTCATGGGGTGCTTAACTGTCAGCTTCATTTGAAGATAGCCCAACCGGATCCTATACCGACTGCCTATAGCCCTCACTCTGTTCTAGTTTGGCTCTCAGAGTGATTCACGCATTGTTCCCACTCTTGACAGCCATGGCTTTTCTGGTGAAGAAATTCCCCTGGGCTGGTTCAACTTCTTCCCATGATTGTCTTTCTACTTGTATTTCCTAGTTCATAGTCCCTAGGATACCATGAAGTGAAGGATTAGGTGAAGAAAGATGCTCCAGAAACCTCACCCCTGCCAAGTGCCTCTCTCTTTTGTTTGTAAACAACAGAAAAGACTTGACATTTGGTTTAGGTTTTGTTGGAAGTAAGAATTTTGCTGTAAATGAAAAAATCGCTATTCTAACCTTTTCATTAGAAAACCTCTGTAAAAATATGTCCTATGACTTCAAACCTCTCCTCCCGTGTGAACACATCTAAATAAGCATTTTTACTTGAGCACCCCATTATTAAGCTCCATGGAAATAAAACCAAGCTTACCACCTATGACTCCATCTTCCTTTTCTACAGAAGTAGAAAAGTGATGTCACTTTTTTCACAGCTACTTAGTCATGCTCAACTCATCCTTGTCTTTCACATTCTCTCCTTTATCCAGAGAGTGGTCTCATGAGTTTTTAAACATTTTTCTTTTGAAATGTCTTTGCTATTGAGTCCTTATTTCATATCCAAGGTCTCACCACTCAGCCATTTGTATATCTCTGTTGGCACCAGTGGCTGTGGAATTTTATCTTCTATATTTTTATTTTGTGGTACTGTTGGAATAAAGGAAAGACCGCTTCTACATTCTCCAATTCAATTCTTCAATGCTTTTCTTTCTTAAAGTGTCAAATTGGGTGACTTCTGGTTTTCAAATTTCTCCAGTATCTCATCCCACCTACCGGTTCAAAGCAACTGGTTTCTAACTCCTCAAATGTTTCCTTGGTTTTAGACAGGCTCAGTAATCCAGCTCTAAGCCCCAACCAGTAAGGCTGCAGAAGCTGAAGTTGAAAGGTTCTATGATGACATACAAGACCTTCTAGAACTAATACCCCCCAAAATGTCCTTTTCATTATAGGGGACTGGAATGCAAAAGTAGGAAGTGAAGAGATACCTGGAGTAACAGGCAAATTTGACATTGGAGTACAAAATGAGGCAGGGCAAAGGCTAACAGAGTATTTCCAAAAGAATGCACTGGTCATAGGAAACACCCTCTTTCAACAACACAAAAGAAGATTCTATATACGAACATCACCAGATGGGCAATACTGAAACCAGATTGATTATATGCTTTGCAGCCAAAGATGGAGAAGCTCTATATAGTCAGTAAAAACAAGGCCAGGAGCTGACTGTGGCTCAGATCATGAAATCTTTATTGCAAAATTCAGACTTAAATTGAAGAAACTAGGGAACACCACTAGATCATTCAAGTATGACCTAAATTAAATCCCTTACACTTGTACAGTGGAAGTGACAAATAGGTTCAAGGGATTAGATCTGATAGGCAGAGTCCCTGAAGAACTATAGGCGGAGGTTCATGACACTGTATAGGAGGTAGTGATAAAGACTACCCTCAAGAAAAAGAAATGCAAAAAGGCAAAATGGTTGTCTGAGGAGGTCTTACAAATAGCTGAGAAAAGAAGAGAAGCTAAAGGCAAAGGAGAAAAGTAAAGATATACCCATTTGAATGCAGAGTTCCAAAGAATAGCAAGGAGAGATAAAAAAGCCTTTTCAGTGATCAGTGCAAAGAAATAGAGGATAACAATAGAATGGGAAAGACTATAGATCTCTTCAAGAAAATCAGAGATACCAAGGAAATATTTCATCCAAAGGTGGGCACTACAATGGACAGAAATGGTATGGACCTAAAAGAAAGCAAAGAAGAAGTAACAGAAACAGAAGATATTAAGAAGAGGTGGCAAGAATACACAGAAGAACTATACAAAAAGAGCTTCATGATCCAGGTAACCATGATGGGGTGATCATCTACCTGGAGCCATACATCCTGGAATGTGAAGTCAAGTGGGCCTCAGGAAGCATCACTACAAAAAAAGCTAGTGGAGGTGATGGAATTCTAGCTGAGCTATTTCAAATCCTAAAAGCTGATGCTGTTAAAGTGCTACACTCAATATGCCAGCAAATCTGGAAAACTCAGTAGTGGCCACAGGACTGGAAAATGTCAGTTTTCATTCCAATGCCAAAGAATGTTCAAACTACCACACAATTGTACTCATCTCACATGCTAGCAAAGTGATGCTCAAAATTCTTCAAGCCAGGCTTCAGCAGAATGTGAACTGTGAAATTCCAGATGTTCAAGCTGAATTTAGTAAAGGCAGAGGAACCAGAGATTCAATTGTCAACATCTGTTGGATCATCAAAAAAGCAAAAGAGTTCCAGGAAAACATCTATTTCTGCTTTATTGACTACATCAAAGACTTTGACTGTACAGATCACAACAAACTGGGGACAGTTCTTAAAGAAATGGGAATACCAGACCACCTTACCTGCTTCCTGAGTAATCTGTACAGAGGTCAAGAAGCAACAGTTAAAAGTGAATATGAAACAACAGACTGGTTCCAAATCGGGAAAGGTATATGTCAAGGCTGTATATTGAAACTCTGCTTATTTAACTTGTATGCAAGTACATTACGCAAAATGCTGGGCTGGATGAAGCACAAGCTGGAATCAAGATTGCCAGGAGAAATAACAATAGCCTCAGATACACAGATGACACCACACTTATGGCAAAGAGCGAAGAAAAACTAAACAGCCTCTTGATGAAAGTGAAAGAGAGTGAAAAAGTTGGCTGAAAATGCAACATTCAGAAAACTAAGTGATGGCATCTGGTCCCATCACTTCATGGAAATGGATGGGAAAACAATGGAAACAGTGAGAGACTTTGTTTTCCTGGGCTCCAAAATCACTGCAGATGGTGACTACAGTCATGAAATTAAAAGACGCCTGCTCCTTGGAAGAAAAGCTCTGGCAAACCTACACAACATACTAAAAATCAGAGACATTACTTTGCTGACAAAGGACTATCTAGTCAAAGCTATGGTTTTTCCAGTAGTCATGTATGGATGTAAGAGTCAGACTATAAAGAAAGCTGAGTGCTGAAGAACTGATGCTTTTGAATTGTGGTGTTGGAGAAGACTCTTGAGAGTTCCTGTACAGCAAGGAGATCCAACCGGAAAGGAAATCAGTTCTGAATATTCATTGGAAGGACTGATGCTGAAGCTGAAACTCCAATATTTGGCCACCTGATCTGAAGAACTGACACATTGGAGGAGACCCTGATGCTGGGAAAGATTGAAGGCAGGAGGAGAAGGGGACAACAGAGAATGAGATGGTTGGATGGCATCACTGACTCGATGATCATGAGTTTGAGCAAGCTCTGGGAGTTGGTGAAGGACAGGGCTGCCTGGCATGGTGCAGTCCATAGGGTTGCAAAAAGTCAGATATGACTGAGCTACTCTACTGAACTGAAACAGGCTCACCGACCCATGTGTGTGTACGCCGTGACCATGCTTGTCTCTGAAGATTTGCTGTTTTCTTTGTCTGGAAAGTCCTCCCCATTTTCTGCCTCCTTTCTTCCACCAATCGTAGGGAAGTTTCCTCTTCAAGGAAAAGGGATCTAACCTAATCATCAGAAATTAGACACCAATGGACTATAAAGCAAATACTGTGCTTTCTAACAACATTATTTACACTATTAGTTAGTCACTCTTTTCTACTTTTCTATGTCCATTTACCAAGAAAAATGTAATCTCTTTGGAGTCCCGAGCTGTGTGATCTCATAACCCTTCTGTATTCCCTATTATCTAGCCTGATATACATTTTGTTAGAGTTATTGGGTAGGAGGTAGGGTTTAACCCAAAAAAGAGGGTATACATAATACCTTTCCAAAGAACTTAGTCATTTCCTTTGTATGACATCTGCTCTAGAGATTTTAACATATTGGGGTAATCTCCATTTTTGCGTGTCATCTTTAATGGTATGAAATATTCAAATGAAATGTTTAATTTCTAACTCTGTATCTTTATAGTTACTGGTATCAGAATACTTCTGATTGAAATATTTAATTTCTAACTCTGTATCTTTATAGTTATACTTAATAGTTCTGATTGTACTCGAAGTGCGCCTGCTGATGATCTTGTGGGTCAAGAGTGGCACTTTTAGGTAAATATAACTGCCAACTGCTTCTTTTGTAACTGATCTTTCAGGTCATGTCAGAACATTCTGGAACTTGAATTGAGACTCTTTTTATAGACATCCTTCTTTTGGGCTCCAAAATCACTGCAGATGGTGACTGCAGCCATGAAATTAAAAGACGCTTACTCCTTGGAAGAAAAGTTATGACCAGCCTAGATAGCATATTCAAAAGCAGAGACATTACTTTGCTGACTAAGGTCCATCTAGTCAAGGCTATGGTTTTTCCAGTGGTCATGTATGGATGTGAGGGTTGGACTGTGAAGAAGGCTGAGCGCCAAAGAATTGATGCTTTTGAAGTGTGGTGTTGGAGAAGACTCTGTGTACCACCCACCTCACCACACTTACTGGATGATAATGTTATTCCCACTTAATTTGGCCACATCTCCACTAGACTGTATACTGTAGGACAACAGGGAGTAAGACTATCTTTTCTGGAATAGTATCTCCAACCCTGGTGTGTGTAAAGTATGTAAACTACGTAGCAATGAATCTTCGTAATTTAAGAGAATTGATCTCTTACATCAATTGTCTTTCATAATTAAATTCTATGCTTGAATGAATTTTCCTATAATATATATAATTCTTTCAATAATACATATTCAATGATATATATTCAATAACATATATCATTTTTCAGTTATATATGTTATGATAAATTCCATAAAACATGGAATTTAATAACGTTTTCCTATAACTCTCACTGCGTTTCTAATGTGTGTCATTATTCATACCTTCTACGCCATTGCAGCAATACTATTTTCTGCTGTTTTATTTAATCTAACCGATTTATTTATGTCTTGTACATTTTTTTAGTGGAAGTGTAGTTGATTTAGAGTGTGGTGTTAATTTCAAGTGTACAGCAAAGTGATTAAGTTGGTTTCTGTTCGGATTATATTTCATTATAAGTTATTACAAGATATTGAATACAATACGTATAGTACTTCACATCTGTCAATCTCATACTCCTAATTTGTCCCTCCCTCCCTCTCTTTCCCCTTCTGTTACCATAAGTCTGTTTGCTGTCTGTGAGTCTGTTTCTATTTTGTATACAGATTCAATTGTATTATTTTGTTGATTCCCTATATAAGTGCTGTCATATAGTAATTGTCTTTGTCTGACTGACTTCATTAAGTGTAATATTCTCTAGCTATTGACACATGCTTATGCAGATACCAATGTTTCATTCTTTTTATGGCTGGTAAAAAGACACGTTTTCTTAGACCAGTTATCTATTGATGGACACCTGGGGTGTTTCCATGTCTGTTGTTGTTGTTCAGTTGCCCAGTCATGTCTGACTCTTTGAGTCCCCATAGACTATAGCACACCAGGCTTCCCTGTCCTTCAGCATCTCCCAGAGCTTGCTCAAACTCATATCCATGGAGTTGGTGATGCCATCCAACCACCTCATCCTCTGTCCTCTCCTTCTTCTCCTGCCTTCAATATTTCCCAGCATCAGGGTCTTTTCAAATGAATCAGCTCTTCGCACTAGGTGGCCAAAGTATTGGAGCTTCAGCTTCTGCATCAGTTCTTCCAATGAATATTCAGAATTGATCTTTAGGATGGACTGGTTGGATCTCCTTGCAGTCCACGGGATTCTCAAGAGTCTTCTCCAACACCACAGTTCAAAAACAACAATTCTTTGGCACTCAGTTTTCTTTCTAGTCCAACTCTCACATCCATACATGACTACTGGAAAAACCATATCTTTGACTAGACTGATCTTTGTTGGCAAAGTAATGTCTCTGATTTTTAATATGCTGTCTAGGTTGGTCATAGCTTTTCTTCCAGGCATCAAGCTGTAAACAGCTAATAAGGGTAATTTCAGAGTCAGGATAAATATGTAGAATCTGGTCATTGAGTCTGTGATAAGAATAATCTGTTAAATTGGGTTACTTTACTGAAGGGCACTTTTTTCTGTTTAAAAGTGGTTTCCAGGTCAACTCATCATTTGTCAAGAGGAAAGCTGTATCCTTGAAGAAATGGAGTAACCAGTTATTTACGTTTTCTGTGTCAAGGAGATCCGCTTTGAGGTGGAGAGTGGTCACAAACTCTTACTCAGCTTTTATCATAACAGTCATCACAACTGGAGAGCCAATTCACACAAGAACTCAAGGTTGGGCTGAAATTTCTGGGAAGTTACGATGGGCACGAGAGTGGAAGTTAAACAGATTTGTTACAGATTAATGTACTCCCTTTGCATGTGGGAGAATGAGTCACATTCAGACTAGACCCCAAACTGGCCCTTCTGGGC
Source organism: Ovis aries (assembly GCF_016772045.2). Classification (NCBI taxonomy): domain Eukaryota; kingdom Metazoa; phylum Chordata; class Mammalia; order Artiodactyla; family Bovidae; genus Ovis; species Ovis aries. Next base: position 90,356,195 of record NC_056059.1, on the reverse strand, counting down.
ATTGTCAAGTGTCAGAAGATATTTTATAGAATAGTTCAGAGAATTTCTTGCAAGGCTTTATGATGAGTTGTGCCCCAGACTGCCACTATATGAAAATTAACAGCTTTTATCTCACCTGAGTGAGTCATATGAAAAAGGAATCTTCAGTACCTGACATTTCCATTGTGCTCTTGCTTCCAAGATCTGTGTTTCATCACATCCATTACTTGTCTTATCCTGAAACAAGTGAAAACACAGTCTTGTTTGGCTGGGAGTTTGTGTCACAGCTGGCTTCCTTCTTTAGGGTCAGAAATACATTCCTTTGGGGAAGAAAACTGCAGCCACCTGCAAGGGTTATGATGACTCCATGAAAAGATAAATGGGATCTTCAAGAGTCACACGTCAGCAAACACTTCATTGAGACCCAAAGAATTGTGACTTTAAAGTACAGCTAATGGCATTGTTCTGTTGCCCTCTAGCTCTGTTGAATTGCTGGGACAGAAAATACGATTATGTTACAAATTGTACCATGACCTTCAGAGCAGCTCTTCAAAATGCAGAGGTCTGGAGGTAAAATGGGTCCCTGAAAGAACTATCCATTAGTCACAGTGTTACAGTCTGTACTCCAGATCTCAGTTCATGTGTAGTGCTTCCTATTTTAGCAGATTAAAGTATCTCAGAGGAGGTTACTGTCCCCATCCACCACTGTATCAGAAAAACAAAAAAGCTCATTTAAAGTTTTAAGTAAAACTTTCTTATTTGGCAGAAGTGCTAAATTCATTTTCACCAGTTCCTTAGCATGACAATTGTTTGCACAATTCTGGGGAAGTAACAATGAGCAAACCAGGTCTGAGCGTGTTTACGAGGAGGTCAGAGATCTGGGTTCAAATCTCAACTCTGCTGTTGTGTAACCTGGAAAAAGTGGCTAACCTACCGAGACTTCTGCGTTTCCTGGACTGTACAGTTTTGAGAAGCTTTTTATGTGCTTGGCACTGTTCTAAGCATGGTATACTTAATCTGTTCAATGCTAACACATAAGTAATGCCTCTGTCTTCATAAGGGTGGGGAAAGACACATGTGGCGAGGTCAACAGTTATCTAAGGGGACTGAGCAAGGAGGGGGCAGAACCAAGACTCATGACAACTGGTGTTACTGACCACTGTGCAGTGCTGTGGTGCCAACCATTCTCTTCATCCATAAACACAATGGAAGAAATTCCCTGGGAAGAGTCTGTTTACTTCTTTCCCTTATTTTCAGTGTCCAGTCAGACCTTGAATCAGTAGAAGCTTAGATATGTCTACTTATAAAACAACTAAGGCTCAAGAAGTCCTTTCTAAAGCTATTCCTTATGTGTGTGTTAGTCGCTCAGTAATGTCCGACTCTGCTACCCCATGGACTGTAGCTTGCCAGGCTCCTCTGTCCATGGGGTTCTCCAGTCAAGAATAATAGAGTGGGGTGCCGTGCCCTCCTCCAGGGGATCTTTCCAACCCAGGGATTGAACTTAGGTCACCTGCATTGTAGGCGGGTTTTTTATCTTCTGAACCACCAGGGAAGCCCAATCCTTTCCCTTGGGAGATAAAAAATTTTAAATTACTGACTTTTTATAAACAAAATTTTAATTTGTTGTGGGTCCCCAACAAGCTCTTCCAAAAGACTAAGAGACTTATTGGCTAAATTTCAAGGCTGTTGCTCTGACCAGGGCTAAGCTAGTGACCTCCAAGTCTTGATGCTCACAATTAGTGATTTCTGTACTCTCTTCAGGTCTGCTGGGTTAAACCCTTGGATTCATATTGTCACATTATTTTGGGAATCTTAAATTACCAATTGTAAACTAATTTAAAAGAATCCATTTGCACATACTCTGCTTAAAATTGGATTCTACTTGAATTTGAAGAATATATATATATTTTTTCTTATTAATAACAACTGTATTCTTGGTGTTTAGGTGAATTCCCCGAAGTCCATGTGTTGCTTGATGGCCAAAGATGAAATTAAAAGGCTTGATTTCATTCAATTAACCTATAATTAGTGACTCAGAATGTTAAGCTTAGCTGTGTGATAGAATAATCATGGGAAAAGTATATTTACCATAGAGGGATTTGAAATGAGAACAGTTTTCTCTCTCTCCCTCTCAACTAGGTGTGAGTGTTCATGGGTGACTATTTCTGGGAAGACTAAGAAAAGATGACTCTCAGAAGAGTAGTCTTAAAAATTTAATTAATAATTCCTTCCAAAGTTTCTAGAGGAAATTCAGTTCTTGATCTTTCTTATCCCTGGCCCTTCCTTGTGAAATGTGTTGGAATATACACTTCACCTTTCACCTTACCTCTGAATTTCTCATTCTTCCATGACTCATAGCAGCAACTCCACCCATTCTTTTCAAAAAAAAAAAAAAATGTGGCAGCTGCTGTGGAAGTGCTTCTGAGTCAGTCAGAAGTGAGGCAGGTTGCCAGATGGGTAATTCACTCCCCAGAACTTAGAGAAGGACAATTAGAGAATTAAGTTTGTAAATTCAGTTGTGGGGGGGATGGCTTATACAGTGGTTTATGCAAGCTCACTTACTACCTGTGACACCGCAGGAAATTCACCTTAATTTTTTTTTTTTTAATTTTTTTATTTTTTAAATTTTAAAATCTTTAATTCTTACATGCATTCCCAAACATGAACCCCCCTCCCACCTCCCTCCCCGTAACATCTTTCTGGGTCATCCCCATGCACCAGCCCCAAGCATGCTGCATCCTGCGACAGACATAGACTGGCGATTCAATTCATATGATAGTATACATGTTAGAATGTCATTCTCCCAAATCATCCCACCCTCTCCCTCTCCCTCTGAGTCCAAAAGTCCGTTATACACATCTGTGTCTCTTTCCCTGTCTTGCATACAGGGTCGTCACTGCCATCTTCCTAAATTCCATATATATGTGTTAGTATACTGTATTGGTGTTTTTCTTTCTGGCTTACTTCACTCTGTATAATCGGCTCCAGTTTCATCCATCTCATCAGAACTGATTCAAATGAATTCTTTTTAACCGCTGAGTAATACTCCATTGTGTATATGTACCACAGCTTTCACACTACTCCTGTCTTAACCTGTTTGGCATGGGTGCATATCAGATGAAAGGGCTATGACCATCCTTTCTAAGTCTCTCTGGACAAGTTTTATTATAGAAAAAAAAAAAAGGTCAACAACCTATGTTTAGGTTCACTTACATTTCATTTTTCATGGAACAAGACCAATAGGATAACCAAATTCCTTGGGTAAGGGTTCTAGAGTAGGTCCAAGAAATGGGGATCAAGTACACCCAGATGTGTATTAATAAGTGCTATAATCGCCTCATTCATTTGGACTGAGCAATATTCCTTCTTAGGTACTTAAGAGTAACTAAGAAATAAAAAGCCAAGCAAACAAATATAGGAAAACTGTTATACAGAGCTTCTATATGACACTTTAATGCAATACTTCATTCTAATTCTAAAATTTAATAAAGTGACTATTTCACTTAGAAAAAGTGAAAAATATGTTAAAATACATGGAGGCAAATCAAGCATAGTTTGATCTTCAGTTCATTCAACCATCACACTCAGTAAATCATTGTTTCCTCTAGTGAAAATGGATAAATCTGTATGTGGTTTCACTGTAAAGCTGACAAAAGAGTCTGTCTCTATCATATCAGTCTCCATTATGTCTACGGTGTTTTCTCAGACCTGAGTTTAAATTCACTTATTTACCTCTCACTTTTTCCACAAGAGAGTTAGGCAGGAAGTTACATCATGTAGCTCCCTCTCTTGGGTTCAGAGTTGGAGCAGGCTCTGAAATGCCACATGACTATTCTTTATACATTAAGCAACAGAGTTTCAATACGTCCAAATGGACCATATGAGAAATTGCATAAAAGGAGCCAAGAACAGTATTCCTCTCCACTATCTCTTGTTGGGGACAGAGTGGAAAACAAAGCTGAAAAATAGCTGAAATAAAAGCAGTGATCAGAGGCAGAGCTTACAGATCAATACTCGGAAGACAATGAAGGACAATGAACAGACACGGAGATCGCTGAGTGCGGAATGTGCGCGTCCTACCCATCGGTCCTTCCCTCTGCTTCTGTGGTCGTCCAGTTCTGGGTACACAGAGCATGAAGCAGTCTTGGGGGACTCCAAACTGATTATTACTATTTTTTAATATGGAGTTTTCTATTCTGTCTAAGAAGCTGTTTTTCTTTCAAAAAATTTTTTTTAACACAAAGGATTATAAATTTCCTCAGTATGACTGGTATAGTTACCTTTCCCTTTATATCTTTGAGAGACTCTAAGCCAGTGCTATGTTCTCAGTAGGCATCTGAAGCTGGAGTCTCTATGCACCATTCCCTACTGGAAATGGTAACTCATTTCTTCCATCTTGTTTTCAAACAGGCTGAGAAATAATAGACATGGAAGCCAAAATATTTTTATTTCTAATAGATAATAGATTAGAGAATTAAGCTTTATGTTTGTTAATTAAGCAGACTTGCTAATGTTGAACTCAGATTTAGAGAGACTTACTGGTGCGTCAGACAGCAAAGAATTTGTCTGCAATGCAGGAGATCCGGGTTTGATCCCTGGATCATGAAGCTCCCCTGGAGAAGGGAAGGGCTACTCACACAAATATTCTTGTCCGGAGAATCTCACGGATTCTCCAGGCAAGAGGAGCCTGGTGAGCTACAGTCCATGGGGTTGCAAAGAGTCAGACACGACTGAGTGACTAAGCATAGACACACACACACACACACACACACACACACACACACACTAGCTTGATCATGGCAGTGATGGTAGAGGTGACCACCAGGATGGGGCCTGTGCTAGTAATGCTTTTGCCGTGGAGGCACATAATTTTTTTTTTTTTTTTGCTCTCTGTGGGCAGATCCATTCTCATGAGGAATATCTGGAAGGTGAGCCAGTTATTTTTATCCCATTTACCAATCAAGAAAGCCGGTTACCACCCTAAATATGGAATGAGGAAATGGTGTTTGGAGAGATTCAGAGTTATATAATTTGAATTTCCTTCATAGGAAAGAAATATCAGGCTTTGGGAAGAACTATTTTCTACTTCTTTTTGTCCTTGATGAATATAATGGATGGCTATTCATTGGCACCTCATATGTTTATGTTTGTGCATATAAGTGTGCTGGAGGATGCTTTATGCTGGAGACATTTTCAGAGAAATAATAAAATAGAAAGGTTAATTCATTTGTCTTATTACCTAGGGGGTTGGGATTTTGTGGCAGGAAGCTGTTCCTTCCCCTTTGAAAATTATAGGTTTTTGCTGTGAGTAGTTACATAGTAAATCCCATCATGTCCCTCCCTGACTAAATTGCTCCAGTGACTTCCCACTATACTCAGACTATAAGTACAGACTCTTTATGATCCCCTAAGCCTCCATAATATGGCCCTTGCCTACACTTACCTCTCATTTCCTTCTGGTCACTCTGCTCCAGGAATAGTGACATTTGGTTGTGGTTGTTTATGATTTTATCTACATATTAAAAAAAAATTGGTTACACAAAGTTGACTCCCACTTAAATTGTACTTGCTGTTTGCTTTGCTTGGGGTATTTGCATATCTGAGTCCCCTTGTCATGAAAGCATTTGCTCCAATGTCATTTCCTCAGAAAGGTCTTCCTCAAATATCTAGTCAAAAGTACTCACCTAGACACTCACTCATCTAGTTGTTCTATTCTCTATATAGCTCTTGGATAACCAGACAATTTTGACTACTGTTTATCATTTATTTTGTTTCTCGCATCAGTGGACTGAAAGTTCTATTAAGCCAGTGGGCCTGTCTTCTGTTTGCTATTGTAGATCTCAGTCTTGCACTTAGTAGGAGCTCATTAGGTATTTGATGAATGAATGAATTGTCCTCCTCATCACACTACTGCTGGACAAAAACACCACTTTGAATGTATAGCAATTAGTTCAGAGGCCACGCCAAAGTATAATGTCACTTTTGGACACAGATGAAAGTGAGGATACATTTCCTAACAAACTTGTTGTCAGCTAAAAAAAGGAATAGAGGACTTGACAAAGTTGTGAGCAATCACTGTAGTCCAGAGAATTCATGAGATTTCACTGGTTAATAGATTTCAGGAGCTGGAAAGAATTTCCATGGATCAAAGCAATACTCATTCAACATTTCTTGTTTTATCAAATTGGGAATCACAATATTGTACTTATATAATATTGTAAATCAACTACTGTGGAGATATTTGTGCTGGGGCCAAAATGGACCTGTGACATACAGCACATTTGACATTCTTTTGTCCATATCTGGACCATTCCATATTAGCAGGAGTTAGCTGGATTCTTAAGCTAAGTCCTGGAATCCAGTACAGACATCAGAGATCCTGAGGCACAGTCTAAATGAACCTGTGTTCCTGAAATGTAGGTGCCTGAAAAACAGCATAAGGGACTAGCATTTTAACAAAAGTTAGCTATGAAAACAAAATTTATGCTGGAAAAGTGAAGAGGTACAAATGAGTTAAAGATGTGTAGACAAATATATATTTAATATAATTTAATAATCATCTTTGTTGTTGTTGTTCGGTAGCTAACTTTTTGTGTCCCCATGAACTGTAGCATGTCAAGCTTCCCTGTCCTTCACGATCTCCCTGTTTACTGAAGCTCACGTCCATTGAGCCATCCAAACATCTCATCCTCTATTACCCCCTTATCCTCCCCTCCTCAATCTTTCCCAGCATCAGAGTCTTTTCCAATGAGTCAGTTCTTCCCAATAAGTGGCCAAAGTATTGGAGCTTCAGCTTCAGCATCAGTCCTTCCAGTGAATAGGACTGACCATTTCGATCTCCTTGCAGTCCAAGGGACTCTCAAGAATCTTGCTCCTTGGAAGAAAAGCTTTGACAAACCCAGACAACATATTTTTTAAAAGTAGAGACTTCACTTTGCTGTCAAAGGTCCATATAGCCAAAGTTACGGTTTTTCCGGTAGTCATGTTTGGATATATATACTTACATACTAAGGAAATCTAAAAGAAGAAAATATTTAATTACTTCCTCCCAGGCTTCATGCCCTAAACCTGAAGCTACATGAACGTACCTAGGGGCTGCCCCAACTCTTGGAGGAGGTCCAACTGCTAGGCTTAGTTTTCACATTGCCAAATATTAAATTCTTTGGGATATAGGAGAGAAGGAGTATCACGACTGCTGTGTCTTGGTCCATTTTGTCTAGAACATCAAGTTTCCTTGCAGAGGAAATAGTGAAAATGAAATGCCCAAGCGTACTTTGTCACAATGATACAGACTTTGCATGCCTCCACTCAAAACATGAGATGCACAACAAGCAATCCTAAAACTGGAGCTCAGTTTCAAGCAACATTCAACCCTTTTACCTTTGAAATAGTCCATCTTTCCAACCTTTTTCCACTAGGGTAAAGTAGGGCGTGAAAAGTCAAGTCATGTCTCCAAAGATACGATGCCATTTCCCAAAAAGCCAGTCATAAGAGGTAGACAAAATATAAGTTCTGAGAATTGATCATATCTTCTGGCTTATTATTCCCAAACAAGAGCACACTTGGTCTCTGAAATGTGCATAATGCCTTTGTTTTTAACAGACAATGCTTATAATCCAGGCTAAAGGCTGTAAAGTCTGTTTCCATGCCAGTCTCTTTTGAATTTATCGAGGTATAGTTGATACAGAAATGGGTAGATAGCATCATTGACTCAATGGACATGAATGTGAGCAAACTCCAGGAGATAGTGAAAGATAGGGAAGCCTGGTGTGCTGAAGTCCATGCTGTTGCAGAGTTGGACACAACCTAGCAACTGAACAACAATAGTTGATTTACAATAATATGTAAATTTCAGGAGTACTCATATGAAAGAAAGTGAAGATGTTAGTTGCTCAGTAGTGTCTGATTCTTTGCAACCCCATGGACTGTTAGCCCTTCAGGCTCCTCTGTCCACGGAATTCTCCAAGCATGAATACTGGAGTGGATTGCCATTCCCTTCTCCACAGAATCTTCCCAACCCAGGCATCAAACCCAGGTCACCTGTATTGTAGCAAATTCTTTACCATCTGAGCCACCGGGGAAACCCATATATATTTACATAAGATGATTATTCAAAAGTATCGGTTCTTTGGTACTCAGCCTTCCTTATGGTCCAAATTTCACATCCATACAGAACTTTGGGAAAAACCATAGCTTTGGCTATATGGACCTTTGTCAACAAAGTTAACTCTTTGGTTTTTAATATGCTGTCTAGGTTTGTCATAGCTTTTCTTCCAAGGGGCAATATTCTTGACAGTCCCTTGGACTGCAAGGAGATAAACCAGTCAATCCTAAAGGAAAGCAACCCCAAATGTGCATTTGAAGGACTGATGCTGAGGCTGAAGCACCACTACTTTGGTCACGTGATATGAAGAGCCAACTCGTTGGAAAAGACCCTGATTCTGAGAAAGACTGAGGGTAGGAGAAGGGAGTGACAGAGGATGAGATGTTTGGATGGCATCACTAACTCAATGGACTTGAGTTTGAGCAAATTCCAGGAGATAGTAAAGGACAGGAAAGCCTGGTGTGCTACAGTTCATGGAGTTGCAAAGAGTCGGACACGACTTAGCTACTGAACAACAACAAAGGTAATTATTAAATATATATTTGTCTACACATCTTTAACTCATTTGTACCTCTTCACAGCATAAATTTTGTTTTTATGGCTAACTTTTGTTAAATTCCAGTCTCTTATGCTGTCTTTCATGCACCTGCATTTCAGGAACACAGGTTCATTTAGACTGTGCCTCAGGATCTCTGATGTCTGTACTGGATTCCAGGACTTAGCTTAAGAATCCAGCTAACTCCTGCTAATGTGGAATGGCCCAGGTATGGACAAAAGAATGTCAAATGTGATGTATGCCGCAGGTCCATTTTGGCCCCAACCTAAATAGATCCAGTTATGGATGTCAGAATGGAAAAGACGACACAGTATGGATACATCTGGGTCAAAAGGGGTGAGCTAAATTCAACTTTAAACTCAGAGGACTATTCAAGGGAATACCTGAGTAGGGCTCCCTTGTCCTAAAGGAAGCAAGCATGATTCAATAAGTCCAATTTCATTAGGAAAAAAGTCCACCTTAGGACCTGATATCTTTAGTTATCTTAGGATCAATCCCTTCCTAAATTCCCCTCCTTAGGAGAATGGGCTGAGGAGCTAAGTCCTATATATCTGCCTCAGTTTAAAATTCTATGCTCTCTGCCAACGAATGGAGGGTAAGAGAAGTAGAGTTTGTGAAATGGAATAAAGTCATTGACCTCTGTGTTATGTCTCATAGGATGAAAAAGGCACAAAAAGCTTGTTGTCATCCTTAGTATATATGAGTTGTTAGAAGCCCACTCAATGAGAAGAAGGATTTTTCTAAAAAAGCTTTTTATTTTATATTGGCATATAGCCTATTAACAATGTTGTGACAGTTTCAGGTAGACAATAAAGGAACCCAGCCACACACACATGTATTCATTCTCTCTCAAACTGCCCACCCATCCAGGCTGCCACATAACTTTGAGCAGGGTTCCATGTGGTATACAGTAGGTCCTTGTTGGTTATCCACTTTAAATCAAACAGTGAGGAGATCAAGGACTTCAGTTTATTTTCTGTTGTCTAGGAAAGTACCTGGTAAAAGAGCAATGAATATTTATTGAAAAGTTGAATCAATGCATTGGTGAAGACCTTAATTCTGTCATGCTTGTCAGAGTCTAAGAGTTCATTTGACCCCGATAAAAATGTCCCTGGCATCAGGTGTCGGGGCAGATCAGAAAAGGAAAACTCATTTAATGATCTCAGATCCATGTGATGCTCATGATTTTCATTTACAAATGCATAGCAATGTGAGGAACAGAAAGTGTGACCCTATATACATTGAAATACTTGTCAGTTGGCCAACAGGTCCACTAGAACAGGTAAACTGATAAACCACTAGATAAGGCTTCTGTGGTTGTAACATCCAAGAAAATCATTTACCAGATGGAGGAGTCTAGCTTTCCCTTGCACGCAACGGGTAGGTGAGTGCAGAGAACAAGGAACATACTCTGGAATTTTTGCTGCATTTCAAATATCACATGCAGGGCAATCACAAGTTAATCAGGATGAGATGGGGTCAGTTTCACTGCCCCCCACACCCGCACTGTGAAGCATTCCATTGTGTCCTTCTCAGGATCCATGGCTCCAATCACCTTTGGCTTGACTCTGAATAACCCCACTCTCAACTCAGGAGGGCTGAAGGGGACAAAAATCACATGTAGGTAACATTAATTTCCAGTGGGAAATAGCTCCTCTTCCACAGTTTTGCACAAGTATGAATTAAGCCAACAGGTGATCCTAGAGAAAGCATTGCAAGTATTCTTCTAGACACTTGGTTAAAACTGATGTTCTACTTTCCCAACGAATTGTTAAAAAGAAGCTAAACTTCATGCCTGGAATCTAATAACTTTAAAGATGGAGGAGATTATATAGATTTATCTAGAAGGGAAGGCAATAGAAAAATATTCTTATTTTCATCCATGACTCTCTTGCTTTGTGCTAATTTCTAGATGTATATACAGAATATGATCCCAGCAACCAAACAGGCATCAAAGCATCTTTAGTCTTCAGTGGACATTTAGTCTTAAGAACAGACAAGTGAGTGTCACAAAAGAGAAGAAATTGAGAATGGCTGGTTTCATTCAAAGTTTTAAACTATCTTCTCCTCTTGAATGAATTTTGCTTTTAGTTTTTATTTAGGTTTTCTTTGTAATCTTTAATAAATCTCCTGCTTACATCTTCCTAACTCTTAGCACCTTACTTTAGTTGATAATATTCAGTTTTTCCTTTGCTGCTATGAGGGAATTTGTTGGAGGAATAAACATAAATGTCCATGCCTAATAATTACCCAATTATTATTATATGCCAGGCTTACAATAACTCCATGAGGCAGGTTCTATATTAACCTGAGATTTGGAATAAATATTAAAGTAACTTAGAGTTTTGATCACTTTAAAAATTTCTTTAACTGAAAATTGAAACTTAAGCTAAGAACTAAAATTATAAATCTTGAAGAAATCATACTTGAAAATTGAGTAGGCAAATATTTCTCAGATAGGCCAAAAAAAAAATCTCATTTTTGAAAGGTGTTGCTAAGAAACTAAAAAGGCAAACCACAGATTTGGAGAAAATACTTGCAAAATTATATCAATAAATAATTCTTACCACAAAGTAAGAAAATGATAACTTGATTTTAACTTTAAGAGACATTTCCTTAAAAAAAGATATATGAACTGCATAAAAATACATATAAAGATGTTCAACATCGTTTGCCATCAAGGAAATGCAAATGAAAACTGTGATAGGATACACCTCACACACACGAGAATGACTAAAATCCAAAAAAGTGAAAAAGCCAAGTGATGGTAAGGATGTGGAGCAATTATAACTCATATAGTGATATGGGAATGCATAATACAATCGTTTTAGAAAGCAGTTTGGCAATTGCTTAATAAACATACATTTACCATATGATCCACCATTCCCAATATTAGAAAATTTCCAAAGTACAATGAAAGCATATGTCAACAAAAGATGTATATTTTATTCATAAATTAGCTCTTGAAGTAATTGTCTCAAACCAAAAAATCCCTAGTCAAACGGGAAATGGATAAGCAAATTGTATTATTATATCTGTACTATGCAGTTATAACTTACTGAAAAAAAAAGAGAGAGAGAGAGAGAGAGAGACTCCTACACAAGCAACAACATAAGTGAATCCCAAATCATTATACTGGTTGAGAGAAACCAGGTGTAGAAAATGCATATGTCTAATTGTATTTATTTGAAATTCTAGGAAGACAAAACAACAGTGACAGGAAGCAGATCAATGATTGGCAGGGACTGGGAGTAGGCGGAGAATTTGAGGGTAGTGAGATATTCTGTGTCTTCATTATGGTGGTCGTTAGGATTGCAGGCGGCCTCGGCCTGCAATGCCCTGGAGCGGGGCTTGGGTTCCTAGCCAGAGATTGAGGCTGAGTCTCAGCAGCAGCAGATCCTAGCACTAGACCGGTGACAAGGGCCTTGGCTCTTAGGCTTTGCAGAAAAGAATTCCTACAAAGATGGAAAGTAGTGAAGCAAGCAAAGTATTTATTAGGAGGAAAAAGAGCACAGTACGTGTGGATAGACACATGGGCAGCCTCAGAGGGAGAGTCCCTGAGTCATACCCCAGTTTAAATCACTTATGTGGGACATTTCTTATGGGTTTCCTTTGGTCAATCATTTTGATTTTCCTGGTTCACAGTCTGTGTTTGTGAGTCTCAGGATACTCTAGTATACACACACACATGTCTTAGCCAAGATGAATTCTACCGCAGAGGCATATGGATAGAGCATCCCTAGGTATTACTCCCCTTTGACCTCCAAGGAGTCTTTCTGTGTATGTGTGGTCTGGGAAGTCTCCTGCCTTTGAAAACGAGAAATTATGTGGTCTTGGCAGGTCCCAGCCTCCTCTCTTAATTGTCCTGCTATTTTCATCCTAGAATTTCAGTCCACAGGAGATTAAGCTCCTAATGTTTTACCTTGGAGGGGCCCATCTACCTCATGCCTCAGTGTATAAGTGAAAGTGAAGTCGCTCAGTCGTGTCTGACTCTTTACGATCCCATGGACCATAGCCTACCAGGCTCCTCAGTCCATGGGATTTTCCAGGCAAGAATACTGGAGTGGGTTGTCATTTGCTTCTCCAGGGGATCTTCCTGATCCAGGGATGGAACCCAGGTCTCCCGTATTGTAGGCAAGTGCTTTACCATCTGAGCTACCAGTGTATACATTTGTCAAAATTCTCTAACTCTATACTTAAAGTAGGAACATTTTATTATATATAAATTTTCATGAGAAAAATCAATGTGCCAGGATTATATAAGGTGCAGCCACTCAGTTGTGTCCGACTCTTTGCGACCCGGTGGACTGTAGCCCATCAGGCTCCTCCGTCCAGGGGATTCTCCAGGCAAGAATACTGGAGTGGGTTGCCATTTCCTTCTCCAGAGGATCTTCCTGACCCAGGGACTGAACCCAAGTCTCCCGCATTGGAGGCAGATGCTTTAACCTCTGAGCCACCAGGGAAGAAGGTAGGATTATATAAAGAGATATTAAAAAGTTGCTTTCCTTCTCCCATCCTTATGTGCATTACACTGACCCCATGATTTTGTCATCAGGAACAGGTTTTTTACAAGCTGACATCATGGAGGGCACAGATATTGCCCAGAATTGTGCTGTCTGATACAGGAGCCACTAAACACACGCAGCTATTTGAATTTAAATTAATTTAAATTAAATTTTAGTTAAATTAAAATTCAGTTTCTTAGTCACCCTAACCACACTTCAAGAGCGAAACAGCCACATGTGACCAATGGTTATTGTGTAGGACAATGTGGTTTTATAAAGTACATTTCCATTGTCACAGAAACTGGACAGTGCAGGCCTAGAATACATTTCTGAATAAATTTCGTAAACAAATAGCAAATGCAGGAATCTGAAAGCCTTTTGGTTTTCAAAAGTCAAGCTTTGTTGAAAGAGAGAGTCTGTCTTTCCCCCACCCCCACAGAGGGTGTTCATGTAGCTAAGAGTGAGTGGTGAGCTTAAAGACACACTGTATATGGCTGGGTGTGTAGATTATGAGACTGGGTCATGGTGGGTGTCACAACTTTCAAAGAAGGAATCAGCTTACAAGGGCAGGGACTTGTCAAGATCAACAGATACCCAGAAGTTATCAACAAATACTGAGAAAGCCAGGTAGACCAGGCACCCTTCTCAGAAAGCCAGGACAATATCCAAGCCCCTTAAGTTTAGATCCCCTTAGAATGAAGAAAGGAGGGAAACTTCAGGGGAGTAAGAGGTCCCAGAAATTGATTCGGGAGAAAGTTACTTAAAGAAGACATGGGCTTTAAATGGAGATGCTCAAGTTATCATGAATTAGCAAGACAAAATTGTTGACCACAAATAGAAATAGGCCTTGTAATTTAACATGCATTCTAGTAGAGGAAAATTTAAAAAAATATTGTAGCTCATAAAATTCATCTAACTTTATCAAATCAGAAATTTTCATGCATTTCCTAATACTCAAAATAAGAAATATATTTCCCATCTTTACCTTGTATACATTCATACAAACATAATTGAAACAAAATTTACCCTAATTACTTGCAGTTTGAGATATTTTCTATCATAATCTATTTTATTTCATTTGAAAAAAAGATGTTGGTCAAGAGTCAACAAATTAGTCTCATGATCCATTAAACTGCATCTCATGATCCAGTTATAAATACAGGGAAATAAATTTTAATTTGGAAAGGTGAGTGAGAATGAGTTAGCATAAATGGTATTAAATAAGATTTATGCTATGTCATTTATGTAATCATGTCATTTTTGCAAGATGAGAGTCATAAGGTATTGGTAAGTAGATCAGTAAAAAGAATGATGCAATTGTTTCTCAATCTTTACAGTTTCTAATCTAGAAGAAGAAAGTTCAAAGAGTAGAGAGTGGATATGACAGATGGTTTATTGCTTTCTATGAAACTAGTTATTTATAGGTGACAAGAAGCAGCTGTTGGGGGAAATACACTATTAAATTTGCAGTATTTTTTGAGATAAAATATTTACTGAGGATTTTCCAGAATATGCATAATTTTTATTTATCTCGATCTCAAAAGTGGTTCAGTGGTCATGTGAGAGATTGTTCTCTTTTTTAAGATTGATTTTTGTCGGAGTATAGTTGCTTTACAAGGTTGTGTTAGTTTCTGCTGTACAGCAAAGTGAGTCAGCCATCAGTTCAGTTCAGTTCAGTCGCTCAGTCGTGTCCGACTCTTTGCGACCCCATGGACTGCAGCACGCCAGGCCTCCCTGTCCATCACCAACCCCCGGAGTCCACGCAAAACCATGTCCTTTTTTAGGGTTTCTGGAATTATCCATACCAGAAATCATCAGGACTTGTTGAAAAGTAAACAATTCTCACCTTCACCCTTCAGAATGAGTCTTCTGAGGGTGGGGAGGGGAGGGGGATGGTGGAGCTCTGCATTTCTACTAACCACCTCGGACTGAATTCTGGTCACAATAAAATGTGTGACAAATACTGGTCTAGGTCCTTGGGGCTAAATGAATTACATTTAGATGGAGAGGTTGGTAAATTCATCCATGCAACAAACTATTTATTGAGTACTTAAAATATGACATCTTCTATTTTAAGAATTCTAACACATGAATCACTGATGTGACCACTAATCTAGAACCAGACATCTTGGAATGCGAAGTCAAGTGGGCCTTAGAAAGCATCACTATGAACAAAGCTAGTGGAGGTGATGGAATTCCAGTTGAGCTGTTTCAAATCCTGAAAGATGATGCTGTGAAAGTGCTGCACTCAATATGCCAGCAAATTTGGAACACTCAGCAGTGACCACAGGACTGGAAAAGGTCAGTTTTCATTCCAATCCCAAAGAAAGGCAATGCCAAAGAATGCTCAAACTACCACACAATTGCACTCATCTCACATGCTAGTAAAGTAATGCTCAAAATTCTCCAAGCCAGGCTTCAGCAATACGTGAACCGTGAACTTCCTGATGTTCAAGCTGGTTTTAGAAAAGGCAGAGGAACCAGAGATCAAATTACCAACATCTGCTGGATCATGGAAAAAGCAAGAGAGTTCCAGAAAAACATCTATTTCTGCTTTATTGACTATGCCAAAGCCTTTGACTGTGTGGATCACAATAAACTGTGGAAAATTCTGAGAGAGATGGGAATACAGACCACCTGACCTGCCTCTTGAGAAATCTGTATGCAGGTCAGGAAGCAACAGTTAGAACTGGACATGGAACAACAGACTGGTTCCAAATAGGAAAAGCAGTACATCAAGGCTGTATATTGTCACCCTGCTTATTTAACTTCTGTGCAGAGTACATCATGAGAAACGCTGGACTAGAAGAAACACAAGCTGGAACCAAGATTGCTGGGAGAAATATCAATAACCTCAGATATGCAGATGACACCACCCTTATGGCAGAAAGTGAAGAGGAACTAGAAAGCTTCTTGATGAAAGTGAAAGTAGATAGTGAAAAAGTTGGCTTAAAGCTCAACATTCAGAAAACGAAGATCATGGCATCTGGTCCCATCACTTCATGGGAAATAGATGGGAAACAGTGGAAACAGTGTCAGACTTTATTTTGGGGGGGCTCCAAAATCACTGCAGATGGTGATTGCAGCCATGAAATTAAAAGACGCTTACTCCTTGGAAGAAAAGTTATGATCAACCTAGATAGCATATTCAACAGCAGAGACATTGCCGACTAAGGTTCATCTAGTCAAGGCTATGGTTTTCCAGTGGTCATGTATGGATGTGAGAGGTGGACTGTGAAGAAGGCTGAGCGCTGAAGAATTGATGCTTTTGAACTGTGGTGTTGGAGAAGACTCTTGAGAGTCCCTTGGGCTGCAAGCAGATCCAACCAGTCCATTCTGAAGGAGATCAGCCCTGGGATTTCTTTGGAGGGAATGATGCTAAAGCTGAAACTCCAGTACTTTGGCCACCTCATGCGAAGATTTGACTCATTGGGAAAAACTCTGATGCTGGGAGGGATTGAGGGCAGGAGGAGAAGGGGACGACCGAAGATGAGATGGCTGGATGGCATCCCTGACTCGATGGACGTGAGTCTGGGTGAACTCCGGGAGATGGTGATGGACAGGGAGGCCTGGTGTGCTGCCATTCATGGGGTCTCAAAGAGTCGGACATGAGAGTGACTGAACTGAACTGAACACGTGAATCACATTATTTTACTTACAATAGCTATGTAATGCTATGTAATGATAGCTGGTAGACCAACCTTTCTTAATTACTTTTCTTTTCTAAAATATTTCTAGCTCATTTCCCATATTTATTGGGAGGTTGTGCTAGGTGGTGGTAAATTACTTGGGTTTTAGAGTTGGATGACCTTAGTTTTAATCTCAGCTCCACCACCTGCAGTTCAAAAACTCTAAGGACTCAACCAGAAAACAGTCTACACTGTTTACATTTAGAATCTTATTTTGAGAAAACTCCCAAAGCCATTCTAAATCATAATGAAAAAAAAGAAAAGCTTTGCCTTTTCTTCTGTATTTCAGTGAGAGAGTGTGCTATTTGGACGTCTTTAGAATTCACTACAGAACAGACTGAAATTATAGGTCCTCTGAGTCAGCTGCTTGATAGTTTATTTATTTTTGCTTTTCCTTGATAATTTTAAGGTGGCTGTTGGGTCAAAAAGCATGTGTTACATTAAATTTGAACATACAGTGCCAAATTATTTTCCAAAGTGTTACACACCCACATGTAATTTGTAAGGATTTATGTGGCTTTATATTTTCACTGACATCTGATAATATATTTCTTGATTTGGGGCAATATATGATCAGAAAAATTCAAAATAGTATCACTTTGAGGGTTGAGTATATTTCCAGATGCATTATAATGTCTCATTAGGGCCTAGAGGAGCTATCCCATGTTGAAGGTCAAGAAGGGCGGTGGTAAGGAGATACCCCTCATCCAAGGTAAGGAGCAGCAACTGTGCTTTGCTGGAGCAGCCATAAAGAGATACCCCACACCCAAGGTGAGAGAAACCCAAGTAAGATGGTAGGTGTTGCAAGAGGGCATTTGAGGGCAGACACTTTGAAACCATACTCACAGAAAACTAGTCAATTTAATCACACTAGGACCACAGCCTTGTCTAACTCAATGAAACCAAGCTATCCCTGCGGGACAACCCAAGATGGGCGGGTCATGGTGGAGAGGTCTGACAGAATGTGGTCCACTGGAGAAAGGAATGGCAAACCACTTCAGTATTCTTGCCTTGAGAACCCCATGAATAGTATGAAAAGGCAAAATGATAGGATACTGAAAGAGGAACTCCGCAGGTTGGTAGGTGCCCAATATGCTACTGGAGGTCAGTGGAGAAGTAACTCCAGAAAGAATGAAGGGATGAAGCCAAAGCAAAACAATACCCAGCTGTGGCTGTGACTGGTGATAGAAGCAAGTTCTGATGTTGTAAAGACCAATATTGCATGTCAGATCCATGAATCAAGGCAAATTGGAAGTGGTCAAACAAGAGACGGCAAGAGTGAACGTCAACATTCTAGGAGTCAGCGAACTAAAATGGACTGGAATGGGTGAATTTAACTCAGATGACCATTATATCTACTACTGTGGGCAGGAATCCCTCAGAAGAAATGGAGTAGCCATCATGGTCAACAAAATACTCCAAAATGAAGTACTTGGATGCAGTCTCAAAACGACAGAATGATCTCTGTTCGTCTCCTAGGTAAACCATTCAATATCACAGGTATCCAAGTCTATGCCCCAACCAGTAACGCTGAAGAAGCTGAATGGTTTTATGAAGAACTACAAGACCTTTTAGAACTAACACCCCCAAAAGATGTCCTTTTCATTCTAGGGGACTGGAATGCAAAAGTAGGAAGTCAAGAAACACCTGGAGTAACAGGCAAATTTGGCCTTGGGATGCGGAATGAAGCAGGGCAAAGACTAATAGAGTTTTGCCAAGAAAATGCACAGGTCATAGCAAACACCCTCTTCCAACAACACAAGAGAAGACTCTACACATGGACATCACCAGATGGTCAACACCGAAATCAGACTGATTATATTCTTTGCAGCCAAAGATGGAGAAGCTCTATACAGTCAACAAAAACAAGACCAGGAGCTGACTGTGGCTCAGATCATGAACTCCTTAGTACCAAATTCAGACTGAAATTGAAGAAAGTAGGGAAAACCACTAGACCATTCAGGTATGACCTCAATCAAATCCTTTATGATTATACAGTGGAAGTGAGAAATAGATTTAAGGGCCTAGATCTGATAGATAGAGTGCCTGATGAACTATGGACTGAGGTTTGTGACATTGTACAGGAGACAGGGATCAAGACTATCCCCATGGAAAAGAAATGCAAAAAAGCAAAATGGCTGTCTGAGGAGGCCTTACAAATAGCTGTGAAAAGAAGAGAGGCAAAAAGCAAAGGAGAAAAGGAAAGATATAAGCATCTGAATGCAGAGTTCCAGAGAATAGCAAGAAGAGATAAGAAAGCCTTCTTCAGCGATCAATGCAAAGAAATAGAGGAAAAGAACAGAATGGGAAAGAGTAGAGATCTCTTCAAGAAAATTAGAGATACCAAGGGAACATTTCATGCAAAGATGGGCTCAATAAAGAACAGAAATGGTCTGGACCTAACAGAAGCAGAAGATATTAAGAGGAGGTGGCAAGAATACACAGAATTGTACAAAAAAGATATTCAGAAGCAAGATAACCATGATGGGGTGATCTCTAATCTAGAGCCAGACATCCTGGAATGTGAAGTCAGGCGGGTCTTAGAAAGCATCACTACAAACAAAGCTAGTGGAGGTGATGGAATTCCAGCTGAGCTGTTTCAAATCCTGAAAGATGATGCTGTGAAAGTGCTGCACTCAATATGCCAGCAAATTTGGAAAACTCGGAAGTGGCCACAGGACTGGAAAAGGTCAGTTTTCATTCCAATCCCAAAGAAAGGCAATGCCAAAGAATGCCAAACTACCACACAATTGCACTCATCTCACATGCTAGTAAAGTAATGCTCAAAATTCTCCAAGCCAGGCTTCAGCAGTACGTGAACCATGAACTTCCTGATGATTCAAGCTGGTTTTAGAAAAGGCAGAGGAACCAGAGATCAAATTACCAACATCCGCTGGATTATGGAAAAAGCAAGAGAGTTCCAGAAAAACATCTATTTCTGCTTTATTGACTATGCCAAAGCCTTTGACTGTGTGGATCACAATAAACTGTGGAAAATTCTGAGAGAGATGGGAATACAGACCACCTGACCTGCCTCTTGAGAAATCTGTATGCAGGTCAGGAAGCAACAGTTAGAACTGGACATGGAACAACAGACTGGTTCCAAATAGGAAAAGCAGTACATCAAGGCTGTATATTGTCACCCTGCTTATTTAACTTCTGTGCAGAGTACATCATGAGAAACGCTGGACTAGAAGAAACACAAGCTGGAACCAAGATTGCTGGGAGAAATATCAATAACCTCAGATATGCAGATGACACCACCCTTATGGCAGAAAGTGAAGAGGAACTAGAAAGCTTCTTGATGAAAGTGAAAGTAGATAGTGAAAAAGTTGGCTTAAAGCTCAACATTCAGAAAACGAAGATCATGGCATCTGGTCCCATCACTTCATGGGAAATAGATGGGGAAACAGTGGAAACAGTGTCAGACTTTATTTTGGGGGGGCTCCAAAATCACTGCAGATGGTGATTGCAGCCATGAAATTAAAAGACGCTTACTCCTTGGAAGAAAAGTTATGATCAACCTAGATAGCATATTCAACAGCAGAGACATTGCCGACTAAGGTTCATCTAGTCAAGGCTATGGCTTTTCCAGTGGTCATGTATGGATGTGAGAGGTGGACTGTGAAGAAGGCTGAATGCCAAAGAATTGATGCTTTTTTTTTTTTTTAAATGTAACTGGTTTTTATTTCTTTTCTTTTTTTTTTTTTTGATTTTTTTTTTTTTGTGGTGTTGGAGAAGACTCTTGAGAGTCCCTTGGACTGCAAGGAGATCCAACCAGTCCATTCTGAAGGAGATCAGCCCTGGGTGTTCCTTGGAGAGAATGATGCTGAAGCTGAAACTCCAGTACTTTGGCCACCTCATGTGAAGAGTTGACTCATTGGAAAAGACTTTGCTGCTGGGAGGGATTGGGGGCAGGAAGAGAAGGGGATGACAGAGGATGAGATGGCTTGATGGCATCCCTGACTCGATGGACATGAGTCTGAGTGAACTCCGGGAGTTGGTGATGGACAGGGAGGCTTGGCGTGCTGCGATTCATGGGTTCGCAAAAAGTCAGACACGACTGAGTGACTGGACTGAACTGAACTGAAATGAATGTCTCATTTGTTATTCTATTCTATGTTTATATTCTTTTTCATCTATAGCCTTTCTTTTTCAAATTTCTTTTTAATTAAGATATTTCATTGATTATATATGTAGAAAATATTTTCTAAAAGTTTCTAACATATCTTTTCAGTTCCTTAATGGTGTTTTAATAAACGAATTTCAAAAATATTTTCTTATATTTAATTATGTTTCTAAATCTTAGTATTTCTTTGTATAAGAAA
Organism: Ovis aries; assembly: GCF_016772045.2. NCBI lineage: Eukaryota > Metazoa > Chordata > Mammalia > Artiodactyla > Bovidae > Ovis > Ovis aries. The sequence continues at coordinate 90,335,034 of NC_056059.1, read as the reverse complement.
TGCTTTCCTACTTTGAGTTTATAAAAAAATTAAAAATTTTGCCTTTTATATTTATCTTTTAATTCCTCTAGACCTAACTTTTGAACATGGCCCATTGTAGGAATCTGATATTATTTTTTTCCACTAGACTAGGATAACAAATTGTTCTCATTGGATTATTAAAACATCTGTCCTTCCCCTCAGTGGTTGAAATGTCATTTGTATTACATACCAAATTTCCATATATATATATATATGTTTGGGCTCTTTCTAGTTTCTCTCTTCCATTGCTTAGCTGGTTCATTTTTAAGGCAATATTATATTGTCTTAGTAATTATAGCTTTCTACAGTCTACATTTCTTTTTATTTAAATTAATTTTTTTATTTTAATTGGAGGCTAATTACTGCATGAAACAGGGCAATCTTTATTTCTAATAGAGCAATTCTCTTAATTTGTTCTGCTTTGAAACTTGGTTGACTCTCTTTGGCCTTATGGATTTTTTTCTATATAAGGGTCTAATATGAGCTTATAAAATTCCTCAAATAATCTTTTTAGTATTTTGATTGGAATTAATTGCCATTGGATTCAATTAAGGATAATTGTCATACCTACTAACTGAGGTGTTTCTTTCATAAATGTGGTGTGTGTGTGTGTGTGTGTGTGTGTGTGCTCAGTGTGTCCGACTGTTTGTAATCCTATGGACTGTAGCCCCCCAGATTTATCTGAGAGAAGTTCATGAAATTTCTCCATTCTACAGATCATTTTTTAATGTTCCTTAATAACAGTTTCAAAATGTTAACAGTTTGTGTCTGTTATCAGATTAAGTAGTATGTATCTCATGTTTTTCTTGCCTTTTTGAATAAAAATTTTAAATTAGATATTTTCAGTTAATAATCACTGGTGTATAAGTACTCTTGTAACTTTTTTAAATGTTTATTTATTTATTTTTTTTAAAAAATTTTAAAATCTTTAATTGTTACATGCATTCCCAAACATGAACCCCCCTCCCTCCTCCCTCCCCATAACATCTCTCTGGGTCATCCCCATGCACCAGCCCCAAGCATGCTGTATCCTGCGTCAGACATAGACTGGTGATTCGATTCTTACATGATAGTATACTTGTTAGAATGCCATTCTCCCAAATCATCCCACCCTCTCCCTCTCCCTCTGAGTCCAAAATTCCGTTATACACATCTGCGTCTCTTTTGCTGTCTTGCATACAGGATCATCATTGCCATCTTTCTAAATGCCATATATATGTGTTAGTATACTGTATTGGTGTTTCTCTTTCTGGCTTACTTCACTCTGTATAATTGGCTCCCTACAAAGCCACAGTCATCAAAACAGTATGGTACTGGCACAAAGACAGACATATAGATCAATGGAACAAAATAGAAAGCCCAGAGATAAATCCACACACATATGGACACCTTATCTTTGACAAAGGAGGCAAGAATATACAATGGAGTAAAGACAATCTCGTTAACTAGTGGTGCTGGGAAAACTGGTTAACCACTTGTAAAAGAATGAAACTAGATCACTTTCTAACACCGCACACAAAAATAAACTCAAAATGGATTAAAGATCTAAATGTAAGACCAGAAACTATAAAACTCCTAGAGGAGAACACAGGCAAAACACTCTCAGACATAAATCACAGCAGGATCCTCTATGATCCACCTTCCAGAATTCTGGAAATAAAAGCAAAAATAAACAAATGGGATATAATTAAAATTAAAAGCTTCTGCACAACAAAGGAAAATATAAGCAAGGTGAAAAGACAGCCTTCTGAATGGGAGAAAATAATAGCAAATGAAGCAACTGACAAACAACTAATCTCAAAAATATACAAGCAACTTATGCAGCTCAACTCCAGAAAAATAAACGACCCAATCAAAAAACGGGCCAAAGAACTAAATAGACATTTCTCCAAAGAAGACATACGGATGGTACTCTTGTAACTTTTACACGTTGATGTTGCTTTCAAAATCCTTATAAACAACTAATATATGCTTGCAAATTGTTTAGATTTATGTTCAATGATATCATCTACCAATAATTACAATTTTATGTTCTTCTTCCCAAACTATATAACTTTATTTCTGGCTTATTTAATTAGTGAGGGCCTTCATCACAATCCTAAACAGAAGTGGTGGCAGTGAATACATCTGTCTTAATTGGATGTATCTTCAGTTCAGTTCAGTTCAGTCGCTCAGTTGTGTCCAACTCTTTGCGACCCCATGGACTGCAGCACACCAGGCCCCCGTGTCCATCACCAACTCCAGGAGCTTGCTGAAACTCATGTCCATTGAGTCAGTGATGCCATCCAACCATCTTATCCTGTCGTCCCCTTCTCCTCCTGTCTTCAGTCTTTCCCAGGATCAGGATCTTCTCCAATGCATCAGTTCTTTGCATCAGGTGGCTGAGGTATTGGAGTTTCAGCTTCAACATCAGTCCTTCCAATGAATATTCAGGACTGATTTCCTTTAGGATTGACTAGTTGAGTCTTCTTCCCATCCAAGGGACTCTCAAGAGCCTTCTCTAACACCACAGTTCAAAAGCATCAATTCTTTGGCGCTCAGCCTTCTTCATAAGTCCAACTCTAACATCCATACATGATTACTGGAAAAACCATAGCTTTGATGAGACAGACCTTTGTTGGACAAGTAATGTCTCTGCTTTTTAATATGCTGTCTAAGTTAGTCATAGCTTTTCTTCCAAGGAGCAAGCATCTTTTATTTTTCATGACTGCAGTCACCATCTGCAGTGACTTTGATGCCCCCCCAAAAAAGTCTGTCACTGTTTCCATTGTTTCCCCATCTATTTGCCATGAAGTGATGGGACCAGATGCCATAATCTTAGTTTTCTGAATGCTGAGTTTTCAGTTAACTTTTTAACTCTTCTCTTTCACTTTCATCAAGAGGCTCTTTAGTTGTTCTTCACTTTCTGCCATAAGGGTGGTGTCATCTGCATATCTGAGATTACTGATATTTCCCCTGGCAACCTTGATTCCAGCTTGTGTTTCATCCAGCCTAGCATTTTGCATGATGTTCTCTGCTTATAAGTTAAATAAGCAGGGTGACAACATACAAGCCTTGACGTACTCCTTTCCTGCTTTGGAACCAGCCTCTTGTTCCACGTTCACTTCTAATTGTTACTTCTTGACCTGCATGCAGATTTTTCAGGAGGCAGGTCAGGTGGTCTGTATTCCCATCTCTTTAAGAATTTCCCACAGTTTGTTGTGATTCACACAGTCAAAGGCTTTGGCATAGTCAATAAAGCAAAAGTAGATGTTTTTCTGGACCTCTCTTGCTTTTTCTATGATCCAAAAGATGTTGGCAATCCGTTATTTTGTTATAGTGTCCTTCATTTTTATCAAGAAAAATCTTCTTGCTAGCAAAACTTTTTCTGTCTCTATTGAAACAATCATATAATTTTTATCCTTTTCACTTCGGTCATGTCTGACTCTTTGTGACCCTGTGGACTGTAGCCTGCCAGGCTCCTCTGTCCATAACGTTCTCCAGGCAAGAATACTGGAGTGAGTTGCCATGCCCTCCTCCAGGGGATCTCCCTGACCCAGGACTTGAACCTGCATCTCTTATGTCTTCTGCGTTGGCAGGCCGGTTCTTTACCACTAGCACTCCTGGGAAGCCCATTCATGTGACAGGTTTTATTTACTGATTTTCTTACATTCTCCCAGCTTTGCTCTCTTAGAGTAGACTCTACCTGTTGATATAGTTTGTGCATATTGTTCTTTTCATATATTTCAAGATTTGACTTATTTTATTTTGTTAAGAAATTTCACATCCTTGTTCTTGGGTCATATTAGCTAGTAGTTTTGTTTTCTCCCTTATTTCTTTTTTATTTTATTACTAGTATCATGATTATATTGGTTTTTAAAAATTAGTTTGAGATTTTCTCTTTTCCTTTCTATTCATTAGAAAAGTAAAGTAGGTACAAAGTAAAGTAAATGTCATATAAAGTTGGGTAAAATATACCTATAAATCTATCTGTTGTTGGTGTGGTCTGTGGAAAGATAATTTTAAAAAAATTTTATGATTGTTCCATCTATTTCTTAGAAATAAATTTCAAGTGGAATATATATTTTCCCCCTCTATTTATAAGTTCATCTAAGTCTTCAGTGATTATCAGTGTCACCACAATATGTCTAAGAATAGATTTATTTTTATTTGGATGGATTTTTATTTTTATTTCCATCTATTTAAAATAGGTTTATTTTATTTATATTTATTATTTATTTTATTTTATTGGGTAATACATTACACTTCTTTTATCTAAGGGTTGTGTTTTTTTAATACTACTTGAACTTTCTCAGCTATCATCTTTTTTTAAACTGTGAAAGGCAGATATCCAGGCTTATTCCACATGGTATTAACAGACGGAGTACATGAAAGGAAGATACCTGTGCTTATATCAGATGATACAAGCAGCCAGTGTGATGGCAGGAGTGCTAGTTAGGGAGAGGATTCTGCAGTAGATGCATATTTATTTAAGAGAGCCATGAGATTCAATTTTACCTTCCCAGGAGAAATATTTTCCAGTTTCCAAGTGTGGGTAATTTACCTTTTATTATATTAAGGGGTTTATTGTAATAAATTCAAAGGTGCAATGTATCAGATGATAGATAATTTGCTTATGGATTTTACTTATATTTACTATTTTAAAAAATGAATTTATTTTTAATTTTTGGCTGTGCTGAGTCTTTGTTGCTGGATGGGCTTTCTCTAGTTGCAGCGAGCAGGGGCTACTCTTTCTTGAGGTGCATGGGTTTCCTCTTGTAGTGGCTTCTCTAGTTGTCGAACTTGGGCTCTAGGGTGCGAGGGCTCAGCAGTTGTGATTCCCAGGCTCTAGAGCACAGGCTCTATAGTTGTGGCCCAAGGGCTTAGTTGCTCCTTGGCATGTGGGATCTACCTGGATCAGGGATCCAACCCATGTCCTCTGTGTTTGCAGGCGGACTTCTTTTATCACTGAGACACCAGGGAGCTCCAAATAATAGCAAAGAGAGATAAGAAAGCCTTCCTCAGTGATCAATGCAAGAAAATAGAGGAAAAACAATAGAATGGGAAAGACTAGAGATCTCTTCAAGAAAATTAGAGACACCAAGGGAACATAGCATGCAAAAATGGGCACAATAAAGGACAGAAACAGTATGGACCTAACAGAAGCAGAAGATATTAAGAACAGGTGGCAAGAATACACAGAAGAACTATACAAAAAGATCTTCATGACCCAGATAATCATGATGGTGTGATCACTCACCTAGAGCCAGACATCCTGGAATGGGAAGTCAAGTGGGCCTTAGAAAGCATCACTACAAACAAAGCTAGTGGAGACAATGGAATTCCAGGTGAGTTTTTCAGATCCTAAAAGATGATGCTGTGAAAGTGCTGCACTCAATATGCCAGCAAATTTGGAAAACTCAGCAGTGGCCACAGGACTGGAAAAGGTCAGTTTTCATTCCAATCCCAAAGAAAGGCAATGCCAAAGAATGTTCAAACTACCACACAATTGCACTCATCTCACACGCTAGCAAAGTAATGCTCAAAATTCTTCAAGCCAGGCTTCAGCAATACATGAACCGTGAACTTCCAGATGTTCAAGCTGGTTTTAGAAAAGGCAGAGGAACAAGAGATCAAATTGCCAACATCCGCTGGATCATGGAAAAAGCAAGAGAGTTCCAGAAAACATCTATTTCTGCTTTATTGACTACGCCAAAGCCTTTGACACTGTGGATCACAACAAACTGGAAAATTCTTCAAGAGATGGGAATACCAGACCACTCCACCTGCCTTCTGAGAAATCTGTATGCAGGTCAAGAAGCAACAGTTAGAACTGGACATGGAACAACAGACTGGTTCCAAATTGGGAAAAGAGTTTGTCAAGGCTGTACATTGTCACCCTGCTTATTTAACTTATAAGCAGAGTACAACATCAGAAATGCTGGGCTGGATGAAGCACAAGCTTGAATCAAGATTACTGGGAGAAATATCAATAATCTCAGATATGCAGATGACACCACCCTTATGGCAGAAAGTGAAGAAGAACTAAAGAGCCTCTTGATGAAAGTGAAACAGGAGAGTGAAAAAGCTGACTTAAAACCCAGCACTCAGAAAACTGAGATCATGGCATCTGATACCACCACTTCATGGCAAATAGATGGGGAAACAATGGAAACAGTGAGAGACTATTTTTGGGGCACCAAAGTCACTTCAGATTTTGACTGCAGCCATGAAAATTAAAAGATGCTTGCTTCTTGGAATAAAGGCTATGACCAACCTAGACAATATGTTAAAAATCAGAGACATTACTTTGCTAACAACGATTCATTTAGTCAAAGCTATGGTTTTCCCAGTAGTTGTGTATGGATGTGAGAGTTGGAGTATAAATAAAGCTGAGCACCAAAGAATTGATGCTTCTGAACTGTGGTGTTGGAAAAGACTCTTGAGAGTCCCTTGGACTGCAAGGATATCCAACCAGTCCATCCTAAAAGAAATCAGTCCTGAATATTCACCGTAAGCATGGATGCTGAAGCTGAAACTCCAATTCTTTGGCCACCTGATGCAAAGAACTCACACATTGGAGAAAATTCTGATCCTGGGAAAGATTGAAGGCAGGAAGAGAAGTGGATGACAGAGGATGAGATGGTTGATGGCATCACTGACTCAGTGGACATGAGTTTGAGTAAGCTCCTGGAGTTGGTGATGGACAGGGAGGCCTGGTGTGCTGCAGTCTATGGGGTCACAAAGAGCTGGACACAACTGAGCGACTGAGCTGAGCTGAACTGAACTGAACTGAACCAGGGAAGCCCTTCTTGTTGCTTTTCAGTTGCTCAGTGATGTCTGACTCTTTGTGACCCCATGGACTGCAGCATGGCCTGCTTCCCTGCCCTTCACCATCTCTGGGAGCTTGCTCAACTCATGCCCATTGAGTCGGTGACGCCATCCAACCATCTCATCCTCTGTCATCCCCTTCTCCTCCTGCCTTTAATCTTTCCCAGCATCAGGGTCTTTTCTAATGAGTCAGCTCTTTGCCAACGTATTGTAGCTTCAGGTGGCCAAAGTATTCAAGTTTCAGTTTCAGTATCAGTCCTTCCAATGAATATTAAGAGTTGAATTTCTTTAGGATTGACTGGTTTGATCTCCTTGCATGTCAATGGATTCTCAAGAGTCTTCTCCAACACCAGAGTTCAAAAGCATCAATTCTTCAGTGCTCAGCTTTCTTTAGGGTCCAACTCTCTTACATCCATACATGAGTACTGGAAAAAGCATAGCTTTGACTAGATTGACCTTTGTTGGCAAAGTAACATCTCTGCTTTTTAATATGTTGTCTAGGTTAGTCATAGCTTTTCTTCCAAGGAGGAAGCTTCTTTTAATTTCATGGCTATAGTCACCATCTGGAGTGATTTTGGTGCCCAAGAAAATAGAGTCTCTCACTGTTTCCATTATTTCCCCATCTAGCTGCCATGAAGTGATGGGACCAGATGCCATGATCTTAGTTTTCTGAATGCTGAGTTTTAAGCCAACTTTTTCACTCTCTTCTTTCACTTTCATCAAAAGTCTTTTTAGTTCCTCTTCACTTTCTGCCATAAGGGTGGTGTCATATGCATATCCAAGGTTATTGATATTTCTCCCGGCAATCTTGATTCCAGCTTGTGCTTCACCCAGCCCAGCATTAAACATGATGTACTCTGTATATAATTTCAGCAAGCAGGGTGACAATATACAACCTTGATGCACTTTTTTCCCAATTTTGACCCAGTCCTCTGAGAAAAAATTAGGGAAGACTTATTTTTTTAATATGTATTCTTAACTTTTTATTTCTGAAGCTATAAACTGTTGAATCTGTAGAATTCAAGCATATTTTTATTATTCTCTTTCATGGAAAAGGAGATAAAACTTTTGAATATATCACATTAAAGACGTTGAAAAACCAGATAATCTGTTAAAATTAAGCACCATTCATAACATTATATTGATATAGAGATAAGATTTTCAGGAAAAAAAATGCTAAAGTTAAGGAAAAGAATAAAAGTTAACCAGACAATGAACAAGTAGTATTTTCACTTCTGTTTAAATGTATAAGAGTAAGTTTCCATCTCCAATTTTTACTCTAGACCTTTCTGAGTTCAGTTCCAGGTCAAGATAGGTAGTAGGATTTCCATTATTTCCAAGCATGTCTGACAACAAATATATTTGCCTGACAACATTTTTCTTTGGTTTTTGAGGTCTATTCAGATGGCAAAGAGTACATTCATCAGCCATTAGTGAATGAAATGTTATAATTATGCCTGTCTTTTTCTTCAAAGGTTTTTCAATGCCTAAATCAAAGCTTGTACACAGTAGGTATTCAAAAATATATTTCACAGTAAAAAAAAATTGAAAACAAGAGAAATTCAGAGAAAAAAACTGATACTGAATTATCATTTTCTATTTAACAAAGAGCAAAACAGCTAAATCCTTCAGAAGTAATCAATGCATACTGCCTATCAATTTTAGACTGCCATTGTGTTGTCTCTCTTCTGAAGTGGTCTCATCTTGAGAAGTACCTAGGGTAGTGGAGTTGGAAGCCAGACTGCTCACATCCAAAACCCAGCTTTGCCACTTATTAGCTTCTGGCCATGAACACGTTGCTTGAATCCTCTGTGCCTCATTTTTTTAATCTGTAAAATGGGAATTATAATACTTGTCTAAATGGCTTGTTTAAGTTAAATATATGGGAAGATAGAGTAGTACCTGACACATAGTAAGCAGTCAATAAATGTTAGGTACTTTACTATGGATGTTCATATTTAAGAAAATTAATTAGGAAGAAACTGACAGATTTCTCTCTGTGGTAGTGGAGGGTAGAGGGAAAGAAATTTTTCTCTTTTCTTTCCCTTAGATTTTCCCATGGTTAACCTAGAGTAGAATTCTTAACTTATGATTGTACACTCTGAAATGTGAATTTAATAACTGCTAAGTTTTTCATTTTTGCTTCTACTGTATTTCGTGAAAGGAGAATACCAGAACTTGTTTTAGAGAGAAACTGTGGTTTCCTTCCTATGATGTGGTTCACTTCTGGTTATTTCTATATGACAAGGAGAGTAAATTGTATAGATTGCTTGTTTTTCTTATTTTTCATTTATCTTCAAAGACACAGTCTAGAAAACAAATTTAGTCTTCTGTATGATTGCAGATGGTGGTGGTGGTGCATGCTCAGTCATGATGGACTCTTTGTGACCCCACTGACTTTAGCCCACCGGGCTCCTCTGTCCATAGACCTTCCTAGGCAAGAATACTAGAGTGAGTTGCTATACCCTCCTCCAGAGGATCTTTCCAACCAGGGATCAAACCCGTGTCTCACAAGTCTCCTGCATTGCAGGCAGATGCTTTACCACTGGGCCACCTGAGAAGTCCATATGATTGCAGAAACAACAACTAACCACTTGGCTCTAAAATGCAACATTGAGGCAAGATGCTAACCACTTCTTCCTCATTCTCAGCAGGGGCAAGGGTGGATTTTCAATGTGACATTCTAAGCATCAATCCCACTTGATTCAGAATTCATATTCAATAAGCATACTTGTCATCTTTAGCTTAAGTAACAACATGTGTGTAAGTAGAGATTGAACATGTATGCAGACAATAGACAATGTATGTATGTATGTATGTATGTATGTATACAGTAAAGCAACTATCTTACAGGTTTCATATGTTTAGCTCAGTTAGTAGGAAGCGTCTAATGAAAATCTGAAAACTGTAGATAAAGAATTCACTGAAAGTTTCTTCTAACTTTAGTTATCTGCTAGGGCTTCCTTTTTTTCCCCCAGTACTCATGTAAGGATATGAGAGTTGGACCATAAAGAAAGCTGAGCACTGAAGAACCATTGCTTTTGAACTGTGGTGTTGGAGAAGACTCTTGAGAGTCCTTTGGACTGCAAGGAGATCAAACCAGTCAATCCTAGAGGAAATCAACCATGAATTTCACTGAAAGGGCTGGTGCTGAAGCTGAAGTTCCGATACTTTGGCCACCTGATGCAAAGAGCTGACTCATTAGAAGGGACCTTGATGCTGGGAAATATTGAAGGCAGGAGGTGAAGGGGATGACAGAGGACAAGATGATTGGATGGGCTCACCAACTTGATGGACATGAGTTTGAGCAAGCTCTGGGAGATGGTGAAGGACTGTGAGGCTTTGTGTGCTGCAGTCCACGGGGTCACAAAGAGTCAGACACAACTGAGTGGCTGAGCAACAAAACCAAGGGCTTCCTTGGTGGCTCAGTGGTAACAAATCTGCTTGCCAGTGTGAGAAATTTGGATTCTACTCCCCAGGTCAGAAAGATTCCCTCAAATAGGAAATGGCAACCCACTCAATATTCTTGCCTGGAGAATCCCATGGACAAAGGAGCCTGGTGAGCTATGGTCCAGGATGTTGCAAGAATCAGACACGATTGAGCAGCCAAACACACAGAGTCTTCTGCTGCTTTACAATGACAGATCTAGAGTTCTGGTTTCCTGCCTTTGTTGCTGTCACCTGTAATGATAAGTGCCTTTTTTGGAGGTGAGCTTGGGTTTCTCATAGTCTCTTTCTAAAGAGGTAGGAATTAAACAATTTAGCCCCTCTGTTTCTTCGTGAGACCTGGTTTTTTTTTTCAGATTTTATTTTATTTATTATTATTTTTACTTTACAATACTGTATTGGGACCCATTTTTAAAAAGGAGAGTATAGTTGCTTGAGATTATGAACTTGGAGGAGAGTCTGCTCTGAAAGTGGTAGCATTCAAGTGGGGAAGGGCATCTGGCTCATCTTGCTATCTCTCCTGGGATGAACTGATGGAATGTGGGGGTGAGGGACACACAGAAGAATGCCATGCAACATCAGAGGTGGGGTGGGAGGTAGGGGGCTCTTATCATCCAGACAGTGGTTTGGTGATGAGGTCACAGGTCTACAGAGCCAAATCATATGTTTAGTCTAGGTGATCTGTAGTAACCTGACATTAGCTGAGATCTTTCTGGAAAAATATGGGAGGGTGAACTCACAAAATCCACACTCTGGCCTCACCCTTCCCTCAGAGCTCCCCCATAGCACCCAAAGCCCACAGGTGAGGACTTTTGGCATTTATGAGTCAGAGGCTTCAGCATCCAGGGCTGGGAGCTCACTCCCACCTCAGCCCCTCCCTTACCATTTTAGAACAGTCATTCACCATGTAAATTATGCTACTTTACTTTATCTTGTCCCTTTATAGACAAACTTATTTAAAATATCAAGTGCTGTACTAACAGCATCTTGTCTTTGATACTTCCATCCCTGCAGACTCATGTGCTTATAGTGGCTCAGTTGGTAAAGAATCCGCTTGCAGTGCAAGAGGTCCAGGTTCAATCCTTGGATTGAGAAGATCCCCCGGAGAAGGAAATGGCAACCCACTCCAGTAATTCTGCCTGGAGAATCCCATGGACATAGGAGCCTGGTGGGCTACAGTCCACGCAGTCGCAAAGAGTCAAACATGACTGAGTGTCTGAGCATATAGGCTAGTATCAGTTTTGTAGTCCAGCATCTCAGGATACCTATCAGTTTCAGGGTTGAATTTTTTTAATGTGGGAACAGATTCTTTCAAACTTAGGAACCATTTTCACTAAATGATCTTCCAATTGGTGTGTCTCATACATGAGCTGCCTCTTTTGAAGACAATTGTAACTCACGTTGCCCAGTAGTTTTTTCAGTAGTCATGTACGGATGTGAGAGTTGGACTACAAAGAAAGCTGAGTGCAGTAGAATTGATGCTTTTGAACTGTGGTGTTGGAGAAGACTCTTGAGAGTCCCTTAGACTGCAAAAAGATCAAACCAGTCAGTCCTAAGGGAAAACAGTCCTGAATATTCACTGGAAGGACTGATACTGAAGCTGAAACCCCAATACTTTGGCCTCCTGATGAGAACTGACTCACTGGAAAAGACCCTGATGCTGGGAAAGATTGAAGGGGATGACAGAGAATGAGATGGTTGGATGACATCACTGACTCGATGATCATGAGTTTGAGCAAGGTCTGGGAGTTGGTGATGGACAGGGAAACCTGGAGTGCTACAGTTCATGGGGTTGCAAAGAGTTGGACACGACTGAGCGACTGAACTGTATTTGCCCAGTAGGCATTTTTGCAATGCTACTGTGCATAAATAAAAAATGGACTCGTAAAAATATACTTAACATGCCAGGCAGTTACTATTTAAAGAAATTCTGCGTGATTCTTTACACAAAATCCCAAAATTTATAAAGTAAATAATTTTTTGTAAAGTAGTAAAGCTAATTTACCTTGAGATCAGATTTTTAAATATTTTGTGTGAGTGCTAAGTCATTTGAGTTGTGTCTGACTCTTTGTGACCCTCTGGATTGTAGCCCTCCAGGCTTCTCGACTCATGGGGTTCTCCAGGCAAGGGTACTAGAATGGGTTGCCCTTTCCTCCTCCAGGGGATCTTCCCCACTCACAGATCGAGACTGTGTCTCTTGCACCTCCTGTGTCTCCTGCATTGGCAGTCAGGTTCTTTACACTAGTGCCACCTGGGAAGCTCTTTTTATAGTTTAGGTTTTCTTAAACATGAACCTCCATATATAAAGAACTTAGGCATTTTTTTTTATGTGAGACTTTTACTGCACAGGTATTCTGTATCCTTAGTCACTTGAATCCTAAAAGAAATGTATATATTATATTAGTTCCCTGAATGTCAGTTTTCTTGTCAGAAAAAAATGGAGATAATCTTACCAAAATCAAACATTTGTGTTAAGGATTGTATGATGAGTAATGAATGTTCAAGGGCATTGTATTATACAAACATATAATACATTGTAAATAGCAATGTATTATATAAATATGGTATTGCTACCTGAAACATTTCTATCATTTACTCTGTGTGTGTATGTGTGTGTGTGTGTGTGTGTGTGTGGTCCTTCTGTCAATGCTACCGACCTGAGAACTATCAAACTGGGAGCAAAGTGATAGTTCTAAATTTTTACTATATTTTACTTCCAAAGATTATCTTTCTAAAATCAACTTCATTGATATTCTCTGAGCCTATAGCAAGTACAGAGCAATTTGAAGTGTTTAAGTAGCTAAGTCCTTTTGCAGACAGTGATATCTTTGTTTAGTTCTTTGGGAAAGTTTCCAATGCAAGATGGCCAGATAAATAATATTTCTAGCTAATCAACTGGACTAACTATAGATAGGTCCTTGGAACCTTGGGTCACTCTTTCACTACTTCTTCAGAGAGTTCAAAATCTTGATAAAAATGATCATTATTTTCCACATAATCTAGAAATGAATTCCAAACAGTTAAGGCATAAAGTCCTTAAAGGGACAAGACAGTGAACTAGAAAAATCCTAGAGAGAGCAAAGGTGCTCCTATTTAGAATGTCTCGCTCTGGGTCACACACCTCCTATCTCACCTACGCAGCTTAGTGAATAACATCAGTGCCTGCTTACTTGCTGAGTAGATTTATGTGCCCCTGAGAACCCAGGATTCCCTCTGACAAATGGACAAATTCGAGGAGAATAGAAGCTGTTCATTGTTTGATGCTCTTGGATAAGATTCATGAAGTCAGAGTTCATACAAGTTGATGCTACCACGGCAGAGACTGTGGGTGAAGTTAGACTAATGTTGCTTCACCCAGGGGTTTCAGTTCTTTGAAGGAGTTTTCAGTGATACACAAATGTAATGCAGAGGAATTCTGAGGGCTAAAGGTCAAAATGATTTTATTATATGTGTGGCTTTCTCCTCAGACATGCTTAGATATTTTGAGCATGTATGTCTTATTAGATTCTGCACTTCTAGTGTCTACTGAAGTATCTTTAAGAAATGAGTTTGCAATATATCCTTGAGGAGTGAATGAAAGTATTTTATGAGATATGACACTTCCACCATTTTCATCAAATGGTCCTTTGATCTAGCTGCCGATATTAAGAGAACGAGGGAGAGAGAGTGACAGGAACATTTATGAGAAAGACATTGATGGTAAAGGTGTCAGTAATGTATAATAGCCTAACATATTCTCTCTCTTTATTTAAAGTATAGTTGATGTATAATCAGTTCAGTTCAGTCATTCAGTCTTGTCTGACTACCTGCGACCCCATGGACTGAAGCACACCAGGCTTCCCAGTCCATCACCACCTCCCGGAGCTTGCTGAAACTCATGTCCATCGAGTTGGTGATGCATCCAACCGTCTCATCCTCTATCGTCCCCTTCCCCTCCCACCCTCAGTCTTTCCCAGCATCAGGGTCTTTTCCAATGAGTCAGTTCTTCACATCAGGTGGTCAAAGTATTGAAGTTTCAGCTTCAGCATCAGTCCTTTCAATGAATATTCAAGACTGAATTCCTTTACTAAAAAGTTAACAGGTGTATGTACACTATAGTGATTCACAATTTTTAAAGGTCATAATCCATTTATAGCTATTATAAAATTTTCCCATATTCACTTTGTTGTATAATTTATCCTTATAGCTTATTTTATACCTAAATATTTGTGCCTCTTAATCCCTTTCCCTTATATTGCCCCACTCCCTTCCCTCTCTTCACTGGTAACCACTGATTTGCTCTCTATATCAGCAGGTCTGTTTCTTTTTTGTTGTATTCACTAGTTTATTGTATTTTTTTAAGATTCCATATGTAAGTGATATCATATAGTCTTTGCCCATCTCTATCTGACATTTCAGGTAGCATAATACCCTCCAAGTCCACCCACATAAATGGCAATATTCCATTCTTTTCTATGGCTGAGTAATACTCAATTGTATGTGCATGCCACATCTCCTTTATACATTCATATGTTAATGAACACTTAGGTTGCTTCCATATCTTGAAGTGAAGTGAAGTGCAGTGAAGTCGCTCAGTCATGTCCAACTCTTTGCGACCCCATGGGCTGTAATCTACCAGGCTCCTCTGTGCATGGGATTTTCCAGGCAATAGTCCTGGAGTGGATTGCCATTTCCTTCTCCAGGGGATCTTCCTAACCCAGGGATCGAACCCGGGTCTCCTGCATTGTAGACAGAGGCTTTACCATCTGAGCCACCAGGGAAGTCCTTCCATATCTTAGCAAATGTAAACAGTGCCAATATGAACATTGAGATGCATGGAATTGCTGGGTCATATAACAGTTCTATTTTTAGTTTCCTTGAGAAATCTCCATACTGTTTCCATAGTGGCTGCAACAGTTTACATTCTCACTAACAGTAAATGAGAGTTTCCTTCTCTTCACATGCTCATGAACCTTTATTATTGTGTTCTTTTTTTTTAAGTTTCATTTTTAATTGGAGGATGGTTGCTTTACAGTGTTGTGTTGACTTTTGTTGTATAACAACATGATTCAGCCATCAGTGTACATATATCCTCTCCCTCTTGAACTTCTCTCCCGCTTCCCACCCAATCCCATCCCATCCCTCTAGGTTGTCACAGAGCACCAGGTTGAGCTCTGTGTGTTGGCTATCTGTTTTACATATGGTAAAGTATAAGTTTTACTGCTACTCTCTCAATTCGCCCCACCCTCTCCTTCCTCAGCTGCGTCCATAAGTCTGTTCTCCATGTCTGTGTTTCTATTCTTGCCCTGAAAATCGGTTCATCATCCAACCAGTCCATTCTAAAGGAGATCAGCCCTGGGTGTTCCTTGGAAGGAATGATGCTAAAGCTGAAACTCCAGTACTTTGGCCACCTCATGCAAAGAGTTGACTCATTGGAAAAGACTCTGATGCTGGAAGGGATTGGGGGCAGGAGGAGAAGGGGACGACAGAGGATGAGATGGCTGGATGGCATCACTGACTTGATGGACGTGAGTTTGAGTGAACTCCGGGAGATGGTGATGGACAGGGAGGCCTGGCGTGCTGCGATTCATGGGGTTGCAAAGAGTCGGACACAACTGAGCGACTGAACTGAAATGAACTGAACCATTTTTCTAGATTCGATATACATGCATTAATAAATGATATGTTAATATATGATTTTTTTCCTGACTTACTTCACACTGTATAACAGGCTCTAGGTTCTTTAGGATGACAGACATTCGGACAAGTATGAGGTGATATCTCATGGTTTTGATTTGCATTTCCCTGATGATTCGTGGGGCTGAGTATCTTTCCATGCCTGTTGGCTATCTGCATTTTCTCTTTGGAAAAATGTCTATTCAAGTCTTTTGCCCTTTTTTGATCAGGTTGCTTTTATTTTTTGATGTTGAGTTACATGAGTTCTTTTCAGAGGTCTTTTAATAGAGAATAGAATGATAAACTTAAGAAATATGTCCACAATAGTAGAATTTCTGGCAAAAGAAAGAAACTGGTGAGCAAGACATCCTTTTTACTAGGGAAGGAGGCAAAATAAGAAAAGGGGTCTCCTCTGTGCCTCTCAAATAATTTTGCACTCATGACTTCCGTCTGTTCAGGTCACATGACAAGTCCATATTATCTCATTATTGCCTTGCTCTCTATCTTGATAAAGCAAAAATAATTTTTATTTTCTAAACGAGGAATTTATTCCTACTTGCTTTAGCTTAACTAAATTTCTTATTTTTTATTTTATGTTTCAAAATGTGTTTCTCATCTTGAAATAAACGGAAAGTTTTAAAGATTAAGCTTGATGGAGCTTGCAAGGTGTAAGTGTGAAAAGAACATGCAAAGTAGAACATGATGGATTCCCATAAGTTTCTCTGAGAAGTGCAGGAGTCATATGCTCAATTGCAAAATCAACACTATCGTTAAATATTCAGTAGGATGATAACACAAAGTATGAGCTTGGCCAAAAACCACAAGCCTGGAACAGATTCAAACCAAACACAGACAGGAAACCACCCACCTCTGCATGGAGAGGTTCTTCTGAGTACAAGGCAAATATACCCAATGACTGACAGTCAGCTCTCCTTGGTGAGTCTGGCTAGTGACTCTGAACTTAGGTCTGGGGAGAAGAGTAAAAAACATTTTAGGAAAAAGTGGAGACATAAAAGATATCATAACTTGGAAATTTTAAATAAAAAGTCTGATATTTTACTATTTTTCAAGGGACCCAAATCCTTTAGTTCTTTCAGTTGTTTACTTAGCTATATTGCTAGAAACAAGTTCCGGTAAAATATTTTGAGGTATGGGTTATAGGTTAAGGTTATAGGTTATAGGATAATTAAGACCTTTGTTGTTGTTGTTCAGTCACTAAGTCATGTCTGACCCCTTGCAATCGTAGGGACTGCAGCACAGCAGGCTTCTCTGTCTTCCACTATCTCCTGGAGTTTGCTCAGATTCATGTCCATTGAGTCAGTGATGCTATCTAACCTACTTTTTACTTAAACATGGGAAAGTTTACTGAAATTGTTGTTATTGTCCTCTAATACTCACATTTTAATTGAGTTTTATGTGACATATCACTGGATAGTGTAGACTGATTTTCACACTACTTACTACTTCTGCTATGATCCAGCGGATGTTGGCAATTTGATCTCTGGTTCCTCTGCCTTTTCTAAAACCATCTTGAACATCAGGGAGTTCATGGTTCACATATTGCTGAAGCCTGGCTTGGAGAATTTTGAGCATTACTTTACTAGCATGTGAGATGAGTGCAATTGTGTGGTAGTTTGAGCATCTTTTGGCATTGCCTTTCTTTGGGATTGGAATGAAAACTGACCTTTTCCAGTCCTGCGGCCACTGCTGAGTTTTCCAAATTTGCTGGCATATTGAGTGCGGCAGTTTCACAGCATCATCTTTCAGGATTTGAAACAGCTCAACCGGAATTCCATCACCTCCACTAGCTTTGTTCGTAGTGATGCTTTCTAAGGCCCACTTGACTTCATTT
The DNA here is from genome assembly GCF_016772045.2 of Ovis aries. Lineage (NCBI taxonomy): Eukaryota > Metazoa > Chordata > Mammalia > Artiodactyla > Bovidae > Ovis > Ovis aries. Next base: position 90,317,249 of record NC_056059.1, on the reverse strand, counting down.
TCCAAGATGTCTGGCTCTAGATTAGTGATCACATCATCATGATTATCTGGGTCTTGCAGATCTTTTTTGTAGAGTTCTTCTGTGTATTCTTGCCACCTCTTCTTAATATCTTCTGCTTCTGTTAGGTCCATACCATTTCTGTTCTTTATTGAGCATATCTTTGCATGAAATGTTCCCTTGGTAGCTCTAATTTTCTTGAAGAGATCTCTAGTCTTTCCCATTCTGTTTCTTTCCTCTATTTCTTTGCATTGATCACTGAAGAAGGCTTTCTTATCTCTTCTTGCTATTCTCTGGAACTCTGCATTCAGACACTTATATCTTTCCTTCTCTCCTTTGCAAGAGAGTTCCATAAAAACATCTATTTCTGCTTTATTGACTATGCCAAAGCCTTTGACTGTGTGGATCACAATAAACTGTGGAAAATTCTGAGAGAGATGGGAATACCAGACCACCTAACCTGCCTCTTGAGAAATCTGTATGCATGTCAGGAAGCAACAGTTAGAACTGGACATGGAACAACAGATGGGTTCCAAATAGGAAAAGGAGTACGTCAAGGCTGTATTGTCACCCTGCTTATTTAACTTCTATGCACAGTACATCATGAGAAACGCTGGACTGGAAGAAACACAAGCTGGAATCAAGATTGCCAGGAGAAATATCAATAACCTCAGATATGCAGACGACACCACCCTTATGGCAGAAAGTGAAGAGTAGCTAAAAAGCCTCTTGATGAAAGTGAAAGAGGAGAGTGAAAAAGTTGGCTTAAAGCCCAACATTCAGAAAATGAAGATCATGGCATCTGGTCCCATCACTTCATGGGAAATAGATGTAGAAACAGTGGAAACAGTGTCAGACTTTATTTTTCTGGGCTCCTAAATCACTGCAGATGGTGATTGCAGCCATGAAATTAAAAGACGCTTACTCCTTGGAAGGAAAGTTATGACCAACATAGATAGCATATTCAAAAGCGGAGACATTACTTTGCTGACTAAGGTCCGTCTAGTCAAGGCTATGGTTTTTCCAGTGGTCATGTATGGATGTGAGAGTTGGACTGTGAAGAAGGCTGATCACCAAAGAATTGAAGCTTTTGAAGTGTGGTGTTGGAGAAGACTCTTCAGAGTCCCTTGGCCTGCAAGGAGATCCAACCAGTCCATTCTGGGGGAGATCAACCCTCGGATTTCTTTGGAAGGAATGATGCTAAAGCTGAAACTCCAGTACTTTGGCCACCTCATGTGAAGAGTTGACTCATTGGAAAAGACTGTGATGCTGGGAGGGATTGGGGTCAGGAGGAGAAGGGGACGACCGAGGATGGCATCACAGACCTGATGGATGTGAGTCTGAGTGAACTCCGGGAGATGGTGATGAACAGGGAGGGCTGGCATGCTGCTATTCATGGGGTCACAAAGAGTCGGACATGACTGAGCGACTGAACTTAACTACTACTTCTACTAGTGTTAGTGCTATTACTACTGTTTCATCTAGATCACATAAATAACTCATGTAACAGATGGCAAGCATTGTTCTAAGCATTTGACATTTGGGCTTCCCCAGAGGCTCAGTATTAAAAAAACAAGTCTGCTTGTAATGCTGGAGATGTGAGTTTGATTCCTGGGTTGGGAAGACCCCTTGGAGGAGGAAATGGCAACACACTCCAGTATTCTTGGCAGGAAAATCCCATAGACAGAGGAGCCTGGCAGGCTACAGTCCATAGGGTCATAAGGAATTGGACGACTGAGGATGCATGCTTGAACTTGAATTGTAATTTATCCAATAGCAACTCCATGAATTAGTGTGATTATTATCTCCAACTTTTATAAGTGGAAATTGAGTCACAGGAAGATTAAGCAATTCTCTTCGTAAGTGGCCAAGTTAGGATTAATATAATAACCTAGACTTTCAAAGATAACAAAATTCATTTTTTAATGAGAAAATTTTTTTCTTGAAAACATTGTTGAATCTTGAAAGTAATCATGCAATATTTATTCACATGTTCAAATATGTATAAAGTATCCATCATGTGCCAGGCACTCTGCCAGGGACTGACGCTATCAACATGACATGAGTATCTGTCCTCATTTAAAGATGTACAATGATGGACTCTCTGGTTCTAGCTGCACATTCTTAGGATAGCTGTTAACCCGTGGTGACTCTTGGAAAAAGGGTTCAGAAGAGATTTCTTCCAAACCATTTCAGCCATTCTGACAGTCTCAGCTGGGCTGGTTTCCTTGTGCTTTATTTGTTCGTACACTTTTAGGAAAGCAGAAGGTCTCTGTAGAAAGATTCCTCTTCCTTAATTTTGTTAACAGAACCTTTTTGGCCAGATGTTCCTTCATGCCAACTAACAGAAACCAGTCCAGTTATAACTGGATAATAGTTTGACCCAGAAAGAACAGTTCCTTTGAGCATCTGTTAGTCGTTCCAGAACTTCCTTGTGCAAAGTCCCTCGGTTCAGCCCTGAAGAGAGTACAGGCTGACTTTCCAACCAGGAATGCCTTCCTTCAACATCTAAGACACAGGTAAGGGACAAAAGATTCTGTGTTGTATCTCTATACCAGCTCTCTTTGTCTTTGGTACCATGTAGGGTGCCAGATTCTATTCCTTAGCCCAGTGTTCTTGAAAACTGAAGATAAATTTCAAACTCTAAACCACTGAGGACATGTCTCGTAACTTAATACAAAATGTATTTACACATCATCTTTGTTTCTGCAGAAACAGATTTGAGAGCAAGTGGCTTGTTTGAGAAGCTTATCACTTTTCTATTGACAGAATAATTCTGAGTGCAAGCAACTATTTCTGTGTGTTGCACTACAGCAATAAGCAGACATTTAACTTAAGGGTCTGCAGCATTGAGCTGATTTGAGTCAGGCTCAGTTGATCTTGGTGTTGGAGAAGACTCTTTAGAGTCCTGTGGACTGCAAGGAGATCCAATCAGTCAATCCAAAAGGAAATCAGCACATTCATTGGAAGGAGTGATGCTGAAGCTGAAACTCCAATTCTTTGGCCACCTGATGCAAAGAACTGACTCTTTGAAAAAGACCTTGATGCTGGGAAAGATTGAAGGCAGGAAGAGAATTGGAGGATAGAGTATGAGATGGTTGGATGGCATCATCAACACAAGAGTTTGAGTTTGAGTAGGCTCCAGGAGTTGCTGATGGACAAGGAAGCCTGGTGTACTGCAGTCCATGGGGTTACAAAGAGTCGGACACAACTGAGTGACTGAACTGAACTGAACTGAACAGTTGATCTTGGATGAACTTGCTCATCTGCCTGGGAGTTTAACTGGCTACCTATTGATATGGAAAGACCTCAGAGGGGAAGATTGGGGTGACCTCATCCTGCTCCATGAGCCTCTCATTCTCTTCCTCAGACCAGAAGCAGGATGTGTCTTTCTCATGAAGATGACATAGGGCAAGAACGCAGAGAAAAAGTATGTTTTAAAGCCTTGGCCTTGGTCATGTTTGTTAATCACCCAGTAAAGTCACAAAGCAGTTTCAGAAAACAAATGCCAAGATTGCCAAGATGAGATTAAAGATGTAAGGATTTTTTTGCAGGAAACAACTGTGAGAAAGAATGAGGGAAAGGACCTGGAAACACTGGGAGAGCCATGGACAATGATGCAGGTCTGACCCAGCTGAATGAGAGAGGGAAGGAAGGGAAGTGTCCTAGACTCTCCTGCATTCTAAAAATGCTTTGGCAAAGTTATTGGGAAAGCCTCAAGCCAAAAATGGCCATCAGACACAGGAATCCTGTGTCTCCTGAGAGTAGTGGCCAATCATTGGCTAGGAGCAGTGCCTATGAAGCATTTCCTCAGTATGAATGCAGCAGTGAAATTTAGAGATAGAAGCTGTGGGCTAGGGCCAGTGGTCAATTATGCTTTGTGTGGTTGAAGGCCTGGGAGGTACATTCTCATGGTTGTAATAAGTCCAGTCTAGATTCAGAAGGTGGGAAAATATATTCTGCCTCTTTAGTGAAAGGACTATCAAGATGATATGGCAAAGACTATGGGCAAAGGAAGGGTAAAGAGTTGGGACCATTAATACAACCTACCAAAGGAGGTGGAAGAAATAACAGCAGATGAGTGAGGAGAGTAAGACAAGGAGAGGAAGCAGCCGGTGAAGGTGTACCAGCAGGAAGTTCCCACTGCGGGAGGTCAGACAATTCATTAGCCAAATTCTAGATGCCAGTATAATGCCCTGATGCAGAAACATCCAGGAGAGACTGAGATGATGAGTGTTTCCAGTTCAGCCTGGATGGAACTTAGACTGGGATATAGGAGCCATGGAAGATAAACCTCCAGTGAGCAGCAAGTAAAGTGAGAGTGAAAGTGAGAGTCACTCCGTTGTATATGACTCTTTGTGACCCAATGGTCTATACTATCTATCCTATCTATCTATCCAATTGTTCAGCTGTGTCTAACTCTTTGCGACCCCATGGACTGCAGCCTACCAGTCTCCTCAGTCCATGGAATTTTCCAGGCCAGAGTACTACAGTGGGTTGCCATTTCCTTCTCCAGGGGATCTTCCCAACCCAGGGATCGAACCTAGTTCTCCCTCATTTCAGGCAGACGCTTTAACCTCTGAGCCACCAGAGAAGAGTCCATGGAATTCTCCAGGCCAGAATACTGGAGCAGGTAGCCTTTCCCTTCTCCAGGGGATCTAAAGGGACTGGATAATTGAGGGTCTTGATGGCTGGGTTGTTTGTCATTTATTGATAGGCAGCAGTTCAGTTCAGTCTCTCAGTGGTGTCCGACTCTCTGTGACCCCGTGGACTGCAGCACGCCAGGCTTCCCTGTCCATCACCAACTCCCAGAGCTTGCTCAGACTCATGTCCATCAAGTCGGTGATGCAATAGTACGAGCCATGCAAACTTTTTAAAGTATAATCAGGGTTTTATATAATCTGAAGGTCAAGCCGACAGTGGAATGAGGATGAGTTGGATCATGGAGATTTAGGAAAAAGGGGAACACATTATGATTCAATTATTAAAGTCCAGGTACGAATTTTGAGAGCTTAACCTAAAGTGGCATCAAAGGAAATAGGGAAAGGTGGATTTAATAGGGGCTTCCTTGATAGCTCAGTTGCTAAAGAATCTGCCTGCAATGCAGGAAACCCCAGTTTGATTCCTGGGTCAGGAAGATCTGCTGGAGAAGGGATAGGCTACCCACTCCAGTGTTCTTGGGTTTCCCTTGTGGCTCACGTGTTAAGGATTTAATAGACATCCCGACATCTATGTCAAGAAGAAGATTCAGTGAACACTGATTCACTGTGTGTGGCAAGGAGTAGGAAAGTCCTAGATGATGGGGAGAGTATCAGTCTGTGTGACTGAAGGAATGGTGGGGCTTAGGAAAGAAATGATAAAGTCAGGAGAATGAAAGAATGAAAATTTATTTTTGGTAGAGGCAGACTAGTAGTGTTAGATGCTTGGTTTGGTTTCACTCTTGTTACGTTGAGTTATTGACAGAACTGCCAGTTAGAGACCTTTGTAGGTACTAGGCACATAAAACTGCAAATCAGGTGAGAATCAAAGCTAAGACTGTGGAGTTAGAATCATGCCCAATAGCTCTGAGCAGGAAAGGGAGATATGGAAATGTCCTCACAGGCTAGAAGGCCATAATGCTTCCTAGATCTGATTCATCAGAGAAATGATGACTTCTCTTCTGCTCAAGATCAGCTCTGTACTTTCCCCTTCTGAAGTCGGCCAAGGTGTAGGTAACAATCAGCACACTACAGAGGACCAAGGGTGAATAGATGAAATTAAGAGACTGGTCCTCTCTTCCATCCAAGTGAAAGTGGTAGTCACTCAGTTGACTCTTTTTGATCCCTTGATCTACATGTAGCCCATGGCTCATCAGTTCATGGAATCCTACAGGCAAGAATACTGGAATGTGTAGCCATTCACTTCTCCAGGGGATCTTCCTGACCCAGAGATTGAACCCAGGTCTTCTGCATTGCAGGCAGATTCTTTACTGTCTGAGCACCAGAGAAGCCCTGTCTTCCATCCAAATCTCTGTTAACCCCTGACCTTGACTGTTTTTCCGTTTTACTTCAGCCAAGCCTATCTTCTTCTCTTTCTTCTTTTTTTTCTGTCTCACTTGCAGGAATTAGTAAACACTCTAATGAATCTGTCTACCCTGTTATGAATTTGTCTTTGAAAAATAATGCCTACAAGAATGCTAGTTTTCCAATTCATGTCAGAATTGGAGCGGGGGAGGGAAACAATTAAGATATGCAAATAAGACTGAGATAAATTCTTCAAGTGGTATTTTTACGTAAACCTGCTTTGAGATTATAAACCAAATGCAAATGCCAGTGGAAAGTCCCTGGTTTCTGCTAGACAGGTTTAAATAGGACCAGGACAACCCTGGCCCTTCTGAGAGCTGACTCATGGAAGATGTTATAATCATTTGCAATGTAGGAGGTAGTTCATATGAAGGTCCCTAACAAAACTTGTTTGATGTTCCACATCTTTCCTGCATGCCTGGAAAACCTCATACCCACATGCACAACTATATAAGCCCACTTAAACGAATTCTTTATTAAATTCACAAACACGGCCAGACTCGACTCCTCTCAAGAATTCTTCCACTGTGGCTACATGTTGTCTTCCATTGAATGATAGTCCATCATTTACTCATGCTTATGCTATGTGTCAGCTTCCTGCTCAAACAATTATGTGCTTAATAATAATTATAACAATAACTACTCTATATAAGGGCTTCCCTGATGGCTCAGTGGTGAAGAATCCACCAGCCAGTGTAGAAGACATAGGCTCAATCCCTAGGTCGGGGAGATCCCCTGGAAAAGGAAATAACAACCCACTCCAGTATTCTTGCCCAGGAAATCCTATGAGCAGAGAAGCTTGGCAAGCTACAGTCCATGGGGTCACAAAAGAGTCAGACACAACTTAGCTACTAAACAGTAACCACAACTCTATATTAAGCCTATCTTATTGCCAAGCTCTGTGCTAAGCATCCTACCTATACTACTTCATTTTCATTTATATAGTTACTTTTTGAGATAGATATTGTTATTTCTGTTTTACAGCGGAAGGAGAACCAGATTCATTGACATTAGTGACTTGCTAAAAGTCACAAGAATCAGAAGTGGCAAAGTTGGGATTTGAGCCCCCAAATTTCCACTTATTTAGATAAGAGAATATGTAAGCATGTACATATAATAGTTGTGGAACCACCTGTATTATATTTCCTAGATTGTTAAGTCTGTGAGTTGACTTGCTATTTTGTATTTTTATGGCCTTCTGAAACTTGCTGGCTTCTTGACTTATGAGCTAAAGATGGTGATGGTGGTAGTTGTCCTACATAAGTCATGAAGTTCTGATTATCTACCTTATTTGTATCAGTTTTTTTTTTTAATGGCCCCTCATGTAACAGTGCTAATCATTAGTTGAGACAGCTGTGAAACAGTAAAGTGATAAAGATAAGAACAGTGCTGTATCACTGGCACAGAAACCTCCCTCTCTGAGGTTGTGTTATTTCTGTTCATGCAGGGTAGGGAGGATCAGAATTTGGCCTGCCTTTTTGCCCTCACAGAACTTCACTGAATAAATGGACAACAATGTAAAAGTGTTAATGGCTTTGAATGGACCAGGTGATATGAACAAATGGCTAGACACTGATATTCACTCAAGATGGGCCGGTCACCAAGGCGACTCTGCACAGGATACCAGTGTCCTGATCAAAGTACCACAGTCCAGAGATGGGCCTTTGGCTAAGTCTATTTAGCAATCAGATTGTATGAATGCAACTGAAGTGGAGCTGGTTCTCGGAATAGTTAACCTTACAGAACAAGTTGCAAAATCAAGATGCAAATTTATTTTTATATTTTCTAAATATTTTCTAAAGTGCAACTTAAAGAAAATTTTTCCACATTTTTGAAATGAAGGTGTTTCTTATGGCAAAACTCATTTAACATATGGTATTTATTTTTCTTTAAGGTTATTTTAATATAAGTGGCATATTCTATAATCAGGCTTCCCTGGTGGCTCAGATGTTAAAGGATCTGCTGCAATGAGGGAAATCTGGGTTCAATCCCTGGGTTGGGAACATCTCCTGGAGGAAGGAATGGCAACCCACTCCAGTATTCTGGCCTGGAGAAGTCCTGTTATCAGAGGATCCTGGCAGGTTAAAGTCCATGGGATTGCAGAGTTGGACAAAACTGAGCAACTAAACACACACATGCTATAATTGGCATCTTAGCACTGAGAAAATAAGGCAATTAAAATGTAAAATGCAAGTCCCAGGAAGACCAGAATCCTCCAGTCAGTATGTTTCCTCCCAGTTTATGTGTATACAGGAAGTAGAGTTGTGATCAGACAGTTGTCTGGTATCATGGGATTCAGGGAGAGTTCTTTGATTAAGCGAATTTCATGCATCCATCTTTATTATCAGACTGTAAGCACCATTAGTTCCTGGGAAAGCACTTGGTGCCCATGGCAGATATAGTGGATTGGCTTTCAACATCCATTCCTACCTCCTTGTAGGGGCCATTCCTGCACTGCAATGTTTAGAGAGGTGAAACTTACCATTCCTGTTCTCCTGTCTGACTAGGGTTCTGGAAGTGAAGTAGGTTTTCTCCAGTGAGATCCATCTGTACAATATTTGAGCAAGTTGGGAGGCTGAGGCTATTTTTATTTTCTGATTCTTTTAGCTTTTTTCTGATAATTAGACACTGTTCTGGCATCCAGTCGCTTGCTTTGAGAACCAGTGGCAATGGTGGCAACTTTTTCATTCTTGCATAGCTATCCTGGTATACTCTTAAGTAAAAGAGTTTCCATGGCAATTTTGCCATTTCTTATCCTCTTGATTGAGGCAGAGACAGTTCTGTAGTGCTCTCGAGAGAGAGGATTTCATGGTTGGGGAGAGGGTTCCATGAGTATAATTTTAATTTCCTGCATTGAATCCTCTGGTATTGGATTGGCCAAAAAGTTTGTTTGGATTTTTCCTTAAGATGGTGTGGAAAAACCAGAACGAACATTTTGGCTAGCCCAGTATGTTACTTTCTCTCTGATAGGCACATCCATTCCTTTGTTTTGTTAATACATCCAGCAGTGAAACAGTCAGTTTTGATAACCTGAGAGTCTTCGGATAATTGTGTGCCTCTCTTGGGCTTCCCTGATAGCTCAGTTGGTAAAGAATTCTTACCTTTACCATTGCAGGTAGGAATCTGCCTGCAATGCAGGAGACTCCAGTTTGGTTCCTGGGCCAGGAAGATCCGCTAGAGAAGGGATCGGCTACCCACTCCAGTGTTCTTGGGCTTCCGTTGTGGATCAACTGGCAAAGAATCTGCCTGCCATGTGGGAGACCTAGATTCGATCTCTGTGTTGGGAAGATCTCTTGGAGAAGGGAAAGGCTACCCACTCCAGTACTGTGGCCTGAAAAAAGAGTAGGACATGACTGAGCTACTTTCACTTAAACTCCTCTGCCCTACAGTTTTATCTTTTTGAAGAGAGGTGCGTTCTCCAAGTTTTGGAAAGCAACTCTTTTTTGCCTTCTTTATTACCTAAAGGAAAACATAAAAAAATGTACTGGGAAGATGCTTCAACACATGTTACAGACCGGCAAGTAAGTCATGGAGAATAGCACCAACTCTGAAAGTACATTACATGATGACACTAGCAAGCATTTTTGTAACTGTGAAGATTTATACTCTTTCGTTATGGGGAGGGAGGTGGGAGGGGGGTTCATGTTTGGGAATGCATGTAAGAATTAAAGATTTTAAAATTTAAAAAATAAAAAACTAAAAATTAAAAAAATAAATAAATAAATTGGTTTAAACTATGAAAAAAAAAAACAGTATATTAGACCAGTGTGTGTGTGTGTGTGTGTGTGTGTGTGTGTGTGTGTGTTAGTAACTCAGTTGTATCTGACTCTTTGCATCCCCATGGGCCAGAGGCATCTCTAATTTGGGCTTCCCAGGTGGTAAAGAACCCATCTGCCCATGCAGGGTTCATGCAGATTTGGTCCCTGGGATGAAAGGTCCCCTGGAAGAGGGCATGGCAACCCACTCCAGTATTCTTGCCTGGAGAATCCCATGGACAGAGGAGCCTGGCAGGCTACAGTCCGTGGGGTTGCACAGAGTCGGATATGACTGAAGTGAATTAGCACACGTGCATCTCTAATTTTCTTTATTTTTTCCCCTCTGAAACAATTACTTTTTTCTCTTTGACAGAAAGAAAAACAGCCTTAGGAAGTCCATAGTATATAGTAGCTTAACAATTTTATGCAAATCATAGCTGACATTGGCCACGGCCATGGGGAATGATAACAGGCCATTGTATCCATTTATAGCTACCAAAAATTATAATTAAGACAAGTAAATATTTTGCATAGACTTGTTTCATCTTCCAAACACAAGATAATATCAGAAATGATGTTTCCGAATGAGAATTGTAAAATGCAACTCTCCCTCTTTCTTCCAAAACCATCAGATTGACCCAAAGTAAAACCATCTTTGTGACTTAATCTAGGATATCTTTGTGACTTAATCTAGGATTTGACATGTCATCTAATGTTTATCAAGAAGCAATTATATACTGATCAACTGATCATTTGCTTCTTCTCAGGAGTCAACAATTATTTCTATCTTTTAAAACTAGCAAAGGCACATTGTGCCTATGAAGCAATAACCCCCTTCCTTTATATCTCTCATTGCAGCTCCTAACTTTATCTACTCATTATATTTAATTATGCTTAAATTAACAAACCAAAGCGAAAACCTTTCTGTTTACCAAGAAAGGTGAGTCTAGCTCACTTGAACAAAGTCAGGCTTAGTCTGCTCAGAAAGAATTTTTCCTTAAGGTAGATGTTCAGAAAGGAGACAGTAGGGAAAGCTGGAAGCTCAACACTGGACCTCCAGTCATTCGGGTATGACTTTTAATGGTTGGAAAAGAACCCAGGGCCTTTTTATATGGCAGAGAAGCGTGGACTCAAAGACATCATCTCAACAGGACGTGTCCCCAGCTCCCTTTAATGACTTATTATCAGTTCATATTCCATCAGTATTTCTAAACTCTACTTTGTTTTTACATTGTACAGTCTCTTGGGATGTTGATTTCTATGCAAACTTTGTGGTTATAGAGGTTCTAAAGTTCCCTGCTTAAATTCCCAAGTGTTCTAGAACTCACTGAACCATACTGTATCCATTCTTTCAGAAGAAGGAGACAATGACAGCTGAAAAATATTAATCAGAATATGGGTTAAAAAAGGCACAGGAGAGATTAAATAATGGAAAGCAAAAAGAAAGGATTTCTTCTTTTCTTCCTTCCTCTTTCTTTTTCCCTGTTCATGTTTGCCTTTCTCTATAGGGGCTTCCCTTGTGGCTCAGGAGGTAAAGAATCCACCTGCACTGCAGAAGACCTGGGTTTGATCCCTGGGTCGGGAAGATCCCCTGGAGAAAGGAATGGCAACCCACTCCAGTATTGTTGCCTAGGAAATCCCATGGGCAGAGGAGCCTGGCGGGCTAGAGTCACAAAGAGTCAGACACAACTGAACAACTAACATTTCAACTTTTGCCTTACTATCTTTAGTTTATACCACCAGGTTTTCTTCCTTTTCTCTGCTTTATTCTCTATATGACTTTAGAAGCCAGGGAATATGGACCAGCAAGAGCATTGTCGATACCACGCACCATGATAAGGAGCAGAAAAATAGGGGTTTCTTCATGTTTGGACTTGTATACAGGACAGTTACCTCAAAAACAACTGCCGCTGCCACCATTACCATCGCTGAAATAGCTTATGTTTGTGAAGTTTACTGTTTTCAGGAAGATTTCACTGTAACCTCTACCCCACAGAAGCATCTATCCATTTGCCTTTCTTGTGTCTTTCACACCAAAGGAATCATATCTTTTTTACACTGCAAGTTTTCCAGCGTTTGAAAAACTTATCATGTCTTCTACAACACCTGCCCCCTTAGCTAAGAATATCATTTGGCATTCATTTAAACTCCCCATTAACCTAGGTCACTTTTCTAGTTTGTCACATTCCTTGAAATATAGTGCAGAGAACTGTAAAGACCTTTTACTCTTACCTCTGTTGATCCAGATAGGATACTTAAAAACATTGCAAGTTAACATTCTGAGTTTTTTTCACACTTTTGGCAAATATTGCACCTGAGTTTAACTTAAATCCATATATATATATATATATATATATATATATATATTTACAAATATATATCCATAATATATATATAATCCATAATATATATATATTTACAAATATATATATTTACAAATATATATATATTTACAAATATATATATTTACAAATATATATCCATAATATATATATATAATCCATTATATATATATATATATATATTTACAAATGAGGCTTCTGCCACTCCTTTTGTACAATTTTGTTATCTTAAATGTAGAATTTTGTTTTTATTTCTTTTAACTTTCAACTGTTTGTTTCAGCCCCTGTGCCTGGTTATTAGAAGTAATCTTGAATCTTGAGTTTGTTAATTTATTTAGCTACACTTTGAATATTGATAATATTTCAATGACTTTGAGGATGAGGACATTGTAACTCTATAATAGAGTCCTTTGGCAGCTGTTCAATACAATTGAATTGAATATTAACAGATTAGAGCTGAGTCAGGACAGAGAATTATATTCATTAAATATATAAGCATATTTTTTCTTGTAGTTTCTCAGAAAATTACATTTTCTTTGATTAAAACAGATGCCTGGTCAATATACAGAATACATGCAAGGAAAAAGTGAAAAAATAAAAATCACCAGTAATTCCTCTGTCTTAACATAACCAGTGCTGATATCTTGGGGCATGTCTTCTAGTGTTTTTCCATGGGTATATATCTATCTTTTAAATGAAATTGTAACTGAACACCCTGTTTTGTCATCTACTTTCTTTACTTACCGATCTGTCTTTTCCATTCATTACATATTTTCTTACAGCATCATCTTCAATTGCACTCTGTGAATATACGATTATTTAATCATTATTCTGTTGTTGTTGGAAATAATTATATTCAATATGTTATATATCCACCTACTTCTTTCCATTATACGTTTGCGCTCTGGCAAGGCTGAAGGCCTCTCATTCCTTCAAGTGACTTTCATAGTCACTTGAAAAGAAAGAGAAGTATGTCATAGGAAAGACAGTGTGAGACCATCCAAGGAAGCTTTGTGATGGTATTGGCCTGGCCCTGTCTGCATGCTTCTCTGAGTAATTTCCTTCTGCTTTATTGCCATTTCTAGCATATTCAAGGTAGAGAAGTAGAGATTATTTGGTGGGTACTCTCTCCTTTCATTAAAAATTTTGTAGTGTTAGTTAACCATAGTATCTTGTCTTCCAAGGAAAAGCCATGTTGTTTTGAGTTTCTAAAAGTTATTAAGTTGGGGGAGTTGCAGGGGAACAATTGATAATGGGGTCTTGTTTCAGTTCCCTGTTTCTGTGAAGGAGCATCCAGTTCTACATCCAGAAACTCAGAAGCCATCCTTGAATGCTCCTTCTCTCTGACTGCTGCTGCTAAGTCGCTTCAGTTGTGTCCGACTCTGTGAGACCCCAGAGACGGCAGCCCGCCAGGCTCCCCCATCCCTGGGATTCTGCAGGCAAGAACACTGGAGTGGGTTGCCATTTCCTTCTCCAATGCATGAAAGTGAAAAGTGAAAATGAAGTTGTTCAGTCGTGTCCGACTCTAGCGACCCCATGGACTGCAGCCTACCAGGCTCCTCCGTCCATGGGATTTTCCAGGCAAAAGTACTGGAGTGGGGTGCCATTGCCTTCTGCGTCTCTCTGACTACCTCCCTCCCAAACCAACACCAGGTCCTGTTTATTATAGTTTCTAAGTGTCTTTCACATCTGTCTACTTTTCTCCTTCCCCACAGATACCATCTTATCCAAACCCGGACGAATGTACTTTCCTCACTTGGGGTTTAATCATTGTCCTCCTGGTCCTAGCACACCCACCTCTTCCCCATAGTGTGGCCAGGATGGATGCTGTCTTTAAAGCATGTCTCATCATGTCCCATCTTCCTTAGAACATTTCAGGGACTTCCCAGTGTTGTGAAGATAAGATATCCCACAAAGGCCAAGCAACCCAAGGCCTGAGATGTAGCATAGTATAGGAGTTAAGAGCATGGACTTTGGAGCCAAGACTGCCAGGGACCAATTCCTGCTCCTAACACTCACTAGCTGGGCCAGCTTGAGAAGTTACCTATCTTCTCCAAGCCTGGGTTTCCTCATCTCTGTGTGTGCATGTTCAGTAGCTCAGTCCTGTCAGATAACAAGGGATAATAAGGGTCTCTGCCTAAAAGTTTTTAAGGAAATTTTTAAAAGTTAACATTGTAAACTTTTAAAAAATCTCCCATAGGCATTGTAACTGCTATTGTAATTCTCTACTGTCACTTCTAGCATATTCAAAGTGGGAAACTCCAGCTAGGGAACTGTTGGCTACTATTATTATCTTTTCATTCAGTTTCATCTACAACTATTACCCTCTCTTCCCTCCAACTTTCTAGGTTCCTACATTTCCTCATGTCTGCAAATGCTGCCAGGCTCCTTCCTGTCCCTGCCCCTCCCACTATATTCCCATTCCTCCCTTTTCTCTGCCTTATCCAAGAGACCCTTGACCATGCCTTCAGCATCTGCACTCCCTGACCTTTGAGACTAGGGTCTTCCTTTCTTGGCCCTTATCTTATGGTTATTTAATGAATGTTTGTGTCCTCGGATAGCAGTATAGTAGTCTGTTTGCTGACCATTGTAGCTCCTAAATCCAGTACAGTGTTTGAGACAGAACAATGCAAGATAAATATTTGTGCACTGGTCCATGAACTTCTGTAATGTTACCACCTCATACCAGCAGGTGGCACCAAAGTGCACATAATCGGCAACTAAACCACTGAACTCTGGGGTGCTCTCACAGTAAAGCCTGATGCCCAAGAACAGTTTTGAATATCTGTTTCTCATTTTTCAGGAGTAAAAAAGATTTAGGGAATTCCACAGACATTTATTTTTATGTTCAAAAAATATTATCTAGTAATGAGTGGTCTTCTAAGTGAACTATTAAGGATTATGAATATTTGAGATTCTTAAATTTATTATGCTTTTAAAATTTAAGAGGATCCAGATTTAATACTTTCCTAAGGAACCTCACTAGCAAGTCATGATTGGTAAGAACTTCTAATACATACTCAGGCCATTGGAATTCCCCAAATTTTCAGAGAAGATTTTCTTATCTCATTATATTAGGATTGTTTTAAGTTAGCCATGATTTTAAATTGCTCCCATTATTGTATTGTTTAATTAAGTTGTAGAATTATGCCTAGATTGCACTTTTCACAGTGGCTTTGATGCTGTGTAAATTGCAGAAATGCTACTACATTTGTTGTTCTTTTGTTTCTCACCAGTTCTTCCTACTGCAAAAATTTTTTCCCTAGTAGAATCAGTGGACTATGGTGGGTCATTTTTTTTTTTCTTTCTTTCTTTCTTTTTCCTCTTAGCTAAGTGGGTCCTTGTCAAAAGAGCTTGAGAAATGCTGCTCTTCAGCAGTGCTTAGAGTAGAGTGACTCTCTTAGGGGACCTGGGGCTGGGAGTTTCTGGGAATCAGATCTAAATTGAAAGTGGAAAAAGAACTTGGATTAAAGTTTAATTTTATTCACGCAAAATTTGCATTCTATTCTAAAATCAACAAACACCTATGACATTCTCAAGTTAGGTTTCTTAAAAAAAAACAAACACTTATTTTCAATTAAGTACCACTGAGTACAATCGATGATGATTCCCTAGGGTGGGCTTTTTCATCCTATAACACTTGTGCCCCCAAGCTGAGTACTTCATTTCCTTCTGCTTTGCGCAAGATTGGAGGATGAAAATGGCAATGGGCAGCAAATGAAAAATAAGTATGTTTATGTGAAAAATTTACTCTAAGCTAAAATATATCAATATTAGGTTAGTACTTGCTTTGTTTTTTAGTTAAATGATAGTTTAACTTCAAGCATTCTGAAGTTTAAAGTTTAGAAGTCTAAGACTATTAATAATTTAATGATAATCTATCACAGAATTTAACAGATAGGTCTCTGATTCTCTTATACTCTAGCCTCCCTTGTTCTTTAATTTCATTTTGATGAGGCTGAGATATGACTGTAACAGTTTCTGATAGACATTATAACTTCTGGAAGACAAAGGCAACCTCAATAAATTAATTCAATTAATCGATAATCAGCAAGTCCTATTAACTCTAATTTCTCTTCTATGAACAAACATTTTATAATGCTTTAAGGTCATTTGGCATCGCTCATTCATTTATTACTTGTTTCACTCATTAATTTCTTTCACAAAGCAGTGCTCTAGGTGCTGTGTAATAAAATACGTGGATGATATAGCAAGCTTACGATATAATGTTAGTTCACGTGATCCTTCTTAAATTTCAGTCCTTCCACTTGTATTATCCTCTTTCTTCCTATCTTTCTTTGTTTAAACCTTTCAAAAACAGTTGACTCCAATCCAGTAAAATAATATGTATTTCAGGGAAAAGTATTTTGGTCATGATTGGGATTGGAGGTTGAGGATAGAAATGATGATGAACTATTTTTTCCCCCACAGAACAAGGAAATATGTAAATAATTAACATATTTTGATTTAACAATTATAAAATAATAAAAATAAATTACATCTCTAATCACTTTACATAGATTAACTTATTTCTCCCTAATGACATCACATGAGGTAAGCACTGTTATTGAAAATAATTTGTAAACAAGGATGTAGGCATGTTTCATAAAGGTTGGAAATTAGTACCAGGGACTGAGGAAAAAAAATGTCAGTTTTATGGTTGTTCTTTTCTTTGAGACAATGTTGAAAAATGTCTTGACAGTAGACCTACAAGCTAGTGGATCCTTTTTGGGCCTTTCGTAACTGAATCCTTTTAAGATGTAGAAGGGAATTTGACTTACAAAGTAAGCAGTATTGCAGAGTTCTTATATTTTCTTTGCCATTGGTCCTACTAAGGGCAAGTTCATAGATCCGTGAGATTACAGAAAGATATCAAACCTTAAGGAATGAAGTTTCAATTCAAGCCATTACTGGATAAAGTTCAATGGAAGAATTCCCATACAACTTGCCTCCACTTTTTAAAGAGATAGTCTTAAAACAAGAAGTACTGTGTTAAGCTCAAGGATAGAGAGATGAAACACACAATTTTATAAAGGATATGAATTCTAAACTCTTCCTTTTTGTATACATTTAATACAATCGCTCATGAATTATAGCAGATCTGTTCTTAGCAAATAATCTGCAAACATTCAGAATGATAAGAAGAGATTGGCTTTTCTATAGTTTTGATTTTAAGGGGGAAAAACTCAACCAGAAAAATGGGGGTAAATGTTTACATTAGTCGTCAGCTATTGTGGCCATACCCATGATCACTATGGCAACAGCAAAACAATGACATAGTCTCAGTCTGAGTGCCAAGTTTAGGAAACTAGTTACACCCTGCACAGCTCAAAGGGCTGCCTCTCTGTCTCTCCTTTCCTGGCTAAGTGGCTATTGAAAGAGCAAAACCACTGAGACACTCATCAGTATCGGAGACCACATTAATTAAAATCATACATTTGTTTATTCATTCATTTATTCAGCAAATATTTATAGCCCAGCTGCCTAGAAACTCTTTCTCTAGAGGCAAGATAAGTTCTTAGAGATAGCTTGGTTTGCTGCTAGGTCATTTTTTTTTTTCCCCTTAAAGAGGCTATTTAAAAGCAATGATGCTAAAATTTCTTAAAAAAAAAAAAAGTTCCTAAAAGTTCAGTGGCTTGTTACATCCATATTCATGGGCTATTCAGGCAATAAAATGACTTAAAAACATTTTTTTTCCTGGAATTTCTGAGTCTGTTGAAAGTTGGACTCCTGAAAGAGAGGAGAATCTGTTGAAGTCACCAGTAGCAAGTTCCCAACTCAAGCACTCTTTAAGCTCATGAGCATTATCATTTCTTACCTAGTGAAGTCTTTTGTTTTAGTTTCCAGTTTGAAAATATGAAAGAAATTATATTCCCAAGAGCAAAAGTGAAATGAACAAATAACATGGCTAATATAAAATTTATTTCTAAAAAACTTGTTACATTTTAATCTTTCTTCTTTTCATTTTTTGAGAAAGAAAAGAAGAAAGAAAGAAGTAAAACTGCCACTATTTATGGATGAAATGATTTTATATAGAAAACCATAAAGACTCCACTAAAAATATCCCATTGGAAATTTGTAAACTAGTACAATAAAGTTGCAAGGTACAAAATCTATGTGCAAAAAAATCCATCGGGTTTCTATATTTTACCAACTAACTAGCAGAAAGAGAAATTAAGTAAACACTCTCATTTACAATCCCAGTGACAAGAATAAAATACATAGAAATAAATTTAACCAAGGAAAGAAAAGACCTGTACACAGAAATCTATAAGACATTGTTGAAAGAAATTGAAAAAGATACAAAGAAATGGGAAAATAGTATATGGTCATGGAGTGGAAGAATTAATATTATTTACTGTTCATATAATCTAAAGCAATCTACAGATTCAGTACAATAGTATCAAAATCTCATGATGTGTTTTATAGAAAAAAGAACCAAAAAATCCTGAAATTTATATGGAGTCACAGAAGACTCTAAATAGTCAAAGCAACTCTGAGAAAAAAGAACAAAATTGGAGGTAATACACTCCTTAATTTCAAATTATACTACAAAGCTAGAGTAATCCAAGCAGCATAGTGTTGGCAGAAGAACAGACAGAAAAAAATGGAACAGAATCGAGAGCTCAGAAATAAGCCCACACATATGTGTATAACTAATCTACAACAAAGGAGCCAAGAGTATAAAATAAAGAGGAAAAATTTTATTCAATAAATGATACTGGGAAAATGGGACAGCCACATGAAAAAGAATGAAACAATCTTACAAATATACATAAAAATTTGGTCAAATTGGTTAAAGATTTGAATGTAACTTCTGAAGCCATAAAACTTTCAGGAAAAATCACAGGCAGCATGCTCTTTGACAGCACTTGCAGTAGTTAGTGTCCTTTGGGATTGTTCTCCTTCTGTAAGGGACACAAAAGCAAAAGTAAGCATATGGGACTATATCAAACTAAAAACCTCCTGCACAGCAAAGGAAGCCATCAACAAACAAAAAGGCAACCTAATGAATGGGAGAAGATATTTGCAAATCATGTATCTGATAAGGGGTTAATATCCAAAATGCATTAAAAGAAACACATTTAACTCAACAACAACAAAAATCAAATGACCCACCTGAAAAATGTGCAGAGGATTTCAATAGACATTTCCTAAAACATGACATATAGCTATCTAACAGGCACATGAAAGGATTTTTAACATCACTAAGCATCACCACGAACAAAGCTAGTGGAGGTGATGGAATTCCAGTTGAGCTGTTTCAAATCCTGAAAGATGATGCTGTGAAAGTGCTGCACTCAATATGCCAGCAGACTTAGAAAACTGAGCAGAGGCCACAGGACTGGAAAAGGTCAGTTTTCATTCTAATCCCAAAGACAGGCAATGCCAAAGAATGCTCAAACTACGGCACAGTTGACTCATCTCACATGCTAGCAAAGTAATGCTCAAAATTCTCCAAGCTAGGCTTTAACAATATGTGAACCGTGAACTTCCTGATGTTCAAGCTGGTTTTAGAAAAGGCAGAGGAACCAGAGGTCAAATTGCCAACATCTGCTGGATCATGGAAAAAGCAAGAGAGTTCCAAAAAAACATCTATTTCTCCTTTGTTGACTATGCCAAAGCCTTTGAATATGTGGATCACAATAAATTGTGGAAAATTCTGAAAGAGATGGGAATACCAGACCACCTGACCTGCCTCTTGAGAAATCTGTATGCAGGTCAGAAAGTAACAGTTAGACCTGGACATGAAACAACAGACTGGTTCCAAATTGGGAAAGGTGTATGTCAAGCCTGTATATTGTCACCCTGCTTATTTAACTTATATGCAAAGTACATCGTGAGAAACTCTGGATTGGATGAAGCACAAGCTGGAATCAAGACTGCCTGGAGAAATATCAATAACCTCAGATATGCAGATGACACCACCCTTATGGCAGAAACTGAAGAAGAACTGAAGAGCCTCTTGACAAAAGTGAAAGAGGAGAGTGAACAAGTTGGCTTAAACCTAAACATTCAGAAAACTAAGATCATGGCACCCGATCCCATCACTTCATGGTGAATAGATGGGGAAACTGTGTCAGACTTTATTTTTGGGGGGCACCAAAATCACTGCAGATGGTTACTTCAGCCATAAAATTAAAAGATGTTTACTCTTTTGCAGGAAAGTTATGACCAACCTAGACAACATATGAAAAAACAGAGACATTACTTTGCTAACAAAGGTCCGTCTAGTCAAGCCTATGGTTTTTCCAGTAGTCATGTATGGATATGAGATTTGGACTATAAAGAAAGCTGAGCACCAAAGAATTGATGCATTTGAACTGTGGTGTTGGAGAAGACTCTTGAGAGTCCCTTGGACTGCAAGGAGATTCAACCAGTCTCTAAAGGAGATCAGTCCTGAGTGTTCATTGGAAGGACTGATGTTGAAGCTGAAACTCCAATACATTGGCCACCTGATGCGAAGAGCTGACTCATTTGAAAAGATCCTGATGCTGGGAAAGATTGAAGGCAGGAGGAGAAAGGGACGATAGAGGATGAGATGGTTGATGGCATCACTCACTCAATGGACACGAGTTTGGGTAAACTCCAGGAGTTGGTGATGGACAGGGAGGCCTGGTGTGCTGCAGTCCATGTGGTCACAAAGAGTTGGACACAACTGAGTGACTGAACTGAACTGAATTATCAGGGAAATACAAATAAATACCACAATGAGATGTCACCTCTCACCCACTGGAATGACTATTATCAAAAAGACAAGAAACAACAGGTGTTGGAGAGGATGTGGAGAAAGAGAACCCTTGTGTACTATTGGTGGAAATGTAAATTGGTGCAGCCATTGTGGAAACAGTATGGAGATTCCTCAAAAAATCGATATGATTCAGCTACTTCAAACCTGGTATTTATCTGAAAAATAAGAAAATATTAATTCAAAAGATATATGCACCTCTATATTAAATGTAGTATTATTTACATAGCCAAGATATAGAAACAACCTAAGTGCCCATCGACAGATGAATGATAAAGATGTGGTAGGTATGTACGATAGAATACTACTCGGCCATAAAAAGATAAAGATCTTGCTACTTGTGACAGTATGGATAGACTTTGAGGATATTATGCTGAGTAGAATAAGTCAGGCAGAGAAAGACAAATATTTTATGATCTCACTCATATGTGGACTGCAGAAAACAAAATAATAAACAAAACAAAAATAAACACATAGATAAAGAGAAAAGATTGATAGTTACCACCGAGAAAGGAGGATGGAGATGGGGGACAACACGTACAGGGGGTCAATCTATAGTGATGAGTGGAAACTAGACTTTTGGTGGTAAGCACACTGTAATGCACGCAAAAGTTGAATTATAGAGATGTACACATGATACTTATATATTGTTATCAATTGATGTTACCTCAACAACTATAAAATAAAATCATGTGATTTCAGTGGGGGGAAAAAACAAACAGAAGAACCCGAAGATATATTTTGTTTGATATATATGGTGTTTTTAAAATATAGAGGTTAAAACACTAAAAAGATTTTGGAGGTGAAAAGAAAACTCTGACCACAGTGGACTTGTATAACAACCTCATAGCAAATAATTAAACCTAGTAGCTGTTTTTCCTTTAGGATAGGACACATGGAGGAGTTTGTCCCAGATCAGACCACTCCTTCTTATCTTATACTTGGCCCATTTCATCCATTAAATAATCTTTGTTTCTGTAAACATGTTAAGTTTCAAAACTGTGGTAAATTACCTAACCTTCTGATCCAGGGATATCTACAGGGGAAATAGAGTAAAGGAGAGCTTTGCTAAGACCCACATTGACTACTGAGGGGAGAAATTCACCCAGAATAAAGAAAATTCTAAATTTGGTATGAGAGTGCTT
This sequence comes from Ovis aries, assembly GCF_016772045.2. NCBI lineage: Eukaryota > Metazoa > Chordata > Mammalia > Artiodactyla > Bovidae > Ovis > Ovis aries. The sequence goes on along the minus strand of NC_056059.1, from coordinate 90,295,199 downwards.
ACATCTACCTGTGTGAGCTACATGTAGGCTATACACTCAGGGCTCACTATAGTCACTCCACTCCATTATTTTCCCTCTATTTTTAAACAAAGTGAATATAAGTTCAAAAGTGAATATTAGTTAGAAATATATCTGCTGAGATCCATGCATAACATTTCGATCAATCAGTTAATTAAAAAGTGAGAGAGAAATAAGCAAAAGAAAGATGAAGTAAATAGATCAAAATAAATTTAAATATAAGTAGGCCTCATATTAATTCTCCAAAGTTTGCAGCTTTTACAGGCATAATAAACAAAAAAGAATTTTTAGAAAGGATAGTTCAAAGAAGTGATTTTAAGGCAAAAGAAGAGATGGTAAGACAGGGTAGCAAAGCTCAAGAAAAAATATGAAAAGGAAAAAGAAACAAAGCATTATAGAGGTGAAAACTAAATAAAATGAAAATTTAATTAACATGACAAAGCTATATATAAGCTTGAAGAAATCACACAAAATAATATGGAAAAGAACACTGATATAAGTAAGTTTATAAAGAAGATGACAACTACGGGTTAAGGAGTGTGAACATTCATAAAATTATTTCCTGAAGGAAAAGGAGAACAAATGGTCAGGAAACACAGAGAAATCATTCCAGGGGGAAGAAATATTAGAGAATCTACACGTTACAATTCCATTATATATTGCTGGAAATATTGAGAGAATAAGCACTAGGACATATGCTAGTGACGTTCCTTTAATTCAGTGATAATCAATCATATGAGCATCTCCATCTGAAAAAGCACATCACATATAGGGGGGAAATCAGGTTGATCTCAGATTTTTTTTTTTTAAATAGTAACATGTATTTCCAGAGACAATGGAGCTAAGTCCTGAGGAAAAGAAAACCGAGGCAAGCATTTTATAATCAGGTAAGTGTTACAGTATAGAGGTCCACACATTCTCAAACATGCAAGATCTTAGAAAACACAGCTTTCATTCATTATTTTATTTGTGAACATAATCTACCGGTCTTGATCCCTGTAGAGTAATATTTACTTTGCTAACTGCAATTTTGCAGAAACAAAAATAGATAAGCATTGAGTGAAGGCCTAGGTGCTACATTAGGCTCACTTGTCCTTAGTAATTGGCTACTGGAACTGAGAACATCATAGCATTTCTCAGCGTAAGTAGGCACCAAGGACTGCCTATGCTTGAAACAAGTCTATTTGGTTTTAGCTTGAGTCAGTCTGTAAGTCTATTGGGAGTAAATAGGGGTGCTGTTTTATTTTCATAATTACAAAGGTACTGGATTCTCTCTACAGTGTTTCATACAGAGTTCATTCCACGAGGTTACCTTTCAGAAATTTTAATGGGATCAGCATATATAGTGTTGAAGAGCACAGCCTTTGGGATCAATAAAGGTGGTATATGTTGTTCAGTCCTCAAGTTGTTTCCCACTGTTTGTGATCCCATGGACTGCAGCATGCTACGCCTCCCTGTCCCCCACCATCTCCTGGAGTTTGCCCAAGTTCATGTCCACTGCATTGGTGATGCCATCCAACCATCTCATCCTCTGATGCCCTCTTTCTGCTTTCAGTCTTTTCGCTGGAAAAGATCAGGGTCTTTTCCAATGTGTTGGCTATTTGCATTAGGTGCCAAAGTACTGGAGCTTCAGCTTCAGTATCAGTCCTATCAATGAATATTCAGGGGGTGGTATATAGCTCTGTGGTGATGGTTAGTAACTTAACCTCTCTAAGCCCTCACTGTGCATGCTTGCATGCTAAGTTGCTTCAGTTGTGTCTGACTCTTTGTGACCTTTTGGATGGTAGCCCACCAGGCTCCTCTGTTCCATAGGATTCTCCAGGCAAGAATACTGGAGTGGGCTGCCATGCATCCTTCCAGGGGATCTTCCTGACCCAGGGATCGAGCCCGTGTCTCTTAGGTCTTCTGCATTGGCAGTTGGAAGTTCTTTACCGCTAGTGCCACCTGGGAAGCCCAAGAGCTCATTGCTCAGCCTTAAAATGGAGATAATAATATTGCCATCCAATATTAATCAAGTAAGTGTACAGAAAGCACATATAAGAGGACCTGGAACATAGAAGATGCTCGGTAATCAGTTGGCATTTTGCATATTATAATTTAGAATGAGTTTGTGAACTGGAGTTGTTTTTACTGTCAAAGATATCAAAAATTATTTGCATAAAAGACAAGCTAATTATCATGTTAGAATTTGGTCCTGATGATCAACATAGAATTCAGTCCTTATGATCAACAAACATTTGGTGAACGCCAAGACCCTGCTGGACCAGAATTAGATGGTAATGGTACAAAGATGAGGAACACATGACCTCTAGATTCCAAGAGTAGTCTTAATGGAGAGGTAACCATAAGCCCAAATAATTCTAACATAACATGGGGTTATTAAGAGAGATAAGCACTGTGTTTCTCCCTCCTGTTTCTCAGAGGGTCTTTGTCAGAACATCTTATCAGAGGAGTCAAACTGTGCTTAAGAATCACCTGAGGACTTTGCTGAAATGCAAATATTTACCTGCGTTTTTAATCATCTTGTGCAGAGAGAGTTGCCATCCTTAACAGGTGATTCTTTCTCCTAAAGCTTGGCACTCATTGGTTTGTAGAATCATGGAGGAAACATTCTTAGCTTAACCCAGAGGTTCAGGAATAATATCTCAGCTGAGTCCTAAGGGTGAATAGAAGGCATTGGGTGAAAAGAGAGGAGAGCTTTCAGGGTTTAGGGCTCAAAGTAAGACAGATGTGGCTTTAGACAGAAATGATATGGTGTGGATGCCTATTGGGTATTGGAGGTCACTCAGTGAGCGAAACTCTCAGTATCATGAGGCAGTGGGGTGGGTTGGGAGAGTGTGGTCATCAAAGGGGACGGAAGTGAAAGATTCTTGGCAAAGTGCCTCTGTATGTTTTTAACCTTCTTTTGATTTTTCTTCTCTCACGTATTGAACCCTCTACAAATCATGCCTCTATCGGTGTCATTGAATTACTGAGGAGAGGTAGAATAGCATAGTTGAAGTGAGGCAGGGGATTTTGAAATGTCCTAAATGTTCCCTTTTGTTTCTAGTTAGATTGGGTTTGAGATACAAAAGAGGGTATTTTCCGAAGTTCATTTTTTATCTCTCAGTTCATGACAACCCAGCAGGTCTTTCAAAGCACAGTGATAGGGCTAGCAGACCAAGAATTCGACTGATGATAATATCAGGTGAGTTAGCATCCTCATTCTGTAGGTTCTTACGTCTTGGCCCATGAGGTGTGGCAGCCTGAACCTTTCACTCCTACTGCAACTTTTCACTCCTACTGAGATTTCTTATAATGAGATTTCGCATATCTCTGGGATGCCTCAGAGATACAGTATGTTACACCTTCACATCTTGAGATTGCCTCACTTCCACCTCTATAGTCTGCAGAAATCTTCTCTTGAGAACGACCTTGATTTCTTTGTAAGAACTGAAATCTATAAGCAGGGGGACTGTTAGAAATCATGATTTCATCAAGCGGAATGGGACACAACCCCAAAGCGATGGCCAGACTTAATCGTGTTCACTTCTAACAATACCACTCCCAGCTGTCTTTGATCCTCAGGAAGCATATTTGCTTTGGGCTCAGCACTTGGCATTGATCTAAATGATTCCTATCTTAGGATTTAATGAAGAGATTAATAATATCTCAGCTGAGTGAGAAATGCTGTGCTTTGTGAATGAGGTCAACAGTCATTAAATTCCACTGGACATTCCAGAATAGGAAGAACGGCAGTGACAGATCTTTATCTTTGCTTATCTTTGCATTTTACCCAATGTAAACTGGACTCTCATGCTTGGAATGCCAGCACCCAGTGGTTAATTGAAGCACCAATTAACTGTTAGCATCTTTCAGATTCTCTGGGGACATCTTATCACTTGTTTCTATAAAATTATTTTAAAATGACCAATCTCAATAGAAGTCAAAGAGATAGAAAGTTTACCCTTAATGATACCCCCAATTATACTACTTTTATTTTTTGTAATATTATGTTGTCATTGAGTGATGTCAGCAGAGATATGATTCATGAGCCTTTCTCAGTTTTTAACCATATGCAACTTCTGATTAACAATCAATTTATTATTCCCCACCCCTGCATACAAATTGCTGCTGTAAGGTTTCTTATATTAATCAGAACTCATGTTGAAACCAACAGAAATCAAGTCCAGTGTATCTTAAATTTTATAAAAGGAGGGTTTTATTTTGGTTTACATAGCTAAAATGCTTAGAGGCAGATTCAGGTATCAGTTGGTTCAAGGATTTGATAGATTTTCTCCAGAATTTCTTTCTTCGGCTAGCTTCTTGGGTTTGTGGTGTATGTGTTTGTGCATGAGGTAGTGGGAAAAGCGTGAAGGGAGTGAGTGTGTATTTGCAAATTCTCAGCTCTGTTCTCATCAACAATGGCTTTCGTACACTGATGAAGAATGAATTTTCTGTATGATTTGGAGTAAGAAGGGAGAAGGATATTTCCAGCACATGAAAGAAGGGCATAGATGTTTGAAACAAAATGTCCTTAGGAAACTTCAAATAGGTCAATGTGGCTGGAATGCAGGGTTTTTTGGGGGGAGTAACAAGATTGTTGGACAGATGCCATGTAAGAATGGACTCTACAATTATTGATAAAGAACTGCTGACTTTCTTATGTCAACAATAACAAGTCTCTAAGCAGTGAAATATCATAAAATATGAACCTTAGTAAGATTATTCTAGTATTAATATGGAGAGTGGATTTAACAAAGTTAAAACAGGGAGCCAGGACTCAGTTCAGTTTGGTTTACTCAGTCGTGTCTGACTCTTTGCGACCGAATGGACTGCAGCACGCCAGGCCTCCCTGTCCATCACCAACTCCTGGAATTTACTCAAACTCATGCTTACTGAGTTGCTGATGCCATCCAACCATCTCATCCTTTGTTGTCCCCTTCCCCTCCTGCCTTCAATCTTTCCCAGCATCAGGGTCTTTTCAAATTAGTCAGCTCTTTGCATCAGGTGGCCAATGTATTGGAGTTTCAGCTTCAACATCAGTCCTTCCAATGAATATTCAGGACTAATTTCCTTTAGGATGGACTGGTTGGATCTCCTTGCAGTCCAAGGGACTCTCAAGAGTCTTCTCCAACACCACAGTTCAAAAGCATCAATTCTTTGGTGCTCAGCTTTCTTTATAGTCCAACTCTCACATCCATACGTGACTAATGGAAAAACCATAGCCTTAACTAGACGGACCTTTGCTGGCAAAGTAATGTCTCTGCTTTTAATACGCTGTCTAGGTTGATCATTACTTTTCTTCCAAGAAGTAAGCATCTTTTAATTTCATGACTGCAGTCACCATCTGCAGTGATTTTGGAGCCCCCCCCCAAATAAAATCTGACACTGTTTCCACTGTTTTCCCATCTGTTTGCCATGAAGTGATGGGACCAGATGCCATGATCTTTGTTTTCTGAATGTTGAGCTTTACGCCAACTTTTTCACTCTCCTCTTTCACTGTCATCAAGAGACTCTTTGTTCTTCTTCACTTTCTGCCATAAGGGTGGTGTCATCTGCATATCTGAGGTTATTGATATTTCTCCCAGCAATCTTAATTCCAGCTTGTGCTTCATCCAGCCCAGCGTTTCTCATGATGTACTCTGCATAGAAGTTAAATGAGCAGGGGGACAATATATAGCTTTGAAGTACTCCTTTCCTGATTTGGAACCAGTCTGTTGTTCCACGTCCAGTTCTAACTGTTGCTTCCTGACCTGCTTACAGATTTCTCAAGAGGCAGGTCAGGTGGTCTGGTGTTCCCATCTCTTTCAGAATTTTCCACAGTTGATTGTGATCCACACAGTCAAAGGCTTTGGCATAGTCAATAAAGCAGAAATAGATGTTTTTCTGCAACTCGTGCTTGCTCATGATGAAATAATAAAAGATAATGGGGGTCTGAATTAGATAGACATAATGGAAGCATAGAGGAGGGGAAAATGTTAAATATCTTGACGAGCTGACTATTCAAGATTTAGTTTAGATTAGAAGTTTGGAGTGAAGGAATATATGCAGTCAAGGGAGAGAGAACAGATATAAAATTACTTCTGGGCCTTCAGCTTGATGAATGACAGTCCATTCAGAGACAGAGAAAATAGAATGAGGAGGAGATTTTTGCTGGAGGTGGAGGGGTGTTAAGAGGCATATAGTACAGTATGGTGTGTATCATCATGTGATAAAAGGTCAAGCCCAGCAAACACCACCTGGCATCTGCTCGAAGGCTCATGCAAAAGCAGGAGCGTGGGTGCCCTTCCTCTGGGATCCTGCAGGGGGACATGCTTGGGCTGGGGCACAGTTGAATATTCTGTAGGACTGGGATCCCATGAGGGGACTCTACTCTTATGGGGCTCTTTGTTTATTTGAACAAAGCTAATAGCAACTTTATGGGAAGAATAAACATTTGGTGGCAGAGGTCAGATTGCTGTCACATAGATTCGTTGAGGTATATTTAAGAATCTGCCTACCAATGCAGGAGACCCATGTTTGATCCGTTGGTAGTTAAGATTCCCTGGAGAAGGAAATGGCAACCCACTCCAGTGTTCTTGCCTGGGAAATCCCATGGACAGAGGAGCCTGGTGGGCTACAGTCCATGGGGTCAGAAAAGAGTCAGACAAGACTTAATGACTAAACAACAACAAAATATACAAGGAAGACTTTTAAAGTTTTATCTCATTAATAAAACCTGAAGTGTTGGACTCTTTATTAATAGGAAAGATGACTTTCTTTTAAGTTATAGGAGTAAAATACACCTGACTGTTTGAGCCCAATCTATTACTTCATAGAACATTTGGTACCAGTTTTTATTAGCCTAAAATGAGGCAAGGTTCCTTCCCAGCCAAGAGAGATTCATAATTATATAGTGGCAGAGGCTAATATAACAGGAAAGGTACTGGAAAAGCAAGACACTTCAATTCGGTGACAGATTTACTAAGCCACATAAATTACCTGTGTTTTTATTTCTCCTTGTGGGTGATTAATTTGGATACCCTGTTTGAAGTGTCACAATCCTGTTTAACCACATTTGAAACATGACTGGTTATTACCCTCATCTCTTTTAGGAGGCAAATTCTCTTCTCAAGCCCATCCCTTGATACCAGAGGCTGTTGTGTGTAAGATATGTTACCAAGGAGAGAGTATTTCATATAATGAGGCTAATAAAATGCAGAAATTTCCTGGTAGCTCAGTGATAAAGAATCCATCTGCCAATGAAGGAGATGCAGGTTCAATCCCTGGGTCAAGGAAGATATTCCCTAGAGAAGGGAATGACAACCTGCTCCAGTATTCTTGCCTGGAGAATTCCATGGATAGAGGAGTCTGGCAAGCTACAGTCCATGGGGTTGCAAAAAGAGTCTCACAGGACTTAGTGACTAAGCAGCGACAACAAATAAAATGCACTTTAGTATAAGCCCCACAACGGCTCTATCAAGAGTTGTTTTGCTTTTAATTTTTGGAGGGTGGAATGTCCCTGTGTAAAACTTATGGGGTTATTCAGATAGCCAGAAAAGGGATGGTGATTCTTGTGTGTCCCACGTTGTGTAAACAGCATAGGAAATGGGGCTGATGTTCAATAAGAGGATATGGAGACAAGAAAACAAAGGTGTATGCCAACTTGACACTGGAGTTTTTAAAATAATGTTTGAATCACTTTACTTATAAAAATCTTTTCTTCTCCTTTTTGGTTGAAAAGTGGCAATTATATAGAGAGTATCACTGTTGAACCCATAATCCCTGACATCAATTCCTGAGATGAGAGCAAAAGTCAAATGACAAAGGAAAAAGGGAGATAATGCTGTAATGATTAACTCGAATAAACTTTTATTCGGTGTACAAATGGAGAAAAGAAAGCTCAGTCTAGTCTATAGAACATTATATGGCATTAAACAGAGCAAGAAGTAAGTCGACAGCGTCAGTAACTACTAAACCTTGTTTGTCATCTCTCACTGTCTACCACTCAGCTCTAAGGTGTCCTGAAAGTGTCTAATCTCCAGATTAGTGTTAATGCAAATGAGATACAGCTTAAAAGTAATGGGCCCTTTTAGGAGGAGTTATTTTAAAGGTGACTCTTTTTTTCCTGACCCTTAAGTGGCATTCTTTCCACACAGCGTTAGTAAGAGGACTTTCCACTGTTCTGATGGCTGGTCTGCAAGGATCCAACTGTTTTGTTTTCTTCCAGGCAACATGTATTTTAGAACAGATTATAAAGTAGATACATTTGTGAAAGTTTCAGAATTGCAGAAGGCAAATAAAGGAGACACTACTAAGTCCCTCAAATCATTACAAATTATGTATCTATTAAAGTTATATAAGACAACTTTATTTGGGTATTTAGATTGCCTACTCTTGAAAAGTCTCAATTTTGTTAATCTACCAATTTGCATGAAAGGCTATTATGAGGTTTTAGCATAGTACTGTGATTCTCCAGCTGATGGATAGAATCAAGGCATAATTACATCAGTGTATTTTCTAGTCACTGTTGAATTTTTGATTTCCACAGTTGTTGGCACTAAATTCCAATACCATTTGATATAGTCTTAGAGAATTTAAGCTAATTTTATTGTTCATCCATGCAAGACAGAACTATACAGATATTCTATTGGGAAAAGGGCACATATGCATTATAAAAACCAAACTATGAGTTCTACTTGTCATGATTTGAGGTTTAATGTGCAACACTACTGCCCTCTATTAGCAGATACTTAAAAATTCATAAAAAATGAAAAGTGCATGGGTTAATCACATGAAAATGACACAGTATGAGCATTTGAAATTATAGTAAATTGATTAACAACAAATTCAATATTAGCACACAAAACAAGCACAATTGCAAGATCATACTTTTTAAGATTTCCCATGTAGAGAATAAACCAGTCAAACATACATTACATGTTCACAAACACATTCAAGGGATTAGATCTGGTAGACAGACTGCCTGAAGAACTGTGGATAGAGGTTCATGATATTTATTGTACAGGAGGCAGTGACCAAAACCATCCCAAAGTAAAAATCATAAGAAGGCAAAACAGTTATCTGAGAAAGCTTTACAAACAGCTGAGAAAAGAAGAGAAGCAAAAGGCAAGGGAGAAAGGGAAAAATATACCCAACTGAATGCAGAGTTCTAGAGAATAGCAAGGAGAGATAAGAAACCATTCATGAGTGAACAATGCAAAGAAATAGAGGGAAAGAATAGAATGGGAAAGACTAGAGATATCTTCAAGAAAATTAGAGATATCAAGGGAACGTATCATGCAAGGATGGGCATGATAAAGTCCAGAAATGGCAAGGACTTAACAGAAGCAGAAGAGATTAAGAAGAGGTGGCAAGAATACACAGAAGAACCTTACAAAAAAGGTCTTAATGACCTGGATAATTATAATGGTGTGGTCACTAACTTAGAGCCAGACATCCTGGAGTATGAAGTCGAGTGGGTCTTAGGAAGCATTCCTACCAACAAAGCTAGTGGAGATAATGGTATTCCAGCTGGGCTATTTAAAACCCTAAAACAATGATGCTGTCGAAGTGCTGTATTCAATATGCCAGCTAATTTCGAAAACTCAGCAGTGGCCACAGGACTGGAAAAGGTTAGTCTTCATTCCAATCTCAAAGAAGGGTAATATCATAGAATGTCCAAACTACTGTACATTTTCACATGCTAGTAAGGTAATGCTCAAAATCCTTCAATCTAGTCTTCAGCTGTATGTGAACCAAGAACATCCAGATGTCCAAGCTAGATTTAGTAAAGGCAGAGGAATCAGAGATCAAATTCCCAACACTCATTGGATCATAGAGCAAAGGAATTCCAGAAAAACATCTACTTTTGCTTCATTGACTTTACTAAAGTCTTTGTGTGCATCACAACAAACTGTGGAAAATTCTTAAACAGGTAAGAATATAAGACCACCTTACCTGCCTCCTGAGAAACCTGTATACAGGTCAAGAAGAACCAGTTAGAACTGGACATGAAACAACAGGTTAGTTCAAAATTGGGAAAGGAATATGACAAGACTCTATATTGTCACCCTGTTTATTTAACTTATATGCAGAGTACATCAATGTGAAAAGCCAGGCTGGATGAATCACAAGCTGGAATCAAGATTGCCAGGAGAAATATCAACAACTTCAGATATGCAGATGATACTACTTTAAACGAAGAGGAACTAATGTGCTTCTTGATGAGGGTGAGAGAGGAAAGTGAAAAAGTTGGCTTAAAATTCATCCTTCAAAAAACTAGGATCATAGCATCTGGTCCCATCACATCATGGCAAATAGAAGGGGGGAAGTGATTCTATTCTCTTAGGCTCCAAAATCACTGTGAACAGTAACTGCAGTCATGAAATTCAAAGATAGTTGCTCCTTGGAAGAAAAGCTATGACAAACCTAGACAATGTATTAAAAAGCATAGACATCATTTTGCCAACAAAGATCCATATAGTCAAAGCTATGGTTTTTCCAGTAGTCACGTACATAAGTGAGAGTCAGATCGTAAAGAAGGTTGAGCCCTGAAGAACTGATGCTTTTGAATTGTGATGCTGGAACTCTTGAGAGTTACTTAGATAGCAAGGAGAGCAAACCAGTTGACCTTAACAGAAATAAACCTTGAATAAACATTGGAAGGACTGATGCTGAAGCTGAAGTTCCAATACTTTGGCCACCTGATGGTAAGAGCCAACTCATTGGAAAAGACCCTGATACTGGAAAAGATTGAAGGCAGCAGGAGAAGGGGGTGACAGAGGATGTGATGGTTGGATACTACCACCAGTTCAATGGACCTGAATCTGATTAAACTCTGGGAGATGGTGAAGGGCAGGGAAGCCTGGGGTGCTGCAATCAATGGGATCAAAAAGAGTTGAACACAACTTAGCAACCTAACAACAACACTGGGTAGACTCCTTTCTCCTCACAAATTCCTGTTTGACTTCTTAGCCCCCAGTACTTCAGAATGTGATTTTATTTGGAAATAGGGCCTTCCCAGGTGTCTCAGTGGTAAGGAATCTGAGTGCAATGCAGGACACCCAAGTTTGATCTCTGAGTCAGGAAGATCTCCTAGAGAAGGGCATGGCTACCAACTCCAATATTCTTGCCTGGAAAATCCCATGGACAGAAGAGCCTGGTGGGCTACAGTCCATAGGGTTACAAAGAGCTGAATACAACCTACAGCCAAGCACATGAGAAAGAGTCCCTCTAGGATGTAATTAGGTAAGTCCCTCCAGATGTAATTAGGTAAGTAGGGTGGGTCTCTAATCCAATATGATTTAGACGAAGAACAGAATTTGGAGGCAGACACGCACATAGGTAGTCCACCATGTGAAGGGGAAGTCAGAGACTGGGGTGATAAAGCAGGAACTAAAGACTGTCCAAAAGCCAGAGATAGAGACACAGCATAGAGAACATACAGATATATCTATGGACCCCAAGGGAGGAAGGAAGGATGGAATGGATTGGCAGAAATGTATTGACATACATACACTATTGATGCTATGTGTAAAATAGGTAGCTAATGAGAACCTATTGTATAGTTCAGTAAACTCTACTCAGTTATCTGTGGTGACCTAAATGAGAAGGAAATCTGGAAATGAGGGGAGATATGTATATGTACAGCTGACCCCCTTTGCTGTAAGCAGAAACTAACACGACATTGTAAAGCAACTGTATGCTTGTGTGCTAAATTGCTTTAGTCATGTTTGACTCTTTGCGACCACTGGCACCACTATACTCCAATTTAAAAAAAAACAAACAAAAAAAGCTATTTTCTTCAGTGAATCACTGGGAGCTAGGAGAGTGGCATTAAACCTATAATCTCTAGTCATCCTCAGATGAACCAATCCTACCAACATCTTGATTTGGGGTTTCTAGCCTTTAGAGCTGTGAGGTAACGCATTTCTATTATTTAACCAAATTTTCACTTGGTTTTGTTTGTAGCCCTGCTGCTGCTGCTGCTGCTGCTAAGTTGCTTCAGTCATGTCTGACTCTGTGTGACCCCATAGATGGCCTCCTACCAGGCTTCTCTGTCCCTGGGATTCTCCAAGCAAGAACACTGGAGTGGGTTGCCATTTCCTGCTCCAATGCATGAAAGTGAAAAGTGAAAGTGAAGTCACTCAGTCATGTCCGACTCTTAGCCATCTCATGGACTGCAGCCTACCAGGCTCCTCTGTCCATGGGGTTTTCCAGGCAAGAGTACTAGAGTGGGGTGCCATTGCCTTCTCCAAACTAAAATAGCACGCTATTGAATTAAAGACTAACATTTATATTTTCTGAAAAGAATGAATTTTCCTTATTTTCTCTGGGTCAATTTGGCTTTCTCTTTAAATAAGGACTCTGTGCCATGAAGAGTCACATGGTTCCTCTGAAAAATGTCATAAAATCCAGCTCTTTTCAAGGATATGAGTTTCTAGTGAACTAGAAAATGCAATTAGGGAAAGTATGATGCCAATATCTTTCAGTGGCTTAGGACTAATGGCTTCTGGTCTTAATGCTGTACTTGAAATTGGATGATTTTTATAGCAAGATCCTTCTCTGTGGCTTACAGGCATTTGAATTCATAATCTTGAACATGACAAGCATTCTATCAATATGGAACATAAACAGGAGGTTATATAATGATAAACAAATATCAGGATGGCCTAAGGTATCTTTTCTCTAATGTTGAATTCCAGAAAGCAATTTTGCACATTTTGCAACATTTTAATGGAAAAGGATGTGATTCTTACATTTCATACATGGTAGATTGAATTGTTCATACAACTAGCATATGAAGGTATAATGCTAATGAAAAGAAAATCTCCCCAAATTGTTAATGCCTGTGGTAGATTGTATTTTCCGATGACACAAGCAACTCAGTGCCTCTTGAATACAGGTGGGCTTTTGACTTGCTTCTAACTATTGAAATACGATGAAAGTGATGCTGTGCGAATCCTTAGGCTAAATCATGAAAGGTGATACAGCTCCTGCCTTGTTAATTGGACAACTGGCCTTGAAACTCTTTGACACCGTATAAGAAGCTTGACTCACCTGAGCAGTGTATGCTGTGAGCAAGTGCAGGTCACATGCAGAGGCCATACAAAGGTGACCCAACTCAAAGGGTCAGCTGAGAGTTCCAGACTGAGCTGACATTTGAACTGTCAGACATAACCTCAGATGATTTCAGCCCCCAGCCTTTGAGTCTTCCCAGCTAGGGTTCCAGAAATGTGGTACAGGAGGAAGTCATCTTAAATTCTGTGTCCTTTTACATTCTGAGGCATAGAATTGGTGATAAAATAAAATGCTTCATTTATGACACAAAGTTTTGCAGTGGTTTGTTATGTTGCGATAGTTGAAAGCAGATTGGTGAACATTGCTTCCTGTGCAGAAGTCCCATATATGTGCTTTGAGATGTCCCTTCTTCTTTAATCTACAGTCTTGTTGGCAAGCAATATATTATTTAGGAGCTATTTATTAACTTTGGAGGGAAAAAAAAGAAAAACACATTTCTGATTTATTCTTCCTTCTCTTAAGAGGGGGCTTCCCTGGTGGCTCAGTGGTAAAGAATCTGCTTACCAATGCAGGAAATGTAAGTTCAATCCCTGGGTCAGGAAGATCTCCTGAAGGAAATGGCAACCCACTCCAGTATTCTTGTCTGGGAAATCCCATGGATAGAGCAGCTTGGTGGGCTATAGTCCATGGGGTGGCAAAAGAGTCTGAGATGACTTAGCAAGTAAACAGCAACCAAACAACTGTTAAGAGGGGTTTCTACAATTTACTACTCTTGAGGGTCTCTCAAAGCCCCAACTTTCGAGATCTAAATCTTCATAGATACTGTCATGTTCTTCTCTTAAGCCCTACTTCTTACATTTTCACATACATATTAAGTGTTATTTATTTAATATTTTTGCCATAAAACTTTCTCTTTATTTTCTCAATAATGTAACAAAATTAGACTACTACAAGAAAATTATTGCTAATATTTTTTAAATGTCTTACATAATTTCCCCAAGTCTTCTTAATACATTAGTAGTTCAGGATTTTAGGTCTCAGTCCTCACATTGAGGTAAATTGATTTAATAAATTGGCTTTGTTACTATGAATGTCTAAGGATGCTAGGTCAATTTTACTAAAAGTGAGCTTGGTTAGAACTTAGAACATGAAATATGTTGTTCACCATTGGCTTTTCAAGTTTCTCCCTTATAATTTTAGATGTTGGGCATAGATGTTGTATATATTTCTTCCTTAGTGTTTGAAGCACATGAAAGCGTATCTAACATTTAGGAGGCATTAGGAATAAATTAGAAGAAGAGGTGCATTTTTAAATCTTGGAACTTTTTTAGTGTATACAATTACAGTAACTAAATAAAATTATCTTTCTTCATTGTAACTAATTTCCTGTCTATAGTGGCATTTCCTTTTTATCTTAGAAGTTGTATTCACTGGCCAGACTTACATTCTAGGAAGCCCAGAGCAGCCAATAGTGATTATTAAGGTAATTTTTTATTGCTATTTACAGATGACCTCAGACTATTATTTCAGTCTCTTTACAGAGTACAGGATACTAGTACAATTGCATTGTGTCTATGTCATTGGGAGTTCTTGAGAAAAGGTTTTATCTGTCTCATGTCAACAGATATTTTTCCCCAACAGGCAAAATGATTAGATCAGAAAGAAATCTCTCTTTCCAAGGGGCCAATGCCTGAACCTCATTAAAATCGTCCGTGAAGATGTTGGACTTATCAGGGATCTGAGGAGTAGAAGTGGTCCCATTGAGTAGGTAAATCAGCAAGAAGTGTTTGCACAGTGGTGGGTTGTTATCTCTGTGTGTTAAGGCCATTCTGACCTGGTGTGTAGGGCGGATCTGCTGAAAGTTAGGTAAATTTTAATCTCCGGGTTGTAGATTATGACACAATACATTTGGGTCAATTGGCAAGATCACTCACATTTGTGAACTCATTATTTGCAATGATCCAGTTTCCTATCATCTAGGTTTTGTGATTCATGGTGTGGTTTATGGACTGAGAACTTGTGTCCCATAAGAGCTTGTTAGAAATGCAGAAACCCAGGTCCATTTCAGATCAACTGAACCAAAGACTTCATTTGAACAAGGTCCCCAATGTCCCCTATGCACATTAAAGTTCGAGGTATATTGCTCGGAGACAGATAGTCCTTGTAGCTGGCAGGCACAGTATTGTGCACTGAAAGTCCACATGTCCACTCATACATATGTGTGGAGAGAGCATCAGTTTGGGGGTTTTTGGTCCTAATTAGTATTTAATGATGCGATGGTAAAGAGTGCTAAGTCTATGAAAGCATCAAGATGGTAGCCTCACATTTCTAAATATTTAGCAATAGTTAAATTGTCGTTTAATTGCACAGCCCTTGTTACCAAAGAAGGAGTTAATTTTTGCAGATTCAGCTTCCAGCTGTATACGTTAGCCCACACTGAGTTCAGATCACCTTGCAGTGGGCTTCATCCTGAAAGCAGCCATTAGCTATTTGTCAGATTTTCACTCCCTGTCATTTCTGCTCATTTAAGAGGAAAGATATAGGTGCTTGAAGAGGTATATGCCAACCTAGAAATGGTAATATACTACTGTTGGGCAATATATACAATTTCAGTCTTGTGATGTGTTCATGTGTGTATGTATTTGTATAAAGAAATGTGGATGAGCTTGTTTAACCAGGATGGTTCTGATTGCCTTAGTGTGGTTGATACATTAGTGTTCCTTCAAGTTAATTTTCCAAATTTTCTATCCTGAGTCTTTTCAATCCTTTCATTAAGTTGACAAATATTTATGTACCAGGCACTGTATGGTTAGAAGACAGAGACTTCAGAAAAAAGGGACTGACTAAGAATCATGATGTAGCAAAGGAAAGGAAAGCTCAAGTGGGAAGTTTCCAGGTCAAGTTAGGGGAGGAATTCCTTCTGTGGATGCATCTCATTCTTGTGTCTCCATGTTACTGTACACAAGCTTCAGCTTTGTCTGAACTTTCTTTTCTTCGGATGCTATTCAGACATGTGTCACTGAATCCAACTTTTGTCCTTGAACACAAAATTAGTGAATGTATTTTGTACGAACACAAACATAATCACTGACTGAAGAGGCAATAATTCTCACTTATTTCATAAAATCAGTTTTTACTTCTGCTATGTTTTCATTGTCTGATAGGGCCAGACTATTTTTAAGAAAGTCTGAAGTAAAATTTTATCATAAAACTAAAATCTCTGCTTGTTACCAAAGCCTTGTACTGTGCTCAGTCATGTCTGACTCTTTGCAACCCCATGCACTGTATGTAGACCACCAGGCTCCTCTATCCATGGAATTTTCCGGGCAAGCATACTGGAGCAGGTTGCCATTTCCTTCTCCAGGGGATCTTCCTAACCCAGAGATCAAACCCGCATCTCCTGCATTGGCAGGCAGATTCTTTTCTTCTGTGCCACGTGGGAAGCCCTTGTTACCAAAGGAGGAGTTAATTTTTGCAGGCCCATCTCCCATCAGTATATGTGTTAGCCCACTGAATTCAGATAACCTTGCAGCAGGCCTCATCCTCAAAGCAGCATGAGCTACTTGTCAGGTTTTGACTCTCTGTGTTGTGCTCATCAGTCTCCCCCTGGCATATATGGCTGCTGTCCTTTCTGGAATGCAATGATTTGCTCCTTTGTCCCATTGCAGAAGAGTGCATTTAAAATGTGTTTCACGCCATCATTATTTCTTCAAGGTGTTTCTGAAAACACTGGGCCTGTTGTAGATTTGGGCAGTAGTTTGACCAGAATCCAACTCATTCGTTATTCAAACAGAAAGTGCATGTAATTTCTAGAATCTAATCTGGAAATGATAAAATAGTAACTGAGCCACCCAAGGCATAAATGTTGCTGATTCATTTTCACATATTCTTAGTCATGCATTTATTGTCTATTTAAATCAATAAAATAATGGTTAATAAATATACCCCTTGTTATACACCCTCCTTTGAAAGGAAATTCTCCATGTTTTTCAATAACTATCCTAATGACTACTCCTAGGCAATTGCCTCCAGGACCTGAGAGGAGAACAGGGGAACATTTTTACTTTCTGTTGAATAATTTAAAAATAAAAAGTGCCATGGCCTCAGGGAGGAAGTGGTTTAACTGCTGGGATGCATAGCTTATTTATTCAGTTAGGTCAAATTATTATGCAGCACAGATTAGGAAACAGATGGTCCCTACTTACTTTCCTTCTTTTAAACTGTTGACTAAAAAAATATTGGCAACCTAAAAGCTGAGTGCTAAGTTGCTTCACTTGAGTCTAACTCTTTGAGACCTCAAGGACCCTATCCTGGCAGGCCACTGTGTCCATGGGATTCTTCAGGAAAAAATACTGGAGTAGGTTGCCATTTACTTCTCCAGGGGATCTTCCCAGCCTGGGAAGATACTAAACCCAAGTATCTTATGTTTCCTGCATTGGCAGGCAGGTTTCTTACTGCTAGAGCCACCCGGGAAATCCTAGCTGAGTCAGTCAGTTCATTCACTCAGTCATGTCCTACTTTTTGCAGCCCCATGGACTGCAGCATGCCAGGCTTCCCTGTCCATCACCATCTCCCAGAGCTTGCTTAAACTCATGTCCATTGAGTCGGTGATGCCATCCAACCATCTCATCCTCTGTCGCCCCCTTCTCCTCCTGCCCTCAATCTTTCCCAGCATCAGAGTTTTTCTAATGAGTCAGCTTTTTGCATCAGGTGGCCACTTCTCACGTTCTCCCAGCTCCAAAGAGCTTGCTTACCAAGGAGGAAGGAGTCGATGTCTTCCAAATAGCAGGCTTTTTTTTTTTTTTTCAATTCGGCTCAGAAATTTGCATTTGGAAAAGGCTTGTTTACTGGTAGAGTGTAGAGCTGACAACATTTCATTTCACACTACCTAGAGCCTTTCACACTATGGAGAGCTTCTTGGTGGCTCACATCATAAAGAGTCTGCCTGTAATTCGGGAGACCCAGAGGTTCAATCCCTGGGTCGGAAAGATCCCCTGGAGAAAGAAATGGCAACCCACTCCGGTATTCTTGCCTGGAGAATCCCATGCATGGTGGAGCCTGGCGGGCTACAGTCTGCGGGGTCGCAGATGGTTGGACATGACTGAGTGACTAACACTACCCTAGAGCCTTCAGGCTGTTGGTGTCCTTCTGCTCAGGCTGCTGGCCAGCTCTTCCTGTTCTCAATTTTGGGTATCTAAGTTTCCTCTGATAATCACTTTGTTACTACAATGCTTTATAAAATTTGCTATCACCCTGAACAAAGCCACTTTTATTTACTGTATGAATTCCTTACTGGATCTTCTGTTCCTGTCCTCCCTGCAACATATTCTCAACAAAGCAGACAGAGTGATACTATAAAAATATGTCAGGTCATATTAAGACCTGTAAAGAATCTGTCTGTCAAACAGGAGTTGTGGGTTCAGTTCCTGGATTGAGAAGATCCCCTAGAGATGGAAATGGCTACCCACTCCAGTATTCTTGCCTGGGAAATCCCATGGACAGAGGAGCCTGGTGGATTACAGTCCATGGGGTCGCAAAAGAATTGGACATGACTGAGTGTCCAAGCATATAGACTCCTGTATTAATGATCAGTTTCATTGCCCAGCATCTCAGGATACTTTTCAGTGTCAAGATTTAATTTTTTTTAAATGTGGGAACAGATTCTTTCAAAAACTTTTGAACCATTTTCACTAAGTGATCTTCCAAGTGGTGCATCTCATATGTGAGCTACCT
The DNA here is from genome assembly GCF_016772045.2 of Ovis aries. Classification (NCBI taxonomy): domain Eukaryota; kingdom Metazoa; phylum Chordata; class Mammalia; order Artiodactyla; family Bovidae; genus Ovis; species Ovis aries. The sequence goes on along the minus strand of NC_056059.1, from coordinate 90,276,464 downwards.
CTTTTGAAAACAATTGTAACTCACTTTGCCCAGTAATTTTTCCAGTAGTCAGAATGAATGTAACAAATTAAGACCCATCAAATTCTCCAATTTGCTTGAAGAGAAGCGAAAGTCATGTCTTTACCGTGTGTCTCAGTCTGCTTGGGTTGCCATTAATCCCTGTCACTAAGTCATGTGCGACTCTGTGACCCCATGGGCTGTAGCCTGACAGGCTCCTCTGTCCAAGGGATTTCCCAGGCAACAATACTGGAGTGGGTTACCACTCCCTTCTCCATGGGATCTTCCTAACCAGGGGATCAAACCCATATCTCTTGTGTCTCCTGCATTGCAGGCAGATTCTTTCCCCACTGAGCCATCAAGGAAGCCCACCTTCTAAAGGCTTTGTGACTTAAATCAATAAAATTTTATTTTCTCATATTTCTGAAAGTTGGAAGTCTTAGAGGGGGCAGCCTCATTGGTCTCTGGTGAGAAATCACTTTGTGGTTTGCAGGCAGCCACCATCTCACTGTGTATTCGCATGGCAGAGAGAAAGAGCAAGCTGTCTGCTGTCTCTCCTTATAAGGGCACTAGTCCATTTATCTTCCCTGGTGGCTCAGAGGTTAACGCGTCTGCCTCCAATGCGGGAGACTAGGGTTCGATCCCTGGTCAGGAAGATCCCCTGGAGAAGGAAATGGTAACCCACTTCAGCATTCTTGCCTGGAGAATCCCATGGATGGAGAAGCCTGGTAGACTACAGTCCACGGGGTCGCAAAGAGTCGGACACGACTGGGCGACTTCACTTACTTATTTATACTTAATCCATTTAACCCTAATTACCTTGCAAAGGCCCCATCTTCTAATATCATCACGTTGGGGATTATAACTTCAATATATGAATTTTGCAGCAACATGCATCAGTCCGTAGCATCATAGTATACAAGATCTTTCACAATCTGGACCTTGACCTAATTTGCTACCTTTTTTTTTTTTTTTTTTAACTTACTCAGGTCTAACCTTTTCTGTATCTTTATCTTCCTTGAAACTACTCAGGCATGCTCCTGCTTTGGGGTCCTTTCCCTGGCTATTCCTTTTTCCTCACATGGCCAAAAGTTTTGTTTGCTTACTTTATCCAGGTATTTGCTCAACTGTCCATTTGTCAGAGATGACTTCCCTTAGTGAAAGTGCACCAGGACACAACTCTACTCAGCACTGGGCTTCTTGGCATGCTGCAGTGGGAGAGACAGCACACCATGGTGAGCTGTGTGGGGCACCAGAAAGAAGAAGTTGGGAGATGCCTGGCCTAGGGCTCAAGTTTGTGTTAAGTAATTTAGAGGAGCAGTCAGTGAAGCTTGGTTTTGCTCTGAGGCTGTCAGACAGTGAGGGCAATTCCATAACTGAGTACCATAACCATTTCATACTAAGAGGAATGAAGTGAGGCTAAAGCTATAATTGCAGAGTCAGAAAGAATTAACTATTACTCATATTAGCTTGATGAGGGGACTGTTTGGATATTTTTGTAATTTGCACATTTCTTTTTGTTTATTTTTTATTTTTTAAATTTTAATTGGAGGCTAATTACTTTACAATATTGTGGCGGTTTTTACCATACATTCAGATGAATCACCATGGGTGTACATGTATTCCCCATCTTGTCCCTCCCTCCCCATCCCATCCCTCAGGGTCATCCCAGTGCAGCAGCCCTGAGCACCCTGCCTCATGCATCGAACCTGGACTGGTGATCTATTTCACATATGATAATATACGTGTTTCAATGCTATTCTCTCAAATCATCCCACCCTTGCTTTCTTCCCAGAGTCCACAGTCTGTTCTTTACATATGTGACCCTTATGCTGTCTCGCATATAGGGTCATCTTTACCATCTTTCTAAATTCCATATATATGTGTTAATATACCATATTAGTGTTTTCTTTCTGAGTTACTTCGCTCTGTATAACAGGCTCCAGTTTCACCTACATCATTAGAACTGATTCAAATGTATTCTTTTTAATGGCTGAGTAATATTCCATTGTATATATGTACCAAAGCTTTCTTATCCATTCATCTGCCGATGGACATCTAGGTTGCTTCCATGTCCTGGCTATTGTAAACAGTGCTGCGATGAACATTGAGGTACACGTGTCTGTTTCAATTCTGGTTTCCTCAGTGTGTGTGCCCAGCAGTGGGATTGCTGGGTCATATGGCAGTTCTATTTCCAGTTTTTTAAGGAATCTCCACACTATTCTCCATAGTGGCTGTACTAGTTTGCATTCCCACCAACAGTGTAAGAGGGTTCTTTTTTCTCCACACCCTCTCCAGCATTTATTGTTTGTAGACTTTTTGATTGGCATGAGATGGTACCTCATTGTGGTTTTGATTTGCATTTCTCTGATAATGAATGATGTTGAGCATATTTTCATGTTTGTTAGCTATTTGTATGTATTCTTTGGAGAAATATCTGTTTAGTTCTTTGGCCCATTTTTTGATTGGTTTGCTCATTTTTCTGGAACTGAGCTGCAGGAGTTGCTTGTATATTTTTGAGGTTAATTCTTTGTCAGTTGCTTCATTTGCTATTATTTTCTCCCATTTTGAAGGCTGTCTTTTCACCTTGCTTATAGTTTCCTTTGTTGTGCAGAAGCTTTTAATTTTAATTAGGTTCCATTTGTTTATTTTTGCTTTTATTTCCAATATTCTGGGAGGTGGGTCATAGAGGATGCTGCTGTGATTTATGTCAGAGAGTGTTTTGCCTATGTTCTCCTTTAGGAGTTTTATAGTTTCTGCTCTTACATTTAGATCTTAAATCCATTTTGAGTTTACTTTTGTGTATGGTGTTAGAGGTTAAAGCATCTGCCTCCAATGCAGGAGACCTGGGTTTGATCCCTGGGATCCCTGGATCGGGAAGATCCTCTGGAGAAGGAAATGGCAACCCACTACAGTATTCTTGCCTGGAGAATCCCCTGGATGGAGGAGCCTGGTAGACTACAGTCCACAGGGTCACAAAGAGTAGGACACAACTGAGCGGCTGCACCTTCACCTTCATGGTGTAAGAAAGTGTTCTAGTTTCATTCTTTTACAAGTGGTTGACCAGTTTTCCCAGCACCACTTGTTCAAGAGATTGTCTTTTCTCTGTTGTATATTCTTGCCTCCTTTGTCAAAGGTAAGGTGTCCATGGGTGAGTGGATTTACCTCTGGGCTTTCTATTTTGTTCCAATGATCTATGTTTCTGTCTTTGTGCCAGTACCATATTGTCCTGATTACTGTGCTTTGTAGTATAGCCTGAAGTCAGGCAGGTTGATTCCTCCAGTTCCATTCTTTTTTCTCAAGATTGCTTTGGCTATTCAAGGTTTTTTGTATTTCCATACAAATTGTGAAATTATTTGTTTTATAATTCTCTGAAAAATACTGTTGGTAGCTTAATAGGGATTGCATTGAATCTATAGATTGCTTTGGGTAGTATATGCATTTTCACTATGTTGATTCTTCTGATCCATGAACATGGTATATTTCTCCATCTATTTGTGTCCTCTTCGATTTTTTTCATCAGCATTTTATAGTTTTCTATACATAGGTCTTTTGTTTCTTTAGGTAGATTTATTCCTAAGTATTTTATTCTTTTAATTGCAATGGTGAATGGAATTGGTTCCTTAATTTCTCTTTCTGTTTTCTCACTGTTTGTGTATAGGGATGCAAGGGATTTTTGTATGTTGATTTTATATCCTGCAAACTTACTATATTCATTATTAGCTCTAGTAATTTTCTGGTGGGGTTTTCTATGTAGAGGATCATGTCATCTGCAAACAGTGAGAATTTTACTTCTTCTTTTCCAATCTAGATTCCTTTTATTTCTTTTTCTGCTCTGATTGCTGTGGCTAAAACTTCCAAAACTATGTTGAATAGTAGTGGTGAGAATTGGCATCCTTTTCTTTTTCCTGACTTTAGGGGAAATGCTTTCAATTTTTCACCATTGAGGGTAATGTTTGCTGTGGGTTTATCATATATGGCTTTAATTATGTTCCTTCTATGCCTGCTTTCTGTAGTTTTGTGGTTTTTTTACATTTTTATTTTTTATTTATTTTTTAATTTTAAAATCTTTAATTCTTACATGCATAAGAATTAACTCTACATCTCTGTAGAGTTTTTATCATAATGTTTGCTGTGGGTTTATCATATATGGTTTTAATTATGTTCCTTCTATGCTTGCTTTCTGGAGAGTTTTGATCATAAATGGATGTTGAATTTTGTCAAAGGCTTTCTCTGCATCTATTGAGATAATCATATGATTTTTATCTTTTAATTTGTTAATGTGGTGTATCACATTGATTGACTTGCAAATATTGAAGAATCCTTGCATCCCTAGGATAAAGCCCACTTGGTTATGATGTATGATCTTTTTAATATGTTGTTGGATTCTGTTTGCTAGAATTTTGTTAAGGATTTTTGCATCTATGTTCATCAGTGATATTGGCCTATAGTTTTCTTTCTTTCTTTCTTTTTGGTGGCATCTTTGTCTGGTTTTGGTATTAGGCTGATGATGGCCTTATAGAATGAATGTGGAAGTTTACCTTCTTCTGCAATTTTCTGGAAGAGTTTGAGTAGGATAGGTATTAGCTCAAAAATCAACAAAGCTAAAAGCTGGTTCTTCAAGAAGATAAATAAAAGACAAACCATTAGCCAGACTCATCAAGAAACAAAGGGAGAAGAATCAAATCAACAAAATTAGAAATGAAAATGGAGAAATCACAACAGACAACACAGAAATACCAAGGATCATAAGAGACTACTATCAGCAATTATATACCCAAAAAATGGACAACTTGGAAGAAATAGACAAATTCTTAGAAAAGTATAACTTTCCAAAACTGAGCCAGGAAGAAATAGAAAATCTTAACGGGCCCATCACAAGCACAGAAATTAAAACCATAATCAGAAGGCTTCCAACAAACAAAAGCCCAGGGCCAGATGGCTTCACAACTGAATTACCAAAAATTTAGAGAAGTTCTTTTATTTATAGCTGTGCTTAGACATTACTATTTGATCTTGTTTTGCTCTTATTCTAATAGCAGTATAACAGTGGGCTTGTCTGGTTTTAGTTATCTGTAAAATTGTTTATGTTCAGCAGGAAGGTGCTATGGCCATTCTCAGGCTGCTAGCAGTCCAGGGCCTTTTTTCACTCTCAACTTAAAATACAGCTTCTCATTATTTCTCTCCCTTTATGCTATTGTATTTTATTTGTTCTTTTTCTTCATAGCACATGTCAGTCACCACCATAGTACAGTGAACACATTGTGTATTTGTCCACTGTCTACATTTTTCTATGTGTAAATTCCCATGACAGTCAGTATTTGGATTCTCTAGTTTCACCCTCAATACCTCTGTATTCTCTTAGAATACCAGAGATGTTCAATATGTATTTGCTGAATGTATTTGTTCAATAACTTGATAATTTTCACAAACACACATTAAAAACAAATCAGTTTACAATACAACCAAAAGATGAATAATATGATCTTCACAGTGTATGTAATAAATAAAATTAAGATGTAAATAAAAGCGCAGTTAATAAATGGTTGCCAAATGGCATGTATTAGTAGCAATGAATACTGTATTACTATAAACAATAGTGTGACTTTTTACAACAAACCTCAAGTATTTGACTATCTTTTATACAAAGTAGAACTATCTTTTTTCAATCTCTGCAAGGAAAGTTGGGATTAACATAGATATAAAAGTAATTCTCTAATTTTGGGCAGGCTGCTAAAGATAGACTAATTAATACTTGTGAATGAATTATTATATAACTTTTAAGAAAATAAAAATTACTAATTTGATAATATACATTCATCTATTTTTTGCACACCTGTTCAATAAAGTTTTCTTTGAATAATTCTCATAATTAAGTGATAGGGAAGAAACTTTTATGACTTATACAGTTACCTTATACAAGGCCACTGCTCATATTACTTTGCTAATATGCAGTTTATGTTTAAATGGTGTATTGTGGGCATATGTGAGTTGTTCATTCATTATGTGTGCATATACTTTCCTCACACACCACCCAGTGAGCTGATTACTAGTACAGCAAACAAAACTGAAAAGTTTCTGCAAATGTTGCCAGCTAGTGAATGCTCAGGGGTGCTGTCTGGGAAGTGGCTGGGTCAGCATGCCCTCAGTTATGAAATGAATTTTATTTAAAATCCCTGAAGCCAAATCTTCTTAAAATATTTCCTCTTTATTTCTATTTTCCTCATGAGGTCTCATTATTTCCCTTTTAGGGAAAGAGATTATATTAACTGGTTGTAAAAATTGAAAACATAAGATGTTAACATTTGAAGGAATGAAAAAATAAAGCTCCTTTACTTCTACTTCTAAGGCCTATATCTCTATAATCAGAGTCAGTGAAAGAACTGATCTATCAGATGCCAAATCCAATAATAACAATACATACTAGCCATCATTTATCATAACTGTGTATCAGTTAATGTGATAAATATTTTATATTCATTGTCTCCTTTAATTCTTACAGAAATCTTATAAATTCTGAAATTTATAATTCCCATCTAAAGACAAAAGAACAGTGGATGGGAGATACCAAATTTTACCTTATAGTTGGCAAAGTAGACATGTAAACTACAGTAGATAGAACAAAAACTCCTCAAAGTCCAATGTTCTGAAGATGTCCCAATCCTCAGAAAGGAAGAAAGTGTTAGTCACTCAGTAATATCTGAATCCATGGTTTGTCAATGGAATTCTCTAGGTAAGAAAACTGGAGTGTGTTGCCTTTCCCTTCCCAAGGGAAACTTCTGACCCAGGGAGCCAAACAAGGTTTCCTGCATCACAAGCAGATTCTTTACCATTTGAGCTACCATTTGCCTCTAATCTTCAGAACCTGTGACTTACTTTACACGGCAAAAAGAACTTAATAGATAAAATTAAGTTAAGCATTTTGGGAGGAATTCGGTTGAATTGCTCAGTCATGTTCAACTGTTTGCGATCCCATGGACTGCAGCATGCCAGGCTTCCCTGTCTATCACCAACTCTTGGAGCTTGCTAAAACTCATGTCCATTTAGTCAGTGATGCCATTCAACCATCTCATCCTCTGTCGTCCCCTTCTCCTCCTGTCTTCAATCTTTCCCAGCATCAGGGTCTTTTCCAATGAGTCAGTTCTTTGCATCAGGTGGCCAAAGTATTGGAGCTTCAGCTTCAGCATCAGTCCTTCCAATGAATACTCAGGACTGATTTCCTTTAAGACTGACTGGTTTGATCTCCTTGCAATCCAAGGGACTCTCAAGAGTCCTCTCCAACACCATAGTTCAAAAGTATCAGTTCTTCTGTGCTCAGCTCTCTTTATGGTCCAACTCTCACATCCACACATGACTACTGGAAAAACCATAGCCTTGACTAGATGGGCTTTTGTTGGCAAAGTGATGTCTCTGCTTTTTAATATGCTGTCTAAGTTGATCATAGCTTTTCTTCTAAGGAGCAAGTGTCTTTTAATTTCGTGGCTGCAGTCACCATCTGCAGTGATTTTGGAGCCCAATAAAATAAAATCTGTCACTGTTTTCATTGTTTCTCCATCTATTTGCCATGGAGTGATGGAACCAGATGCCATGGTTTTAGTTTTTTGACTATTGAGTTTTAGGTCACTTTTTCACTCTCCTCTTTCACTTTCATCAAGAGGTTCCTCTTCACTTTCTACCATAAGGGTGGTGTCATGCATATCTGAGGTTATTGATATTTCTCCCGGCAATCTTGATTTCAGCTTGCGCTTCATCCAGCCCAGCTTTTTGCATGATGTATATAAGTTAAATAAGCAGGATGACAATACATAGCCTTAACATACTCCTTTCCCAATTTGGAACCAGTCTGCTGTTCCATGTCCAATTCTAAATGTTGCTTCTTGACCTGCTACAGATTTCTCAGGAGGCAGGTAAGGTGGTCTGGTATTCCCATCTCTTGAAGAATTTTTCAGTTTGTTGTGATCTACACAGTCAAAGGCTTTGGCATAGTCAATAAAGCAGAAGTAGATGTTTTTCTGGAACTCTCTCACTTTTTCTATGATCCATCGCATGTTGGCAATTTGATCTCTGGTTCCTCTGCCTTTTCTGAATCCAGCTTGAACATCTGGAATTTCATGGTTTACACACTGTTGAAGGCTGGATTGGAGAATTTTGAGATTTACCTTGCTGGTGTGTGAGATGAGTGCAGTCGTGAGGTAGTTTGAACATTCTTTGGCATTTCCCTTCTTTGATATTGAAATGAAAACTGACCCTTTTCCAGTTCTGTGGCCACTGCTGAGTTTTCCAGATTTGCTAGCATATTGAGTGCAGCACTTTAACAGCATCATCCTTTAGTAGTTGAAATAGCTCAACTGGAATTCCATCACCTCTACTAGCTTTGTTCATAGTGATGCTTCCTAAAGCTCACTTGCCTTCACATTCCAGGATGTCTGGCTCTAGGTGAGTGATCACATCATCGTGGTTATCTGGGTCATGAAGATCTTTTCTGTATAGTTTTTCTGTGTATTCTTGCCACCTTTACTTAATATCTTCTGCTTCTGTTAGGTCCATACCGTTTCTGTCCTTTATTGTGCTCATCTTTTCATGAAATGTTCCCTTGATATCTCTAATTTTCTTGAAGAGATTTCTAGCCTTTCCCATTCTATTATTTTCCTCCATTTCTTTTCACTGATCACTGAGGATGGCTTTCTTATCTCTCCTTGCTATTCTTTGAAACTCTGTATTCAAATGGATATGTCTTTCCTTTTCTCCTTTACCTTTAGCTTCTCTTTGTTCCTCTTTTTGGGAGGAATAGATTTTCCTAAATTCCAGTATAATCACCAAGTGAAGTGCTAGGCTCTCAGTCTTTGCAAATCCATGGACTGTAGCCCATCAGACTTCTCTGCCCATGGGGTTTTCCAGGCAAGAATACTGGAGTAGATATCCATTCCTTTCTCCAAAGGATCTTCCTCACCCAGATATCAAACCCACATCTTCTCCATTGTAGGCAGATTCTTTACTATCTGAACCACCAGGGAAGCCCACCAATGAAATCTCAAGGGTGCTTATAAAAGGAAGACAGGAAGCATCAGAGTCAGAGAATAGATGTGACTACAGAAACCAAGGTTGGAATAATGTGCTCTGGAGAAAAAGGAAGAAGCCATGAGCCAAAGAATGAAGGTGGTCTCTAAGTGCTGTAAAAGGCAAGGACCAGATTTTCCCCCAGGGCCCCCAGCAGAAACACGGCTTTACTGACACCTGGATTTTTGCCTCTAGAATTATTTCAGACTTCTGACCTCTGGAACTATAAAATAATACATTTGTGTTGTTTTATACTGCTAAGCTTGTGATAATTTGTTACAGCAGAAATAGGAAACTAATGCACACAAATTAGAGTCTGTCTAACCCCTCTGCTTTATTGTCATAGGATAGGAAGTGTATTTTAGCTGATTCACCAACTGGTTGGTTGCATCAGGCAAACTGGGCTGAAGTAAAGCAATAATCCCTCTTTAATTAATACAGGTCATATTACTTCTGCCTGTTTGGACATTACTTCATGAAATATGATCTCTGTTTGTTTCTATTGTATATGTGAAGGAAGTGTGTTCTTTCAATGAGTTGTACCAGATGAAGTGATTTGTATGTTCTGACCAAAATAGATCATCAATTTATTTAAGGATATGTCATAAGCAATTTTAATATTGTACTCAGTCATCTGTTTATACTTACTGTACAAATGTTTAATCTGCTAGTGTTAACATGCATGTTGATTTGTCCACTTAAGTTAATCTTTTGTGTGCATGTCTTGAAAAGTATGAAGGTGAAAACCCAGCTATAGTTAATGCATCATCAAAACAGAGTTATCAACCAGGATAATTATAACCATCTTTATCAGCAGTCTTCCTTTAGCAGGTATCTCATTATGGGATTAACATATTTTTCCCAGGTGCTAGTCCCTCTGGTAAGGTGATCTGAGGTGAACTGCCCATCTTTAAGAGAGAATCACAGTGTGCTAGTTTCTCTGCCTTGTCAAAAAGTGAAGTTTGTATCTTTATGAATTATGATCTTCTCTGGATAAGTGGCCAGGAATGGGACTGCTGGGTCATATGGCAACTCTATTTTCAGTTTCTTAAAGACCTTCTATACAGTTCTCCATGTGTGCAAAATCGCTTCAGTCTTGTCTGACTCTATGCAACCTCATGGAATGTAGCCCATCAGATTCTCTGTCTGTGGGATTCTCCAGGCAAGAATATTGGAGTGAATTGCCATGCCCTTCTCCAGAGGATCTTCCCTACTTGGGAGCTGAACTCGTGTCTGCCTGCATCTCCTTCATTGCAAGCAAATTCTTCACCCACTGAGCCACCTGGGAAGCCCCTTGTTCTCCATAGTGGCTGTAGCAGTTTACATTCCTGCCAACAGTGTAGGAGGGGTGCCTTTTTTCCACACCCTCTTCAGCTGTTATTGTTTGAAGATTTTTTGATGATGACCATTCTGACCAGTGTAAGGTGATAGCTCATTGTAATTTTGATGTGTATTTCTCTAATAATTAGTGATGTTGAGCATCTTTTCTTATCCTTTTTGGCCATCTATATGTCTTTTTTGGAGAAATGTCTATTTAAATCTTTTACTCATTTTTTGATTGGGTTGTTTGTTTGTTTTTGATATTGAGCTTCATGAGCTGTTTGTATATTTTGGAGATCAATCCCTTGCCCATTGCTTCTTTTGCAAATATTTTCTCTCATTCTGAGGGCTATCTTTTTGTTTTATTTATGGCTTCCTTTGCTGTGCAAAAGCATTTAAGTTTAATTAAGTCCTAATTGTTTATTTTTGTTTTTATTTCCATTACACTAAGAGGTGGGTTGAAAAATATCTTGCTGCAATTTATGTCAAGGAATGTTATGCCTGTGTTTTCTTTTAGAGTTTTGTAGTATCCAGCCTTATATTTAGGTCTTTAATCCATTTTGAGTTTATTTTTGTGTATGGAGTATTCTAATTTTATTCATTTACATGTTTTCCCAGCTCCACTTATTAGAGAGACTTTCTTTTTTTCATTGTATATTCTTACTTCCTTTGACATAGATTAGGTGACGGTAGGTAGAAGGACTTTATATCCTATTCCATTGATCTATATTTCTGGTTTTGTGCCAGTACCATACTGTTTTGATTACTATAGCTTTGTTCATTGCAGCGCAATTTACAATAGCCAAGACATGGAAGCAAGCTAAATGTCCATCAACAGAGGAATGGATAAAGATGTGGTACAGATATACAATGGAATGTTACTTGGCTTTACAAAGAAGAACGAAGTAATGCAAGTTGCAGCAACATGGATGGAGCTAGAGATTGTCATACTGAGTGAAGCAGGTCAGAGAAAGACAAATAGCATATGATAGTGCTCATAGGTGGAATCTGAAAAAGGGTAAAAATGAGCTTATCTTCAAAACAGAAATAGAGATATAGGTGTAGAAAACAAACCTATGGTTACCATAGGGTAAGTGGGGGAGGGAAAATTTAGAGATTGGGATTGACATATACAAACTACTATACATAAAATAGATAACTAATAAGAACCTATCACAAAAAACTCTACTCAATATTCTGTAATGACCTATGTGGGAAAAGAAGCTGAGAAAAAGAGCTGATATATATATATATATATATATATATATGTCTGATTCACTTTGCTATAGAACAGAAAAACAGAACATTGTTAATGAACTGTACTCCTATAAAAGTTTTTTAGAAAATGAAGTTTGACAAAGATGGAAACTTTCTGAGGCAAAGCGATAAATGTCCTCATGCTAGGAGTGCCTCCTTTTACTTACCAAATACTTACTATTTACTAACTATTGTAGAAGCTTAGATAACACTGCTGGGAAAACTAGACAAAGAGAGGAGTTTGCTTTCAAGTGTCCAAGATAAGAAAAAACAGTAACATAAGGATCAGAAGTTCGTGGAAGAAAGAGTAGTAGAATTAAAAGTGAATATGTTGTGAGACCATCATCTGGTTCCAACAACAAGAGCAGAAGAAAAATTGGAGAAATAATGATATCATAGCTAACTCATTTCATTATGAATGGATAAATGGGGGAGCGGATTTAGGTTGTAGGTAGAGCAAGAGGAGAAATATTAACTACAAATTTTACAAATTGCTCATCTATTTACTTGACACAAGCATTGACTAGTGCTTTTTTTTTTTCTATTCCAAAGACTGAATCTCACAGGGACAAGGGTAGGACACAAAAACTTCAACATAACATGGTGAATTTGCCTTATGGCAGCAGAGAATGAGCGTTTATCTTGCTGTATCTTTTAGTGTATACCATACAGGTTTCTATCAAAAGACCCCATTGAACATGGCATTTTTGAGAAAAATACTATGAACTCAGAAGGTAGGTTTGGCTGTTTAAGCATCAGGATTCTTTCTTTTAGCAAAATTGATACTAGTCACTGTCTTTTGAAGGTAAGCTCATTTGAGACATTGGGAAATGCATTCGCTATTTCCAAGTAGATTTTTTATGTCCTTCTCATCCAAACAGCACTATATTGAATGTCTGGAATAGAAATCTTGATTGATTTAAACTTTGCTTCATGGTCTAGAGGTGAAATCTCAGATTAAATATGCATTTCTAAAAAATATGAATAAGTAACAGAGTTGATTTTTTCTATTAATACTCTTTAATAATATAATCTATGACATTTTGAGGGTTGCCTGACATTTCACCATTAAGCAACTTAGCTAATAAGGATTATGTATATAAGGATACTGCTAAGTGGTATATCTACCGGGAGTTCCCTGAAAATAACTGAAGATCAAATATGAGCCTGGAGGCTCCCGCATGGTACTAGTGGTAAAGAATCCACCTACCAATTCAGGAGATGTTGGAGACACAGATTCGATCCCTGGGTTGGGAAGATCCCTGGAGGGGGAAGTGGTGCTGCACTCCAGTACTCTTGTCTGGAGAATCCCATGGACAGAGGAGTCTAGTGGGATACAGTCCATGGGGTCACAAAGAGTCAGACATGACTGACCATCTGAGCATAGAAATATGAATTTCAGTTCAGTTCAGTCACTCAGTCGTGTCCAACTCTTTGTGACCTCATGGACTGCAGCATGCCAGGCTTCCCTATCACCAACTTTGCTCAAACTCATGTCCATCAAGTTGCTGATGCCATCCAACCTTTTCATACTCTGTCGTCGCCTTCTCCTCCTGTCCTCAGTCTTTCCCAGCATCAGAGTCTTTTCCAATGAGTCAGTTTTTCACATCAGGTGGCCAAAGTATTGGAGCTTCAGCATCAGTCCTTCCAATGAATATTCAGGACTGATTCCCTTTAGGACTGACTGGTTTGATCTCCTTGAAGTCCAAGGGACTCTCAAGAGTCTTCTCCAACACCACAGTTCAAAAGCATCAATTATTTGGCACTCAGCTTTATTTATGGTCCAACTCTCACATCCATACATGACTATTGGAAAAACCATAGCTTTGACTAGACAGATCTTTTTTTGGCAAAGTAATGTCTCTGCTTTTTAATATGCTGTCTAAGTTTGTTATAGCTTTTCTTCCAAGGAGCAAGCATCTTTTAATTTCATGGCTGCAGTCACCATCTGCAGTGACTTTGGAGCCCAAGAAAATAAAGTCTGTCACCATTTCCATTGTTTCCCCATCTATTTGCCATAAAGTGATGTGACCAGGTGCCATGATCTTAGTTTTTTTGAATGTTGAGCTTTAAGCCAACTTTTTCACTCTCCTCTTTCACTTTCATCAAGAGGCTCTTTAGCGCCTCTTCACTTTCTATCATAAAGGTGGTATCATCTGCATATCTGAAGTTATTGATATTTCTCCTGGCAATCTTGATCCCACCTTGAGCTTCATCCAGCCTGACGTTTCATATGATGTACTCTGCATTATCTTACATAAAGACATTAAGAAACTTTTTTTTTCTCTTGATCTTTTATGATCTTTTAAAATTGGCACTACCTTCACTCTTTGGGAGAGATTTCAGCTTCTTTCCTTTCATCATAAAGAGGTAGGAATCACACTAGTACTTCTGCCTGAAATTGTGTTTCAATAACCTTTTTGAGGGTTTGACTGGCTAGCATTAATGATATAGCTTGAGGTCTTCTGGTAAGGTTAGGAGGGTAGAGGGGAGGATATCTGTTCCTTTTATTGTTTCACTTGGACAGAAGTTAAGGCCCATGGCAACTGTCCAAACACAATTCTCTTTTATTATTTTATTGAGGACAATATTGTGCAAGTTTTTCTTTAGTCTTTCATATGTTAGAAGTTCATTCATGCTTATATGCTTCCACTTATTCAGTAAATACGCTTCTAAGCTCTAGGGATACAACAATGGATAAAATTAGACAAACTTTTAACTTTACAGAGATTACATTCCAGTGAAGATGTTCTTTCATGAGAGAATTTGCCAATTTTGCATATTCATCTCCTCTCCTTCCTTACTGCAGATATGTGACATGTCATTTGGAAAGGGTTCAAAGACCTTGTATCAATTCAGTTCAGTTCAGTTGCTCAGTCATGACTGACTCTTTGCAACCCCAAGAACCACAGCACACCAGGCCTCCTTGTCCATCACCAACTCCTGGAGTTTACCCAGACTCATGTCCATTAAGTCGGTGATGCCATCTAACCATCTCATCCTCTGTCATCCCCTTCTCCTCCTGCCCTCAATCTTTCCCAGAATCAGGGTCTTTTAAAATGAGTCAGCTCTTTGCATCAGGTGGCCAAAGTATTGGAGTTTCAGCTTCAAGATCAGTCCTTCCAATGAACACCCAGGACTAATCTCCTTTAGGATGGACTGGTTAGATTTTCTTGCACTCCAAGGGACTCTCAAGAGTCTTCTCAAACACCACAGTTCAAAAGCATCAATTATTTGGCGCTCAGCTTTCTTTATAGTCCAAATCTCATATCCATACATGACTACTGGAAAAACCATAGCCTTGACTAGATGGGCCTTTGTTGACCAAGTAAGGTCTCTGCTTTTTAATATTCTATATAGGTCATAATTTTCCTTCCAAGGAATAAGTGTCTTTTAATTTCATGGCTTCAGTCACCATCTGCAGTGATTTTGGAGCTCCTCAAAATAAAGTCAGCCACTGTTTCCACGGTTTCCCCATCTATTTCCCATGAAGTGATGGGACCAGATGCAATTTTACTTAATCTCATCTTGTTTTCCCAGGAGAATGAAAAATATTACATGGGACTGTCAGAGAGATTATTTAGGCCCCTAGTAGTGTGTATTACCAGGAATTTTTTTTTTTTTACAATCGAGTTTCCCATTTACTGCCTGCGTTTATTCAGAATTTTGACTGCAGGAGACATAAATCAAAATCAAATTAGCCAAGTGAAATGGGCAATTTGGTGCCTGGAAGAATTAGGTAGGGAATGCTAAGGGCAGAATATTGGGGGACACAGGACAAGCAAACAATGATGAACTTCCTGTTTCTCTCTATTTGTGTCTCTCTCTGGTCTCCAGACTCTGGTTCTTTCTGTACATTAGTCTCATTCTATCCTTATGTGGTGTTGGAGAAGGCTCTTGAGAGTCCCTTGGACTGCAAGAAGATCCAACCAGTCCATTCTGAAGGAGATCAGTCCTGGGTGTTCATTGGAAGGACTAATGCTAAAGCTGAAACTCCAATACTTTGGCTACCTCATGTGAAGAGTTGACTCACTGAAAAAGACTCTGATGCTGGGAGGGATTGGGGCAGGAGGAGAAAGGGACGACAGAGGATGAGATGGTTAGATGGCATCACCGACTCGATGGACATGAGTTTTGGTGAACTCTGGAAGTTGGTGATGGACAGGGAGGCCTGGCATGCTGCAATTCATGGGGTCGCAAAGAGTCGGACACGACTGAGTGACTGAACTGAACTGAACTGATCCTTATGCAGACAGCCTTTGCCCAGGTTACTTTCCTGGATTTTGTGTGATGCCTTACACATAGTAGGTGTACTTTATATCTAGAGAAGGGGACAACCTTTGAATGAGGGAAATCTCTATACTCTGGAGAAAATTTATGGCTACAGAGAACTGTAGAATTGTATTATTTCTGCTCAGTGATCCTATATGGTGCATAAAATTCCTGTGTACCAAAGTGCCTATCCCTGGGGCCAGAGCATGTGACTTTGACAACATGAAGTCGGGCAGGCAGGCACAATTCCTAGAGAAAAGGATGCTGTTATCTATCTCTCTACTTTCAAATCCAGCACTGGCAGGTTTAAATACTGTTCATGTAGCATCTCTCCCTGGCTCTCCTTCTTTACTCTGACCCTTCTGTCTCTCAGTTTGAGATCAAAGTTAAGAAGAAGAGAAGAATGAAGAGGGAGAGAAAACGCAACTGCTGCTGCAGCTGTATGTGTGTGTGCCTGTGTGTGTGTAGCGCATGCAGATGTGTGCTCACGTCTGTGCATGTGTGTGTCTGTGTGTAGTGCATGTAGATGTCTGTTTGTGTATGCGTGTCTGTGTGTAGTACAGGCAGACGTGTGTTTATGTCTGTGTCTGTGCATGTGTCTGTGTCTACAAACATATACACATGTATAGCTTGTTATTATGAAAAGATAAATACCATTTTTAACTTTCAATCATATGAACAAAATCTTTAATAAAAAAGATTATAAACATTATGTTGATGCTGCAAAAGATAGCCCTCTTTCATTCTTTCTTCCTCAAGTTCATTGAACTCCAATTCGCAGTGTGGGCATGGGTGATATCAGTTACAAGCCATTCTGGATGAATCCAAGTGTGAAGAAAATAATCTTTGCTTCTACTTTTAAATGCAAGGTTTCTTAAATAAGAGTATTAAATGGGCTACTTTCTCTGAGTTGAATTTTCTGTGGAGGAAAAAGCTTCAGTGAATTTAATTGGTTGTTTAGTGGAGTGAGAAATATTAAACTGCTAACTCCATGGAGACCTAGCCTTTTTATACAGCTTTGGGAAGTGTCTGGAATATAAAATAAAACTCAGTTATACTGGATTGTCACTGATTCAAAGTATAAGATTATTTGAATAGGTACTAAGTAAACCTGTCCCTATTTCATATCAGTTCTAGTTGGATCTAGGTAAGCAACTAAATATTTTAAGTTTTTAAGAAATATGTGATTGCCTTATAAGGGAGAACATGTCTTATCTCTCAAGCAAGTAGCTCAAAAATATAGTTGATACAAACAAGCAATACTCACTCCAGGTTTCTGAATATAAAGTACATGTATATAAAATGCATTTAATAACAATTGTGCTCTTAATTTTAAAATTTCACTTAATGAGTTTCTAAAATCTTTAACATCATCAGCTTTATGAATACTACCTCAAACAGATTATATAATAATTTGATGAGGCTACCACTCTTTTCTTGTATAGGCTACAATTACTGAGACTTTCATAACTATGAATTCATTAGGGGAAATTTTTTCAACATCAATTGCCTTCATGCATAAGATCTTAGACATTAATTTACACATTCACTAAAGTTGAACAACAAAAACAAAGTCTTATTGACTCACTACTATTTATGAGACTGAGAGTCATAAAAATCAGACCAAGTTTCCACTAATACTTTTTAGAAGTTTATCACCTATGAAAGAATTGTAAGTCCTCATGACAATTTTAGTATAAAAAGCACGACATTTTCCTTTGTTTCATATTTTCTTTTGTGGACTAAAAAAAAATCAGTCAGATGGCCAATAAGCACATTAAAGGATGTTTAATGTTACTAATTATTAGAGAAATGCATGTTAAAAGTACAATGAGATATCACTTCACACAGGCCAGAACGGCCATCATTAAAAGTTTATAGATAGTAAATGCTGGAGACAATGTAGAGAAAAAGGAACCCTCTTACACTGTTGGTGGGAATAAAAATTAGTATAGCCATTACAGAGAGCAGCATGAAGTTTCCTTAGAAAACTAAAACTAGAGTTGCCATATGATCTAGCAATACCATTCCTGAGCATATATTCAGAGAAATTAAAAAAGATGCGTGCACCCAAATGTTCATAGCAGTACCATTTACAATGGCCAAGACATGGAAGTAGCCTAAATGTCCATCGAATGGATAAATAAGATGCACACATATACATACACATATATACATACACACACACACAATGGAATATTACTCAGTCATAAAAATGAATGAACTAATGCTATTTATAGCAACTTGGATATATCTAGAGATTATCATATTAAGTGAAGTGAGACAAAGGCAAATATCATATGACATCACTTATATACAGAGTCTAAAATAAATAATACAAATGAACTTATTTACAAAACAGAAACAGACTCACAGACATAGAAAACAAACTTATGGTTGCCAAAGGGGAAAAGTAGGGAAAGGATAAATTAAGACTTGGGAATTAACACATATACACTACTAACTATATATAAAATAGATAAACAACAAGGACCTATCAGATAGCATGGGGAACTGTATCCAATGTCTTGCAATAACGCATAATAGAAAATAACCTGAAAAAGAATATACATTATATATATATATATATATATATATATAAATTAAAAGAAAGCTGACATCTGAAACTAACACAATATTGGAGATGAACAATATTGTCAATTAAAAGTGCATTTTTGAGGAAGCAGATAAGCTCATTTTAAATTTCATGTGGCAAAGCAGACTATTTTCATTAATATTTTTTAAGAAGCTCATCAAGAAATAATTCTAGGTTCTTATGACAATTTTAATGCTAAAAACATTTTACTTTTTTAATGCTTTCTTTTAATTTAAAAAAGTTATCTTTCAACAATCTTGAAAGAGAAAAATGAAGATAGAAAAGCTTGATTACATGATATCAAGATTTACCAATCTATAGATATAAAAAGACAATATCTTACAAAGATAGACATATAGATCAATGAAGTTCAGAAATAGACCCAAATGATATGGTCAGCTGATTTTTAATAAAGATACTTAGGCATTCAGATAAAGAAAAAAATAATATTTTCAACAAGTGTTAGTAGAACAGCTGTGTATTTGTACAAATAAAATGAATATCAAACTTTACTTCATACCATATTAAAAAAGTGACTTGAAATAAATCATAGACCTAAACATAAAAGCAAAGATGATAAAACTTCTAGAAAAAAAATTTAACCTAAATATTTACTCAAGAGAAAGAAAAATATTTGTATATTCAAAGACTTGTATATAAATGTTCATAACCACATTATTCATAATAGCCAAATAGTGGAAAAACTCAAATGTCCATTAACTGGTGAATAGATAAACCATTTGTGATACAGCTTTCTGTAGAAACTACTAAGAAATAAGTGTGAATAATATGAAATCAAGACTGAAAAAGATTAATCTCAAAATTTTATACCAAAAGCAAGAAGTTAAAAAAAAAGAAAAAAAAACAAGACTACATGCTGGATCATTGTATTTATTTGAAATTCTAGAAAAGGCAAAAACACCAAGTCAGAAAGCAAATCAATAGTTGCCTCAGGCTGTAGGCAAGGGGGAAAATTCATTGCAAAGGGGCATGAAAACACTTTTAGAGAGCCGGTTTACAGCTTGATTACAATGATGAATCCACAACTACTAAAATTCAATTTATTATATGTAAATTTCATATACAAAGGCTTTGAAAGTGTGGGGGAGGGGGGACTGACAAGCCTGAAGTGCCACTGACACATATTAAATGACAAGCTATTTGTAGCAACATGAATGGATCTAGAAATTATCATATTAAGTGAAGTGAGACAAAGGCAAATATCACAGGACATCACTTATATAGAGAGTCTAAAATAAATAATACAAATGAACTTATTTATAAAACAGAAAGAAGAAAAAATAACAATGTTGTATCTTTAAATTGATTATTTTTAAATTTCTTCCTATCTTTTGGATGAAAAAGCAATTTTTATAGCATAGACTGTCTGAATTAGCCCTTCCCACTCTTCCCCCAACAATTGTAATAATGGGGAGAAGGAAACGGCAACCCACTCCAGTGTTCTTGCCTGGAGAATCCCAGGGACGGGGAGCCTGGTAGGCTGCTGTCTACGGGTTCGCACAGAGTCGGACACGACTGAAGCGACTTAGCAGCAGCAGCAGCAGCAAAGCATTATTAGCAGATCTAAAATGAAAACAAAGTAAAACCTGGTTTCTTCAACACTATTTACTAACGGTAATACACAGAAGGATTGTGACCTCACATCACGAACTTTTAAAAAGTGACCATGATTCAATCAATTAAAAGATAAAGTAAAAAGCGACCATGAGGAACTTCTTTGGTGGTCCAGTGACTAAGAATCCACCTTCCAATGCAGGGGACATGGGTTCAGTCCCTGGTCCTCAGGGAACTAAGATCCCAAATGCCTTGGGGCAACTAAGCCTGTATGCCAAGAAAGACCCAGCACAGCAAAAAAAGAGAGAAAGTGACCATTAAAAGTAGAAGCCTTGAAAACTCTGATGTGGTATAGTGGGGAAAGGCCCTCAACTTCACCCCATCCTCTATCAATTGGCAGATTGATGAAGATTCTCATGAATGCTTTCTACTTGTAAAAATGTGACCTAGGGTTTAAGTGGGAAGATCTGCGAAAAGTTATGAAAATACCCTCGGAGGGAAAAATGGCTGCCAAAAGTTGCCACCTTATAGGTATGCTGAATTGAGGTAGATGAGAAAAACATTGACAGGAGAGAATTGTACTTATGGTCAAGGAGGCCCTGGTACTTGACTTTCCTCTGGTTCTCAAGGACATAACCATGATCAAGTCCTCTAGAAGGAATTCTCCCAATGCACCGTCGAGTTCCCTCTCTCTCTCTGAACATTGGCTAGAAATCAGCTCCCAGTCCTACTGAGGTTCATTGGAGTAAAGATAAATAAATTGAAGCTATGGTACATAGAATGTTAAACAGAAGTCAGTCAAACTATATGGAGAGACAAGAAATAGTGTATACAGCACTGTCTAATTCAAGTGTGAAACAAATATAAGGAAATGCCATGACAACTAAACAAAGAAAAGGAAGAGTCATTGGGCATAAAAATATCATGAATTCTGTAAGGTAAGAAACCATAACCTATAGAAGAAAAGAGTGTCCTTGAGTACATTGCGTTGTAGAAGAAAATGAGAATATAATTTAATAAAACAACTTTTGAAATCTGAAACAAGAGAAGGATGAGATTAAAAAAAATCAATTCCAAACCAAGGAAAAATATCTAAATATGATGGAAACAGCAAGTAATATATTAGACATGGTTGACAGACAAATGAATGACTTGATGCAAAACCTTGAGATAATCATAGTTAATATAGAAGGAAAAATAGAAACTGAAGAGATCATTTTATTTTTTCCTTTCCAATATGTATGCCCTTCCTTTCTCTCCCCTTCCTTCTTTTTGGCACTGTCTAGGACTTCTAGGGAAATAATGAATAGGAGTTGTGAGAGGACAGACTCGCCTATTCTGTAACTTAGGGGGAAAGTATTCAGGCTTTCACTGTTTCTCAGAATTTTTTCTGATGAGGTTCTCAGACATCAGTGTCCAGTTGCATTTGGCAGTTTTCAAAAGTATTCAGAATGAATCATTATTTTTAAGTTCCCTTCAAGTCATCCCATATATCTCAGATCTTACAGACCTTCCTTTGTAAGTAAGAGATGAAATAGAAATTAATTCCAGTAATTTGCAGAAAAACCCAAATAGTTCCTTGGACTTTTTGTAGGCTTAACTAATATGAATATATCCAAAAATAATGTATTCTTGCTTTATTCACTGGAAATCACAGGTAAGCCATTTTATTTTCCCCTTACTCTCGTAAATACTAGGATTTTATAAATCTTCAAATAGCTCGACTTTCAATATGGTCTCATAAAGATTTTGAAATTCTATCTGATTTCACTTCCTGAATATTAAGGGTGTGTAGGCATGGGACTGAAACATTTTATAACTAGGACATATGACGTGTCAGATTGTTCCAAGGACTGTTACTGTGGAGACTATACCATCTGTCTTTGCTGTGAACTCATTGTGACTATCTAGTTGGTGAAGAAGATTGGAACCATCTTTAGGAATTCATTCATGCTGCTGACCTATGCAAAGAGTCCTAGTACCGTCGTTTCGTGTTTTGTAATTTTGCTATTGATATCTCTGTCCTAGGTCCTGAAGAATGGATGTGGTTCTTCTTTTACTGCTGTAGGGTGAGATAGTCCATCTCTGTTTTATAGTTATCTATTTATTGTCTGAAGAAGTAATATTTAACTGTTACTTTACCTTATAAGGCTATAGCTAGCAAACATTTCTTTCTTTTTCTCCTATTTCCCAGATACTCTGAAAATAGAAATAACTGTTAGTTACTCCTCTCAGATTATTCTATATGTCATTTCTTTTATCTACCTGCCATGACTAAGACAATCATGCTGTTCATTCATTTCTCTCTTAACCAGATCCACTCCATCTGAATGTCAAGAATAAGATGTATAATAATGTACTCTTTATTCTTCCCTATTCATAAATTGATTATTTCAATAATTACTAAAATCAAAGGACTCAGCCAAAATAATGTATGTATCTATAATTTCTCATACCTTTATTAATTTCTTCCTTCCTTCTTTCAATTTATGTATGTGTGAAAAATTTACTATCTATATTTGTGAGATACTGTTCTTTAGCATTGGAGAAGAAATAGTAATAATAATGATAAGAATAATGAATATTAATCTTTTAAAAATATAATTAAAATGGGAGACAGAAACAAAACAAAATGAGAAAAAAGAAATGTTTTGTGTGTTGCAAAGAAGTAAAAGAAGAGATTCTCTTTAACATGGAGACAAACAAAATACGTGTTAAACAAATGAAAGAGGAAAGTATTCCTAGTTGTTTATAAGTTTCTAAAACGTGTACAGAGAAGGCAATGGCACCCCACTCCAGTACTCTTGCCTGGAAAATCCCATGGATCAAGGAGCCTGGTAGGCTGCAGGCCATGGGGTCTCTAAGAGTCAGGCACGACTGAGAGACTTCACTTTCGCTTTTCACTTTCATGCATTGGAGAAGGAAATGGCAACCCACTCCAGTGTTCTTGCCTGGAGAATCCCAGGGACGGGGGAGCCACCTGGTAGGCTGCCGTCTATGGGGTCGCACAGAGTCGGACCAACTGAAGCGACTTAGCAGCAGCAGCGGCAAAACGTGTAAGATCATTCAGGCAGTGCTAGGAGTAAGAAACATAGCCATACTGTCAATTGCATCTGACTTTAAATTAAATGGACTATTCCATGTCCTGACACTTATCTTTTGCAGAATAACACAGAAAAACTACTTCCCAGACAAGACAACACAGTTTAAACCCAAAGCAACCTGAGACCTTGAAAAACCCCGGGAGCTCGGAGTGCCTAGAGCTGCGAAATTTCCTAAGAAATAATACACTCCCACTACAGTCTTCAAGTCTTATAGCACTGTCATCATAATTAAGTAAAATCAATCTACCTTTATCATCATAGCACTTTAAGATTTATTCTGAAAGAAAAGATAACACGCACATGAATATTACAGAGGTGTCCAAACATGGAATGGACGCAAATATAGACCCAAGATTATATATAAAGCAAAGGGAAATTTCAGTTTGCTTGCTCAGTTAAGTAGACAGGAGAAGTCTGAAACTTTTTTAAGGAAAAGGACAACTCTTTCTAGTAAAGATGCTGTAATCTTAGAGTCCCCACCACAGCTCAACAAAAGCGCCAGTACACATACCCAGTTCCATATTATCGATAAAAGGTACTGAAGTGAAGTCGCTCAGTTATGTCGGACTCTTTGCGACCCCATGGACTGTAGCCTACCGGGCTCCTCTGTCCATGGATGTTCCAGGCAAGAATACTGGAGTGGGTTGCCATTTCCTGCTCCGGGGGAACTTCCCGACCCAGGGATCGAACCCCAGTCTCCTGTACTGTAGGCAGACGCTTTACCATCTGAGCCACAAGGGAACCCAATAAAAGGTACTGGAGGACCATTAAGAATTGTTTTCTTTGATTGGCTGATTCATTTATTGACTCAAGACTATATTTTGAAAATTATGAGATATAGAGAATTGGACTAAATTCAGTTTAACCACGCTGCAATTTTACTTAGACTTTACTTAACACTGGTTTATACTACCTGAAAAATGTCTCCATGTTGAGTTGCATTGTCTTTTGACTGTGATAACATTAGATTCTCTTCAAAGGGTTACTCTTATTACCAGGAAAGAAAGAATATGATTACACTCATGGTCAGAACATACAGTACCTTGGTAATATGAACATCCATAATTTCCTGTTCAAACAAACATGCTATGTGGTTTGTTTGAAGTCTTTTCTCATGACCATCTGTTCTCACGGGACAGATGAAGGCAGTGATTCCTTTCCTACTAACAGCACTATTCAACTCCAAAAACATTGTATGTTTCTTAGCAAGCAGGAACATTTGTGGGTGTTGGTATTTTTTGACTTTAATTGTTTAAAAATATTTATCTCATGGGCAAAAAAAATAACAATTCAGAATGAAATGTAAAATCCCTTACTCTTACACTTTCTCATTCCAACAAATCTTCAGAAGTAACCACTTAACAGCCTTTCGTGTTGCCACCCAGTTATTTTCCATTTGTATATACTTTCATTTTTTTAAATTTAACACATCATACATCATTGTTCTGAGAATGTGAACTTTAACCTGATGAAGAGAAAGTGACAAGTTCAATATTTTATGTTGTTTAATCATTTCAGCATAAACTCAAAACATAGAAGTTTTTTAAGTTCAATTAAACTTTTAACCAGCAAATCTTGATTAACAGAGTAAGAACTCTGGAGTGAATCTGCCTCATTGGAACCTTTGGTCCATCACTTTCTTAATATAAGGCTTTAGGCAAGTTGCTTTAATACTTTATGCTTCAATCTCCTAACCTGAAACATAGGATATAATACCACCTCCTTCAAATTGCTGTTGTACAACTGACTTCATATCTCTAACATGTGTCAAATAGATATTGGCACACCTAAAATACTACATTTCATCAATAGTTATGACTATTATTCCCTTGGAACAAGAAATGGCAACCCATTCCAGTATTCTTGCCTGGAGGATCCCTGGAACAAGAAATGGCAACCCATTCCAGTATTGCCTGGAGGATCCCATGGCCAGAGGAGGCTGACGGGCTACAGTCCATGGGATTGCAAAGAGTCAGACGTGACTGAAGAGACTTAGCATGCCTAATATATGACTATTATTATGAATCAATGGCTTCCTACTGCTTGAGGTCTTAACTGTATGTTTTACCAAACCATGCCCTGTTCACAAGCCCTTAAAATGGATTGAGCGTCTTCACTTCTTAGGTCTTTTTCCTCTTTTACCAATGAATTTTTTAAAGACTTTTTTGATGTGGGCAATTTTTAAAGTTTTTATTGAATTTGTTACAATATTGCTTCTATTTTCTGTTTTGGCTTTTTGGACAAGAGGCATGTGGGATCTTAGCTCCTCAACCAGAGATTGAACCTGCAGCCCTCTGCATTGGAAGGCAAAGTTTTAACCACTGGATTGCCAAGGAAGTCCCACCCCTTAAATCTGTATGCTTTCATGCAACTTTTCTTATTCTCTCTTAATTTTATAGTACCTCACCCCTTCCCTTGGTAGCTCTTACATTCTTATGTCTCAGCTTAAAAGTCACTTTTTGAAAAAAAAAAAAAAATCTTGTCTCTCAGGCTAAGTCAGATCTCCTCTTATGAAAGTGAGCAGTGATCACCTATTTATCACCCAAAACCACTCATGACAGTGAAAGGAGACAGTACTGGTTATTAGTCTAGGACAAAAGGATTATGTGGGACTTGTTCAAGACTTACTGGAATGTACATACTTTCTACCTATACTACATTGCTATAACATCTTTTACTTTTCTTCTATACACAAACTTACAATTGTATTTAATTAACTGTGCAAGTGTTTATTCATGTCTTATTTTTCTGCTGGTCTGTAAGCTCAGTGTGTCTTATTCACCACTGTGTTGCCAGATCCTAGCATAGTGCCTAGCAAACTCCTCTAAATATTGTTGAATAAATGCGTAATAGTAGTCTGTGCTGTGTCAGAATCAAAGCAGGTTCCACACTGGGCCATTTCAGGCCAGTCGTTAAGTGCAGAAGCTTGACTTTTCTCTCATTTGAAGAAATTGTTAATCTAGTTTCCCTCTTCCTGGCCTCTTGCTGAGGAATCCTTTGAAGAGGTAGAAAATCTTGCTGTGTGAGTCCAGTTAGGTCTGAAACTCTTGACACTGTGTTTTTAACTTGACACCTTTCCTATATTTTATTTTGCAAAGGTTTATCAGTGGGCAGTGTCTGAGGCAGAAACTTAAAGTGGCTACTGTTATTTGTGTAATTATAGGGATCTGGATTAAGACCAAGAGAATCTGAGGGTATACACAATTCAGTGAGAGGTTCAGGCACTGTGCTTCTTTCTATGCAAATAATTGTTGCATGGAAACTACAGTTTTTAAAAATAGAACCAATATTGACATTATCTTGAGGTTTCTAACTATGTAATAGAAGTGATATTTAAATGGCCAAATATTTTTTTAAATATCCAAAAATTCATCAATATTTAGAACTATAGATTAAAAAGTACTAGAAAATCTTCCAAAACTTATAGAATATATATATATGTATGTGTATATACATTTGTTGACTTGGCTCTTCTGCATTGCCACAGGTGAGACATCTAAGTAGGTCATATTTCAGTAATGGCAGTTCCCAAGTTTGGGTTCTTTGCAGATTACTGTGGATGTCATGTCTGACTCATTGGTTCAGGAGGATTAGGTGTGTACTCCGCCTGGATCACATTCCATGGGTTATAACAAAGTACACACTTCACTGAACAGGAAATTGGATCAGTAAATGGAAACCAGATAGAGAATGGAACATAGTATACACATTTTTAACAACATTATCTTTTTTTGCCTCTGGACCTCCTTAACCAACTACATTACATTTCCTTCTTTGAAATCTAAATTTATAATTTTATTTGTGTTTCAGCGCAAGAATTTAATTTGTAAACTAGATTTCCTTCAGAATCATTTCTTTCACCACCATAGAATGCTAAAGTAGTCCCTTAAAAACTCTTTGAAAAAATCTTATTTATTCTAGAGATATTTAGGTATATTTTCATTCATGCCATTGATTCCTTCATTCATTCAGCAAGATATTTGCTAAGAATATCCTCTTGGGTTTTAATGTATCAGTGAAATTTTAAAATGAGAGGTGGCATCTTAGACTCTTTCAATGGTTTCTTCAAGTCACTCTAATGCCAAATTTACTAGAGAAAAAAAAGTTTTATGATCTTATTTTCTATTTTTTTTGAGAAGTTTCAGGGTTCAAAATTATTTTTTGGTTTCCCATGCCTTTTCATATTTCTAAGCTGTCACCTCTAGTTTATGTAAGGTACTATAAAACCTTATTCTTAGGATCCCTGCACCCAATAAAATCTTACATAGTTGCATTTCCTTATCACTTTTTAAAATTTGTGATCTAAATATGAAATATCTCACAAAATCATGAACTGACAAGTAACAGTTTATAGTAACTGTTAAAATTTCTCCTTTGAAACTACATTTTATAATAATGGAAGTATTTTTTCTTCATATTCAAAATGATCTTGGTAATAATAAATCACTTACATGGAGAACAGATTTTTTTTTTCTCCACTGAATACAGTAGGAATATTTCTGCTGAATTCATGCAGTGTCTCTAGGATAAAAAAATATCCAGCCATTTGTTAGAAAAAATGAATAGGTTCATTAAGTAAAAGTGAAAGTCACTTGGTCATGTCTGACTCTTTGTGACTCCATGAATATACTGTCCATGGAATTCTCCAGACCAGGGTACTGGAGTGGGTAACCTTTCCTTTCTCCAGGGGATCTTCCTAACACAGGGATCAAACCCGGGTCTCCTGCATTGCAGCAGATTCTTTACCAGCTGAGCGACAAGGGAAGCCCATGCTTAGCTGGCTTAAAAATGTCTCCATTTGAAGACTGTAAGAAGTATATCTGCTTAGTTTTTGCCTCCTAGTTAAAAGTAAAAAAAAAAAATGAGAGGAACAGTGAGGTTGGAGATGGGTTGAATAGGAAAACAAAAGTAAGGAAAGATAAAAGTAAAACTGAGTTTCCCTCCCACTAATTACACAGGCACATTCAACTTCTAAATTAATTAAGTGAAGCTTTTTAGCCTTTTTATTTTTGTATATTTTTATAGAATGCTTCCAATAGTCAAATTCAGATCCAGTTTCAGCTCTTCATTTTCATTGAAGATTGTATAATCAAATGACTTCCAAGTTGGAAAAAATAAGTCACCTAGGAATTTTAATGTACTAATATGTTCCTGTCTTTAACTATTTCCATTAAAGTACAAGCTTTTGGTAAATTTATCACCATTCCCTTTGTTTTTAAAATAATCAATTACAATAAAAACAAATACAGAATATATGTGTATTTTCTATTTTTTCTCCCAAATAGTTAATTCTCTATAATCTATGAAACCAATAATTTATTTGATCCAAATTCAATTTGTATAAACACTAGCAGCAGAAAATCCAGAATTTATCTTTGTAGTAAATTTAGTGATTTAGGAATAGCTAGTTTTCCTGTATGTAAGAGACAAGATGGTCTTAGGGGAGTATTATGGCCAATGATACACAGCATTTAGCAATTGTCCCATTGTTACCATATTATCAAATTTTAAGTATTTAAATAGGAACAATCTTTCTCATTTTCTTGAAATATTCAGTGGCTGACATTGTTTGGGAACTCCTTTCCAAAGTAGTCCTCTTAAGCTAAAACTTCCTAGGAGGTCTGTATATACTCATACAGGTCATAACGGTGGAAGGAAATCATTCTAAATTTCTTTCTTAAACTTATGATGGTAATACAATGGTGCTTAATTCTTAAACTGATTTTTATAAAACTCTGGAATGGTTATGGATGCGTACCCAAAGTGGGTGTGTTGTAAGGCACAGCAGTCCAAAGCATGACCTTTGAGTTCCATGGACCAGGGCTGGCTCTGTCCTGGCATTATCACCTACCAGCTGTGTGTCTTGGAGCAAGTGACCTGGCTTGCTGAGCTTCCCCCATTTTCATTTGCTCTAGGGAAGAATGAATGGGTAGATATGCAAAATCACTCCCTTCCTGCTTCCTTGCTAACACATGGACTAATTCACTCAGGTTTGGGCCATCCTTGCAGGCAGAGCAATCTGGACCTCTTCTCAGTTTCAGAAGGAAAATATTGCTTAAGTTAAGCACCATTCACCATGACAGAATTGTTATTTGAAATAACATATTTATTTTATTTCCACCATTTTTAATCCAATCTAATCATAGCTCTTGCAGCTGAAGGCATTTGAACACATATAAATAATTACATCCATATAGTTGTTTTGAAAATTAAATGAGATGACTCATAAAATGTGTGCTTGGCACAACTCTCTAAAATATTCATTGTTAAGATTATTGATGTTGTTGATGTTAAAACTGCTACTTCTTCAATATTACTCATATCAGATTTCAGCATTAGTTCCAGGCAAAATTATGAAGCTGAATTGGGGGGAAAAAATGGAGGAAAATCATTTTCCCCAGACCCTTTTCCTCTTCTAGGATGTCTTCCCCTTGCTTTTGTATCCCTAAGTACTCTCAACCATGCAGAAAAGGGATTAATGGTGGTATCATATGAAGGTACAAAATTTAATAAGGCAATTTTTAACTCAAAATAATGATACCCCAGTGTTAGAATTCCAAATACCATATTAAGTTAGCAGGTTAAAAGTTTGGGGTAGCTGAGACCTCTCTGTATTTCTAAAATATTATCACAGAAACATTTTTGCTGTTAAGGTTTAGTCACTAAGTCATGTTCACCTCTGAGACCCCATGGACTGCAGCACGCCAGGCTTCCCTGTCCTTCACTATCTCCCAGAGTTTGTTTAAATTCATGTCCATTGAGTCGGTGATGTCATCTAACCATCTCATCCTCTGTCACCCCTTCTCCTCCTGCTCTCAATCTTTCCCAGAATCAATGAATAGGCTCTTCACATCAGGTGGCCAAAATATTGGAACTTCAACTTCAGTATCAATCCTTCCAGTGAATATTCAGTGTTGATTTTCTTTAGGATTGGCTGGTTTGATTTCTTTTCTGTCCAAGACACTCTCAAGAGTTCTCCAGCACCACAATCCAAAAGCATCAACTCCTCAGTGCTCAGTCTTTTTTATGGTCCAACTTTCACATCCACACATAACTACTGTATAAATCATAGCTTTGACTGTACACACCTTTGTTGTCAAAGTAATGTCTCTGCTTTTTTAATATGTTGTCTAGGTTTGTCATAGCTTTTCTTTCAAGGAGAAAATGTCTTTTAACTTCATGGCTACAGTCACCATCTGCAGTGATTTTGGAGACCAAGAAAATAAAATCTGTCTCTGTTTCCACATTTTCACCAGCTATTTGCCAATGAATTGATGGGACCAAATGCCATGATGTTAGTTTTCTGAATGTTGAGTTTTAAGCCAGCTTTTATCAGTCTCCTTTTTCACCCTCATCAAGAAGCTCTTTAGTTCCTCTTCCTTTCTGCCACTAGAGTGGTATCATCTACATATCTGAGGTTACTGATATTTCTCCCAGAGATCTTGATTCCAGCTTGTGAATCATCCAGCCTGGCATTTCACATAATGTACTCTGCATATACGTTAAATAAACAGGGTGACAGTATACAGACTTAACATACTCTTTTCCCAATTTTGAACCAGTCAGTTGTTCCCTGTTCAGTTCAGTTCAGTTCAGTCACTCAGTCGTGTCCGACTCTTTGCGACCCCATGAATCACAGCACGCCAGGCCTCCCTGTCCATCACCAACACCCAGAGTTCACTCAGACTCGCGTCCACTAAGTCAGTGATGCCATCCAGCCATCTCATCCTCGGTCGTCCCCTTCTCCTTCTGCCCCCAATCCCTCCCAGCATCAGAGTCTTTTCCAATGAGTCAACTCTCCACATGAGGTGACCAAGGTACTGGAGTTTCAGCTTTAGCATCATTCCTTCCAAAGAAATCCCAGGGCTGATCTCCTTCAGAATGGACTGGTTGGATCTCCTTGCAGTCCAAGGGACTCTCAAGAGTTTTCTCCAACACCACAGTTCAAAAGCATCAATTCTTCAGTGCTCAGCCTTCTTAACAGTCCAACTCTCACATCCATACACAACCACAGAAAAAACCACAGCCTTGACTAGACAGGCCTTAGTCAGCAGAGTAATGTCTCTGCTCTTGAATATGCTATATAGGATGGTCATAACTTTTCTTCCAAGGAGTAAGAGTCTTTTGATTTCATGGCTGCAGTCACCATCTGCAGTGATTTTGGAGCCCCAAAAAAATGAAGTCTGACACTGTTTCTACTGTTTCCCATCTATTTCCCATGAACTGATAGGACCAGATGCCATGACCTTCGTTTTCTGAATGTTGACCTTTAAGCCAACTTCTTCACTCTCCTCTTTTACTTTCATCAACAGGCTTTTTAGTTCCTCTTCACTTTCTGCCATAAGGGTGGTATCATCTGCATATCTGAGGTTATTGAGGTTTCTCCCGACAATCTTGATTCCAGCTTGTGTTTCTTCCAGTCCAGTGTTTCTCATGATGTACTGTGCATAGAAGTTAAATAAGCAGGGTGACAATATACAGCCTTGATATACTCCTTTTCCTATTTGGAACCAGTCTGTTGTTCCATGTCCAGTTCTAACTGTTGCTTCCTGACCTGCATATAGATTCCTCAAGAGGCAGGTTAGGTGGTCTGGTATTCCCATCTCTTTCAGAATTTTCCACAGTTTATTGTGATCCACACAGTCAAAGGCTTTGGCATAGTCAATAAAGCAGAAATAGATGTTTTTCTGGAACTCTCTTGCTTTTTCCATGATCCAGCGGATGTTGGCAATTTGATCTCTGGTTCCTCTGCCTTTTCTAAAACCAGCTTGAACATCAGGGAGTTCACAGTTCACCTATTGCTGAAGTCTGGCTTGGAGAATTTTGAGCATTAGTTTACTAGCATGTGAGACGAGTGCAATTGTGCGGTAGTTTGAGCATTCCTTGGCATTGCCTTTCTTTGGGATTGGAATGAAAACTGACCTTTTCCAGTCCTGTGGCCACTGCTGAGTTTTCCAAATTGGCTGGCATATTGAGTGCAGCACTTTCACAGCATCATCTTTCAGGATTTGAAATAGCTCAACTGGAATTCCATCACCTCCACTAGCTTTGTTCATAGTGATGCTTTCTAAGGCCCACTTGATTTCACATTCCAGGATGTCTGGCTCTGGATGAGTGATCACACCATCGTGATTATCTGGGTCGTGAAGATCCTTTTTGTACAGTTCTTCTGTGTGTTCTTACCATCTCTTCTTAATATCTTCTGCTTCTGTTAGGTCCATACCATTTCTGTCCTTTATTGAGCATATCTTTGCATGAAATGTTCCCTTGGTAGCTCTAATTTTCTTGAAGAGATCTCTAGTCTTTCCCATTCTGTTCTTTTCCTCTATTTCTTTGCACTGATCGCTGAAGAAGGCTTTCTTATCTCTTCTTGCTATTCTTTGGAACTCTGCATTCAGATGCTTTTATCTTTCCTTTTCTCCTTTGCTTTTTGCCTCTCTTCTTTTCACAGCTATTTGGAAGGCTTCCCCAGACAGCCATTTTGCATTTTTGCATTTCTTTTCCATGGGGATGGTCTTGATCCCTGTCTCCTGTACAATGTTCCCTGTAATGTTCTAGCTTTCACCTACATCTAAAGCCAAACCTTTCGCATACAATTGGTCTCTAAACCCATATAGTTTTTATCTAGTCACTGTCTGCAAGACAAGAATCTCCCTCTCTGGTGTAATTGTTAATACTAATCATCAGGTGGTGCTCTGAGCATTTCGGATCAGTATCTGTTGACAGTGAGAGTACTGTTCATTTTTAAACCAGTAAAAGAAGCTAATGTTTTCTTTACATATCTATAGGATTTGTGTGGGGGTTGTCAAACTGGGAGGATATTAAGTTCTCTTCGCATTTCCAGTGGACTTGGCCACGGTATTTACTGTTCTAAAGTTGAGAAGATTTGTTAATTCCTTCAGACAATGGAAAAGGATGGGTATGTTCTGTGAGGAGCTTCCCAGGTGGCACAGTGGTAAAGATTCTGCCTGCCAATCTTGCAGGAGATGCAAGAGATGTAGGTTCGATCCCTGGTTCAGGAAGACCCTCTGAAATAGGAAACATCAAACCACTCCAGTATTCTTGCCTGGAAAATTCCATGGACAAAGGAGCCTGGTGGGCTGCAGTCCATGGGGTTAGAAAGAGCTGAACACAACTGAGCAACTGAGCACATGTGCTGTGCATTGACTCACAAAAAGAAGCAACCTCAAGACTTTTGAAGATTAGGTTTTCCTTTAGAGCTCTTACTTGGTGTAAGATATTGCCACACACTTCAAAATGTAAAGGAAATTATTAGATGTGATAGCTAATTTTGGAGGGAAACCTGGACAGACATTACCTCTCTCTTCTCTCTGCTATTCAGACTTCAGTTGTGTTTGACTTTTCAAGACCCCATGGATTTTAGCCTGCCAGGCTCCTCTGTCCTTGGGATTTTCCAGGTAAGAATATTAGAGAGGGTTGCCATTTCCTTCTCCAAGGGATCTTCCCCACCCAGGCATTGAACCTGGGTCTCCTGCATTGCAGGCTGATTCTTTTCTAACTGAGCCACCAAAGAAGCCATGCCTCTTACTTCTTTCTATCTCTGCTCAAGAAGAAAGAAATCTGAGTATTCCCCCAAATACCTGGAATGCTTGACGTCAATTTTGTGACTGATTTACTAGACAACTAACTGCACAGAAGGCAGCCCTCTTAATCCCAATGTCCACAAAGAGGACCTTACTGAGACTGTTCCTTCTGCTATGTGCTGTCCTTATAGGTGGGTGTCCCAGCTGGCGCTAGTGATAAAGAATCAGCCTGCCAGTGCAAAAGATGCAAGAGTTTTGGGTTCAATCCCTGGGTCAGGAAGATCCTCTGGAGAAGGGAATGGCTACCCACTCCAGTATTCTTGCCTAGAGAATCCCATGGGCAGAGGAGTCTTGCAGGCTACAGTCCATGCGGTTGCAAAGAGTTGGACACGACTGAAGCAATCTAGCATCTTTATAGGTAAGACTCGATAATTTGCAAAACCAGAGTAAAATGAAATGTGGGGTCCCATGTAGAAAAGTTATGAAGCAAGACAATGGCAACAGAACATTAAACCCAGCATAGGAAACTTCAGATCCTGACACCGACCCTGTGAAGTTGGCCGCACTGGTAGGGGCAGATTTTTCTAATCTCTGCCTCTTTAGATTTGGGCATGTGAAGTCGTGGAAAGACCAATGACCCAGTTGAAAGCCTGGCTCTTTTCCTTCTAAGTGTGTGAGTGTGAGCATAGACTCAGCCTCCTGCATGGCACTGCTCAAAGGCTTATGTGCTCAGAGTGCCCGGTGAAGCACTTTGCACAAAAGGGGCTGAGTGATTGGCTTCAGAGGGCCTGGGTTTAAATTCTGGAAACATCTAGTCTTTTGTTCAGGTGACTCATTTGAGTTGAGTTTTAGGTCATGCTTTTCTGACTTTGTTCTGCAGCCCACAACCTAGTGTCAGCTGACAGATACCTGGTGAAGGTGGTCACAAGGAAAGCTGAGTGAGGGACCTTGGAGGGGTCAGCACAATGCACCCTAATATCAGGAGAAGCAGTTCAAAAGTCTCCACAGTATAATATTTGTGTAGACCAGAGGGCATGTTGTCATCACTAATCACGGAAGATACCTTTCTTTCCTTTGCTTTGTTGCTGTTTTTCAGTTACTAAGTTGTGTCCAACCCTTTGCAGCCCCATAAACTGCAGCACACCAGACTTCCATTGCCTTCACTATATCCCAGAGTTTGTTCAAACTCAGGCTTCCATGTTTTTCAGAACTGGGGAAATTGTCTCATTCAACAGATGTTTGTTCTTCCTGATGAGTAAGAATCTGCTCAGTGTATTTATTGCTTGATTGTGTTTATGCTTCTTTGTATTGGTCTCTGCCTACATGGGGGAGAGATCTTTAACCTCCAAATAGTGGGGCTGGTTCTCAGTGTCATCTAACAATGCCTTCAAACCCCTCTGTAAATCTGTTAGCCAGGAAAGATCTGGCTTAACATCATGATTAGGAATCTATGTTGAGACTCAGGCTTCACATACTACTCATACATGAAGCCAGCCAGAAGCCATAGTTTTTGCTGGTTGATTTTTGATAGATCTTGCGCTAGACAACAGCACCAACTCATGATTTAGCAAATGTAGGAGCAATAAGGGGCTTCCCAGGTGGTGCTAGTGGTAAAGAACCCACCTGTCAGTGCAATATATATAAGAGACATGGGTTTTATCCCTGGGTTGGGAAGATCCCCTGAAGGAGGGCCTGACAACTCACTCCAATATTCTTTCCTGGAGAATCTTATGGACAGAGGAATGGTGGTTGGCTATGGTCCATAGGGTCTCACAGAGTCAGACACGACTGAAGTGACTTAGAACATACGCACACTCACAGGGGCAATATGATGAAGGGAACTGATTACATAGATTAGCACAGATGATATTCTTGTATAGGTTTTCCACAGAAAATCAGCTATAGGCCACCAGCCCTCTAGGTGAAGGGTAGAGGATGGCCACACTGGGCAGGCTCCAGAAATAATGATAAACATAAAACCTATGAAGATTAGTTAATCAAACAGGAAAACTTAAGAAGCTCAATTTTCTCCTTCTCAGTCCCAGTTGCCATCCAAACTCTGTCCTGAAACCCTCCAAGAACTAAAACTCCACAAAGTTTAAAGTATACAGGTAACTGACCGATGACAATTACAGCGAATAAGTTCTGAAATTTTGCAGGATCATTGTGTGGCTGTCTTTGCCCTGAAATATGAGCCGTTTCTTTTAATAGTCATTAGCACATTCATACCCCAGTGATAAAGTGGTGGTTTCAAATTAGTGGCTATAGACATGGAGATGGAAGAGAAGTTAGGGGAGAAGATGATGTATGGATGGAATTCACCCCATGGCACAGAAGGCAGCAGTGATGTCAGAAACCTGCTGCCATTTTGGAATCAACCAAACTCAGGTCTAATCCAGGCTCTACCCTGTGTTCTTTTGAGGAAATCATTCACAAGATCTGAACTTTTGACTTCCTTATCTCTAAAAAAAGGTTAAACAATCACATCTACCACAGTGAATTGGAGTAGGATAATGCAGTGGCTGAAAGTATCAGGTCCATTCTCATCATAGCTTCATCACCTTGGCCAAGTTACTGAACCTCTGTGTGCCTCAGTTTCCTCATTTGTATCTTGCAGTGAATGATACCTAGTTTGCATAGTTGCTTTGAGAATTAAAGCTCCTGGAACTTAATAATTGCTCAGCAAATCTTAGTTATATTCATTTTCAGCAAATATGTATTGAGCACATGTTATTTGTGAGCCATTTGCCCAAACCACTGATGAAACTAACTAATGTACCTTGGTCATAGAAGACACCCAAGAAATATTTGATGAATGAAAGGGAAGGCAAGCCTCTTGGTGTGTCCCTAAGATTTGGTTAGGTTTTGAATATCCAATCCAGCATTCTTTATGTGTCACTGGACAAGTGGCTGCTTGTCTTTTTCCAGTTGGCATTTCTGATTCACAGTGAATGGAATTCAAAGCATTCCTTTAATCCAATAATAAGATTAGCAGAAAAAGAGAACCGATTAACTGTACTCTTCTTTCTCTGAGATCTTTTAGGTGACTCAATGGTAAAGAGTCCACCTGCCAATGCAGGAGCCCCTGGAGATGTGGGTTCAATCCCTGAGTTGGGAAGATCTCTTGGAGGAGGAAATGACAACTCACCCCAGTGTTCTTGCCTGGAGAATCCCATGGACCAAGGAACAGGGTAGGCTACAGTACCTGACATCACAAAGAGCTGGACATGACTTAGCAACTGAGCACACACAAGGGACAGTAGGGATTAGGCCAGCCAAGAAAAAGACATATGAAGTGATCACAGGGATCTTTTTCAAAAGTACTTGATGTGGAAAATAAAATACATGTTTTCAACTGACAAGTTCAAAAGCAGGTGATTTTAAATAGATTAATATATGAGACAAGTGAATGTGAGTACCTTCTCTAATTTTAAGTAATATTTGATGTGTTTATATGTTTTTCTGGAGGGAGAGGTCAGAGTTTTAAAAAAGTTTTTGAGAGCTCTACTAAACAATAAAATATTAAGACCTAGTGGACACTGAGTATTGAAGACTGAAGTAAGAAGATGAAAGTGATTTTTGAGGTCAAAAAAGCTTCACTTTATGGGGTGTAAATAAATGGAAATGTGAAGAAAAATGACTCAGAAACAGGTAATCAAAATCATTAGATTCCAAAAGAGATGAAAAATTTGTCTCAGGGAAAGTGTTCACTGCATAATGACTGTCAAGATGCCCTAAAGCCTGCCATATCCACTTAATTCATTAGGGCTTTAGAAGGTTTTTTAAGAGATCCTAAAATCCCTTGTACTAAAAGGAGATCAAACCAGTCAATTCTAAAGAAAAGCGTCCTGAATATTCATTGGAAGGACTGATGCTGAAGCTGACAATTCCAATACTTTGGCCATCTGAAGCGAAGACCTAACTCATTGGAAAAGACCTTGAAGCTGGGAAAGACTGAAGGCATGAGGAGAAGAGGACAACAGAGGATGAAGTGGTTGGATGGCATCACTGACTCAATGGACATAGGTTTGAACAAGCTCCAGGAGATGGTGGGGCAAGGGAAGCCGGGCTTGCTGCAGTCCATGAGGTCGCAAAGAGTCGGACATGACTGAGCGACTGAACTGAACTGAATTATGTACTTTGCAAACATTCTCAACTGCAGTTTAAACCTACTGATATTTTTAATAGGCTAATTTGCTTGAAATGTGAAACTCTAAAAAAGTAGACTGTATGCAACGGTAACAACGAAAAGCCAAAAATTATATGTCATCTAAGCTGAATATTTAGTGCTACTTAAACGCCATTGATTTTGCTTAAAAACAAAGCATGGCAACATCTGTGGTACATAAACGAAGTACCGTGACACAAACGCATTAGTATTTGGTGAGAACAAATGCCAGTAAACATCCCTGCAATTTCAGAGGCATTTTGCAAGGGCAAGCATTAGGGAGGATCTGCTAGGGTTAGGATGGATTGGCACCTCAGAACATTCTCCGTATTGTTACAAACAATGAATCAGCCACTTAATTCCTATTCTTTCTGAAACATGGGGGGAATTCCCAAGAAAAGATTTCTTAATACTTTGTCCTGAGCAACAGGGAGCAGAGAATTGTAACTACTTTGCTCCATTTCCCAGCTAACTTATTTTTTAGTAGGAAGATGTAATAATAAGTCAGGGATGGAAAGAGAAGAGTGGACAACAAACATGATTTGTAGATTAAATGTTTTTAAAGCCTGATTTGGTGGAACCTTTGAAAAACAGGTACAAAATAAGACAAATATCTGAAAACATCCTAATGTATCGTCATGATAGCCATTTATAGGAATAAGCACATTTCCTATCTACCTGTTATGTAGCTGGTGTCACATTGATGTCTAGGTCTGTATAACCTTGACCTACCTCTCACTTCTAAATAGTTATTTATAGCATTGTGGTTTCTGACTACTAGCATCCATTTCTCCTTCCAAGAGTTCCTTTCTAATCTTTCTTTACAGAATTCTATGTAGCTCATTGACTTTTAGGTTTAAGACAGCACTAATCTCTCATCCCCAGTCTAACCCAGCTATAGAAGTTTGTGACCTAGATGAGGTAATAAGAAGATTCTGTCACTTGGCCTCAGGATTGCTCAGAAGCAGATTTGTCCTCAGTCAGGAAATGGAATTCAACTCTAGAATATATGCATTTGCCCACTTACTCAGTTGGCAGGCTATGAACCTGGAGCTCCTTGGACCTACTGTGAAGGAGGACCTAGCAAAGAATGAAGCCAACACAGAGAAACACAGTGACGTTTGGGCATTTGCCTTTGGTCATTGAAGCTGGAGCTATTCCCTAGACTTTTCAATATTTAGTCCAATAAATTTCTATTCTTTTTTGAGGGGGGAGCTAGGGGATGGGGAAGATGGGACAAAGGAAGAGGTTCTTTCTAAACCTCGTTTGAAGGGGTTCCTGCAAAGAAACCGTACTGGAACACACTCTATTCCTTTGGCTTGCCTTCTCTTTACCTCTCAAACCTGTGCTCCTTTTCAAGGTTCAGCTCAAACCCCACCCTTTCTAGGAAGTCTTCCTTGACGATCCCAGCCTAATGAGCTCACCCTCCCTTGACCTCTTACATCACTGTATTCTTAGTTCTTATTCCTTGTCTGCCAGGGATTGCTGACCTTGTCATGCCAGTTTTTTGTTTGTTTGTTTGTTTGGTTTTTTTTTGGTGATGATCTTACTTCCTAAAGGATAAATCCAGTCCTTAAAAGTTCTATGTTCTTCAGCCTTTGCCATAAAAAGTTATACATAGAAAGTGAGCAATATATATCTGTGGCTTTAATTAACTGCAGTGAAAATATATATAAGCACATTTCCTATCTACCTGTCAGTTCAGAATAAAACCTTGCATGAAACCTGTGATTGCACAGTCACAAGGAAGATAAACAATTACCAGAGATTGTAGCTATCAGTATGATACTATTTGGTGTAAAAGGGAAGGCAAATCAAGAGTATCAGAATTTTCAACTCATGTATATTATAGGCTGAACACGTTTTTACTGATAATATATAAGGGACTGAAGGCCAGTATCTTCTCTGTTTATCATGTTTCACTCACAGTACTCTCTGTGGCAATTAGAGTCTTGGGCGCAAATTAAGACATATCATAATTGATTGCTGAGCTGAAACCTAAAAATGAAATACATTTTAGCTATTTAAACATCTCAAGCAGGAGTCAGTGCCATCACATTTAGGATCATTTCAGTACAATCACTGAACTTCAGGTAGAGACCACATCCTTGCTTCCCCAGGGATGACTGCTGCCTCACTCCCTTGAGCATGCAGTTGCTACAATCTCCTTTCCTTGTTCAGCCCTGCATGTTTCACTAGCCTCATTCTATGATCCACCTGCAACCAGTTTGTAAAACTGACTCAAATCAGTAAACAGCTGTATGAGGGTTGAATTATCCAGATTTTCCTAGTAACAGTGACTTACATAAACATGCTGTACATATACGGTAAGTCCAGAAGCTTGTAAATAAAGGTTCCAACACAGAACTCAGGGTCTAAAAAGAGACCTTACTCCAAACTAAGTGAAGTAAGCCAGACACAGAAAGACAGATATCATACAATATTGCTTATATGTGGAATCTTAAAAAGTCATATAAATGAACTTATTTACAAAACAAAATAGACTCACAGACATAGAAAACAAACATGATTAACAGGAAAAAAGGGAAAGGATGGATAATTTGGGAGTTAGGGATTAACAGATACACAGCAGCATATATAAAAATAGATAACCAAAAAGGACCCACTGTATAGCACAAGGAACTATACTTAATATTTTGTAATAACCTATAAGGGAAAAGAATCTGAAAAAGAACAGATAGATGGATAGATAGATAGATAATCCATCTGTATATCTGAATCACTTTGCTGTACACTTGAAACTAAGACCACATTGTAAAACAACTATATTCAATTAAAAATGTGGATAGTTCTTATCTCTGAATTATTTTATGACATAATTTGAAAATCTTGTTTATATGTTTTTCTTATTCAATAAATTAGTTACTAAAAATGAATGAAAACTGAACATGAGTTGTTATAACATAAGAGGAGGAAAGGCGAGGGTCCACATGAC
This sequence comes from Ovis aries, assembly GCF_016772045.2. NCBI lineage: Eukaryota > Metazoa > Chordata > Mammalia > Artiodactyla > Bovidae > Ovis > Ovis aries. Next base: position 90,235,618 of record NC_056059.1, on the reverse strand, counting down.
TCAGACCCAGCCTATCCCCCCTCCCCGCATCCTGCCACTGCTCCCAACCCTACATCCCTTCTTCCATCCTAATGGACTGAGTTCACCACAGGGTTCAGGACCTCAGAAATGGAGGAACTTGGGATAGCTCAATGCAATACAGTTTTCCAAGGCACGCAGTAAGTTTGTGTTGTTCAGTTGCTAAGTCATGTCTGACTCTTTGCAATCCCATGGACTGCAGTATACCAGGTTTCCCTGTCCATCACTGTCTCCTGGAGTTTGCTCAAACTCATGTCCATTGAGTCAGTTCAGTTCAGTCGCTGAGTCGTGTAATTAGGAGCTTTCAAACCACAGCTCCGAGTTTGATCTAAGATTCAGCTCCTCTCCAATCTCACCACAATTATATTTTTCATTAGAGATGGACAAATGGTTTCTGACAAATTCTTTTTCATAAAATTGCTTCAATTAAAAAAAAAAAAAAGACTTTTTGTTCCAAATTCACATTTTATCAATGTTGCTTCACAGATGGTATCTTATGACAGAAACCCTCTATTGGACCATTTTTTTTCCTGTGACATTCCTTCATGAATGTTTAATTTCCTTTTCTCGTCACTAACTGGTGGCACTTCAAGGTGAAGAAGGTGTTTTTCTTAGTCATACATTTCTCCCTAATACCAGAAATTACTTCCAGTTCCAATCTCATGTTGCTTACGTATTACTCGAGAGATTGGAGTTTCCTGCTGCATGAAAATAACGATTTAAAGAGATGAAAGTTTAACAAATGCTATAAATAGCAAACGACACTGTCATTATAGTGAACGGCAGCGCCACACCCACTGCCTTTTCTACTGTCTGTCATTAGCTATTATATCTGAAGTGAAACTTGTTTCTGGTACAATCAGTAGAATGAACAATGAAACCATAAAGAGATCAAAGGATTAGTGGAAGAATTTGTTCTCTTCCACTCCCAGAGAATAAACCGGACTTTCAGGCATTCACACTGACCAAAGCTCCTTTTGACATCCCAATTTTAGTGTCTATATCTTCTTCTGCTTTTGTCTAAGGAATACCCCAACTGCTCAACTTAAGAAATCCAGTGAACATATAAAAATATTCATAGAAAGTCATTATTTCCCTGAATGAATATTTACTCTAAACTCATTCTAGAAATCCTCAGACCCAACTCTTGCTAAATATCCATACAGCACATGTTACCCATTTCTAAAGCAGTTTCTTTCCACAGGTCTTGGAAATATCTTTATATAAGTCCCAGATTTACAGGTTCCAGGAGGACAGACATTTGTAGAGTTAAAATTTTCCAAGCCAAGAATTATTTGTTTCCACTCAGAAGCAAAAGACATTCTTAGAAAAAATTTCACAAAGGTGGATGTTGGCTTATCATATCTTCTGAAATATATGGCTATTTAATTTGGTTTCTCTGCTCATTCTTTTCTTTTCAGGATGAGGATTGATGTCCTGACTTCCAATGGAGGTGTCCTTGGGTTTTGGCTTCTGTTTTTGCTGCCTTTGGTTGCAATGTAGCTAATCACTTTTGCCTTCTGGAGGGGCACAGGCATCCAGCGCTGAAGTCCAGGATGGCTGTGCTAGCTTCTTGTGTTGGAGGGACACATAGAGGCTTTGGGGACCGTGAAGGTGCCATTGACGGTGCTCTCTGACTGAACACACACCTTCCTTTCTGCTGCCTTCACCCCGGTTGGAGCCTCACCTCACCTTGTGAGGCAGGTGAAGCAGTCCCTCCTTGTGGTTCCAATGTGAACTGGGCATAAGCTCCTGCTTTTTACAAACTGCCTTTTCTTTTGTATGAAGTTTACCTCATCTCACTGCTTACTGTCATCCTGAGGTGAAGCCCAGGGCTCTGTAGGTAGCATCTTCCCTGTATTGTATTAAGTTTTATAAAGGGTGACATTCCAACAATACTTCGTGGAATTCTCGAGGCAAGAGTACTAGAGTGGGTTGCCATTTCCTTCTCCAGGGGATCTTCCTGACCTTGGGATTGAACCTGGGTCTCCTGCATTGCAGGCAGATTCTTTACCAACTGAGCCACTAGGGAAGCCCAATACAGTCAGCAAAAACAAGACCAGGACTTGACTGTGGCTAAGATCATGAAGTTCTTATTGCCGAATTCAGACTTAAATTGAAGAAAGTAGGGAAAACCACTAGATCATTCAGGTATGACCTAAACCAAATCCTTTATGATTATACAGTGGAAGTGGCAAATAGATTCAAGGGATTAGATCTGATAGACAGAGTGCCTGAAGAACTATGGACAGACGTTCCTAACACTGTACAGGAGGCAGGGATCAAGACGACCCCCTAGAAAAAGATATGCAAAAAGGCAAAATGGTTGTCTGAGGAGGCCTTGTAAATAGCTGAGAAAAGAAGAGAAGCTAATAAAAAAGGAGAAAAAGAAAGATATACCCATTTGAATGCAGAGTTTCAAAGAATAGCAAGGAGAGATAAGAAAGCCTTCTTCAGTGATCAATGAAAAGAAATAGAGGAAAGAAATTAGAATGCGAATGGGAAAGACTAGAGCTGTCTTCTGGAGAAGGCAATGGCAACCCACTCTAGTACTCTTGCCTGGAAAATCCCATGGGCGGAGGAGCCTGGTGGGCTGCAGTCCATGGGGTCGCTAAGAGTCGAACACGACTGAGTGACTTCACTTTCACGCGTTGGAGAAGGAAATGGCAACCGACTCCAGTGTTCTTATCTGGAGAATCCCAGGGATGGGGGAGCGGGAGGGGGCGGGGCGGCTGGTGGGCTGCCATCTAAGGGGTCGCACAGAGTCGGACTTGACTGAAGAGATGCAGCAGCAGCAGCAGCAGCTGCAGCAGCAGCAGAGATCTCTTCAAGGAAATTAGAGATACCAAGGGAACATTTCATGCAAAGATGGGCTCAATAAAGGACAGAAATGGTATGGACCTAGCAGAAGCAGAAGATATTCGTAAGAGGTGGCAAGGATACACAGAAGAACTATACAAAAATGATTTTCGTGAACCAGATAACCATGGTGGTGTGATCACTCACCCAGAGCCAGAGATACTAGAATGTGAAGTCAAGTGGGCTTTAGAAAGCATCACTATGAACAAAACTAGCAGAGGTGATGGAATTCCAGTTGAGCTATTTCAAATCCTAAAAGATGATGCTGTGAAAGTGCTGCAGTCAATTATGCCAACAAATTTGGAAAACTCAGCAGTGGCCACAGGACTGGAAAAGGTCAGTTTTCATTCCAATTACAAAGAAAGGCAATGCCAAAGAATGTTCCAACTACTGCACAATTGCCCTCATCTTACACGCTAGCAAAGTAATGCTCAAAATTCTTCAAGCCAGGCTTCAACAGTATGTGAACCATGAACTTCAAGATGTTCAAGCTGGATTTAGAAAAGGCAGAGGAATCAGAGATCAAATTGCCAAAATCTGTTGGATCATCAAAAAAGCAAGAGAGTTCCAGAAAAACATCTACTTCTGCTTCATCAACTATGCCAAAGCCCTTGACTGTGTAGATCACAACAAACTGTAGAAAATTCTGAAAGAGATGGGAATACCAGACCACCTGATCTGCCTCCTGAGAAATCTGTATGCAGGTCAAGAAGTAGCAGTTAGAACTGGACATGGAACAACAGACTGGTTCCAAAGTGGGAAAGGAGTACTTCAAGGCTGTATATTGTCACCCAGCTTATTTGACTTATATGCAGAGTACATCATGCAAAATGCCAGCTAGATGAAGCAGAAGCTGGAATCAAGATTGCTGGGAGAAATATCAATATCCACAGATATTCAGATGATACCACTCTTATGGCAGAAAGTGAAGAACTAAAGAGCCTCTTGATGAAAATGAAAGAGGAGAGTGAAAAAGTTGGCTTATAACTCAACATTCAAAAAACTAAGATCATGGCATCCAGTCCCATCACTTGATGGCAAATAGATGGGGAAACAATGAAAACAGCAAGAGACTTTACTTTTGGGGGCACCAAATCACCAGAGATAGTGACTGCAGCCATGAAATTAAAAGATGCTTGCTCCTTGAAAGAAAACCTATGACCAACCTAGACAGTGTATTAAAAAGCAGAGACATTAGTTTGCCAGCAAAGGTCCATCTAGTCAAAGCTATGTTTTTTCTGATAGCCATGTATGGATGTGAGAGTTAGACCATAAAGAAAGCTGAGTGCTGAAGAATTGGTGCTTTTGAACTGTGATGTTGGCGAAGACTCTTGAGAGTCCCTTGAACTGCAATGAGATCAAACCAGTCAATCTAAAGGAAATAAGTTCTGAATATTCATTGGCAGGATGGATGCTGAAGCTGAAGCTCCAATACTTTGGCCATCTGATGTGAAGAACTGACTCACTGGAGAAGACTCTGAAGCTGGGAAAGTTTGAAGGCAGGAGGAGAAGGGGACGACAGAGGATGAGATATTTGGATGGCATCACCAACTCAATGGACATGAGTTTGCACAAGCTCCGGGAGCTGGTGGTGGACAGGGAAGCCTGGCATGCTGCACTCCATGGGGTCGCAAAGAGTTAGACATGATGGAGTGACTGAACTGAACTGAACTGAAAGGGTGAAATATGAAGCTAAGTTCCTCAACCTCTGGAACCAGTCTGACTTGGTTTAATACCTCACTGCCCATTAACAGTTGTGTGAGCCTGGGCAAAGTTGTTTACTCTTCCTAGACCTTAGTTTACACATCATAAACCATTATAATAGTATCAACCTTGTTGAGATTTAAGTGAATCACGCAGTACCTTGGAAATAGAAAGTGTGAAAATATAGGTTTACAAACTTCTGAGTCTTACTGATACTGAAAGAATTATTTTCTCAGACCTGCCTCACAAATTGGGGCATTCTGAGGGCAGAAGATAGAGGCAGATAGATAGAGGCAGAACTTTGATTCTTCGATTATGATAACCTCCTCTCTATATAAAGACTTCTACAGTCTAGGAGAATTGAACTCAATGATATTAGAGATGATGTTAGAGATGATGAGACAGCAGCCATCGTATGAAGAAATGATCAAAAGTGATATAGCCAAAATATCTGGAAAAAGTATTATTAGAGGTGTGTCAGGTCACTAATGAGTAGGGATATTATGTTCTCAGAATTCTAACTAATGGTCACTTTCATAAATAAGTGTACATTTGTAATTTTCCATTCTTTTTCTTAACGAGGGCCCCCAGAGTTTCATCTTCCTTTACAAAGTCTGAATTTGTCACTGAAATGTCCTTAATCTTTTAAAATAGGATGTTAAGAAATTTATGCACTCCATGAATATTCTCCAGAAAAATGCATGTAGTTTTTCCTACAAGTTCAGGGAGTTAATCTCTTCCCTTAAAGCTCATCAACTGGTCTCTCATTAAGAACCTCTGGTTTCATAGTAAACCACATGTACCCCAGTGTTCATCACAGAACTGTTTATAATAGCTAGGACATGGAAGCAACCTAGATGTCCATCAATAGATGAATATATAAAGAAGTTGTGGTACATATATACAGTGGAATATTATTCAGTCATAAAAAGGAACAATTTTGAGTCAGTTCTAGTGAGGCAGATGAACCTAGAACCTGTTTTACAGAGTGAAGTAAGTCAGACAGGGAAAAACAAGTATCATATATTAACACATACATATGGAATCTGGAAAAACGGTACTGATGCACCTATTTGCAGGGCAAGAATAGAGATGCAGACGTAAGAGAACAGACTTGTGAACACAGAGGAGGAAGGAGAGGGCGGAACAAACGGAAAGAGTAGCACTGAAACACATGCATTACCGTATGTAAAACAGTTAACCAGCGGGAAGTTGCTGTGGAACACAGGGCTCAACCCAGTGCTCCGTGATGATCTAGATGGCTGGGATTGGTGGGAGGTGGGAGGGAGGGTTCAAGACGGAGGGGACATTTGCATACTTATGGCTAATTCACGTCGTTGTATGACATAAACCAGCACAACATTGTATCCACCAATTAAAAATTTAAAAAAATATATGAAAAATAAAACAAAGAACCTGTGGTTTCAAGGAAGAACCAGCCGAGTTTGGCATTGTACACAAAATATCAGCTGAAAAGAAATACAATAAAATTGCTGTTCTGAATTTCCTCAAGTCACCTCCACCTTACTTCTCTTTACCCCACCCTGTTTCTCCCAGGTTCTCATAAACCTATGGCTTTTCTGCAGCCCAAGGTAGTACTTAGAGGCTTCCTTGATGGTTCAGCAGGTAAAGAGTCCATGTGCCATGCAGGTGACACTGGAGATATCGGTTCAGTCCTTGGGTCATGAAGATCCCCTGGAGAAGAGAATTGCGCCCCACTCCAGTATTCTTGCCCCATAGACAGAGGGAGCCTAACAGGCTACAGTTCACGGGGTAGTAAAGAGTCACCTACATGTAAGGTAGTAGTTAAAGCTCCGGAAACTGGTGAAAGGAGGCGAAGAGAGGTTAAGTGCTCTTACCTGTGAGCTTTCTCTAAAATAAACATTCCTCAGGAGAAAGTTCACACTGATGAGGGCTAAAGAGAGAAGAGGGTTCTTTTTTCCCTATTGCCAGCTATTTCAAATAAGTCAAAGATTTTGCCCATTGTTCCATAGCAACTTGTGTTTATACATAACTCACCTTGGTACTAATGTGATCTAATTATTATTTCTATCCCCAACTATGAGACTTTAGTAAATAAAGATTATATTACTTATAATTGTGACTCAAGTTCTGTAATATGGCAAGGCATTAATAAATGATTATTGAATGAATGAATGAAGAGTGAAAATAACTAGGCTTTGTTGGCTACTTTTTGTATCTGTTGAACAGAAACCATAGAACCAAAATATCTTTCCTCAATATAATAACCACAAAGCATCTTGCAGTTCATGTTACTAAGAACTTTTATTTCCTTCTTAGCTTACTACCCATATAGCTAGCCGATGTGAACCACTAACAAAATCTCAGAAGATATATATGAATAGAAAAAAATCCTTGAAGTTGCAGCAGAAAGATTATACTATGTATGCATTTCTCTCTGCGTTCTTCCCAGTAATGCTGGTTTGTGGTCTCTGGATGCACAGAAAATTTTAATAGTTAAAATGTATCTGGTACTACCAGGAGATGGCGCACTGGAAGACAAACAGCATTATTCTTTTAACAAAAATATCAGATCGAAATTAAAAGACTACTTCTAAAGCAAGATCATCTTGGGCTGCTGCTCAGTTGAATTTTGTAGCCAGATTAAAGATTGCACTTATGAGTGAATTTGTTTCTCCTTGTCTTACCACTGTAGGAGTTTGCAACACAAGAGCCTTTTCAATGTTTCAGTTTCCATAAAAAGCCCTAGATGTGGAGTTGGTCACAGTCCATGTCTTTATCAGCTGATATATTTTCAGATTTTGTCCTCATTGAAACTTTTGAAGACAGCAAATGCCAGTTCAGAGTGATTTAAAAGCCTTGGCTTTAAGATTCATTGGGTTCTCTTTTGTAAGATTAATTTAAATTCACATAAGGAGTGTGTATGTGTGTGTGTGTGTGTGTGTGTGTGTGTGTGTGTTGCCTAATGGTTAAGAACCTTTACTCTGGAGCTGCAATTGCTCAAGTTAATCTCATTGGAATTCAATGTCTTCTAGTATAAAATGGAAATGATAATAGAAACTCACTACCTCATAGATGTTTTGTGGGGAATAAATGAGTTAATGCATATAGAGCACTTGGAACACTGTCTGGCACCTAAGTGCTATAGAAGTGTTAGCTATTTTTAGTATATTGCATCAGTATAGCATTCCACTCCTCATACTTTACCCACAATGTTGGGTTGTTTTATTACTCCAGGCAATGAAGGGAAAGTGTCTAAGTGGAAAGGGCACTGTCTGACTTATTCCCTGAAATATTTTAAGTTTTGTAATGAAGTGGAGGAAACTCTTAGACCAGAAACTCGTCTGTGGGGTTTCAGGGATTAGAGAGCACATGCTCTGTTTATGTGCCCAATTATCTGGTTGTGGACTGAAAGTGCATGAACAAACAAGGGGATAGATATTAAGGGCAGTATATGCAACTCCATTAGGAATCTTTCAAGTATTCTAAGTAGTCTTAGGGATTCACTGGTGAGAAAGGTGCTCCAGCCTTTAGCTGGGATCCTGAAAGCACAATGTCAGGGTTCTGGCCAATGGAAAGAGTGGTGTGAGTTCAATAGTTTCCTTGCAAAACTGCTCACAGCAAACTCACTAAGTTCGCTTACCTTTCCTTGAGTTCATCTTACTGGACTCATCCACACCATTAATATGAAACGCTCTCCGCTCTTGACTTCCCTGGAGCGTGCCCTCCGAGTTTCTTTCTACCTCCCTGGTCCACCCACCTCAGTGCCCTCATCTGCTGGCACATCTCCTACAAGTTTCCTACAACTCCTTGGGGCTTTATCCTATGTTCTTTTCATGTGTTCTTATGGTTTTAAACACTACCTAGAGGATAATAAATGTCACATTTACATGTTAAGTCTATTCCGACCACAAGAATCATTACATTCTACATCCTAATTAACATTTCTGGTTCCGTGTTTCTAACATAAAATGTGTAGGATTGAACTTTTGCTCTTTTCCCCATTTATTCTTTCCCTGTCATTCTCATCTTAATAAAAGGTATACTGCTACTACTGCTACTGCTAAGTCACTTCAGTCGTGTCTGACTCTGTGCGACCCCATAGACGGCAGCCCACCAGGGTCCCCCATCCCTGGGATTCTCCAGGCAAGAACATTGGAATGGGTTACCATTTCCTTCTCCAATGCATGAAAGTGAAAAGTGAAAGTGAAGTCTCTCAGTCGTGTCCAACTCTTAGCGACCCCATGGACTGCAGCCTACCAGGCTCCTCTGTCCATGGGATTATCCAGGCAAGAGTACTGGATTCGGGTGCCATTGCCTTCTCCGGATAAAAGGCATAGAAACCTGGAAATTCACCTTGATGATCTCATCTCTGTTAGAGTCAATTTTCAAAATCTATCTAGAATACACACTCTCTCTATTCCCCTGACACTAACATAACTCAAGGCACCTTACCTGGTCTAGCAGACTCTGTGTGTGTGTGCTTAGTGGCTTAGTCATGTCTGACTCTTTGCTCTTTAATTTATTCTACATTACCTCCTTACTTCGTTTCTTTCCTCTCTCTAATATGTTCTCCACATAGGAACTTAAAAAATCTTTCTAAACCTGCACCAAAGCACAGATAAAGAAACCAAATGCAGAAAGGTTATGAGAATAAGGCCAAGTGACTAAAGGGCAGAGCCTTTCATGCAGCTCTCTCCCCCTTCTGATTTCCACATTCTTGCCACCCCATTACCATCTACTTCAGTGCAGAAATGGTGGCCGTGCTCAGACATACGTTCTACTGACTTTTGGAGTGTTCTTATTTTCATTTCTCTCAGAGGTGCCAGCCTTTGTGTTTAACTTCATTCCAATTCCAGTCAACATGCTTAGGAAGTTTGCTCTCAGTTCTAGCTACCCATTTGACACTGAGGTCTTTCAGTTCCCCAACACTTTCTGCTCAGAGATCTCAAGACCCACTTCCTGTCAGTCGCCTGCTCACATTACCATCATGTTGACTTCAGCAGCATTCCGCACGGCTCCACTCACGTGTTTCAACATGCCTCTCTCTGCTTTAATCATCTTCTCCTTCCTCTTCCAGTTCCTAATACTGGCAGTACTGCTCTGGAGCCTCATCAAGCCTTTAAGTCATCAGCCTTCTCCTTATCTGCAATTTCATTGCTACTTTTCTGGAAACAACTGGCTTCATGAAGCCAAAGTTTCATTTCAAGAAGAAAGCCACTTCTTCTCATCCTTCTGACATAGCCAAACATACCTGGAAAAATCACATAACAGGAGGGTGGGGTCCAAAACAAAATCATGCAGTCATCTATGTTGTCCCTGGGGTTGGGGGGGCTGAGCATTTCTTTGGTTTATCTGTTTTTAATGTTCTGTCAGAGTAATCATAATAGGTGTTTTAAAATATTTTCATGGGTTAAATTTTTACTACTTTCTAATTTAAAATGTATGACTTAAAATTTCATCCCATCACACTAATTCTGGTATTATTCATTTATTTATTTTCAAACTTTAAGCTTTCTGTTTTGTATTAGAGTATAGCCAATTAACAAAGTTGTGGTAGTTTTAGGTGAACAGTGAAGAGACTCAGCCCTACATATACATGTATCCGTTCTCCCCCGAGTCTCCCTCCAATCCAGGCTGGCACATAACATTGAGCAGAGTTCCATGTGCTGTACAATAGGTCCTTGTTGGTTATTCATTTTGAATATAGCAGCGTGTACAAGACCATCACACTTATTCTGAATAGAGTGGTTTTTCAACATTTTTTTTTTTTTTTGCTGAAATAAACCCAAATAAGTCATGCTAGAGAACTCACTTTCTCTTTATACATATTCAACTTTTTTTTCCCCCTACCCCACTTCACACACACATAACAGGATGAAAAGTTAATATATACAGTTTGGAATTTTTAGAAGGGATGTTCATGTGTGCTAAGTTGCTTCAGTCATGTCCAACTCTGTGTGACCCAAGGACTGCAGTCTGCCTGGTTCCTCTGTCCATGGGATTCTCCAGGTAAGAAGACTGGGGTGGGTTGCTATACCCTCTTCCAGGGGATCTTCCCAACTCAGGGATCGAACCATGTCTCTTCTATCTCCTGTGTTGGCAAATGGGTTCTTCACCACTAGTGCCGCCTGGGAAGTCCAGAAGGGATAATGACATGCAATCCAAATTTTTATTTTCCTTTAGATTAATATCTTCAAAGACATTCTTTTTTACTTCTCATATTACAAGTAATCACATTTGCTATCCTAGGCCTTTATCTCCATCTTTACAGAGAAAATATTGATATATTTAATTCACATTTAATTTAATTTAAAGCCAGCCAGTGAGAAAGCTGTCAAAGCAAAAACTGCTTTTCTGATAAGCTTGATGCCTAATGCACACAAAATCCAGATATACCACCACCCTTCTAAGTTATAATCATTTGTCAAAACTAATTTCTTTATCACTTTCATCACACCTTTAAATAATTTGGATTAATTTCATTCCAGTTGTGATAATAGGGCATTTGAAAACTTTGTGTACAGTGTCTTCACCACCACAACAATATAAACATTGGCACAATAAATTCTGCAGAAAAACCATGGCTCATTTTGTAATTATCATGTGCTAAAACTAATTACCTTACATATTATCAATTCCCTTCATCCTATGACAAGCCAATTCAAAGAATACTATTATTATCTACTTTTTACAGTTGAAAAACTTGGGTTAGGTTAGTTAACCAAGTTCACACAGCTTGAGCTCACACTTTTAACCACGAAACTTTATATCTAATCTTGTTCAGCATCATATTGTTAAATGTATCATACGATCCTACATGTAAATCAGTGTGAAAACCTAATATTGAAAAACAAGCATACTGTAACGGTACCAACCTAATACCCGTTGGTCGAACTCAGATGATTGCTGCAAAAATGGACCAGTACACAGAATCTGAATATTGTATTCACAGGGTCAGTCTAAATAACTGAGCACACACGTGTGAAGTGCAAGTGACAGTTGCTCAGTCATATCCAACTCTTTGCGACCGCATGGACTATGTATATAGCCTGTCAGGCTCCTCTGTCCGTGGAATTCTCCAGGCAAGAATACCGGAATGGGTTGCCATTGCCTTCTCCAGAAGATATCCTGACACAAGGATTGAACCCAGGTCTCCTGCATTGCAGGGAGATTCTTTTCCAACATATATAGGTAAACAATTATATCAGTCAAGATATCAATTATTAACATTACTATCTGCTCTGTTTATCAGAAGCTTTTGATTTCTAACTGAGACTGAGAAGTTAGCTATGAATGAATATTTTTTCATGGTGATTAAGAATATATGTTTTAAAATGTGTATTTATATCTGGTACCTCATCCATAAGCCTTAGTAATTTAGTTTAAAATTTTGAATTCATTTAGTGTAAATGGATTATATTTATCAAAGTCATAATAGAATTTCCATTTCTACTCTCTTTACTGATCAGTGACTTAGTGTGCTGAGTTTGGAGACTGAAGCTTTCATTTCAAGGCCCAACGTTACTACTTATGGTGATTTGACCTTAGGCAAACAATTGAAGTTCTGCGAGTTTCACTTTTCTCATTTGCAGGTGAAGATAATAATACTTTCCCTGCCAACTCCACAGGGCAGGTAGAAGGGTCAGGCGAGATAACATGTATGAAAGTACTCCTGATACTATAGTATAATTCGAAGTGTTAGTCACCTAACGTCTGATTTCTCACACGAAGGCAATAAAGTTCGCCCCAAGGAACAATGTAATAAAATTCATGACTGTGTTAACATTCCTCAACTAATCTAACAATAAAACATGCTAAAAATAGTAATTTGAAAATAGTTTTACTTCTGATTTTAATCATGCCAATTTGGTGGAATGAATTTGCTTTGTCCTGGAAGACTAGAATTAGTTCAGTACTAAAAGGAGATTCAGGGCACATGATTGAAGTTTTCTTTCAGAGATTCCTTTATCTAGATAAAAGAGAGCCCTAAAGAAAATATATTTCTTGGTCTATAAAATAATACATTCTTTTGTTATTGCTCGTGTGTACCCACTCACTTCAGTCATGTCCTATTCTTTGTGACCCCACAGACTATAGCCTGCCAGGCTCCTCTGTCCATGGGATTCTCTAGGCAAGAATACTGGAGTGGGTTGTCATGCTCTCCTCCAAGGGATCTTCCTGACCCAGGGAGTGAACCCACAATTCCTGCATTGCAAGCAGATTCTTTACCCACTGAACTACCAGGGAAGCCCTTTGTTACTGCTAATGCTACATAAATGTAAACCATCTAAGTACTGAGTTGACCAAAAAGTTCATTTGAATTTTTACATACAGCATTAACAGAAAAACCCAAATGAACTTTTTGGCTAGCCCAATATTTAGATGTACACTTGGAAAGTTTTTATTTTTGAAAGGAAAACTTTTATGGAAATTCATGTATTCTTGTTAAGCATGTGAGTTGTTTCACGTTCCGAGTTCAACTATTGCCACGAACAGGACGTGGGATACCATAGTCCCCTTCTTTTGAAACATCTTGGTGAAGAGGAAATCGGCTATGGTCAATGAAAAGATGACTAAAACAGTATTAAATGATACACTTAAAAATATAGCTTCTGTACCTCTTACTCTTTACCAGAGAGCATAGTCTTCTCTGCATCACAGTCACCTTCCTAGCAACAAAACTGGGAATTATAGCCCCAAATGAGGTGGATATTATTCCATGATTTTGAGTAATAATAGTAAACACAGGCTTTAGAAATCAGATAGTTTGACAAATGTCAACATATGTTATTTAGTCACTTTTGTTTTAGTGATAATAGAAGAAATAGTTCTATTCTAGGTAAGAATTATTGCATGATTTTGATTAAAGTTTTAAGTAAAAACACATCTCATCAGGACTTTTAAGTTTTGCTAACAATGAGAACCAAGACTTCATCTCTCTAAGTTACAGTGCCTTCTCTAACACATTTCTGAAGATCAAATGAGATTTCATTTGTTCATTTACTGGACATTGAGCACCTACTGTATTCAACAAAGTGGGCTGGACACTGCGGCAGATTCAGTAGTATTTAGAATAGCCTCAGCTTTTATGAACTTAAAATCTAATAAGTAGAGCAAAGCTACCCATCCCCAAAACAGTAAAAACAAATTGAAAGTGTTAAGAGCCGTGAAGAGGCTAAAACATGATACGAACTTCGTGTCATGAGAAAATGCTTTGAAACTGTAAAATGCTTCACAGATAGTATCAGAATAGCTCAAGAAATGGAGAAACTGAAGGAAGAATTTGATGATTTGTTCCTATAAACATTTCCCTTCCCCCTTATTTACCTTGTTTAATAAAAGAAGATAGGAATCAATTGCCTAATACAGTGTCTTGCAAACTCTATATGCTCTGTAAATACTTGTTGAATAAATGAATGTTTAACAATCTTCTTCTCAGTGATATTTAAAGGAATATCTGGTAAAAACTATTTTAGTTTGAAACACAAAATCACTATGTAGATTATTCTTAATTAATAATTAGAACAATAATGCTATTTTAGAATCCATTTTAATCATGTGTATTTTATGACTTTTTCAGATAAAAGATACCATTCTTAGATTATTGTGTGAAATTTGGGTGCAATATAAAAAGTAGAAAATGTATTGCTTTGGGTGCCAGAGCATCCAGCCAGAATCCTTGTTCAGACACCCACTAACTCTAGGAAAGCTACCATTTTAAACCTGAGGTTTTTGATTTGTAAGGTCATAAATCATAACATATGAGGTTAAGACCAAGTCTAGCTTTAACATATTCATGCCTCAACACAGGAGATATATGGAAGACATTTAAAATGTATAAAATGTACTTAAGTTATAGTGGGTTATCACCATGTTTAAATAGATATTAGCATATTTTTGAATTGATAAATTGTGCTTAAATCTATAAGAATGGCAAAACTTTTAAAATATGTCAAGATATTCTAATTTAGGTAAAAGGACTAGCTTGGCGCCTGCCTCCTACCCTCACCACACATATCCTTTGGGCTATTTTGGAATTGATCTACAATTAGTTCTAATAGTTGAGGCTAATTGAGTGGTGGCATGATAATTAAGTGAACTGGAGTGGTTCTGGATAATCAAAGGAGAAGCTCTCAGTTATTTAAGGACGCATCCATCTTTCTATTGTGCTTTAAACTTTGTTCCATGAACGACAAGAACAGCCTGGTCCATCACTTGTCAAAGCAGTACATTCCAGAAGTTTTATTAATGATAAGTCTTAGGGAATTAATAATGCATCAAATGTGTTACACACTAATCATAAGACTGTAGTCAAAACGGTCTTTTAAGCAAAATGTTCATGACAGTGATGGAATCAGACTTTCTAAAGGTAGCTGTGTCTGTATAGATTTATTCTTTATCCTGGAAAATAGCCCCTTGCTCACCCTCCTTTACTTTCAGCTTGTTGATTTTTAGCCTTTTCTAATTCTTTTTAAATATCACTTCCTGAGCAGGCACACTGATTTTGGACGTATAAAACTCCTCTCTGACTATAGGTCTTCCTGTGCCTGTCCGTATTAGCCTTTACTGCCCAAGTTTACACTCCCAGGACACTAATGTCTAAGCAGGCATGGACCCATCTGTCTTATTCACTACTATGTCCGCACCACGCAGAAGATGGCCTAGCATTTGGCTCACAAACACCTGCCGTATGACTAACACATATATCCAGCATTTTGGAAAGTGCCACAAGACACTCAAAATGCCTGGCCCCTAGGCAACCTATGCTGTATGTTTTGTATTACAAGATGGTATATAAAATGAGAACATCAAGTGTCTTATAGTGTTAACAGATTAAAGAATAGAGCCCCCAGTATGTACTGAAATTGTTTCAGGGTGAATAATGTGCAAGTTCTTGGAGCCCTGCTCCATTTTATTTTGTTTTGCTCTGTCATTTCCAAAGAACTTCTACCATTGGAGAGGGTGGTTGCATCAGCATGGTTCCCATTAGTGGGCTGAGACCGTTCAGTTCAGTTCAGTTCGGTCACTCATTTGTGTCTGACTCTTTGCGACCCCATGAACCGCAGCACCCCAGGCCTCCCTGTCCATCACCAGCTCCTGGAGTTTACCCACACTCATGTCCATTGAGTCAGTGATGCCATCCAACTATCTCATCCTCTGTTGTCCCTTTCTCCTCCTGCCTCCAATCTTTCCCAGCATCAGCATCTTTTCAAATGAGTCAGCTCCTCTCATGAGGTGGCCAAAGTATTGGAGTTTCAGCTTCAACATCAGTCCTTCCAATGGACACCCAGGACTGATCTCCTTTAGGATGGACTAGTTAGATTTCCTAGCAGTCCAAGGGACTGTCGAGAGTCTTCTCCAACACCACAGTTCAAAAGCATCAATTGTTTGGCACTCAGCTTTCTTTATAGTCCAACTCTCACATCCATACATGACTACTGGAGAAACCATAGCCTTGACTAGAAGGACTTTGTTGACAAACTAATGTCTCCGCTTTTTAATTTGCTGTCTAGGTTGGTCATAACTTTCCTTCCAAGGAGTAAGCATCTTTTAATTTCATGTCTGCAATCACCATCTGCAGTGATTTGGGCTGAGACAAGTAGTAGGTAATAAGGCCTTATTTCTATTGCCTTTTTGGTTATACTTCTCACTGCCAAAAGATGGCAGTGTGATAGAGTGTGACAGCCTTCTTTCTGAGTCTGAGTGGACCTGCAGTCTGAGTGGTTGGCTGTGATCCTGAAAAGCCAACCTAATTTTGCAAAAATCTCAGTTTTCTGCAGGATATATGATGTGAACATCTCATGGACAGAGGAACCTGGCAGGCTGCAGTCCATGGGGTTGGAAAGAGTCGGACACAACTGAGAGACTTTCACTCACTTCAAATTCCAAATGTCACTGCTATGCTCAATCCATCTGCTGATTCCATGTGGAGAAAGACTGCCTTTTCTTTCTGATAAGCCAAGGCATGTCTCCTAAAAACTTTAAATTTTCTTCCACAGGGAGTTAGACTATATATACTTGTCTTCCTCATTAGCTTTCCTAAAGAAAAAAAAATTTATTTACAGGAGAGTCATCATGAGTAAGACTGAGTTTTGGCATGGTGTAGAGGAGGTGAGGTTTTCCTTGGTGTCTTCTTCCTACCCTCCAAGTTTCCTTCTCCTCTTGGAGCTGCTGTTCTCAGGGGCCTCAACTAATTAGGTGTTGGGCTGTCAACCACTGTACCTTTTGCTGAAGGTTGCCTCAGGTTCTAACTAGGTCTTTTCTGCCTTCCAATAGGACTGTTGCTCTAGGCTATCTCCTTGTTGGAAAGAGTCTGGTCAATGACTGTCACATGAATATTAAAGCACACTATATTGCTGGTCATCAGTTCAGTTCAGTTCAGTTCAGTTGCTTAGTCGTGTCTGACTCTTTGCAACCCCATGGACTGCAGCACGCCAGGCCTCCCTGTCCATCGCCAACTCCCGGAGCCTACCCAAACTCATGCCCATTGAGCTGGTGATGCCGTCTAACCATCTCATCCTCTGTCGTCCCTTCTCTTCCTGCCTCAATATTTCCCAGCATCAGGGTCTTTTCCAGTGAGTCAGCTCTTCACATCAGGTGGCCAATGTATTGGAGTTTCAGCTTCAACATCAGTCCTTCCAATGAACACCCAGGACTGATCTCCTTTAGGATCGACTGGTTGGATCTCCTTGCAGTCCAAGGGACTCTCCAGAGTCTTCTCCAACACCACAGTTCAAAAGCATCAATTCTTTGGCGCTCAGCTTTCTTCACAGTCCAACTTTCACATCCGTACATGACTACTGGAAAAACCATAGCTTTGACTAAATGGACCTTTGTTGGCACTCTCTGCTTTTGAATATGCTGTCTAGATTGGTCATAACTTTTCTTCCAAAGAGCAAGAGTCTTTCAATTTCATGGCTACAGACACCATCTGCAGTGATTTTTGAACCCCCCAAAATAAAGTCTGTCACTGTTTCCACTGTTTCCCCATCTATTTGCCATGGAGGGATGGGATCGGATGCCATGATCTTAGTTTTTGGAATGCTGAGTTTTAAGCCAAATTTTTCACTCTCCTCTTTCACTTTCATCAAGAGGCTCTTTTTTCTTCTTCACTTTCTGCCATAAGGGTGGTGTCATCTGCATATCTGAGGTTATTGATATTTGTCCCGGCAATCTTGATTCCAGCTTGTGCTTCCTCCAGCCCAGTGTTTCTCATGATACACTCTGCTGGTCATATTCACTCATTTATTCATTATCCTTCACTTATAAATGGAATGCCTGCGATGTATCAGTGACTATTATACACTTGGGTTACCCACACAGAGGCCAGGCCTTCATGGTCAAAGATGGAGAGACAGAAAATTAGGCCTTAGCAATAATCATGCTCCAGATAGATAAACTCAAGAAGCAGATCAAAAAAGACAGTTTTTGAAGGCAATGCACAGAGATCTGTGGACTAAAAGAGTATCATTTTCGTCTTTGTACCCTTGTTTCATATATAATGTCTGGCCCATGGAAGACATGCAGTAGATATTTAGGCTTAAGCTTTTATTGATGAAATCCTGAGACAAGCTGGGGGTGGGGGGGGGTGGTGTATGATACTTTTAGGTCTCTCACTGTTCCTACCACATCACCACAAGCTGGAAAAGAGAAATCTTTGCCTACCATGAACTGCCTCTCCCCACCATGAATGCCTCTGCCAGTGATACTAGAACTGAAACAGAAATTGTGCTTTTACGTCTTCTTTTTGAAAAATTCTTTTTAACTCACTTTTGTTGTTGTTAAAGTATAGTTGATTTACAGTGTGTTAGTTTCAGGTGTACAGCAAAGTGATTCAGTTTTACAAATATATATATATATAAATCTTTTGAGATTCATTTCCTTTATAAGTTATTACAAAGTCTTGAATTTAGTTCCCTATACTGTACAGTAGGTTCTTGTTGGTTATCTGTTTTATATATGTTGTAGTTTAGTCGCTAAGTCTTTGCTACTCTATCCATGGGATTTCCCAGGAAAGAACACTGGAATGAGTTGCCATTTCATTCTCCAGGGGGATCTTCCCAACTCCGACATTTAACTCATATCTTCTGCATTGACAGACAGATTCTTTACCACAGAACCACCTACAAAGCCCACTTTTATATAGAGTTCTGTGTATATGTTAATCCCTAACTTTTAATTTATCCCTCCCCTACCCTTCCACTTTGGTAGCCATTTTTGCTTCTTCTTCATGTTGGTTCTCAGTTGGAGAAGGAAGAAAGACTTGTTAGACAATAAGGCAGTAAAATGGAGATTGGAATATGTTCCCAAAGTTCACCTCTGGTCTAACTATTAATATCATAAAAAAAGCCACTGGGCCATGGGAGGGGCTGTGCAGCCACTGGGCCCGACAGTGCCTAGCAGAGAATAGAGCTCATTTGTTTGTCTTCACTAATAAATATGACTCAGGCATGCACACCAGCAAGAGTTCATTTCCTTAAAAACTGGTTAAGTTTTTGTCTAATGTATGCCCCCCAGACGTTTTGGTTTACATCCAAGGCATCACCTAAGCAGTGTAAACACTTAAGTTCTGTCTTTATGGATCATTGAATCAATATCGTGAGGATTCACTTTACATATTATCTTTCCTGTTTTACAATAACCACTGTCAGTGGCATGGGTGATTTATCTATAAATGACCTGTGATCCAGTTCATAGCATCCTCTTGACTTTTCTCAAGAGGTGATTTCTCACAAGGATAAAACAAATATATCAGCAAGATCCTCTCTCCTCCTTACTGTTTTGAATTGAGGCACAACAGGTCCATCAGGAAACAACTCAGCACAAGCAAAGAGGAAAATCACCCAAGGGATGGAGGCTCCGTTGCTGTGACTTCACGCCTGGAAACTGAGGACGAGCCAGTTGATCCGGCACAGTGGGGCGTGTGTCGGTTGAAGTTCCCAGGGAACAATGGCCTTTACTGTGCAGGCTGCCACGTGGGAACCACATTTGTTTATGTTTTCCTTTGTGTCATGTTGGGGGAGAACGTATGGTTGCTTTTTCTTTATTTGAATGCCACAAGGGCAGCAGGGACCTCCAGCCTCCTGGTCCCCAAGACAAGCCTGTTATTTTCAGAAATTAGGAAATCCAGCGACCTGTTTGAGGTTCTGTTTTTGTGATAGTACCCTTTTCACCTCCAAGGACAGGAGAAGCAGGTTTTCCTGTGGAAGAAGAGTCTGAGCTCAGGAAGTTCCCAGACAATCATTTGCTGTCTCTCCATGGAAGGGGGAGGAGGAATGAAGTAAGGCAAAGGCGAATGGGATGACAGCTTCACAAAGGCAGGTAACCCCCTACCCAGGGCACCTGAAAGATTAATGAGAGTTCAAAGGCTTTGCAAACTTGTCTGCCCCAAAAGAGGCACATACATAATAAAACGTTTCCATCTTTAACTTACCATTTTACATAGAATTTTCTCATCACCTAGTCTTTTAATACCATAAAAGTTTTGAGACAAAAAAAGGAAAAGAGGATTCTTATTAAATTTAATTTACATGTGCGTTAAATTGCTAAGATTAGCCAGACATGAGGGGCTTCCTTCATAGTTCAGTCAGTAAAGAGTCTGCCTGCAATGCCGGAGACCTGGGTTTGATTCCTGGATCGGGAAGAGCCCCTGGAGAAGGAGATAGCAATCCACTCCAATATTCTTGCCTGGAAAATCCCACAGACAGAGGAGCCTGGCGGGCTACAGTCCATGGGGTTGCAAGAGTCGGACATGACTTAGGGACTAAATCACCACCGCCAACAGCCAGACTTGGGAAAAACAGCTGCCTCTTATAACTTCTGATTTCAAGCCATCTCTTCTATTAATTCAGCAAATGTACTCATCCTTGTCAGATGATGGTACCTGACTTTTTTCCTCTTTATGAAACTGAGAGAATTTGATAAATAATGATGGAAGATAAATTTGATTTTAGAACATAACTGTATAGGGGATATTTGTTCAAACATTCAGTTTGTCAGAGTTTCCTAGCCATTACCTTGTAAGCTTGACACAGTTTTAACACAAAAAAGACTCCCAGGCAAGATTGTTAGCAATATAATTGATGTGTCTCTTGGACTTTATGTAACTGTGAATACTGCAAAAATGTAATATGAAAGACATGTGCTTTTTTCATATTCAAGTCTATTTATGCTTATAAATGTAAGGGAGCATCCTAGCTATTGAGGATAAGTGGAAAGAGAATGGGTTATATAGTTCTCATTGTCTAATTAAAGGAAGCTGATTGATCTCAACATGAGAAACTGTTTGCCTTGATTTGACATGAAATCTCTAATGAAGTGTATTTCCCATTTATGGTCATAGCTCCTCAACCATAAACACATATAGTCCCCTGATCCTCCCCTTTTTATATGGGAGGTCACAAAAGAAGCATAAATCCCTGTTAAAACTGCAATTAGCTCAAGCTAAGAGAGCCCAGAACATTATTAAATTACAGAGGAAAATACAGACTCAATGGCTGATGTGGTACAAATTGTTAAACACTGTGGCAGTGGTAGAGAGGACTCAGCTGTTCTATGCACTCCTCCCACATGTCTCAGCCTCCTTATAAGTTAATAATGTGTGCTTCTAACCATGCTTTTAACTATCTGCATTCTCTTTAGTTTCTGTGACTGGAAGCGAAGGACTTCAAGGGAGAGGAAGTGCATGATGGGTGAAGCCTGGCTCCCTGAGTCATTGTTGGAAGGAAAGCTGTGCAGAAGCGTTGCCTAGCCCCCATTGGACTATGACATGAGCAGGACACAAACTAGGCTATGTTAAGTAGTTGAGATTAAAGGTTTGAAATTGGAACTGATTTTGCCACTAGATATCAGAAAACTAGTTCTAGCACTCTTTTAAAATAATAAAAGTGTTGCTAGTGTTATAACACTAGCAATTTTTTTCAGTGCTAGTGTTACAATAATTTGACATTTTGGAGATTTTAAGTGGTGAACTATATTGGTATATAGTCAATCTTGTCATTATATTAGCAATAAAACTGTAAAACATTAGATTTAGAAATTTTAATGGGTTTAGTTGATACGTGTTGGCAGTGTGGGTCTTTCAGGGTGGCTTTGTCCAGAGCTCTTTATTTAACTTAGGTTTAACTAGAATCCCCATTGTGAAATTGCATGGTTTTACTGTATATGAAAATTTTTCTTTTAGTTTTTTATTTTTTTAATTTTAAAATCTTTAATTCTTACATGTGTTCCCAAACATGAACCCCCTCCCACCTCCCTCCCCATAACATGTATATGAAAATTTTAAATGAGAATCTTTAGTTTCTTAGTAAAAGGAGAGAAAAAAGTTGTTCCATGAGAAGGATAGTCTCAACATGAAATGGCCAAAGAGAATAAAGAATAAATAATTGTAAAGGACCTTGTGACCAATAAAACTCTTTCTTTTAGAACAGTATCAAGATCAAATCAAGGAAAATGTGCATGTGTGTTCTAACTTGCTTCAGTTGTGTCTGAATCTGTGTGACTCTATAGACAGTAGCCCACCAAGCTCCTCGGTCCATGGGATTCTACAGGCAAGAATACTTCATTCAGTAGGTTGCCATTCTTCCTCCAGGGGATCTTCCCGACCCAGGCATTGAACCCACATCTCTTGTGTCTCCTGCACAGGCAGCTGGGTTCTTTACCACAGGCACCACCTCATTTTAAACCTTCACAATGTCTGCCCAGTTCAGTTCAGTTCAGTCGCTCAGTCGTGTCCGACTCTTTGCGACCCATGAATCGCAGCACGTCAGGCCTCCCTGTCCATCACCATCTTCCAGAGTTCACTCAGACTCACGTCCATCGAGTCAGTGATGCCATCCAGCCATCTCATCCTCTGTCGTCCCCTTCTCCTCCTGCCCCCAATCCCTCCCAGCATCAGAGTCTTTTCCAATGAGTCAACTCTTCGCATGAGGTGGCCAAAGTACTGGAGTTTCAGCTTTAGCATTATTCCTTCCAAAGAAGTCCCAGGGCTGCCCAGTAGGATTTCAGAATTGTTTTGGACCAGTGACTGAAGGAGATCACCCCTTAGTCCTCCTTTCTGAATCAGAATGTTTATTGTAGATGTTGCGCCCTCCTGAGTGTGGAAGTGCTTATGCTGGAGGAGACAGATAACTTCACAGTTTACTCAACCTATGAGGAGTCATATTTGTAAAACATGGAAGGATTGATTTGCAAAAATTATCTAGCTTATGCTCAATGTGGTAACTATTAGGACTTTGGTTTTCTCCCTTGGAAGGGTTAAGCGTATTTGGATTCCAGAAGAGCAGACTGTAACAGACTGTCAGTGTTCACCAGTATTTCACGGGCCTTCTCTATTTCCTAGCTTTTATTGTGCTTGGGTTAGGGTAAGGTGGCTGATTCTGGCTAGTGAATTGTGAATGTAAATGAAGTGTGTCACTTTGGATGAACATAGTTGAAATTAGGGCAGTCTTCTGTAGCTGCCAATGAAATAACCCCAAAATGATTGAGATGAAAGATGGGAGCTCCTGGCGAAGTAGAGGATTGTGCAATAAAATTGCCTGACGTATCTGGAACTGTGGCATAAGCAAGACATAAACTTTTGTTGTGTTACTTCACTGAAGCTCTAAAGTATGACTCTCGAAAGTTGACTTTAATAATCTGACTAATAAAACATTATAATCACCGCTGATGTTCTAAAACTCACAGAAAATGTTAATTTCCTTTTACGGAAAACCCCTATAGCAACCAACACTTATTCCATCATGTATCTTTTGAGCCAGTCACATGCCAGACACAAAGAAATTAAGGCATGTTCTTTTCTCTACTCTCCGAAATTTCACACTCCAGTTCTCTCACATGCTTTCCTAAAAGATAAACTGTGACTAAATTTCAATTCAGGATTTGAGGTAGCACCTACTAGCTTCTAGGAAGGCTGTTAGTGACTCTGAATAAGAAAATACTGGATACTCCATCTTTTCTGAATAAAGACATAACCTGAAAGAGATCATCACTGAATGCAGCCTACCAAAACACAAAGTTTAGTTTGCATATCACCTACTGTGTCTGAGCTACCACCCCTCCTGTCTGGGTTAGGGGTTTCTGTATGTACTCTGATAGGAGCCTGTGCACTCTCTCTCATAACACTTTTCATACAATATTGTGATTCTCAGTACTTGCCCTATTTCTCACTAAATTAAGTTAATTCTATTAAGGCCACAATATTGCATGTTTCATTTACCATGACAAACTCTAGTACTCTTGCTATTATTTACTATTTCTTGGAAGGAATGATGCTAAAGCTGACACTCTAGTACTTTGGCCACCTCATGCAAAGAGTTGACTCATTGGAAAAGACTCGGATGCTGGGAAGGATTGGGGGCAGGAGGAGAAGGGGACGACAGAGGATGAGATGGCTGGATGGCATTCCCGACTCGATGGACGTGAGTCTGAGTGAACTCCGGGAGTTGGTAATGGACAGGGAGGCCTGGTGTGCTGCGATTCATGGGGTCACAAAGAGTCAGACACAACTGAGTGACTGAACTGAACTGAACTGACTGAGAGTATACTTCTCATGTGTTATTTTTTTTCCTTTTCTCTAATTTATTGAAGATCCTTTCTATATACTCACAGAGAAGATGAATTTAATGGTGAACATCTTTGTACCCTGAGTGGGAGGTACCCATGGGAAATCAAATGGAGAAGGATAAGTAATTGGGTAGATGGTTTGGAACTTTAGGAGAGAAATCTGGGGTGGAGACATAGGGCAGCATAGAAGTGCTTTCTAAAGTCATGAATATGCGTGAGACCAACTAGAACAAGAGGGTAGATTAAGAAAAGGAGGACTTTGGAAATGGAACTCCAGGAGGAGAGAGGAGGAAAAATATTGATGAAATTCTTTGAGATAGCACTCAGAGAAGTGAAAGGACAGCTTCAAGAGTGAGGAACCATGAAAAATAAAGGAGACATTTTCAAAAGGAGAGAGATTCAAACGTTGCATAGATTCAAGCAAGATCAAAAGAGAATAACTTGTACTGATTTGAAGCATGAAGGCATCATGAATGACTTTCATTAGAGTTGTTTTAGGGCAGCAGTGGGTCTGGAAGCCAGGCTTCTGTAGGTAAAAAGACAAATGAGTGATGAGGTAACAGATGAGTTCCAGAAATTTGAAAGTGAGGAAAACCAGAGAGCTAACTCTTCTTACACATCCTTTAAGACAATCAGATGCCTCCTTCTGAAAGCTTTCTCAGATTCTGTCACCACACTCTGCTTTCTATCACATACACTACACATTTGCTCTTATGCAAACCTCCATATCATCCTTGATTACACAGTCTATTGTAATTGACTGATTATTTTCTTTTTTCCAGTAAATCAATTGTCTTAAACTTCTTGGGGTTTCTGACATTTTTTTAGATTCTTCTGACATCTAAAATCTATCTTTGCTGAGAAGTTCACACATGCACATCCAGAAAAATTTGTGCATAAAATTTCAACAAGCTAAATGGAACCCTGAAAGCTCATACAGATTAAAAAGTTCCCAGGTTAAGAAGCCTTACACTATACCTTAAATGTTTTATGATGGAGATTGTGTATTATTTGTTTTGTATCCTCTGTGACCGACACACTGCATAACAGGAACTCAAAGCTTGATGAATGGATGAATGGAAGGATGGATACATTAACTGCAAAGCAGAAATAAAGAGGTGTGAGCATCTAACACCGACTGAGAGAAATAGGAATCCTTTGCTGCACAGATTTGAAGAAGGAGATTTCCGGGATGATCAAGTGAGGAGGGATACTTCTTACAGAAAGAACATTAGTTGAAAAGACCCACCAGATTATTTAGAGGCCAGGTAATCTAACTTGAATGGAGTACAAGAAGCACTGAGGAGGTATCAAAAGATAAGGAAGGTAAGTGACTGGTCATCCCTCACACTTTTAACTAGGCCTGAATAGAGGCTATTTTTAAGGATATCATACCTTCTTTGAAACTTTTCTAGAAAAATCTCAGCCTTTATTATCTAAATATCTGCCTTCATATCACATCAAAATCCCTTTTTTTAAAAAAAAATTGGAGGACAATTGCTTTACAATGTAGGGTTGGTTTCTGCCATACAACAATACAAGTCAGCCATGAGTAGATATATGCCTATCTCCTCTGTCTCCTCTGCCTCTTAAACCTCATTCCCACCCCCCACCCCAGCACCCCAGGCATCTGGGTCTTCAGGTGCCTAGCTGGCTCTCTGTGTTATATGGTAACTTCCCCCTCTCTATCTGTCTCACACATGGTAGGGTGTATATGTCAGTGCTGCCCTCTCAATTTGTCCCACACCCTCCTTCAGCCCCACTGTGTCCACAACAGCATCCTCTGCATCTGCGTCTATTGCTGCCCTGCAAATAGGTCCATGAGGACCATTTTTCTAGATTCTCTCTCTCTATATATATGTGCTAATATATGATCTTTGTTTTTTTTATGACTTATTTCACTCTGTATAACAGTTCTACATTCATCCACCTCAGTTCAACTGATTCACATTTATTCCTTTTTAAGGCTGAGTAACATTTCATTACATATACATATTTATACACAGACACACACAAATACACACATATATATGTATACATATATCTCACAACTTCTTTATCCATTCATCCAACCTAGTGAACATCTAGGTTGCTTGCATGTCCTGGCAATTGTAAACAGTGCTGCAATGAACATTGGACTACACGTGTTTTTTTGAATTATGGTTTTCTCAGAGTACTTGCCCAGTGACTAAGCACATAGCTCAGTTGGTAAAGATTCTGCCTGCAATGCAGGAGACCTGATTTGACTCCTGGGTTGGGAAGATCTGCTGGAGAAGGGATAGGCTACCCACTTCAATATTCTTGGGCTTCCCTTGTGGCTAAGCTGGTAAAGAATCCTCCTGCATTAGGGAAGCCTGGGTTTGATCCCTGGGTTGGAAAGATCCCTTGGCTACCCACTCCATTATTCTGGCCTGGAGAATTCCATGGACTATATAGTCCATGGGGTAGCAAAGAGTTGGACACAACTGAGCGACTTAACTTTCACTTTCATATGCCCAGTAGTGGAATTGCTGGGTCATATGGTAACTTTATTTCCAGTTGTTTAAAAGAATCTCCATAATGGCTGTATCAATTTACAATCCCACCAACAGTGCAAGAGGGTTCTCTTTTCTTCACATCCTTTCCAGCATTTATATTAATAGTTTGCAGATTTTTTGATGATGGCCATTCTGATCAGTGTGAGGTGTGAAAATGGCTATACCCCAAAGCAATCTACAGATTCAGTGCAACCCTATAAAATTACCCAAGTCCTTTTGATTAATTTAATTGACCATTTAAAATAAATATATTTCTAAAGGTGCAATTTTGAAAAATGAAATTAGAAAGTAGACCAATAAAGTAAAAATTTTGCTTCTAGCTAAGCATATTACTGTCTGTATAATTTTTCTCACACATCACTATATTCTCAACCACTATCAGCAGTTCCAAAATCCATCCCAAAATACAGCCAAATAGTTATGGAAATTTGATATAGTGAATTTAAACTGGTGGTCAGACCTAACAGATTAAAATATAAAAATTTCAACATTCTCCACCTATGTCATTCCCTAAGGAAAATAATTTATTGAACAGTAATATTCATTGTCTATATACCATCACCAAATTGTTGGCCTGTTTGGTGGATTTTTAATAAGTCTATGAATAATGTTGAGCTGGTGCACTGGGATGACCCAGAGGGATGGTACGGGGAGAAAGGTGGAAGGGGGGTTCAGGATGGGGAACATGTGTATATCCTTGGCAGATTCATGTTGATGTATTGCAAAACCGATACAATATTGTAATTAGCCTCTAATTAAAATAAATAAATTTATAATTAAAAAAAGAAAATGTAAATTGTGAAAAAAATAAAAGGACTCTTTGATTTAAAGGATTTGAAACACACTTATTTGGAATTCCTACCAATGAGAAGTCATCATCAACATTCAGGTGCCCTTCTTGATCTATGTTTCAAAGACTCCAAAACTCATCCAGCATTTCCAGAGCTATAATATAATTAAATATCTATTCAGTTCAGTTCAGTCACTCAGTCTTGTACGACTCTTTGCGACCCCACGGACTGCAGCATGCCTGGCTTTCCTGTCCTTCAATCTTTCCCAGCATCAAGGTCTTTTCAAATGAGTCAGTTCTTAGCATCAGGTGGCCAAAGTATTGGAGTTTCAGTTTCAGCATCAGTCCTTCCAATGAATATTCAGGACTGATTTCCTTTGGGATTGATTGGTTGGATTCTCCTTGCAGTGCAAGGGACTCTCAAGAGTCTTCTCCAACACCACAGTTCAAAAGCATCAATTCTTCAGCTCTCAGCTTTCTTTATAGGCCAGTTCTCATATCCGTACATGACTACTGAAAAGCCATAGCTTTGAATAGACCGACCTTTGTCAGCAAAGTAATGTCTCTGCTTTTAATATCCTGTCTAGGTTGGTCATAGCTTTTCTTCCAAGGAGCAAGCATCTTCTAGTTTCTTGGCTGGACTCACCATCTGCAGTGATTTTGGAGCCCAAAAAATAAACAACGAGAGCATTGTTTCCAATGTTTCCCCATCTATTTGCCATGAAGTGATGCGACTTGATGCCATGATCTTAGTTGTCCAGTTCTAACGTTGCTTCTTGACCTGCCTACAGATTTCCCTGAAGGCAGGTAAGGTGGTCTGGTATTCCCAACTCTTTAAGAATTTTCCACAAAGCCCTGCCTGTCAACAGAAAATCGGATTAAAGATTTATTGAGCATGGCCCTGCCCATTAGAAAACCCAGTTACCCCTATAGTCAGTCTCCCCCATCAGGAAGCTTCCATAAGCCTCTTGTCCTTATCCCTTAGAGGGCAGACAGAATGAAAACCACAATCACAGAAAACTAATCAAGCTGATCACATGGACCACAGTCTTGTCTAATTCAATGAAACTATGAGCCATGCCATGTAGGGCCACCCAAGACAGACGGGTCATGGTGAAAAGTTCTGATGAAACGTGGCCCACTAGAGAAGAGAATGGCAAACCACTTCAGTATTCTTGCCTTGAGAACCCCATGAACAATATGAAAAGGAAAAAATATAGGACACTGAAAGATGAATTCCCCAGGTTGGTAGATGCCCAAGATGCTACTGGAGAAGAGAGGAGAAATAACCCCAGAAAGAATGAAGAAACAGAGCCAAAGCAAAAACAATGCCCAGTGGATGTGACTGGTGATGGAACAAAAGTCCGATGCTGTAAAATATCTATTAGACTAAGCCATATAATAATAATCTCCTTTAATTATTCATGGTCCTTAATGTGCTTCTCTGTTTTTTTTTTAATCCATCTGTTCCTTATTATCATCCTGTGTGTGTTAAGTTGCTTCAGTCATGGCCAACTCTGTGAGTCCATGAACTGTAGCCCACCAGGCTCCTCTGTCCATGGAATTTTCCAGGCAAGAGTACTGGAATGGGTTGCCATGCCCTTCTCCAGGGGGTCTTCCTGACTCAGGGACTGAATGGGGGACTCCTGCATTGCAGGCAGATTCTTTATGATCTGAGCCACCAGAAAAGCCCCTTCTTATCATCCTAAGTAGTTATCACACTTGTTTCATAGTTGAAGAGTTACAGGGACATCTGTCTTAACATTCTACTCAAAATAACACAACTAATATAAGGCAAAATGACATTTTCTTGATTTGTGTGGTCAATTCAATTTCAATACCTTAAAAAAATAATAATAACATTTTGCCGTTGGTAACACTGCCATTTGGTATTTAAGATAACTTCAGTGACTTAAACTGATTTCTGCTCATTCATTCTGTGATTTATCATGACTGTAAATAAATTGATTAGTATTTGATAGATACAGAGAATGCACATTGACAGTATACTAAGTCCTAGGATGGACTGAAAACAATATTCTTGTTTCCTAACTGTAACGTTGTATCTCTGAAATTTTAGTAGAAACTCTTGCAAAATTTCCAGGTTGAGTGTGGGCAGTGGGTGGAATTATTAACTAAAGTTCTTTGGCTCTCTTTGCTCAGTTCAGTTGGTCATAACATGATTCAGTAGAAGGCAAGAATGTGGTAGAGTTTATGTAGGCCAGTTCATTTACTTTAACCTTGCACAACTGCATCAACAATGGAAACAGAAATGATAATATCCTCCTAAAATAAAGTGAATGTTTTAGAAGAAAGCAAAGCTAATGCATCATCACAATCAGGATATCAACATAAAGTTCATGGTACTTTTATGGTTGGATCATCTCAGTACCATCATCTCAAAGAACAGTACATTACTGTCATCAACCAAAAGGTCATTATCAACACTCCATTAGTCACCAGTGTGTACTGTGGTTTATCTGAAACAAATATTTAAATAATCAGTGGCGAGAATAGCCGGGGGTAGAGGGAGGCTTTAAACTTTTCTTGTGTGTGTGTGTGTGTGTGTGTGTGTGTGTTGTGTGTTTTTATATTTATTATTATTATATTTTAATTAATTTATTTTAATTGAAGGCTATGTACATTACAATATTGTATTGGTTTTGCCATACAGCAACATGAATCCGCCTCGTGTGTACTCGTGTTCCCCAATCTGGACCCCCCTCCCTCCTCCCTCCCCATACCGTCCCTCTGGGTCATCCCAGTGCACCAGCCCCAAGCATCGTGTATCATGCATTGAACCTGGACTGGGAATTTGTTTCACATATGACAATATACATGTTTTAATGCCATTCTCCCAAATCATCCCACCCTCGCCCTCTCCCACAGAGTCCAAAAGACTATTCTATACATCTGTGTCTCTTTTGCTGTCTCGCATACAGGGTTATCGTTACCATCATTCTAAATTCCATATATATGCTTTAGTATAAAGTTTCTCTTTCTAGAGCTGATTCAGCAGTGCTAGGAAACACAAAAGTGTTGTTTAAGTGAGTCAGACAGAGTTTGAACCTTTGCAGTCTCATTTATTAAGTGATCCTAAGCAAGTTATTCAACCTCTCTGGGGTCTCAATCTCGTCATATGAACACAGGGCTGACAGTAGCATTAATACCTAGCTCAAGAAAGTGTGGTTAGATTCAAGTGAGAGAAAAAGCTCTTGCTGTAAAGCTGGCATATAGTAAGTACTTTATAGATGTAACTGAATATTAGTATTATCATTATTATTTACTTTTATTATCCCACTGAGAAAAGTTTGAGCTGGAAGGACCAAGGGAGCATTTAGTATTTTGATAAGTATTATTCCATCCCCCAGTGAACAGGGGAGTCTAGTGGAGGGAAAATATTTGAAGGTCATAGGGAAAACAACAATATCACCACATCTTTTTTTTTTTTTTAAGGTTTCATGGTATAGCTTTGTTTGATTTGAAATTAACGCCCAGACTTACATATCTACATGAATTTTAATTGCTAAATGAATTTTAGAAGCCAAGTGTCATTATTTTGTATAGATAAAATCCTTCCTGTAATCGTTACCACATTCTTATCCTCCTCTGTGCTGTGTTCTGGCCAGCTGAGCTAAGCAAGCAAGACAAAGACTTGTAGTTTATAGCTCCATCCATAGTCTATCCCATGGAATTTCACAATAGATTCTAAGGAAACGTCACAAGTGAAAATATTATGGTTGTGATATTTGTTCCGATTATGGTTGTGATATATTTCCAGTTCACCTAAGAACATATTTAGGAGGTGTGGCCCATTCCATCAAAAAGTGTTTAAAGTTTTATTATTGATGTATTAACCAGATTATTGCTGTAGCAATATAACATAGCTATTCCATATATCTGAGTTACCATATATCTGATGGTATTATGACTAGCAAAGCTAAATTGATTATTTTGGAAAGAGTACCAGAGCTGGAATTGTTAGCTACTTGGGTTTAGAAGGCCTAATTTGTATGATTTATATGGTCTTTCATAGTCTTTAGTAAGCAATTATAAGCATAAACTAAGAATGTACCTATAGAGCACCAGGGAATATGCAATATTAGTTCATTCATCATGTGTTTCCAAGTAATTTACATTAATATAAACAGATTCAGGAGAATGTTTTCTTTATAAAAGCATCTTTTCACACTTTATTTCACATCTTTTCACATCTTTATTTGCTGCATTACATTTAAGACCTCATGGAACAATTTTTGATTGGCCCCAGTGTTTATGATTACAGTAGTGTGATCTTCTACAGATGATGCTATGGAATGTCCACGTTAAGGATAAGATGGGATTGTCTTGCCAGAAAATGATGGTGATATATGGGAGAGGTTAAAGATGATTCTAGATACTATTTTTCATGCATAATAAGGATTTTCTTTGAAGATTTATAATAATAGATTTTGAAAAACTATGGTCAGAGCAAATGTCTTTCTTGTTCTCTGAAAGAACAGACCTTGAAAAGACTGTTACAGTGTATTTCTTCAGTTAGCACTCTGCTAGCCTAAAACACTCTTAAAGGGATATTTGATGCAATTTTCAAAGCTCAGTTATGCCGATGATCAGGAGTTTTTAACCTCTTTCTGCACTTGGATACCAAGAAAATAAGTTTGCATTTTTTAAACTACCACGTATAGAACAATTGATGGAAAGCAAGAGAGTAAATGCCAAAATGAGAGCCTGAATCCAAGTCTCTTTGGTGAATGTAAGCAATGTGCTCTGCTGTGCACAGAAAAGTTCAAGTCTTTGGTTCACTGTCACCTTGGATTTTCTCTTTGAAACAGGATTAGCAACAGATAGACATGGTCCCATTTCAAAAAGATACATAAAAGATACATATTATGCCTTGATCAGTTCAGTTCAGTTCAGTCGCTCAGTCCTGTCCGACTCTTTGCGACCCCATGAATTGCAGCACGCCAAGCCTCCCTGTCCATCACCACCCCCCGGAGTTCACTCAGACTCACGTCCATTGAGTCAGTGATGCCATCCAGCCATCTCATCCTCTGTCGTCCCCTTCTCCTGCCCCCCATCCCTCCCAGCATCAGAGTCTTTTCCAATAAGTCAACTCTTCGCATGAGGTGGCCAAAGTATTGGAGTTTCAGCTTTGATCAGTACAATGCTGTAAATGCCAGTGTCATTTATCTGCTCTTGTGCTTTAAAATGCTTCCCCAATTATATAAATCTAAGGATCTTACTTTGTGAAACTTCATTCTTTCAGCCAAATTCTAAACTTAGTGAGTTTTCTCTTCAAGCTTAACTATAATTAAATAGAATTCCTTGAATGAGATGTTGTTTTTTTTCTCCTTATCATATTTTATAATTATAATAGGAAATAAAATATTTTAAATCTAAGATGTTTAGCCATAATCCTGTGTTGCAAACTATTTTCTTTATATATCATTCAAATCCTTGTCCACACAGAGTCACTGTGTATGTCTAATTTAGTAAATATTCTTTTTTCATTTAAAAATAAATCAGAAGCTTTTTATACATTGAAGCTATGCTTTCATATTTATACTTTCAATAGTTTAATAATATCTCACTAGGTAAAAGCTACCATAATTTCATAATATACAGTAGCCATAGTCCTAATGCAAATATATCATAAGCAAAAAGACCTGTGGTTTATGCCTCACAGGTGCTTAGTGTTGAGTTGAAATACTGGTGGTGTGAAAAGTCCTATTTGTACATTATTTGGGATAAGTTAGACACTGATGTTTGAGGATATGGGTACAACATACACAGATCTGGTTCTGCCAATACCCCTTCCCTTTATTTTCATAGAAGTAAATGCTACAAGGAAATTCAGTAACAACCACATTGCCTGGTATAGTCTATCTTTAGACACTAAATAGATCTTGAAACAACTGTGAAAAATTACAGACTGGGCAAGACTATATTCAGGCCATTCAGGGGGGTTCTTGTGTAATCTCAACAACCCATCTGTTAGGCAAAGTAATTCAACAGATGTAAGAAAACACTGTGTGTTAGAAAAATGGTTGTCCAACATTTGTTAGAAATTCAAGTGTTTAAATAATTAAGGTAGGTAATATATATGGGTGGGGAGATTTTGTGGAAATTAGTACCTGGCAATACCAAGACCCTAGAAGATGCTCAGAAATCATAGTTACCTCTAAAACAGCATAGTTAGAGGGAAAAAAGGGAA
The DNA here is from genome assembly GCF_016772045.2 of Ovis aries. Lineage (NCBI taxonomy): Eukaryota > Metazoa > Chordata > Mammalia > Artiodactyla > Bovidae > Ovis > Ovis aries. Next base: position 90,201,948 of record NC_056059.1, on the reverse strand, counting down.
TTAAGCATTATTTTTAGAAACAATCCTAACCATGTATTCAGGAACATAAGAAGGCCCTTGAACTCTACAAATAATAATTTCAGTTGGGTTTTACCACCAGCAGTAATAATAGTACTTAAGTTTTAGAAAGGATCCTCAGTCCAGAGATGTTACCTTGCTGATGAATCTGAGCCACCTGCCTTTGGAGTCAGGCATCTAAAGAGCATGGTCCCTTGATGGACGACCTCCATATACCAGGCAAAGTAACACTGGGCCTATAACCAAGTTAGAATCCCACAACATTTGTCATGTTCAGGCAACGGTTGATTTTTTGTGTCAGTTTGATTGGGCTTAGAGATGTCCAGATAGCTGGTAAACATTGTTTTTGAGAATTTCTAGGAGGGTGGTGCTCCTTAGCAGTTAAATCAGTAGACTGAGTAAAGATTATTTTACCATTGTGGATGGACATCATACAATCTGCTGAGAGCCTAAATGAAACAAAAAGATGGAGGAAGAGCAAATTTGATCTATTTGAGCTGAAACAACCATCTTTTCTTGCTTTTGATGCTCCTGGTTCTCAAGCTTTTAGACTTAGACTGGGACTTACACCATTGGACCCCTAACTCTCAGGCCTTCAGATTCAGACTGAATTATGTAACAGGCTTACCTGATTTTCCAGCTTGCAGATGGCGATTATGGCACTTCTCAGTCTCCATAACTGGATGAGTTAATTTTTATTATACAAATATATTTATAGCTAGCTTTACTTCCATGGAGAACCCTAAGAAATATAGATTATTTTTGTTTTTCAAAGACTGAAGTTGTAAAATCAACTTTAACTACAGTAAGTAGTTAATGGATACACAAAGTAAAAAGAAGCAAAACATAGTATCAAAAACATAAAATGTTTTGGGAGAGGAAAATGTGCTTTTAGATTACATTTGAACTTAAGTGACAATCAGCCACTTGCATATAGCAATACATAAGCATAGAACAATGAATTGTTATATATATAGATTGATATATATGAACCTCATATAACCTCACAAACCCAAAACCTATAATACATACACAAAAAATAAACAGAAAGACAACAAACATAACACTAAATAAAATTATCAGTTATTTTTTCTGACCACAATGATAAGAAGCTGAACTCAATTACAAGAAGAAAACTGGAAAATATACCATATGAAAACTAAATAGCATGCTACCAAACAACCAATTGGTCAAAGGAAAAATCAGAGAGAAAATCAAAAGATATCTTGAGATAAACAAAAACAGAAATATGACTTTCCAAAATCTATTGTATGCAGTAGAAGCAGTTCTAAGAGAGAATACTACAGTAATTCAGACCTGCCTCAAGAACAAGAAAAATTTCAAATAAATAATCTTAATTTTTCACCTAAATGAACCAGAAAAAGAACAAAGTCAAAAGTTAGTATAAGGATGAAAATAACAAAGATCAGAGCAGAAATAAATATAATTGACACTAAAACATGGGGAAAAGAGCTAGTTCTTTGAAAATAAATACAAAATTGATAAACCTTTAGTAAGACTCATCAAGAAAAAGAGAGAGGTCTCAAATAAAACCAGAAATGAAGGAGGAGTACTTAAGAACAATACAAGAGAAAGAAACAATTCTAAGAGACTTCTATGAACATTGTATGCCAACAAATTGTGCAACCTAGAAGCAATAGGTAAATTCTTAGAAACATACAATCTTCCAAGACTGAATCAGGAAGAAATAGAAAATCTGAACAGACCAATTACCAGCAATGAAATTGAATCAGTAAGCAAGAGATTTCCAACAAGCAAAAATTCAGGACCAGATAGATTCCCAGGTGAATGCTATCAAATATTTAAAGAAGAGATAATACATAGCCTCTCAAACTATTCAAAAAAGATTAAAGAGGAAAGGGATGCTTAAATCATTGTATGGACCAGCATTATTACCCTGATACCAGAACTGAACAAAGACTCTACAGAAAAAAGTTACAGGTCAGTATTCCTGATGAATACAGAAGCAAAAATCCTCAACAAAATATTAGTAAACCAAATTCAACAATATATTGGAAGGGTTATATACCATAATCAAATGGGACTTATTCTAGGGGTACAAGAATGATTTAGTATCCAGAGATCAACCAACATAATCCACCACACTAACAAAACAAAGAATAAAAATCACAAGATTCTATTAATAGATCTGGGAAAAGCATTTGACAAAATTCGACATCCATTTATGGTAAAACTCTCAACAAAGTGGGTATAGAGTGTTCATATCTCAGCCTACATTATATTGAACAGTGAAAAGCTGAAAGCATTTCTTCTAAGGTCAGGAACAAGACAAGGATGCCCACTTTTGGCACTTTTATTCAACATAATATTAATAAACATCTTACAATGTATTCAGTACATTGTTGATTCTTTGATATTTACTGTAATTGGCTTTATAACTAATAATATGGTCAACTGTTAAACATTAGCAGTATGTTTTTGAGAAGAATAATTTCTGGTTTTAGAATTTGCTTTATTTCCATCAGATTGAGGTTGGTATTAAGGAAGGGATCCCATGAAGATTAGAAAGAACTGTCCTAACAGGCTGCTCATTTCTTATTCCAAGTGGATAGCCATGACTTGGGTATGTTACGGATTAATATTTATTCCCTATTGGTTTCCATGAGGAAGGATTTGCCTAAACACAGGTGGCTAGTTGTCTTACCCTTTGTTCCTCCCCAAGAAAGTGGACTGAGTTACCTGCTTGTTGAACGACAGCTCGAACACTAGGTCACATTGTAGAATACCATTCAACTTTATCAGCGTATTAGTTTATCTGTGGCAACAAACAGCGCCAATACCATCAGTGGATAACAGCCACAGATATTTATTTCTTGCTCATGTTACATAGGAGCTGGAGGCCAGGTGGGCCTTTGCTCAGTCCTGCTGGGTTTGAGCCTGGCTATAGCTTAACTCAACCTAGCTTGGTTCCATATGTCTTCCAGGTTCAGAGATCCAGGCACTTGTTGTATCCCTTATCTGAGGCATGCTACTCCAATAGGTGAGGGCAAACTGCACACATCCAAATTGAAGCTTCTACTAAAAAATGACTCATGTCACATCTTACATCCCATCAGCCAAAGAATACTCCAGGTCCCAGCCCAAAGTCAATAAGGGAGGAACATATACTCTTCCCAAACGATGCAACAACAACTCACATGACAATGAGTGGGAACATATAACTCTGTCATTGAAAAGAAGCAAGTAGTTGAGAAATTATACTTCAATCTTCCACAATCACCTATAAAGAAAATATTTTTCTTTCCATCTTCCAGAATACCAAGTCCATCAGCTAAATATAATGGAGAACACAAGGGTCATTTATGGAATCGTCTAAAACCAAAAAGAAACAAAGCAACACAAAGAAAAAAACCCCAAACCACAACCAAGCCAATTCTCATTAACATTTCTCAGATCTCCTATTTTTTGTGAGCATTATAGATGTAAAAACGTATACAATTTTTATTTAATTTAAATGTTTTGATTACTAGTGAGGCTAGATATAGTTTCAAGTGTTTATTAGCTACTTGATTCTCCATTCTGCTGTCATATCTTTTGCCTACTAGATTTGTTTCTTCTGCTTACTGATTTGTGAAAGCGAAAGTTATTCAGTCCTGTCGGACTCTTTGACCCCCATGGGCTGTAACACACCAGGCACTTCTGTCCATGGAATTCTCCAGGCCAGAATACTGGAGCGGGGAACCATTCCCTTCTCCAGGAGATCTTCCCAGGTCTCCCACACTGCAGGCGAATTCTTTACCAGCTGAGCTACCAGGAAGCCCATTGATTTGTGTGTGTTCCTTATACATTCTGAGCATTAACACTTTCTTGGTTAAATATGTTGCACATGATTTTTCAGACTAAGATTTTACTTTTCCCTTTAAAAAAATGATTTTTTGAAATGCAAGGTTTTTATTTTAATGTGGTATAATCAATAAATATTTCTATTTTATGCTTTTTTGTTTTTATATTCTTTCTCTGCTTCCACAAGTATCACATAGTTTTAAATACTACAACTTTATAGTGGGTCTTAAAGGAAATCAGTCCTGAATATTCAAGGGGATGACAGAGGATGAGGTGGTTGGATGGCATCACCAACTTGATGGATGTGAGTTTGAGCAAGCTCAAACTCATGGAGTTGAGTGATGGACAGGTGATGGACAGGGAAGTCTGGCATGCTGCAGTCCATGGGGTCACAAAGAGTCATCTCTTTCTCTTCCAGCTTTCAATCTTGCCCAGCATCAGGGTTCAACTATCACATCCATACATGACTACTGGAAAAACCATGGCTTTGACTAGACAGAACTTTGTTGGCAAAGTAATGTCTCTGCTTTTTAATATGCTGTCTAAACTCAACTTAGTTGTAACACATTTTGTTTTTAAGCCGCTAGCACTCTGTTTATGGTATTTGTTACTATGCTCATGAGTGAAACTAACTCCTAAATCTCCTTCCCCAAGAATCTCAATTTCTGATTTTTGTATCAGTATTATGTTAAAATTATTTGGAAAGCATTTCCTTTTTTCTATCATATGAATTACTTTGTGTAGCTTTGTAAGTTGTAAGGTTAGCTTCTTAACTCTCAGCCCATGGTATTTTAGATTTCAGTGTCATTTGACTCTATTTAGAATTTCTTCTTTTGTTCATGAATATTTAGAATATGTTTTCAATTGCCATATATATATATATATATATGACTGTATTAGTTACTTAATATATGATTATCTTAATTGCAATTTGATCACAAGATGTATTTTAAATATTGTTGATTCTTTAATATTTATTGTAACTGGCTTTATAATTAGTAACATGGTCAATTTTTAAACACTAACAATATGTATTTAAGAAGAACAATTTCTGAGTTTAGATTTCTCTTTATTCCGTTCAGATTGAGGTTGTTAATTGTGTTCTTTAAATATTATTTCCCTTCAGACACCTTTGGACTCATAACCTAACAATTACTCAGAATTTTTATACTAAAAATTGCCAAACATGTCTTCAGATTTGTTAACTTCTATTTAAAAAAAAATACTTGCTTTGCATTTAAGGAGAAATTATTAGAATATTTATGTTTAGAAGTGTTAAAGTCTTCCTGATGAATTTTACCTCTCTCTATAATAATTCTTTTTCTCTAACTGGTTTGCCTTGTCTATTTTATCTTATCTGAATGTGTGTAATAGATATGCAATACATATTAAAAATAGTTATTTGAGCCTCAGTTTTGGGCAAGTGATAAGTGTCACAATCTTAAAAATGAGGTGTGGAACTGCTTTTGAGTATCTGTAAAGGAGGTAGGAGTAACTGGTATAACTCCCTTCCATACACTGAATATATAAGTTTAGGAGCTGGATAATAAGAGGGGATTTTTAAGAGAGTACTGATGTGCTATGAGTCATTCTCTTCCCTGTGAAAGGAGGGAAATATTTTTTGCCTCAACTAAATCCTAAGGAAATGGGCTTATGCCATATAGAAAGGTCAAAGACCTGTAGCTGAAGGATAAAACAAAGGCTGTGTCATCTTGGTTCTAATAGTCTTCATCCAGTTAGAGAGGATCCCTGCCTCCTCCTAATGCTTCGGATATCCAGGGTCCAGATGAGATGAATTCCCTAAGGATTCGTCCTTCTCACCATCTGACACATCTCTTGGATGTGAGACTGAGATCCCTATTAGCCCACACACTGTTTGTACTGTGCCAAAGAGGCCACTGCAGACGGCTGTGGGGTGCCCAGAACAAATCTGAAAGTAAATAGATTTATCTGTAAGTTCATTGACTTATTTATAATGTGCTTTATGTATTTAACACACACTGGCCGTGTGGAGGGAGAGGCTACTGGTAAAGTAATGCAAAAGTTACTAATCCAGGCATTGAAGTCAAACGGCACTCAGTCTCAGTCCCAGATCTACCACTTCCTAGTTGCTGGGCTTGTAGGAGATTGTGTCTCAGAGTCTCCATTTCCTCACCCTGGAGCTGTAAACAGTGTCACCGTTAAATGGTATGCTGTTTAGATAAGATGCTGTAAGTGCAGAGCTAATACTGGGCTTTCAACAGAAAAAAAGTGTTCAGAACACAATGCTGTGAAGAAAAAATTATGATAAGGAGGAGGAGGAAAAGCAGAGGATGAGGGCAACATGCTTCATGTCTTCCCACAAAATAGTATGGAGCTGGTATAAAGAGAGGAATGAAAAAGATGCTAAAGGGTTGGAAAGGAGGAGGAGAAAGGCCGTCAGGTGACTGTGCAACAGCCAACTTTCAGTCTTTGAAATGAATCACCATATGGAGGTGACATGGAGAAATATGGAGGAACGATACTTACACTTCTTTCCACTGTCATCTATTTCAGTGGATGATAAGTAGGTATCTTCCAAATCTCCCATTGACGCTAGAAACTCGATTGAGTGCATGTGCTTTGCGTCCAAGTCAGCTGTAGCTGTGAAGCCCTGCTTGTTTATCCCTTTTGTTGTTCTGTCACTAGATTATGTCTGACTGTTTGCAACCCCCATGGTCTGTAGCCCACCGGTCTCCTCTATCTGTGGGATTTCCCAGGCAGAATTAGGTAGCCATTTCCTTCTCCAGGGTATCTTCTGTACCCAGGGATCAAACCTGCTTCTCCTGTTTGGCAGGTGGATTCTTTACTGCTGAGCCACAAGGGAAGCCCACTTATTTAGCCCTAGGAAAGCTTTAGTGAAGAGTTCCTTAAGACTCTCTTGTTTGGATAGGTCAGCTAAGCATAGTCTGCTCTCCCCACACAGAACAGATACCCCTGATGTTATTTTCTTCACTGACAAAAACCTATAATGGGTCATTTCTTCCTCTTGCCCTTCTGCTGCTTTTGAATAATTAACAGGAGAAATATTCTCACCACATTATCTTCCAGAGGAAAAATAAAAGATTCACATAAGAATCTTAGACTTTTTGCTTTTTGAGATTCCTTGCCTTACTTAAGTTAATGATTGTATTAGGATGGAACATGATACAAACCAATAATGCTATTATGTGAAGGGTGGTCATGAGTCACTTCTCTGCATAAATTTATAGATGGTGAATAGGATGAAAACCACAACCCATTTTGCTGCAAGAAAATTATTCACTTATTTTGAATGTGGTAGTGGCTTCTTTGTCAGATTTTGACTAATCACATTTTGGTAATGCTGGGATGGGACAGAAGTTTTGGTTAACAATTCTTCTAGCATTTAGAAACTCCTATTAGGAAGCATATATGACAATATTTATTATTTTTAAAAAATGTGTTAGTATACTGTATTGGTGTTTTTCTTTCTGGCTTACTTCACTCTGTAAAAGATGGTAATGATGACCCTGTATGCAAGACAGCAAAAGAGACACAGATGTGTAGAGCGGACTTTTGGACTCTGAGGGAGAGGGAGAGGGTGGGATGATTTGGGAGAATGGCATTGAAACATGTATACTATCATGTAAGAAACGAATCTCCAGTCTATGTTTGATGCAGGATACAGGATGCTTGGGGCTGGTACACGGGGATGATCCAGAGAGATGATATGGGGTGGGAGGTGGGAGGGGGGGTTCATGTTTGGGAACTCATGTACACCCATGGTGGATTCATGTCAATGTATGGCAAAACCGATACAGTATTGTAAAGTAAAAAAAAGTAAAAATAAAAATTTTAAAAAATAAATAAAAAATAATAAAAATTTTAAAAAAATGTGAAACTGGCCCCAAGATGGATTTGATCATAAGAGATATCAGATTTTCATGCTACTTGACCTCTGAGTGAAGCTACTGATTGTGTAATTTCTGGATCCTGGTGCAATCCTGCAGGGATCCAAAGCTGAAGAGGAGAAGGGTTGGAGCAAAGCTTGGAGACTGAAGGCAGCCATTCTTCTGGGCATGAGGAGAGAATAGATTCTGGTATATTCATTCCTTTGTTATCCAGCAGTTTTGAAATTAACCATGGGTCACACGTGGCTGTGGAACACTTGGAATGTGGCAACTCAAAATTGACATGTCCAGGAAATATGAAATACACACCAGATTGGAAAGACTCAGTATGAAAAAAGAATGTAAAAACAGTTTATCAATGATTTTTATATTGATTATATATTAAATGCTAATTTGTATATATTGAGTTAAACAAAACTCATTTTGCAAAATGATTTTACCTATTTTCTTTTTATGTGTTTTAGTGTGGCTATAAAATTTAAATTTAAAATTACTTTTATAGCTCTCATTTTTTTTTTTGATTGGACAACACCACTCTAAAAGCTTGCCTCAAAGAAGATAAATGATTATTCTTCTGAAGTCATCTAATTTCATGTTTGTGCCCTTTCATGAAATGTTTATCAACATTTATGGCTTTCCAGTTAATTTCAGTCAGTTTCTCATGAAATCAGGTAAACAAAGTAGCTGAAACAGTTTAATGC